>NC_081825.1:134802723-137302723 GCF_030867095.1 Alligator mississippiensis | reverse complement strand
AAGAGAAGTCCACTCATTTAAGAAAGAAAGCCTTTTTTGAAAGGATGTTGTCTGCCTATTAGAGGTTGGGTGAGCCTGAGCTGACTGAAGTCACCAGAATCAATGGGCTCTTGTTGCATTTACAAGACTCTAAGTTCCTGCAAATCTAAAGACATAGTAGACTTTCCCTAGGTATAGTCTCATTCGAAAAGGCATTAAGTTGGTTGATCTTTCTTCCATCCTTAATAACCCTATGCTAGGTCATCTTCTCCAGGCCTCCAGAACATAATGCATGAAGCATCTGTGGTCATACAAACTGACTTCATTTCCAGCTGGAGATCTTTTGATGGAAATGTCAGACAGTAACCCATGGCAATTGCACTGACAAGTCTTGATGCAAATGGAAATTCAAAAGCTATTCCAGAGAAGCATGCTTTATTATGCAATCTAGGACTACTAATAGCTCAAAGAATATCCCTGTCTTATAAGTGATGGAAATATTGTGGCACTTCTACACACAGATCTACAAGTTAAAAATGTGTTTGTTAGGACATCTTTTATTGTAGTCCAGCCTAGAGAACAAAGCCCGGTTGTGCAAAGCTCTGTACAAACACATGGTAACAGAGGGTTTGGCCAGAACATAGGTAGCTGGATCTATGGCTTGGTCCTGAAAGAGCAACTAGGAAGTCAGTTAGGTGCGGGTACAGGTTACTGGGGTATCAGGCTGGGGACTGTAACAGTAGAGCAGGCACCACGGGACCAGGTCCAGGAAAGTTGAGAGGGAGAGCTAGGAGACATAGTCCAGGATGCAAGCCTAGGTCAGGAGCCAGGAGAATCATAGAACCAGGTGCTGAGTTCCAGGGAAGATCCAAGAGCAAAGTCAGGGAAAGCTGAAGCTGAGTCAGGAGCCAGGAGAATCAGAGAGAACTGTGAATGTGAGGCTTGCCAGAGGAGATTGAGGCTGTTGTCAAGGTGTGCCTATAGTCTGAGGCTGCAAGCACACTTAAAAGGGCTAAGTGGCACTCTCATATATTTCATAGACATTCGGGCTGGAAGGGACCTCGGAAGATCATCAAGTCCAGCTCCTTGTCCCAGGGGCAGGAAGTCAGCTAAGGTCAAAGGATCCCAGCAAGATAAGCGTCCAAACATTTCTTAAAAGTGTCCTGAGTAGGTGCTTGCATCATCTCGGGAGGGAATCTATTCCAGGCCTTGGGGGCTTGGACAGTAAATAAGTCAGTCAATCCAGTTACAGAGAACTGGAGTGGTGGCATTAGCCTGGGATCAAGGCCAGGTGTGGAAGCTCAAGAGCTTGGCCCATCTAGACCTTACTGACCAAAGGCCCTGACCGTTTCTGCTCCAAAGGAGTAAAGTTTAACTAGGGTGACCATACATCCTGGTTTGGCTGGATTTCGTAGGCAGGTCCCAACTGGTTGGTCAAAATTGAAACAGAAGTCCTGGAATGGCAGGGGCTCAGGGCGCAGTCTGGCAGGGAGGCAGAGTGACTTAGTGCACCAGGTAGCTATGCCTCCTCACCAGACTGTGCCTGCTCCCCTGCACACCAGCCTCTGCTGCTGCCTGCAGCAGTGCTGCTGACTTATTGGGGGCAGGGGGGCAGGGTCAGAGATGTCCTGGATTTCATTATGGTCACCCTAAATTTAACTAAACAGAACACAAATGCTTGGATAGAAGAACAAACACCATCATGTTTACACTGGATGTTAATGCTGGACTTGGGACTACCACGGTACCTGTAGACTAGTTCAGCTGCTACCCACTGCACCATGATGCCTCTCATAGCATGTAATTCTTCCATTCATTCATAATGTCTTTGGTCAGGTATAAAAATGAAATGTGCCATCAATGGTTATCTGATCTCTCTGCTGATATGCTCCAGTATGCAATCTACCCTGTAGTTCCAGAATATTCCCTGGCCTTTCAGAAAATTTACCAATGAAAATTAAGACCTTTTTTTTTTCTTTTCGTAGTTCAGATGTTTTAAAACTTTGAAATAAATCACCCTTTTCATCAGATTAGAACTATAAATTTGGACCTTTTTATACAAAAAAATATTACAAGCTAATAGATATTTTGTTAAATGTATGCATCTATAAAATGTTTATTACTACCTTTAGCTGCATTAAACTTGCAGTAGTTTTTTATACCTTGGGATAAAGCCTATAGTTAAAGGAAATAAGCCAGTGTACCTATGTAATTGCTACAGGATTATACTACAAAATTTGCAAGCTGATTTTCATAAAAGCTAGCACTTTGCATCATAATAATCATAACAGATGCATCTTAAACGTACCATGGGAAAAATATGCAACCAGAAAACAAGTTCAGTGCTGGTGGGAAAATGCCATTAGGAACAAAAAAAACAAAACAGCTTGAGCAACGTGAGCAAGATTAGTTTAAGGTAGACAAGTGCTGCTTATCAATATATAGGACATGTTAGAATTTGCTGTTATTTCATAAGATGGTTTAAGTGCAGCAATTAATCTGAAGCTTTAAAATGCCATTTAGTGCCACATGCACACAATTATTTGGGGAATGGAGGGGTGAGGGAAGTTGAAGAAAAAACGGATTAAAAACTTGTAAAGTCTAAAGATGATTGCCTAATGCAATATGGGTACTTCATATTTAAAGAACAAGCTAACCTTATCCCCTATGTTATCCACATATTAACTACCACAGACTTGAATGATCCTGAAAAAATTAAAATACAGAGTTAAATTACTGTTGCTATTGTTTTATACATTTTGTAGGGCATAAGGATTTGGCATATGTGAAAGGGTTAAGTCTGCAGAAGAGGCTTATTACACTTGGCAAAATCTGACTTATTTCAAAACATGTTAAATAAGGCCTCTTCTAATTAAAGAGACAAGTTATTAAATCAGCTTCCCTTCACTGCATTTTTTTTAATGGAAAATAAAAAGTGTTTAAGCACACATCAAGAACAGGAACCTGGAACCTTAATGGAATCAGAAAATTAAGAGAAGTAAAAGATCTATTCCACCATCCATTACATCCCTGCACCAGTGCAGATCTTTTACCTACAAAACACTGTGCAGTGATTTATCTGGCCTCCTTTGGAAAACTACCCAAACCTAATTGTTAAGAAAATACATCCTGCTCTCTAGCCTGAGATGTCATGAATCACAGAAATTACAGGCAAAAAAGCCTATTAGGTCATGTAATCTGTGCTCAAGGGGGGGTCAATTCATAATTGTACATGATAGCATATTCTTTAATTCTTTGTCCAGGTGAACAGTAAATCACATTAGAGAGAGTCCTTACAGGAGTTCTCTTCGGTGTCTGAACCTTGCACTGACAGATAGTATTGTTTGGAATATTTCCAGATATTCAGTTATGATTTTTTTCCCTTTATTTCTATATTATTCCCAGTTCTATCTCCTTGGACATCTCTAAATATCTTCTCAGAGTATCTTTCTTCTGCCTGGTGTTGACCCTTTCAGAAACCATACTACTGCCCCAGATTTGCAAACATTGCCATTTTTTGGTGCATTTATACACATACCTTTTTGTCCCATGATGTGCGGGAGATCCACTCCTTTGGAGTAGACTCAGTTAATCTAGTCTGCTCCACATGCAAGCTGATCTGAACTGCACTGCGCCCTGTGGAGTTGTATAAGCAGTGAAATGCATGTCCATGCGCAGAAAATGTCAGTGGTGTGCTTTTGAACTAAAACACCTCCAATGTATTTTAGTTTAAGGCGTGCCACCACCATTTTCTCAGTGCTGACACATATTGCACCACTTATACAACTGCAAGTGACATAGTGCCGGGTGCTTTTCAAAGCGTCTGGTACTGCAGCACTTACATGTGTGAAAATGAGTTCAGAAGTACTGAATCAGAATCCTTCCCAAGCATTCAGATATCATGTAGACCATGAACAAGGCTCTGCCACCTCTGTCTCCCTGGGACATTTTTTCTCCAGGTCCTTTGTATTGTAAAGGCCCATAAATTTCCCTTGCTAAGTACTGCATCACGGTGGGATTCTTTTGGACAATCCATTTTGGTGGTTCTTCCAGGTGTCTAGTGGCATGCTTGTCATGGCAGATGCTTTTAACGACATATCTCAAATAGTTCTATCTTCCTTCCTTGCTTTGAGTTTTGAGATAAGAGGCTTTTTAACTCTACGGCAAATGTTGCCATTTGTTATAATTCAATTCCATTAATTCCTAGTATTTACTTTCAAAGACATTTAGGCACTGTAGGTATTTTAGGGATAGCTTATTCTTGCAGGGAGTTGGATTTGGTGACTCCTGTGGTCCTTTCCAATTCCATGATTCCAAATGCCTGTGTGTAACTTTGGTGGATTTCCAGTTTTCAGATCCATACATCAAGGTGAAAGTAACGTTCAGATTAATGGTTCTTCATTTGGCCTTTAAGGATGCTGACACATGTGCAGCTCCCCACTGTAACTCATGACACTTTGCAGGAAGCACCATGAGTTACAGCATTCCCCCCCAACCCAACGGACATTCGCTGTTGGATCCAGCGGGGTTGGGGAATCGAGCTCCAGTATGGAACGGCTGTGTCTGCAGCCGCTTTCCTCTAAACACCCCTCTATCTACTCCCAGCTCCAGTGTAGTCTTCAGAATGGGAAGAGAAAGAGAGGGGAGGGAACCCCACCCCCATTCCTTTAGAAAACACTGGAGGCAGGGCTGGGCTGCATCAACCCAACACTGCTCTTAGCACATGCTGACAGAAGTTAATGAAGGCACTCTGCTTTGGAGCACCTTCATCTAAAACAGGGGCAGGCAGTTATTTTGGGCAGAGGGCTGCTTACCCAGTTTTGGCAAGCTTTCGAGGGCTGCATGGGTAGCCCTGCCCCTTGACAGGTACCCCACTCCCTGGTCATCATCTTGGGACCAATGCCAACACCAGTGGGGCCCAGAGCAGAGCGCAGGCTGTCAGGGGTCTGTGGAGTTGAGCTGGGCTGCACCAGCAGGGAGAGGGGGGAGCTGGCCTGGCTCCATAGAGTCCCTGCCAGCCAGGACCCTGTACCCCCGCCACCCTGCTTTGGGTCCTGCTGGCACTGGCCCTGGGACACTGGTGCTGGCCCTGTGCTCCCGTGCCCACTCACTCCCAGGGCCCGCCCAGTCCTGCGGTACAGGCAGAGGGGGGGGTGGGGGGGGGCAGCACACAGCCCTGACCCCCTGCTCACTGGCAGAGAATGAGCTGATGTAGAGCATGGGGAAAAGCGGTTCCTTGCCTGCCCCGTGGATGGCACTCTCTGCTGCAGCCGCTTGCAGCCCGCATGGGATTGTCCTGAGCAGGAATAGGCAGCCCCATGTGGGCTACGAGTGGTTGCAGCACGGGGCGGGCAAGGGGCTACTTTTCTCCTGCACTCAGCACCAGCTTGTAACCTGCCCCTGCTGCCAGTCTGGGCTCTGCACCGGCTCCAGGATTGCCAGTCAGGGTTGTGTGGTGGTGGCAACAGCAGCAGCCCCCCTGACTTGCAGTGCCAGGCAGTGTTTGGTGCTGCTGCCCACCTGGAGCTTGTGTGCTGGGCAGCCCAAAGGTGGCAGTGGCAGCCTCACCACAGCCTACCATGGCGTGAGTTCCGGGCAGGCAGCAGCAGCAAATGCTGCCTGGCATGGCAAGTGGGGGGGCCGCTGCTGCTGCCACCACCACACAACCCCGATGGGCAAACCTGGAGCCAGTGCAGGGCCCAGACTGGCAGTGGGGGCCCCATGTGGGGCTGCCTGTGCCTGCTCAGGACAGCCCCAGGCAGGCTGCGAGTGGCTGCAGCAGGGAGCGCGCTGGCCACAGGGCGGGGAAGGGGCCACTTTTGCCCAGTTTGTTAGGTCACAACATTATTTCTTTCTGGATATCCCTGCCTCCCAGCTGCTTCTTTATCCATGTGAAGTGATATTTAAATTGACTCACTTTCCATTCTAAAGAAATGCTCAAGTTGTGAGTTGTTTCAGGTCTCATTAGATTTGTTTGTTCTTAACACATTACTAGCTCCATCTTTTGTTTGTAGCACTGGGAAGTCTTTTGGTCTTTATTTGCATGTTAGTTAAGCAGTTACTTAGGACAGCTACACTGTCAGCAGAACCTAAATCTCCACATGCCCTGCTGTTGGGTGACTTGGCACTTACATTTTATATATCTGTACCTTTTTCACAGTGAAATTAATGTCAATGCCATTAACAACAGAGGTGGGAGACAGCATCCTTGTTTGACGTCAGTTGAACCATTCACTCAAGCCTGTTTACTGTGTATCTGTATGTTATGTCTCTGCATAAAGTCTTGATGATATTACATATTTTTGTTGGCATATACCATTATAATTTGAGCTATTTCAGAGTGAATTGTGATGAGACTGAGTTTCCACAATGCAGGCTGACAGAAAGAGGGACTTTCAAAGGTCCATTTTAGAAAATAGTGGACCCTCTATTTATTTATTTTTTTAATCTTTCCACCTCAGTCAGGCTCTTCAGCATCACTTATGCTGCCTTTCTCTGGACTCTTCCTTGTTTGAGCTGTTTTGAATACTGATGTGCCCCAAGTTGCTTCATGCACTAATGTAGCTGCATTCTCACCTGAGCTCTGTAAATAGTGGTTGTTGCCATGAATAAATGTAGGGGGATTTTTTTTTGTCATCATTTTCACTGCAGTAGTATTCAAGAGCCCCAAGCAGGGACCAGACCCCATTTTACTAGAGCAATAGAAACACAAGTGAAAACAAGTCTTCCCCCCGCCCATACACACCCATCCCCAGCCTGTGATGTGGTGCCTGTCTGAATGCTGTCTAATATTGCAATGGCTTTCCATGCCATTTATATATCACATTGCGAGCTCATAACTAGTGATTTACTGTTCAATTTCAGCCTTGTGTCTTTTTCAACCATGTTCCTTTCCAAGTCTCCCTCTCTCACCCTGAATCATTCTGCTTTCATGTATTTTCTCCAGATGTCTTAGTTTGTATTTTTTCCATGTGTTATATTTCCTTTCCATATTTCTAATTCTCTCCATCCCCTCTTATTATTTATGTGACCTCTCTGGTATTGGAAGCATTGTTCCTTAGGACCTTTATCAAAGCCTGGATAAAGATGTTAAATAAAACTACCCTTACAGCAGCTCATTAGCAGCTGCTGGCCTCACCCCAAACCTGATAGTTTTTTCTCATTGCTCTTTGTCTGCAACCAGTTCAAAGACCTTGTGGAGAGATTTAAAGCAGGAGAACATTACACTTAGGAGTTCTCTGAACCTCTTCCTTAATAGTTGTAATTCAAGTAGTTCCTCTTTGCAAGCTTGGAGCTTTTCTCTGTTTATTACCTTCTCTTTCCCAATCAATTCTTGTCTTACAGAAGAAAGTGAGGTTCAGGGTGATTTCCTCATTGATGAGACTGTACTTTCTGGAACACAAAGTTCTTATGTGCATAAGCAGGAATCTGTTTGATCTGTGTTCCTATGTCCAGTTTCATCCCATTCTGTCTGCTGAATTAAGTCATTAAACAAAGGAAATTGTTGTCCCTGGATGCATCTACACATGCTATTAGCACAGAACATTTAACTCTAGTGCATATTGCACTGGAGTTTATTGCTCCTGGGAGCTGTGTTTACATGTATTCCTGGGACTGCAGCACATTGAACCAAGTCAGAGCAGCCCCTGGTGGCAGGGAGTGCCAGGGGGTTAGCCTGCCAACCAAGGGTTGCTCTGACCCAGCTCAATGTGCTGCGGAGGGGCTGGCTGGGGCATGACAGTACTCCAGTGTGAGGCTAGCTAGCAGTCACTGAAGCACCCTCATGCCCCAGCCAGACCCATTAGTGTCTACATGTGTGTTGCGCACGAAAGAACTACCCTGCTGTGGAGTTTATACTGTCGTCTAATTGGGCCGCATGTGTAAACATGGAGACTTTACTGTGGAGCTAATTTAGGCAGTTCTGCAGTAAACGTTGCATGCAGATGTGTCCTGAGTAGAATTTAGTCAGGATTGCTCAGGGCAGCTCTAGGATATCTACTATAAATAGCATTAAAGGAGTTGGAACGGTGCTTGGAATAAAAAAGCATGGAGTAAAGTTTGTGCCGGTGGCCTGGGATTGGTATATACAGTGGGAGAGAGGGGAAGGCAACGAAGAACATAGCATTCAGGAGCTAGTCATGAAAGTGGTGTTGCTTGAACACAAGGTTTATGGGAAAGTCTGTATTGCAGTCAGTACTCTGACTGCAGTATAGTGTAGACCCACCCAAGATGGTTCTGTTCGGCACTAGCCAGCTGGGGTACTGGAAAAAATATAACTGTAGCAGCACAGAGCTCCATAAAGATGGAAAATCCCTCTCACGCATTAGGTTTAGTCCTGCCGAGCTCCATGCTGCCATTGCTGGATTGCTATAAATGCCTGAGCTTGCTAGTTTAGAAGTAGTTCAGGCTTGCCTACACTACACTTTGTTCACTGCTGTGTAGATGTACCTTAAGTAAGACTAGCTCAGCAGCTGTCACTTATGTCTCCAAATAAACCAATGGTGTGATACTAGCTGAAAGATGTCTGTTGTGAGTAAGCAGAGCTGCTCCACTGATCTGACATAGCCAGCCTGCTGGGGCCAGAGGGATGCAGTGCTGAGGCCTGACTTCTCTTTCACTCAGCCCCGTATTACCCGAGTGAACCTCATCTGACAGCAGTGAAGGAAATGCAGCATTACTGAGCCTGGACTGGAACGTTGTATCTACCACATACTGCAACTGTTTTAATCTGCAGTTTAGCTTTTCCATTTTTAATGCATGACCCCCCCTTCTCCCCCCCAACCAACTCTGTATTTTCTTTACAATTCAGAATTTCTGTTTTAAGTGCCATGGGGGGAGTAGGGCGGAGGCTGATTATATGGCAACTTCTCCAATCAGTCATTCAGTGCCAGGAAATCCTCACCTTGTCTCTTCCATCAAGATTGGCTTCCCTCACCTAGTGCACTGAAGAGCTCCCTTCACACTGCATCCTTAGGAGAGGCTTAGCCCTGAGAGATGCTGAAAGCCCTTCACTCTCTTTGATTTCTTTGAAAATGAAGGATGAGCAGCAATTCGCCCGAATGGATCGTGTCTGATATCATAAGCCACTGACTCCTCTCCCAGCCCCATCATCAAGCTAAGGGAGATTTGGTTAAAAATCCTACCGGCCCTGTGACATGGAATTTTTAGCACTCTGATTCCACAGGTTTTTGGGAACTGCATTTCTAAAGTTATTTATGCACCTAACTCATTTTTTTCGAAAGGGGGGGGGTAGTGTCTCCTAAATACCTTTCAAAACCATCCCTGAAGATTCGTCTAGCTTTAAGCACATTAGTAACCCTCAACTAAAAGCAATCTTTCTGAACCAGGACACAAGCAGGTATCCTTAGTGTTTTGCTCTTCCTGTCATGCTAAAGGTGACCAGAGGCACTGGGGCTTTACAGTCACAGACAGCAGTGGTTTCCTTAGGGATTACAAACACTGGGAGGGCAGGCTCTTAATTCTGGTTTTCAGGGGAAAAACAAACTTCCCTTGGAACAGCTTGTGCATGAGACCTGGTGGGAATTGTTGCGTTGGAATTATATGGTGAGATAGAGCATGGTGGGAGACCCTTTCTGGGAGGAGAAGCAAGATTTTAACTGTATTTCCTACAAGGAAACTGAACCAACTAGGAGCAAATGTCCCAGGAAAGTAAAGGCTGGATGAATCAGCTTCCCTTCAGGCACATTCTGTGTGGAGCTAGAGTGATTTTGAGTTGTTTGAAATGAGGATGAGGCTATGAGCAGAAGTCAGTGGTATTTAATGCCAGCTGTAGATAAGAATCAGGCCTCTATTTCCTTAACTAGAGAGTAACTGGGCCTGCTAAGTGTGGTCCATTATAATGTGCAATGATGAGCTGCTGCTTGGATGTCTGGAGAGGATATCCCCTGCCACTCATTATTGCACCCTTGGTGGAGTGCTGCTTCCTACTTCCTCTCTCTGATTTCTTACTTCCCTCCCCTTCCTTAGCCTAATGCATCACCAAGGGAGAAGGGACCCCTATGCTCCACCTGTATACATGGACACATCTAAGAGCAACAAGTTGATGAGACCTTTTTTATTTACCATTTACTATGTGTTACTCCTCCATACGCAAGCACGTTGCTCTCCCTTCCTAGGGGGACAGATTAGCCAAGAGAAGGTGCTCTCCCTAGCCAGCACCTCTACCAATACTTTTAATAAGAGGAGAAAGGACGGCTCATCTAAAGGGCAGGTCAGTCTGTTATCATCTGGCACTCACTGGCGTTTATTAAATCTGCTCTGGTCTGCAGGCGTTGCCTCCCCTTGAACAAGTCACGTATCTTGAATGCAGTTCATAGCCCAAATAGTACTGTAATTCACCCAGAGCACATTTCAAAGTAATGCTGTGATTCAACTAGTCTGGTTTCCACCTAAGCAACTTAGGGCCTTTGTACATGCCACAAAATTGGCCTTTAAAGCAGCTTAAATGTCTTTTTGCACCACTTTAATGGCATTGCTATTTGCATGCTCAGCAGTGTATTCTGCTTTAAATGACTTTGGTACGTAGCAAGATAAACCACCTCTGAGGTGTTTTAGTTTGCTACTTAACAAAATGTAATGGTGCACAGGGCACTGGAAGCTGCTGTGCTTAGGGCTTGGTGGGCCCCATCCTGCTTAGGGGCTGTGGGACCTGGCAGCAGCCATGCAGGCAGGCTCTACTGAAGAAAAAAAAAAAAATAAAGCTGCAAGCCTTATCTTTTTTTTCCCCCCTCCCCAAAGCCTGCCTTAGCTGTGTGGGGGCCCAGGGCTTCCCTCTTCAGCTGCCGGGGGGGGGTGGGGGGTGGCGTAGGCAATGCTTTCCCTTGCAGCTGAGGTGCCCCCTGGGACCGCTTAGGCCAAGTGTCAACTGGCGGGTGCCATGTGGAGGCCCCGTAGCAGCTCAGGGAACTCTTGGCCCCGCTGGCAGCTCGCCCCCGTCCCCCGGTGCTGAAGAGGCAGGCAAGGATTGGGCCCCCACCCTTGTGTGCACACCACAGGGGGTTGACTCGGTTTAATTCTCCCTAAATTGAAGTGGTGTTTTTAAAAACTCACCATTTCAATTTAGGGAGAACTAAACTGAATAAAACCCCCATCGCGTGTACAAGCGGCCTTAGCGACTGATCCAAAACATACCAGAGCCCAAGGGAGTATTTCCACTGTGGATCAGGGTCAAACACAAGTCTTTATTAGTCTTTAGGTATGCCCTTATTTATCATATGGTGACTTGGCTGCCTACCCTTGTGACCTTGAAGATTGATTTTTGTAATTTCCTTTTCTCTGGGTGATTAGCAAGGCTGATCCACTGTTTACAACTTGTTCAGAATGCGGTAGCATCATTGGCTATGTGGTTGGCTACTCATTTATTTCAGTCAGCCTTATTGATCTGTAAAGCTCTGAATGCTACTGGCCCAGGTTATGCAGGTGATTTCCATTTGTTGGATGTTTGTATTCGTGTGTCACTTGGTGTTTAGGGGTTTTGTCATCATGCCTGAAGTCAGTAGGTGCTTGCACTTCTGATCTAGTGAGCCACATGGTGTAGAACTCAGCCTTAAGTGGTATGTCTCACCTCTCTTCTACATTTGCAAAATACCTAAAAGCCTACATTTTTTCCTAGAAGTGTTTTTAAATTATTAGATTTTTGTTCATTCGTAACCATCTTTTTGTAATCTTGTTGTGATAGTGGAGTGTCTCCTATTGCTGAGAAGCTGCTTTCGAGTGGTTGTGTGGCATCTGAGTGATTTCTAATGCAGAAGCTAAGTAAAACTGTTACTCTTATAACAGTCTTGGCAAGTGAAATGCAGGTGTATCAGTAGGACAAGCTCCCACAGTCAGTCCCACACCAAAATGTCCAGTGATGGGGAAGGAAAAGGTTGGAATAAGATACTTTCTCTTAATAAGTAACAGCCTCAGGTAAGAGTCTACAAGTTGCTTGATACATCCAACTTCTTCCCTTTCTTCTGGACCTGACACTTTAGGGCAAGGTATGATGACATATTTCCTATGACATATACCCCAGACAACCCACCATCCTCTCAGTTCATTCACTGCATGACCCAGAAGTCAGGATAGCCATCCCTTTTGTCTCTGCAGGGACCAGCAAACTAACTCACTCCCCCAATGCGCACAGTCCTGGTGAAAGCCCTTCTGGTTCCTCCTCTCTCACTTTTTGATCCTAAGAGAAGGGGAAGCTGGCAGGTCCTTTCTGCCTCCTCCTCCCTACAGTGCAGCGGTGCGGAATCTGCTGTATGATGCTGTTCAGCAGCATTTAGCACCCTCTCCTAGTCTGTGTTCAGAGGAGTAAATAAGTGGAAACAGCTGAGGAGTGACGATGGAGCTCTGCGGTTTTTGTTCATTCTAAACCTGGTATATGTAGAGCTGGGCATGTAAATGGGATAAACCTTGTATTGTGTGCATTCCAGATGAAGCCAGTAGACCACATTATCAGACTAGGAAGAACCTCTGAAAGTTGGTTATGTACAAGGCTGACTTAGTCATGAAACTTGGTGAATTTGTGCTGTTAATCTTGGGCACAAGCTTTCCCAAGTTCATCTGTCTGTTCCCTTTATCTGCCTGTGCCAGCTGTAGAGTTACATTTCTACATCGTGGGGCTCTGACACTCTGCCTAGCAGTGCCATGTAATCAGGTGAACCAGCGCACCATTTGTGGCTGGGTCATTTCGGAGATCTTATCTGCTTCTTTCTGTCAACCTCATGTGGAACATAAAAAAAAAACCAAACAAGGATTGGGATTTGTATTCAATTTTTTGCAGTTGCATTAAGAGTAAAGTGATGAATATGAAACTGTAAGCAGCTCAAAGAACAAAGATGCCATCAGGAAAAAGAGCATGCAGCGTTTTTCCCCTGGGGTTTCCACATGTGATTGCAGGAGGTGGATAGCATGGCCATTTTTGTCACTGTTACAATGGGTGTGTGTCAGTTCCTGGATCCTGTGCCACACACACACACTTTCCATATTCCAGGGAAAATTGTCAAGATTATTTTGGCAATAAACCCACCATTTTTTCTGTCTGCTCCCAGAGCTTGCCCTTTATAGACAGCTCCTGGGGTGTGGAGGCGGGGGAAGCCACTCACTAGCTTTCATTATCATTTGATGCCTATCAATCGTGCTGATAAAGCCAATGTGCTGAAAGGGTTCGAGCTGTTTTTGATGGGTGCTGACAAACCAGAAGTATATCAGTAAGTGCTTGACACTGATGTGGTTTTATCATTGTCAGGCAGGCAACAAAATGGATAAATTAATCACCTTTCCCCTAAGTCTGCCACAGGCATTTCCTCATAAGGAGAATGCTTCTATCTACTGGATTTTTGAAGTCTGCTGCTGCTGTGCCTGGAGTCCCACAGCTGCATAGATTAGGGCACTGAGGTTCATGGTCCTGCTGCCCTTTAAACTATATCCCCTGTGTTTATGAGGGAAAACAGCAAGAACATGATGGTAGCACCACTGTCACAGCACTTTCCTTTCAAGCTGGCATAGAATTCAAGCCTTTTTCCAACTAAATGTGGCTTCCATTAATGATTAAAGGAAAAAATTGCCAAAGAAGCAAATGGGAGGCCTCTTCTTTTGTTTTCTATAATCTGGCCTTCAGTTGTCTTGCCTGTCCTCTTTTCATCTTGCCCAAAATGCCCCTGCAGAAGTCATTGTCCTGTCCTTTAGTCTCAGCCACGTCACACCACCCCTTTTCATCCTTCTCTAGTTTTCCTGTCATCTACTGCACCCTCTCTCTTACCTACGAAGCAATCTGTAATGCCGGACCCACCTCCCTCTGTCCCAACTCCTCACTCTAACTGTTCAAAACCGGTTTTCCTCGCTTCTTCCTTTGGGCCACTTAGGCATGTTTGCATGGCCTCCCTCTTCACCCTGGACTGCCACTAACAAAATAAGTCCCCACCTAGTCTGCCGAGTTGCCAGTCTATGGTGAAGCCACTTTTGCTGGGTTCACCATAGACTGGCAACTCAGCAGACTAGGTATCTTGGGGGCAGCACAGAGGGAATGTACCTTGACAGGGATGCTCCCCAGCCATTTGCTCTGCTTAATGATGAGAACTTGGTGCACCTGAGAGGATGGTATTGGCTGACACTTTATTGTCAGCAGTCCCAGGATCAAGAGTGGGGGTTGAGTACCTCTTCCCCTGAAGCCAATAAAATTTTGTTGGGTCTGCCCTAGATATCCTTATCTTCAGCTTCCTCTTTGTACCTCCCATCCCCATGAATGGAGCACTGCCTCTGCTCTCTTCTCCAAATGACCTTTCTCCCTTCCAAGCCCCTCTCTCCTCCTCTTGACTCATTGCCATCAACCTACTTAGATCTAACTAGTTGGCCTGTGACTTGCCATGTGTTATTGCATGTTTAGATATTAGCCCTGTGGGGGAAGAAAGCACATCTGACCATGCCTACCACATGTAGCGTAAATCTGTGTGGCAATATGGATGTGTTTCACAGTTGTAATAATCTTGCCACTGGATGCTGTGTATTTTTCTTCCAAGATGAGAGTTCCAAGTGCCTATAGCTAGATTTCAGGAGTGAATCCAGGCAAACATTGAGAAACATGCTGAGTTCGGCATCCTGATTTAGTTCCTCAGGGTTCCTACCCCAATCTCTGAACTAATCATTGGGTCCCGAGAGCACATGACTGCCTAGAGGGACAGTATCCAAGCTGTGACCAAGACAGCATTGCTTTGGCATAGGTGGGATCTAGATTGCTTTAACATGGCTTATAAAGGGGAATGTACATCTTATAAACTCTGTTAAAATCTTCCTTATGCATCAGTTTTAAAGCAAAATCATAAATAAAAGATCACTAGTTATCCTGGATATTGTTCTGCTATCCAGTCTGAGTTTCCAGATTTCTTTTAAATACATAAATACAGCTTCAGGGTTTGAAAAGTCAATGTTATTATTTTCCTTTATTTGTGAACAAACGGGGGAGACATTGAAACAGTCTTTTTATATCTGAAAACACAAAAATTATTTCTTTCTGCACATGTTAAAAAGATGCACCATTTTAATTTTGTTAGTGATAATTATGATTACTTTTATTATCATGAAAGACAATCCAGCTTAGAGCTATTGTACCTAGGTGCAATTAAATGGGGCTTCTTTGCTTTTTAGACCCTTCTGGCACAAAGATGCAAGAAGGATGCAGTTCTTGTTTTTGCCCCATGCTGGACATAAGACTAAATCCATCATCCTAAATCTACCAGTGACTCTGGCCTGCAATGTGAATCTGTTAAGGGCACTTGTGCCCTCACAGTCATGATCTGCCGAACCACTGTCCTACTGCTGTATTTGCAAACAAAACAGAAAGGGAGAGGGAAGAATGCAACTTTGAGGTTGCAGACATTAATCTGGAAATGGTGTTCTTGACTATTTTAGTCCTGCATTAGGTACCTGTCCCTTGTGCTACAGTGTGGTGAGGGGATACAGAAGTCTATCAATGGGACACAGATACCTTGTTTTGTTTTTTTCCCCCTCCAGTATGGATTATCTGACACTTGGCCTGTGACTGATTATTTTTCTGTTATGTCTCCAGCACAGTGATGCAGTCCATGACCTTCTCCTGGACGTGATCACGTGGGTTGGCATTCTGCTGTCACTCGTCTGCCTCCTGATTTGCATCTTTACTTTCTGCTTTTTCCGTGGACTCCAGAGCGACAGGAACACTATTCACAAGAACTTGTGCATCAGCCTCTTTGTGGCAGAGCTACTTTTCCTCATTGGTATCAACCGGACAGATCAGCCAGTAAGAAACTCAGCATAAACATCTTTACCCTCCTGTTTTGTCAGAGAATGTCTATGGCATAGTCCTGCAGTGAGATATGTATCTTTGCTCTTCTGTGCCTTTGTACATCTCAGCAGGATCAGGGCTCTGGTTCATAATCATGATGCAATCTTGATTCCAGTGAAGTCAAGGGCAAAACTCCCAGCCATGTCAATTAAGCTAGATTTGCACCTTGGATATTTGTGTGAAGTTTGCATGCAAAAAGTGGTGTGTAGTTTCATGTTTTTCCTGCATTGTATTGCACTAACAGTAGTAGAGTAATTCTTCAGATTTTTTCTGTTATAGGTCCTTCTTTGAGGACATCAGCCAAAGTCCACTGTAATCCTTACACTGGCTTCAGACAGTTCGAGGCTTCTATAACTTTCTGAATAATTGCCCATTAAGGGCTGAAATTGTGTGCCCTTTGACCTCAGTCCAGAGAAATATATTTCTGGATATTGAATTAATTTGCATCTGGAAGTTTTCAGGGAAAGCTCAACTTGAACAAAACAATAACAAAGAAAAAGTTGTTTTTCCTAAAACATTTAAGCCCAATTTTGCATTTGCATGTGGTATATACAGTTCTTTTGAGGGGTTGGTGTTTTAGGGTTTGTGTTTTTTAAAGAAAAAGCCTTCAGACTCATCAAGGATTGAGTTCTCAGTGAGAAGTAGTGGCTTTGATATATATAAAGGAATTTGGTTAATGAAGAATAGGGTTTCTACATTTTGAAATGAACAGACTTGGCATGGTCACTGTGCTGCATCCTACTGGATTTCCTCAGGCCATGCACCATGTGGGCCATACGGGATCCCCACCCCCATTGCATACTGCACATGGGTAGTGGGACAGGTGGCTGCAGAGGTCCATGAGCTAAAAGTTAACCCACTCAGTTGCAAGCTGCCTGTGACCTAAAGACTACATACCACAGGTCGCCAATTGGACAACTCTGGGCTAGGGATTGCTCGGAGCATCCTCCTCTTGAAGCTGTCCACTGGACAAGTGAGAGGTAAAAAGTTATGAGGGACCAAGGAAACTGTGGCTTAACTTAATGAATGCTACTCTGGTGTGGGGATGGAGCTCTGGCTTTCGGTTTTTGCCCTGGCCCTGTCTCCGATGGGGCAGAAGCTATCTCACTGCCGTTTACCCGTGTTAGCCAAAAAATACCAAATGCAAGGTGCAGAAAAGCTACTTGGGACAGGAGAAGATACCAGAGCCACTTGCAAACCAGGACTCACTTACAGACAAAGCATTTCAAATTCTAATGCTCTGGTGGTCATGTGGATAATGGAAAACAGACTTTCACATCACTTCTCCCAAACCATCCATTAAGATATAAAAAGGCATTGATCTTGCACTTACGATAAGCTGGAGCAAAATACCCAGTGACCTCAAAGCCTTTAGGCTACAATTTATCAAATGTGTAATGGAATAAGGTGTACACCATTCCCATTGAATTTCACTGTCTATAATCTTAAGGCTCCTTGGAAAACTTGGACTATAAGTCATATGCCTAGGCCTCTAGTGAAGGAGTTTGCTTTTGCTCATCCTGTCTCTATTTAGAGAAGGAAAAGCCACACATCCTTGGTAATTTCAAATTTATTTTTTAAATTTGGTGATTGTTCTTAGAGGTATCCCAGTCTGGTGCATGTGTGTGTAGAATTACCCCTCATCAAACTTGCATTCATCATTTTCCTCAAGAAGCTACAGCATGTGCTCCATGTTGCAAAGACAAAAGGATTTTCTTTCACCTATGGGAACTCCTTCATAACATCCAGTTATGGCTAACATGTTCTCCTTGTTACAGACACTTTTAACCAGCTCCTTTCTCTCTGGAAACACAACTACTTGTCTTTCATGCACATTTTTGGGCATACTGTGGCAATGCAGGAATCTGGGCTACATCTAGCACATGACCTGCCAAAATGTTACAGGAATCCTTTGCTAGAACCCTTGAGCATCAAGTCCTCATGGAAGCTGAAGATTGCAAAAACCACTGTGGGGGATGTCTTTTCACTTGTCCATGCACACCAAGACCCTGCACTGTATTTTCTCAGGGCTGGTTTGATTTCAGATGTCCTTGAAATAAAGGTTGTGCACTGGAATTCTGTGTTCTCGCATCCCTTTTCCTATTCTATGGCTCCTATTCTGTGGTTTTTATAAACTGATTTCCACTCAAGACACACAGAAAGTGGTTCTAAAATGAACATCATGATTGCAATAAGTGTGGTGGGTTTTTTTAACTGTTGTTTATTTTTGGCTTGGAATCAACCCCTTCCTTTGCTATATTGAATCTCCCAGATTGCCTGTGCTGTGTTTGCTGCCCTCCTGCACTTCTTCTTCCTGGCGGCGTTCACCTGGATGTTCTTGGAGGGTGTGCAGCTGTACATCATGCTGGTAGAGGTGTTTGAGAGTGAACATTCACGGAGAAAGTATTTCTACCTGGTTGGCTACGGGATGCCTGCATTGATAGTGGCAGTGTCAGCAGCGGTTGACTACAGGAGCTACGGCACAGATAAAGTGTAAGTTGAGCTCTGACAAGGGTTGTGATTGAGCCTCATGCGTCTCTAGAAGTCTTCTCTGACTGTCCTTGCAAAGCTGTGTCTTGCCACTAGAGGCCTGGTGAGCAGGGTCAGGACTAGGAGCTGTAGCTATGAGTTTCCACTAGAGAGCTGGGGGTGTGAGCAGTCCTGTGATACTGGAGGACTTCAACTTGAGTGGCACATCTGTGAGGAGTGGCTCCACCTTAATGGAACAGGAGCTGGGTAGTGCAGATCAGAAATAATCCTGCCTGGAGTGGTGTAATTTTGAGCTGCTTAAAGGGTTTTTAAAACCACTTTAAAGCGTTAATCTGGAGACAATCCAGGGATTAATAGCTCCAAGAGCTACCCAGAATTACGGTGTAACAAGGCCCTAAATGAAACAACTACAAGGCCAGGCTTGTAAATTAAAGACCATTTAAGTAATGCAAATACCCACATTGACTTCAGTCGTCTTTAGGTCAGGCCCAGCGTGACCACCGTTTTCCCATTTTATGCATACTCCCTGACTAAATAGCTATAGAGGGTACTGTGAGCCAGAAGGAGCTGTGCAGCAGATCCTGTATGGCCACTTCAGAAAAATTCCTGCATCCAGAAGTTCTTCATAGATTCATAGATTCATAGATGTTAGGGTCAGAAAGGACCTCAATAGATCATCGAGTCCGGCCCCCTGCATAGGCAGGAAAGAGTGCTGGGTCTAGATGACCCCAGCTAGATGCTTATCTAACCTCCCCTCGAAGACCCCCAGGGTAGGGGAGAGCACCACCTCCCTTGGGAGCCCGTTCCAGACCTTGGCCACTCGAACTGTGAAGAAGTTCTTCCTAATGTCCAATCTAAATCTGCTCTCTGCTAGCTTGTGGCCATTATTTCTTGTAACCCCCGGGGGCACCTTGGTGAATAAAAACTCACCAATTCCCTTCTGTGCCCCCATGATGAACTTATAGGCAGCCACAAGGTCGCCTCTCAACCTTCTCTTGCGGAGGCTGAAAAGGTCCAGTTTCTCTAGTCTCTCCTCGTAGGGCTTGGTCTGCAGGCCCTTAACCATACGAGTGGCCCTTCTCTGGACCCTCTCCAGGTTATCCGCATCCCTCTTGAAGTGTGGCACCCAGAATTGCATGCAGTACTCCAACTGCGGTCTGACCAGCGCCCGATAGAGGGGAAGTATCACCTCCTTGGACCTATTTGTCATGCATCTGCTGATGCACAATAAAATGTCATTGGCTTTTCTGATGGCTTCGTCACACTGCCGACTCATGTTCATCTTGGAGTCCACTAGGACTCCAAGATCCCTTTCCACTTCCGTGCCACCCAGCAGGTCATTCCCTAGGCTGTAGGTGTGCTGGACATTTCTCCTCCCTAGGTGCAGCACTTTGCATTTCTCCTTGTTGAACTGCATTCTGTTGTTTTCTGCCCACTTGTCCAACCTGTCCAGGTCTGCTTGCAGCTGTTCCCTGCCCTCCGGCATGTCCACATCTCCCCATAGCTTTGTGTCATCTGCAAACTTGGACAGAGTACATATCACTCCCTCGTCCAAGTCGCTGATGAAGACATTAAAGAGTATCTGTCCAAGGACCGAGTCCTGCAGTACCTCACTGCCCACACCCTTCCAGGTCAAAACTGACCCGTCCACCACGACTCTCTGGGTGCGACCCTCTAGCCAATTCGCCACCGACCGGACTGTGTAGTCATCCAAGTCTCACAGCCTCTTAACTTGTTCACCAGTATGGGGTGGGATACCGTATCGAAGGCCTTCCTGAAGTCTAAGTGTACGACATCCACCCCTACTCCTGCGTCCAGGTGTTTTGTAACCTGGTCATAAAAAGAGACTAGATTAGTAAGGCACGATCTACCTGCTACAAACCCATGCTGGTTTCCCCTCAGCATAAATTGTCCTGCCAGGCTCTCGCAAATGTGAGCCTTGATAATTTTTTCAAAGATTTTGCCAAGGATGGAGGTGAGACTGACTGGCCTATAGTTGCCCGGGTCCTCCTTCCTCCCCTTCTTGAAGATGGGGACCACATTGGCCCTTTTCCAGTCCTCCGGGACTTTGCCCGTGTGCCACGAGCATTCAAATATTCCCACCAGTGGCTCTGCAATGATGTCGGCCAGTGCCTTCAGCGCCCTCGGATGGAGCTCATCCGGGCCTGCCGACTTAAAGGCATCCAGTTCTTCCAAGTGAGACTGCACCATCTCAGGGTCTACGCATGGTAGTCTGGCGCCTTGCTGCTGCCTCTCTACAGCCCCAGTGAGAGACTTGTCGTGCCCCTCACTTAGGAACACTGAGGCAAAGAACTCGTTGAGGAGTTCAGCCTTGTCCCCCCTGTCCGTCACCAATTGTTCCTGCCCATTTAGCAGGGGTCCTATTCCTCCCTGGGCCTTCCTTTTACTTCCTATAAAACTAAAAAACAATTTCTTGTTGTCCTTTACTTGGGATGCCATCCTCAGCTCCATGGTAGCTTTGGCCCGTGTAACTGCCTCCCTACAAGCACGAGCAGAGGAGGTATATTCATCTTTGGTGATCTCTCCCTGTTTCCACTTTTTATGTGCTCCCCTTTTGGCTCTTAGGCTGCCCTGGATTTCTCTGGTCAGCCAAGGAAGCCTCCTGGCCCCTTTCCCTCTTTTTCCTCGCATCGGGATCGTCTCGCTTTGTGCCTGAAGGATCGTTTCCTTAAGGCAGAGCCACCCTTCCTGGGCTCCCATCTCTTCAAAACTCCTACTCTGCAGTGCGTCCTTGACTAATCGCCTGAGTTCATTGAGATCAGCTTTCCTAAAGTCTAGCACTTTCACCCTACTAGTTACCTTACCCACTCGATGTCTTACAGTGAATTCTATTATTAGGTGATCACTGTCCCCCAGATGGCTACAGATCTGTAGGTCCCCTACCATGTCATCCCCCGTTGCCAATACCAGATCCAGTATGGCATTCCCCCTAGTGGGACCGTGTACCTCCTGTGTCAGGTGGAGGTCCTGTACACAGGTTAGAAACCTGCGTGAACGGTGGGACTTTGCCGTCTGCGTCTCCCAGCAGATGTCCGGGTAGTTTAGGTCCCCCATGACTACCGCCTCTTTAGCTTTTATGGTCTCTGAGAGCTGCCTCAGGAGCCCTGAATCTATTTCTTCCCCTTGGTGTGGGGGTCTGTAGCAGACCCCTACCATCAAATCCCTTTCTCCTTGCCCCCCATGTAGCCTAACCCACAATCCTTCTACTTCCTCATCCTTGGATTCTGTCTTGATGAGGGTTGATGTATATTGCTCATTGACATAGAGCGCAACCCCTCCCCCTTTTTTCCCCACCCTGTCCTTTCTGTACAATCTATAGCCCTCAATATGTACCACCCAGTCGTGGGATGAATCCCACCAGGTTTCCGTTAGCCCTACTAAGTCGTAGGTGTTTTGTGCAAGCAGGAGCGCTAGTTCATCCTGCTTGTTCCCCATGCTCCTAGCATTAGTATATAGGCACTTGAGCCTTGCGACTGGTGCCTTTGCTGCCCCCCCCACTCCGAGTCCCAAGGGGCCCCTTATTTCTTACCTTCTCATAGCTTACCTGTGCTGTAGTGCTGGCCACCCCATGGCTTGCAGGTTCCCAATGTTCTCCTTCTTCAGGCTGGGCTGTGAGCATAGGTTGAAAGGACTAACAGGACCACAGGCAAGGTAAGGGCAAGTGAAACACCCTCTGAGCCACCATATAACTCCTGGGGTCATTGTACTTCAGGTCTGATAAAGGGTCTCAGTCAGACATGCTGCAGGACTGTTTCTGTGCCATCATCTCGTGCTTTCACGTTGTGGTCCTTGGCAGGCCGCAGTGATGCTTAGTTCGTCTCAGTTATTCCAGGAAACCCCATAACCACCTGGACTCTCACTGCACAGTGTAATCAAAGTTAATTGGAGGACTCAGAAGAGCAAACATTGTATCAGCTCAGAACTTAAAAGCCATTGATCTGGTTGGTCTTTCCCAGTGTCTACAGAGGAAACAAGTTGGAAAAAAGCCTGAGGCAGTTTAACACTTGTTAAACAGTAAATACTTTCTAGGGGTGTGTGAAGTGGGCCGTGTTCGATTCTGATTCAGCCCAATTCAGGGGAGAGTGATTCAATTCACTGATTCGGATCACTGTCCCGATTTGATTCAGCTGAATCTGAAGATTTGATTCTGATTTGGAGAATCAGCAGTTCGGCCACAGACACAGATTTATATATTTTTTCTACATACCTCGAGGTATCAGGCACAGCTCGTGAACACTGAGATGGTGGGGCGGATGGAGCATCCCGCAGCAGCATGCTGCAGGATGCTCCAGCAGACTTGACTAATTTTAATCTCGGTTAAGCAGATTTCTAGCACATGGATAGGTGCCCTAGGATGTGGAATGTGTAGAGCAAAAGGAAGAAGGTGGGGCATCCATCACAGCATGGCAAGAAGGTAGTGAAGCCAGGTCCTGGAACATGACATGTTTAGTAGTGGGGCAATTCCACAGGATCCCAGCTAGCTCCTCCCTCTCCTTCCCCAGCCACCTTTAGCACAGAGGAGATTGAAGCTCTTGTACAGGGGCAGAAGAGGGGAGAGCAGTACAATGCAAGTTCCATGGTGCTCATACATGCCTCCCTGTGCAGACAAAGAAAATGAGGGAGCCCACATTGCCATTGTATTTATGACATTGTTGAAAATGAGGGAGCCCACATTGCCGTATGATGTTGCCATTGTATTTTAGGGACACAGAACCTCATTGCATTTAAAGATAATGGAGGGTAAATCGACAGAACCTGATCGTATGTGGTTATTTTTGCAAGGTCAGCAGATGGAGGTCTCAACAAAGGTTTCACTGCTCACTATCCAGTCACATAATGAGCAGTGGTCCTTTCTCCAAAGGACTTGCCAGATGAATAGGATAAGACAGACTCAGGATGGAAAACAGGACTGACTGTTATCGCAATTTTGCAGACCAGCAGTAGAGGCACAATGATTTTTCCGGAGTGTGAGTTCAGTATTATCATCACAAATTTGCCCTTCTTTTGGAAGGTTGTTTTCCCCTTGTTTAAATGAGGAAACACTGCCTTTTCTAAGAAACGTGTTCCATAAATTAGCAGAGCCTTCAAGCAAAACAGGCAGGGACTGAAGAGCACATTAAACTCTCTGCAAGTTGGGAGAGCTCCATCATCTGTAATTATGAATATTTTTAAATGTTTTCATCATTACTGACACCGGTATCAAAGCACAGTTTAGATTACTCTACAACGCTGACTAATGACAAACAAAAGGAAATTTCTGCCTTTGATTTTCTTTGGCAGCTTCCTTACAATGACAGTAATAATGCACAATTATTATTATTTTTATTCTTCACTTCATTGGGATTGTATTTTTTTAACAATGTAAAGGTAGGCAAAGCAACAAGCCAATGGAGTTCCACCCCTCCCCATGGGAAACATGGAGGCCACAGCCACTGTGATGTCTGGTTTTGGGTCATTTGCAGAACATTCCCCTGCAGACAACATGAGCATGTTCACTGCTCATTCTCTACAGGAGCAACTCTGTATTCTAGTGCAGCTGTTTGTGACACTTTTAAGTGAGTCTGAAAATGGACTTAGATTCTAGCTATGTGCCCTTTCAGTGGGTGGGAGATCAGTTTTGAGGTGCTGTTCTTGTTTGAAATCTTAGTTAAGACCACTTACAATGTACACTTTCAAGTGGAGGGACATCCTTAGCAGGAAGCATCACATTGCTAGGAGAAAACTGGTCCACACCATCAGGCTCACATGCAGATCAACAAGCTATCACACAGCAACACAGTTTGTGTTTCAAACCGTTTTCTATGTTGATTTTCATGTCAAATGAAGGAATGAGTGGTTTAGTAGAAATTATGACAGGTCTTGGGGTTGTCTTGGTGGGCTGCATACATGCCACAGGCCATGTGCTAATGAATTGTAAAAAAAATGTAGTTGCCATTTTCATTTCTTTCAAAGGCCTTGACAGTTAGACCCTATACTGAGGGAGTCTCTCCTTAGAGTTGGGATGTTTTGAAAAACTGCCAAAGTCACAATTTTTAAAATGTTCTGTGGCTAACGTTGGTTGAAAATTTTCCACCAGTTTTTGATGGAGCATTGCAAAACAATTTTTGTGTTCAGCCTGCAGTCAGGCACAGATGAATCTGCTTTCAAGAGAAAACGTAAACTGAATGCATAAAAACTGAACTGTTTTGTTTTGAATAGGTAGCTGCAGGATCTCATGAGAGTTACAGTTTTGTTGACTAATTTCCCCATTGTTTCCTGCACACAGTAGTCCCCATCTTGACTACATCTGTCATGATGCACTATGGTAGGGGCTCCTATGATGCATCTGAGGGATGTAGTCTGATCCAGCCATGCAGCAAAAGTGAAGCACAAGTTATCCAAACTACAGCTCTTTTTGGCTATTAAGACAGGATTTCATCATTTAAATATTTCTATTTGCAAGAAAATATTTTGATAGACAAATTTTCAGCAGATAAATAAAATATTTCCATGTAAATAAATTATTTTTTTTCTAACAAACTTTACCTATTTTATTTTTTCTATGATATATGAGGCCCATATAGAAAGACTTATGGAGATTCATTTGAGGTGAACAATATAACTTTGTCACCAGGAAGTAAAGCAACCAATGCATAATTCACACCAATAAAATCACTTTCCTTCACCACATTATCACGTATTCTCTTTATTTATTATACATGAGTTGAAAAGATTTTCCAAATAAATATTTACAGATATTTATAAAGCCTAAAGTACTTGTTTATAATCTGTAATTCCACAATGTTCAATTTTATCACGTTCTAACAGTGGAAAATAAAAACATACAGTATGTTTTGTATAACGATCGTGCTCCAGCTGGTTGATGGATGATGATGTATTTTTTTGCATAATGTTATTAGAAGGGTAGAACTGATTAGAATTTGTAGTGAACTATACACCAGGCATACATAATTTAATTGTGAGAAGTTGCTTGGTTAGGCCATTATTTGTAAGGCATTCCGTGGAATATATTTTTTGCATGCCTCTGTTACTGTTCATATTTGTTGTAGTAGAGCTACTAGCATTATTTAGAATTTTTTTTTCTGCCTAGCACTTTGTGACAGTAATCATGCATCTCCCAATCCTCAGTTTAGATATCTAACGAAAGGGATATCTTTTTTTAATCCACTACAAATGTAATACACATCCAGGCGATGCAACCAGCAATGGTCATTTGTCCTTCTTTTAGTCCTGTATTTATCATATTGTTTACAGTGACTCATGATCTGATATTCATATCGACAGCCTGCAGTGGCTGTTCAATAGTGATACTATCTTAAGTTTAATTACACCAGGGGCTGACATTGATTTTTTTTAGGAGCAGTTCAGACTGGTCAGATTAAGAGATTTGAGGCTAATTACTTTGGTTTATTCTCTGCAACTAGATCAGGGGTAGGCAATGTTTTTGAGCAGAGTGCCAAAAACTCCCGCAACCTCAACTCGTAAAATATTGATGTGTTGGGGTAAATAGTGTAGGAACCACGAGGGATCTGATCCTTGTTGTGGCAGCACAGACCTGGCCCCTTCTCCACCATCTTCCCAGAGTCATGCATGCCAAGCAAAATGCCTTTGCGCACCACTCTGGCACCCAGGCTGGGGGTTGCTTATCTCTGAACTAGATAGTTTCATGATGACTCCCTTAAAAAGTGCCCCCCTGTTTGGGGCCAAATGAGATGGCTCATCTGACTGGGATGAGCGGGTTTCAACCCTTGTTGCCTCTCTGCCTGAATGCGGGAAATCTGACAGTTCATGAAATTCACAAAAAATGTCTGCACATCTCGGCTGGCTCCAATATTCAACTCAATAGTAAAAGTAAAACGAATGAAACCCTGCTGAGGACAGCATGGCCTGGGAATCAGAAGTGGCTCTGGGGATGTTTACAATAGGTTACAAATAGGCTTGTTGGGTCAGGAACATTTATTATGGGCCAAGCCTCCTTTTTAACACCGTGAGAAAATTCAAGCTCCTAAAAATAATTGAAAGCAAATGTCATGAACTAATGACCATAACAAATCATCTGCATGGTCTTAAATGGGCGTGCCTACAGTTTGCTGCAAAAGTAAGTCCCAGGGGTTGCAGTTTTAAGATTCAGCATCACTTGTTCTGTCCTACCTACTAACCGGATCCATCCTCCTCATGCCCTGTCCTGGGAAGATCTGAAAAAAAAAAACAGAGGGGAAAGTGTACATTTTTTTTTCTTTAATTAGTATAAGCAAAGCAGACAATGGTGGGTGGTATGATACAAATGTCTTGGCTTTTGGTTTGGATGATGGCCTCGAGCCAGTAAAATGTGTAAGCATGTATTCACCCTCCAGCATGTGAGTGGGCCTGTTGGATTTCACAGAACTTCTTACAGGCTTCATTTTAAGTATGAACTTAAATTGTCTTTGTTTGTTTGTCTGTTTTTGCTGGACCAGAGACTGGACTGGCTCTTCATTTGCCTGGCCTGTGTAACTCATTTAAGCAACATGTCTAGCCACACTCCAAAGCCACATATCATCCTGCTGCCCCATCTCTTTACCATCAAATTTTATTATAGATCTCAGAAAAGAGGAGCAGTGCATTAAATAGCTCAGTAGATTTTATACAGCATATTTATAGATAGCTTCACCCTCCAATGATCAAATTCCTTTTTAAATTATGCCAAAAATATTTCTTTATTTTCTTTTTGTCTTTAGTATGTACTAAAGCTGGGTGTACATGGTAAGTGATACAACTGTCATAAAGTAAAATGAATGCCCAGTGTATATACACAGCTTTGAACTCCATCATCCAGCAGTCTGCATTTTGTATATCTTAATATTATTGTAAAATACTTGTTCTGCCTATACGATGTGTCTTGGATGGGACTGTGGACTTATTTTATTTTATATTAATTTCTTACATTCACTGCTCTCTGGTGGAGAAGTAAGCAATGTGGACACTCAGATGTAGTAAAGCAGAACATCATTCCACCCTTCAGTGACAGGTACTGTATATAGAGATCCTGTGGCTGTTGCCTTCCAGAGACAAGGAGGCTGCGTAGGCTTGTGAAGCAAACTACCCAACTCCCATGAAGAGTATGATATGTTAGGGCTCTGCAAATTTTACGCTCCAATGGCAGCTAATGATTGTTTATTGGTTACATTTAATATACACCAGGGATAGTTTAGTATTTGATTTCTCTTCATGCAGAAAATAGAGCTAACTCTTTGTAGCTTTTATTACTTGGAAAAAAATCTTTGGTTGAATATAGCTACTTGTCACTGTGGGAGGGAGGAAATTAAAAAGAAAAGGAAAGCAATGCCACATAGCACCCTGATAGCACCAAACTGAATATATGCGTACATCTCCTTGAAGAAGT
This sequence comes from Alligator mississippiensis, assembly GCF_030867095.1. Classification (NCBI taxonomy): domain Eukaryota; kingdom Metazoa; phylum Chordata; order Crocodylia; family Alligatoridae; genus Alligator; species Alligator mississippiensis. The sequence continues at coordinate 137,275,028 of NC_081825.1, read as the reverse complement.
AGTGAAAGTTTTTGTTGTTGCTTGCAAAATGTACAGTATATACAGCATCCATGGAGTGTCAGATAATCTGATATGCATTGTGCTAAGCACAGAAACATCTCATTTATTTAATGGATGCTGGCAGAAAAACTTGCCGTAAAACAAGTTGGTGCTCATACTGCAGCTGTGTACAAGGGTCAGGAGTTGCTCAGCAGCTTGAGATTAGAAACTTTTAGAGTTCAGTCTCCTGATTGCTTCCTTGTTTCAAGGAGCTCATTTATTCAGCTCATTGTGTTTGTGGTTTTGTTTTTAAGGAAAGAAAAGCTCAATACGGTACTTGTCTGATTAGCAATTTACATCTCTGTAACAGAGCTGGCAGCATGCCCACGTTTTGATGTTTTGTTCTTAATTTGCATTTTTAATGAGGTCTGATTTAAATGGGTTCAAAGTTACACCACCCCATGGTGACCACCAAAAATGGGCTTTTTGTCCCCTGATGGATGAGATACATATCCATGAGTTCCTTTTTTGTCACTCAAGAGTGGGGCGCACAGTTTCACAGTAGCCTACCTTTCTATTGGAACAAATGAGGGATTGCAACACCATCTTTCAAGTTTGCAATGCAAAGCAAACCTTTTCTCACCTTGATATTCTTCGCTCTTGTCTTGTCTATCTGGATTGCAAGCCCTTCATGGCAGAAACCAACTCTTCCACTGCATTTGTATGGCACCTTGCACAGAAGGGACCATTTTTGGCAAGGGACCTAATGCAGTCAGTTAAAAAAAGTAAGGTGCTTATTCCTTGGGCAGTCCACAACCCTAGAATTTGGCACAAACTGTGCTCTGGAGCATGGTAGCTACATTTTTCAGAAGAGCTCAGCACCCAGCATTTCCTGTTGAGGCTCTGAAAGATCTGAACTGCTTGGCTGCTCACAGAAGAATCCAGTTACTTTGTTCTTCCTTTGAGTTCTCCGTAAAGCTTCTCTTCCTTTTTTCTCCATTGTATCCTTCCCTAAAATGTAATGACAGATTAGTTGGACAGACTGGTGAGGACGAACAAACGAAGCTTCTAGCAGAGAAGGAGGACTCCGCACACTGAGAGGCTTTTGCAGATCATATAACACTCAAAAGCCCATCCAGGTTTTCACTATGTGAAGGCAGAGCTGATAACTAGAGCTAAGGAAATACTGCAAAGTGGTGCTCACAAGCATTTCTGATTCCAAATAGCTTGTTAAATCTGCTGTCTTCATGGCTTTTATTGATGATAAGTCAGCTAGGCTGTTGGTAAAGTACCCCAGCATAGAATTTAGCTCTGGGACCACATCAGAATGTTACAGGTGAGGCATAGACACCTTGAATTATGCAGCCAGGATGCAAGATTTCTGTTTCTGCCAGAAATGGGAAGGGAGCAATGCTAGCTTTTAGGAAGAGGGCATAAGTCAGAGACCAGTGATGCAGAATTTGTGTCCAGAGACAGGAGCAGCTGTGCCTATATGGCTGTCAAGCTAAAACCAAGGGATTGTTGCCGTCCCACTCTTCAGGAGCTCATAGACTTCTGAGTGCTCTAAGAGAAACTATTTGCTTTCTAGATTTAAATGTGCCATGCTCCTCTTGCTCCACAGGGTTTTCAGAGACCAATTTTGCCTGTTGACAGATTTTTTTCCAAGTTCAATTTTTTTAAGTTCAATTAGTTTTAAACACTTTGTCATACTAAAAGGGTAAGAAAAAGTCTTCTTCTTGACTGAAAATAGCGTTATGGCATGGCACATCTGTGATAGGTCTGTGGGTAATTCTGTCCATTTCTCAGCGAATTTCAGATCACAACATATTCTCCTTTTCTCCAAATAATTATCAGCTGATTAAAATTAATGTGCAATTGCCATATTTTCACAGAGATGAGACATGCTGCCCCTGAAAATAGAAAATTAAGATGTACCATATATATGTGTGTGTGTGTGTGTGTGTGTGCGCGTGCATATACACAGATATATACAGATACGATATACTTTATACACTAAGGCTGTGTAACAAAACATAACTGAACAAAGTATAACAAATCATCAATTGATTTTTTATTAAAAATGTATTCCCTCAATTTTATACTTTTTTAATTTTTTTTTAATTTTTTGTTTTTTGGTGTTAGTGTCTTGACACTAGTGTGTCTCATACCACAGAATACGTAGTAAGGAAAATGAACAAATGTCCATATTGCAGCTGGTGTATTGATGTATCTGTTTTGACTTTTGTGGAGGGGCACTGGCATACCCCAGTTGGCCCAGAAGAGTCAAGATCCCACAGCAGGACATGTTCAGTTGGCCTCTTTCCTTGTAAGCTGCAAACACAATTGAGTGTAGCAGGAGGAGGGCCTGTTCTCACAGTCTGTAGAGCAGAACACACTACAGCTTTGCAAGGCACTGCTTGACACAATGAGGATTTGTGTATGTAAGGGCCAAACTTGACCAAGACCTTCATCAGCAACTGCTGCTTGATAATGGACTTCCTTGTCCACACCACGTACTCTCAGACGTACTTTGAGAGAAACTGTTCTCTGAAGGGAAATGATTCGCAAGACCTAAGTTTAGTCTCCAGCTCTGCCACGTGCCTGCTATCAGTTTGCCATTTATAGCCTTGTTTCTCCATCTATCAAATGTGAATAAAAATACTTCCTTTTTCCGTGTCATTGGTGTAGACTAGAAGGTGTTCAGGGCAGGCACTCTTTTTCTATGCCCATGACATAGCAATGGTGGGGGGAGGTAAATGGGGTGTCCATCCCAGGTACCAAAGTGAAGGGGTGCCAACAGGTGCTGCCCAGCCAGGGCAGGGTGCGGGACGGAGCCGTAAGCAGCTCATCTGGTGGGGCACGGGGACGGAGGAAGGGCAACTCCTGCTGATGCATGCACTCCCAGGCAAGCATGGGGAGGCACGTGCACCCTGGATCTGTGTGTGGGGCGAGGGCAGGCTGTTGCTGCGGGCTTTGTCCCGGGCGCCAAATTTCATTGCTACGGCACTGTACAGCACCTAGCACAACGGAGCTCAGATCTCTGTTGGGTTTCACAGTGCTACTGTCATATATGCCCATAAAAATATATTTAAAAATAGTTGAAAACCACTCATTAAGTTTGTCTGTCACCAACTGTACGTAAAGCAGTTTGAACTTCAGTTAATGCAGAAGAAACACAGGGCTTCTGTTTTAACATTAAGAAAGCCTTTTGGGTTTACCTCTCAGATTAAAATTCTGATGGATACCTTTAGTGACAATTTAGGTGTTCTTAGCATAGTAATGACTGTTTTTTTGAAATCTGTGTTGCCTTCCTATAAATATCACTATGCTTGTGTGGTATATTTTTAATCAGTTTATATTTTTATGGCTATTTGTGCATACTTTTATAAGGAAAATACTTTCCCTCTATTTTGCAGTTTGAAATATTAATTTTTATGAATCCTAAAATTATCAGGTATAGAAAGAGGAATTCTTAATTTGGTAGAATTTAAATTCTAGAAGTTAAAGCCTTCCCTGGATCTGCTAACACACTCCACAGCTCATGTGTATTTCCACTGAAACGAATAAGACTCAGCTCAGACCCCAGGCACAGCAGTATTAGAACTGCTGAACTACACTCTGTCACATCAGGATAAATTAACATGTACAAGCTTAGTCACTTCATTTAATTAGGAAATCCATTTAATTTCTAGGATAAAAGTATTTTTACACTTTATTAGTTGCCCTTATGTAAACACAACTTTAATGGGCAACATTGCAAACAGGACAAGATGTTATTATTTTAAGCATCACATGTAACTTTCTTAGGATTTACATTCATCTGTCTAGGAACTAGTCACTTCCATTTTATCTTCCTGTCGCCTCAAATGAACTAGGAATGGAAATGTAATTTCCCAGGGGCCTTAAAAATTTGGGGCGTATTAAATGTGGCTGAAATTAAGTGATTAATAATTTAGTTTTAGGCCATGAATCAACTTTATGTGATACTGGAGATCGTTTGCAACCCTAGAAACGTTAGTAGGAACAATACAGTCCACAGGTTCCGAGGATTAAAAAAAAAAAACCCTGGAAGGTGAGGTTGCCAAATCTGATTAAGCTTCAGTCTTCTGGTACCAGGATTTATTTCAATTTTGCAGTGAGTTTGCTCAGAACATCTTGACAGGAAAATGTCACCTTGCTTGACAGTTGACAGACAGGTTATGTTGCACCATAATTGGAGAGAAAAGAATTGCTTAAAGCTAAGGGAGTTAATGGCTGCTCATAGAGCCCCTCCCTTTTTTATGAGGTTTTCTGTAACAGACGCAAAAGGCCTTAGCTACTAGGCCACATGCCATTTTTTTTCCTCAGTTTCCTCCCCAGGTAATTATCTTGCTCAATCAATAGCACTGTCAGAAATTGGGCACATAATTCAGCATTTAAATGAACAAGCAATGTAATATTTCCTGTCTCCCAGTGGAATGTTTTGCAGCTCACATTCTTCTCTGTCACTCTCTCACTCTTGATATATGTTCCGGGCGCAGTCCTTGAATGCCTTCTGTCCCCTGTGTTTCATTACAGATGTTGGCTCCGACTTGACACCTACTTCATTTGGAGCTTTATAGGACCGGCGACCTTGATAATTATGGTAAGAACTCCAAATTAACTATTCCGTCTCTCAGGTCAAGGAATAAAACTTTCACTGTCTCTTTACTCTTTATCTTTAATTTACATAGATTAATTTGGGAAAGGCATGTACTTCTTTGACCCCACCTAACGCAAGCAATTAGACACTCGTTAGAACACTGCATTCAGAAATACTTGATCAGATCCTATTGGGGGGGAAAGGCATGCTGCAGAGTGAATTGGTACTATGGACACTTGCTCAGAAAGGTCACTTGGCAAGTTTTGTTTGATGTTACCAGCCATTTAGAAGCTCTGGTCTCTATTTTAATACCACTATGCGCTAGTCTCCCATCCCTTTGAATTCCAAAATGAAGCATTGCATTGCTTATGCACAAAGGGAAATCTGAAAAGAGGAACAAAGTCACACATGGAAAAGAATCCCTCTCTTTTTCCCCCTTCCCTCCCCACCGTAGAAGTTAAAATAAATGTGACTTCACAGTTAACGCATTTGGCCAGCATATCAGATAACATAGCAACAAGGTAAAGAATCATGCTGCAGAAGCAGCTGGAGTTGTTTCATACTGAAATCGCTACAGTATGGCTCATATAAATCACCCTTTGTTTTAAATATAAAATAGTTCTACTCATGCAACAAGCCCAACACACTCATTTTAGCACAGATATCATAACTAGTTTTCATATAATTCCAGAGCCCTTCACCCTTTCTAGATCAGGGTGAAGTTAGCACCACCAGTTAAACCTATAGTGACTGCATTGTCATACACAAAAGCAGCCAGATTATGTGCAAGACAGAGGCACATGTGGTTTGAAGAAAGCATATTTCACACTTGTCTTTGCAGAGCCATCTTTGTCTGCGTATTAAGAAATAAAGAAATACAAGGCATCTTCCCCCAGTGGAAATGTCTGCATGATAAAATTACTGTACCTGGCAGCAGCACCTTCAATCATGATGTGCTCCTTCAGGTGGGCTGCTTTCTGAACCAGAAGCAGAGTAGTTGCAGCCATGTAACAGGGCCAGGTAGCCCAGCACTCTGCTAATTAGCCCACCCTTGGCACCATGCTGACATGGCTTAGGAGGGAATCCATCCCCAGCAGCACAATGTATTTGAGACTGCCACTGCCAGGCATCATAAGTTTACCTTGTAGGCATGGCCTGTCTCTCACTTGGCCTGGGTCTTCAGGACCTCATTTGCAGTAACTGAGAGCCTCACTAGCAAAAGAGCTATCGAGCCACAATCTGTCCTTTACAGAGCAGGCCAAGATGTTCTTTTCTAATCATTATTACCGTGCACCTCTAACAATAATGACTTTCCTACACATCTGCCATGTTACCAGGAATTGGGAAAAGTGCACAGTGACACACATTGAAGGCAGGTTTGTTCACTTTAACAGGGCCAGCTGAACAACAAGCCTAGACTGATTTTTTTTTTTTTTTCATTAGCACACACCCCACAGACACAGAAGAACAGTCAAAAGTGACTAGTTTTAATTTTCCCCAACATCATTTGGAATGCTGCTGCTGATGTTGAGACCAGCTCTGTATTTGTTACAGCCCCGACGCCACTGCTTTGTGTGGCTCGGTGGTATTACCATTCCCATGTTCTATGAGCTGGCTTGCCTTTATAAAGTAGTAGGGAATCTTCTGTGATTCAGGCTCTATAATACTGTAGTGTAGTGAGAGCTAATTTCCCAGAGCAACTCATCTGTTACAAAGAATGAAGTTACTTTTTTACCTTCAGATTCTGCCGTATCACGCAACCCCCACCCTCCCTTTTTTTTTCTTTGCAGCTTAATGTAATCTTCCTTGGGATTGCTCTCTATAAAATGTTTCATCATACTGCCATACTGAAACCTGAATCCGGCTGTCTTGACAATATCAAGTAAGTGATTTTTTTTCTCTCTCTCTTTCTTTCTTTTGTTGTTTTCACCTTGGCTACTCTTAGAACAGTATCTGTTATAACAAACCCCTATGACAACAATGACAAGGGGCATTGCATTGGCTTAATCAAGAGTAACCCAGGTTTTGACTATTGAAATGGTTTATTGTAGCGTGAACAAGCAAATGTTGATGAGGGCCTGCCTGTTTCCAAATGGCCCTCCTTCCATTAGATTATATTAAAGTTCAGGGGTAGTGTTTTCTATTCAGTTTTGTGTAAATGAAGCAAAAGTCTAATAATATCCAGATTCCTTAAACAAAGGTTCAGCTGCACCTAATTGTCATGTGGCAATTATTTCAGTTCTCTACAGAAAAACTGTAAATTGTTATTATTTCTCTATGCTTACTTGTTTCTACCCATTGTAGATACAGTGACCCAAATTCTTCCCTCAGGGGAAACCTAAAGCAGTCTGATTGGCTTGAGTGGAGTTAATCTGAATAGAGCGTGACTCAGATCAGAACACTGTGTTCTCTATTCAGTTTATATTTTGCCCTTTGGCCTGGTAAGCATTTGAGGCCAGACATCACACAGCTATTGACTAAACCATTAAATTCAATAGAATATTAGTGTCCATCAGTGTCTGTTTGTGCCAGTACCTATGGCTTTAATTGCCTGCTTCACAAATGCTAGGGGGATTTCAAGTGCAGCATGTGATAGGATGTTGAGTCTATTAATTAATAAAACCATGTAATGAACTTTAGGAGGTGGAAAGCATTGGCGTCAGCACTTTACTGCATACCTAGGAAAGCAGAACAATATCTTCCTCCACTAGAAGTGGATGCTAGCATCACCTCTTTGACAGGTGGGGGAGGGAGAAGAGAGGAAGAAAGCTCATTATGTAATGACTGAATAGCACAATTACAAGACATCTCTCCAAGAGGTTATTATTGTTGCTGCTGTAACTGCTTGCACAGATGTTGCTTTAATTTAAATTGGTCCATCCTCATAGAAAAACTCTCAAGCTGGGCAGGGTTTGTAACATCAAGGCTATGTGTAAAGCATGTCACACCAAGCACATCTTTTCATTACTAGAGACCCATTGTTTATACAGGGATGAGAATAGGGTAAGAAAGCACAGGAGTCTTTCAGAAAATGCAGAAAGGGAGCGGATGCTATGCAGTATGTCCTTCACCATTCCCTCCAATGGTCCCCAAGGGCAACCACGGAGATTTTTCAGGTCATGCAATTTGGCAGCCAAACTAGGTGGTGCAGTTCCTTGGGAAAACATTAACTTCTTATCTGTGGCTTGTGAAAGAAAGGGATGATGTAGTCTTCTGCTGTAAGCCATGCCAACAGAGTTAGAGAATAGCCTGTTAGTGAGACAAGGAAGGTCAGAGGAAGCATGTGAAGAAATAAGTGTGTCATGAGGTCACTGGTATGGGGCTGAGTCCAGTATTAGCCACAGACTGAGTGGTTCTGTGTAGTTAACCAGCCCTCACACCCACACTTTTCTATTCTTGCACTAACTCCCTTCCACAAGGGAATAATTAGTTGGGCTTTGTGCCTTGTCATCTTCATGCTTTTTTTTGTAGCTTGTCTCCTTCAGTTGTTTTTACCATGATGCCTCAGATCACTAGGAAATCCCCTTTCAGTGCTGACCTTTGAGTTTGGCTTTGCTGGGTGTGTTCTGTTTTCTTCTAATACAGTAGATATTCCTTAGAAAACACTAAAAATTGCCATTTTATCTTTGATCCAAGCTTTCCCCTTTCCCCTGCATTTACCATGTCTCTTACCCTGCTCCTCTGGAAAGTATTTGAATTCAGATAAAGGTTTATTTTAGAGGGTACTTTCTTTGGGGCTATACAAAGTGATCCTTCTAGGCATGAAACTGCCAAAGTCATCCAGTGGAATGGGGTAGTTCATTCCACATCTGTTAGGATGTGTCCACACTGAACTATCGTCATATGCATGAATATTTGAGCTGACTTTAATCCAGCTACCCCAGGTATTAATTGTGGTATATGCATGACAAAATGTGGGTTATACACACCTGTATGGGCTGCTATGCATGACTCCATTTCTGCTACCAACAGGATTTCAGTTCCTCAGCTGTATTAAGAGCAGCTAGTCTATTTTAGTGACTTGCATGATCCGAAGGTCAAGTTAGTGGGAATCTTCTATTCATTTAATTCCACTCTAGATCAGGCCTTTAATGGATAATAAGCTTAATACCACTTGGGGCTAACACTTTTACTGTAAAACTAAATCAGTCACAGAGGGTTCCTGACTGAGAAGGATGTTTTCAAGGTCACCCATACAAAACCTGTCCAAAAAGTTCTGCGCTGTGATTTATAAAAAAAAAATAAATATCATAATTAGAGCAAAGATGATAATTACCTACTGAGTAATCTGTGCTCCTACTAATTTCTAATACCTTTGTTAAAATGCCAGGCATTTATACAACAGGTTATGTCAATTAGAGTGTCACTGTAAAATATTTTATAGGCTCTTTGGCAGATGAGTGTCTGTTCCTGATTTGACTTAATTAAAATGCCTTGAAAATGCAAGCAATGGAAATGTTTCTAAACATTTTGTTGATGCCTTTCCAAGCCTGTTGCTTCATTACAAATACTCTTTTTTTTGTACAAAAAAGTGGGAAAGACTTAAGATCTAGTTATTTAGTGTAGATAGAAGATTAGGAGGGGCCTTGATCATGATTTATAAATACCTACAGGGAAAGATTTCTGAGTAGAGGGTCCTTTATTGATAAATTCACCAGATAAATTCAGGCTAGAAATAGGTGTAGATGTTTAATAGTGTGGTCATTTACAATTGAAAGAACCTCATACACAATTCTTTGTTATCTTTAAATCAACCTCTGGGGGTTTTTTTCTAAGAGAGATGTTTTTTCTCAGTAACAAAAGATGGGCTTGATGCAGTAATCCCAGAAGGAAATGCTATGGCCTGTGTAATTTAGGAAGGGTGGCATTCTGCTCCTTTCTGGTTGTCTAGGCATCCAGATTTGATCACCTGTATGCATTTTTGATTTTATAAGTCCCAGAGAAAATCATTATGCACAAGTTGGCATTCTGTCCCCATGCAGGTAGCCCTATGCACATGAACAACTATATGTGACTATGTAGGGATAGAGGGCATCCTCTAGTTTATAGAGGATGCTACCAAAATTGTAGAGAACCTACTACCTCACTGGGGCAAGGACCCAGTCTAGAACCTAAGGGTCCCTCCCTTTCAGGTGAGCAACTGCCTCATTGAGCCAGATAACACCTTCTGGCTTGCTATGCCTTTGCCTATTTTCTTCCTCGCCCCATGTATCTATCATATACTTTCTTCTCATGGTTGTCCAGGGGACCAGCTTCAGAAGGAACACCAGATGGTTAGAGTGGTGTTCTGGAAAGTCAAAGAGACTGAGCTATATGGGGACAGATGGGCTGTCTCTCCCACACCAGTGCACATGTCCAGTCTGGGTGTGCCCATAGTTATTGCCCAGAACCCTAGGTGAATATGTAGCCTTTGATGTACCTTCCATGCATGCAGTAATAAAATGCCTACCTGTCCTTAAGGGGCATCTTGGGGATTTTAGGTGATTGTGTAGATGGCCAAATCTAGTTGTCTGGGCATCCAGGAAAGAATAGAGTGCCATCTGAGATGACCACAATGGCCCTTTCTGTCTTTAAATCTATAAATTTATAGGGAAGAGGGGCTCTAAGTTCCAAAGACTTGCTTTGATTTCAGTGGACCATAGTTTCATAGCAGTAGGGGACCTGATTGGGGGTTTGTTAAATTCTTGCAACCAATTCAGCAGTGGCAAAATATTCAGTTCCCTGTGGCACTATATAAATAATGCCCATAAAATATTTTAATAGGGTGCTAATAAGCACTTCTGCAATCTGGTGCTTGCCTATGTCACTATAAAGGTTAGAAATATAAGGTATAGAAAATGTACAGCGAAATTACTCCACTTAAATTAATGAACCTGATAAGGGATTGGGGGGTCACCTGGGATATCTTTAATTACTGTAGCAACAGAGGAGTCATTCAAAGGACAGTATCTGAGCCAGATGCTGCATGGCTAAAGGGTTTGTAGGCACTCTGCACAGTTGTAAAAATAAACTTCCTCAGATCTTCAGGAATACTCTCTCGATTACTGAGTGAGGATGGAAGAATCTGACATTCCATCAGTGGAACACTTGACATCCAGCTGTTACCCTGAAAAAAAAAAGGAAGTGCTTTGTTTAGAGGCCTGGATGGATAAAAAGTGGTCTTTTTCTCACCTTTGTTACTGTTAACAATTCACCAGGCTGTTTTCAGACAGCTATATCTGTGTCTTTTTATATTGTGGTGATAGACATGTGCAAACTCTTGCTTTAACTCTGTCTATTTCCTTATCCTTAGATGGGGAGTTCCTCAGAGCTGGGACCATCCTCTGTTAAGTGTCAGGATGGTGTCTAGTTTATATAAACTTATAGTTTATTACAGAGAGGTAGGAGCCACTCAATAATCAAGGTTAGACTTCATCTATGTTATAATTCCAAAGAGAAAGTTCCCATTATGTTGGGGGAAACTATACCTCATGCAAAAGCAGCAAGTTCTTTGACTAAGACAGTGTCTGTATGTATGCATGAAACCCTGATCAAAGTCCACAGTCAAACTCCAGCTGATTTGAATTGGGAAAAGTCTTGACCCTCGTATTTGTACCACAATGCAGTGCAGAGCTAATTAGAATGTCTGGGCACCACCATGAGGTAAGCGTTAAATATTTTTAGTTAATAAACAGGCTTGTAGCTTAGGGGGTTGTTCAATAAACCTTGTTTTAACCCCACCCTCTTTATTTACTTTTAACACTAACCTTTTCATGGTTCCAAATGCTTAGGGTTCAAGCTCAGTGAAAATTAGGATTTCTTCTGAGGTTTTATTTTTTTTTAATGGAGCAAAGATTATGAAATTAAAATAAATACATAAGATGCCTGTTTTGGAAATGCTGTAAAGGTTCTAGCATTTCTTTGTGTCCCTCCCAAAATTTTACCTGTGAGTGGATGTTGCTGACAATCTCTCCCAGCTGCAGCAGTCACCCTGTACAAAGTGCTTCCTACCTTTTGATCAGTAAATTACTTTGGAGATTGGGAGGCTGGGTCCTAGGCTTTATGCCAATAAAATTATTGTGGTTGAGAAGTAGGCATGGTTCTCAGTTTGATGGTTGAGAACACATCACCTGATTATTTCAGGGTCAAATCAAACCCTGCCTAAGTACACAGTTGGTCGTTCATGTCACAGAAAGCCTATCTTGAGGGTTTAAGTGGAAAGTGAGCACTGCATCAGCCTTGTGCACTAGAGTGAATATATGGGCCCTCAATGACCAATGTGAAAATAAAAGGGGATTGTATAGTCCAACAGATGACTGTACTGTCTGGGCCCCTTACAAATTCACTGCAAGTTTATTCCAAGCCAGGGATTCAGATGGATTCAGATGGTGAAAAGGCAAAGTATTTGTCTCTTAAACTTTCTCTCTTTCAGTGGAGAATAGAGGGGCACAGCTAGAGCAACAACACACTCTGGAGATCCCCAGCTGTCAGGAGGCTTCTTATAGTGAAATATTATCAGATGAAATACTTTAGAGACACTCTGAGGCTGCTCTAAAGTATGTCAAACAAATGTAGAGCCAGCCATAGATAGCTCTTTTGCAGCTGCATTACTATGCCCACTGGATTTTGCAATGCGGATGAGAATGTCAGCTGGTGTGCATCTGTATCTTTTAACACATACATTGATCGAGATTGCCATATACACCCACCAATAACATGTCATTTTGCAGTTAGGCCCAGTCCAGTGAAGAATTTCAGTCTGTGCACATGGATAACCCCACTGACTACAACCTGACTACTCTTCCAGTTAGATTTAAGTACATGATTACTGAATTGGGGGTCTGCATCATTTTTTTTTCTCTTTGCTCTTGCCAAACAGTGCATCCGCAAAGCTTATTCTTATTTTCAGATATCTTCCCAGTTATGTAAACTCTTGTTTTTTTCTGGAAAAAGTGTCATTGCTTAACCCCCCCCGAAAGCTATATCATAACTGTATTGTGTAGATCAGGGTAGGCACACGAGCCAGAGTGTAGCACACAAAGGCATTTTGCTTGGCATGCATGCCTTGGGTTGGACAGTGGGGAAGGGGCTGGGACGTCACTGCCAAAGCAAGTATCAGGACCCTCATGGCTCCCCCTCTGTCTACCCTTAGCACACCAGTATCTTCCAAGTTGAGGATGTGGGTGTCTTTGGCAGTCTGCAAAAAACGTTTGTGACCTCAGGTATAGATAATAGCCAAACTCATTAATTAACATTATTTAAATTGTCCTTATTCTGACCACAGTACTTTTGGCATTGAGGGTGTACTTGCATCCTTCTCATAGGACTGCTTTCCCCTGGCCGACAAACATTTGAATTACTCTGTTTGCTGTCTAGTGTCATTAGGAATTATGCATGACATCATTATGGGGTTCATTACAGTAACCAAAACTGATCCTCTTATGAAAGAATTGCCTCCAGGGGTGTAAGGATCATTTGATTAATACAAGGCACGTTCTGTAATCAGTTTAAAAGAATTCCTCTATGGGGCTGGACACCTGCCATACCTAAAGTTATGCTGGAATCTTAATGTGCTTCTGAGTGGCTGGCAGGGAGAGAGTGAAGCATGTCCCATCATACCAGAATACCAGAGGCTATAAGTCATCCTTTCTGTTTCTTAATGATGGCCACCTTTTCTTTGAAGACTGTATGTGTGCATTTCCCCTGCTTTTAATGCTTCCCTATTCTCTCTATCTCTCTCTGTGGTTAAGTTTGTTAGTATTTCGCATAGCCAAATTGTATTCACTGACATTTTTCCGTGGTGCAGTATGTGGCTATGAGGTTTTATTTTATTTGCTTTGGAAGGCTGAAATACATGCCTTTGTAGCCAACTGCAATTACAAACCCATGAAAAATAAAGCAGCGGATTGGGATTTTTCAGTTTCTTTTAACTCTCCTTCCGCTTTTCCACACATTTTGTTGCACTGTTATTTTAGCCATAGCTTGTCTGAAAGTTTACTTTAAAGTCAGTTGGATGCCCTTTACAAACACAATTAGTGCAGGCTTTCACAAAGAATAATAAATAGGGTTGGAAAGTTGTGTTCAGTGAAAATACCCATCAAAGTGAATCTAGACACACACACAAAAAGAGTCCTCCCAGGAATTTATTTTTTACTGCCTTAGTTGTTGGTACCCAAACTTTCAGCTTGGTGCTTAGGTCAGTTTTTAAAGAGAATACTTTGGGATAGTTTTGTTCCTCAGTTAATCCCAAGATGGCATCTTACTTCTGTTATAGCTTCCTTTGCTCGGTGTAAACTTCCTAGCATCTTTATTAGCAACATAATAAATACTGAGGTGGTAAAACAGTTTTACCACGTAAAAAGTAAAAAAAAAAATCTTTTGTTTTGAAGCACTGACACAGAAAAACAGATGGCTATGTCCTATTGAAATCCATGCTTAAATTTGTTCCTTAATTGAGGCCTATGGATCTTATCTCCCATAGGGCATTTATACACATGCTTGGGGAGTGGGGATGCTTTAACTAGAGCAGCTTTGAGAGCCGCTCAAATTAAAGTACCCAGAGCGTCTCATATATCAGTGTCCCTATGCTTAAAATAAAGCTCTCAGAGTGTCTCGTGTAGCAGCATCCCAGTGCTTAAAATTGTGGTGGGAGTGCTTTAACTAAAGCTTGTTGAATGAACTTTAGTTAAAGTGCCCCCACCACCATTTTTAAGCACAGGGATGCTACTACATGAGATACTGGAGTCTGCTGGAGCACGGTAATTACCAGCAGACTTGATTAATTGAGTCTGCTCCGACACACTGTAATTACAGCATGTTGGAGCAGCCTCACTGCTCGTGTGTAGGCACCCATAGTGCCCATTGTTAGTTTCCTCTGACTTCCATGGACATTGAGGGTGATCAGGACCTCACTAGATGGAATACTGATATTTTGCATGCAAAAAAAGGGAAAAGAAAAGAAATCCTCTGTGCAATATTTAATTGAGGGGCAACAGGTTTTTCTCGCTCAATTTAAATCATTATATTCTCACTGGTGAGTTACTTAGCCCTCAATGGAGAGTTATATTTCTTATTTTGCATTTGTCATCTAAAGAGGCACACCCAGCAGCACAATGGGCTAATACATTCTGTTACATAAAGCAAGGCACAAAATGAGGTGGTCAGTCGAGGTCATTTGTCTGTGTTCAAATGAATGAGAAGAGCAGTGTTTAGCTTCATCAGACATTTCAGATAATGATGGTTATCACTCGAGAAGGAAACTGTCCCATTCTTGAAAAAAAAACCCCACCCCCTAGTTTTGGATTGGCACCCAACTATGGAAAACTCAGGGCCTTGTTAAACGTTAATGTTAGGTGGCTCCTAATCCCTCTAGGAGCTCTTAACCCCTGGGTTGTCCACACATTAACACCTGAAAATAGTTTTAAGCACTCTGTAAGTGGCTTCAAGTTACACCACTCCAGGGCAGGATTATCCCTGATCCATGTTACCCAACTCATGTTACATTAAGGTGTAGCCACTTTAGGCTACACCTTAGTGTAATCACCCCACCCATGCACCCCCTCGCTGGCCCAGATCAGGCCCAATGGCTCCCCACTCTCCCCAGCATGCAAGATCCCCCTAACTGCCTCCCCACCCCATGCTCCTTTCCCCCTGCTTACTTGTAGCTGCCCATGCTGTCTGTCCTAGGGGAGGAAGCAGGGAAGGGTTAAACCTTCCTTCTCTGCTCCCCCAGGACAGAGCATGGATAGCTACAAGTAAGCATTGGGGGTAGCAGGGGCAAGGGGGAGCCCCAGGGGAGAAGGGGGCAGGGGGCAAATCTGGAATAGGCAGGGGCAGGGGTTCTTACCTGTCCATCCTCCAGGCCCCTGCTGGCCTGAACATGTGACTGCTCCACAATTGAGCTGGCACTACTACCCATCAACATACGAGCAGCTCACAGGGTAACAGGTAACAAGGCCCTCAGGCTTGAGTTTTATGGAGTGTGGAGGACTTACAAGTCTGAGAGAAATAAATGGCAGCTGATGGTACCACCTCATTCCACTGTTGCCAGTGCTTGTAGTTTCATTGTAAGTCTCATTGGTAAAGTCTCAGCAGCTGGAATAATAGGATTGTGTGAGATTCACAAGTTCCACTTGCATGGACACCCTAATGACTCAAAAATTGGTAAATAAATAGAATCATTGTTTATTATCATTGAGAATCCCACTTTTTTTTAATCCAAATTGGTGGCATTTGAGAAGTCTGTCCCCTGGTTCTCTAACTTCAGGGTTTGTTGATACTACAGTTCTGAAAGTTAAGTTTGGGTGCATGAAGTTGGGCATCCAAACATAAAGTTACTAATAATGAAGATCCACTTTTAAAAATGTGTCCCATCTAACTTTTCTACCCCCTTTCAAGTCCTGCTCTGCATGGAAAGTTAAGCCACATTCTGTCTACAATCAATTCACAAGTTGTGAATGACCCCAAAGCAATAGGAAATAAGTTATTTTGAAAGTTTATGGTACTACAAAAATATAGTGACCTCAACCATGGGATAGCCTGAGCACCAATAACTGCCATTGAAAGCAATGTATTTTACACATTATCTATTGTATAAATGTAATTTATTAAATGCTTATTTTCATATTTTCATATGGGATATCCATAGCTCATGAAATGGCATTTAGGAGTAATTTACCCTCTGAAAAGTAACACTTTTTAAATTGCAAATAAACAGTTACTGACGAAAATAAAATTTGAAAGGAAAGTTTAAACACAATTTGAAAAAAAAAACATCTGCAGAAATGCTTTGCAGAGCTTGGATCTGGCCAGCTAGGCTCTGTTTCTGGCACTGCAAATAGCTTCTTCATGCATCATGCTGCTTTAAGCGGCAGGTTTTTTGATACTGTTCTGCAAATTAGCAGCATGGTGAATCGGTGCACATGCACTACGTGCAGTTTGTGGCACCTCAAACAGCTTTGAGGCACTGCACATTGCATGTGTGCGCTTGTCTGGATATGCCCACTGAATCCTATTGAACATTACACAAGCAGGTCTGATGCTATTGGACAAGAAATGGCCAAAGTATGGGTACTTAAATAGAAGCCAATATTTATTCATAGAAGTAGCAATTAAAATTCCATTCTAACAACACTCCAAGCCCCTAATGATGGATTAGCAATAATTTGTAATTATTAAATATTAGATATCTGTCAGGAGTGACTTAGATAAGGGTGATCCTGCCTTGGAGTAGGGGAGAATCATTTAGGTGACTTCTCCTGGTCCCTTCTAGTCCTGTAGTTTATGATTCTATGAAGAACATAGATTAGAAAACAAGGAGAAGAGAAGGCTGAGGTGGGGTGTGATAACAGTCTTCAAATACCTGAAGGGCTATTATACAAAGGATAGAGATGAACTTTTCTCTATGGCCGCAGGGGACAGGACTAGGAGCAATGGACTTAAGCTGCAGCAGAAGAAATTTAGGTTGGAGATTAGGGCAAATTTACTGACTATGAAGGTGGTCAAGTCAACTGGAACAGGTGACCTAGAGAAGTTGTGGAATCTCCATCGTTGAAGGTTTTCAAGAGCAGGCTGGACAGACACTTATCCGGGATAGCTTAGTCAGGGATGCTCTGGAAGGGACCTCACAAGATCATTGAGTCCACCACCCTGCACTAGGCAGGAAAGACAACTGGGGTCAATTGACCCCAGCGAGATGACCGTCCAGTCTCCTCTTGAAGATTTCAAGGGTAGGTGATTGCACTACCTCTGGAGAGAGTTTATTCCATAACCTGGACACCCTAACTGTAAATAAGTTTTTCCTAGTGTTAAGCCTGAAACAATCTTCTGGGAGTTTGTGGCCTTAGGCAGGGAGCTGGATTAGATGACCTTGTGAGAACCTATTTTCCTATGACCCTGTGATCCAATGGAGATAAGTAAGACATTTTTTTTTGGTTTTTCATGTATTTCCACTAACTAGGAGGATGGGCTGCTTGAATGGGCTCCTCAAAAAAGCTATAAGAAGGGAGTAAGAGTATTGACAACCCATTGACAGAGCCAAAGTGCTAATGAAACTCTGTCCCTCCCAGCCAATTTCTCAGTGTATAGCAGTCTCAGTGGCAATTCTGAATTCTGTAGACTTCTTGAAATGACCATGCAAATTATGGCTGGATCAGAGCTTTCTTCCAGAGAAGTGACTTCGTTCCTTTTGAAAATGAGACTTTGATTCGTGTATCACCTAGGTGCTTTGGGGTATATCTATATGAGATGCCTTAATGTACAGTGGACTGTTCTACTGTGCATTAGTGCATCATGGCAAAAACCATGCTAATGCGCTAATGTGTAGTAGAATTAGTGCACTGCACATTAAGCATCACAAAAAAGTTTGCCTTTGCTACTGTGCATTAGCACAGCTACTGTGTCTTTACCTGGTACCTCATATTAGAGGTACTATACTTAATGTGCAGTAGCAAAGGCACATTATTGAACGTGTAGACATTCCCTTGGAGAATTTTACTTCACTTAAAGATTGGGTGTTATATTATTATACCACAGATTATTGTACTAGATGCAGAAGTTACTGGGTGAAATGCTATTATTGTCTCTGTTATGCAGGAAACCAGGCTAAATGATTTACTGGTCCTTTATGGCCTTAAAGTCTCTCATACATGTTAATATATGATCCTTCAAAATCTAGCGGTCAGCTAAGCATGTCTAATTAAAACTTATGACAGAAAACACCATGCTCCATAGTCCACTCGCTAGTACAGTGCTGTTTTACGCGACCCTTCATCTGCATCTCTAGATGATTATATTTCTAATATGCAGCATAAAGCAAAATCAGAAGACACACCCTGATCCGCTGCACATACACAAAATTAAAGACTTACAAAATTCCATCAAGAAAATGTATACGTATATTTACTTTTTTACAGTGTGCAGGGTTTATAAGAGCCTTAGAGAAAAAATTGCTAATATCTTATTTTGTCACTGAAATGAAAAATCATCCGGGATTGCATTTATTTTTTGTGTGCTTTTTCATCCAAATAGTTGCATCAATAGCTGCATCAGATTGTGTTCATTTCTGTTTGACACTTCTTATTTTTTTGTGGAATGGATTGGTTAATAATAATAATAATAATAATATATTATCAATTTTTTTTGCTTGTTTAGCTATCATTTTTCTGATGGCTGCATTAGTGTTGAATGGCAATGGTAAGCGCTAATCTTTCCACTGACAGGTGTCTTCCTTCCAAAATAAAAATTAGTCAATAATTATTGATTGAGAAAGTATCCTGGAAGATATTAAATACTCAAGGCCTTGCTATGAAACCATTCATCATGATTATTGTTTTAAAAGGTCATAGATTTAGTATTTTGTCTGAAAGCCCAGCTTGCACTATTTGTAAAATACAGATGTGCCCAAAGGCTTTATTGAATCTGTATCCCACAAAAACAATCAGATATGTGGTTACACTTTACTGTGTTTTGAAATAATTATGGCATGTCTTTGCAAAGTTAGAAGGAAGGAAATGTGCATGGTAAGCAATTTTGAGGGTAGTTAATTACTTACTGAAAATTAGATGAGCTTAACAAAATTGCTCTTTTCAATTACAATAATTAGAAACAAATCTCAGAAAACAGACCAAAACTTTCCAAGTAATCTCCTGTTGAAACAAATGGGGGATAACAGGTATGAATTAGTAAGATATAATCAGACAGGTGATGCAGTAGTACCCAGCCATGTCTCTGGATAACATGCAGGGCCAAAAGAACGTGGTCTACTTTGGCATGAATGACATTTTTAAAACTGCCTAAGGGAGTAAAGACCCTACTCCTGCTGAAAACCAGTGGAAAGTCAATGTGTAAATCCTGTGTTACTTATTACTAGGATCCCAACTTGGAGTAACTTGATGCTATTTGGGACTCCTAAGCACACTCACTCTGTGTTTGACTTAGATACAGGCAAACCTAATACAGTTCTTTTCAGCATCATGAATATGATTCATAGTTTCCCTACCTCTTGTGTTCTCCCTGATACCAGCATAGCCTGTACAACCATAAAGATTTTGTCATCTTGCAGCTGCTGAGCACTCAGCGGGCATGTCTACATGAGATGCTAGGTCGCTGTAGCAACGAGCTATGACAATGTAGCTCATTGCTATGGTGATGTAGCATCAGTAGGCACAAACCAGGATGCCAGCGCTACATCACCATAGTGATGAGCTACATCACCATAGCTCATCGCTATGGTAATGCAGCATCTAAAAATAACCATGTGCCCCTGGAACTGTGCAGTACCAAATGCGCAATCAGGGGCACATGTAGATGTGCACAATCTTTATGGGTATAATGCTTGTGCAAGGTGTGCCTCAGTATGATTGTTTCTGTATAATTATTCATCTTTTACCTACATCTAAGCACCTTTAGCTCCTTGTTTTGGAGAACTCTGTCTTCCCTACCACAAAGTCTTAAACCTCCTTTTCCCCAACCCTTTTTACCTCAAGTAAATCTTTCAGCACAAAAAGCTCTCTCTGCTTTGTACCTACTGAAGCATCTTAAGTAGGTGTCTTCAGCAAGGTAGCCCGTTCACTGATGTAGCCATACAGAGAAGATGGTTAGCCTATTATGTCTTCCAAGAATAAGGAGCCATAGTTAGCCATGTTAGTCTGAAGCAAAGTAGAAGACAGGGTAGATTTTAACATTATAGACTAACCAAAGTTGAGATAGATAGATAGATAGATAGATAGATAGATAGATAGATAGATAGATAGATAGAGCATGTGATGAAGTGAGCTACAGCTCACGCAAGCTTATGAGATATATATATCACAAACTTTTGTGAGATTATACACACACACATAATATAATCTACTTTGGTTAGTCTATAAGGTAAAAATCTACCCTGCCTTCCAAGAAGAAGCCTTAGTTTACTACCACACATCACAAGCATCTTCCAGGAAGCAGGCAATCTGTTGTCTTTCTCTCTTTTGTGTGCAGTAGGATTTTGCACGCTCTCCTAGGCATGCTGGCTGATTCTCGCCTTGTTGATACGTTAAAAGCAGCTCTGCAGCTTTACATGCAGAGGGGGGAGGATGTTGGGGGGGGGGTTGCCTGTCTCTTTACAGAATGCTGTCCTTGCATGAGGTGCCAAGGAGAGTTATTTTAGTCATCAAAATGGAGGATGCCAAGGGAGTATTGTGGGGCTAGGAGAAAGCAGGGTGAAAGAGCAAAATCTTGTCACAGAAGATTGGGATAGTATGCTAACCAAAAAATGAGATTCAGGAAAATGTTTCATGAAAATTCGGATGAGACACATTAGTGACCTAAGAAATGTGATTAGAAGGCGTCTTGGCTCCCTGCCATTTGTACCATATCTTTGTCACAAAATGTGAAGACAAATTATTTAAATAGTCTTTTCATGCTCATTATTGATTTTTTTTTTCAAAATGAAGATGCTCCTTCACTAATCAGTTATGAACACATTAGTTTTATGTAAGGAGTGTCTCTAGACTTTTAGCCTGTTATTGTATATTTCCCAAAGCATCCTACCTTTGAGGAGCTTCCCTCCCCTTGGCCTTTTTATTCAAAGTCAATCACCTGTAAAAGCTACTGATGGGTTCTACTCACATTGGGCTCATTTCTGCCATCTCTGCTCAGCAAAGGGCTGGTGTTAATAGAAGCAAATAAGCAAATGATTTGTAGTTACCACCTTCAATCCATATAATTATGAAACTTGGACCTTTCACTGGCCTTGGAGATAAAGAAAACCATTAGGAAATGCCATATTTTTTTAAATAAACTTATCTATGATTAAACCATCAAAAGTTTAGCAAAAGTACCTGAAGTCAGTCATTTCTTTATTTCCATCTCTAATGGGAGGCTCTCAAATTGGCTCAAAAGAGCCAAGACCCATATCTGTATATTTCGGCACCTAAATATGTTTTAAAAAACTGAACACTAGCCCTTGTGTTTCCACATGGAAGGTTTTCAAGTCACATTTAAAATAGGACTTAGTTTCATAAACAAATTATATATATTTGAAAAAAAAATCCTTCAAGCTAAAAAGCAAACCCAGCATTGCTGATTTGACAGTGTGCATGTGCTAAGACAAAACCAGCCATTCAGAAACTCTGGAGAAAGGCCATTGCAACTCACTGGGTGCATCTACACATGCACCGTTACTGCGCAGTAACCTAGGTTACTGTGGAATAACTGAAAATTACTATGCAGTATGGGCATGAGTCTACATGTGTGTGCCCATACTACATAGTAACTATGGTGACTTACGCCATCTAGAGTTGCATCATGCAGGTAGCAAATTTACTCCTGAGTAGTTACTGTTCTGTAAGGCATGTGTTACTGCACAGTAACCCTGTTTGTGTGGACTGCTTGGGAGTAACTTTACTGTCAAGTTGGTATACACACAGTGCTGTAATGCCTAGATGTATAGACGCCAGTCTAAAAACGGCTTACTGCGCAGTAAATGCATGTGTAGACATGCCCGCTGAAAAGCTTAGAAAATGTTATGGCCATAGAAATTAAAGACACTAAATAGTATCTATAATTTATTTTTGTAAGCTATTATAGAAGACTCTTTAACAGATTCTTTCCCATAAAAAGGGAATGCTTGACAGCATTTTTATTGAAGTAGCATATCCTGCTACTCTCTACTTTGTTGGATTTAAACTCCAAAGAAAAGAGTGGAACACTCTGGATTCCCTTGTCTATTTCTGTTATTTATCTCTAAAAAGGGACACATCTAAAGGTCTTGTTGTGTAACAAATGGCACAGAGGCCTCATGAGAGAGGTTCCTTGCCTTGTATTGCAAAGAATCAAAAAGGGACATGGATAA
Organism: Alligator mississippiensis; assembly: GCF_030867095.1. Lineage (NCBI taxonomy): Eukaryota > Metazoa > Chordata > Crocodylia > Alligatoridae > Alligator > Alligator mississippiensis. The sequence continues at coordinate 137,252,616 of NC_081825.1, read as the reverse complement.
AGAAAGTTGAAGTGATTTAGCAAGGCACGTCAGTGATTCAGCGGGCCATCAAGAGAATTAGGGCTCTCCCATGTCACAGTCTACTGTGATAGTCACTAACTATGCTGCTACTCATTGTACACAGTCACTTACAGTTCTTCCACTGATTCATAATTTTGTTGATCCTACAGAAAAAAAAATACATTATAATGCTTACCTGACCATTAAAATCTCCATCTCTATAAAACACACAGTGGGTCAATAACTTTACTGGGAATAGAACCAATAGTTTTTGAACCTGTTGTTTGGAAGCACTTTCTTAGAGGTATTCTAATAGCAAAAATGGAACAAAATTTATCCACTCTTATCCTCTTTTACATATCTTATAACTCAGAGGTTTCAAGCACAACAGTCTGTAGGCCAGATTCAGCCCACTGACTTGGGTCATCTGGCCTTCAGGGAATGCGGTCCTACAACTGATTTGAGTTTGTTGCCCCTGTTCTAACTATATGGAATAGTTTGCAATAATGATGTTACCCAAGTATGCCTGGGTTTACATGACATACCAGAAAAGGTCTAAAGAGCAAGGAAATATAAGTATCAAAAGCTTGGGAAAGGTCTTTGAATGTCTGATGTAGTGCCCACACAAGTCATTGGGCAATCTCCATGGAAACTGATGAACAGCTAGTGAGGTGGTGTTGCTGAGTTGGATGTGCTGTCATTAGGCAGGAGATCCTTCCACTAGGAATTGGTAAGTCAGATTGGCTTTACACCAAGATGGAAAGCTACCTGTGAGGCTCCAGAAGCATCAGAGGTCGGCTTGAAGTGATACAGCCATTTGTACAACTCACACCTTTTTCTGTGTGCTATCAGGTAGTAGAGACCCCAGGCAGGAAAACAGGTGGTATTTGCAGAAGTGTACACATGGATCCCCTCACCTGTACTGGTGTAGAGGCCAGTGGGGTAGTGACAGGAGAGAGATGAAGTGAAGAGAAGTAAGGGGGAGTTTACTAAAGCTGGTGGGTCTGTGAGGCCAGCAATACTGGTGATGATGCAGAGGTGGTTGTGGATGCTGGGAAGGGGTGAAGTGCAGTGCAGCCAGTGAAACTGTGAGTAGATGAGAGATGCTGGAGTGGCCAGCAGCCTGGCAAGGAGGGCTGTTGTCCAGCATTTGGGAGCAGCTTTATTGTTGGCCATTGAGGTGGTAGAGGTATACACAACTCATTATGAGGCTGATTTTGGTCTCAAAACCATATACCCTCATAATCTTCAATGGAGAAGTATCTCACACAAAATGCAGTTACCTACCCACACTAAGGACCAACTTCTGCTCCTATTTATGCCCAGGCAACCCCACTGATGGATTCAGCAGTTTATTAAAGAAGCCAGAAATTAGCCCTAAAAGCCTGTATGAGTTTGGCTACTGTGAGGAGGAAAAGGAAGGTCCCTGGATTTCAGTTGTGTTTCTGCTTCTTTCTGAGACCAGGCCTGTGGCAGATTTCTGTAAGAGAATGGTTAACCTGACAACTCACTGGTGTTTTGCCTGAGGGATGACTTACAAGATGAACTGACACTTGTCCCGTTGTCACTGGTACAGAGATGAACACATTGAACTGATGTTCCTCTCATGTACTAGTGACAGCTGCTGCTAGAGGTCTAAGTGTCAAAAGTAAAAGGCTTCAGGGTGGGGACAAGGGGAAAAGAAAGAAATGTGGGTTAAGTCCCACTCTTAGCTTGTTTCAGAGAAATCAAACTAATACACACTGGGATAACTAACATAAGAATTGGTCTTAACAGGTTACATTGTCTGCATTAGAAAAAAAAACCAGCTGGAAGTAATCTTGTGTTTCCACAGCTGAAGAAGTGTATTTTAAATGGATTGTCTTGGATTATTCTTAAGTGCTTGTGGGTACCTTGGTTGTCTATTCTGTTTGGTGACAATTTTTCCCCCTCTCTTAAAAAGGGAAGCAAATAGGTCAACACTTCCTGTCTCCCAGCAATCAGCAGAAAGGGCTTTAGAAGATTTTAATGCTGTTATCTTTAAAAGAGGATAACATTGCTGTCTGAGTCATAAGCAGGAAACCTGGGAGTTTCAATTATAGTTAAAAAACAAAACAAACAAAAAACCCAACAAAGCCCTAATAATAAAAGATAAGTCTCCTATGCCACATCCTGATATATTGGATGAATGCATGAGGTGCAGTGAAGTTTTACCATCTAAATATATCAAAGCTTTCCAGGATGACAACATTAGATTTCCTAGATTAATGTTCTCCAAAGACAGTAATGATGTTTTTTTTAAATAGATTTCTAAGTCAATTGACATTTTATATAAGCATGATACGCAACAGAACAAGACTAAAGAAGAGTAGCTACAGAACTCGGTTAACAATGGCTCCTTCTAGGAGGCATGCCACCATCCCTGTTATAATTTCCTTAAGAAGTGAACCAGTGTGGTCAGTGTTTATTGGACCCAGATGTTGTTTTGTTTTGGGGGGAGTGAGGGGAACTAGGGACAAACTGTGGTTATTCTCACACAATATTCTTTATGTCATGATATTCTAATGTTGGTGTTCTTGTCTTTATGTCTATGCATTCTTTAGCTATGAGGATAACAGACCCTTCATCAAGTAAGAATGACCTGAATGGCTGATAAATTCCATTTATCAGTGTGGTCCCATGAACCAGCTATCAAATCAATATTGAAAAATCATTAAAGCTTCTGTCATTCACATTTGAGGCAGAAGAGCAAACTGTGCAGGAAAATGGCCAGGCATACAGCTAAGATGCAGAGTAAATGTGCTGCATATGTATTGCCAAACAATTGTCACTTTGTCTGCTTCACATTTCTTGATTGGACATCACGTGATTTGAAGGCAAATGCTAAAAGCAATCTGGTGTCGTACAGACTTGTTATATCAATAGCAGCTCTCTGTTTCACTGTGCTTTCTCCCTCCATGCATTTGAGTGTGTTTTGTTGATAATAATGGTTTTGGCTCTGGATCATTAATGCAATTTAGAGGTAAATTTTCAATGATGCATGGGTATTAAGCCACATGACTCCCATCAAAGCTAATGGAGGTGGCACAATTAAACTCCTGTGCAGTGCCTTGGAAAATGTCTTCCTAAAGACTAGAATATCCAGTTGTAACAAATTGTAAATTGAAAGCTTTCAATCATGCTGACATTTGATGTTCTGTTTCTTTATTTCATAAAATTAAATTATTAAGAAAAAAGAGTGTAAAAAACCTGCAGCAGAAATACAAGTCTGTACAAAGAGTGCAAAATGTAAAGGAAGCAAGAAGCACATACAAATTATGCACCGCTTATCTTAAATCTTTTGTCCTGCAACCAAAAAATAAACCATAAGTAGCACAATGGAAGCATATCAACTTTGCAATAGACTTTCAGTTTGTTCTTCTGGTGAAGAGTCCTTTGTGTTCATTTTTCCAGTATCATTATCATATTCTCTGTCATTCTTCAGTTCTTTTGTTCCAAGGATAGGGGATGGAGCATTTTTATGCATTCTCCACCCTCTCTTTACTCCAGGTCTGTTTTCTGCAACATAACATTGTAATATTGTACAATTTGTGCTGTGTGATGCTTTAACCCAAAGATTACTTTCAAATACTAAGGCAGCATAGTTCTGCTTCTCTTCTGTTAACTGATTCACTCTTTTCTGCAGACCTCTGTAATCAGAGGTTTTTAACTCGGACTCAAGAATGCCATAGATTTGGCATGAGAACGTTTTCCAGTAACTGTTAAAAAAGCAAAATGTACAATGGCAGTGGAAAAAAATAAACCATTTAATTTTGTAAATAAAAAAAAATGGCTTGCTAATAAGATCTTAATGTGGTTTCATTGATGATAGAGTTTTGGAGGGAAAATATATAAAGCAGTTGAAGTATTTAACTTTATGAAGTGACTATCTTTCAAAAGGATTTTGAGAGTGCATTTTCAATTTGCATAGCACTAAATATTTATTTGCAGAATTGACTGGAAATGCTTCAAAGGAGCTGTTCTAGTCTACTAGATACAAAATAGCTATTTATAAAGCTGCCTAAGTATGCGGTTAGCTCAGGGAGCTGTTCTGGTCTCATGGATAAATACTACTTTTATGAACTCCAGTGGAAGCTATAAATACTGCATGTCCTTTCTAATATTTAAAGACAAAAAGAATCACTAATAGGTCAAGAGTGTGCTCCTGTTTGTGATTGACCTGGATGAAAACAAAGGGATCCAAAGTAAAGGCTCAGTTGTTGTCCCAGTGTCATGATAGAAGATTGGCTTGTCTGGCTGCAAACAGCCCAGCTTTGTCAGAAGACTTTTTCACCAGCTCCTTCCTACCCTTCCAGCTCAACACTCTCTTGAGCAGAGCACAAACTCAGCAACGTCTATATTCAGGACAGGGTTTTGACATCCCTAGCGACAGCTTAGTTTGAAACTTAGGTGGGTCCTCTGTGGACCTGCACCCTGCAAGTCCCTCTCCCCAGCATGTGTTCAGAGGAGTTTATATCTGTTGTCCTCTGGGCTGGTGCAAGTAGCAGACCTAGGCAGGAGAACAAATCAGATGATGGCCAGGTTAGCTAAGGTAGCTCGCTGTCCCTCCAGAGATGTGAACTTAAGTCCCATTGCTCTGAGTCCTGCTATGAATCGGTCCCTGGCCATTTGCATAGTGGAAGAAAGCCCATAGCCCCTTTCAAGGACAAAAAGTTAAAAAGTGTAGGGAGGTAAGAGGAAAATGAGAGTTTCCAAAGGGGATATGTTCTCAAGTCCCCTTAAACCTCCATCCTTTTGACACTGGAATAATTCTGTTCACTTCAGCAGAGTCCTCCACATTTACATCACTGTGTTAGAAGGAAACTAGGTCCATGAGCTTAAAGATGATCTTTACCATGCAAATGAAGCTATTAGCTTGACCCCCGCCCTAAACAGTAACACTCTATTTCATACCTGATCCAGCCCTTGACAAAGGCAATGTGAATGAAACCCTAAGGCAGGATGTAGTGCCCATCAACTCCTTGTTCTATTCATTGTACTTTAGGACACCCCCACGGCCTGTTCTAAAGAAGCAACCCCTCAGTATTAGTTAGCATTTCAAGTTTCAGTGCATTAGGGAATAGCTTTTCATTCCTCAAGAAAAAATGTAACCTATTGGCCCACCTGTGTCTTCAAAATCTGCTTGCCCTAGGTAGTTTTCACATCTCAAAAAAGAGGCTGAGAACCAATGCGTAGAGTCCCTTCTTGCCCTTACAGCCTATCCTGTTAATCCAACTGCAAATGATCTGGAGTGGTGTGGGGAGCAATCACACATTACAGTATGTTTCTTTCCATCACAGTAAATTCTGGAGTAGAAGCACAGAGAGCTTTCCCTACACAAGGTGAATCACGTGGGCCAAATCCCAGGACTTGCCCAGGTGTTTTTAGTTATTTTATGTTGTTTCAATTGGAAATGGCAAGATTGCAGAGAAAATGGGACCTAGGCAAAGTGCTGGAATAAATTTGCCTCAGTGTTAAACAGGGAGCTTTTAAATAAGCTAATCCAACTGTCACTGTTGCACCAGTGAAACCAATAGAGGCTAACAAAACAACTCCTTAATGTTAGTCCTTAGTGTTGCTTTTTCTTTCTTTTGCCATCCATTTGCAGAAACAGCATCTACATATCATTTACATGCACACTGCTACTACATAAAAAAGTTTATGGTACAAATCTGCTTTGGATCAGATAAATTTCTGTGCTCATAACATTTTCATTTATGTATCTTTCCTCGAGCTTGAAGGCTAGTAAACTGCATCCAATTCACAGTGTTGTCAAAAAAAAATAGTCAGATAACTTTATCAGATATATATTTTTTCTGCTGCTAGAGCGATAACAGAAAGTAATCACTGCTAGGAGATGTGTGAATTCCTGTATGGATCAAAGACCAATTCTGTTCTGTATTTGTTTTGTTTCTCTCAACAGGTCATGGGTTATAGGTGCAATAGCTCTGCTCTGCCTATTAGGACTGACCTGGGCCTTTGGACTTATGTATATTAATGAAAGCACAGTCATCATGGCGTATCTCTTCACTATTTTCAATTCTCTGCAGGGAATGTTTATATTCATTTTCCATTGTGTCCTCCAGAAGAAGGTAAGACAAATTATTCCATGCTGAGGAGTCAAGGTACAGGGTATTTTGTTGCCTAACAACCACAGAATAACATTACCTTTGTGCCTTGCATTTTTATTGAACAGACTTGTTTCTGAGCACCTAATAAGGGCTTTATTTAGATTAGAAATCAAAGAGATGCATGGGAATGAGATGATGAATCAGATGCATGGCACTTACATACCAACAATCATGATGCTCAAGATCAGAATACTGAATACAATGCAATGACACTATAACATCATTGGTGTTTCTTCAGATTGGTTTGGTCATAAGTTAGAAATGAGTGGGGCTTTTTATCTTCATTTTGATTCAATGAACCATGTGCTCTTAAATTCCATTGATACTTTGGGGGGAATCTCCTGCTTAGTAATCACAACAAGTACTTGTTGATTGAAATGAATATATAAACATCTTTCTTTTCCAGTAACTGGAAGCTAAACTAAGTAACCTGTAGTGAAGATTTATATCTACCAAATTTATATACATTATCATTCCAATGATGTGTCAAGGTCAAAGAGCCTTCTAGGCCTAATGACCCATATGGCCAGTGTGGTTAAAATGCACCAGTTTCTGTAGCCAGCAACACACAAGGGAGTAATGTGGTTAGGCTCATGTCCAGCCACCTTTGATTCCCTGCTCTGAATGACTAGATACCATTGCAGCTGGTTAGACTAGAGGTGGCATTTAGTTCTAGCATGTGGTTTGAACTCATGTCTTTCAGTGGTTTTATCCACTCTGCTCCATCCCACAATGTTTGAGTCATAGAAAAATAGTGGTGCTACACATTACACTTAGGATATGTTAACTACAATTAAAATGTGAGCATCGGTACCTTCAAGCAAGAAAAAATGTGCAAAGTGCTATCATATGGTTGAGGGATATTGGTTTTAGCTATGTTGGTTTAAAAGCATAGGCAGACAACTCCTCTATCCCAAGAGTTTTGTCATCATATGGTTGTAAAATTAGGGCTTTTTGGGCAAGGAGTAGCCCCAAATTATATTAAATAATGTGCCACGCTATCATAGGATTGCCCCATGGAGATACAAGCAATCCTCGAAGTTGATTCAAGACTCTGGTGTGGTGTGGGAGCTGGAATCAACAGGCAGCTCTTTCTTGGTGTGGAGGCTGGAACTGACAAACAGCTGGTTGTCAGTCCCAGCTCCCACACCTCACTGAAGTCTTGCATCAGCTTTGGTGCAGGCAGGGCTGGGACCAACAATCAGCTGTTTGTAGACTGCACAGCCATCTTTAGCCCTGTCCACAGGACTTAGATCTTAGTAAGTATTACTGTATGACTGTTCAGAAAACCTAACTCGTAGTTATGCTTTACTGCAAACTAAATAAAAAACACATGCTACGTGTCCTATGTGATAAGGTCCTAATTGTGGACTTCAGTTTTGCATTGTAACCCATGTGGTTGACTTCTTGCCACAGGGTTCACAATAGAGGATTAGGATCTTGTTGGAGTTTGAATCTCTTCTCCAACAAGTTGTCCAGAAGTTTGATTCTGTGCCATACAAGTCAATGGGAAATTACCCATGCACTTGAATGGGGGTAGGAATGGAAGGAAGCTAGTGGAATACGAATAGAAAATAGTGCAAAAGACTGTTTCAAAGCCATGCCTTGATCAGTAAGCTCTATGGAAGAATCTTGAGAACAGACTATCCTAAATTGTTAATCTTTAGAATTGAAGATAGAATTCTGAATTAAAATTTTTGTTCCATGTCATGCCATGTCATGTCAGCTCAAGCTCATTTATTATAACAGGCCTATGAGCATTACTTAAATCCAAATTCTCTGATAATGATACTACAACTTCTCAATTTTCAGCAAGACGATAACAAAAACAATAGGAAGATCTTATTTACTTTAAAGAACTGGATCTTTACAACATAGCACATTCTATAAGGGGCATCTTTAGACATGTGTGATACTTCACCTGAGATGTCATAAGTATTCTAGGGTTTCCCATCTAACTGTATGTACCTGCTTTTGTAAGTTGCAGCCTAAAATCACATTGTCACTGGTTAGAATCTCAGGTAGTGTATCACACCTCCACCCTCTTTAAGATATAGATTGTTTTCAAGCATTTCTTTAAGATAAGAAATTGAACAAATGTAAGCATATGCATTTACTAATATATCAAACCTTTGTTACTATGTTTATATGAAGCACATGATGCATTCTACTATTTTGATGATAATGACCAATTCAGCAAGACATTTAAGCTCATAACCTATTTTAAGTAGGTAAGTGGAGCTATTGAAATAAAGACTATTCATATGCTTAAAGCAAATAATATATCACAGGGCTTGTCTGCACGAGGAAGTTAATGCACAGTGAGGTCTGCCATGATTTGTGGCAAATATGGACACACTTAGCGCACGTGCTCTTTCACAGCATAGTCACTGTACTCAAAGCCAGTCTCAGTGCATACCACCATGAATATTCACACAGGGAATTAGTACTGCGAAGTTAGTGCAACATAAACACATCCTTTAGGTTACTGGATACTAGCACCCCTGAAAGGACATGATTACACCATGCACAGCTGTGCTGGAGAGTAAGCCAAGGTAATTTTGGCACTTTGCGTATGCAGCACAGGTGAGAGTGGGCAAGGTAGGCTGTCACGGTGGTGCTCTTTAGCATGGTCCAGGACAGCATAGATAGGCCCTATAGCTGTATCCACACATGCAGGCACATGCAGCTTGTGGCACCATAAACCTCTTTGTGACACCACAAACTACATGCTTTGCATATTAAACTGTGCACAGCACTGCTAATTTGCAGCATGGGTGGAAAATTTGCTACGGGGATTTCCTGGTAGCAAAAAAAAAACATAGAAAAAAAAGCAGGGCAAAGTACGCCAAAATAGTATGCGCAAGGACAAACACGAAGATGGGGGAGCAGCCATCTGTGACTGGCTGGGGCTCAGTGTGCCTCAGCACCGGGGCTCCACAATGCATGGAGACAGGAGAGCAGGCAACACACAGATGCCTGCTCCCTCATCTCTGTATTTGTCTCGGCGCATGCTATTTTTGTGTGCTTTGTCCTGCTATTTTTTCCAGGGTTTGTTTTTTTTTGCTACCGGGAAATGCCACTACTCCTCTCAGCTCGTAGCTGGACTCCATGTGTAGCTCTCTGACTGGCTGGGGCACAGGGTGCCTCAGTGCAGGCGCTGCCTGTTGGCTGGCCCTGCACTGAAGCACCTGGTGCCCCAGCCATCCCCATCCCCTGCAGCACATGGAGTCTGGCCAGGAGCTGGACATGGCCCGCAACAAAGAGTACTTGCAGGGACATGCGTTGCAGAACAAAGTAGTGGCACAAATTTGTGCCACTGCAAGCGCACACTCCTGCTTATGTGGATGCAGCCTATGAGTCAGTAGGGTCAATAGGGGCATGCTAGTACTAGTCGCGCTTTTGAATAGCCACACTGCTGGAAGCAAATTATATATAAAAATACCCAACAACTGATCACCAATTCATTTAGGCCTTGGAGGAGAAAAGACAATTCTATTTGAGTTTTCAAATAGCAGGAGAATGGAACTCAACTGATCCCATTTTTATTTAAATGTGGAAAAAATATAGAACTCTTAGCCTTAAGGAGAGCTGACCATCTTCTGGAAATACTCATTTGGCCTTTTTTTTTATATATATATAAATTAATCTTTAAGAGCCAGGTTTTGATCCCTTTACTCACATTAAATAGTACAGAAACATTACAGATGTTCCCTGTTAGGTACTCTCAGCATTTCTTTTGAAAAGGGGTCTTCACTTTCTGTCTCTGTTTTTTTATGTAGCAAGCTCTGTATATCAGCTAACGATGTCATAGAGTGTAGTTTTATAATATATACCTTATTACATCAAGGGGCCAGAGACTTTTCATCCCTCACCACTAGTCAAATGAGAGCATTAGCACCAATGCAGACCTCTCTGTGTATTATTCCTTCTCTTTATTTCTCCTAAGTCTCTGAGCATTTACTGACTGCAGATAGGGAAAGAGGGAAGGGTTATTGGCCAGTCACATTTCTCTTTTCCTAGCCCTCTATTTTCAAAAGCATTTAAGTACATGCTAAGGTCCAGGGGATAGTGTTAAGTGCTAATATATAGGTCTGCTTTCCTACATTAGGGCTCTTTTTCAGAGTTCAGCAAGACCTTGTTCCCACTGATATCACTGGATCTATCTGCTATGCAGCGGGAAAGCATCAGAATCTGTCCTGTTAGGTACTGAAATGAGTAGCGGCTGTCCTTTACAGGCATTGTTTTTGCTCTTTTGGCATCTCTATGTATTAGGGGAGACAGATGCTGCTCCTTCCACATCTTTAAGACTCCTACAGCTCCCATTGTTCTGCATCTGCTCTTCACTGACTCACTGATGCTTCTAATCAGACATGCAGGTGTTTTCTTTTATCAGGAGATAACATTTCCACACTATTCTCTCTGGACCACAATTCCCATACACCCTATTTCTCTAACTCTCAGTCCTTGCAAATGTTTGTTTCCCAGCACAGCACCATATAGCAACACAACAACATTGTGACTATCATGGCACTTATTCATACCCCAGGGCTGGAATCCCTTCTGTCTCAGGGCAGTTCTGTGCCAGTAAAGCATCGGTGATTTCAGTGGAGTCGCTTTTGAGTGGTGCCACTGTAGAATGAAGGAGACTCCTGAGATGTACCTGGATGTCAGGGCTCTGTTGGTTTGAACCAAGAGGTTGGGGAAGGGCTTATTTAGCAAAATACTTTTTTTTGCTTTCCATCCACCATGGACTAAAAGATCAGCACAAAGCTGCAGTGGGAAGCAGTAGGTGGCTAATTAAAGCAATTGAATTATTTTCTCTCAGCAAAGAATTGATTAGGCACTCGAGAGCGCATTGAGCACACATGGCATTGTGTTTGTCTCAGGCTCTTAAAGAAGGACCAATATAAAAAGCTATAATTTGCTGTTTAAACAGTTGTTTCATAAATAGATTTCTGAAATGTTCATAGAAAGACTAGAGAGATTTAACCAGATAACTGTAAGTGCAGCACACTCACAGGTTAACCTCTGCTGCTAATTTCCTTTTCTATGTATTATTTTCCAATGGATAAGTAAACTGTCCTTTCCTCACGTTCGTTTCACAAGCTGATCTCTGCATTTTCAGTTTCACCTCTTGTTGATCTCTGTGCATTTATAGGCAAAATCACACATGTGCATAGACCTCAGTTTTGCAAAAACCTGAATTCTCAATTGGCTAGAAGCAATAGGGTTCCACTGAAGCCACTGGAGGGATACCAGTTTACACCTATTGAGAATGTGGCCCATTGTCTCTACTAGAGAAATTAGCCTGTAAACATTGTCTAAATTCTGACTGGTCTCTCTGGGGTAGTTAGCACCATGCCTGCCTTCTCAGCATACTAAGGACTTCATCTCCAAGGGAGAGCCAGTGTTAGACTGCTGGGGGCCTCGGGCAGAGGTTACAGTGTGGGCCCCACTCTTTCTCCACATACATATAGGATAGCTCACCTCCTGGAGCTCCGCAAAGCCTGACATCCTGGGCAATTGCTCTGGCTGCTTACCCTTAAAAGCAGCTTTGTTTTTGGTTGTCACAGCTTTGTGGAGTTTGTATTTCACTGTAGGAAAAGGAATATAAAATCAATGCCTCCTGTATGTTTCAGTTTTGCAATTTTCATCCTAGCACACTGCCAGAAGCAATAACTTTTAGTACCTAGATGAGCCAACATGCCAGTTTAGATCAAATCTATGAGGGTATTAATTTTCAATCATAAATAGTATATCTTTAGTTTCTCTCATGCTGTCCTGATGTGCCTTGGAGGTAGCTAAATTCTACTGATGTCAGGGAACAGCTTTTCTACATAAAAGTGGTCCCTTGTGATATCATAAGCATAGAGCTAACCTGTTATGGGAATGCTATTGTGAAGTGTAATAGAATCTTTTTAAATGTACAAAAGCAACTTTAATGTTAATACATCACTGAAGAAAGAAAATAGCACTGTGAAAAGTCTTAAGGCTCTGGCTGGAAGAGGAGCTGCCTGCTAATGGAAGGTCCTGTTTTGTTGGATAGGTACGTAAAGAGTATGGAAAATGCCTGCGCACACATTGCTGTAGCGGGAAAAGCACAGAGAGTTCCATAGGCTCAGGAAAAACCTCTGGGTCACGGACACCTGGACGATATTCCACAGGCTCACAGGTAAAAAGTGCTCATTAGTTGGAATGCAATGCCTCTCGCCTTCCTGCTATATACTCTCTTACACAGGCAGTGTCCTTGGGATCAGAAGGTCAAGGATTCATTCTTGAAATGGCATCCTCTTATATGGGAGCATTGCATTGTGCCACAATGATCCAGCCATCAAAGAGATGTTGTGTGGTTTAAAATGGATTGGGAAGTAGTTGATTATAGAAATGATTTGAAGAATTGACTATCCAGACTTTACTTGGTGTGTGAGTATATGTGTGTATATGTGTGTGTGTGTAGACTGAGATGTTTTGTTGTGTACACACACACACACGCACGTGTGTGTGTGTGTGTGTGTGTGTGTGTGTGTGTGTGTGTGTGGCGGTATATATTTCCCCTTTTGGACATTATGGGTTAACTTATCCTCCCTAAAACAGTATGTATGCCATCAGAAATCAAAGGAGCTTCTTCAGAGCTATACCAGTACAATGAACAACTAAGTTTGTCTCCCATCTTTCAAATCTGACATCTCATAATCAAATACAGTTTAGTTACTGAAATTGTAATTGTCATTAGTTTCCCCTAACACTCTGAAAATGAATTGAGAGGAAAGCAAACACTCCAGAATGGTCTATTTTCCCCACCTGAGTAATATATGTACTACATGATAAGATTACTGTAGTATTCCTACCCTTTTTTCTGAGAGAAGACAACAAAACATCTCCATACAGCATGGATGATGAAACAGATCATTTACTGGTGTTAACTGTTTTAATCAATTCTGTGGGTTACTGATTTTCTTGGTTTCAAATTCCCTTCAACAAATCCACCAGGTTTCAAAACTACTTTTTATTTTCTAAACTGGTTATGCCTTGGTCATCTAAAAATTCAATTTCTATTTAGTTGGTGCATTTAGTATTTTACTTGCTACCTTGTATACAGATACAGATTTATGAAGAACAGTTCATATAAAATGAGGCAGCTTAACTTCTTAATCAATAGAAACCAAACACAAATTTATTCTGTATTACTAATGGATCTAATTATACTTGACAGTTCACCTATTAAATTATGAAAGGAACACACAGCAAATAGCAGTTTATAACCTCCCTGGAAAACATCATTTGTGATTTATATTTTAGATGCAAATTGTTATTTATTTTTTTAAGTTTTCCAAGATGCCATCCAAGAGCTCTTGTTTGGTGTTTGCAAGGAACTGGGCCAACTCAGGGCAAATGGCAGTAGAATTGTAGAGTCTTTTGCCTCATTCAGTTCCACACCTGTCAGTCATGACCAAAAATTGTTACATCTGACCATTGTTTGGTAGCCATTGAAATGTGTTGATCCAATAGGATTTATGACTAGGGCCGTACTTAAATCCTGGTTTTGCAATTTTTGTGGGAAACGCAAAAAATGGTGATCTCCACAAAAAATGGGATTAGCTGTGCTTTCTCAGGAAATCAACCAACAAAAAAATGTTGGCTCCCTAATGGGAGCCAGTGGTCCTTGCTGCTGTTGCAGCCCAGCCTTATAGTCCACTTGGGAGGGGAAGGTGCTGGCTGGCAGGGTGGCATGAAGGGAAGAAGCTAAGATGGCAGTTGCCCCCTCATGCCACTCCACTAATCAGCACTGAGAGGCAGGGCTGCATGAAGGGCAGCCAGCAAGCAAGATGGCATCCACTTCCTAGTCCCTTCTCCCCCTGGGGCTGCCAGTCAATGCTAAGGGGTGGGGCTACTGCAAAATGACTGTGAAATTGGCTCTTTAGGCCATGACCAAGCTGTGAAAATTGATTTCTCTTCTTGTGAGTTGGGTAGGTCCCTATTTATGACTAGGTAGGTGCCCATATCACAGAAATGATCATTACAGTTAACTCCGATAGGCATTTCTTTTGACTGCTGTAACACTGAAGCTGAAGGATGATTGTGCCTTGGAGAGAAAAGAGGCCATCCCTCTAGGTAAAAATTGAGGTACTTTGGCCATTGCAGTGCTTGTTGGTTCTTCATAGCAGCAGAGGATTCCCATCTCTGGGCCTGGCCATCAGCATCTTTCCTGAACATTAAAATATACCCATACAAAATGACAGCAAAAAATGGATGATGATCCCACTGTGTTATGGAGAGCATCTAATGCCATTTGTTGGTCACCTAAGGCCAGTAAACTTGGAGAATTTTTAGAGAAATGATATGGGTCTGCTTGAAAGCACTCAAGCTTTTTTTTTCCTTTTAGCAAAATACACATTGAAAGGTGGGGCAGGAGGAGGGGAAATAAAAAATCTTGGGATTTCCCCCACCCCATCTTAAAGACACTCCAAAGCATTAGAAGTAATACCCAGACTTGGTCCCCCAGTAATAATTAAATATCATTTAAAAAATGGGACACTAGGATTTCCTCTTTTGGAAAGTCTGTAAAGGTTAATACATGATTAATAGATGTTTTAATGTAGGGCCCATCAGTTATTATGAGGTGCAACAGGTTGGACTCATGACCACCTGTAACTCCTCCTGCTTGTATGGATTGAATGACCTGTGACATGCTGTTCATGGCTGACATACTGTTCATAGCTATGACCCACTTCTAACTTATTAACTTAGTATAAATCACAAATAAATGAAACAGTAATGTAAAATATAACCAGTATGGGTTCTCACAGTATTTTCAGTCAGATGTTAAGGAATGTAACAGTGCCAGACACCTTCTTAACTCCCTTACACTTCTTAGTATATCCCAGCCTTCACCATGCCATAAGGAGTAACTGAACTTTCTCTCCTTTGTGCCATCTCATGGACATCACAGGTGAGAGCAAGACCAATATCTCTTTTCTGCTCTCCCCTCCCTTGTGTCACTGAGGTTGGACAAATGTTTCTCAATACTTGGTAGATCTGTTGACACACAGTGTCAAGGCAGCATACTTACACAGTCTGAGACTGGGCACACCCTCTTGTATCTCCATGACTGCAAAGCCCTGGGCTCTCCATCACTCCTCCCTCCTAATATTAAACTCTTTCTGTTCCAGTGGAAAAAGAGAAAAACTTTTTTATTGTGTGCAGCTTTGTTAAAAAATCTCCACTCCTAAGGTCAAGAGATGCAGCTCAGGAATGTGCCTCTCCTGATCTAGGGGAGAATAACCCATAATATGGGGTCAGACTTCTGAAAGTGTTCAACACACAACAACTCCTCTTTAGGTACCTAAATAATCAACAACAGTTCAAAAACACAAATCAACCTCCCCCCCCCCCCCCTCCCCCCCTTTTAGGCACCTGAAAGAAATGGAGAGATTTTCAGAGAACAACGAGAGCTGTAGGTCATAGCAATCTTCTGAAAATCTGGACTTAGCGTTAGCTGTTTAATTTTTTGGAAACCTGGCCATAGATTTTAAGTGAAGGACTGGGAGGAGGGAGATTGTGGCATGAAGTAGTGTATATAAATATTCCACAACCCATCTGAGAATTGAAACAAAAGCACACAATTCAGGACAGTAGGATAAGATCACTTTCCTGTGTTCATGTTGTACCCAAGAATGCTGCACTGTCAGTATCCAAACCATCAGATATTTTTTTTTATTATGAAAATATAAGGCCTTTTATTTTGTAGTTATTTCTAATGTTTGCCGTGATGAATAATCGAGTTGTGAAAAAAACCTCAGTACATCCAGAGATGCCTAGACATATAACAGCTATTCCATTATACTTTACAAAAACATACAAATCAATATACACCAAGGTAATTTCAGACCCATATGCGCTAGTATTTGCTAGTTTCAGTTATTCAATGCTCCATTGTTGGAACAGTATCCCACATGGATTTGGAGGGGTTTCTTTTTCATGGCCTGTATTGTTTTTTTATTAAGATTTAGAAAATATATGGTATCCTGTGATGCACTTCTTATTTGAGATATAAATTCATGTTATGAAGCCTGGGAATGATGTGTCTGGTATGCAATAGGTAGGTTACAACCAATCAGAAACTGCTTACTTACAGCTGGATAGAAACAAGTCTTATCCTGAGCTAGAGATGCCAATAGCCGTCTTTAGTGAGGCAGAAAGAAACCTATCTGCAGCTGCTAAAAATTCATTACCTGCTGTGGTTCAATCCCTCTTCAGAGCCGTATTCGTCGGATGTGGAATGACACAGTTCGAAAGCAGTCCGAGTCTTCCTTTATTACTGGAGATATAAACAGTTCAGCTTCACTCAACAGAGGTAATTATAAATTATTTTTCATATGTATAACTTTTGTGATTACTTTAAGGATGCCAAACGTATTGTCCTTTTTTCCCCCTCACACTACCTCCCATTGTACCGACGTTATTCTAGAAAAATGTTCAAGACAGAAAAAATTTTTAGGACTGTGGTATGTTCCATTATTCATTAGTTTGGGAAGATGTTTTATTATTGTTGCTGTTTCCCTTTTAATTTTTTTTTTTACATATGCATTTTCAAGGATTTAATTTCTGAAAGTAAGTTAGGGAACTAAATGAAATCTTCTTTCTGCAATCAACTGGTAGCACCATAAGACAGTAAGCTGTCAGGCCTCATTGCTAGTAGTGAAAATGGGCAGTTATGGGACCATAGAGTCTATTAAGCATCATCGAACACTACCATTGTCTCAGGTATAAAGCAATTCCCTAGGCTTTTGTGGAAGCAAAAATGTACTGCTGAACACATTCTTAAAGAAAACTTGTACTTGGAACAAAATCATCTTCAGTGATCTTAATATCCAAAATGAATGCCTGACTAATATGAGCAATCTGGAGAACTGGAGAGGAAAGTCTTTCCGAAATGTATGGCAATAGAGTAATATTAGACAAAGTACAGTACCTGGAGCAGTGTGAAATCTTAACAGCTTTTTTAAAAGGTTTTTCATGAGCGGTCCACAGTAAAATGATTGTATGGAAATAGTGGGATTGCTGAGCCTCAAAAACTGCTGTTTCACTTCTGGTTAAGTTACTTTGATAGTTCACTGTAAGTAATTATGAGCAAAGTCCTCAGTGTCATACCTTGGCTTCAGTGCTGTAAGTCCAGCAGCTAAATGCTGGTGTGAAAAGAAGGCAGTATTTGGCCCACATCTGATTCTCTTCTCACTTACACTGGTGCAAATCAGAAATAATTCCACTTAGGTCTATAGGAGTGCTTCATTGTAGGAAAAAATGATGTGAGAGGAGACTCATTCATCCTCTTTTACGTTTATTCAGGCAAAACTCCCATTGATTTCATTTATAATTTTGCCTGTATATAAAAGAGATTGTGGGGCCTTCTGTATTTGGGCTCTGCAGTTACTAACAATGACTACTCCACTCTAGGACACCAAGGACATTGAGCTCAGTTCCCTAAATGCTTATACGCATTGCCCACACCCATTTGAAGGCAAAAGCAGGTGGATGTATACTGATATCTCATTATTCATGCTTCCTTTTTAATTTTATTCTTTGTTGAAGGTTCACTGAAGTAGAAGGAAGTGGCCACTTTGTTGGCCATCGTGTAACAAAGGCAACCATGTGAAGTGCGCTTTCATCACAGTAGGTTTGGAGTGTTTTTGTAGTCCTGGTGGTCGAGGAAACAAACAAGAAGTATTGTGATGTTTTTTATTGGACTAACTGCTGGTCCAAAACAATCAAAAAAGAAAAAAAAAGAAAACAAAACATAATTTTGCCTTCTATCACAGATACCTCCATTTAACTTGATTTGTCCCAGCTGATTGCCGTTCATGATTCTCACCTTTCCCCTGTCACACAGAGAGATGAAACAGACAACCTGGCTTTTCTGGTGCTGCTTTGCAGGTTCTACTTTGCAGCATAAGGCCACTCTGAAGTCAGACCTGGTTTCCCACATCTTCCTCACAATCTGAGCTGCAAACAGCAGTCCATTCTCTGTCCAAAGCATGAAATGTAAATTGTATCCAATAATGCAAGCACTGACTTACTTTGAAATACAGCTGGGGGTATAAAGAGGAAAGCCTTTGAAGCAAAATCTCTTGGGTTTATCAGTAAAGGAAAGGTGTCCTTCCTCGATCTGGTTAAGTAATTTGTTCAATGTTGAAGGTGTCTCCCTAAAATGGGAATCATGGCAAAGCTCCAGGGTGGTTGCCTTCTATTTCTTCTTACCCAGTCTTGAAGGGGAACATAAATAGATTTTCACAAAAGTAAGATTAATAAGGCCCAAGTTAGGCAACGTTCACTGCCATCAGTTAGTACTTACCTGTGAAAGTCATGCCATATAAAACAATAGAACCACATGTCTGAGGATATGCTCATCAACAGGGGGAATAAATAGCTGCAGAATGGAGAAGAGGGGCTGCAGCATTAGTTTTAAAGGAAGCAGACACCGTATTACACATTCTCATTGTTAGTGGATAAAGACAGCTGTACATACAGAAGCTACAAAAGGTCCTGGCACCAAAATGAGTACGTGATCACCCATTATAGAAGCTACTGAGCTAGGAAACAAAGCCTGAAGTTTATCCTGTATATTTCAATTGGAAGAACATAGTAACAGCCTTAGGGCTTTTGTAACCTTATGCATAAATTACTTCTCCAATCCCTCGCAGAAGAAGAGAGTGAGAGTCCTATTGGACTGATCTTGTAATACAATTTTCAGAGTTCTTTTATTCTTCTTAATATTTTAATATATATATATCAAGTATTAAAGAAGCAGCATCATTAATGTTTTATTTGCAAGTACAAAATAAAAGCTCAAAGGAGTAATGTACAAGCCTTGAATGTACATTTTGCATCTTTTCCTGCCAGTGGTTCACACAATAGACCCACATCCCTTTTCATAAGTTTCTACAGTCCTCATATTTGTCTGAAAGTTCATTATTTGTCTGCTCATTTATAAAAGAAATTAATTGATTGAAATGTCATTCCAGTGGATCTGGGACTAACTTGCATTCAGGCACACTTTGAACAGTGTTAGCAACTTTTTATTAGGGTGGCTTTGTGTAACTCATTTCAATTTGTAATCAAGCACACTCAGTCAATCGGTGCCCTCCACAGTGCTCACCATTCTGAAACAATTCATCTTTCCTCCCACTTTCTCCCCCCAAAGAGCAATAGTCTTGTCTAAACTTTTCAGATTTCCTGGAAAAAAACCTTCTTTTCTTTGAGTGATGTCAGCCAAAACAGCCTCTTTCCTGATCTTCCTTGCTTCTCTGGCTAAGTGGTCACCTGTGTCCTGTGTGTCTGGTACCTAAGCTCTCTCTGATCTCAGTTCTGTTGTCACTCATCCTACCCACATTCTTCACCATCTCCCTGCAGCTTGCAGGAGTCCAAGGGGCCTGGCTAATCTAAAGGATAGCATGGAAAAAGTCATTTATCTCTATGGTTATTTGCTTATGATGATTAACAGTGAGGCTTCCACCTGACTTGTCCACTCTATACTGTTGTTAGTTTCCTCCTTTTCTCCTTCTTCTCTTTCTCTGGATACCTTGTCTTTGAAACTCTAACATGTCCTTTGAAGACAGAAAATTCATTCTTTATTTTCTGTCTTTTCAGACTCTAATTCTCTTAATACCCCTTTTCAGCTTTATGTAATCCCAATTCATCTTCTACTCACAGGGGAAAGAAAAGTCCTGTCACCTGGAAAGCTACCCCTTCACCTCTTCCTGAATTCTGTTCTCATTTATCCTGTGAAAAACCCAAGACATGGCCTCAAACTCCCTCTCTGGCATGGACATGTTCTGGAGTTTGTAACCAAAAGTCTTCTGACTCCTGTCTCCAAAACATTATCAGTAGTAGGCTCCTTTCTGCCCACTTGTTGGAAGTAGCTCTAAATTATAGATTTGTCCAAAATATATCCAGATTGTTTCTTCTTTTTTCTCACACTTTCTTTATTCTGTGAGGGTTTCTATAACTTGGGCAGAGGTGAGTGGAGAATCAGGTCAGTTGTATTCTCCTCTTTTGAAAAGCAGGACCCTGGAACTCTCACCATGAGCAATCTCCTGGGATTCCATCTTTGTTTCAAAATCTAAGTTGACATCTTCCTCCTGATAGTCAAGGACCACATTATTTTTCCTTCTTTTCCTGCCACAAATTGACCTCTGCCCTTTCTGTCACTCATTCCTCTTATGCCATCCCACAATTCTCTTTCCATCATCCTACTGACTTGCCCTTTTTTAGGTGAGAAATTCAAAACTCATACAGCTTACCTGCAATTCCATCCCTTTGTTTTGAAAAGTGGTGCACCATATACATTGTATCACTTTTTATGTCTAACATGGAATTGGTGCTGTTGTAGTATTGTTGTCTTTGCTTACAGCTGGTTTCAGTCTCCTAACTCTAAGGCTGTGTCTCCCCTGCAGAGATAAGTCAAGTTCTCTCTGCTGGAGTTGACTCCTCTTGAATTAGCCTAACTCAAGTAAGAGCGGGCGTGTTATGAAATAACACTGGCTCTGTCTAGGGAGACTGAGTCTGCAGCCCAGAGTAGTCATGTTATCATCTAATAAGTTGTTCTGACTTGAGCTACAGTTTATACCAATAATAGAACAGCCAAAAGCATCACCACAATCTACTTAATGTTTTTTTTATGTAGGTAGAACTCAAGATGCTTGCAACTCTTGAGTTTTAACTTGAGCAAGGTCTAAAAGATGACAAGTTCTGAGAGATTTGAGTTGAACTGAATGAATTTCCTTAGCAACATCATGACCTGAGAGACAAGTGTCTCAGCATCACCATGAAGCTCATGGGGCTCTGAGGTTGTAAAGCTCTTCCAAAGTGCTAAGCTGATAAGCATCTTTTTCTGAGAGAGCTGTAATAAAGGCCTATAAATAAAAGGTAGTAGTGGTTGCATCTACATGAGATGCTGACTGCACGGTTGTTACTGCACAGTCATTTAGTACTTATATAAACAAGTACTAAATAACTGTGCAGTACACTGAGTTACTGCACAGTAGCATGGATGAACACCTTTTTTGTGATGCTGCTGTGCAATAGCCTAATACTACTGTGCAGTAGCATTGCATCATGGTTTTTGCCACGCGACAGTACTGCACAATACTATTGGGCTACTGCACAGTCAGTGTCTCATGTAGACCTGGCCAGTGTGCACTCTAGTGGCAGGTTGTTTTAGGTTGTCTCTGAAACCTACTAACTGGCTTACGTTCTTTTTGCCATGTCTTCCCTTTTGACTCAGCAGTCTCCTGAATCAGCCACCCCTTGTTTACATGGTTACCTTTAGGGAATAGACATTACTTTACAAGACAGTAAATGAGCTGCACTGAACTTTCATAATAGGAGTCAATAGGGATGGACTTTCAGCTGAGAGCCTTGCTTCTTGAGACTGAACAGTGTAAAGTACACAAAGGCTGCAACAGGAACAGCACTTCATGGTTGCAGTTTTATGGAAATGGGTCCCAGAAGCAGTAACCATTTAGAAGGTATTGTCTTGTAAAAGCATATCTTATGATACTGTGTTTTTGGTTGTAGCTATGTTGATCTAAGGATATAGGCAGGCAAGGTTCTTTGAGTGGATGTGATATCTTTTATTAGATCAACAGAGCAGTTGGAAAAATGTTCTTGGCAAGCTTTCGGTACAGTCACCCTTCTCCAGGCATGGGGAGTCTTTGCTGTTCTGAGACTCCAAGAAATGAGAGAAGCTAAAAGTGTGGCTGGATGTCAGTGAAAATGTAAATAGGGAGAAATTAGACAAAAGGTAAAGCAGAGGGGGGAGGGTTAAGGGGAAGAGAGCAGGGGAAAAGAAAAAACTTGTTTCCAACTACTCAGTTGGTTTAATAAAAGATATCACATTTACTCAAAGAACCTTTCCTGCATATTTTATGATACACACTTAAAGAAACTTCTATTTCTCTTAATTATCAATTGTATTGCAGTAGCACTTTGGGGCCGTACTGAAAAATGGCGATGGGGCACATTAAAGCTCATTCGATGAGTTTTAGTTCAAAGCGCCCCACCGACATTTTTCAGCACGGGGACATTGATACATGTGTCACTCTGAGCTCATTCATTATCACAGCTCTCAGAGCTGTGCTAATTAAAGTGCCCCCTTCCCTTTGACTTCTGGAGCATATCTATAAATGCCCCATGACTCTAGCCTAATCATGAAGTGATTAACTACTGAATATTGGGGCAAAGCCTGAAATTCAGGTCTCCCCTTTGCCAGGTGTGTGTCTTTACCAGTAGAGTATAGAGCCATGTGGTATCTTCCTCTCTCTGGTCCAGTGAACTTTTAATTACGCCATATAAAGTGGAAGAGATTCGTCAGAAGCAGTTGAGAGGACCCAGCCTCAAAAAATGCCATGCAAAATGTCCATGAAGAGGCAGCAGACAGTTCCAGATCTTCTCGGGTAAAGCTGGGGAGCAAAATATGGTCTCCCACACTGTAAGCATGTTCTCTAATCACTACACTGTTTTAGGGGGGATACTGTTGCCACCGACACATCTTCCAGCCAAATTGTGTATGTAACCGCAACTGACAGGCATCCTCTGAGAATGCTACCAGTTTGGGCAGAACACCTCCTCAGTGAGGAGCTACTCAGGCCTGGCAGGGCTTAGACGGTTCTGGACATGCTCAAAAATAGATCTTTTAGGCACATATGAAATTTTGATACCTGTTAGGAGAGTTAGACAAGACTGACAAGACTGAGTTAGACAAGACTGAGGTGCTTAAGTTCTTCTGTAGGTCTGGCCCTGGGGCTTTATTGAGGTGAGAGGGAGCAGTACAACCATCTGATTTGTCTTACTGCATAACACAAGGCACAGAATGTCACTCTCTGATTCCTGATCATAACTTCTAATTGAAAAAGAACATATTGTTTAGAAAGCTATCATGAAACTTTTACTATCCCAAGTTGGTCTTGTGCAGAATTTGACCCCAGAACCCATCACAATCTAAATAGAATTTTACTGCTAGGCCAACAGACCACCACATTGACCCAATTACAATATTATGAATTTGAAGGACTATGGGGAAGAGGGACCAGAAAAATGAGCTTCTAGAGGCATGGCAGAAAGATGAAGAGGATGATTGACAGGGCTGCTAGATGGGCGTGAGTTGATGCCAGAGTTGCCACATAATAAACTATAAACACTTTGAAGTTCAAAAACCCTGTAACATCAGTGCATTGAAGACCATAATGGAAAATTAGAGAGATCCCATAGAGCTTCCTAGTCAGAACATTTTCTTCTGAGAATCACAGTTAGTGCGTGCTTTCAGAAAATGTGAACCTACTGATGTGTGGTTTTCACCAATATAATGAGGGCAGCATCTTTATCAGGCTATTGTTCCCCATAATGGATAAATATAATAGCATGTCCCATCTAAATAACCCATCCATAACATTGAAATGCATGTTTTATTTCCCTTTGCCTTATTATTTCTCCTCTGCATCTTTTTTGTCAGCCACACAGACATAATCTGAAATGTACACAGGAAAAGGGGAAATTATTGCTACTGTTTTCCGAAATAATCAGTTTAATGTCAAATTCATGCAGATTCATTCATAATGAACAGAACAAATTGAGCTCAAATTCAAACAGTGGGAATCTGAGTCAGAGAGGAAAATTAAAATGAGTAACATTAATATCCTGATTTCTAACCCAACTGAGACCTGATTGTTTTCAGAATGAAATCTCCTATCAAATCCTTCCCACCCACCCGAAGATGTAATTAAGCTGTGATTTTCATGGTGAAACAGTATCTGCACTGTTAACTCAGCGGGGACTTCTTTGTACATTGGGGTGGATGGGTGGGTGGCCATATTATGCTGGGTTTTTAGGTAGCAGGCTTTCAGAAAAATGCTTTAAAATGTAAAGGTCTCCATGCAGCAGAAGCCTACCGCTGCAGTTTGCCCTGTAAGGCTGTACTGTACCCATGGCTGATATGGCAGCAAGGTGGCACAGTTAAGCAGTCGGTGCTCCAAATGCTGTTGCATCCAGCTTGTTCTTGCTAGAACCATAATTTCCACATACGCATGGAAAATATACTGTGCTTCCTCAGGGCCCCACTGACCCCACTGGGACTAGTGTCAAGTACTGGCTATACTCAGATTTTGTTCAAAGATTCAAGCCAGTCTCGGGTTTTATCTGAGCACATGCACTCACAAACTTAGAGGCTGATGCTCTGATGTATTATGGTTACAAAATGTTGCATTGTTTATTCTACACCACAGTCAAAGTTGTCTTTACAGCTCATGGAGACATGCTTAAGCTAGCTTTAAACCAGTTAATTTGGGCAGGCTAATAGTTGTGTAGTTGCAGAAACGTGCAACTCAGTAGTCATACAGTTTTTCAAGCGGCTTCTGCAATCCACTCTGAGCTCCATGCTCCCATGGTAGGGACTTACAGAGCACTGCAAGCAGTTCCCAAACTATCGGTAGCTAGCCAGACCAACCTACTTGGGCTGCAGTGACTATAGTGTTGATGTAGCAACTAGAACACTTCATAATTCTGTAACTATAGCACCTAGAGTCATGAGGCCAAGATCCTTGGTGCTACCATAATAATGTGCTCACAGATAGTAACAAGTCATCAGATTGAGCCTCCCAGCCATGTTACCGTGCCTTACTTAGGTATGCAGACAGACCAATGGTCACAGTGTGAAGAAACAAAGGACATGTCTGCACTTGGAAGGCAACGTGTCCTACCTTTGATGCTACCCCTAAGCACACCCACTCTAATGGCTTAAACCCAGAAATATGGCTGTGATATCACTCAGGTGTGTCTCTCCAGTCACTACTGAGAGTGCAGTCTCTGACATGGTTGAAAATAGCTGCTGTATTGACTCCATAGTAGCCTCACTTGTGTGTTTTCTGTGTTTGGAGGATGTGTGCAGGCATGGGTGGGCAAAGCAGGCTTGAGGGTATCTTGGTTGGTACACACCATCACAGTGGTGTATGCATGCTAAAAGAAGGCTTTAGAAAACATACAACTTAGTAACTGTGGCATTGCAAGTGAAGGGAAAGGGACAATATGGTAAAAGAAAAGGAGTGCTATTAAAAAGACATTAAGACTGCTTATTAACATGGGGAAAAAAGCAAAACGGTGCTTTACTTTAAGCTCAGTGGACCCCTGCACTGAGCACAGCACATGCCCAGAAGGGGCATCATATTTGTTGGACCTGGCTTGCCCAATGTCTGTGTAGATCAGGCATTTTAGTGGGTCTTTTGGCACTTTTATCTAATAGCCAATTGAATCAGCTGTTAGATAAAAGTGCCAAAAAACCCCACTGAAGTGCCCAATCTATACAGATGCTGTGGAGCCGGATTGAACTAATGCACTGCCTTTCCAGTAAAGCGCTGGGTTGTTGGGTTTTTTTCATTTTTTCATGTCTGTCAGTGCCATAAGTGCATAAGCCCAGTGCCTGGAGTATCCTGGTTTGGGATACCTGGTTTGGGTCATTCTCCTTTGTCTCCCTTTCCCTCATGGTGACAGGTTGTGCAGACCTCGGTCACAATCCTTGAAAGTGTCTCCCACAATCAGCCAACAAACCCCTGTATTATGCTCCGAAGTGTGATCTTCCCTGGCACGCATCTTTACCAAATCAGAATTTCTCCAGGGCCAGCCATCTAAAAACTGTCCTGAGAACCTAATATGACTTTAGATGTAACACTGATGCTTGCTATTTAACATCCTTTAATCAAATAAACACATTGCCTGTAGTGGATGCCAAGAGGTATACAGACCCGCCTTTTCGACCATTGGTAATGAACAAACAGCCTTTTAGCCATCATATCTCCTAAACAATAAGCATCTTGCTTCAAGATCAGTGTTCCAGGTCAACAGGGTGAAGTGCCTAAAATAAAGACGGCCTATGTGCTGGGCAAGGAGATGTGTAGAGATACAGTGAATATAGGGTGTGTCTGAACTCCCACCTCTCCTCAAAACATAGGTGACAGACATGATCTCAAGTTACAAGCCTCCATCATTGGTCACAACTCCTGGAAGACCATTTCAGGCTGGATATAAGGAAAAACTTTACCGTCCGAGTCCGCAGGTCCCGGAATAGACTCCCCCCAGAGGTGGTGCAAGCACTTGGATGCCTTTCTTGCTGGGATCTTTTGACCCCAGCTGACTTCCTGCCCCTTGGGCAGGGGGTGGACCCAATGATCTTGTGAGGTCCCTTCCAGCCCTTATGTCTATGAAATCTTCTTGGCATCCAGAAAGGAGATTCCCATCTTCTACAGTTACACAGTCACCTCAAGCCTAGAGCACCTGCCCAGGAAGTAGGAGACCTGGTTTTCGGCCCTCCTCGACCTGAGAACACTGAAGCCAGCATCTTTCAATTTCCAGAAGAAGGTCCCAAACACCAAGTGGTGGGTTAGACTTCATGGTGTCCCCTTCATGGTGTCCCTTCTACTGAAGGGCACAAGGCAGCCAGGCTGGCTAGATGCATGAGTGGAGAAAGAGAACAAACTTAGTAATGCAGACAAACACTTGGGAAAGAGGAGTTCTGGGCACTTGTCCTGCTACTAGGGTTATTTCTGTTTTTAGATGTCTAATGTAAAATGTACAAACTTTCCTGGAGCTTGGACCAGAACCCAGGATGACTTCTTCCTAAGGAAAATGAAAGGCAGAAGATGAAGAGATGAAAAGAAAACTATTTGAATAATCAGGCTTTAAAGTTGGTATTCATCAAGTCTCATGCCCTCACAAATCTGTACCTGACACAGACATATAGAATCAGATTTTTTCAAAATTTCTCAGCCCCTACCCCCACCACACAGACACATACCTTTTCTAGTTCTTAGCTCTTGGGTACAGAG
The DNA here is from genome assembly GCF_030867095.1 of Alligator mississippiensis. NCBI lineage: Eukaryota > Metazoa > Chordata > Crocodylia > Alligatoridae > Alligator > Alligator mississippiensis. Next base: position 137,225,597 of record NC_081825.1, on the reverse strand, counting down.
CCTTTTTGAAAATTCAGTAGCTTCTTTTAGGTGCCTGGAAGGCCCTGAGCTCAGCTGAATATCTAACCCTAAAAGTTTTACTGGAGTAGCATGTCCAGTCCCAAATCCTTGGGCTGTCTGTATTCTGTAGCATAACTGGGGGGGGGGGGGGAGGAGGGAGTGGGGAGAGTTAGGGGCACCAGGACAGCAGCCCTTGTCACTGACTTTGTTGTGGGGGTGCAAAAGCAGCCATTGGTAGAACAGCAGCTTATTGTACTGCTTCAATCAGGATGGCAGGAGCTACCTTTGCCTCAGGCACCATACAGGTGCCCCAGGCACAGAGCTGCACTGATATGCCTCTCTCTGTATATCACACTTGGCATATTTATCTGGCCACCATAACAGTCTCAGAGATCCTGCTGAATTCCTATTGTATTTTTCAAAAACCCTAACACACAAAACAGCTCTGAGAGGTGAGAGCTCCTTTACTCAGCTGGGTGTCAGGAAGGCACCATCAACTTGAATCTCACACATCTGCCATAACATTTTTTATCTACTACTGCACAAGTAATCCTTAAGGGCATTATTGTTGTTGAAACATGCTAGAGAAGAAAATATTTGTTCTGTTTTATTTTTCCTCAATTTATTTTCTGTTTGCAGCTGAGAACAGGCAATTTCACTGTTTCCCTGCAACAAGCTGTTAGTTATTCAGTTTCCTCTGTCATTTGTCTCTCACAGAGCAAACAACACAGGAGAGGGCCTTCTTTAAAAACAAGAAACTGCAATTGTAAAAAATCACAAAAGTTGGTAGGCAGGATTCGTGGCAGTGGTAGTACTTACATTTATTTTTAAGATCTATTTTAAAATTGACCAGATGTTAAGTTGATGCTGTAACTTAATGGTGGTCCTTTATAGGCACTCATTTCTAAATTAGTTTTCAAGATCATACATGCCACATGGGCCTGGTTGCATATAAAATTTATGTCCACAATTGCATGTATAAATGTCCAAAGAGAAGTAGCAGGCACACTAGTGGGCGTGTGTGGATGAAACAGGTGCCCTAAATTGAAGAGGTGGGTTTTTAAAAACACCACTTCAACTTAGGGTCCTTTAAACCCCCATGTTGTGCACATACTCCGCTGACTTACCTACCTCTCTGGTGGCAGGGAAGGGAGGGTGAGCTGCTGCGGGTGTGGGGATGACGGGGACTGCTGCTTCCCTCCATGGCAGTGGCAGTCCCCTCCAGGCGGCAATCTTTTCGGGTGGTCCTGGGGGGCATCACAGCCATGGAGGGAAGCACCGGGCCCCTGTACAGCTCAGACAGGCAAGCAGGCTTGGGGTGCAGGGGAGATCAGGCTCACCGCTTTTCTTGGGCGGAGGCTGCCGTCCTAGGCTGCTGCCAGGCTGCCTGCAGGGCTTCCTGCAGAGCCCCTGAGCTGCACAGAGCCTGGTTCTTCACTCCGTGGCTGTAGGGGCAGCAAACTAAAGCTCAGAGGAGGAGTTTTAGTTTGCTGCGCCCCAAGTCATTTAAGGCGCATTACACTACCGAATTTGCTAGAACGGCTGGAATTAATGTGCAATACGCCGCTGACGCATGCAAACACCAACACCATTAAAGGAGTGCAAAAGCATTTAGCTTGTGTTAAAGTGTCATGCACACATGCCCCTCCTTTCATTTACATACAGTGATACTAAAATGTTTTACAGTGGATGCATCCACACATGCTTTTAAGGTGAAGCAATAAACTCTGGCCCATATCATTCCAGAATTTATTGCTTCTGTGTGCCGTGTCTTCATGTGCACCCTAGATGGCAGCATGTTGAGTTGTGTTGCAGCAGCCCTGGCTGGCAGGAGACCCGGGGGCTCAGCTTGCTATCCTGGGGCTGCTCCATCCCAGCTCAATGTGCTGCAGAGGGTTTGGTTGGGGCACAAGGATGCTCCAGTGTGGGGCTAGCTGGCAGGCAGCCCCGCCACTGAAGCACCCTCATGCCCCACCCAGCCCCATCAGCATCTACACATGCATTGCTGCAGATTAAAGAACTCCACCACAGGCTAGTACTTGTATGTACAAGTACTATCCTCCAGCACAGTTGATTAGTTTACTCCTTCTTAATAGCACTGCATGCGTAGACAGTGATGTCTTTCTGTGGGATTAATTAGTCCATTCTGCAGTAATATCTAGTGTAGATGTGCCTAGCATTTGTTTTCTGACTACTGAGGAACACAGAAATAATTAACAACAGAGTCCTGCAACCAGTTCACTCATGTGAGCAAGCCCATTGAAAGATCAGGGGAGGGCCTTCCACCCAAAATATCTGGATTAGTCATCCATGTTCATGCTCCTAACTTGAGACCCCATGGGAGTTAAGAGTTAGAAAATGACACTGGACAATTGTATGCATCTTTAAGCACCAAACTACTCTTTGTGCCCAGATTTCAGAGCTTCTAAGGGGAGTTCCAGGTATTCAGCCCCACACCTTTTGCAACTGCTGCTTTTTAGGGACTCAAGCAGGAAGGCATGGGAGTGACTGAGGCACCAAAGTCCACTTATGCGCCTAGTAGGAGGGATAGAATCTGTCTCTAGTTAGGCACACAGGGTTAATTAATATACTGCAAATGTGAACCTATGTACCTGTCTGAGGGTCTCAACTCAAGCCCCAGTCTGTGTAATAATGCTGGCAGTGATGAGCCTCCTTTGGATTAAGGGTCATGAGTTGTATCTGTTTGCTAGCTGTAGCATTCTCTTGCTGAGCCCTCTTGAGAGCCATCTTCTACAAAGAAAGCAGCAGCCCCTGGACTGAGGAGCTGATGTTCTAAAAAGACTTGTTTCATGGCTTTAAAACTATCTAGTATTGTAAATAATGGAAATGAAATGCTCATACGGGATACAGGTTAGTCCTGGAGACAGAAACCCTCTGTTTATTCACAGAACAGGTTTAGGGTGGGCATCTGTACTCCCCCAAAGTGCTAAGTGGGACCTCTGACTCATTTGAGGGAAATATGAATGGTAGAGATGGGAAGGCTTAATAACGTGTCTCCCTCATCCCCCTTGGCTTTCTCTCTGCTAACACATGATCCAGCCCTGTGGTGTATTTTCTTGTGTCTCGTTCAGCATAGACTTCAACATTGTACGTGTTGGGTCTTCCACCCCCTCCCTTGGTAGGCCATTTGTCAGTGTTGTTCATTGCACTTCAGCAGAGTTTTCCTGATGAAGCAATCTACAATGTCAGTTCCTCAGTTTACTCCTTGGCCCCCTGCTTCATGTGTAGGTCTGTCATACACCTGTAGGATTAACATAAAACCTTTTCAAGTCACCCTTCTTTACTACTTAGCCGTTATCCATATCCAGTGTTCCCTCCTGTCTAAATCCATTCACTTCCTTGTTGAGTTTAGATACTCTTCTCTGCACTCATGCAGTTTCCCTCTACATCTCTCTGATAACCAGAGCTGTGTGAAATACTGCATGCAGTAGTGTGACTTGGATACCTATGAGGAGATGATCATCTCCTGGCCCCAGGAAATGAAGCGCTGTCTATGCCACCTATGTAAGCACGAGCAGTCAACAGGTAAAATCCACTATCATCCTGCACAGAATTTCGGCATCCGACTTAGAAAACAAGAGCTGTGTAACCCTGCAGGAGCCACATGCTTGCAAACAAAGAATTCCAGATGTGTGGGATTAGATGATGGCCACCTACCTATTTTCATGTGCAAGAGAAACTCTGTAACACTTGGTGCTCCTTGAACTAGATGTTGCCTCTGCCCTTTTTTTTTTTTACCAGCCCCTGTATTGTGCCAAGAATGTTATGATTTCCAGCATTGAGGAGAAAGACTCAAGGATTTTACAATTACACGCTTTTTTAGTGCTGTTCAAAATGCATCCCACTGCCAATTGTCTTTCAGTGTATTTGCCCTTTCCTCTGCTGCATGGCCTGAGTTAGCTGAGATTTGTTGCAGTGATTTCAGTAAATGACGTGGCATCCTTCCTTTGGGAGATATTATGAGCTGGCTTTGATTTTAGGATTGACAGCCATATAATGGGAAGTTCGGTCATTAGGCGGATCAGATTTAAAGAAGAAAACTAAAGGCTATGCAGTTTCCGAAATCAGAGCAGGCTTTGCGGAGTATTAGATCCAGCACTGTATTGCTGCAGAACAGTCTTAATATAGTGAATGCAAAGGAGGAATGAACAAAGCAGGGCTGCAATATTGAATCATAAAGCGGCAAACGCTTGGCCCCAGTCACAGCCTGAGTGAATTGGCTGTGTACTAAAAAGGTCAGCATGTGGCTGGGTCTCTTCACAGCTGCTCCCTGATGACTATTGTAGTACAAGGGGAGTAGTGAAGCTCATGACTGATGCAGCTTGCCCCAAGCAGTGGCGTCTGACTCGCCTCCAACATGCCTGAAAATGTACAGAAGGTGCAGACACTTTTTGCAGACTTCCATGTCCCTTACCCAACCACTGCCCCTGTAAATGGCAGGACAACACCATATCCACTGAAGAATGGGGTCCTCTGCACCTGTGGAATAATTAAGTAGAATAAGAGGGAATTAAGAGATGGTACAAATGTGCACAATACAGAATAAATCACCTGAAGGGACAGCACTAGGGCATTGCTGTGTCCTAAGCAGAACTTTGCAAGGACCAGTGAGATGAGTACCTCTAGTGAACCTTTCCCAGATTTGAGGGACCATTGCATTGTAGGCAGAAGTTTGGGATCACCATGTAACACTGCACTCACACAGCACTGGCTTTCTGGGGAAGGTTAATTAAAACAGCTCAGGGCACTATTCTCCAAGGTTTACCACCTAGCAGCACAAGCTCCCTAGATGCTACTTACAACTAGATTTTCTATGTGAGCCTTCTCCAACATACTAAGCTACTTTTAAAATCTCACCAATTATTTCGGGGGCCAGGATCTTGGAAGTCTTGTTTCAGATGTGGGTTCTGAACAGTTTTAGAAAGCCTGATTATGTGTCTTACTATTAAGTTGCAGTGCTTTAATTAAAGGTAATCCCAGGAACTGGGTATTAATAAGGAGAATATGGACAACTTTAGGCAATAAAAGTTGAGACTGACAATCATGGGGAGCCCAGTTTTCAGTGGTAGAAGCACCACTATTTGACAATTAAAGTAAAATGAATAAATGATTGGAACATGGAGTTCTGGTTTGAGTCTTGCATGGGACTTTGGTCTGAAATTATCAAATGCAAAAAGAAAAAAAGAAAAGAAAAATTCATTCCTGTCCTCCCATTAAAGCATGGAATGTTTCATTTCGAGGAAGATGGCCCAGAGCTTAAGAACCTCATTTGCTGAAACTCCATTTCAGTGCAGTCAGTATTAATAGCTTCGCAATGAATAGATTAGATGCTGCAAGTGACAACAAACCTATTTGAGACAAATTTAATAGGCAGGCTTATTGAAGTTTATTAGCTGAATCTTGTTGGCTATTAAAAGTACACAGCTTGATAAATCTAAATGTCGGAGCGTGTGTTTGCAGGTACCAGCAAAATACTGAAATATCTGCCACCACCCCCAGCAAATGTGTTTCATTTCACTCTTCATAATTGCATTAATTGTTTGAGTAAATTGGACAAGAACATTTGGAATAACAGTGTTCTTTAAATACTTGCCAATTCTGTCTTTAACATTGTAAAGGGCATTACTGAACACTGATCAGGAAGGCAAAATGAGAACATTAGGTTTGACTAATACAAGTTTCCTTTTCTGCCTTCTATGTATTTTTCTCCTTTTTTCTTCTTTTTTTCTTTTTTTAGAGAATGAAAAGTAATAAGTTAATTCATACTGAGCTTAATAAAAACTGGCTATAACTTGCAAACTTAAATCAGTGTAGCAAGGCTGTTTGAGCAATAGCAGAATTGGGAAATGGAATTCTTTCCCACAGTTTAGCCTCAGGGGTTTGGATAAGAAATTGTTTTATGTCAGCTGTTTGCACTGTGAAAATTATGTTTCTCATCTCATTCACTGGTCTCAGTAAATTAACCATAATTTCCAACCCCAGTTGTGGCCAATACACAATCTTTCAATACAAGAAATGTGCCAGTAGTCTGTCTGGTTTAGGTTCTGTGGATGCTGGCTCAGAAGAAGGATGGTTCTGTGGTGAGGGTGGTAGCCAGGGTCTCAGAAGACACAGCTAGAATTCACTTTTCTTCCATGGATTTTAGTGCGACCTCAAGGAAGTCATATAGACCCAGATCCTCAAACCTACCTGGCTTCCATTAATGAAATAAAAAAATAAAAAAACAAAACTAAAAAAATCTTGTTTGAGGATCTCTGTGCCTTATATGGTACTTCCCAATCTGATAAGTGGCTAAATACATTTATGGTTTATATGGTTAAATACATTTAAGACACTGAGGCATGTGGGTACTGCAGTGATGTAGGCCACAGAAAGATGCATATGCTATATGCAGTAGGAACAAGGGACTGCAGGGGGTGTACAGACTTCGTTGTACAGTAATGTATAGCAGTGATTAGGGCAGGAGTTAGTAACAGATGGCCTGTGGGCCAAATTCAGCTGGTTGAGGAGGGGAGCTTTGCTTATTCCACTGACATAGGTGGGGAGAAGGGGGCTCTGCACATGATGCACTGAAGCCTAATCTGGGTTGAAGCTCTGGATTCACTGCACCACAGCTGGGAGGCAAGGAGGAGCATTGGGCTGGATCAAGAGAACTAGCCCACCTGGAGCCTAAGTCAGGTTGACCCTAAAACCTTGCCAACTGCTGTTGTAGGGTGTTTCAGGTTAGAGCAGTGCAAATAATGGATTTTTTTGCTTTGTGGCTGAAAAGAAAAAAAAAATCAAACATTATTAGCATTGACCCAAAATGAATAATTATCAGGAGTTGTTTTTGGCAGAACAAAAGGCTGAGAAATGCAATTTGGGCCAGCCCCCCTCAAAATAGAATGTTTTATTTCAGGTTAAATTAAAGGCTTTTCTCTTTTTTATTTTGTAGAACTCTGCTTTCCCTTTTTTAATTTAGAAACATGGGTCAGTTTTAATACAAAAATACTGTTTTCAGACAAAAAATCTAAATGGTTTCTTTCAGACGATGACAGTTTCATCTGACATTTTCAGTTCAGGCTTTTTTTTCCCTTTAGTTGAAACTATTCACTGAATTTGAATTAAACTCACAAACAGTTTGGTACCCCCTGGAAACTGCATTTTTCTAGTAAATATGCTGTTCGCTGAAAAAAATAAATGTACCCAGCTCTAGTTGATGTTTCTTCCTTTTGAAGTGAGTGCTGGCTACTGCAATCAGAATTTCAGACTGGAACAGAACAGAAAATAACTGAAGCCAGGAACACAGACTGTGTCCATTTCCTTCAAACCAGATCTTTGAAGATGTTCTTAATTGTACAGGCGAAAGGAGCATCTCTCAAGTGGCTTTGTTCAGTTAGAGTCATTTTGAATGGTAATACTTTTTCACCACCACTCAAAGGCCTTTCCTTTCTGGTGCCCACTGGATAGATCAGGCAGATGATTCAAGTTAATTTAAAGGCCTTCAGCACTGCTTTGTCAGCCAGCTGTCAGCTAGAAGTTATTTGAATTGTGTTCCTGAATGATATAGTCTAGGCTCGACTGACATCCACCTGTCATCTTCCCTTTCATTCTTTGCTTTCATTTAGTGTGTTTAAAAGTATACCTGTACTTAATGGATTTGCAGTCCTCTGTTAAATGCATCACATTGAACTCTTCCAAAATTATTTCTTCATTCAATGTCCTTCTACATCAAGGACCAATTGCTGTCTAACAAAGGGGAAAAAAGGTACAATTTATGTTTCATATAGCAGCTAAAATGATATCATCTTTCATATGCACGTAAAGTAGATAAACTTAGCGATCTAAATCCTTTATGCATGGTTGTAATTAGAAGAATGACTATTTAAAAAGTGGCATCTTGGGATTTGATATTTTTTTTCTCCTGTGATGGCTTCTGTATCAGATCTGCTGAGTTTTACAAGTCAAAAAGTTGAACTTCCAGTCCTGCTGCCTATGATGTGAAAATCAAGCTGTGTGTTCTCCTTGCCTCTTAAATCTTCACCATTAATAGGGACATTCGGAACATAAGCTCACAGTTTCACTGATAATGTAAAAAACCTTCCTCACTGCTTTGTGGATATGTTGGATCTGCATTGCTAACTGTGGTCCAGCTTGTTTTCTTCTGTGAAATAAGCAGGTATGACTTTCAGTCCAGGAAGTACATATGTTGAGTGGAGCCAAGTTGAGTACTGTGAGAAAAAGGACTATGACTATTTTGGTGATAGCAGGAATTCATTTGGAATTTGTTGGCTCTTCTTTCTATAAGTTTATTTTTAGCGTATTTTCTAGCAGGTGATTTTGCAAATGGCCCTTTTAGCCACACCACCAAATATAAACAGAATATTTGTGAAAAGTGAGTTTCAAGTCATATTTTTTTTAAGATTCTTTCTGGAAACCTGATTCTAATGAACATTCAGGGTCAAAAGTCGCCTGAGCCTCAACAGTTCACCATGCTAGCATGGGCCATAGAAGAATGATGATGGCAGGCCCGCATCTGTCCACTTTTGATTCCCAAGCTCAAATGACTAGATTTACAGCAGACCATGGTCAATTGTTGGTGTGAATGTGGAGTGAAACTTGAAGTCATGGCTCTGAACACATAATACTGGATTGTAAGTATTTTGCCGCCCCACCCAATATTTCTGGCATTACTTGTGAAATAATACTCCATCATTGAAGTGATGCTATAAAAAACTAATGGGACTATTCCCACTGCCAGGGACTGGTCACCATGATTATATCTAAGGGTATCTATGGCCAGGTCTACACAAGTTTTCCTGAGACAAGGTGCCGCAAAGCAAGGGCCTGGAGGCTTGGGGCAAATGTACACAAAACAAGAATTGTCCAAGAAGAAAATACTTTGTCCAGGAGGACCTCACTCTGAATTGAAACCAGGGTGGCTGGGTCAGGTGACTCAAACTTTAATTTTTCTCTACAGGTACATGGGTTTTCCCAGGATATCCCATTTGTGTCTGTCATCTTAATGAGGCCTTACATGTTACACTTGTTGAATACATTATTCATGATAAATTACTCACCTGACTGTAGTCTTTAGAAAAGGATTGCTGTGTTCACAGGGTACTTCCCTGCCCATAATGACAGGGAATATCCACCTGGAGCTAGGTCCACATCAGAAATCTGGAACTGAAAAATCCTGAACTTCAGACTTGAAATCTAAACCTAAATCTAGATTCATATTGGACTGAACATAATTCCACTTATGAATGGTTTATTGAAATGTAAATCAGAGTGTTGCGGTTAACAGCGTTTGCCTGTTTGCAAAGGCAGATCCAGGATTTTGTGAAGGAGGGTACAGGAGCAGTGGTTGTCCTTACTGGCAGATCTCTTCCCCTCCCCTTTCTTCCCCCTCCCTCATGTCCCCTCCTGCTTTAACCCCCTGCTCATCACTGTCCTGGTCCCCACTGTCCCCAGTTGATGCATGGGAAGTGGGGGAAGGATTTAAAGCTGTTCTTGCCCCCCACTGAAGCTGGGCTGCACATGGAGCTAGGCTTGGTCAGAAACAGCAGCAGCAACAGTGGCAACAGGGGTGGGTTCTCTTCCCCTTTCCCTGCTCCCAGGCTAGCAGGGAACAGCCAGGGGGACAAGGTAGGGAGGAGGAACCTGCCTGCTGCTGCCGTTGTTCCCAGATGAGCCTGCTCCTCCTGTAGCCCAGATAGAGTGAGCAGGAGTGGCTCTGGAGACTGCCCCTGCCCTTGCCCCTGGGGCAGCTAGGGATAGGGGCACAGTGGTGGGTGGTTGGGGGAGGGAGAGGGGAGGTGATGCTGAGCATGAAGAGGAACAGGGTGGGGGTCTTACCCAATTCAGGGACTTCAAAAAAGTCAGCTTTTCCTGTGGCAGCATTAACTGAGAGGAGGATGTATCTGTACCACTCCATCCCTTCTGGATGCACCTCTGTCTGTACATTATTTTCTTCAGAATTACCATATTTTCTGTGTATAGGATTTACCCCCTAAAAGGGTAAAATGGCAAGGAACTGGGTTTTTTTAAATAAATGTGATGGAATTTTGATCTTCTTTTATTACAGTCATTCCAATTATTTTTTGTTACACATCTTTTGGGGGTAATTTAGACTGCCTTTTGGGGACAGGTTGAGAGGAGGGACATGTTTTGTATGCTAGAAAATGTGATAGTTTTTGCATGTTGTATGTGATAATAGTATTATTCTTTAGCTACTGGACCTGTTTTTTGTTAGGTTCAACTGGCTAGAGGAGGACACTTCAGAGGATGTCAGCAAGGCTCCCTTGATTTTTGGGGGACATTTATGTGCCACTCAGAGTGCAGACAACATGTTGAATAGGCAACTTGAATTCATGTAGAGTTTCTTTTTAACTAATATTACAGTCAAAGAGGTGGTGGTCAGGCACCATAACTAAGGAAACAAAAACTAAGTTTGCTGAATAGAAGGATAGTCCAGGAAGCTGACAAGGGAGAGCCGTTTGATCTTAAAGACTATCCCTAAACTCTAGTTAAGTACAAAAGAGGCAAGGCCATATCTTCAGCTAGTGTCAGGCTGCAGTCCCCTGGTGAAGCTAAGAAGCAGGCCATAATTGGATAAAAGAAGAACAAATGACCAACACATGCTTCTCTCTGTACATATCAGGCAGCCTGCCAAAGACAAGTCAGACAGATACAAATGCACGTACTGATGGAAGCCCCTCACACACAGAGTCAGTCCAGAGCAGTCTACTTGTGCACAAGGCTTATCTCCTTCTGCTCTTAAACTTGGCTGATACATAGGGTGACCGAATGTCCTGCTTAACCAGGACAGTCCTGGATTTCAGAGGCTGGTCTTGGCCAGCTGTTGGGAATTATAATGGGCATCCCAGAAATGCAGGGGCATGGGGTGCAGTCCAGCCGCTCCACCAACCTGTAAGAGCATGGGGGGCTGGGTAGAGGGAAACGGCAGTATCCCGGATTTCCCAGATGATGTCATGGATTTCTGGGATTTCCATTTGGTCAATCTACTGATGCACCTTGCTGCTCACCAGCAACTTTCAGACCTACACTTCCCAAACCTTATTGCTTCCATCGGTTCCTCCACACTTTGATGTCATATCACATTCTGCTCTCTGTTGCCATAATGTCTCTCATACCCTGTTGCTAACCAATCTGGTTTGTCACATTGTTTCAATGGAGGCCAGTAATACTGTTTTTACTAGCTACCCATCTACTTAATCTTTTTTCTTTTTTTTCTTTTCTTTTTTTTTTTTTTCCTCATAGCCAGTTGTTACCAAGGAGTTGGAGTCTTACAGAAACTCTTGATATTTTTAGCAACCATGCCATTTAGATCACATTTCCTATATTTGGCTTTGCTCATTACTTATTACCAAGGACATTTTCATGTAGGCAGGATTGTTGTTTGCTAGCTCACCTGCTCTTGCTGCTCACTCTTCCTCTGAAGTCCTAATCCTCTGTTTCTAATAGCCCTGTTGGTTGCTATGGTGATGATATCATGTCACAAAGAAAGCAGGATGATAATTTGAAAATATGCCAGGTGTCAGGGTTGGTTTTTTTTTTTTCCCCCACTGACCCTCACTTCAAAAAAGAGAGCACGATCTTGGACTTTATTTATTTATTTTTTTAATTAAAGCTTTAAATATAGGCAGTTCAGAACCTGACTGCCGTTCTCCCCTCTCAGGTATCTCTCCAGGGCCGTGAAAACTATGCCTGTTTTGTTGATTAAGAGGTAAGCTCTGGCAGGCAAAGTTATGGGCTGTGTCGAAGCTACTTAATAATACTATTGTGAGTTATGCTCTTTTCATGTTAATTTTTCTATTTGCTGTGACCCTTGTTTTTGCGTTTTTTTTAAACGAAGGAAGGTCTTTGATCGCAGCCAATGTTTAAAGCAGCAAAAAGCAGGTGCAAAATCTAAGGAGCATCTAGATCCCAAATCTGAATTTGTTACACTGTAAATCCAGAAGAAGCCTCCTAACTTTAGGGGAGCTATTATGGTTTTACATCACTCTGCCCAACCCTGGGATTTAGCTTTTGATCCTGAAACAATCTAAGTTTAATAGATATGTCCTTAGTAATGAAGACTGAAAGAAGAGAAAGGTAGAAAATAAGATGCTCTGTTTTTTCTTAGTACATATATACACGTGATGTACAGAGCCAGTTTCTACCATTTCAGGATTGAGTAATCCTTTTACTGCAACAAAACTATTCACAAAGTAAGTTGTTATTCACTGATAGTAAGGCTTGAAGGTCTGACCCATGTATATATGAAATATATCCATCCCTCTCCAATTCCCATGATTTACATCACAGTTCAGGTGTTTATTTAAATTAAAAGCTGTCAGTGGATCCATAATGCATACAGCCCATTAGAACCTGGCTTGTTATGAATTGCTTGCTTTACATTGCACCATGCTTTTTTTTTTTTCCCTGGAATATCAATAATGCAATAAATTTCAGAGATTGGTACCATTTGCTAGGTAGCCTAATGTTTTATGATTAAGAGGCAGAGCCCAGGACCCATTGGGCAAACACCATTACCGACATATCACCTTTACAATCCATGCCAGTGTTGGCATGCATGCAGCTGGTCTTGGCAGAGGGCCCAGTTTGCTGAGGCTGACTATGTTTCGTCATTGCCAGGGAGGTTCATTCTGAGGTTGGAGAGCTATATCAGTGGAAAAGTCTGTGGATAACCTGTACTGCATTTGGAAATGCTCTGCTGCAGAAGTTCTGGAGAAAGAGAGGGAGGGAGAGGGAAGGAAAGATAAGATTGTTCAATTAGACAGAAAGACAGATTTCAGTCTTTAGGTTTCTCAATCCAGCCCCTTTCACAGGCATTAAATCTGCTATAAGGAAATGCAACCTATGACCCCCCAAAATCTGTCTATTGGAATAAGACATTTCTAATTTATCTTTTCTTGAGGTCTAATTGGACAAGAGTAGCCCAAATGCATGCAGGAAGTCACTTTAAAAGTTTTGGTTATGATTAGCTCTGGCTGTTCTTGTTATCCGTATGAACACCCACTTCCTTTTTACATGTTCCTAACTGATTATGCCCTGACTCATTCAAAACTTAAGTAAAATCAGGAGCAGCTTCACTGACATCAATAGATCACATTAGTATAAAACTTGTGTGAAAATAGAAGCAGGCCTCAAATCTCTCCTACTAGATGCACATCAGATGGATAGATCCAGACACTACTTGCAATACAGCATTGACTCATTGGTCTGTTACTTATGCTTTATTTCTCCTAGTTAAGCAATCATGCAGTCATTTCTTACAGGAGACAAAACTGTTTCCTTATTCCCAACCCCAGCTCATCTTCTTTTACATCAATGTAGCCAAAAATATCAGGTGAAGGAATATTTATTTTTTTTCAAGCTCTGTGGGTGTCTAGGAACAGATCTGAAATGCAGTCCTATTACCATAGCACCACTTTGATTTTTTCTATGGACAATGGACAATTTTTTTTCAAAGGACAGTGTTATCTACTAATGCCATGTGCCTTTATGGGAGAAGCTTGCTGAAAGAGGCTAGGAGCCAGATTCTTCTCAACCTTGCCACTATGCAAATGTGAAATAACTCCACTGTAAGCCATTAGGAGTCATAACAGTGTATGAATGATGTAGGAATGCGTTGTGTAGGTTGGAGACAGCTTTGTAGGGCTTCCATTACTGCTTTTCAGTGGTTATTTATCAAGTGTTCAGCCAACAGGGTATTTTTACAGTGCTTTCTCCTATAGGGACTTTATGTGGAGTGGTTATGCTTGACTTATATGTGCTTATTAATGAGGAAAGTAATCAGAGTGTTAAACATAGGGGTGGGGTGCCTGATTTTCCCTAGGATATGCAAGGAATGATACACCGTACATCTCAAGAATTGCCTCATACATGCAAGACAAGCCAAAAGTAGCAATGTAGAGCAGAGCCTTGGCTTTCCACTGTCCCCATCCTGACCAGTAAAGAGGTCATGCTACACTCTAGATAGTGCTTCCTGTTGAGTGGTACCATTCTGCGTGCCAAGTGCAGTTTGAAAAGAGCATGGGGCCATGAAAGAGCCTGTGCTAAATTGGAGGCATCAGTTTGGAGAAATATTTCGGCTCTTTGGAACACACTACAAAATCAGCTCCATCCAAAAGCGACTTCAAGATTTGTGGTCACCCATCAGGGGCACAGCAGCAACACCAGGGTAACACAGAGCTCCCTACCTTACTTTAGCCATGCCCAAGCTCTTACTTGCCCCTGTTTTCATCTGGATAACTATTTTACATATGTATGTTATTCGTGCCCCTTTTCTTCTGCATGTTTTCTTATTTTATTTCCTTTTGCTGTTAATTGGGTTTTGACTTCCCGTCCTCCCTGCCCCATCACTCCTCTCACCAGGTGAATTCATGTCACTGTAATTGGAGGTATCCCTTGGTAACTCCTATGCATGATTTGAGCCCTGCAGGAACTGAGGCTGCTTCCTGTGTTGGGCATCACCATGGAAGTAGATAGGGGAGAAGAATGGCATGGGAGCAGCCAACTAATGAAGCCTTTGCAGCGTGTTTGCAAAGAGTGGCTGCAGAATAGGGATCATTGCATTTCCCTCCTCTTTCCACCCTCTTGCATCCTCCTCCTGGCTTCATCTACCCCCCAGCCCCTGAGGGGCTTTTGGCCTGGTGGGGAAGTGTCCCCTAACACTTGAATCCACCACTTATTTTATCCCTCTGACAGCCACAGAGAAAATTGCTTCCCACTCCTGCCCCTAGCTTGAGGACTGATCCTAGGTAACTATGGTAGGATCTTCATTGGATATTGACTGTGTCTTCATTATTAATTTGTGGTCTTCTCCCTTTTACCACTACCTTCTCAGGGTCTTGCCAATCTGCTGTCTCCACCCACACACACACATGCATGGTACCAACCACTTCCATAGTTCCAAACCTACCTTGAGAAGTGGCATTTAATGCTTCTGACCTGCTGCAAATCAGCTAGGGGTGGAGGGAGTAATGTATTGCTTACAAGGGCTGGCTGTCACCCCACACAAAACAAGGTAGGTCTTTCCCGATATGGGCTGAGCTGCTCTGGTCCTGCAGAACAAGAGGCCAGAAGCTCAGCATCACAGAGAATTGCATTGTATACAGATCTGAATACTGGCCACTCAGCTGTGGCTTGTATGATCCTGAAAGATAGGAAAGAAAGATGTTGTGTGTGAAAAATTGTGTGGGCTGAGGAAAGGGAGAACCACCAAGTGTGACTGTCCAAATGGTCTGCACTTGTTCAGTCTGTACAAACTGGCAAGAGCTGTGATGCCCTCACTTTCTGTGGCAGATCCAAGTCAGCTTTGCTGCACATTGTGATGTTAATAAGTAGTTGCAAAACGCAGTGCATAAAACTGCATCCCCTCACCCCGCATTGTTAATCCCTGAATCAGAGTTCTCAAAAAAAAGAGCCCTGAATCTTCAGAGGGCTTTCATTTTCCATCTTTCCCTTATGTTTATACATGTTCCAAGAGACCAATAAATAATCCTGAGTCCATACTGAGAGCTGAATGTATTGTTTCATGTTAGTCATTATTATTTCATTCATTTGGCACTTTCTGGAGAGTTTTTCCCATTGTGTAGACTGTCACTTCCTTTTATTTATTTGTAGCAAGCATGTGAGCGTATCCTTGCTTACCCACTGAGCGACTGGGGAACCACCATAAATAGAGCTTATCAGCTTCCCAATCCATTTTCTTTCACATCGACTTGGATTTGTGCATTGTCAGTAACATCTGTGCTGCTTTAGTGGCCTATAAGTTTTCAAGTCTAATTAGCTGGCTGCTTGTAATCAGGACTATTTTGACTGTTGTCATTCTGAATGTTCTTTTTTCCTTTTTTTTATGCCACATTTGCCTGATTGACCTTTTTTTCTCTGTCTTTCTATCGGGCTGCTCCAGGAGCCATGGCTAATCATCTTATAACCAATGCTCTGCTTCGTCCTCATGGCACTAACAACCCTTATAATACATTGCTCGGGGAATCGGCGGTCTATAACAACCCTTCTGTCAGCATGTACAACACACAAGGTGTGCTGGAGTTTCTCTCTAATTTTTCTAGTGAGAATTCCATTTTATGTGGCTTCTTTAGGCCCATTTCTTTCTTTTTTTTCTTCATTTTTCCTCCCTTTGTTTTTTGAAACTGGGCACAAAAAAAAAAAAAAAAAATCCTCCCTTCCTTTCATCTTAGTACCTTTTTCCATTCTCCATAGGCTTTCTCCACAAATGACCCAAATCACTTGGATAGAGACTCATCAGATCCATCAAGACATACGTGGTGGTTTCAATTTTGTTTGGTTTTGTACTGTTTTAGTCTTCAGTATGTATATTGTTGGCATATCCATCACTGTTGTCAGTGCATTTCTTTGTTATGTCATTCATATTAGAAACAGAAGCACCTTCAAGGTAAGTGAGGCCAAAATGGCCTTTGACACCAAAGATGCTATTGCTATTGGAATAGCATATGGAAAAATAAATTGTCAATAGCTCATCAATGTGTCTGTCTACAGCTACATAGGGGGAAGAAGGACTTTTGGATTTAGACCAAGAAATCTAAGTTAGTTCCAAAGATTTTTATATTTTTAGAGGGCCGTGATAAATGTATAGACACTAAAGTCAATGCATTCTACAACTGACCTTAAAGACCAGAAAAATGCACAGAACTGGAGACTCTCTCTGTTACCCTTAAATATGGAAGTAAATACAGTCAGTTGTACAAAGAGTCCACTACAAAAATTGTTCCTTTACAACTAATATGTATGTCTTCTTTGTTTACTTTGGTTGAATTAATGGACCATGTCTGTAAATTAATGTCATGATACTTTTGTTATAAACAAACAGTTCTAGATACAAATGACATTGGGAATAAATCTGGAATTTGAATCTTGACCCTTTGTCTCTGTTCAGTTTGGTGATTCTTTTTTTTTTTTCCAAGTGCAACTGAATCATTATAGGGTAACTGCTTTCAAACCCAACCATTTTCTAAAATGTCCACTTTTGTTATTTGTACCACTTCCAATTAGGATAACCTACTGCAGTAAGAGTTCTCCAAGGAAGGTTTATAAATAATGATGATAATTCAAGCAGTATAATCATGCTGTAATATACAGCAGTGCATTATTTACAATAGAAATAGATACTGAATTGTATCACTAGGGTATTTTAATTCATACCAAAAAAGGAAATCATCCAGACTTGACCTTTTATGTTCATAAATCTCTTAAACTATGCTAACTTTTTGCAATAAATTAGATTTCACTAATTCTTTTTAAAAGGACCAGTGCTAAGCAGAAATTGTTCTGAATTTTAAGAGGTTCAGTATATCGCAAATGTTGAAACAAGACTTGATCATCTGTACAGTTTTTGGCATATAAATACCTATGTTTTCTTGCTGCAGAAGTAATAAACTATTCAGATTGTCACTGTTTAAAAAGGTACCTTATGCTTTAAGATTAACATAATTTTGTGTGTGTTTTTGAAACTGGGAAGGAAGTTTAAAATTGGATGATAGAAGGTAATGTTGAGTTAGCATTTCGATTAAGTTAAACCGTGGTTTTCAGGGTTGCATGTTCCTGTACAAATGTGCTCTGGTGGAAATGTCAGAAAATTTTTTTTTTTTAGAAAGTGCCTTACATTTTTTAATGTGTTTTTCTAATTTCCCATAAGAAGCTCCTTTGTATCTTTACTACCCAGTGGAGGTGGGGTGGGGGGTAGAGTCAGGGACCCAAATGTTTGTAAATATGCCAAGTACAGAGCTGGTTAGGCTTCATTTGTGCTGACTAAAGGAGAATGGGACCAGTACTGTTCCATTTAAACCATTGGAGTTTTGCCATTGACTTCAGAAGGAGCAGAATCAGACATACTGCTTGAAGAGTTCATTAATATCCATAAAAATATCACAGAAAATAAGGTATTGTAGCCATCGCTTTCCAAAGTACATATTGTGAATGGGGATTAACTACTTCATAGTTTGATATACTGTATGTCCCTATGAACATTCAAGAGCCCCTGTAAGAAGCTAACCTCAGCAGACATGGATTTACACCAAAGGACTTATTAAATCCTTGATTTATAAGCATACAGACCCAACAGCAATTGAATGAGTTATTTTAATTGGGTTGATAACTCATTAGAAATAACTGCTTGGTATCACTGAAGCATGGCATTTTTTCAATGCCTGTATCACAGGCAGTGGGCTTTCCTATATGTTATCTATTGCCATGTCTTGGGGTTTGTCTTGACTAGGATCTAACAGCACGTGATCCAAACACATTAGCTAAAATAGTCTCACACGACACACACACATTCTGCAAGTCTAACATAGATAAGGGAATGGTTCCTTGCACTTTGTTCTGAAGCTTCTGGCTGGTCAAAGGCAGGATCCTGGATAAAATGGACCTTAGGTTTGATCCACTCTGGATATTCCTGTGTTCTCGTGCTTGGATTTAACTAGTGATACAGGTAACATGGTGGCTACCTTGTCTGCACTCGACTTTTATGATGTATTAGTTTGTACATTCTAGAAAAATGTTTTTAAAACCCTAGTCAAGACAAGCCTTTTGGATTTGGTATTTCCAGGGAAGAGAATCCCTGCTGTTGCTTTCACTTGCAAAAGCAGAGCTGAGCACTAAGGGCAAGAATCTGCTTTTTCAAGTATTTGACTATAGTACAAGTTGGGTGTGAATTACTCGTGACTGCACACCCTAGAGCTCCCATGCTGTACTCTGTACAGAGCCACAGCTTTGGGTGAATTTAGGAGCCTGCTACTAGATTCTGAAGTCCCTTGGAAACAAGGGAAATACCCTTTGGATCAGGACTTAAAAATTAAAACCCAGTCAGGCCCATTGTGACAAAGGAAAAAGTTCATGACTCCTTCCATGGAACAGGAGTTTGGCCAAGAAAGATTAAACAAGATGCTAGTTGAGAAATCCAAGGGCTCACTGAGCCCAACAGGTATTCAAGGAGTTGCCAAACTGCTGACATTTGGAACGGACAGATCTGTGTTCACTGGGTAGAATGAAGGATTGATTCCAGTCTTGGCCGCTTGGATAAGTGATGGATTTTTTTACAATTGCTTTCATTGAAGGTAATTTTAAGAGAAGATGGAAATAACATAACCAGCTATGTTTAAGTGACACTGTGCCACAAACCAATACAAACTGGGAAATTGAAAGTGAACAATGACACATTATCCACATCTTTGGCTGTTTCTTTTATTTCCTGTCTCCCAGAGTAGCTTCAATGAGAAATGCCATAATTGGATCTACTACCTTTTCTTATAATTGTTTGAAAAGTACATGTAATTGTCATGTGTTTGGTTAAAAAAAAAAAGGAAAAACAAATGCCGCCTTACAAAATTTATAAATTGCCAGCAGCCCCATGATGATCAAAATCACTAAAAAAGCAGTGTGGCAAAAGACGGAGGACAAAACATTGTAGCAAGGAAACGGATTTCAATTGCAACTGCCAGGGTTATTATAACTAACAGTAAGTAAAGACATTCATTTTAAAACTATAGAAATAACATTGCTGAGGTCTGTCTCTTTAAACATAGCACTTACCAACTTAAAGATTTCTGGACATTTTTTCTTGGTTTGTGTAGCACCCTGAACATTTATAACAATATTGGGAAAAAGTTTCAAAAGTGATTTATTAAAAAAAAAATAGTGTATTTACTGTTGTGCTTAATTTTTTCTGTCTAAAATGTCAATATTTTTTATCTCAAATAAACCATGTAACAGATTCATGTATTCTGGGCAGTGAAAATTATTTCCGTTAACTCTTTTTTCTGCATATCATCAATTTGCTTTTTACTCATGTTCCTCCTACTGTCGCTGTAAGCTTACTTGTTGTTTTTTCTTTCCTTTTCTTCATGCTGTCGTTTAGAGCCCTACAGAGAGACAAGTATGGGAGTAAAGCTAAACATTGCATATCAAATGTAATTTTTTTTAGTTCACTTTTATTGCATCACATATAGATGATGTAGTTTATAAAAAAAAAAGAAGTTCATTTCTCACAACTTTAAAATCAAAAGAGTAAAACTCATGGATTTATATGTATATGTATATGTGTTTGTGTGTGTATATATATAAATCCCTGTGTGTGTGTGTGTGTGTGTGTATACATAAACACACATGCACACATACACAGAATAGATGCTTTTATTGTCTATTTCTTTTTTTGTGTGTCTTTTACCCAACATAATTCCTAAGTCTCATATAACTGTGTGTGCGAGTTAAATTGTTTCTAATTTAAACATTTTTATTTGCAAAGTTGTAACCTTTTTTTTGTTTTATATGGCATATTTCATTGTGGAACCAACTCTATTTCCAATGCGATGCATCCACTTTATTTTCCTACAGAATCTTCCAGCCTCCAATTCTGTGCATTGGCAGCAGAAATAACCATCAGTGTCTCAATGCATAAGTTTCCCAGCCATGACCATCAAACAGACACTATAGTAACAATCACTCATGACATAGTCCCTTTAAAATATTTGCTTTTTATTTTTCCTTAAACATTGTGGATTGTTTACCCAGACCTTCCAACATGAAAATAAATGGCTTTTGGTCTATGTCTGTGATGGCTAGTTTATTTTATGCATAGCTTTCTGTTTTGTTTGGAAATCGACAGTATGCATCAGAAATCCAAAAGAGGGGTGACATATTCAGGACATTTCAGTCAAAGAAAGAACAAAGTCAGCAGTAGCTCTTTCCAAGCTTCAGCAGCCTTGCTACAAATATTGCATCACAGATATAGACGAATCCATATTTTCAGCAGGTACACTAGCAGTGTACTAAGGTTTTTTTTTTTCTCTTGTTGATGTGAATGACCATTAATCTTTTTTGTCAATAAACAGCTGCTCTAACGCACCGCTGCTTGTTCAGGGTTGTCTACTGTGTGGGACAACATCTGAATACTTTGAGAAATTAAATGGAAAAATTTCATGCATTCTCATGTTTGTGCTCATTCATTGGGTTTCAGAGGCCAATAAGAAAACCATGGCACTTTAACATCCCAGGAACCAGTCTCTCCTCTCATCTACCCTGGTTTTACTCCATTGGTTTCAAAGCAGCTATCCCCCATCTTCACTAGTGTAAGCAAATAAGGAATCAAAGCCAGGTTTTTATTTATGGTGTTAACACACTTATGGAAATTTATATAATTAATTAGTGCAATCATTTCAACATGACCAGTTTATCCCCAACAGTCATGTGCCTTGTTTCTATGGTATATTCCTTTTGCAATTCAGAAAGAGAGAGATATTTTTAAAAAAGACAGGCAAAGTGTTAACCAAGTGATCATGCTAATGGGAGGTATCCCATGCCCCCACTTACGAAAATCCACTCCTTATAGTCTACAGTACTGTAACAGGCACAGTATGTACTGTAGTTTGAACACAGCTACGTGGTTTAGAAAAGGACGCAGAAAACATTTTTGAAAGAATCAGGAATATCCACACATCTATGTCCCAATAATCTCCAGGACATGACTGTATTATAACATTTGGTAATACCCATCCATGCTGGATGGCATTGTGCAAAGCATTTGGTCATGCCTATGTGACAGAAGATATACAGCATCTAATTTCTTTGGAAATATAATTTAAAAGTAGAAAGTGATTTTTCTTTTTAAATCACAGCCATTCAAGCTGGAACAAATTCTGCCTTTAAACTGTGTACATGCAATCTCATTGCTTCTAGTAGCATCTGTAGGTGAAAGGGAGGACATTTTTTCCCGTGTATCACCTTAATTTACTAAATGGCTTCCTGTGCTTTGGGAATGATATTGATATTTTGTAAATACAAATCCTCAGTTGGTCTGCATTTTCATAGTTGCATTGACGTCCATTATACCAGCCAAGGATCTGCCCTGTAGATTTTTTTGATTTTTTTTTAGTTCTAAGACAACATGTAAAACAAGCCAATATGTCCTTGGGGAGCAGCTTTGTGTAACACCAGTAGAAGGTGTTTGCAAGAGAGGAGGGGGCATTCTTTCTGACACCCTGCTTCCAAAATAAGTACAATGCACAATGCTCGATATCTTTTTCAGTGGAGAAAAGCTTAATTTTATTAGCTAGTGCTCTTGTTCCCTATTGAAGTATTTTAGGTCCCTTTATTTATCCCACAGTGATACTCCTGCTATCAAACCCCAATTTTTATGTGTTTGGTTATTTATTTTTACATGGCTACTGGGTAGCATAGCAACACAATAAAGTGTTACCGTGTAGAAAAAGTGTTTTGGCTGTGCAAGTCCTGCGTGAGTGTCCTGTTTGTACAAGTCACCCTCTCTTGTGTAATGTTTTTCAGAGGGGCTTCTGAACAATGCCAGGGATACAAGTGTCATGGATACTCTACCACTGAATGGTAACCACGGCAACAGCTACAGCATTGCCAGCGGCGAGTACCTGAGCAACTGTGTGCAACTCATTGACCGTGGATATAACCACAACGAGACTGCCCTAGAGAAAAAGATCCTGAAGGAACTCACTTCCAACTACATCCCTTCCTACCTGAACAACCATGAGCGCTCCAGTGAACAGAACAGGAACCTGATGAACAAACTCGTCAACAACATTGGCAGTGGGAGCGAGGATGACGCCATCGTCCTCGATGATGCCACCTCCTTCAACCATGAGGAGAGCCTGGGCCTGGAACTCATCCACGAGGAGTCGGACGCCCCCTTGCTGCCGCCAAGAGTTTATTCTGCAGAGAACCACCAGCCTCACCACTATACCAGGAGACGGATCCCCCAAGACAACAGTGAGAGCTTTTTCCCATTGCTAACAAACGAGCACACAGAAGACCTCCAGTCACCCAACAGGGATTCTCTTTACACCAGTATGCCTGCACTGGCTGGCATGCCTGCCACAGAGAGCGTTACCACCAGCACCCAGACCGATCCCCCCCCAGCCAAAAGTGGTGATGCCGACGATGTTTACTACAAAAGCATGCCAAATCTAGGCTCCAGAAACCACGTCCATCAGCTGCACACTTACTATCAGCTAGGTCGAGGCAGCAGTGATGGTTTTATAGTCCCACCAAACAAAGACGGGACTCCTCCGGAAGGAAGTTCTAAAGGACCCACTCACTTGGTCACTAGTCTATAGAAGATTAAGGAAAAATTAAACAAACGCCCCTCCGTAACACCTGGTTTACTGTTCTGAGTTAATACAAGCAGTGGTAATATTGTGTGTACTCCTAAATCTTCATGCTGTTCTAAAAAGCAAACAAACTCAGACTTTTTTTACTGGAATTTTTAGGCCAGCCCAGAGAGAGAACAAGAACCGCTGAAGTTCCCACCCACTCTTCTCTTCTTCCTCAGACAGACTTCATTATGTTAATGAAAGAGATATGACAGATAACGGCACACTTTGTGGCCTTCTCAAGTTATGATGTGTTTGTTTAAACATCCTTGATGCTAAGTTGCTATTATTACCGTGGACCTGATTTTAAAAGAAAGAAAGGCCAAATCATGCATTTGCAACTAGTAGCGATGATGCATCTAGGTGGGAGTGCTGCACAAAACAAAAAGCAAACAACAAAATAGCAAAACTGTTTATTATGAGTCTGTATCACATCATGGTTTTCGGTCACTCACAACTCGGTTTAACTGCAGCGCACTTAGCTGTGGGAGCAAACAAAAGATCTAATGAAATGGAAGGGAATTCTAGAATTGTATGCTAAAGGCATATTTTATGTTTTGCTGTATTAACTGATGATAAAAACTAATGGCAGAAAAAAATGGAACAATTTCTATGTAATGTACAGATACTAGCATTGCACATATAGTCTGCTTTCTGTTCCTCCAGAACTGGCGTCCCTGTTCATGTAGTGGAAAAAAAAAAAAAGATTTTTTTCTGTTGTGCTGGTCTTGCAAGTTTGTCTACCAGTAGGAGCAAGGTTTTTCATAAGTCCTTTTTTTGCCATTATTTTTTTCCTTTAAAAAAAGAAATCACTGGGCAAAAACAAAGGTCACTTTCTAAGGATCATTTTTAGTAATGCGATCGCAAGTTCTTTTGAACCAATGGATTTTTTTTCTCTCACTGTATATCTTTCTTCGATTGGTGTATTGCCAACAGAACTCTCTCTGATTAGAGCAGGACAAACTTTATGTTTACAGTGCACAACTGAATAATAATAATAATAATAAAATAATAATACTATGAAACATTTGGCAAGCAGTCCCTCAGCCAGGCAGTAGGTATGGTTCTAGAAGCCAGGAGATCTTTTATAGGCATAGTGGGGCTTCTGCACGTGAAAGGATATACCCCTGTAGGAGTTAAGAGTCTTCACAGCTCAGTCTGGTCCCCAATCTAGGCATTTGTACTGCAGTGGTTAAAAGGAGAATTGACTCATAGCAAGAATTTAAAAACAAACTATTTTGAAGTGATAAAAAACAAAAGAAAATTTTCTGTTCCATTATTTTCCTAACAGGAAATTTATTTATTTGACAGGATTTTAAGTAATGTAGGCTTTCCAGAAGTAAATTAGCAGCACAGATTATAATTTTTTTTTTAATTTATGATCCATTTTGTATGGTCTCAAAGTTGAATGACCTCATTACTAATATTTGTTGTAAAAGTGAAACTTGTTTGCCAACCAATAAACAACTGATTAAGATTTAGAAGACACAGTCTGTGTGTACCGTACAACTGAGCTTTCTCTTCATTTCTCTCTCCCTTGCTATCCTCAATATAAAAATTGTTATTACTTTAGGGTACAAGTGAGCAATGGTAACAAAAAGAACCCCTAGCCAAATAATTTAAGCACGAGCATTGTGACTGACTCAGGATCTAGGAAATGAGGTTAGTTGTATTGGTTTTGAGGCAGGGATGAAGTGGATCTCCTTTTAGCAGGTTACTGTAGGCTCCTATAGGTCTGTATAGACCTCCTGCATCTACTACTAGCCTGTGACATGAAAAGGATCTAAGGAAGGTGGTCCATGTGTTGTACTTGCTTGTCATTGTAATGACTATTCTGTATTTTGGGTACTTTGGTTCTTCTGAGATTAAAAGCAGCTGGCTCATGGCAAGGAGTAAAGCAAGCCCACTATAGGCCTCCCCTGTCATTGCTTGTAGTCTTTTCAGTTTAATGTTCTGAACCAATGTGAAATGAGTTATCTGAAAAGGAACTGTTAGCCTTTTCTGGGTCTTCTCTGGTCATGCTCATCTTCAGCCATTTTCCAAGAGACCCCCAGTTTCCATAAGAAGCCCAATAAACCCTCCATGCATTTTGCTTAAAAGATATTTCTTGATTACCGTCCTCCTTTTCCCCTCCCAGTTTGGGATGTCTCCTTTATTTGTATAGTTTGCAGGTGTGTTTTTAAACCAAACTCTCCTCCTACTCATCTTGTGGTTAATTTCTGGATAGAGAAAAATTATAGAACTTTCCCAAAGGATTAATGGACAGACTAGAAAAAACAACAACATAGAACAGAAAGCCTGTCAGCAAAAATAACTGCACTCAGGACATACTCTGTACTGAATATAAAGCATCTCAGATGCTAACTCTTACATCTGTCTCTTGAGGTCTGATACTGCTTCTGTACAAGTCAGTGGCAAAACTCCCATTAACTTCAGTAAGAGCCAAATGTCCTCAAATGGGCTGGTGATGCTTACAGTAAAAGATGACTACCTTATGTTGGAGAATAAATGCGTTAGCTACATGGTTCTTGACACTGGACCACATTTTGATATTTTTACACTGAATAATACTGGATATTCCTTGAGTAGTGCTACTGAAGGCAACAAGGCTTGTTGTAGAATTAAGTACTACCTAACAGGAGGATTTAATGGTGTTAGAAACCCAAAACTATACAACAGTGTACAGTTTACCTGGGGGGGAAGGGGGAGAGAGGGAGGGCACAGCACTTCTTCAGATCTGAACTGTGTTCTGAAAGGAACCTCATTTTCTGTGTGCACAAAGTAACTGCATAAAGCTGAATGCAGTTTTACATTTTAGACAAGAACAAAGAAAGATTCTATTCAATAACCAGGGGGTTGAGAACAAATTGTCTTTGTAGCCCAATGAGAGAAAACTAAAACTCACTGTTTGTACTCCTTGTCTTGAGGCTGCCATTCACATGCCCTAAAACATGTTGTCTCCACACCTTCAATGTTTTATTAATCTTTTCAGTGTCACTGTGATGGACATCACCAGCACCATGTTGATTTATGCATGCAAAGAGAAAGGTAACTTCAAAGCCTCCATTGGCATAGCTAGCGCAGGAAGTTAAATGGACACTGCCAATAATCTGTAATATGTGAATACATTTTTGGAAAGGACAAAAATCTCCCACTGCATCAGGCTCAAAAAATACTTTTAGAGGGAGGTGGCAGACTTAAACTCGTTCAGTGGGTAAGATCCATCACAGTAAATGTTTTCTTAATAAGGGTCCAGTGGTTGATAACGACAGTATCTACCAGGGTGCCTAATATTGTACAAGAGAGTATATATGGTTGATACATTGGTGAATAAATGTATCCTAGTGAAATATTATATCCTTGCGATGCTGGCAAGGTCTTTTTCTCCCATCTTTATTCATTCAACTTCCCATGTATGCTTTTAATGCATTGATTGGTCAACCTTGTTCCCTTCTGCCCTCTAGCTGTTTTTTAGCTCTTCTGTTTGTTAACTCACAGTGTCCCCTCTATCTTTTCTTGGGTGGTTGTAAAAGACGGTCTTCATTTTAAAACCGTTAATCTCGATCTGATGTGATCCTGGCATTCCAGTACTTCATTGGTAATAGTACCACTTATAGATACTGGAAAGATGGAATGACAAAAGTAAGGAGAGTTGCATTATATTAATACTAATTGCAGTCATTCAATACTTTTTAAAGTCTCTGCCATGTCATTTTGTTTTCTTCCCTTTATTTAAGGTCCCATAGTCCACTGAAAATATGGGCACTAGCAAGCAGAAATTACTGAATTGTAAGCGATAGCCACAGTACAAATGTAGCCTTGTGTCAATAGATGTTCATTTTATGTGAAATACAGTAAGTTGATGTCTTTCAAGTACCCCACAATATGTGAAATTCAATTTTGAGCAAGTTCATGAATTGTGTCCTTGAGGCTAACTCTTTCTGTGAATTACAGGGAGAAATACAGAGCTTTCAAGCTATTTCCCAGTGTGCCAACCAGAATATTTCTAATACTAAAAGCATATTCTGAAAGAATGGCAGATACAAGGGACTGCAGCTTGCATTGAAGGGAGCATGCATGAGACAGGAGGGAGTAGCCAAGAGCTGGCAGTGCTGTCATTATGGTTTGAATTAGTTTCCATTTTAAGAGGTACATCATTTTTCTGAATCAGAAAAGGTCCGGGGTTGCTGTTTGGCCTTTACGAGAAAGATTTTTTTTCCCCATGTGTTCTTGAAAAATCATTTGCTTTTTGGATTTGTGGGTGAAAAGGAGTGGGGGGAGAGGCATACATCTTTCCTATCTAAAACTATGCTAGTTGCACTTAAAAAAAAAATCAGAGCCATAACCAAAATAACTTAATGCTCACAATTAGTAAATGAAGATATGCTACTTTTTTTTGGAAACTGTAGTCTAATTACCAACATTTTGAGGGTTATTGGCTGCTCTGCAGCTTTTCAAAATGAGGCTACTTAAGTGCTTAATTTGGGCATTCTTTTTTTGAAAACTGGTTCTTGACCCTCTCCCACTTTCTTTGCTGGGAATGGGAGAAGAAAGAAAAGCAATATCTTATGAGCTTAGCTGTACCTTTGAGCAAAAGGTGACATGCTACATGTCATTAGGAGTGGCCTTGGGAGAAGAGTGTTTTGTCTCAAAGATCCTGTTTTCCTCTTGCTTCTTATAATTTGCTACTGGTTTGAGTCTACTGGCCTATACCTTAGGGAACAAACCACAACTCCACACATCTCCCATCCTTCTTTTGTGATGGGCAAGAAGCTGACAGGCAGCATTTACTCATTCTTACTCATGCCCTAAACAACTACTGCAATAGTTCAGTAGGCATTTACCAAAAGCCCAGAGGTTTAATGAAGCCTCAATTCCTATAGGGAATCTTTTCTGTTCATTTTTTTCTTTTCAGCCTGATAAGCATAAAGGCCACTGCAGCTGCATGTCACTTTAGGATGTTTTTGAAAGTTTCCCTGAAACGCACACAAAGCAAAATGCTTCCAAAGAAAAGTGCACTCTGATGCACAGTGGTGGCAGGGCAGGGGGAAAGCAGCTCAAGTAGCTGTAGTTGCAGTCTAAACCACCCCATGTGTTCTGGACTCATAAAATCTCTTTCATCATTGCAAGGAAACAGCTGTCATCTTATATGCTGGTATGCTTCTACTGTCCTGTCAACCCAGTCAAGCCCTGGTGTATGCCATTATGGATGAGACAGAAAACACCATGAGTTACAAAGTGCATGAAGTTCTTACTCTTCTCCCAATGGAACAGAATTTCCCAAATAGTGCAGTGGGCAGGAGATACCATCAGCACTGAGATCAGAGTATGGACTCCTCAGTGTAAAGGTGGGGAATGGCGGGGAGATGCATACAATGACCCATCCTCCAGAGCAAGTAGGCATAAGGCCTATCTTCAGGGATCATCCTATCATGAGCAGCCTACCTGTTTTAACTGAAGGCTTCTTGTTTCAAATTCATGCTGACTGAGTTGATTTTCACCTCCTTAGCAAGTGCCATTTAACTCAACACTGACATTTTCTTTAATAGAACTCGAATGACTGCAGCACTGATGCTGCACCGACCAATACAGATCCAGAGGCAGGTTAATGTAGCCATGGGGCACTTATGTTGCTGTGTTATACACATGACTGGTTAGATATAACTATGTCTTGTTTCCTACTAACAAGTCAGCACTCCTCTCTTTGCAGTCTGGGCTGGAGGGTGGCAGTAATGCCAGTTCACTCCTTTTCACAGCATTAGAAGATCTTTGAGCTGTCTCCCGAGTGAGATCCAATTGCTTTGGCTTCCAGGTAGCTGTCAGAGGTCAGCGGTAAGCAGCAGTACTGTAGTAACAACTCCCTTCCACCCCTTGCCTACTGTTGAGTCACAACAAGACCATGCCCCTTAGAAGAAGCTAGTTGAGGGTTGGTATATAAGCATGATTCTGCTTAGTCTACGCCACCAAGGGAATCTCTAAAAAGAATTCCTAAAGTGCTTTCTGGTGATCCAAAGCAGGAGGTCTACAGCAGAGGAGAGTGTAATATACCTCTAAATTTAATATGTAGGGAGTCTATCTATGTAAAAAGCATACATCATCAAGCATATTAAATATGTAGCTTTGGCCCATTCAACATGGTTACTGGAACTCAGTTGGCATGTCTTGGCCTTGTGAAAACCAAGTTAGAAAAACCTTTCTGACCATGAAAACTTAATTTAGCAATCAAATGATATCTGCAGAAGGAATGGGCAGGGCTGTATCATTCTCTCTCTCACACAAAGAGAGAGAGAGAACAGAGTACACAGAACACAAGCCCTGCAGATTTCACAGGCATCAAAAATAAAGAGGTACAATAGCTCCCTAGAGGTCTGATTATTGAGATCATAAGCTTGGAGTACAGTTGCTTCCTGTGTCCTTTCTCCACAAAAAAAAAAAAAAAAAAAAAAGAAAAAGAAAGAAAAGAAAAGAAAACCAGAAAGGGGAAAGGTTCAGGTTTATTTTTAGCTGTCCCCAGCATTTAGCCTGCCTTTATGTTAATTTTGTTTAATGAATATTTTTAAATTTAAATATTCAGTGCTCATGAACATTATATAAATGTCCTGCAGTCCCAGTTTCTCTTTTAATAAAATTCAGAACACCCTGCAGCACAACACTGAAACCAGATAAAAATCTTTGATTAACTAAACAAGAGAAGCCTATTTCATCTGTATTATTGGTTGACACTTTGATGTGGATATTAGCAGAGACACTTTGGCTGATAGTTTTGTGTTTGAGGAACATTCTGACTAATCACTGTATGTCACACCAAAGCTTGGACATGGTGCAGCAGATTCAGTAAAAGCAGGTGTTTGTGGGTCAAAATAAGTAGGTTTGCATAGTTTGGGAACAGTCAATGGCCCAGATCATTAAGAGGCCTAACAAGCAGTGAAATGAATGGTGCCTGATTAGTCTGTAGACTTGTGGGTATTAACTGCTGCACTGCTAGGAACTGGGTAAAACCAAAAGCCTTCACAGCATATTATATACACCTACTGCTATTGTGAGTGCTACGTGTGTGGGATGCCTTGTAAGCATCCTTACAGGATTGGGAGCAGGGCAGTTACTTTCAAATGGCTCTGTGTAACTGTGTCATACAGAAAGGGCAAAAATCAGTGGAAGCAATTTAGTGCTATGGTCAGCAAAGGCGTTCTCTATCAGGCACAAGCATTGCTCAGTGGATATATATTTTTTTATTTGCAGGACAATGAAAAATTGGAATTATACACAGAATGTTAACAGTTCACTGTCAGGTGCTTTCACAAAGATTAGACAGACCTCCCCCTGCCTACCCAATACCAGCTGAGATCCTATCTTTTCTTTTTTCATGTCCTTGTGATAAGGTAGTGAACACAATTCACAGATTTGTTGAAATCTGACAGGCTAGGCCATGAACACTTGTGCTATGGCCTCAAACTTGGAACCTCTGGACTGTCCATTGTGCGCTTTAGCACCCATGCTACTCCAGCCTCTTACAGCTTAGGTGCTAAGAGACAAAGGGCATTTATACATGTGCTCCGGAGTAGGGTGTGGGGGGCTTTAATTAGAGTGGCTCTGAGAGAGATTGAAAAAGCTTTAGTTAAAGTGCCCTGCCACCATTTTTCAGCATGGGGACTCTCATACACTTGATGCTGGAGTCTGTTGGAGCATGGTAATTACCACACTCCAGTTGACTCAATTAATCAAGTCTGATCCAATGTGCTGTAATTACAGCACTTCAGAGCAGCCTCACTGCATGTGTATAGGTGCTCAAATTTTGTTTTTCTGATTTTTTTTTTTTTTTTGGTCAGTATTCATTAGACAAATGTTGGTTGCGTAGTTGTTTCAGATACAGTGGGACAGATTATCCTGAATCATTTCTGTTCCTCTCTTTGTTGTGTGTCCATGTAATTCACATCTGCCATTATCAGGGCCACTAGTTGATGTCTCTTGTGCTTTAAAAATTGTGCACACTTCCAGAGTCATGTCTTTTTTTAAGCAGGAATTCAGGATTATCCAATAGGATTCATTATGATGGGTTGTAGAGCTCTGTAGACCCTATGTAAAAATGAAAATACTTTGAATGATTAGCTGCTGAGGCCAGTTGTTATTAAATACTCATATTGCAAAACAAACAGGAGCCCTTCCCACAGAGCAGTACCTTTTGGTACTAGGCACTGTGGGTTTTAGTTGCTTGAAAGAGTCTCTCTTAAAATCCTGTCTTCCTAGTGTGTTGTATTTATTTGTGGCTGACTAGCTCAATATTCATCCATAAAGACAGTATAGATGCAGGGGAATCACCTCAGAAGAGGCATTTACTCAGGAAACAGAGATTCACCATAGCATCTTCCATGCAATCCTTGTATCAGCAGCCAGTGCCAGGTACCAGGTCTGAGGAGAGAAAGGGCATAATTCCAGTTGCTGTAATTTGGGCAGCCAGCAATAATGAGGTTATAATGCAGGGACAGGCAGGGCACAAATTGGCTATGGAAGGAGAGAAAGTAAACAGTGGGCTGGTACCTTTGGTGAGCACCTCTCAGCTACAGTTCAGGTTATGGCCTTACTGACTTTTTAAAGAATTTACTGGATTTAATTTGAACTGTCATGACATGTGCATGCATTCTTCTGAATACACAAGACAGCAACAAGGAATAATGCAACAGGCATTAAGAAACTTGTTCTGCTTTGTGTGTCACAGCCAATGTGCCAATAAATCTGAATAAAGCACATTGAGATCAAAGGAAAGTCTGGAATCAATAGCAGGGCAATAGCACATGCAGTCTAAAGCCAGGAAGGCTGTGTTATCTTTTCAAACCAGAATCCCAGGGTCTTTTTGAGGGTGGTGGCATACATTCAACGTAGTGCTTACTAAGTGCAGTTAGAATGCTAGCTGACACACAGTCAATCAGTTCAGCACTTGTTAAGCACCCTCCTGATGTTATAAAGCTGTTCCTTTCAAGCAACTGTTATCTCCTGACACTGCTAACTTTAATAGGTCAGTATATTCCAACAAGTTGTAACTGTTGCAAGTGAATGTGTGACAAGGCCCTGGCAAGTCCTTTGCTTCCTGTTTACTCTGCAGGAAAGCCTAGGAAACTCTGGACATACTAAGAAGTAGCCAAATGAGGAGAAAGGGCCAGACACCTCAGCCAAAAGGATTCATCTTCTTTAAAACGTAGAGTGGGGAAGGATCTGAAGTCACCTGCACCTTCTCTAAGTCTTTCCTGCTATCTCTGAAAGGAAAAAAAGGGTTTGCTGCCTGTCTTATATACAGGCATGCAGCATGCCACAAAGATGACAAACCCAGGTGAGAAAGAGATGGATATTGGGAAGAATGCATGCAATGCATTCTTCCCAATGCATGTCCCTGCCTCAGGGAATGCATGTCCCTGTCTCAGAAGATGTTGGACAAAATGTATGGGCAGGACCAATGCGACAATAAACAGACCTTAGGCCAGGTCAAACAAATCTGGAACCTCTTTCAAAGACATGCAGTTGCTTCTGGCAGCAATACCCAAGAATCAGGGAAGTGCTGCTTTCTCCTCTCTCCTTTGTCAGCCCAGCTGTGAAGACAAGAGAGGATACAGGAGAGGAAACTAGCAACGTTTGCATTAACTGTGTTTGTTGGATAGTTAGAGGCATAGTGGAAGGAAAAAGATGAATGGGGCCCATGACTGGTCCCAACTATAGCTATCATAAAGGAGAGTCTATGTGATCCCAGAGGGCTTTGAGTTATAACTCCCAGGGTTCTCAGGCAGTCCATGTAGATTGTACAACCTCTGATGCATCCTAGCAACATCAGCTATAGCCATTACACCAGCCACCCCACCATGGGTGGATCCAGGATTTCCTAATCTTTTGGGGTGGGGACAGGGTGTGGTGCATTGCCTTTCAGTCCTTGGGGGCATAGGGGCAAGATCTGTCCCTGCACTCAACCTAGGAACATAGGGCTGGAAGGGACCTTATGAAGCCATCTAGTCCAGCCCTCTGTTCAAGGCAGGAGCATCCCTAACAGCTGTCTCAGCCAAGTGTCTGCCCAACCTGCTCTTGAAAATTTCCAGGGATGGAGTTTCCTCAGCTTCTCTAGGCAGCTTTTTCCCATGCTTGACCACCCTCATGGTCAGAATGTTCTTCCTTATCTCCATCCTAAATTTCCTCTGCTGCAATTTGAAGCTATTGTTCCTAGTCCTGTCCCTTTCAGCTACAGAGAAAAGGCCATCTCTATCCTCTTTATAATCACCCTTCAGGTATTTGATGACTGTTATGAAATCCCTCCTTAGTCTTCTCTTCTCCAGGCTAAATAGCCCTAGTTCGTTCAGCCTTTCCTCATAAGTCTTGCTTCCCAGGCCTCTAATAATTTTTGTTGCCCTCTGCTGGACTCTTTCCAATCCATCCACATCTTTCCTGAAACTAGACATAGTGTTACAAGTGAGGCCTCACCAGTGCCGAAAAGAGTAGAAGAATCACTTCCCATGATTTGCAAGCAACACTCCTGCTAATGCAACTCAATATGCTGTTTGTTGTCTTGTCTTCCAAAAAGAGGACACTCTTGACTCATATGAAGCTTGTGGTCCACTATAACCCCCAGGTATTTCTCTGTAGTACTGCAGCTTTGTCATGTATTTGTGCATGGACTTATTCCACCCCAGTGAAGAACTTTGCACTTGTCCTTGTTGAATTTGATTGACTGATTGACTGATGTGGACCATTTCTCCAATTCATCCAGGTCATTTTCGATCCTACCCTACCCTCTACAGTATCTGAAAGCCCATCCAATTTGGTGTCACCTTTGCTAAGCATGCACTCAATCCCATTTTCCAAATCATTATTAAAAATGTTAAACAATGCTGGATCCAGGACAGACCCCTGGACAGCTCCACTTGACACCTCTTCCCACCTAGACATTGAGTCAGTGATGACTACCTGTGCAGCTGTATAGTTGACAGCAGCATCTGATCAAGGCTTGGTGTCAGACACTGACTTCTATTGAAGCAAAACATAGGATTTCCCCTATGTGGAGGACAGTAAATCTTGATGTTTAACAAGAGATTAAATCAGCATTTGCATTGTTACATACATTCAGAGGGTAGTTGTCAGAATTTCTGTGGTTGGGCAGCTCTGCACAATAGCCCTGGCTTAATCAGTTGTAACCACTTTTCTTTCAAACACACACTGAACAGAAAAAGGATGATAAAGGTTCAGAAAAGAACAGAACCATTAAGTCGCCTCTGAGGATGAGCCAATCAGAAAGAAATGTGCTTTCTCCATCTAGCTGGCATAGATAATTCTTTTTACTATTCAAAAGGAGCTTGTCAATGAAGAATAATTATTTACACATGCATTCAGATCGACTGACTTCCTGGTCAGACAAACCCCCTGGAATTAACAAACTTGACAAGCAAATGTTTTTAACCACTCAGGAGCCTGAAATTCCTTCCTGTATGTAATAAAATATACCCTGAGATTCACTGTGGGCTTCTACATAACTGGAGACTGCCAAAAAAACAAGGGGAAAACGGTATTCATGAAAGGTTCCAGCCTACATAGCAAACTTTAGGAGCACATGGATCATAAAAAGAACAATATGTATTCACATCCTAAGAGATATATTCTACTTAACACTGAGATATTATAGACTAGCGAAGGTAGTTGTAATTTGGGAACTTTTCATTTCAAAATTGGAATAGCCATCAGGTGCCTGCTATTTACCATATTGTCTAACAGAATTCAGCTGGTGATCCTCTTAGCCAGGAAAGCAACAAACCTTTTCTTAACTATTTGGTTTCCTTTTCCTCCATGCATATTCTTTTCTTATTCTGTTCTCTTCCTTAAATGCTCTGTACAATCACATGTAAGAACCCAAGTGAAAACCTCAATAAAAATATTAGTAAATATGAAGCAGTGAAACAGTGAAGTTTTTATGTAAAGGAAACAATATTGGTTGATATTTTGACAGAGCTTTCAATAAAGCAATCTGCCTAAAAATCACAGGGCAGCCATCACATTCAGTGGGAATCCAGTTTTAATCCTTAGCCAGTTTAAATTAGAATGGCCACTGGTTTACATGTGCTGAGGGTAACATATTTAACAAAAGCCAAGTCGCAATATTAAGGGAATGTTATGGCCAAGTAGAAGATATGCCTACTTTTGTTTGGTGAGCCACTTCTTTTTCTGACAAGAAATCCCTTACACATAATCTTATCCTGGAAAACAACATAAAAATGTGTAGATTAGGATTTTTTCCTCCTCTAACGGCAGGCAGTATTCATTTCTCCTTCATGATTCTACATATGATGCCATTTTAGCATCAACCTTCCCCACATCCATGTCCAGGCAGTGAAATCTTATGTGCAGTTCTAAGGATGCAGTAAAGGAACACTAGGGTGGTAACATTATTCTGAACTTTTCATGTACAGATGACCCAATATCTTAGCATGCCAGTTATAATCGACTACATGTTATGTTACAGCTCTGAAAAGGTTATTACCAGCAGCAGGATACTTCATGGATAAATTATAGCTGTAATAAAACTGTTTTCAACCTGTCTCCCTCCACCTACCTCTGAGGCATCAAGTTCAGAATTTAATTTGGGTCCCAGCAGCAGAAAATTTAAACATCTGCCTCAAAACATAGTAGAATGCTAATATACTCTGAAGATTTTATGTACCAGTGACAACAAAAGGTCTCGCCTACTTCGGTGGCTGTAAAATTTTATTATGGCCACTGGAGAAAGCACTTTGGGAGACTGCTGAAAGAAAAGAAATCAAACTATTAATCAACCAGATTGGAATTTTTAACAAATCATCTAAGGAGCAATAAAAAATAATTTAAAAATCCCAGCCTGTCTGTTAAAAGCTGCACATAGCCAGCCATTTGAGATTGGAAAGGAAAATCCTTTGACTCTAGCTGTTTCTGACCGTGCTCATTTTTTCTCTGGTCATCCATCTCAATCAAGATTTGCACACACAAACCCAATTGCACCAATGTAGAATCATATTGGGAAAAATCAGTGGTAAAACTGCCTGTTTAAGTGTTGTGCATCCAGAGGTATCCCTGCATAGGTATTTGCTTTAGGTCCATGATTCTCAACCAGGGTGTCATGGGGTGCTATGAGATCCTTTGACAGGTGCCTCGGTGTGAGAAGACTTGTGTGAGCTGATAAGCAGATAAGCACCAACTCAGGCTCGTCTCGGCCGAGCCAATCCCCTATCCGTATTGCCTGGCCCCTCTGCAAGGAAGTCAGCACTGTTATCTATCAATTAGTTTTTGAAAATGGGTATGACTCAATTCATAGAAGTTATAGATGGGTGCTTTGAATCCAATGAGGCGTACCTCAAATCCAATGAGGGGTGCCTTAAGTCCAAAAATGTTGAGAAATACTGCTTCAGGCAAACAGGCTATTACTTGCTCCTGAGGTTTTACAATGGTATGTACAACCTGAAGCAGTTACAATGGACTAGCTAGTCATCTGTTTTCTCTGGATCATGGTGTAACCTACATTGGGATATGAAACCAATGTCACTTATACTGGTATAAATGAACTGCCTCTCCCTTTGCTGCAAGAGAGCACTGGTCCTTTTGTTTCTGCTGGATTTCATACATGTGATTTCTCAAGGGGAAACCATTTGTTTAATGGTTTGAGTTACCATAAAGATAAGGACCATGAAGTCCTGAGATAAGCCTGAATATGTGAAGGAGTTCCCCCTAAAAATAGGAAGATCTATGGCAGCAAGGAGGGCAGGTCCCCAAAACAGGTAGGCATACAAGTGTAAAGGAGTTAAACAACTGAGAAAGCAAGCTGTTGTAAATGTTTCTCCTCCAGTTTCCCTGGCCTATTGTGAATTTA
The DNA here is from genome assembly GCF_030867095.1 of Alligator mississippiensis. Taxonomy (NCBI): domain Eukaryota; kingdom Metazoa; phylum Chordata; order Crocodylia; family Alligatoridae; genus Alligator; species Alligator mississippiensis. Next base: position 137,188,550 of record NC_081825.1, on the reverse strand, counting down.
TCACAGCACAGACATTAAACACAGCCTTTGCCAGCTGTTCCCACATAGGGGAGGAAGCTCACAGCATTCCCCTCTATGTTGGACTAAGAAATAATTGTAAGGTGACAGCTAGTCTCAAATACTGGATCATTAAGAGAGACTGTTAAAGTGTCGATCCAAAATATATAAATTAAATGATGTAGTTACCATAGTGCATTCCCCAAAGAATTAACTTCTTTACTGAATTAATTTCTTTACTGATTAAAAAATTATTATAATAATGCACACCTTCCAGCCAATGTACTTCAAGCACATTGTTGTATGTTCATAATTCAGTTTGACAGCACACCTCAGGAAATGCAGATATTGAGAAGTGACCAGCCCCAGCTCTTAGAAAGACAGCAGCAAAGCCTGCAAGTCCTGTATACTAAGCATTAGGTCAATGGGCCTTCCTTGTTTGCTTAACTGAAAAGCAAAGCAGATTTTCAGAGCTGAAAAAAAGGTACTCTTTTCCCTGCCTTCTCAAAGGTCTGTGACGGTGCTTCTTAACGAGGGTGTCACAAGACGCCATTGGGGTGCCACAGTGCCTGGGCCCTGTGCAAGGTGGCAGGAACACTGCTGACTCCTCCCCCTGCATGCCCCTGAGTCCCATGGACAAAGGGCATCTGTAGTTGTCCCCTTCCACCCTCCAGCTGCCTCTGCGCTGAATGCTCTAAGCTGCATGCTCTGCCATGGATCGATGTATGGACACACAGGCTCAAGGCTGCACTTTTCATCCCACCTCACCCCAGTTCCTTGTATACTCCCCAGGCTTGTGGGGAGGACAGTGGGAATAGGTGGATCTGGACCCTAGCATGGGACTCCCTAAAGAAGCAGCAGTGGCAGCAGAGACCACATTTGCCCCCTCAGGAACAGACTGGGACAGGGAGAGGGTCCTCCTCCTCCTGCCCCTCTCCCTTCCTAAACCTCATGTGTTCTGTTGCCTCGACTTCCCTGCCTCTCCAACCTTGTCGGCACTCCCCCATGTGTCTCGTGTGCACCTGGCACCTTGTCTCTGCCAGCCCCTGGGCTCTGTCTGCTTTGGCCCAGGGGGTGGAGATCAGGGGGGAATGCTCTGCAATAATCAAGGCCAGAAATTAGCCCACTGGTTCTCTGACCCAGCAGTGACCTGGACCCATGTGCAAGGAGTTCAGGTGCCGCTCTGAGAACAAACATGTATGGGGCCAGGCAGAGCCAGTCGGAGCAGCCTGAAGGGGTAACTGTTATAATAATACAATTAATTAATAACATATTAATCAATAATACGGTGGTTCAGTTATAAGAGACATATCATAGTCTTCTTTTTTTTTAATGGGGTGCCACTAAATTCTACAAATGTGTGAGTGGGGTACCTTGAGTCTAAGATGGCTGAGAACCACTGGACTTCCATGTATTGTACTTACTCTCTTCATAAAGGACTATACATGAGTCCTTTTCAGTGACGTGATGGACTGTTGAGGAGCAGAATCTTGGAAAATCCTTCCTTCCTGTAGTCGGTGTATGCCAAGATCTCCTTCACTGTATGTCTTCACAGGTCATGTTCTTTTCTAAACTATTAATCTGTTTTCTTGTTAAGCAGCCTGTTTCTTTTAGCTGATGTCTGCTGCTGAACCCAAAGGAGACCTAGTCAGTGCTTAGTAGAATCTGAGATATTGTCACTCTGTTAACATACTCTGTTTGAAACCTCCTGCCTCTGCAGACCTTACTTTGGGGTTCTGCGTTCTAACCCATATTCCTCATTCTCTTTTTGTGCAGTGCAGTCCATAACCTTTTTCCTTGCATGGTTCTCTTTTTATACATTAAAGACTGTTCCTCAGCTGAGCAAGTCTATGGTATGTTCTCTTGGAGACTTGCAATAATACGAAGTATTAAGTTAATTGCCTGCAGAAATAGTCTGAAACTTATCAAATGAGATTCATGCAAGGACAAAGGTAAAGCGGTTCCAGATAAGTGAATTAGTGATGTCTATACACTGAAAAGCTTTGGACTCAGGCACTGACTATCTAATCTCTGATTTAAAAAAAAAATCTTTATTACAAGTTCTATCTAATCTGTGTTCCTCTGGTTTGCCCTAAGAGAAAGCCACGAAGAACTCAATCAAATGCCATCTAAGTGGATATATTATTCCCACAGCATTTCCTTTATCCATTAAGCTTGTTATAAGGGAAAAGAAAAGTGAGTTAATTCATCATGATTAATTATTGCAAACCCATTTCACCTACTGTGGAATCTTATTTTTCCTTTTTGTATTTATCATGGGACTCCTGTATTAAAAGGCTAGCCCTGTTGGCATTCATGTGTGTTGCATTAGGCTCCAATTGAACCAGAAGGGCACTGGGTATTGACACTAAATATAACTGACTTCAGTTCACTGCTTGGGTGAATTCTCTCTTAAAAAAGAAGGTTCTCTGTTTTCTCTTTTCCCTTTATGGGAACCCGTGATTCCCACACTCCTTTTGCTGGTTCCTTCTGCACTCTAGGATGAACATCATTGGCTACCTGATGACTTGAATATTTTCCAGCCATTCGTCTTTAACCTATTTACTGCCTTGTAACCTCTCCATTTCCTCATTATTACATTAGGATGCCTATTACGCTTATGCTTTTTAAGTGAAGTCTGAAACAAAGTAGTTATGAACCACTTCATCTGTCTCTCTGGCATCTGTCATTTGCGCTCTCTCCTTGCTAAATCATTAATTACATTTTTTGTTTAGTCATCCTCACAGCCTCTTGGGGACTCATAGAGTTCCCTTTAACTGCCTTTCCCCTCTGGGTCTTTAATATTGCCTTCTCTACCTTGCCCAAATTATCACCAACTTACCAACGGCACTTTGTCTATAGGACTCAACCTTTAAACCTTAAGGTACTTGGAATAAATAGCCATCTCTGTGAACTGAATGAGTTTTACTGCTTTACCTTTCCTTTCCTGAGCCAGCAAAGTGCCCAGACTTATCTCCTCTGGATTTCTGGCTTCCAGGGCTATGTACTACAACAGTATTCATCATTTAGATTCCCAGATAGGTTAGTCTATTACCAGATATCTCTGGGAATTCACCTTTGTAGATCTAAAATGTTCCTTTGGGTTTTGGACCATTCTGTAAAATAGTGACTGTCCTTTTTAGTAGAAATACCCTTTGTGAGATCTGAAGCTCAATCTGCAGAATCTTTTTTGGGCCAGTAACCCCATGGAAGCAAAGACAAACTGATATAAGCAAGGACTACTTGGGTCATGGTTTGAAAGATCGCTCTTAATATTTATGGACAAGCTAAACTGCTGGACCATCATACTTCTAATCACCTTTCCCATCTGCTTTAAGATGGAACCTGTGTTCTTTGTCATTTGAAAGACATGCATTTGTTTTTAATGGTCCCCCATCCAAAGTGATGTATTACAGGTGTCTCCATCTTCTTTTCTTCATAGTTTCATAGTAGTTTCATAGTAGCTAGGGTCAGGAGGGACCTGAACAGATCATCTAGTCTGACCCCCTGCCACAGGCAGGAATGAATGCTGGGTTCACAAGACCCCAGACAGGTGATCATCCAACCTCCTCTTGAATTTGCCCAAGGTAGGGGCAAGGACCACTTCCCTGGGAAGTTGGTTCCAGATTTTGGCCACCCTAACTGTAAAATATTGCCTTCTGATCTCCAACCTAAACCTATTCTCCATCAGCTTATGACCATTGTTCCTCATCACCCCAGGTGGTGCTGGGGAGAAAAGAGCTCTGCCAATTTGCTGTTGATCCCCCCTGATGAGCTTGTAGGCAGCCACCAGGTCCCCCCTCAGCCTCCTCTTGCTGAGGCTGAACAGGTTCAGGTCCTTCAGTCTTTCCTCGTAGGGCCTGTCCTGCTGCCCTCTCACCAAGTGGGTGGCCCTCCTCCGAACCCTCTCCAGGCTGGCCACATCCCTTTTGAAGTGCAGTGCCCAGTACTGGACACAGTACTCCAACCGCAGCCTAACCAAAGTCGCATAGAGGGGGAGTATCACCTCTCTGGACTGGCTTGAGATGCACCTTTGGATGCATGACAAGGTATGACTGGCCTTGCTGGCTGCGGTCTGGCATTGGTGGCTCATGTTCATCTTGGAGTCAATAATGGCTCTTAAGAGAGCCAAGAATCAGGGAATGGTAACTGATGGTAATTGCTTCTGCCCCTTCTTCCTCTGGATCTACTAGTAGATCTAGTTCATTGACAACTTCTGCCAGGTGGCACGCTACATTTACTGTATTTGTTTTTCCCAGCCCTTCAGGTAGGCACAGTCTGAGGGCAAAAGGCACTGCTTCCCAGTGGGAAGATATTCTGAGGTATGTGACTGCACTAGGTACCAACATAAGCAACTGAAATGCTGGCCATGGAGACTACTTAAATGTGAATCATGTCATATGTCTTCTGCCCTAGGCCAAGCTATATAGAGCAAAAGTCTGATTTCAGCTACATTATTTTAAATCCAGAGTAATTCCATGTAAATCAGTTGATTTAATCTAGATTTACATGCAAAGCAAAATTAGGGTCAATACAGTGAATTTGTTGCTATTCAGAGACAGAAGATTTCCGAATTAAGTGCCTAATAATAAGCTAAATCAACCTTTGGGCATAAAAGATGTCTGATTTTTGGGAGTTGCTGTATACACATGAAGAAACACACATGTGCATCTGTGCATGCATGCATGTACACATACATGTGCATACATACATGCACACACATACACCAGGCCACTTTTTTAGCTCTTGAAGCCTAATTTTATTAATTGTGGGTTCTTGAGATTTTTCTTTTCTGCTACTTGGTCCAAAACCAATTGTTTCATTTTATACTCTGTACAACTTTTAGCATAAGCAGTTCAAGTTTTCACATGTTGTTATAATGATTTGTCTAAATTTCAGGTGGTTTATGAAAGTCAGAGTTCATATCTCAAAACACTGGCCTATTTTGAACTGACTTTTTTGTTGCTGTTGCCATATTATCACTAGCTGCAGCTTCATACCAATTACTGCTTCACTGGAAAGACCTTAAAACATTAAAAAAAAAACTTATGGGATGGTCCAGTTTTTTCACTGAGATTTACCCCCTTCAAGAGAAATCAAGAGAAAAGTGCAACCTTGATGCTTCGGCATTAAAACAATATCTCTTCTGGCCTATAATTATAAGAAGGTATTTAGCAAGAGATTTCCTGTAGCACTTAACCATTTAGCTCCAGTAATCATGTAGCTCAGTGAAGGGACTGAGTCACCACCAAGAGTTCTACAGGGCTGAACCTGGCCTTGTTTTTCTTGTCCATAGTTCAGACAGCAGAAAGTGAGCTACTGTCTTGGCTTTCCGGAATACTAAATCATTACAACGCTCTTTAAGTATTTAGCATTTCAAATTGTAAAGCAATGTATGTCTCAAAAGGCTGCGAAAGATAGTGCAAAACTAATTAAAGCCAGAGGGGCCAGAAATGGTCTTGAGCAAAACTATTTTCCCTGGAAGATCAAAGGTAGTGATTGTATTGTTGTTTTAGCATGATTAGCAATGGCCAAGCAGGGATGCTGGCAGCAAACAAAGCTGCAAGGTTGGCCCAAGAGAAACATACCACTACGATTCATGCATATACATAAAAGGGCTGTTACAGAAGTGGCTGTTCATATCAGCTGGAGACAGTTCTTCATATTCAACAGCAGGGACTTTTTGCCATGGTACACCGTGCACCCCAGCATTATAGCTGATAACTGTTCACATGGCTGCACTTAGCCTTGACAAGCATCACATCATAAAGGGAAACAGTACAACCTGCAGCGCTAGTGAAGGAGGAAACTCAGTAAACAAAATGCATCCCACAGTTACATATAAAAAGAAAAAAACAAAAAAGAAATCCCAAGCATCCAAATGCCATACAACTAGATGGGGAAAGCACAAGGCTGCAGGGAATCAACATATTACATGTATCTTCCTATACCTTGATTAAATTCCCTGTTGTACATGTAATTCTCCTCGATTCCACATTTGCCAACAGAAAAGGACACAGTGTTGAGGCAGGGAGGAGAGGGAGGAAAGAAGTCTAGCAATGATGTGGTGAGTGCAGTGAGGTGTGTGTGTAAATGTGTGAGTTTGCAATATGTATAGTGTGGATAGCTTGCACAGTTCTTTCGCCAGGCTCAGGCAGAAGTGAGACAAATAAGCTGAGGTTTCCTGCTTGAGAGCAATCTGAGGTTACTTCAAGGAAAAAAGTTGTTCTGTCAGGATCATGGGAAATGAAGATTGGCCTATTCCTCAAGCCTTGGAGACTCTCTAGGTTTTGTGGGGAGAGTGAGTTTTTGGGGGACTGGTCAGTTCCAGCGGTAGGTATGTGCAGGGGCTTATGCCTCCCACCTGGCCAGCATATCAGCATATACCTTGGTGTGCAGTGATTTGGTAAAGGAACAGGCACTCTTTTTCAAGGTGTTGGAAGCTGAGAAGTATCCCTCAAAGCCCCCATCCACAGCTCCTCCCTGTTTTGCCTTCCTTCCCCGATCTCTCCAGGCCCAAGCTCCCATCATCTTCTCTATCCAAAGCCTTCACTCCAGAAACAACTCTCATTCTTTCTCAAGCAACCTGCTCTCCACCCCTTCCTCTGCCTCTTCTTCTTCGCCAAGTACATTCTCTTCCTGCCTCCCATGACATCAGTACAATTATTCTGCCCTTAATTCTCCACCTCTTCTCTTTCCTTAGCTACCTCTATGCTCCATGTGTCCCTGCAAGGTGCCCCTGACTCCTTGCTTCCTCCCGTTACTCTGAACTCATCAGCTTCTTGAAATGTGTCCTCTCAAGTCTCATCCTTCTCTCAGGCTCTTTATATGTGTGAGTGAATAATGGTTCTCTTGTGCAAAGATAACCATGTAAATAAGAGTTTCCAGGACTGGAGGTGGAAGGGGCCTCAAGAGGTTTGCAGCATGTGAAAAGCTCATGAGTAAACAGAGCATTTCTCATTCTAAATAGAGTTGGGCCCAGCAATTCAGAGTCATTTTGCAAATTGCCAATAGCATTGACATCAGTGAGACTGCTGTGTATGGGTACTGCCGTGGTATTTTTTAGGGTTGGGCAGAGTCACAACATATAGAAGCCACTGCCCTCAAAGCCTAGTGAGTTGGGCAGTACAGGAGGAAATGTCCTGGCCTGGTTGTTCAATGCAGGCCATTAAAAAGATACATCTCAGACAGGCCTAAGATTTTCACTTGTGTCCATCACTACTTATTCCACAGCAGCATCCATCACTAATTATTTCAGAATAGCAATTAAATGGCATGCAGAGGATAGCAGAAGCTGAAACTCTACAGAGCTCAGATGCTGCTATGATGATATACATGAGGTTTCCTCTCTATAAACTAGCTTGAGTGGGTGAAAATCTTTATACAGAAACAGCAAATACAAGCTAAGAAATCATCTTAATCATTGCCCCAGGTGCCTTAGCACTCAGGGCTAGGATTGTTGGAACTGACTAGTCCATTGGCTGATTGAACTCAGCATTGTATGAACATATTATGACATCAGAGACCAAAGAGTTTTAACTATTTGCAACACCTGCTATTTGATGCTCCCTTCATGTGAGAGAGGGTTTTACTTTCATGGCAGGTTCTTTCAGATGAAGGTTGTTTGCTTCTACTTTGATTAATGCTAAATTCTGCCATTTTGCTGCCACTAAATAGCACCTTATTTTGCAATTAATCCTACTGTAATCAATAAAATAACTCAAGAGTAGGTTGCTAGTCAACATGAGCAAGGATGTGCCTTGCTCCTCTCCTCTCTAACTTATTTCTGTGCTCAGTGGTAATTACATGTTTATTTACCATCTATGAAATCCTTATTAGTTTCCTCTGGGTCTTTTCAGCCTGTTTAAGACAGAACAACCCTAGTGCTATGGAGGTCTGTCTCTTCCTTATGAAAGTATAAAATCTCCTCCAGTCAGAACTGCAGCCTCCCTTCACTCTGTACTTCCCAAACTGCAAGTATTTGCTACAAGAAATAGAATGAGTATGGGCATGGCTGACTCCTTCCACCTGGCTTCTTCATTTTGGCCAGATGGGCAGTAGTATGCAACTAGCTTTCCTTGTGCTACTTTTTACCCTGGGATAGAAAGCAAGAGAGATGTGCTGGACCAAAGTGTGTGGAGAATTACTTGATTTGAAACTTTGAAAGGGGTTTGGGGGAGTTCTAATTCTCCCTGAATGAGTTCAACCTGTCCTAATCTCTCTCTGCATGCTATTTATCAAGAAAACTGCCTGGATGATTTTTGTCCCTAATACAAGATGACTCCCTATTTTCCATCCAAATCTATTAAAAAGAGGCTCTCCTTTCAACCTTTCAAGGTTGCAATTATTATAGCAACAGCTGTAAAATACAGCACTCAGAGGAAAAATCTGTGAAGAACCCTTCAGTTAATATCTGATATCAAAACAAATCTGTTTACTTGGCAATGATTTATACAAATTCTCTATTTATGATAAAACCTGCTTAAATAAACACCAGATTAGATCGGAATTATAAATAGCATGCACTGGTCAGACTGAGAAGAGTGTTGTAGTAAAATAAATACACATGGGGCATGACTACGCGTGAAATTATTGCAAAGCTATAAACTCTGGCTCATATAGCACCAGAGTTTATTACTCTCGTGCACCATGTTTACACCGCAGCACATTGAGCTGTGTTGGAGCAGCCCCATTGGCATGGAGTCCAGGGGCTCAGCCTGCCGTCCCCAGGCTGCTGTGACCCAGCTCAATGTGCTGCGGAGGAGCTGGCTGGGGCACAAGGGTGCTTCAGCATGGTGATAACTGGCAGGTAGCCCCTGCACTGAAGCACCTTCATGCCCCAGCCAGCTCTGTCAGCATCTACATATGTGCTGCTGCTGCACAGTAAATAACACTGACACAGGTCAGTACTTGTATCTACAAGTACTAACCTATGGCAGCATGTATTAGTTTACTGTGGCCTAATAGGGCCACACGTGTAGACACTGAGACTTTACTGTGGAGCTAATTAGTCTACTCTGCAGTAACTGTCTGATGTAGCTGTGCCCATGGTGTATTTCATGTTCATCTAGGTAAGCACTAGGGATGGTACTGCAGGGGAGAAATAAAATTGCAGGTCAAGTGGCAGGTGGAGAATTTGGCTAAAGCTAAAAGGGATTATTATGTGTACTGAATCAGCTTCTGGATGTCCTCCTGACTTCTGAGGGAAGGAACACTGTTGTGTATGCACAATGTGCATTTCACCACCCCTGAGGTAATAGCTATCTCAGTACAGAGGCCTATGTTCCACTTAAACCCTCTAAATAGGACCTACTAGTGCACAAAGGTGAATTTCACCCTGGCTGGTCTCTACTGCAGTTATCTTCAATGCTGCCCCAAACTTGAGTTCTGTTCCACACAAAAGTCCCTGAACTCAAATGTAGTAGCACTGTTAACTCATATTGACAGATCCATCAGGGTAATGCTCAAGTGAAGACAACTCATTAGCTGTGCAAACATGACTGCTGCGTATTATGGATCCACACTTGTTCTACCCACATTGCTAAACCTTCCCACAATTTCCCCCATGTGCCCAGAAAAGGAAGACATATTCTCTGATAGTTCACTGGACATAATTTTTACAGATGCAGTGGGGATATGCCCCCCCAAAGTCCAAGTGTCACGCACAAAGGAGGACAACACCCATGTGAACATAGCAACTCAAATGTTATTTTGCAATATAGCTGATCTTACCCAAAAAGGAACGACATGAGAGCAGATAACTCATGTAAACTTTGCAAATAAAACTCACTCTTAGAGCAGTAGTCCTCTGGAAGGCATAGAGGCTAGCTCACCCACTTTTCAAAATATGGAACGACAGTATGGCAAACAAGGCTACTGGCTGAACCCACACTAACAAGATAGGCTCATGGGAGGAGATGGGTGGTGGGTTTGCCCTTCGGATGTGAATTACCAAGAACTTTCAACTGTGCCCAACTAGTCTCTATTTTGCTGTCCAAGATAGACTCAATCCCTTGTTTAAATTGAAGTAGATTTTAAAAATAGTTCTTGGTTGTCAGGATTAGGCAAGCCTTGCTGAGTTTTAACATTGGATGATTTTATAAATGTATGACAAGTGGTGTTATTTCATTTGAGTTTACTTTACCTTTATCTTATCTTTCTTTTCACAGAAAGTGTAAGAGCACCAAAGCAGGAGCCAGTCTTTAGAAGAGTCCCAATGGAAGACAGTGTCATCTAATGACTGGTGGAAGGACTCCCAGTACTTCTGAGAGGTTCTGTATTTGGTTTACCCATGGATCTGCTCTGCGCTGACCTTTTTGCCTATATTCTAGTCCACCTCTAAGATGCCTAGGTCCTTGCTACCGTTTGTCCCTAAAAGCATGCGTCTTCCCTCAGGAGTGTGATCCTGTTCCACCCAGGGAGAGTTCTTCTGCTCTGGGGATGTTAAAACTTAGGCAACTCCAAAATGCATAAGCAGGAATGGGAGCAGAACTCAGGGCTGCCTTCATCAAGGAAGAGACATCTTTTTCACTGGGCTACACAATCAGACTCCCATGTGACTGTTCTACTGCTGACCCCATGACTCCTGCATCCCTATCCATCCAGCCGGCCAGCTTCAACAGTAGTGATCGAAGATACTTTCAGCCTGACCCAGCTTGTGGCCTAGGCACTAGTGCATTTTCTTTGGACATGTAAGGTGTGGGTTCCAGTCCCATCCAGTTGAGTGGGACTAAGAACCTGAGTTTTCCATTCCCTAGACAAGTGCTCTATTCACAAGGCTACTGGGAAAAGGTGGATGAGCTCTCCTGCTCCATCAGCATGAAACAGGCATTTTTCTCCTCATAAGGAGTTAGGGACTTTGGAGGTCTGTGTGTACTTTCCAGACAGATTTGAATTGCAACAGTGCTTAAGTGGAGATAGATACTGTGGTAGCTGTTCTGGACTGCTGATGAACATGCGAAGTAGGCCAGGTCTAATCACCCAGAAGTCTTTCCCCAAATGGTGGTGAATAAGGAACCTAAATATCATAATGATTTTGTAGCTGCTGCATGGGACAAGATAGTACCTTAGCTACCCAAACCAGTATAAGCACCACTTAGACATCTGAGAGGTAGAACAGGGCTTGGGCTTTTGTGCCTCAATTTGCCCACCTCTAAATGAGACAGTAATCCTTCACTCACAGGGCATGTGATGCAGACCAATAAACCTGCAAAGCATTTTGTGGCCCACAAGTCTGCAAAGTGCAAGCAGTTTTGCTGAGAGCTATGTTTAAGGAGGGTTTGTTGTCCAGGCTACCACACAGCAGAGCCATGAAATACCATGGATCTCTGAGAAGCTGTTTTGTTTTCTTAGAGGAGACCAATGGCCTCCATGTTCAAGAATGACTAGTAATTTTGGATGCTAGGAATTTGGGGTTCTCAACCCAAAGCACCTGGAAATGGCTTAATTTGCAGAAAGTGTTTGAAAACTGCCTCTAAAAATCAGGACCTTTTAAGGGTACCTCAAGTTGGTCTGCAAAACAGAGGCATCCCAAATCACTGGCCACTATTGTAGCTATAGTCCAGTGTATAAACAGAGATAATACAAGGGGAAGATATATCCCTAATTTCAGGGCAAGATACACTTGTTACCAGGGTACTTTAGAGGGCAATTGTGAGGTGTAAATAGAAAATGGCACACATTTAATAGCGTCTTGTCTGACAGCTTTGGTAAACAGAGAATTTCTGAATCAATGCCAATCAGATTTCCTTGTAATATGTAAATACAGGGTGCAGGGGAGTTGTTTGTTTTTGGGGTTTGTTTTTTTTTATTAAGAACTGAGCCTTATTATCTTAAGTGTAATGATTTCTTTTTGCCAATTCAGTGTTGGGAAATGAACCCAGGCACCCAACAAGCATTTCTGCATCTCCAGTGAGTTTCATATAGGAACGTAGGTATTTTCAGAGTCCAAATCCACCTAAGCCTCATAGGGATTAGCTTTGACACTCTAAAGTTATACGAACCCACAAAAGATCATAGCATGAATTGTGAAAGAGGCTGAACAGACAGGGCTATTTGCAGATAATTTTGTTGATATTTATCCTTCATTACTTCTAACAGAATTGAATTTTGGGGCCTAGACTTGCAGATGGCATAAAGCAATGAAACTACCAGCTGGACTCCATTCCATCACCCTGATACAGGAATGTCAGAATTATTTGAGAAAGGGGAAAGAATACCCATTAGTTTGGGCCCCCAAAATAAAATATGAAGCATTAATTCCAAAAAGAACCCCTCAAGGCAGAGCCATTGCTTTTGGCCAACTAATTTGGCTGGGTAGACAGAGAGAGAGAGAGAGAGAGAGTGTGTGTGTGTGTGTGAGAGAGAGAGAGAGAAAGGGGGAGAGAGAGAACAAGTCTATATATTATACTTACCTTTGTATGTATGGCCACACATAATAGAAGCAATAGAAGTCAGACTTCAGGCACATGACTTGGGACTGATGGTCATAGTACTTGAGAAGGACAGCCACACGAGAGATGTACAAGCCGGCAAACAGACAGATACGAAGCAAATCTTTGCTCTATGTTGTATCATCATGTATTTTTCATCTGCTATGTATGTAACAATAAGAGCAACAAATGACGTAGGCCCAAATCCAGTGTTAGCTGCTAGAATACTATAGCTTAGGCTTGTTACTCCAGGACAGTGATCTTATTTGACCAGGCATATTCACCCAGGATCACGTACAGTGTGGAGATGTAGGGCTGATATATACCATGGTAGTGATGAGTTGCAGCCTTTTCAAGGCCCTTTCAACCCATGCTACAAACCTGGAGCAGTAAGGCTGCTCTCAGTTCACCCACACAGGCCACTCCCATGCACTCTGAAGGCCAACAGCTTGAGAGAAGGCACAGAGAAAGAGGTTCCCAGTAACCTCAGTGATGTGTCTATCAGTGTGAGTGAACAGAGCCTGCTCAGGTTCCTGAATCTTGCCCTTAAGTGCCTCTGAAAAGCAATCCAGAAAGTACTGAAGCGCTTACAGATAACCAATAGGAAACGCTAAGCACAAGGTTATGTCTGAACTCACACCCCTGCCAGGGGTTAGATATGCGACTAATATTTGCCATCAGGTATTTCTGTTCACATGTGCTCCCACTTTCATAGGCAGGAATCTCACTGACTGGTGGTTGTACCCAGCTCCATTTGCCCAAGAAGTTTGTGGTGTAGGGCCTTCGGAGTTTCAAATCCACATCTCCTGTCTTCCTGGAGCATGCTTTCACCGTCAGGTTTTCCATCTGGATGACAAAACTCCTACTCATGGAGGAAATCTTGAAAATGCAATTTGCTTTTGTGCCTACCACAGTTTGATTTATTACTTTTTAAAATTTTGATTGTGTTGGGTTCTGACACGTGACTTTTGAAAGGTGAGTTTGGCAACATTAAACCTCATATATAGGTAGTCTTCAGCCAGGGACAGTTTTATGATCTAGGAAAAATTAGGTATATAGATTGAAACTCTATGATACTAGAGAGCAGAAATTCACATAATTTTTCTCTACAGCTCTCAAAATTGGTGTCTACGCCTGGAAGTTCCCATTGTACTGAACCTTAGACCTCTAACACTGTCTAAAGGATTTTTTCTTTGCAGCACATGCAATCTGTTCACTATAACGCTCTCCTTTTGGCCCTGCAGAGCTAAGTGCATGGTAACCACGGGCTCTCAACTCTCCAAGTAATGCCCTGCCCTACTCTCCTCCTCTAGCCCCTCCCCACCCCTTTCACTTTCATGAAGCAAGCTGGAAAAGCAGCAGTGAAGCTACTCCAGGGACTTCCTCAATGGCCAGTCTCAAGCATGCCAGAGACAGATGCCTGGAAAAAGTGACCCCAGAGGGATGCCCTGCCACTCATCCAGCCCAGCAGCGCAGGATGGCATAGACATACCCAAAGGGGCCTGGCTATAAAGATGATCAAAAACAAACTAATAGGAATGAAAAAGATAAATCCTGCCCTCGGCCTTTCCTTTGAGTGTATTTTCAGTGTTGAATACATAGCACATGCAGATTACATGATGAGATTGGTGCATTCCATCATTGCTGATTTCAGTAAACCTCTGTAAGTCATATGTAGGATCAGCATTTGTCAGTACTGCAGCCATCTCAGAAGCACCCACAAATGCTTTCATATCCCAAGTCAGTGATTCTCAACCAGAGTCATGCCAAATCCTTTGAAGGGTGGTCAAGGTGTGAGGAGATAAGCAGATAAGCTAAGTAGGTAAATGCAGGCTCAGGCTTGTCCCTGCCTGAATGATCCCCCACCTCTACTTCCCAGTCCTTCTGCAAGGAAGTAAGCATTGTAATATATACATTAGTTTTTGAAACTGGGTGACATTCAATTCACAAAATTTATAGATGGGTACCTCAAGTCCAAAAAAGTTGAAAACTACTGCCCTATGCCATGGGCAGGTAAATGCAGATGCATGTGAGTGCTAGCTAATAATCACTGGGAACTAGGAAGCAGGTGATCAGAAGAGCTCAGCGCACAGCAGACCCCTTGAAGAACAGTGGAAGTTGGATGCTGAGCAAGTATGAGAACATGGTTAGAAATGACCAATGGGATGAGAGGCCTGTTGGACCCATTTCCCTAGTCCTACTCTTGCATCTTCATTGACACAAAGTTCATAGAATCATAGAAAATTAGGGTTGGAAGGGACCTCAGGAGGGCATCTAGTCCAACCCCATGCCCAAACAGGACCACCTCCAAATAGATCATCCCAGCTAAGGCTTTGTCGAGCTGAACCTTAAAAATCTCCAAGGATGGAGATTCCACCACCTCTCCAAGTAACCTTTTCCAGGGTTTTACCACACTCCTAGTGAGAGAGGTTTTCCTAATATCCAATCTAAACCTCCCTTGCTGCAACTTGAAACCTTGCTCCTTGTTCTGTTATCTGCCCCTACTGAGAACAGTCTAGTGCCAACCTCTTTAGAACAACTCTTCAGGTAGTTGAAGTCTGCTATCAAACCCCCTCTCAGTCTTTTCTTCTCCAAACTAAATAAACCCACTCACCCATGCATGTGAGGTTCTACTCACATGCATTCAACTGCAGGGGCAGGACCAAAGTCTACAGTTCAAACCTATTCTCACTCAGTCTGTGCGTTACCCCTCTTGTGGCACTGTCTGGTGTACCCACTGCAATGATGGTTTACTTCATGTAGATGATAGTATCCACAAAGGAATTGCCAGATGGATGCTACTAGCTCATGTCCTCTAAGCCTCAGAGCAGCCCTCAAACAGTAAAGACAACCAGCCACTTCGGAACTGATCTAAGATTTTAATTGGGGAAAGGCTCTGAATCCAATTTCAAAATCCCTTATCCATTCAGTCCCTCAAGGCAGAATTTTTATTTAATCCAGCTCTAAATCAATAGTGATTTACGTTTAATTTACTTTAAACATCTTAGCTGAACTTCCGCTGTCTTCAGGCATCGAATAAATCCTAACGCTTTGTAATTACTGTACACCTATGAAAGAAATGGTATGAAAAACTATCATTGAGAGCATTAATAAAATTATTTTAAAAATCTTGGTATTGTCTGAAATTAATAATCCACTAGATTTTTTTCATTTGCTCCTGCTTATTACAGACCTGCCTTTGAATCTTCTATTAAAATGACTTATTCAAACTATTTGTATAGTTGTGTTTAGTGGGAAGTTATGTACTGTCGGATGTACTGCATGAGGATTTATTAATTTGTTCTGTCTTTCAGGCATTGATTTTAGTGGCATTTATATAACATTGGTATGACTAAAATGAACAGATTGATTCACGCATATGGATTAGTTTGCTTAAGACTTTGAGGTTAAGTTAGGTTTATCTTGCACTGTAATGACAGAATTCATCACTGTATTATTTACAAGAGACTGAACTGGCTGCTTCTCAATAACTGAAGAGATCTTCACTGTTTTATTTATGTATAAATGTTTACTTAATCAGATACCAATTTTGTTTAGGAGAGTTTGTTAGTGAAAAGAAATTGTAAATAGCAATATGTCTTCTTTTTTAAAGTTTATAGATTTTCATCTGTAGCAAAATTCAAGATTTCCAAAGTGTCTTTGTCTCCTGGCAATCAGAAACTCTCTCATGTATGCTTTCTGGTAATTGCAATTACCTACTGTGATACCTCACATAAAATACAGTCCTAATACAGAAGATCTGAGTAGTAGTGTGTATAAGTCAACACATATATGGTACAACTTGGAAGCCATGCTATAGATACAAAACTATCAGACTTAATGAGTACAATAACTAAAAGCAACATCATGTATACAGAAGTATACATTGTGAAGAGACAAACAAAATGTGATATGGAAAAAAGCCTGGATTCTGTAGAAGAAAATTTCAACTTATGTTTATTTGTGTTAATGGGGAGAGGTAAAGGGGAAGAGCTAGGAGTTCCAGTCACAGGGTAGTACCTCCATTGTGCAAAGATGTGTACAAACACAAAAGATAGGCCTTTCCCAGAGAGCTTAGCTTAAAGCAAGAGACTGCACACAGATGTAGATACACAGACAGACAGGAAAGCATGAAGGCTTTTGGGCGTAACTCAACAAAATGTTGGACAAAGAAGAAGTAGAAGATGCAGTTTTATTCAGACCTTCACTTAGCTCAGAAATGTACCTTTGGAAGAGGTTTCTTAAGAGAGTAAAAATCAGATTCTATTCCACCATTTGGGGATGTAAGTGGCTGTAGGCACCTATCTACAAATCTGTTTCACCTTGTTCAAGTCCCTGAAAAATTATTAATACAAAAGGTGGGTGGGTCATCTTCTTCCTCATGCCTTTTTTGTGATTTAAACATTAAGGGTCAAATGATGGTGTGCGTGGGTGTGTGTGTGTAGACAACCATCGATCCTCTGGTGCATAAAAGGTCTAGTCAGGTGCCTGATGAAACCACTTGTACCAAGGCCTGCAACCATCACACCAAGACCTTCAATGAGAAGGTATAGAGGAGCAGAGCCTACCCAAGACTTACTATCCCCTCTTTAAACCAGTGAGACAGACTCCAAAGTCCAGACTGAGCACACATGTGCAGTGCCTCATTACTTTAGCTTCTCCCAGAGAGCAACAGATAAGAGCTGCTGCTTCCTGCCTAATGCCTGAGAAAGGGCATGGTTCCATCAGAGTGATGTTTTTCCAACCAAGGAGTACCCACAAAGCAGTGGTGGCTAGGGTTTTGAGGCACCCTATAGTTGCCTTACTCTGGAGGTTACAACATTGTGGTATTTTAGAAAAACTATCCCAACACAAGTAGCTCCACCACATTGCCACCAGGCCCTCCAGTCAGATGCAGTAGATAGATAGACAGACAGACATGCAGTATTGGACTTTTAGGGACTTGAGAAAAGTGAAATATAACTAAACTTAGGCATCTAAGCTCACTTAGATACCCAAAGGTTGGACTAGAAACTGGCCTTAAGTTGCCACAAAGTAAGAGGTGACCTTTTATTTGTGGTCTAGAAACTGATTGAGCCATAACTGTAGTAATAATTATAGTTAAAATAATTATATTTAAAATGCTGGATCAAATTTCAATATGCCACAGACAGTTTGTGACCTAAATGAGCCATATAGAAACTAGTGTTTAATTATCTGGGAAAGAAGGTGTGTGAGAGTTAACAATATGTGAAGGGTAGAAAATTATTTAGGTTAGTCAGGACTACAAAAGACTGGAATGCTGGAAGATTTAAAAAAGATGAACAACACCAGGGCAGATACAATTCAGTGTAGACAAGTACAAAATAAGATGAATATTGGTCGTGTTTTCACATGATGTAAAAAATATGAGGAAACCAAAAAGCGAAAATGGGCTTCAAATAACCGTCTGCCAGCTATGGACAAACATACAAGGCCTGACTACATATGGACAATGCAGCTCTGTTGGGTTCTGGCAACTTCTCCAATAGGAGACAGGGCAAGGTACAGTTGTAGACTCTTAAACTCTTTAAAGTACACCAACCGATTCTAGACAAAATTCAGTGAAAACACATACGAAGTCATGCACACTGGAAAGAGCCATTTGACCTGTACAAAGCTATATGGATTGTCTGGTCTAAATTAGCTGCCATGACTCAAGAAAGACTTGGTCATCATTATGAAGAGGTCAGTTAAACCATCTGCTCATTGCGCAGCACAGGCTGAAAAGCAAATAGGATGTTTAGGCTGTTTCAACAGCAAAGCCCTCAAAAATGTTATAGTGTTATCACAATATAAATTGATGGTACACATTGACATGGAATAATATCTTAAGTACTAGTCAATCTGTCCCCAAAATGGTTGAAGAATGGGAAAGGTAGTGGAACTTGTTAAGTGAATGAAACATGTTTACAAGTATTTTTAGGATGCTGACTAGTAAGAAGTGACATAATAAAGGAATATGACAATAGTATTGATCTAATTAATATAATTACCATAATTATTATCTAATCTAGTAAATGGCATAGAGAAGGTGAATTGTGTGTTCTATATTGACATTCATGGACAGTCCCCAAAACAAAGATACTAAGTGAAGTGAAATTTTATTGTGTTTAAAGGCAATTAAAGGAAATGTTTTTATACCCAGGAAAGGAATAACCTGTGGAATTCACTGCCAAAGGATGCCATTGGGACAGAGTTTATGATGACTCACTAAATGATTATATGGAAAGTGAGAATATCTGTAGATACATTAACAAAGATAACAAGTTATCTGGGACACAAGCCCTTAATGTTGCAAGACTCATGGCAACCCTGATGGGCTTAGGAAGAAACACCTGCTATTGATCTGTTAGTGCAGTACTGTAAGGGTTATTTTTGTGCCTTCCTTTCACATATCTCGAAGCTAAGGATGGAGGCAATAGTGGGCCAGTTGAACCACAGGTCTTATCCCATGTAGCAATTGGTATGTTCCTATTATTATGAGTTCTCAAGCTTTTAAATTTCTGAGCTAAAGTGTTCTTTTCTGTGTTTAAATTTTAAACTTTTATTCTTAGTTTTTATGTGTATGGATGTGTGTGTGTTCACACACACATTTCACCCACCTAAGTTACAACAGCATTAGATCTGCTTGAGAAAACACTAAAACGTCAGGAAATGGTCAGTGTTGCACAACCTTTGCTCTGCCTTCTTGTAAATTTCCATCATGAGGTTTATCCCCTGAAGCCATGCTTCACTTATTGTATGACTCAAACTAAAACAAGTGTTCACCTGACACAGAAGCTTTGTGTTATTCACTGCAGATTTAGTTTAAGCTTGTTAAAAATATCCGCATCAATAATGTTGGTCTTGTAAGTGGCAAAATAGGAGGACCTCTCCTTTACTATGAGCATACCCAGTAAGCATGATTTTAGCTAATGGCTACATTTGGCTAAATGTATTCCTGTTGAGTGCTAGATAACTGCATGAATTACTGCCAATGACACAATACACAGAAAGGTACCTTTTCACCCCCATGCATGGCCTGTACACTGATGCACAAGAGGAGCAGACATTGATGTACATGTCATAGGGCTCTGCGAAGCTTCAGTTCCTGATTCAGTTCAGTGGAGATTTGGCCCAATTTGATGGCTGAATCTCCGAATCTGAATCAAATCAGAGGATCCTTTAATCTCTTCAAATTGAATTGGAACCCTATGAATCGATTTGAAGAAATTTAGAAAGATTTGGAGATTCGGGCATCGATACAGCTTTAAATGTTTCTTCTACATAGCTCTAGGTAGCAGGTGGCTTATGAACACTGTGATGCTGGGGTGGATGGAACATCCCACAGGAATGTGGGGGGCTCCCCAGCATGCTCAGCAGCAGACCTGGAAGTGGACCAGAAGCACTTCCAGTCCACTTCCAGGTCTGCCGGAGAGCGTGCCAGGGGCTCCCCCATGCCCCCTGGCTCAGTGACTGGTGCCTCCTCAGTCTGGTGGAGCATCCGGGGTCCCCTTGTGACTGATCACCGAGCTAGGGGGTGGCAGGGGGCCCCCCCCATGCTCTCCCTGGTGGAACTGGAAGTGGACTAGAAGTACTTCCGTGGAATACTCCTGTGGGGCATTCCATCTGCCCCAGCATCACAGCATTCACAAGCTGTGCTGGTACCTTGAGGTATGTAAAAAAAAAATGCATTCAAAGCTATGTCTATGTCCGAATCACTGATTCTCCAAATCAGCATTGAATCAGGGACAGTGATCTGAATCAACGAATTGAATCGCTGTCCTTGGTTCAGGTCGAATCTGAATTGAATAGGTCCTGCTTTGCACACCCCAAATATGTCACATGGGTGACTGGTAACTCCTGAGTCTGGGGGACATCAGTGGGGCACAACTGAGGTGGGGGGGAGGAGAAGTCCCCCAGCAGCCAGATGGTGACAGCCAAATTCAGGGGGGGCACAAGTGTTCTCTATATCCCCCTACCAGCTGGAGCGCTTGCTCTCAGGAGGGGCACCAGTGCTCTCAGGGGGGGGCCCTTCTTGTCCCCCGTCACCTATGATGTGTCATACCTTGTTACAGGGGGAGCTGTGTGCTCCTGGTAAACAAGCTATCACAATTCCTCTTTCACCTGTGGTGAGGAACTATAGCAGTCACCTCCTACCTGAGTTACCTTCAGCACATGTGGTCCTTCAAAATATTGTTTAAAAAAAATCTTTATTCTCAGTCAGAATTCTTGCATACCCATGATTTTCAACAATGATTCATTCAGTCAAATTCACTAGTTTCCATTGGGACATTTGAAGACATCTTGTACTTTATGAGATTTCCTCTCCTGTAATGTCAATTTTCCCTGGCTACATTATATATATATTTTAAAAGGTCCCAAACAATTGCTAAACAAAAGGTTAAAAAATTATGAGTCTGACACCCAAAATGTTATGGGATTAAAAAAAAGTCACATTACATTTGCAGTAAGGATGAAACAGTGGTCTCTTCTGATTTTTTAGTTTCCTCATTGAATCCCAAAATATGTGACAGTGTTGCAAATCTCAAGCAGAACTCAATCAAGATCACAGCCCTGTTCTGTGAGGTACTGTACAAACCCACAATGAACGCATCCCCATGAGTGCACACATGCGGTTTGCAGTGCTGCAAACCCATCTGCAGCACCACAAACCCCACACACTGCACATGCACACATTCACCACACTGCTGATTTGCAGCATGGAGAGTTTTTTGGGGTTTTTTCACACTGAAAGATCCTGGTGTAAAACAAAAATGTGTGAAAAAAAGGGGTGGTGCATGTGACTGCAGCATGTACTGCCTGAAACCAGAGCATGAGTGGCCAGAGCCATGCTTCAGCTGCCAGCCAGGCTCCATGCACCTGGATCACTGCTGCTGTAGCCCTGGGAGGCCTCCAGGGCTCCAGGTAAGGGGCAGAGGCATGGGGAATGCCAGGGGACAACTAGAAGCAGCACAAATTTGTGCCATTTATTTGTCCCTGGGGAAACGCATGTTCCTGCTCATGGGGACATGCTCAACGAGTTTATGTTTACAATCCAGTGCAAAAGTTTATGACATAGAACCTATAACCAGCACTCACAAAAATCATTGCATATTGGGATGGCAGTACTTCTATTTTTACAGGACCAACCATTAACCTTTATCAATCTGGAAAAAGATTGAAATTTTTGATGTCAAGAGGAAAGTCTCTGTAGCTCATTAGCAACACTATGAGGCACCTCCATAGGTGCTAGCATCCTACCTTTGAGACTGAGACCTTTTTTTGGGAAAAACCTTATTAAATCAGGCTCTGCCCTTTTGGAAACTCACGCAGGCCGTGTCTTGTACTCTCTGGACACACAGGCAAAAACCTTCCACCTTTGTTTCCAAATATAGTTTGTCATATTCCATTCCTGAAGGGACAAGTTCTGGTTAACCAATTCTAAAACACTAAAAACTAGAACATTGAAGAGTAAAACAAATATGAGATCTATATCTACACTTCAGCTCTATGAACGTCAGGTAAAATCCAACAACTACTTTTGGGTTTTTGTACAGTAACTTTCATATTATTCTGTTTTCACTCTCACTTAGATCAGCAGCATAGTTCTAGCCCCAAACCTTCAAAATAACATACCTCTTTCTGCTTTGGCTAAGGTTTGAGGAAGAGCATACTGTTTTCTTTTACGTTGACTAGGCCAGCCAGGGAGACCCAACACACGTTCCATTCATGGAACTCTGGGTATTAAGCTTTTTGTTTTCTCTTCCTAGCCAAAGAAATATACCATGATTATGTTTATAGTTACAACAATGCCCTTTCACAAAACACCTGCTGGATTTAACTTGGAAACCTCTTTCTATGTAAGAGTCAGTCTCTGCCATCTGAGCTACAAACCATATCGTAGCACAGAAATAGCAATATAGTCATTGAATCAATATAAGCAGCTGTGATCAGGCAAGACCAGACCCCACTGTGTTTCTGCAACTTAAACAAGCTCTCAGATTGCTGCATTCTTCTGGAAGACTCTATGGTAAAGTGGAAATATCTAGGTTGAGAGCTATTGTGGTGGTGAGAGCTAGGTTCATCTGCCCAACCCCCTAAGGGCCACAATGGGCCCTGAGGGAAGCAGGCAAGAGCTGGGTATACCTGCCCAGCCCTCACCTTTCTCACTCTTTATCCTGGAGGGGAGGGCAAGAGAAGAGGCAGCCCATTTATTTTGTGCAATTTTTATTTTTTGCTATTGTCTTTTCTTTTTCATTCTTGTATTGAGACTCTCCAGATCAAGGAGGTAGGGCCACCTCCCTGGCAAGGGAAGGCCCAAAGAGACAAGCCCCTAGGAAGGGCCTGAAGACCAGTAATGGGAAAGACCAGACGGGCCCATGCTGCACCTGTAGGTGAACCAATGCAGGAGCAGGCTGCGCATCTTCAGCTGATGTAGAACAAGCCTGGCCAGTGAGACAAGGCAGCGGCAGAGTTCAAAGAAGTGCCAATACCCATGGTTGGCAAGTGGATGGGGTGTAGGGAAGGTGGAGCCCCGAGACAACGATGGCAGTAATGTGAGTACCCCTATGGAAGCCCATAACATATACCATTGAACCCCCTTGTCTGAAGTACCATCAAGATGTGGCAGGAAAGTAGGGGCGGGTCCAGCCTGGGGACTCGTGGTTATTCATTAGCAAAGCCTCGGATGTGACATCTATGATCTATTCTCAGCTCTGGCTGAAGTGGTCTTGGGGTCTCAGATGTCTCTCTGTGAAGTGGTGGAATAAGAGTTAATTTCGCTAGAGGGATGATGGTGGTTATGAATCCTTTACTTATATTTTCTTAACAGTCATAGAAAATATAGAAACATTAATGTCAGTGATAGATCTGGGAGTACAACCCTTAACCTCCTGTGGTGCAATTCACAACACCTTCTCCTGAGGTGCAGGGCAATGTTTGGGCATCCTTTTTTCTCATTATTTTTCCCTGAAGATATAGAATCTTGGGGTTGAAAACAACCTCCAAGCATTGCCTAGTCCAACTCTCACAACAGATTGTAGGATTTGCTGTTCCCAAACCATCCCAGATTCTTCTCCAGCCTCTGATTGAAACTCCCAATTGAAGAGATTCTGCAAGTCTCCAGGCAAATCCTGGGGTGGTCTTGGTTTTTTACAACATCAGGATACTGCCTTCAAGATAAAGCATTATGGCTAGCAGTTGCCAATGTTGTCTCTATAATATAAAATGCACCCCCTCCACCACCCTGTGGTCTCCTGTTCTTAAAAATAGCTTTTTGTTCAAACTTTCCAAAAAATGTTGATATTTAGGCAGAAACCAAACCTAGAAAATGTCAGCCTGTAACCATGGGCCTCCAGCATCAGAACTGTCCTGTTTATATGGGCAGCCCTGAATCTAAAATGGCTGCCCTAATTAGGCACCTGCCGGCTGCTGCCTTCTGGCCCTTAAAGTGGCAGGCACAAACAGTGCCCTGCCATACAGCCACGCTGGTGAACATGTTTGGAGTTTTATAGTGAGAGACCTCTGGGTCAAATGGACTGTCTTTGTCATTAGTGCACAAACTATTTATGCACTTCATCCTACATAAAGAGGTTGACGTGAACCCCTGGGGTATCTGGTTGGCTGAATTCCTTCTGGAATGTAACTGTTTCTTTAAATGAGGTGGCTGGGCACCTGGGGCCAGATTTTAAAGGCATTTGCATACCTAAAAATGCAGGCATGCACTTAGCAGGATTTTCAAAAGCACTTAGATGCTAACTTCATTTACAATCAAGGCAAATGAGGTACTTGCCTGCTTTTGAAAATTTCCTTAAAAAAATCTGGCCTCTAGAGGCTTGGATAGACATACTTTTTATCATTTTAATGTTAAAATGATAATAATCATCATATGCACACACTGGGTTTTTAATGAAAGCTGCATCCTTTGCCCTAACTGCAGCTTTGTTATCTCAGGGCTACACATATAGAGAATTCTGAGAGCTGTGGAGCAGAATGATTTCCATGAGTGTGGGATATACAATAGGGGTGTGTGAAATGGGCCGTATTCAATTTGGATTTGGATTCAGCCCAAATTGGGGACAGTGATTCAATTCATTTATTTGGATCACCGTCCCCAATTCAATTTGGCCAAATCCGAAGATTTGACGCTGATTTGGAGAATCAGTGATTTGGACATAGACACAGCTTTAGATGTTTTTTCTACGTACCTCAAGGTACCAGGTACAGCTCGTGGACACTGTGATGCTGGGGTGGATGGAGCATCCCATAGGAGCAGGGAGGAGTGTGTGTGTGTGTGTGTGTGTGGGGGGGGGGGGGGATGTGCTTGGTGCCAAACCCAGCAGTGGACTGGAAGTATTTCCGGTCCCCCTCTGCACCCCCTGGCTCAGCAATTGGCCATGTAGGGACCACAGATGCACCCCCCCCCCAGACCCAGAAGGCACCAGTCACTGAGCCGGGGCGGGGGCACGAGGGGGCCCCCCCAGCTCACTCCCCAGTGGAACCAGAAGTGGACCGGAAGTGTTTTTGTTCCACTTCCAGGACTGCTGCTGAGTGCACTGGGGAGCCCCCTGCGCTCCTGTGGGACACTCCATCTGTCCCAGCATTGCAGCATTCACAAGCCGCCTGGTACCTTGAGGTATGTAGAAGAAACATTTAAAGTGGTGTGTATGTCTGAATCTCTCCAAATCAATTCAGAGGGTTTCAATTAGATTCGGAGAGATTAAAGGGTCTCCTGATTTTATTTGGATTCAGAGATTTGGCCACCACATTAGGCCGAATCTCTGCCAAATCCAATCAGGGACCGAAGCTCCATACAGCCCTACTATACAATTCACCTGTGGCAGCTCCAAACAGTGCCAGTGGTGAATTGTGTTATCATCCCATCACTGTAAAAGAAAGGAAGAACAAGAAATGAATCATTTCACTCTTTAGCAGTATGTGCCTCTTCCTAATTGTTCCCCTTCCCACCTCTTTGAGGTAGCATGAAGGGCCCTCATGCAGGGTTTGAGTTAAGTCAAGTCCTCCTCCTCATATTGCTCACAGATCTTGGAATCACCCTAACTGTAAACAAGATCACTTTATAACGTTCAACAGATGCACATAAGGGAATGATTATACGTATTTTGAATAGCACCAGCCAATGCTAAAACTTAACTTATACCTTATGCTATATTCATATCAAAGACCATGATGGGACTTTCCAGCCTGGTTGGTAAAACACACAAGTGAGCCAACTAACAAATTGGCTTGTCCAGCATTTTCCTGCCCTCAAAGTAAGCAGGAGAAAGTATGGAGTGAGGCTAATTTGATTTTTCAAGCCTATGCACAGAGGGACTATACAAGGGAATGTTCCAATTGAGAAATATTTAGTGATATGTTACAAAATAGGCCTTCCCTGGTCTATTGAAGCAGTAGCCTGTACTGGACAAAAGAACCCCTCATTAAGTTTTGCCAGTCTAGTCTGGACAGCTGATAGGTGCTTTATAATATGTTTATACCACACAAAGGATTAATTTTTAAATATGGTTCTGTAGTTAAATTAAAAATTACCTGGGGAATAGGTAGGAACAATGAGGTGGTATTAAACTATTCCCACTCAGCCAGATGTTTTCATGCCCTGCCTACTTTTCCAGACAAAAACTGGATTTAGTCCCAGACATATGCCAAATACATAGGAATTGCGAATGTCCTTTTTACTTACATATGTGCCACCTGTATAGGTGGCCCCAAAACAATACAACATTATCCTATCAGAATTAGCGAGCTGTAGGATAGCAATCTTACTTGCACTGCTTTGGATGTTGATTTTTATTGCAAGTGCTATAATTCAAAGATAAAAAAAGCCCACTGAATTCAGTGAGAGTTTAAGAGTTAGGCACCTATGTATCTTGTCTCTGTCTGTTTCCCAAGTTCCTGACATTCCATTAGTTTTGTTTTTTGGGTTGTTTTTTTTTTGGGGGGGGGGGGGGGTTGTGGTGTATGCTTGGAAACAAAGTCAAATTATACCTAGAAACAGAAAAATAGAGCTAGAAGGGAGCTCTGGAAGTCATGTATTCCAACCCCCTGCTTGAGGTAGGATCGTCCCCTTCTAAACCATCCCATACAACCTACAGTTAAAATTACACAATCAACCCTGTTGCACAACCACAAGGCATATTGCACCAATGGGCAGATCTAGAATTTCCTAAAGAGATGTGTGGCACATCCCCCACCTCAGTGCATGAGGGGATAGGGGCGAGGAGTGGCTAGAGCCCATGCGCTGATAAGGAGCACTGCGAAGTCTAGCAGGATCAGGTGCTTGAAGACGAGATCCACATCACTGCTGCTTCTGCTGTCTTTGGCTGAGTTGGACATGGGGGAGCCCAGAGCTGCTCTTGTACCACTTAAGTCATGGCTTCTGTGAATGGAAGTGCATGTGCCAGGCTTGTCAGGGACAGCAGCAGCAAGTCAGTTCCCCTTCCAGGTTCTCCTGCTCCCTGCCAATTCCCTTGCTGTCCTCTGCTGGCCAGGAGCAGGTGGTGGAAAGGAGTTGATTGCCTGCTGCCATCACTGTCTCCAGCTGAGCCCAATACCCTGCAGCTGAAGCCCCAAGACTTGTGGGATAAAAGGCAGTGGAGAGGGAGGGACCAGGGATCACCCACTGCTCCAGCCACCATACTTGGTAGTCAGTGTAGCTGTTTCCAGCAGCCCCTAACTGAAGTGGAGCACACATTGCCAATTGCTTTCTTGCCAGTGGCTCAGGCGCCTGCTGAAAGCAGAAGTGGTGAGAGGCCTGACCCTTTTTTTTCTGCAGAGCCTGCCCACCTCTTCCATGGCCAGGGGGTGAGCAGACAGCTGCAACAATGCAAACTGATCTAAAACCCCCTAAAGTGGTACATGTGTAATGCCATTAAACCACACAAATGACATGTCCCATGTACATCATGATGCCTGTCATGTGTTCAAGTGCCCCCAGACACATGTAGCAAGAAGAAGGGAAAAAAGTACTTTCAGGTATCTTGGGGCTACCACCAAATCCCAGAAGCAGGGGAAAAACAAGCACCCTCAATTCTGCTCTGTGCCATGGGGACAGCAACCATTGAACCCTCTTACTGGACAGTCAGAAATTCCCTTTCTATGTCCTCTTTCTGAACTTGCCCCAGCTCCTTAGATATTCTTTCATAACTAAGCTCATTGTGGAGCTCTGCTTCATTCTCCTGCAGCTGAGCATGGTTCTCTCCAATATCTGTCTCTGCTTTAGGTGACAGAGCTCTCCTCATAATCTTCCATCCATCTCCAGGCATAGCTACTCCTAAATGATCACTACTCAATGCATATTTAACTTCTCCATGAAAACCTCCAGTGATGGGGATTCCACAACTTCCTTAGACACTCTATTCCACTGCTGCACTATTCTAACAGTGAAGATTTTTTTCCTGATATCCAGTCTAAACTTACTTTGCTGTAACTTCAGACCACTGGGTTGTGTCCTTCTCTCTGCAGCCATAAGAAATGGTGTTCTCTCTCATATTTATGACAGATCTTCAGATATTTGAAGGCTGCTCTCAGTGCCCTCTTAAGCACCTTTTCCACAAGCTGAACATGCCTATTTCTTTTAACCTTTCCTACTACGACTGGTCTTCCAAGCCCTTCATCATGCTTGTTGCCTGCCTCTAGACCCTCTAACTTCTTTATATCCTTTTTAAAATACGATGTCCAAAACTGCACATAGTACTCTAGATGAGGCCTAGATAGTGCAGAGTAAAGAGACACTATCATCTCCTGTGTCTTGCACATAATACTTCAATTGATGCAGCTCAAAACCACATGCATTTTTTTGCAAATGTGTAATGCTGTAGACTCATATTGAGACTGTGATCTACCAAGGCTTCCACAGGCTTCTCCATAGTGCTGCCAACTAGTCACCACTCATCTTCTATTTGTATTTTTTATTCTTTTTCCCAAAACATGGCATCGTGAATTTGTCAGTATTGAACTTCATCCTGTTGGTTCTAGTCTGGTTTTCCAATCTATCAGAGTACTCCCAGATTGCATTTCTGTTCTCTGGTGTGTTTGTAATCCTTCGTAGTGTTGTGTTGTCCACACATTTGCTCAAAAAACTCTATTCTAGTACCTTCCACTGATTTTTGTCTGAAAAGTTGCTTCCTTCAAGGGGTGGTCCCTACTTAAATTGCCCCAAAGTCCTGGGCATCAGGGCTATTGTGGAGTTGCACTAAACTACAGACTACAAACATATATTATTCACTCATTTTCATGGACTGAACTCAGAACCTAACAATCCTACACCTTATTTCTAGCTCCCATTCATCCTGACCCAAACATTTGTCCTCCATTTCCCCCTATCTATTTCTATTTCAATTCACTTCGAACAACAGACCAAGCACAACAGGCAGCTTATCCCTGGAATGGCTCAAAGTCTTCTGATACATAATATTATTTGAATACTCAGTAACATTATTCCCCCTCATCTCCACTGCACAAATGCTAAAGTAAACTTACCACCCAGACTGATAATCCTACACTGCCAGTGCACGTGGACATATTTCACCCACCAATAGTTCACTCCCTTCCAGACATCCAATATGGTCCACCCTTTCTAAACCCTTTGATTTTTCCTTATTTACTCGATGGCATGAAGAATGGTCAGCACAAGCACCAGTAAATCACCACATCATCTCTAACTCTACAGTCAGTCAACCAGGATCTAACTGGCTATGTTGTTATGGGGCACTGCTCAACCAGTGGGGCCTTCCTAATGACAACAAATGCCCTTGTGGACAAGTTCAAACCATGTCCCACATTGTTGACTTATGTCCATTTACTATATTACCTGGTGGCCTTCAAGCTCTTTACACTGGTGATTACATCTTAAGATGGCTCAAACGATATGCCAAAACTGCATTTACTAAATAAATATGAATACTCCTAACTAGGAGATGTTGTTGCAGGAGTCTGATTTTTCTTCAGATACCCTCCATGCATGTGGCCTTTTGGTAAGTTATGCATCACAATACAATTAAAATGCAGCTCTGCTAAAAATGCAGAGCTCAGATGAAATCACAGACTATAGAAGAAATTATTCCTTCTAGCTAAAGAAGTGTGCAGGCAGCCATATCTTTGCAAAGCTAAAGCAATTCACAGTGGGCACATCTACATGAGATGTTTACTGTGTAATTGCCTAATTAGCTTCATAGTAAATGGCACAGCATCTACACATGCAGTGTTATTAGGATGGAGTAAATTAATTAACTCCACTGTAGGTTAGTACTTGTAAACACAAGTACTATCCTATGATCAAGTTTTTTACTCTGCAGCAACATACGTGAAGATACTGACAGGGCTGGCTGGGACACAAAGGTGCTTCAGTGTCGGGGCTGCCTCCACACTGAAGCACCCTCATGCCCCAGCCAACCCCTCCACAGCACGTTGAGCCCAGCTGGAGTAGCCCCAGGCTGGTAGGCTACCCCCTGGGCCCTCTGCCAGCTGGGGATGCTCTGGCCTGGCTCAACATGCTACAGTTCTGGGTGCACATGTAAACATGGAGCCTTGGAGCAATAAACTCTGCCACAATATATGCCAGAGTTTATTGTTGTGCATGAATTGCATATGTAGATGTGCCCAGTGTTTTAAATTGACTGTGTCTCAAGGTAAACAAATATATAAATCAACACTCATAACGCTGATGAATTCTACATATGCTGAATATTAGGAAGAGACTTAAATATAATTATATCATTGTTGTTGAACAAGTTTACCACACACGTGTTGAAAGCATGTCCAGACAGCTGGATTAGCCAAGAGAAATCAGAGGCATGATGTCATCAGAGCTGTTCATCTAACATATATTTTTGCTCTGTGAACACACACAGATTTTGTATTAGGAACATGTGCTTGAGGTTTAAGTCCTAAGACATTTCATGTCTATTCAATAAAGCCAGAAGTAGAGCAGGAAGAAGCAGCCTTCATAACAACAGTTCTGGGAAGGTACTAATGGGTTCTCGTACAAGTATTCTGTGAACCAAGCAGTGGCTTCAATGTAAGGCATTTAAGCTATTTACCTGTGATTTGCTGCATAAAGTATAGGTAGTATAAATGGGCTAACTCACTTTCATTAACATCACAGACAGGGGTAGTAACATTTAAACAGTTTCACTAATGTTGAAAGCAAAATGATTTATTTTAAAGTCTTGAAATGTTTGTGGTCATAATCAGCTTTCAAAGGATCTGTTCCAGTGGTATGGGATGTCATTCCTATGCAAAAATAAAACCAAGTAAAAGGCTTTTTAATTCACCTGCGTACAGAGGGCTGCATTTGTCCTGCAGCAGTTGGGAGACTTTATAAATATTTCAGCTGTCAATTGATAAACCCTTCAGGCAGGCCCACATTAGGAGGCATCACAGTGTCCCACGTGTCCTGTTCTACACGTGGGGCTAAACTGTGCTCCACATCATGTCACCCATTTTGACTGCTGCTAGCTGCACTCAGGCAGCAAAAGGTTCTGTAGCATAGGCCCAATCAGACTCTAATTTAGGTAGCAGAGATGTCATCTGCTTTAACAGGGAACATACAAAGAAAACTCAGCTCGGTCAAGAAGGCCACAATTTTTACAATGTGCTTGTGTGGATCCTGTATTGGCACATTCACCTTAATGCAAGGAATATGCACAAAGTACCCATGTTGCCTGAGTCTCACACTGGTGTCTATTTGCAGTGGGGTGTGGGTGGGTGGGCATGGAGAGCAGGGCATGGTGGTGGTGCAGGGAGATGGAAGAGAAGGGCAGTGGAAGAACCATCTCACAAGAGGCTCAGTTCCCTGGCCTTTGCTTTAGGAGGGTGGGATGGTGTGCACGGAGTGCTGCATGGCCCCTCGTTTACCTCACATCTCTTTCTTGGACAGGAACCCCTGTTATTTAGGTTTTGCATGAGTGAAGGCAGGGTCAGTCTTTATGGGTGCATATACATGAGCAGGGAGGCTGTAATGTGTTGTGATTTTAGCAACAACACTTTGGACACTCCTGGGTTGAATTAAGAACCATGTATTATTATAATTCTCTGGAATCATATCTAGGGTGGATCTTAACAATGGCCTTCAGTATATGTATGCAGAACATATACTTGCTCTGCCTCTGACTTGACCAGTCCAGTCCTGTGGAGGGAGAGGAACAAAGAATGTCTCTGTCTCCTCATGGCAGAGCCAATGGAGTCCCCAGTGCTGCAAAACTGCCACAAGCAAAATGAACCCTGCAGTACTGAACATGCGGGCTTTGGCCTTTAAGGGACAGTACAAGGAAAACACAATCTGACACAACAGACTGCTCATACACCCTGGCATTCCAGCATGTCAGAGCAGACTCAATTAATCGAGTCTGCTGGAGCTTAGCAATTGCCGCACTCCAGCAGCCTCCTGCATGTCGTGTATCATTGCTCTGTGCTTCAAAATGGTGGTGAGGGTATTTGAACTAAAGCTCTTTGAATGAGTTTTAGTTCAAGCGACCTGGCAGTATTTTGAAGCATGGGGACATTGACACATGAGACACAGAGGTGGAGCCTCTCTAATTAAAGCACCACTCCCCTCAACCCATGCAGCACATGAAAAAATGCCGTATGATGCAGCACTTTTATTCCATTTTTAAAACCTTGTTTTCCCTGTAAGGCCAAACAGTAATCCCCACTCTACGCTGCTCTAAGGGATGTGCAGATCTTGGCATGTTTTGTTTGTATTTAAAAGGTCCTTGTCCACAATTAACAGGAGGAAGCAGGATCTTGCCATTAGAGTGAGACTCAAGAGAGGAGGGTTCAATCCTCTCTTCCTCCACATGATTTCTCTGTTGTCTCAAGCAAGTCACATAGGGTTCAACAGCAGGCCCCAGTGAGGATGGGACCAAACACACCACACTCCTCTGACTCCTCATGCACACTCCAGATCAGAAATACACTACTGGGGCTTTGCTGGCCCATCCCCAGTGCTGCTTTCAAGCCCTTGGTCTTTGGCAGGGCTGAGAGAGGGTACTGGCAGCAAACCCAGAACCACCTCCCTGACAATTGCAGGTCTTATGTGTGCCTTCATGAGTGAGCACAGCATGCTTGGCTCTGTCCTTTCTGGGAACCACTGCTGCAGCAGCCTAGATAAACTTTTAGTAGCAGATTTTGAAAGGAAGCTGTGTATCTAAGGGGTCAGCAAGGTGCACACTGGGATTTCCAACAGCACCTTAGTCATGTTGACTTTATTGGCATTTAAGGAGCCAACCTGCTTTGACAGTTTTACTAATACCAGCAAGTGCCTATCCATCCCTTCAAAATCCTGGTAATACCTTGCAAAATCTACCCTTTAATCTCTTTATGCATCAGTTTCCCCCTCTGCAAAGGTGGGGTAATAATCTTTATCTGATCTGCTTTGCCAGTTCAGAGCAGGGGCTGTTTCTCACTACCCTGTTGTAGGTATATCTCCTAGCACGTGTGGGGCTTTGAATCATTGCAGTAACAAAAAATAACAAGGAAAGTCACCATGACAGCTTATAGGCAAGGAAGTTGCTTCCATAATGGACAAGCACAACCCAATATCTTCTAGAGCACTACATGCTCTTAAATACTGATTAATTGGCTACATGGTAGCAATACAGCAAAACTGTTACTATATTCAGGAGGAAATTAGGGGGCCTAGTGCCTATGACGTCACAATCTGCTGGTTAAAAAGTGTTGTCTAACAGTTAGTGTATAATGGGGGTCCTAGTAATTAGTGTTATTCACTGTGGGACTTGTAATTAATGAAGTTGTCCCTTTCCCTGATTTCCCTAACTCTACTGATCTTGGCATTCTTCCAGTCTTCCTATTTCTTCTGCATGTGCTCATAGAATCGTAGAGAAGTAGGGCTGAAAGGGACCTCCAGAGGTCATCTAGTCCAACCCCTGCTTGAAGAAGGATCATCCCTATCCAAACCATCATATACAAATCCATAATCTAATCTCTTTGTAAAACTAATGTCAACCCAGACACAACACAAGATTTAACACTCTAATCTGCCACAGGTAAAGCAAGGGAACCACAGCAGCCAACATCCTGCTTCTGTAAATCGTGTTAATATACACTTAAGAGATCCCAGGAATAGGGCCCTGCCTTCTACTATAGAGGAAGGCAAGCCCACCTCCCCACAGTCTATACCAATCTGACCATGGGATAAAATTCCTTTCTGACCCAAAATTTGGTGATTGGTCTGACCCAGAGTGGAGAGGCAAGACCCTCTAGCCAGGAACCTCCAGCTTTAAGTCCCAGCAGGAGCACTGGCACACCCCAGTCAAAATCCACCATGTGCTTATCTGTGCTAACCTGAAACACAAGACCACTGTGTTCCCCATTGCCATGTTCAAGTTATCTGTACACCTCACCTCTGCTTCCATCTAAACCTGACCTCTGATTACAGTCCAGACTGGTTCTTTCCCATCTCTTCTCTAACCTCCGCAACTCACCTGCACTCCTAGCTTGAGCATGGAGCTGCCATCTGGCAACCTGGAGAGGTAGTTCATGCATCATAAGCACAACCTAGACCATGAATAACCAAAAATGTTCCCTCTGACTCAACAAAGTACCCTTCTTTTTAGCTGACTCTCTGGGCAATGCCTGGTCCCCAACAGACTCAACACCTTGCAATTAGAAACAGGCCTAACAGTTAAGCAAATTTCAGTTCTGAAGTGAGGCAATAACAGCTGGAATTTCCCAGCTACCCAACATACACACAGAAGGGTTTGGCTTCTGTCAAAATAAAGGAACTGACTCCACATTTTTTTCAGTGTTCTGACATCAAGGCAAACTTCATTGAAGCAATGCCAGCCTAAAAACCAATATAAGAAAGCTGGAGCCCCAGCCGAACATTTGTGCTAACTCCATAATGGAAGCTAATTCCATTTACTAATGTGCAATAAATGTTTTTTTTCACAATGTGTAATAAAGATTTTTATGAAATGTAATTACATTATTACATGCTGTGTATACACCCTAATAAAGTTAATGGATGCAATAACAGTTATAGGAATATGTTCCTCTACTAGAATTATTATTAATGTTAAAAATCAGGAAAATTCACAAAGTAATATTTACACTAAGAGCTAGATTTTTCAGCCCAGATCAGCTACTGTTTAGGCAGTTCAAAGAAGCTGGCAAGATTTTTTAAAAAGGCTTGACATCCTGCAGCTCCCATTAAGATCAATGAGCTGTGAGGCAAGCTGCAATCAGGTAGGTGTGGATGTGTGTAAAGTCAATGTTATATACATTAAAGACATATACCTTTTTTACACACAAACACATGCACGCACATATGTAAAACTAAGGACTAGAGCTACAAGGAATCTGCAGTAAGTGTTTATTACATTAGTTTGTGTTGGAGAAAAAATTACAACAGTTGTGAAAACTCAAAGGCTACATCTGCTAAGGAGCTATTTTTTAAAGAGGTGTTAATCATATTAGACCCATTATTGGATCTTTAAAACCTTTATGAAGCAAATTCTCAAAAGGGCAGAAAAGGAAGGGAAACCTAATTGCAAGACATAAACAACAGAGTTGGTTTCTTCTAACATCCTTGATCAAAGAAGGCCATTTCTGCCTTGGTGCAATATTTTTGCCAGTGGTTTCATCTGAATCAGAAAAATCCACAGAACTGCTTAAGGTATCAAGACTCCATTTTTAGTCGAATGAGGTGCAGCCTGTAAGCACAGGTGCTTATATCTTTCCAGACCATGATCTGGTATGTGGAATGCAGCGCTGTAAGAAAAGCAGCAGAATATATTCCCACTGAAAGTGAGGGATTTCTAGGGTTTCAGTTGATGTGTTTGTTCCACAGGTGGCCTGGTAATTCTGAATAATTTACTTTCCCCTTGGCAGAAGTAGTATGATGGTGATTTTGGAATTTACTATAATCAAATAATAATGACAAACACGTGCAAAAAAGGGAGGGAAGAGGCTGTCTGAAATGTAGAAGAGGTGGGACCCAGCAGAGTATAAAGCTTAATTTCAGTCCCTGACAGGTCAATCTAGGGCTGATTCAAATATGATGCAGGGGTATTTATCAGGCTAGTTCACATAGTTACACATACCCTGGTTTAAATGATCAGAAACTGGTTTAAACCTGTAACAGAACAGAAGCTCAGTGCACATAAAACAGTTTCAAAATGGCTGAAATTGTTTAAGATGAACCTGGATGAATGTAGTATCAGACTTAACTGATTTGGGTTAAACTGGTTTATGAAACTTCTGTCCCAGACCCCTTCCTGGTTCCAGTTAAATCACAGTCCTTCAGCATGCTTTCCAGTCCTGGGCTGAGCTGTCCTGTCTGCTTCAGAGAGCAGGGCGGGCCCCACCCAGGCCCACCCCTCTTCTCCCTACCTGAAGCAGTGAAGGCTGCCTGACAAGGTGAGGAGCCCAGCTGGTGATGTAGCCTAGGCTAGCCTGACTGGGGTCTAGAGCTAGGGAGGGGAGTTGAACACCCCTTCCTCTGCTCAAACTTACTGTTGGCTGCAACTGTGGACTACAAATCCTAGAGGCACCTGGAAGCAGGAAGAGGAAATGAACACACAGCCAGGGAGCCATGCTTTTGGCCTGAGTTGCTGTAGGCATGTGGCTGCATTTCCTGAATCAAAGGTAAATGTCTGTTCACTTCTATTGCAATTTAATCTGTTCATCTTAGACTAGCTTGCAAAGACTCAATTGATTTAGCCTTGGGCTATTTGACTGTCTGTACTTAGTTTCAGAGATTGTCTTAGCCTAAAAGTTGGATTTTATGAAGAAATCACTGTTGGTATTGGAACTTTGTACATCAGATCAATAGATAACCTATGGCATTTTGAAGCAAAAGCTCTTCTTCTCTTGGGGTTGTCCCTCAACAGATTCATCTACTCTTTGTTTCTTCTGTGTGGCTGGACAGGGTGTGTCCACACAGGAGTTGCATAACACCAGAAGGTGTAGGCATACCAAAACCTGCTTTAATTGGTTGACTAACAGTGGCAGTGAAGACACAATGGTACAGGTAAGCAATGGAAGGACAAGTATGTATACTTTGTTGGACTGCTGAAATTCCTCATGGCTGTTACCTGAGCTTGCTAAGTTAAAGCTACTGTGGGCAGGCTTACCCAGATTTCACTCACACCTTGTGATTACTAGGTAGGTGTATGTCATGACTCTGCACCCCACGTTATGCTGTGACACAGTCTAACAAACATTTACTGCAACTGCTCCAGTTCCTGCTTTCCCATGCATTGAAAAGGGAGTTGATATTTCTCAGCCTGAACCTCCATCAACACATTCTCATAATGACATCCCCTTGGAGGAATGACTATGCTTTAAAGCAGATGCAGCCATGGATGTTGGCAGGGGTTTATACTTTACTGTAACAGGACCATGTTAGGTAATTTAAAATATCTCTGGTAATGCAGCAGGTAAGAATTAATTAAAGGAGAGATGGAGTACTACAGCAGGGGCCTTCATGGGGAGAGGACTGGTTCACACTAACCTAAAGGGGAGAGAGGTAGTTAGCCATGTTAACCAGAAACCAGCAGAAGGCAGGGCAGCGTGGCATCTTATGCGTACGCATATACCAAGCCAACTTAAGGCGACTTAAGTAAGTCAACTTAACATACTAGAGCTCCTTGACATGGTGGCAGCCATCTTGTGAGCTAAGTTGACTTAACTAATACACTTTGAATAATACACCCCTGCTCCACATATGTGTGTATGCTCTGACAGTTAAGTTGACTTATAAAGTTTAAGTCAGCTTAACTGTCAGAAAGTTAATACATATGTACACACACTTAAAGACTAACTCAAAAGTGCCACCCTGCACTGTCTTCTGCCTAAAGGGGAAGGGCAGGATTTGTACCAAGGATATCTTTTCTTGCAATGAAATCCAGAGGAAGGTGATTGGAACCTGGTTCCAAATGGTATAAATCACATCCCACCATTTTCCCTCAGTCAGTCAATTCAGACCTGACCAACCAGCTGGAATTAGGCAGTGGCATGTTTGAGCTTCAGGTTCAGCCTCTCTTTTATATAAGAACAATTCTGACTAAGTGAGAAGTTTCTTTCAAATGGAGCTGATTGGCTTTTACGCAGCCACCAAGAGGAGGGATTTGATGAGAGGGCTGAAGTTGGCATTAACTTTCAGTGCTCTTCACTTGCTTCTCTGCCACTCCAGTTCACTCCTTTTGGGTGTGTGAAAGTTGCTGAGGGGGAGAAAATGCTATTTTCCTCCACCCCTCCCTCTGAGAATAAAAAGTTGGGCTTTACATATATGTTGCATGTGGGAAAGAGATTGGGAACATTGGATTTAGCATAGCGCATCCCACCAGATAGGGCTAAACCAGTACCCTGTCACCAAAAGTGACCAGCACCAGATGCTTCCATAAAGGATGAAAGGAATTCTGTAGAAGGCAGATGTGA
The DNA here is from genome assembly GCF_030867095.1 of Alligator mississippiensis. Classification (NCBI taxonomy): domain Eukaryota; kingdom Metazoa; phylum Chordata; order Crocodylia; family Alligatoridae; genus Alligator; species Alligator mississippiensis. Next base: position 137,150,700 of record NC_081825.1, on the reverse strand, counting down.
GAATTTTATGCCAAGATCATTTTTTCCAAACCACCAATAATCTGAAACTGGCACATCTGCCGAATCATTAGATTATACTGCATCCCAGGGCTCTGGGGAACAAATCTTCAGACAGTGAGGAAGTGATGGAGCAACACCACTTTATACCAGCTGGCAACCTGCCCCTTAGCTTTTTACAATCCTGGATGTTCAAACTCTAGAGAGTATTGTTCCCATGATTAAATGGCATAATCCTTTCTGAATCTTGGGGTAGGGAACTTCACAGGCTGATTGTGTGGGGGGAAAATAAAAGTTTTTCCTCTTATTGGATTGAAATCTTGCTGTCTTTTAAATTAAATTGAGTTACCCTCTTGCTCTTGCATTACAAGAGAATGAAGGGCAGCCCTTAGCCCATCTTCTTTATGTGACACAATTGACTCTACCTTTATCATGTCTCTGCTCATCTCCTCACTAACACAAAGAAACCAGATATTTTCCAGTTGAGCTCCTGGGCCTCTCCTGTCCCTAAATTACGATTCTTATACCAAAGCTCTGAAAGATGATTGGATTTGAACAGATACTTTATTAATAACATTTTCTGGTGGCATGCATTAAAGAGATATGCAAGTTGTATAAAGGTTTCTATACCTCTCTGGGAGTCCTCCCCTCCCTCCCCATCTCGGATTACTTTTACAGCTTTTATTAATGCCTCCACAAACCACAGAAATACAAAGGGCAAATGTGGGGTTCATGTAATGTTAGAAACATTTAAACTGAAACAAAATGAAACAGAGTTAAAAGCTGTGGCAAAAATCTTTACTCCACTAGGCAAATTCTGGAGAACTGGGACAGAAAAATGATATTTTTTTTACTGTGGGTTTTTTTTTTTTTCAAACCCATTTCATTTTCCTACCCTGCTTGTAATACCAGCTGGAAGCATGAAATAAAGCTGTTTTCTCCAGGCAAAATCCTGCTTTTAGATGTTCAGAGATGTCCTCTCCATTGTCAGCTACATATGCAGAACACACATATAATTTGTTCAGAACTTGGGTTGTTTAGGGGCTTTTTGCTTCAGAGGATTGGATCAGCCTCTAACAAAATAAAGGTTAACCATAATAAGCTCATCCTCACAGGTTTTCTAGAATTATCTATCCTTCCTTAACAGTGTGCTCCAGAGGAGAGTTATCTAGAAGACTTGGGAGACCCAGGGTATATCTACATAGCTGCTGCCAGGAGCACACCCTTGCCACCTACCTCCAAGCCCATGCCAAGTATGGAAATGGGTGTTGAAGCCATCCTCCCGCAGACACTCCAGAGGTCTCCAGAGCAACTGTACAGGGATGCCCAGAAGCAGCATCATTGCTGATCCAGTGGATGAGACAAGCATGGTCAAGATCATCTGCCTATACCTCGTTATGGTGGGGATGCGGTGTAGGCTCTTTTTCCCTAATCTGTTTGTTCACCTCCTGTGTGGCCTTGAGGAAATTCATGCATCCCTCAGCAATTCTGCTTCTTCTGCATCCCTTTGTCTGTCCCAAGGAACTTACAGACTAAAGAGAGGCCTTGAGCCAGATTGTATTACACCTATTGGGCACCTAAGTGGATTTATGCACCTAAGTGAGACCCTGTTTCCACCTTAAAATACTGTTGATGTGAAAGATGGGTAGGTTCTCTTCCTCTTCATCCTTGATGCTTTCTGGGCATGTCTACATATTCATTAATGCACTTTTGTTAATGCACATTCAGTTAAGTACCTCCATTGTGAGGTACTAGAAAAAGGCACATTAGCCTATTTTAATGCACATTAGTAAAAGAACAGTTTTGTGATGCTTTAATGTGCATTAAAATAGGCTAATGCACAATAAAGTGCACATGTAGACACACCCTCTGTGACTTAGGCTTAAAGCTAAGATGACTGCATGTTACAAAAGTATGTGCATTCAAAGACTCTCAGGATCTTAACAGAGTGGAACAGGAGTACACTTAAGGAACTAGTGGGTATAGTAGGATGTTGGCCTTTCTCTTTGGTCAAGAGGCAGTCTTTCACTTTGTGTCTACCACCCTTCCCCCCCAAATAACAGGAATAGAGCCCTCACCTCAGTTAAGGTTGTCATCCACCACTCACTACACACATAATATAGGTAGCAATAAGAAGCTGAGCATTAGAACTGAAACCTGATGTGCTGAGCTGAACTGGAATCTTTTAATAGTTCCTCTTTTAATATTTCCCATCCTTTCTCCCTTCCATTCAGTTACAGCAGTTTGCTATGGTGGGTATCTGCTGTAACACACTGCCACCCTTTCCCTACCATCTGTCACAAAATTAGGATTGAAGCTCTTTTTCCTAATAGAAAGGATGAAGAAGAACAGTTCTTTAAATTCCATAGAGTAAGTCCAGGTAGAAGAGGTCATTCTGAATGTACAGTGACCAGGCTTTGAATACTCCTTGAAAATGTCCAAAGGAAGCAAAACAACCATGAGAAATGGTGTAAGACCGCAGGAAAGGATGTCACTGTTTCCTTCTGAAAATGCCTTATTTCTAGGTGTGTAAAATCAGCCCAAGGTTGTCCTGATAACTTTCAGAGAAGCAGAGAAGAGAAGGAAAAGGACAGAGACTTGGGCTGGGCATAAAAAAGCATCCCTCTAATACATTTCCTGTTCTGGAATGCTCCCATGTTTTACTAGGACACTAGATTGGTGTCTCCATCATCCCATTCTCTTCAGAAAAAAATGTTGCCTGTCACAGAGCATTTAATCACTTGTGTGCTTCTAAACAAAAGGCCTACACTTCAGCCCCTAAATCCATATTTGGCATCTCAGTTGGATTGCAGATACCTGTGTATTGTGTTGAGCTCCTGAATTAGCACTTAAGTTCAGCAGATGTGTCTTTCCAAGCTGTACCCCCTTTGACAATGTATAAACACATCGGGCTCAACACTGTCCCCAGTGAGCTCAAAGGGAGTATCCCAATGGCAGCAGGGTTGTCTCACCACCTGATTTCTCATAATGTAGGTTTTGTTTTACATTTATAGCAAAGAAGTGCAGTGGATCTGAGACCCATGCCTTAGAGAGACCATCTTATTCTTTACCAGGAATCTGGGTTTTCCATTTCCCATGAAAAAGCACAGATTTCCCCCTTTGAAGTGGGAAAACATGGCTTTCCCCTTTTGCAAACAGCTCTCTGGAGGCTGGCAGAGTTCCCAGCTGCAAGAGCTGCTTGCAAAAGGGCAGAAAACCCTAAGTCCTGTCTGCAGGGGGAGGAGGCAGAGGAGGGTCCTGAGAAAATGAATCAGCCAGGGCTGCCTCAGACTCACTGTCCCTCACTTTGGCCTTTGGGGTAAGTATGGCTTTTGGGTGCTAGAGGCAGTTGGGGGGCGGGGGCCTCCAGCAGGGCTGAGGGGAGCAGGGGGCTGTAGGTTGGGAATGAGGGGCACCAGCAGGGCTGGGGGGGGGGGAGGCTGGTGGGCTGGGTAAGGGTCATGCTGCGAGGTGGGGGGGCAGGGTCTGTAGGAAAAGTGAGCAGGGCAAGCAGGGCAAGAGGGTGTGGGTGACACTACAAAGGTGGGGGGGGGGGGCTGTGGGGAGAGCCAGCAGGGTGGGTGGGTGGGGCTGGAGGAGCATAGCAAGGTCCATGGGCATTCTCAGGCTGGCACAGGGGAACCTGAACATCATCCCCATGCTGGGACCCAGCTTCATCACGCCTCATTGGTTGTAGGGGTGGGTAGGCAGGATCTCATACCTGTGGTGGCTGTGGTGCTGCAGCTCCAGGGACACTGAGGCATGTAGGGTGTTGCTGCTGTAGCACCTGGGCATCATCCTGTCCTGCACTGTGAGTCGCCTCATGCCCAGCTATGCTGCCTTGTCCTGCAGCAGCTTGGGCTGGGACTGGGGCACTGCCCAGCCTAGGTAGCAGTGCCTGGCAGGCTGGGCACTCTTGGGGCAGTGTTGGAGGCTGGGGTTGGGGATGCTGCCCAGCTGGGACAGGCAGCAGCAGCACTGAGTCTGCTGGTTTAGCCAGGCTGAGCCATGTGCCCTGCAGAAATCTGGGGGAGGGGCACCAGCATATCAGGGCTGCTAAGCACCACAAAGCATTGGGGGGACACCTGCAGCTGGATTTGCATCCTGGTGAGCAAATGGGGCAGGGGGAGCTCAACTTTTCCATGGTAAAAAATCCAAAATCAAATGCTAAAATAAATAGGTATTTAGAATGCATTCTATTATAATGATTGTGGCACTGGTAGGCTTCCAAAATGTAAATATATCCATAAAACATTGTGTTCAGGTGACACACACACACACACGTACGTGTGTGTGTGTGTGTGTGTGTGTGTGTGTGTGTGTGTGTGTATATATATATATATATATATATATATATATATATATATAGTGTTATTTCATTTTAATCATGGAAAATACAGATTTGGGATTTTTTAGTCGGGGGATTTGGGGAGGAATGGGGGGTTATCAGAGAATTTGGGCATTTAAACAGAGAAAACCAGGATCATTGCTCTTTACAATGGAAATGAACAGAATATGGTGCTCAGAGCAGCAAACACACTATGCAAAACTCATTAACAGTTCAAGAACAACCCTCCCCCAGTCCCTGTCTCCCAACTCTAAATGGAAGTATCTTGTGAATTTGAAGGCTGACTGGAAGTAAGAAGCACATCAACTCTTGATTAGCTGGCCTTTTCTTTCCTTGTCTTTTTTGTCTGAGTGAATAGTGGGGAAAACCTTTGGCTGATAAATGTGAAAAAATCAAAATGTAATGTCACTTTCAAAATCAGTGTTCTAGTTATTTGTATATAGAACTTGCCTCTCTTACCTTGCCAACTGTCTGTTTATCTCCATGGGTGGATATAGGATTTTAAAAAGGGGGGTACAGATGGTGATACATCATCACATATAACAATACATTTTTGTCTAGTTAAAAAGTAGCTAGAAGCTTTAGTAATATGCAAGGGGCCTAGGGCTATATTATTCAGTTTAAGATCAAAGGAAAAACAAATATGATTTTATTGGAATGTGCATTAATTTGCTATATTATGTATAAAAAACACAACAGACTAGGCAAAAATAATCAAAAGATGTTGCTTCATTAGTCCTGTAGTCATTAGAATAAAATGTACAGCTCTTCTTCAGATTCACAAAACAAAAGCTAGCCTTCTTGAGCATCTTGACAGTGCATCCAGTGCTTCACTGAAAATTATTTCCATACCTCAGTTAATGTTTTCAGCTAGCATTAAAAACAGTCTGCAGGACTGTGAAATAGGAGCTATATTAACAGGAACAGTTGATAGACAGCAAAATTGCAAAAGAAAGGATAGGATGATTGATGGAACATCAAGACTATGTAAAAGGATAGCAAGTTGTTAACACATGTGGAATGAAGAGCTTAGAAAGATTCAAGTGCATTACAGTGACCCATGAAGTCAATTGACTCCCTGTAATTGGGTTGTGCTGCAAGCCGCGATGCCCCCTGGTGGCTATGCAACCAGTACCATGCTTTGTCTCTAGGATACCCTCCTCTTCTTCTTTCTTTATTGGATGGAAAGGGAGGCTGCCTAAGGGTCCTAGCATGAGCCTCAATCTGTCTGACAGCTAGCAGGTCTCCCCTCCTCTCCCTTCGAGGCTAGCTGGGACCTGCTTTCCTCCCCTTAGTCCCTTCCTCAGATCTCCAGACCACTAGTAAACTATTACAAAGGAATAAGCCCTCTGGCTATAACACCAGCTAACCCACTCTGAGTCTGAATGTAAACAGTGGCTACCTGTCTACACAACTAGTCTTCCCCTTATCATGGGTCATACTCCTCTACAAAGCAACAGCATTGTTTGCTTCCCCCAAGGTAGCCCCAGTGTTAGATAGGAGCTCTCCTGGCTCCTCCTGCTCTGGACCTGCTTCCACTGCAGCCTCCAGGGCCAGATTTATTGCTCTGGCCCAAGTCCTGAGTTTATATGGCTGGAAGCCATGCCCCATTTTGATCATGGGGCTCCCTGAGCTGCTGCAATTGTTTTCTGAGTAGGCTTGCTGACTAGACTCCAGTGCAGCTTACTGCTGCTGGTTTTGCTCCTGCAGCAGGGCCTGTGCTTCCCAAGCAGATCTCTGCCCTGCTAGATCATTGCAGAATAACCAGCTCTGTGACAGGCACTCCTAGTCATTGCCTCTTTCCCTGGATGTTTATTTTCCTTGTATCCAGCTCCACCTGCTACTCTTTTCTCCTCAAGTAATAGGAGCCTTCTGGCTCTCTGTTACACTCCCTCACTACTGCCTGAATAGAAATGCTGTTGCCACTGCCAGGCAGTTAGTTTTAAGATCTGGGTGGTCCAGAAATCAAAGGGGCATTTAGCAGTACTGCTGCACCCACCTTGGATCCACCCCCGTTTATCTCTGTGAAATTGTAGTCACCAAAGTCACAAATAAGTTCATGAACAGGAGTGTATGGGGTTGCCTGCAACAGCAGGGACCTGCTTAATGTACCCATTAGGTCTCTTTGAGTCCTGTGTCATAAATGTCTATGTAGATAACCAGGTGGAGAAGTGACTGAGGAAGAAGAAGGCAGGTCTCCAGTGTCATGATCCTGGAGCTGAGCTGTGAGCTCCTCCTAAGACATTAGCAATCGGACAGAAAGATGATGGAAAAATACCTTAGATGTGAGAGTTACACTTTCTTCTACCACCTGTTGTTAGCTGATTTGATATTGGATGTGTATTTGATTTGGTCTACACTGACTGCAAGGTCATGGCCAGCACTGTTGTTAGTAAACACAGTTCCTCAAGATTGCTTTCTAATCTTCTGCAACTTTTAAGTGAAGACAAGCCTTGGGAAAACATGAGCAGATGGATGAACAATGTGAAGAGGGACTAGCAAGGAAGACAAGGTAATTTACCTCTGATTTTATGAATCCCATCAATCATATGGCACAGGAAGGGAAGGGACAAATGAAGGCATGAAAGTTACTTCTAACCCCTCCAGTTGGTTGATTTTTATATGACGATTGAAAGCTGTTGAAACTGCTAATCATTCAAAAGTCTGTAAATGCAAAGGAAAGGCTGCATGTGCAAACTTGATCCTGTTCATATTTACACACCTTTTTTTGACCCGATATGCCTATTTCTCAGCTGACCCATTAAAGAAGCTACCATATGTGGCACACTCCTGCTGCTTCTCTAAGCTTATTGTCATTTCTCTATGGACAGAAAGAATCCAAGTTCTATCTCTTTTTTTGGCTTGTAGTAACCCTTCCTGTGGGATGGGCTTATCAACAGCCTGTCTTCTCTAGCCTAGAATTTTTCTCCCACTGCACAAAGCACTTGATAAATTTTGGACCTTCTATGCAGCTTGTCTCTTCTGGCTTTAGAGAGAAAATGTAGGATAAAAGGGAATATAAGCACCATCTTTAGTCTCAGTTTTCTGGAAGAAAGAATTTCAGGCTTCCCTACTGTAGTAGTTCTATGCGTATCCACACGCGCGCGCGCGCGCGCACACACACACACACACACTCTCTCTGTGTGTGTATGTGTATGTATATGTATATGTGTGTGCATATATATATATGTGTGTGTATGTATGTATGTGTATACATGTGAAGATATATACATATATATACACACAAAGATATCTGAGTCCCAGGATCAAGGGTCTGTTGTTTGATTGGTGGAGCCCACCCACCAATCCGGAGGCAGCACAAGGAAGCAATGCCCCACCCTTTTCCAAAGGGAGGGGGCAAGGAGCAGCTGGACCTGAATTGGAACTGCACTAGCCAGGTCCGGAGAACTTTGGGGGTGGAGTCCCTGAAGAGTATAAAAGGGGAGCATGTTCAGCAAGCTGGGGAGATGATGAGGGACAGCGAGGAGAGAGAAGCTCCAGAGACTGCTGTCCTTGGGACCCTGCTTGAACTTCAGCAGTGTGCAAATCAGTGCATGGGGATCAGGTTCTAGGAGCTGCTCGAGACGGCTTGAGCCTGTGAACCCAGAAAGTGGCTGGGCATTTGGTGTGCAGATTGGCACATGGAGAGCTGGCCCTGGGAGCAGCTCATGGCTGCTTGACCTGTACCTTGTGTACAGGTCGGCACACAGAGAGCCGTCTTGGAAGTAGCTTGTGGCTGCTCACATTAGCCCCCAGCCCAAGGCCAAGTGACCGGAGCCCCACAGTGCGGCTCCACTTTTAACTAAAAGAGCCCCAGTGCCCACAGCAGGGCCTGGGAAAGGGAAGAGGCCCCGGTGTGAGACCGGGGAGTTGGAGCCTGCAAGAGCTTGGCTCCCGTGAGAGAGAGAGCGAGCCCTAGGTGCCCAGTGCAGGGTGCTGGGCCATCAGGGACAGCCAAAGGCGCCACTGGGGAGAGGCTCTTGCGGGATCGGCCACCAAGGGACAAACCTTGACTTCTCCAGAGAGGAAGCATGAGTTACCGGGGAAGCAGGCCCCGCAGGGGAGGCTGACATGGGTGAGGAGGGTCTGCTGCCTCCACCTTCCATTGTGGGAGGGGCGTGTTCACATCCCAGGGCCCTAAAGGGGAGGGGCTTCAGGGAAACCCCTTGGGGAGGTGCTGAGTACACTCCCTGTTTTGAGGTTGGCATTGTTAAGGGCTATATGGCTAGGGGTCATCTTTAAGGGTCTTTATATGGTTTATGCGTTTTATTGTTTCAATGTTTATATTGGTATTGTTTTTTGTGAAGGTTTAAAGAAATATTATGGTTAAGTTACTATCCCTATGTGTTAATTGTGTTGTAGAGGTTGTACGTTATTTGGTTCATATTTGGTATTATATGTGAATTGTGGAATATTCTATATAGTATTATATGTTAAGACTTGTAAATTTTCTATGTTTTATATTAAGCATTTGTATTTATTCTTGTAATAAATTGTACATAGTTAAGTATTTGGTTTTGGCATAGCTCTATAGAGAAGGGAGGAAGCCACTTTAGTAGCTAATCCCTTCCTCAGCACCCTGCTTGACCACCAGCACTGTCAACAGAGGACAGGGCACATCCCCTGGGTGTACCCAGGCTACGAAAGCATAAATTGCTACAGAACAATGTTGTCTGTAACAAAATATATCAAGGAATTAAAACCTTTATGTTTGCAAACAAAACGGGAACTTGCCACACGCTGTCACAACGTGACTCCTTTCTTGTGGCAGCGATTGTCATTAAAATAGGGATGGAAGAATGATCTGCATTTGCTTAATGTTAGGAAGCAATTCTGCCCCTCTAACTCATGTTAAACCAATAGCTTACAACATGCATGGAGCTAAGTCCAAGGGAAGATGCTTATCAGTTGGAGTAATGATGAGACAGCTCTTAATTTTGCATAAACTTCTGAAGCATGCACTTTGGAGAGGAGCTGCCCAAAGACTCCGTTCTAGTGCAGCTCATGACTTGAGACACTGCTGGAATCTAAGCTTTATAGCCATTATTCTCCAGTCTGCCTAAATTGTCTCCTTGTAGCTACAGTCCCATTCTGGGTAGGATATTGAAAAGCACTGTGTTGGCCTACCTCTTCCACTGTTGGAATCACTGTGTGATTTAGAGTTAAAGCAATGCTGAGTGCTTTTGAAAATCCTACACAGGATTGTTTTTATGAGTCGCATTACTCAGTGAACATCCCCGTGGATTTCACCAGTACTATTTCTTGAATTAGGTGCTACTGAATGGAATTAGGGTTATAACAGTGATGTGATGTGAACAACACTTGTTGCACAACGTTTTGCCCCAAAAGTAATGATGACAGGGAACTGGGTGCTGGTGGGTAATCAGAATGCTTGTATTTGGTGAGGTTGGAGACCAGATCACATCTGTAAATGGAATGCACAGTTTGAATATATTATTTAAGAAAAAAATGGTTAAATTAGACTTGAAATACCTGTCATAGTTTTTTGGAATATGGGTCTCTTTCTGCAGTTTGCACAAAACTTCCTGAAAGCTATTTCTGGAGCCCATCTGCCAAGCACATAAAAAAAAAAATTACATCTGATGGCCTAGCATTGCAGTGACTTAACTGAACTAAAGTTTATACCACAACTAGAGAAAGGGGTGGTGCAGGTGTGTGTGATATATATTAGCTTTGAGAGTCAAATCAAATTCTGTAAAATGCCATAAATCTCCAGTAGACCAATAGACCGGAGTGAGATTTTTGAGGGGGAAAAGTATCACACATATAGCTTTATATTAATTCATTTATAAGCATGTTATTAGAGTCAGTTGAGGACTGACTATACTTGAAAAACTATGTGAATGTGTTACACTATGGCTAGAAACAGAAATTACATGTAAACCGGTATACGTGATCGTAAACTGTTTCAAATTTGTAACACGACAGAAGTTCAGTGCACATAAACCACTTTCAAAATGGCCAAAACTGGTTTAAGATAAACCTGGATGGATGTAATATTAGATGTAGTGGATTTAGGTTAAATTGGTTTATTGAGCTTCTGCCCCCTTCTCAGGGTGGGCGGGCTAGCTAAGGCTCAAGCTTTCTGCTCCAGCCCAGCATGAAGATGTGCTCTAGTGTGCCCCAGCTTCTGGTCTGGGCCACTTCAGGTATGTGGTTTCATTTCTGAAATCAAAAGTGAATGTCTGTTTGCTTGCTTATTGGTTCAATCTACGCAGCTTAGACTAACCTGCAAAGATTGAATTTATTCAGCCTTAGGTTTTTTGATTGTCTGTACTTAGCCTTAGAGAGTGTTCCCTTTTCACTTCTCAGGTTTGCCACACAACTAAGATAGTGGGGGCATTTCTATTGTGCCTCCTTTAAATTAATTGGCTGCTGAGTAAATTATTGTTTATTTGTGTAATAAATGTGCTGCACTATCAGATGTAATTTTTTGTCTTCCATTGACTATTTACTCTTGTTGAATACTAATGTATAATAATGCACCATTAGTGAAGACAGACTGCCATGATAATAATTCAAAGTAAAGAGCATATATCATGGGGCTGCAATATGTTTTTGTACTCTCTTTTTCCTCCCTCTTGAAAAAAGTACTATATTGAGATATAGATCTCTCATAGATTTGGTTATGACCTTTGTTATTGTTTGAGTTTTAAGCTAGTAGATGTAGTTCTAGCCATGTTGATGCCTATCTCCAGGATGGCACACACATATTCTGCCACTTGAAAGAGCTTTAGTTTGCTTTTTGACCTCTTAGAGTTGCATAATTTCAATGCCACAGTCCTGCTAATTGTTCTGACTTCCAGCAAATACTGTGCTATTATCTAAGCGGTGATTCAAGGAACATCCAACTGTAATGTGCTCTGTTGTACCAACAAGAGAAACATGCAAAATATGATACAAATGCAAACCAAAGTCTATTAGCCAATTAATGAAATCTCTCTGTTTGGAAACTCTCAGAGGCCAATCTGCGGGGGTGTGCCATGTATGCCATAAAACCCCTTTGGACAAAAGGCAGAAAACATCTGGTGTCTTTTTTAAATAAAAACCATAATTGTGTTTTTAGGCCTTGTTGTCTGCACATGATGGTAATGGGCCTGCTAGGCATAATTAGCTGACAAGTGACAAAAGAGACCACTGTAGCTAACAGGAGGCTGAGTGCCAGAATCATTAGATGGATTGGGTAGCAGCCATGAGAACTAGCAGTTATGTGGCTGATGCATGGGAGGCAGGAAGGTAGAGTTTGTCTGAATGCAGTGGGTGCTGGGAAAAGGAAGCTGGATACAATAGGAGTGAATGAAGTGGGGCTGGCCATTTTGTAATTCATCTTATGAAAAATGGATCTTCTGTGGCCTTTTTATTTTTGTCTGAATGTAATGATTGCACCAGTTCTTCTTAGTCACTCAGGGCCAAATCCCTGCTTTTTTCCCTCAAATGAATAATCTCTTGGAAGACAATGGGGTATTTGTGCGAAGAGGATAAACGGGATTTGCGCCTGAATTTAGTGCATGTCAATGTGGAAAGGGACTTTTAAAAGCTCCAGACATTGAACTAACTCTACACCAGTTACAGTCAGGGGTAAAATTCTCCTTAGTTCCTTAGGAGCAGGGTTAGTCAATACTAGCTGCTTTGGAGACTCTCTCCTGTGGTGTATTTTTGCACCAAGAGCATGAGCGTCGGGAACATTAATGGATTAAGATGATGTTAGCTATCAAAAGAGAGAGTAGACCATCTTTTTTTCTCCCTAGAGCATATCAAGAAAAGCCCTTACTTAACTCTAAACCCAAGAGTTATTCCCTTGATTTTGACAGGAGTGCTCACAGATTTGCATGCAGCCACAACATTTTGTTCGAAATCTTATGCAAATTACTTTGAGAAATGTATAACTCTATACTCTGCATGCAGCGAACCAATTTCAAGTCAACCCATCCTACCCTTCTCAGTATTAGAAGTAGGTCATGCCCTTGTACATGGATAGGTGGATATTAGAGAAGAGATTTTGGTATTTGAAGGGTATCTGAGTAGTTAACGCAGGGATAGCTGGGACAATGGGTTTGCTCAATGTGCTGATGATGTTGGTTGTCTGCGGCCATTTGATGGGGAGAAGGCCTTTGGTAAGTTTAAACTCCACACACAAGAATCAGTTAAATGAGCTCAGCATCAAACATGGGGAGCTGAAACAAACTTACTGAATGCAGTTGAGCTGGCCTCTCTGCTGAGTTGTCCCATCAACTCAAGTATCAACTCAATCCCCTAGCTGTTGTGAAGCAAGCATTGCTTTTACTGGGCACAATTTCACCCTTGTCCAAACCAGGAGTCACAACCTGAGAAACTACCTAGGGCAGAAGGTAGGCAAAATCCTACTGGTCTTAATCTATTTGGGCCAATCCCTTGGCTTTGGCTCCAGCTATTTTGGATTGTCTGCCTTGGAGGTGCAAAACATCCAGGGACCTGTCTTAAAGGGGAACCAAGCCCCTTTGGGCAGAAGCAAGCACTTAGTTGGCATACAGCCTGCATTTTCAACTCTATTGTGGTGGCAGAGAGCATGGACGTCTACTGGATATCAAAGTAGTCCCTATGGGTGCTGTTACAGGTTACTTTTAAACCATTTAAAACCTGTAGAATCTTAGGCCATCTTAAAGTTAGAACGGTTTCAGATTAGTCACAGGTTATGGTTTAATGCTATCTAAAACCTGCACAACTCTGCAGGGGCGTGGATGAGACTACCTTGTGTCAAGTTCAGCACAGAATTGTGTAGACTGGTCTTAAACCTTGGGTTGAATTGGTTAGTGACTTCAAAACATTTGAACAAAAGGTCAGGAACAGGGGGGCAGGTTAGTAGGGTGATCCTCACCAAAAGCCACACATGATACAAACTGAAATGGGAGAAGAATCTGTGAAATGCTGAATGGAGCACCCATAACACATGTTCTTTTTTTCCTTTTTGTTTAAGTTCTGATTGATTCATTTTGCTTTGCTTGTGTGCACCTACAGTGAATGAACACGGTTAATGCAATAGTCAATGTTGTGCAAGGCCTGATGTGCCAGTTGCACAAAATAATGCACACAGCGATGCTCCTCAAAGAAGCTGAAGAATAATTTCCAAGCCTGAGATTTTTTAGCTTAAAATAGCTTTCAAATGCAGTGGGAATTAAGAAATATCTTCTTCACAGAAACTTCACTGAAGTACATCCCTTATTTTCCATGTACCCCCCCTAAAAATGTAAAGGGAATGTTTCCAAAGTATAAAGAAGTCACATTTTCTTTTCTTTCCTTTTTATCTTTCTCTCTCTCATTTTTTAAACAGGGAAAATCCTTTCTTGTCCAGCTCAGGTGTTCACTATGAACAGGAGGGTCAGAATAGGATTTTGAATGAGGTGGGGACATTTAGCCCTGCTGTAATACTTGTAGGAGAATAGGTGACCATAATGAACAGAGAAACCTCTGTGGAAAACCCAGGTGCTCAGCTGGCATGGGGGAATCAGTAGACAGGTGCTTCTCACATTGTATTTGTGGTAAAGCAATTACTCTTATTTCACTGGAACACTATTCCTGGAGATATCATGGGGCTGAGAAGTGATCATTCATGGTCCATAAAGGTCTTACACTACTTCTTGCAAGAAATAGGGGTGAAAATTCCTAATTTGTGTCCAAATGCTCATTATAACTCTTTTGAGTTTATAGAAGCCTCATTATGCTAGGTGCTTTACAAACAGAAACCAAGATGGTCCTGGCCTCAACCAGCTTTCTTTAATAGGCATAATAATTGCATCTATCTAACCAAAACTCCAGTTTTTAAATGATGAGATTGCTTTTCCCCAAACTAGTTTTCAACTATGTAGCATAACAGAGATTGCCCACTTTATTCCACTGAAAAGATAGCCATATTTTACTGATGGGAAAAATTACTCTTATGTACAGACTCAGGATGAAAGGCATCACATAAATGTCAGGCTCTAATTAGGTTGGATACTATGCTGCTGTAAACTGAAATAGCTCTATTGATTTACACAAGGTAAAAATCTGGTCCATTATTTTGAATTATTCTCTTGAAGTTCAGACCACGCTTATTGTAGTATAGGAATGCTACTTTGTGCTTGGAAGTGTAATCAGATGGGGCACTGGATATGAATTTCCCATTTCTAGCTTTCCTATTTACCTGTCGGGGTCACTATTCTCTGTACCTCCGTTTCCCTACCTCTAGAATGGGGATACTTAACTTATTGGCAACCACGGTCCTGGTTGAGTATCCCCCTTATAGCTTCTCATTGGGAAGCACTGCTTGCAGACACATACTAGATTCATATGCTTCTAAATTCCCTTGGCTCTGGGAAGGGCTGGGCTGTGGCCTCTTCAGTGCAATCCCCAAGCCCAGACTATCTGTCCAATACCAGGCCGATTTCTGGACACCAGTTACTGAAGTACATCACTTCCCAGGGCTTTATTGTCATGGCTACTGCAAAAGGTTTTATAAACCCATCATTCTTTACTCATGGATAAAGCAGGGGAGATAAGAAGCATTGGTACAAAAGTTCCCTCCCTCAGAGTCTTCACTCTCTTGAGCATGGTATAGGTTTTAGCTTAAGCTTTCAAGGCTAGGGACAAAAATTACAAATAAACTGGCATAAGTGATTAGAAACTGGTTCAAAAGTGTAACACAACAGAAGTTCAGTGCACATAAAACACTAACAAAATGGCCAAAACATATTTAAGATAAACCTGGATAGATGTATCAGACTTAACTGATTTAGGTTAAATCAGTTTATTTAACTTCTGTCCCGAATCCCCTCCAGATTCAAGTTAGATTCAAGTTCAGCGCTGACAAGTGCAAGGTACTGCACCTGGGGGGGAAGAACCAGCAGCATACCTAGAGGCTGGGGAACTCCCTTCTCATCAGTGCAGAGGCAGAAAAGGATCTTGGAGTCATTATTAATGCCAAAATGAACATGGGCCAACAGTGTGGGGACGTGGTCAGGAAGGCCAACCACACCTTGTCATGCATCCACAGATACATCTCGAGCAGGTCCAAGGAGGTGATCCTCCCCCTCTATGTGACACTGGTCAGGCTGCAGTTGGAGTACTGCATCCAGTTCTGGACGCCGCACTTCAGGAGGGATGTGGACAACATGGAGAGGGTCCAGAGGAGGGCAACCCGCATGATCAGGAGTCAGCGGGGTAGGTCCTACGAGGAGAGGCTATGGGACCTGAACCTGCTCAACCTCCACAAGAGAAGGCTGAGGGGGAGATCTAGTGGCCATTTACAAATTAGTCAGGGGGGACCAGCAGGCATTGGGAGAGTCCCTGTTCCTCTGAGCACTACCAGGAGTGACAAGAAATAACGGTCACAAGCTGGCAGAGGGTAGATTCAGACTAGATATCAGGAGACGTTACTTCACTATCAGGGTGGCTAGGATCTGGAACCAACTTCCAAGAGAAGTGGTGCTGGCTCCTACCCTGGGGGTCTTTAGAAGGAGGCTGGATGAACACCTTACCAGGGTTGTTTGACCCCAGTACTCTTTCCTGCCATGGCAGGGGGTCAGACTTGATGATCTATTCAGGTCCCTTCCGACACTACCAACTATGAAACTATGAACTCACAGTCCCCCAGCATCCCAGGATGCTTTGCACCTCCCCTGCAAATGCCTTCTTGCAGGGCAGACGGGCGGGCTAGCCTTGCCCCAAGATGTCTGCTTCATCTGAGCAGGGAGGTGTGATCTAAACACCCCTGGGTATCTACAGGCATGTGGTTGCATTTTTGGAATCAAAAGTAAATGTCTGTTCACTTTCTTATCGTTTCAATCTACACAGCTTAGACTCACTGGCAACGATTGACTTGATTCAGTCTTGTGCTTTTTGACTGTCTGTACTTAGCCCAAGTGTTCAAAAGTTCATCCTCTGGTATTTTTCAGGCCCAGCAGTTCCCTCCCTCAGAAAGCATACCTATTTATAATCTCTGAACCTTCTTAATTCTTTATGTTTTTAAAACCAAGTTCTAACATCCTGTTCCTTCTTTTCTGGTGGGGATGTCCTGATATACCAGCCCCCTCCCCCCCCCCAATAACCTGGAAAGAACTTGTTTCCTCTAAGCTGCAGCCATTACATTATCCTAAAGAGCTCCCATTGGAATGGAAGGGTATTCAGGTTGACAACTTTTTGTTGTTCTTGTCACGCCTTGCTAGCCAAGGTAAGGGAGATCATGTCATGGACCCTGTTAGCAAATGGCTAGTTCAGGGCACATTGCAATGTTCAATTATACAGCAATTTCATAAAGCCAACCAGATCTCAGAAGCTTTGCACAGATCTATTCCCCAAATTGTCACATTTGATTAAAATAAAATAATGCATATGTTACTGAGCTTGTAAGTCTTTAGAATGGGAAATGTCTTTATTCTGTGTTTTTATAGTCCCTAGCAAAATGGGATCTTGATTCATGACTAGCTATCCTCATGGCTACAATAATGCACATTATTATGGAATCTGTAGATCTTTATATTTAAAGATTCCATAAAATAGTTAAATGTTACTATTATAATGCCTTCTTTCCAAGGTCCTCTCTCTAACATTGAGAATGTGGTTCTCAACATTAATTACTTTGCATCCCCTACTAGGAGGGAAGCAAATCTTCCCATTTAGCAAATAAGAGACTTGAAAGGCACTGAAACTAAGGTCTCTGAATTGGACTGCCTTACTTTCTGAGTGAAAGCTGTTGAATTATGTTGGGTAAAGGTGATGTAAGTAGGGCCAGTCTAAGCTATTTGGCTGCATTTCGAAAAATAAACTTTGTTCTCCTTTTCCCCGTTATTTGCATAAACCTGCCAGTCAGTCAGAAATCATTGCTCATCAATTAGCTCTAAAAAGGCTGCTCCCTCCAATTCTGCCACTCTATGCTGTGAAGTATGAGTGAAGATTTGGGGTCTTCATGTTGGAGCAGGAACCCACTATAAATCACTGTCCTGTACTTTAATTGAGAAGAACAGTCTGTACTTCAGAGGCTTGAATATGGGTATAGAGGAGGCATGAGATACTGTGGGACATCACAGCTCCTCCTTAGTGATGCTTCCTGCATGGTATGGAGCATATGGATGTGGATAACTGAAGTGAGGGCAGAGCATCTGCTGCTATTGAGATTTGCAAATGCTTTCAGACTTCCCATCTTCATGAGACAGCAGCTACTTAAGGAGTATGAGGCCATTGAGTGTTTTCCTGAATGTAGTTCTGCAAGCATTGCTTGACTATTGTGAATGAACCCTTAGTCTCAAACTTCTTTGTGCATCTTTTTAGGTCCTAGAACTTGAAGTAGCAGTAAACTCAAGAGTTGTCCCCTTTGCTCTTTTATCATCATTGACCTCATGAATCCTGACTAGTTCTAGTTATGCAGGGTGTTGAGGGAGCTAGCAGGGGTTATTGCTGGGCCCTTGGCACCGCTTTATGAGCGCTCGTGGTGCTTGGGCCAGGTGCCAGATGATTGGAAGATAGCCAATGTGGTCCCCATCTTTAAGAAAGAGAGGAGGGAGGACCCGGGCAACTATAGGCCCATCAGTCTTACCTCAATCCTGGGGAAACTCTTTGAGAAGATCATCAAGGAGCACATCTGTGAGGGGCCGGCATCGGGGATGATGCTCAAGGGCAACCAGCACAGTTTCATTAGGGGCAGGTCATGTCAGACCAACCTGATTGCCTTTTACGATCAGGTCACAAAAGCATTGGATGCAGGTGTCGCCATGGATGTAGTCTTTCTGGACTTCAGCAAGGCCTTTGACACTGTCGACCACCCCAACCTCATTTAAAGGAGGCAAGTGTAGCATCGATGCCTACACAGTCAGATGGATTGCTAATTGGCTGAAGGGTCTAACTCAGAGGGTGGTGGTGGATGGGTCATATTCGACCTGGGGGGAAGTGGGCAGCGGAGTCCCCCAGGGCTCAGTCCTTGGGCCTGCGCTGTTCAATGTCTTTATCAGCGATTTGGACAATGGGGTGAAAAGCAACCTGTTCAAATTTGCTGATGATACCAAAATTTGGGGTGAGGTGGGCATGCTAGCAGGGAGGGAAAGACTGCAGAAAGACCTGGATAGGTTGCAAGGATGAGCTAACAAAAACAGGATATGTTTCAATACAGACAAGTGCAGGGTGCTGCACTTGGGCAGTAGTAACTGGCAGCACACTTATAAGATGGGAAACTCCCTTCCTGAGAGCACGGAGGCAGAAAGGGATCTTGGAGTCATCGACTCCAAGATGAACATGGGCCGACAATGCGAGGTCACGGTCAGCAGGGCTAACCGGACCCTATCGTGCATCCACAGGTGCATCTCAAGTAGGGCTAAGGAGGTGATCCTCCCCCTCTATGCGACACTGGTCAGGCCACAGCTGGAGTACTGTGTCCAGTTCTGGGCACCCCACTTCAAGAGGGATGTGGGCAACATTGAGAGGGTCCAGAGGAGGGCCACCCACATGATCCAGGGACAACAATGAGAGGCTATGGGACCTGAACCTGTTCAGCCTTTGCAAGGGAAGGCTGAGGGGGGACCTTGTGACCAACTATAAACTCACTAGGGGGGACCAGAAGGGTTTGGGGGAGACCTTGTTTGTCCTAGCACCCCCCGGGGTAACAAGGAATACTGGCCACAAGTTGTTGGAGAGTAGGTTTAGATTAGACATCTATAAGAACTACTTCACAGTTAGGGCGGCTAGGATCTGGAACCAACTTCCAAGGGAAGTGGTGCTGGCTCCTACTCTGGGGGTCTTTAAGAAGCGGCTTGATGCCTACCTGGCTGGGGTCACTTGAGCCCAGTTTTCCTCCTGCCCAGGCAGGGGGTCGGACTTGAAGATCTACAAGGTCCCTTCTGAAACTACTTCTATGATTCTATGCCCTAGCCAGCCAACGTCATAGACTCCTCTAGGGCAGTGGTTCTCAACCTTTTCTGTACCAGGACCCATTTGTAAACACTGATGGCCAGTCCTGACCTAGTACCCCTCACTCCTGACCTGCTGCCCTCAGTCCCCAGCTCCCCAGTGTGTGGAGCATGGGGGATCCTCAAGTATCCCCTTGCAGGCTAGAACTCTGCCACCCTGTAAGGGAAAAGCTACAGTTTCCCACACTTTTCTCCTTTGAAGGAGAATTCATTTTTATAGTTTGTTTGAGACCCTTTCATATAGCCTGAGACCGACTTTTGGGTTGCGACCCATGGGTTGAGAAACACTGCTCTAGGGTAGTACGTGAACCCATAGGCAGATCTAGAATTTTGAAAAGGGGGATTCAGATGGTGAGATGAATCTTCCCATATGAAATGACACCAATTTTCTCCAGTTAAAAATAAATTAGAAGCTTTACTCATATGCTAGGGGCTGAGGGCTGTATTGTTCAGTTAAAGATTGAAGCAAAAACAAATATAACTTCATTGGAATGGGTTAAAGACAATCTGCAGGGCTGTAAAGTAGGAACTTAATTACCAGGAGCAACTAACAGGCAGCAGAACTGCAGAGCAAAGGATAGCTTGCTTGGTGGAACATCAAGCCCATTAAAAAGAAGAGATGGTCATTAAGACCTGTAGAATGAAGAGTTTCAAAGGGATCAGGTGGATTACAATGTGCCATAAAGTCAATTGACTCCCTTGGCACTGCCTGAATAGAAATGCAAATGTCACTGGCATTGCCAGGCAGTTGATTTTAAACTTTGGGTGGACCAGGAGTCAAAGGAGAGGCAGTAGAAGCGCACCAGTGGACTTCTCCCTCTCTGGATCTGCCCTTGGGTGAACCAACTGTGAACAGCACTGGGAGTGTCATCCAGGTGTTTCACCTTGGCCAAGGCAGCCCTGACCTTGCTTGTGTCATGGGAATACTTCCAAATAATTGTGAAGCTATAAACCCAAATACCATTTGCCATTTCCTCCTCAATACTCCAACTTTATCATTCTGTTCTGAGCACCTGCCTCGGAGCCTTGCCGGGTCCTACTTTTTTGTTCAACTCTACTCCCCTATTGTGTCACAATTATCTTATTTGTTCAGTATTTTTGAAAACAGCAAGAGAAAGTCCTTTCTAAGCACAATTAGTGGATGATTATCTGATGTTTTATTTGAGGAATCTAATAATTTTCATGTATCCTGTCTCTTCTTCCTTTTTTAATTTATTTAATTAGTGTGATCCTTGAAAGAACAGCTTGAAAGAACAGCTACCTAAATATAAAATACTTCAACCCAGAGCACTGTGAATATATGGATGTGTCAGTTCATTGCTCTTTCCCAGCACTGATATTGCAGTATTAAGCCACTTCCTATTTTCAAGGGAGGGGAACAGGCTGCCAGTTTGTGGCAGGGTCCAAAAAATGTTGTTCCTGAGAACCTTTCTTTATGTGACCTTTCTTCATGTGACCTCTTCTTGAGACCTTCCCAAGACTACTGGGAAACTAAATGCATCAGTGTGCAATGACATTCCATGCTTGCCTTTGTACAAGCACAAATGCACTGGTATCATGACCTTGTCATCTTTCTGTGGTGGGGGTATCTGCTTCACAATGACTATATGCTCTACACCTCATTCTTCAAAACTGTGACTGGACCTATTATGAAGTCAATGAAAACATTCCCAATAGTAGTCCAAGGAAAACAAAAATAATGCAGGGATTTAGTTGACAATTAAGCTTGGATGGTAATTCATCCTTGCACCTTTGATAGGCAGAGTAGATTACTGTAATGATTATTACTTATTATTTGTAACAATTATTACTGGCCAGATCATCAGTCGGTATAATCAGCATCACCCACTTTGAGTCAATCGAGCTATTGATATGCACTAGCTGTGGATACAGCCTTTAATATTTTAAGTGGACTAGCACAAATAAATGCCCACTTCATGAAACTTTAGTCTTCAAAGATCCTGTGATGAAGTGGAACTGGAAGAACCCAAAAGAGAAAGTGAAATGGAGAGGGAACAACTGCAACTTCAGTAAATATTGTCATTTTGAAGGAAGTGATTTGCCCTGAGAAAAGCTGCATGTAACCTCTTTATCAAGCAGTCAGAGGGATGCAATGTGTGATCTTGGGCCAACATCACATTTGCGATGGAACAACAAGATGACAGAACCAGTCATTTTCTTAGGAGCAGACCCACATTGCAAAAATCCTATTGCAATTAGTCTTGAAAATAAGAGAGATGACTCAGTATCCAGGCCTGAGTGGGGGCATACACGTTTGATATTGTAGAACAGAAATGAAGGTGGAGGTTACAACTCCCCCCCCCCCCCCAAAACAAAAAACAAACCCTAAAACTACCCCTCCTCCCCCAGGATGGGGATTTCAATTTATATTTCCCTTTGTATATTTCAGATTTAATTTCTAATTCCCATGGCTGCCCAGGGCAACATAATGTGATGGAGAAGATTCAGGCTAGCCAAGATACTGACTATATTCCCTTCCACTAGGATAAATTGGGAATAACTATGTAGAAATCAATGGAGTCATCCTTGTGTTAAACGGGCACATAAGTGATAAGAAGAAAGCCCAGAATTAGCTTGTCAGCCAAGGTACCATATAAATGAACTCATTTTTGTCTTAAAATGTTACTGAATTTAAAACTGTCTAGTGTGTGGGAGGAGGGGAAAGGAAAAAAAACAACAACTTGGGGGCCCAAGATTAGACTACTATTTAAGTACCTATATAAGTGCTATGGTTTTTGGTGTGGATTCCCCCCACAAAAAATGTCTTCTACAGATCCTATTGCTGTCACTTGAACTTCAGATGGAGCTGTGAGGTGGTCAAAGATTTGAAAAACCAAGCTTTCCTTTTAGGGTCTGATCCCAAATCCACTGGCATCAGTAGAAATAACTTGAGTAACATCAGTGGGCTTTAGATCTGGGCCAGGAGACTGAAAACTGGGCTCCTATATTTGAAAATCTTTACCTTTTGGAGCTCAGAGGGAAAAGCAGATGCCTTGGTTGTTCAGTGAGACACAGCTTGATCCAAACAGAATCTGAATTTTTTTTATTCTGACAAATTGTGGAGAAAAAGTGATTGAATCTCCACAAACAGAAAACCCAAACATTCCTCCAAAACTCATTTTGCTTTATCCCCTCTGAACAAAATAAATGGCATTTAGTGAATCTCTCTCAGCCTAAGTCACCACTGTGAAATTATAGGACAGTCAGAAGAGAATTGGAAGGAGACTGGGAGATTGACTGAGGTGGATGAAACACACTGATATCTTATTTTTTTTAAAGAGAAGCTTGTTTTAAAAGTAAAACTTTCCATGATGCTCTACTTCCTCTCATCTCACATTCCTTTGTTTCTTTAACAGAAAATAAAAAGCAGGAACTAGCTTATTTTTGTTTGCATATCACACAAAATAGCACTTCAGTGCAGAATACTTTAGTGTTGTTTTTCAGATCAGAGGCAAAGGATCATCCTCATCTTTTTTTTTATTCCCTGCAGGATCTGAGTTTCAAATACCTAGATAATGATTACTATCATAAAATAAGAAACCCATTGTAAATAAAGATAAAAAATAGTCTAGCACTGTTTGCATGTGTTTGTACATATGTGTGTATAAAGGAAAGAAAATGCATGCCAAGTTATTGAATAAGAATGGCAAGAAATGTTTTCCCTTCATGAGTTATATATTTTTTACCATGTCACAGAAGAGTCTTTTCTGCCACCTCTGGCTGTGTGTGTGTGTGTGGTTAGTTAACCAAAACCAAATCAAAAGAGATGAAATGACTGAAAAGGAAGCAGTAAGTTATTTCTCAAGGTAATTCTATAGGGATTTTTATCATGTGGCTGGTATGGTGACAAGAGCTATTGATGTGCATTAGTTGTGCTCTGGATGACATTTTCTGCTTTAAAAAAGACTGAACAACTTTGGTCCTAAAGTCAGAGCAGCATTCATGACAGGAGGATGCACTGACTGGCTGAAAGAGAGAACAGTTCTCTGCAACAAGACAGTATGTCAGATTTTGATACCCTGACTCAAAGAATAAAAACCTACCTCCATGATTTGCCGCATGAATTTCAATGGGATTACAACCAGTACAAGGTGCCACTTAATGTGAATGAAAGGAAAGAATCACAATCATGAAAATTAGGGATCTGTTGAGGCCAGTTATGCCCCCAAATATGTCTGTGAGATTCCACTAACTTGAATATGAAATTTATCTGTGGGTAGGACTGATCCCTTTGGACCAAACTGTTCCCTGTATAACAGCACAGAGATATGCAAGGGATAAATAAGGCCCATTAAGATTGTAGTGTTAACCCTTACAATACTTTTGCCAGTCTTATTTTGAAATTACTGAATGTGAATATGGTCGTAACTGTCCAAAAGAACTAACAGCAGGGACCTGAACGCCCATAGTTTCTTATGTACAACCCATATCTTTTTTTCCTAAAAAAAACCAGCTGCTGGAAAAATGGGTACACACTGTAAATGAAGAAATATGGTAAAAGCAGTCTCTGCCACATAGGCATCTGTCAGACGAAAGCTAAAGCAACTCTTCATGAAATCCATAGAGTGAAGAACAGTGAGCAGGCTCAGCTCCCTGGCTGTTATTTTCTAAAAGGAAAGATCTTTTTTTCCTCTGTTGTTCCTTTCGAAAACAAGGTGCATCTTATTTTAGGGTGTTATAGGTGAGAAAATGCAGTATTTTATAAGCAGGAAGGCTTGTTTTGTTTGCTCTTTACATGTGTATATATTATGGCTATAACTTATTTCTGAAGAGTTTGCCCTAAATGACTCTTTTATTTTCATGTTTTGCCTTGCAGCTTTAAGGCACTTGGAATGTCATGTCATAGAAGAAATGTTCTACTCAAATGTCTTTACATGTGAGATATCATTTTCACACCTTTCTAATCTGTTTCTTTTCCTCCTAATAATAAAATTGTTGTTTATCACAGAGCGCAACATTTCTTGGCACATGCTTCAGGACTTGTGCCACAGGAGCATAAGCCCTTTTTATCCACATCAACCCAAATCTATAATCTTACTTTCTTTCGTCTCAGATCAGATTTTTTATGGGAGAATGCATTACTTCTGCATGTGCTTGGTTTGCAGATGTGCAGATAGAGGGTTTAATTCTGACTTGTGCCAAAAACATGTGCTCTTGACATCAGAGAATCTTAAAAATGGTAGAACGGACTTTATAAGACTGGGATACATGACAAACTTATAGATATGAGAGAGGAAAGAAAAGAAACATTCCACATGCTGCTGACAAGATGGAACAGTGATAGCATTCAACAACAATTTTCACTTAGGCTTTTTAAACTTATGTTTTTCCTTCCACAACAACATCCTCACCCTATGGCCATGTACCAATGTAAGTGCTAATGGTGAAAAATGTCCATGGCTAGAAATGATTCTAAGAGATGGAACAGTACAGATGTTGAGTCTGCAACCCACCCAGCTCTTTACACCTTCTTCTTGAAACTGGGTGATCCTGGTCTGGGGAAAACACGGGCTGCTCCAGTCCTCCTGTTCCTGGGAGGACCTGAAGCAGCGTGGAAAAGCCACCTCCCACTTATACCAAGGACTGTGGTGTGAGAAGCAGGCAGAAGGCTGTGCTACTCCCTGCACTTGGCTCCCAGTGCTTTGCAGCTGACTGGATGGAGTAGCACAGCAAAGCCCCTTGACTGCTTCTCATTTCAAGATCTCCCACATGAGAAGCAGGTGGGGAGCAGCTGCCAGCTTCTCCCTTCTCCTTTTGCTCTGTGAGAGGGGTGGGAGCAGCTGCCTCTCATGTTGTCTCTAGACCAGGATGGCCCCAGCCTCTGGAAGGCACCAGACCCTTTCCCCCTGCTCCCCTTCTCTTGGCCCCAAGGACTATGCAGACATTCAGCCTGGGAGAAAGTGTCCCAGGAGCCATTTCTACCTCACTGCACACACATTATTTTTCTCCTAGAATGGCCTTTTTTACTTTGGAAGAAAAACCTTGAATGTCTGCACAATTTTAGTTTCTCCTGAAAGAATGGCAATTCTTCCAGTAGAAAATGAGGGCGCATCCAGACTAGCACAGCTGTGCGGGACGTGGTGCTGCAAACACATTTGCAGTGCCACATACTGCAGTCTGGTGTTCTCCGTGCTTCAGTGGGGCCTGAGTGTGTGCTGCTCCCTTTTTTTTCCCCCTGTTTTTTTGTCCCCATGAATATCCAGGGCTCAAAAACAAAACATGACTCCCCCACCCCCACCCCAAACCAAGCAGCACATGCTTGGGCAGCATGTGCAGCTAAAAAGTGGAGTCAGGTCAGTTGGAGCTGCACTTCGGCTGCTGGCCAGGCTCCACACAGCAGGATCACTGTGATTGCAGCCTCTGGAGGCCCCCAAGATCCCAGGCAAGGCTGCTGGGGCCAGCCCAGTGCTGGCCCCAGACTCACCTGCTGATCTGGGGCAGCTTGCCGTGCGCCAAAATGTGCATGGCACAGGCATTCCCCAGCAACAAGTAGCTGTGGCAGAAGGTGCACCACTGCTACTTGTCTGTGGGGAACCAAATGTGCATGAATATCTGGACACGCTTTGAATGTCTGTACATGGTCTATGTCACAGTGAACTTCCATCCACAAAAATATAGCTGTGTTCCTATGGGAAAATGGATTGTCACTCCTGACAATGAAGCTTATGCACTCAGGAAATGTCTCGCTCAGCAATTAGCCTGCATTCCTACATGCACAAGTTATTTCATGGTAGGAATCCCAAGACACCAGATTTTCAAAAAAGGGATTATTATTTTTAAGGATTGTGAGGACTCAATCTGGACAGTTTAAATATGCCTAACTTCTGGAGCATGGATACTCAGCACTTTCTGATAATCTAGGCACTTTTATTGTGTTCCAAGTTGGGTATGTAATTTTCAAGACATTGGCCTTAAATCTGTCAATACAATGATGTTTCATTACTGCTGCAAAAGCAATACATTTATATATAATTGATATTTTCAATCTACATTAATATTAAAATGGTTCATTCCTTAAATAGTTTGTATTTTGTAATAATATCTTATGATGATTAGGCCTATAAAAGAACTGTATCTAATATTGTTATACAAACAAAATAGTATTTTTACAGATTGCAAATCAAATGTTTTATACATTGTAAGAGCCCTGAATCTGTTACCTTATGATCTTGCATATTGTTAAGTAAACAATGCACCAGACAAGTAATCACCCACATGCTATGAAAGCTTTTTGTCAGATGTTATACAAAATAAAACAAAGCATAATTATTATGAATACAATACCCTCCTAAGCAGCCTATCTCATTCCAGTTGTGGTCACTAAACTACTTAGCTTTTATTCAAGGAAATATGTAAAGCCTTTTTAGAACCCCAGCACATTAAAAAAGAATTGTGGCAGCCTTTCATAATCAATACATGATTATTAGAATAGCTTACATCTATGGGATATTCTTTAGCTATTGTAATCCCAATATTCCTTTCTAAAATTGACATTTGCATACTATTGTTTTTTCTTTCAAGTTTCAGTCCCAGCAGTGCCACCTACAGGCTATTTGCCTTTGACTGCAGAATGTGTTGTTTCATCTGAAGAAGGGATTCACATAATATATTTGCAGAGGAAATGAAGCCAGATCTCACGGAAAATAATTTTCTTCCAATATATCAGAAATCCATAGAGCAATTTTTTTCCTGCAATGCATCTAGAACAGAGGCAAAAACATTGCTCTCCCCATACTTATTAGTTTTAGAATACTGATAGCAAGTATAGGGGTACGTACATCTCATGTACTTAGAGGGACAGTTGCTTAGCTGCTGAATACAGTGGGCTTATGGTGAATACAGGTGCTTGGGATCTAGCCCAGAGGTATTATGAATCACTTAGAATTGCTCAATTTTGCTAGAAATTATGAATTGAACTATATTGACTAATAAGCAAGCAATGTAATCATGTTTTGGTTATTAATGGTTGCTAAGAACTACTTCAGTATCATAGCCCTTATGAATACAAATCTCTTACCTCCCAGAGCTTTCTCTGCCATCCATGTGTTCTAACCCTCCTTCACTAGGACACCAAAGAAGTCAAAAAAAGTTCCTCTTCTCCTCATCCAGATAAAACATCTCTTTTTTTTTTTCTGTCCTACTGTCCCCCAGTGCTCTGCTACCAGATGCTTCATGATACACTCCTGCAGCACTGCCCAATACAGCATGTCCAGCCAGACATGCTATTATGACATCAAGTGAGTGTCAGGACTGAAAAACTGTGATGTGTAATTACCTGGGATACTGTAAGTATTTTCCCTTATTCTCTCCTCCTTTGATTAATCTGCCCCTGAATTACTGAAAGTCCAACAGCTAAATAAGTTAAATGGTTTCTCAGGTTTTTCATAGATTTCATAGATTGCAAGGTCTGGAAAGGACCTTGCAAGATCATTGGGTCTAGCCCCCATGAACTAGACAGGAAAGACAACTGGGGTAATGTGACCCCAGATAGGTGACCATCCAGTCTCCTTTTGACGATATTCAGGGTAGACTGGTTGCATCTTCTTATTTTATCCGGCCCCGGAGTGAGCTGTAGGCAGGGCAAGGGCCCCCAAAGGGACACTTGCCTGCCTGTACACAAATGCCAGGAGCTTGGGGAATAAACAGGAGGAACTTGTCCTCCTGCTTAACACAAATAATTATGATGTCATAGGGATAACGGAGATCTGGTGGGACTCCACCTATGACTGGGCCACAGGTATAGATGGCTATACCCTGTACAGGAGTGATCAAGTGGACAAAAGGGGCGGGGGTGTAGCTCTCTACGTCAAGGAAAGCTACTCGTCCCTGCAAGCCAACATTGGCACCCAGGGTGGATGACTGGAGACCCTCTGAGTTAAAATCTGTGGGGAACATGGCACAGGGGACACAATGGTGGGAATCTACTACAGATCTCCTACCCAGGATCAGAAGCTTGACCAGGAGTTCACCAGGGAATTGGCTGAGGCCACATGCTCCCTGTATGTGGTTGTCATGGGAGACTTTAACTACCCAGACATCTCATGGGAAGAGCGCTCGGCCAAATCCAAATGGTCGCAAAGTTTTCTCTTGTGTGTGGATGAGCTCTCTCTGATGTTAGAAGTCTATGGGCCAACAAGAGGTAAAGCACTGCTTGACCTGGTTCTGGCAATGGGGGATGACCTAATCAGCAACTTAATGATCGAAGGGAAGCTGGGTAACAGTGACCATGAGCTGATTACCTTCACCACCCACTGTAAAGCTGGAAAGTCAGTCAGTAATACAGAAGTCCTCAACTTTAGGAAAGCTAACTTTGACAAGCTCAGGAGGCATATCAGTGAGGCCCTAAAGGGCCACAGCCCAAAAAGGGGGGGGAGTTCAGGACAAGTGGTTGCTCATCAAAGGAGAGATCCTGGATGCGCAAGCAAAGTCTATTCCATCTCGGAGGAAAGGCAGCAAAAGGGCACAACAGCCCCCTTGGCTCTCCAGGGAACTAGTGGACCTCCTGCATCTAAAAAGACATACCTACAAAGGATGCAGGACTGGAGCCACCTCCAAGGAGGAATATTCTGCACTGATCCAGACCTGCAGGGAGTGAACCAGGAAAGCCATGGCTGTGACAAAACTGCAACTAGCTACAAGTATCAAGGACAATAAAAAGTCCTTTTTTTAGGTATGTGGGCAGCCAGAGGAAAAGCAAGGGCAACATTGAACCTCTACTAAACCAGATGGGACAACTGACAACCAACGCCCAGGAAAAAGCCAACTTGCTCAATGGGTACTTTGCATTGGTCTTTCACCAGTCCCATGGGACACCTCTGCCCATTACGGGACAGGGAGGCCCGGGTGAGGGAGATTCCTTATCCTCCATCAATGCTGACTTAGTGAATGAACACCTTGAGAGGCTGGATACCTTTAAGTCAGCCAGCCCTGACAGTTTATACTCCAGGGTGCTCAAGGAGCTGGCTAGCATCATAGCTCAGCCCCTGGCATGGAACTTCAAGAGCTCCTGGTGCTCTGGTGAAATGCCCGAAGATTGGAAGAAGGCCAATGTGGTACCTATCTTCAAGAAAGGGAGGAAAGTGGATCTGGCAGACTACAGGCCCATCAGCCTGACCTCTATCTCGGGGAAGGTCTTAGAAAAGACTATCAAGGAGGCCATTCTTAACAGACTGGCTGATGGAAGCATCCTGAGGGCTAGCCAGCACGGGTTTGTTGCGGGTAGGTCTTGCTTGACCAATCTTATTTCCTTTTATGACCAGGTGAATTATCACCTGGACAATGGAGAAGAGATTGATGCCATACATCTTGACTTTAAAAAAGCCTTCAGTCTGGTATCACAAGCATGATCAAGGGTCAGGAAAACAGACCTTATAATGAGAGGCTGAGAGCCATGGGACTCTTCAGCCTGGAAAAACGCAGGCTCAGGGGTGATCTGATGGCCACTTATAAGTTTATCAGGGGTGCTCATCAGGATCTGGGGGAACGTCTGTTCACCAGAGCGCCCCAAGGGATGACAAGATCAAATGGTCACAAACTCCTCCGTGACAGTTTCAGGTTGGACATAAGGAACAACTTCTTTACTGTCCGAGTCCCCAAGGTTTGGAATAGACTGCTGCCGGAGGTGGTTCAAGCACCTACTTTGAACACCTTAAAGAGACCTTTTGATGTTTATCTTGCTGGGATCCTATGATCCCAGCTGACTTTCTGCCCCTGGAGCAGGGGGCTGGACTCAATGATCTTCCGAGGTCCCTTCCAGCCCTAATGTCTATAAAATCTATGAAATCTTATTATTCAGGACTATATACCCTTTACATGATATCCACCTTTCTAATGTGACACCTAAGATTTGTTAACATTATTTTCTATGAAGATCTTACCTTTTTTTTAACTTTTGTTTTTTGTTCCTTCCAAAGAGACAGGTTATAGCAATAAGATGGCAAAGGTTAAACATTTGTCTATAAGAACACATTTTTGATATTACCTATCTTAGTCTCTGAACAGAGGGCAGGGGGAGCTAATTATGGAAATGAGGAAAAGTTTTGTGATTAAGGGTGCTTGTACACATGAGGGGGGTTTAGTCCTTAGGGCTGCATTCTATGCCCCCTAAATTGATATAGTGGCTTCTTAATTGAAACCCACCAGTTCAATTTAGGGCTTTTATTTTTCTGACATTGTTACGGTGAGAGGCTTGATCCTTTTTTTATTTTGGTGGAGCCTACCCATGGCTGAGGGGTGAACTGCTGACATGTCAAGTGGCCCCTGAGCTGCAGAGGGCCCGTTTTTCCCTCCATGGTGGTGCTACAGCACCCCCTGGGGGCTACCTGGGCAGGCTGCTAGTGGTCTGCCGGTGCTGTGGAGGGAAGGACTGGGCCCTCCACAGCTCAGGGGCCACTCAGCCCACTTTCAGCTTGCCCTTCAGCCACAGGAGAGGTGGGCAGGCTCCACAGAAAAAAAAAAGAAGATAAGACCCCCTTACTACATCTGTCTCCAGCAGGTACCTGCTATATCAGGATGTAGTTTAGTTTGCAATAATGCAAATTTATTTTAAACCCCCAAAACTCTTGCATGTGTACAGTATGACACCATTAAGCCACACAAGGTGACATTTTTGTCAAGAGTACATGGTAATGGCATCACTTGTACAAGTGTCCTGAGTTACCAGGTGCTGTCACACGTCATTGGGGGTCAGTTTTTGTTTCTGCTAAAGGCTAGCTATGTTCCCTAAGCCAAGGCCCTTAAGGATTTCAATCTCAAATAGACTTCCAGGATGCTGGACTATAAAAAATCCATGGGTCTGACTGTGGTGATGCCTATGAGGTTAATGGGGGCCTGCTTAATAAGGAGTGCATATTTTAGTACTCTCTATTTCTCTTCTTCAAAGGAAAACTGCCAAAGACTCCCAATATTGCCTTTCACTTTATAAAGTGTCTTTCCTCAGGGGTAATAAGAGCACTTTCCAAACAACAGTTAGGAACTGGAATTAATTGGGTATCAATATAGAGCTGTTCTATAGGTGGCACATAGCAAGAGTGTTTTGATGTGCCAGAGTATCACAGGACAGGTGTGACAGAACAGAGAATGTAACAATGAAGTCCTAACTCTTAACGCCTTGGCACAAGTTACCTTAAATAGTTATAAAAGACATTTAAAATTAAATCATCCATTAGTTAGGGGGTGTTAACCTGCCAGAAGTATTCTCTAAATGTTTAAAAGATAAGCCACTCAAAAGGAAATTTATCTTGGAAACATTTTACCCAGGGTAATGTTTGAATGGTCAGGGGAGGTCGTTTTTTGTTTTTTTTCACTTTCATTGCACCAGCATCCCAGGATGTACAGCTCCTAGCTCAGGGGCAGGCAGTTATTTTGGCTGGAGGGCCACAGAGGGAGTTTTGATGAGCTGCTTGGGGTGGGGCTAGCACCCCCCACCCAGCATGCTGGATCAGCACCCTTGTGCCCCTAGTTCACAACAGCTCACCAAAACTCTTTAAGTGGTACATTAGTAGACTGGCCTGGGACAACTGTGGGCAGGGTATGCACAGCTAGTTGGATTGGATTGGGCCATGGGTGGGTAGGGAGCAGGGCAGGTGCAGCTGAAGACGGGACCAGGAATGCGGGGGGGGGGGGGGGGGAGGGTAATAGTGTGGGGCCAGAACTGAGCTGCGATCTACTCCCTGCACAACAGATCATGACTGGTTTGAGCTGGGAGGAGGTCAGAGTACATGCCAGTTCAGCCCTGTTCCGCGTCAGCTCAGCCCTGTTCCTGGCACATGCAAGCAGAAGTTACTGAGGGTGCTCCATTTTGGAGCATCTTCATTTGAGCCCTCATGCAGTAAGGGTTCAGATTGTTGCCCGATCAAGCCCTTTTAAAGCGCTCTGCAGCCATGCACTTATGTTTGGACATGGCTGTAGAACACTTTTAGGTACTAGATCAGGCAAAAATTGTCATTTCTTTGTGCTGCTCCTTTTATTCCATCCCCCTCCCCCACCTTGCTTCAAATAGTTTTTCAAAATTTCTCTCCTCCCACCCTTCATTCTGGCTGTGGTTCTGATGGATGTGGAGGGAGGGAAGACCTCATGCTGTTTTTTTTATCTCCTAGATACATGCTACCCTCCCTCTCCTTTCACACCATAGAGGAGGAATAGAGTCTTGGCTCCTGTCCACTCCCCTGCTCACCAGCCCTCTAGTGGCAAGTCACACTCATGCAGGTCTGAAACAACATGAAGCCTTCACCCTGAGACTGCTCTAAAATGCCATAATTGTATGACAGCACATCATTTCACAAATTTCTGATGTTATACAGGTATTGTATGCCAAAGCCCTTAGTTCTTTCATCTAACACCCAGATAAAGACTAGTAGATGAACACAGGTCAATAACCCTTAAGTACAGAACATATTTTATCGGTCATGTGTATAATGTGCTGAGATAAGGCAAGTTCTTTGGATACTAGGTGAATGTTTCACTAATGTTTTTTAAATGACCATTGTTCAGTAGTTCTATGAATCAAACATTACTCTTCAGTTTTTGTGTGTCCCACAGAAGCTATCTTGTCTTTCTCTGGTTGGCTGTGTGGCAGCCATCTAACAAATGCTTCCCCAGATAAGGTTACCTTGTTCTTGCACTTGGGCCAGGTGTGGTCAGGGCACCAAGGTGGCTTTATTCTGGGGTAGCCAGAACTCTGCTCAGTCCTCTATGAAAAAGAGAGTAGACTTGTGCTCCGCTCCTTTTGACCCCTATGGAACCTAGGAAAGAAGTTGGCCACTGAGCAGCATGCTCTGGTCATGCTTCTTCCCCCTCCTCCTCTTCCTTCCTCCCTTCTTTGTCATGCCTTTATGCTGCTGGGTTTGGCATAGGCAAGGAAAGAGACCTGAACCATCAATATTCTGGTCAGAAAAGAACCCTGGACTCAGAGCGTTTTCCTTTTAGGTTGTACTGCCATATATATGTAAAAAGGAAAGAGACCTGAACCATCAATATTCTGGTCAGAAAAGAACCCTGGACTCAGAGCGTTTTCCTTTTAGGTTATACTGCCATATATATGTAAAAAGTGTCCTAGCATAACTGGATGTCAGACTTTAGACCAAGGGTCATGTGAACTGGTGAAGCACAGGCCCAAAGATGTTTTTTGACCCACTGACAGGGCATCAGCTAGGCTGCTTGATATTTAAGCCAACACAGACATTTAAATTTCATCATTCATTCCATTTTTATGTGAAAGCCACATGGAAAAAGCTGTGTTTGTCAAACAAAAAGAGAAATAAAGGCCCAGCAGGATGGGGAAGATTCTTTTTTAATGTTTCTACCAGAGTGATTCCAACAGGGAGTAAAAATAATTAAACCATAAACCATAATTTGCCACAGTTCTTTTTTAAATAATGAACTTGATTGGCTTCTGCTAAATATTTCAACCCAGAATAGCTCCAGCTTTTTCCTTCTTTATGAGAAGACCTGGATTTTAAAAGTGATGTGCAATACACTCTGTCTCCATTATAGAGCTTGGGCCTGTTGTTTAGAATCAGAGCTGGACATTATTAAATTCTGTTGATCAATGACAAAAGCAGTTTTAGAAAGAGACTGCTCAACAGCTGTTTAATATTGCCTTCCTGCTGGTAGGGAGGCAAATTTCTCTTGCATTGGATAAAAAAAGCAGTTCATGTGGTTCCTAGAGGCACTTTATTGTGGAAACACAGCCCAGAGTCATTCTTTACAGGCCTGTTGCCAGAACTCTGGCAGAAGCAGAGATGCTTGCAAATAATTAGCTGGACCTTCTCTAACAGGTGTCAGTTTGTCAATTAGAATCTATCATGGATTCCAAAGACTGGACAGAGATGACCTGACAAGGCAAAACAAGACCAATGTACATAAATAATTCTTTGTAACCCTGCCTTTTTTGTGTTTAAGCACTAATTTTGACACAGGGGGTAGGGGTCATGACAAATTCTGCAATTTGCACTTCTATGTGAAGTGAGAATAATTTACACATTTTAATTAAAACTGTTATTTTACAAAGCAAACCCAGGGTTTTTATTAAACATTGGGAAGGGATGCTGTTTAATTGGAATACAGATCCTGCTTGAAACCAATTCTAGAGCATGGTATTTAATATTGCCTGCCATGTTAAAAAGAAAATTAATAGACTCAGTGGGAAATCTAGATGGCATTTCACTCTGAGTCAGACTATTATTTTACACTTGGCATTGATATGAGTCAAAACGAGGCCACAAGCACTAGACATTCTTAACTCCTTCAAGAGCCAGTTCCCTTTATACTCCCATGATCCCTGCTTAAAAGCCCTCATTTCTCCAGCGCTCAATCATAGCAGCAGCAAACTGAGGTAATAAATTTTGAATCCATTTCAAGCCAAACGTGGGTAAAAAATTAATGCACCTCTTCTATATTTAAAAGTACACCTTTTGCTGCACATACATGTAAAATATAGTTGGCAGGTTATATAATGTATGAAAAATAGGCTACATTGCTTACTAAGGGCACTTTTCTATTAAATATATGTTTGTAGACTAAATTTGATGTTTAACATAGAAGTATCTAGCATGTAGGATTTTGCGAATGGTCAGTTTTACTGAATATTATTCTGGATGTAATCACATGCACACAGCAAGGATGTCCCAAATACTTGAGTGGAAAAAAGATCCAACTTTTAACCACCTTGCTGTGACAAAAAGGATGAAATATCTTTAAAGATATTTTTTCTCCCTTTATATTGGAGTGGTTTGGAGGGGTAGGGGGGAAGAAAAGAAAAAAGTACATAAACAGAAAATTGTTAAAAGAAAAGTGGGGCTAAACGTTACCGTAAGTGTAACTAGATTAATAGATTCATAGATGTAGGGTTGGAAGGGACCCAAGTAGATCTTCAAGTCCTACCCCCGGCCCTGGGCAGGAGAGAATACTGGGCTCATATGACCCCAGCCAGGTAATTATCAAGCCTCCTCTTAAAGACCCCCAAGGTAGGAGCCAGCACACTTCCCTTGGAAGTTGGTTCCAGATCCTACCCACCCTAACTGTGAAGTAGTGCCTCCTGATATCTAGCCTGAATCTACTCTCAAACAGCTTATGGCTGTTATTCCTTGTTACTCCGGGAGGTGCTCAGGAGAACATGGTATCTCCCATTCCCTGCTGGTCCCCACAGTAAGTTTATAGACAGCCACCAGCTCCCCTCTCAGCCTTCTCTTGTGAAGGATGAACAGGTTCAGGTCCTGTATCCTCGCCTCGTAGGGTCTGCCCTGATGTCCCCAGATCATGTGAGTGGCCCTCCTCTGGGCCTATGGAGAGCCCTGCAGACTGAATAACAAGATCCTGCACATTAAATCAAACAGGTGTGCAGTTGGGCCAGCCCACAGTGTTGTTCTACAGTCGGATCTGAGCACAAAGGCTCAGGCTCACAGGATCACCTTGTGCCACTCATCCAGCCTGCAGGGCTGGAAGGTTGAGCACCACTGATCTAAAGGGACGTATTAACTTTCCCTTCCAGCTGGTAGGTACTCATAGGTGTCTGCAGGCTCATAGGTGAAGTGCAGCACCCAGACTTGGATGCAGTACTTCAACTGTGGCCTGACCAGTGTTGCATAGAGGGGGAGGATCACCTCCTTGGGCCTGCTTGTGATGCATCTGTGGATGCATGACAAGGTACGGTTAGCCTTACTGACCGCGTCCTCACATTGGTGGCCCATGTTCATTTTGGAATCAGTAATGACTCCAAGATCTTTTTCTGCCACTGTGCCTTCGAGAGGGGAGTTCCCCAGCCTATAGGTATGTTGCTGGTTCTTACTGCCCAAGTGCAGCATCCTGCACTTGTCAGTATTGAATCACATCCTATTCTCATTCGCCCACCCGTAACCTGTCCAGGTCCAGCTGTATCCTTTCCTTCCCTTCTAGCATGCCCACCTCACCCCAAACCTTGGTGTCATCAGTGAATTTGAATAGGGTGCTTTTCACCCCCCCATCCAAGTCGCTGATAAAGAAATTGAACAGTGCGGGCCCGAGGACCGAGCCCTGGGGGACTCCACTGCCCACATTCCTCCAGGTCGAATATGACCTGTCCACCACCACTCTCTGGGCGCGGCCCCTCAGCCAATTTGTCAGCCATCTGATTGTGTAGGCATCAATGCCACAGTCGCTTAGCTTTTTAATAAGAATGGGGTGGGAAACAGTGTCAAAGGCCTTCCTGGAGTCCAGCAAGACTACATCCACCACAACACCTGTGTCCAATGATTTTGTGATCTGATTGTAGAAGGCAATCAGGTTGGTCTGACAGGACCTGCCCCTAATGAACCCATGCTGGTTGCCCCTGAGCATCATTCATCCTGCTGGTCCTTCCCAGATGTGCTCCTGGATAATCTTCTCAAAGAGCTTCCCCAGGTTCGAAGTAAGACTAACGGGCCTATAGTTGCCCGCATCCTCCCTCCTCACTTTTTAGAAAATGGTGACCACACTGTCCTTCTTCCAGTCATCTGACACCTGGCCAGAGCACCATGAGTGCTCGTGAAGCCATGCCAGGGGCCCCACAATAACCCCTGCCAATTCCCTCAACACCCTGGGGTGGAGAGCGTCTGGATTTGGATCACTTGCTGATCAGCACCTGCTGATTTGAACACATCCAGCCCCTCCAGAAGTTCCCTAACTCGGTCCTCCCTGATCCTAGTCCTGGCAGTCTCTTGCGAGTCCATCCTGAATCTCAGTGGGGGGGTCCCGGTCCCTGCACAAAAAAATGGAGGCAAAGAAATTGTTAAAAAGGTCTGCCTTTTCCTCTGGTGCAACCACCAGATTGCCTAGCTTATTCTGCAGGGGTCCTATGTTACCCGGTGCCTTCTTTATACTCCTTATGCACTTAAAAAATGACTTTTTGTTGCCCTTTATCCTTGATGCTAGCCCTAGTTCTGTATCTGCCTTAGCTTTTCTAACAGCCCCCCTACAGACCCAAGTGATGGAGGTATACTCCTCTTTGATGATATGTCCATTTATTTCAGCGGACTAGACATATGTCCATTGATTTCAGTGATGTTCCATTCTCTTATGACAGGGCTGAAGGTGATCTATAGTCTACCGTTATTAAGGGGGAAACATCATAAATGTCTACCTCCATTTTCTCACAGGGAATTCTCAAAAGTTCAAAGCCTATGTGGATTCTGGCAAGAACTAGAAACGTACTAAAATAGCAGGAGAAGGGATAGTTTAGGGAAGTCGCTTTCAACCAGGGTGCCATAGTACCTGGGATGCCACAAAGTTCCTTAGAAGGGTGCTGCGAGGTTTGAGGAGATACGCAGATAAATGCAGGCTCAGGTTTGTCCCTGCCAGGCTGGTTCCCTACTCTCACTGCCCAGCGCATCTGCACTGTAATATGTATATTTTTTTTTTTTTTAATTAGGTGCCACTCAATTCACAAAAGTTATGGAGGGTGCCTGAAGTCCAACGAGGGATGCCTTAAGTCCAAAAAGGTTGAGAGCCACTGGTCTAGGGAAGTTTTGGCCCTGATTCATTAAAGAACTTTAGCACATGAGCACATTGAAGAAAATAGGACCACTCATGTGCTTTAAATTAAGCACTTTCTGATGGGTGAAGACTTTATACTTGTAGACCAATGGTTTTCAAACCATGCTTCACAGAACTCTGGGGTTCCATGATAGGTCATCAGGGGTTCTGCAAAGAGATTGGGGGTAAAAGCAAAATGAGCTGGAAGGTGGTGGGTGCCATTGCCAAGTTGGGTCACCTAGATTCATGTTGGCTTACAAGGCCCACAGAGCCAGAGGTAGGGGTTCTGCAGCAGAGCCAGTAATATGAAATGTTTCTGTGACTTTAGGAATTTGAAAACCACTGATAGAGGCCATAAGACAGGCCAGGAGAGGTAACGGTTAAAAACCTGCAAGTCTCAGTAAAAAACACCACTGTTCATCAGAATATTTGGAATTTATTCAACACTTTGAGATGAACAGAATCCATAACAACTGGAATAACAGATAAGGAAAACATGTTGGATAGTACAATCAAACCTGGTACAATAGATATGAATGGTATGTAGGAATGTTGTAATTAAATAAGGTCATTAATCAGCAACTTGTAAGGGGCATGCCACCAAATAATTGATCACATGTTGGCAATGTAGGCTTGATGTAAATAATTCTTACGTGTAAAAAGAATAGAATAGAAACACATTTTTATTTGTGTTTAATCCTATATCTATTCCTTAGCCAATAACCTGTCTTACAGTATGAATAAAGGCTACATTAAGTTTATAGTAATGTTGGGGTAATGCTGTAGCCATGATAGTCCAGGAAAAATGTGAGTGAATAGCTGCTGTGTGCTTATTTGAATCATATTGTAAAAGTTGGACCTAAATGGCCCCTAGAGGCAACAAAACAGAGTCCTTAGACATCAGTTAGAAATATTTCCAGGCTTGTGATGCTTATGATGTTGGGTTTGTCTGCTGCTGCTGGTCAATTTAGACTCAGAAAAGTAAGCCTGGAAGGGATTTTGGGAGGTCATTTAGTCCAACTCTCTGCTCAAGGCAGGATCATCCCTGTCTCAACAATCCAAGGTAGGTGTTTGTGTAACCTGCTCTTAAAAATGTCCAAGGACTGAAATTTCACAACCTCTCTGGGTAGCCTGCTCCAAAGTTTAACTAACCTCATAGGCCTGGTACAAACATTACACTTTTACCAGTACAAGTGATCAGAAACCCGTCTAAACCCATCTAACCCCAAACAGAACAGAATTTTGGCACAAAAAACAAGCCTATACTCATAACAGAACAAGTTCAGCACACAGACTGGTTTAAAAAAGGAGGAAACTACTCTAAGATTTGCTCCCCTGCCCCCCTCCTGCCAATGGGTCAATGTGTTCTGTTCACTACCGAACTAAACTATGCCACTTGCAGAAAACAGCGTAACTTAAATGATTCCACCTTGGGTTTTTTGAATCTCTGTACCTCGCCATAATAAGAAAGCTGTTTTTAATATCAAATGTACATTTTCCCTACTGCAATTTCAGACCATTGCTTCTATTCCTGTCCCCTGTGGCCACACAGAATAGTCTATCTCCATCCTCCTTATAACCACCCTTCAGGTATTTGAAGAATGTTATCAAATCTCCTGTCAGTCTTCATAGATTCATAGATGTAGGGTTGGCAGGGACCTAAGTAGATCTTCAAGTCTGACCCCCTGCCCTGGGCAAGAGAGAATACTGGGCTCATATGACCCCAGCTAGAGAATTATTAAGCTACCCCCAGGGTAGGAGCCAGCACCACTTCCTTTGGAAATTCGTTCCAGATCCTAGCCGCCCTGACTGTGAAGTAGTGCCTTCTAATGTCCAGCTTGAATCTACTCTCAAACACTTTATGGCTGTTATTCCTTGTTACTCTGGGAGGTGCTCGGGGGAACAGGGTCTCTCCCATTCCCCGCTGGTAAGTTTATAGACAGTCACCAGGTCCCCTCTCAGCCTTCTCTTGTGAAGGATGAACAGATTCAGGTCCCGTAGCCTCTCCTCATAGGGTCTTCCCTGCTGTCCCCAGATCATGCGAGTGGCCCTCCTCTGGACCCTCTCAATGCTGGCCACATCCCTCCTAAAGTGCGATGCCCAGAACTGGACGCAGTACTCCAACTGTGGCCTGACCAGTGTTGCATAGAGGGGGAGGATCACCTCCTTGGGCCTGCTTGTGATGCATCTGTGGATGCATGACAAGGTACGGTTAGCCTTACTGACCGTGTCCTCACATTGATGGCCCATGTTCATTTTGGAATTGATAATGACTCCAAGATCTCTTTCTGCCACTTTGCTTTCAAGAAGAGAGTTCCCCAGCCTATAGGTATGCTACTGGTTCTTACTGCCCACGTGCAGTACCCTTCACTTGTCAGTATTGACATGTCAGTGTTTAGTCTTGTCTTCTCCAGACTAAATCATCCAAGTTTTTTCAGCCTTTCTTCACAAGTCGTGTTTCTCAGACCTCTAATCATTTTTTGTTTTTCTCCACTGGAATCCTCTTAATCTGTCCACTGTTTCTTGGGGTGTCAGGCCCAAAAGTGGACACAGTACTCCAGGTGAAGCTTCATTAGAGTAGAATAGAGTGGAAGGATCACTTGCCTTGATTTGCAGATGACAGTCCTGTTAGTACAACAAAGCATGCTATTGGCCTTTTTAGCAACAAAGTATGCTATTGTTCCATATTCATTTTGTGGTCTTCTGTAACCCCTAGATCATGGTCTGCTATACTGCAGCCTAGTTAGTCATTTCTCAGTCTGTATTTGTTCATGTATGCTGTCCAAAGTGTAGGACATTGCCCTTGTCCTTGTTGAATTTAATCTGATTGATTTCAGACCATTTTTTCCACTTTATCATGGTCCTTCTGAATCCTAGCCCTACTTCCAAGGTGTCTGTGTATCCATCCAACCTGATGTCATCTGCAAATATAGATGTCCCTGAAGCTCCTAGGCTTCAATGGTTAAAAACAAATAAATGAAAAAGAAAAGATTTAACTTTTCCCTAGTTTGAATTGCTATAACTTGTTGAGATGCCTTTGTCATTGCACTAAAGATAAAAAGAATAAGGATAGAATGCCTCTTGAATGAGAATGGTTTCAGACCAGGGCTGAGACAGGTGAGAAAAATTCATTGTTAATTGGGCAGACAGAGGTAGTTTGGGAATAAAGATAACCTGGACTGATTAAAAACCAATAGGTTACAAATCCAGAAATAGGGGTTCCATGAGAAGGTGGGTTGTAAATATAATCTTATCTCAAACTACTATTGTGCATGTTGTCATTTTTGGATATCAGATACATTTTTCAAAAGGTGCATTGTTGCCATTGTTGAAAAGGCCAAAGATGTGGTATTTTTTTTCTCTATAATAATAATACTAGGGAATAATTATTTACCTGTGTTATCTGAATAATCCTCATATTTAAATCCTGTCAATGGGTGTTAAATGTGAGGAGTCTGACCAATGATATAACAAGCAGAGTTGGTGCCAAATACAAATCCTGCATGGTGTATTTGGTTCTGAGAGCAGGGTATGTGCGCATGTGTGGATTCTAAGAAATGGTGGAGAGGGTGCGCGGTTCTGAGATGGTCAGGGAGGGGTCACAGAAGTCTTACTTATGCCAGGATCTCCTAAACAGTGGGCATGTCTACATGTGCACACTAGCTTGATTTAAATGTGTCTCTTAAAAATGATGATTTTAGGCTAATTTTGCCTAAATTTGATACCTGTATAAAGCAAGTATCAAATTTAGGTGCAATTAGTTAAAGCACATTAATGTATGTGTAGATGCATTCACGCACATTAAGGCAGGGACTTTAGTGCTGGGTCTGCCCAGCCACTAGGGGGCTGGCCAGAGCCCAGCCCCAGGGCTTCTGGCTAGCCGCCTCTCTTCTTTTAGGGCTAGGTTGCTCTCTGGCAGCTCCTAGTTGCAGGCTGTAAAAGCCTCCAGTCATTTTATGCCTTGGGGCACATAGCACAGGGATCCTGAAGGAGCCAGTGCAGTTTTCAGGAGCTCACCAGGCCCTGTATACCCCCCTGGACAGGACCCAGGCAGCCTCTGACTGTTCTGTTCCCTACCTGCAGCTGCTGCTTGGCCACAGGTGAGTGTTGCAAAGGGCTGCAGCCTGCTGGATCCTTTGCACAGCCCTGAGATTTCCCTCAGGGCTGCTGGCCCTGCTTTCTATGGCAGCAGGGCCAGCACCTGCTTCCTGCTGCTCTTCACCCCGAGCTCTGTCTCTTTGCAAGCAGTGTGGTGAAGCATCTATGCCACAAAGATCACAGTCCCTGCCCGTGCCCCTGTCCTGGGTGCTGCTGGCAGCCATCCAGGTCTGGCATCTCAGGGACAGCCACACAGAGGCCCAGAGAGCTGGCAAGGGGAGCATGTCCTGCAGGTTGTCCCCAAGCCTCAGCTCTGCCTGTCTGCTCACTCCCATGCTGAATGCCTGAGCCCCCAACTGGACCTGGAAGGAGGTGTGCAACCTCATGGCACTCTGGGGCAGGGCTGATGTCCAGAGGCAGTTTGCGTGGGGCAGGCACTTGAATGCCCACATTTATGAGACCATATCTGGTGAGATGCATGCATTGGGCCATTCCCAGACAGTGCAGAAATGCTGTGTGAAGGCCAAGGTTTTGTGGGCACAGTAGGTGGCCATGACCAAGTTCACTCATCAGTCCAGTTGTGCCCAAAAAACTATGACTTTCATGTGGGAGCTGACCTACATTTTGGCACCCCAGAAGACAGGCTGCACCCCTCTGAGTGCCATCAGCAGGGATGTCCTGCCCTCACCCATACCCCATGCTGATGCCTCCAGTGATATGTTACAGGAAGAGGGGATCTCAGGCCTTCAGTACATCACCCTGACCACCTTCCCAGCTGCTGCATCCACTGCCAGCTCAGGGATCCCTGCCTAGTGGCTGCCTCACCCTCAGCCCAGCCCCACACCCCACCACAAAGAGCAGCTGGCCACATCACTTCAAAACTTTATTGAACAGCCCGTGTCCCTGTAGCTGGGTAGGCACAGGCCTCACACACCAAGGAAGGTGTTGATGCCAGTGGAATTGTCCTTCTCAGCAGTGGGGGGCAGGGATGTATAGCATTGCCACAGGTAGCCCTGCAGGCAGTGGCAGAGGTTGCAGGGTAGCCCAGGCTTGCCCCCTGCATTGTTGTAGCTCAGGATCCCAAACCAGGAGTTCAGGTGTGCCTGGGGCACCAATAGGATCAGAAGCAGCAGGGCATAATGGCTCAGGCATCCCTCTGCCTGCACAAACAGCTCATTGTGCACTACCTGGGGCACATGCAGCAGGACCATACTTGGAACACAGCAGTGGTGTGTGGGGATGGGGGGGAAGCCCTGGGGTGCCTACCTGGAGAGGCCTCCAGTGGAGAGGGCAGGGGAATGGCCAGCCCCTCACCCTAGTTGTCTGGGAGCCCTGTGCACCCAGAGCTCAGGAGCCATGGGCTGGGTGGCAGCACAGCAGAGCAGCTGGCCTGTGTGGGAGTGGGGGGGGGGAGTGGGGTCTGGAGTTGTGGCAGCAGGTGTTGCCAGCAGCCTGGCCTGCCCTGGGAAGGAGACAGGAGAGGCAGGCTACCTGCTGCCAGCACCCAGTGGCCCCTTGGTCCTAGGGGAGCAAGCAGGGTTAGGGGGCTCAGTCAGTGGCTGCCTGGGCCCAGCCCTGCCTGGATAGCTT
The DNA here is from genome assembly GCF_030867095.1 of Alligator mississippiensis. Taxonomy (NCBI): domain Eukaryota; kingdom Metazoa; phylum Chordata; order Crocodylia; family Alligatoridae; genus Alligator; species Alligator mississippiensis. Next base: position 137,107,230 of record NC_081825.1, on the reverse strand, counting down.
ACCAAGGTCCCTGGGCACCCATGTATGGCTAGCCTCCAATCTGAGGCTGGGCAGTGCAGGGCCCCTAGTGCAGAGCATCTTATCTTTGCAATATTGCAAACTCACACAAAAGGCTTCTGTCGCTTGCCTCTGCAGGACCAACATCTGGATGTGGGGGAGATGTTGCAGGGCCCTGTGGAAGTGCCGTATTGAGGTCATAACCGCCTGCTTCTGGGCCCTCCTGCTGCAGTGGCTAGTGGTGGTGGTTAATTGGGCAGCACACATGCATGCACAGCAGCAGGTGGGTGAGGTGCGGGAGCTGGCCTGGTGGGAGGAAGATTTTACCTGGGGAACTGCCCAGGAGGAGGCAGGTGACCAGGTGCAGTGGGAGGACTAGGCCCAGATGGAGGACCTGGAGCAGCACCATGTGGAGCTGCTCCAGCAGCAACTCCTCAGGCAGGGCCAGCCAGTGGAGGTCACATCCAGGCCCTCCAACACCTGACCTATGGCCCTGGCCCTTCAGGGCCCCTGGGTCTCATCCACTGCCCTGCAGCAGGCCCATGTCTGGGACTTGGAGGAGATCCTCCAGCACCTCCCACCCACAGGCATTCACCACAACCCGTGGACCTGCAGAGGGACTGTCCACTGCTAGGGTGCTGTCCACCTTCCACCAGGCTCTGTGCCCTGGGTGCCCCCTCTGCACAATCCCCCACTCTGGGAAAGACTGAGACTTGTATATAGTTTTTAGTTTGGGAGGAGGGTTTTTTATTGTTGGTGAGTGGGGAAGGTGGTAGAGGGACTCTGTGTGTTGGGAGGGAAGGGGCTTTGTTGGTTGAGGTGGGAGGTGAGGGGGATGGGGTGGGGGGTTATGAGGGGAATTAAGGTTTTCATAGCAAACATATGCATGTCCTGGAGTGGTGCTCGGGGTGGGCAGGGGGCAAGGGATATGTGAGCGGTGGGGCAGGTGGGTGTTGGCAGAAATGGCCAGGTGCACCTCCATGTCCTGACACTCCAGGTGGGGCTGGAGCTGGCACAGCAAATCTTGAAAAGTGGCCCACGTCATCCAGAATGTGTTGACCCACTGATCATCATCCCATTCCTGCATCATGATGCGCTGCTACCAGTCCTGGCTGATGCAGTGGGCCCAGAGGTGGTGAGGCTGGTGTGACAGGAGGGTGATGGCAGTCCCAGTGTTCGCATCCTGGAGCCTGTAGTCACCATGGCCGGTGGTAGCAGCTGCATGGCAGTGGGGACCCCAGAAGGCCATATACCAGTCATCCAGTAGGTGGCTGGAGCAGGTGGGGGAGTCAGGTGGCTAAGGTGGCCAAGTGGAAGGTGCGTGGAATGGCAGCAGGCAAGCAGGACAGCTGCAGCATCTTTGAGGAGGGGGAACCCTGTCCTTGGGTGCCAGAGTCAGGAGCTGTGGCAGCCAGGGCTGGGAAGCACAGCTGCAACAGGAGCAGGGAAGGCATGTGCTGCCTGTGCCTCTGCCATGCTGCTGCTCTGACACAGGAAGCATGGAGGGTGTGTTTTCAAGATGGCTGCCAAATGCTGGTAGCTAGCTCTGCCTCCAGCATGGCTGCCAAGTGCTGGCAGCCATGTGTCCAGAGGCTGGAGCTCCCCCTGGTGGCCACATGGGCACATGGCAGGGTTGGAGTGACTTGGGGCTAAAGTTAGTCTCAAGTCCCAGCATGTGTAGACACCTGCCAAAAACTGCCTAATGTGAATTAGCTTAATGCACATTCAGTTAAAGCATGCTTGAATTCATGTGTAGACATACCCAGTGTCCCACTGAACTGCTGCTGCCACATGCTCTGGTCTGTTCTTAAAGTAGTAGTAGTAGCAGCAGCAGCAGCAGCAGCAGCAACCAGGGTCTCTTTTGGAGTTGCCTGTATGAGTATGCTGCCAGGATGTAGACTCTCCTAACTTGGCCTGTGGTTTAGGTGCCCGCCTTGTACACCCCTAGTTACACTACTGAGGTTGAAAAGTGACATATCCTAGTTCAGTGAGGGCCAACCTTGCTGACAGTTATGTCAAAAATTAAGCCCCCTGCTATCCCCAAGTGTGCTCCAATTCCATTCAACTGCTTGATCAATGGCTCTGCTTTCTGCTCCCCACCCAATCTGCTGCTTTGCTTACTGATTCCTGCCTGTGCTCTCTGTCCAGCCTGCTGCTCTGCTTTTTGCTCCCTGCCTTATCTGCCACTGTGCTGCCTGTCCCCTCTGTGTTCTTCTGTATGCCACACAGAGGCTGCCCATACCACTTGGGACAGGTGTGGTACAGGTTGGTCTAGTTCACTCAGCAAGTCAGTAGCAGAGATGGGTATAGACCTCTAGTATCCCAGCTGCCATCCTTATGTACTTTTCTATAAGCCATTCTGCATCAGAAAGGCTAAGGCCACTTGACACCCAACGGGAGAGTACAGTTTGCTATAATGAGCAAGCCCATAATAAAGCATCGCTTCACAAATGGGCTGTGTCATGCTGTCCTAAGGCTAATGTTATTCTAGAAAGGTATTTTTAACATTTACTGGTATATCTTTGTTATCAGGTCAGTCCTTAGCCATTTAATATATCATTCAGGTTTCTCTCTCTCTCTTTTTAAAGAATGTTGGAAGTCTCACTGTTGGTTTCTAAAATCTAGGATGAATAAAACAAACACTCTCACTAGCACTTGCAGACACCAAAACATTTAATTAGGAAGCTGCAGGAGCCAGGTGGCTATCCCTAAAATATTTAATCCTGGAGTTCCAGTCAGAGGAAAACATAATTTGGAGAGGGGTGGCGGGAAACATAACATTAGCTTGTTACTAGCTGGTCTGTTTCCATTAAAGAGTGCTTTCTTTTTCATTAACTCGAACACAGATGTCTGGAGACAGTGCTGAAAAATAATTTCTGAGAAATGTTGGGGATAAAAAAAAGCCCCAAGGTTGGGTTTGTTTTTGTTTTTTTTACCTTGACAAATGTTCATAGCAGAGAATATTTCAAAACAATTATCTGAGCTGACTCAGCATTTCCAGGTGGTAAAAACTGGGTGGAAACCTCATTTGAATCCCAAGAGGAACATTTTAGATATAGGGTTAATATAACACCTGGCATACTGGGCTTCTAATAGAGGAATAGTCTTGTATTTCAGAAGTCAGTCACTTTAAGCAAAGCACGTTGAGCTCAGCTTTGCTGCAGAAGAAGAAGAGAGCTTTTGTCCATGCAATCTCCTCTCTGAGATGACCTTTAGCTTTATAATCTGATAGGCCCCAAGATTCAATAATCTGGGTTTTCGTCAGTAATGGATATCATGTGTCAGCAATCCTAGAATTGTGCAGCCCCAATTTAAAATAATCGTGCTAGAGCAAAGATAAGCAATTGTCTCCCACTGTAAGGTTTTAATAAAACTGGTATATGAGAGGGCAGGGATCCAAACCAATTATAACCTAATTGACCCTGTTAAGACTTCCTTCTTATCTAAAAGCTCATTCTTTGCCAGTGTCAGGCTCATGATATCTGTGGCTTGGAAAGCATAGTTCTTAATGATCCATTAGCTACAGTGTTCCTGATCCAGATAAATAAATGCAAGCCCACACCTCTAGATGGATGATTGATTTAGTTACAGTGTTCATAATTGGCCTATTAGGGAGAATCAGCCTGTTAAAGCCAAGTCAAATGAGTACTTACAGAGGGAGGCTGAGCAAAGAATTTACCTTGACATAGGAACCAATTTAGATTAAAGGAATCTATTGTTACTTATTTAATACTCCATGGAGTATGAAAAAGCTTTCAAGAAATAATTACTCTCTCTATATACTGTAGTAACAAGGAAAAATTAAGTCACGGGCAAGCTAAAATCACCATTTCCTACTAAGCATCAGTGGCTTGTTCAGTGTGTTAATTACTGGAAGGCAAGGAGCTAAGCTTATGGGTTACTCCTATGTTAGCCTGCTCAGGAAGTGTTTGGTGTCACACACATCTTAAAGCACCCCTACTGGCCGTCACGGGGAGATGCATTCATCTGAAAAGGAGCCTTTTATTCATCTCTCATTTTAGAACAAGACTGGAATGTCAGGTCAGGACTGACAAGAAAGGACACAAAAATACAGATTACATTTACTGAGAAAATATAATGCTGAAGGTTCTTGTCTAACAGCTTGGTGTGAGAGAGAACTGGATGGTAAACTTTAGAAACAGGTTAATTCACTTAAGTCGCATGCACTTGCTTGGCAGGAAGTGTGACCTGAATTCAAAAAGCAGCTTTCTCTTTTGCTCCTGAGTGGCACTCCCCCCACCACCTCCCTCCATCACTATCTACTTTTCTATAGATAATGATGCCTCATATTACTAAAAACTAAGATATGATCTACCATATTATACAAAGCCAGAGGTACAAACCATAAAATATCTGAGCTCAATGAGTGTTTCGAAATGTTCCAGTCATTAGATTCATTTGCAAGTTTCAGATCATGATTGGGAAGTTTGCTTTATTTCTCTCTGATCATTTCATAGTTTCAACTGGAGATGGGCAAATTGTTGGGTTTTTTTTTTATATACTAGCACTACAACAAACTTCAGCCCTTCCTTCAAAGTAAATGTATTTTAAGGTTCAGGAGACAAATAAAGGTGTTAAATACAGTACAAATACTTTTCTGTAGTCCAGAATAATGGTCTCAATCCTTGTCACATGGAAACAGAGAAGAAAATTCCCAGATACTGTGAAGCACTGCCTTTCTGATAGTTTCATAGTAGTTAGGGGTGAGAAGGGACCTAAATAGTTCATCTAGTCTGACCCCCTGCCACTGGCCGGAGCATATGCTGGGATCACATGACCCCAGACAGGTGTTCATCCAAACTCTTTTTGAATTTACCCAAGGTAGGAGTGAGGACCACTTCCCTAGGAAGTTGCTTCCAGATCCTTGCCACCCTAACAGCGAAATAGTGCCTCCTAATCTCTAACCTGAACCTATTCTACAGCAGCTTCTGGCCATTGTTCCTCATCACCCCAGGTGGTGCTGGGGAGAATAGGACCCTTCCTATTTGCTGATGATCTCCCCTAACGAGTTTGTAGGCAGCCACCAAATCCCCACTCAGGCTCTGCTTGCTGATGCTGAACAGGTTCAGGTCCCTCAGCCTCTCCTCATAGGGCCTGCCCTGTTGCCCTCCAACCAAGTGGGTGGCCCTCCTCTGAACCCTCTCAAGGCTGGCCACATCCCTTTTGAAGTGTGGCGCCCAGAACTGGATGCAGTACTCCAATTAAGGCCGGACCAGTGTCACGTAGAGGGGGAGTATCACCTCTCTGGACCGGCTTGAGATGCATCTCTGGATGCACGACAAGGTGAGGTTGGCTTTGCTGGCTGCCGTCTGGCATTGACGGCTCATGTTCCTCTTGGAGTCAATAATGACTCCAAGATCCCTTTCCGCCTCTGTGCTTTCAAGGGGGGAGCTCCCCAGCTTGTATTCACAGCACACATACAAGCTGGGTCAGACAGGTAGTAAGGCAATGTTCCCACTTGGACAGCAGGAGTTACCCACCTCAAAATGATTTCTCAATATCTATTAAACAAAAAAAAAGACTGTTAATCATTCATGGTGCTTTAAGGCTGCTGTGTTTTCACAAACATTTCCTGAAGAAGGCCTGCCTACTTCTTCAATATGTCTTGTCATTTTGGGTGTTCAATCTGATATAGAGCCTAAGCCACTTAAGATAATTCCAGATAACATGAGCAATCCTTTAGATTCCTGCAGATGGCATAAACTGCTTGCCAAATCCTATTGTTTTCTGTATTAAAAGAACTGCTTAAATTATTTTAAGCATGCCAGCTGGTCCAGACTGGAAGAGGGTGGCTCAGCAGTTCACACCTCATTAGGGCTGGTTATACTGGTACTTTTTGAAGTACATTCAGTACACTGTGCTGTTTCCACCTCACTAAAGCTTGAGACTTTGTTATTTGCAGCACCCACAGCTACAGGTGGTTAAGTAAACTATTTACTTTGGTGTTTAATAACTTGTGCAGCAGAGTTGGGCATGGAAAAATATATTAACAATTCCATAGGGACTTGAATAGGGTGGAATAAAGTCATACTTGTGTATTAGTCTCCCTGGTTGCCCAATATGTAGAGTAAGTTTTGGCACATAGGGTTCTGGTAGCTGTGAAGATGGTCTAAGAACTATGTGAGAAACAAGATTTGTTTGTTAATGCCTTTTATTGGAACAATTTCATAGTTTAGAGAGATTTTAGATGAGTCTTCAAGCACAAAATGCTCTCTTCCACCTGACCTGAAGAAGGGGTGATTTGTACCTAGAAGCTTGCCTAAAACATTTCCCAGTTATAAACCTGGCCCCACAGAAGATAGCCTGTAAGCAGTCATTGCATTTCTCCCAGGAGAAAGACTTTTGTCTTGGGATCCCACAGACATTCACACCCATTGTTCTGTTTCAGGTGCCCATGAAATATGCAGGATACAGTGTACTAACATTTCCCCCCTCTCCCCTCAATACTGTGTGAGTCTGTAAATTAACTGTGGCTCATTTAACTTAATTGCAATTCATTCCAGGGACAAGTTTGTCAGGCTGTATGCTTTCCCTGGCCACCTAGTGGCAGAGGAACAGCAATAGAGCTTGGAAGGGCAACATGTATAAAGAAAAGGCTGTGCCACTCCTGTCTCGATATGAGTCAAAACCCTGCATAACCAAGATAATCTCAAATGAAAAATCTGTTTATAGCCTTATGGACATTTAGGCCAGCTGAGTATGCGGCATTTTCACCCAGGGGGTTCTGATTTTTGTTAGAGGAACCATACTGTGGGCTTCTTTTTAAGAGTTATTTCACAAATGTGGGACATGTAGGTAGGCACTGAACTCACACTGGGAGCAGGAAATGTTTCATTTTTTTTATCTCAACAGGAATTTTTTTTTTTCTAAAGATTAGTGGGCATGGCTACAGAAAATGCTTACTGCACAGTAGCCTAGTAACACTGCGCAGTAGTGTGTCAGGCAAAACCTGTGCTAATACACTACTGCATAGTGTTCTTAGGCTACTGCGCAGTAAGTGTCACTAAAAAACCATGTGCTGGTGCTACTGCACAGTAGCACAAGTTATAGGACATTGAATTATTACTTAGTTAACTAAGTACACAGTAACTATGGCACATTAATGAACATGTAGATATGCCAGTATGTACAATCAATCCTTCCAAAGCTTCTCATTAGTCTGATGTATGGGGAATAAAGATGCTTAGAAACAGCTAAAAAGGGTTAAATTAACGCAAGCTAATATTGCCATGCTTGCACAGGTAACTGGGCTAGTGGGACAGTACACAGGGGCTTTATCCCTTGTAAGCTGTGTAAGGGCCTGGGAATGGTGTTGATTATGATAGCAGGAAGTAGAACTCCTTCCCCATTTTGAGGTGGGTAGCTCCTGCTGTCCAAGTGGGGACATTTCCTTGTTACCTGTCTATGGGAGTATGGTTGTGAGACTTCACTTCTGTTTCCCATATCATGATTTACCTGCTTAGACTGCCAGGTCTTTGGGGTGGCAACTGTTTCCTATCATAATTGTGTATGCTGCTTTACATAATAGGGTCCAAAATGAAGTAACATTTCATCTGGAGCCCAATCCCTCACTGAGCTTCTTGTAGGCAGGATGACTCCAAACTGTTCTGCTGGCTGTTGAGCGAGATCACACACACGTACACCCCCCCCCCCCCCCCATCTTCCATTATTTTCCAGTTCCATACAGGCTTAAACTCAGTCTTTGTTGGCCAACTGCAAAACACTGGAACATAGAGTAAGAGGTCCAAGGGGTTTCTGTAGCTGATTGAAAATCCCCACTTTATCTGCTGTGAGGAATCTGGGAAAAGTTGTAATACTCTCACTCTGCATTTCAGTCATTACCATAGCACAAAATTGCAAACTTTCAGATCCCTTCCTGACAAGGCTGTCATATTGTACTTAAACTTATTCCTTGGCTTGCGTACCTTTGCTTTTCACATTCCACCCTTGATTCAACACCTCCATTTCCAAATGAGTCCCACATTATTTCATACCCCACATTATTTGGGCCAGGAGAGCTATCCCCTCAGGGTCACATGAAGTCAGAAGGATGATTTGGTACCATTGCCTTCAATATTTAACAGAACCCAGCTATAGCTTAGCATGAAAAGTCGAAAAGTCTCTCTCTCTCTCTCTCTCTCTCTCTCTCTCTCTCTCACTAAGCTTCAAGAGGGAACTCTTCAAGTGTGGTGTTTGAACAAAGCACCTGAAAAAGCTTTGCAGGAAACAAATAAAGGGTGAAGGGAGGAATCTGGGCCTCATACCTCCAAGAAGACCTTTATTCCCTTGCTTCCTCTCCCATCCATCCTGTAGCATTTATTTCTTGGCAGTGTTGACCCTTGGATGCTAATATTGTCCCAGAAACAAACTGGTATGTTTACATGTGCGTGAGTGTGCCTTTTTCTAATGCATATTAAATTCAGTACCTCTACTGTGGGGTATTAAATTAATGCACATTAATTAGGCTGCGCTAATGTGCAGTAGTGTGTTTGCACACTTTTTTGGTGACATTTCAGGAGCAGTATTTTACTGCATATTAGTGTAATGTCAGGGTTTTTTATGTGGTGCTTTAATGTGCAGTAAAATAGCCTACTGCACATTAAAGAGCACCTGTAGATGCACCCACAGTATGCCTGGACTTTACTGGAGATCCTAGCAGAATCCCATTCTCAGGGCTTTATCAGGGAATCCATGATGAATTTAATAATCCCTTTTATTCTTGATCAAGACACTTGAGGAATGCTAAGGAAGTTAAGTGCCCGGCTTCTGAAATTCCAGACTTAAAAAGGGATGAGCTAGCTGCCTTTTTTGTACATGCTTGTCATTGGATTGTAATTTCTTACAAGCAGGCCTTGCAGCTCTGAACACATGTGTAGCTCCTGTGCCACAGAAACTTTGTATTTTCCTGAGAGTTTTCTGTGTATAATGCAGGAATGTGTGACATTCCTCTCTAACTTCAATCAAAGGCTTAATCAGCAATAAGAAGGTGATCAGTGGCTTTTGAATGCAGTGAAAGTTGCTGTGAATAGTGATAATACTTAGCTTCTTCAGATCTTGAACCTGCAATCAATTACACACATCCTTAACCTCTAAAATGTGAGTGAATTTCACCCAGTTCTATCTGAAATACTCTTTATTCAACAACCAGTGACACCTGCTATTGCATAATGAAGCCTGGGCTTCTGCAGCCCCTTCCTATCTTCCTTGTCTCTGAAGCTACACCCCTTAAAGTTACAGTTCCCAGTGTCACACCTGGAGTAAAATGTAATTAAGGGTCTCTTTCTCTCTGTGTGACATTCTCTCTCCATTATCCCATCACACATAAATTAAACAGGGAGTTTAAATAGCAGATTAGTGATCATAAGTAGCATTTTGTCCAATGTTTACATTTAATAACATAAAGTCAATTATTACTGTATTTATGCAAGCTGTTAATAAACATTTCAAAGTGCTTATCTATTTGTGCTGGAACACTGGTCATGTTGAAACAATAACATAATTATCTCCTCCTTCCCTCTTTTCAATCCCCTTTCTGCCACCCTCCTCCTCAGTTCTTACTTCCTACTCCCACATATTCTTGTAATACAAATAAAACGGATATGTACAAAAGGATGGCACAGAACCAAGATGTGGCCTAATTACTTTGCTAGTATGTTGCATCCCTTCCCCATCATTTGCGTCATGCCTCTCCCCTTTCCTCCTCTGCAAGTCTTTTCGGTTTGTCAACAGACAGTGTGTCCTCTTGTATGTTTTGAATGGGGCATAGCATAGTAGGAGCTTCATCCAGACTTATGTATGGGTGTTGCTGCACTATGTTGATGATTTTCCTGTGGATTTTATTAGTAAGGCCTCTCTAACAAATCTTATTCTTTGTTATTCTTATAAAATGTAAGGTTGTTCTTTTCAGAATGCTGAATGTCAGTGGCAAGCGTGCACCTGGCTTTCAGGTGGTGGTCAAATGTAATAGTAATCTACTTTAAAAGGAGATGGGCAGTTACCACTTGGGAGCATGCATCATCTGTTCCAATAAACTCTTCCATTTGCATGCCTGTGTAGTTAGCTAAATTGCCCTAACTTTGACTCTGAATGAAGCCAGGTTAAAATTGCAATGGCTTTGCTATACTTGCATCACTACAAGCACAGGCAGAAGTAGCACCATATGTTATGTTACATCCTAACAACTTATACTGGTATCATTTTATATGGATACAGTGGTTACATCTGTCTATATCCTTTGGCACTGTGTAAAATTCTTGCTATATTCTCCCAGTATAAAGCACATTCTGTATGCAGAACGTATTTAATTTCGTTGCTGCGTCACATGTGATTTGGATTTTGGATGGGGGATTTTACTATGTGCTGGCTTGGGTGGCAAGATCAAGTGCTTTCTTGGATAAGTTGATGAGTAGATATATTTAAAAATTGGGGGATTTCTGTGTTGGGTAATAACACAATTATGGGGTAAAGAATCTGGTCACCAGCACCAGATGCTTCAGAGATGGGTGCAGGAAACCTAGTAATGAGAAATTATGAACTAACCTTCCTGAGAGAAAATGTCTTCCTTATCTCCTGCAGCTAGTGATTGGCTTACATCTGATATATAGGCACTTTATATCACTTAGAATCTTTTTATCATATCTAAATAAATGTCAAATTCTTTTCTAAATCCTATTCAGCTATTGGCCTTAAAAATACCTTGTAACTAAATGTTATGCATTACATAGGGAAGCATTTTTGTGCATCACTTTTTATATCCTGCCTGCTAATTTCATCCAGCACCCCATGTTTTTGGGTAATTAGCAAGCACAAAACTACTTATCTTCTATAACACAGGACTATAACATTAACGTCAACAAAGTCCAGTGCCTACATGAGATCAGTTCATGGATGAAGAATTGTCAGTTGAAGCTGAACATGACCATAACTGAAGGGATACTGATGGCTGAAAGGAAGCACCTAGGGGAGTTTGTAGAATCTTGTTGAGTTAAACTGGACGCAATACTCCAATTGCAGTCTTACCAATGCCACATAAAGGGGAAGTATCACCTCTTTGGTTCTACATGCATCTGCTGATGCATGATCAAGTGTGGTTAGCTTTGCTGATGATTTCGTCACACTGATGACTCATATTCATCTTGGAGTCTGCTATAACTCTGAGATCCCTTTCTGCTTCTGTGCTGCTGAGAGGGTCGCTTCCCTGCCAGTAGGTGTGCTGGATATTTTTTTTTTCACCCGAGGTGTAGCAGTCTGCATTTGTCCTTATTGTACTGCATGTTATTGTGTACTGCCCACTTTTCTAACCTGTCCAGGTCTGCCTGCAATCGTTCTCTACCCTCTGGAGTGTGCGCTTTACCCCACAATTTAGTATCATCCACAAACTTGGACAGAGTACACTTCACACCCACATCCAAGTCACTGATGAAGATATTGAAGAGTACAGGTCCAAGGACCAAACCCCACTACCCACATCCTTCCAGGTTGATACCGACCTATCTACTACCACTCTCTGGGAGCAACCGCTAAGCCAATTTGCCACCCACTGGACTGTGTAAACATCTGTGTCACAGCCTCTTAATTTATTTATGAGAATAGGATGAGATACTGTATCGAAGGCCTTGCTAAAATCCAAGAAAACAACATCTACCTCTACTCCTGCATCTAAAGCATTTTGTGACCCTGTGATAAAACGAAACCAGATTGGTCAGGCATGATCTACCTGCTACAAAGCCCTGCTGGCTGTCCGGTTGCAATATTTTTCCCGTGGAACAAATATGATCCTTGAAAATCTTTTCAAAAACCTTTCTAAGGATGAAGGTGAGATTTACTGGCCTATAATTACTTGGATCCTCCTTCCTCCTATTCTTGAAAAAAGGGACCACATTGGCCCTTTTCTAGTCCTCCAGGACCTGACCCGAGTGCCATGAGTCCTCAAACAGTCGTGCCACTGGTTCTTCTATGACACCAGCCAGTTCCTTCAGTACTCTCGGATTGAATAGCTCAGCCTTGTCCCCCCTGTCTGTCACTAATTGTTCCTTCTTGTTCAGTATGGGTCCTATGCTGCCCTGTGCCTTCCTTTTTTCCCTACATACCTAAAAAAATACTTTTTGTTGTCTTTAATATGTGTTGCCAGCCTCAGCTCTGTAGTTGCTTTGGCCTTTCTAACTGCCACCCTGCAAGTACAGACCAAGTAAGGTACATTCCTTCTTGGTAGCTTCCCCCTGCTTCCACCACCTGTATGCCTTCTTTTTTGCCCTTAGGCTCCCCTGGATTTCCCTGTTTAGCCAAGGAAGTTGTTATGCTCCTTTCCCCCTTTTCCCTCATAGTGGGATTGTCTCCCTCTGTGCCCGAAGCATCACTTCCTTTAGGAACGACCACCCTTCCTGAACTCCTATCTCGCCAATACTCCTATCCTGCAGTATCATTGACTAGACTCCTAAGCACACTGAAGTTAGCCTTCCTAAAGTCAAGCACTTCCACCCTACTTGTTATGTTACCCACCCTACGCCATATGGCGAATTCAATTGATTGGTGGTCACTATCCCCAAGATGACCACGAATCTGTAGCTCCCCTACCAGGCCATCTCCAAGTCCAGTAAGGCATTCCTTCTAGTGGGACCGTATACTTCCTGCATTAGGTGAAGGTCCTGCACACAGGTTAAGAACCTACATGAATGGTTGGATTTGGCTGACTGCTCCTCCCAGCAGATGTCAGGGTAGTTTAGGTCCCCTATGACAACCATGTCCTTAGACTGTACAGCCTCCGAGAGCTGCCTCAAGAATTCCAAGTCTAACTTTTCCTCTTGGTCTGGTGGTCTGTAGCAAACCCCCACCACCAGTCCCTTTCCCCTCGACCTCCATGTATCCTAACCCACAATGCCTCAACTTTCTCCTCCTCTGTTCCCATTTTTATTAGGGTAGATGTATAATGCCCCTTCACATAGAGAACCACTCCTCCCCCTTTTTCTCCCTATTCTGTACCTTCCGTACAACCTGTAGCCCTCAATGTGTACCGCCCAGTCATGGGGAGGCTCCCAGGTTTCTGTTAACCCCACTAAATTGAAGTTATTATCTGCAAGCAGAAGTGCGAGTTCTTCCTGCTTGTTCCCCCTGCTCCTAGCATTAGTATAGAGGCACTTGAGCCCTCCAAATGGTGCCTTTTGTGCCCCCCACCCCCAATTCTGATGCCCAATGAGACTCTTAGTACTTACCTGGGATATACTGTTGCATGTCTCGCAGTTTGTAGGTTCTAGACTCTCTCCATCTCCTGCCTCCCTGTCCCCTGTTGAACTTAGTTTAAAGCCTGATATAGGAGGTCAGCCAACCTGTAAGAAAAGAGGCTCTTACCTTTTGTAGAGAGATGAAGCCTATCGTGTCCCAGGAGTTAGTCCTGCAAAACAGCACTCTCTCCACAGATGCCAGCTCTTTCATTTCATAGTACCTGATTTCAAACTTTCCTACTTTTCCAGTGTAGCAAAATAATCCCATGTGTTACTAGTAAGGCCTGGTGTAACACTTGCAGTTTGGGAAGGATTCAGTTTGAATTCCATGGAGATATACCCAAGAAATAACACAAGACCTTTGCCAAGACCTGCTACCCAGTTAAACATGCCTGGGTAGCAAGCTTTAGAAACCCCATCTTGTTCAGACTTGTATCCTCAGCAATACAAAATACCATAAGCACATCATGCTGTCCTCCACTCCCTATATGATTCTCCATAGCATACTGAGTTGAATTGAAGGTTTGAGCCCTTAATTCCAATTCCTTCCACTCCTCTCTCACCATGTAAAGCTTACCTGTGCAGGAGACTGTGCTTTCTCAGTAACAGCTTTGAGAGCCTGGAGTAAACTCCCAGGGGAACAGAGGGCCATAACAAACCTCACCACCCTATGCAGTGAGGACAAAGCATGCTTTTTCAGTGTGCCTTTTCCAATATAGACATAAAGCAGCACATAACTTTAAAATAAATAAATAGAATAGATCTCTACCCCCATCCCAAATGTAAGTCTACTGAAATGCTCTCCCTAATACAAATTTTCCCCTGGGGAAATGATGACCAAAGAAATGAATCATGTGTGACACACATTAGTCACATCACTTTAATGTACCATAGCTCAAAGCTCTAAGTAATGAGCAGGGATCCTGGTTTTCCCTGATAAAAAAAATCACAAATTCGCTGATAAAAAATTGCAAATTCTTTGATAAACTCCCCTAAATCTGTGATTAAATAAAAGGCCCCTCACTCTCCCTGCCCCAGCCCTTGCCCTGCTGGTGCCCCTCACCTCCCACCCACAGCTGCCTGCCCCCACCAGCCCTGATACAGGGGGCCCCCAGCTGCCAGGGCTGTGGGGCAAGGGACCTGGGCCCACAGCCACCTGCCCCCAGCAGGAGGCAGCTGCTACAGTGGAGTGAAGCCTGGCTGTCCTGCCTGCTGCCGGCTTGGGTTAGGGGTGGGGAAGTCAGCTCCCCATTGCTGAGTACACTCCTGTGGGGCAGAGGTGACCCATGCCCCCAGATCTTTGTGTCGGGTAGGGGCGGGCTTGGGTTCTTCCTCTGCTGCCCTCCCCTGGGATCTCTGCAACCCAGCAGGTGTGGTCTGGCACTGCAGGGAACAGCAGGGCCTCATGGAGCAGCATATTGCTGCTGCAAACTCTGTGCTGCCTTGGCAATGTGTCCCTTGCCTGCATGGCAGCAGTGAGGGACACAACCCCACACCACCCCTTCTGCTGCTGCCGCTCTTGCAGGGGACACCTTACCAGGGCAGCGTGGGGCTCACAGCAGCAAAGAGATCCCTGCATAACCCTGCAACACTGCATTGCACCCACTGGGCTGTGGAGGCCCTGGGGAGGGCAGCAGGGTGGAAGCCCAAGCCCACAGCAGGCATCCTGCCCCTGCTCCCACCCCTTGCACAGATCTGGGGGAAATGGGCCCCCCTTGTCCCCTAGGAGTGTGTGCAGCTGCAGGGAGCCAGTGTCACTGCCCGCCCCCTGGATGAGCTGCCCACATCCCTGTCCCACTCTCCACTAGGGCTCTGCAGCTGTGTATTGCAGCCCTGGTTCCCAAGCCCCATGCACTGCCTGGCTGGGCAGCAGCCTTAGCCCTAGCCCCAGCCCCAGCCCTGCCCAACTCCCTCCCTCCCTATGGGGGTCTCAGTTCCGCACCCCCTCCCCCGCCTCCCCCTCCGCATTTACCTGCGGGAGCTGTTCTTCAGGCTGCTTAGTGCCATGTGCATATACATGCCTGTCCTCTGCCTGCTCCCTCCAGCCCCCTACAAACTGGAACTCTGCCAGCCTGCAAAGAACTCTTTGCAAAACTGTAAATTCCATGGGTTTCTCTGTTAAAATGAGAAATCCACATTTTCCTCGAGTAAAGGGAGAAATCCACATTTTTCTCTGTTTTCCCTTAGGAAATGGAAAACCAGGATCCCTGGTAATGAGGAGGGAATTAGAACCTGTGAAGGGAAGAGTAGAAGATAATCAGCAAATAGGAATATGTGGCTGCCTGTATTTACACAATACAGTAAAAGCTGTGTTAACCAGCATTTTAGTAACCGTAATACTCTATTAACCAGAATTTGCAATATCCTCCAATACAAATCCTCACTTTAGCAACTGGAACCTTTGCTGAGTCTATCCAGCATGCACGTGTGCATCAAGTATTTGCACTACAAGTATGGCACTGTCTTCCACAAAGCTCTCATTTAACTGGACTTTTTAGATAACCGGCACCCCCCTTACCCCACTCATGCCAGATAACAATTACTTTTACTGTACATGGTTTCATTTACCTCCATCTTCACTCCTCTTGCTTATTTGTCTGCTCTAAATTAAATCACCCTAATGTTTTAAATTCTCATGAAAGTCTCTGCCCATTTACAGCTGTACTGAGCAGTCTCCAAATCCTTCTGCTCTATACATTGTTAGAAGTGAGAGTTAATCAGAATACAGTGCTGTATTCAAGATGAGGAGGTGCTCCTGGTTCATGTAGAGACAGAACATTTTGAACCATCTCTTGATGAAACACTGTCTTTGATTTGACTTGGGGCAACAGTTGGGTTTCGAGCAGTGTGGAATGAACTGTCCCTAGAAGGGAATGAAACTCTTTAAAAGCCCACTTTCACACTTTAGCTTTGTTAGATCACATGCCTGGCATATGTGAATCCAAGCTTTAGAGGATTAGTGGCTGCTTATTGCAAATGAGTTTCTTTAAAATCCTGATAAGCAAAGATCTGGGAAAAAAATTACTGGATAGAATAATGCAGATACTTTTTCAGGATGCAGTCACAGTTGCAAGTCCAGGGCTATTGGTTGGTATGAATTCAGGTATGAATTCAGGTAAAAAGAGTAGCAAAATAATGTAGAAAACACATGGTAAGGAGTTTGATCAAGGAAAACACAGGAGTATCTGGATTTTTTAGACAGACTCTTCTTTGTGGAATTATGCTGATCTAGCTTTCCAGATAAAGAAGGCAATACTCTCTTCTTCCAGAATGTGACTGATAAAGTACATTATAGTCCTCAATACTAGAAATATACAGTCCTTAAAATATACAAAACGTTTTAATCTGACACGTTAATTCTGGACTATTATAAAACTTAAAAGATATGAGTATCCTTATTTTTGCCCAACTCTTTCAGGCAATATTCAGCATATACTCTTTGTATTTCATTGATGCAGACTAACATAGGAATTGCCAAATTCATGATCTGTCTAATGCAGTATTCTATCTTTAATTGTGGCTGGCAATAGGGAAATGGAGAGGTCTTCAGGGGTCATATAGTCCTGTGACTTGCACTCAGCAATCTCATTATCTCCCAGTTCCTTGCAAAAAAACCCAAAAAACAAAAAAAAAAAAAAACAAAAAAAAAATCCCATAGCAATAGCATACTGTTATCTTATATTCAGTTTACAGTTCACAATATTTCCCAGCTC
Source organism: Alligator mississippiensis (assembly GCF_030867095.1). Taxonomy (NCBI): domain Eukaryota; kingdom Metazoa; phylum Chordata; order Crocodylia; family Alligatoridae; genus Alligator; species Alligator mississippiensis. The sequence continues at coordinate 137,090,282 of NC_081825.1, read as the reverse complement.
CTTTTCTGCAGTACCACAATCTAGACAATTATTCCCCAATCTGATTTGTACACAATTGTTCCATCCTAAGTACACGACTTTGCACTTGTCTTTACTGAATTTCATCTAGTTTGTTTCAGACCATTTCTACATTCACTGAAGTAATTTTGAATCCTAATCCTATTCTCCAAAGTGTCTACTCCTTTACCCTCCTTGGTATGAATTCCAAATTTACTAAGACAAATTTAATGACTTGAAGGATAGAAGTAAGATAATGAACAGAACAAAATCCAGGAAAGATCACTGGGGAGCCACTGATGACTACCCTTTGACCACAATGATCCAAGCAGTTATGTACCTACCTTACAGTATTTTCATCTAGACGCTATTCCCTTAACTTACAAATAAGAATGCCATGGGAGACAGCATCAGAAACCCTGCTACACTGAGATATATCACATCCACTGCTCCCCCCTATTCACAAAGCCCATCTTTTCATAGAAAGAAATTGGGTTGGTTAAGCATGACTTACTCCTGAAAAATCCATGTTGGCTGTTCCTTATCACCTTATATTCTAGCTACTTAGAAATAGATTCTCTGGTGTCTTGCTAAAGAATCTTTCCAGGTATCAAGGTTCGTCTGTAAATTCCTGGATCCTCCCTTGTCCCCCACCCTCTTTTTTTAAAGACGGATATAATGTTTGCTCTCTTTCAGTCATCTGGGACCCCACATGACCTCCAAGAGTTCTCAAATACAAATAGCCAATAGTTCTACAGCTACCACAGCCACATACTTTAGTCGTCTAGGATGAATCTTGTTTGGCCCTGCTGATTTAAATATGCAGTTTGTCTAAGTTTTCCCTGTTTTTCCTACTCTAGCCTGATCATTTCCTCCCCATCTTTGCTATTAAATATCTTTAGCCGAAGATTTAAGTAAAGGCATCAGACAAGTCTGCCTTCTATAAATCATCCATTATTAGATTCCTTTCTCTACTGAGTGATGGACCTGTACTTTCCCCAGTCTCTTTCTTACTTCTTATATGCTTTGAGAATGCTTTGTGTGCACATGTGGGTGTGTAATGGAATTTCTTGAATTGGTTTTTAAATTGGCCACCTTTTGGTTTCACTGAACGCCCCTCTCTTTTGGACTGACAGACAGCAGAATATCCTTGTCTACCTTTTCTAGAGGATTCATCCTCCAGTTGTACTTCCCATCATCAAATTTTCCCTGTGACTTACAAATCAGAAAACTGGACAGAAGCAGCATTTCACAGATATCTTACATCATAATAAACTGCTGGATATTCTTTAGATAGTGATGGTTACATTCCAGTCAGTTTTGTCTAACAAGAAACCTAGATATTATGATTTAGGAGCAGAGAAAATTTGTGACCTCAATGAATGAACTTAAATTTTTGTGATTTTGTTAAAAAATACATGCTTGTAACATCCACAGGTGAACCTTTGGTCAATTCCAATTGCTTTTTTGATGTAATAGAGGAAAGGCGTTTCTGCTTATCACCTCTGTTGTTGGCATTAGTTCTAGAGCTTCCAGAACGGCAGCAGGAGAACATAAGTATGAAGGATAGGAAAATCCTTTCTTGTTTATTTGATATTACAGTACCAGTACTCAGAGGCCTCAATTGAGCTTTTTAGCTCCCTGACACAAAGTACTCTACAACCACAAAAGTGATACTTCGCAAAAAAGTTTAAAATCTAAATTAACAGGTCAGGATTAAAGACCAGATTTTTCAACATTGCTTATTTCTTCCTTAAGTACCTAGATAAAGGGGCCAGATTTTCAAAAGTGCATTGTGTACCAGAGCTCCCTGTGTTCCCAGTGGGCCATATGTACTTCTGGAAGGGAATTCTCCAAAGTCACAGAAGGACCTCCCTACGGCATTGCATCTCTTACCTTCCAGTTTAGTGCTGGACTGTCCTTTAGGGAACATTCCAATGCTTTAGCATTACACCATAGGTTTACCTCTTTAATAACCCTCTAATTTGCCTTCAGAATGTTTAGTAATTTTTTTCCATATCCAATACACAGTATTTTGAATTTTTAGCAAAGCAACATACCATTCACATTGGGTTTTCCCCCAACTCTAGATCCTAATTTGATCACTGCTCTACTATGGTAATATAGACACATATTCAGGAAATGGACACATGGCTGTGTCACTAGCTGCTTGTGCAACAGACTTAGATGACTCCTCCACTTAAAAACATTGGAACCATGTAAGACAGTTCCCTCCTCCTATTAATTTCTCTGCACTAATTTATAATGGGTATCAAAGCAGTCCGACTTCCACTGCTGTTAGGAGCAAACAGATATGTAAATGAAGGTTGAAATAGTCCGGGATTACTCTGGTGAGCAGATACCACTGGCCTAAAATATTGGAAGATAGTGCTTTTCTTTCATACAGCAGTGCTGTACAAAAATGCAATTAAATTTGCAGCAACAACATTTAATCCTGGTGTCCCTGAAAGAGTTAACATCTAATCTAAGATTTGTTTTCTTTGAGTGACAGACAATTTTCAAAGACTGCCGTTTGTCAAGAAGTCATTCCCTTCTTCTTCCTGAAATCTCTCTTTGATACCAGTGCAGGCAATTTCCTCCTGGTGATGGCACTGGAGACATGAGATACCCTTGTCTTTGACAGCTAAGGACATTTGTTTCATTTGAGCTTTTCCCTTATCATTGACAACAATAAAATTGTCAAGTGTGTGATTTGAAACATCAAATTCAGTATGAACTTTTTGTGTAAGCAAGGGACATGGGACATAATAACTTTTTCTCTTGTCTGCACTGATATATGAGACATATAGATAGACAAAAAGCTAGATTGACTGATGCATGTAGGTTAACTTCTGTATAGACTACAAACTCATTCCAGGATTTATGTATTTGGAAAGAACAAGGTTATAATGAAGAGATATTTTGAATCTAATGATACCATTTCCTTCTGTCATCAAAGGTTTCAGGTAACAACCAGAAGGTTCTTGGAAGGGAAGGAAAAAAAACGAAGACAAGAGACTTTAGAGATGGAGCACAGGAGAAAATCTCATTTATTTGCAGACTTTGAAATTTTGGCTGTCCATTTATGTTAGTGCTATTTCCAGAATGGACAAGTCAAATCCATGCAAGTGGATCCAAAAGGAAGGAAGGAAAGAAGGAACACAGTTCCTATACTCCTTGTGAATAGATGATTTTCAGAAGTGTTTAGTAAGTGTCAGAGCCTTCATTTTTGGGTGTGCAACTTGAAAGGCCTTAAAAGAGCCCGATTTTCAGAGGCCAGCTATTCAACCTATTCTGGAACTCAGGCCCATTAAGATGACCCTGTTTAAATATATATACCTACATGGAAATGCCCCAAATCATTGGCCATGCTTGAAAGTCTTGATCTTGAACTGATAAACAGAAAGCTGGCATGGATAACTTGTTTGTAGAAACTGGTTTGTAGAGTGAGCAATGGATCTGTTAAAGGAATCATGACATAAATTCATATGACATCAATTAATTCTTTGTGAAATTTAGGTATTGGGTCTTTTACAGTGCACCTCAGCATCATAGTACTAGACCAGGATGCTGGGGCCAAGAGAAGGTGAACTAAACACTTTTATATAGTTTTGGTGGTACCCACTCTGGAGAAGACTGTAAAGTCTTGTTTTGTGAATGCCCACTTAAATGCCAGCTTTGATAAAAGATAAAATGAGAAATCTCAATAGTGGAAATGGAAAAATAAAGCATGAAGAGATGAAGATAGTAATTGGAGGATTTGTCAAAAACTCACTTGAAAACTCCCAGTATGTACTGAGAAATTATTTTAATTCTTCCTCATGCTGCATTTACTCCAAACACTGCTTCAGAGAGCAAGCTGGGTCTTTATTACAGAGCTCAACGTGATATAAAGCAAAGCCTGTTGCATGGGCAGTCCTGCCAAACCTTATGATTTTATGAGTCACTCTTCAGCCCAGTTCATGAGATTTAAAAATAATTAATTTTCTATCTTATTTGTGCTGTTCAGTATTGTTTTCAAAGCTTCTTTCAATAGCTGTGAAGCCTAGAACAGACCTTTCTCCCTGCCCCTTTGTAATGAAATCTGAGATTCCCACATAGATATGTGATTTCGGGAGCTGGAGCTCTGAAGAAAAAGCACAGCACTGAAGACGCAGGAGAAAGTCATGCAAGTCGGCACCACTGAGTCAAACCTCTAGAATTCCTTGTGCAATTTTTTTGAGTTAGCTGGCATGAAGGGGTGGCTTCAGGCAGGATACAGAAAAGGTCTTTCTCTGGTTCCGTTGCTTATAAAACCTCATAAAGGGGTGGGTGACCTCATTTGGGACCTGCAGGGCAGGGAATGCAGATACTTTGCAGTAGCTATGAAGGGACCAAAGGACTGACCCTTTGAACAGAAGAGCCCAATTACTTGGGCATTTTATGACAGTAGCAGATTTGAGCCAAGAAATGTAAAGGCATTCTTTATTATGGCAACTACCTAGGTCAACATTTTAATATTATGTTTACTATGACAGTATGTTGAGGATTCAGCTGATAAGGTGGCCCAGTGGTACTTGGCACTATACAGACCCAGGGCAAGCAGCAGTCCTTCACTTGAAGAACTTGCAGTCTACCTAAGACCTGGGAAGGGAAATAGAAAGAAGGTGACTCACTCAGGGTTACCTTAGCAGAGTCTGGGATCCAGGGTTGTGGCCCACTTTTGCTAACCCACTGCAAAGCATTCCATGAGAGCATGCACCATCTACAGCCAGACCTACACCCAGTAACATCAATCTCCTGTAGAGCTGGCAGTAGGCACCAGCACTCCCAAAATGATGCCAACGAGCTTGTCATTCCTCCAGCCTCTTTGAAACCCATTACCTATAATTCATCCAAGTAACTAGGATGAAATGCCACACAAGATGATTTTCCTTTTGCAAGAGTGTCTTAAAATGTGGTCCTTGATGCCAGTGACTGAATTTGTGGCACTGTTAAAGCCTTGTTACACTTTATGCTGAAAGCCGCACAAAAAGCAATCGGCTTACTGCTGTTTGGCTTAGCGGAGCAGTCATACCTCTGACTCCTTCACTTGTACAGCTGTCACTTGCCACTAGAAGCTTGGTGAGCAGGGGCAGGACTAGGAACTAGGAGTAGGACTGGCTTGCTGTTCCTGCCAGGCAGAGAGTAGGCCCACCACCATGTTGTTGCACCGAGATGAAAGAAACCCAGGGGAGCAGCTTCTCTAGAGCATTCTGGTTTCGCTGAAACTGATACAGTGGCTCTGCACTGAGAGCAGGACCCTTGGGTTTAAGCCCTGGCAGCCCTGCTCTCAATGTGGAACTGCTGCAGCTCTACAAGACCAAGCTGCTTCCCTGGGGCTCTCTGGTCTCATTGAACTGAGGCAGCTCCCTACTGAGAGTGGGGCTGCCAGGACTTATGCCCAACAGCCCCGCTCTCAGTGGGCATGTCTACACTTGCAATTAATGTAAAGCAATAAACTCTGGAGTTTACTGCTCTGGAGTTCATTGATCCTGGACGTGCCGTTTGTATGTGTGACTAGGACTGCAGCATGTTGAGCCAGGTTGGAGCATCCCTGGCTGATAGGAGGTCTGGGGGTGTGCCTGCCAGTCCAGGGCTGCCCACCCCTAGTTCAGTGTGTTGCAGAGAGGCTGGTTGGGGCACAAGGGTGCTCTGGTGTGGGACTAGCTGGCAGGCGACCCCCACACTGAAACACCTTCATGCCCCAGCCAGCCCCATCAGTATCTATATGTGGGCTGCTGCAGAGTAAAAAGCTCCATACCAGGATAATACTTGTATTTAATTAATTTACTTTAGCCTAACAGATGCACAATGTTTACTGCAGAGCTAATTAGTCAACACCGCAGTAAATGCTTCATGCAGATGTGCCCAGTATGGAGCTGCTGTGTCAGTTTTAGCCAGACCAGAGAGCTCCAGGGAAGCTGCAGCCCTGGAGTTCACTCAGTGTGCCTGGCTGAGCTCCCCAGAAAGCTCCTTGCTATCTCCGGTGGCCACAGTGCCTCCCATCACTGCCTGGACCAGTTCACTGCCTGAGCTCCAAGGGGCCCAATCCTTTTTTTTCTCTGGACTTCACTGTCCTGTGTCACCACTAGTAGAAGCTGTGTGCTGGTCTGAGCGGTGCTGGGAGGCATCACGGCCACTTAGTACTGCAGTGCTGCAATGCTCACTTTGCCCAATGTCCCCAGAGGTGAGGCTCCTTGTCTGGCCCTGCTGCTCCCAAGTGTCCCTGCTTGCCCTGACTCAGGAGGAGCCATTGTATTCTGAGATGCTGAAGGACTTCAACTTGGGTAAAATATTTGTCTAGAATGAATGAAACAGGAGCAAAATAAGGCAGATTAGAGATAATCCTGCCCTGGAGTGGCATAACTTTAAAACAAATAACAAATGCTTTAAACCACTTTAATGGTTTTAATGTGCAGCCAAGCCAGGGTTTAAGAGCTCCAGAAGCTGCCTAAAATTACCATGTAACACGGCCCTAAGACAGACTTCAGAATCACAGATAAAACTAGAATCTATTTTTATTTCACAAAAATTATCCAACGGTAAAATTATAGTTTCTATCATTAGCACTATGACAGTTGGAATAAAACTTATGACAATAGTAAGATTCAGCTACAGTATGTTAATTTAAAACTTCAGTAAATCTGTCAGGAATGCTAGTCACAGTATAAGAACTGTAACAACATTGTTGTAAAACATATTTCACTGCAGTCTATCTATACTTTTTCTACTGCTTGTAAAGTAGCTATATGTCAATTCAATAATTACAATTATGGGATTTTTTTTTTTCCAAGTACAGATTTTGCCATGCAGCTTCTCTCAGGTTTTTTCTTTGCTTGATTCCCCAAAGTGAAATGGACTGACAGAAGAATAGAAATGACTGGAGGAATTAAAAAAATGGAGAATATGTCAAATATATCCAAAGTATGTATATCCCAAGTATGTATGCTTAAGCATTATGGTGGAGGTAGCTGCTCACAGTAAACCATCAGTTTAGGACTTGATCTCAGCATCCACTAGAGTCAATGGGAGTCTTTTTAGAGATTTTATAGTCCTTGGGCTAGATTTTATAAAATGATTCTTAAAGGCATTTAAATGTCTAAAAGATAGAGATAGGTCCCCTGGGAGATTTACAAAAGTCTCTCTACCTGATATTTTTTCAAAGCTGGCACTTAGACAATATTTCTTATTAGAATCTGTAAATGGCTCTTTGAATTGTACTCATTTGTTGAAATATTCATTCAAAACATTATGCTAATTTATTGCAGCTTAGAGTTTACTCACAGGTGATTAGCTGTGAAGACTTTTTTGAGAATTTGTTCTTCACAATTTGCTATATGCTCTGTATGGACCTTAACTAGAGATTCTCCCTACATAACCAGGAGCCCTTGCAGCCACTTGACAGGCTGAAAGGTGCAAAATGCATTACTCTTGCCATGTCCAGACAAGTGTGCCTATGTGATTTGCGAAGCTGCAGATCCATCTGCGGTTCCAGAAACTGCATGCGCCATACATGCAAGCATTCACTGCACAGTCGGTTTTCTTGACACTGGGAGATCCTGGTGTCAAAAAAACCTGTAGCAGAAAAAAGTGGGGTGGTGCATGTGGTGGCAGCATGCACTGCCCATAACCGGAGCCTGGCCAGTAGGAGCCATGCTCTGGCTGCTGGCCCATCTCCACATGCCTGGATCACCCCAACTACAGCCCTGGGAGGCCCCCAGAACCCCAGTTAAGGCTGCTGGGACCAGACCAGGTGCTGGTTCCAGTCTCCTTTACCCCACCCAGGGTAACTAGCCATGCATCAGATTGTGTGTACCCTGGTGTTCCCTGCGGACACTATGTGCTGCTGCTATCTGCCCCCAGGAAAATGCACATGCACACTGTCTGGATGTGCTGTCTGAGTGTAGGGTGTAGCAGACTAGGATTCTTAGTGTGTGTCTACACAAGATATTTATTGCACAGTAGATTAATTAGCTGCACAGTAAACTTCTTGGCATCTACACATGTGCCTCTATTAGGCTGGAGTGAACTAATTTACTCCACAGCAGGATAGTACTTGTAAATAGAAGTACTGTCCAGCTGCAGAGTTTTTTACTCTGCAGCAGCACATGTGTAGACACTCCCCTGGCTGGCTGGGGTACAAGGGCACTGCCTGCCTGCTAGCCCCACAGGGTGCATCCAGACAAGCACACAAATGCCTCTTGCCCCATCTCAAGCCCCTTTGAGATGGGGCAGGAGGCATGCGTGGGAATGAAAAAATGTTCCCCATGCTACAAATTTGCAGCACAGGGAGAAAATTAGACCCCTGGATATCCAGGGGTCTAAAAAAATGAAGTTAAAAAACATGGAGCAGGGCATGGTTCCAGACCATGCCCTGAGGCAACCAGAAGCTGGGTTGTCCATGGAGATGTTCTGGCTGCCAGAGTGTCTCTATGGTTGGCCCTTCACACTGGTGCTCAAGCAGCTGCTTCAGCACCAGGTCTCTGGTCCCGTAAGTAAGGGGTCGGGGGGTGGAGGTTGGAGGGGACAATGGGGGGACCCCACTAGCCCCCCCCAGCCCCCCAGCCCTGCCCTGCCCTGCCTCGCCCCATCCCCCACCTGCCCCCCCAAGCCCTCCAAGCCTATTTCTGCCCAGCCCCTCCCCCTGCCTGCCCCCCAACCCCCCAATCACTTTTCTGCTTGGCCCCACCCCCCACCTGACCCCTCTGACCCCCTGATCACTTTTCTGCCCAGCCCCACCCCCCGCCTGCCCCCCGAGCACCCCAGATCCCTGTCCTGCCCAGCCCCACCCCACCCCACCCCACCCCACCCCCAATCTCCCAAGGTCCCTGATCCCTGCCACCCACAGTATCCCAGTTTAAAACAAAACAAAACAAAACAAAACAAAACAAAACAAAACAAAAAAACCCAGCACTTATCAGCAGTTGTAGCTTCTGTTATGATCACTGGGGGCCCGCCTGCAGAGTGCAGGGCCGAGGGACAGCCCCAGTGGCCCTGGGGCTGAGATTCAGATCCAGAATGAAGCTTCCATCATGTTCACAGTGTTCATATTTGTGGGCCTGGTCCACAGTGATCTCTTCCTCCCCCGCCCCCCCCAAGCATATAGGTATTAGGATACCCACAATAGGGCTAGGGACAGAAGTTACACATAAACTGCTTTAAGTGATCAAAAACTGGTTTAAACCTGTAACAGAACAGAAGCTCATTGCACATAAACTAGTTTCAACATGGCTGAAATCGTTTAAGATGAACCTGGATGAATGTAGTATCAGACTTAACTGATTTGGGTTAAACTGGTTTATGCAACTTCTGTCCCAGACCCTTTCCTGGTTCAAGTTAAATCACAATCCCCCCAGCATACTTTCCAGCCCTTGGCTGGACTGTGCTGTGTGCTCCAGAGAGCAGGGCTGGCCCTGCCTCTCTGTTCCCTAGCTGAAGCAGTGAGGGCTGGCTGACAAAGGGATGGGGGGGAGGCAAGCCCAGCTAGAGATGCAGCCTAGTCTGCAGGGGTGTGATTGCCTCACCCCCTTCCATGGAAACCCTGGCTGGGGGCTGGGGCTAGGGAGGAGGGGTTAAAACTCCCCTTCCCCCACTCAAACTTGTAGCTATTGGCACCTGTGGACTACAAATCCCAGAAGCCCTGGAAGCAAGAAGAGGAAGTAATGAGCAACCCTGCAGAGTCCTGCTGCTGTAATTCTGGACTGCAAATCCCCTAGATCTTGGGGCAGCAGGAAGAGGAAGTAAACACATAGCTAGAGAGCTGTGCTTGAGTGCCCCCTGGCTTCTAGCCTGAGACATTGCAGACATCTGAATCCGGCCCTGGATCTGGTTTCCGGGTTTTCTGGCAGCCCCAGATCTGGATATGGCCCCGGATCTGGTTTCCGGGTTTTCCGGCAGGATGGGTTTCAACACTGACAAGTGCAAGGTGCTGCACTTGGGGAGGAAGAACCAGCAGCATACCTACAGGCTGAGGAACTCCCTTCTCGTCAGTGCAGAGACAGAAAAGGATCTTGAAATCATTATTGATGCCAAAATGAACAAGGGCTGGCAGTGTGGGGATGCAGTCAGGAAGGCCAACCACACCTTGTCATGCATCCACAGATGGATCTCGAGCAGGTCCAAGGAGGTGATCCTCCCCCTTTTTGCAGCACTGGTCAGGCTGCACTTGGAGTACTGCATCCAGTTCTGGGCTCCGCACTTGAGGAGGGATGTGGACAACTTGGAGCGGGTCCAGAGGAGGGCCACTCGCATGATCAGGGGTCAGCAGGGCAGGCCCTACGAGGAGAGGCTAAGGGACCTGAACCTGTTCATCCTCCACAAGAGAAGGCTGAGGGGGGATCTACTGGCCTGTTACAAACTAGTCACAGGGGACCAGCAAGCATTAGGGGAGTCCTTGTTCCCCTGAGCACTCCCAGGAGTGACTAGAAATAATGGTCACAAGCTAGCAGAGGGTAGATTCAAACTGGACATCAGGAGGCGCTACTTCGCAGTCAGGGCGGCTAGGATCTGGAACCAACTTCCAAGGGAGGTGGTGCTGGCTCCTATCCTGGGGGTCTTTAAGAGGAGGATAGACAAACACCTTGTTGGGATCATTTGACCCCAGTACTTTTTCCTGCCATGGCAGGGGGTCAGACTTGATGATCTATTCAGGTCCCTTCCAACCCTACCAACTATGAAACTATGAAACTGTATCCTGAATCAAAGGTAAATGTCTGTTAACTTCTGTTTCAATTTAACTTGTGCTGCTTAGACTAACCTGCAAAGACTAAATTGATTCAGCCTCAGGCTTTTTGACTGTACCTAGCCTAGAAGTGCTATTCCTGCTATATGGAGGGGATACATAGTACACTTCTAAACAGATAAGGCAACACTTTTGGCCAATGATAGCTGTCTGTTGATATGGGCAAATGAATGCAGAGCTTGGTGGAATTTACGTATACAAAACTCAGATTCAGAAGGAACAGCAGAGATTCATCTATCCTGGGTTTCTTACTCTGCAGGCAAAGCTTACTGCACCTCACTGCTGGATGATGGGAGAGCAGGAATAGCCTATTTCCTATGGCAAATGGCTATCTCCAGGATGGATACAGACCAACAAAGCCTAAACCTGTGTAATTTAAACTAGTCAAGTTTCACCCTGTTTTTTCAGTTGGGTGAAGCTACCCCACTTTTGGGAGTTTGCATTGTGTCTCTGTTACTGTTTTTTATACCAGATGAGTGCACTGATGTAGACATTTCATCTGTCCATGCTTTCAGAAAATACTCTGGAAGCTTTTCAAAAGAGTTCAATTCCCAGCCTCTCCATTTGCTTCAATTGGACTTGCTGAGCTCCTTTTGTGAGATTTGGCTTCAGTTCAAATAGGAGTCAAACTCTCTTGCAAAATATGGCTCCTAAGATCTATGAAAAGAGGGAGTGGGCTGTGCTTAAGATCTTGCTCATAAGATTCTCAGTTATTTAACTGCAAAATTTATTTTCATTTTTGGTTTACAATATTGATGCTGCTCTGGCGCAGTCTCAGACTGTTATATTGAAGGATCATTCTTTTTAGTTCAAAAACACTGCCATGCCTAACTGCAGTTATTGATGACTTTGTGCTCCCAGTCTCTTCTACTGTTGTGATGCTGGTATATCTGGGCCCTGCCACATGTTCACATTAAAGCAGGATAGAAACCAGCTCTAAAGTTGTTACACATTTTCAAGCACTAAGTTTGTAGCTGGTTGGTTCTCTTTATAACTAGATGGACATTTTAATGGTGTGGCAATTAGCATGTGTGGCCAGTCTAAATTTACTGAGCAATTAACCAGTTAATTGTGTAATATATGTAATGTGTGGCAGGGGCCTCTGTGTTGTGAGAGTCCCCCTCAGGAAGATGTGGTATAGACGGACAGACAGGGCTTTTCTACCTGCCTAGCTACAGCACCATCCTGAATGATACCAGTTCAGCTGACAATAGCCCTCTTCTGTCAGCAGAGATGCATCCATACCAGGAGCTCTGGCATCTTGAGATCTTCTCACCTCCCTAGCCAACCTACCTGTTGCCTATAGGTGGCCTTAAGAGTGCAACCCACACTTCAAAAGAGAATGAAAATGGAAGAGAAAAGGAGTAAGCAAAGGTAAGGTGAAGTAGCATGCCTGTGTGGGTGTTCCACGGACTGTTTACATGACTACCTTGAGTCACAGGAGATATTCCTCCAAGAAAGAAAAGAGAAGGAAATTAGAAAATACCTATAGAACACCAGGAGAATCAAGGAGAAGATGGCGACCCAGGGACATTGTTCCTAGCATGCAAGCATTCTAGCCATCCTGCACCCATGCTTTCCAGGTTATTCAGGGGAGTACAGCCAGGAAGATCATTCAGAATGTTGTGCTGTGCTCTCTCTGTGCCTTGGGCAGCATTAATGGTGCACCACTCACTCGAAAATTAGCTTGCTTTTGTTTTTAAAGCCTGTTAAAACATTCTTATTTGAATTGAGTTTTTGAAAGCTTTAAAGACTCCATTGCTTTAAAAGAAAGTTACATCTGCTGATTGAAGAAAGGGGGATCAATGCTAACAAAAATTACTCAGTTGAGGCAAATGCAGCCTTGTGAATTTTTTTGCAGTCATAGGAATGTAAGTGATTAAAATGAGGTTGGAGAGAGAAAAAGACAGGCTGTTCTGTTACAAAAAAAGACCAGAGAAAGACACCCTTCTAGTACTCATTATGTTAAGGGGAAAAGACTTCACAGATCTTTGGCAAATATTGGGCAGAGCTGAATTAGTGCAATGAGACCACTGGACATCTGTATAGCTTTGTCTGCTGTTTCATTCTAAACTAAGCCTCTTCATAAAAGACTCTGGTGGTCAGGGTCTGCATTAAAAAAAATGCTACCCAAATCCACATTATGTGTGTTACAAGACTGTCTAAGAAGCTTCATCTGAGATTAGGCTCCATTCTGCAATAACCTAAATAATATTCAGGCCCTTGTCTCTAGTGGGTTATGGAATAGAGAAGATCCCACACAACTTACTGATTCGTTTGATGCACTGGCTGGGGAAATTTTTAGCTACTTGCACGATTTCACAATGATTACACACTTAATTTATACAACACAATTTTATTTTAAAATTATTTGCTATGCATATAACACTGCTTAGCTTTAAGAAATACCACAAACATTAAGAACACAATAACTGCATATATCAGAAACAATGCTCCAAATGCACTTCTTTAAAACAATTACAATTACAACTAAAAGTTAAATTTGAATCAATACTATTATTTTCATGATATACTTACAATCCTAGAATTCCAAGAAGCCAAACACCTAAATATGTTTCATTCCTCAGTAGTACAATTTAATGGGTTGGCCTCAGTAGTATGGTTCAATGGGCTCACCTCAGCAGTACGGTTCAATGGGCTGGCCTCAATACTGATAGGACTAAGTCCCCTTCCTTCAGTCCCTTTCGGGCGCTCCACGGCTTCAGCGTGAACTAAGAGATTCGCGTTCACGGAGAGAGTGGTTCAGGTGATCAGTCTGATCCGGCCTACACTTGCAATTCTTCCTTCGATATTCTGCAAGTGAGGTTACCTCCAAACTGGGACAGTAGGTTACAGTTTTTATTGAGTGAGTTGCCGTCTTGGGCCCCTCCTACCCAAACCTGTCACTACTCCCAAATGTGGGCTCGGATCTTACTTAACAGATTCTTTTGCTTGGTGATCAGTTTCTTTACTTGACTATTCTAATTACTTTGGGGAATTTCCATAACACTGAATTGACTTTTATTTCCAATCTTGTCAAAGCTCCTAGGGTTTGATATCTTGGAATGTGGGATGTTTGCTTAAGGGTCATTTTTATGTTAACTTTGTTAAAGGCCTCTAAAGATAAAATTCAAGAGTTAAGACTTTGAGCAAAGTCAGGACCTTCCACACGTAGACCAAAACAATGGCCTAGATAAGAAGATGAATCTTATCTTCTTCCTAAACTGGCTAATGGGCAACTATTACAAACATTCAAACTATTACATTCAATATGACTGTTTGTGCGTGCCACTTTAGGGGCCTGAGACAGCAGCTGGCAGGTGCCTGATTGGGGCAGCCATTTTAGATTCAGGGCTGCCTATACAAGCAGGTCATTTTGCTGCTGGGAGGCTAGGCAACAACATCGCCTGGCTGCAGGGCTCCTGGTATCATCTGGAGGTAAGGAAGGAGCTGTAGAGTATGGTCAGGAGGCTCCTGGTCCTGGGTATGACCTAAAACTGCACCCTGCTGGGACTGGGTGGCCTGGTGGGGCTCCCAGTGGTGTGGGAGCCCCTAGGAAATAAAAGGCCAGTTACCACCCCGGTGAAAGGCGGGTCTGGAGCCTTAACCCCTAGCCCCCACAACCAGGTGGGTTACCCCTTTGTAGGGTTTGGAGGGTGGACCCCCAGAAAAAGAGAGTGAGGCCATAGATTCACACCTGTCTGGACTTCCCCTGACTGGTCAATGCTGGGACCAGGACCAGAAGGGTCAAAGGGCCAGGGGCCCACCACGAGGAACACCCAAGAGCTGAGGGCCTGGGGTTCTGACTGGCCTGGAGGTGGGCCAGGGCTAGTGAGCCAAAGGTCCCGGGGGGACCACATCCAGAAGAGGAAGCAGTTCAGGGAGCTATGCTGCCCAGGATGAAGGTGGATTAGGCTGCCGGAATGGAGGGATTGTAGCGGGGTTCAAACACTAGGATTATGTGGCCCAGCATAGGGCTAGTGATTGTCAGAACATCTGGATGCCATCTGCGAGGCTTCGGCTGCGGTGCAGGGGAGGAACGGAGCCTCAAATAGCGCCCCTGGCATCAGGGCAAGAAATGGGCAGCCTCCCACTTGATTAACATCTATTAATTAATTACCAACAAGGCGTGGTGGGTGAGAAGGCAGGAGGTTAGCCCAGAAACAGGTGGGTGGGCCACAGTGAAATCGGTCCGGAGCAGGCCCCCTGTTACAGGCCCGCAGAACTAGACACACTGGGCACATCTACATGAAACACTTACTGCACAGTAGCCCAATAACACTGCACACTAGGGCTGTGCGAAATGGCACTGTTTCATTTTTACTTCCTTTTCGACATTTCAAAAGGACAGTGTTTTGTTCTGAGTTTTGTTTCATTTCAAAGCCCTGTTCCATTTCATTTCATCAAAACTGTTTCGCTGCTTCAATGCTGTTTTGACGTTTCACCCATAGGCTATAATGTGGAAGCAAGAAACTGCCTATACCTTTGTCATTTCTTGGCAGATTTATATGAAAACTGCTGGGATGGTAGCCCCTGCTGAGACCACAATGCCTGCCAAGTTTCAAGGAGATAGGTGTAGAGGTTTCTGGGAAACTGCACCTCAAGCTGCTGACAAGCAAAACTCGTGACATGTGTGACTGTGTGTGTTAAGGTGCCGCTGTTTTTTCATCCCTCCAGAGCACTGGGATTGGAAGGGACCTCAGGGAAGGATCACATTCACTGGCCAGCTACACACAGTCCATATCAGAGCAGTCCCTCCCCCTCTTCCTCCTCCCTCTCCTTCATTTCTGTTTCTGTGCAAGCAAGCCCAGCTTCGAAAGTTGAAATGTTTCAAAACTTTTGAAACGTTTCATTTGCCCTTGTTTTGTTTTGAGGCTGTTTCGAAGCCTTTCATTTCGATGTCACTGTTTTGAGCTCCAAATGAGTCAAAACAGCATCGAAACAAAACACTCAGTGAAATTTTTCACAGCCCTACCGCACAGTAGCGTGCTGGTCAAAAACCATGCTAACAAGTTACTGCTCAGTGTTATTAGGCTACTGTGCAGTAAGCATCCCAAAAAACCTGTGTGCTGGTGCTATTGCACAATTAACTGTAGTTACTGTATATTTAGTTAGTATTTTATGTGCATTAATGAAGATGTAGATGTGCCCACTATGTATTTTTAGTTAAGGAATGAAAAAACTTAAATCGCTCAGCACATTAGGTTAATGTGGTTTTACTTAGACAATATACTTGTAAGTAATGCAAGGGTGGGTGTGAAAACTTTGCATTTGTGTGGGGCCCCTGAGGTGATCAAAGACTAGTGGCATTATATTAATGTTTTAGGGATCATTGTAGTATAGGGAAGGTGCTTAGACTCTACTCGATATGGATATTTTCACTTGTTTCTTATAATAGTTTCAGACCAGCATTCCTTTTTATCGGTGGCTTAAGGTGGTCTAGCAAAGCACAGAGCTACCAAACCCCTGTGGACAAGACCCCCAAAGATAAACCCTGCAGCTGAGTAATGGCCATCTACATACAAAGAGGAAGCAGAAGAGAACAGGTGCATAGTTTCCCATGAACTGCAGATACCTTGAAATCTCAGCCTACCACCAGATCAGACATTTCTTTATCCAGTTTCAATCCAGTAGCACAACTAAGGGTGGGTACTTGGAGCACCAGCCCTGGGTACTAATTCTGAGAGCACAAGAATGCTGGCCATGGAAGCTGCTGGTCTGGCCAGCATTATTACCCAGCAGTCGCTGCTCCTGGGGGCACAGAAAATGCTTGTTATGCCTCTGCTTCAACCAGCCAACTGTTTCCATGACAACGTTATACCTTCCTTTTATTTAACATATGTATTAACTCCTAATTTCCCTAGAAGCTCTCCTACCCTGTCAGTGCACATTCTCTTCTGCTGTAAAGTGGTATGTTTTAGTTATGTTCCTGCTTTGTATCTTTTTGTCCCATTGCATATGCATGCAGTGTCCTACTTAGGCTTAGCTGTTGGACAGTCATTAGTTCATAGTACTTTCTGTTAACATTTAATATGCCTTTTCTTCCAGTCTCACTTGGGGTTTTTAGGCACTAGCATGAATTAGTATGAATAAATAGTGCAAGAAAGTACAAGACAAACAACAGATACAGGGATTGTAGCTCCAGTTTCATGTTGCCCAGCACCGCTCAGCCCAGAATAGCTAGGTGCTCTTTTGCCATATTCACAGTCTCTTAATAATATCAAACATTGTACTAAAAATGCCTTCACAATTGTACCTCCTTACTGATCCTCGGGTCTCACTTTCTCCAATGCACTCCATACCCCCAGTCTTCTACTGCTCAGCACATGCTGGCCCTCCAGTGTGCTCTGAAGCACTTGGTGTTCTCCTGGAAGCTGTGTACAATGGAACCCAGACTGCAATTGATGATCCTTTCCTGGGCCCTGTCTTATATAAACCTAAAGAGGTGGAGCCAAAAGTGGACAGGCCCACAACTTTAAAGGGCCATCCACCTAAGAGCTATGTAATAGAGAAAAGAGACAAACAAATGGGAAGAAACTTTCATTCAGGCTCATAGCAGGACAGTGGTGCGATTAAGAAGTGTACCTGTGCCTCTTATATCATATCTGAATGCCTAAGCTATGGCTCCAAATGGTCAATGTTGTACAGTAAGGGTATAATAGAACTTTATGTTACTTTATTGACTGATTTTGCAAGCCCTTTTGTCAAAAATGTCCACAAAACCAGCAGTCACGCTAAGCATACCAAAAACAGCTGTAATGTACAGCCAGGCCCTCAGATATAAACACATCTGCTCTGAGGATAACACTTTTGTGCCAACCTGGCTAGCCAAAAATCTGCCTTTATACAACAAGGACACTCCAGTAGGGAAATATACCGTCTATTTGAAAAAAGCTATCCAGATATCCTGCAGTAACCTAGTACAATAGAAAAAGAAACCCTCATGTGACCGCACACTCCTGGTGGTCAGCTGCCACCCCACATTGGAACTGATCAGAAGAATCATAGAACAACCGCAAACCATACCTGACCAAGTTTGGCCCCTGGGCAGGGGGTCAGACTCAATGATCAGTTGAGGTCCCTTCCGACCCTAGCATTTATGAATCTATTCCCAGCCCTTCTGTTCTTGGCTTTCAAACAGATCTCTAACTTTGTCCAATTCATCATGGGAACAGACAGAAGGGACAATTTTGAAAATCTGACCCCGCATTGCATGAAGAGTCAGATGAAGATGTTTCAAAACAGACCATCTTCTGTAACTTCCAGCCATGCTGCCTGCCAGCCTCAAGCTGTTTTCAGAATTGGAGTGGGGGAAGGAAGAAGAGGCAGTTCTTTCTGGGGGGTTTTCAGCCTCTGTTGGAGGGTGGGGTGAGTGTATTGGAACAACCTCCATAGTGGAGGGGGGGCTCCAATTCATGCAGCCCATCCTCCACCACTGACTGGGGAACCCCTAGAACAAGCTCCCTCTGTTCTCTTATCCCCCTCCCATTCTGAAAACTTTGGAGCTTCACAGGGAGGAGGGGCCATTGCTAGGGGAAACTAGCTTCAGGCTCACAGCCAGCATCTGGATATACCTCTCCCTTGGAACCAATAGTGAATTTCTGTTTGCCTCGGGGGATCATTGTAACTGAAAACCCTTCTTGCAAAGTGTTTTCAGTTATAGCAGGGAGCTCCACTTCTGTCTGCACCCCATGGCACATCCAGACAAGCATACATGTGCAGTATATGGCACTGCAGGCCCATCTGTGCACTGCACATGCTGCACATGCAGGGATTTCCCACACTGCTAATTTGGGGGAGGGGGGTTGACACTTCCAGAGGCTGAAGAGGTTCAGGTATCCCAATCGGTCCACATAGGGTTTTTTCTGTAGGCTTTAAGTAGATGAGTGGCCCTCCTCTGAACCCTTTCCAGGCCATCCACATCCCTTCTGAAGTGCGGCACCCAAAACTGGACACTATATTCTAGCTGCAGCCTAACCAATGCTGCATAGAGGGGAAGTATCACCTTCCTAGACCTGTTTGTGATGCACCTACTTATGCAAGAAAGGGTGCAGTTAGCTTTACTTATTACCTTATCACACGGGTGACTCGTTCATTTTGGAATTGATGACAACTTAGATCCCTTTCCGCAGTTGTGCTACTTAGAGTGATACCTCCCAGGCTATAGGAGTGTTGATGATTCTTCCTCCCCAGGTGCAACACATGACACTTATCCTTGTTAAACTGCATCCTATTCTGTTCAGCCTATTTCCCCAGCCTGTTCAACTCAGCCTGGATTCACTCCCTGCTGTCTAGTTTGTGTACCTCCTCCCATAGTTTGGTGTCATCAGCAAACTTGGACAGGGTGCTTTCTACTCCCTCGTCCAAGTCACTAATGAAGATATTGAATAGTGCCAGTCCCAGGACACAGCCCTGGGGGACTCCACTGCCCACATTTCTCCAGGTAGAAACCAACCCATCCACCACTACTTTCTGGGTGCATTGCATAAGCCAATTTTCTACCCACCAGACTGTGTAATAATCTACATTGAAACTGTTTAGTTTATTTATAAGAATTGGGTGTGACACTGTGTCAAAGGCCTTTTTAAAATCTAAGTAAATAACATCTACCTCTATTTCTTCATCCAAGCATTTTGTGACCCAGTCATAAAATGAAACTAGGTTAGTCAGGCAGGATCTACCTGCTATGAACCCATGCTTATTGCCCCTTACTATCATTTTACTCGCTGGTTCCCCACAAATGTGATCCTTAACAATTTTCTCAAAGGTCTTGCCAAGGATAGAGATGAGAGTAACCGGCCTATAGTTATCCAGTTCCTCTTTCCTCCCCTTCTTGAAAATAGGGACCACATTGGTCCTTTTCCAGTTCTCTGGGACCTGTTGTGAAAACCACGAGTACTCAAACAGTTGTGCTCTGCATAGCTCTAGCTAATTCCCTAAGTACCCTAGGATGCAGATCATCAGGACCTGTTGACTTAAATACATTCAGCTTCTCCAGGTGCCCTTTTACTAGGTTAGCTCAAACAGTTGGTGGGCTGGTATCTATACTGGTCTTACCTAAGGCGGGATGCATATTTGTATTGGACATATGGGATGCATATGTCCAGGAACACAGATGCAAAGAAATAATTTAGAAGCTCCGCTTTGGCCATCCTGTTACCCGTTGCCCTAGTTCATCCTCAAGGGGCCCTATGTTACCCTGAACCTTCTTTTTGCTTCCTATATACTTAAAGAATAACTTTTTGTTATCCTTAAGTTTTGCTGCCAGCCTAAGCTCCATTTCCGCTTTGGCTCTCCTCACTGTTTCCCTGCAAGCTCGAGCCAAACAGGTATACTCCTCCTTGGTGGCAGCCCCCTGCTTCCACAGCCTGTAGGCCTCTTTTTTTCCTTCTAGGCTCTCCTGGATTTCCCTGCTCCACCAAGAGGGTTTCTTTGCTTTTTTGCCCCCTTTTATGTGTGCTGGGATGGTCCTTTTCTGTGCCTGCAGGATTAGTCCCTTAAGAAACGCCCACCCTTCCTGGACTCCCATCTCTCCAAGGCTTTTACCAGTCAGTCCCTCCCTAACTAATCTCCTGAGCTTGTTGAAGTTGGCCTTCCTGAAGTCTGGCACTTCTGCCCTACTAGTTATCTTCCCCACCTTTCTCCAGATAGTGAACCCTATCAATAGGTGGTCACTATCCCCTAGATTACCTTGCACCTGCAGATCCCCCACCAAGTCATCCCCTGTGGCCAATACCAAGTCTAGTAAGGCATTTTTCCTAGCGGGAACGCATACATCCTATGATAGGTGAAGGTCCTGTAAGGAGGTTAGAAACTTTCATGAATGGGCAGACCTGACTGCCTGTTTCTCCCAGCAGATGTCTGGGAAGTTAAAAGTCACCCATGACAACCAGGTCCTTTGAGCGCTCTGCCTCTGAGAGCTGTCCCAAGAATACTAGGCCTAACTCGTTTCCCTGGTGTGGGGGTCTGTAGTAGACCCCCACTAGCGAGTACCTTTCACCCCAATCCCCCTGTAACCTGACCCATAGTACCTCAATTTGCCATTCTTCCTGGTCCAAATTAACTATGGAAGATGTATATTGCTCCTAAACATAAAGAGCAACGCCCCTCCCCCCCCCAGTTTTTCCCCACTCTGTCCTGTCTGTACAGCCTGTAGCCCTCCATGTACATTGCCCAGTTGTGGGTAGGATCCCACCAAGTTTCTGTTAGCCAAACCAAGTCGAATTATTTATTTGCAAGCAGGAGTGCAAGTTCCTCCTGCTTGTTCCCCATGCTCTTAGCATTAGTGTAGAGGCATCTAAGTCCCACAATAAGTTCCCTTGCTTCTTCCCCATTCTGATGCTTAGTGGGGCCCTTGGTACTCACCTGGACTGTTCCAGCACCTGGCTTGAGGTTCGTCATTCCTGGCCTAGTTTAAAGCCTGGTGTAGGAGATCAGCCAACCGGTAAGAGAATAGACTCTTACCTCTTGGAGAGAGATGTAGCCTGTCTCATCCGAACAAAGCCTTATCCTGGAAGTGCAGGTCATGGTGAAGGAGTCCAAACCCCATGTGATGGTATCAGCTCCGAAGCTGCAAGTTGACCTCTCTAATGCAATTGCTGTGGTGCCATCTTCGACCGCTGACTGGTAGAATGGATGAGAAGGCCACCTGTACCAAAGTATTGGCATATCCTTGTTGTCACCTTTTCCCAAGCCATATTACTTTTCCTCTTGGCATCCATCAGGATCCCTTGCAATCTTTCATAGAGTTCATAGATTTCATAGACTTTAGGGCTGGAAGGGACCTCAGAAGATCATCAAGTCCAGCCCACTGCCTGAAGGGCAGGAAGTCAGCTGGGGTCATAAGATCCCAGCAAGATAAGCATCCAATTTTTTCTTTAAGGTGTTCAATGTAGGTGCTTGAACCACCTCCGATGGCAGGCTATTCCAGACCTTGGGGGCTCGGACAGTAAAGAAATTCTTCCTTATGTCCAGCCTGAAACAGTCTTGCAGGAGTTTATAACCGTTCGACCTTGTCATCCCTGGGGGTGCTCTGGTGAACAAACATTCCCCCAGTGCTGATGGTCACCCCTGATAAACTTATAGGTGGCCATCAGATCACCCCTGAGCCTGCGCTTTTCCAGGCTAAAGAGCCCCAGGGCTCTCAGCCTGTCATCGTAAGGTCTGTTTTCCTAACCTCTGATCATGTGCATGGCTCTTCTCTGGACTCTCTCAAGCTTCTCCACATCCTTTTTGAATTGTGGGGTCCAAAACTGGACACAGTACTCCAGCTGCGGCCTCACCAAGGCCGAGTACAATGGGAGAATGACGTCCTGGGATCTGCTTGAGATGCATCTATGGATGCAAGCCACAATTTTGGTCGCTTTACTAGCCACAGCATTGCATTGCAGGCTCATGCTCATCTTGTGGTCAGTGATAACCCCCAAGTCTCTTTCTTCTGTAGCACTAGCCAACGTAGCACTGCCAAGACAATACGGATGCTGCAGGTTTTTCCTCCCAACATGAAGAACCTTGTATTTTTCGGTGTTAAACACCATCAGGTTCTCATCTGCCCATTTGCTGAGCCTGTACAGGTCAGCCTGGAAAACCCTCCTGTCTTCGGATGTCAGTGCTTTGCCCCAAAGTTTGGTGTCATTGGTGAACTTGGCCAGTCCGCTTCTGACTCCAATGTCCACATCACTAATGAAGATGTTGAACAATATGAGTCCAAGGACAGAGCCTTGGGGGACCCCACTGGTCACAGGGCACCATGACGATTGACTTCCGTCAACCACCACCCTCTGGGTCTGACCACGGAGCCAATTTGCCAGCCAGTGGATCGTGGTGGACCCAAGGCCACAATTGGCCAGCTTTGCCAAGAGTTGATCATGGGATACCAGATCAAAAACTTTTTTAAAGTCAAGATATATGACATCAATCTCTTCTTCCTTGTCCAGGTGATAGGTCACCTGGTCGTAGAAGGAAATGAGATTGGTTAAGCAAGACGTACCCGCAACAAACCCGTGCTGGCTATCCCTCAGTATATTGGCGTCAGCCAGTCCATTAAGGATGGCCTTTTTAATAAACTTTTCTAAGATCTTCCCTGGGATAGAAGTCAGGCTGATGGGCCTATAGTTTGCCCAATCCACTTTCCTCCCTTTCTTGAAGATAGACACCACATTGGCCTTCTTCCAGTCTTTGGGCATTACACCAGAGAGCCAGGAGTTCTCAAAGATGTGTGCCAGAGGCTGGGCTATGATGCTCACCAGCTCCTTGAGTACCCTGGGGTATAGACTGTCAGGGCCAGCTGACTTGAAGGTATTCAGCCTCTCAAGGTGTTCCTTTATGAGGTCAGTATTGATGGAGGGCGAGAGATCTCCCTCACCCAGACCTCCCTGTCCCGTAGCAGGCATGGGTGTCCCATGGGACTGATGAAAGACCAACGCAAAGTACCCATTTAATAGGTTGGCTTTACCCTGGGCGTCAGTTGTCAGTTGTCCCATCTGGTTCAACAGGGGTCCTATGTTGCCGTTGCTTTTCCTCTGGCTCCCCACATATCTGAAAAAGGACTTTTTATTGTCCTTTTATTGTCTCTTGATTTCTCTCTCTCTTAATTGAAGGCCCAACTTCTCCAAGTTCCTCCAGTCCTCTACTCTCATTTTGGTGCTTTTTGAACTATTTAGTTTCACCCCAACTCCATACTTTGATGTAAGCTCTAGACAGCTCTCTCCTTTCCACTGACAGTCTATTTCTAACTACTACATTTATCTCATCTATGTATAATATACATTTTACCTCACCCCCTCCTGATATCTTTACTCTGCAGATGACCTTGTCTTTTCTTATTCTTTGTGGTAATCGTTCCATGCCACACACAAATAGTAGTAGTGCTAGGGGGAACCCTTGTCTCACCCCTGTATGGATTTTAAAAGCCCCACTCAGATGGCCATTAATTTGGACTTGATTCTTCACTTCCATATATAACTTTACCCAATGTATAAACTTCTCTGAGAAGCCCATTTTTTCTAGCGCTTTGAATATGTAATCATGATCCACTCTATCATATGTTTTTTTCTAAATCTAGGTTTGCTATACTTGCTTTGGTTTGCATCTCTTGCATGTGAGACAGTGTATCTCGGATCACTTTGATCCCTTTTGAGATCCTTCTGCCTGGTACTGTGCATGCTCGGCCTTCAAGTATTATCTATCTTCTGCAGGTTTTTCCTCATCCTCAAAGCCAGGGTCTTGGCCATTAGCTTATAGTCCACATTAAGTAGTGTGATCAGCAGGGATCCTAGTTTTCTTTGATTTAAAAAAAAACCCCCAATTTTTAGTTAAAAAAGTAACCCCAATTCCACATTTCCGTGATTTAAATAAAACACCACTAATATATATGTAATTATGTTTCTTTTTAAACATGGAAGCGTGTGGTTTTGTGATGACTTTTTAAAAACTGAATATTGGGTTGTTTTGTTTTTTTTTTAAATCAGAGAAAACCAGGATCCCTGGTGATCAGTCTCCAGTTTTTCAGGGGTTCCTTCTCCCCTTTCTTGAAGAGTAAGATCACACCTCTTGTAAACTAACTCTTCCCCTGCTTTTCCTGTCTTCACTATTTCCTTGACCACTTCCATTATATCCCTATCTACCCATGCCTAAAACTTCTTATAAAATTCCATCTGCTCCTAGTATTTATCCTCTTTTAAGGGTTTTAAAGCCCTCCTCCACTTCCTTTAAGCTTATCTTTTCTTTTGTCTTCTTTGCTTTCTCTTCCTCCTCTACTTTCTTTTCAGTCTCTTCCAGCAAAACCTTCATCTTCTTCCTCTCTATTTCCTTCTTTTAATATAGCTCTTCAAACAGTAAATTATATAGCTCTTCATAAAATCTCATTGCCTCTAGCACCTCCTCTTGCTTTTCCAGCAGGGTACCACCTTCTTCCCACACTGCTTTTAGATTTCCTATCACCTTCTTCTCTCTAGCCAAAAAGTATTGGAACCACTCTTCATTTTCTCCCACTCAGGGTGCTTGTGCTAAAAACATTTTCTCTCTTATCTTTCTTTTAAACCAGCTTTCTACTTCTAGCCTTGTTTCTTATAGTTCTTCTCATATCTGAATTTTTTTCTGCAGCTTCCTTTAGCAGCTCCTGCCTCTTTCTTTGTAGCTCTCTCAGCTCTTTGTTTTTTTCCCCATGATTCCTTGACCTTGCTTCCTGAAGAATTCTCCTCTTCTTCACCATCGTTCACCATTCTCTGGTACTCTTAAAATATTTCTCCAGTGTTCTCCATCCCTCATACTGTCTCATTTTTTGCTTGACACATCTGCTAATGTTGTAGAAGTTGCTTATTTAACTTCCACACTCCCCTTCCTCTTATAGAGCTCTTACCAAGACTCAGTTCTGCCTTTAGCATCCAGTGATGATCACTAAATGCTGCAATTATAGTTTATTTTCTTCTTTATCTATATTTCTTTTCATACAAACACAAAGCCAATTCTTTATTCTTTCTTTCCACTGTGCTCTGTTCTAGTGAAAACTTTCTTCCTTGCCCACACATCTCTTAGTGACTCTTCTTTTATTGTATTTGCTAGCAATCTGGATGAACTGTCTAGAGTTCCATCTCCTCCTTCCCCTGTTTTGTTACCTACATCTATTATGCAGCTGAAGTCCCCTGCTATTATCAGCAGTCTCCCTCCACCCATGTAAACTACTAGCTTTCTAAGCAGAGCCTTTCTCTCCTCCCACTCTGGTGGTGCATATACATTTGAAACTTCTAATTCTGCTCCCCTGACTGATAGTATCATTTGCTGCAGGCTACCACTGATGATGTCTTCCACCTACTTTGCTTTCATCTTTGGATTCTTGAATAGTATTGCCACTCCAGCCACTTTGTTTGCATTTGTCCCTGACCACTGGGACAGTCCCCACCTCCACGTCTTCTCAAAGACTTTATAATCCCTTTCCCCTGGTATCTCATATTCTTGTGGGCAGATTATGTCTGCCCTTACTTTTAATAATGGTTCAGTCTGTTCCCATTTTTTCTTGTTAGTATGCTCCTGACATTAATAGATGCTATAATCAGTGCTGTTGTGCTTGTTTCAAGCACCCCCTCTCCCCCTCCCCCCGCATTCTTATGCCCACCTGACTGCCTTTGCATTCAGGAAGGTTTCCATTTTTCTGACTCCCTATCGCTTCCCTCCTCCAGCTCACCACTTGGGGCTGGAACCCAGGGGAGTTAATGGCAGGAAGCTGCTCTCTGGCTCTGATTCCAACTCATTCCTCTTGTTTTTAGGTTTCCTTTTCTTGATTTTCTTCCCCTGTGTTTTCTTCCTTTTCTTTCCCTGACTCCTGGGCTCTTTTATTTGTTCCACATCCATTGTTTGCTTGTTTGGTTTCTTCTTTCTCCCCCTCCCCCACCTCCATGTCTAGGCTCTCTCCTAATTTCCCTCCCTGGCTCTGCCCCCCACCACCCATCTCCTGTTTCTTCTTGAGTTGCCTTAGTTACAGATTTTACATCCCCCTCTTTTTCCTTTCCTTCCTCCTGTGGGGTCTTGTCCACCATTTCTACTTCATTCTTGTGCTCTTCTTCTCCTCCACAGTCCCTTTCTGATTGATGCTATTCCTCAAGGGGTCTGACCTTGATTGCATATGCTTTAGGACACCTGGAGAATAGGACACCCCCACAGCTCATGCATTTTAGGGATTCATGGCATGCTACAGCTCTATGGCCCTTCTCTTTACATCTGTAACACACTATAAGGGGACAATGCTCTGACAGGTGCCCCTCTTTGACACATTAGTTGCATTGCTTTGGTCACCCCTGGTATATTATTATAAAACCTGGGTGGGGACCCAGATACATCAGAGATAGGAGGTGCTACATCCCACCTGGGCTTCACTTGTTTGCTGTCAACACAACTTATGCCCTCCATGACCTCATCTAAATACCGTATTTGTTTTGCACCTGCTCAGCACACATTACTCTTTGTACATGCAATTCCATCCACCTTTGTATGTCTTCTGCCTCTAATAAATTCATATACATTCTTACTATAATCTCTCATTCCCTTGACTCTTCCCCTGCTCTAAACTTTATTCCTTTTAATTCCCCCCTTCCACGTTCCTCCACAGTGGTGATGCATAAGTGGTGCACAAGGGTGCATGTGCACGTGCACCCGTAAAGAGTGCTGGTGTACCAGGAGAAGTGTTCCTGGCATTTCTGGGTCAGTGCAATTGGCCACGGGGGAACCCCTCCCCCCGGATTGCTGACTGGCCACTTGGGAGACAAGTGCCTCCTGATTCAATAAGCACCAGTCACCCATGTTCCTCCACATGTTTCTTCCAAAAAATGTCAGATCCTTCACTGTTTCAGCAAGTAAACTCCCAAGTCTTCCTGTTTTGGATAGCAATCAGGTTAGTGAGATGTTCTGCCTGCACCTGTACCTGGCCTGGTGACCTCTCAAATTGTGCTTTTTTTATAAACTCATATCTGTTCATTGATGATCCTATCTGCATCCCATTACCAATTGATACTGCTTTTATCTGCAGCCTACAATCCTCCCTGACATATCTTGGTGCATTTTCCATGTCTTTCTGTCATGCTATTCATATACACATCTTCTGTCATCAAGGCAGGAGTGGAGGAGGGGAGTACTGAGGCATTGTGGGTCAGGATCCGGGGGTGGGGGGGGGCAGGGGAAAAGGACTTGGTAGTGGGGGTCTACTACAGACCTCCTCAACAGGATGATGAGCTAGATGAGGTATTCTCCAAGCAGCTTTCAGATGCCATACAGGCAAGGGAGGCAGTGGTCATGGGAGACCGAAATTACCCAGACATCAGCTGGGAGGAACAGGCAGCCAAAACAAGCTGCTCAAGGAGGTTCTTACACTGCGTGCAGGACCTCTACCTAACCCAGATGGTGTCTAGTCCCACCATGGGTAGCACCTTGCTAGACCTGGTCTTAACAACAGGGGATGATCTCGTAGGGGACCTGTGGGTACACAGTAACCTGGGTGATAGTGACCACCACTTGGTCGAGTTCACTATCCAGCAAAGGGTGAAGAAAATTAACAGTGATGCTTAAGTTTTAGACTTCACAAGGGCCAACTTTAGTAAACTTAGGAACCTAGTTAGTGAGGTGGCCGAACTCAAGAGCATCAGGCTAATGGGGGTCCAAGAGGGTTGGAAGTTTCTCAAGGGAGTGATACTTGGGGCACAAAAGGAGTCTATCCCCTTATGCAGGAATGGGGCTAAGAGGATAAAAAAGCCCCCTTGGCTTAACAGGGAGCTTAAGGAAATACTGGGGACAAAGAAAGAGATGTATAGGCGGTGGAAGAAGGGGGTAGCCACCAAGGAGGCATACACCACCCTGGTGTACTATTACAGGGAGTCAGTTAGGCAGGCCAAGGCAGAACTGGAGCTTAGGCTGCCTACAACAATCAAGGACAATAAAAAGTCCTTCTACAGATACATAGCAAGCAAAAAGACGGTGCAGAGTAGCATAGGACCCCTGCAGGACAAATCAGGTCAGTTGGTGGTTGACGCAGACAACAAGGCAGAGCTCTTCAATGAGCTCTTTGCTTCAGTATTCCTTAATACTGACCAAGACAATCCCCCCACATTGAGAATAGACAGATGTCCAAAAGGCACCAGACCACCAAAGTTTAGTGTTGACTTAGTCAAAGAACACTTGGAAGGGCTGGATGGATACAAGTCAGCTAGCCCGGATGACCTCCTTCCACAGGTGCTGAAGGAATTGGCCAGTGTCATTGCTATGCCACTGGCATGGCTGTTTGAGCTCTCATGGTGCTCTGGACAGGTCCCAGAGGACTGAAAAAAGGCCAACATGGTGTCCATTTTTAAGAAGGGGAGAAGGGAGGAGCCAGGTAACTTTATTAGCAGATGCATGATCAACAGATCAAGGGAGGTGATGCTTCCCCTCTATGCAGCATTGGTTAGGCCTCAGTTGCAGTACTGTGTCCAGTTTTAGGTGCTGCACTTCAAGAGGGACACAGAGGATCTGGAGAGGGTTCAGAGGAGGGCCACTTGCATGATTAGTGGGCTCCGTGAAAGACCCTACGAGGAGAGGTTGAGAGATCTGGATCTCTTCAGCCTATACAAAAGATGGCTGAGGGGTGACCCTGTAGCCGCCTATAAATTTATCAGGGGAGGACAGCAGGGAATTGGGGATGCACTGTTTACCAGAGCGCACCAGGGAGTAACCTCCTGCTTACTTACCACTGCATTGTTTTGAGCTTCAGATTCTCTCCTCCACTCCTTAAACCCCAATGCTCTGTCAATCTCTATCTCTGGCCTTAAGGTGAGCAGGCTTTCAGCTGATCACTTTATGTTAGCCCAAGAAGCTAAGAAATGCTGATAGAAACTTTTAAATATTTTACATGCATGTGCGCGCACACACACACACACGCACACACATATACATCATCAAGGAAAAGTTTTTGTTCACACACTTTAAACCACATTTAAAGCCTGTGTGCCTGTTACAATATATGCACCCATGGACCCCTTGGCGACATACAGGGGCTGCACCTGGGTGCACATGCACCCTCTGAGACTGGCAGTGCACACCCTGAAAGAAGTGTCGCTGCCGGTGGTGCCTACAGGTGATTGCCACTCGCCACCCCTCACTTCATTGCTGACAGCGCCGGTGGCATCTGCGGGCAGTCACTGATCACTGCTGGCCACTGCTGCCATTGCTGGCAGCATCTGCAGGTGGTTGTCGACCACCAGCTGGCACTTGCCACCCCTCCCCATCGCTGACACTGCTGTGGCCACGTGTGGGAGCTCCCTGCTCACTGCTGCCATGCCCCTACTGCTGCTGCCTGCGGGTGGTTGCTGTGTACCCCCAGACTTCACGGGCATGCGTTGTTCATGCACAGACCTGTGCACCTGTTCACAGTCCATTCCTTAACCAGTTGCATTCTCTTAGTCCTAACCCTGATTTTGGGGTTTGCATTCTCAGTTCATTCACTGTCATTGTTGCTGTTGCGGTTGCTTCTGTTGATGATGATATTGCTGCTGTCATTGTTGCTGTCTCCAGGTCCAGTTGTGTCACTGTCCTCTTTGTGAGCCTTGTCCACTCCCCCTCTAGGGTGGGCTTTTGAGCAGGCTGTGCTACATGTCCCTTTGCCAGGTGGAGTTGGCTGCATCCTCTCCATCCTGTCCCACTGATTTCTGGTAGTAGGACTGGAATTCACACAGAAATATTTTAATACAATCTGTTTCCTCCAGTTTTGTGTGTCTGTACATCAGGAGGTTCCTGCACTTCCACAGGGTGCTCCTGATGCAGGATACAAACTGATCAAAATGGGTTGTTGGGGACCCTGACGTTTAGTCAGGTGTCTGTACAGTGCTACCTCCCTTATCATCAGCTTGACCCATGTCACCTCTTTGTGGAGCTGGTTTACCTTTTCCCACACCCCCTTGGCTTATGTCCAGAGCCATAGGAGGTGGTCAGTGGTGTCTGTTTTGCCTTGGCAGACTTCCCTGGGGCAGTTGGGTCGAGTCCCTTGCCCCTCTCTGTCTCCACACCCTCACTGGGAGTGTTCAATGAGCTATTAGCCATTTCAAGTCTCTGTGGTTCTTTCATGGGTCCTTGTGAAAGATCCGTTCTCATACGGCCTGACAGTCATCATCAGGGAGCAGCTCTATGGTTGATAAACTGTCTCTGGCTCTGACCACCTTCTGTATCTTCCTGTGATTGGGCATAATCATTGGGTTTTCATTCTGTAGCCTGTACTCACTCTGGAACTCATTCAGGATCCTGTAGAACTAGGGGTGTTCCATAGTCCATGGTCTCCTGCTGGTTGGTGTGTACACCCCACCCCATCTCAGAAGGTGACCTGAAAAATACCCAATGAAACAGGCTGTTTTGGACCCTACACCAGACACCAGCTTGCAGGTCTGGCTCGTGTATCTTGCCTGCAGAAACAGGAGGACGTCTGGCATCACCCTGCCCCTGGTCCATTTCTTCTTGTACAGGATCTTCCTTGCCACCTTCTCCTCTTTGGATCCCCAGAAGAAGACACAAATGGCTTTCTGGACTCTGTGGGTGACATGATCTGGAGGGAGAAAGACCAATGCAGTGTACAGAAGCACCTCCTTCATGAATGCCACACGCCCCCCTCCCCCCCAATGGAGAGGTGGTACGTGTGCCACAGACCCAACCTCTACTTCACCTTGGGCTCCTTCTTCTCCCAGGCCATCCTTCTGCTCAGCTTGGGGTTGAACTCCACTCTGGGGATCTTGACCCACTTGCAGAGAACCGAGACCCCCAGGGACTCCAGGTCCCTGAGTTCGCCCATGGCCAGGCAGGTGCTTTTGGACACATTGAGCATGACCCCAGATACCACTTTGTAGACCTGGGTATGCCACATGGTTCTTTCTACTGAACACTTATTGTGGCACAGGATGTTCAGGTCATCCAAGTAGGCCAGTATCCTGGTCTCTTCCCTGCTTCTGCCAGGGATCTGGACTTTGCTCATCATGGGATCTTGCCTGATGCATTGGGCCAGGGGTTCAGTAGTGCAGATGAACAGGATCAGGGAGAGCAGGCAGCCTTGGCAGGTCCCTGACTTTATCACGATTCTTATGCTCAAGAACACGTTGACCAGCACCTCGCTGCTCACGTCTGTGTACAGCGTGCTTATCCAGCCGATGAAAGTTGGAGGGATGCCCATTCACCTCAGCGTCTCTAAGAGAAACTGGCGTGATACTCTGTTGTAGGCCTTTTCCAGGTCTATGTTTAGCACAGCAACCTTCTGCCCTCTGTCCCATTTCAGCTGGAGTGTGTCTCTCATTTGCATCAGGGCCCTGTGGATCTGATGTCCTGGTACTGCACACAACTGGTCCTCATGGATGATGGAACCTAGGATGGATTTAAATTGCTCAGCTAAGACTTTGGCCAGCAGCTTATAGTTGAAGTTCAGGAGGGTAATAGGCCTCCAGTTCTTCAACTGTTCCCTCGGACCCTTGTGCAAGAGGGTCGTGAGGCCCCCATCCATCCCAGCCCCCAGGCAGCCCTCCTGCAGTCACTCTTGAAAGAGCTCCAGCAGGTCGGAGCCCAACAGGTCCCAGAAGGCCACATAAAACTCCTTGGGCAGGCCATCTGACCCAGGAGTCTTGCCATTTTTGAAACTCCATAGGGTCTTCTCAACCTCCTCCAGCATCCACTCTTCCTCTAGCTGCTGCTGCTCAGCCTCCCTGAGGACCCAGGTGAACCCCTGCAGGCACTGTTGCATGGACCCTGGGTCCTCTGGTTGCACGGTGTAGAGCTCTTGGTAGAAGGCTGCCGCTGTTTCCAGGATGCCTTCCTTCGACCAGTGCTCCACTCCTGCTCCATCTCTCAGACACGTCATGGGCTTTTCTTTGCTCCTCTTTAACCTGCTAAAGTAAGCAGATCACTCCTCCCCCTCCTCCACCCAGGGGGGGCCTGGCCTGGAAGATCTTTTTCCTGGCTTCCTCCTGGTACCATGTGCAAATTTGGGTGTTCATCTCCTGCACGTCCTCCCTTGTGTCCCAGCTCACTGCTGATAGGAACTACCACAACAAAAGGTTAGTAAAGCTGATCTGAATAAGACACAGCTCCTATTAAATGCCATCCCCTTCACCACTGACTCTTTAAATCACAGCGAGTCATCACACTACATATTGTTCGACTCCCTCTTCATTCCCACAGCTGAGCTGTGCCTTTCTTTCCCATTTCCAATGATTCCTGTTTCATCACCAGCCTTAAATGTCTGGAAAGCATCACCAAATGGGGACTCAAGCAGTTCACTGAGAAACCCTCCGTCTTCCCCCATCCCCCCTTAGCCTGGCATATATGCATAGTGTTGTCCTGCCCTCCATGCGGTGAAGCCAGACCAGGTTCCCCTGTACCTCATCAGCAATACATTTTTGGAACATCTCAGGACTCATGACAAGAACACCCAGTTACACATGTATCCTTTGTAGCGGGTATCTGGAATACACACACATACTGAGCAGTGCTGAGCTGTGTGGTCACCATGGCTTGAAATGCTCAATGAACTGTGTGTAAATCATGAGCTGTTGCCTTTGGACTAATGCCATGCATAGTTTATACTACATATAAGTAAGGTGCCAAAACGCTACTCAGAAGTGTGTTTATGGAGTACCTATGCTAAAACTTGCAGCAGTTTAAAAAATAGGTAATATGCCTCAATTCTGGATGAATTAAGTGCATGGATACTATATGCAAATGTCTACATCTGTGTTTGATGTCAAGGTTATTGTTATCAAATTCACTCTTTATTTTTATGTGCTCAGGGAGAGCAGGGTCTAATAGTAAAGAGAGGGGGAAGGGGCTGTCAGGGGAAAAAGCTGGGAGGGAGTAGGGAGATAAGAACCTGCCCAATTTATTTACCCTGCTGTAGCAATGGCAGGGGTACAAATTCAAGGCAAACCTCCACTAATTAGATCCTAGATCTGGAAAATTATAAATTTATAAATTTTCCATGTATATACTTTAATTATTGGGGGGGGGGATCATCTTATACTCAGGGTCATCTTCTATTTTACTAAATAGAGTAAATAGTTTTAGAATAATGGATGTTAAAGGAATTTGAGATGTATATATGACGTATTTTGGAATAATAGGTGGAAAGCAGGGGGATGGTGAACTATTTTGAGGAAAAAAATAACTTCTGTGATACTTGATCTTCCACCTATTTCTAGGATCAAATTTAAATAAAAACTGATGAATATTTTTGTTTACTTCTATTCCAGCCATGACCATATGCAGAAGTTCCAGAAACCTCTGGAAAGATCCTGATTTTATGACATTTCCAACTTAGAATTACAGATTTTACAGGGTAGAATAGGTCAGAAATGCTGTGGATAAATATTGTGGTCCATATCCATCACTGGTGCAAGTTGATGGATGAGTACTGTTGGACATCAGCTGAGGATATATCCCCTTAACTTATAGTTGGATTAATGTTGAATGCTTTTGAAACTCCCATCCTCCACCTTTGTCCCTGTGTGTCTGTTCTAACTTTTTAGATGTCTTCTCTGTTTAGTCTGCGAATTCTTTAAGGAGGAGACTGTCTTTGTTATGTGTTGGTACAGCACCTTGTACAATAAGGGCCTAAACTTAATTGATACTACTTCAA
The DNA here is from genome assembly GCF_030867095.1 of Alligator mississippiensis. Classification (NCBI taxonomy): domain Eukaryota; kingdom Metazoa; phylum Chordata; order Crocodylia; family Alligatoridae; genus Alligator; species Alligator mississippiensis. The sequence goes on along the minus strand of NC_081825.1, from coordinate 137,056,401 downwards.
TACAGATCATGATTATTATCATGCACCATATAAATACTTTGGACAGCTTCCAAATATTAATGTATTTTTATGGAATATTTATGTCAGCTTTAAAAGTAAAATCTCTATAGCACTTTTCTGAATCCAATTTTATATTATTTATTTTAAAAATCATTCTTCAGGGGTCATTGAACTAAAATAAATGGAAGCAGAAAGCTCAAGGGAAAACATGGGTGGGGAAAAGGTAATCTGAGAGCTTGGGCTGGGCAATTTTTTATAGAAATAATTTATTTTGATTTGGCTAAAAGTCTCTGCACATTGGCTTTGGCTAAAATATTGGGGGAGAAAATCAGAAAGTTAAAAAAAGTATCTTCAAATCGTTTCAACTTCTCATTTCATTTAGAATTTATTTTGATTTAATTAAAAAATAAAAACACCCACAAATGAAACTAAATAGTTTGGTTAGCCTGAAACAAAATGTATTTGGTATTTCACTTCAGCATGAAAAAAGGGAGATAAAACAACATTGTTTCAGATTGATTTGGAATGATTTCCCCCCCCCCCTGTTTTTGGTTGGGCGACCAAAACCCAGTTCTCCAGATAGTCATAACGAACAGAGAGAAATAAAAGAAGAAATAACAGAAGATGAAGGCATCTTGTCACCTGATAATCAGGAGCAGGATGCAGGCAAATAGTGCTCATAAGAAGTGCCATACTGGGTCAGACCAATGGTCCATCCAGCACAGTATTCTGTCTCCAACCATGGCAGAAATGGATGCTATAGACCGGGACAATTTTGAATTGGATTAATCTAGAGCAGTAGTTTTCAAGCTCTTTTCATTTGCAGACCTCTTTGGAAATGTTGAATGAAGGTGCAGATCCCTTTTCATTATAAGTGTAGGTGTTCACATGCTTTGGATTGATCATAGTAATCTTTTGCAGACCCCTTAGACATAGTCTGTGTATCCCTAGGGATCATGGACCACAGGTTGAAAACCACTGCTCTAGAGTGACCTATCCCTTATTTAGTACCTCCCAGGCATCCATCATTATTGGTTTAGAGATGCCAGAGGAAACCTCTCCAACCATTCTGTTCAATAGCCATTAATAGATTGATCATTCTTTAATTTATCCAGTCTCTTTTTAACTTAACTATTCAAGCTATCTCCACCACTGCCTGTTGCAATGAATTCCACAAGTTAACTATGTGTTGCATAAAACAGTGCTTTCTCTTGTTAGTTTTAAACCTGTCACCTACTAATTTAATCAGATACCCGCTAGCTCTAGTATTCTGGGACTTGGTGAACACCAGTTCCCTATTCACTTGGTCCACTCCCTTCAAGTTTTTATAGACTTCTATCATATCACCCCTCAGTCTTCTCCTTTCCAAACTGAAGAGTCCTAAACTTTTCGGGACAGACTTATATAGCATCTGTTTTAGTCATAGTCAAAGGCAACAATTGCCTGTAGAGAGTTCAAATGCTTCCTTGAAACAAATATGTCCTAAACATATACATCGTCTGCTTCCTTTTGATATCGTCTTTGGATTAAGAATCAAGACATCATCTAGCTGTCAGCAAAGATACTGCAAAACATATAGGAGAATCCGCTCCCATTGCTGTTTCTTTGTGATGATAGGATGTGAAGGAAGAAAAGAGCATTTCATTGTGAAGTCCCCCAGGATTGCAACTTCAATCCACCATGTAAATACCATCTTTTGTTTGGATTGAGCTGGGTTTGGCAAGAATTCTCAAACTGGGTTATTTCCCCTTCTTCAGAAGCAATATTTTAACTAAGTTGAAAGAACATTGCACAATGGGATCCTGGTGCCCAGAGGCTCTGTCTTCAGATAAATAAATAAAAAGGGAAAGAAAAGTGACCAAGCTTGAAATGATGCATGTTGATATACAGATGAGGAGGGAGATGAAAGGTGATTAGAAGAGAGAACTGGGATGAAAATCCCAAGATCATTCTGAAAACTTTTTGTACAAAGAGATGCATAGAGATTTTTGGGGAAACATTTCACTTGTGATGATGCAGTTGATGTGGTTCCAGCACGTCTGTGCAGTTAAAGCAAAAGTTGTCTTTGGGAGCTTGACTGTTGCAGAAAGGCAAAATGGTTTACTGGTTAGATGCAAAGGCTGACAGAGAAACATATGGCCCCTGTGCAGTCCCTCCATTTTGCTGGTGGCTACCAGTGGTATTGGATGCTCAATGAGCACCTGGGATGGGATAGGACAGAGGGGAAAGGGGAGCACCATTCTCCTTACCCCACTCCCTTTCCCCCCCAACTCCCACCCCTGCCTACAATACACTTAGTATGGCACTGCTCTTCCCAGCTCCTGTGGCTGTTCAGAGGAAGCTCAGGGTTTCCCCTGCTCCCAGAGAGTGTGGATCCTGACATCCCCTCAGAGTTGGCATCTGGGGCCAGTGCACCCCTTGCTCTGTCCTAGTTACAATACTGGTAGCTACACACAAATGTGCTTGTGACGCAATGCACTGGAACTGCAGCTAGTGTTTTTTCTAGGTTTGCACTATGCAAGGCTAATCCACATATCATTCTCTCTCATCCAGTCTGTGCTGGTGCAGGGCTGCTGGAACTGCTTATCTCTGATGTAATACCTCCAGTAATGAAGATAGTCCTCCTCCTCCCATTCTGTAGGACACTGGTCACTACTTCAGAAGTCCATCTAATGTATGTCCTGTGCTACTTTACTGAGGGCTTGAGTTGTCTTGAAATCACTTCTGCCTTTGTGTGGCACAGCACAAAATGTGGAGTTCCACTGTACTTGCATAACAAAGCACAATCAAAATGAAAAGCCAAAAGAATATCTGATTCACTCTGAAAAGTAGCATACCAAAATGACTAGGGCAGGGGACCTTGTAGGCATAGATGGAAGTTACATTTGTCATGTGATCAGCCGCCTGAAAGTGCTCTACAGCTGTGCCATGACACACATGGATAAGGTGAAGGAGCTCCATTTTGGAGCTCCTTAGGGATTTTCTGTTCCCTGGGGTCAATCTGTTGTGCGATCAGGGCTCAGATGATGCATCAATGGCAGGGCTGGGAAGCTATCTGCAGAAAGGGAGGGGGGGGAAGAGGGGAGGGCCAGAAGCTGACATAGATGGGGTGGGTGGATTGGAGCCCCCCCCCCCCCACACACACACACACACCTCTCATGGCTGCCCCCAACCCCCTGCTTCAGCTCAGGCCAGGCAAACCCCAGCTCACAGCTGGCTCCCCCTCCCTTCTCCCCTATCCCTTGCTGCAGACAGCACTGGAATTGAGAAGTGGGGACTAGGAAAGAGAGACTGCATTAAGGCTCCTCAGGCTCAATTGGTTCCAAAGTGTTTCTTAATAAGTGTTTATTCTCCTCCTAGAGCTATGGAATCCTAATTTTGTCTGGAGCCAGAAGGTGCTGTCATACCACAAATTTGTGGCAACCATTGATCCTCCTAGATCATGGTATCTGCATGAGGGACACCTGGACCTTCAATGCATATGCCTAGGCAGGAATTTTTGGAGGAGTAGAGGCTGCCCAGATCTTCCATCTTCCCTTTAGGGCACTGAGACAGAATCCAAACACCAGACTGAATCAAGATTTACGGTACCTCCATGGCTGTAGTCATGCCACAAATAATTAACTGCAAATAACCAGAATATTTATTTTTAAAAAGCTGGTAAGTGGAGAGGAAGAGAGAAGATTGCAGCTATGCCCGCAGCTACCATCTTTGAGCAGATCACTGCAAGTGTCAATGAGGACCTATTGAGACACCAGAGAGGGAGGATGGTCCAAAGGGTCAGGCACTGGATTAGCTCTCAAAAAACCTGGTTTTCATTCCTTGGTTTGCTTCTGACCTCAGCTGCAACCCTAGGACTGCACCAGGGGTTCCTCTCCTAGCTTTTGTCCATTTAGGGCAGGGGTGGGCAAAATACAGCTTGTGGGCCAGATCCAGTCTGCCAGGTACTTTCATCTGGCCTACAATGCCCCCACAATGAATTGTGCCCTGCCTGGCCCATCCGCCTATGCGGGTGGGAACATGGTGCCTAAACCCCCCCCCCCAACATATCCTATTATGCCTCACTCCAACCCTTGTGGGCTAAAAGTCTGGCCCCTCTAGCATGGGACTGGGCTGCTGCTGCAGCCTTCCCTGGAATCCAGCTCCCTCCAGGCAGCACGTAGGGAAGCTGGGGCCAGGGCCAGGGGTGGGGCTGCAGCTGGACTGGGCATGGAGCCTGGGGCTGGGGCTGGGACTGGCTGCAGCATGGAGCCCATACCCAGGGGAGCAGCAGCAGCATGGAGCTTGGCTGGGCATGTATGGGTGTGAAGGAAGAGGGGTATAGGGACCTCTCCCACACACCCACACGTGGCGCTCAGCCCTGGCAGGCAATGGGGGGGGGGTAGCAGCAGTGTGGGGGGCACTTTGCTTGGCACTGGTGTGTGGCTCTTACCTCTGGCCAGTGCTGTGAGGAGTGCAGTCCCCGCTAGGCCGTTTCCCTGATGCTCCCCACACACGCAGGACACGAGGGAAGCCCCAGGCACTGGCGCAGGCTGGGGTGGGAAAAGCAGCCAGCTCCAGTGCCTGGAGATTCTCTTCTGTGCCCCATGAGTGTGGGGAGCGCCAGGGAAAAAAAAACGGCCTGGAGGAGGCTGCGCTCCTCACTGCGATGTGCAGCGCTGGCTAGAGTCAGGCACCAGTGACCCCACCTGCTGCAGCACCATGGGGGAAGTGTGTGTTTGTGTGTGGGGGGGGGACCACACCCCTCTCACCCTCCCTCACACCTCCCAAACTACACATACAGACACACAGATTCACACACACAGATGCACCCCCCCACAGTGTTGCCTGCATTGACTGCAGGAGAGGACAGTGTGTTCCAGAGCCACACACTGACACCCCACAAACACCACACAACCTCCAAACATACCCTGTGCTCCCTCACACACAGACACACCCCCTCACAAACTCCCACCACACTCCATCACACACACACACACCCCACACACCCTAAACAACCCACATCCCACCATACACACATACCTCCACATACACCCCCACACAATATAAATGACTAAGAATTTATTTTTATTTATTATGCAATCACTCTATATACAGTTCACAAACACAAGTCATGACAAAACTATTTTATGTAATAAAATTAAAATATGTTATAGTAGATGTTTAACGTTCAGTCTAAGATTTGTTGGTTTTTTTCCTGGTTCTAAGATGGCAACTCCCCTCTCCAAAAAGAAGTATTTCTCAGGGGCAAGGGTAGGGACTTCTGGTTTCATAGATTTCATAGACATTAGGGCTGGAAGGGACCCTGGGAGATCTTCGAGTTCAGCCCCCTGCCCCGGGGCAAGATGTCAGCAGGGGTCATAGGATCCCAGCAAGATAAGCATCCAAATGTCTCTTGAAGGTGTTCAAATTAGGTGATTGAACCAACTCCAGCAGCAGTCTATTCCAGACCTTGGGGGCTTAGACAGTAAAGAAGTTCTTCCTTATGTCCAGCCTGAAGCGGTTATGGAGGAGTTTGTGACCATTCCACCTTGTCATCCTTTGGGGAGATCTGGGTGAACAGATGTTCTCCCTGATCCTGGTGAGCACCCCTTATAAACTTATAGGTGGCCACCAGATCACCCCAAGCCTGTGCTTTTCCAGGCTGAAGAGTCCCATAGTTCTCAGCCTGTCATCATAAGGTCTGTTTTCCTGACCTCTGATCATGTGTGCACCTCTTCTCTGGACTCTCTCAAGCTTGTCCACATGCATTTTGAATTTTGGAGCCCAAAACTGGATGCAGTACTCCAGCTGTGGCTTCACCAAGGCTGAGTACAACAGGAGAATGACGTCCTGGGATTTGCTTGAGAAGCATCTATGGATGCAAGCCTGTGTTTTGCTTGCTTTACTAGCTGCAGCATCACATTGATGGCTCATGTTCATCTTGTGGTCAATCATGACTCTAAAGTCCTTTTTGTCCATAGTGCTAGCAAACATAGCACTGCTGAGCCTATAAGCATGCTATGGGTTTTTCTTCTCAAGGTGAAGAACCTTGCATTTTTTGGTGTTAAACACCATCAGGTTCTTGTCTGCCCATTTCCTGAGCCTGTCAAGGTCAGTCTGGATCACCCTCCTGTCCTCAGGTGTGGATGCTTTACCCCAAAGTTTGGTGTCGTCTGCGAACTTGGCCAGCCAGCTTCTAATACAAATGTCCACATCATTAATGAAGATGTTGAATAGTATAGGCCCAAGGACAGAGCCTCAAGGGACCCCACTGGTCACAGCGCACCATGACTATTGACTTCCATAAACCACCACCCTCTGGGTCCCACCATGAAGCCAATTCCCCAGCCAGTGGATTGTGGTGAAGCTGAGGCCACAGTTGGCCAGTTTTGCTAAGAGGTGATCATGGGATACCAGGTTGAAGGCTTTTATAAAGTCAAGATATATGACATCAATCTCTTCTTCCTTGTCCAGGTGATAGGTCACCTGGTCATAGAAGGAAATGAGATTGGTCAAGCAAGACCTACCCACAACAAACCCATGCTGGCTATCCCTCAGGATGTTGCCATCGGCCAGTCTGTTAAGAATGGCCTCTTTGATAATCTTTTCTAAGGCCTTCCCCGGGATAGAGGTCAGGCTGATGGACCTGATAGTTTGCTGGATCACTTTTCTCCCTTTTATAGATTCATAGATTCATAGAATTAGGGTCAGAAGAGACCTTGTAGATCATCAAGTCCGACCCCCGGCCCTGGGCAGGAGAGAAAACCGGGCTCAAATGAAGATAGGAACCGGACTTTCTTGAAGATAGGAACTACATTGGCCTTCTTCCAATCTTTGGGTACTTCACCTGAGTGCTGGGAGTTTTCAAAGATCCATTCCAGAGGCTGAGCTATGATGCTAGCCAGCTCCTTGAGTACCCTGGGGTGTAAACTGTCATGGCCGGCTGACTTGAAGGTATCCAGCCTCTCAAGGTGTTCCTTCACAAGGTCAGCATTGATGGAGGGTAAGGAATCTCCCTCACCCAGGCCTTCCTGCCCCATAATGGTTGCAAAGGTCAGGGGTTAGGGGCAGGACTTCCAGTCCCAAGATGGCAGCCAGGGGGTGGGGCTACTCATGTGGCCCTACACAGCTCACCGAACCTTGTTAAGCACCCCCCACCTGAAATAATTGCCCACCCCTGATTTAGGACTATATTGTGAATGCTTTGCTTACATTGGCAGCAGTTCTTGAAGTGACTAGACTGACCAATTTCAATAGATAACTTTGCTTGAGTTATTGCTGCCTTGTACATTCTTGATCTGCCCTTTAATTTGTAAGTCCTTTGAGGGAAGGATTTGCTACTGTTCTGTGTATGTCCAGTGTGAAGCAAGGGTCTTTGATTTGGATTTCTAGGTGCTGTCATAATACAAATATAAATAACTGAACTCATATAGCTCTTGCTACTATTGTTTTGGGAAAAAAAAGGACTTGATCAGGGAAAGTGTGGGTCCCTTACTTTATAGGGGAGGCAACTTTATGACAGAGGGCGCAGAAAAGGCTGAAGTACAGGCAGTCCTCGACTTACAATGTTTCGAGTTACACATTTTGCACTTACAACATTTGTAAATTGACACCCTGTTTCAACTTTATGATGTCAGTTTCAAATTTACAATGCTTGATCCAATGCAATGCAACACCAGCAAACAAGTTCACTGCATCGCTCATCCCCCTGACGAGCATCTGTCTAAACTTCCTTGGACACTTTCTTTAAGAAATCAAACAAGAATCCAGAAAAAAACCTGCAGCCACGACTCCTGAGACAACTCCAGCCAAGAACCCTTCAAAAAGTCCAATCAAGAGCCTTTCAAAAAGTCCAGCAAAGTCACCTCAAAGAAGTCCTTCCAAATCAATATGATTGCTATTTACAATATAAATACATTCATGTAGCTATATTATTTATCTATAATTGATTGAGTACAAGATTCTGGGGTATTTTTGGTGAAAACAGGGTATTGGGCCTTGGTTCAGGAACCAATCCCTTATTTATAACATTGTTTCTTATGAAAAAATTGGTTCTGAGTTACAACATTTCAACTTAAGACAGGGTTTTCAGGAACCATTTGTGTTGTAAGTCCAAGGACTGCCTGTACTCAATGCCTTTTTTGCTTTAGTCTTCACAGGCAAGGTCAGCTCCCAAACTCCTGCACTGGGCAGCACAGCTGGGGCAGAGGTGAGCAGCCCACAGTGGTGAAAGAACAGGTTAGAGACTACCTAGAAAAGCTGGACATGTACAAGTCCATGGTGCTGGATGGGATGCATGCGAGGGTGCTAAGGGAGTTGGCTGACGTGATTGCAGAGCCATTGACCATCATCTTTGATAACTCATGGTGATCATCAGGAAAGGTCCTGGATGATTGGAAAAGGGCAATTATAGTGCCCATATTTAAGAAAAGGAAAAGAGAAAGGAGGATCCAGGAAACTATGGACCAGTCAGCCTCACCTCAGTTCCTGGAAAAATCATGGAGGAGGTCCTCAAGGAATCTATTTCTAAGCATTTGGAGGAGAAAAGGATGGTTAGGAACAGTCAGCATGAATTCACCAGGGGCAAGTCTGATCAACCTGATTGCTTTTTATAAGGAGATGACTGCCTCTGTGGATGCAGGGAGACCAGTGGATGTGGTGTACCTTGATTTTAGCAAGACTTTTGTTACGGTCTCCCACAACATTCTCGCAGGCAAGCTAAGGAAGTATGAACTGAATGAATGGACTGTAAGGTGGGCAGAAAACTGGCTGGAGCATTGGGCACAGAGAATAGTAATCAATGGCTTGATGTCTAGTTGGCAGCTGGTATCAAGTGGATTGCCCTGGGGTTGGTCCTAGGCCCGGTTTTGTTTAATGTTTTCATCAATGACTTGGAAGTTTGCATAGAGTACACCCTCAGCAAGTCTACAGATGACACTAAGCTGCAGGGAATAGTAGATAGGCTGGAGGGTAGGGCTAGGATGTAGAGTGATCTAGATGAAGTGGAGGATTGGGCCAAAAGGAATCTCATGAGATTCAACATGAACAAGTACAATGTCCTGCACTTAGGATGGAACAATCCCATGCACCAGTACAGGCTGGGGGCTGACTGGCTGGGCAGCAGCTCTGCAGAAAGGGACTTGGGGGTTACAGTGGACAATACACTGAATATGAGCCAACAGTGTGCCCTTGTTGCCAAGAAGGCTAATGGCATACTAGGCTGCATTGGTAAGTGTGTTGCCAATAGGTCAAGGGAAATGATTATTCCTGTTTATTTAGCACTGGTGAGGCCACATCTAGAGTACTGTGTTCACTTTTGGGCCCCCCACTACAGAAAAGATGTGGACAAATTGGAGAGAGTCCAGTGGGGGGAGGGGGGGGCAACAAAAATGGTGAGGGGTCTGGGGGACATGACTTGTGATAAAAGACTGAGGGAACTGAGCGTATTTAGTCTAGAGAAGAGGAGACTGAGAGGGAAGTTAATAACAGCCTTCAGCTACCTGAAGCGGGGTTCGAAAGAGGATGGAGCTAGACTGTTCTCAGTGGTGGCAGATGACAGAACAAGGAGCAACAGTGTCAAATTGCAGCAAGGGAAGTTTAGGTTAGACGTTAGGAAGAATTTTCTCCCTAGGAGGGTAGTAAAACACTGGAACAGGTTACCCGGAGAGTTGGTGGAAGCTCCATCATTGGAGGTTTTCAAAACCTGGCTAGCCAAAGCTTTGGCTGGGATGATCTAATTAGTGATGGTCCTGCTTTGAGCAGGGGGTCAGACTAGATGCCCTCCTGGGGTTCCTTCCTACCCTAATTTTCTATGATTCTATAATTGTGCCTTCTACATACAGTGAATTTAATCAGTGTACAGTATTATCATGCATACAGACTCTTTCTTCATTCTTTTTATATTGGAATGCTTCAGGGAAAGAAGAAGCATCTAATCATCAGTCTGTGGTGATTACTGTTAAAAACAAACAAGTCTCCCCAAAACCAGAGCAAATGAGTTGAACTGTGAAGAACTTAGGGTAGGTTATAAATACTGTGAAGCCTTTCAAGTGTTTAGTGGAAGCTGCTAATCTGCTGTGGAAACCTTTGAGGAAATTTGATTAAGTAACAAAGGCATTGAAATACTGTTTTCTATCCAGACAAGCAAAAGTATTCCTTCCAGCCTACATAAGGTTTTGATTTGTTACAGAGCATGTTGCTAATGAAAGGTGTATACATAACAAAGGAGTCCCATATAAACCACAGAGGAAGAAACTGGAACCACACTGTGACTTAGTCTTTGGGTGACATAAACACTGTTGCAGGCGCTGAAATAGGTGTAAACTTCTCAAATTATCACCTGCTTGTTTGCTGCCAAGCAGAAGCAAGTTAGCTAGCAGAAGAGTAAAACAGCATTGTAATTTTAACACCCAAAATCAATGCAAGACAAAAGCTATAAATAAAATGTCTGCTAGGCAATACAATACTACTACTTTTGTGGGAGATTATCACTTTGATATATCCTCAAAAACTGTGTAGGTGCTCACATACTACAGTGATGAATTCATTATTAAACAGCTCCCTGAAGTACAATGCAAAATTGTGCCTGAGACTTGTCAATGGCAGGATGTTCTCAATGTTGGAATAACCTAAGCTTTATGGCCAAGAGGATTATTTTCCCAATGGCTACGGTCTACATATTATTCTATATCCTCATGTTATGTATGAGTCTCTTGGAGGCTTTTAAGAGAGTACTACTGTTGTTTTCAAGCATTCAGAATGAAGCATTCAATGGGCACGTCTACATGAGATGCTTAATGTGGAGTAGTCTGATTGTGCATTACAGTGTCATGGCAAAAACCTTGCTACTAGGCTATTGTGCAGTAGTATTAGTCTACTGTATATTAACTGTCACAAAAAAAGCCTATGATCATGCCACTATGCAGTAGGGCAGCTTACTGCTCATTGATTTATTACTTCCTTTTGCAAGTACTAAATTTAATGTGCAGTAGGCACTGTGCATTAATGAATGTGTAGACATGCCTAATATTCTGTACATTAAAACAGAATAGAAAGGAAGACTGAATAACTTGGGGGATTGTTAATAGGCTATAGAGCTTTCACAAAAATCTGGTTCAATTCTAGCTCATGAATAAATGGGAGTAATACTGTATCTAATGAGTGTTTAGTGACCTAATATGAAGTATGATGATGCTGACTGTGCATTTTAGGAAGTTTCCATCTGAAAAAACATCATCACCGTCCCAACTCTTATTGGTAGACTCAGCAGGGAGGTCAAAGATTGAATGGGCATGATGAATGAACCATATACTGCTGATGATTCTTTAAGCCAGAGGTTCTCAAACTGTGGTCTGTGGACCACTACAGGTCTGCAAGCTCCATTAAGGTGGTCCGCAAAAAGGTTGCAGAACAATCGAGACTATCTGTATCTGTAAGGTAAGACTACTGATATTAAAATATGAGTTGTATGCTTTGATTTGTAGAACAAAAAAAAAAAAAGTTTATTAAGAGGTCTGCCAAGAATCTCAGCAATTTTCAAGTGGTCTGCAAAAAAAAAGTTTGAGAATCACTGCTTTAGGCCATCATTTCCCAACCAGTATGTCAAAGCATAATGGTGTGCCATCAGAAATGAACAGGTGTGCCGAGGAATTTTGCCACAGCAGTGAGCTGTAATGAGCTTATAAGTATGCGAATGGGAATGCCTTAACATGTGTGCCATAGAAAATTTTATTAATGAAAGTGTGCCTTAGGCTGGGAAAGTTTGGGAAACAGTGCTTTAGGCTGATGCTAAGGGCCTTTCTTAGAAAGGCAGGGCTTCAATGAGACATCAATAAAACCAAACCAAATGAAGAAATAGGATTTATCTGTAAATAACACACAAAAACCTTGGAGCAGGGAGATGGTGTCATATCTTCTCAAGCTGAAGAAAGGAAAGAGGATTGTCTTTCCATATAGACACAGGAAAACCTGACAATATTCAACCAAACTTGCTCCTGGAAGCACTCTACACCCATGCCCAAATAGAAGCACACAGCTGAAGAGCACTTCAAAAGGGCCTGATTCTGCAAAAATCTGAATCCTCATTGCAAGGGAGTTCAGATGAAGATGCTCCAAATGGAGTGGCTTCAGTAACTTGTGTCTGCACCCCCTCCTAGTCCCGGTGCTGTTTTCAGAATGGGGGGGAGCAGAGAAAGTCCAGTCTGGGGCTTTTTCAGCCTGTGCTGGAGTGTGGGGTGGAGTGGGTAGATTGGAGCTCCTCAAGGTGTGAAGGCTCCAGTCTACCTGCCCCACCATCCAATCCTGGCTGAGAACCCCCCAGAACGAGGTCCCTCAGCTCCATTTCCCCACTCCCATTCTGAAAACCGCTGAGGCTAGGAGGGGCAAGGGATGTTGCTAGGGGAGGGTGGTTATAGGCTTGCAGCCTCTCTAAACAACAGCTGGATACCCAACACTTGGGACCCAAAAGCAAACTTCTGTTGGGTCCAGGGGATCATTGTAACTCATGGTGCTTCTGGTGAAGTGCCATAAATTATAACGGGTTGCTGCTCTTCTGTCTGTGCCTTATGTTTCCAGTCTATTTTCTGTTGTTATCTATGACTTCATTTCTGTCTTTTCTGTGAATCTGATGCAATGGCCATTGAAGACTACAGGCATGCGTCCATTGACCTCAGAAGGTGCTGGATCAGCCGGTGTGCCAAGTAAATTAACATAACGGTATAGCAATAATCTACATTGTTATCTGGCTCTGTTCAAGTATCTGTACTCCCCTTTTGCATACCCTGGAGGAGCTTTCAGAAGTGACATAGCCTTAGGATTTCATAGTTGGTAGGGCGGAAGGGACCTTAGCAGATCATCAAGTCTGACCCCCTGCCATGGCAGGAAAAAGTACTGGGGTCAAACGACCCCAGCAAGGTGTTCATCTAACCTCCTCTTAAAGACCCCCAGGGTAGGAGCCAGCATCACTTCACTTGGAAGTTGGTTCCAGATCCTAGCTGTCCTGACTGTGAAGTAGCACCTCCTGATGTCTAGTCTAAATCTGCCCTCTGCCAGCTTGTGACCGTTATTTCTAGTCACTCCTGGGAGTGCTTGGGGGAACAGGGACTCCCCCAATGCTTGCTGGTCCCCTGTGACTAGTTTGTAACTGGCCAGTAGATCCCCCCTCAGCCTTCTCTTGTGGAGGCTGAACAGGTTCAGGTCCCTTAGCCTCTCCTCGTAGGGCCTGCCCTGCTGGTCCCTGATCATGTGAGTGGCCCTCCTCTGGACCTGCTCCAACTTGCCCACATCCCTCCTGAAGTGCGGTGCCCAGAACTGGATGCAGTACTCCAACTGCGGCCTGACCAGTGCCGCATAGAGGGGGAGGATCACCTCCTTGGACCTGCTTGAGATGCATCTGTGGATGCATGACAAGGTGAGGTTGGCCTTCCTGACTGTGTCCCCACACTGCTGGCCCATGTTCATTTTGGCATCAATAATGACTCCAAGATCCCTTTCTGCCTCTGCACTGACGAGAAGGGAGTTCACCAGCCTGTAGGTATGCTGCTGGTTCTTCCTCCCCAGGTGCAGCACCTTGCACTTGTTAGTGTTGAAACCCATCCTGTTCTCATCCGCCCACCCCTGTAACCTGTCTAGGTCCAATTGCAGCCTATCCCCCCCTTCTAGTGTGCCCACATCCCCCCACCTCTTAGTGTCATCAGCACATTTGAACAGGGTGCTTTTTACCCCCTCGTACAAGTCACTGATGAAGATGTTGAACAGTGCAGGTCCGAAGACCGAGCCCTGGGGGACCCCACTGCCCACATCCCTCCAGGTCGAAAATGACCCATCCACCACCACTCTCTGGGTGCGGCCTTCCAGTCAGTAAGCGACCCATTTGACTGTGTAGGTGTTGACGCCACAGTCCCCTAGTTTTTCAATGAGAATGGAGTGGGAGACAGTGTCGAAGGCCTTCCTAAAGTCCAGAAAGACTACGTCCACTGCTACCCCTGCGTCTAAGGATTTTGTGACCTGGTCATAGAAGGCCACCAGGATGGTCTGACAGGACCTGTCTCTAATGAACCCATGTTAGCTGCCCCTAAGCATAACCTCCCCTGCTGGCCCCTCGTGGACATGAGCCAGGATAATTCTCTCAAAAAGCTTACCCAGGATCAAGGTAAGACTAACTGGCCTATAGTTTCCTGGGTCCTCCTTCCTCCCTTTTTTGAAAATGGGAACCACATTGGCCCTTTTCCAGTCATCTGGCACCACACCAGAGCACCATAAATGCTCGTAAAGCCATGCCATGGGTCCCGCAATGACCTCTGCTAATTCCCTCAGCACTCTGGGGTGGAGATCATCAGGGCCAGCTGATTTAAATATGTCCAGTCTCTCCAGAAGTTCCCTGACTAGATCCTCACTGACCCTAGGCTCTCCTGGGGCCTGAGGGTGTCCTAGCAGGTGGGCTGATCCGGTCCTTGCTCAGGAAAATGGAGGCAAAGAAATTGTTAAATAGGTTAGCTTTGTTGTCTGGTGTGACTACCAAATTTCCTAGCATGTCTTGCAGAGGCCCCACGTTACCTGGCACCTTCTTTTTGCCCCCTATGTTTTTAAAAAAGGACTTCTTGTTGTCCTTGATCTGGGTAGCTAGTCTCAGTTCCATCTCCGCCTTGGCCTTCCTGACTGCCCCCCTGCAGCCCCAAGCAACCAAGGTATAGTCCTCCCTGGTGATGGCCCCTCCCTTTCATTGGGTGTACGCCTCCCTTTTAGCTAGGAGACATTCTCGTATGCTTTTGGTGAGCCATGGGGGCTTTTGTGCCCTCTTGGCCCCTTTGATCCTTGTTGGGATTACCTCCCTTTGGGCTTGGAGGATCATCTCCTTGAGGAACGACCACTCTTCTTGGACACCTGACTCCCCTCCCCTCCTGGATCTCAGTACCTCCCCAACTATTCTCCTTACCTCATTGAAGTCCGCCCTCCTGAAGTCCAGGGCTGCTGCCTTGCTGCAGGCTTTTGCCACCTTGCACTGGATGGTGAATTCCAGCAGGCAATGATCGCTGTTGCCCAGATGGTCGAGCATCCGCAGCCCCCTCATGAGGTCATCGCCTGTGGCCTGCACCAGGTCCAACAAGGCATCTCCTCTGGTGGGGCTATGCACCTCCTTGGTTAGATGGAGGCCCTGTATTTCGGCTAGGAACCTATGTGAGTGGTCAGACCTGGCTGACTGCTCTTCCCAGCAGATGTCTGGAAAGTTCAGGTCACCCATGATGACCACATCTTTTGACCTAACTACCTGATTTAAGAGCTGACTTAAGAATTCCTGGTCTAGCTCTTCCCCTTGGTTGGGTGGGCTGTAGTAGACCCCCACTGTTAAGTCCTTTTCCTCTCGACTTCCTTGTGTTCTAACCCAGAGCACTTCAGTGTGCCCCTCCTCTGACCTTGTGCTACTTGATGAGGATGTGTATTCCTCCTTAATGTAGAGCACCACACCTCCACCTTTCCTCCCTGTCCTTTCCCTCCTGTACAGCCTATTGCCCTTGATATTCACCGCCCAGTCGTGCATTGGGTCCCACCAAGTTTCTGTGAGCCCCACTATGTCTGGCTTGGTTTCAGCTAGCAGGAGGGTAAGTTCCCCCAGCTTGTTCCCCATACTACGGGCATTTGTGTAGAGGCATTTGAGGACTCCTGAAGATGTGTGCATTGGCCCCCTAATCTCAGGCACTCAAGCCCTACTTTCTTGCAGTGAAAATCAGTAGGCTTGGGGTCTATAATGTAGAATTTTTAAATCTCCCTTCTGTGCATGAATTTGAATTTGTTTATTCAAAGAGGGCCATATCCTGAGACCTGCCAAACATCTGCAACTCCTGTAGGATTTCTTTTTTAATCAGTTTTTCACTCAGTCCTTATTAAGGCAAATTCCCATAGACCTCATAAATGCCTCAAGATTTGGCCCAGTGAAACTGGTGGCTACTGGGCTGATGCTAAGTGCCTATCAAGATTTGGCCCTGCATTTGTGTTGGTTAAAAGTGTTTGAGGTGTGACAGCAACTGACAGAAAGGGATTTCCAGAGTCAGGACCACAAGTCTCAATAGAGTGAGCTAAGAGCCTGGTTTTGTATACACACATATTCTAAGTGGGTCAGGTACAGAGGATGCATACGTGACCCTTGCCAAGTGACAGTTTTCATCCATCAACTGAGAAGAAATGCTGCTTTCAGATGGGTAAAGCCCACAGTAGTTCAAACCCAAGACAGGTTCCCATTTATGTGATGGCCAATATGTTGGTTGATGTGTCAGGGGATTATGCTAAGGCCTTGCAAAGATGAAACTACCAGTTTTTACATTTTGCATCATAGCTAGCTGGGAGCTTTAGCAGACCGATATCTTCTGCAGACTGAATGCAGAAGGGACCACATAAAACATATTGATCAGGAGGTGACATATGCATATTACTTATTGAAGCTAGATATTACCATTGATTGGCAGGTACATGTGTGCATGATTCAGGATAGGTAAGTGACATGCATACAGTTACAAAACTAGGAGCATTGTGCACATGGGTTTTTTATATAATTTAGCTGCTGAAGAGACCCAAAGTTGCATAGCCTTTAATAATTTTTGGCATGATTCTTTTGCTAATGATGCATTTTTTGGATGGAAGAAAGAGTGCTAGTATCTTTCCACTTTGTTTTAGTACAATTTTGCTTAAGATTCAGTGAATATTATTATTTTGTCTTTAGTTTGTATCAGTTTTTCAAATTAGTCCCCATGGAGAGAGAGCCTCTAAAAGTATTGTGCCTCCCCTTTTAAGCTTGCATTGATATCACTGAGTTTGTCTTTTGAAGCTAGTAATTAAAAAGAAAAAAATGCTCCCTATGGATTTCTATTGTAATGTTATTTGAGTCTATTTTCCTCTTTCTAGAAACTATCTGGTTTGATTTATACCCATGACAGAATGTGTTTAAGCATAAGTCATTGAATTTGTTTCATTTTTGGAAATATGAGAATAGTAATGAAGATACTAAAGTTCCTAGATCTGCCGCTAACTGGATGTGCAGCAGCCTGGCTGATTGTTCCATGTACTGTCAATTTCATGCATTGTATAGGCAATTAACATCAACAGTAAAATAATTAGTGATGAGAAACCTTCAAAGGGCCTAAGGCTTAAGTTTAAATGAGCATCCCAATGCTCAGATCTTTTTCAAAAGTTGTCTAGTAGTTGTCTAAGTCTACCTTGAGAACAGCTTTTTCAGTACTCTGTAGAGATTTTGCTTCTGGCTTTGTGTGAAGTCGATAGATCTGTTTTGAATCAAGACAACCCACTGGGCCTGTGTGGTTATGGTACAGCAGTTTCTATAGACAAAGACAGATAAAGGACTGATGCAACCAACTACACACCGGCTTTTGACTGTGCCTTTGACTGTGCAGCTGAATGACCAATTACCCATCTACAGCTGGACCATCCCAGTTTAGGGTGTGTAGGATATTCTGGGTGACTTTGGGAAAGGTGTAGCTGATGGAAGGATGAGGGGTTTATCATCATTCTAATTTTAGCAAAACTGTTTTACTAGTAGCTAGATAAAGACTTTACAGTTGTTAGATTTAAAGATGCAGCAAAGAAAAGTTTATATAGAGCAGCTGACCAACAGACCCAAACTTTACTTTGAATTTTCAAGGTATTAATGGATTGCATCCCCTCCCCCACAATAATCTCTGCAATTAAGACCGTTTACAGAATAAAAAGTGTTACTATTGAGATATTGGTGGTAACTTCATATTAGGGTTGAGTTGAGCTTTTCACTTAAAGCAGGATTAAACTCCTTCTATTTCACACTTCATTGCTTGAATTTAGTCAAGAAGTTTAACAAAATTGCTGTTCAGAGGATAATTGAATTCCCTTTGACATATCAGGGATATATTCATAATGACATTTCCCAGAGGAACCAATTACTAATCATTCCATTTTAAAATTTTGGCTCTGATTGTTGCATTTGCCTTTCTGTACTTGGACAACCAGTCACCCCTTGCTCAAAACTTATTCTCATACTCTGTACACTGACTCACACCTCAGATGTAAAGCAGGTTGCCTCTCAAATTACAGGATCTGCCTGTGCTAGGGCAACTGGTGCCTTTTAAAATCAAGTTGGTCTAAAACACCTTTTAATGTCTGTGTGACATAGACCGGGTTTTAAAAGCTTCATCATTATGTTAGCTAGTTGTGCTGCTAAAGTGCAGAAGTCAAAAGCCAAGGTGTTTACACCAAGTCAGAGAAGTGAGGTGGCTGGGAAGATGAGCATCTTGGATAGTGGCAGCATGTCGTCCTTGCACAGTACAGCAGGGGCCTCTATACAATGACTGAGACTCTTGGGACTAGCTTTTCTTTTCTGTTTCCAGGTCTGACAGAAATATGAGGACATGTTTCTCTTTTTCTTTCCTCAACTCTTGACACCTTAGCAGGTAAGGGAAAGGTCCTACAAGGCTCTAGGACAGGGGTGGACAAAATGGCATATTCAGCCAGTGAGCAGACTCCATTTCCCAGCAGCCCCTGCCTGTGTCACTGTGGCCAGTTTCCATGGAGACCCCAGGAGCAGCAGGGCTGTGACAGTGCAGGGCCAGGGTTTCTATGGAGTCCAGCCCCAGCAGTGCTGGCAGGGTGTGCAGTAGTGATCTTGCAGTAGTGACAGAGCAGGCTGGAGCTGGGGCAGGGTTGCGATCTGTTGCCTGCACGCCCCAGGTAGGGGCATGTGGGCAGCAGATCACAGCTCTGTCTTGGCTCCAGACCACACTGTCACTACCACAAAATCCTGGCCCTGGTCCTGGTCCTGGCCCCAGAGCAGCTCTCTGCCCAGCACACCCCTGGCAGCACTGCTAGGGCGGGCCATTCCATGGAAACCCTGGCCCCATGCTGTCATGGCCCTGCTGCTCCTGGGTTCTCCATGGAAATCAGCCCCAGCGATGTGGGCAGGGGCTGCTGGGAAATGGAGTCCACTGCAGGCCTGATTTGTCCTGTAGGCCGGACTTTGTCCACCCCTGCTCTAGGAGGTGGAAAAATCTAGTAATACCTGGCTGTTAGGAAGGGGATCATAGAGTGGTCAGCAAGTTATTGAGCAGTGAATGAAGCTGCTCCTCTCTTACATGCTTTTTTTCACTCTGGTAATTTCTGATGCTCAGCTGGAGGCCTCTCTGTCTCACTTAGGACTTCCCTGGTGTTTGCACTGTCATATCGGTGGTAACCAGGGGCCCAGCTTCTTTTGTTTTTTTATTCCATGAGAAGAATATTTAGAGTCACTATCATTGTTTAAAAAGTTATGAAAACAAGGGTTAAAGTTGTGTGTGAGGGGAAGGACAGGGAATGTCTAAAGCTGAGGCTTGCACACTGAAAAAAGGACACAGCTACAAAAATGCATTGCCAGATATGCATGAATTAGACATCACTCTGAGGGGTGGTTAGGTCTTGTAGAGTAGGTTTGAAGTGAAAGAGATTGTGATGTGGAGTTTTAAGAGTGTTTGGCTCTGCTGATGTTTGGATGACAAGACAGATGAACTGGGTGCAACAAGGACATGAATTTTGGCCTAAATGATTATTTCCTTGATTTTTAAGTGTTTTGACCACAGCAACTTTAACTGCAAGTCGATAAAGTCCTTTGTACTGCCATATAAGAGTGCAGTCTACTGTGTTGATTAATTACCTCATTGCAGGTAGTAAAACTATAGTTGACACAAGCAGGCAGTTATGGGTATACATGTTGTGATGGCAAGAGGGAAAAATCTACAGGGGGTTCCTAGAAAAAGGTACCTAACCTTGCAGGAGTGGTAATGCAAGCAGAGCATGCAGTAAATATACTTCTAAAATTAGAATGCAAAGGTGTGTTGATCTTCCTATATTTAGTCTGACAAGCTCATTTAGCTGCTTCAAATCAGAGATACTTGAAAAAGCCTAAAGGGATGCCCAATATGCCTCTCATATGTTGCCTCATTGCTTTTCAATTCATTGGATTAGACGTGATTGCCCATGCAGCAGCATTTTTGAACCTGGCCTGCCATCATAAACGCTTATATTTTATCAAATAAGTCACCATGCTAATGACTACGCTCCCTGTCAAGAAGAAGGCGGTGACAGACAGAACTGAGCGGCATGAGAATTATTTCAAAAGAAAACATGCTGCAGAATTTGGAACCATGCAAAGGAGTGTTGCTGACATTACACAATGCGCATTTCCTTCTTGGCAATCCAGCCTGTGAATATAATTAGTCATGTGCTCTAGTGAGTGTGTGAAGGAGTAAGTTTCTTATTGAGAGAAACAATAAAAGCCTTTTACAAGGTGAAAAAATAAACCAAATGAAAAAGCAGTCAGTCTCTTTTATGCTTTAAAGATGACTTTGATGTAACAAAAGCTACACTAGATCCTAACCACCTATTAAATTGCCCCCACTGAAATCTCTCAAACTCACTTTATATCAAGGTCCTTGAGTAGGCTTTTGCAGAGAATGTGTAAAAGTTCTTATAGATTCATATCTTTTTAAAAATCATGAGTTATTTATTCTTAATGACTGAGCATGCTGCTTGCCTCTGTGATGTAGGGAACAAACATCTGGCTTTTAGTTTCAGTGATGCTTGGACGGTGATCAAAAGAAAAGGTTGCCAATTAACCCCCCATGATCTCCACCATGTGTGTTTGATGCCATCTTTTTTCCATTTGATTTATTTCATCCAAGCTTGATATTAAATCCCTCACCCAATTCAGATTAGCCATGGCTTTCCCATTGCTCTGACAATACTTCAAAGCTCCTGCAGACCCGGAAGGCTGAATTAACCGCTGTTTGAGTTTTCAGTGAACTGTTCTGAGAGATGCATATCTGGTGTGAGGAATAAAGGGAATAGATTATATCTGTGCAGTTCATGGGAACTTTCTGAAAAGAAAATAGAGCATTAGTTAAGATGCGAGCTAAATGTAAGCAAGAAATAGTGTTCAATAAGTGTGTTACTTATAGTAATGACTGGTTGTATACTTTATCGCCAAATTGCTAGGAAAGAAGATGCAATAAAAATCTGATATAATTCAGAATAATTTTATTATATGTATGAGCATACCAGGCTATGTTATGTTAGTAAAGTTAATATACTTGTTATTAGTAATACTAAAATAATATATGTCAGCAGAGTGGTTTAGAAGTATAATGTACTCTGTAAGCACTAAGTTATATTGATACTGTTATTATTATTGTAACTTATTTGGAAAGCATACACAACATTTCTCTTGAGCCATTTCCACAAAACTCAGATGCTACCAAGAACAAGGATTCCTCTAGGAAACCTGAGGGTGATCTATAAAAAAATTGCTTAGCTTTAAAGAGGCACATTTTGCTCTTGCATACAGAAAGTCCAAGACCTTGCTAACAAACAAAAGTTGTTTTGTTTCCCCATCAGAGGATGCCCCACTGCTCCCCACCAGAGGATGCCCAGCTGTGCCAGTGTAGAGGGGTTTTTATCCATAAAGCTCACTAGCATTCAGGAAATAAATGAGAAACATTTAGCATTCAGGAAAGAAACAAGAGGTATATGAATCTAAATCTGTTTTATGCCATCACACATTGTGGAGGACACGGACATATCTCTGTCAGATCTGTTTAACCTGATCTATTCTGCATGTGCCCTTTAAAAGGACCAGAGTGGCATGAGGCACTTTTATACCAGAATGCTTGTATTCATATAGCAGAATGGTTAAGGAGTCTTGTAATGGCTCTAGGGGTATGTCTTCAAACTGTGGGCTGGACTTTGTGGTAGTAAGGGTTAACTCCCTTCCTGAGGGCTGTAGCACAGACTTATGTCATAGGCTGCCCTCAGTCAATCTAGTTTTAAATAGGTACCTGGTCATTTGAGCTGGGGAGTTATAGGCAACTAGACATGATGCAAGATATGGCACTGTTTTGTGTGTTGTAGAGGAAGCAAGTTGATATATGGAGATCAGGAGAATCATGGGTGTTTTGGGAGCGGGAGGAAATGAAGGCAGAGGACACTGCTAGGCCTGGTGCGAAGTTTCCATAATACCTCAGTAGATTTATTTACTCTTGCCTAAATGCTCACAGCCACTAAATACAGTATAGTACAAGCATGATAAAATGCCACCCTCGAGTTTCTAAAAACAAATAGGGGAGTCCAGCTTTAAAAAGGGAGATAATATTTGGAAGGGAGTGCAGTAAATATGGAGACAATGAGGCTGAGGCTAAAAACAATTCTGAGATGAATAAAAGCTTGAAATGGAGAGGAGAGAAGGTATATGTTTTAGTTTTCCTTTTTGTTAGGTGTGAGGACATGTTGTGGATGTTACCTGTCAATGAAATTTCAAAGGAACCATAAGAAATTGCTACTAGGAAGGGATAAAAGTAGGCCATGAGCCAGGTTCTGATATCATTCACACTTGAATAAGGATGGAGCAAGTTACTGCAGTCAGATCAGGGCCCGGCCCTGTATTTGACTTCATACCTTGATTTGCAGAGAGCTATTAAACATGCTTAACTTTATGCAAAACCCTTAAGCTCATGGGAGGCCTATCAGTGTGGTTACTTGTATGACTACAAGCAAAGGTGCTTAAATGCTTTGTTGGCTAACAAAGTGCTTAAGGTTAGGGGTGGATGAACTTCATCAGGAGGTAAAAGGATGTGGGGATTTCATTGAGGACTAAGCTACCCCTGATGCTTTGCCTCAGGGAAAAGTGCACTGACATGGACATTTACCACAGAGCAGCTGACATGCAGCCAAGTACTGTTCCTTTGCCTGTGAAATAACTAGTTTGCCTGCCCATACTCTCAGACAGATAAACAGATTTAAAATAGGTTTAAAAATAACAGCTGGTCTCAGTATTTGGGTCAGCAAAAGTCAATGTTATATTGTCCCTTAGTTTCTGACTGTCACAACCCAAAGTTGTGATTTTTGTTTTGTGTGTGCTTTGGCACCACTGAATTATTTCCCGCCAAATTGCAGCTTCTTTGCATGGCGGAGTTTTCCGCTGCAAAGGAGAACCCCGGGTGCAAAAGAAGTTCCCGCCGTTTTGTAGCTTTCTTTGCAGGGTGCATTTCTTTGTTGCAGCACAGAGATGCACGTTGCAAGGAGTTCCCGCCATTCGTATTCAAATTTGTGCCCCACCATTGGCTAGTTCTAAATTATGCACACGTGGCGGCTAGTGATTGGCTTGCTAGCCGTATAAAAAGCTTGAGTGGTTTCCGCCCAAGTTGGAGGACTCCACGAACACCAGGAGGAGGAGACTTCACGCTGTGTGAAGATCTCTAAGCGCTGCGGATCCTCACGGACCCAACGCATTTCAAGCAGGCAACAGAGGTCTGATCAGCCTCTAGCCTCTCCCCGTCACCGAGCGCAATCCCGACGTATCCTTCTTCCCTGCGCTCAAAAAGGATCCACGGAGCCTAGCAAACTTCGTGTGAGTGAGTGTATTCAGAGCTCTTTACTGTACGTACTTTCTCCGGTTGGGATGACGGGCTCGCGGTTTAGAGCCTCCAACCGGATGGGCTAGAAGAGTGTTCACGGGAAAGAACTCTAGTCCGCCTCTCTTCTTTTCTATCTGCAACTGTAACTCAAGCAAGTTTTCTGTGCATCGCGACCATCTTCGGTGTAAATAAATAATCTTTCAATCAACCACTACGCCTCTGTGACTAATTCTAGCCCGCGCGTGCCTTGCCGCCGCGCAGTTTTCTCCGGCCCTGCGTGCCCGGGCTGCTAGCCACAGCCCGCGTGCGCAAAGACGGCCCCGGCTTGCCCCCGGCCTGCACACTGACAAACTTGCGCAAGATTAAACGTTGTCTATGGATGCAAATATGATAAGGTTATGCAGAGAGTATGAATCATTTGACATTTTAACTCATGCTTTTGACAGTCAAGGGTTTCCCCTCTAGCCCCCTGAAGAAATGTGCTTACCTAGTGACAACACAATTCTTCTGGCTTCTTCTCCTGTACGAGTATATAAGACACCCCTTCAAAACATTTTTTCAAGTAGGTGCCTATTTATACCTCTTGTCTAATGTTCAACATGTTGACTCATGCCTACCTCACTGCCCTTATCTACCCACAACTTCTCTTTTTATAGCACTCTCCCTGTTTTTATTGCCTTTTAGGTCATGATAGTCAGATAAGGAAATCTTTTCAAAAGTTCAGTTTAAATAAAAACCATTTTCTCTCTAGGTATCTCACTTTATGATGAAGAACAAGATCAACATCAATGGTGTCTGGTGATCACCATTTTTTTTTTCAAATATGCTGAGGAGATCAGTGCTGCAAGGTGGATTTGTTATGGAGCATCACTTTACATTTAACAATGATATGGGGCTTGTTCCATGTTAAATACCCTGACTTAGATTGAATAATGCTATAGATACATAGAATTGAAAGCCATAATGTTCGTGATCAATTTTGGCTTCCTACAGAACAAATGCTAGGAAGGGACAACCAGTGAGTTTTTCCTCTAAAGTAGGTGGCTCTTCTAGCTTGAAGGCACCTAGGACTAGATCCTATTCTACCTATTAGATTTCTATGTGGAAGTAGGCACTAAGGCTAAGTACAAAAAGTCAAAAAGCCTGAGGTGGAATCTATCCAATCTAAAAAGGTTTCTGTAAGCTGTGTGGATTGGACTGTTAATGAACAGAATTCACGTTCACTCTTCTGTTGGCCAAGTGCAGACTGCGGGTGGAGGGGGTTGAACTGGGCTGGGGCCCACTCCCCCCCCTCACCTCCCCACATGCCACTGTCTGCAGAGCTGTGGAGCAAAGGCTTTGCTGCCTCATCTTTGTACCAGCCTGGAGGTGGAGCCACCTGGCTTGGCTGGAGCAGAGGAGCTTGGGCAGAGGTGAGCTTGCCATGTTGGGGGGTAGCAGTTTTTGATCGCTTATAATGTTTTACGTGTAATTTATGTCCCTAGCCTAATGGTGAAAACCCAGCTCCTTCTGGTAGTCTAAGTGTCCAAATTTGATCATTGCAATGCCAAAACTGCCATATACACACAGATTAGAGTTCTCTTCCTGGATGCATAGCCTTCAGCATATAGATAACTATGTATGACTATCTAGTTGCATGGGCCAGGCATACATAGTACTAGCCAAGGCCTATGCACTCAACACGTGCTCGAAAATGAAGTTGGCCAAAACATGCAACTACCAAACTTGGACTCAGGAATGGACAAGAGCCATGTAGACACTTTTGTAAACAGGAACGAATAGAATGCCACCTCAAGTGCGATACTATTCCACCCTGACTGAAGCCCTGAAAAACTATGAATATAGAAGGTGGCTGGATCCTCCTTCTCTTTGCTACCTTTTTGTAACTTAGTCTTAAGGCAAAGTAGGCAGTGTGTTACAAAAGTAGATGTAGGGATGAATTTTCAGCTGTGGAATAAGAGTAGGGTGGAATAAGATTTCATCTAAATGCCTAAGTCCACTTAGGTTCCTAACTGGTGGAACAGATCTGGCCCATCTTTACATTAACACAGTCTTGGACCTAGTTAATATTTGAATAGGAAACCATCTTGAAATGCCAGATGCTGTAGACACAAGCTGAGGAGTTGTGGGAAAGCACCTGGTAACTTATGACACTATAGAAACCAAATGAGCGGCTACACTTCATTTGGAAGAACTGACAGAATAAAGGTGGGAAAACCCCTCTCTCATGGATTCAGTAATCTGTCTTTGGCTGACGTATTTTGTGGAAAGATTTTGTTGTAAAGTCCTCTGGAGTAGGTGAATCATCTTTGTTCCTTAGTAGGTTAGTCCAGTGATTAATTATCTCATTTCTCATTTGAATGTACATGTTTTTTTAACTTCCATCCATTGGTTTCTATTAAGCCTAATGCAAATGGTGTAAGTTTTACCTAGGCTGTTCCCAGGTACAAAGTGGATGACGTGTGCATAGAACTTAGGTAAGAAGAAAGGAGCTCCAGCTGGAGTTTAGCCCACAGTATTGCATGGATGAATGTGAGAAAAGATTTTGGCCCCATCAGCAGACCTGAGGGGGAGGGGACTCGTTCCCAGTCCCATTCCCCTATCTGCAGATCAGGCATGGGACTGGGAGGCAGCTGCCCGAGAGGTGGGACAGCTTCCCTCACTCTCTGGAGACCAGGGCCTGACTCTGGTGCTGGAGCCTGGAGCTTTCCCTGGCTGCTGAAGTGGGGCATGGCAGGGTTGGAGTAGCCCTGCATTGAATTGCTCCTCCCAGGAGCAAATTTGCTCCCAACAGAAGCAGGTGTAGAAACCTTGCTGGGGAAAGCTTACTGTGCGGTATTTTACTGTGCAGTAAGCTTTCTGGGCATTAATTGCACATGCAGATGCACCTGCAGGGGTTAAAGAGTATGGAATCTTACACCACCAGATAGATTATCTTATGAAAGAAAAGCCATAAATATAATATTAAAATGGGTTATACAAAAATAGGAACCTAGGGCTCAATTGTCAAAATTAGGCACTTAAATCATTAACTAAGCACCAAACTACCTGCTGATTTGATGGCTAAACAAGCGTTTATGTGCTTAAATTGCTGAATAGATGCTAAATGTCAGGCTTACCCTTAATATGATTTTAGCTGCTTAAGTTTAAGGCCCCAAATTTCAAAATAGATCTTTTGGTGGCTATGGGTATATATGTTCAGTAGGTTCTCTTCTGTTCTCAGACTGGGAAATCAGTTGAACATAAATTGGAAGGAAACCAGCAATAAGAGTGCAAGCTACTTAGTAACTGGCTGTAACCTGGATTATAAAACTGCCATGACATGCCACATGGCAAATGAAGATGTTTTTACTAAGCAAGATGGCAGGAGGTACACATCCCAGTTTTGAGTAATCATATGTTGTCCCCCATCCCCCTCCCCTACACACATCTTTTAGTCTCTATCATTATTTTCTGGAGATTCCATCCATAAAAATCAAGGCCATCATTTAACCAAGTCTTCCATACTTTTTCCTCTAAGAATTCTTCCACAGTTTGCATTTCCTCTTATGTTGGCAGATACAGGCAGTTGACTAATGTACTGTAGGTGCCGACTGCAGTAATGAATGAAAAGCCTCAGTGCCGCAGTTGAATGAACAGAGGAAGAGAGAGAAAGAAATACAAGCTGCAAGATGAGAAAGTAAAGGCTGCAGGGCAAATGTGACTCCTGTCATCAAGTTCCTTCCTGATAACAGGACTAGTGGCTCGGGTTTGCTTTTCAAAATTCTGTAGGAGATGTGATAAACTTTATTTCCTTTAAATCCTGGCTGACGTGGATATTGCGGACTATGCATATTGAAGAATCAGGGCATGTATTTTTGCCTCATTCAACTTAAAACCAAAAATAAAGGCTTGCTGCTTGTCAGTATCACACAAAGATCCCTCAAAACATTTCTAAGACAGACAGAAGAATATATAAAGTCAGTTCTAAATAGTGAAAAGTAGGTCAGGTTTTTCCAGAAATGCAGGCAGACACTGCCAGTGGGAATTAATTTTATTTGTTTCACGTTTGCATACAATACTCATGTTCATAAAGCTCTGAGTATATGACAAAAGTGGCAAAAAGATGTGTCTGTGCATACATCTTCCCACCTTCCAGAAGTGGCCAAAAAGGCCAATCCCCTAGTAAGAGCCAGGTCTAGTCCTCCTATTAATCTCAAATGCCTCAGAGTAGAAATAGCCTTTACTTTTTTACTGGTAAGTCAACAACATTGGTTTCCTCCAGACCAGCAAGGAAAGTTCTGGAAGTAAGCCTCCATTTTCAGAAGGACAATGTCATTACTCCTTTTTTCCTTAAACTGGGGGTATCTCACCTTGGCTGCCATGGTGTCAAAGAGAGAAAGGATGCTTCTCAAATATCTCGGACTCAGGTCAAGTAGAGTCATATACACCAAATCAATATTGTGAATGGCAGCTGGACTTTACAAGGAATCCAGTGCCTCTGCTGAAGAGCTGGCATAATAGTTTCTTGTTGGCTCTCACCACCTGAGATAGACAGGTGTGATCCTTCTGAGCTGACCTTTAAAAACGGAAACTACTAGCATCACTTTCATGTTAACCAGGAAAGCCATCCAGCAATATGCACTCATTCAGCTCTACATCTCACCTAGGCAATGAGAAGTAACAGATGTCACATTGATAGCAGGCTGATGAGAGTTGCATGGAAAGCTGAGTGGCCTCTATGTTATCCGCTCAGATCACCTTGAAAAATCCCCCAGCAGCCTCAAAAAGAGTCTGAATGGCAGGTAGATAAGATGGAGCATTTCAGAGCTTCACATGGGAGCTCCCTCAGAGCAGAAAAGGAATTGCTTACTAGTAGTTACTGTGCATTTAGTTAGTACTTTATTAAGCAAGTACTAAACTAAATGCACAGTATCTGGGGCACATTAATGAATGTGTAGATGTGCCTACTGGGGACTTTCAGACAGAAATTATTAGAGCCTTCTCTCTATATAGTGACACCATCCACACTGGAAATAAACAAACTAAATAAACGTGCTCCTGAGCGGAATTAAGACAGCCCATTGCCTCACTTAGGTCCTGTAGAAGCTGCTGTAAGATATTAACTCGGCCAGCTCTATGTCCTGGTTGCCGGTGAGGGGTCAAAGTGAACCTCAGTTGTCAAATTCATTAGCCTTATAGAAAAGAACTGTAGCTCATTACCTGGCAACATGAGCCAATGAGCCTTCAGTTTCATTTATCAGCTCTTTGTTCCTGCTTTAGATCAAACGGGAGAGATCTATTTCCCTACTCTGTGACTTCCATTTTTCATTTCATTCCTCTTTCCCCTTTTTCCTGCCTACTCTCTGTTCTGGTTGACTCTATAAGTTCTGACATGAACAGTGAACACCCAATATATCCATCCCACCCTCCAGCAGTGGCTGGAAACCCCCCAGACCAAGCTGCCTCCTCTCCCTT
The DNA here is from genome assembly GCF_030867095.1 of Alligator mississippiensis. Lineage (NCBI taxonomy): Eukaryota > Metazoa > Chordata > Crocodylia > Alligatoridae > Alligator > Alligator mississippiensis. Next base: position 137,027,548 of record NC_081825.1, on the reverse strand, counting down.
CCCCCCCCCCATCCCTCCCCCACTCTGAAAATCGAGACAGGGTGAGAGGCAGTGCAGACACAAGTTACAGAAGATGCTATGTTTTGAAACACCTTCATCTGAACCCTCTTGCAATGAGGTGTTAGATTTTCACCCATTGGCCATTTTTTAAGTGTTCTGCAGCTGTACGCTTGTGTTTGGTCACAGCTATAGACTGCTTTCTGTGGCCAGATTAGGCAAAAATTACCACTTCCATCTGCACCCATAGAGGATCCATGGAAAATTTAATGATTTAGTTGTTTAATTTTTTTAAAATATATACATTCGTTCCTGCTGTCTTTGTTAAAATCCCATGGTAGATAAATAACAGCTGGCATTCTATAAATACACCATCTCAGTCATTAATGCCAGGATTGTTAACAAAGCAGCATTTTTTAAAGAACAGAAATGCGGTTTATTCACTGAAGTCTGCCAAGCATCTGTCTATGATAAGACTTTTGATAAGTCCAGCTTTACATTTCCGGGCACCCTATACTTCAAGATCTGGGAGTCTGATGTGTGATCATTTGGCTTATTTTATGAAGTCATAGAGAAACAATTTATGTAGGCAATATGGGGGAGTTCCAGCATGCATTTAAAGAGAGAGGAATAGTTTTTGTATAGAAAAATAGGGACTAGTTATATTGAACGATCATCTGCACAGATGAAACTTTGGGCCAATCAGAACCTCAATGATGGATCAATGGACAGCTCCTATTGCAGGATCAGGAATTAAGACAGCTGTAAAATATTAATAATGCACCAAATCAATGATCATTTAAGCATCTTAGTGTTTATATTTTGCTGCAAATCCTAGTCCATTGGATTTTTATGGTGAAAGACAGAATAGAGCCCTTGCCCTCTTCATCCAGAAAAAAAATCATGTTTCTATGGCCAGCAGTACGAAGTACGAAAGAATCCCCATAATCTATTAGTGGTATAAGGGTCTAAAATGCACATTTAATCAGTGCATACAGCAGACAAGATAAAGCAGTGATGCAAGCACCGGTCAGTTCACCACAACATATATGTTTAAAGGGGATTATTGAAGACAGTTTACAGACATGCCTGTCACTGTTATATTTCTATCCACACAGTGAATTGAGACTGTTTTCTCTCGCAGTAGGGTTGCTACCTTAATGATATTTCCCAGCAGGATTTCAAGTGTGATGATGCAAAGTAGGTCTGGAGCAATTATTTTCACGATTAGAACACAGACAGGTTCCAAGCTGTTGTTGTGAGGTATGTGTTACAATGTCAAGATGGCAGCTTTCTGAATGTGTTGTAATTATTCTCTTAAAATTACATTTAAGGCACTTAAAAAATGATTTCCTCTTTATTATAAATAGACAGAGGCCTAGTTCCTCACAGCCATTTCTGCCTGCTTGGTATCATTTCAGCTAATCTGCAGCACTTGTCATCTTTGCATCCCTGGCATGGTTTGGTGGGATGGTGGCACATTTCTGAAGAAGGGAGGTATGATCTACTTTCTGGTGATTCCCAGATACTGGAACAACCCCTTAGGTCATGGGCAGCTGGGAATTTAGAACAAGCCAGATTCTACTCTAGAAGCTAATTCAGTACCTTGGCTGGCTCCAGAATCAGGGTGATTCATTGTTATCTCAGAAAGTGACCGTTGCTGCCCATTCACCATGTTCTGTCTGGGCAAAACTGAGAATCTATCCCAGCCTGATTAAAATAACCTTTATATCACTCTGGGGTTTTCTTCTGAGGCTGCTTTCCAAACACATTAGTTATATACTGTTAGTTATATGTAACCCAGGTGGTACTCAATTATGTAGCCCCCCATCTCCAGATGGAGGGGATGTTAGCAGGTAAGCTGTGAGAGGTATGGCTGCTCATCTGGGTGTGATATATATATATAGGTGAGAGATCAAGGAGGGTCAAAGCAAGGGCTCATTAAACATTATGCACTCATATTCTAATGGGGGTGTAAGGTTCAGAAAATATGAGGCATAGGTTCACAAAGCATGAGACGCAGGGTTTACAAATGAAAGGTGCAGGCTTCAGAGTAAAGCAAAGCACAACTGCAGTTCCCCTCAACAACTGTGCCTCTGAAGGAGAGAAGCGGGGAAGGGATACCACGGTACCTACAGAACACCCTGTAACCCTGCTTGGATTACCCTAAAGGGCAGGACCTCAACCCAGGAGCCCACTTCCCACAGGAGGCTTCCCTCCAGCTGCTCGCCACAGAAGGGAGGGACCCTCCTCCCCTGTGGGAATCCCCTTCCTGGGCAACTCACAATTCCCTGAGGCCAGATGAGGCCGTTATCATTTTCCAGGATGAGGCGTCTTATCCCCGAACAGGGCAGGTCCTCAGCTGCTTAGGGATCTCCCTGCCTCAGGCCTTCTCTAGGCCCTGTGCACCATCCTGTGCACCAGTGGCCCCTCTGCTCCCATGCCTGGCCTTGTGCTGAGGTTGGAGACCCGAGCTGCCACATGCAGCTCCAAGGCCTCAGTCTGATCCCGGACCCTCCATGCACTAGCTGTGTACCACTTGCCCTGCCTTGTGCAGGAGGTTGGAGACCTGAGCTCCCTCTTGCAGCTCCCAGGGTCTCACTCCTGGACCCTCTGTGCACCAGCTGTGCACCGCTTGCCCTGCCTCATGCAGGGGGTCAGAGACCTGAGCCACCCTGTGCAGCTTCTGGGGTCTCAGTCTGCTCCCAGACCCTCCATGCACTGGTTGTGCAGCGATGCCATGTTCCCTTGCTGTGGGACTGAGGACACAGCCACTTGCTGCTCCCTGTCCAGTGAGGCATCTTCTGGGCTATTCTGGGGCCACCGCTCTGCCTCACTGGTCAGCTTAGCCAGCTCTTCTTAGCCCTCTTTGCCATCCCTCCTCAAAAACATGCTGCCGTTTAACCTCTTTGGAGGCTCCACCCCCAGACTGTAAATGGACCAATCAGGGAGAGAGGGGGGTTAGTCCCCTCTCTGGTCCAGCTCTTCGCCTTTCCCCTGGGTAGGGGTAGGGCAAGTCTCTCCCCTTGTCTTTCCTGATTGGTGAGGAATGCCCCACCAATCACTCTGAGCCCTTTCAAACTGGCAAACGGGGCTGCTGCTGGCAAGCCTGAATGTAGATGGGCTATATTTCAGCAAGACACTCTAAACATATGATCATGGGAAGAAGTCCAGCTGCCTGCTAGCCTGTAGGAACTATTTATATTTTGTTGCATGAATCAGAGTTTTGATCATTTCTTTTTTCTTAGCTAACACATCTCTGGTATATAATGGCTTGATATAAATATCACAGAAGACAAGAGAATCTTACTGAGTTCAACAGGTTTTTCAGTAGAGTGGTGGCATAACTATGGCAGAACGACCAGAGCAGCCACCTGGGGGTGGGGATGGAAAAAACAAACAGTTGATGCCACAGATGCACTGTCATGGCAGTTCAGGCAGCTGGAAGTCACTGCTTTCCCTGTGTATGGCAGCTGCCCTGAGCACACAGCCGCATGGTTATGACTCTAGAATACTGACTTTGTCCAGTAAAAGATATTTAAATGATTTTGCACCACAGTGGGCAGTATGCTTAAGGATGTACAACAACAGATGGTTGGAATGCAGTGTTTAACAATACAGTCAACCAGGTAAAAGCAGGAGGGTCTCAACATTTTGAGATTAAACTCAGTTGTAGCAAATGCTGCAAAATATGCACTTCTTAAACACTGTCAGTAAATCAAGGGAAGCTGTCTAAGATCTATGTAACTTTTGATGTTTAAAACAGTTATGGTTGCAGTTATTGCTGTTTTATGCATCTGAGAAGATGTTTTTCCTTATCCCGGTTTATTTATTGATTTATTTCACTGCCTGCTCTCTGCATAATGGGAAATTTATGTCATCTTTAAAGTAAAACATGCTAAGCAAGATATATTTTATATTAAATTGGCTATTGGTGTAGACTGATTCAAATCAGACATTGCAAGTGTTTATGAGGAGATGCCTTCAGCCCTATAGAGTATGGATGTAGAGCATGCAATCAAAACATCTTTAGGCTAAAGGAAAAGGGATTTAGGAAACCACAAGTTTGCCTTGTCAAGATAGGAAAGTGAAAAAAAAAATCAGAATATGTATTTAAATGAGAGGCTGATATAAATGTATTGATTTTAAGGGAGCCTTTCAGAGACTATAGAGCCAGAAGGGATTTTGCTGCAATCTACTAGTTTTACTTCCTACATAACACAAGCCAGAAATTTCTTCTCACAACTTGTGGTTTTCAAAGATGTTTAATGGATCACAGACTACAATCCATTGAAAGACAATGGAACCTGTGCTCCCAGCTCTCTCAGTTTTGAACATTTTACCATTTGGATTTACATAGGTGCACCAAGAAAAATTTTGGGCCTAAGCAAAAAAGCACACTTTGCCAACAATTGGCAACCACCATATGATCAAAATGGCACAGTATTCAAAACTCATTCCCCTTTCCCCTGAACTCTCAAATAGCCACCAGGAAGTAAAAACGTGCTTCAAGCCAAATCAAAATCCCCTTTCCCCTCATTTGAATGGACCACTCAGCTAACTACCTCAGTTCTATCCAAATGCTTCCTGAGAAGTTTCCCAAGAGCGTGACTATGTTCTTCTATCCACAAAGAGCAACCATCCACATACTTCCAACCCAGCTTCCTTTTTTTCTTAGATTCAGGTAATGAAACAGAAAAAGAAAGAAAAAAATAAAGTCTATACAAGACAGAGAAAGAAAACAGTGTGTACTGAGTTGCCTTACTCTGCCCCTTATAATGACAGATTCTCTCTAGATTCTTAAAGGTGTATTGCAATTTCATAGTTAGCTATACATAAACAGCAGAGAATATCATTGACCCAAAGAAAAATATCCTTCTTCATACTAATAAACCCCTAAGAACACAAATTTAATTGTTTTAAAACAGGGAACCTAGGAATATATCCAATGTAGCAATATATTGTAAGAGATATAGTTCAGGTTGAATTTTAAATATGACCTTAAAGAAGGGCTTTCATTTTACTGTTGGCATGAGCTGTGGATTGACTTTAAAGTGCATTTTATCTGCTCTTCCCATGACATAAACTTTTAATTATTTTAATTTAAATGGAAAGAAGCATTGTGGAGTACTAACAAGTGAAATGAGAATCATTTTCATGACCTCTGCCAAGCTTGGGAAGGAGATGGTATGTGTAGGGTGGGTGTGGTGCTGAATGGAGAACTTGTAATATGAAATAGCAAGCTAAGTGATTAATAATTACTATTACTAATAAAATATACTCCGCAATTGGTATTTTATTGTGATATAAATCTTTTGGCTAGCTTTCCTATGTAAATATTCAAGTCTCATCCACCTATGAAAAGGGAAACTGAATTCTGTAATTTGGTTTACTCTGACTGTGGGGATTTGTCTCCCTCAGATTCCATACTGGGACATAATTCTCCACTCTTCTCCTTCGTGTATAGTCACTTGCACTGCACCAAACTGGTTATATGGGGCCACTGAATTGGAATGATCATGTTTTACACTGACGTGGGCTCTGTTCAAAGATTCCACTTGACTGTTAGGGTCTTGGATCAGCCTTTAAATGACTGAACAAGTACAAGACAAGAAAAAATCATGACTATTAGCATGACCAATAGCAAATTGCTTAGCACATTGCAGGATATGGCCCATTAAAAACACTCAGTCTCCTCGACATTGCTTACCTTATTCATTTGGAGACAGGTCCACAGAAACTCACAGAAATCAATGGGACTTCATATGACTGCAGTGGGTTTTAAAGCAGGTTTTTAGTCTCTCTATACAATAAACTTATTTTGCCTTCTATTTTTTTCCTTTCACTGTCTATTTTGCCTGCTAGATTATTTTGGTCAGAGAGTGTCTACTATGGGTAACATCCTGTTCTTTTCTGGATACCTTAAGAAGACCAATGTCCACATGGTTATCTAATTCCTAAAATGCATTCTAGTCCTGCATACAAATGGCTACATAAGCAACAGGATGGGCCACATATTCTGGTATATTTTGGAAGAATACGTGCATGCATACTTCCTTTTTTGCCCCCCAAAAGTTCAGTGGCTAGGTCACTCATCTGGGAGGTCAGGGGACAAAGTTCTCAATCCCCTTGTCTAGTAGGGGGTTGAACCTGAGTTTTTCTAACTTTCCAGAATACCACACTAGCCTCTGCACCATAGGTCAGTCATCACTCGTTCCCTTTTCTGATGCTGCACTTGAAGTTAACTTGCTGGGTAACCACAAGAGAGAGATCTATAAGAGATATGTGGGGCTAGGAGGAATAAAGTAAGCCAAGGGGTGTATGGCTCAAAGAGCTGACTGATAGTCCAGAAAGGAGAGGATTCTTTAATCCCAGTGAGGCAGAATTTATGGGGCAAGAGAGGAGTGCACACACATGCACAACATTCTTTTAACTCCGAGACTAAGTCTGGTTATCGGAGATTCTGGCTCAATCCATTTTTAGGCATCTGAAACTGCTTTATTCCCACAAGGGGTACTTGTACATGCCACAGCTACTACCACATGTGTTCAGTCCATGGTATTCACATATGCCAGGCTACGCACCCAAGAATTGAATGCCAACCTGTGCATAAGTGTTTTTTGGAGACTTAGATGGCCAAAAATCCCATGTGATTGACCATATCTAGACACCTAAACAACCAGAAAAGCATAGAATGCCACATTATGTTCTCTCTGTGGTTACCACTCAAGGCCTTTAGATGCTGCTCACAACTCATACTGATAGGGGACCTTAGAAAATTTAACACAAATAGGTTTGATTATTTTTCATGTGTGTGTGCTTGTTCGTGTGTGTGTGTGTGTGTGTGTGTGTGTGTGTGTGTGTGTGTGAGTGAGAGAGAGAGAGAGAGAGTTTGGTGAAGATTTCTGATTTATTTTTTTCTTCCGCCAGCAAAGTGTCCAAAATTTGTCTTGAAATTCTCCCTTTACTGTATAGAACAAAAATAGCTAGATGCCTCATGGTAGGAAGTCTTCCCTCTTGGAAATGAAGGGGTGTGTTTTGTTAGAATATTTGGAAAGTGGCTAGTTAAGCTAGATATTTTTTTCATACTTGCTGGCTCATTTCCATTTGCAGCATGACTCAGTCAAAGCAGATTCTTCTATAGAACATTCTACATGCAGAAGATAGAATTCTTTTACCAAGCACTATGTGAAAATGATCAAACACAAATCAAAAAATGTTCTATTATTTTTATTTTCTCTTGTGGAAGGCATGAGAACATTCTTCATAAGACTAGGCTCATGGCATGCAATACACTTGTCTCACCCACATACTTAGGGCTTATTGCAAGAAAATTGTTGCCAGAAAAAAATGATCCCTAATTTCAACTGATTTCTTTTGTTATTTCTATAGAAAGAAACACATAACTCTGAAAAGGCTTCACTACATGACAATAATCCCAAAATAAATTCTTTAACATTCATTAGCAGTCATATTGCAGAAGCACCCAGTCCCACATGACATAAGGCTCCTTGTGCACTGTGCAACCAGAAATGACAAAGGGTGTGAGGGAAAAGCAGACATGAAGTGACATCTAAAGTTGCAGAGCAGAGAAGTGGTAGAGTTATGCCAAGAACCCCCAAGTCTCTGGCTGCTGCACTGGCCCTGAGGTTGTTCTGCCTCTCCTGATACATGTTATCATTTTTTTTCAATGGGATTTAAGCACTACAGTTACGTAGATGCTTAGGAAAGTCTCCCTGCTCATATTAGGCCCCTATTTTTGAAAAAGAAATCCTTCCCAGTATCTTTTGCAGCAGGGTTTAGCAAAATAAATAAAAATAAAAATAAAAAATTGGAAAGTGGGATTTTGAAAGAAGCGTAAGGAAATTAGTCATTATTATAATATTGCCAGCTGTACTGGGAAGGAATGGGGTAACCTTCTCCCTAGATTAGTGAAAGGTGAGATATTGGTTTCTGCATGTAGCTGCCAGGGCTGATAGAGAATTGGTCATCAGGAATTAAATTAGAGCTGTTTACCTATGGAAGAAGTACCTGGGCCATCCAGTGGCAGGTCCAGTGATTAAAGATAACATTTCAGTGACTGGCACCCATGAGAGAGATCAGAAAAGCCAAACAAACTCAGCATTAGAGACTGGCTTGGAAAAAAGGGACACAGCTCAGCCCCCTGGGCTGGGAGACAGTGAAATCTGTAATGGATCTCATGGCTACCTAGGCCTGTCCCTCTTGATGACATGGGCTTGGTTGAGGCTTGTCCTAGCCACTCTGATGCAAAGGCTTGGCCTGTTGTGTTGAAGCTACAAATACATGTTTTCTTGTTTTAGGAAAATTGTCTTCCTCACTGCATGTGCCTTCTGGTTGCACTTCTTCCCTTACAGGGGTAAATTATCCATCAAGATCTGACATTGGGGGCACAATCTACATGTACAATTAATGCGAAGCAAACTCCAGCGTTTATTTCTCTGGAGTTTATTGCTCCTGGGTGCACTGTTTGAATGTGCGCCCAGGACCGCAGCATGTTGAGCTGGGTTGGAGCAGTCCTGGCTGGCAGCGGACCCAGGGGTGTCAGCTTGTAAGCCTGGCACTGCTCCCCCTGAGGAGGGACTGGCTGAGGCATGAGGACACTTCATTGAGGGGCTAGCTGGCAGGTAACCACTGCACTGAAGCACTCTCATGTCCCAGGCAGCCAGGTCAGTGTCTTCATGCGTGCTGCTGAAGAGTAAAGTACTCCACAGCAGGATAGTACTTGTATTTACTTGCATTAGTTTACTCCAGCCTAATTGCCTTGCATATGTAGATGCTGAGATGTTTACTGTGGATCTAATTAGTCAACTCCACAGTAAATGTCTTGTGTAGACATGCCTTGGGCCAGTTGGAGTTCACTGATAGGGACACACAGACAGCATCCCATTCTGTGTCCTAAGGTGCTGGAGCTAAATTCTAGGATTGTGTGAAATGGGCCATATTTGTTTTGAATTCAGCCCGAATTGGGGACAGTGATTTGATTAGTTGATTCAGATTACTGTCCCTGATTTGATTCAGCTGAATCTGAATCTGAAGATTCGATGCTGATTTGGAGAATCAGCAATTCAGCCATAGACACAGCTTTAAATGTTTTCTCTACATTCCTTGAGGTACCAGGCATGGCTTGTGAATGCTGCAATGCTGGGGCAGATGGAGTGTCGCACAGGAGTCCAGTGGGGGGTGGGGAGGGGCCTGTGTGCTCGGAAGTACTTCCAGTCCACTTCCGAGTCCACCAGGGAGCATGAGGGGGGCTTCCCACCTCTCTGGCTTGGCGATTGGCTGCAGGGGGACCCTGGGTGCCTCCCCAGACACAGGAGGCACCAGTCGCCAAGGCAGGGAGGCACAGTGGGGAGCAACCCCCTGTGCACTCCCCGGTGGACCTAGAAGTGGACCAGAAGTGCACACCCCCCGCACACCCTTGAGCTGCTCCATTTCCCCACCATCTCAGCATTCACAAGCCACCTGGTACCTTGAGGTATGTAAAAAAAACATTTAAAGCTGTATCTATGTCTCAATTGCTGAAACTTTATGAATCTCTCCAAATTGATTAAAGGGTCACCTGATTCAATTTGATTAGGAGATTTGGCCACCAAATTGGGGCGAATCTCTGACGAATCAAATCAGGGACCAAAGCTTTGCATGGCCCTACTAAATTCTACCCTGCCCATTGGATGCCTGATGTATAGCTGCTGGCAAAGTCTTGGCTTACAGAGTCAGGGTCAGGGAGGCATTCTGCTTTGCCAGTGCTGCCACATATTTCTTCCACTCTTTCAAGAAGGAGCTAACATGTCACACAGCTCTCTCATAATGTAAAGGGGAAACTCTTAGATGCTTCCAGAGATGGGTCCTTATGCAAGATCATGTACACTAATGTATATCATGGTATGCTGCTGTAAGTTGCAGAACTGTTCAGGATTGCATTTTAGTAGCAGAGCAGGATCTGACCCAATGGAGTTCCATCAGTGTTAGTGGGAGGGGGCTCTGACTTAGAGTGCACTGAATGATCTGAAAACAAATGAGTCACCAGTCAATATGCTTTTCCCACCCTTCTGTGTAAACTGGATATTTGGTGAGAAGTGTCACAGGAGAAGTGAGATTCAGGAGAGATTTGATAGTGGAGACAGTCAGCCACCCTTCCCTAAGTGTAGTGGGCTGGTGGTGTAGCAGCAGGGGTGGAGGTTGGGGAGCAGTGGTAAGTATTATGCACACACGGGTTTTCTGTTTTAGAAGTGAAACTCAGAGATCTTGAGATTTGCTTTTACCAATCTACAAGACTTTCCTTCTCTCCCAACACAGTCACACATTCCTTCCTGTTAGAGATTCCAGACCATGTCTTCCAAGAGTCTTTACCTGCATGAAGGTTTGTAACAAGTACTGTCACTTAAAGGCTTTCTGTGGGGCTGGCCATGTATTCCAGTTGCATGAGGAGGAAGTTACAAGTAGGGAGAGAAGTATGTGAAGCAGTCTGCTGCCTGTCCCCAGTGCCATTGAGGCACTTTTTCCAATGACTCCATGATGCAAAACTCACAAACAGCATTGGAAGCAAGGGATCATCCCTCAGTGTCAAGCAGCACCAACCTCCAAAGAGCCAGGTGCCTTCTTGCTTATTCTCCTTCTGTCCCCAGGTTGCTTTCCCTCTTAGCTGCTTAGTAGGCTTGCTTCACAGGACTGTGCTCTCAGTCCTCACCTGGTGATGGGCTTGCTGTCCTGTGATGTTGGAAGTCTGTACTCAAATCCCTTCCTTGAAGGTGGGCTTTGAATCTGGATTTCTCATGCCCTGAGCATTTACCTTAACTACTAGGGAAAATGTGGGCACCATCATGTTGGTCACTGTTTGGGGTTAAACAGATGCTAACCATCGTTTGTGGTCAGCTACAATGTTGTAGAAGGTGGGAAGAGGGGATATGCAACATTTCTATATGTTGTGCTGAAGGTATATCATAATAGAACACCAATGTAGGCAGAATTGAACTGCTTCCGAACACTCACAGAAGTGCACGCGTAGTTACATAAGGTGAAAATGTAGTCACATAAGGCATTTAGGTGTTCAAGGTTAAATCAGGGTGCCACATGGGGCAAAGGAGAATGTTGTTCAGTGACTTGGATGCCTATATATTGGATATTAGCAGTGAACCAAGGAACTTTCACTAGAACATATGCCTGAGCTGGCTTCAAGGATTACTCAGAGAACCTGCATGAAGGATAGGGATCCTGAGCAAGAACCCTTCTATGGGATCTTCGACAGACACCAAACTCCTTTTGGAATACAAAGGGAATGGGGCAGCTATTGTAATCTGTGATCTTTATGGAAATTCCTTACTTTGGGTGCATGAGAGAAAGCAGGAAGGGAGGAGGGGTAATGTTCCTCCTTATCACAGCAAGATGTCTGAAAATAGTGAACAGAAAGACACCCTTTTTTCAGGGGTGCCTCATGATCAAATTGGACTAGCAATATTATAATATGCTATTTCAACAGATGTAAACCACTGTCATCTTGACATCAGGCATGCATTGTGCCACTCAACAGAGCTTCAGCATCTGAATCATTCCTCCTCTTTTCTGAAAAAAGGGAACCTGAAGAGCAAAATGTATTCTGATTCTAGCAAAGAATGTGTCAAGTGAGAGCTCTTGAAAATTTCCCACTTGCTCAGGGAGCCCTTTTGCTGGACAGGTAGCTAGTATAACAGAACCAAAAACTATATTTCCTGTTCAAACATACAGCAGTGGAGAGAAATGAAACCTCTTCTGTGTTACTGTCTGTCTCAGCTGCTAAGATTTAGCAGGTAGCATTACCTGCTAACAACATATGCCTGCAGTGAGAAGGGCACAGCCTAGAGAGATTGACACATCTGCCACTTTCACTTCATGTGCCTTAAATTAAAGCTGCAGCCACCCCTATCCTTTTGTATCCAGAAGGTAACAGAACAAAGAGCTGCTTCTGAACTCTCTTTGATGTGTGGAAGCCTTCCTGTAGCCTGAAGACAGCTACTGGGCACCTGGAGATGGACAGAAGTGACAGTGAAATAAATGTCTACCCCTGACCTGGGTGCTGAATGTGGACCCAGTCCTGTACTTATGCATAACCAGATCTTTTCCTTTCTGGGTTAAAGCCTGTATTGGAAAAAGGGAAACTATTTCTGGGAGGAGGTCTGGACTTCAGGCTGTATACATGCTATGGAAGGGTCTTGAGACATTGGGCTCATTTATGCAAAAGACTGGCATGCCCTTCCAGCTCCAAGGTGGAGAATCCCTACCTAGATGTTCCCACTCATCTTTCAGCTGATGAAAATGACCGAGTTCAAACAGTAGCCTTGGAGCTGGGCTGAAGAAAGATACTTTGGCAAATGGTGTTCATCCTCTACAGTCTTTATGAAAGAGTTTTCTATAGGCCTTTCCAACGCCACAAAGGTGGCATACCTCATCCAGCATCATTGTTTCTTAAAACTTGCCAATTTTTCAGTCTTTCCTATTAGGTAGATTCAGCGAGTTGGTCCAAAGGCAAAAAGTGGAAATCAAATGACTGCGATTTGTGTGGCCAAATCCCCTACTTAGCTTTGAAAATCTCAGCCTCAGGTCTTACTCCTTCATGAAGGTACCACTCAAATTGAAGTTAATAATATTTTGGCTTGAGTAAAGAGTTTTGTGTAAGAGGAACACAGTCTAGGGGTGCATCCAGATGAAAATGCACATGTACTTTGTGGCACCACAAAGGCCAAAATGCATGTGGCATACGTGAAAAGGTTCTCTATGCTGCAGTGCAGAGCCAAAATTAGATACCAGGTAATTCCAGTATCTAAAAAAATGGTTTTAAAAAAAGCAGGGTGGCACACATGGCTGTGGTATGCTGCCCAAAACTAGAGCCTGGCTGGCCAAAGCCATGGTCTGGCTGCCGGCCAGGCTACACAAACGCAAATCACTGCTGATGCACCCTGGAAGGTCCCCAGGGCCCCACATAAGGCTTCTGGGGCCAGCTCAGTTGCTGGCTCCAGTCTTCCTTACCCCACCCAGGGCAATTCGCTGTGTGCCAGAGTAAGCACACAGGGGCGTTCCCCAAGGAAACACACGTGCGTGCTCCACTGGATTTAAAATTTATTATCAAATTGTACCACTCTGTCCAGTCCTTCTTTTTGTCTTGGGGAAGAGAGGTGCCTGAAACATAGGAATTTAGGGTAGTTAGTCATCATTGTGGAAGTTGTGGTGGTGGTGGTTGGAGGGGGTGATGGTAGTTGAGAGTGAGAGCCTTTCTCTGGACACATGCTGAGGTCTGCTTCCCCACTGTATGTGAATATCTGATCACTGAGGCCACTGAGGCAAAAGCAATTAGTTGATATGCTAGTCATATCTCTCTAATGTACCATTGGCTAAAGAACTAATATGCTGGACTGATGGGCCGTCTAAGCTTAGGTGAACCTTTGACCTTGATAGGTCCTTAGGGATACTGGACAGGAAGGGAACTCCTGGGTCATCAAATCTGAACACCTGCTATTGCACAGAACTACATCATATAATCCTGTTCATAAATTTGTCAAGGTCCATTTTAAGACTAGTTATTATTTTTTCCTGGTATTACTCATCCTGGAAGGATGTTCCGACACCTCAGTCATCTGAGGGTCCTTTGGAAGTTATTATAAGGGCTTGTCCTTCACTGCAGTCATAGGTGTGACAATAGTATGTTCAGATAGAATCCCAGGTCTGAAGGGAAGTCATGTGCTAGCTCAGGTACCAATAACAACATACCCATGAAGACCTAGGAAGCACCACTCGCTGTACACAGAGCTGACCTGAGCAGGGTGTGAGGACTGGGGCAAATCAGCCCATGCAGGGCCCTGCCCCCATTCCTGCTCTAATCCCACAGGCCCCAAACCTAAATAAGCTGCCGCTGATGGCATTGGCAACAGGGGGTGGGTAGTGAGTGGCTGGACGTGGAGCTGCCACTCCACCCAGCTCCATGCTGCCACTACTCCACCCAGTTCTGCGAGTCCCCCCAAAGCACAGGGCCCCAATTTGCACCCCCACTCCCCCAAGGGATGGCCTTAGCTTTACAAGTCCCCAGGGCCCCAGGTAAGTACTCGGGCAGCCAGCTGCACTGACTTCTGTACTGCTGTGGCTACCATGCTATTGTGACCCAAGTTAATTGGGAGGAAGCCACCATGCAGATACAGAAGCTGCAATCATACCTTAAGCCTTGGGTGTAGACATAAGCAAATGTTAACAGGCAGTAATCTGGAAACTAGCCAGCAAGACACAGCAACATATAAAATTACAGAATAAAAAAAAGAGGGGACTATTAGATACAAGGTCTATAAATAGAAAGGGCTGCTTCCCCTAGACCACCAGACCTGTAAGGATAGAGGAAGCTGATACACAGTGTGGTAGTGGGTGACATGGATTCCTGTACATTCAGGATGAGAATTTTTCTAAGCTCCAGGGCTGTAGCTGTAAGAGGCTGCAGGTGACGCAGGTAGCTACAGTTTCCCATCTAAATGTCATGCAGTGAATATAAATAACAAGTTGATGCACCTGTGCCTGCAATTCAGATGATCACTTTCCTACTTACATGGCATATATTTAGGTGGGCAAAAACACACTAAAACAACAGCTTAATTGGAAACTGGTTAGGTTTGTGTGACTAGGGTGTCTAATAAAACTGCTTTATATTTAGTATGTCACCTTTTATTCTGAAGGTTTCTAATAGGCTTTTCAGACTGGAAACCAGATTGCTTTTTCACCTTTACTCCTGATTTACATCAATGTCTGTAGTTAGATCAATAGAATTTACACAAATGTATTTGCATGTATGTTCTCACATCCACATATGCACACAAGGAATCTGCTCAGTCACAACTGAGTTGCAGCCATATTATAAGTGAAATGTGTTAGCTGTTTTAACAGTAGGAAGCAATGCTATGCAACAATTGAAGGCAAGAATAAAGAGTAATACCACGTGCAATGGAAACTGGAGGAGGAATTTGAGGGCAAGTTACATCTCATGCTTAGACCATACTAAGGGCACTTAAAACATGAGTGTCTGCATGTTAAAGCTTGTTACCTCATGGTAAATGCTCTCTGAGCATCTCAAAGTTATGCCTCTTCAGTGAAGGGTTAACTCTAAGCTGTGCTACCTAGCTTGTGTTAGGGAAATTTCAATGTGCTCCATGGAGATAAAGCAAGGGATTTGCAGTCCTCCAGCATCTCAGGATATGCTGCTTTCAGCTTCATTCCCCCTGCCCTCCCAGCAGGGATAGAGCCCAGATGTCTTGGCTCCTAGCCACACCCCTGCTTGCTAGCCCTCCAGTGGCAAGTCAGAGCTGTGCAGGCAAGAAACAGTATTAACCCCTGATGTGCAACTTCTCACAGCATTTTCTAACTTTACCATTACCTAACATTCCACAGATTTAGTATGGTCTAAACGTAGCATGTAATTTCAACCTGAGATAGTCAGAAGGCTCCATTTGGAATCTGGTTGTCATCCATGAGCTAACACCCCCTAACCACAACTGCCAGTTGCTCTTTTGTGGCTGGAAGTGGAAAGGCCTTTAGTTTAACATGACACCTGAAGGGTGATTCCCTTCATGGTGCAGTTGTCTTTCCAATAGTGCTGGGGTATTTGATGAACACCTAGTAATAGGGAGCCAGAAGCTCCTGTTACTTTAAGAGGATGCCACAACAGTCCAAGCTTGCTAGGTGAGACCAGCAGCTGAGCAAGGACTAGATGGTGGGAGGCAAACAGGCCAGTAACATCTGGGATAGGAGCCACCAATGGGGGAGGAGTTAAGCAGCCTGGACTGAGGTCAGGGACCCTGGAAGGTTGTTGGGGGTCAGGGAGGGAACTAGGCTTGGCCAAGGCCAGGACTAAGGCTATGGCAGTGTGGCAGAAGCCATATCAAGCATAAGTTGTAAGGGCTAAAACCCAGTGGAAGAGTTGGAAGCTAAACTAGGGCCAGGGGTCCAGGGAAAGGAGTGAGCCTTGCCAGGGCTAAGGGCATAGTGGGTTGACTGGAGTACCAGGGCCAGGGGCCCAGGGAAAAGAAAAGAGCCTTGCTAGGACCAGGGGTGTGTCAGGCTGATCAGAGTATAAGGGCCACGGACCAAAGGAAAAGAGCCTTGCTAGGGCCAGGGGCTGAGCAGGATGACTGGACTGTTTAATGGACAGGCCAGAGGGCCCACTGGACAACTTAAAGTGACATCTGTGAGGCATGGGTGCACCTACAGGGGTGGAAGGAAGTCACTAATAGCCTATAAATCAACCAGTACCCTGAGGCACTTACAGAGTTAAATGGCCATAACAGTTGAGTACAAGAGGTATCATTTGGCCAAAATGAACAAGAGCTCAAAGGTGGACCCTGGGACAGCTTCCCCTAATATTAAAAAAGTGGTTCCATCAAGGATGTCAGGTGAGGAAAAGGGAGGGTGCCCCATAGAGCCGGAGTGGGAAGGCAGGAATTGTGTGGCTACCAGGGAGCATCATGGTTTCCCCTGGGGCATGGTCTTGCTACACACCTCCACTTATTAAGTCTCTAGCATGACTTCTTATTGTAACCTAGGGTCTTGCTCAGGGTATCCTTTATCTTAATTCAGACAAACCCTGGTCCTGTTTAGCTTGTTAAATAGGGCAAAGGCCACAGCACAAGGTGGGAAAAGAGAGACACTTATGCATGAGTACTAGTCAGAAGTCAATTGACTATCAGCTGATCCAAATAATTTTGTCTATCTTAAACACCTATGAGAACCCTTAAACTTTTGGTCTGAAAATCAGGGTGAAGCCCAGTGAGCAATGCTGATACCCAACAAACTTTCTAAGATACTTGTCTGGCTTCCCCTACTGTAATATCTAAGCATCTCACAGTTACCATTATGTTTATCTGCACAAGATGTCTACAGAGTAGGACAGGGTTCATTGTCCTTATTTCTGAGATGGAAAGTTGAGACCCAGAGAGATGAAGGCCCCAGATCCTCAAGGGTATTTTTAATTAAGTGGCTTAGACACTGAAGTATATTTGATCAATAACTTGTGAAAGATCCCATAGGAAGTTTATGACTCAGCAAAAAGTTGAACCCACTTATGCAAAATTATTTCAAACAATTCTTACTTGAAGGATAAACCAAGATGAGCTACTGTACCTTGAGTCATGGAGGTAACTTAAAACTCAGATACAAATGCAGTGCTCCAGAATTTTTGGAAATAACAAAAGGCAAGCTAACATACAAAACTAGTGCTCATGACTCGGCTTGAATTGATTTGCTGCTAACTTTTTAAACATGCAGTTAAATTTTAAAAATTCAAATGTTATTGACTCTGTTGTGGCTTCTTATATCCACCTTTTTTCTTGTAATACTATGAAGGAGGCTAAGCACATTGTGTTACAGATTCAGCTGGAGCACTATGTTATTTAGAGAACCAAAAAGAGTTCTTTAAAATGGATGCTCTCACCGTTCTTTAACTAAATCTGATAGTCACGCCAAATATAGGATTAGCTCAGATTCACGGCATGTGTCTCCAGATGTTGTCACCAGATTAACCAAGAAAACCCAATTTTCCTTACTTGCCTTTTCTCATTTATTTGTAGAGAATGTATTAGGGTAGGACTCTAACCACTGCCAAAGATATGCCATGCAATTTTAGCCCCTTTCAGCCCTCATTGAATTAGAGCCTACCCCTAGATGAATGCAGGAAACATAATTATGTAATGTCCAGCCCTGAGGTTAGGTACTGTTTACAGAAAAGGTGTAGATAAACATTGTCTTGGTTGCCTTGAGGGCATTATGAGGAAAGGTCAGGCTGGAACTCTCTGGCATCACACACCTTTGCACAGTTGGCTCCTCAAGGGTTAGTTGTTTTGTCTATTTCTAACATGATAGATTATGGGGATTTTTGACCATCTGATATATCCAAGCAGAACAGAGACAGGACTGGACTTGATGAGCATGTGAATCAGATCAACAGATCTGTGTGATATAAAAACAAATTGCTGAAGAAAGGCAGGTGTTACATTTGATATTTTCTCTTTATTCCCACTAAAACTGGTTTTACTACTTGTTTTACTCTCTTGCTTTAGCAGAGGTACTCTTGATGTGTACCATTGTAAGAAAGAGAATCAGCTTCTCTCTTCTGAATCTTGTAAGGTGGTAGGAGAAAAGGCTCTAGGATAGGGAAGTTTAAGGGCTTTTAATCACAGCCATGCCCTCAGCCTTAGGTATTTGTCTGTGAAATTCCATTTTTTATTGGTGACCAGAAAAATAAGCTTTCAGGGATGTTAACTAGGCCTGTGTGAAGTGGCTAGTATTTGCTTCAGATTCAGATTCAGCCAATTTGGGGGACAGTGGTTTGATTTGGTGATTTGAATCACTGTCCCAAATTGATTTGGCCAAATCTTATTTGGAGATTTGGGCACTGCTAAATCAGCCAAGTCTCTGAATCAAACAGGCCCCATCCCCTGCCCATGCTCTCCCAGCCCTGTCAGTGACTGCCCTGTCCAGCCCCAGCATCTAGGCACTGAAAAAAAAAAAAAGTCCTGACTTACTGGCTCCTGCTAGGTGGTGGGGTCAGTCCTTGCTGCCCCACACTGCCCTGCACTGTGTGGGGAGATCTGCCATGAACCCCCAGAAGCCTGACAGCTGCTGCAGCAGCTGGTGAGTGTGGGACTTTTTTTATTTTTAAAGAGCTGTGACACTGGGGCCGGGTGGGGCAGTCATTGACAGGACTAGGAGAGTGGGTGGGAGATGGGGGCTCATGGCAGAGGCCCCCACACAGTACAGGGCAGTGGGGGGCAGTGGGGATCACCCCCTGTGCCTGGCAGGAGCTGCTGAGTATGGGGCTTTTTTTTTTTTAAGAACTTGGATGCTGGGGCCCGGTGGGACAGCCATTTACGGGGCTGGGAGAGTGGACAGGGGGCACTTAGGGGGGCTGGAGGAGGAGGCAGGGGATGGGGCCTGATGGGGATGCCCCATGGTCCCCTCCCCCCTCCTCCAGCCCCCCCCCCCCACTTACCAGCACAGAGTCTGGGTCCAGCTCCCTGTGGTGGTGAGTGGGGACTTTCCAAATCTCCGAAGCTCTTTGAATCTTTTTCCGAATCAATTCAGACCTTTTTATTGGTCTCCCAGTTTGATTTGGATTCAGAGATTTGGTCCCTGAATTGGGCTGAATCTCCTCCGAATCAAATCAGTACCCAGAGCTTTGCTCTAGATTCAGGCATTGACTTTAGCAGAGCTAGACAAAGGATGAATTTAGCCTGTTAGTTTTCTCAAAAGCAGGTAAACCAAACAGTATTGTTCCAGAACCCACTTAGAAATAACTATTGACTGGGATTTTCAAAGGGCAAACCTAAGAAAGCTGGGTGCTTAACTAACATTAAAATTCATGTATGCAATATTCCTTTTAATATCCAGTAATGCTTAGCAATTCTTTGAAATATGATCAGCTGCAACCTAATATCATAGAAGAATCTTGATTGCTCAAAGCAAGAATGAATTGCCTTTTGTGACCCATTAGTGAGTTCCAATTTTATGCCAAGCACTGCTGTTTAATTTAGTTATTGAGGTTAATATTTAATAGTTTTACTTATTTTTACTATCCTTCCTCTTACATTTGCAATTAGCAGTGGTGTAGCTGTTAGAGATGAAGGATCAATAAAACTCCTGTAATGTTTTAATATTCATGCTGTCAGACACATTCCGGTTACCTAAATGACCCACAATGTTGGGTTCATTTTGCAGATGTATTTCCTAGGCTGCTTGGCAACCTTCCATCACCCTGCATGCAGTTTTTGATCACTAATTCTTGCCTGTGTCTAAGGTTAATGCAGGAATGTAACCTGTGTAATTGTGCTTCAGTGGGAGGGGGATGAAACAGGTTTATGAAGACTGATCTTTACTATTGATTGCTAAGACTATGTAAAATAATTAGATTCAGACAATTGGATTATAGAATTATGATTATGGGATACATATACTTGGAGTGTTTTACATGCTTGACACACAAATGAAATCTCATCGGGGTTATCTTTGCCCTTAATTTACTGTGTGGTTTTTTTTTTTTAATTGTGAAAATCTAAGACAAATCTTTAGGCTCAGATGCATAAAAACAATGCAGAAGCTGTATTACTAAAGAGATACTCCCCATAAATGCAAGGATAATTATGTCATAACCACAAGATCCTAAGAGCCTTTGCCTTGAAGGTTAAACCAATGCCGCTTGTGTTATAGCAAGAGAGAAATTTCCCTTGTCCAGGGATCTCTGACTGGAAATATCTTCCCACTCCTCCTATATTTTTTGGATTTATAAGGCACCCTTTACATACTATATTCATCCTTAAAAAATAGATATTAATTTCTCAGTTTGGAGAAGCAAGGACTAAAGCAAATGAAAATACTGGCCATTTTGAAGGCCCAGAGCTACATGCCTGATGTTAAGCACCTATATAGATATTTAGAAATCTAAGTTTATCAGCGGTCACCCTTAAAAATAAAAACCTCTCATTGGAAACTGCTGTTTGAAAAAGAGTCCTAGAGCATTTGCTGCCTTCTGGCAGGCTCACTTCATGGTGTTCCCTACATGATTTTTCAATCAGTGAATATTAAAAGAAGCAAAGGAACTACCCTTCAAACTCATGGATCCAGGGGAAACTAGGGGAACTCACCAACAGCCATCCCTGTGCCTCAACATCAGCTTTTAGATCTCTTGCTTTCCCTTCTGGGGAATCCATGGTGGAACATTTCAAAGTGCAGACACAAAGTCAATACTGCCTGAATCAATGTTAAAGGTGGTGGAGTAATCAGGGGGAAAGTTTTCATGTCTAGAGCCTGTCCCAGCTCCTCCCCATACACATATCCAAAAGAAGAGCTGCCATTGAATCTAGGAGAAGATTCTACTACTACAGAGAGAACTCTTTCTATGCCTGCAGCCCTTTGCATCCAGAATTGGGTAGACTTTTCTTTTCTATTTTTACTATCCCTTCTGCTTCCTAGTACCATGAAAATAAAGCCAAATAGCAAACGTCATACCCTCAGAATCAATCTGAGGTGTTGCTAACTTTCACAAATGCCTAGTGAGTCCTATTATATTTGATACCTTTTATTAAAGTCCCAGCTTCTGGACTCATGTGATTATGTGCAATTCTCTGCTTTCATTTTACAAACAGCTAAGTATCCAGGCCTCATAGTTGTGCAGTCAAATACATGACTCTGAATGGCTCAGCCCTAGATAGCAAGTGAAGGAAACCCACCAGTCATTATTTTTTAAAATGTTATAATTTTAAAGTTTCTCTCATGATTTTAAGAGTGTCTGATTCATGAGTGGGAGGTGGTAAAACTGAATCACATGTTCTCAGATGTCATATTTTTAACTTGATATGGAATGTGGGAATGTTCTGGGTAGGGGGTGCATACATGGAGCCAAACAGAAGTAACATTTTCTCTATCTGGCTTAATCAAATAAATTTCAACTAAGCAGCTTAAGCCACCATTAAACAAATACGTTACTTTCCCAATTGTCCTCTGGAGTCAACTTCTTCTTTGTACACCTCAAAGATTGAAATAATAAAATCTTTCTATAAGAAACTTTTCATTTCCATTTGTTACACTGCTGCCAAGCTAGATACTTTCTTGCAAAACAAAGTGATTGCACATGCTGCAACCCAAGCCACTATAGGTTGGAAAATCCATTCAGTTAATTAAGCCACAGGCAAAATAAAACTCCAGACCATCCTGGCAAAATCTGTAGGCTTTTTGTAACAGGGGCAATGCTTTTCATTTTTCTTATTATATCTGCTATGCTATTAACTATTTTAA
Source organism: Alligator mississippiensis (assembly GCF_030867095.1). Lineage (NCBI taxonomy): Eukaryota > Metazoa > Chordata > Crocodylia > Alligatoridae > Alligator > Alligator mississippiensis. The sequence goes on along the minus strand of NC_081825.1, from coordinate 137,005,744 downwards.
TATTAGCTCATACCATGAGCCCAAGCAGGGCAATTAAAAATATTTATTAGCCTATTAAAATTGACTGCTTTAACCACTGCATTAAACTGTATAGCCACTTTTTTTCAAATTTGCATCATTGTCATCATCCCATTTAGTCTAATTTTCAGGAGAGCAGTTCAATTATCCACATTATCCAAGCACTGTTTTCATTATCCAAACTTGCAGAGTTAATTGCAACAGGTAATCCTTTCAAATCAATGGCACATCAGAGGCTTTAAGACCAACCATGCTCTAAGCACAGTAGCTGGATGATCTGGTTCAGTGATTGGCATTGAAAAGGTTAAGGATTGTTGACACTTAAATGCTCATAATTAGGTTTTAAAACCTTACAGCCTGTTATGATGGAGGGAGGTGGAGAGTTCTCTTCTCTCCTGGTTCTATTATTTCAACCTCCCTGCAGACTCAGAAACTCGAAAGTTTAAATTATCCCGGTTATCTTCACAGCCAGAAACAGTTTTCTCAACTGAAAGCTCAGACGTGATAGTAAACACAAAAATCCTTTGGGAGACCCTAAGTCCTCAGAAGTTTTAGATTTTACAAATGCAGAAGTTTTCATTGTCCCTTGGCACCACCTTTAAGAAAGCTGAAATGGTGTAATAATAATAATGACACTGCTTCAGCTGTCTGATTGGTTTGTAATTCCATCTGAGGTCCTCAAAACACTTTCCAGGCATTCTCTGATAAAATTCCTCATGTAAGTAAGGGTTACAGCACCAGTTGTATAAATGGACAAATATAAGAGTATAGAGATTAATGGACTTCTGAAAAATCCCATTAACTCCATGTTTAGCCCTTTACAGTCCGTTTAGTAACTGGCAATTGGAAGAAATCAAAAACAGCATGGAAGAGCTCAAGACATTGGCATTCCATACCAATGGTTAGAATCAAGCCTAAGGGTCTGGAGCAACAGCTACAGGTTTCAATACTGACCTCCAATGAAACATCTATAGATGCTGCCCTAAATACAAGGCCTACTGTTCCTAGCAGCCAAACCCACAGGGCTCAGCTGAAGAGAATTCTGGCCCAGACTGGCTGGTACTAACCCTGTATGGAAGGTTGTTCTCTGCCTAGTCCTAACTGCTGGTCTTTTGGAAATTGTCATCAGGCCTCAGCCCATGAGCTGTCCCAGGCATTTCTAATATACTACATTTTAAATATGGCTTGTCCACCACTGAACCATACACAGAAGACATATGTACATGACTCTGCGATACAGCATACACTTCTATGTCTTCATGTCTTGTTGTGGCATCAAATGGTAAGACCTTCTGCCATTTACTGAGGGGTGGGAAGTCCTGCTGGACCAGAATCTATTTTTACCTCACTCTGTGAGCCACTGGGGAAGTAAGTTGGTGAGTCTTGTATAATGCTGAGAGTACCAATGTGCTAATGGCACAGTTCCCAGGAATGCTATACTTATGTCCACAAGACCACCAATCATCTCAAGCACACCAAAAAGCTACAGTCTACAGTCAGACTCTCAGGTATCACTGCATCTGGTGGATAGAGCATTCATGTTGCCCACCTGGTCAGCCTAAAATCAGTCTTCATAGAAGAAGGACTCTCAAGTAGAAAACTAGACTGTACATTTGAAAGAGTGATCCAAAAGTCCTGCAATAGCTTGGTACAAAACAAAAAAAAACCCCTTGTGACTGCACACCCCGATGGCCACCTACCACCTCACACTGAAACCTATCAGAAGAATCATCAAACAACTTAACCTATATTCAACAAAGGTCAGAGCTTAAGTGAAATAGTTCCAGCCCCTCTGCTCCTGGCTTTACCCAACTTGTTGTCAGAAGCAAACACTTCACTGCACAACAGATATCAAGTGGCACACAGACTTGCCTTAGCAAGAAATGCATAACCTGCTACTATAATCAATACCTTGTATAACAAAACCATCAGAATCCATGGATCCTTTCCCAAAATGTGATTTATTTGATCTAATGCACCAGATGCCCTTATAGCAATTATGTGGGTGAAGCTAACCAGCAACTACACACCAGAATGAACTCTCACAGAAAAAAAAGGACAGAGATACACAGGGAAAATCTACACAAGATGCTTTACTGTGCAGTAGCATAGTTTACTGCACTATAAGCATATGCGTTTACATGTACACATGCTTACTGTGAAGTAAACCTTGTTAATTGTAAGTAAATTTGCTATCTGCAAGAGTAAGTAGGAAATTTACTTTTGATTAGTAATGGCACAGTGGCACTCATCTAGATGCCTGACTAGGAGCAAATCTGCTCCCAGTCAGTGGTCCACCAGGGGATAGGAGATTGCTCCTTGCCCCCAGGAGCAGCCTGCTGCTGCGACAGGCTCCAACACTGGGCAACAAGTCTGGGCAGGGACTATGTCCCCCTGCCCTGGCAGCAGGGAGCTCCAAGCCCCCCACTCCAAGATTGTGATTGGGGAGCAGGGGCTGGGAAACTTTATCTCCAAGACCTTGCTTTGCCATCGTGATTGGGGAGCAGGGGACTGGGAGACCCTTATCTCCCAGCACCGGCTCCATGGTCACAGGGCCGGTGCTGGGAGACACTTATCCCCAACACCTCCCCAGCCTGTTTCCCACCCAACTCCACACTCACAGACCTGAGCAGGGAACAAGCTCCCCAGCCTCCACTCTGCTAACGTGGAGCTGGGGCTGGGAACTGTCTTTGTCAGTGGACGGTCCCACCCCTGTGCCCTGATAAGGTGATTAAAATATGGGGCTTGGAAAGAGCTGCAAGGATGGAATAAGTCTCAGCCCCCTGCCCCAATCTGCTGGTGGACAGTTAGTAGCGAGCTAGCTGCTAGCTGCCCCATTGGCAGATCAAGGCAGGGGGTTGGCACCTGCTCCTCCCCTGCAGCTCTTTCTAAGTCCCCTGCCCCTGACTGGGGAAGCAGGGCCAGCAGCTCTCTGGCCCAGTGCTCCCTGCCAGCCCCTGGGCTAGCACCCAGGAGGAGCCTACCCTCTGGTGGTGGCAGAGACCTATTGCAGGGTCCCAGGAAACAGGAGCAGTTTTCTTCCATTACCAGCAAATCTGCTCCTGCTTCTCTGCATGTGTAGACACCTACCTGGGAGAATGTATTTGTAAGTATTTTGCTTGCGGGTAAACTGATCCCCGATAAAATGCATGTGTCGACATACCCACAGACACCATTAGAAGCACAGTTCCCACAGAACATCTTCCTCCTTGACCTCACTGTCCTCAGACTCAAGGGAAACTTGGGAACAAAAATTCATAAGCTGATGTAACACTAGGATCTAAGGATTTAACACGGATATTGCCTTGATGGTATTGAACTGGAGAAGTAAATTCTATATTGCTTACTCAACAGATCTACTATCTGTCTGGCAGCCTTAGACAGTAAGAAGGGAGAGGAGCTCTTTTTCTGCCAGGTACCATCCACTTGGTCAGCCAGGTAAGCAGGGAGTGTAGGCTCTAATGCTTCTTGAGAGCCTGGCTTGGCCAAGTAAGGCAAAGGCATCTAGACCTAAAATATAATTGCTGTTGAACTCAATAAGGACCATTGGATTGAACTCTACACTGGCTTTAAATTTACTTTTTCATATGCTCTATTGGATGATTTAATTGCCATTTGTTTTATGATCCATAAAGTTGGTCAGAACTCTTCCTCCTGATAATTATTTTTCTATGGATTTGCCTAACAGCAGTGTTTCTTTTCTTGGACATTTTGTGGGAGGTTTACCAAAAATGATTTCAAAATGTTCAAAAGCAAGATTAAAAAAAAGAGAAAAAAAATCCTTAAACCCCCTCAAATTCTGTGAAAGATTTTAAAGAAGGTTGAAGATGTTCTGATTCTTTCAAATATTATTAAAGAAACAGATACCATTTTTGCATGACGAAAATAAAAAAATATTTACAAGTTCCTATTAGTATTTGTATTGCAGTAAGCAGTCATAAACTAGGACCTCAGTGTAGTACTACATGCTGTGCAGACAGAGAAGACAGCCCCTGTCCCAATGGGTTTACAGTCTAAATGTCTAGTCCTAATCTTGGCTTTTCTCTTGATTGCTGCAACGCATTTCACAATTATGTAACATTATTACATTTCTGCCATCAAGAGATTTCTACAGCTAGCATGATGCCATTCAAAATGCTGTATTAATTGCTGATATGTTTTTCTTTCAGGCTACAGAATGTCAGTAATCTGCTTCTTACAAATCACTGCTCTCTGGGGAGAAAATAAATCATATATATTTTTGGAACTGATGTCGATTCAATACTTAGAAAATGGATTTGGTAATAATATTGGCTGTAATCCTCCTGAGAGAAATTAATTATAAACATGTAGAGAGGCAATCAACAAACCACTCTTGCTGTGACGTTGAGCAACGAATACCAAAGAGAATAGAAGGGTGGATTGAATTAAAACTAAAGCCTAGAGTACTTCCAGAGGCCAGATGGTTTACAGCACTGTGTTCAGCAACTATTGTTATAAATGGAGAGGGGGTTGGCTTGGACAAATAAGAAATTATAGCATTATGTTCCCTCTGGAACCTCTGACATGCCAGCCCTTTTCCATCCACTTGCATAATCATGCCACACTAAACAATGCATTAGAAGAAACAAACACAACAATGAAACCTCTGTAAGCCATCAGATGTAAAGGAGTATTTACCTTTCAACTTTTCTATGGTATTAAGATGAATAGGAACTGGATGCACCCTGGAATTACTAGAAGTCATCCTGTTTATTGGCAATCTGTTAGAAAGGAAGAATGTACGGGAGGAGGCCCCAAAGGAAAAAGTATAGGGTGACTAAATTATATTCAGGAGATGCAAATGATTTTAAGGGCTTCCCATTTCTTGGTGGTCAGTTTAAAAGACCTGAAGCTTAATTTTCACATGAACCTTAAGGCCAGGATTCAAAGCATCTTGTATGTGCCTCCATTTAAATGCTTCCCTTCTTAAATTTTCAGCATCCTTTCCCAGGAAGGCAATTCAGAATGGCTTGACTGGTTGCCTATACAGCCAATGGAAGGACTTGAAAGATGACTAAGAGCGCTTCGTGTTCAGATGGCAAGGTGACACAGGGCACATCTACACATACATTTGATCTGGAATCAGTTGGGAGCTGGGTGGGGAACAGGCTCCCCAGCTTCTTTCATCAGGGAGATCCCAGCACCAGCTCTGCACCGTGGGGCCAGTGCTGGGAGATACTTCTCTCCCAGCCAGGGCTCCGCAGTCATGGGGCTCAGGCTGGGATATCCCTTTCTTCCAGCACCGGCCCCACAACCACGGAGCTGGTGCTGGGAGATAAGCATCTCCCACACCCTGATTGTGATAAAGATCGCCCAGAGACCAACTCCCCAGTCATGATCTTGGAGTGGGGGTATTGGAGCTCCTTGCTGCTGGGGCAGGGGAACATAGTCCCTATCTGGGCTCTGGTGGCAGGGCTCACCCCAGCAGGAGGCAGCTCCTGGGACAGGAAGCAATCTCTCACCCCCTGGTGGACGGCTGACCAGGAGGAGTTTTGCTCCCAGTCAGGTGTTTACATGAGCGCTACTGCGCCATTACTAATCAAACTAAATTTCCTACTTGTATTGCAGATAGCAAATTTACTCATGATTAACAAGGTTTACTGCATAGTAAGCATGTGCATGTGTAGATGTACATGCTTACTGCATAGTAAACTATGTTACTGTATAATTAAGTATCTCATGTGCACGTGCCCACAGAGAATAGGGATCAGAAGGCGCTCTCCAAAAGTGATTCAGAAAGCCTGAAAGTGCCTGGGTATAGTTAACAGGAAATGTATCATAATGCAGAATGCAACCTAATTATTAATGATGAAGGGAAGGCTGAAGTATTTAATGCCTTTTTTACTTTACTTTTCAAAATAGGGACAGCTACCAAATGACAAGTGCAGTGGGCAGCAAAGATAGAAAAGGGGGCAAACAGCCTAGAGTAAAGGCAGAACAGAATAGGGATTACTTAGAGAAACTAGATGCTTTCAAGTCAGCAGGGCCAGATGGTATGCACCCTGAGGTACTGAAGGAATTGGCTTAGGTAATGTTAGATCCTGTTCAAGAATTTGTGGAGGTCAGGTGAGGTCCTGGATGATTAGAAGTGAGCAAATATAGTGCCCATCTTTAAAAAAAAAAGTAAGAATGAGTATCCAAGGAACTATAGATCACTCACTGTGACCTTGATACCTGGAAAGAGCATGGAGCAGGTCCTCCATGAATCAGTTGTAAAGCACCTGGAGGAGAACATGGTGATCAGGAACAGTCAGCATGGATTCACTAAGAGCATGTTGTGCCTGACCAACTCTTGTGCATGTTGTGCCTGACCAACTAAGAGCATGTTGTGCCTGATTTCCTTCTATGATAAGGTGGCAGGCTCTGTGGATGGGGAGAGAGCAGTGGATGTGATATACCTTGACTGTAGCAAGGCTTTTGATGCTGTCTCACACAATACAGAAGTAGAAACTACATGAAAGGACTGTAAGGTGGATATGTAATTGGTTGGATCATTGTGCTCAATAAGTATTCATCAGTAGTTTAATGTCTAGAAGTTATCAAGTGGGGTTCCCCCAGGAGTATGTCCTGGGTGCAGTATAGTTCAACATCTTCATTAATGATTTCCCTGATGGGACCCTTTACAAATTTGAAGATGACACAACATTGGATTGAATTGTAGACACTCTGGAGTATAAGTCTAGCATCCAGAATAATCTGGATATACTGGAAAACTGATCCTCAATCATTCAGGTGACATTCAACAAGAACAAGTTAATTGTGCAAAATCCTGCACTTGGGATGAAATAAATGCATGCACAAATACAGACTGGGGAATAACTGGCTAGGTTGCAGGAGTGTAGAGAAGGACCTGGGGCTTACAGTGGACCGTAAGTTACATATCTGTCACCATATATGCTCTTGTTGCAAAAATGGACAACAGTATATTAGGTTGTATTAACAGGTATGTCCCTTTCAATCAAGGGAAGTGATTTTTCCACACTATTTAGCACTGATGAGGCCTCACCTGGAGTACTATGTCCAATTTGGGGCCCCACATTTCAAGAAGGATGTGGACAGAAGGATGCCATCAGAGAACAATAAAATGATTAGAGGCCTAGAAAGCATGACTTATGAGCAGGGATCCTGATTTTCTCATTAAAAAAAAAAATCCCCAATTTTCACATTAAAAACAGTAACCCCAAATCCACATTTTTCCTTGATTAAAATGAAACACCACCATCTGTATCTATATCGATATCGATATAGATAATGTAACCCAAAATCCACAATGTTTCTGTGATTAAAATGAAACGCCGCTATATATATATGGTGGTGTCTTATTTTAATCATGGAAAAATGTGGATTTGGGGTTACCTTTTTAAATCTGAAAATTGGGGATTATTTTTTATCAGAGTAAAGCAAGATCCCTGCGTATAAGGAAAGACTGAAAGAACTGGGGTCATTTAGTCTGGGGCAATGAACACTGAGGGGGGATTTGATAACAGTCTGCAAATACTTGAAGGGTGATTAGAATGGTGCAGATAGCCTTTTCTCTGTGGCTCTAGGGGACAGGACTAGGAGCAATGGGATGGACTAGATGACCTCATAAGGTCCCTTCCAGGCCTGGTTTCCTATGATCTGAGCACCCACCCCTCTCAGGAGCTAAAGTACCTGGCTCAGCTCATGGTGTTGCTCAGGTGTTTTCATTCGTTTGCAAACTACAATGCTAACTCTCATTCATGAAACAGTATAATGGTAACTCACAATGCCTAGCTCCCTTTCTATGGTAGTACCTTCCAGTAGCCCAAGAGTTAGCACATTTAATGGGAAAGTAGGAGATTTGGGATCTAGGCCTAGCTCTCTGTGAAGGGATTTGAACCATACCTCTCACTTCCCCAAAAGAAAGCCCTTGACCCTAGGATATAGAAAAGGATTGGCTGGGAGTAGAAAAGGTTTTACATCTCTTCTGTTACAGATGGGCCACTGAAAACCCAAGTCATGGGATTAGAATTACAGTCAAGCAAGAGCTTTACTATAACCTAGCAGTTATGACACACCCATGTGACAGGAAAGCCTAAATTTTGGTTTCTGCTCCCAGTGATGTTTGCCTTTTACATTATAATCTCATGGGTTGAAAAACAGGGATAAGAATTGTAGCAGCTGATTCATGTTTCTCTCTTTCCTTGGTTTCTGAAACTATTCTGAGGAAAATGCAGAATAGTTCAAAATAAATTGGATTAGTAAAGCAAGGGCAGGTGAGGTGGTTGAAAGTGCATGAAAAATGCCACTTCTGATATAGCTTATTACACAACTCTGCACACCTTAGTGAATCTGACATTATGCATCACTGACATATCTTCACCTCTGAGATAAAATGCAGCAAAATGGCTTAACATAGCACAGCAAGACTATGCAGTTTTTGAAAATGAATAAATAATTCAATAGTCACATGAAACTGGAGGGTGAATTTGGATAGAAGGGGATTCCTCATGGTTTCACCCATTGTCTATCTCTGAAAAGAACCACATGTTCTGGAGTAACTGCAAGTACTCAGGACTTTCTCTCATCCAAAAGTGACCATCTACAAGCAACGCAATAGCGTTGGTTTGATGTTGTTTCCAAGGACTAGGTCAGCTAGTGACTCTTAATTATTGAAACTCCATTGTGGCCTTGACGGGACTCTTAAAGGCATTTCTAGCACAGACTTAATAATGCAGCTGGGTGCCCGGGGAAGCTGTGACACGTGGAAGCAGCAGTGACTTTCCCATGTGTGATGGTATGACTGCAATGTCAGTGGTGGGGTTTTGTCCCCCACCCCCACTCCACTCCCCCATAGCATCTGGGGCAACTGCCTTTGTCAACACACCCTCGTTATTCTACTGATTTGTGGGTTAAGAAAGAACTGTTACTGCAGCAAAAGAGAACAGTTACAAGAGCTGGCAAACTATATTAGAAAGGCATATGTTCAGCCTCCAGGCACAACAGAAGTCCACCCAGAAGGAGACACACTTTTTAATACTGAAGATCAAATTAAATAATTGGAAATACTCCAATATTAAAGTAAAACAAACTTGCAACTGTGCTGTTCACAACAAGTGATCAATCTGATTGGGATATCACTTACCCAGATTTAAAGTAAGACTTTATTTTTTGGTATCGTGCATTCTCCTCTATATACACCATGCAAACACATAAATTAGGACAATTTTTTAAAAATAAAATTAAATTATGTTAAATTAAAATATGTTATAGTAGATGTTTGATTTTTAGTATATGATTTTTTGGGTTTTTTTTCTGGTTCCAAGATAGCAAACCCCCCTGCTCCTCTCCAAAGGAATACTTCTGGGGGCAAGGGGAGGGACTGCTGGTGGCAAAGATCAGGGGTTAGTGGTGGGACTTTTAGTCCCAAAATGGTGAGCAGGGGCAGGGCACCTGTCAAGGGGTGGGGCTACCCTTAGGGTCCTCAAAAGCTCAACAAAACTCATTAAACAGCCCTCCAGCCAAAATAATTGCCCACCCCTTATCTAGGAGAAAGAACTGCAATTCAAAGAGAGGAAAAGGAAAAGGAAAAAAGGGTATTGAAATCAAGGGTATTGAAATCAAGATACAGAACTGCTCAATCATTCAAGCAGTTGAATGATTGTCAGTTTTCTTAGGGTATGTCTATTCACCTTGCTCTGTGCTCCTTTAAACACTCAAGCACTCCCCATCCACTCTGTATGACACCCAAAAATGAGGGCCTTTTTTTACCCATTTCCTTTCAGATATCTGTCCCTGGTATGGAGTACTCACAGGGCAGCTTCAACTCCTAATTTCCAGTTTTGGCATGTGATGAGTGGTTGCAGGTAAGCAGGGGATACTTAAGGTGCCCCCAGGAGTATTGAGAAAGCAGTCTCGGAACTAAGGCCCCAGCGCTGGAAATAGTCATATATATTTTTTTTAATTTTATGCCCAAATGCCTTGATTCTTGTCATTACCTTTCAATGGGTGTCTCTCCATGTGCAAATGCTGTTGAATTGGTTTACTCCAGAGTAATTTACTCCTGGATCAACCCACCCTAGGCAAGCATTTACATGTGGGAGCATTTAAGAGCAGATTTGCTGCTCCTGGCAGCAGTCTGCTTCCACCCACTCTGGCCCTGTGCCAGACCCCTGCAGCAGCCAGGGTGAGATGGGGGTCATCTTTGAAAGTCAGCCCCACTCCCTGCTCCCTGGCCACCTGCCTTCCTGGCCCGAAGCAGCATGCAGAGCAATGGCACAGCATGCTGCAGCTTGTTACCTCTCAGCTCTGTGTTCTTGGGGAACCCTGGCACAGGACGCAGTCTGTCTGACTCGCAAAGAATTCCCCTCCCTTCCCGCCTCTACCTGAACAAAACTAATTAAGATGCAGTGGGAGACGCACCTAAAACCCTCCAGATAAGGGTGACAAGAGTGAAACAACTGCCTTAGGTCTTATTTGCATCCGAGATGGAACCATACGACCATTCATTTACATGAAAGATGGAGAACAGAAAGCCTGAAGCAGAGACTGCAGTGAATTCTGGGATCAGAGAAGCAGGGGAACACTGTATGATGGGGAATCTGTGCTCCAAATGCTAATCAACCCATGTTTATACACACCCAGCTCAGCATTTCTCAGACCAATTCTAATCTGGATTTACAAAGGACTTTCCACCCCCCCCTCCCCCGACACACACCTCTAAGTTTAATAGGCATCTCGGGCCGTACATTCCCTGGTCCCACTATGGGAGGCCTATTTAAACTTGATTGACTAAAACTCAGTTGCCGGGTTAGGGAATGCTGAGGCAAAGAGACCAAGTCAGAGGGGGTATGGGCAACATTTGAACAATGGTAAAGGGGTTCATCACAGCGTCCAGCCCATTGGAGCCCTGACCACAAGTGTTGTCATACTTTTCCTGAGACAACTGGTGGAAATCCTCCTGCCCAAAGGTTATGAACACTCCAATAATTGCCTTAAGTCTGTTAAAAGACTATAGTAAGATCTGGAAAAGTCATGCTAAGCTGAGGCTTGTTCACAACAAGTAAAAATTCAAAACCCTGTTGCTGCAAGCTATCTATTGTTTCTGAAGAAACCATGAGATATCTCATCACTATATCTGCTATCCATAGGAATTTCAAGCTGGCTCCCAAGTGTCTGGTTACTCCCTAACCTTATGTATTTCCTGATTATCAATCAGTTTCTTGAGATGTTCCAAACCAGATGACCCCTTGTCAATAGAAAAGACAATGACTTAGACTATTGAAAATGCTTTGAAGAAACTGAACTGAGGGTATAAAAATCTGTAAAAAAGCAGCAGTGTGTGTGCTGACACCATCCGCTGTTGTTCTTGGGATGCTGGAAGAACAGATTGTCTCCCTTCAAGGATTGTGCTACGAACTTTACCTGTCATCTTTGCAACCCGAGTGCCTTGGACTGGTGAGATCCCAGTGCGCTCTCTCTCTTTCTCTTTTTTCTTTTCTCTCTAGGCATAAATTTCTGAACTTGAACTGTATCAGTTAAGTTGGAGCTAAGTTTCCCGAAATACTTAGTGAAACCAGGGTAGTATTGTAATTGTTTGTGTTTGTTTTTCCTTTGCATATCTATTACTATTAGTACCATTATATATTTCATATACTTATCAATAAATAACTTTTATACTCAAACTGGTAGTAACTGGGTACATTTTTCTTCTCTACTTTTCCTTCCTCACTTGCTCTGCAGCAACGCTTCTTTTACCTAAGGTAAAGATCCCTGTGAAGCCCAAAAATACTGTGGGGTCTGCTCATCAAGAGGCTGAAGATTGGGATGTGCTGAGTTTGAAACACACAAGGGGATCAGCTTGTACAGGCTGATCGACCCAGGTTGACTCAGACGTGCCCTAATGAACTGAATCCTGGCCCATGAGGGTGTCAGCTGGACACCCAGCTGGATTCAGAGGTATTCTGTTTACCTGTGTGCTTGTGTCTGACTGCAGTTTTTTGTTGCTCTGATGAGCTGATTCTTGGCATATGAGGGTGTCAGCTGTCCATGCTGATCAACCCAGCCAGGTCAGGCGTGTCACATTAATCTGTGTGTGTTTGTGGATGTATGACTGATTTGGTGACTGGAGGAACCCAGCCCCATTGAAACTGAGTCCTGCAAGATAGCTCCATTGGGGGTGAGGACTTGCAGAAGGGAGAGATACAGCTCCATATGGAAACACAAGTAATACAAGCAGCACATTGATAGAATTACCAAGACCCTAGAAACGTATCCCTAATAAATGAACACACCCCAAGGTGATGGGCAAATCTGGAACAAGCTCTGTTTCTGGAGCCTGTGCCCCCTGTTCAATGGCTGCTTCACCCTTAGGCCCCTGGATTCACCCTGGGCTCCTAATTGCTACCCTGGTTGCTGTGCTGTGCACTGTGCTGCCATGGTGACTGCTGCCTGGCCCAGGTCAGTCATGACCCTGGCGCTCCTGCCCGACCTCCACCCTGCCCCCCTGCATGCTGTGACTTGTGACTGTCTGGCTTGGCTCACCACAGCATCTCAGGCCATCTGCCACTACTCTGCTGCCACCTGAACCCCATGCTGCCGCCTGGACCCCAGCAGGGATGCCAACAGTGTGCACCTGGATGCCTGCAGCAGGGCATGGAGGGGGCATGTGCCACCCAAAAACTCACTGCACCCCCCTATAACCCTCGCTCCACCACCTGCTTCACCCCAATCCAGAGGCACCGCCCCTCCTCCCCCACTTGCATGCCTTGCTGGGGAGAAGCCACTGCTCATCTGGAAACAGCACAGGGGATCAGTGTTGTGCTGGACCCGCACTGGCTGGGCAAGTGGCAGTGGGGCATAGCCCCTGATCCCAGTGCCTTCTGCTTTTGCCCAGTGCAGCTCCGGCCCTGCCTTCCCCACTCAGATCCTGGGGTACATGCCGCCACCCCATGCCCTCTCAGACTGGTGGTGGGAGCAGTGGTGAGAGCTGCTGGACAAGCTGCCACACGAGCAGCTCCCAGACTGATGGCATGCAGCGGCACAAGTCACCCTACCCCACTCCCTGGGCAGTGCTTGCCCCAGTCCAGGTCTGATCCTGAGCCCCAATTCCTCCCTCATTGTGGGGATGTTGATCTGCCCTCCCTGCCATGCCCCTTCCCTCCCCTCTCCACCCACCACAACAGACTTACCAGCTGAAGGCAGATGTGTCCAGTGTTGGGATCTGCTGCCTGTTTAGTCTATGACTGAATCTCTGAAGCAGTGCCCAATTTTTGGATCTGATTCAGCTGAAGCGAATCAGGACAGTGATTCAAATCACCGAATCCAATCACTGTCCCTCTGAATCGGCTGAATCTGAATCCAAATCTGACGCGAATGCATGCTGCTTTGCCCAGGCCTAGTAGTAACTATCCTTATTGCATAGTCCAGGTGGTGCATGGGTAATTTCTGACCCTACTGTGCAGTAGCTTATTGCTACTGTACAGTAGTTTGGCATCACAGTTCACACCTGCCAATGCTATGTTTCTATGGTGATATAATGTCTTGTGTAGATGTGCCCACTGAGTAATATTCGAAGATCCATTCCAGATACCAGTCCCTGTGGGGTATTGGGTTGATTTGGAAATCTTGGCTCAGTGGTAGATACAATAAATGTCAATGCTTTAGCTGTTTTTCTTGTGAAAATGCTTTTGTTTGTTTTTTACTATTTTGCTGCAGTCATCTTGGGCACTTTCAAAGGATATACAAATGTGGGGTGCCTTAATCTTGCTGTTTAACTTTTATAACTTTATGATCATTTCTCTGGCAAAAGATGAAATCGGTCCTCTCGATAATGATGAGAAACTTGAGGTTCAAAAGCCATGTGGGTCACACTACAAACTTTATTTAAGCACTGTGATAAATGTCACAGACATTTTTATGGGCTACATATAATTGATATTCCCTGTGGATCAATTGCTTCTCTTCTTTGAAAGGTTGACAAGCCGACTGGTTCATTCATCCAATCAGACTTTTCTTCAACAAAAACAGTTTTGGATTCAGTTAAATTCCACCTAGAAGTTCCCCATTATTTGCTTTCACTCATTACAAACAAAAGGATGCATTCTGTCCTCAGTCCTATGTTCTAACTCAGGCTTGTTTGCTAAGCAGGCATCTGTGAGCCCAATATGAAGAAGCAATACTAGGCATGGGAGACTGGAGAATTGCAGAATATTGGAGATGGCCACATGCCTCTGGGTTCATTATTATTAGTTCAGTTTCCCCACAAGCATCCCTCCCATGAATATTTGATAAAGGCTGAGAAGGTCACTACAACTTATTTACTCTCCATATGGCATTTCTGCATTTCCCTGCTCTATGTGCGTGTATGTGTGTGTGAGCAAGAGATTTGCCAACGTTTTCTCTTTTCCACTCATTAACTGAGAAAAAGAAAAATGAAAGAAGTATCTTATTTTTGCTTGCAGGTGAGGAGCCACATGTACTATGATTTTTTTTTAATTCCAAACTTTCCCATGGCTTGCAGTTGTGTGTTTGGATCATTAAAAGGAGCAAATTAGGGAATTATGCTTTTTAAATGTCTTATATGTTCTTTTCCCAGTATAAGAGCTTAAACCAGCTCCATTCAACAGACAAAAGACTTGCTGGTACAGCTGTATTTACACTGAGGTACTTGATGGCACAGCTATGTCAGATGGGGTAATCCCCCATCCTCCCCCAATGCTTTACCAGGCCGATAAAACTTTGTAGTGCAGGCTAACCCCATGATAGCACTAATGCTGAAACTAGGTGTGTGGGATTAAACAGGTGTAGGTGGATTACAGTTCTTTTAATGTAATAACTATAGTTTATGGTTCTATTCTGTTTGTTTAATTAAGGATCTCAGTGCTTTATAGACACATATTGAACCCAGCCAGAGCTGTGGGAGGTAGTGAAGTTCTATTTGTATAATTATTACATGGAAGAGAACACATGGATATAGAGAAATAAAGTACTAGAAACACAGGATTAGAAGGACCTCTTCTAGTCTAGCTACCTTCACAGATGCACTGTTCCTAAATGATCCCAAACAAATACTTATAAACAGCGTTCCCTCTAAGGGCAACTATATCCTGTGCCCCAAAGTCATCTCGGTACTATAAGGACAGACATAGCTGTTAACTTTAAAAAGGGAGGAGAAGCTGCTGCTCAAGAACATGCATTACCTATCATGATCTAACTGGTGCATGGACATGTCCTTTAGCAATGTCTTTTCCTGGAATGTACAGGCATGGGAAGGGAGTCCAGTCTTTGTAAGGCTTTGTAAGTCTTTGTAAAGAGAACCAATACCCAAGAAGTCATCAGAATCCTTAGCACCTGCCAAAATCAAGGGGACCTGAGGGCAATCAGTGCCTCTCAAGGAGTGCTTAACATTGAGCAGGTCAAAGTCCTCAACTTTCAGGCTTTTTAGGGAGGCTGTCAGCTGCATGCTGCAAAATGAGGGGCTGCACATTAGGGGTGTGCAAAACAAGCTCTATTCAATTCAGATTTGGCCCAGATCAGGAACAGTGATTTGATTCATTGATTCGGATTACTGTCCCTGATTCGATTCGGCTGAAGATTCAATTCTGATTTGGAGAATCAGCAATTCGGACACAGACACAGCTTTAAAAGTTTTTTCTACATACCTTGAGGTAGCAGGTGTGGCTTGTGAATGCTGTGATGCTGGGGTACATGGAGCATCCCACAGGAATGCGGGGGGCCCTCCACATGCTTGGCAGCAAACCCGGAAGTGGACCAGGGAGCACGGGGGGGGGACCCCCCAGTTCAGCGATCGCCTGTAGGGGGACCCCTGAGTGCCCCCCCAGACCCAGGAGGCACCAGTCACAGAGCCAAGGAGGCACAGGGGGGCCCCCAGTGGGCTCCCCAGTGGACCTGGAAGCGGACCAGAAGTGCTTCTCATCCACTTCCGGGTCTGCTGCCGAGTGCACTGGGGAGCCCTCCGTGCTTCTGTGGGACACTCCATGCACCCCAGCATTGCAGCATACATGAGCCCCTGCTACCTAGAGGTATGTAGAAAAACGTTTAAAGCTGTGTCTATGTCCGAATCGCTGAATCTTTCCGAATCTCTCCAAATAAATTCAGAGAGATTAAAGAGTCCTCTTTTTCAATTCAGATTCAGAGATTCGGCAACTGAATTGGGCTGAATCTCCACCAGATCACATCAGGGACCGAAGCTTCACACAGACTTACTGAACACTCTGTTGCTCCTCTAAGCCACACATCATGCATGTACCAGGTTTTCTATTCATCCATCCATTTATCCATCCCCCCCCCCCATTACAAGTTCCCTGCCTGAAACCTTCCCAGCCTTATCATTTCAATGGCCCCAATCCAAACTCTCCCTTCAGCTAGGGTTCTTATGCACACTCCTTCCCTCAGCACCATTAAATCTTCTCTCAACAGGGGGTCTGTGGGCCCTTATTCCCCCTCTGTGGTCGCACAGGTTGTCTCCCACCCACCCCACTCCCAGCCACATTCTCACTCTTTTTGCAGCTGCTCTGCATGCACTTGCTTGCCCTCAGCCTTTCTCCCCCTCCATGTATGCCAAGATCTATTCTTCCTTTGTTGTATAACTTGTAACAGCCAGAGCATGGGCAGTCAAATTCATGGGTTAGGGCCAAGGCTAAGAGATAGAATAAAAACATCTATATAGATCTGGAGAAGGCTGAGAATAACAATCTGAGGTCTCTCCAGTGAACAACCATTGCCTGATTGCAGAAGATTCAGTATTGGGACCTCATCTTCCTCAACAAGTCAGCTAGGATAACCACTCCACTGGGGTGAAGGGCCAACAGAAATGGCTTGGCCATCAGGAGCTTCCTATTGCAAGGTTCTAATCCAGACTGGTTTTCAGTAACCCTGACATGACCTTTCTGTGTATTTTCTCTTATAAAACTGGGAAGAAATGAGACAGGCATACTGTTGTGCTGGAAGACAATAATAAATTACATCAGTCAGTTCTTTGATCAATAGAGAATTGCAGAAGAGTTTGGAACTAGCTGTGTGGCAGTGCACTTTTTTTTAGCAACTACTTTGCTGTATCAACACACTATAGTGAGGGAACTTGTCACTAAGGCAATGTAGTGGTGACATCATGGTTTGTGCCTGCCACAACCAATGCTACATCGCTGTAGTGTGTTGCTGTGGCAACGTAGCACCTTATGTAGATGATGCGCCCAATGAGTACAGATGTCAGGGTGGGAAATAGCAGGGGGAGTCTTCAGACTCTGCACTATATATGTTTCTGAAAGTGTTCCTCATGGTCCCCAAGTCAAAAGTGTTAAGCATGTCCTAATGGATCTTGACTGCTTTAAAGAACAAAGTTAGGCACCAGTTGTTTTTAGCATCTTTCCCTTAAATGCACCACACAGACCTTTGTCTCACTGTTTCTTTGCATTCCCCCAGTTGTCCATACCCACCTTTATGTATTGTTTAGGCTGTAAGTTCTTTGGAGAAGGGACAGACTATTTGTTCTATTTGTACAGCACCTAGCACAATGGGGTCCTGATCCATGATTGGGGGTACTGAGTCACTACTACAATACAAATAAAAATGAAATGAGAAATAAAAGAAACCAATATCATCATCGTTATTATCTCTGTGCCATCAGGTGCATAAAGCAGAAGATATTGGGTGCAGGCTTTTAATAAATGGTGGTTGTTTTAATAAATTTAAACATGATCAGTAGATTCTCCTAAGGGAATTAATCACAGAGAATAAACATGATTAATAGGAGAATTTATCTGGACAAAACAGATGGTGAAGCAAAGCCTCACACTTGTTTTATGTATTGAAACACAAAGCAAAACAGCTCATATTTGGTGATAAGAGACTGAGATATATTAAGTCAAAACTCTCATTGATTCTGTGGCTTGCTTTGTGTGTCTGTTTATCTCATTTACCTTTTCTTCACTAGGAAAAGGTTTGTTCTTACCTTGCATGAGCTAGCATATGAAAACTAGTGCATGGTTAAACTACTGAAGGCAGGTAGTGCCTTATATTGAGACACTCCTGGGCTGAATCCAGTCCTTTGCAATCATATGCAGCCGCACAATGAACACAAGGACACCCACTCCAACCCCCATGCACTATAATGAGCTATAGGAAGTGAAAAGAAGAGACAACAATGGTCATGCTTGGACCCCCTGCAGAGGCAGGGAACTTGCTCGGGTGATCCTAAGGAGAAGAGTGCATTCTAACACAGAGGAAGAGGAGGAAACCCCAACCATGCTTAGTAGCCTGACCTGGGGAGGAAATTTCAACCTGACTCCAAATCTGACAAATGCTTTCAACTCTGAGTACGTGGGCAGGACTTACTGGCTAAGTACTACAGAGGTTTCTCAGAGCTACTAGAAGAACCAGTACACTCATACTCATCACTCACTGGTAGCTGTGGCCAATGTCAAATGCTTCAGAGAAAGAAGCCCCCCGCCCCCCCACCACATCCAATCATGTAACCTTGGAAGTAAAACAGAAGAAACATCTTTTCTGGAATCCACATATACAAAATGCTCCTGATGTTCCCTTTGATTGCAGAATTCTCCTTCTAGGGTATAATGGAGAGCTTTGCTTGCCATCTTTACTTTTCCTTCATTACTTATTGTTAGTCCCAGGCCTGAATCACTCAGCAAATGCTTTCTAAGAAAACGCCAGCACCACAAAGAGAGCCAGAGTATAGCTGCCACTACAATTTGTACAGGGATAAGGAAAGTATCAACAGCTTCTCTGGGAAACTGAGCTCATGACTTCGTACACTAGGGTGTGAAATTCAAGGACCTTGCCTCAGAATGTAGCTCTTCCTGTTTGCAGACTAAATGAGGATTTACATGCAGTAGGGTGACAACAATACTGATCCCATAGTCTTTCTCTCAATTCCCTACTTCCACAGTGTTCCCAGTGGTTCACTACCTGGGTATGGACTGTCAGGCCTTTTGATGTGCCGTTTCCAATTGTGGGCCAAAGCCCACCAAGTAGAGCTATAAGCCCCCTTCGATGAGGGGACCATTAAGGACACATTACTGATCACTTGGGATAACTAAAAAAAACCTCCGAAATCGGGATGGGGGTGAAGGTTCAACATGAATGCACTAGGGGGGGATCCTGACACCAAATTTTACTCCTCTTTTCTTTCACATACTCCTGTGTGTTTTCCTGATGAATCAAGTATATAGTGAATACCTGATTCAGCTCCACTGCTGTTCATGGAAATGTTTTCATTGCCTTTACATAGCCTTGGATCAGTCCCTAAATGCACTGCATGAAATAACCTAATCTGAATTCCATACTTCCATATTTATATCAGTACACTGAAATAAACAATCAGGATAATACAAATTGTGGTTTATTGATTCAGCGGCATCTGTTGCTTTCAAAGGGTTTGCAACAGTGTCATGTATTAGATTTCCTTAGGCATGGGAGTCCTTAGTTATTAAAAGACGTAAAACCAAGACTTTTAAAATCAGTTTTCTGTCCTCTGTATAGTATTTGGTCACATGGTTTATTTACATTCTATTTATATGTGGTTTATAATGAATTAATAGATCCTATCAGGCAGGATAGATCAGTGCTTAGGGAACTGTCTTCACTGGTTAGTAATGAGCCCACATGCAAAAGTTGAGGTGACATAGCTTTGCTTCCTTTGATGTCAGTAAGGGAGTTGCCACTGGCTTTAGTGGGTGCAGTTAGACCAGCACTGAGTGCCTTTGAAAATTCTGCCCTCATCTTGCCTCATGATGTCTCCATATGAAAGAAGTGCCTCCCATATGGGTCACAATTTGATGGGGATATTAGATGTCACTGAGATGAGGGACCATATTTCAGACTCTACAATGACTTCTGGGGGTTTTATTTTTTTCTTTAGAAACATACCACACAATTACTCATTACAAGTTGTCTGCATTGGGCACCGATGAATTAATTTCTTTTCCTCAAACTTCGTGCTTTAATATTGAATTAAATGAAAAAAGTAATTAAATACCAGATAACTGTGACAAGGCTAAATTTCTCTGGCCAATATTTGCTCACTGGGAAGAACTGTTGAAGGGAAAGAATTATTCATTTCCAAAGTGTCCTCATTTCTAGTATTTAATTAAGTGATGTTCCAAATGATATCCTATCTTTACAGTAGAATGGAAAAGCTTTCCTCAACTCATTGTTTTGAGTATTTCAGCTAATTAGAGAAGCAGCACTTTTATGTAGCAAGTATTATCTAATGATGTAGGATCTAATCCCTGTTTTATATTTGGAAGAGGAGAAGAGAGGCTGGTGGAGAAAGAAATGTTTAAATAAACAGCAAATAATAAGTACAGATCCTCAAAGGTAGTTTTTATTCATTAAGCAGAAGTTCATCCTGAGATGGTGCGTAGATGCTCTGTCTCTGACTGTCCTCCAGGGATTGCTGGGCCTGCAATGAAGTCATGGCTGAACATTTTTGCCAGTATATGAAGAGCACTGTGCACACAGGCTGTAGAATAGCTCAGAAACATCTAATGGAAAAAATACCAGTGTTTAGGCTTTGGGGAAAAGTAAACTAGGACAGTTCAAAGGCATTTAAATGATGAGGATGAAGATAACCCTCTCTCATGAAAAAGGCACAGAAGAAGAGAAATGATGTTGCTTGGGTTCAGTTTTGCCCCATGAGCTCATTGTACAGGCTCTGCTGGCACAAAGGAGCCATAGAGAAGGTCTAAGATGATGTACTGAAAATCAGGGTGAAATTACACATTACACTTAGACTATACTAAAGGCACTTAAAATATGAGCATCTGCAGTTTAAAAACTCTAAGTCATGCTAAATGCCCTTTGAGCATCTCACTTCAGGCAGGGCCAGCTCTAGGGAGATAGGGGAGGAGGGGCTATAGCTACCCCAAAATTCACCTTAGCCCCCTCTGTAGCCACTCCTCCCAGTGCTGCTCCTGTCCAAGCCCCCCACCTCCCCGCCAGGATGCCCACCCCGCTTAGCTGAGCCCACCCTACTCCTGCTTCTGCCCACAGCCTACAGGGGTGTGGCACTCCCTGCATGGCTTGACCTGGCCCATGGGGCCCATGTCCCACCTTTGTCTGCAAAGCCCCCCAATTTTTTGTCTAGCCCATGTCAGCTTCTGCACCAGGGAGAGGTTGACACTGCCCCTGGCTTCAGGCAAGGGCTCACTCTGGGCTATGCTATCTAGAGCTGTGTGTAGATGAAATGAGAGCCGTGTGTGTACAACACTTTAAAGCGGGCTAAATGCTTTTGCATTGCTTTAATGGTGTTTGTGTTTGCAGGCCTTGGTGGCATGTTACGCATTAATTCCAGCCGCTGTAGGAAATTTGGCAGCATAATGTGCCTTAAATGACTTGGGGCACAGCAAACTAATACTCCTTTGAGAAGCTTTAGTTTGCTGTCCCTGCAGCTGCGGAGCCAAGCACCAGGCTCCATGCAGCTCAGGGGCTCTATAGGAAGCCCTGCAGGCAGCCTAACAGCAGCCTGGGAAAGCAGGCTCTGCCCAAGAAAAGCAGCGAGCCTGATCTTCCCCTCTCCAGAGCCTGCCTGCCTGAGCTGCGTGGGGGCCTGGTGCTTCCCTCGGCGGCTGCAGTGCCCCCTGGACCACCCAAGCCAGGTGTCTGCGGGTGGATGCCACCTGGGGGGGGGCACTGCCCCAGGGACCACTCCACCTGCCGTCAGCTTGCCCTACCCTCTCTGCCGGAGAGCCAGTTAAGTCAGTGGGGTGTGTGTGTGACACAGGGGTTTAACCAGCCCTAAATTGAAGCCGTGTTTTTTAAAACCTACTGCTTCAATTTAAGGCCCCCATTTCATCTACACATACCCCAGTCTATTCCGCAGAGATACAATGAGCAATTTGCAGCCCTCCAGGATCCTAGGATGCACCACTCCCATGCCCTTCCCCCCACCCAGAGCAAGGAACACCACCCCGCTCAAAACAGGGATAGACCCCAGATTCCCATGAGCACTCATGTGCAGGGGCACAAGTTTCCCATGGGACAAATAACAGCAGCCCATATTTGTGCTGCTGCTATTTGTCCCTAGGCATGCCCCTGCATGTGCACTTTAGAGCAAAGTAACCTAGGTGGGGTACGGGAAGCTGGGAGCAGCAACTTTGCTAACCCCAGCAGCCTTACCTGAGATCCTGGGTGCCTCCCAGGGCAGCAGCAGCACTGAGCCAGCCATTGGGAGCCTGGATAGCAGCCAGAACATGGCTCTGGCAGGCCAGGCTCCCTTTCTGGTGGCACACACTGCTGCTGTGTTTGCCACACTGATGTTTCCATTGGCTTTTTTTTTTGATACCAGGATCTCCTGGTGTAACCCGCCCTCCCCCCCCCGTGCTACAGATTAACAGTGTGGCAAATGGGGGCACATGCTCTGAGTGCCACAAACCGCATGTGCATGCTCATTGGGATGTCTCCCCAAGTGTCCTTGCTCTTAGCTATGCTCCTGTTTCCCTGCCCTGTAGTGGCAAGTCTCCTCTGCAGGCAAGAAACAATATTACCCCTTAATGCGCGACTGCTCACAGCACATTCTAATTTCAACAAGCTTAACATGCCACAGATTTAGAATGGTTTAAGGGTAATGTGTAACTTCACCCTCAGGGGTACCCACTCCTTGAGCAAATCTCCAGCAGAGATTGCATTTCAGCACAGGCTGGATGTGTCAGGTTAAGTAGGAGATGGTTGGAGGTATGGCCAAGATGGCTGTGCTGTGGCAATTCTGCATTGCCCAAAGTCTCAGAGATACTGCAGCAATGTGGTTGAAGGTTAAAACAAGCCCTTGAGATTTCTTTAGACCATACTAAGGATGAAGATATCCTTTAGCAGCCCTTTAGCAGGTGAGCACAATCTGTCTCCCCTGGTTCCCTGTGGCTCTAGGGCTGTCACAGGGATAGAAGGGCTCCAAAATGGGAATGCTTTGTGCATTGCATTATCTGCCTTTCATCTTTTTCAGAACTGTGTCCTGGCACAAAGGACGGGGACAGTTACCAATGCCCTGTGCTCATAGGCAACTAAGGAACAGTGTCAGTACCATTGTTTTCATTTGCACTGGTTGAAATAATCCCCTTGAATCCACCAGGACACAGTGGTGCTTAAGGAACACCCTTTACTGGCCAGCAATTAGTCCACTGATGGCAACAGCCCAGAGTGGGCACTGGGCCATTTGGCAGTGCTGTACAGGCTGCTGGCCCACTGAAACACACAGAGGTGGGTGCCAGGGACACCCACTGGCAGTGACATTACTGAACAGGCTGTGTAATCAGAGTCACAATAGAATTGCTGCCAGCAATTTGTGGGGACACTTAATGAGGTTGCTGTTTTGGCTCTGATCATGAACTCTGACCCCTGGGCATTGCAGGCATGCACAGCACCATGCAACAGCTGTGGGCAGTAATTCCCATTTGCCTCCAATGCCATAAGTTGCAGTGCACTTCACTGTAGTGTGCTTGGATTTCAGCAAGGCTTTTGGCAAGGTCCCACATCACTTTCTCATAAAAAAGCCCCAGAGAAATGTGGGCTAGACAGAACTGCTGCAAGGTGGATAGATAACTGGCTTAATAGCTATAAGCAAAGGGTAATTATTCACAGATCCATGTCAGAATGGCAGGAGGTTTCGAGTGGAGTCCTATAGGGGCCTGTCCTGTGCCCAGTGCTGCTCAATCTGTTTATTAATGATTTTGATACTGGAATAAAGAGCTTCCTGAGCAAGTTTGCAGACAAAATGAAATTGGAAAGGATTTCAAACACACTAGAGGATGGGAGTAGAATTTAGAAGGATCTTGATAGATTGTCTTAAAATAGACTCAGATGGACGCAGCTGTGAATATTTACATGACTAAGTTAAGAGCAAGTTATCCCGTACATTCCTGCTATAGGGCTTACATCTTTCTCTGTGGCTGGCAACTGGGGGAAACAAGGTGCTGTGTCAGAAGAACCATGGGGCCATCTGACAGCTGCTGTGTTACCATGCATGTTCCAAAGAAAGGCAGTGTGGTGTGCAGGCTTAACATAACCAAACCAAAGGCCTTGGGGTCAGACTTTATATTAAGGTTCCTTTATAAAGGGTTAATAAATGGTGAGCAGGTATTTTTATAAAAGTTTAATCAAAATCCCACAGTTAGCTTGTAACCATGGCTTATGTCTCTCTCTATCACCTGCTGCTTCTGTGTTTATAACCATCTATAACACATACTGCTCATGTCATTAACATACTTGAAACATCTATCAATCATTTATGAGCCATTTATAAGCCATTTGATAAATGGAACCTTAATATAAAGCATGGCTGACTCCTACATATTGGAAAGAAGAATGAATTTAAACATCTTTCCTTCACAACCTTTAATAGCCCAGGACTTTCACGCTAAAGGAAATCTAACATGCAGTGCTCTTCAGAAGCTGAAATAGACATAGAACAAAGGTGGCAAGTTGGAAGCACTGGATCCAGCAAGTGAAAATACATGTGAGAGATGGAGACATAAGTTTGGAAGTATAGAATTCAGGTTAGGTTATTTCATACATTTAGGGACTGGTCCAATCTGGAGTTCTGACTGGGCATGGGCAGTGGGGATGTTTTTCTACAGATTGGGCACATCCACACATGATATTAGTGAGCCTGAATAAATTGCGGCACAGTTTGTGCTGGAATTTATTGTTCCCGGGCACAGTGTCTTTATGTGCCCCCTGGACTGCAGCATGTTGAGCCGGGGTGGAGCTGGCAAGGGATCGGGGCGCGGGGGGGAGTCAGCCTGCCAGCATGTTGCTTTTCCACCCTGGCTCAATATGCTGTGGAGGGGCTGGGGCACAAGAGTAAACAGTGTGGCAAGCAGCCCCCACACTGTAACACCCTTGTGCCTCAGCTACCTCCGGTCACTGTCTACATATGCATTTGAGTGCACGTAAGTACTTCACTGTAGGATAGTACTTGTGTCAGGTATAACTATCCTACAGCAAAGTTAATAAGTTTAGTGTACCCTAAGAGCGTCACATGTGTAGATGGTGATAATTTACTGTGGAGCTAATTAGGCAACTGCAGTAAAACACACAAGTAGATTCACCCATTGATACATCAAGGATATTTTAGGGCAGTGCAAAATTCTGGGGCTGTGTCCCTGAGGACACCTTGAAACAGGATTTTGTCCTGAAGTTGAAATATTGGTCCCAGATTGAAACCACACAGTGTCTGGAATGGTAGCACTATAGCCACGTTCCCACAGTGCCCAGACCAATTAATTCTGCAACCTCAGTGACACACTGTGGTGGCTGCATTAAAATGAATTAGAAAAAAATGTAAAGCTTCCAGCTCTGGACATCTCCAGACAACCTCAAAGTTGGTTGTATTAGACATTTTCTTAAGTATAAGCTGGAAATTCCTGCTGGAATGAAGGCTTCCTTGCAGGGAGCCAGGTAGGGTGGGGGAGTAGGAATCTTTGCTGCTAGATACAACAGAGCTGCTCCCTGCCACTCAGTTTAATCACCCAAGCCAGCCTTCTGGATGCTATTGCTAAATTTCATTTGACCTGATTACAGTGATGAACAGCTCTAGCCAGCATTGTTAGCTGGGGGGGGGGGGGGGGGGGGGGGGAGCATGGTGCCTCATGTTGCCTCCTCATATACTTCCAATATGTTTTCCCTAGATGCTATATTTTTCTTTAATCAGCCAAACAATTCCCTGTAAATGTCACTTGGACTGGTCAGATTTATCTTTGCCAATAATCTGTGAGAGCGCCTGCTGCTTTCAAGAGGGGAGAAAGCTGTGCCATTTCCCTCCATTATCCCCTTAGGAAGAGCGACTGGTCAAGTTGTTTGTCTGGAGGTTGTGTTGTCACAATGGAGAGGGCAAGAAGGGCCATGTATATTCCCAGAAGGCTCCTGCTACCCAAGGGGAGGAAAGGGCTAAGCAGTCACCCCTTATAAATCCCTACTGTCCAGAGGAGGAGCTATTTCCGATTCAGGATTACTGAAGAGAAGGGGAACAGGTATCTGTCCTGAATATTCAGAGGAAGGGGGAAATGTATGACTTTCCTTTTTGTGCCATTCCTTCTTTCAAGAGGTTCTTCTTGCGGGAAGGGGGAAAAACACAACGACCAGTTGGGAAGTGTCACAGGCAAAGCTGTGAAAGAGAAGACAGTGAAGTGGGCTCTGTGGATCTGTACAAAAGTTTGATTCACCGGTCTAACATAAATCAATTAAGTGCACAATCACCCAGGCCTATCTTAGACCAGGTTCTGCCATTTTTAAACCAGTCCATGTGCGCCAAATTTCTGTTCTGTTATGGGGCAGACTGGTTTCCGGTCACTTATACCAGTAAAACTGTAATGTCTGTACCTGGCCTGTGTGTTTTGGTTTGGGCAGGGATAGAGATCTGGCAATGGGGGACAGATAGAGGGCAATGGTGAGTGTGGAGGATTGTCAGAGAGATTGTGACAGAGCCTGGAAAAGTTCAACTGGTTTAGCTCAGCTTTGACAATGCATCAGTGTGTTGGCATATTGATGTGACAGAGCACAGAGCTAGGGAGGGTCCCCTGTTATAATCTTCAGATTGGAATAAACCAAAAGTTTGTAGGGATTCCTATTCAGAGTTGAATATTTCTGCCCTGAGTCTTGTCTACTCAAGAGTCCAGTCAAAAGCACCCCCAGAAAATGAAAGGAGTGTTGCTGAGGTTCCACTTTATCCCACAGTGATCCCAAGTCTTATGCTGCCTTTCTGCACAGAGCTAAATTTCACCCCTAGGTAAGGCAGAAATTTGTCAGATTAACATTGACTCTGGCTTTCTGTGTAGTGAAAGAGTATTACTGGGATTGACCTCAGTAAAGATGATCCCACTGGATGCAGTTATACAGTCAGGAAAAAGGAAGCCAGACCATGTTTAAGGCACCTTTTCTAGCCCCCTCCCTATGTAAGGTGAGCACGATGGATCCTGAAGAGGGCTGCTCAGTTTCAGTTATAGCTTATGAATTGCACTGCTGACTCCAAGGGCTAGATGGCCTTCTTGTAACTGCCACCTTTGTGCCAGTTCATGACTAGGAGTTTCCAAACCTCACAATCCTACTCCTGTTGCCACTGGCTGGTCACCAAAGGACTTGAAGAATATACTGGAAAAGCAATTTCCATGGAAGATTCCTGTGTGTGTGTGATTTTATTTATGGTGAAGAAGCTGCTGTTCATCCATATGGTTCTTGACAGAATGGGACCTTGATCCAATGGCAAGGAGGCCAAGACAACTGGAGATCTTGTTCCACTGCAGCCTTCCCCTGCCTTCACAGCTGTTGAGATTCTAATGTTCTCTATCTGCTCCTTTATTGAGGACTTGTAGACCCATGACTGGGGCTGGGCACACTTATTATAATGGCAACCTGTATTCACCATGTCACAGCACCATCAAGGGGTATATGTAGCTTTTAAGGAGGGAAGACATTGTCATCTGCTGTCCCCACAACATCCTGGTGGTGCTGCCACTGCTTGGTCTGTGACTGCTTATTTGTAAGAGTTACTCCTACCTATTTTGCCGCTAACTTCCTCTGAAGGTTATTCCACTATCCATCATCTGTGGACATGTTGGGTAGTGGTACAACTCTACTGCCAAATCAGTGAAGACACACAATCAATTTTGGGATCTGAAACATTGGGATCTTCATGGACATAATAGTGAATGCTCAGAGCGCCTCACTGAAGTCATAGCTTGAGAACTCAGGCAAAAAAACACTGATGTTGCTGCACTGAGAAACCAGGCGAATGGGAGATGGGCAGCTTAAAGAAGGAGGAGGTGGCTATACCTTCTTCTGGAAGAGTAAACAGGAAGGAGAATGCTAGCTTCACAGAGTTGGTTTTGCCATCAAGAATGAACTCATAAACCAACTCAATGACTTCCCTATTGGAGCTAATAAATGTCTCATGACTCTCCATCTTAAATTGGCAGGGAGCCAATATGCCACTGTCATCAGCACATTTGCCCCAACTCTTTATGCTGCTGCTGAAAAAAGGAGGAATTCTATGTGAACTTTGACCAAGTCCTTTACAGCATTCCAGAGGGAGACAGACCTATTCTTCTTGGTGATTTCAACACTAGAGTTGGAGGGGACTCAAACCTCTGGAATGGAACCAATGGCAAGGAAGGAATAGGAAAGGTCAACTCCAACAGCATTCTGCTTTTGACCAAATGCATGGAAAACGGACTCACCTTCACCAACACCCTGTTCCACAAGAAAAACAGGCAGAAGATATCATGGCAACACCCATGATCCAAGCATTGGCATTTGATTGATTCTGTCATTGTTTGTACCTGGGACTGCAAGGATGTCCACACCATCCAAGCTATGCGAGGAGCTGATGATTACTGGACTGATTACCGACTCATCTGCTCAGTTATGTCATTCAAACTGGTTCCAAAACAATGACTACAACAAAAGTAATGCTGACGGAAGATCAACGTCAAAGGACTTAAGGACCCAATCAAGCGAGACCTCTTCCACCAATGCTCAACAAAAAAATGAGTGAATTCTAATCAACAACAATGGGAGACTGTCAGCAGCACTTGGGTGCCTTCCAGTCCACCATCAATCAGCACCTGTGAAGAGACACTTAGATTCTCTAAAAGGAAACACCAAGACTGGTTTGATGAGAATGATTGGGAGATCCAAGAATCAATGCAAGGCCTTTTGTGCTCGGCAAAATGATATCAACTCCAAGCAAAAGAAATTGAATCACAACAAACCAAGGCAAAGGTCCAGAGGAGGATCTGAGATATCTAGAACAGATGGTGGGAAGACAAGGCAAAGGAGATTCTGCATCTTGCTGACATCCACAATATGCATGTTTTTTTTTCAGTGCCACCAAAGCCATCTATGGGCTGAGCACTCAGGAAAAGAGAGCCATCAATGCATGTTCAAAGGAGTATTTTGAAGACCTTTTTTAATTGAGAGTCCATTGTTGATGTGAGTGTTCTTAACTCCATCCCACATCACCCAGTCAGAAACTCTCAGAATCCCTCGAACTCTTGATGAGGTGAAGAAAGCTGTCAAGCAACTGAAGAATGACAAAGCATAGATTCATAGATTCATAGATGCTAGGGTTGGAAGGGACCTCAATAGATCATCGAGTCCGACCCCCTGCATAGGCAGGAAAGAGTGCTGGGTTCAGATGACCCCAGGTAGATGCTTATCTAACCTCCTCTTGAAGACCCTCAGGGTAGGGGAGAGCACCACCTCCCTTGGGACCCCATTCCAGACCTTGGCCACTCGAACTGTGAAGAAGTTCTTCCTAATGTCTAGCCTAAATCTGCCCTCTGCTAGCTTGTGGCCATTATTTCTTGTAACCCCCAGGGGCGCCTTGGTGAATAAAACCTCACCAATTCCCTTCTGTACCCCCGTGATGAACTTATAGGCACCCACAAGGTCGCCTCTCAACCTTCTCTTGCGGAGGCTGAAGAGGTCCAGGTGCCCTAGTCTCTCCTCAGAGGGCTTGGCCTGCAAGCCCTCAACCATACGAGTGGCCCTTCTCTGGACCCTCTCCAGGTTATCCACATCCCTCTTGAAACGTGGCACCCAAAACTGCACGCAGTATTCCAACTGCGGTCTGACCAGTGCCCGATAAAGGGGAAGTATCACCTCCTTGGATCTGTTCATCGTGCATCTGCTGATGCACGATAAAGTGCCATTAGCTTTTCTGTTGGCTTCATCACACTGCCGACTCATGTTCATCTTGGAGTCCACTAGGACTCCAAGATCCCTTTCCGCTTCTGTTCCACCAAGCAGATCATTTCCTAGGCAGTAGGTATGCTGGACATTTTTCCTCCCTAGGTGCAGCACTTTGCATCTCTCCTTGTTGAATTGCATTCTGTTGTTTTCCGCCCATATGTTCAACCTATCCAGGTCTGCTTGTAGTTGTTCTCTGCCCTCCGGCGTGTCCACTTCTCCCTACAGTTTTGTGTCATCTGCAAACTTGGACAGAGTACACTTCACTCCCTCGTCCAAGTCGCTGATGAAGATATAGAAGAGTATCAGTCCAAGGACCGAGCCCTGCAGGACCCTACTACCCACACCCTTCCAGGTCGATACCGACCCATCCACTATGACTCTCTGGGTGCGACCCTCTAGCCAATTTGCCACCCACCGGACTGTGTAGTCATCCAAGTCATAGCCTCTTAACTTGTTTACCAGTATGGTGTGGGATACCGTATCGAAGGCCTTCCTGAAGTCTAAGTATACAACATCAACCCTTACTCCTGCATCCAGGCGTTTTGTAAACTGGTCATAAAAAGAGACTAGATTAGTCAGGCAAGATCTACCTGCTACAAACCCATGCTGGTTTCCCCTCAGCATAATTTGTCCTGCTGGGCTCTTGCAAATGTGAACCTTGATAATTTTTCCGAAGACTTTGCCTAGGATGGAGGTGAGACTGAATGGCCTATAGTTGCCTGGGTCCTCCTTCCTCCCCTTTTTGAAAATGGGAACCACATTGGCCCTTTTCCAGTCCTCTGGGACCTGGCCCATGTGCCACAAGTGTTCAAATATTACCGCCAGTGGCTGTGCAATGACATCAGCCAGTGCCTTCAGTACCCTCGGATGGAGCTCATCCGGGCCTGCCGACTTAAGGGCATCCAGTTCCTCCAAGTGACTCTGCACCATCTCAGGGTCTATGCATGGCAGTCTGGTACCTTGCTGCTGCCTCTCTACAATCCCAGTGAGAGCCTTGTCCTGCCCCTCACTTAGGAACACTGAGGCAAAGAACTCGTTGAGGAGTTCAGCCTTGTCCCCCCTGTCCATCACCAATTGCTTCTGCCCATTTAGTAGGGGTCCTATTTCACCCTGGGCCTTCCTTTTACTCCCTATATATCTAAAAAAAAAAATTTTGTTATTCTTTACTTGAGATGCCATCCTCAGCTCCATGGTAGCTTTGGCCCGTCTAACTGCCTGCCTACAAGTGCAAGCAGAGGAGGTATTTTCCTCTTTGGTAATCTGTCCCCGTTTCCACTTTTTATATGCTCCCCTTTTAGTCCGCAGGCTACCCTGGATTTCTCTGGTCAGCCAAGGAAGCCTCCTGGCCCCTTTCCCTCTTTTTCCTTGCATCGGGATCGTCTCCCTCTGTGCCCTAAGGATCATTTCCTTAAGGTACAGCCACCCTTCCTGGGCTCCCATCTCTTCAAAACTCCTACTCTGCAGTGTGTCCTTGACTAATCGCCTGAGTTCATTGAAATCAGCTTTTCTAAAGTCTAGCACTTTCACCCTACTAGTTACCTTTCCCACTCAATGTCTTATGGTGAATTCTATTATTTGGTGATCACTTTCCCCCAGGTGACTACCAATCTGTAGGTCCCCTACCATATCATCCCCCATTGCCAATACCAGGTCCAGTAAGGCATTCCCCCTAGTGGGACCGTGTACCT
Organism: Alligator mississippiensis; assembly: GCF_030867095.1. Taxonomy (NCBI): domain Eukaryota; kingdom Metazoa; phylum Chordata; order Crocodylia; family Alligatoridae; genus Alligator; species Alligator mississippiensis. The sequence goes on along the minus strand of NC_081825.1, from coordinate 136,974,338 downwards.
CCTGTGTCAGGTGGAGGTCCTGTATGCAGGATAGGAACATCTGGAGCTGATAGAATCCACTGAAATCTTTAAGCAGGAGGGACAGGGCTCACATCACAGCTCCATGCTCTCATCTTAAGGTTCTGGAATGATAAGTAAATCCCAGATGACCTTAGGGACACAATGATCATGACAATCTTCAAGAAAGGAGACAGGTCTGACTGTTGAAATCATAGAGGAATCACTTTGCTGTCCACCATAGGAATAATCACTCAGAGAATCCTCCTGAACCATCTTCTTTTACTTTCTGAAGAGCTCTTCCTGAAATCTCAGTGTAGCATAACACCCTTATATTTTTCTTTTAAAATGCATTCCCTCCCCTTTCCCAACCATTTCTGACCTTTTCTCTCTGTCTCTATTCCCTATAGATAAATATAAGTGAGTTAAGACATAGGATAAGCTTCAACTTTTTTATTTTGGTAGCAAGTTGTATTTGTTTTGTTTTGTTTTCTTTCTTTATATTGTATAATTACTATGTTTATATTGAATTTTATGTTCTATATTCCTGTTTTACTGATACTATATAATTTAGGCCTACATATGTAAGTTAGCATAAGTCATCTCAAGTTTCCATGTTATTTGTCAAGTCTCCATCTTGTCCCCATGCCCTGTTGTGTAACCTATGACTCATACCTACCCCTCCTATGTAACCTGGTTCCTGAATGAATGGGGATGAATGAAGGTGCTTGAGAGACAAGGGCAGTAGGTCTAAAAATAGCTCCCTCTGAATGACCGAACCATCAACACCAATACCTGGACCAATGACCCAGCCATTGGGGCCACCCACAGCATTCAAGAAACAAAAGATGAAGCAACCCACCATTGTTCCAAGACTGCACATGCTCAGTAAGAACACCTGGAGCCCTCTGGAACAGGACTGACCTTGCCTGGACAGGCCCTCCCCATAGGAGATCGTAGGTAGTCTGCCCCATAAAAATGGGTAGTGAAGACTGACTCTTTGGAATGCCCTCTCCATCTGGACCGGTACCATGCCACACCACCTATCCACCCAGAGGCTCTGCCGGCAACCCCTCTCTGGACAACACCTGCTGGACAAAGACCCATTTCCAGCCTGGATAGGCAGCTATCACCCCCACCTTCTCTTTAACCAAGGACTTGGACTCTGTTTCTCTTCTGTACCTGGACTCCAACCCTTCTACTGAGTCTCTTTCTCCTGCTGCCATTGTGAGTGCTTGTGTGTGTGTGTGGGAACCAATAACTTCATGGGGCTGTGTAGTGTGTTCTCTATTTAATAAACCTGTTCTTTTGAAACCCTGAGTTGGGTTTTTGTCTGTTTTCTGACTGTTTCCTCCACTTATCTTCCCCCCAAACTCCCAGCTTTCTGGTTCAGTTTCCAGCCCCAAGCTTTTTGCTTTCAGCCTCAGTTTTCAGCCCCAAGCTCTCAGGTTTCTGCCTCAATTTCTTTCTTGGCAGTCTCCTCCTTGCCACTGGGCTTTTTCCCTTGCACCAGTGACATCAAGTAACCCTGTGGCCACTTGACCTTAAATAGCCCCCAAGCCTCAGTTCCTCAGCCCAGCTTCTCTCTAGTCTACTGGTTCTAATCCTGGTTCCAGCAACTTTCACTCCTTACACTTTCTCTCTCACCTTAACCTTCCTTCAGATATCCCAAGTACCCCAAGCACACACATACCTACTGTACCATCCAAGTTAGAAACTCACCTGTGTGTATCTGTAGGTGGGTGATATGTGTGCGTAGTGGTGAATATATATATATATATATGTCATCATGTGTGTGATGTACGAATTAGTGATCCGTGTATGTGTACGGAATGTGTGGGTATTTACAACTGATTGTTGTCTAATTTTTGGTGTGTAGTGTGTATGTGCTTGAATTGGTGATAGGTATGCATGTGCCTAGGCTGGTTCAGATGTGTATGTGCCTGAGTTGGTAGTGTGTGTGTGTGTGTGTGTGTGCGTGTGCGCGCGCGTGCTCGATTTGTGTGTTTGTATATGTGCAGTTGTCACACCCTCCTGTCTAACAGTGGAATATTGAGATCCTGAGAGTTGGCCTGACCCCACAGGGCAATATCAGTGTGGGTTTAGGGCAGCGGCAGGCAAAATTTGGCCCATGGGCCAGATCTGGCCTGCCAACTGATTGTATCTGGCCCACCAATCAGCAGTTGCAAAAGTCATGGGATCCATCCTGTAGGGAGCTGGTGGTTCCAGCTGCTGCATTGTTCTGGGAGGGTGGGCACATCCTGGCCCTGTCCTGGCTCCATCTACAGTTTACATCAACTCCAGTCCCACACGCTGGAACTTATGGATGCTGCCTGCAGATTCATGCTGGGGACTGGGATGATTGTCTGGGATTAGAGCTGATGCGCTATATAGCAGCATCACCTGTGGACTCGGGAGGATGCCCTGATACCTAGGGGGAAGCTACCACCTGTGCCCACAGTTGATACCAGTGCCTGCCCTGCACACAGGCCAGAAGTTGGTTTAAGCTGCAGGGCTGTACTGGAAGTGTAGGGCAGTTAGAGGAGGAGGGGGAAGGAGTGAGAGAAGGGGAGGGAGAGGAAAAGGGAGACAGAGAGAAGCAGTCCTGACCATGATAAGCAGCAGCTGTTTAATCTGAGCTGACTATGAGTCCAAACCAATAGCACCCCAACCTCAATCATTGAGCTCCAGTATGCTGCTGATGCTGCAGTGTGTGGTCACTTGGAAAGAAACCTTCAGGCAATTGTTGACATCTTTACTGAAGCATACAAGAAAATGGGACTGACACTTAACATTCAGAAGACTAAGGTCCTCCATCAATAAGCTCTTAATGAGTAGTCCCAAGCTCTGGTAATTCAGATTCATGGTGAGAATCTGGGGAACTTTGGGTATTTTCTGTATCTCAGAAGCTATCTCTTGCAGAAGGCTGACATCAACAAAGAAATCCAACATTGTCTCAAATATGCAAGTGCAGCTTTTGGATGCCTGAGGAAATGGGTGTTTGAAGATTGTGATATCAGATCCAAAACCAAGCTCATGGTTTATCAAGCAGTTGTGATCACCACTTTACTGTACAGAGCTGAGTCATGGATAACATATAGGAAATACCTCAAGTTGCTGGACAAGTACCATCAACACTGCCTGTAAAAGATCCTTTGAATCCAGTGGGTAGAACAATGCACCAACATTAGCATCTGCTTGCAAGCAAACACCACAATCACCAAGGCCATGATCACCTGACATCAATTTTGCTGGGCTATCTATGTCATCTGGATGTCTGGCTGCAGCCTCCCAAAGCAAGTTTTATTCTCTCAGCTCAGCAAGGTGTACAATCAAAAAGAGGGCAGAGAAAGTGCTTCCAAGACATCCTCAAGGCCAACTTAAAAAAATGCAACATCAATATCAACTCATGGGACACTACTGCCCGGACTGCCCCAGATGGAGAAAGAGTCCACTGCTAGGATCTCAGTACTTTGAAGCCTTACAATGATAACAGGAGATGGAAAAATGGGAGTGGCAAAAACAGGAGTGGCAGAAACAACATGTTGCAGACCAAACCAATGATAATTTGGATTTTATAAGTAATAATGCAACCATGACTGGTGCTGAAATGATGCAGGGAAGGAAAGGAAGAAAACCTGTCAGTGCTCTGGTTGTTTTTTTGGTTTATTCTCCTGCATCCATTTTTATTTTTGTTTTTAAGTGTGTCAGTGGAAGAGCCAGTTTCTTGACAGTGGTCCTAGACCTGGCAAGGAAGAGTTATAGACATGGCCTCAGATGTGCAGCCTTTGTTGAGGAGCTTCCATCAGCCCAGAGCTCAAATGAATAATAACAAGGTGAAATATCCAGATACTAGAATTCTGAAACCAAACCCTGAGAAACTTTCCTCTCCTCAGTAAAAGACTATAAGTTTTTTTTTTCTAATTGATTGTTTTTTTCTAAAAGTGCTAAGCAGATGTTACCCTATAATGAGAGGAAACAAAAGTGGAAAACTAAGAGAATTTTACTTAAACAAATGAACAGATGCAGAGAGTGGAAAAACAAGAAGGTAAACAAAATGAACACTTTGAATAAACAATCTAAAGCAAATGGAGGGGCAGGATCAGTGACAGTAATGTGGAAACATGCTAATGTTGAGATAAAAAAAAAAAAAAAAAACCTTCCCCAAACTGTCACAGATACTTATGCCCCAGCACAAAAGGAATTCTTTGGAAGTTTGGAAATCCATATATGGATTTTTTTTCTCCCCAAGTATTATAGCATTTAGCATTTTAGAGCTCCTGGAACCATCAAAGCGTTGTCAGCTAATTAAGCCTTCCAGTCCTTTGCAAAGTATTATTTCCCCCACTCTGTGTAAGGGGAAACCTGAGGTACAGGAAAATGAAGTGACTAGCTGAAGGTCACTCAGAGATTCCATCATAGCATTAAAATGAGAACTTAGGTCCTTTTATGGCCGAGCACTACTTTGCTCATGACTCCCAACTGCCATTGCAAGAACACAGCTACTGAAGGATGTTTAGAATAGCTGCTTTTACAATGTTTCCATTTGGAAATGGGCACATCTGTAGTCTTGCTAGTACTGCAACCCAATGGTGCAGGGAAAGGCAGGGGATCTTAATTTGGCATGCACATCCAAACTGAACCTGGATACCAAACTTAAAATTAATCCCTAATACTCAGGATTCTGAGAGCCAGCCTTCCATATCTTACTTTCATTGCCTGTGTGATATTTCATCTATTCATCACAGTTAGGGTGTCCAGACTGGAATAGGCTCCCTCCAGAGGTGGTGCAATCACTAACTCTGGAAATCTTCAAGAGACAGGACGGTCACATTACTGGGTTCATCTGACCCCAGTTGTCTTTCCTGCCTGGTACAGGAGGCTGGACCCGATAATATTCCAAGGTCCCTTCCAGCCTTACAATTAATGAATCTATGAATCTGCTCCTGTTTTCTATTTGCTAAGGTCTTCTGCAATTGAGTTCTTTTATTACTTATGTTATGATAGCACCTAGGGACCTCCACAAAAACAAGGGCCCCTGTATACACAGAGACATAGTAAGAGCTGGTGCCTGCCTTGAAGAATTTACAGTCTAAAGCGGTGTTTCTCAACCAGTGTGCCATGGCACAAAAGTTTGCAGTCAGAAATGAACAGGGGTGCCACGGAATTTTTGCCATGGCAATGAGCTACAATAGGTATGAGGATGGGGAACGCCTTAACAGGTGTGCCACAGAACATTTTTATTAATGTAAGGGTGTCTTGGGTTGGAAAATGTTGGGAAACACTGGTCTAAAGAGATAGTGCATGGGAAAGAAAACAAAGTCACCAAAAGGGAAGTGATTCACCCTGTTTCATGCAGTAGGTTAGTGGGAGCAATAGAATCTAGGGCTCCAGTGAAGTGAAGTGAAGAGCAAGTTTTACCACAGACTTCAGTGAAACCAGAATTCCCTCCCCCTTTTCCCCTCCACCACCACCCAATCTTCTGATTTCTTGGCAAATTTAAATCTGGGGTAACTTCATTTGGATAAGTCCAGATGTATGCCTGAAAGCTGAATTTGGCCCTGCATCTTACACCATTCAGCAGCAGACTTAATATGAATGATCAGTAAGTTTCTCATCTTTACTAATGCCTACAAAAAGAAAGCAAGAAAGTTTAGGTTAAAAGTTAGGGACAGAAAAAACAGTCTTTCCTCCAAAGGTTGTTGAAAGTACTGCTTGCACAATGAATTGCACAATGAATTCAGAAGGTTTCAGCTGCCACGTTAGTGGAGGCAGCTTGTTCCTTCTTGTTTTCTCCTTGTTTGCAATCCCTGTGGCATTCTGCCTTTCCAGCTGTATCTGCTTAAATGTTTATCTGGAAAAAAAAAGAGCTCACCCCAGTTCTTTGGTGTTGCTGCTTCTCAGTACAGCCACCATTCTGGATGACAGACACTACTCTGTTCTTTTCAATTAATGGGCTTTGCATAATACATATACAGTATTTAGGGAAAACAAACACTAAAACACAGCTGCTAGAACATCTGAAAGGAGACTGTTATTTGATCAACACTCAATATTATGCCACAAATCTGCCTTCTCCTTATGCACCAACTGGGGGAAAGTCGCTGCTGTCTGACAATCCTGTTTGTCATTAGAAAGCTGACACTGTCCTGTTCCCAGCTGAACAGACCGAACTCTAGCAACTGCTCTGCTCTGTCACATCCTCCATTTGCTTGTAACTGTGGCAACTGTAAGTAGGGAGTAAGGAGATGGAAAGCTGTAGTCCACAGCAAGTCGTGTGGCTGGCTGTTGGCTAACTGATGGCTACGTGGCCTTCTCTGATAGAAAATCCCCAAGTAAAGAGCACATGCTGCACATCATTGATGAATTTCACTCCTTGACATTTCTGCGATAAGAAAATGAGAAGACAGGCAGCATTTGACTTTTCTAATACATTTAGACAAATTCCAGGGCTGTTATATATGTTTTCTAACTCAATATCTCATTTTACATGCTTTAAAGATTTAATAGTAACTTTCAATGTAAAGTTCCTCAGCCTCTCTCTGCCATCATATATCTTCAAAAGTAAAATATCACCCCACTTCCACACAGAATATGCCAAAGCCAAACTGAATTGCCAGGGTACCCTAGCCATAGCCCAGAGGCCATTAAAACCAAAATCAGGTCTGAACTATAGTATTTATAAATATTATTTAAGAACAGGGAGGAGCCTGTGGTGTACAGGAGGTCAGAGTGAATGATCATAGTGGCTTCATGCTCTATGAATCTACACAGTTCATAAGCATATGGGGCAGAAGTTGTCACTTTGAGCACAGACAGGAGATATTTGTTGTGCAATTGGCCCCTTAAAAGTGCTTGACAGCTGAAAGCAGCTGCAGAGTGCTTTAAAACTCCCTGATTGAGCAACAAATTAACCCTCATTATATGAAGGTTCAGATAAAGGCACTCTAAAGCGGAGAGCCTTCATTAACTTCTGTCTGCTTGGGCAGCTGGAGCTGATGCAGCCTAGACCCACTCCCATTGGTGGGGATGAAGGGAGGAGAGGGAGTACATGCTAGGGTTTGACCAGCCTGTGCTGGGGGTGTGGATTGGAGTTCCACCTGAGGTGGAAGTCTTCAATCCACCTGCCCCCACTCGAGCACAGGTTGGGAAAATCCCAGCCTGAGCTCCCCCACTTCCTTCTCTCCCCACCTCCCATTATGCAGACACCATGGAAGCTGGGAGGTGGAGAGCAGGGCTAGGGGAGAGAAGCTGCAGACACACAGCTCCTTGGCTGGATCAGCTCCAAAGTAGAGCTCAATCCCACACCCTCCCTACCCAACAGTGAATATCTGTTGGGTCAGGAGGGATGGTTTAACTCATGATACTTTCTGTGAAGTACCTTGAGTTAGACCAGGGAGCTGCACATCTGTCAGTGCCCTTTTTATTTCTCTGTTTAGTATCCAGTGGAAACTCTGATTACCCTTCACTGGCTTCTTTAGGATACATCAATTAAAAAATAAACAATAAAGAAGAAAGGAGTTTAGAGGATGAGAAGTCCCTATCCTAGGAACAGCTGCCACTCAGGAATTAGATCAGGCTGGTAGAGTTCTATGGACAGGAGTGGTGTATTAGGGTCAAGCCTATTATATGAGCAAAATCCAACTCTCATCTCAAGGGGAAGAAAGTAGGAGTGTTACTAGGGATTAGGTACAGGATTCTAGGATCACTATATCTGCTCCTTGGCTTAAGCACTAGCTCACTATAGATAAGTCTGTTTTTCCTTTGTGGTAGTCCCAAAATCCCTGCTAAATATCAAGCCCTTCCCATTCACTTCCCCTCTTTGTTGTCTGCATGCTAAAAAAAATATTGCGTGGCCACTGATAGATCAGTGTTGGGCAAGCAGTTATGCTCTTCTGATAAGTATGCTAGAGATTCTGACAGTCACCTTGGACACATGCCAGAAATAAATTATATTACCTTTTCTAGCACATGGTGGGGGACTTATGTCTAGGAGAGTGGGCTCAGGATAGCCAGGGAAGCAGTATACAAAAACTCCTGAGACCCTGGGAAAGCCACCTGAACCTATCTATACCACTGATTCCCTGTTCATGAAATAATACTTACCAGCCACAGAATGGGTGATGCGCTTAGTCATTTATTAATTTTTATTAATATGACATTTATATTGTGGTTGTACACTAGTAGTTCTGCTCATTTAAAACCACTTTATTCTGGGTCAGGACATCTTTATGCTAGAGGTTGTAAGAACAGAGAACAAAAAAGATTGACCCTGTCCTAAAGAACTTGTGGAGCCTTTAGAAGTCTATGAATGAAGGGCATTGTATGTAAGTGTAAAGTCAAACCAAATTAGAACACATCAAAGGACTGATTTTTGCCTAGCATTTCACTATTGGTTGGCAGCCACAGCTCTCTCTCTCTCTCTTTCTAGCAGGTATTTTTATTCCATGCCTATCATCACTATATCGGGTTGCCTTTACTCAGCCATCAAGCTGGGGAGACCTCAAAGATTTCAATGAATCCTTAAGTGGCAATCAGCCTTTTGAAGTCCTTGCCAGTGAAAGAGAGAGAAATTGCTCCCCAGCTAGAATACAAGCATTCAGGTTAATTTCCATTCACTTCTACCAACAAAAAGAGGCAAGTATAATTGTAAGGCTGCATTCCTTGCATAATACTAGCTTATCAGTGGAAATCTAAAGCTAAATAATTACTTTTTAAAACAGCAAGTGCACTTAATCTGATGTGCACACACCTCCAGGGGCTCCTGCCGTGTTAAACTAAGGTTGGGGTAGCTTTTAAGTGAAGCAGCTGATATTTTAGCTCCATTCTAATTTAGTAATGGCAATTTGTGCAATTGATGGCATGTTGCCATGACTTATTATCTCTGAAGGCCTCCCTTTGCTCTGCATCTCTCTTGTTTAGTGAGGCCTGATTCAGAAACAGCATTATTGTTTCTTCCAAAACTAGTGGAATGAAAAGAATCAGACAGCTTTTACACAGCATTGCTGTAAAACCCATTGTTAAAAAATAATGCTCATATTCTCAGTGCTGCATTTGATTTCTAAAACTGTGCTCACTTGGCACAGTTTGACCAGTGGAAGCATAGAATCTTAGAACCCCAAGTTTGCTAGATGCCTTACTGAGGTGGGGATGCCTAAATGAGGTCCTGGTTCTAGGAAGTATTCCTGTTCAGCAAGGCTTTCAAGTATGTGCTTAGACTTAAGAATGCATAGAATACTGCTGAAATCCACATGATTTAGCACAGGAGTAGATGTAAGCATGTAATAACAGGCTTTGCTGAATACAGGTGGATTTAAGTACATGCTTAAGCGTTTCTTGAGTTGTAACCTGGGTAGGTTGTACGGCAGGCATGACAGCTATGATAGTTTACAGAGAAGAATTCTGGAGCCTAGGCAGACTCAGTGGGTAGGTAGCTTCTGGCAGATTTCAGATGTATCCATATTCCATGTTGTGGAGATGCACCTTCAGGGTGAATTGAAACTCTTCCTAACAGGATAATAATGGGTTTTGGCAGGTGGGTGGTGTGGGGTTTTGGTAATGAAGAGCTGCACTTAAATATCTTAACTCAAGTGTTAAAAGCATATATACATTCAGACTAACAGGCTGGGCTGGGGATACTCTGGGTAGTCAATGAAGGAAGAGGGTGGCCCCTTAGCTTACTACCAGGTAGTCCTGGGAAGATCAATGCCTATCTTCATTTTTCATGTGAGAGATGTGAAAGATGCAGACCTAGATTTTTAACAAGGGAGGTTTTAAACTAACAGATAAAGGTGTAGTGAGGTCCAATGGCTGGAAGATGTAGTCCACACAATTCAAACTGGAAATAAGATGTGCTTTTTTGATGTCAGCATTGGATTAACATGGGATGTGCTGGATTCTCCATGCTTTAAGTCTAGATGCCTTTGTGAAAGGTTTGCTCTAGTTCAGCTATGGGATATTGAGATAAGTACTGGAATGACCAAATGCTAGGTTTTTGGTTGTAGCTGTATTGGTCTAAGGACGTAGGCAGGCAAAGTTCTTTGAGTAGATGTGATTTATTTTATTAGACCAAATGAGTAGTTGGAAAAAAGTTCTTGGAAAGGTTTTGGGTGCAATCACCCTTTTTCAGGCAAAGGGAGTCTCTGCTGGTCTCATTCCTTGGAGTCTCAGACCAGCAGAGACTCCCTATGCCTGAAAAAGGGTGACTGCACCCAAAAGCTTGGCAAGAGCTTTTTTCCAACTACTCAGTCGGTCTAATAAAAGATACCTTGTCTACCATGAATGACGCATGCCCCTGGAGACTGGTGTGGCATGGCAACTGCCCGTAGGTGGCGGCAGTGGCAGCAGCAGCAGTGGGAGTGTGGTGGTGGTGAATGGGCAACTCCAGCAGGCAGCCGTAGCAGTGCAGTGTTGGAAGCAGGGGGAGGGGATGGCAAGCACCAACAAGTGGTTAGCAACCACCCACAGACGCCACTGGCAGCATCGGCAGCAGTCAGTGGCAATCGGTGACCACCTGCAGATGCCACTGGCAGTGTTGGCGGGGGGGGGGAGGGGGGGTGAGTGGCGACTGCCCACAGGCACCACCAACAGCATCGGTGGTGGCCAATTACAGGGTGTGCACCGCTAATTTCAGGGGGTGCACGTGCACCTGTGTGCACTCTTTATGCATCTCCAGTGACATCTATTCAAAGAACCTTGCCTGTGGAATGACCACATGAGATTTTCTAATTTGTGTCAGGTCAGCCTTGATGGTCAGAAGGGTCCTTTCTAGACGTCAGTCTCTACAGACAATCACAGACATCTGAAAGAAAAGCAGAGCCCTCAAAGCAAACTCAACAGACAAACACAGAACTCTCATAATGCCATAGGCTATCCCTATATTTTGCCTATCAGATATCTTCAGTATAGAGTCTAAGAGCTAAATATAAAATTATTTTCTTACATTCCCCCTGCTTCTCTCTCTACTGTATATATACTTCTTCCAGATAAAACTACACTAAATGTATTGAATTTACTAATTAGAATAGCAGTTACTAATTAAGTTTAAATTCCAATGTTCCAATCAAATTTTATTTCCTAATTGTGCTACATTATCACTAATTAGAATAGCAGTTTTTACTTAATGGATTATATTTAAATTAAGATGCCTCCATCCAATGTTTTTTCCTACTTACATTTTAACTAATTGGTACAGCAATTATTAAGTTAGGTTTAAATTGAAATATATCAGGCTGGTAGGGAATCATATGATAGCATGCTTACAATCTGTATGAGACTAGCAGGGATGATTAAGATGCAGTCCAGTTAATTAGTTTTGAAATCAAAATAATTTCCTAAGTGTCTGAATAAAATTGAATGTATACTACTCCCCTGCCACTGTAAAGGAGAAGCTTGTAATAGGCTCAATATGGAGACAGCGTGGACATTATTATTATTAATCAGCTCAGAGATACTGCGATCAAGCAAGAATATTTAGACCTCGATTCAAGAAACCATTTTAAGCATGTCTTTCAGTGCCACAGCATTTACGCATGTTGGAAGAAAATTGCTAAAGGAGTAAAGAGAACTTACATAGCCAAGTCAATGGGACCTGAGCATCTAACTTATATTTTGTCCCATTTACATTGGACATTTACATTAAGCATGTGCTTAAATGTTCCCTGGAAAAGTGATGATTTCCTGGATCAAGTCCTTACAGAATGAAATCTTTTTGTCCATCAGCATGTCTGCTGTTGTTATTTTTAGTAAGGCTTTAAACAGTTTGTGCCACAGCTATATTTTGAATCTGATTTGCCAGTGAGGTCATTGCATTAGTTTACATGGCCATGGATGTTTGTGTGAGGTTACACATTGAGCATTGAGCATTATAACATCATTGTGCCATTGATGCCTTTCCAAAGGGAGTATTGTTATTGAAACAACAACCATTCATGATTAATAAGTGACAAATTTGTGACATTAGACTGCTGCCCTGCCCCAGGAGCTAGTGTAGAGGTGCACCATGCCAAAAAGAATTCAGAAATTGGCAATGCCATCTGGAACACAGGGAGAACATAGTTGTTGCTGAAGATGGCTTGCCATGTCCCACCTTTTGCTGTTGCTACTCCTGAGGGGCCAAAAGAAGCAGGGAAAATTGTTAAAAATGCATGAGGGATGATGAGATCCAAAAGGTTCAAAAGGCTGGAACCAACCAAAGTAGAGACAGTAGCATGGCTATTTTGGGCCAGCCCCCATTCTGTCACTGTTATGTTTGTTGAACGTTACCCCGCTGCATCAAACACTTCCAAGCAATTGGATTGCAGGGTCTTGCATAGGTGTGAAATACCAGTAATTAAGGGTCAGCCATAGCATTGCAGCCTTGCCTACTGACTGGTTGAGATAATTCTACTTCAACACGAATGTTAAGATGTTAATAATACAGATCTTACTTGTGTTCACGCACATGGACATGCACACCACCATATTCGCATAGACAGCTGCACAGATTTGTGACATGATCCCTTTCATGCAATCAGATTTGCATGTACACACTGATGAGACATTACCTTCTGTGCGCTTGAGCCCAAGCTTGATCACATTTTCAGGAGCTGTAGGATGTTCCTATGGAAACTATGGCTTTTATTTACCATGAGCCAATATGTCTGTATAAATCAGGACTGAGAGCAAGCTCTGAGTCAGAATACCAGCACTACTAAGAAAGAAACAAATGTATAATAACAGGGAAAAGAAATTACATAAAGATATACCAGTGATTCCACAATTATAATGTTATTGAGCAAATGAGGTAAGATATAATGAACAAATTGAGAACTATATCATATAAGCAGCCCTTTCTGACACCAGGTGGTATTTAAAATAACTCAGCCACAAATAAAGTGCACAGAAACTAAAAAAAGGAAACTGCAAAAAATCATATGAAACAAAAAAGTGGTGATTCACAAAAGAAGGCTGTGTTAAAGGTAAATTTAGAAGATAAACTTTAACTAAAATGTAGAGGTTTTAAATCATGACCCAATATTTAAAAGAACTTGGCATCACCCAGAAATTTTTATTTAGATGAGTATAAAGATTTTCAGTGAGTATAAAGATTTTCAAAAACAGTCAGTCTAACAGTTTGGGTGGGAAGGGGGGTGGGGGTTGGGGGAGGTTGCATTAAGTTGCTGGGTGTTGAGTCTTTTAAAAAATATGGTTACTTTAGTCAGATGCCTAAATGGAAACTGTGCATTTTGGAAAATCTAGCCCCGTTTCTGATGCTGCACACTTTTGAAAGAGTAGTCTTCTCCTTGCAGGTTTTAATAAGGTAAAACACAGACACCTGAAATTCAGTTCCTCCTTCTCATATTCACCAAGCACTTAGTTTTAGGGAACCCACAACTGCTGATAAGTAGTGGTGGGGGACTCCCTCCTGAGGGGCATTGAGAGTCCCCTCTGCTGTCCAGACCCCCTAGCCTGGAAGGTCTTCTGCCTCCCTGGGGCCCGCATCAGAGACATTGTGGCAAGGATCCCCAGGCTAGTCCAGTCCTCTGATTACTACCCCAAGCTCCTCATCCATGTGGGAATGAATGACATGGCCAGGAGCAATCCAGATCAGATCAGGAGTGACTACAGGGCTCTGGGGTCTGGGCTCAAGGGGTCAGGGGCCCAGGTAGTCATTTCTTCTGTGCTCCCAGTTGTAGGCCATGGTCCGAGGAGGGAAGGCTGTATCAAGGAAGTCAACTGACAATTCTGATGGTGGTGTCACCAAGAGGGCTTCGGTTTTCTTGACCAAAGCACACACTTCAGGGACAGAGGACTCCTGGGAAGGGACAGCATCCACCTCACGCAGAGAGGCAAGTCCCTGTTCTCAGCCAGGATGGCCAATCTTCTAGATAGGGCTTTAAACTAAGTTTGCTGGGGAACGGGGAAACACTGACTAGAGCTTACCCGTGGACTAACATACAAGAAAGCTCCATAGATAGGGACACTAGGAGAGCCACTCTTGAGAGAGCTGAGGGAATAACACTCCTCCAGCATGACAAGAAGCCAAGGGTCTCAACAGTGTGCGGGCCGGGGACGAGCCAGGCCTGTCTTTGCGCAAGCGGGCTGTGGCCAGCAGCCTGGGCACGCAAGGCCGGAGGAGACCGTATGGCGGCAAGGCATGCACGGGCTAGAATTAGTCACAGAGGCGTAATGGTTGATTTAAAGATTATTTACTTACACCCAAGATGGTCGCGGTGTAGGCTGGACAGTTTCCAGGTGCAGCTCCGCTTAAATCCTTGTTGGAGGACTACGACAAATTCGGTTCTTTGGCCCCGGAGTTGTTAAGGCTCCGCGGGTTCGGCAATTTCTTTCCCACGGAGTTGTCGAAGCTCTGTGGGTTTGGTTCGGCTCTCTGGCCCCGAAGTTATTAAAGCTCTGTGGGTTCGGATCTTGAGTATATAGGAAAGGGATACGTCTAGGATTGCGCTCGGTGATGGGGAGAGGCCAGAAGCTGTTTAGACCTTTGTTGCCTTCTTAAGAAATGCGTTGGGTCCGTAAGGATCCACAGCGCTTAGAGATCTTCACGCTCTCTGATTTCTCTCCAACTTGGGCGGAAGCCACCCAAGCTCTTTATACGGCTAGCAAGCCAATTGCTAGCCGCCACGTGTGCATGTATTAGAATCGGCCAATAACGTGGCACGAATCTTCATACAAATGGCGGGAACTCCTTTGCACCGTGCATTTCCGAGATGCGAAAGAAATGCACCATTCAAGGAAGCTGCAATTTAGCGGGAACATAATTTAGCAGTGCCGAAGCACACACAAACAAAAACTCACAACTTTGGGTTGTGACAAACAGGAGGACTAAAGTGCCTGTATACCAGTGCCAGGAGCATGAGGAACAAGCAGGAGGAGCTAGCCCTCCTGCTTTCCAATGGACAGTAGACCCAGTAGAGATTAAAGAGACCTGGTGGGACTCCTCACATGATGGGAGAATAGCCATGGGGGGCTACACCCTGCATAGAAGGGACCAGGTAGGGAAGAAAGGTGGAGATGTAGCTTCTGTATGTAAATGTGCTATACACCTCCTTGGAGGACAACATCAGCTCCAAAAAAGAGTGGCTTGAAACCCTCTGGGTCAAGCTGAGAGTGGGGAGCACAAAGAGACCTAATTATAGATGTCTACTACAGACCACCAAATCAGGGGGAAGTATTCAATCTGGAGTTTGCCCACGAACTGATAGAGGCTGCACGTGCACTGGACATGGTCGTCATAGGTGATTTCACTTATCCAGACATCTCTTGGGAGGAAAGCTCAGCCAAGTCAGACCAGTCACATTCCTTCCTGACCTGCACTGAAGAGCTCTTTCTGGCTCAGGAGGTATACGGACCAACCAGAGGTAACGCTCTCCTAGACTTAGGCCTGGCCAAAGGAGATGACCCGGTGACCGACTTAAAAATAGAGTGTAACTTGGGCAATAGTGACCATGAAACCATCAAGTTCATTATCTGTCACAAGGCAGACAAATCTGATAGCAGGGTTGAAGTCTTGGACTTCAAAAATGCAAATTTCAACAAGCTCAGGTCACTAGTAGGGCAAGTGCTGCAGGACCAGGGACCAAAGGCAAAAGATGTGCATGAATAGTGGTCGCTCCTTAAGGACATGATCCTTGAAGCACAAAGGAAGTCCATTTCCATGCAGAGAAAGGGCAGCAGAAGGGCTGTGAAGCCCTCCTGGCTAAACAGGGAAATCATGATCCTCCTTAGAAAGAAGAAAGTGATGTACAAACAATGGAAGCTGGGGACAGGCCCCAAGGAAGACTATACAACAACAGCTTGCACGTGTAGGGAACAAATTAGAAAGGCTAAGGTGGTGACTGAACTTAGATTAGCAATGGGAATCAAGGACAACAAAAAGTCCTTCTTTAGGTATGTAGGGAACAAGAGGAAAGCAAATGGGAGTGTGGGGCTACAGCTCAACAAGTCAGGACAGCTGGCTACCGACACTCAGGAGAAAACTGAATTCCTGAATGACTACTTTGCCTCGGTATTTCACTGGGCCATGGGGAAAATCATGCTGGATAGGGTACAAAATGAGCAGGGCAGAAATGACTGCCTGCCTACTGTTTCCATGGAATTGGTATGTGATCAATTAAAGAAATTAGACATATATAAGTCAGCTGGACCGGATGAACTCCAATCAAGGTTGCTGAAGGAGCTTGCCGACATCATTGTGGAGTCCCTAGTGAAACTGTTCTAAAACTCATGGTGCTCTGAAGAGGTCCCTGAGGACTGGAAGAGGGCCAATGTTGTGGCCATCTTCAAGAAGGGGAGGAGGGAGGACCCAGGTAACTATAGGCCAATTAGCCTAACTTCTATACCAGGGAAAATCCTGGAAAAATGTAAGGAGCCTATATGTGCTAGGCTTGCAGAAGGTAGGATTCTGAATGACAGCCAGCATGGCTTCATCACAGGCAGGTCTTGTCTTACCAACCTCATCTCCTTTTACAATCAGGTGACTTACCACCTGGTTAAAGGAGAAGTGGTGGATATTGTATACCTTGACTTCCAAAAACACTTTGACCTGGTATCCCATGATGTTCTCACATGAAAATTGGAAGACAGTGGGCTTAAATGTGAGACGGTTAGGTGGGTATGAAGCTGGCTGTGGGGTAGGACCCAGAGAGTCAGAATGAACAGATCTGTGTCATATTGATGAGAAGTGGGCAGGTGAGCACTGGTGTCCTGCAGGGGTCAGTGCTTGGTCCTGTACTTTTCAAAATCTTCATCAGTGATTTGGACAAGGGGGTTAAGAGCTCACTGGCCATGCTCACAGATGGCACCAAGTTATAGGGAAGCATGATCACGCTTGAAGAAAGGTTATAGATACAGGCAGATCTAGATAGGCTAGCAAGCTGGGTAAGTCAGAACCAGATGAAGTTCAATGTTGAGAAATGTAAAGTGCTCCACCTGGGCACAAACAATTCCCTGCACACCTACAGACTTGGCAATGCCAACCTGACCAGCACTATGAATGAAAGAGACCTGGGGGTAAATAATAGACCACAGCAGGAATATGAGCTGGCAGTGTGACTCTGTTGCCAGCAGGGCAAATAATACTCTGGCATGCATCAATCGATGCATCTCCATCAAGAACAAGGAGGTGATTTTTCTGCTCTTCTCAGCATTGGTGAGATCCCAACTGGAACACTGTGTCCAGTTCTGGGCGCCACACTTTAACAGCGATGTGGTACAACTTGAGAGAGTCCAGAAAAGGGCCACTCATATGATTAGAGGTTTGCACGGCAAGCCATACAAGAAAGGACTGATGGACCAGGGACTCTTCAGCCTGAAAAAGAGAAGGCTGAGAGGGTACTTGGTAGCAGGTTACCACTATGTCAGCGGAGTACATCAGGGGCTCAGTGAACTACTGTTCACCAGGGTGCCCTTGGGGAGAACCAGGGATAATGGCCACAAACTCTTGGAAGACCATTTTAGGCTCAACATTAGAAAAAACTTCTTCACAGTTAGGGTGTCCAGACTGTGGAATAAGCTCCCTCCAGAGGTGGTGGAATCACCTAACCTGGAAGTCTTCAAGAGGAAACTGGATTGTCATCTTGCTGGGGTCACCTGACCCCACCTGTCTTTCCTGCCTGGTTCAGTGGGCAAGCCTTACAATTTATGAATCTAAGTCCCCTAAAATATTGAACTTGAAATTAAGGAAATAATCAATGGAAAAGTACTTAAGTGAGTCAGAAGAATCAGCTTGAGAGGCAGGAGGTGATAAACCACTCTAAAAATGAACAATTTGAAAGACTGAACTTGTCCTTCATTGTAATGCTGCAATAGCTGTGAAGGCAGATGTTGTGTGATGATATTTTTAATGTTGAACTACGAGGAGATTTTATCCATTTTCATTCCAATTTACTCTGACTTTGCAAAATAGCTCTGACAAAGTGCATTTCCTTCTTTCTGCGTGCTAAGCATTCAGATTCATATGAATATAAACAAAGGTGGAAAGCCCACATTATAGTTTTTCCTCTGCTATAAATGCAAAGGAGCCACATGAGCTCCTTCCCATCCAAGATTTTTTAAATGATCTTTTTAATTTCTATTGACTAAAGCTTTGGACCGTATCTATAGTCACAATTAAAGAGAGAGCAAAAGGGAAAGGAAGAAGTGTATGTACGATGTTTGGGCTTAATATTAGATGCATATTGTACCTAAAAATGGATCTACCATCTGCTTTCTGCTACACTCCACAATACGATAGGTGGAAATCTTAGGTTGGATTCTCAACTGGTATGAATTCATTGAGTTAAGCAGGTATTCAGCCACAGAGAATCTGGTGCATTATTCTATCCTGGCAATGACTGCCTTTCACTAATGGAGCCTTAGACAAAATATTGGCTATAAATTGATAAAGTTATTTGCAGGAAGTACCATCAGTGAGACAGTAAAAGATCTGGTGGGATTATTTTTGACAAAGGAGGTACCATCAATGATCAAAATGTGCAACTTTGGTGCAGCCAAACAGTGGAGGTCCATCAGTTTGCTGATGTTTCCACTGGAAATGTTGTTTGAAGTAGTCTTCCACAGTCTTAAGCATGCTGGTTTACATACTGCTCTGGGATAAAAGACCCATGAAAGACTCAAATCCATGGTCTCCTTGTTTTGGAAAGATCTGGCATGAAAAACTCTCCTTTGAGTCAACCCAGGGATTTGAACCAGGGATTGCATCTAACTCCAGTTTAGATAATGGTGACAAGTACCAAAATACGCCAATGAGGAATTTGAGTTCTAATCTGAAAATGGCTATACACCTAAGGGTCTCTTGTATGGAGAACTCTTTACAGGAAGAAGACCAAATGAATATCCTGTTCTCTGGTTCAGAGATGCTTCCAGGAGAGATATGAAGGCAATGAATACTGAACCAAACAACTGGAAGAAGACTGCTGAGGATTGAAGCGCTTGGAAACAGTTTATTAAGTGTGGAATAAAGGCTTTTGAGGAAAGAAGAGCCCAAGAGAGGAAAGAAGAAACCTCAGGAAGACCCTTACATCACATGCAGGATTGTTAGATATGAACTTCACCTGTGCAGAAGAGACTGTCACTCAAGAACTGGGCTCTACAGCCACACTTGCAGATCAGTGAGCTGATGCCATATTTGACACAATTCTATTGGCTAGAGAGACAGACAGATGTCTACTACAACTAGACATTCTTGAAACTGTTCTACAGTTTGTCAAAATCATTCAGAAGGGTTTGTTACATTTCAGTGCAAGAGGAGACCAAATTTTAAAACCTTTAACACTTTCATGAAACAAAACTATTGCCCTCTTTCCAGTAATATCTATAGGGTATAAACTGAATGTAAAATTATGCAATTTTAATATTCCATAAAGAAATGAAGAGTGTAACTGTATGTAATTGTGTACCAAGTTGTGACAGCCAGCAGGCAAAATGCAACACATGGATGGCAGAATCTGGTCTCTGATGTGTTATATTTATTGCTTAAATTTTTTAAATTAAAAAGATAATGTGTCATTTTTAACACAGGTTAAAAATAGTTTACCAAATCCAAATAGACTGCAACAAGCTGTGTTTAGGCAGATTTTGTTTAAATGTGGTTTTGATGAAGAAATGCCCCTTCCCCCAGAGGTGGTAAAGTCACCTTCCCTGGGTGTCTTCAAAAGGCAAGTGGACTCTCACCTCGCTAGGGTCATCTGACCCCAGCAGTCTTTACTACCTTGAGCAGGGGGGCTGGAACTGATGATCTCTGAGGTCCTGTCCAGCCCCTACCTTCTTCTATGAATCTTCTATGAATCGATTAATCTTCTATGAATCTATTAATCTTTTGCCCATTGGACTAAAGCTACTGCACATTAGCACAGATGAATACTTTTTGTGTGGTTTAATGTCTGTTGGACCAACCTACTGCACATTAGGGCATTAGAATGGTTTTTGCCAGGTGCACTAATGCTCAGTAGAATCATTCCAATGGGCATTAAGCATCTTGTGTAGGTGTGCCTGGTATTATGCAAATATGTCCTTGAAACAGAATGTTTAAACAATCATTCTGATAAACTTAAGATAGGATGGTGCATAGAGTACTGAATGCAGATCTTTTCCCTATATCTCTGTCTCTTGAATCACCTGTTGCTAATAGAACACAACAGACACAAGTTCCTCTGAAACCAGCAGAGTGCCAGTCCCGCAGCTCTGCCCACCGGCACCCTCAGGGGCTGCTGCACCCCGCCGGGCCCGCCCCCGCCCCTCGCCAGGGGTCGTATTGCACTTTGACTTGGAGGGGGCTACAAAAAAAAAAAAGACTGCCCCTCAGGATGCCGTAATAAAGCTGGACCTCCCCCGCACTTTATGATTTTCAAATCTCATAGGGCCGCTCTTGTCTCTTATGGGTGCCCCAAACTCCCCCATAATTCGAACCCTGCCTTTCTCTGTCAGCTGCCCCTAGGCAGGGAGGTTGTGGCCCAACTTCAGTGCAGGAGCCAACCAGCAGGTTGTGAGGGGCGTGATGGGTTTTGGCTGCCTTGCAGCAGTTTTTAGTAGGTGGTGGTGAGGAGAGAGGTTGGGGAAACCTACCCCTGAGTACCAGCTTTGTCAAGTGAGGTGTCCGTGCCTGCTTGGGGGCTGGACTCTCTTGGTTGATGATTTCAGGACGCTGCTTCAACTCGAGATGGGTCTTCAGGACTGTGCCCTAGTTCTGGGATGGGGATCCCCCATGGCTTGTTGGAAGGAGCACAGCACTAGGTGTTTTGTACTGAGCTGCTTACTAATAACACAGATGATAACACATATCCTGCCTTCTCCCTCCCCAACTCTGAGCTGTTACCGCTGCCCTCAAGACTGGAGCCTCCAGCCAGCTATCGTTCTTCTTCCGTCCGTCCATGGGGTGGTTCTGAAACCATTGATGGGGTGGTGGTTTGAGATGTTTTCCAGCCTCGCAAAACTTGTGGGAGGAAATTTATTTTGAAGTCGGGTTTGGCTTAGGTTCAGGTTTTGAATTCAGGTTTGCTAGGAAGTGAAGTGGTAACTTCTGGCTAATAAATTCTGCAAAAATTACTTTAGCAACTCCTCAAAGAAAAAGGTGGCGGCAAGCTCAACCCCCCCCCCCCCCACAAACAAAACAGATGGGATGAATCATGGAGAACCATAGAATCCACACATGTTTTGCAATAGGAGTCAGGAAGGCCATTTAACAGGTTGACCTATGGCTCAAAGGGAAATTCTGCATGTCTTTGCTAGTATATTCTCTGATTCGGCAGTAGTAAATGTGGACATTAACTTCCAGAGATGACTCCTTTTACCACCAGAAAGATGATGGTGTATACATATTTGGGTTGGCGGTCATAGCATTGGCCAGAACAGCGGTATGAAACAGTGGTACATTTGCAGCATCATGGGGAAATATATTTGTGGGAGCAGGAATTTACCCTGCATCCTCCTTAATCTTGTTTTTAAAAAGGCACACAATACATCTCATTGGGCATGTCTACATGTGCATTTAAGCACGACTAAATTAGTGTGCATTAACTTAACGTGCAATAAGCAATTTTTGGCAGGTGTCTACACATGCAGGGACTTGGCATTAAAGTTAGTTCCAAATCCCTTCAACCCTGCCATGTGTCCCTAGTGGCTGGGTGGACCCAGCATTAAAGTTAGTCTCAGGTCATGTCTACATGTGCATTAATGCACTTTAACTAATTGCGACTAAATTTGATACCTACAAATGCAGGTATCAAATTTAGGTGCAGCTAGTTGCCATTTTTAATGAACATTAAGGGCACGCTCATGTAGATGTGTGCCCGTAATATGCGTTAAATTAGGCTAATACCCATTAACGCATCTTGTATAGACACATCCATTATGTTCTATACATGACATTTGTGGCAACCAGCTGCCAGCCACATACTTTAGGCTTTCTCTAGAGATTCATAAATGATGTGGCCATGCGGTCTGTGGCACTGCAAACATGTCTGCAGCACCACATATCACACAGTCTGGTGTTCTCAGCACTACAAGGGTGCACTGCCTATACATACACTGCTCTGTTTTTTTTTTCCCTTGTGTTTTTTTGACCGCTAGATATCCAGGGGCCAAACAAACTTGTAGGGAAAAAAAAATAGAGCAGCACATGCTTGAGCAGCATGCACTGCTGAAAAGTGGAGTCAGGCTGCCTGGAGCCATGCTGCAGCTGTTGGCCAGGCTCTGTGTGGCAGGATCACTGTGGCTACGTCCCCAGGAGGCCCCCAGGACCCCAGGTAAGGGTTCTGGGGCTAGCATAGTGCTAGCTCCAGCCTCCCCTACTGCTCCTGGGGAAACTTGCTGCACGCGAAAGCACACACGACATGGACACTACCTGGGGACAAGTAGCTGCAGTACAAGGTGCGTCATTGCTAGTTGTCCCCAGGGAACCAAATATCCATGCACATATGGATGTGCCCTATGAGAGAAGTTCAGTCCAGGGCTGCTCCTGGCACTCTGCCCTGATCTTCCCCCCTGCAGGAGCCAGAGGGAGCTCCAGGCTCCCCCAGGTGCTAGCCCCAGACTGGTAAAGGGACAGGGGTCAGGCCTATGCTCTGGGGAGCTGTGGGGAGTTGTCCTGGGAAGTGGAAGATGAGCAGCACTGGGACTGAGGGGGGAGACATGTTCTCCCCCCTCGGTCCCAATGCTGCTCAGTTCTTGCCTCCCTCCGGCACTGGGCAGGGGTCAAGCAGCATGTTTGTCCCTGGTCCTGGCACTGCTTAGCTCCTGCCTCACCCAGCACTGGGCAGGAGCCAAGGTGTAGGCTGGAGGATCCCGGCTCATCATTGCCCTCTCTCTAGCTGACTGCCTTGGGAAAAAAAGAATGCTGAGGTACAGAGGACAGTGCTCACTGAGAGATGGCTCTGGAGACCAGCACAGGGTCTGAGACTACCGAGTGGGCGGACACCTCCTTACCTTTCTTGATGACAGAATGATCCAGCAAGTTAATCCCAGCCTCCTCCATTGCCTGCAAGCAAAGTGAGGCAAGAGATCAGGGTGCTACTTCCACTTGAGCATGGGGCATTGCCCCAAGCTAATACCACTGAGCCGGGCTGCAGTCCCTCACTCCAGGACAGCTCCCCACTTCTCACTGGAGCTTGGGGCTTAGCCAGGCAGCATCTGTGGCCCCCGTCTGCTTGGGCTGACTGGAAGCAAATTGCTTCTTGTCAAGGTCTACACATTCACTTAGGCATATTAAACTAATAAATGTTTTCTAGTACTTGTCTCTGTCAGTACTAGCAAACAGCGCATTAGACTATTCTAATGTGCAGTAAGTGCTGTCCATGTGTAGACAGTGACGCTTTACTGTGCATTATGTTAGCCCAATGTTCAGTAAAGTATCTAATGTAGATGTGTCCAGTCTCTAACGAAGGCACTTAAATTCACAAAAAAAAATACCCAAATAATCTCTTCTGGGATAGCTACTGGCCACTACTCTACTCTGCACATTGGTGATGCATAGGGGGTGCACTACGTGCACCCCTGAGATTGGCTGTGGCAGCACCTGCAGGCAGTTGCCGACTGCTGCTGGCTGCTGCTAACATTGCTGGCAGCATCTGTGGCTGGTTGCTGATTGCTGGTTGATGCGCGCCACCCCCCTCCCCCCCACCAACACTGCCGTGGCCACCTGTGGGAGCTCCCTGTTTGGCCTGCCCCCACTGCCAACACCATTGCGGCCACCTGCGGAAGCTGCCTGCTCACCACCACCACGTCTCCGCTTTCACCCCTGCTGCCGTCACTTGCAGGCGGTCACCGTGCTCCCCCAGCCTTGGGAGGCATGCAACTTTCATGACTCTGCATGTCTGCTGGAGGAACCTGACTAAAACAGCTATCTGGGCATTTCCTTTGTTGAGGGAACTAGTTCAATGTCAATGGCTCCTGGTCCTTGCACTGTAGGGAGCAGATGATGTAAGTTCCAGGAATTCAGTGCTTGCAGGATGGCCCTAGCAGATTGTTTTATTGATGTGAATTAGGACAACACTGAGACTGCTCTAATGGGGCTACTTTAATGGGTGCCTCAGGGTGAACCAGTCTTCAGTTGCTTTAGGATTAGGAGACAGAACACCATGTATTTCCTTCTGTTGCTTTTCAGGTATTCCAAGTATAGGAAGCAGAAAACAAAAGAATCTGGATTTATACAGTACTTTGGAGCAGCAATCCTTTAGCTTTACAATAGAAAAATAAGCATGTTTCATGTAGTGGCTATAGGAAAGCCATGAGGTCCATGTCTTCCAATGACTTGCTCTTGCTGTGATGTGTAGTGCATTGTGCAGTTTACATTGCAAAGAAAGGAAAGAGAATGAAAGAGCTATAGCAATAATCACAAAAAGACATGGAACCTCTGAAAGCTGATGTTTTCAAGAAAAAGTCAGTTAAAAGTGACATCAGACTAAATTTATTCTGAAACTGCTGCTGTACCAACCCTAGCAACTGGTCTGTAAAGCCCAATTTCATCTTCAATAAAAAAAAATATTGATGAGGTTTTCAAAGAGACTATAGAAATTAGGATCTCTAATTCAATAACACTGGGGCATTTAGCTGTCTTAAACCCCTCTTGAAAATACACATTTGGGTTGGGGTCATAGTTCCTAAATTCCAAATCAGCTCATACTAAAATCACTGGCAATCTTCCCATTGCTTTTCCAAGGCTTCATAACATTTTATACTGACTTAAGTTCACCAATAGATTATATTTGCATAAAGGCTTTTTACATGTCTTCTACCTCATTTATTTCCAGGACAGTTTTCCATGTGATCTACAGAAATCAAATGTTCCAAAAACTATGTGGAAGCTATGGTTACTTAAGACAATATAAGTACTATTTTGCTGAAGCGACGAGATATATTTCTTCTGTATCAATAAAGCAGCCTGAAGCAAATATCTCCCAATTCTCAGTTTGAGCAGCAGGTCACAAAGCAAACCCAGAATCGAAACTAATGCAAAAAAAAAAGGAAGGGAATATAACATTTCAATGAGAGGCAGGGAAAAAATAGCTTTTCTACATGCATGACAAGAAAATCACTGAATAAAACAAATTCAACATCACTGCCAGCATGGCTTGTTGCCGAACAAAGTACAAAGCAGTGTGTGTGGAACGAAAACAAATAGAGTCACTGATTTCAAGGATGAAAAGTGAGATGCAGAAAGGAGGCAGGGGGTGTGGGGACAGAAGGAATCTACAGAACCATTTAGAGAAGGGAAAGAAAGTCAGACAGAGACCTTGTGTGAAAATGATAAACCAGGACCAGAATCAAAGACAGCTGTATACTGGTCTGTGAGTGCGGGACACAGACACACACACACACAAACTAACTCATTCAGCACTCAGATAGAATGTAAAAATAGCTAACAACTGCACAATATTGACTCCTTAGTATAACTCTGGGGGCCAAGCACACTTTCAAACATATTTTGCTCTATACTTTGTGAGTAGCTGCATTACATCATTAAAATAAGGAAATATTGCTCAAGACTTTGTCAGCTTTCAGTATAGGTTTGGGTACTTATGTACATCTTTCCCTTATGGTGTGGCTCAGCACCTTTTTTCCTGCCTGTATTGTTTCTGTTGGTGTTTATTGTTGATCAAAAAAAAATAAAGACATGCACAACCACAAGACAAAATGAAATAGAAATGGGTTATTTATATAGAGGATAGCAGCCACAATTTCTGCAGAGATTTTGTAGAATCATGGGGGCAGAAAGAGACATCTAGTTAACATGAGGAAGTTATCTAGTCCACCCCACTGCTCTATGCAGGTTCATCCTTATCTAAACTGTGCCAGACAAGTGTTTATTGGACTTGCACTTAAACATGTCCGGTGATCGAGATTCCACAGCATCCCCTGGTAATATACTCTACTGCTTACCGCCCTCCTCCTCCCCCCCCGCCAACATTAGGAAATTCTTTTTAATATATAACCTAATCTCTGTTGCTACAACTTAAACCCATTGCTTCTGTGAACATAGAGAGCAATTTGTCACATTCCTCTTTCTAACAAACCTTTTTTGTGTTTGAAGCCTATTGTAAATACCCCCTTTTTGCTAAGCCTAAATCAATGTCTTGCACCAAGTAGCATCTCAATTCTACAAGTGCTTACGCACATACTTAACTTCATGCCTTGTGCGTGACTTCAATGGGATTATTTTCAAACCCATGTGCAGGTATTAGCAGGATTGGCTTTAGCTGTGCATCTATAGTGTTGCAGAAACTGTCAAAAATATTCACTCCTCAGATACCAAGAGGATTTTTATGTATCTTGATTTTTTCACATTTTGTAGAAAATGTAATTTTTAAAGGTCACATCAACTTCTCCCCCCCCACCCCACCTTTTTTCCCATTCTATCAAAAAGGATGAGCTTGAGGGAGACATGCATAGGGCAAGGAGGTTAATTGATTATGCTTCATTGTGAGTTCCTAAAAGAAGATGACAAATTTGAGATATGACAGCATTTCCCCAGAAATTCCTCATTTTTTTCTTTTAAAAGTCATTTTTTCTTGAAAAATATTTGCTTGAAAGGTTTCAGGCAGTATGAAATTATGGTAACAGGAAATATCTCAAGGGAGTTCCTGTCATGTGCACTGTATTATTAGTGTCAATAAGACAAACAGCCTCTTTGATAAGGGGCTGAATTCCATGTGGCATATGCCTAGAATACACCTGTTAAGGCATAGCAGGTTGACATTCATAATTGGTCTATATTTTTTATTGAAATAAATTCATAATCAAGAACAAACATTTCTTCTCAGAGCTCCCTATCTTAATGTAAAGACTGTTATAAAAACACCATTTTTCCTAGGCCTAAATTAATATCTTACCCAAAATGTCCCAAATTAAGCAAATTATTTTCCCGTTGGACTCAGTGAGAAAACTTCCAGCAACATTAGTGGGAAATGAATTGGGTTAGTTGTGAGCATTTTGAATAAACGCTATCCACAACGGTTAGGCTTGTTAGGACTGTAGAGTTCTTATACCTAGGTTGATTAGATTTTCTTGAGTGAACTCCCCATTTCACAATGCAAGGAGTAAGCACATTAAAATACATTACAAAAACTGCAAATTAAAGAAACGGTATTCTTTTTGACATATACAGAACAATTACATCTCCATTTTCCATTGCAAGTAATGGATTTTGATATCTTCCATGTCATGATAATTTTGCAATGATATTATAGCCATGATGGTCCTGGAATTATGCCAAAGAAAAGGACTACTTTGGATGATATCTTTTATTGAACCGACTGCATAGTTGGGATAGTTAGATAAGCTTTTGAATACAAGAAATACTTCTTCAGGTCTGAATAACCTAATTCTTCTTCAGAACTGAAAAATAATGTCTTGCATTCAAAAGCTTGTCTAACTCTATCCCAAATGTGCAGTTGGTCCAATAAAATATATCACCCAGAGCAATCCTTGCTTTCTACATTTTCAAATTTTTCCATGAAAAGACTTTGAAAGTCTTTGATCAATGCTAATAAATTGATACCTTGGTAGGAATATATTTAAATTTGTTTCTGTGAAGTTTCATGCTTGCAATGCAAAGTGTTCAGTGAGGCAATTATGGAGAACAATTTATACAGCTAATTTAGCCTCTTTTTTTGTTTGTCAGTTATTTCAGAGCACACTTTGATTACCTCAAGTATATTCATTAGTCAAAATTATTGGACATAAAATGTTTTGTTTGACTGTATTTCAAACTATTGATTGCCTGTATACAGATGCCAGTGACTAACACTTTAAATATTTCTTATTTGTTTTGTGTGACTGATCACTCTATATGGCATTGTTTCTTTGTGCTGTGTGATTGGTCATGTGGTACAATTTGTGCCCCCTTATTTGATAACATAAACTTTAGTAAGTTGGAAAAGGATTTAAGTAAGTTATGCATAGTCACATGATACTTCTGTTTCATCTGAATAAGTGTTTCCCTGAATAGGTACTTCATTTCTCTTTTTCTGCAACCATTTTTTGCCATAAAAAATTCCCTTGCACTAATGTTTGCAGAAAGCAAATCAGCCAGAGCACAAATATTGTGAAAGTAAATTCAGTTTTCTATTTCAAACAATCCATGGCCATTCTTTTTTTACCCACACTTGTCCAGCTCTAACCACAGCTACTCTAAATTAATTAACACAGTTTCTGTAGTTGCATTACTTTTATTGACACCACATCTGCATGAGCATGGAAGAAAGCAGTTCCAAGCTAATTAAGAAGAGACGGGAATAACATCTAAATCCTTTCCCCCATGTGAACTTTTGACCCAAAAGGCACTGTACTAATGAGAGTTATTTCTCCCTAATCTGTTTGTACACAGCTATGACACTGCTCTATGTGTTGACACTGTCTACTTGTTGCCCTTGCTTTTGGGGGTTCTAAATTTGAACCATGACTAAATCTTCCAGGTTCTTACATGATGTAGGATGCATGGATCTCTTTTGGCTATCTGTGGCCACATCTGCATGAGATGCTGACTATGCAGTATCTGGAGTTATTGCACAGTAGTGTTGCTGAATGGCTTTTAGGTGATGCTGACTGCACAGTAGCTCTTTACTACTAAACAGTAGTGTCACATCACACTTTATGCCATGTGACCCTTTTGCACAGCAGTAACGATCTACTGTGCAGTACGGTTGTGCAAAGCGGGCCCTATTTGATTCAGATTTGGTTTCAGCCCGAAACATGGACAGTGATTCGATTAGTTGATTCAAATCACTGTCCCTGATTTGATTTGGCTGAATCTGAAGATTCGATGCTGAGTTGGAGAATCAGCAATTTGGACATAGACACAGTTTTAAAAGTTTTTTCTATATACCTCAAGGTACCAGCATGGCTTGTGAACACTGTGATGCTGGGGTGCATGGAGCATCCCACAGGGGTGCGGGGGGGCCCTCCACATGTGCTCAGCGGCAAACATGGAAGTGGACTGGAAGTACTTCGGTTCACTTTTGGGTCCGCCAGGGAGCACTCTGGGGAGAGGGGGGGCCCTGCACCCCCCTGGCTTGTTGATAGGCCATGGGGGGACCCCAGGTGCCCCCCCATACCCAGGAGGCACCAGTCGCTAAAGTTGTGTCTATGTCTGAAACTCCAAACCTTTCCAAATCTCTCCAAATGGATTTGGAGGGTTCCAATTTGATTCAGAGAGATTAAAGGGCCCTCTGATTCGATTCAGATTCAGAGATTCAGCCACTGAATCAGGCCGAATCTCTGCCGAATCAAATCAGGGACTGAAATTTGGACAGCCCTACTGTGCAGTCAGTGTTTTGTGTGGATGTGGCTAGTGAGACATTGACCCTAATGACAAAGAAGGTTGCAAGGTATTATTACAAATGTTTTAAGATTAGTGCAAAACAAACTAGTAGGAACTTATATTTATTGTATCCCAGAGCTGCCTGCTGAAGCAGAGTAGGAAGTTCATGCTCCTTATGGTTAATGGCAAGTATGAAGGTAGGGGTAAAATCTGGCATAGAGAAAGAGGAGAAGGGCTGGTACATTTCCACAGACTGAGCTCCTCCTGGGTGTTACCCAAATGAGAGTTTGTTTGTGATACACTGCTGATGTTCAAAACAAGACTGTATATGTTCCCTAGGCTCCATGGGCTCTGTTTAGTTTCTCCTTCATGAAGGAGAAAAAAACCCAGCCATACTATGTTTTCAGTCCCACCTACTTGTTGCACCAAAATGAAAATCACTTGCAGTGAGCAGTGCCCATCTGTGACTCTTCCTGCTGCTTCTTGTACTTGGAGTGAAATGGCCAATAATAAGGCAATTTAAATAACTCTGCCTTAGCATCTGAAGGAGCCCCACAGTAAGGGGCTGGTGCATGCCACAAAGCTATAGCTCCAGGTTTTCTCCAGACACAATCATGGCAGGTAGAGACTTAAAGAGAGAAAATTTGAGATTCTGGGGAGTAAGACAGAGGCATTAGGGAGTACTATTGAAGCTTGTGGGCACATATCAGCCACTTCCAAGCCCTGGCATAAAATCCAGTGAGTGATGGTAATGGATTGTGTTTTGCTCACATTCCATGATATATTGCCTTGTGCAAGCCTGGGAGCAGTAGGTGGAAGTAGAGATGCTTACTCATAAAAGACCTGTTTTCTGCCTCAGGTCAGGTCACCTCCTTCCAGCCTACCACAGAGCGGAAGACAGTGCCTCTCTGATTTTCCTTGTTAGATTAATGGGAAGCTCATATGTAAAGTATCCCAAATTGCTACATGATGGAAGACAATCATTGGCTGTGTGCCTGATCAGGCTATATAAAATACCCTTTCCATGTCATATTTGCAATAACCCCAGGTAGTCATCAATACATCTACACAGGCAAAGACTGGATGTCCTACCAGAGTTTATCCACTGGAGTCAACAGAACTGTGCCAGCTAAACTGTGGATGGAATTTGCATATATTTTCATATATGAGATAACTAGTAAATATATTTATTTTTAAATGATTAATCTAACAATGATGATATGCAGAAATATAACTTTATTCTAATGGTTCTTATGGTGTTGGCAATGCCTACAGGCCCCAAGGGAGTTTAGGGCTTCGCTGGGTTAGGTGTTGTTCAAACCAATGTTAAGATAGAGTGTGTGTCCCAGACTTCCCACCAACCAGGTAAGAGAGGAAATGAAGTCACTGAGAGTTTAAGAAACTTGCCCAAGGTCACAGAGTAGGTCAAGGTCAGACTGAGGAACAGAACTCCTACCATCCAATCCAGTGCCCTCAACACACCTATCCAAATCTCCCTCTTAGTATATGCATACAAGAAGGTGCTAGAGAGGAAGGCAATAGATTAAAGTGTTGCTTTTCTCTTTTTAATGTGACCAGGAATTGACCCTTCAGACTTTTTTCCTGTGGTGGATGGATAGCAGTGCATAAGGGTGCAGTGGAGCCTGCATCACACCCAGCCAGCTGCCTTCGTTTCCCCACATAAAATAACTATTTTATTAGTTTTATTAGTTGCAACCTTCAGCACAAGCAGAGAGCAGGGAAGCAAGACACCATAGCAACACCACACTGGTTTGGAAGGTTACTCTCAGGCATAAGTGTCAGCAGGCTGGAAGCTCTCATTTTGAAGAAGTTTAAAATCTTGCAAGAATCCTAAATGGTCCAAGTTGCCAGCCTCCTTTGTTATTCTGTATTTGCTTGTCTTGAGCAAAGTCTAGTAAAGTGGTCCAAGTATGCAATGGTTTTGGAAATGCATCATAAACTACGTGGTATAAATTCAGGCAGCCAAAATACATTTGTTTTGTAGGACTTGTTGTCAAACAAAGATATTTTGGACACAAGACAATGTTGGATTTCGAACAAGGGGCCCTGAGGTGAAAAACCAATGATTGCTCCTGCTATCCCTGTCATTTTAGCTGCCTCTTGAATGACAGCTTGCTAATTAAAATACGTAGCTATGGAATAAGAAGCTAGAACTCCTTCTGTTAACAGAAGGCAATGCTGACAAGATGGTGGGGGAAGAATCATTTTAAATAACTGTTTGGAGACAGCTGGTAATGCAAAGATTACCCTGCTTATAGAAACTAACAAGGGAAGCGCCAATACCTTCATACTATTACTGGGGGAGGAGGGCAAAAAACAAAACAAAACAACAATCCCCACTGGTTCCCCTCCAATTCCCCACCCTCCAATCCTCAGGCCTTACCAGAGAGAATAAATACTAAGTGACTGCCAGTAATAATGTACTGAAATACCAGGCACTGAAATCCCATGTTTCAAGGAACTAAATAGTTACACAGTAATTTAGTTTTGAAAGTCTTTGACAGTGCCACCACATTAAGGATTAGGATGTCCTAATAATAAATGAAACTGTTTTACCATCTCTTTTTAAAGAAAGCATCCTTGACCCAATAGACTAAGATAATACCCACTTCCGTTTAATTTTAATTATTTACTTTTTCATGTCATATGTGACTCCTGGGCAAAGCTTCCTTGTGGGGTGGGAATCTAGTGAGAGCAAGTAAAAATACACATTGATGCAATGGCATTAATGGGTAAGCCATGATGAAATTATAAATGTGTGTGCTTACATGCAATTTTAAAGAATGACATCAGCCAGATCTTTTTTATCAGCACCACACCATTCAAAGTTAATTGGGAAGACAGAAGGACATCAGAGAATCCCATCAAAAGGACTTAGACATGTCAGTCTGAGTTTCTAAAGTTACAGTGAATTTGACACCTCATTTTTTTACTTAGTTTTTTGGAGTCTCAGGATAATAGAAAAGGAATAATGGAAGGGATAGGATAATTTAGGAAGAAATTGGGTTTGAAACCGTATTATCAGATAAATCATTCTCTATGGGAAAAAACAATAGTGGGGTATCTTGACTTTACCAATTGGATAAAGATAAGTATTCAGAATGAGACAACTAAACCTTAGGAAGATAATAGCTTGTCCATCAGGAGCAATGTTGCCAATTAATGTTAATAGAACCACATAGAGTTCCACAGCATTGCCACTAGGCATGCTGAGAATATTGTTAGCATCAGTATTCCTAGCTGTTATTAAAAATGTGGACAGGGGAAAGGGGGTAAAAAAAGAAATGAGAGAAAGAGAATGAATATCAATCTCTCACTGAAAATGAAAAGATTTTTCATTTTTTAATTAAGCGGTATTTTTCAGAAGCTTGCGGCTCAACAATATATAACAGATATTGTTGGCATATATGTACCAAGAGCTTTCTCAACAGGAGTCCTACTCATTGAAAGATAGGATCATAAAAGACTCTTTCCTATTCCAATGGAAAGGTACCACCATAATTTCTTACTATTTGTTGTTTAAATTTTTTATTTTATTGCTACATATTTTTCACAACTGTGTGTAAATTTTGATTAAAAAATGGAACCTCCTTCTTATGTGGAATTGTTTGTGTCAGATAAGAATCAATAATTATAGCATTGGAGCTCTGATAAAGTGAAAGCTCGTCATTATCTTTTGGATTTACTTTCAGTTATCCAAAAGTAAACAGACCTTCCTCAGCAAAGATTCACTTCTAGACAAGGGTTAGCTATTCTCGAAGTGAGATACTAGTGCTGGTTGAAAATTGGATAGGATTGTCCAGAGAAATGGATTGTCTAGGCAGAAAGATTCAAATTTTCAGTGGAAATAAAAGAAAAAAAATATTATAAATGAAAGCAAAAATTTAACCAAAAATTATTTCAATTTACAAGTGCCTCAGTGAAATTGAAGTTGAAATGCCTCAGGCTTCCATTTTCCTCAGTAGGACAGGATCTCTGATTGGATTACATCTCCCTTCTTGAGTCCTGGTTATTGTGAATCATGGGAAACGTAGCCTTGCAGGGAAATCCAGCTTATAGAAGACAATGGAGATATGATTCAAGTCAGAGGTGGGCAAAATATATCCCATGGGCAGGATGTGGCCTGCCAGGCAATTCTATCCTGGGCCCTAACATTTTTAGAAAATTAATTTTTATTTGCCTCTCGCTGCCTGTCAAAGATGACAGGCGCCAGCAGCAGCAGGAACCAGGGGAAGCTGGCAGCAGGACCCAGTGGCTGAGCAGCAAGGCACGCCCAGCTCCACTCGACCTTCAGTCCCCCCACCTCCCTTTCCACCTCCAGCCCCCAACCAGTAGGGTGGCCAACTCTGACTGAAGCTATTCCAGGAGATTTTTCCCCCCAACATGATGTAGTGTCATTAACAGGGGTGCGCTGATAGAGATTTTTTGGGCTGATACCAATGGCCAATTTTTAATGAGCCATATTGGCTGATACTGATCCAATTGCCGATATGCAGCCAGACAGCTGGGAGAGCAACGTCTGCCTGGTAAATCTGTTGTGGGGGAAGGGGCAAGGGAAGGGGTGTGAGGGGGGCAGATTGAAACCCTGTAGTGAGGGAGGGAGTGGGGCAGGCGCAGGGTGTGGGACAGAGCTATGAGTGGCCAACCCAGGAGATGTGGGGTGGTGGGGGGGAAGAGTGGCAGCTCCCACTGCTGCGTGCACCCTGAGAGGGTATGGGGGGAATGTGCCCCCGGATCTGTGCATGGGGTGAAGGTGGGCTGCTGCTGTGGGCTGGGTTTTTAATGAGCCATATCGGCCAATACTGATCCAATTGCTTATATGTAGCCAGGCAGCTTGGAGAGCAGCGTTTGGCTGGTAAGTTTGTTGTGTGGGGAGGGGCACGAGGGTAGGGAAGAAGTGTGAGGGAGGCAGATCGAGGCCCCCCCACAGTGGGGGAGGGAGTGGGGAGGAGCAGGTACTATACATCTGGGGCAGGCCACAGAATGGAGTCATGAATGGCTCATCTGAGAGGCATGGGGGGTGGCGGCTCCCACCTCTACATGCACCCTGGGAGGGCATGGGGGAGCGTGTGCCCCCAATCTTTGCACAGGGTGAAGGCAGGCTGCCACTGTGGCCCAGGCCTGGGATGGCACGGAGCTCTTACTGGTAGGGTGCTGGGCTGGGCTGGGCTGGGCTGGGCTGCACTTGGGGCAGGCACTGGCAGTGCTGGGAGGAGGGTTACAGCAGGGGTTGCAGCCACCCCAAAATTCACCATAGCCCCCCTCCCAGCACCACTGCTGCCTGCCCCAAGCACAGCCCCAACCCCACCTCCCCACCAGGAAGAGCCTGGTGCCACCCCCAGCCCTAGCTCACAGCGGCAGCCTGCCCTCACTCCATGTGCAGATCTGAGGGCACCCCCCGCATGCTCTCCCAGGGTGTGTGCAGCAGTGGGAGCTGCCTCCTCCCTACACCTCCCAGATGAGCCACTCATGGCTCCATCCCATAGTCTGCCCCAGCTGTGCAACACATGCTCTGCCCCAGCCCCAGCCCCAACCCCACTCTCTCCCTCATTGCTGGGGCCTTGACCTGCCCCCCAACACCCCTTCCCTCACAACAGACTTATCAGTTGGACCCGGCTGCTCTCCATGCTGCCAGGCTGCACTCCTGGCCATCTGCATACTGCACTGTGGCTGTGCACATGCATGGGGCATTTATTGGGGACATTATCAGCCAAATCAGCCAAAAAAAGCTGATTGCTGATTCTCACGGGACGGGGTCCTGAAGGATGGCTGTGATCTCCTAAGGACCCTTGACCGTATCAATTTGGCCCGCTGGGCACCCTCAGTTCTCATCCGCCACATCTTTGATGGAAATATGAAAATAGGGAGGCTGCCTTTCAGTCCTCTTGGACATGGTTTGATGGACTCTCTGACCCCATGGGTTCCTGGACCCCTTGTGGGTCCCGTTTTACAATGGGTGTTTCAAGACACCCTAGCCTTATGGGCTGTATGCGTGGCTCCAACCTCCCTTTTACCACACCCCAAGCCTTGCAGATGGCACTGGCATTGTCATGCCCAGGCCTCATTATAATTTGGCCCCTTGTCCTCACTGGACGCTCCACAGCCTGTGTCTCTGTGCCTCTCGGCGCTTGGCTCTGTGCCCCACAAAGTGCTGTGCCCTCTCTGGCGCCGGGGTCTGTGCACCCCAGATGCTGTGCCCTCTCTGGCAGCAGGGTCCCCACAGCACAGTGGGCCCCCAATGAGGCCTCCTCCTTCCCCAAATAGCGTCACCCAAACCACCGGTCTTATAAAAGAGCAAACAAAACATAAGCCCCTGTTCTATAACATAACACAAGATACATAAGGTGTGCTCAGCCCCTCTATATTACCCAGAGCAGAACCCAGTCAGGCCTCCTCCCTCCACTTACTCCAGGAGGGCTCCTTCTCCCTTTGCCGCCAGCAGAGAACTGCCTCCTAGTCCCTATCCTGGGGTTTATATGGGCCCAGGGCCCTGTCCCTTCCAGCCAGCTGACCAGGTACAGGTGCAGGCTCATTATAATTTCCTCATTAGCTGGTTGCCATGGCAACCTGTATCTGGGCTCCTGTCTGGCTCTTTGGGCTTTTTCCAAGCAGTTTCTGGTCTTTTAGGAGCAGGCATTTAAGTGTCTGTGACACTGATACTGTCAATTTTCCTTATATCAGTGCTTATCTGATATGGGATTGATGCATCACTGTACCTCCAGTCATTAATTGTAATGTTCAACCCATTCATAATATCAATCTCTCGGATTCCTTTCAATAGTCACTGGGAGATTGATGCCAATTCCAGTAGACTCCTAGCCAATCTGTGAGGGTTGGTAACCCTACCAACTGGAAACGTCTGCAGCTTCTGGCCTGATGACCCTTTGGGTGTACCCCACCCTCCCTCCATCTGAGTGGAAATTCATATAAGGTTGGATGGAGGAAGGGGGGAAATCACTGCGATCCACCCAGCAGCTGGGAACCATGTAGGGCTTGCTGGGCTGAGCTAGAGCCAGAGCAGGAAGCTGTGGGCAGGGGGGAAGGGCAGAGGGAAGTGGTGATGGTGGGGGGAAGTGCAGGGAATGGCAGGGGGCTGCAAGAAATGGCGGCAGTGCGGGGAGCGGTGGGAGAGGGCTGCAGAAAATGGTGGCAGTGGGAGAAGTGGCAGTGAAGTGGGGAGTGGCAAGGGGGCTGTGATAAGCAGTGGGGGAAGTGGCAGGGAGCCTGCAAGAAGTAGTGGCAGCCTGGGGAGTGGTGGGGTGGGGCTGCAGAAAATGGCAGTGGCAGGGGAAGTGGTGGGGAGGCTGTAGGAAGTGGCAGCAGGATAGGGAGCAGAGGGGTAGCGCGGGAAATGGTGGTGGTGCAGCGAGTGGTGGGTAGGTGGCAGGAAGTGGCAGCAGTGGTGGGAGCAGCAGCGGTGCCAGCTGGGAAGCAGTAGCAGCAGTGGAGGGTGGGTATGCTGGAGGGAAAGCAGGGAAATGCCAGGGGAAAGGTGGCAGTGGGTGGAAGTGAGGAGTCCTGCCGGTGCCCTGGGGCTGCTGGGGACCCATGGTGGGTTGGCAGGAGCATGGAACCTGGGGATGGGGTCTGCCTGGCTGCATTGCATGAGGCTTGCACAGTTCATGAGAGCAGTATGAGATGAAGCCACTAGTCCAGCCCCTTCTCTCTCTCTTTCTCTTCTCTCTCTCTCTTTCTTTCTCTCTCCCCCACACCATAACCACACACCCTTCCATAGTCTGCATAACCATCCACACCCACCCACCATACCCACACTCCACCACACACACTCCCCACCCCAGACCACCACATAAACCCTGCTACCACCCTCACACAATATACAGTAGGACTGTATTTTGAGCTATTATGCAGCCACCTCTAGATACACCTTGCAAACACATAAATCAGCTCAAAAATATTTTCAAATAAAATTAAAGTAAGTTGTAGTAGATTTATTTTTTTTGTATATGATTTGGGGGGGTTTCCAGTTGCAAGATTCATAGATTCATAGATGTAGGGTCGGAAGGGACCTTGTAAATCTTTTAGCCTGACCCCTGCCCTGGGCAGGAGAGAAAACTGGGCTCAAATGACCCCAGCTAGGTAAACATCAAGCCTCCTCTTAAAGACCCTCAAGGTAGAAGCCAGCACCACTTCCCTTGGAAGTTGGTTCCAGATCCTAGCCGCCCTGACTGTGAAGTAGCGCCTTCTAATGTCTAGTCTAAACCTACCCTCTAACAACTTATGGCCATTATTCCTTGTTACTCCAGGAGGCACTCAGGGGAACAAGGTCTCTCCCAATCCCCGCTGGTCCCCCCTAGTAAGTTTATAGACAGCCACCAGGTCCCCCCTCAGTCTTCTCTTGTGAAGGCTGAACAGATTAAGGTTCTGTAGCCTCTCCTCGTAGGGGCTGCCCTGCTGTCCCCGGTTCATGTGAGTGGCCCTCGTTTGGACCCTCTCAATGCTGTCCACATCTCTCCTGAAGTGCGGCACCCAGAACTGGATGCAGTATTCCAGCTACAGACTGACCAGTGTCACATAGATGGGGAGGATCACCTCCTTGGCCCTGCTTGTGATGCATCTGTGGATGCAGGACGAGGTACAGTTAGCCCTACTGACCGTGTCCTCTCATTGTCGGCCTATGTTCATCTTGGAGTCAATAATGACTCCAAGATCTCTTTCTGCAACCGTGCTTTTGAGACGGGAGTTCCCCAGCCCATAGGTATGCTGCTGGTTCCTACTGCCTAAATGCAGCACCCTGCACTTGTCAGTATTGAATCCCATCCTATTTTCATTTGCCCACCCCTGTAACCTGTTCAGGTCCCCTTCTAGCATGCTCACCTCACCCCAAATCTTGGTGTCGTCTTCAAATTTAACCAGGGTGCTTTTCACCCCATCGTCCAAGTCACTAATAAAGAAATTGAACGGTGCGGGCCCAAGAACTGAGCCCTGGGGGACTCCACTGCCCACATCCCTCCAGGTTGAATATGACCCATCCACCACCACTCTCTGAGTACAACCCCTCAGCCAATTTGCAATCCATCTGACTGTGTAGGCATCAATGCCACAGTCATCTAGCTTTTTTAATGAGAATGGGGTAGGAGACAGTGTCAAAGGCCTTTCTGAAGTCCAGAAAGACTACATCCACCAGGACACCTGCGTCCAATGATTTTGTGACCTGATCGTAGAAGGCAATCAGGTTGGTCTGACAGGACCTGCCCCTAATGAAACCATGCTGCTTGTCCTTGAGCATAGTCCCTGCTGCTGGCCCATCACAGATGTGCTCCTTGATAATCTTCTCATAGAGCTTCCCCAGGATTGAAGTAAGACTAATGGGCCTATAGTTGTCCAGGTCTTCCCTCTTCCCTTTTTTGAAGATGGGGACCACATTGGCCTTCTTCCAGTTGTCCTGCACCTGGCCAGAGCACCACAAGTGCTCGTAAAGTCATGCCAGGGGCCGCGTGATAACCCCTTCCAATTCCCTCAACATCCTGGGGTGGAGAGCATCTGGACCTGCTGATTTGAAAACATCCAGTCCCTCCAGAAATTCCCTAACTCAGTCCTCCCTGAGCCTAGGCCTGGCGGAGTCTCTCCTGAGCCCATCCTGAATCTTGGTAGGGGAGTCCCAGCCCCTGCACAAGAAAATGGAGGTGAAGAAATTGTTAAAGAGGTCTGCTTCTTCCTCTGGTGCAACCATCAGATTGCCAAGCATATCCTGCAGGGGCCCCACATTACCCAGTGCCTTCTTCATACTCCCTATGTATTTAAAAAAGGACTTTTTGTTATACTTGATTCTAGCCCTAGTTCCATATCTGCCTTAGCTTTCCTAACAGCCCCCCTACAGACTCGAGCGGTAGAGGTATACTCCTCTTTGGTGATAGTCCCTCCCTTCCACTGGGTGTACACCTCCTTTTTGGCGATCAGGCATTCCCAAATGCCTTTGGTGATCCAGGGGGGCTTTTGGGCACTCTTGCCCTCTTTGCTTCTCGTTGGGATTGTCACCCCTTGGACTCTGAGTATTGTCTCCTTAAGGAACGACCACTCATCTTGGGCACCCAGTTCCCCTACTCTCCAGGACCCCAGTGCTTCTCCCACTAATCTCCTCAACTCACTGAAGTTGGCCATCTTGAAGTCAAGGGCTCCTGCCTTGCTGCAGTACCTTGACACCCTGCGCTGGATGGTGAGTTACAGCAAGCGATGATCACTATTGCCCAGGTGTGTCGAGGACCTGGAGTCCCCTCACTAGATCATTGCCTGTGGCCAGGACCAGATACATCAGGGCATTCCCCCTGGTGGGACTGTGCGCCTCCTGGGTTAAGTGGAGGTCCTGTATTTCAGCAAGGAACCTCCTCCCAGCAGATGTCTGGGTAATTTAAATCACCCATGACAACTACATCCCTTGCCTTAAGTGCCTCCGCAAGCTGACCTGAGAATTCGTGGTCCAGCTGTTCCCCTTGGTTCGGAGGTCTGTAGTAGACCCCCACCATTAAGTCCCTTTCCCCATGACCCCCCTGTATCCTGACCCAGAGCACTTCAGCCTGCCCCTCCTCACACCCCATCCTGCTGGCTGAGGATGTGTATTGCTCTTTGACATAAAGCACCACACCCCCACCTTTCCTCCCCGTTCTATCCCGCTTGTATAGTCTATAGCCCCTAATGTTAACCGCCCAGTCATGGGATGAATCCCACCAGGTTTCTATGAGCCCTACTATGTCCGGGTTTGAACTAGCTATCTGGAGGGGGAGTTCCTCCTGCTTATTCCCCATACTATGAGCATTGGTGTAGAGGCATTTAAGGCCTTGAATTGGTGTGTGCGCCACCACCTGATTCCTAGGGCTGTCTGGACCCCTGTTGCTTACCTGGGTACTCCTTGTGCACATCACCTGTCTTGGTTGGGAGGTGTCCTCAAGTCCTCCTGTGGCCCCACCCCTGGTGAAGCTAGATTGTTGCACCCTCCCTCCCAAAAGGAGTACTTCCAGGACAAGGAGAGGGATTTCTGGTGGCAAAGGTCAGAGGGTAGGGGGTGGGACTTCCGGTTCCAATATGGTGACCAGGGGCAGGGCAGCTGTCAAGGGACAAGGCTATCCCTGCAGCCCTCGACAGCTCACCTTAAACTCAGTAAGCAGCCCTCCACTTGAACTAATTTCCCACCCCTGCTTTAGAAATATCCCTAACTAGCTTGCATATCCCATGACTAGAAGCAGACATAAAATCTGGAACGTCTATTTAATTTTGGTCACATAATGATAAACTCAGAATATAATAGTAAGCTTCCAAAGAAACAGGAATTTGTTTTCCAGTGCTTGGTTTTTAAATAATAATTTTAAAAAATCAGGGAAAGCAAATACTTTACTGAAAAAAGAAGATAAAAATCAAATTTTTCACTGGAAAAATTTCAACTAGTTCTACAAGATATAGACTGTGTGGCATTGTTTATAATAGGATATTTCTTACTTTTATTTCTGCTTCAGGAAAGGTGAAGCTGTATTTTCACTATTAATAATGCAACCTGTAATGGTTGCAAGTTGCCTGTATTTTTCACCATTGTAGTCCCTTAGCTTTTAAGAATACCTGGAACCAAAATATAAAAGTTTTTTTTCACCAGTATTAGTATGGATACAGCTGCATTGGAACTGTAAGACAGGTATGGAGATTCTTCAGGCCTAGTCCCACGATGTTTACATGGGCCTATCCTGCCCTTATATAGTCAGGAACAAGAATAAATACAGGACATGGGTGTAATTTAAGAGCTACACTAGGACATGTCTGAGTAAAACTACACTGGTGTGAATTACTGGGCGCCTGCTTCTATTAATGAAAGCATTCTATTATCAGCTTCCCTGATACTGCAGCATGTATTCCACTGCTTGGTCCAGAAGAGTTGTTTCTCTCTCTGTACCCTGGAGGCTCTAGGTGCTTTCTGGATATTGTTTTTAGAGTAGACAGCACATTGTGAGTCTTTTGTAACTCTCCCTAATGCTAGACAGAACAAGTGGAATGAAGAACAGTACAGCCAAGAGCAGACCACAAAGTCTGTTCAGATTTCCCAGACAGGTTTGCAGGTACAAATACTTTTACTTAGGCTAAAATATACATATCACAAGACAATTGCTCTGTATGTCAGCCAGGAGATATATGATGTGGCCCTGGACAGTATTCTTTCCATGGGTTTCAAATTTAAGTTCACTCTCGCCTCTACTGTGAAGTGGAGAGTGGCCTTAATAGACTTCAATCTATCATTCATATCAAACCTGTAGCTAGCAACCTACAACTCTCCTTCATGTGTAGTGTTGCTATTAAATGGTCCTGACTCTCACTGCTCAAATCCCCGTTCATGTACAAGAATCACATCATTCCAATATTGATGAAACCATAGTTGTGGTACGAGTTATCATGGTAGCAACAGAATGAGCTTTTAAACAACAGTTAATTCAGGAGGATCAATTCCAATAAATCAAAGGACTCTTAAAACAAAAATACAGCATTGAAGATTTTGCTGAGCACGTAAGAAATACGTCTCACAGTTTAAATATAGAGTAGGCAACAATCATCCATCTCCCAGCACAACAGGAAACAACACGTGAAATTAGTTCATCTTATCAAGGCAAGCACTACAAGGTAAGTGCTTGAAAACACTTACATGCATGGGTTTAAATTCAAGCCTATGAGGAAATCTATTGAGGACAATTGTACTTCAGTTCCTTGAGGAAAACTAGATTTAGTGAAAGCAGAGGATAGGGATCAGATATGGGGGTGGGAAGCCAACTGTACATAAGGGGGAAGGATACATTTTACAAAATATTTTTTCTTCTACAATTTCTCCCTGCATCCATTAGGCAAAATATGGCTAGAGATGCATATTTTGTTCAAGTGCTGATGCCCCAGCTATACACTATGGTGACTTGGTATAAATTTGTGCCATAATCAGACAGTGCTTTCCAGCCAATCAGAATGTAGCTCTAAACCATCCTAATCTCCAACCTACATTTCCTTTGCTGCACCTTGAGGCCATTGCTCCTAAGTCCTTCCCCCTACAGCCACAGAGAAATGTCATCTCCATCATCTCTATAATCAACTTTCAGATATTTGAAGACTGCTATCCAATCTTCCCTCAGCCTTCTCTTTTTCACAATAAACCCTAATTCTTTCAGCCTTCCCTCTTAAGTCATGCTCCCCATGACTCTAATTATGTTTGATCCTTTCTACTGAATTCTTTCCAATCTGCCTACATCCTTCTTGAAGTGTAGGCCCCAAACTGAACACAGTACAACTGTTGAGGCCTCACCAATGCTGAACAGAGTGGAAGAATCACTTCCCTTACTTTGCAAGCAATGCTTTTGTTAATACAACCCTGTATGCTGCTGGCTTTTTTTTGCAACAAGAATACATTCTTGGCTCACCTTCAGCTTGTGGTCCACTGTAACCCACAGGTCATTCTCTGCATTACTGAAGCCTAGCTAGTCATTCTACAGTCTATTTGTACATTCAATTATTTAATTCCAAGATGAAATAAGGATTTTACATTTATCCTTACTAAATTTCATTTGGTTGACTGAAGACTACATTTCCAGTCTGCCCATTTCTTTTTTGATCCTAACCCTACACTCCAGAGTGTCTGCAAATCCACCCAATTTACTGTCATCCACAAATTTGCTAAGCATGCACTTACTCCACTAATTCAAATTATTAACAAAGATATTGAACAATGCCAGACCCAGGATATACCATGGGGAAACTCACTTGATGCCTCCTCACAGCTAGACATTGAGCCACTGATGACTACTCATTGAGCACAATGATCTAGCCAGTTATGTATCCACCTTATAGTACTTTCATGTCGTCTCTATTTCCTTAGCTAGTTAATGAGAATGGTATATGAAAAAGTGTCAAAAACCTTGCTGAAGTCATGGTATATTGTGCTCACTACTCTCCTCTAATCTATAAGGCCTGTCACATTATAGAAGTGTAACAGCTGCAAAGCTTGCCTGGCTGCAAGCCAAGTGGGTGAGCTGTGCTTAAGAGCTCTGCAAGGAAAGGGTGGCAAAACTTTGCAGAGGGTGCATAAGCTTTACCAGATAGGAAGGTATGCAGTACATACTGCATGCTTCTTATTGGAATGTTTAAATTGTGACCAGACCAAGGGCTCTGATTCGCTGCTACTGAGACATAAAAAGTTGAGGGAGGGAAAAAAAGAGGAGAAACTGGAAGGAGTCAACTCCAGCTCTGGAGAGAGGGGGCACAGACTCAGTCCCCAGCCAGGGGGACTAGCTGAAACTTGCCCAGGGAGCAGGCATCAGGATGGGGGAGAACCTGTGTCATCCTGTCAAAAGCCGATTCCCCACTGGATTCAGAGCTGTGCAACCAGGGATACAGGTGCCAAGGAAAGATTGGGGAGGGGTTGGTAAACAAAGCTGGTAGGTTTTCTGGAGCTGGGAGAAACAGAGTCAGAGACCTGCAGAGGTAGATGAGCTGAGTGGGAGAGACAGCCCCAGAGAATGTGGACTGAGAGAAAATGAACAAGCATGGGTGTGTGAGGGGACACTTTATCACTAATGTTTGCAGGAAG
This sequence comes from Alligator mississippiensis, assembly GCF_030867095.1. Lineage (NCBI taxonomy): Eukaryota > Metazoa > Chordata > Crocodylia > Alligatoridae > Alligator > Alligator mississippiensis. Next base: position 136,930,509 of record NC_081825.1, on the reverse strand, counting down.
TGTATTTCAGAAGGAAACAAAAAGGAGCCTATTGCCTGTAGCAGCTGTTCAGAGCCTGTTTTGCTGTTACCAGGAAGGATTAAAGGAGTCCATTTTCCCTGGACCAGCAGAAGCCTCACTTCTACCATCTAGTGGTGGATCACAGTTATAGCTGTGTTACCATTTATTGTTATGGGAAGTGGATTGTGAGCAGGAGGAAATCATTTGGGTTATGGGGGGAAACTGTTTTAAAGGTTTAGAACAAGGTGCATTTAATTATTAACGTTGTTTAACACATGTGGGAGCACCCAGTGCACTGGAATTATCCACCCAATGTTGTAGTTGTAAATTTTATCTAAATTGTTAGTTTTGTTATTAACTATTGTTATTATATTTTGGTTTATTTTTTCCTATAAATAAATTAGTTGTGTATAATAAAGAATAATTTGTTCATTGGGTTCAGAGCTAATTCCTGGGTGGTGAGGGTAAACGACACAGCTCTCCATGGGAAACCTCAGTCAGCAGTCTGCCTGGGGGGCTCCCAGGGCTACTGGCACCCCGAGGACCCAAAATCTGCCACGTCACCCAGCCTTGGCATGCTTGCATGGGTTACAGAAGGAAATCAATTGATCAGGCATGACTTGTTCTTAATGAATCCATGTTTATTGTTCTTGATAAACTTGTTTTTCTCTAGGTACTTCACAAAAGATTCACTGAGGACCTGTTCTATCATTGTTCTAGGTACTGAGTTCAGTTCGCATGGTCTGTAATTCCCTGGACCTATTTTTTCCCTTTCTTAAAAATGGGTGTCCATCCACGGATGGATTTGCCCTTTTCCAGTCATTCAATACTTCACCTGACCCACCTAAATTGTTCAGGAGCATAGGTAATGGCTCTGAAACTACCTCTGCCAATTCCTTCAGTACCCTAGGGCAGCATTTCTCAACCTGTGGGTTGAGAAAGTCAGTCAGTCCCCAAAAGTCAGTCGCAAGAATATATGAAAGGATCACAAACTTTAAAATGGATTCTCCTTTAAAAGAGAAAAACACAGGAAACCGTGGCTTTTCGCTTGCAGGCTGCCAGAGTTCCAGCCTGTGAGGGGCTGCTTGGGCCCCCCGGCCCAATGCCTCACACCCCCTGACCACCCACCTCACACACCCACCCCCTGCCCCACATAGTGGGGGGCGGGGGGGCTGGGGTTGGGGGCAGCAGGCTGGGAGTCAGGGACACTGGGTCAGGATTGGCCACTGATGTTTACAAATGATGCCTGGTACAAAAAAGGTTGAGAACCACTGCCCTAAAGTATATCCACCTCGCCCTCCCAACTTGAAAACATCTAGCTTGTCTAAGTAGTCTCTAGCCTATTCTTCAATTACTTGTCTCTTTGGGCTCCTATAGACATGCAGGGAGCTGGTTTCGATGAACTGGATTCATGTTGGAGCAGACTTGATGAATAGTTTGATTGCAAGGAAATAAATGCATTCCAGCAGACTCTCATGTCATGTGTATCAGCATCCCTGCACTGAAAAATGCTGGTGGGGTGCTTTGAACTAAAGCTTGTTCAATGAGCTTTTGTTCAAAATACCTTGCTAACATTTTTCAGCATGGGGGATGCTGATACATGATTCTTGGGTGATTTTTAATTAGTGCAACTCACTAATTAAAGCACCCACACGTGACTCCTAAAGCATGTGTAAAAATGCCCTTTGCTGTCTCTCTTCCTCTTTTTACTGCCAACTGTACTCCTCATTTGGTAGCTGTTCCTATTTGTGAAGGCTGAAGAATAAAAAAGTATTTCTGTGCATCGTTAGTAACTAAATTGGCTTATGCATTCTTAGAGAGACCTATGGTTTCTTTGGTCTTCCTTTTCCTCTTCACATTCTTGTGGAATCAATTTTTATTGCCTTTTATGTCCCTTTGCCAGCTGTATCTCTAATTGTGCCTTAGTTTTCCTAACTTTTTCCCTGGACACCCATGCAATACCCTTATACTCTTCCCTCGTAATATAACCAACTTTTCACTTTTTGTAGGATTCCTTTTCGAGGTTCAGCTCTTTGAGGAGATTGCTGGCTACCCAGGCTGGTCTCCTGTTGCAGTTCCCATTCTTCCATTGCATTAGGAAAACTTGCTTCTGCATCCTTAATATGATCTCTTTGAAGTAGTCAGTTATCCTGGGCTCTTTTTCCCCTCGGACTTGTCTCCTAGGGGGACAAGCCAACAGTTTGCTGTGTTTGCTAAAGTCTGTTTTTCTGAAATCCAATGTCTTTATTTTGCTGTTCTCTTTCCTTCCTCTTTTTAGATCTCGAACTCTATAATTTCATGGCCACTGTCACCCAAGTCAACTTCCACCTGCACATTCTCAACCAGTTCCTCTGTTTGTAAACAGTAAGTCAAGAAGAGCTTCCTCCTTATTTGGCTTCTCTGTATCAAAAATGTTATTCCCAACACACTCTAAGAATTTGCTGGACTGCTTGAACATGGGTTTGTTATCCTCCTAGAAGATGTCCTGATAATTAAAGTCCTTGATGAGAACCAGATCCCATGAGTTGGAAACTTCCATCAGTTTTTTTAAAAGAAGTCTTCATCTACCCCTTCCACCATCATATCTCCCTACTGCTCTCCCCTTGACATTTACCCAAAGGCATTCAACAGGCTTACCTTCCACTTCATAGTGCGCCTCAGAATATCAGTACATCTCCTTAATATGGAGGACAATGCCTCCTCTTTTAATGAAGATGGAAAGGGTCATGTTAGTTTCAGGTTGGATGGTTCTGGCAGTTGGTGTAAGGACTGTCTCATAGGTGGTCTAGCCTAGTGTTTAGGTGCTAGAATAGAAGTTACCAGATGAAAAAGGAAATCCAGAGGCAGAGTCCAAATCACAAGCCGAGTCAAGGTTCAGGAGTCAGAAGCCTGTGCCAAAGCCAGGATGAGCTCATAGATAGCCAAAGTCAGGATACTCCCAGAGCCAGACCCAGAATCAGGAGCCAGAGCTAAGTCAAGATATGCCAGGTTTCAGAGCTGGAGTCAAAGTATACCAGGAGTCAGAAACAGAATCAGGGTGAACCAAGAGTCAGTGATGAAGTTACCAGATCCAAGGGGAGTATCCAAAAAGCTAGATTCCAGAAAAACTGTTTGCTGGTCTGCAGCTTGCTGCCACAGGTGGCAGTAAATAGGCAGGCTGCCTTCCCCAGCAGCCAAGCAAGGGGTTCTACTGGTGGCTAGCTGGAATCATTAACTGGGGTAGCATGCTGACCATCAGAAGCCCAGGCTGCCTGTTTGGGCCCGGGGCAGTTAAGGCCTAGTAGAAAAGAAGAGTGGGGTCACTCCAGGCAGTATTGGGTGATTCCTGGAGGCCTTAACTTGGAGGGGAAGTGGTGGTAATAGAGTGGGACTGCACAAACACATTTGAATTCTGGCCTTATGAGGTACTGCTAGTAAGATTGGTAAATGGACAAGCATTTAGTAATGCAACACTAGGTTAGAGCAGTCACACTAACATGTTGTCCAGGAGTTGGATGGCATGATTAAAAACTTGGATGGAATTGCCCAGAACCACAGCTGGTATAAATCAATATTGTGTCATTGATTTACTGCAGCTAAGGATTTGGTCCATTATTTCAATTGTTGTCAATAGTCATGGTGGGGGCAGAGGAGCAGTTGATGAGCTAGAGAGTAATTTATCACATTCGTAAAGGCTATTGGAAGGGCTATATTTTTTGTCCTGGTGTGATGGGCTTGTGTCTTCCTTCCCCTTCCAGGCTCTTTTCACAGTAAATGGCTTTATGGGGAGGAAATTTGTTGTGTGAGAAGAGAAAATAACTTTCCTTTTAAAAGAAATAAGGGGAAATAGGAGAAACCTCTTTCTCATTTGTTTTCACAAGATCTCTTGGTGTGAGCTCCTCTGGTTTTGACTGAATAAAATTGACCCCTGTGCAAGAGGAACCATCAAAACATCTGCACATCACTTAAGTCCTGTTTAATATAGTCTAAATGGACATAAGTGACACTTTGGTCTTTAGCTGGGTTGGGGGTAAGGTTGTGGGGCCAGAGAATCACATACTCAGACCAAGCTAAATTGCATGTGTCTCTGCAGCACACAGAGATACCTGCACCAAGAAGTTACAGTATTCACTGGATCAAACATATTCCTGCTGTAACTCCATGGAAGTCAATAGAGTCCCACTGGAGATGAATTTAGCTTTCTGTCTATATTCTGTGGGCACTAGGCAGGGTGTTTTCATTTCACACATCATTCACTCTCTGCTGTAGTGAGTTGGCAAAGCCCTGTTGTTTTCCTTCTCTCAACACAAGCAGAACAAAATAAATGAGATTTTGTTAGACCTTTTCCTTAAGTTAGGAGTGAAGAGAATGGACAGGGGCTCAGAGGATGGTGCATTCTCCCAGGGGTTCTTTCTATGGGCTAAACTAGGGGGCAGCAACCTATGACCCATAGGCCAGATCCAGCCCACCAAGTGATTTTACCTGGCCTGCAAAGCCAGATGGCAGCAAGTCAGCAGCATGGAAATCAGCAGTAGTATTCAGCAGTGTAAGGAATCAGCAACAAGGAAAGCAGTGGCCTGCTTTTGGACTAAGCTACTTTAATTCAGCATGCTGTTACTAAAAGGTTGCTGACTCCTAAATTAAACTGTTTGTATGAAGAAGGGATTGAGAATGGATGAAATGCTTAATTTAAACAATAATTTATTGTTCTCTTCACCAGTTTTATGTTGTTGTTGCTGCTACTGCTGTTATTACTGCATATTTAAGGCCATAAATGAACTCATAGTTGGGAACTGTGTTCAAAGATGTAGTTTATTTTCGTGGTCCTTTTCATGGTTGCTGAGATCCAGGTTATTACCAGCAGATGAAAAAGAGACATTTTCAAGTGACTGAAGAGCATAGCCTCCCTAAATATGGAGGAGTTTTGTAGGTGGGATTTTTAAAAGTGCCTAAGTGAGATTGAACTTCAGTGAGACGTTGTGCTTCTAAATAATGCAGGCACTTTGGAAAAAGTCATACTAGATTAATAAAGAATTTCCTAGAATTGTGAAATCAGTGAGTTGGAAGGAATTTCAAGGGTCATCTGCTCGAATCCTCTGCATAAATGCAGGAATGCTACTCCTAAATCATACCTAACCAACGCTTATTTGACTTCTTTTTGAAAACGTATAGTGAAAGAGATTCCACAACTTCCCTGGGCAGTCTTTTCCACTATCTCACTGTTCTAACAGTAAGGAAGGTCTTCTTGATATTTAATCTACATCTACTTTGCTTCAGGCTACAGGGCAGAAAATGTAAAAATAATGTAAAATGTGAAACACGGCAAACTGTAGGACAAAAGGGGAAAAACCATGCAAGTAACTCCCACACATTATTTGTTCTGGATAAATATATTTCTTCCATGTTACAGTTGTCATGACCCAAAGGTCTGATTTTTTTGTGTGTGCTTCTGCACTAAGAATTATCCCTGTGGGTTTACAGCTTCATTGCACGGAGGAGTTCTGCCACACAGAGAACCCGCGTGCAAAGGAGAGAGTTCCCACCACTTTGCAGCTGTCTTTGCAGGGTGCATTTCCTTTGCAACACAGAAATGCACGGTGCAAAGGAGTTCCCGCTCTTTGTATGCAAATTTGTGTCCCGCTATTGGCTAGTGCTAAATTATTCCCACGTGGCGGCTAGCGATTGGCCTGCTAGCCGTATAAGAGGCTTGAGCAGTTTCCACCCAAGCCAAAGAGGACTCCGCATCCATCTCGTGGGGACTCTGGGTGTGCGCGGCAGGGTAATAGAAACCCTGTGTGTTACTCAGAGGAGTTTGGCGGCCTGATCCACTGCCCACCTCTTCCTGTCTTCGAGTGGTAACTTTCTATAAGACGTATCGACGAGTTTTCTATTCTGATGCGCGCTTGTCCTGGACATCCAGAGTTCTGTCTGCGTGGAGCCTAGCAAACTTCACGTGATTGTTCGTGTTTTGTCTGCGTGGAGCCTAGCAAACTCCACGTGATTGTTCGTGTTTTCTGTTTGTAACTGCAACTCAAGCAAGTCTCCAGCCTGCACCGCGACCATCTCGGTGTAAGTAAACAATCTTAAAATCAACCGTTAAGTCTCTGTGCCTAATTCTAGCTCGGCGCCCGCCCTCTTCGACCTGGCCTGCCCGGGTTGCCGGCCACAGCCCGCGTGCAGAGCGACGAAAGGGCCCGGGTTTCGGCCCGGCCCGCACAATGGTATGTGCAAGTGACATTTCAATTATAAATGTAGACATCAAAGGCTCCTAAATTCAAAGATGGAAGGTGATGACAGGTGGTACTTGTCATGTATTTAAATTAAAATTACCATCTATGAGGTGATCATTTACAACTTACCTGATCAATCCTCTTTGTGGTTTATTTCATAGTTTCATAGTAGTTTGGGGCCAGAAGGGACCTGAACAGATCATCTAGTCTTTATTTTTAATTTCTCCAGCTATTTGAGGGGATTGACTACTATTGTCTTGCTAAACAGCATCACTGAAATATTTTAGGGCTGGTATTATTAGGTTCAGATGCAGGCACAATTCAAGATCTTGCACAAAGGGAAAAGGTGACTTTATTTCTCAAATGAAAAACACAGAATGAGGGAACCACATAAGGAACCACATCTTCCTGTATATATATTTTAAGGTAATTTGACAATAATTTTCTCTGCAAAACGCAACAAAACAAAAAAAAAAACAACCCAAAACAACCAGACAAAAAAGCAAACAGCCCTCTTCCTCCACCACCCCTACAAAGGATTACACCACTGAGCACCTTCAGACGTTATCAGGATGGGCAGTTGGTTGCTGCAGATTTTCCAGTCCTAGCATATTCCATTGACTGAAAGACAACTGGGTTCTCATGGACATTTTCTTTGCATTTATTGGCACTTGTAGAGTTATGGAGAGAACAAAGAGAGGTAGCAAATACTCATTAAGGCTCAAAAGTTTGACATGTTGATTAGCTAGGGTGACCACAGTATTGTTAAAAAAATCTAGGATGGGGTAAGGGAATCTGGGACATGGGGTGCCACCATGTCTACGTGCGTACACACACACACACACACACACCCAACAATTGATGGCAGAGCCGGGGGGCAGGACATTGTGGTGGCCTGTGGCCAGGCTCCATCCCCTGCACACAAAGGCTGGACTCATCTTGTTGTGCCCCAGCTCAAGTCTAGGATTGTGCCCGGTATGCAAAGGCCAATAAAGATACCAGGGGTGAAAGTACAAAGAAGGTTTATTGCTAGCAATAAAAGGTGCAAGCGGAATAATTCATGTAACAAGCACACCAGATCACTATTTCTAAGCATCTTTTATACAGGAGTTTTCAAGCATTCGCAAGCGTGCTTGTTTGATGATTGGTTATAAGTGAGTGACGCAAGAAGTTCTTTACTGAGCATGTCTCTATACCTGTGTTTTAGCCATGTATCTCATTTACATACATGTATGTTTCATTAGCATACTTTTTCCCCACCTAGGGGTGTGATTTTTAGTATTTTAATGAGCCCTTTAACCCAGTACTCTGTTTCTTCTTTTGTTTTCAAGCCCCCTTTATCCGAGACTGTCTCCTCCTTATCATTGCAGATGGGCATTTTTCACATAGCATTCTCTTCTTCTTATCGTCTCCGAGTAGAGGTTTCTAGGTCCCTCCTTACAAGCTGGGAGTTGTTTCCCCTCCCTGCTGCTGGCAGCCACCTGGTGCTACTGCGCATAGCCCAGGTCCCAGCAATGGCAGGGTACGAGGCTGCTGGTGGTAGGCAGCCATTCCTGCTCACCCTGCACAGGTGTCCAAGCCCCAGTCCCCTCCCCAACCCACCCTGCCCCAGTCAATCCCTTCTCCAGGCAGGAGGAGTGGTGTCCAGTCTAGCCTGCTGCCCACCTCCAGCAGCTGCTCAGCAGCAGAGGTCCTGGACACTGTGGACAGCAGTAGCCTCTGCTTGCTGAATCTGGGACTTTTGCTTCAATTTACACCAACTGGCTGGGATGTCAGGACAGCTTGCAAAATTTGGGACTGTCCTGGCTAATCCAGGATGTATGGCCACCCTATGACTAGTAGAGAATAAAGATATAATTCAGTTCAGGACACAAGGAACAGGTGCATAGCTTGCAAGTCCAAAAGGGATTGCTATATTTGGCTATCTAGTCTCACCTGCTGTAATGCCAAATATGTGGAATCTCATCCAGTGATGCCTGTAGCAGTAGGATTTTTTTTTCTTTGTTACGTATGAAGCAGAATCCTGGACTCAATATCTGGGAGCATGGTACCGTTACTGCTTCTCTTATACAAACAGGTCAAATGTGAACAGTTCTGTGGTCTAAATTCATCATTCTATATGCAGATACTAGAACAGCCATCCTACCAAAGTGAGCAGTTATGTACATGTATATTTCTGTCTGGCAAGAGGAAAAAAGGCAAATTCCCTTTGCCTTAGCTTGACAAATATGAAAAACCGAGTGCACTATCTCTGCCTCAGAAAGAAAAAATAAAAATGGATCTTAGGCTGCAGTGTTTAAATTGGGGAGCTTGCTGTTAGGATCCTCAGTTGGGAAATTAAGAAGTGGCTGATGTTTCAAGTTTTGTCACTGAGGCTGTTTCTATGTCCCATGCTACACATTACATATTACACATTTAAGTGGTCAATCATGCAATAAATTTAGACTAGCCACATGTGCAAAGTAAGACCAGGAACAAGTGCAAACTCATTATCACATGATAAAAATGACTATCCAGTTATAAAAAAGAGCCAACCAGCTATCAAATTAGAGCTTGAAAATGTGTAACAACTCTATAAGTGAGTTCTATCTAGCTTTAATTTGAACATATAGCAGGGACATATACAACCTTCCAGCTGCACCCAAGGAAATAAGTCACATTTGATTCAGCTTCAAATGTGCACAAGGTCAAGACTTTAGTAGAGCAGATAACTTAGACTAGGGGTCGGCAACATTTTTGGGCAGAGTGCCAAAAAAACCCACAACCTCAACTTGTAAGATGTTGGTATGGTAGGGGCAGATGGTGGGGGAGCCTGGAGAGGCTAATCCTTGTGGCAGTGCAGTCCTGCTCCCTTCCCCACTGTCTGCCCTGAGACATGTGTGCACCTGCTGCCAGCAACAAGCCAAGCTGGGGCTCTGTGGGCCCTGCTGCAGCTGTTTGCAGCCTCCCGACAGCTGGTCTCCTGGCAGGCCCCTGCCACCTGCCCAGGCTGTTTGCAGCAGGCAGTGGGGAGGCTGCAAGCAGCTGCACTCAGGTCTGAGGAGCTCTGGCCTGGCTCGTTGCCAATGGCACCTCAGGGTGGACGGCAGGGAAAGGGCCGGGCCAGGGTGGCACTGCCACAATAAGGATCAGGCCCCTCCTGGCTCCCCTGCCATCTGCCATAAGGTGCATGTGTCAAGCAAAATGTCTTCATGTGACACACTCTGACACACGTTCCAGGGGTTGCTAATCCCTGGATTCGATTGATCTTGAAATACCCTTTATGGGTATTCCAGAGCTGCTCTCAGCCTCGCTTCTCCAAGATGACTTTGCTAAAGACCACTCTATGCTCTGAATGTTGCTTAACAGCTGATTTTATGCATGGTCAAAATGGGAGCAAGAAGACAGGGCTTATTTCCTCAGTGATGGTCCTGACTTTGAGAGGGAGGCAATATAAACATGGGTTTAGGAGGCAGGACTACTCCCATCTCTCTTCTTCTGTCTCCACCTCTCTTTTTATTGGATTCGTCCCTCTCCTCAGGGCTGAAAGAGACTTTGAGGAATTTTGAGGAATTGTGGGAAAAATGATTTCAATGAAAATAAGAAGTCAAATCTAGGCTGGACAGCTCTACAGAGTGTTGCAGGTTTGCAGGCTGCTGGCCATCTCATGCTTCTGTCTCTCATAAGATGTGACAGCAGACATGTTTTGGTGGTGTACTGCTGACCCTGGGCCCACTGGGGCCATGTCTGTTCCTGTCATTGTGCTGCTAGATGAGTGTCTGTCCCTTTGTGAGTTTGTCTTGGTTTGCTAAAAATAAATAGCCTGCTAAATTAATCTGGTAGCTGCTTCTCTTCCTGGCCCCAAACATACCACATACTCCACCTGCATGATAGGAAGCTCAAAACTCCTCCTCAGAGAGGATTATGGCTACTTAAGTTGTATGTATCAAGTGGTGAGAATCCATGCTCAAGCCATCAGGGGGCCAGGGCTAAAAAAGATGAGAGAGGCTGGTGACTGTGGCTTCTGTAACCTATTCCTAATAACTGGAGCCATTAATTCCTCCAAAATATTCACTTATTAAAATGACTTGAAAGTAATTAAATAGCTAAAAGTTCTGCTGTTGCAGACTTCCTAGAACAGGTCTCTTATTTTCAGATACTTTGCATTAATGAAAATGGTGCTGTTCCTCTTTCTTTACAAGGCTAATCTAATTAAAGAAAACACTTGCTATAAACTTGCCCAGTACTGGTTGCTTTCAGCTAGAATTCTATTGAGGAAAAAATGAGGTCTTTTTCTATCAGCTGAAAGAGGTTAAAAAATAAATTTGCTTGCAAATTATGAATAACTATATTGAGAATTAACCTCCATGGAAAGGACAAATCCTTTAGGAATGTAACCAGCTGGAAATAAATTAATGCCCATCCAATTTATGAGAATTACACTGCTGATCGCCAGATCCAAGTCATCCACAATGTCTAGTTTTTCTTCCCTACATTGAAGGTGAGCTAAATGTTCTCACCTCTGTTTCCTTGGACTTACAGGATCTCAAATCTTTGCTAGGTAAAAGTGCATAGACTTTATGGCCTTAACGGTGTTGATGTGTAAAATAAGGCAGAACCCCGCCCCCCCCCCAAAAAAAAAGAAAAAAAAGAAAGGAGGCTAATTACAGAAAGTGGGCTTAATTTAAAAGCCACAGGTGCCTCTTTTACAAGCTTTTGTTGAGGTTTTGCCCACCGTAAATTTACACAAACCTTGAATAAACTGTAAATCTGTGTTTGCTATAGCCTGCTTTAAATGGAAAGCTTTCAGCACTGTACTGTTTACAGCTAAGAACTCAAATGATGTCATAAAACTAATAAACCTTGTGAAATTCCATTTCAGCTGCGAGAAAGTATTGCCCTGGACTTGTTTTCTCAATCTGTGTAAAATTATATTTACTGGTTTGCTAAGTTCCATTGTAGATGCATCATTTTAGTTTCAAGTAGGCATGTTAGGACATTTAAATCCTTAGGTTTATGCTGCCTTCTTTCTTTTCAGCCATATATTTCAGGTCTCTTTCAATAGCTGGTATTCATTATCATTATTTCATTTCAGAGGTCCAGGACAGGGTGTAAAAGGTGCACTCAGTGACGATAAGGCTAAAGCAGAGAAGGTAAATGAATTATTTGGATTGGCGCGTGCTGCAGAAGATACTGGGAAAATTCCCATGGCAGAACAATCCTTTCTAGTAGATGGGTCTAGAAGAGTTGGACCACACTGAAGTAACAACAGAGGAAGTTTTGGAACAAATTGATTAACTAAATACTAATAAGTTCACCAGAACTGGATGCCATTCACTTGAGAGTTGTGAAGGAACTCAAAGGTGAAATGGTAGAATTGTTGGCAATAATATATATCAATTCATTACAAATGGCCTCTGTGCCAGAGGACTGGTGGTTTGCCAACATAACATCCATCCTTTAAAAGGGCTCCAGATGTGATCCTGGGAACTACAGACTTGTAAGTCTCAATTCCATCCCCCTGGCAAGTCAATAGAAACTATAATAAAAAATAAGCTCAGTAGTTACCTTAGGAAAATGTAAATCCTAAACTCTGTATTTCAGTTTAACCCCCCAAAGATTGCCTTTCTGCCAGAGGTGTTTTGAGTCATTCTTTAATTATTTTTTCTAAAATTCTCTGATATCCTTGAGTGAAAGGTTTGTTCAAAGTTACATTTATCATGACTATTAATAAACCTCCAAGGGGGGAATGCAAGCAACCTTGGGAGTTGATGAAATGGACCAACTGAGATCTTCTCATCAATCCTGAGGAATTTCACTTGTACCAGTAAGGTATTTGGCATGAGGGAGAGACTGGAAAATATACCAACTACTGAAAAATATATTGTAACTTGAACTGTTAAACTTCAGAACACCACCATCTTATTGCTTTATTGTGCTGATCAGGCTTCCCCTGAGCATCCAATGCCAATATAAGATCTTGGTTGTAATTTTCATAACAATTAATGGCTCCAGCCCTAGATACAGCAAAGACCATATTTCAATTTATGAACTCTCAAACCACTGTGCTCCACTGAGACAAGGCAAATCATAATGCCCAGGGCAACATGTGTGAAATCTGGAGACAAATAATTCTCAGTTAAAGGAACTGAGCTATGGAATAATCTTCCAGCTGAAGAAAAAGTCTAAACCACTGTAGGAAATATCTCAAAAATTTTTTTTCTGAAAACCCTTCCTACCATCAGCACTACTCACAATGTGCATCCCCCTTTTATTGTCAATCTCTTAGCAACTCCCTACCCTTCAGAAAATACCCTACTCAGGCTTTGATCTTGAAGAGAGAGACATTTGGGGACTCCATGAGGTCACTCTGTTGATATTGGTTTTGATTTTAGAAGACAGGTCTTCAGATGCTAAGCTAATGGGCAGTAGTATAAAACTCTAACATAGGTAAGCCTTCTAAACTGATTAGTCTGTATTGTGGACAGGGTCTGTATTGTGGAGGCATGCTAAGAGAAATATCCAGGCTGGACAATGAGATGAATAAATATGTCTTGGAGAGCAAGGCAAAAATAAATTTTATCAGTATTCTCCCTCCCCTCTTCCCCCTTTTTGGAATGAAGTTGAAACTAAAGACCCTCAAAATTGTCAACAAAATGTCAGTCCATCTTTCTTAGAGCATCTCTTGATTTGATCAAAATGTTACAATTATTGAAATTTTGTTAAACGTTTGTGCATGTTTTTTGCATTGTCTGCAACTGTGATTCTCAACCAGGGTGCCACAATACCCAGAGGTATTATTAGATCTTTTTCAGGGTACGACAAAATGTGAGGAGTTAAGCAGATAAGAGCAGGCTCAAGCTCGTTCCTGCCTGGCCAATCCCCAACCCCTACTGCCCAGCCCCTCTGCAAGGAGATAAGCAATGTAGTATATAAACATGTTTTTAAAATTGGGTTCCACTCAATTGATAACAGTTATGGAGGGGTTGATTCTTTGAATCCAGGGAGGGATGCATCGAGTAAAAAAATTGGAGAAACACTTGTCTACTGCTTTAGATAAAATCAATTTTGAGAAAAGACAAATGACCATTGAATAGAAAACTGGCTCCTTTATAAAGTGAGGTGAAGCATAGCAAAGGAAAAATGATCAAAGGTGGATTCTTTCTTAGCAGCTACACATGTTAAGAAAAGATAATACGGTTGAGCAAACATCTGATTCCTTTGTAAAATGATCTCTCTGATCATCAGATATGAATGAAGGCTTTTAATCGCTATAGCCTGATCTGGTCAAAGACCATCAGACCAGATCTAACAATGGATTGCTGGGGGTGGAGCGGTGTCAGTAGAGATCTTGTGCTTTTGTAATATTTTGTTATTCATTTTGACTTCTCCAATTGCTTTGCCAAGATCAGAGTGTCATTTAGCACCTTTTGGTTATTTCCCATGTTTGGTATGGGGGCATTGATTTATCTGTTTTGCAGGGGTCCTGCCAGAGAGTAGTTCTGTAGCTGAGTAATGCTTCATTTGGATTTTCTTCCCCTTTGCTTTACTTTGGTTGACACTGGCTACAAAGTGGCACTTAAAATTCTGTATTCTAAGCAGGCATCAGCCATGCAGATTCCCAATGTGATCCCCTGGTTGAGGCCTAAGGCTGGTCACAGCTCCTGAAATCATGCGATCACAATGCATTCTTCCCTCCCATGTCAAAGTGTAAGGCCTGCGCACTGCATCTGGGCAACTAGTTCTGCAACACTCAACCCCCTAAACAGGGCCAGTTGACTGGTTCTAGGGCTACTCTTATGGAGCTCTTGCAGCATCTGACCCTTTATTTTCCACTCTCCAACTTGTCTACCTGACCCTTTTTGTACCACAACCTGGCTGTGGTCTGTGTATAGCTCTCATCCATGTGACTTCCCTGGTGTGTGTTCCTGCACTGCTGCTGATGTACCCAGACCCTGGACTTTAGAACCCCAGTGTGACTTCAGCTCACTTCCTAACATCTGCTTCTGGTAACACATCTGTCTCAGCATGTGAACCCCAGATTGACTTCAGCTTGCCCCCCTGACTATGGATGCTGGTAACATCCCTGCCTCTAGCCACTTACATGTGGACTCTGACAAAAGAGCAGTAAACTTCTAGCCCAAGTGGATGTGAAGCAAAGTTTGAAAGCTGGACTTGGGTGTAAGCCCTGCAATTGTGACTGCTTTGGTCTGCAGAGAGCCTGAAGCAGTAGCATAGAGAGTAGATTACTGCAATTGGATGGATAAAAAGAGTGTTGTACGCCCAGTTCACCCATGTTAATGCACCCTGGCTACTGGATGAGACACTTAGGATCCTTTCTCTTGTTGGTCTTGATTCTTTGGCCTTGAGAAGATTACAAAGTCTGTGAAAACCTGTGGTCGTTTCTCCTGCTCCCACTGGAGATCTATTAGTTTCTAGGAGGGGACACTCTGGAAAAGTGCAGATGTTCAAAAAGCCCGGGGTGGAATTGGTTTAAGTTATGTGGTTTTCTGTAAGTGGCCTAGGTTATCTTGGTGGCAAACAGAACATGTTCACCTTTTGGTGGGGGTGGGGGTGGGGGTGGCGGCCATGCAGACTGGCTGAGGCCAGCAGGTTGGGAATGCTTGAGCACACCTCCCAGCATGGTCCTACCAAAAACTGCTGAGTGCAGTTGAGCACCCAGACCACCTCTGATTGGCTGCTGAGCATGGGGGATCATGCCCCCAGCCCCCTTAACCTCCTGCTGCATCACCATGGACCCTCCCCCATGCTCAGCCCTAGGCTTGTGGGAGATCCCCAGAGCAAGTGCCCTACATGTCCTTCCATATCTCAGCCTGCCCATACCCTGCCATGGTGTCCCACAAACTGTGGCCAAGCACAGAGGCCCAGGAGTTATAGTGTGTCTTGCTTATTACCCTCTGTGACTTTTGCTGGAGGCTATGGGACATCATGCATGCCCACCTGGACATGATGTGGCAGCAGGTCACCATGGCATGCCCAGCATCCTGGCTGGTGGTGGCGAGGTGGGGGAATCACTCTGCAGAAGGAAGGATTGGGTCCCTTGGAGTTCTGGTGAATGGCAGGCAGTGGAAGTAGGTGCCTGGCTGCTTGGGAAGTTGACACTGGGCAGCGGGAAAGAGGGTGTTTTCTGGCCTCCTTCCACGGCCTGCCATTTGTCAGAGGTCCAAGGGGCCCAATCCTCATTTCTTCAGAGCACCCCCACTATGCCACCACCAGCTGGGCTGTGGGGTCACACTGCAGCCACCACAAACATCCTTCTTCCCACTAGTTTCTCAAGTGATCAGAGGCCTAGGGACATTGCGAAAAGATAGAATAGCTTTGCATCTATCCCTTTACCAGTGTCTAGGGTTACTCTGAAATTTGCTTGATGTAGCTATAAGACAAATCTTTTTTTTCTGAGCTAGAATCAGAATCATAGACAATTAGGGTTGGAAGGGACCTCAGGAGGTCATCTAGTTTAACCCCCTGCTCAAAGCAGGAGCATCCCAACTAGATCATCACAGTTTGTCTACCCAGGTCTTAAAAACTTCCAAGGATGGAGATTCCACAACCTCTCTAGGTAACCTGTTCCAGTGTTTTACTACCCTCCTAGTGAGAAAGTTTTGGGGTTTTTTTTTTTCTAATATCTCACCCAAAGTTCTCTTGCTGCAATTAAATTCTATTAAATTGTCCCTCAGTCTTCTCTTCTCCAGACTAAATAAGCCCAGTTCCCCCAGCCTCTCCTAAGTCATGGGTTCCAGCCCCCTCACCATGTTTGTTGCTCTCCACTGTACACTCTCCAACTTGTCCACATCCTTTCTATAGCAGGGGGCCCAAAACTGGACACAGTACTCCAGATGTGGCCTCACCACTGCAGAATAGAGGGGAAGAATCACTTCCTTCAATTTGCTGGCAATGCTCCTACTAATGTAGCCCAGTATACTGTTAGCTTTCTTCACAACAAGGACAGACTGTTATCTCATATTCAGCTTATTGTCCACTGTAATCCTGCAGGTCCTTTTCTGCAGAGTTGCTGGTTAGCCAATTGGTCCACAGTCTGTACTGGTGCATGGGATTGTTCTGTCCTAAGTGAAGGACTTTGCACCTCTCCTTGTTGAACCTCATGAGATATTTTTTGAGCTCCAATTTGTCAGAGAGAGTACCCATTTGTTGAGCTCTCTCTGAATCCTAGCTGTACCAGTGTATTTTGTATTCTCCTTCTTCCCTTCCTTGTCCTTTTCCAGTCATGCAGGACCTCTTCTGGTTGCCACAAGTATTCAAAAATTGATATCCACTCATCAGAAACTATCATCCAGGACTGCCCCAAATGGAAGAAGAGTCTGCTTGCAAGGATATCAGTACTTTGAAACCTTATGACAACAGGAGGTGGAAAAGTGGGACTGGCAGAAGGCAGGGCTGGGGACAGGGGCTCTGCTGTCTTGGGTCCAGGAGAGGTGTGTGTGTGGGGGGGGGGGGCGGGGCGGGGGGCAGAGCCTACTAGGCGCTTGGTCAGAGAAACTGAGCAGAGGCTGAGTGCTAGTGCACCTTCCTGTGAGGGAGGTGGATAACAGGGGGGCACAAAGGTGCCTGGGATACTGGCAGACAGTGACCTAACTTGAATTGATAGGGGAACTGGTACTGAAGTTTGATGCACTGGTCTAACCTAAATTGAGTAAGTCTGAGTGCATATTGATCCAGGTCTATCTTAGACCAGGTTCTGCCATTTTTAAACCAGTTTGTGTGCCAACCTTCTGTTCTGTTACAGGTATAGATTGGTTTTGTGTACCAGACTTCAGTTCTGTTATGGGTTTAGACTGATTTTCCATTACTTAGACCAGTAAAACTTTAATGTCTGTACCTGGCCCTTGATTCTCCTACTCCAGGTGGGGCTGTGATGGGGGGTTATGTTCACAAGAGCAGACAGGGAAGACTATATGTGAAGTACCCCCAGATATGTCTGGTATGTCCTCAGATTACATTAATCAGACTCAAACCTATGTTTTTGTATAGAACTGCATGATAAATTATGCCAGTGAACCTCCATTTGCATCATCTCTTAGATTGTTGGGACCCAGAATGTCTGCAAGTCGCATGATATCCCGCAGGTTGAGCTAATGAAGCCACAGCACTGCCCTTTTGTTATTTTTAAACAATAGCATCTATAAAATGGAGCCAATAACTTCAGTTGAACCTGGCTTGAAAGAAGGCAGTGACTAAGCTTGTGGGAAAATCTGGCCACTTCAGTTAGGTGCCATAATGTCCACTGAGCTGTTTCAAAAATTCAGCTCCTCATTTAAAATGTACACAAGCCAAACAAATTGTGTCAACACCAAAGAACATTGATATAAACTGTTACGATACAACTCTTCTATTTGTATGATTCTGTAGTCATACAAGGATAGCAAAGCTGATAAAATGTTACCCTTGCTTCATTCATGGCCAAAGTTCCATCAACGGGCTCTCTGTGTTGCTACAGGAACTTTTAGGCATAACAAGTACATCATAACAGCTGATGTGTGCCCAACCAGCAAATTCTCCTGCCTTTATAAAATACTTGAAAGGTAAATTTGCCCTAAGTGCATAGATGGGAATGGCTGGTTGCTGAGCAATTTTGAAAATCTTTCCCTTAAGCATTGTCATTGTTGATATGATGCACCTAATAGGAGTGACATCTCAGTCCCTACAGGAAAGCCTAAAGTCAAGATACTGAAGGTATTCAGGCACCTGTAGATGCAGGTAGGTACCTAGTCCCACTAGCAGTGTTCCCTCTCAGCTGTGTGGTATGCGCGGCCATGCAGGTGTGCTCATGCCATGCTGCCAGGTGTGCCTGTGTGGCCGTGCACGCCACACAGTTTAGAGGGAACACTGCACACTACTTGCCTATAATAATTATTAGGTGCTTCAATGCCTTTAAAAAACTTACCTCTACTGCATCCTTTATAGAGCTAACTAAAAACACTTTATTAGAGGGAGCCATGAGTTTTAAGAAAAGACATGTTGCCTTATGCTTCAGCATGAACTGACCTAGGAGGTATCTCTGAATTGCCATTTATGTTTTAAGTTTGTGAAACCCTTTCCCCTTTTATATCACATTCTTACACCAGTGTCTGCAGCAGCGCACAGCCCAAAGACTCAAAACATGAGTCAGACATCAAGAAACCTTGACATTTGAAAATCGTGAGATGATTTAAAATAATGAATTCTGGATTCCTTTAAATTATGTAAGCCTTCTAGACTGTGCTGTGGGATCTCATTTTCTTTGCAACTATGGGGACTAGAAACTTACTTTAAAAAAAAAGAAAGAAAGAAAGTTGAGATTTTCACTTAATCACTAAATTCCAGCTCTAAGAAAAAGAGTAAATATTTTGAGACTCACAATAAAATAATGAGAACCGGCAACATTTTGTCTGGTGATTTTGGGTTGGCAGTCTGGATCCAACACAATGCATGTAGGATACTTTTTATTAGTGTAGCAATTTGATCAGAAGGAAGCAAACTTCTGGGCTTCTAACCAGTTTGATCAATGCACAGTCAACTTTTCTGTGTATTCAGAAGCCTGATTGATGGTTTATCTACAGGTTTTATGAGAATTTCTGCTTGTTTACCATGGGAGTGGCAGAGTCAAGAGCTGGGCAACCCTGATGGAGCTGCTGCCATCATCACACAGTTCTGCATACCTAGTTGTTGGGGCAGGAGGAAGTAACTGAAGAGATTATAAAAGGGTTTGGTTATCTTTAGCAATCAATAAGCATCTGGTACTATGAGTGAGTAAGCATTGCTCCCCTACTCCACTTGCTGCTAGTAAAATCTTGAAATCACAATGGAAACACAGGAGGTGCACTATTTCTCTCAATAGTGGGAGATGCTGTGTCAGTGACTAGCTCTTCCAACATCTCTTCCTTCTTGCCAACTTCACCTCTGTCTTACCAGAGGCTAGTTTCAGCCTTTCATCCATCTGCTGGGTTTGACCAGGCACTAAGCTTGGAGGAGCAAAACACATTCACCATTGGCAGTGATTGGGAAAGACAGCTTGGCATTGTCTGTGTAAGGTTGCCATCTGAGACCATGATATTGTGTGATGATTACCCTGCCTCCTCACTGGCTTCAGAGAAAGATGCTGAACAGTACTGAATGTCAGAGAAAAAGCCATCCATCCAAAAAAAAGCTGCATAGGAACCTTAATAGAATAAATAAATAGATAGCTTAATATAAAAGTAGACACTCCTCTCCTTTCTGTGGACAAGTGGAGGTCATCCATCACTACAATGAACTCCAAATCTACTCCATGTCCTGGCCTGAAGGCTCACTTGTGGGTTCATCTGCTGCTTTTCTTAGTATTCTGTGACCAACTGTACTATGCTTTATGTTTATTACAGCACCTGCCCAGAAAATGTGTCATCTTTGTTTCTCAATTTTTTCAGCAATGCTTAGCTTACTAAGGTGGAGGAAACAGAAATTATAGGATCCTGGCTACTGGTTTAATTAAAAGGATTACCAGTAGCAGAGGTTTCCAGCAAGGAATTTCAAATCTTAATTGAAAAATCAAACGTAGTAGGTGAGAGAAGCCTTTTTTTTTTTAATCATAAAACTAATAGCTGCTCAGTAGCTTTACATGACATCTCTCTTCTGCCTTCTAAGATAATTGTGCTGTTTTGTAAAGTTGTGCAGGGATGGTTTCACTGCTGAGCAGCAAGGCACACCACTTCGGTCCAAATTCTCTAAGCACTCACAATATGAAACAGCAGAATCAGTAGAGTCCTATTGATCATGTACAGTAAATCAATTATTTTTCCTTCATCCAAGAGTGGAAAATAATTACTCTGAGAAGTTACACTGTGACCTCAAAGCTCATGGTAATATTGCAGCACTTGGCACCAAGCTCTCTATTTCATTTATTGTCAGACTGCTCCCCCTGAGGTCAAAATCATTCACTCCTGATTTATGAGGAATAATTATTTGCCCACTTCAGTTATTTAACACATCATCTCTTAGCTGGAGGTACAGTGAGGCTAGACCTTAGGCATGCAGTTAAGGTAAAACACCCCCTGCAATTTTAAGGCCACGATCAGATAAACAAAAATTACTTTAGCTTGGTGCTTTCTGTAAAGATCAGTCTGCATCAGATTTGATCTGGATTTCAACACCTCCAAAGAATTTGAGTGTTTAATCCTTCAGGTGGCTTTGAAAATCGCAGCTGCGAATGTTTCAAATCTGAATCCAGCACAAGGTTTTCGAGATAGCTTCTTTCTCAAGTGGACCTGACCCATACCCTCAATGCAAATATAGGTCCTGTTTTGGCTAACATGAAGGAATAAAAAAGGAGGCTCCAAAAATGAAAACACAAGGTTCTACAGTGCAAGCTATAGGATATCAGAGTTTGCATTTATAAGGTATAGCAAGTTCAGGTTCCAGGGGCAGCCTTGACTTTCCCTGCTGACTATGTAACCCTTGTCCTGCTCCAGCCCTAAGGTACCTCCCCTTCTCACTCACTAGCCATGCATTGATGTACTTATTTGATCGAAAGCGTGGCTGCCTAACAGGTCCGAGATTGAACTACAATTTCTCTGACAGCCAGTTGATCTCTCTCAGGCCTTGCCAGTCCTGATCCTAATCTAACTGGGCCCTGTTGGCCCATCTGTGCTACCTAGGGCACCTGTAGCCCTAATGGTTATTCATGGCCTAGGATCTCCCCTACAGCCATTCCCATGCTTCAAAGGTGTTTCTGTGTAATCACTCTCTTGTTGGGACCTCAGTCTTCTTGGCCCCCTTTCTCTAGCTGGGCCTTCTATCCAAGGCTCACTGTGTTGGACCTGGCTTCTGGGTTTCAGCTCTTGTCTCCATTACTTTTTTCCTGGGGACCCTGCCTCTGTCTTACCTTGGGCAATGAGATTGCTTTGGTATCCTCTGGACTCCCTGGTCCTGGTTGCATCCCTGCTTTGGGTACTGAGCCAGCTTTGGCTCTGCCTGGGCCCCCTTGCCTTATCCTGTCTGCCTGTCTCTTCCCTGCTCAGTGCATTGAGCCTGCTTTGGCTTTGCCTACTCTACCATGTCCTGGGCCTCCAGCCATTGGCAGGCTTCAAAATACTCTCATGCATACAGATACTATTGGGACCTCCTTCAACCCCTAATGGTCCCAACCCAAACTGTCGCTTTAAGCTGCAACAAAGGAATAACCCCACTAGCTGTACCTAAAGACTCCCAAGCTCACTGGCTGTAACACAAACTAAACCCACATTAAGTCTAGACATAAACAGTAGCTTATTGTCAGAGCAGCAAATCTTCCTCTTTCCCTGGGTTGTATCCCTCTGTAAGCCATCAGTGTCTTAATGGCAGTCCTCAGGGCAGCTGAGAAGTCAGCCATGCATCTTCCTGACCAGGATCTCTTCTTCATGTGGCTTGCAAGCCCAGACTCCCCATCTGGCTTGGATTCTGGGATCATATGCTGCCTAAGACCTGCCCCTTCTGGTCAGGTGGCATCTCAGCCACCCACAGGGATTCCTTCTTAGGGTTTGATGGCTGGTTGTCATGGCAGTTTAGTATGGCTGCTCTAGTAGCCCCTTACTGCACAAGCTAGTCTCTGCCCTGTTGTCCTATTGTAGAGCAACCAGCTCTGCAATAGGAAGTCATAGTCTTTTGTCCTTAGCTCCATATTCCCTTGCAGCCAGATTATCCTAGGCAGAGTTCTCTTGACTGGTTGCAGGTGTACCTCTTCACTCTATTGAACAGCTCCCTGTCTAGACAGCAGAATTTCTCTGCTGTCTTGGCTCTATCAGCTTCAGATTCTTACCATAAAATAACAGAAGCCCCGAATGTGGGGTTCAGGCATGTGGGTTCACCGTCCCAAATGCTTTACTCTGAGTTATTAGAATCCAATAAACTCCAGCCAGTAAGTCAGAACTTTTCCAGAGTCTCTCATTCATGGATTCTGCTAATTCCTCCTCTTTGGATTGGCAGGAGTAAAATGAAAAAAATCCAAAATAAACATGTAAAATGATTTAATATGTTAAATAAATGACTCAAAAAAATTTAAAAAGAAAATAAAGGGAAGCATGAAGCAAAAAAAGCTTTCTTTTATTCACCACATGCTTGTGTTATTTTGTGCATTTTGGAGGTCTCTGGATAGCACTGTAATTAAGGAGTTATGGCTACACTGTTAAGTATTAATTAAGTCCCCCACCCTATAAGGTCAAGATCAGTTTGGGGAGGATATTCTCTGTATGAAAAACAGAGAATATCCTCCCCAAACTGACAGCATTTGCTCCCTGAGTACTAAGTAATTTACCAACAATTTATAAGTAGGTTCATTAATTAGTGTTAAAACCAATAAAAAAGACCCCTTTAAAATTTGAGCATTTTTTTCAAACTGTTTTGTTTGTTATGAGTTATTTTATAACAGAACAATGTAGAACCTTCAGATTTCCCATACAAGTAAACTTCTCTGTGTGGTTAGGCTATACGTTAAGGAAATTAAAATGTACTTAAGTTATGTTGTTAGTGATTATTGTAGTTAACTGTTATGATTAGGATACCAAACAAGAAACTATGTTAAAATATAGTAAAAGGTAAGGGTATATACAAGTAATTTAATGATAAGTAAAAGAGTTCTTAATCTTGGGATTGTTCCAGATTTTTTCCATGCTTAGTAAATTTATTAGAGATTGAATATCTGTGAGGCAAAACTTTTCAATATTAATGGATTCCCAGGCCATGAGCAGATGAGCATGAACATTTGGTGCCCCAAAGACAAGAAAGAGTGGCACACCTTGTGCTGCTGCTACTTGTCTCTAGGGAAAGTTTGTGCCACACACCCTTTGTCATGCAGCAGGTTACCCCAGGTTGGGTAGGGGAGGTTGAGGCCAGCAACTATGCTGGCCCCAGCAGCCTTAGCTTGGGTCCTGGGGGATGGGAAGGCTGCGGCTGTGGAATTTCTGAAGCTTGGACCCTGGCCAGCAGCTGGACTGTGGCTCCCCTGGGTCAGACTCTGGTTTTGGGTGGTGTGCGCTGCAGCCACATGTGCCACCCTGTTTTTTTCCACGTTTTTTTTTTTAACCTGGGATCTCCAGGGGTTAAAAAAACAAAACAAAAAATAACGTGCTGCAAGGTAGAAGCTTAGGAAATGCCTAAATGTGTGCTGTTTGGCACCACAGACAGACTTGCGGTGCCACATACCACATGGCCACGCTCGTCTGGATGGGGCCATAAATTATTTAGATTCTTTCCTGGGCACCCAATGATTCTGGTGGAAATCATATAGCCCAACTAAAGCACCACTTGTGAAAATCTTGGTCTCAATGAATTACATCTAAAGTACTAATCATATATCTATATGTCTATATGTTCATATGATCTTAATTCTATATGTTCTACACATCTAAGTAATACCCTAGGGTATATAGATTTAGTTGCATTTTTTGTGGGGGGTTACAGAGGACATGTTTGTATAGTAACTCAATGATTTTATGTCTAATAAGAATCAGGTTTATGTTTCACTTCTCTGAAGGCAGATGTGCATCAGTGATTTCAGTTGTAAATTTTAAATGAATGTTAGTAAAATACTGTTCTTTAATGGGGTTCCTGAGTCTTTATGTGTTTCTTTTATATTTACTCCTTTCCATACTGATTGATTGACTGCTGTGATTGAGTTAGGGTCTGTGCTCACCAAAGCCCATTCCTTTGTCTCATCAAAGTAATAATTTGCAGTCCTCAGAGTGTGTTTCTGTATTAATTCTCATTCTATATTAATGCTCTTATTAGCCCTGTGCAGTAGAGAAATAATATCATACACATTTTATGGATGGGGACTGGGACCCAGAGAAGATAGATGACTCATCCAAAATCCAACAAGAAACGTATAGAAGAATCAGAAATTAAACCTTACTGGGTGCATCTACATGTGCATTAAGGCACTTTTCCTAGTGCACATTCAATTTAGTACCTCCGATATGAGGTACTAAACACATATGCATTAGGCTGCTTTAATGCATGGTAAAGAATGTGCATGGTTTTTAAGTGATGATTAATGCACGGTAGCCTATTTTACTGCACATTAACATAATAGCCCTTTTTTTTACATGTTGCTTTAATGCACAGTAAAATAGGCTACTGCACATTAAAGTACACATGTAGATGCACCCAGTATCCTTAAGTTCTAGCCTTTTATTCTACTGACCAGCTTGTCCTTCAGTATGATTAAGCTGTTTGGGGCTGAGGGGGAGGGGGTGCCAGTAACCCAGGACCTGACTCTGGAATGCTTCATCCAGCAAAATCATTTCCTACATATTACAGTGAAGTTTTGCAATGGCTACGTTGTCACCACATTATATTGAAAACCATCTAACCACCACACCTACCTTCACACCGCAAGATTACATCCTAAGCACACCATTAGATCCACCATCTATAGCAGGGCTGGGCAGATATTTCCACTGGAGGGCCGCTTCATGAGTTTTGGTGAGCTGTCAAAGGCTGCAAGGGTAGTCCCACCCCTTGAAAGGTGCCCTGCCCTCTGCTTGCCATCTTGATACTGGAAGTCCCACCCCCTAATCCCTGACCTTTGCCACCGGAGGTCCCTGACCTTGCCCCAGAAGTACTTCTTTTGGGGAGGGGGTTGGCATCTTGGAACCAGAAAAAAAAAACAAAACCCAAACAAATTATATCCTAAAAATCTAACATCCACCATAATCTATATTAATTTTATTTTTTAAATATTTTTTTGGTCCTGATTTGTGTGTGTTTCCACCATGTATATAGAGGCTATTGCATAATAGTTTAAAATGAAGTCTTACTGTTGTATATTGTTGTGGGGGGAGGGAGGAGGGGTAATAGGGTTTGGGGGGGGTCTGTGGGTATATGTGGGGTGTGGGGATATGTGTGGATGAGGGTGGGCATGGGGGGCTTGTGGGGGTGTCTGGGTATGGGTTTGTAGGGTATGGAGGGGGTGGGTAGCTGGGGGTGCATGTGTGTGGTGAGGTGTGTGTAGGTAGTAGTGAGCAGGGCTCCCCCCAGAGACCTGTAGGTGTGTGGCACGGGGGTGCATGTAGGGAAGGGTGTTTGTGGGGTGTGATTGTGTGTGGGGAAGAATGTGGTTGTGGGGTTTGCAGGGAAGGGTTTGTGGGTATGGTGGGGTGTGCATGGAAGCCCCCCCCCAACATGCACCCTGCTGAGCTGATCAGCACCCACCCCTGCCCTGCAACAACTTAGAGCCCTTGTGCCCTGTGGTGCCTCCCTGCCACTGCCAGCAGCACGCAGCCCCAGCCCCGTGCCAGCTCTGGACTGACCCCAGCAGTAGCAGATCAGCCAGATGTGCACACAGCTCTGACCTGGCCCCCGCACCTGCTACACATCACCCTTCCGTGGTGTGTCCTGCTGCCCTCTGGGCATGCAGTGGGGCTGGGGTCTTTCTAGGTAGCTGCTGGCCCCAGCCCTACAGTTTTGGCAGGGACCCACACAAAGCCCTGACCCACCCCGCACCTATTGCACACTTGCTTGCTTGTGCTGAACAGCTGCAGCAACATCAGTGCCAGTGTAGCAGAAGTGTGCTCAGTGCGGGGGAAAAGCTCCTCCCTCTCATCACTGCCTGGCGCTTCCTGCAGCAGCTGCACAGAGCCTGTGCACACTTTAAGGATCTGGAACAGGGATTCCTACAGTTATAATACAATCCCAAAACTGTAGCCACTTAAATCAACAGAGCCAGATCCAGACCTTTCTCTGACCTGGCACAATACTACACCTGGGGAAAGTACAACAGAAGCCTCTGGTTGTCACTTACATCCCACAGCTTGAATACCTTAGACACATCATTAATGACCTCCAACCCCTTCTGGAAAAATATGATTGACTCAAAGTAGCCATGGGGGATACACCTGTCTTGGTTTACAGACAGACCCCCATCTGAAACAGCACCTCTCAAGCAACAGGTTATCTAACTCTCCCTAGGGAGGAGGCTCTCAAGCAACAGGCTAGCCTCCTCCCCCTAGGGAGGAGGCTCTTCTCAGCCAGACTAGCTGACCTGCTCCACCAGGCTTTAAACTAAGCCCACTGGGGGACGGGGGGACTACCGCCACTGCTGGCCCGCTAAGCAATCCTTGCAAAACCAGCAGTTCAAAGCACTTAAGGGAGCCCACCCCCTGCCCCAGCCCTGGTAAAATATGTGGGCAAGGAAGGAGCCCCCCAGGGGACACTTGCTTGCCTGTACACAAATGCCAGGAGCTTGGGGAATAAGCAGGAGGAACTCATCCTCCTGCTCACTGCAAATAATTATGATGTCGTAGGGATAACGGAGACCTGGTGGGACTCCACCCATGACTAGACTGCAGGTATAGATAGCTATACCCTGTACAGGAGGGATCATGTAGAGAAAAGGGGCGGGGGTGTAGCTCTCTATGTTAAGGAAAGCTACACGTCCCTGCAAGCCGATATTGGTGACCAGGGTGGATGGCTGGAGACCCTCTGGGTTAAAATCTGTGGGGAACATGGCACAGGGGACACAATGGTGGGAGTCTACTACAGACCTCCCACCCAAAGTCCTGAGCTTGACCAGGAGTTTGCCTGGGAACTCGCTGAGGCCTCATGCTCCAGAACCATGGTTGTCATGGGTGACTTCAATTACCCGGACATCTCGTGGGAGGATCGCTCAGCAAAATCTGAGCGGTCGCAAAGCTTCTTCTCGTGCTTGGATGACCTCTACCTGACTTAAGAAGTCTATGGGCCAACGAGAGGCAAAGCGCTGCTTGACCTGGTACTGGCTACTGGGGATGACCTAGTCGGCGACCTAGTGATCGACGGGAAGCTGGGTGACAACAACCATGAGCTGGTCACCTTCACCATCCGCTGAAAAGCTGGCAAGTCAGTCAGCAACACGGAAGTCCTTGAATTCAGGAAAGCCGACTTTGACAAGCTCAGGAGGCTTGTCAGTGAGGCCCTAAGGGACCATGACCACGGGGAGAGGGGGAGTTCAAGAAGAGTGGTTGCTCCTCACGGGAGCGATCCTCAATGCACAAACTAAGTCTATTCCATCTCAGATGAAAGGCAGCAAGAGGGCACAGAAGCCCCCCTGGCTCTCCAGGGACCTAGCAGACCTCCTGAGGCTAAAACAGAAAGGCCTACAAAGGATGGAGGATGGGAGTCACCTCCAAGGAGGATTATTCTGCACTGGTCCAGTCCGGTAGGGAGCATACCAGGAAAGCCAAGGCTGCAACTGAACTCCAGCTAGCTTTGAGCATCAAGGACAATAAAAAGTCCTTTTTCAGGTATGTGGGGAGCCGGAGGAAAAGCAGGGGCAACGTTGGACCCCTGCTGAACCAGATGGGGCAACTGACAACTGACACCCAGGAAAAAGCCAACCTATTAAATAGGTACTTTGTGTCGGTCTTTCATCAGGGAGGGAGCTCCGGGAGGAGGTTAGCAGGCTGAGGGGGATCAGGGAGGCGGAGGATGAAATTGACAGTTATTTCCTTTCCCTGCAGGACCAGGCACCGAAGGAAGAAGCAGCCCGGGGAATCCCCTCCGCAGCAGAGTGGCAGACGGTCACAGCCAGGACCGGAGCAGCTCGCAGAGAATCGGTACCAGCTTCTCCAGTTCGACTGGAGAACAGGTACGAGGCCCTGGCGATCCTGAAGGAGATGGAAGGGGAGGAGGAAACCCTTGGGCAGGAAGAAACACCACATTCTTCACACTCCGAATAGATCAAGAGATCCAAGAGGACCCAGAGGAGGAGGCGACGAGTGCTCGTCATAGGCGACTCCATCCTGAGAGGTATGGAAGGGCCCATCTGTCGCCAGGACCCCTCAGCACGAGAGGTATGCTGCCTCCCTGGAGCAGAGATTCAGGATGTGACGGAGGTAATCCAGGCCAGGATCAAGCCCACCGATTACTACCCCATGGTCCTAGTCCACGTGGTTACTAATGATGCGGCCAGGAGAATCCCCAATCACCTGATGGCGGACTACAGTGCTCTGGGCGGCGTGCTGAAGGAGTTCAGTGCACAGGTGGTATTCTCTTCCATCCTACCAGTGAACGGACGCGGAAGACGGCATGAGAACTGCATCCGAGAGACCAACTGGCGGCTTCGGCAGTGGTGTCTCGAGGCAGGCTTCGGCTTCCTGGACAACGACCCGCACATCACGACGAGGGACATGCTCAGCTGGGATGGGCTTCACCTGTCCCCCAAAGGTAAGCGTGTGTTTTCTTCTAGGTTGGCAGATCTCCTCCGGCGGGCTTTAAATTAGGCTCGTCGGGGGGGGGGGGGGGAAGATGAGGGCGGGGAAAGCTGTGGACCACCAAACCATGTGGCACCCACAAGGACAGCCCAGCCTGAAGAAAGAGAGCATTGGGAACCTGAAAGCCATGGGGAGGCCAGCACTATGGCACAGGTAAGAAACGAGAAGGTAAGAATCAAAGGGCCCCTTGGGACTCGGAGCGGGGGGGCAGCAAAGGCACCAGTCGCAGGGCTCAAGTGCCTATATACTAATGCTAGGAGCATGGGAAACAAGCAGGAAGAACTAGCGCTCCTGCTTGCACTAAACACCTATGACTTAGTGGGGCTAACGGAAACCTGGTGGGATTCATCCCACGACTGGGCGGTACATATTGAGGGCTATAGATTGTACAGAAAGGACAGGGTGGGGAAGAAAGGGGGAGGGGTTGCACTCTATGTCAGTGAGCAATATACATCAACCCTCATCAAGACAGAATCCAAGGATGAGGAAGTAGAAGGATTGTGGGTTTGGCTACATGGGGGGCAAGGAGAAAGGGATTTGGTGGTAGGGGTCTGCTACAGACCCCCACATCAAGGGGAAGAAAGAGATTCAGGGCTCCTGAGGCAAATCTCGGAGACCATAAAAGCTAAAGAGGCGGTAGTCATGGGGGACCTAAACTACCCAGACATCTGCTGGGAGTCACAGACAGCAAAGTCCCACCTCTCACGCAGGTTTCTAACCTGTGTACAGGACCTGCACCTGACGCAGGAGGTACACGGTCCCACTAAGGGGAATGCCATACTGGATCTGGTATTGGCAACGGGGGATGACATGGTAGCGGACCTCCAGATCGGTAGCCATCTGGGGGACAGTGATCACCTAATAATAGAATTCACCATAAGACGGCGAGTGGGTAAGGTAACTAGTAGGGTGAAAGTGCTAGACTTTAGGAAAGCTGATTTCAATGAACTCAGGCGATTAGTCAAGGATGCACTGCAGAGTAGGAGATTTGAAGAGATGGAAGCCCAAGAAGGGTGGCTGTACCTTAAGGAAACGATCCTTCGGGCACAAAGCAAGACGATCCCCGAGAGAGGCAAAAGAGGGAAAGGGGCCAGGAGGCTTCCCTGGTTGACCAGAGAAATCCAGAGCAGCCTAAGGGACAAAAGGGGAGCACATAAAAAGTGGAAACAGGGAGAGATCACCAAAGATTAATATACCTCCTCTGCTCGTGCTTGTAGGGAGGCAGTTAGACGGGCCAAAGCTACCATGGAGCTGAGGATGGCAACCCAAGTAAAAGACAACAAGAAATTGTTTTTTAGATATATAGGGAGTAAAAGGAAGGCCCAGGGAGGAATAGGACCCCTGCTAAATGGGCAGAAACAATTGGTGACAGACAGGGGGTACAAGGCTGAACTCCTCAATGAGTTCTTTGCCTCAGTGTTCCTAAGTGAGGGGCACGACAAGTCTCTCACTGGGGTTGTAGAGAGGCAGCAACAAGGCGCCAGACTTCCATGCGTAGACCCTGAAATGGTGCAGAGTCATTTGGAAGAACTGGATGCCTTTAAGTCGGCAGGCCCGGATGAACTCCATCCGAGGGTGCTGAAGGCACTGGACGACATCATTGCAGAGCCACTGGCAGGAATATTTGAAAGCTCGTGGTGCATGGGCCAAGTCCCGGAGGACTGGAAAAGGGCCAATGTGGTCCCCATTTTCAAAAAGGGGAGGAAGGAGGACCCGGGCAACTATAGACCTGTCAGTCTCACCTCCATCCTTGGCAAAGTCTTTGAAAAAATTATCAAGGCTCACATTTGTGAGAGCCCGGCAGGACAAATTATGCTGAGGGGAAACCAGCACGGGTTCGTGGCAGGCAGATCGTGCCTGACCAATCTAGTTTCTTTTTATGACCAGGTTACGAAACGCCTGGACACAGGAGGAGGGGTGGATGTCGTATACTTAGACTTCAGGAAGGCCTTTGATACGGTATCCCACCCCATACTGATGAACAAGTTAAGAGGCTGTGACTTGGATGACTACACAGTCCGGTGGGTGGCGAATTGGCTGAAGGGTCGCACCCAGAGAGTTGTGGTGGATGGATCGGTTTCAACCTGGAAGGATGTGGGCAGTGGGGTCCCGCAGGGCTTGGTCCTTGGACCGATACTCTTTAATGTCTTCATCAGTGACTTGGACGAGGGAGTCAAATGTACTCTGTCCAAGTTTGCAGATGACACAAAGCTATGGGGAGAAGTGGACACGCCGGAGGGCAGGGAACAGCTGCAAGCAGACCTGGACAGGTTGGACAAGTGGGCAGAAAACAACAGAATGCAGTTCAACAAGGAGAAATGCAAAGTGCTGCACCTAGGGAGGAAGAATGTCCAGCACACCTACAGTCTAGGGAATGACCTGCTGGGTGGCATGGAAATGGATAGGGATTTTGGAGTCCTAGTGGACTCCAAGATGAACATGAGTTGGCAGTGTGACGAAGCCATCAAAAAAGCCAATGGCACTTTATCGTGCATCAGCAGATGCATGACGAATAGATCCAAGGAGGTGATACTTCCCCTCTATCGGGCGCTGGTCAGACTGCAGTTGGAATACTGCGTGCAATTCTGGGCGCCGCAATTCAAGAGGGATGCGGATAACCTGGAGAGGGTCCAGAGAAGGGCCACTCATATGGTTAAGGGCCTACAGACCAAGCCCTACGAGGGGAGACTAGAGAAACTGGATCTTTTCAGCCTCCGCAAGAGAAGGTTGAGAGGCGACCTTGTGGCCGCCTATAAGTTCATCACGGGGGCACAGAAGGGAATTGGTGAGTATTTATTCACCAAGGTGCCCCCGGGGGTTACAAGAAATAATGGCCGCAAGCTAGCAGAGAGCAGATTTAGAATGGACATTAGGAAGAACTTCTTCACAGTTCGAGTGGCCAAGGTCTGGAACGGGCTCCCAAGGGAGGTGGTGCTCTCCCCTACCCTGGGGGTCTTCAAAAGGAGGTCAGATGAGCATCTAGCTGGGGTCTTCTAGACCCAGCACTCTTTCCTGCTTATGCAGGGGGTTGGACTCTATGATCTATTGAGGTCCCTTCTGACCCTAACATCTATGAATCTATGAATCTATGAATCAGTCCCATGGGATGCCCATGCCCGCTACGGGACAGGGAAGTCCGGGTGAGGGTGATCCCCTGCCCTCCATTGATGCTGACTTTGTGAAGGAACATCTTGAGAAGCTGGATACCTTCAAGTCAGCCGGCCCTGACAATCTTCACCCCAGGGCACTCAAGGAGCTGGTGAACATCATAGCCCAGCCTCTAGCACGGATCTTTGAAAACTCTTGGCACTCTGGTGTAGTGCCTGAAGACTGGAAGAAGGCCAATGTGGTGCCTATTTTCAAGAAAGGGAGGAAAGTGGATCCAGCTAACTATAGGCCCATCAGCCTGACTTTTATTCCTGGGAAGATCTTAGAAAAGTTTATTAAAGAAGCCATCCTTAATGGACTGGCCGACGCCAACATCTTAAGGGATAGCCAGCACAGGTTTGTTGCGGGTAGGTCTTGCTTGACTAATCTCATTTCCTTCTACGACCAGGTGACCTATCACCTGGACAAGGGAGAAGAGATTGATGTCATATATCTTGACTTCAAAAAAGCCTTCGATCTGGATTCCCATGATCACCTCTTGGAGAAACTGGCCAGTTGTTGCCTTGGGTCCTCCACAATCCACTGGCTGGAAAATTGGCTCCGGGGTCGGACCCAGAGGGTAGTAATTGATGGAAATCACTCATCGTGGTGTCCTGTGACCAGTGGAGTCCCCCAAGGATCTGTCCTTGGACCCATACTGTTCAAAATCTTCATTAATGATGTGGACACTGGAGTCAGAAGCGGACTGGCCAAGTTCACCGATGACACCAAACTTTGGGGCAAAGCATCCACAGCAGAAGACAGGCGGGTGATCCAGGCTGACCTGGACAGGCTCAGCAAGTGGGCGGACGAGAATCTGATGTTGTTCAACGCCGATAAATGCAAGGTTCTCCACCTTTGGAAGAAAAACCTGCAGCATCCTTATAGGCTCAGCAGTGCAATGTTGGCTAGCACTATGCAAGAAAGAGACTTGGGGGTCATCATTGACCACAAGATGAACATAAGCCTGCAGTGCAATGCTGCGGCTAGTAAAGCAACCAAAACGCTGGCTTGCATCCATAGATGCTTCTCAAGCAAATCCCGGGACGTCATTCTCCCCTTGTACTCGGCCTTGGTGAGGCCCCAGCTGGAGTACTGCATCCAGTTTTGGGCTCCACAATTCAAAAAGGATGTGGAGAAGCTTGAGAGAGTCCAGAGAAGAGCCATGCGTATGATCAGAGGTCAGGGAAGCAGACCCTACGATGACAGGCTGAGAGCCCTGGGGCTCTTTAGCCTGGAAAAGCTCAGGCTCAGGGGTGATCTGATGTCCACCTATAAGTTTATCAGGGGTGACCACCAGTATCTGGGGGAACGTTTGTTCACCAGAGCGCCCCAAGGGATGACGACTAGGTCGAATGGTCATAAACTACTACAAAACCGTTTCAGGCTGGACATAAGGAAGAATTTCTTTACTGTCCAAGCCCCCAAGGTCTGGAACAGCCTGCCACCGGAGGTGGTTCAAGCGCCTACATTGAACACCTTCAAGAGCAAACTGGATGCTTATCTTGCTGGGATCCTATGACCCCAGCTGACTTTCTGCCCTTTGGGCAGGGGGCTAGACTTGATGATCTTCCGAGGTCCCTTCCAGCCCTAATGTCTATGAAATCTATGAAATCTAATTCCCATTCTCACTGAGATACCAGGTCTTGTAACCTTTCCAGATGCCAGCTATACCTCTCATTAATACAGACCAAGTCATCAACACACGGTCAGATGGATTGCTAATTGGCTGAAGGGTCGTACTCAGAGGGTGGTGGTGGACGGGTCATATTCGACCTGGGGGGAAGTGGGCAGTGGAGTCCCCCGGGCCTCAGTCCTTGGGCCCGCGCTGTTCAATTTCTTTATCAGCGATTTGGACGATGGGGTGAAAAGCAACCTGTTCAAATTCTCTGTTGATACTAAAAATTGGGGTGAGGTGGGCATGCTAGTAGGGAGGGAAAGACTGCAGAAAGACCTGGATAGGTTGCAATGGTGGGCTAACAAAAACAGGATGAGTTTCAATACGGAGAAGTGCAGGGTGCTGCACTTGGGCAGTAGTAACCGGCAACACACTTATAAGATGGGAACCTCCCTTATTGAGAGCACGGAGGCAAGGGATCTTGGAGTCATCATTGACTCCAAAATGAACACGGGACGACAATGCGAGGTCACGGTCGGCAGGGCTAACCGGACCCTATCGTGCATCCACAGGTGCATCTCAAGTAGGGCCAAGGAAGTGATCCTCCCCCTCTACGCGACACTGGTCAGGCCACAGCTGGAATACTGTGTCCAGTTCTGGGCGCTGCACTTCAAGAGGGATGTGGATAACATTGAGAGGGTCCAGAGGAGGGCCACCCGCATGATCCAGGGACAGCAGGGCAGACCCTACAATGAGAGGCTACGGGATCTGAACCTGTTCAGCCTTCACAAGAAAAGGCTGAGGGGGAACCTGGTGACCGTCTATAAACTCACTAGGGGGGACCAGAAGGGTTTGGGGGAGACTTTGTTTCCCCTAGTGCCCCCCGGGATAATAAGAAATAATGGCCACAAGTTGTTGGAGAGTAGGTTCAGATTAGACATCCATAGGAACTACTTCACAGTTAGGGCAGCTAGGATCTGGAACCGACTTCCAAGGGAAGTGGTGCTGGCTCCTACTCTGGGGGTCTTTAAGAAGTGGCTCGATGCCTACCTGGCTGGGGTCCCTTGAGCCCAGTTTCTCTCCTGCCCAGGCAGGGGGTCGGACTTGAAGATCTACAAGGTCCCTTCTGACCCTACTTCTATGATTCTATGATCAATGTACTTAATAACATGGATTATAACATCCAAGGTTCATTCACCTGCACCTCTACCAAGCCATCATTTGTTTATAGTGTACCTCTGATATTTGCATTAGACAGACTGTAAATGATTGAACATCAATCTGACACCAGCTCCAGAAAGACACAAAGGCCTTTTGTAGAACACTTTAACCTCCCTGTAGTCAGAACTCTTATGCTAGAGGTGATATCTTTTATTAGACCAATTAGATTTTTTATTTGCAAGCTTTCAGACTCACATGCCCTTCCTCAGGCAAAGGAGAATACAAAAATGCAAAGATTATAAAATTTCTCCCAAGTAGAAACAAAACTTCATATTGCACAGGAGAACTGGAGGATGGTATAAATGCTCCCGGGTGGGAAAAAATTAACCTCCCTGGACATTCCATTGCTGACCTGAGGGTGGCTGTTCCTAGGCAGCAAAATTTAGAAAATACATATATACATATAGAGGTGTGTGTGTGTGTGTGTGTGTGTGTGTATATACAGTAAAAACTCATAAATCGAGATATAAAAAATCTAGAATTCTCAAAAATACGGCACATCAGGGCATAGCGACGGCTGGTCCCAGAGCAGTGGAGGGGAAAGCTTCCACATGGCGGCTGCCACTGCCATCCACCACCCTATGCTGCCGCCTCATGTATGGTTGCTGATCCAGGGCCAGGTGCTGCTACCCCTTCCTCACCCTCCCGCCTGCTCCACAACTGGCCACTGCTCTGGTTAAAAAAATTTGGCATTTTCAAATTTCTAGCACGTGCTCAGTCCCAGGTATGCCAGACTTATAAGGTTATGCTGTATGTATATGTGTGTGTGTGTATGTGTATTTATATATATGTGTGTGTGTGTGTGGGTGTGTGTGTATATATATATATATATATATATATATATACACACACACACCCCCCCCCACACACACATATATATATATATATATATATATATATATATATTTATTTATTTATTTAAAACTATAGGCATATGTGTGTATGTATGTATATAAATCCAATGTATATATACATGTATATATTGGAGGCAATATAGAGTAGATTTGCACTTTTTATATATATTGGATTTAGTTATTTTATAAAGTGCATATCTAGCTTGCTGTCTGTTTGATTAAGTTCACACAACAGGTCTGTAGCTTCAGTGAGTATAGAATCCTGAAGTGTGGACTTTCATTCAGCCTGGATGCATCTACATGTGTAACTAAGTCAGAGCAATAAACTCTGGCACAGGTCACACTGGAGTCAACTGCTCGTGGGTGCAGCTTCTGCATGTATGCCTAGCTCTGCAGTACTTTGAGCTGGAGTGGAACATCCCTGGGCTAGCAGGAGGTTGGAGCGGGGGGTCAGCCTCAGACTCTGGGTGACAGTGTCAGGTGGCAGAGGGGCTGGCTGGGGCATGAGGGTGCTAAAGTGCAGGGCTAGACAGCAGGAAGCCCTTGCACCTTAGCACCCTTATGCCCCAGCCAGCCCCTGTTACTGTCTACACATGCATTTCAGTGCATATAAGCACTTTGCCATGGTTAACTTGGCAGAGTTAACTCGACAGAGTTAATTCATTTACTGTGCTCTAATACCAGTGCACATGTAGATGGTGACACTATACTGAAGAGCTAATTACTCAACTCCACAGCAAGGTGAACATATAGATGCACCCCCTGACTGCCTTTAGGATATCATTCTTTGGTAGTCTGTTTTGTCAGTGTCCTTCGGTTTTTAATGAGCTAAACAAAAGTGGAAACCTGGCTTTCAGCAGAAGTTTCAATGGACAATGTTGTGTTCTATAGTACAGCCAAGTCTATATTCTTTGCTCCTTCTATACATAACCAGAATTCTCTCCCTAAGTCATTTCTTCTTTGTGCTAGGGAATAGCATATTGGGCCATTAATACTAGTAACTTCACCTGTATGCTTTCTGTGATGAGGCAGGTACCGAATGCCTGTGGGGTCTCTCTGTTGTAGCTTAGCTAAAGGAAAGAAAAATCACCCTCACTGTTTCTAATAGAACCTTTTACTGACTGTAAGCTAACCTAGTTAAAGTCATTAAACACCCTCTGGAGTCAGGTCAAAGTAAAGTCCAAATAGTGTCCTCCAGCAATCTTTCAGAGGTCAGAAATCCCTGGTTAAAGAGTATCAGCTCCTGGCAGAAGGAGGCTGATGACTTGCTGTGTAGGGAAAGATGTCATGCAGAATCCACAAATGGCACTGTTAATTTCTTCAGCTGAGCTGCAGTCTAACAGTAACACAGGTGACCTTTCAGCACTTTGGATTCTTGAACACCTGTCCCTGGCTTATGAATTTTCTGTTTTACATGTGATTGAGACAGCAAAGGTTGTTTCTAAACAAGAAGAAAGAAAAGAAAAACCAAAGCTACCACAGTCCCATTGGCACCACTCTCCAGCAAAAGTCTAAGGATTAATTTTAAAGAGCAGCTTGATTTAGCAGATGTAAAAGAGGCACATTTTAGAAAGACTTTCTCTTAGAGGTGGCAATTGGCACTTACATTTTTGTGTTAGCATATAAATAAATACTGGTACAAGCTGGAATAGTTAAGAGTCTCTTATTACAGTAGTACCCAGACACCCCTAATTTAATTGCAATGCCTTTGCAATGCAATTGAAAAGTGGTTTGTAAATTCAAAAAGCACCAAATCTCGGTAACCTCATCACCAGAAGTCAACTTCCTATGGCCCAAAACCCACTAAATGGATCCAGACCGTGCCATGACAAGAAATGCAAAACCTGCCAACATATCTCCAGTACCCCCTTCCCCCCAGTTACTACACCCCACAACAGAACGATCACCATTCCTGGATCTTACACGTGGACCTCCAGAAATGTTATAAATCTCATCCAGTGCACCAAATGCCCTGACGGAAAATATGTAGGAGACACCAAGCAACAACTGCGTACCAGAATGAATGAACACCAAAAATCTATTACAGACAAGAATACCCAATTACTGTGGGGGGCACATTTCTCACAAGAAAGCCACTCTGTCTCCTATCTCTCAGGCCTGACCCTCAAAGGGAATTTAGAAACTGCTTTTCACAGATGAGCCTATGAACTTCACTTCAGCAGCCTCGTAGATACAGAAACTCATGGACTCAGTATAGACATTGGATTTATGACACACTATAACCTGTCTGCCATCTGACTCCCCAGGTACCTCTCCACTTTTACCTACTACATCCCGCTTCCCGCCTCCACTCCAAGCCTGTCCCTCAGCCCCTGACACCTCCATTTCCATTTTCACTGACTGGCTTTCTTGCCTGCATTGCATGCCAGCCTTGATTTCTTTACTATTCCTTCCATCCAGGAAGAGTACACACATCAACTGCAGATGTTTCCTCAGCCTGACAAAGGGTTTTAAACTGGAAAGCTTGCTATGATCCAGGGGAGGGGTGGACGACCACCAAAGCAAGCCCACTAGGCAACTACTGCAAAACTAGCAGGTTAGGACACTCAAGGGAATCCACTCTTACCCCAGCCCTGAAACGGTGTCCTCCTGGGAGTGCAAGGAAGCCTAGGGATTCCAATGGGCACTTACGTGTGCCCATCACACCAATGTCAGGAGTTTGGAGAACAAACAGGAGGAACTGGTCCTGCTGCTAAACAAGAATGACTACAATCTAATAGGGATAACAGAGACCTGGTGGGACTCCACCTATGACTGGGCAACAGGTATAGATGGGTATACCCTGTACAGAAGAGATTGTGTGGAAAAAAGGGGTGGGAGTGTATCTCTCTCTGTCAAGGAAAGCTACACATCCCTGCATGCCGACATTGGCACGCATGGAGGATGACTAGAGATGCTCTGAGTTAAAATACGTGGTGAACATGGCACAGGGGACACAATGGTAGGAGTCTACTACAGACCTCCTAATCAGGAACAAGAGATTGACCAAGAATTCACCAGGGAACTGGCTGAGGCTCCATGCTTTCAGTGCATGGTTGTCATGGGAGACTTCAACTACCTGGACATCTCATAGGAAGAGCACTCAGCCAAATCCAAATGGTCACAAACCTTCCTCACGTGCATGGACAAGCTCTACCTGACTCAAGAAGTCTATGGACTGACAAGAGGTAAAGCAGCGACTTGGATGAGGGGGTGGAAAGCAGGATGTCCAAGTTTGCTGATGAAACTAATATGTGGGGTGAGGGGGACACACTTGAAGGGAGAAGAGAGAGGCTGCAAATAGATTTAGACAGACTACAAAAGTGGGAAGATGAGACTAGGATGGGGTTCAACATAGATAAATGCAGGGTGCTGCACCTTGGGAGAAGGAATCCACAGCATATACAGGCTGGGGAGTTCCCCTCTTGAAAGCACAGAGGTGGAATAGGATCTTGGCTTTATTATTGATTTTTGGCAAGTGTAGCACCAGCCCATACCTTCAAGTTCATCCTGGCACAGGAACTCACCAGAGAGATGTTCTTCCCCTGCTGGCTAGTGATGTAGTGAGTGCCACCTCCAGCTCTGAGGGCGGGGCATTAAATGGTTAAAAAAAAAAGGAAATAAGTGCAGACAGAGTGAGGAGGGTGGCACTCACTCCGTCTGCAGGTGGAGGTTGGGGTGCTGGCAGGGGAAAGTGGATCCCCCTCTTCCATGTCCCCCTACCTCCACCCTTCTGCCACCCTGACTCTGTTCACCAGCACCTCTATCTAGTGATCAAGGGTTTTGCTTCTGCAGATGCTCCCCTTCACCCTTGGGTTACACATTCCTGTCAGCACATATACTGTACTGGACTGCAACAGATCCAGCTATTTTTTGATGCCCTCCTTCAGCCACTTCAACACTGCCTGCACCTCTGGTGAAAGTGGCTTTCACCAGTCAGGAACATTGATCCGCTGGAACTTCCCCATTTGGTTCTCAAGGTCCTTGACTATGGGGATCACTTGGCTAAGGAGGGAATCACATTTGCTGAGGATCTCGGTGGCCTTGAGGAATGGCTTGAGGCCCACCAAGATCTGGGAGATGGTATCCCACTCTGCTTTGTTAAGGGAGTTGCTGATCCGTCTCCCTGAGCAAAGCCATCTCATGGATGGCCTTCTGTTGCTCCACCAGCCTCTTGGGCATCAGGTATGTGGAGTTCCACTGAGTTTCCACATCCTGCATGATGTTGTGCTGTGGGATGCTCAGCTCTGCCTGTTTCTCCCATAGCATCTTGCCCACCTTGATGCTCTGGTGGAAGTAGCCCAGCATCTTCATGTATTTTGAAATCAGCTGAGTGTTAGTGACAGCACCATCAGTGGCAGCCCTGTCCCCCTCCAAGGTATCTCTGACTATGAGGTGGAAAATGTGTGCCACACAATGGATGACAACAAAGCTGGCATCATATACTGCCTTGACCATATTGGCCCCATTGTCAGTGACCATGAACCTGAGGTGAGCTCGCCCTGCCCAACGAATCAGCCCTGCATCATGTGGTTTATGACCACCATGCTTTCCCTTGATGTGTGGGACTCATCCAGCACCTCTGCTTGAAGAAGAGTCTACTGACCTTGCTCTAGGGGAACTTTGAGGGGTGCAGAGCACAAACTCAGATCCCCGCTAGTTCCCCAGAATTTCTTTTGCTAGGGAGTTCAGGCCCCCTGATTCCAGATCCAGCTCCTCCTCTGGCACTGGGAGTCTTACACTAAGATATGAAATTGGGGTGGAGGAGACTGTCATGCTGGTGCTAGTGACTATTTCTGGTGTTAGGGGAGGTGGTGCCAGTGCAGGGACAGGTACTGCTCCCACTTCCATACTCCCACTGGCAGCAGAAGACTCATCGCTGCCAGGAAAGAGGATGCTTCTATGTTTGGTGGGGTAGAATTTATAGCTCTCCCCCTACCACCTCTATCCCCTCTCCCTCCCCTGCCAGAAGACCTGGCACCTGCCTTTCCAGCACACTTCATAATGTTTGCTGTGCTGGAAAATGTGTGTGTGTGTGTGCGCAACTGTAATATCTTTTCTCTCTGTTTACTGTATGTGTGTAAGTGTGTGTAATGTGTGTGCTTTCCTCCAGGGGGATGGATCACACACTGTCAGGCAAAACACAGCTTTCTTTTTAAAAAGCATGGGGAAAAAAGATAACAAGAATAAATAAGAGCTATTGGGGGGAAGGATAAGCTGAAAGAAATGGATTGGATAGGGATGAATAGAGGGATTCTAGGCAAGGGTAATTAGTAAGCTGTATCCAATCCCTTACAAGAAGAAAGACCATCAGGAGACTGACTAGAAAGCCATGCCACTTCAGTAGTACCTTTTAGACACTGTTGCTCAGGCAGAAACAGGTCACAAAAGGGACAGAAAGGCTGCAGACAGAGGCTCATATGCTGTTTCTATGTCTCTCCCCCAGGGTACCGTTTGGAGGGGGACTCAGGGAAAGATCACAGTCACTGGCCAGCTACAGATGTCATTCTTACCCCCCCTGCTCTTCCTCCCTCTTCTCAGTTTCTGTTTCCCTGCAAGACTGCCTTCCGAATCACCAAATCTCTGAATATTTTCTGAATCTTTCTGAATTGATTCAGAGTGGGTTTCTTGATCTCCTGATTCAATTTGGTTTTGGTGATTTGGCCTCCGAATCAGGCCAAATCTTCTCCTAATTGAATTGGTGACTGAAGCTTTGCACACCCCTAGTATGTGCCTAACATGGCAGTTACATGGCTGGGTAAGTGCCATTTGGGGGCTTAAAGTAAAAAAGAATTCTGCCTTTAGGTCCAGATTCTGTCCCACCTGTTATGTGCTTGAGTGTG
This sequence comes from Alligator mississippiensis, assembly GCF_030867095.1. Classification (NCBI taxonomy): domain Eukaryota; kingdom Metazoa; phylum Chordata; order Crocodylia; family Alligatoridae; genus Alligator; species Alligator mississippiensis. The sequence continues at coordinate 136,889,421 of NC_081825.1, read as the reverse complement.
ATACTATTTCACTTTGCTTTAGTCCCTGAATAACAGTTAATGGAAAAGATGGGTAGGTCCTTTTCATTTTCACTGCTTTTTGTGACCTCATTTTAAAAATAAGATGTCAACGTCACAATTGGACATTGTATGCATTAATGGATTTTTAGGGACTCAAGCAGGGTGGAACAGGATTGCATTGAGGTATGTGAGTCCATTTAGGCACCTGAGAAGTGAGTAGCATCTGATCCTTAGTGTCCCAAAGAGTCTATGATCAATTCAGAGTAAAGTTATTAATGTACAAACAATTTACAAAACAAAGCTTCTCCCTTTTCATGGAAGGGAAAAGGGAGAAGCTTTACTTCACAATAGTTTCAGTAACTGTTCACATCTATACTTTTACTCTGCAGTCAGTAGTTGTTAGCTTATGACAAATTAGCTCTTAGTGAAAAATGGCCATTTACTTAGCCAAACCTAGCCACTGAATTTTCCAGAAGCTGCTCTTGAGATTTTTGCCTTAGTCCATTCTGCTTTGAGCAGGGGATTGGACTAGATGACCTCCTGAGGTCCCTTCTAACCTTACTTTTCTATGATTCATTCCTTGAATACTAAATGTTCCACTTTACACAAAGGAACCAGATCTTAATGTGGCCAAATCACATAACTGGCTCAACCTTGTGGCCCTTCCTCCGCCACGCACCATGAAAGATGTCTTCCTACATGTCTTGCCCATCCTATATTAGCCTTGAAATGAACAATGCTGCAAGTTCTTTGTTATTTTATTGAGCCCTAAAGCCACACTTACACCCCCTCCTCCCAAAAGAAATGCATTCCATGAAGATAACATACTGGAACCTGAGCTTCCCCTGAAGAAACTTTCCTAAAATTCCTTACATTGCACTGACTCCCTGCTGAGATTGCAGTCTGCCCTCTCCCAAAGGGGATGCTAATGGAAACTCTAATATGAATGTTTGTTATTGTTAGCTTGGATTCTGTCCTTTTGATTTATTTATTCACATATTACTGCTGCTCCTGCAAATGTTCCTCTTATAAACTGAGTCAGGCAGACATATGAAGCCTCCCCGCAACCCTCCCAGAATTTGACTTCAGACTAACAAGGCTAACCACATCTCTGTACCAGTAGCTTATCAGAATTATATCTTGACATTTCAAACTATTTGTTTCTGACCCAGGCAGTAGTAGTGATTTGTTGAATCATTTTTCTTTATAAGCTTTATGATCTAGTGATTAGGGGAAGCTAGCTGCCCTTGCCTTTAGCTCACAGTCTGCTTTTTAGGCAGCTGGAGGTGGGCACAGTTAGGCTGTTAATGAGGACAAACACACCAAGCTTCTGCTCCATTTAGTTTTGCTTTGATCTTGATTAATTTAAACTCTGTTGAACATTTTGTGGTGTTACTGTCACACAAATAAAGGGGAAGTGAGCTTCTCCTAGCAAAACATGGCAGGCTTAGCTGACCACCCCCCTCCTCTGGATGTGACACCATTGCCTAGGTTAAACTCTGATAGGTGGGAGAGACTGCAATGTATGTCCACAGAGCACATGTTATAGGATGGCAAAACTGTTCATAATTGCCAAAAATGGCATTTACACAGCTGGGTAAGTGTCATTTGGGTGCATAAAGTGAAGTATGCCTCTTCCCTTAGCGCCCCCAATGAGTTCTAACTGTTCATTAGCTAGAATTGTACAAAAACAGTGTGAGCGCATCTGGACTTTATGACTACCAGTCTGAAGAGGGAAGGCTCATGGAGAGTGGCAGAAAGGGAGCCATGCTATTTTAATTTTACCAATAGAGAGCTTAGGAACTAAGATACTGAGATATGTGCCTGAGTTCACACAGGAAGCCTGTGTAAGAGAGAAGTATCTAACCCAGATCTCTTGTCCCCAGGCCACAACCTTCACTGGATAACTGTTTCATCTCCTGAACAATGCCTGGACATTTTATATCAGCTTAGGGGGAAATCCAGATTTCCGTTGACCTTGAGGCTGGACAGGATCCTTACAGTTATCTAGTCTGACTTTCTGTGTAATATAGGGCTCATACCCAGTAGTTCTTGTGTCAGACCCTGTCTCTTGTGGGTAGGTGAGAATTCCATTTGCGGAAAAAGCCTCTGGTCTGGATTTAAACACATCAGGTGATGCAGAAATCAGGAAATCCCACTCTCCGATCAATGAAGGAAAAGGCACCACTTGCTTCTAAATGTGTACCCTGTATTTGGAGAACATAGTACAGTAGCTGAATAAACCATAGTGACTTGTAACTAAAGATTTCTGGGGAATATATGAAGGCTCCTTCACCATGAATCATCTAGTAAATTTGAACAGAAGAAAGAAATCCCTCTGAAAACCCATTTAAGGAAATAATTTTGTCCTCTCAGTGTACGGAAACTGTAGCACCACTGCAGAGACCTGACATAATTGAAGGGATTTGATACTCAGAGTACAGTATGATCAAATAAAAGATGCAGAAATGAAGTACAGCCTTAGGCTTGCTTCAATTTAAACAAACAAATAAGAAATTGTAAGAGCTGATTAGGGAGCTGGATGGGAAAAGCCAAGGAAATGGCCTGGAGAAAAAGGCAAATAGTTGCAAAGGGAATTATAAGGAGCAAGAAGCAGCACAAGCTGCATGAACACAGAGGTCACTGGGAAAGGAACTGCCATTTGCTCTATGTTCATAAAATACATGCTGCAATGATGCCCACCCTGTGCATGGCCTCCAAATGCTATCGCAGTATACATGAATAATAATAATAATAATTATAATATCTGGCTTACACTCTGATCCTATGGATCAGTCCATGAAGGGAACCCCTGCAGAGTCTCAATTACTTTGCGGTTGCCCATATGTACTCAGCTATGGATGGGGCAGTATTCAAATACATGCAGGGCTGCCAAAAACAGGGAGAATACCTTTTGTCTTCACTGGTAGAACAGTGAGGCAGTGAAATAGAGTGCCTGAAAAAGTTACAGACTCTTTATCACTAGCATTTTTCAAGATGAGATGTGATAAGCATTAGGCAGGGATTATCCAGGAGCAGCTATGCATGAAATATGCTGTGAAGAACAAAAATTGGAAGCCTGGGCACTCCATCTTTTCTCTATTTCTGGGAAATAGGGAGAACAACTCTGCAGCCTAGAGCAGGTGGATATTGGAGAGGACCATGCTTAGCAGCAGGAGAATGAAGCAAAGTTCTACAGCTGGCTTGGTTATGAAAGAACATTAAAGCAACTGGGATACATTTATGGAGGGGAAGTTTTGGCCGTTCAGTTAGAGGATGTGACGTAGAATCATTGAATCATAGAAAGTTAGGGTTAGAAGGGACCTCAGGAGGTCATGTAGTCCAACCCCCTACTCAAAGCAGAACCATCCCCAACTAGATCATCCCAGCCAAAGCCTCATCTAGCTGGGTCTTGAAAACCTCCAAGGATGGAGCTTCCACCACCTCTTTGGGTAACTTGTTCCAGTGTTTACTACCCTCCTAGTGAGGAAATTCTTCCTCATATCGCACCTAAAATTGCTTTGCTGCAACTTGAGACTGTTGTTCCTTGTTCTATCATCTGCCACCACTAAGAACAGTCTAGCACCATTGTCTTTTGAACCCTTCTTCAGGTAGTTGATGGCGGCTATTAAGCCCCCTCTCAGTCTCCTTCTCTCTAGACTAAATAAGCCCAGTTCCCTTAGTTTTTCCTCATAAGTCATGTCCCCCAGCCCCCTCACCATGTCTGTCACCCTCTGCTGGACTCTCTCCAATTTGTCCACATCTTTTCTGTGTTGGGGGGCTCAGAAGTGAACACAGTACTCCAGATGTCGCCTCACCAGTGCTGAATAAACAGGAATAATCATTTCCCTTGACCTATTGACAACACTCCTACCAACGCAGCCTAGTATGCTCTTAGCCTTCTTGGCAACAAGGGCACACTGTTGGCTCATATTCAGCATATTGTCCACTGTAACCCCCCAAGTCCCTTTCTGCAGAGCTGCTGCCCAGCCAGTCAGCCCCCAGCCTGTACTGGTGCATGGAATTGTTCCATCCTAAGTGCAGGACATTGTACTTATTCATGTTGAATCTCATGAGATTCCTTTTGGCCCAATCCTCCACTTTGTCTAGGTCACTCTGAATTCCAGCCCTACCCTCCAGTGTATCTTGTATTCCCCCCAGTTCAATGTTATTTGCAAACTTGCTGAGGGTGTACTTTAAGCCATTTTCCAGGTTGCTCAATAAGACATTGAACAAAATCAGCCCCAGGACTGGCCTCTGGAGCACTCCACTTGATACCGGCTGCCAACTAGACATTGGGCCATTGATTACTTCTCTCTGACGCCGATGCTCCACCTAGTTTTCTACCCACCTTACAGTCCATTCATCCAGCCCATACTTCCTCAGCTTGCCAATGAGAATGTTGTGGGAGACTGTATCAAAAGCCTAGCTAAAATCAAGGTACACCACATCCACTGGTCTCCCTGCATCCACAGAGCCAGTCATCTCATCATAGAAGGCAATTAGGTTGGTCAGGCATGACTTACCCTTGATGAATCCATGCTGATTGTTCCTAATTACCCTTTTTCTCCTTCAGGTACTTACACATGGATTCGTTGAGGATCTACTCCATAATTTTTCCATGGACTGAGGTAAGGCTGACTGGTCTGTAGTTCCCTGGATACTCCTTTTCCCTTTCTTAAATATGGGAAGTATGTTTGCACTTCTCCAATCATCCAGTTCCTCTCCTGATGAGTTTTCAAAGATAATGGCTAGTGGCTCTGCAACCACATCAGCCAACTCCCTCATCACCCTCAGATGCATCCCATCTGGCCCCATGGACTTGTATATGTCTAGCTTTTCTAAATAGTCCTAACCTGTTCTTTCACCACTGAGGGTGGCTAACCTTCTCCCAAAACTATGCTGCCCGGTGCAGTAACCTGGGAGCTAACCTTGTCTGTGATGACTGAAGAAAAAAAGACATTGAGTACTTCAGCTTTTTCTGCATCCTCTTTCACAAGATTGCCTCCCCCATTCAGTAAGGGACCTACACTTTCCCTGATCCTCCTCTTGTTACTGACATACTTGTAGAAACCCTTCTTGTTACCCTTCACATCCCTTGCTAGCTGCAACTCCAGTTGTGCTTTGGCCTTCCTGATTTTATCCCCGCATGCTTGAGCAATCCTCTTCTGTTCTTCCCTAGCTATTTGTCCAAGTTTCCACTTCTTATAAGCTTCTTTTTCGTGATTTATTTTGCTGAAGAGTTCCCTGCTAAGCCAACCTGGTCTTCTGCCATACTTGCTAGTCTTCCTGCACATCAAGTTGGTTTGTTCCTGCACTCTCAGTAAGGATTCTTTAAGGTACAAGTGCGGAGTTATCCTTGCTTTCCCTAGGTTGTACAGAAGAATGAGAGTGTTTGATTATTTTTCCCATGCTTCTGCACTTTCCTAATTGCCACATGGGGTGAGGAAGGAATTCCCTCCCTGCCCTGCCCTACCCCATTCTTATAGGGGTCAGGAGTTTTGTTGGTTTCCTTAGAAGCACTGGGGTGTGCCATGCTCTTGCTAGGAATAAGACCTGGAGATTCTTTGTTAGGGGATCTTGCTCCTTTCCTCAGGCCAATCACCACATTTGCAATCAGGAAGAAATGTTACCCCATGGTCAGACTGGTACTGACTCAGGTGGATTTGGCCTTCATTTGACAAAGGAAAGGGGGAGAAAGGGTGGAGGGCAGGCCCTTTTCCTTGCATCTCTTGAATGCATTTTAAAAATCCTTGCAGTGGTAGAATACTGACAGTCCTTGTCCCCTGCTTTACCTATAGCAGGTTAAGATACTCTTGGTGCCTTTGGCCAATATGCTTTGACGTGCAGCAGGGTTGATTTGTACATTCGTAGGAATAGGTTAGACAAGGACTTCTATGTGATCATTTGGATAGGGATGATCATGCCTTGAGCAGGGTATTGGAGTACATAACTTCTGGAGGTCCTTTTTAGACTTATTTTTCCCTGATTCTTAGAATGTGGTAGATTCTGACTGCATGTCCCAGAACTAAGGCAGAGCTAACCCTCTCTCTGCCTTGCTCATGCACAAAACAGCTGTTGTGCCTTAGAGGGGCACACTTGTACTGGACGGTCCCTAGTGCATAAGGGAAGCATGCCTGTTGTCACAGCCCCTTGGGCCAGGTGTGCTCACCTGCTGCTAGGCCTGGGCAGAGCTATTCCCATTAGGATGACTCTTGCTTCAAAGCAATAGAACAGAGTGCCAGGGGCTGGGGCTGGAGATTGGGAGGGATCCCACACTAGGCATAAACTAGTCTTATATTTTGTTAAGGTAATAGCTGAAAATTTGGCTCATCTCTGCTATTCCTTTTCTTTACCTTCCTCTGATGACTTTCCTTGCCCACCAACCAGTCTGCAGCAGAATTTCTTTGGTCACAGACAGGAGCTGCACAGTTGAATTAACATCCCAAAACAGACAGTCCCGTCCCCTATCCCCCTCCTCCCCCACACACGCACATTTTTTTGCAGTTTTTGCTTAAGTCAATTACTCAGAGCTTTTCCAGGAATGGAGAGAAGGCAAAAACTCCTTCAGCTGCTAAATCTCTTTTTTATGCTAGTCAACACTTTCCGTCTTTGTTGTGTAGAGAGACGTAAGGCTGGGAATAACAGAAGATTGTTCTCATCAATTTCTATTTTATCGTTTCTTTGCCACGAAGCTATTAAAGGACTCTCTCTCTCTCTTTCTCTAGTCTGACTGAATATACAGATACTATGCTGCATGTCACACCTTCCCTTCCCTTCCCTTCCCCCCACCTCCTGAAACCTTGCTGCTGGAAACCTGGTTCCTTTTAAAGAACCAGACATACCCATTGATGAATATGTTGTCCGACTGACAATACCACTTTCCATTTATTTTCCTCAGCACCTTGTAATCTGCCCTGACCAAGGAAAAGCCAAGAAGTGGTATAGCTCGGAAGCTAGCAAAGACACCCATTTACAACTCACCATATGCCATAAAGTGAGGCACATGTAGAAGCAGTTGTGAGACTAGGCTCACAAACTACAGCTGGATTCATTTCTTTAGTGACATCTGGAAGGTCTTGGGTGAGTAAGCAGTTGTGTACATCATAGCACCAAGAGGCCTGAGTACACATTCTCACTTGAGTCTGTAAGCACACTCCAAAACTGGAAGTTTGCCACTGAGGATGTTCTCAAGTGAATGGGCCCTGGGGCTGATCCCAGAGCAGGCTCACCAGTAGACTCCCGGTTTTGAAGCTTGCTGACAGGCACAGATGGGCATGGGGAGGCATTGTTGGCTGGGTGTCTCCTGATCAGAAAATGCTTCTTATGTGAAGTAGACAAGAATTCAATGGCCTCATTGTTCTAAAATGCTGGGAAAGAGCCACACAAAAGGAGGGGCTCTGGTCAGACTCCATGCCAAGGAGCTGGTGAACTCAGAGCTCATGGCATGTGTAGAGATCCTGAGGATCTGCACTGACATTTCAGTGAGGTTAGAGGGCTCACTGGCAGTCAGGATTGGGGCTTGTGGCCACCACTTGCTTTCCATGATCCTGGATTCACCCATGTCACTGGATTTGAAAAGCTTCTCCCTGGATTTGAAAAGCTGACCTCTTATTCTTGCTGACTATAGATGCTAAGTGTATGTTCCAGCAGTGCTTAGCACTGGCCTATCTCTGTCCACTTGGGGACAACGGAAGTTTTAACAATGGGACGACAGTTACAGCAGTGGTGAGCACCTTTGAAAATCCCACCCAGAGCTATCTGATTTCAGTCTCCTTGTTTTGCAAATCAGGGCTTTTCACTCCTTGCCATTGTTCTATAAAGCAACATCAGTAAATAGAGTTGCACTTTAATTAAGAAGTACTGTGTGAAACAATAAGGCAATTAGCACTGAAGCTTTACTCATATTTGGGAACTTACCTTTTTTTTGGGTCAAATTATCATAGTAATGACAATCTACTTACTGTATTGTCATCACAATAATGATTAGCTTTACCCTGTATATTTTTTACAAACAAGAAAGCCACGTTGTTAATCTGGAAAGATGACAAAGCACAATAAATAATTATAACACTGAAAAAAAAGAATGCCATTTTATGCATGGTGCCATTTATGTTTTGTATTTCATTGTGCACAAATGGTAAAGGAAATGGTTTATAGCACTAATTATGCTATGAGATTCAAAATCCCTGAGAAACACACTAACTCCTTGTGGAGATATAGTTGAGAGTGAAATATTTAACAGCAGTGCCATGCAATATTGAAAACCTTGGTGACTTTTCTTTTGTAATGTATTGCTTCTGGGTGGGTTGTCAGCACTGGGACATGGATATGCATCTTCTAGATCTAAAAGCCTGAGGTTTACTACATGACCTAAAGGACTGTATATTCTTATCCAGGTGCATCAACCTCTGTATATGGACCACCCACCAGTAGGGGACAGAACACCACAGAGGGTGGGTTTAGGTTATATTCAGCTGCTTCCAGAATGGGAAAGAGTGATACTCTGAGTGGGTGTAAGTTGCATTACTCCTTTAAGGATAACTTGGATCCATCCCTTCCTGCTGCTAATTCAACATTTGTAAATTCCCCTGGACAACAATGAAATGATGTAATGTAGTGGATGAAATAACTATTTCTTATTTCAGATACTGAGTTATGCCTCCCTTTTAAGACAGTATAACACTATTAAAAAGAAGAGTAAAAAAAAAATCCCTGCCAAGCTCAAAGACCACTGGAAAAAAAATTAATAAGGAGGCAACAAAGGATGGCTAAAGACACAACAAAGGATGGCTAGGTGTGCCCAAAAATAAATGGAACATCTTTTAAAATTGGTCAGAAACTATGTAATTGGCAACCTGATAAAACCTTATAAGTTATAGGGAACTTTAATGCTTGAACCTTGGCTTTATCCTTTCCATTAAGCTTCCCTTATTGAGAGTGCATGATTCATAATGGTACTTCTGCTCTAGAAAACTCATGACCACTGTTGCATAATTTTGCATAATTACTGTTGCAAAAAAATGAGAGTACCAGTCTCCTGCTCAGACTGCAGTTAGAATTGAGAGGCAAAAATCAAGAATTCCAATTCAGATTTCAGCAGGACACTCTTATGATCATTATTTATTATTTTTTTATCAATAAAAGCTGTGCTGCTTTTGCCAGACAGCAAAGCAAGCCAAATCCTCAGCTGGTATAAATGAGCATGGCTCTACAAACTTCAATAGAGTTATGTCAGTTTGCCTCAGCTGTGGATCTGATCCCTGGTGTCCATCAGAAAAGTTTAGAATATATGCTTCAGACGTGTCCCAATAGGGCGGTGGGAGTGAAGAACAATAGACAGAGGACAGATAGTTAAGATTCAAGTAAGAACAATGCAATTATCATATCATATCATATCATATCATATCAGGCATTGTAAAGGAAATGTGTTGCTAGCTTGGTGAGATAAAACAGACACATCATTCTGTATGTAAGGGGCACAGAGATGCTTGTGGGAAAACTGGGTAAGTGGGGCACCGATGCTGATGTTATCAAGTAAGCTGGGGAATGGCACAGGATCCAATCCAGAAGAGGCTCAGTGGCATGTTTGGACTCCCCTGTTTGGCTCACCTCACAGAAGCAGCAGCTAGGAACTAATCCTTGAAAAAGGTAGGAAATTCCTCTCTCTGCTCTTGGTAGCCCCTAACCCTCTCTTGCCCTCTTGTCCCATTCCCCCACCCCCACTCACTGCTGCCACCATCCTTCACTAACCCAGGGACAGAAGGACTCCATAGCTGCTCCTATCTTGCTCCATCTGGGCTGCCTGGGGAACCAGACTCACCCACAGACAGCAACAGCAATGGTAAAAGCAATGGCAGCAGTGTCAGCAGCAGTAGGCATGTTTTCCTACTTTGCCTGCTTCCCCTGGATGTTTCCTGCTAGCCCAGGAATAGGCTCAGAGATGGGGAACCCACCTGCCGCTATTGCCTTTGTCTCCAGTTGAGCCCTGTTCCTTGGACGGTTGCTCTGTACAGCCCTGACTGGAACAGAGAAGGAGTGGCCAGGACAGTGGTAGTGGTGGTTGGGTCTCTCCAACTCTTTCCTGTGCCTAGAGACATAAATAGAAAGGGCAAAAGTGGAAAGAGGAGAGGGTGTGCCACTGAGCATGGAGGGCAGGGGGAAGGATGCTGAGAAAGCAGGGCAAGAAGGAACAGGTTTTTACCTGCACTGGTGACTTTTTAAACTCTGCGCCCATGTTGTGGTCTGCTTCCCTGTGAGGGTGGAGGCTGGGGGATGCAGTCTCCTCTGCCGCACTGGTTGCTACTGCCATATCCCCCTTTTTTAAAGTCTGTGGGGAAGGCAGAATTATGACAAGCTTTGCAAGTGAGGACAAGATGCTTAAATTTGATGCAATGGAGGAATGGAAGCTTATGAAACAATTTAAACAAGGAGTGATGTAATATGAATGACAGAAGGCTAAGAAGATCACTTCAGGAGCTGCAGTTTGGATGGATTGGAGCATGGAATTTTATAGTGGATATCCAGGAATTTGAATAAGAGGATTTATGGTAATCACAATGGAAGATAGGATGTGGAGAAGGGCTTTGTCTATTGGGTCAGGCAGGAAGGATCAGATCTGTAAGGAAAGAATGCAGGGAGCCATATACAGTTTGAATGAGGAGATAGGGGTAATGAGCTAAGGCCCAGCTGGAGCTGACCAGGTCCCAGGCTCAAGCTTGAGGTAATCATCAGATTCAGGGAGAGGCCCTACCCACACTAGTTAGATAAGCTTAGAGGGCTGTTTGGGCAATAGACTACCTTATTGTTCCTCCTGACCTTTGGGGACTGTTTCACTAAAACAGGGGCTAGTTTCTTGACCAACTCTAGGGTCAGAAAGTTTCCATCTCTGTCGCTTGCACAACAATTTACAGGATCTTTTGGAATCAGTCATTTTTAGGAGCTTGGTTTTACATCTCATTTAAAACATGATGACTACACAGACTCAATTTCCTCTTGGTGCCATCCTATAAAAACGGGAGACATCAGTTTGAGTGTTAAAACAATGTGAGAATGATGACATTTTCATTTGGTTCCAACTGTCTTGTTGAACTAAAGCAAGTACTGTACAGTCAATATTTTATATTTTCCTCTTGTCCTTATTAATTGCATTTTATAAGAGGTAAGACATGTTCTCTGAATCTTTTCTACTCTAATGACACTGCTTCACAAGGTTTCCCAGAACAGGAAAGTGTTTTAACTAAAAAGGAGAATAATCAATGACAAGAGGCTCTAGAGATTGTAAGAAGCTGTTAAAAAAAAAAAAAGAAAAAAAAAAGAACTGAGATTGAGAAAAGTGACAGCGACTGCGAAACGAAGGTCTCTGCAATATTTCAAAAGACAGAAGTCTGCAATTCCCATTCAGAAAGCAAAGTCTGAAGATCCTTTGACTGTGGGAAAAAAAGGCAGTCAAAGATGACAGTGAATGAAGATAGTGCCTGCTTTTAGTGTAATACAGTTTAATGCAGTGTGTCTCTCTGTCTCCCTCTAGTGATTCCTGCATCTGTAGAAGCTTTAAGAATTGATGCCTTTAAACCAAGGTTGTCATACTTACAAACTGCAGGGTTCCCATTAGGTTGGATCTGGCAGAGGCATGAGTGGTGAATGGTGCTTTATTGGCACAGTCATCATTTGCTTTCCTGCCACCAAAGGCTACCCTCAATGGGACCCTATAGCCCTGAATTGTGTGGCAGGCCTCACCCCCTGAATTCCTGGGACAACCAGGGTCCCCATGGGCCAGAAGGAATGGCTTTGTGGGCTGGATACACCTTGTTGGCCATATGTTTGACATCCCAGCTTCAAGCTAATGAGCCTGCTTATTTAGTTCTAGCAATAGAGGATTATGCTTTTATATCTAAAGGTCTTGTAGTCATTTCACAGAGATGATTCATTCAAATGATAGAATCTGATCTGGGTTCTAATATAATAAATAGTGTTGAAAAATTAGTTGGTTTTACTTTTTGTGTGACTGCAGTTGAATCCCCCCCAAAATGTTCTTGCTCTTGGGGTTATTTTAATTTTTTTTATCTGCTGAATATCTAATGTAAAATACATGAACAGTCCAGGAAAAAAGGACGAACTCAGGATTCTGCATTGTAAGACACTGCTCAAACCATTAGACTATAAACCATTCTCTTTCTCTCATTTGCACTCTGTCTCCATGACACTTGCATCCTTGGGTGCTTGGTGACCCAGCTTCACCAGGAAGGGTGGAGGTGCCACGTCCACACTATTTTGGGAAGTAAAAGTTGTACCATTGAATCCTATCTGGCTGAAGAGGGTGGTAAATCTCAAGTCTCCCACTTCCTGGGGAAGTGCTGCAATCACTAAGCTATTATGCCAAAGGTGGGCACTAGCCTCAACATACCCATGTGGACCCTGATCATTTAGGGGCCTATCCTCAACTGAGAATCTGGAATAGATGAAATTCCAAAGAGGGGAAGATAGTGGAAACACACTACTGTGCTTCATGTTTCATACTGGCTAGCACTAGGCAGCTTCCTGGTGGTTGCCTGGGTTCTCAGACTGGCCCTTTGACTACATAGGGCACTGGTACACATCTCCATCCAGCTGTATGGGACGCTAGTAAGAGCCAAGTGATCCGGGAAGCAGCATCCTTTGAAGTAAAAGCCATAGCAAACAGCCGAGTAGCTTGTTCTTAATCTAGCAACCTGCCACAAGCCAAATGGTTACCGAACGACCTGGACACAAAAAACCTGTGGTTCTACTGTAGAATTGAGGATGTTGTCAGAATAGGCATGCACGGATGCCACATGAAGAGGTGTTAGAGATTCTGAAAAATCAGCTTTTATCAGAGCTTGAAGCTGAGTATTAGAAAAGACCAGTGCTTTCCAGCAGCTTTGTCTCCTTACGTGACACTTGGCAAACTGAGAGATAAGTAGGAAGAAGGACTTATAGGGCACATCCACACGAATAAGCACATGAGCTGCTAAATGCATCCTGTGCACATAATTTGGTTCTCCATGACACATATTTGTAGTGTGGAGTCAAATATAGATACTGGGAGATTCTGTTATTGAAAAAATGCGTGCCGAAAAAAGCAGGGCAGTGTATGTGATGGCAGTGTGTGCTACCTAAAACCAGAGCCTGGCCAGCCAGAGCACCACTCCAGTTGTTTGGCCAGGCTGTGTGTGCACTAATTGCCACTGCTGCAGGCCTGGAAGGCCCCCAGGACCCCAAGTAAGGCTGTTAGAGCAGCCCAGGTGCTGGCCCCAGACTTCCCTACCCTACCCAGGGCAACTTGCCATATGCCAAAGCATGCATACAGGGGCATTCTCCAGGAACAAGTAGCAGTGGCACAAATATGTACCACTTGTAGTTGTCCCTGGGGAACACATGTTCGCACTCATGGGGATGTCCTCATAAATATTCTATGCGGCACTGGTCAGGCCGCCGTTGGAGTACTGTGTCCAGTTTTGGACGCTGCACTTCAAGAGGGACACGGAGAATCTTGAGAGGGTCCAGAGGAGGGCCACTCGCATGATTAGTGGCCTTTGTGATAGACCCTACGGGGGGAGGTTGAGAGAGCTGAATCTCTTCAGCCTTCACAAGAGATGGCTGAGGGGAGATCTTGTGGCCACCTGTAAATTTATTAGGGGAGGTCAACAGGGAATAGAGGAAGTGTTGTTTACTAAGGCACCCCAGGGAGTAACTAGGAATAATGGGTATAAACTATTGAGAGTGGATTTAGGTTAGATATTAGGAAGAAATTTTTCACAGTAAGGGTGGCCAGGATCTGGAATGGGCATCCAAGAGAGGTGGTGCTATCACCTAACTTGGAGGTCTTCAAGAGGAGGCTAGATAGTCACCTGGCTGGGGCCATCTGACCTCAGGCCTCCTTCCTGCCAGGGGCAGGGGGTCAGACACGATGATCCATTGTGGTCCCTTCTGACTCTACAATCTATGAATCTATGAACCTATATTAATTGCTCTCACTGCTTATAGGCAGAGCTTCCAAACTGGCTTATAATAAAATGAAATATTGGGAAACAGTGGGGATGGTGGGGCATAAATATTTTCACTCATTAAATTATTTTCCCCTATCATAGCTAAACGGATACAATGGAAACAGAGGCAATTAGTGTAGTGCAGAAGTCCAGGGCTATAAGCAGTGTTATTAGAGTCAGGTCTGTGAATGCTTTTATTAACCAACCAGGGCACTAAGTTCCTTCCATGTATTTGATCAGTTATGTATCCAGGCGAAGAATAAGGAAGGCAGAATGCCCCACAGCAGCATTTAAATAATACTTTTCAAAAAGTTAATGAAGGAAAATCCCAACTAATTATTATATAAAATAGCTATCAAATTCAGATCCCACTTACAAAAGTGCAACTCCATTGGAATCAGTAGGAGTTGAATCAACAGCAGTGATAGGAGATCTTACCATTACTTATTTTCAAGCACAGCTACAGAAGGATCAAATGGTGAAGAGCTAGAAGGGTCTTGGGGTTAAGATGTGGATCAGGAGCTCTAGGTTCAATTCCTAGCACTGTTTTAGACTGGCCATGTGAACTTCTAATTGATCCTTCTGTACCCCTGTTCTCCCATCATAAAACAGAGGATACAGCCAAAAAAAAAAAACCTTTCTCTGTCTTTCGCTTTGTATTATATCAGTTCCTAGAGTCTCTAGCCCAGATGAGGGCTTCATAATTCTGGGTATCATAGGAGAGACTGTGGCAGCTCTGAAAAGTCCATACACAGGCCAGATGAAGGGAAAGAAGAGAAACAGAATCACAGAGATGGGAATGAAATTCCAGAACACAAGCTCTTTGGGGCAGGACCTATCCCCCAGAATGTACCTATATAGCAGTTTGTGAATGGAGTCTTGCATTTTGATGGAACCTCAAGTCACTTCTTTAGTACGAATAATAGTAGCTTAAAATTATTGGCTCTGCAGCATTGTTATCGAAGGGAAAAGAAAGAAGATATTGGTTAGGGGCCAATGTATATGCTGTTTATGTGGGTTGAAAATTTAGTAGGTTTTTGCTTATTTGAGTATCTGGTAGAACTGAATAAATAATCCATGTAAAATGATCTTAATATAAAAGGAAACAAGGGCAGGAAATGCTTTATAGATAAGAAGGGGGGGGGGGGTCCTATGATATCTTGCTCTGAAAGATCAAGTTTACTGCCATAAGATAGGGCAGGCAAGACCAGGCAGCCCATGAAGATACTGTGGTTTGAAAACAGGTAAATGGTTTATTATAGGAAAAAACAGGATTAATATAAACAACTTTCAGATCTCCCAGATTAACCCTCTAAATGCCTATCAGTATAGCCACTGCTTTGAATTCAGCCTGGGCTGTTATTGATCAAAAGGCATCAATAAAGACATGTCTATATGCCTGCCTCTATGCTATCTCTGAGAGCATTGCCACTCCCTGTCCACTTGCTCCTCTTGGCCTTGTGCATGCCAACTTCTGGCAATCAGGCTACCTTACAGCAGTTTTAAGTATGTGACTAAGACAGAGAGTGACCAAGGGATGCTGAGTGTGTGCTCAAGGCTGCTTTAAGTTACCTGCATTGTTCCATTTTCAGGAGCTGGCAGGAGTGGGTGGCTGGATCATTTTTCATGGCAGCACTCCTGGATGAGGCATGGAGTCAGTGTTGCTATGCCCCAAATATCTGGTGTATATAAAATGAGTTGAAGGTTTATAAAGGACTGTGTGCCTCCATAATAGACATTGCTCTACCAATCAATGCCAGTTGACACCATTTCTTGACGCTTGTATATCACAGCTGGCAATGCTTAGCAAATGGCCCTCTGACTTCTGAAAGCAGCCATCCCAGTTTGGGTTGCAGATGCATGAAAAGGATTGCCATGGAGAGAAGATGCTTTTACCAAACTGAAGATACACTAAGGACTTTAGGGAAGCAACATTTAGTGGTTATCCTGACAAAAGGAGACAGGATGAGTTGTGTCCTTTAGACAAACTCACCCTTTCTCTCCAGAAGTCACTGAAGAACCTTCTGTATGTTTTCATTAACTTCTTTTTTCTTTTTAATTAAACAAAAAAAATCACAATTCTCTTGCTTATAGTTTTGGAGAAGGGCTGTTCTGCTCCTTGAATTTTCCCATCATGCATCATAGCTGCTTAGCTTGTTCTCTAGCCTACCTATTAGGAATGAAACCCTCATTTCTTGATGCATCCTCCATATGGTTAAGTGTGTCCCATAAATAACAACATAATACAAAATTGCTTCCTCGACAACACACAGATTGTTTATGTGTCATTTCCTCCATCTTTTGTGTTGCTATAATTTTCTCTAGAAGGAGGATTTATTGGTATAACAACACTTGGGAATGAAAGCAAATCCTACAGGGATATGAAATAAATATAGCCACACATTTTTGGAATGGTATTTTTATTTGCTTTTTACAAAATGTCTCCTTTCTGTGATTATTTCTTATCTTACAGGAGGGCACACCTTATTTTGCCATAGCCTGGGTCTGTGTTTCCAAAAACCCTCGACACTTTCACTTAGGCACATTGACAAGAAATGGCCAGATTTCTAACTGTGCTCAACACTCAGTGGGTCTCTTAACAGGTTGTGGAAAATGAAGCCAGAAAAATTCAAGTAGGAAATAAGCCACACATTTTTAAGAGGTAGGGTGTTTTAGCATTGAGGAGGAAAATAAAACACATTTTGTGCAAAGTAGTGGAATCTCCGTTTTCCTAATGCCTTCTTGAAGATCTGCTCCAGTCAGACGCAAGTTACTGGGGACAAGACAAAGGTAACATGGGGGAAATCCTATGGCCTTCAATAGAGGTCATGCTTGCATATGGTCCCTTCTAGCTGCAAGATATCTGAATCTATGGGTTGCTGGGTGCTGAGCCCTTGATAAAATCTGTCTAATGAACTAAGTACTTACATGGGAGCTAAGCTGGCTTGAGATTCAGGTCCTCGAGATTGCGGGTACCTTAAAATCAATTTATTTATATTTGTTTTGCATAAATGGGCAGTAGCATAATTGGGGGGGAGGAGGGGAACAGGGCACTGTCTCCAGTCACAGCCCTGCACCCACTAGCGTACTGAGGATGGGGGGCAGGGGGACAAATGAACAGGGCCCCAGTAGTAGCTCTCAGAGATCTGTGCCATAGGGCTGCTGCTGCTTGATCTGATACAGCTACAGTACAGCAGCAGCTACAGTACTGCTGCTTTTGGTATGCAGAGAGATGGGAGAGTTAGGATTTCCCTTTCCCTGAACACCACTCTTCCCCCACCCCATCTGCAATAGTCTGCATACACAACCTGCCCCAGGCACTGGATAAGCTTGCTACACCTCTGCAAAGGAGAATAGACCTGTTATTATTTTTTGGAGTGGGGAAGTACATCAGGATTTTTGTCTTAGGTAAAGACAATATAATGCCATTAGCAGTAAAATACCACATAGATGTACCCAGTGAGAGCGTGGCCAGTTGAGGTAGGTTCTATACGTTCATGGCATAAGGGCTAGCTCCTCTGCTGAATAATTTTACTGTAAATTGACAAGACAGATAAGGGATGGGGAAAGAGGCATGTTATTATCCCCAGGTTAAAGATGGAGATCTGAGGCAATGACTGATTAAGGGATACATTCAGCTTGGCCTTGGAGGCACTAACACTTAGTTGTCCCAATGCATAAAATCTAGGTCCCAGAGTCAAAAAGGCACCTTATAGTGGCAATACTGTACATTGCCTTGCTTAAAATGTGTATGCCTGCAAATGGAATTCAGAAATGGACAGTATGCTTCCTGTCTTTATACCTGGGATGGAGACACTTAAGCACCTTTGTGTAGGATTCCCAGTTTTCTATGTTATGGGGATGTAGGGACCAGCTAATAGGAAGTTCAGAAGAATAGGCTGAGTTTTGAATCCCACATCTCTCCTGGAGTAAAGCTATTTTTATGCTATTCCTTTCTTCCCCAAGCTGTACCCGGAAGTGTAGGATTCACAATCTGACACTCCTCCCCCTCCTTTCCCCTTACAGATATGTTCACTTATAAGGGCCTTACAAGGCCTTATGTAGCCAAAGTCACCTGCTTATTGCAAAAGTCTAATAGTTGAGCCATTTTCCTGGGGAGTTGGAGACCTGCACTGTAGGCCACAGGGGGTATGAATTTATACCACTCACACTGCAGGATAAAGAACTTAACTCCAGGCCACAGATCAAGGAGGGATGAGGGCATCTTCCACCCTTTCTGGTGAATCTGGTTCACTGGATAACCAGTGCAAGAGTCATGAGCCAGAATGAGTGCAAGCAAGAGGGAGCATGACTCTGTAACCTAGTGGGAAGGGCACTCCTCTTGGAGGGATTGGGTCTGCAGTTCCAATGTTGCCCGAGCATTTTGTCCAATAACTATTTAATAAGAAATGTATATGCAGTCCAAGAGGCCAGTACCTGGGGCTTGTTACCGTTCCCTCAGATCATAGAGCCAGATTCTATTCCTTCTATTAGATATAAGTGTGATTGTATTCCACCCTGCTTTTTAGGACCTGAGTAAGGTGAAATAGAATTGCACTTAGGCGTCTACGTTCACTGAGATGTCCAGTAGATAGATGTCCAGTAGATGGAGCAGAATTTGGCTCTTTGTCTTTAGATATATCATTTGGAAGGCAGCTGGCTGCTTATCTATGGAGCCAGGCACTGATCCCATGGAAGCTGATGAAGGTCTCTGGCTTGGTCACTCTACTTTTTATGTATTCCATAGGTAGATTTTAAAAGTACTCAGAACTGGCTTATCTCTCACTGGAATTAGTGGTAAAGCTCCTACTACTGACTCCAGGGGTGGCAGAGTTAAGGGAAAACCCTGAGCTTTTGAAAATTCCACCTGTATTTTTTTTTTATTTCTTTGAATCAGAGCTCCCTTGCTTGAATTCAGTATACCTGCTTCCGTTGCTTCAGTGAAGTTGGCAAGCCTATGTGAAGCCATCATTTGCCAAGGAAATGCATAATTATCACAGTAGTCAGTGGGAGTTTTGTTTTTGGACTGCACAATTATCATTGCAGTCAATAGGAGAACTCCAGGATGAGACCCTATGTGGGAGTTACTGGGCATGCATGGATCAGCTTCCAACAAGGAATCTACATTTTTTTTTCCATAGGGCCTTAGAATGATTTGAATATAGGTCCCTGGATGTGGTTCTGTAGATAGTGGCCACTTGTTCTGCCTCATCCCAAACAAACAGAACCATCATATATCATGCAAAAGATTTCTAAACACGGCTCCCTGCTGAAATGTACTGACAAGTACTGACATTGCATAACCTTAATTTATTAAAACTACACATGAATCTCAATCATAAATACATTTTCTTCAAAAGAAATGTGCTCACCTATACTAGCAGTTCTTAGCAATGACTACAAAAGACAAACACGTCATTGCGCAAAGGAGCTGTAAAATATTGTGTTCTATTAAGCAATTCAGAACATGTACTCTTAGTGTTAGTCTTTTGTGGGGGGAAAAATCTTTGCTCGTTGTGATGCACAATGGGCACTCTTTAAAAATTTCATTTGGGTTTAGAGGTATTGCTAGATCTGGAAGCATTCCTCATTATCAAAGATCACTGTTCCTGGAGGATATCACTACATCTGGAGAGAACGTTTAAGTGCATCCAGTACATACACTGCCTGGATTTTAAGATATTTTTACCAGGTTTTATTTCTGCGGCTTGTTTTATGATGTTTTAACAGTATTGTATGTTAAAGTGATTGTGCACAACCCTGTGTCTCATGGCAGCAGGAATGAGCTATGCATTTTATAGTCAGGACAAAATTATTGGGGGAAAAAACCCACTAAAATATAACAAAAGATGTCAAATTGAGCAGTCCAAAAGTTCAGAAGACCAGAGTTAAGGTTGCCCATGTATCTGTAATTCAACCATTTTTGTATTATGACAAGGTTTTTAATTGCATAACCTTAGGGCTTTGACATAGATTATGTTTACATTGTTGCAATTAGCCTATTCATGGATTTAAAAATGGAGAAGACAAACAGGCTGGGTTCCATAGGAACAGGGGTATGCCTCTGCAGCAGCACAAATAGTAGTGGCACAAATTTGTGCTGCTATTTTGTGCCGCTGTGCGTGCCCTGGTCTGTGTGCTTTGCAGTGGGACACATTATCTTGCTGCAGCAGATGGGGGCTGGCTGGAGCACAGAGTGCCTCAGCAGGGGCTAGCCATCCCTTGTGTTGAGGTACCCAGTGCCCTGGCCAGCTGGAGAGTGGCACATGGAGATAAGGGTAGGCAGCCCGTGGCTGTCTGCTTCTCAGTCTCCATGTGCTGCTGAGCCCCTTTGCTGGCTGCTCTCTGCCTGGCTGGGGTGCAGTGTGCCTTGAGACTGTGGAGCAAGCAGATTTGGCCTGGATGTTCCCTTGTCTCCATATGCCTCATTGCGGAAGGCTCCATTGTTGAGGCATGTGAAGCCCCTGCACTGAGGCACACTGCACCCCAGGCAACCATGGAGAAGCTGGCTGGGGCTCAGTGTGCCTCGGGATGGGGAGCAGCTCTCCCATCTCAAGGTACACTGCACGCCACCTGGCTGCTCCATGGCTAGCTGGGGAGCAGCGTGCCTCAGCATGGGGGCTCTGCAGTGGAGGCCCTGAGGCTCATGGAAACAGGGAAGCAGTCAGCCTAGGTCTGCCTACTTCCTGGTCCTGCACCCCACAGCCAGAGAGTGGCTGGCTAGGGCACAGGGTGCCTCAGCATGGGGGCTCCACAGCATGCAGATGGGAGAGCAGGCGGCCCTCAGCTGGCTGCTGCCCTGTCTCTGCGTTTGTCCTGGTGCTCGCCACTTTGGTATGGCTTGCACAACTTTCTTCCAGGGTTTTTTTTTTTTGTTTGTTTGTTGGGGGGGGGGGGGCCTTAATGGGAAATCCCAGTAGCAAATTTTGCCCCAGCACTGCAAATCAGCAGTGCCAAGCACTGATTAATGTGCAGCTCTTGCAGTTTGTGGTGCTGCAGGGGATGGGGCACTAGAAACTACAAGTCCCTGCATGTCTGGATCCAGCTACAATGCTCAACTCTACACCAGTCTAAGTGACTTGAATCCAGTGTAGAATTACCCTGGGAAAAACCAGGGGTAAAGCTATACTGATGTAAATTAACACTTCTATAGGTGTCATGTTCAGTGCTTATCTTGGGATAGCTGTTTGCTCAAGACAAACAGGAGAATACCTGTTCCCCTGTTACCCAACGGCAAGATGCACTAATAGCGGCCTACTGAGGAATAAAAGCTAGGGAACAATGGCACTTCAGAAACTAATTGAGCTCTTATACCATTTCCTACCTTCTGTCTGACTTCAGACTAACACAGCAAACTTCTTCTCTATTCTGGAGTAGTTACTTGTCTATCCACTATGATCCTGATATAATTTACATTTGCATATAAAATGGATGTGAATTATTCCAAGGGTAATATGTTAGGTATCCTGGCCTATTTACTTACTTTTTTTTTCCCCACCGGACCCTTATTTCTCTCTGTGCACAGGAAAGATAGTGCTTTTAGAAGGAGCAATTTGATAGTTTCTTCTATCTTTTTTATTCACTCTGTGGCCTCATAGCTAATTTATTGTGCACCATCCAAACCCTGAACTCAGTATCAAATATTTAATTTCCTTATGACCTTGTCTACCATTTTGTATTATTGGGGCATGTAAAAATATTAAATATCAATATATTTATTCACAAATTTGAAGGTGAAGTTGGCTAAATAGTTTCCCCATCATAGAAATGCATAACAGAGGCAACAAGATATATAGGCCAAAATTAACAAAAGCAACCCTTACTGTTGGTTCTTCAAGGATTGTTTGCCTAAGGCCCTGTTCTTTATAGGGGGCCCCCTTGCCCTCCCTGCAGCCTTCCTACCCCCTCTGCCACTGGTACCTCCTACTCCCTGATCCCCTCAGCCTCTCTCTCGCACCACACTTCCCACAATCTCTGCCCCCCCGCCTTACTGTCAGGCACTGCTTAGGCTCTTTTCCCTCCTGGACCACAGCACATGAGAGCTCAGCCCCTGCGGGGCCATGAGGCAGTGCCAGTGCTGCTGACTGCTTGGGCAGGGGACAGAGTTTCCTCGTGCCCCATGTCTGGGAGGAAATCCATCTTGAGTGAGAGCTGAGCTGTGCCTGATAGTAAGGTTGGGGGAAGGAAGCAGGAAGAGGGCAGAAGCTGCAAGTGGGGGAAATGTTGGGGGGGAGCATAAGGCTGCTGTGGGCTTGGATCTGGCTCTGGCCCTGACCTGAACTCTGCTTTGTACATGAATTGAAGACAAGAGGCTTCCCCCATTTTGATTAGGGGAAAAAAACTCATCTTGTATTTTAGTAACTATGGTAAATCAAACTGAAACCTTTTGGCTGCCTATCATAGTGTAGGCAGTTCTAGCACTCTACCACATTTACTACACACCTTCCAAACCTTACTATAAATGAAATAGGTATCTTAAGGACAGTAAGAGTAATAGATCCATTGTTACTTGGGATTAATTCTGAGTTTCTGCTTCAAACTCAAGGAATGCTTGCAACATAGCTTGGTTCTTTTTCTCTCTCTTTTCTGTTTTGCTATCCATGGTCATGCATCATTGCAAGGGAATTCCAGAAAAAAAATGTAACCTGAAAAAATGCAGGGGGAATCAATCCTGAGCATTTCTCAATGGCAGTAATTAGTAACAGAGATCTATCCAGGAATCAATGAGAATGTGTTTTTCTTTTATTTGTTTCCATCTGTCATGATCTGAGTGTACAGAGAACCCAGGGTGCAGGAATAAAGCATTGCTTCATGTGAAATTTAGACTGCCTGCTCTATTGGAGGCATCCCCACAATGAAGTCTGCTTTCTTTTAGTTGGAATCTCAAACTTCTTAACCCGCCTACAAATATGTATGATGACCACTGTCTTTACGGATTTCCAGTTTTAAAAGTCAAGTGACTGTTAGGGAGAGGACTTTATAAAATTAAGGTCTCTCTATGGGTACATATGTAGACAGCTGGTTAATAGAAAACATGCCATCTACAGGCACATACTCTGTATCACACATAGATTAGTAGGTTCAACAAAGCTGTGTTATGATTTTGCATTACAAATGGTTTCCAGTGTGCAGCTCTGAACCTCGTTTATGGATTGTAATCACAGCAACGGAGCTGTAAAGTGGGCAACAAGAAATGTCCTCTGGTCAGGAAGTGTCCTACTTGATATATGTTGCTGAATTCTTAGAGAGTGCCATGTTTAAAATGGGAATGCAGAGAAAATGCTGAACCAATGCTAGGTGTGTTGAAATGTCTACAGGACAGGGATCCAGGAATGCTCTTGGAACTGGTGCAGCCTTTGGAGTCCCAGCCAGACCTTAAGATATACATTGACGAGCACAAAGTTGGGATCAGTCTGGTGGTCATTAGCAGATTCTCTCCTAGCTCAAAGCACTTCCTTCTTCCTTTCCATTAGGTGGAATTTCTGAACAATATATAGTTTGTTTGTTTTTTTTAAAGGGTGGGTGCTCAGCCCTTTTTTATTGTTAATGAGACCTGAGCACTCTTATGGAGTGTTTTTCAGCAGTACACCTCAAAGCACTTTACAAAGAGGTCTGTAGCCTTCTCTGAAGCACAAAGAGAGGTGGCAACCTGCCCAAGGTCACACAGCAGGCCAGTGGCAAAGCTGGGATGAGATGAAGAGCCAGTAGTTGGCATTCAAGAATACATGGTAAAGAGGTTCTCAGTTTTGTAGGAACAGTAAACCTCTTGCTGTTTGGGAATTGCAAATGACTTCCTTCGTGCAGGTCTTTATATTGTCTCTTACTGATCACTAACAATCACACGCTGGCCCGCATTTCAAATACTATGATAAATCATTAACAAAAACAAAATTGTCTGGGAATTTTGCCTGGGAATGAACCTTGCTCGTTTAAATTGAGAACAGGGTATTGAATTGGACCGCACTGTAGGAGCAGTAGCTAGAGACCTTTTAACATCCCCAAATGAGGTAGAATTTGCACCTTCCCAGCACTCATTTTCCTTCTTCTCCATTCCCAGCAGCACATCCCCTCCCCTTTCCCCTTCTGCCCTTTCCTTGCCTGCTACTGCCACTGGGGGCAGAGCTGTACTGCTACCCAGAGTATCCACTGGCAGCAGACAGTAGAATGACCTTCAATGAAGATTAGCTGTGAAATAAGAAAGGTAAGCATCCAAATGCAACTTGAACGTGTCCAGAGTAGATGCTTGCACCACTTCTGGGGGAATCTGTTCCAGACTCTGGAGACTCAGAGAGCAAAGAAGTTTTTCTTTGTGTCCAGTCTAAAATGGTCTTTCCGAAGTTTGTGACCATTGGACGTAGTCTTCCCAGGGGAGCCCTGCATGTTATTAATAACTAGAAATGGCTCAATCATTTACATGATACATTTTACAATGTTTCTTAAATTAATTATTTTTATTTCCCTTTATTATAATTATTTATATTACAGGAATGCCTAGTTATCAACTGGGATCAGAGTTATCATAAATAAAGTCCTAGCCCAAAGAGTTTACGATCCAAATAGATTAGATAATAGATGTGGAAGGAGAGAAAAGTCATTAACTCAGTGTCATATGACAAATCAGTGACAGAGCTGGAGACCCATTTCTCCAAGGTCTCATATGAGTTAACTATTAATTGCACTATACTGGCTCTGACAGTTGCAAAATAATTAGCATCTATCTCTCCATCTAAATACATAGAGATATATGCTGTGCCAATGACATATTAATAGCTCCCCTGTTTATATTGGGAATGCAGGTAAGATGGATGTTTAGATAGATAAAAGTTATATTACCAGGTTTATAACAGATAATGATAATGAAGAGAGCAGAATGGGGATACACAGATTCATAGATCAAATTTGAAGCCAGCATCACCATATTGCAGTGCCCACGGGTGGATCATGGGGCAGTTCCAGCATGAATTCTTGTGTTTGTAGGCTTGGGTCTCTGGTAAATGTAAGGCCTTTGCATCATCATGATTAAAATAACCATAGGATGGCACAATGGGATGGGATCGAATGGCCATAACGTAACTTCATAGTTACATTACTCTTCATATGCTTTCTGGCATGTGTTATCATCTTACTTTAATTTATATATACTTTTTGCAATCGCATTTTGAGTTTCTGAGAATTCAATAAATTATGAGATTTAATGATTTCAGTTAAAAGTAATTTTGAAGTAAAATTGCTATTCTCTAGGCACCGTGATCGAAGAATGAAGCATAATGGAAGCAAGCTATCATTCTTTGGTATGTTTTGACATGCTGTTATTAAAATAAAAATCCCTCTACATTGTAGCTTAATGACAAATGCAGTAAAATAACTCTGATTTTTTAAAGTATTTGGTAGGCTGACTCTAGTTAAATATAAGGCAAAATAAATACAAACTGAATGTAAACATTCAAAATACCTCTGGGGTGTATAAAGAGAAAACAGTGACAGAGACAGTTACAGGATGATCTCTAGTATTTCAGAAGAAAATGACAACAGTAGGTAAGGTTGCCCAACATTTTCCATTTCAAGGCCCTGTTTTTAGTGGCCCATAATTTTATTAAGCATTAAGGGCAGCATTCTGTTTCAATTTATGCACCCAAATGACAGTTTCCCAGC
Organism: Alligator mississippiensis; assembly: GCF_030867095.1. NCBI lineage: Eukaryota > Metazoa > Chordata > Crocodylia > Alligatoridae > Alligator > Alligator mississippiensis. The sequence continues at coordinate 136,863,763 of NC_081825.1, read as the reverse complement.
TGTGTAAATGGCACATTTGGGCAGTTATACACAGTTTGCAATTCTGTTACTGCTGCAGAGGGGATGCATAGGGATGCTGGTTGTAGCTGTGTTGGTGTAAGGATATAGGCAGAGAAGGTGTTTTGGGTAGATGTGATATATTTTATTAGACCAACTGAAGAAGGGTGTTTATACCTGAAAGCTTGCAAAGAACAATTTTTTCCAACTATTTAGTTGGTCTAATAAAGGATATCACATCAACCCAAAGAACCTTGTCTGCCAGTGTGGATGCATATGTATACACACCGATGCCAAGCATTCTCTGGAGATTATATTCTTGGTGGGCAGGTATGTGCATACCCAGACATAAGCCCTTCCCAAGTTTCAGCCCAATAGCTGAGTGCTTAGATACTCACCTTTGTTCTAGGCCCCCTGCCCCCTTACCCAGAAGGGATATGAACCAATTTTCCTTGGCTTTTCAACAGAGGATGTGTCTACACATGCAACAATGTGCTTTGCTACTGCACATTAAATTAAGTATTTCTAATATAAGGTACTACATAAATGTGCATTAGGTTGCAAAAGTACAAGCCTTTTTAGTGATACTTAAGGCACAGTAGCCTATTTCTACTGCACATTAGTGTATCAGTGCTGTTTCTGACATGGTGCTTTAATGTGCACTGCATATTAAACAAATGTGTAGACATGCCCAAAATGTTCTAACCAACCCACTAAAGGTTAGATATTATTCAGTTGCATTCTTCAGTGCTCCTTTTGAAGCAGAGACACCAAACCTTGAATTTCACATGCATTGGATTAAATAAATGGAGCGCAGGGCACTGGGGAAGTTTGTACCCCAACCGGGAGTAAGAGTCCAAACTAGAACCCAAAATCTGCTCCCTTCTACAACACCATTCATCTTCTTGAACCACACACTGTCTGGTTTGTGCTCTTTCTCTTAACCACAACATATCTTCCTCATTTGGCTGTCCAGAAGGCAACTTCAGTAAAAGGGGTGGAACAAGAGCCTAGAGAATGCTTAACCTGTGGTCTCCTGGCTTGAGCCCCGTACTGAGAAAAAGGTGATAAAGGTTCAAACCTGGGGGGAGGGAATCTTCCATTTCTTGGGCAAGTACACAAACCATTCAGCTCATAAGGCTGAAACATAGAAAGTGTACCTACATACACAATCACCTACCTGCCCATGTAGCCTCTTTGTTGCTAGACTAATGTTCTCGAGGAACTTGAGGGAAGCAAGGACAAGGATAGGGATCTCATGTGCAGTTTTGTTGAGAACAATTTCCTTGCAGAGGAGCCAAATACTTTGCAATTTGTGTATGAGTAGGAGCAGAACCTGCCAGTAAACCACAGGAATACAAGCACTTCTCTACATCCACTACAATTGATAGTAGAAGTGTTGTGTAAAAACAATACCACCTCCTCCTCTTAGCAGGTTATTTGGCCACCAAACCTCACAACAAAAATACTTCAGTGAGCTTAATCCCTTTTTTATGGCACCTGGGTTCTCTACCTAGGTTTCATTGCTTCCTGTGGTCCAATCACATCAGGGAGATTAGCTGAACAGGTATGCTCTCTGTCACCCTGAAGGAAATACAGGCCATCTGGGGAATATGCTAATGAAATGATGTCATTCTAGGGTTGCTAGGCAGTTTGGCCATGAATCAGGACACATGTGGCTCCTTGATGGTTCCCAGGTTACAAATGAATAAGAAACCTTGGAGCAGTTTTTAAGTCTGTTTATTTTCAATGCAGCATTATTGATGCATGAAATTACTGAAAGGATTTCAGGAGATTCCCAAGGAGAATGCAACTATTGTTAGGGCCTAGTACTTAAAAAAATATTTAAAAAATCCCATGACAGTTGAGGTGGTAGGGGCTAATTACTGACCAATTAAGGTTTATGGAAAAATTTAGAACCCAGTCTGACAGGTATTATGAAAAGAACATAAAACAATCATTTCTGGACTGGGGCTTCTGTGACAGAAAGCATGTTGAGTGAGTTACTGTAGTTTTTTTAAGAGTACTGAGATTGCTTATTGAGAATAACCAGGATAGCTGAGGACAGTAAAGCAAACAATGTAGTGGATAGGACCTTTTGGTCTAGCAGTCAGCTGGGGAGTGGGATTGTGTGCACATACACTTAATAGCACAAACATTGATTTCTAACCTAATTTTTTCTAAGTCTCTCTCATGCTCTCTTTCTCCCTTTCTCTCTCGCTCTCATTCTCTCCCCTTCCCTCCTTCACATGCACATCGCAAAACATTTTGACTCCAGAGGATGCTATAAACTGTATATTGGGTTCTGATCATTAGCACAGGCATTTGAGATGTGACATAAATTAAAATCAGTGTTGATAATATGAAAGTATCAGACTCCATTTAGATGAGTTAAACAGCAGAAACTGTTTAATTATAGATCTCACCAAACCCATTCAACAAAACACATGCTAAAATCCATTTCTGTCCAGCACAGAATTTAAGCATGTGCCTGACTTTAGGCACATTCTGGGATCCTACGTAGGGGTTTGAGTTCTGCGCTGAACAGGGTATGGTTTGCTGAAGGACTGTGTTAGCTTAGCATGCTACATTGTGGTTTATACTCCTTTTCCATGTGGTATTTTGCTATATGCAGTGTTAGGTTAATGTAACTAGTGGCACAAGCAGGACTATCAAGAAATTGCCAGAGACTGAATTTGCTGTCTCTGACAGTTAGTTTTCACATACAGACATGAGTACCTAAGCTCAAGCAGAGTCTGCTTCTTTCCCAGACCTGAGAAAAGGTACCTTGTGCCCAAAAGCTTGTCTAAGATCAGTCCCAACTATACCATTGGTCCAATAAAATAAATCATCCAAAAAACTCCTTGCCTCTTCCTTATTTCTCCAACTCATGTTCATTGAAAAACAACTTGCATTGCCTTCTTTCTTGCTCTTATTATTCTCTTCTTCCATCTGCCCTTTAATCTGTGTGTGTGTGTGTGTGTGTGTGTGTGTGCATGTGCCTTTCTTCCCCTTGAAAAAACTACTTTACCCAGTTCTTTAATCTTAGTTTACATACAGATAATTCCATTTGTGTTCTGAATCTTACTGTCCTTTATTCTGAATGCAAACCAAATCCCTTTTTTGTTTTTAAAGGTTGTTCAGCTAGGATGTGCCCTGAAGCTAGATCTGGTCATTTGTTATCTATTTCACTGAATGTTAGAGAAGCACATACTCATTTGGATCCTTCTGCTGCCTGGGGAGGGGGGGAGGTTGCTTTCTAAGCATATTGATCCAAGTATGAATGCTGAAGGTGAGTTTGAATAGCTCCACAATTTAGTCATTCCAATGCATAGCATAATGCAATACAAATAATGATCACAATCATCCTTGCAGCTCTGTAGAGAAGATTTTTGGCGACGTTTGCGCCATCGTGAAATGTGTTTTGAAGCTGCTCCTGTGTAGATGATTAAGTTTATTTCCAGAGCTCTTTTTTTGTCCTTGTCCCTAACCTGAGTCACATGATGGCAAATTCCATAAAGGACAGTAAGATTCAGAACACAAATGGAATTATCTGTATGTAAACTAAGATTAAAGAACTGGGTAAGGTAGTTTTTTCAAGGGGAAGAAAGGCACATGCACACACACACACACACACACACACACACAGATTAAAGGGCAGATGGAAGAAGAGAATAATAAGAGCAAGAAAGAAGGCAATGCAAGTTGTTTTTCAATGAACATGAGTTGGAGAAATAAGGAAGAGGCAAGGAGTTTTTTGGATGATTTATTTTATTGGACCCATGGTATAGTTGGGACTGATCTTAGACAAGCTTTTGGGCACAAGGTACCTTTTCTCAGGTCTGGGAAAGAAGCAGACTCTGCTTGAGCTTAGGTACTGATAGAATAATGGCCTGTGTAAAACTCCTCGTATAAATCAAAACAGACTGCTTGAAGGAATGGAGGATTGCTGGAAAATAGAAGCAAACAGGCGTTATCAGGGATAGCTACAAGACAAGAAAGGCTATGCAGTAGAAAGGATAACTTGAGTATTGGTAGAGGAAGACCATTCAAGAGGGAAGAAGATCATTAGCACCTGTGGAGTTTAAAGAGATTAGCAGAGATCACAGGTAGATTGTAGTGAGCCATAAAGTCAAGATCGATGTTATGTCCTTGGTTTTAGTATCCAGTAAAATTACAAATTTCTGTTTTCAGACCAGTCTCCTCAAGTTGTTCTGGAGATTACCCTTGAGCATGAGGATTGTGAGGTCAGAGAGGGAGTGGTTGTTCTGTGAAAAATGGTCTCTTATATATGTTCATGTGTCTTTCTCATTTAACTTTTCATGTGATTTTTTCTTTCTGGAACTTTTTTGGGGGGGTTAGTTTCACCCACATAGTTTCCATGAGGGCATTTGGTGCACTGGATGAGATATACCTAGGAACCAACTGAATTTACAGCCCAAATAGTGTGCACAGCAGCTCCTTTAATCTTGCATGTGCCCCCATGTGCATCTCACCCCTTGCCTCCTCACCTCCTGCTGCTGATCAGTGGAGGATCCCGCTGCTCCCTTCTGAACAGCAGGGAAGCTAAAACCATGGTTTTAACCATAGCAACATTTTTTGCCTACCCGTCAGTCACCAGCAAACAGCAGGGCCATCCAGGGCCCCTCAGCCAATCAGTGGTAGGAGGCAAAAATGGCACCATATTTTAAACCACAGTTTTCACCTCCCCACTGATCAGGAGCAAGCTGCAAGCAGGTCCCCTCCACCAATCAGTGGGGGTTGAGGTGCGGGGGAACCTTCAAGATTAAAGGAGCCACAGCACATCTCATTTCCACCATGAATTTGGTAGGTCCCTAGATATACCATATTTTGAGATAGATGATTCAGATCTATGGATTCTTATCGTTTCCTCAGAGCAGATGCGGTGTTATCTGAGGACCATACTATAGATTGCACATTTTTTTGGTGTGTTTGGGATGGTTGCTGATTTGGGGAATATAAATGTGGTGGTCCATGGATTTTTTTGTATATGGTGGTCTGTAGGGTGCCATCCCAGACTGGATTGTGGTACCTAGAAGGTTGATGTTAGTGTAGGACTCTTTTAGAGTGCAGTTGATGAAATGGTGGTAGTTGTAAACTTGTGCTGAAAGTCAATAAGCAAGTCCAGGTGTTCAGTCCAGATGATGAAAAAAACCCATCAACATAATGCAGGTATAGTGCAGGTTTGGTGGTGTACTTTTCTAAAGATTTCTCTTCCTCGTGGCTTATGAAAAAGTTGGCCTTTTGGGGGCCATCTTTGGGACCATAGCTGTGCCCATAGTTTGGAAGAATTGTCTGCTGGTGAAAGTGGAGTTCTTGTGGGTGACAGTGATGAGGATAATTTGTGCAATCTGTTGTGGTTGCCAATCTGAGTGTAGTCTGTGTTCCTGAAAACATTTTGGACAGGTAGCTGTGCCTTCATGGTTAGTGTACAGGCTATTAATATCTATGGTTGGAAGGTTGGCCTTCTCAGGGAGGTGGTTGATGTTCCAGGTATGTTGTGTCTTGTAGAAAACTTGTGCTTGAGTGTCCCCTAGAAACACGCGTTCATGCTGCTGGAAGCTACTGGCAGTTGGGATCCATGGAGGTGATTCTGGTTATTGGTCAGTTCCATGAGTGAAAACATTTTCAGTTGAGCACTCTTGTTCTTCTCCTTCAAGGCACACAACATGCTTTGAACACTAATCAGTATGGTGCATGGAGCTCCCTTCATGCCCGCTCTGTCATGGATATGCACCTCTGATAATCCCAGATAATAAAATGGAGTTCATGCTCATAGCCCTGAAGATTCACAGTTAAATCCCCTGTGGGTTGGCCAAGGTGGCAGCTGTCACATGCAGTTCCACAATAGAATTACTCACGCATTAAAACATGAGCGTGGAACTAAGGGTTTTGCTGGAGTCAGGCCAGGTGGTTCAGCATCTTGCATGATCCAGCACTGTATATAATAATAATAATAATAATAATAATAATAATAATAATACATTTGACTTGAAAAGCAGAATAATTAAGATACCTATCTGACCTCGTGAGGCCATTACAGCACAGAAATGCTGAACAGGAGCTGGTATAGTGAGAATAATTAACCACTGCAACAATCTACCAAGGACTGTGAGTGATTCTCTGTCACTGGAAATCTTTAATCAATATTGGATGCTTTTTTAAAAGACATACTCTGGTTCAAATGGGAATTAGTTTGGGGAAGTCCTGATGCCTGTATAATACAGGAGGTCAGATTAGATGGTCACAGTGGTCCCTTCTGGCTTAAAAATCTATGAATCTATGAATATTTAACTCAAAATCTTTAAAGGAACCAGGGCATGCCAAATGTAAAGAAACCAGAAAGATGCAAAGCTTTGTAGTAACATAAATAATTGTGCAGTTGCTTTGGTAGGGTGCCCTGTGCTAGAAGACAGATTGAAAAGTACAAATGACTGGTCCTCCAACTGTCATAATTATATGTACTTGGTACTGTAAAATATTCATACTAAAACATATGGCCTTTGCTTTTCAGTTGCTACAAAAAAAAGGTGAACTTTAAGACTAAAACACAGTTTGCAAATGAGCAGGCAGCAGAAAGTCTCAATCCCTAACCGCCAATAAAATGGCCAAACATATGCATTGTGTGCACACTGATGACCCTGGCATAATGTATATGACATTTTTACCTATGAAACTGGTGGGAGAAGAGTGATTTAGGAATTATAAGTCACTTTGGAAATTACACGAGAGTGTACAGATATTTTTCAAGGAAAATCAAAGATGCCTGGTAATCATTTGGCATGTATAAAGATCTGATTTGAAAATGAGCCTGGATGAGAAACAGGCCCATTTTTTGAAATAATGGTACATCTTCCATCAATTTCAGTGTGCATAGGATTTTATCCTCCCTCCCCCCCCCCCCAACATACCACTCACCTTATAGAGGAAATCACAGATATGGAACCTTCACTGTATTGCCGAGAAACTTAGCCCTATTCAAAGAGAAGAAGAGAATAAAAGAAAATATTTTATATACTTTCCTCTCCTAGATTGCTGTATTATTCTTCATATAGATGCAAGGAGAGATGGTGTTAATTTAATTGACACACATTGCCTTTGGGTCTGCGTCTCCTCCATCACTCATTCTCATGATTTTATGGCAAACATGACATAAAATTTGATTTCATGACAAATCTCTGTAAGTCTGTTTGTGCTAACGCTGGGAGTTATGTTTGCCCAATGGATGGGCATCTCTATGCCAGCTTTTATTTACCAACCACAGGTAACAACAGGAATGAAGAGGTAATGGCATGGCCTAGCAACCCAAGTACATAGCCAAGACTGAGTATTCACTGCTACTGTTACCAATGTTAGCAGAATTAATGCTCTCTTTGGTCTGCCTATGAAGAATGCAGTCAGACCATTTGACTGCAGGGTGGACATATCCTACATAGCATAGCATAGCATATGCAGCCCAGGGAGAGGAAGAGAATGGTAGCTCTGAGTCGGAGCTGGCCTAAGAAATGGGCAGTGTGGGCAACCACCCAGGGTCCAGCGGTCAAGGGGGCACTGGCATAGTGCATCTCTGCAAGCAGGGGTGGGGGCAGGGTGGCACGGTGCAGCCCTGCTATTACTACTTAGGCAGCTAAGGGAGCTACTGAAGATGATTGCTAACACTTGTGAAGTAAAGAACAATGTGTCATTAATGGGCCATTAACTCTCTTAGCTGCCTAAATAGTAATTCACAGCAGAGCTTCACCACCCAGGGGAGGAGGGTGGTTGCTCAGCGGTGGCACAGAAGCAAGGGCAGAGCTGGGATGCAAATTTTAATTTTCACTGGCTGTGACCCTTGCAAGAATGTGCAGATGTGTGCAAGCATGTGCCAGGTTGATCAGGCATGTGCACGTTCTTTCAAGTGTGTGCAAGTGTGTGCAAGATGTACTGGAATGCTTGTTTAAATTTTCACCAGCCACAAAACTTGGAAGAAAAAATGTTGCAAGTACCTAAGAGGAGGATATCAGGGGTACAGAACAGGAAATGGCAAGCTCAATTAATAACTGCAATGAAAAAAGATGCAAACACAGTGAAAAAATACCTGACATGTTCATGACAACCATTGCAGTAGTAGCGAGATGGTCACAGTGGAGACATCAGAAAAATGCATGGATGATCCACAATTCAACTTCCAAGAATCATTGCAAGAGAAACAAAGAGATCCAAATGAAAAAGAAATTATTTATCTGGACCAGAATAATTATGATGCCACTAGTGATAAAGAGTAAATTATTCCCATTCTAAGCATTGGTGATGCCATTTCTAATTCTGCTTTATAGTTTCATAGATGTTAGGGTTGAAAGGGACCTATTAGATCATTGAGTCTGACCCCCTGCCCTGGGCAGGAATGAGTACTGGGGTCAGATGACCCCAGCCAGGTGTCTGTCCAACCTTCTTCTAAACACCTCCAAGGAAGGGGACAACACCACCTCCCTTGGAAGGTTATTCCATATTTTGGCAACCCTCACTGTAAAGAATTTTTTCCCTGATGTCCAATCTGAATTTGCTCTCTTCCAGTTGGTGGCCATTATTTCTAGTTACCCTGACAGGCACCCTGGTAAACATAGTATCCCCTATTTCTTGCTGCCCCTCCCCCGATAAGTTTGTAGGAAGCCACAAGAGCACAAGAGGAGACTGAGAGGTGGAGGCTGAAGAGGTTCAGGTCTCCCAATCGGTCCACATAGGGTTTTTTCTGTAGGCCTTTAACCAGACAAGCGGCCCTCCTCTGAACCCTCTCCAGGCCATTCACATCTCTCCCGAAGTGCGGTGCCCAAAACTGGACACAGTACTTCAGCTGTGGATTGACCAATGCTACATAGAGGGGAAGTATCACCTCCCTAGACCTGTTTGTGATGCACCTACTTATACAAGAAAAGTATGTGGCCCAACTTAATGTTCAGAATTTGAGATCTGCTAGTGACCAACAGTCCAAAAGTAAATTACATGAATTTTTTCTCTGGATCAGCAGAATCACCATTTTTCCGTGTTTTTATATAGAAATCTTGAAAATGGTGAAGTTCTGAAGTGGCACTGGCTGTTTTACTTGGAGTACAATGACAACGTTTTCTGTTTCCGCTGCAAGCTCTTTGAACCTTGAATCCAAAATCATTTGTAGCATTTGAGGGGTTGAATGACTGGAAGCATGTCTCAGATTCTTGTGTGTCATGAAAAGTCGTCTAGTCATTTCAATTCCTGCTGGATGTGGGTTGAAGCAGAGCAAAGAATAAAACAGGATAATTGCATTGACATGGAGTTTTAATGTGTGATTAAACAAGAGACAAGACATTGGGAGAATACTCTAGAGAGGCTCATGACAATAACACTACCTTTCTAAGATAACATGGCTTTTTGAGGATCATCTGACAGGCTCTTCATTGTGAACAGCAGCAACCTCCTGGGCTTGGTGGAAACAAGGAAAGTACAATTAAATAATGAAGGAACATTTGTGGCACACATTTTCCAGCAAGGTGATGGATCACTACTGTGGAAAAACAATCCAGGATGAGATAACTGAATTATCAGTAGGCCTGTGTGAATAGGCAGCTATTCGATTCAGCTTCGGATCCAGCTGATTCAAATTCCAGTAATCCGATTCAGAGCTCCAGATTGGTTTCCTGCTTTGATTCAGCTGAATCGGCTCTGAAGCTTCGGAGCCACTTCAGAGATCCGGCCATAGGGTATAATGGGAAAATCAATGAAATATCTATAACCTTGTTGTTTTTTGACTGATTTGGATGAATCTTGCAAGTCTTGCAGGGGTGGTAGACTCTGCTGAGAGCATGAGGCCTACCAAGTTTCAAGGAGATAGGTACAGGGGTTTAAGGTAAACTGCCCCCCAAATTCTTGAAAGCAAAACTCATGGGTGTGTGTGTGTGTGTGTGTGTGTGTGTGTGTGTGTGTGTAAGCAAGCCACAGTGGGGTCCAAACTGCAGGGATAGTAGCCTTGCAGAGGTCACAAAATCTGCCAAGTTTCAAGGAGATAAGTGTAGAGGTTTGGGGGAAACTGCACCTCAAGCTGCGGACAAGCAAAACTCATGACATGGGTGACACTGTGTGTCTTAAGGCACAGCATGGTGAAAGCTGCAGGCCTGCTAGCCGCTGCTGAGGCCATGAAGCTGCCAGCTGTTAAGAAGATAGGTGCAGGGGTTCTGGGGCCTTGCACCCCTGCCTGTTGATAGACAAAACTTGTGACATGGGTGCTTGTGCAACTGACTGTGTCTGTCTCGGGGCAGTTGATTGTTTGTATTGATTATTTTCTTTCCTTAGTCTGTGGCTTTGTAGGTGTTAATCCTTGCTCATTAATTTGTTACATTAGCTAGTTACTGTGTATTGAGCTGGACCCTGAGTGAATCATGATTTATTGGTAACTGGTAACACAGTAGCTTATCAGCCAGGCCTGCAGTAGTCCCCCCCCCCCAAGACAGATACAGTTGCACAAGCACCCAGAAACCCTGCACCTATCTCTTTGAAAGCTGGCAGCTTTCACCCTGCTGCGCCTTAACACACACACAGTGTCACCCATGTCATGAAGTGGTTTTCTCCAAATCCCTGTACCTATCTCCTTGAAACTTGGCAGGTATTGTGGTCTCAGCAGGGACTACCATCCTCACACCGTGGCTTAACACACACATGACATGCCTTTTGCTTTCAGGACTTTGAGTTACAGTTTCCCAGAACCCCTACACCTATCACCTTGACACTTGGCACAGGTCATGCTCTCAGCAGGGGCTATCATCCCTCCAAGTTTAATTTGAATCAGCCAAAAAACAACAAAGTTATAGTTATTTCACTGATTCCCTACTATACTCTATGCCCGAATTGGCTCCAAATCTTTCTCAAAACGATTTGGAAAGCCTAAAGCTTCCAGCAATTCAATTTGGATGTGTAGATTCAGCCTCCAAATCATCTCAATCATCTCTGAATCCAAATCATGATCCGAACCTTTGCACAGCCCTAATTATTAGTGAAGAAAGTGCTTCAAGACATTCTTAAATGGATGAGGAGTATCAAGTACTATTCCATGATATTGGACTGCACTCCATATATGAGACTTTCTGAAAAGATGTCTTTCACTGTTAGGTTCCTTCATACTTTGGATGACACAGTGACCTTTTAGGAGCACTTTATAGGTTTAAAACAGTGTGTAACAGGAGTGATGTCACGGTCGCCGTGCTCTCCCCTGCCGCCTCCTTTACCGTTCCAAGCTGTCGGCTCACACCCTCCTATTCTCGCCCGCCACGACTTTGATTGCACATGTTTTTATAGGGAGGCTGCCTTGCTTCTTCTTGGCCATGGTTGTCCTGTTACTTCTAGTTCTTCTACGGTAGTGTGTTTTCCATACTCTTCAGCCTTATGGGCTATGCGTGGCTCCTACCACCCCAACACCATGCCCCAAGCCTCGCAGATGTAATAGACGTTGTTAGGCCTCTCTGTTCATACCCTCTCTAGCACTCGGGCTCACCAGTCCCGTCTCTCTCTCTCTCTCCTTTTTTGAGAAGGCCCCTTCTCTCCAAGGGCCTTCTCAACAGTGCCGCCTTTCTCAAGCGTTGCCCCCTTTTCTGGGGCTCACCACGCCCGCACTGGGGCTTCTCAACTGCCCCTCTCTGGGGCTGGGGTCTATGTACCCTGTATGCAGTGCCCGCACTGACGCTGGGGTCCCCACACTATTGTGAGTCCCCTATGAGGCCTCCTCCATCCCCTAATAGCCTCGCCCAAACCACCGGTGTAACCAATAGCAAACACAAACAGTAACATAAACATCAGCCTCTTGGCTACCACATAAACATAAGCCACTAGCTATAACTATGCTCAGGCCTACCGGGTTCTCTATCCTACCGTGATGACCAACATTGCTCTGGCATCCAGGCTTAGCTTCTCTTTTCTGTCAGGGAGCTCCTTCTCCCTTAGCTGCTGGTCAGGCACTGCCTTTGGTTTTTCTACCTGTGCTTTATACAGGAGCCAGGCCCTGCCCCTTTCTTCAGCTGGCTAGGCAGGTGCGAGTCATTATCCCACTAGTTGCCTCAGCAACCAGCACCTGAGGAGTCTTCCCTGCTCTCTCACAGTGGATAAATCTACTCTGAAAGAATGTGACATAAATATCTGAGACTGCTAGGGCCAGGGCTATGGCAATGGTGTAAACATGAAAGGGAAAAACAAAGGTGTACAGGCAAGAATCCTTAATCAAAACCTACAAGTATTTTTTTGTTCTGTGTGGATGTTACTTGCTCAGTTTCATGGTGGCGGATGCTTCAACATCTTCAGCACAGTCCAAGTCCCTCTTTGGCATTCTGCAAAGGATCCATGTTCTTTTCTCTGCCTCTATTCATTGTTGGAAGATTATCACAGATCATGCCAAGGTCACTGCTAAGCCAGTAAGTGAAACATGCTGGGGGTGCAGAATTTAATAAGTTAAAGGTGAAGCCACATCTGGAGTACTGTGTTCAATTTTGGGGCCCCTACTACAGAAAGGATGTAGACAAATTGGGGGGAGTTCAACAGAGGGCAACAAGAATGGTTCAGGGGCTGGGACACATGACTTATGAGGAAAGACTGAGGGAACTGGGCTTATTTAGTCTAGAGAAGAGGAGACTGAGAGAGGATTTAATAGCAGCCCTCAACTACCTAAAGGAGGATGGAGCTAGACTGTTCTCAGTGGTGGCAGATGACAGAACAAGGAACAACTATGTCAAGTTGTAGCAAGGGAAGTTTAGCTTAGATACTAGGAAAAAAACTTTCTCACTAGGAGGGTAGTTAAACACTGGAACAAGTATCCAGGGAGGTTAGATAACCTGGCTAGACAAAGCTTTGGCTGGGATGATCTCGTTGGGGATGGTCCTGCTCTGAGCAGGGGGTTGGACTAGGTGGGTGTCCACCCTGGGGCCTCGTGTACCTGCCAGGACCCTTCAAGTTACCTCCGGTTTCTGTGGGCAGTCACTGCCCTCCCCCCCCGCCAATATGGCTGCCAGTGACTGCCAGCAGTCCCTGCTTGCTGCTACTGACAGCATGGATGGCTGCTGCAGGCAGTTCCCGCTCTCCACCCACTGCTTGCCACCCCCACCACTTGCCACGGCCACCTGTGGGCAATCCCCAGTCAGCCTGCCTGTGCTGCTGATGTCACCACGGCCTCCTGTGGGTGGTCCCTGCTTGCTGCTGCCACACCCCTGCCACTGAGACCATTGCCACCACCTGTCGGTGGTCACCATGCGTCCCCCCCCCAGCATAAGGAGGCACATGTCACTTATGGCTGTATTAAAGCAAGCAGACACTGGTACCTATCATGCAGTGCTCACCCTGGCATGTCAATTCAGGTTTCCTGTCTCCACTGTGGTGTGGTACAATATCCTTTTTCAAGTAGCAAAAAGCAAAAGCATACAAAGCAGGAAAAACTTTGACAATGTTGCAGCCAGAAACTTGTTAAGTGTCTGTCATGACTATGTTTTAAACTAAAGGGAAGTCAGGTACAAATGATATCTGACAACCGCTAAGAAAATAGCTGAAAATCTTGGTGTTGATCTAGTGTTTAAACCAGCCCCACATTTTGATCCTAAAAAGCATCAATTTAGCTACAAATGTGAAAATGAAACAGTAAACAATCCAGAAGTTCAAACTTGAATTCTTCAGCTGACTTATAGACACGGTGAGAGTGTCCGTGGAAGAACAGTTTCAGTAAATGAATCAATATGTGAACCTTTGTGGCTTTCTATATAACACGATGTGACTCCCAGACAAATAAACTTTGAAGAAGCACTGTAAGGACCTTCATTGTGTGATGACATATGGAGAGAGCTTTGACATTAACGGCATTGACCTCTGGGAAGAACTTGGCTATCTCCTAAGTCTACTTCCAATGGATTGTAGTACTTCTCAAAAAGTTATACAATTTATTTACAACACCAAACTTCATGGCAATTTCCCAAACACATGGATAATACTCAGGATTCTGTTAATCATACTTCTCAAAGTTGAAGCTTATAAAAACGTATTTGTGATCAACCATGGGAGACGACAGGATATCTTTGCTGGCCATCCAGTCTATCGAGAATACTGTGGCTCAAAATATAGGTCTGTCACAAGCAATATCAGAGTCTGCAGCAGCAAAGGCGCACACAGTAATTTTCTGAGTCTTAGAATCTTGGTGAACAAATTTACTAATTTAATGTTTAATTGAATGTTCAGTTTATTTGTCGCTTAGCTATAATGTCATTTTTATGGCATGGTATTTATTTAAATAACATTGAATTGAATTGAATTTTGTGTCTTTTCCTCTTTTGCATTTTTTTTTAGTAAATTGTAAAAAAAAAAACCCCTTTTTGAAATTACAGCTTTATTTCTGAAACAAGGGGAGGGGGAGGAAGAGGGGTGGGGGGAAGCACCAAAATACAATTTCTCCCAGGGTCAGCTCCTAAGGTCAGCTCTGCTCTGAATTACCTTTGTACTGTCCTGATTGTGAACTGTTCAAGAGCCTGTGCAGGCCTCTTGGATAACATGGATAGCTCTAAGGATGTGTCTATATTACAAGCAGTCTTCCAGGGGATGGCTTACAGAATGAAGTACTGCTCAAAACCTCCATAGCGCTACATGGTACAGCTCCATCTGTTTATATCTCCACTCTTTCAACCCCCTTTAACTGGGGGCTTACAAAGATGTCTTTGTTACCAGCTTTTCAGTTGCCTTCTGAAGTGACTGTATTGAAGGAATCCTCTTTCATACTATCAAAATGCTTCTAGGGCCCCTTCAGCATGACATAAAGAGGCCTGAGAAGGGGTGAGAGTCTTACTCTTAGTGTTTTTTCTTAAAACACCATCCCCTAGAATCATAAGAGGAGGACAGACTTAGCTTTAATTTTTTTTAAGTCTGTTTCCAACCCTCATGGTTTCAAAAACCCTTTGGGATATATGTGGATAAAGGCACAAAATATAATTATTGTTAAACACACACACACACACACACACACACACACATTTTTAAGCCACTCTCATGAACTCTGAACCTTTAGGCATAGGAACTACTCGTGTGCTTGATGCTGAACAGGAACTGAATGCTTCAACAAATTGGAAGTCAAAGTTTGGTCATTTCATTTACTTTAATTTAGTGAGTTTGTTTATTGTTCAGTCACTTCTGGTTTGCAATGAAGTCATTTTATAAGACAAAATAAGAAAGAGCAGTATCAAAAAACCCCAAAAAGCACCCCCGCCCCAATATTAAGCAAGTATCAATAGATACTCCCTGCAAAACAAAGCCAAACAAACAAGGGAACAGCCACTCTTTCAAAAAGTGATCCTTAATGTTGTGTTAATAGCAAAGGAGTATGGAATATGGAATCTGTCTTCTGTGATGCTCTGGAAACCTTGTCATGAAAGTCCTTGCAACTTTGACTTGACAAACTGCTAAACAGACTATTTAGCCAAATATATTCAATATTGAGTTGATGTATATTTCAATATTCATCTATTACTTTGTCAAATTTTCTTTGCCAGTGCTTCAGATCATTACCTTTTCCAAAGAAATTCTAGATGGTTAAATACTTAACATGTTTTAATGTCAAAAAAGATAAAAGGTGAACCCAAGTCATTAATTAGCCTAACATAGTGAAGACTCACCAGTTTCTGTAGCCAATGGGAATGATGTTCTTACATTGCAATAGGCCATTTTTGACTCCTGAGCCTGATTGACCAGGTATTATGTATAGACGGGTTGGCTGAAGACAGACTTCACCATGAGTCCAAATCAAGGCTCAAATTCATGCCTTTGAAGTCACGGCAAGACATTTAACCAGGCTGCCACCAAATGGTATTTCTATATATAGTGTGAATTTGGGAAAGCCATGGAGGCTGGGAGGATGCTAAGAGTTGGCTAAGAAAAGGAAATGCTAGATTTTACAGGATTTATAGGTTAATAGATAGGACACTGGCTTTGGAGTCAGCAGATATCAAACCCCCCTTTTTTTTAACCTCTGCCACGGTATTGCGTTACTGTGGGGATGTTGCTTCACTTCACTTCTTTGTTCTCCTCTCCCTCCTTCTCTATCTTGTCTTTTTATATTGTGAGCTCTTTAGGGCAGAGAATGGCTTGCAGGAAAAATGAGGCCTCAACATACTGCTGTAATGCAAACACCAGCAGCAAAAGTCTACCTTACAGTCAAAATGTTCTAATATGGGCTCTTAAAACTAGTCATCTGCACCCGTACTTAGAAACCTATGTAAGAGGCCTGGTTTTCAAAAACACAAACATCTGATGCTAAATCTGCATCTAGAGATGTTATGCTATAGCTGCAAGCCTCCATGGAGATGGTTTTGTGGCTGAAACACTGGGAATGAAGCTACCATCCTTAATGTCATTCATAATAAAGAACTGATATTCTTTTACTTCTGTGGTTCCCCATTTTTCTCCATGACTCTTTCATTTTTCTTAAGAATCAAAAAAAATACTTTGATGGTGCAGAGAGAGAGAATATTGTCCTCCATATTTAAAATCATGACACATCAAAATAAGTCCTGCAATGGAAAGATATCAGATGTACTTTGTGAACTATTAGAGAAGCTGTCCATCCCTTGTATGTTCTGCGATTAGTACTGAATAAACTATTCTGCATCACTCATAAAGTTTACACACACCATTTGGCTATGATTAAACCTTTTCTAACACTGAGTTTGATCTATTTAACTCTTAATTGAATAAGCAAGTAACATATATTATTGCTATAGCGGTTCCTGATTCCCTAGTGCCTTCACTGCCCTGTTTTCCCAGCACTATTGCTCTAATCTAGAGACTGTTTAAATTAGAGGAGTAAGGCCAGATCCTCAGTTGGTAAAACTAGCAGAGCTCTCTTCTAGTCATTGGATCTGGGCTGATTTATTTTTGCTAAAGATCTAGCTGGTAATTTCTGGAACCTGGAAACACGCCAACAAATCATTTTTCATGACTATGCACCAAATTTTACAACTGTATGAAACCTCCTACTTCAAGCTGAAGGAAATCAAATATTTCTAGAAACAGGGTCCACAGATGTGATTGAAGGCCTGATTCTATGCTTCTTCAAATCCTTGCAAACCCCCAGGAACAGATTGAGATGTGGGGTTGGCATTTAAAACAAATAAACAACAACTAATGGGAAAAAACCCACAACATTTTAATTTCAAGTGCAGAAAATACGCATTTAAGCAGCATATTTTAAATGATAAAATGGTTTATTGTTGAAAAGGATCAGTCTGACAAAATATGTTTTAAATGTGCCAATTTATTTATTTGCATGTTTATTTTATAGTCACCCCATGTCCATGCACAAAGTAAGAACTTACACTCTGAGTAGATGTGATAAGCTCCTACACTAGGAAGCAGATACAGGGAAGGCCTTAAGAGGACTTTACATGCCTAAGGCAAACATTATGATTGAAAAAGATTGTCTACTATTGTCATCTAAACTCACTAGGCACCTTTCTTCTTGACTGCAAACATTAATGATAGTAAAGAATCACAAACATGTATAGTTTGGTTGGTGTCTGTCATGTGGGAGATGCTCTTGGCTTGAATTAGAGCTGCAGATAGTAACGATGGTATGCATTGACTACATTGCAAATTAAAAAATATAACAAACCCCAAACTGGGAATTAAATGGCACTGCTTTGGAAACTGTAAATAACAATATGTATTTCTGCTCATCTGGGACAGCTGACGTCAAAAGAACCTCTGCTGCACTGATAGTACACTGATGAAATCATTCAGAGCATAGTAGTGAAAATCTTCTTTTGAATTCACTGGGATAATTGGCTACGTGGATGACAGGAAATGGTTCTTTATTAAAGACAGTAATGGTTAGTAAAGTGGTGAGAAGAGTTTAAAAGACTCACCCTACCAAAGAAAAGGTTAACAGGAGCCAACTAATTCAATTAGCTCTCATGGATGGACCTGAAGGCAGGTAGCTGAGTCAGGATGCATACCTGTGGAACATCCACCTTTCCTTTATACAAGGGAGAAGGCTGAAAGTGAAACAATCTTGGAGGGTCTGGGATTGAAAGCAGCATAGTGTTTGCTTGGGCCTCTGTCTGTAGTGCTCTGGAGTCCTGAGCACAACTTGCACCCTGGTAGGGGTGACCCTAACAAAGACCTTGCTGGAAATCTAAGTCATGAGAGGGCAGACAATGCCATGATCTAGAATGGAAGTTAACAAAGGCTGATTGAAAACAGAAGCCTATCAGACCATGCCTGGCCTCAAAGGGTCTACCAGATAGTGCATCACTGCTTTGGAAGGGTGCTTTCTTCTGAATCCTTTTTTAAGCTCCAACATTGTGCCCATTGCTTTTGTAGCTGAACATAAGCTTGTGCTGGTTTTACTACTCTAAAGTTTTTAGTCTTTTCTTTGCTGTGACACCACAGAGAATATAAACTGGATGCCTGGGTTAATTCCTTATTTGCTCTGAGTTAATACAAGCCTTTACAGCGATATGAGTAGATTTGGATCATATCCTGTGTGAATTGCAGCACTGTTGCTTGTTCCTGGTTATTCCCTTCCTCCTTTCACTCTCGCTGCATGTTTTGAACTGCTCACTTTTGCTCTATTTCAGTGATGCAGAAACAAAGCTCTGGTTTTGTACCATTACAGGAAATGCTGTGGTTAGTAGTCTGCTCGGGAATGATCCATATGCCAGTTAGTGGCTTTGCAATACCACTGTCAGCTGGAGGAACAGGCCATCCCAAGGAGTAGACTACAGTGGTACTTGCTGCCTCCTATAAGGTACTTTGAGATCTAGTGTTGTAAAAGTGTGATATAAGAGGCATTAACTAACTTATGGGGCATCTGAAGGCCTTTATACCATGGAATGCTTAGCACTGTGTTCCTGTTGTGAAGGGTTAGTCTGCAAGAACTGCTAATATTTAATCCTAAAGTCCTTGCAAGCATGGAGAAACTGTTTGGATTAGTAGCCTGCACGTTGCTGACACATCCAGAAAGCCAGAGCCTAAGATCTATCTTTTCTGTTTGTCCAAGGAATTAATAAATAAATAACTTCAGCCGTAAGTGTGGGAAAGAACACTTCCAGACTGGTAGCCACGGGATACTTTGTACAGATAAAGTAAAAGTGGAATGCATTGGGATTAGCAGATTCAACAGAGAGCAACTTTAGATTCACACGTGCAGAGTCAATACATTCACATATCTCATGTTGTCCTAACTAAGCAATTTCTAGTAGAGGCTAACAGTACCCCAGTGTTGCTAATAAGAAGTAGGCTGGATTATCCCTGCTTGTATGTGTTCAATCAAACTGTTTAGCAATAGCCTTCCCTATTATAGGTGAGCATGGGCCCCAGTTCCCTGGAATGCTCCCAGCAAGGCAATGTCAGCACTGCTCCATGCATGTCTGAACTTCCAGTGCTGCTAGCATACAGGACTATGGGGCAGCAGTGACTGCCATTATGTTAATTAAGAGAATAAGTACATGTCTATGAAGTACAAATAAAAATACACAAGGTGCATCTAAACAAGGTGTTTGCTGTGCAGTTGACTAATTAGCTGTGCCATAAATTGTTCAGCATCTACACATATATCCCCATTAGGGCGCACAAAATTAATAAACTCTGCAGCAAAGTAGTACTCTTATTTACAAGTACTATCTTACTGCAGAGTTTTTTCATGTGCAGCAGTGCACATGTAGATGCTGACTGGCTGGCTGGGGCATGAAGGTGCTTCAGTGCCAGGGCTGCCTACTGGAGCACCCTTCCCCTGCTGCAGAGCTCCATGCTCTTTGCAGCCAACTGAGCCTGGCTGAAGCAGCTGTGGGCTGGCAGGATGACCTCTCAGACTTCCTGTCAGCTGGGGCTCTTACCCAGCTCCATGTGCTATAGTCCAGGCACATGTGTAAATGATGTGCCTGGGAGTTTACTGGGAGCAATAAACTGTGGAACAATAAGCTCTGCAGTGTATTGCTACCCCCTAAAGGCGTGTGTAGACATGCCCAAGAACAGTGCACACAATATGCTCATATAGCACTGTAAATACTGTGCAGAAGTATAGCACTTGGAACAGAGTATGCCCAAGGGCCTGGTGGTACTCAGGAAGAGGGTTCTAGAAAGAAAGGCAGACCTCAATGCCCGCCTTTATTTCTTTTAAATCAAGTCTGCTATGCTGCGTACAAAATAAGTATCAAGGGTGGGAAGCTGGTGTGCCCTGACCATTTTTTTCCAGGGTGAGAAGTACTGTCTCCATATTCCAGCTGTATACACTGTTGTAGCCCCCATTGTCTCTTGGCTTGTATTAGCTCTTCTGGGGCAGTGTGTCTCCTGTATAGATGTAGATTCTCATGCAATAAGTTTCTGGCCCATGACTGGGGCTCCTAGGTTCTTTTGCAATGCAAATATAGAAGGTTGCCGTACATGATGTCTGAGTCCTTTGCATTTTTCTAAGTATAGAACAAACTGATTGATGCAGGTACAGTTCAGTGCCATTCTTCTGTGCATGGAGCCATAGGCCAAGCCCATCAAAGGCAAATGGATTCTCACTGATCTCCGATGGTTCTGATATCTTGGCAGCACAACCTGGCTCCCACTACACAGCTTCCAGGGACAACAGACTAGATATGGTTCTGTCCAACCTGGACATACCTTAACTGCAAAGATCTCCAAAGCATAAAGAGAGAGGTGACTGTCTTTCCGATTTCATTCCTTGGTGCAGGTCAGTTATCTGGAGAACTTGGGCAGCCTCATTCTCTCATTTTGTGGTCAGCTCTCCATTGCATCATTAACAAACCATGTGTGTTCCCTTTTCTGTTTGAGCCCTGGAGGACTGCATAGGATCAATATACTGTCTGGATAAGGGAGCAGCCAACTGGTTAATCCCGAACTTTCACCTCTTGTTTATTGCCCACTTCTTCTTCTGGTATTATTCGTTCCTAGCAAATAAAATCAACAGCACTATACTCTGCAGCTTATTTTTAGCCTGGGGATAAGAAGCCTGAAGTACAAATAAACTCAATATTGTGAGAGCCAAAAGGTTTTTGTTCTCTAGACAATGGAGTCTAAGTTCTACTTGAATTTAAATAAAATAACACACAGTCTCTTTGTTCCTTCACAGCATTACCAACTGCATTGTCCACTGCGGAGCTACAAGGAGCTCACTAAAGCTTTTTTTTTCCAGTTACCATACAGTAGAATTGCCCATGATTGCAAACAGTCATCACATAAGTGCTTTAGAGTGTTCCAAAAGGTTTTGAGAGAATGCACTAACAAAGGACTCCATTTTGCGAGCACTGTGTGCCTCCCATCACTTTCAAATTGAGGACAACAGAGGAAATTGCTGGCAATTTCCTTCTTTCTAAATGTGTCTTTTTCCAAGATGATTCAGCCCTAGTCTCAAAGTGATGAGAACTGTGGGGAACTATTGGTGTGCAAAGTTGGGTGGGGGTGGGGAGTTGGATGGAACCCTTATACACCTATATATGTTTCCTTCCAGTTTCTTGAAAAATTTGAATGGTTCAAAAACCAAAAAAGCCCTTCTTTCCACCACTATTTAGGGAAGTCTTTCCAATACAACAACTTACTTTCACAACAGAAAGACTTTGCCTCTGATGGGGAAGTCTGAAAGGGTGACATGAACCCCCAGTAGGCAGTGCAGGCTGTTTCACAGTTTGCTTGCCAAACACAGGGTTGGTTTCCTCAGCTCATCTGCTCTGTCCCAAACATGGAACAACTATGCATTGAGCAAATAAAAAGAGAAGTAGAAAATGTGTGTGTGTGGGGGGGGGGGGGGGGCTTCATGGACATTTTTTCCTCTATGGAAAGGAGGGGAAGGAGAGGAGAGGGGGACAGAGAAGTTACACTATGTCACAGGTGTCAATCATGTGACTTACTGACCTGTTAGAAGGTGCTCATCCTCTGGTGAATGGGTGCAAGCAAAATCATATTCTAAAAAAATTCCACAGCATTGACTCCTAATTCTGTGGCCATGTTGTGTAGCTGCTTGTTTCGGGGTTTTTTTTGTCCATCACCCATCCCTGAGATCTGCAGAGGATTGTTCTTGACAGTGATTCACCTTGAGGTTGGAAGCTTGTAGTTAAGACTCCTGCAGTTCAGGCAGCAAGTCTAACTCTGTTCCAGGACAGATTGTGCTACTCTCAGAGGCTCTAATATCTAGCTTTCTGGGGTCTAGACTTCTGCATTGTTGTTCTGCCAACCCACATCTCTACCTGAAGCTGCTAGCTGCCTGACTGCAAACTGCATTCCCACTTTGGCTTCCTGAGTCTTTTGATTCTATTGAATTGAGCCTTGCAAAGGAAATCTGGGGAGCAGTGGTAAAACTCCAGATAGGTCCCAACAGGGCAGAGAGATAAAATGGCTGGAACAAAATGCCAAATTCTAGGCTTGGGGGGTGGGGTTTGCATACTAAAGAGACTTGAGAAATTCTGTGGTTTTGAAATTCCTCAGACCCACCACTGAGGAGGGTGGTGGGTAATATCTTGGATAAATATGATCATCATGCTAATATCAGTTAATATAAGGAGTATTCACAGACATATGAAAAGGATGGGGGTTGTCCAGTATTTGATATGCCTTCAGGAATGTGGGATCCCAGGACAGAGGGTGTAAAAAGACTTTATAGGAAGATAGAAGCGTGGCCCATCCATGTGGTCAAGCAGTAATAAGAACAGGATGGTGGATGTGGTGGTACTAATTAAAGATCCATATCTGTGACTAATAAGCTATCAGGAGATAACTGGCACAGTCATACAGGTAAATGGGGAGAAGGGAGGGGAAAGGTTTACAATACTAAACGTTTACACACCAGCAGAGTGGGAGGCATGCTGAACCCTCTTAGAAAAACTGACAATCCTCCTACTGGGAGCACTGCCCCTAATACTGGTTGGAGATTTTAATTGTATATTGGAGGAAGGGGATAGGATGGGAAGTGATGGCTCAGGATTAGGTAGGTCCTCATGGATACTGGCAAGAATAATAAAGTATAGAACACCCAAAAGGTAGTGCCCGGAGTTAGGAGGAAGTTTACTAGAATGGATGAGATCGGCCATCCATGGTCCTGAATAGACTTGTTTTTGGGTCTGTACACTTGAAAATTCAAGTGGCAGAGAGAATAGAAGTCTTCTTCTCTGACCACCTGCTGTTGAAGGCGGTGTTGGAAGTGGGAAAACAAGGAACACCAGGTAGAGGGCAGTGGAATTTAAATACAAGACTGTTGGAAGACAAACAAGTATGCAGATGGTATAGAAGCTACTATGAAGATTGGAGAGCAATGAAAAGAATGTATGTAAGCAGAGTGAGATGGTGGGAAAATGTTAAAGAAAGAACATGAGGGTTTTTTTGTTTTTTTTTTCAGAATTTGGGAAAAAGAAGGACCTGGGAGAAGTGGAAGAGGTTTATGAGATTGCAATGGAGACAGCAGCCTCTCTTATGACAGGCTGAGAATGGACTCCCAGTAGTGGAGGAAATTAAGGACACAAAGAACCTACTGAAGGAAAGGTTTAGAGAGAAAGGACAGAAAACCACCTTCCTTGTGAAGGCCACCTGGGTGGAAGCAGAAGAAGAATAGTCTTCTTATTTTCATAGATTTCATAGACATTAGGGCTGGAAGGCTGGAAGGGACCTTGGAAGATCATCAAGTCCAGCCCCCGGCATTTTGCCTGAAGGAGAGGGGGGAAAAAATATTACAGCAGTGCAGGATGAGAGGGGAGCACAGCTAACAAAGACAGAAAAGATACTGAGTGCGATGAAGGAATTTTACCAAAATGTATACTCCAGAAGTGTTGCATCAGGTAGGCCTTGACTCCTTTTTAGTGGAGTTAGAGGTGAGCTTGGTGGACAGTGAAAGGCATCAGCTGGAGAAGGCCTGGACACATGGAAGAACTATGGGAGGCAACTCAAACCTTCAAGACAGGGAAGACTTCAGGGAATGACAGGATCCCAGCAGAATTTTACAAGACTTTTTGGGACATACTAAGCCCAGACTTATTAGCGATGTTCCAGGAGTGCCTGGAGAGGGAGTAGCTAGGTGCAGGTATGGACACTGGAATAATAATGCTACTGTGCAAGAAAGGAGGGTAGGAAAAGTTGGAGAACTGGAGGCCAATCACTTTACTGAACCCAGATTGTAAGATAATAGCCAAGGTGTTAGTAATTCAAAAAGTCATGGGAAAGGTGGTCCAGAGTGACCATGTTTGTGCAGTCCCTGGTAGAGTAATAACTATGACACTGCTACTAATAAGAGATGCAATTTGGGACAGTCAAGAATGAGGATTGAATGTGGCACTCCTGAATCTTGATTTAGAAAAATGACTAGGTGGAGCATGCATTCCTCTTGGCACTCTAAACAAGATGGGGGTCCCACCAAAGCTTCTAAGTTGGATAAAGACTTTATACAAAGGAGCCTGATGTAGGGTAGAAGTGAAAGGTCATCTAATAGAGGAAGTCAGAGTCAGATCAGGGGTGCCCCTTGTTGCCACTCCTATGCATTTGTCCCATTGAGCCATTGGCACGGAGCATCAGGACAGATCACATGACTGAGGGTGTGCCAATCCCTGGAGGAAAGGGCATGCAAGCAAAATGCATGCTGGTCATGATCAATGTTAATATCTTGGAAGAGATAGCATGTCCCTAGAATGGGTAATAAGACATATAAATGAATATGCGAAGGTGTCAGGGGCAAAACTAAGTCCACAAAAAAGTAAGTGTCTGGTGGCGGGGAAGATGGAAGAAATGGGAAAACTGGGGTTATGGGTCACAATAAACCAAATCAAGATATTGGGAGTGGAGGTGGACAAGCGATTGACAGGGGAAGTGGCTTGGGAAAAGGTGAAAGGGAAGGTAAAAAAAAAAACTGAGGAACTAGTACAACTGCAAGCTGTTGATGGCAGGATGAGTAAATGTAATTAAGTTCATGGTACTCCCAATAATACTTTATGTAGGTGTGGTGTTCCCTTTATCATGGATTACCATGTGTCAGATTCAACGGGACCTGATAGTGTTCTTTTGGAAAGCCAAAAAGGAAAGGCTTAGGAGAACAACATTAAACAAGGAGAAAATGAAGGATAGGGAGGATGGGGCTTCTCAGGTGTGTTCTTGTTTGTTTCTGCAAAGTATGTCAGTCTGTGCTGCACAGAAGGGATAAAAGATGCACAAAATGGGTTGGATTTGTGTGGTAGGCAGGGGCATTATTGCATAAATATAATATATGAAAAATGTCACTCTCATGACCCTGGACATGGATAAAGCTGCTATGTATATAAAGATTGTAAATTTTGTTAGTCCATATGTGAGGCAGACAATAGCCACAACAGAGTTTTTCAACCATAAAAAAAAAAAAAAAAAAAAAAATCAAGCCTGGGTCAGGGAAAAGGAGACTGTATTCCCATTGGGAAGGTTTCTAGGAGGAAAAGCACAAACAATTTGGAAGGGGATGTTTGAAAAAACTTACAGAAGCAGTACTGGGACTTTGGTTGGCTGCTAGTACATCAGATTATACCAGTATGGGTGCTCCATTATAGCTGAGTACTGTGTAGAAGACCCAAATGCCCCAGACAAACATGTCATGGAGCATATGGCCTGTGACATGGGAGTGTCAGTTTGCCAGAACGATCTGGGGAAAGCAGAGAAACTCTTACAGTGGCTAGGTGTCAAGAGCCAACTCATGCTAGAAGCAGTTCTGTGCAAAGTTTGGGCTGCGGTCCAGAAGAAGGATGGAGGAAAAGTGATCTTTTGCATAGCATTGTGGAAAACAAGACACTTACTACTCGTACAACAGCTGTAACTCTCGGTAGAAGATACCTTGAGTTTCAGCTTGAGCAAACTGGGGTGGTATTGCTGGTGGGACACGAGAACTAGGTAAGAAGCAAACTATGGATTTATGGAAAAGATAAAAACTGAGACACCTATTAGATCTAGGAGGATGAAAAGATGATGAGACCTGAAAAGTGGTGGAGCTATAGCTGCAGGCCAGGGGCTAGCTAGGAAAAGGCATTATAGGGGCTAAGAAGAGACATATATGGGATAATAGATTCATAGAAAGTTTGGATTGGAAGGGACCTCAGGAAATCATCTAGTCCAGCCCCCTGCTCAAAGCAGAACCAGGATAAAGGGTGGTAGACATTAATAAACAAGGTTGGAAGAGAACAGGGAATAATGCAGTATTAAGAAACAAAAATGTTCATGCCCCTGGATTAGTGGAAATATGGGGAAGGAGGGAATTATTGGAAAAATGCATAAAAGTTCTATGTTGTTGGTCTTGTTTGTTGAGGTTTTGAAAGCTGATGTTTTAAGTTTTGACACCTTATAGTTTCGTTTTCTTCTTAGTTGATGTAGTTCTGTTAAGGGAATGGAAACTGATGGGAGCACGCTTTAAGTTTCGATACTTCATTATTTCCTTGCTTTGTAATTGATTTATATTTTTTGTAATGCAATGTTAGCTGATAGAAGCAGCTTTTAAAGTTTTTGATACTTTCATAATAATGCAAAAAAGGTTCCCATTAGTATGTTTGCCCAATATGAGCCATGTGTTTTATAATCATGCTCAGTGTTGGTTGTATTTAATCAGCTTCATAGTCAGCCTTCATTGCTGAGCACATGATGCGTGTGGCAGTTTAATGATAGACAATGTATTTAATGAGGTTTTCTTGTATGTGTATGTGGGTTGGCAAGCTGGTCAATTGATTGGTCAAATATTGTCAATAGACTGCATGTTTTTGACCTGTCAAATATTATAGCAATATTACAAAAAGCCTACATTTTCTGTTGTTTTTTGACAAAAATATGATTTTTTAAAATTATTTTTGGATATGTTTAATGTAAAAAATTGTACTTTTTCTGTGTATTATTTGGACATATTGGCGTTTATTTTTTTTTACAATTTTTGACTGATATTTGACCAGTCAGTTTACCACACTTTATTTGACTGGTCAAGCACTCAACCTTAAGATGAGAAGCTTTCTCCCCCCACTCCCACCCCACCTCCATGCTGATTGGGGAAAAAGCCTTATCTTATATTTGAGTAAATATGGTATTTATCAAATTACAGACCAATTCATGGCACGCTGGGTAATGCAGCCACTGGGAGGGGGAAGAAAGCATTAAAGCTTTCTGTTGTGATCCCATTTATTTAACAAGCATATAGACTACATTCCCTTCTATGTTTTACAATCATGTAAACAGCAGTTGCACAGTATAATGTAACCTATCCACACAGTGCAGTGCTAATTTCAAGTGCACCATTGTGCACAGTACTGTTAGCTTTCTAAAATTAACCCACTGCTAACTTTCAGTTGCAAGATGCCTTAAAGCACCCCTGTCAGTCGCAGAGCTGCATAATCCAGCCAGGTTCTTCAGACAGCCTTTATGTTGACATCAGTCGTAGGTTCCCTCCAAAGAATAGTGGACTGTAAAAATCACAAACCATAGTTCTGCATAATATGCTGCTACATGGAGTCTTAGAATTCAAACAATCATATTGCCAAGACCAACCCAAGATAAAAATGTTCACGGAGCCACTCTAATTTAAGCCACCCAACCCCCACCCCTGGAGCATGTGTAAAGACACCCTTAGGTACCAACAGGAGTCAAGATCCACAGTTCCTTATCATGGGTTATATTTAGCTCACCAACTCAGCCCCCTGCATCTTATGAGGTAAGAGAACCCTCCCCTGCTAAACAGGAGAAAGTGAGTGCATAAATTTTTCAATGGAATCGTCTTTCTATCCACCCAGAGACCAAAGCTCCAACCACAGTGTGTATGGACATTACGGTTCAACCTGTACAATGTGAGCATCCTGGCTTCCCCAAAATCAAATTGTTGTAGTGAAAGGCCATGAAACCAAGCAGGTGATGAACCAGCAGAGTCTTGTCTCCCCTCCGACTTTGATATTTTACATGGGAATCTGCACATGAAGTGCCCTGTACCCATATCTGATGTTGTGGGAAGCAATGCTAGATGGCCAGTTGTCTTGATAAACCCTTTGGGATATTCACTGCTCACCTTGCATCCAATTAGTCAGAGCACAATTCCACTCTTCAGTTTGTGTTTCTCAGAATAGTAGCTCTTTTTCCACCTATTCCCCCTTGTATCATATGTGTCCTTGCTCACTTCTTCTGCAATTAGCAATTAACTGGCATAAAGGTAAAGGTGACCTGCTTACAGGCATTGAGGAGGCACTCCACTGTTTCTTTAACCTCAGTACAAGAAGGAGGTGATGTGGTCAGCACATTGCTCCCGCTACCTTTAGTCCCAGCTAGCTCCTGCTACCTTTTGGGCAGAAGACTGTCCTGCAGTCCTGTGGGCAGGTGGGCAGGCCTGTGATGGAAACAGAATCCCACCATCCTTACCTGGGATTAATCCCAGGTCCTTCTAGTCTGTACTTAGTGTTCCTATTGATTGAGCTATGTATACATACTATTTTTTTTTAATTCAGTTAATGAAAGACCTCCTCCAACTATTTCAGTCATCAAATGAAATTTAAAAATCTCCATTTGCTAAACACACATTCTATTTGCTGAAGCAAATTTGCCCGCTACTGTATGTTGTCTGAGTGACCCCTTTCTTTTGTGAATATAGATATATATATAAAATAGATTTGTTATCCAGTGTACAGTGCAGTCAGTAGCTTGGGAACATTCAGTGATCAGAAAGGAAGGAGGTTATAAATGACTATGCTTAAGGACTTGTTGAAGTCTAGGATTGCAATCACACTGAGTGCTTTTTATGCCAGTTTTTCACCTACAAACATCTCAGTAATGTCTCCCTGAGCTATGTGTACAGTGATCAGGCAATGCTGGTCCTTTCAATCAAAAGACTGTTAATACCTGTGGCTGGAGGGAAGTGTGCTAATCTGAGCTAAACCAGGTCGGATATGGAGGTATGTGCTATATTTTCATCTGTGAAACAGCAGCATGCATCAAAAAATGGTCATGCCTCCTATTAGAAGAATTATGAGGAAAATTATGACTGACATCTTGTAGCTGCTGTGAGCTAAAAGAATCCATGTGCTTTATGATAAAATGTATTAAGATGTCAATACTTTTTCTGTGTGTGCATTTGTTAGCAGTGAATACAGGCACAGACCCCTTGCTCTGGATAGACTGAGGCATGCCTCCATTTTGGAGTTGTGCATTAGCAGTAATTATTATTATTAGACATTATGACCCTATTACCCTTCCATAATGCCCAAGGAGATCTTTGTGCTGGATTTGTTGTGATGATAATTACACTTCCCATGGATATATGAGACTATTATGACTCTTCTGCATAGTAATGATATTAGACTATGAGTTTCCATGTTTGAAATATTTTTCCCACTGCTCAGATTTAATTTAATTAAAAAGAAACCCATCCAGGGGCTGTCATGACCTGAAGCACATCCTATCCAGAGGTGGCCTGAGGGTATAGTCTCTTGCTTTAGTGTTCACTAAACAAAACTGAGAACACAAATGCCACCACTGGGTAGTGTTGTTGGCAGTCTCATCAGAGAAGCCAGGCACTAAACTGCCAAGGATTTCAAGGTGTCTACCACCCCTATATCAGCCTTTGGTTGGGGCTGCCGCCAGCTCTCAACGAGGGCTACATTGTGCCCTCAGGTGCAGCCCTGAACAAAGACTGCCTTGAACCAGTGCCATAGACACAGTTCTTGCTCTGCTTCTCTTTTTCTCTAGGGTAAGTCATGCTACTAATGATGTATGCCAGCAGCATATCACCATAGTGTCTCTGCGGGTCAGCTGCCATTAGCCAGAGGTGGTACTAATGTTCTGGCCAATCCCCACCCGTCCCTGCTCACCATGACTGACTGATGCCTCCTGAATCTGGGGGTTACCTGCAGAAGGCACTGGTGGTGGTGGCCTTGTCAGTGGGGGCACCAGACCTGCTGACAGTGTCGGTGTCAGCTGTCAGGGGGAGCACATGCACACCCTACCAGTCACCTGTGCTGCTCACCCCTACTTCCTGTGTGACCCATAAGGTTACGTTCATTTATTCCTCTGCACAGGCACATAATGTGGCAGAATGTAAGCCCAGCTCCTGCCCATAGAAGGGACTGTGTATGGAAGCCAGTAAATCTCATACCCAAGCGGCATCTAGTTCATGTGTGCAAACAGAAAATGACACTAAAGCCCAGGACTACAAAAGGTAAGATGGTTCAATGGGTAGGAGAGAGAGACGCAAACACAGAATCTGGCCTCTATTTCCCTGATCTGTTACAGCTTTCCTCTGTCACCTCAGCCAAATCAGTCAGCTTCACTGTATCTTAGCTCCCCTACTCTAAAATGGAAATATTAGCCTGGCCCTGCCTCACAAAGGTGTTGTGGAGTAAATGCATCCAAGATTGTAAAGTGTTCATACAGTAAGGGGGGGAGGAGGGGGGACAATTATCTAGAGCTCTTTTTGCCTACTCCCATTATTATTTTGATAGGGCCCAGTAATCCAAACCAGTGCTATAATACCATTGTACTTCTATAAAATTCAGGTCATGTTCTTTTTTAACTTAAAAATGGTAATGTTCCCTGTGTTCCACAAATAGCATCGCAAATTTAAGCCTTGATTTACCTTTTCTTTGTATGAGTGTTACACAGCACCTGCAGACTGATTTTCTGCTCCCATCAGTATAAATGACGCCTTATAAATCAAGCTATAAATATAAGCCTTTTATCTGTGCATGCAGTTCATTTGCAGTGGAAGGAAGAAACTTCAGGAAGCATAACTTCTGTCACTTGAGCCCTGTTTGCCTCATGGGTTCATTTTGCAAAAGACACTTCAACACTGTTGAGCAGAGGTGGGCATAGAAAAGGCATTACTCCTGTGCATGATTTATTTATGGATTTGTTTGATGCGAACTTGCAAGATATTGCACTGAGGACCCTGCCACACACACACACACACACACACACACACACACACACACACACACATCCACCATCTCATAATTACCTGATTAATCGTGCAATAAATATAGACTGGTCACATGTGCAAAGTAATTAGCAATCCATAAAACTGTCCACCTGGTTATGAAATGAGCCAATCAGCTACAAAGTTATTGCTTAAAAATGTGTAACAACTTTAGAGCTGGTTCCTATCCACTTTAATTTGAATGTGTGGCAGGGTGCTGAGTAAGGGCACTGAGAGTTAGCTTAGTCTTGAGTTGCATTAAAGGGTAGGCTAGTGTTGAAAGCCTTGAACACAGTAGACAGGAAGCCAATTCCTTACTCTGCCACACATATCTAGTGTGACCTTGGGCAAGTTACTGGGCATGTACTTACCTGAGGAAAGCACTATGCAGGAAGATAGGGGATGGATTCATGGTTGTGCCATGTTACCTCACCAAGGAGACAGTGCACATTAAGGGTGTCTGGCCAGGGCATTGGTGTGGAACAGCTAGTGCACTGAAAATTCACACCTGAGCTTATTCTGCACTAGTGCCACTGTGATGAGTCCCTAGTCTCCATGGGCATTTATACACTCCAGGAATTGGGGCAGTAGGGGGGTGCTTCAATTACAGTGCCTCTGAGAGTTGCTCTAATTAAAGTGCTTGAAGCATCTCATGTATCAACATCCTCACACTTCAAAATGGTGGTGGGGGCAATTTATGTAAAGCTCATCAAACAAGTGTTAAGTGCCCCTGCCACCACTTCCAAGCGTGGAGATGCTGATACATGAGACATGGGAAAAAGCTGAACTGATGTAATTACCACACTCCAGCAGACTCGATTAATCAAGTCTGCCCCAATGCTCTGAAATTACAGTGCGTCAGAGCAGCCTCTCTGCTTGTGTATAGACACCCTGTATACCTCAGTTGTATAACTGGGACAGTAGTACTGCCTTGCTTTGTAGTAAACACATTGCAAATCAGTGGGTGTTTTTGTGAGTATAGAAGAGGGAGCGAGAGGGATGTTATAAACCTTATAAACAGACTCTTCTTTGCCACATTGTTACTGGTAGCATAAATGCCCACTGCAGTCCCATTGCCTCCCATGCTTGATTTCGGTCAAGTGGGAGAAGCCTTTGTTAAGAGTTCAGAGCAGAGATGCAAGTTCACAGTTCAGGAACTGAAGTGAGACACTTTAACTGCTCTGGCACTTGCTACTAAGTGTTGCTGTGAAATCAGTGTGGAAACTTGAGTCCTTGTCTTATTGAAGGGATTACAGGCAAATAACTCCCTCCATCTAGGTGTTTATTCTGCTTATTTGTGCTGCCTTTATCTAGGTCTGATGTGGGGCAGAGAGTGGATGGACCTGGGGAGAGTGGGTGGACCTGCCTGATTTCCTTCCAACTTACACTTACCTTAGCAACCCACCTGTTGGACTGTAGCAGATCACAGGTACCTGGGAGCCCTAGATCTGAGAAGCAAGGTATTATTTGTGTGGCTGAATCTGGCTGGTCATTGAAAGCGGATGCTGCTTTGTTCTAATACATGGATTTTTTTTTCTTCTGGCCCTTAGATAAAGGATGTATTTATTTCTCATGGATATTTTTTTAATCTAGTCTGCTTTAAGACATAGATCACATGGGTAATGTGGCATTCTGAATAAGGGAGGAAAACTGATATGGATAATTTTTCAACAGTGACATCTTCCCAACCAATTTACTTGGTTTCAAGAGAATAAATGAGGCTGGTCTATCTCTCAGGCAATTGGCTGATATTTCATATATCTGTCTCAGCCTTTCTCTTAAGTTTAACCAAGGCAGAGGTAGAAAAAGAGGCATAGTTCCAGGGAGCTAATGAATTCATCACACATATATGCTAGCAAGGAATGGTGGTTGTTCTGCTCAGTTTCAATTTTGATTAGTAAAGGTCAAACCAATGTCCAGAGTGGTGAGGTGTGTGGGGTTGTAGTAGGAAAATAGCTAACCTCACAAAAGGCACGGGAGTGTCCACATATATATTTGGTGGATGGTTCTGCAGGGCTTCTGCTGTTGGGGGAAGTGGGGTAACACCATTGGCAGAAAAGAGGGATTGTGCCACCTTTGATATGCGTTATGTGTAGATGAATGCAAACCTCTGCTGCCAAAATTTGAGTTCTGCCAGCCGATTCTATGCTGTAGACAAGAGCTGTGTGTTTGCCAATGACCCTGTGGCTTCAAACAGGGCATGCTCACAAACCTCATTGAATTTTGTAGCAAAATACATGCGCTGAGTTGGGCATGTGCCTTCTGTTGCAGTGGGAAAGAGGAAAATGACATCAGAACATAATTTTGAGCATGTTTTTAAATATAAAAACACATAGGCTGGTTCCGGTCAGACCCAACGAAGAATGTCTTGCATTTTCCACTCAAAGCTTCCATATCTTTGGCCATTCTCTAATTTTATCAATGAAGCCATATGAACATTTTCAATTAAAATTCTATTTAAACCACAAAGCAGTGGTTCTTGACTCCTCCCCTTTCTTCTTCTCCTTCTTCACCCTTTGGTCAGGAAAAAATAAGAAAGAAAATTCTGTGAATTTTTAACCTTTGAACATTTCACCCCCTCCTGTTCTTCCCCATGGGAAATGGGTACCATTTGGGGACTAGCAATGAGCCTGGACCATGTGAATGGCCCATACCATGTTTTGCTTTAAGTTCAGTGTGAATTCACCCTGGATCTTCTCTTAACCTTTTTTCCAAGGGATATATTGTAACACCTAATCCCTTTAGTAAAGCCAAGTAAAAAGTTCAATAGACTTCAGTGCCATGACTTGTGTTCATATTCAGCTTCTCTTGGTTTCCTGTCTGCTAGTCACTCTGCCCCTTTCACCTGATGATGCCTTCTTTCTCCTTTCTGTTCATTCTCTCTCCTCTTTGAAATCTGCCTTCTGCCTATCTCTCTCTTCCATCCCATCCTTTTCTTGGGATTCATTGCTTCCTCCCTCAATGATGGGGCTGCTGCTCTTGAGCAAGAGGAAAATCTGTGTGTGCTTTTCCACTGCTACTTCTGTAGGATCTCTGTTTTACTCCCAGTAGGAAGCAGTACTGTTACTTTTTGAGTGCAACTGGAGCCAGGGTGCCTACTTCTACTCCTTGCTTTACCTCTTCTCTATGGGTATGCCTGTACTGTCACCTTAGCCCGTACTCCTAAATATATTATTGCCTCCTATCCACAGACAACTCCATCAAGACCAAAAATTGTTTCCATAATTGCAGACATAGGTTCACGTCCATGCTGTGCTTTAGTTCAGGCTTTGATGTGGTTACTTTCTTTTGAAGATGTAAGGAAGTTCACTCAAGTGCTGCTAGCCCTGGGATATTGGAGTGGGAGGGGTGGAAGGGAGAAAGAGAGTAGTGGTGAGGGATATGGAGGTGGGGAGGGTTGAGGCCATGTTTTGGCCCATTTTTCAAACCTGCGATGGCATTTTTGGATGAAAAATCATTTCACTGAAAAGAATCCAAGGCAGCAGTACTCAGGTGATTAAAAAGCAGGAAAAAGAGATGAAGGAGAAAACAAACTCCCTATGATGGGCTTTAATACTGTTTCTAACAGAGAACTTCCTGACATGAAAGGCATCCATTACATATCCTGTCCTCTTTCCTCAACTTTTGTTCAACTTCTGTAGCTCTGCTAGTAAAATAGCAATTCTCATTTCCTGAGGCCCAGCTCCATCCTTGCCAACAACGTCCTCCCTCCTCTTGTGTAGCCTATAGGGAAAGTGGGTAACAGCACAGTGTGTGCAACTGGAAGGAGTGGAAATAGGTATCAGAGGAACCCCAATTGATTCTGTTCTTAGGTTTTATTGTAGGCAAATATTTAACCCCCTTGAATGCTAGGCAGCTCTGAAACTGATCTGGCAAGGGATAGAGATCTTTAGTAGGATGCCAGTGCTTTGAGTCCTGAGTAAAGGTTCATACTGCAGAAGGTGTTGCTGCTAATGAGATTTGGTTTGCTTATGCCTAAGGGTGTTTGATAAGTAGTATTCATCATGTTGTTCGAAAATAGTAGGGCATGGCTAGGAAAACCAGCATACTGTAGGATGATTTGAAGACACAGAGCAGCAATGTGACACTGTTCCAAAGAAAAATAAGTCCAAAGGAAAAGAGGAATAACACAGAAGTCTAGAAAACATAGCCTATAAGGAAAGCTTCAAGGAACTGGATTTAGTCTAGAAGAAAGTGAGGATATAACAATTTAGAAAGAGGAGGGTGGTCGATCATTGTTCACAGCCCCTAGAAGAAATGGTTGAGAAGAAATTAATTTACTTTGTACCAAATATGAGTTAGGGCAGATGTAAAGAAGACCTTGTCAGCTATAATAGTGGTTGTCCACTGACACAGTTTATGTAGGGAGGTTATAGAATCTCCTTCACGGGAGGTTTGTAAGAATGGGTTAGACCGTTCAGGAAATGATCTACATATATGTGATCTTGCCTCAGAGCAAGAGGTTGGACTAGATAAGCTTGAAGTCCCTTCCAGCCCTACATCTTCATAATTTTTTGATTTCTATGACAATGAAAGGGTTATTTTTCCTCACTTGTCGAGTCATGAATACAACTGATTTGAAAGCTATGATTCCTTGCTCATTTCCACACAGTTCATCTAATCAGTGGGACTATATTTGTCAAATTGATCACAGTTCAATAAATATATAAACACACTTTACAGTTCATAGTTTAATCAATGGTTTATGTATTGGAAAAACTACACATTTCACAGCTCCTGGTAAACTGAGATCTACAGCTAAATGAGATCAGCCACAAATAAGAACTGTACTCCTGGTAATCGCATTTTACATGTTTATGTGCTGTACCATCTGTGGCTTGTTAGCTATGTACTTGGTGGGAATGTGGGAGGCCTGTGAGATTTAAAACTAGCATTATATCTTTGTAAACTCTGAAGGTTTTCTCTTAGATTTTACAGTGCATTGGGGAGCTCTCTAAAAAGCCTCAGTGGCAACCTTAAAATCTAATTTGCCTCTAATTTTACATGTGCTAAATATATAAAGATAAAGAAGCCTGGATTTGGGTGGTAATAAAATGCAAGTGCTTAGCTCAAAGGCAGAATGCTGAAGAACGGACCCGTGAACCATGGGTCCTTTGTGTTTTACACAGCAAGCCCAGATGCTTTTGACAGTCAGTCATGGAGGCCCAATTCTGCTGTGATGTCAGTGTATATCAGGAGTATCTAATGAATATAGTGCTTTTAAGCCAATGTGAAACTGATGCAGGAGGGAAGACACAGTCCTGCCATTGCCTGTAATTTTGATACTTCAGGGAAAAAATCAAAGACTTCTATTTTACCATGTCAGTATGTGGGTCCAAATTGATACCTGCTCTTCATAGTGTATGATGGGAAACTAGAGACCCAAGAATTTCATAGCAGATAGTAGTGGGTGGGTGCCTAATAAGCAAGTGAACATAAAAATGCCATATTTTCTTACCTACAAAGTATCCTCCGCCTACATTCACCTGCAGGAAATTAGGATGCACATTATAATTGAGGAAATGTGGCAAAAACAGTTTCTGTCACTTCTACCTCTGGCAGGGGAAAGCAAAATTAAAGGTGCATGGACTGAATGCAGGGCTTTTGGAAGGGGTTTAGGTTGTAGCCGTGTTGGTCTAAGGATATAGGCAGACAAGTGAATTTGATATCTTTTATTAGACCAACCCAAATGGTTGGAGAATAGTTATTAAGCAAGCTTTCGGGTTCAAAAACCCTTCGTCAGGCTAAAGATGCTGCAGCAGTTGCTGCGTGCTCTTCCTGGATGGAATGAAAAGTAAAGAAGCCAGGGGCTGGGCTGGGCTGGGGAGTCAGTTGCCAGGCAGATTGTAATGTATCAAAAATCCAATGTCTATGTTTAGTCCATGATCTCTAGTATCCAGCAGGTTGATGAAATGGAGCTTATAGGCTCGTCTCTGGGATGTGTTGTGTAAATTTCCCTTGAGGATCAGGACTGAGAGATTGGAGAGAGAGTGGCCCTCCTGTGAGAAATGTGCCCCCACCGGTAATTGGGTGTTTCTGTCTTTGATGGATTTCCGGTGTGCGTTCATTCTAGTGCGCAGTTGTTGTCTGGTCTCTCCTACATATCTTCCATCAGGGCATTTGGGCTCTTGGAAGTGAATATGTTGTCTTTCTGCCCTGGCAGAGGCTTTCAAGGAAATATCTTTTTAAACTACACTTTACCTTTCAGAAAAAAAGGTGCATGTTTTATTGGTGGGGTAAGGGGACATGTTGTATGACAGAAAATACAGTATACCCTAAGGGTCTTTTTCCTGTTACCTGCACTCCCTCTGATATATTTCTAATGCTAACCAACCTACGTTCATCTGTGAATTGGCTGAATTTCAGTCTGTGAACCAGCACAACCAATGCTGTCCTGAAGGTTACAAAGACCAAGATGGAGCATGAGAGAGCTGGGAACAACATTCTCAGTTCAGGAGTTCAGCTATGGAAAAGAGCAGATGGCCCTCTTTGAAATCCCACAGCAAATCTTTACTTACAACAGTTACATAAGGTGCTACCCTGCCTTGCCTTCTGCCTAACAGTTACATATGTAATACATGTTTCACGACTGGAATATTGTTCATAAAACTTCTCTACACTTCTGTTATTTTGGGGATTCTCAAAATTTTATACACCCTTCAACAAATCAAATGTAAAGCATGGCTGTAATCATATTCAGCATTATAATAAATGGGCTTATGTCTCCTGTATATGTATATATATAACACTAACTCCTTCTCTAGTTGTTGCAGATAAGATTTTCAAAGGTGCTCACATGCAGGGGCAGATTTTCCAATTCCAATTCTAACTACTCAATTCCCATTTAGGCAGTGAAGTGGCTTGATCTAAAGAGGCCCTTAGCACACAAAAGGCTCCTATTATTTTATTAGGATGGGAACACTGGGGACTTCTCTACTGAGAATTAAGGGGGTGTCTCAGTCTTTCCTATTGATTCTGCTCTACTTTATATAAATAATTACACATTCATTGGAGTGCAGATTAGGATGCAGATGTCCAAATTGCAAGGTAAGTGTCCTAATCATCAGGCAAAGGAATTGCACTCTCTCTCTCTGGCCCAGAGAATATTTACATATCTTGTATAATAACTGGAACAGGCCCAAAATGAGGGGTGAAGGACAATCCATCTCAAAACACTTGTACGAAAAAAAAAAAAAAGAAAAAAGAAAACCAACCAACTAACCAACCAACCAAACAAAAATGACTGAAGTTTACCAGTTTGGCTACTCAACCAAAAAGTCCACAATAGTTTGTACAGCCCTAATACAAAGCAGGCTTGAAAACTTTTCCCTCAACGTATGTTGGAGCCAAAGGAAGAATTCTTAAGTCTGACATGAGCTTGACCTGGCCCTTGGATGAAAGGTTTGGTATGTAGAAATGAGACAGTGTTATCCTCTCCCTTTACGCGCACGTGTGTGTGCATGTGTCCGAAGGGTCAACTGTTTAGCATATAATTGAAGTGGAAAATATAATCAGAAATCCAAATCCTTACTCATTCAGCACTGTTGGAATTCATTTTTTGAGCCAGACAAGGAGACTTGGAAAGCATATGATGAATTTTTTCTCTTTAGAATTCATGTGTTCAGGCTACATGTTCTGAAGCAAATCAAACCTTTCAAAGGAGTAGGATTTGAGGTAATCTGGTTGTTCTCGTCTCCTCCACATGGGCCATATCTACATGAGATGCTGACTGTGCAGTAGCCCAACACTATTGTGCAGTAGCATTTGGTGGCAGCAACCGTGATGACACCACACTACCATGCAGTAGTCTCTGGCTACTGCACAGTTGGCGTCACAAAAAAAAAAAAATTGTCATAACTCAGGTTACTGAACAGTAATTTAATACTTATTTATACAAGTACTAAATGACTGTGCAGTAATGACTGCACAGGCAGTGACTGGTGTACATGTGGCCACTGCAGGGGAAAGAAAAGCCTAAGGAAAAGTACAAGGCCACCATCTGATGTCAATCACATCTATGACTCCAGAGCTGCGCTGTTGACTTTATTGCATTGTGTTTCTCCTTGCAACCTCCAGGAGAGATCCCTGTTGCTGGGAGATGTGTTTCAATTGGAAACATTATCCTGTATTCATCAGAACTGTTAATAGGATGAGCTAACTGCATCATTCTCTTTTCTAATAAAAGCAGTGTGCCAGCAACCTGCTATAGCAGAGTTTTCTGACAGTGTTTATTCCATGAGCTCTTATGTGGCTAAACATTTAGTACTTTGCATCTTGCCTCAGACTGGTCCATAAGAAAGGCCCATTTAAAACCCAGTGGCAACTGGATGGAGAGGGAACCATTAAAAGCACCTCTGGAAGAATGGTGAGAACAATATTTTGTGAAAACAAGCATCACTGTGCTGAGCTTGTTTCTGCTTAACCCCAACTCACCACAGTTCAATTTATAAACCTGACTTGTGAACCAAGGATTAGGATGGCTTCTCCTGCAGACTAACATCCGAGTGACTAAACAGCAGCTACTAGCATTATCTGTCTCTTTCCATGAGCACAAAATCCATCACAAAAAGAGCAAGCAATTTCTGATGCTTTTTTAATGAACTGTCTCAGGGAGAGGGAAAAAAATTGTCTGTTCCTGAGTTACATAGTAAAAAGTCTGCTGCAGAAAGCTCTGGATTTCTTTTGTACTAGCTTCATAGCATGTAATATCACTGGGATTCCACTCTGAGGCTCTCTAGCTAATAACACAGCCTCTTAAACACAAACACTGAATGTAGAAGCATTTTTATTGGAAACACTCAGAAAAAGAGAGCAAGGAGATAAATGCAAGGAAATTGTTACAGTATTTTGACAATCAGGTTTGAGTTATTACACATCTACTCTGACAGCTCAGAGTGGGATAAAACCAGAACAGAATGGAAGAAGGAAAAAGAAAAGCAGGCAAATCCCAGTATAATATAAAACTAAGAGCAGACAGGGAAGATCAAATCTTCCAAGAAATTGAAGGAAGTGGATACACCACTCTTGTGGTCAGAATTCACCCACTCTTCTGCACAGATGCTCATGAATGTCACTACTAACAAACCAATGGTGCATCCAATGAAATGCAACATCAGCTGTTGAATATCATCCTGGGAACTATAAAAGCAGGATGGTAATTTCCCTACATCTGTCTTTACTTCTTTGCATATTATCCCAAATCATGGTCTTTATTCTTTGGCATGACCTTTACTTAGGTCAGAGTTAATTTGTTCACATGCAGCGTAGAGACTATTAAAGGCT
Source organism: Alligator mississippiensis (assembly GCF_030867095.1). Classification (NCBI taxonomy): domain Eukaryota; kingdom Metazoa; phylum Chordata; order Crocodylia; family Alligatoridae; genus Alligator; species Alligator mississippiensis. The sequence continues at coordinate 136,823,571 of NC_081825.1, read as the reverse complement.
CAAAACTGAAGTTTTTGAAAATCACAATCTTGGTCTCACTAGATTAAATGTTATATCTGTACCATGTAGTATTTTTGGGAAGTACTGTATCCTTTTCTTCTTTGGCTGCCATTCATTTTCTTTAGTTTCAAGAAAAATCTCAACCCTAACCACAGCTACAATTTCCTTAATTTACATTTTTGCTGTATATTTTCCCTCTATTACAGGACAATAGCTCCTAGTTACTACGGGAGGCATTTTCAAAGATTTTCAAACCATCTGTGCCCAAAATAGGGGCTGGAATTTCGGAAGAGTTCTACTCTTACTTGAGCATCCAAGTAAATGGTTACATTTTTAGTAGGTCTGACCAATCAATATAAATAGCTCTGCCCAGAACTTGGCCTCGGTTGTTAATGAAGAGAACTTTTTGGAATTTGGCCCTGTGTGATCATTTATCTATCATATTTTGTGGAGATGGGAGTGATGCTGTAATGAGACTCCCCACTAAAGGTGGGTGTGGTGCCTGCTAGTAGCTACTCTTAACCTATTTCCCCTCTCCTTCACCTGACTCATCTGCCACATCTTTGATGTAAAATATGGAATTTTGGGAGCCTCAGTCCACCCGAGTGTTTTCTTTAGATGCATCTCAGCTCAGCTCAGCTCAGTCCCCTGGTTTCTTGCCCCTTATCTCAGTCCTTCATTCTGGACACACTGGACACTTTGCAGCACCTTCCCTCAATGACCTCCTTCCTCCCCGTTAGCCACCTTCATGCCTTGCAGTGGAATATAAAACATAAACAAACAGAGAACATAAAGTTTAATTTAGTGTTAGTTCTGCTCCCCATTGAGCTTCCTATTCCCCCAGGCCCACAGAGTTCCTTCTCCCAGCCTAGTAGGGGCTAGTCTGAGGCTCCATCCCAGGATCCAGGCTTATATGGCCTTTGCTCCTACCCCATTCAGTCACCTGACCTGTAATTCTCATACTAGGCTACAAGAGTTCATCATTGATGTTATCAGCAGTGCCTTCAGTTGTGCCTTCAGTCACTATTCAATTATTGGCCTAATGGTTATCCCCTGGGTCCCTGAAACTTTGTAACTCTGCTGCCTGGCCCCATGCTTGGTAACATGGGTTGGGGACTTTTGTTACAGATGGACATTATTATTACTGTCTCTTTTTGTCTCACCTACAAGAAACAAATATTGACCGTGATTTGCTGAGTACATAATGGAAAGCAGGAGTGACTCCCTGGCAGTGTCTTTTCCCTTTGTAGTGATTTATTCTGTTTATTTGAATTAAACCCAAGAGAACAGTGACCAAGAGTGGTTGTGACCTGATGCATGTTGGCATGAATTGGTCCCAGTAGGTGCTATGTTATTGAAGAAAAAGGTAGTTATTGCACGTTTATGTGCATTTATGTTTTATTGCTGAGATGCATTCCTGGAACATAAATGGAAACCAGAACTGGCCATAGAGCTGCAGCTGTTAGAGAAAACAAAGGATGTTTTTGTGGCCTTTGAAGCTAACTCAGTGTGTTTGTGTAACCCTTCTCCACTCAGTGAAGTATGATGTTCTTCTATAGTGGTGGATGAGTGTGACCCCCACCCATCTAGTATGGTGCTGCATCATCCTTGTATACTGGTTAGGCCACACATTTGTCCCAGCTGTCTGCGGAGGGTTTGGGGATTGAGAGTATGGTCGGGGGTTGAAAGGTAAGAAAGATTTATTGACTTAACAAAGCACAACTACGCATAGTAACAAAACAAACAATGACAAACAAAAGCAATTCGTGTCGACAACTTATCGGCAGTTCCCTCTGATGCCTGATACACAGCAAGCTTCTCTTTCCACAAGTTCAGCGAAGTCAGGTGTCCCTGAACAGCACTGTCTGAAGGGTACTGGGAAGGACCCTGGAATGCAGTCCTTGGGCTCCTCAAGGTCCACGGGCCCACTGATCCAAGCAACAGCTAACTAATCCTTTTTACAGAGCTGTATTTTCCTTCTGAATGGTTTCCAGATATTCCAGCCAATTTAAAGCTTCTGAATCTGATAACGTACAACCACTCAGGTTCCTTTTACTTCAGCTGTCCTTAGACTGACCAATAGCAGTACAAGCCTTGCATTCCTTTAATAAGGTCATTTTAACTATGCCACAGGGCCTTACTACTTCAAGGCTTTGCTAAATTTACTAGGCCTTACTTTATACAAGGCCTCACTACATCTTAAACTTTAATTAGGCTTTTAGCAACAACATATAGCTTAATATCTAAACAAATACAGAAAAACACTTGGTTTAATCTTCATAGAGCCTTCAGCAAGCACCTTTATCACATAGGCACACTTTTCAGCTGCCACAACATTGAGGTTGATGAGCCTATAAAAGATTTGGCTAACAGTACTAAACCTTAATTTCAGATATTAGAGGCTCGTACTTTAAGATCCAGAGCTACCAAGTTCAGTCTCTGCACCAGACGGTCTCTTTAAGGGTGCTGAGCTACATTAACAGAGAAATACATCCTACTTAGTTCCAGCCCAAATGCACCAAGCTGATGGACATGTTCATACAACCCATGAAAGAGATCCCTTCCAGGTCAGGTGTAGACATGTGATGGAAAGACAGTTACAAAACTGCCTCTGCTTATTCAATGTGGTATCAACCTTGCACTACATTCACAGAGAAAGCACCATATCATAGGTGTCTGATCCAAGCAGATGGAGATAGAGGGGTGAGAGAGATTAGGCACACCCTCAAAAATAAAATTGCAATCTCTCGCTTTTGATGGACTGAGTAATCTCCTTTATTTCTCATCTGCCACAACTCTGCACAACTCTGATGGAAAAAATGTGTGAAGAAAAACGGTCCTGAGCGATGAGGTTGATATCATATATACGGTTCAGAAGACTGACTCCTCTTTACAGTGCTCCACCATCCCCATCCCCTGCCCTTACTACATGTGATGTTACAGCTTCATATTTATTATGTCTCTCCTTAGGGAATGAACACTCTCAAAATACTTTGTTCCGTCTATCATTTGAAACACACTTGCTCCCGGTGGCTTGCCCTGTTATTCCCTGCATGAGTCCCAAGCAGACTGTTGCTCTGTTCACCCTTATCCTTATGTAACAGTATCTGGATATGAGGGGTCACCTTTCCTGGCTCACCTCCCCAATCGGTTTTGTCACTTTCTTTTTTTTTTGGGTTACCTTGAATGGACTCTGTGTGCACTGGAGTTAGACTCAATGACATGGCTGTCTCTGCTGCCTTGTCTCTCTGGCTTTGTAGGTAAGTCTCTGTTTGGGACTTTTCTTTTACTCCTCTCTCTTGGCTGTATGCTGTCGCTCTCCTGTGTTCCCATGGATCTTCTTCTGGGTGTTTTTCTTCTCTTTTCAGGAGCCGACTAAATGTCCAGTTCCACTTTAATTCTTCCCAGCTCTCTGCTGCATCCTCCACAGCTCATTTCTTCCCACTCTCTCTGTCCCTGAAGCTCCTTGTTTTTGTTTTCATCCAGATCTCTCTCTCCCTGATCTGGGTCTCTCTGTCCTCCCTGCTCCGCTTTAGGTCCTCTGCATCATCCCTTTTATCCCAGGCTCATTACCAAGGTAAGTTCCATTTTTTCCTTTGCTTCTTTGGAGCTCTGTGACGGGGCAAGTTTTCTGCCCTGTCACAAGGGGCAATAGGGGCAGCTGCGTGGTTTACTCTTTAATCTAGCTCAGCACTTTAAATTGTCTGACTTTTGGGAACCTTGCCAACAAGGGCATGATCTAGCACCAGTAAAGTTGATAGGATTCTTTCCATTTATTTCAATGGAATTCGGAGTATTAGCTTCAAGGTATTAGCTTCCCTATACAAGCTCAACTATTTAGCTCACTCCCTGTCTTGCCCTCCCACTCCCCTGTCTTTATCACATATTACAGAAGTATGTTTTAATGTAAATTTTGTAGCCTCTTTGCAAGGCGTGAGCCTTATTGGGGAAAATGACCATAGTTACACCAACCACAGCAAGAAAAAAAAAAAGACCCTCTTAGAAGCTGGGAAAAGTATTAAAATATTAGTTATAAAAGGAGTAACTGACAACAAACTGCCCCAAATGCTCTTAATATAATTTAATGATGGAAAACTAGAAATAACTATCAGTGGTTGTCACAGGTTTGAATCTAGACCTGATTAGTCATGATGGCAAATTATTTGTCAGGTGGCTTTTGTACAGAAATTGGGTAGTCTCAGACCATCTTCTGATCAACAAGTGAGTCATACTCAGTGTGAAGTGGTGGTGCCTGGTGGGCTGCACATTACAGCTTGCAAATCAGGATAAAAAAGGTAAGCTGAAATGACTAGGACTGTACACTTAATCTCTGTGTGAGAGGCCTCCAGGACATATTACCAGTGTTTCTTTTTTGAGCTTTCAGATCACCTTGGGAACTACAGAACTTATTTTATACTGATTTAATAGTTTTGTGGTTGATTATAACTATGGGCCATGGTGAACCCCAAGTGACTGTGTGTGAAGCTCTAGAATATAGAGCTATTCTGGACTGACAAAACAATAAGATGACCTTTCTATTGTGTTGTGCTGTCATCCTACCAGGACCCTACCAGGATTCTAGGTCTAGTGAAACCAAACCCAAACAAATTCTGGTCTTGTCCAATAAGTGAGAAAGTGACTTTTTGGGGTAAATTCCGATCCCATAATGCCTCCATCATTAATTGTTTATTGCACCCATGACTGGAAGTGCATTGTCTTTGTACATAACATATTTTCCAACCACAATTTTCCATTGGTAAATGGAAGCTGTTGTGCAATTAAAGTGAGTAATTAAGAGTACAGTGGCTTGTGGGAGGAAATACTGTCTTCTTGTTAGAACAAGTGAATAGTAGCATAACTAGGGGGCAAACAAGCACCAGCCCTGGATGCTGACTTAAAGTGGGTACCAGTATGAGCCCACCTACCCCTAAGGAGTCTTTGCTATGGCAGGCACAGATGACCATAGCTGGGCAAGGGCAAGGGGATGGAATGATGCCTCTCTCTTCCAGGAGGCTTTGCCATGGCTGGCATAGTTCTGCAAAAGGGGAATGGAGAGAGCAAGCAGGGCATGAGGAGCATCCCCCATGGAGTCCACACTGCTGTCTGTCTCTCAGCTGCTGTAGCCTGAACCCAGGTTGCTACAGAACAGTGGATGCATCTACACATACACTTTAATATGTGTAAACCTATTTTAATGCGTATTAAAGCATCACAGAAAACTGTGCTTTTGCTAATGTGCCTTAAAATAGGCTAATGTGCCCTTTTCTAGTACCTTACAATGGAGGTACTAAATTTAATGTGCATTAGCAAAAGCACATTAATGAATGTGTAGGCATGTCCAGTAGCAGTTGCTGTTTGAGTAAGGAGAATTAAAACTCTGCTTCTCCTTTGCTAGTCCTCTCCCTGCCCCTCTTTTCCCCCCACCCCCTCCTTCCCACAGTGTCATAATCCTTCCCCTCTGACTTCTACTTCCAGCACTGAAAGATCTTGCTAGGCCTCTGCAAGTGAGATAACCTGTTATTACCAATATGTAAAAAGTGCTTTTATTTAAATTTAAAAAGATAGATTGTTCCTCAAGGCAGAGTCCTCAGCAAAGAGTGATATATGACAGCTAAAATGACTGCAAAAATGCCTTAGAATTTCCCCCAGAGATGCTGAGATTCACCCACCAAGTGAGTTCCTAAATCCATTGGCTTCATTGGAGTTGGGATTTCACTCAGAGTAAGAAACTGCCCTGCCTTAATAAGCCAACAATTTTTATAATTTTGTCTTCATTGTCCTTGAAATTCTATTTGGCCATTAGTATGGAGAATGAGCTGACATAAAACAGAGTTGTAGCAGCATTTGCTAGCCAAAAGGAGAAGAGACTATATTCATTTGCAAGAGGATCAGACTGAAGGGAAGTAGGCATATAGACAGGGTTAAGGAAGAGGAGACTAGAGTATGTATACCACTCAAAGCTGCTATATAGAAGTAGCTAGAACTACAAAAATATCCAGGTCTGGGTGATTTTTCTGGATGCTGTTATTGCTGGATTAATGGGCCACTCACTCATCCATCCATACTTCTCCTTGGATAATTAATAGGAAATGAAACATATCTACCCTGTGACTTCAATAAGGAAGACTAGAATGAGCTTGACTGAGTTTAATACTCTCACTGGAGTCATTTCAGGTGGGAGACAGGGACTGCCAAGGGAAAAGGGGATGTCGAACCTGAGAGCTGTTAATACAATCATGATAGTACTGTCGGTTTTGGCCAGTGTAGTTAATGTAACTATATTATAAGGTTAATTATCACAGCATAGGAAATATAGTCCATGTAATTCCATGCCCCAGAGGAAGATGAGTGAAGGACTAAGTATACTAAAAAAAAAAATTATCAGAGATTGTAGAAGAATCTTGAAGGCTCTATGGACAGAACTGTTATGGAATATCATCTGTACATTTGCATATCCTGTTATCTGTGCATTGAAATAATTAGTCTGGGACCCTGAGGATGAATTATTAGCTGGATTATAGAAAGCAGGAAAAGGCGCCTTGGATATATAACAGCTGTCACTTGAATCCACTGAACCTTAACACAGACTTTATATCTTAAAAAGATTTTCCCAAGGATTTCATTTTCTATTTATTTTCCTCACGATGGGCTGAGTTTTTAAGCACCTTGAGATGCAAAATTGCTAGCTGTTTTTGAAAATATTATGTTGCCAAGGGGCATGAGAAGCTTTGCCATCATAAAATAAATAGCTCTGCACTTGATTGTCTTAATACTTCCTCATTGCAAAACTGCTTCCCTGCAAAACTGCTGTTACTTCTCCAGCTCGGATTCTGGCTTGTAACCTACTCTTGTTTTTTCAGCTCTCATACATAATTTCCCTCATCAACCAACCCATAGGCAACTACCTCCAAACTGCTGCCCACACATCAGGTTTCTTTCTCCAGAGAGCTGATTCTTGCTCCCTCTACGATTAAAATTGCCAATTTCTATGCTTTGGTCATGTCTAATGATATTTTGTGAGTTTCTTAAATTCCCAGCTCCTGGAGACAGGTGATTACACAAGAATCTCAGCTCCCATTTAAAAAGAGAAGTTTTATACCTCATGACTGTTACAGAGGAATCTAGAAAGATCAACTTGTGAAGGCTAGGACTTCAAAAGACAAATACAAAATAATCCAATACTTGTTATTTTCTCTTCTGGTTTTTGGGGCAAGATATAAGGTTTTTGAAAACTTGGGGTGATAAGTTGTCAAGGTCTTTTACTTCCTTATACATGCCATGTCTATACAATGTCAGCATGGATTCAAAAACATTGCCAGGTAAATATGCCCTTCTCCTTTCTCCTGCTCTGTACATGCCAAAGGCTTAAAAAAAAAAAATCTAAAGCCTTCTGGTGTGTGACCAAAGACTTTGTAGGGCTACTCTTAGCATTGGGCATACTTACTGAAGCATCCCTGATGTGCTCAGTGCTATTCTAACATCGCTACATGAGGGTTTCTTTTGGCCACTGGCCTACGTAGAACAGGAATGACTGGGCTTGGCATATTTTCACAGTGCCACTCCCTAGTACAGCCCAATGTGGCTTAGACATGCACACAGTTCTGTATTAGCAGATACTTGGGAGAGACCCCTGCCTGTCACATACCGATCTGTTCTCTACCCTATTTCTTACAGCTCATTCAAGGGTGGTGGCGTTGCAAAGTCCCGCATATTCATTATGCTTTGACTTGCAGTTGAGATATTCTTTTCATAAAGCTTAAACCAAAAAAAAACCCAGTATATTCTGAGACTAGATTAAGACACAGATGCTGCCAATAACAAATTAGTGAGTCAGTACATTTTCTGCTTGGGAACTGATTAGAAGGCAATAAAATTACTTACAGGGTTTGATTTCAAATATTAGTTTTCTCCCCTTTAAATTGCATTAGTTATGTCTAATTATAGGTACAGTTAGTGGTAATCAATTTAAAACATCATGCTGTGAGTTGCCTGTATACATAAAGACTCAGAATATTAGAGGATTTTCGAATGCCATGTGATTTTCATTTATGATTTGATTACATAGGTAATTCAAATGTGACAGACTCTGATACTGCTTTGTTGGAACAAATTGGTGACTTTAACTTGTTTCCCTATTTTTGCCTTCAGGAAGGCAACAGAAATAGAGTTCTGATCTTCTTGCCACGCACAGTTCATGAAGCATTTAATCCCTTTGAACTGGGACTTAGGTTTCTCTCTTTCTATTCTGGTGTCCATTGGAAGCCAAGAACATTGCCAAACCTGCTGCTGTCAAACAGCTGAATGAAAAAAAACAGGTATAGGTGGGCTGGTAGATTATACTAGAATAGTTTAAATGCCAAAGTGTGTCACAGAAGCTATGAAATACTAGTGTGTAATACTGTTTTTCTTAATAATTGAGTTGTTACTTGATTACAGTAAAACACTAAACTATTTAGTTACTATAGAAAATATTATGCTATTTAGTATTTAATAAGAATCAATACAAATATTACAAATTGGTTTATCCCCCCTAAAAATTAAAGACTTGACCTCAAGTACAGTATCTATTCCAACTATGAAACAACAAAAAATAAACTGCACCAAAAAAACCATTAATTTGAAACTATGCTCTTCAAAAGTTTTACATGATGTATAAGAGCCACTAAGCTTTAGTGGATTGTGCATAGATGAGTTTCCTTTAGAAAACCCTGATTTAGACTGCAATCATGGAAACATACAAGCCTTGGTTTATACATGAGTATTCTCATGAACTTTAATAGGAATATTCATGTACAATAAAGTAAAGCATGTTACATAAACATTGGCAAGATGGGGGCTTTAGTAGGTTGAGGTAAATTCTTTTTCTGGAGATGGTGTAATTAAAGCTCATCAGGGATTGGAGTTTTTATGTGGAATTTTAAGTTTGTTAAGAAATGTTCATTATGAATCAGAAATAAAAGTAGAATTTTTAAAATTTTCCCAAAATGAAAATGTAAAATATAAAGATTAAGAATGACTTATGTTTTGATAGAGTTGAAAATCTAATTTCTATAGATTTCACTGTTTTTAAACTGTGTTTGTATTAATTTAATGATATATTCTGTAGTGTTTAAAATATTTTACACATATTTAGATAAAAGGTACATAATATACACTATGAAACATCATATATCATTATAGCAAATCACAGAATCATGGAAGAGTGGGACCTCAGGAGGTCACCTCATCTAACCTCCTGCTCAAGGCAGGATCATTCCTGTCTAAAGTATTCCAGACAAGCATCTATCTAATTTGGTCTTAAAAGCTTCCAGGGAGGGAGATCCCATAACCGTTCTAAGTAACCTGTTCCAATGTTTAATTATCTGCACAGTGAGAAAATTCTGCCTTGTATCCAATTTAAATTATCCGTGCTGCAATTTAAGACTGTTAGTCCTTCGTCCTGACCCCTGAGGCCATAGAACTGAGTCTAATTACCACCCTTTTTATAAGTACCCAGAGGCACACCAAGCTCATTCAGTGCCTGGGGTGATGGGGGAGGAGGTATGCTGATCATTGTAGTGGGAAGTGAAGGAAAGGACGTTTTACCTGTCTTGGGCTCTTTGAACACCGAAGGCAGCAGTTGCTACTGCTGCTGTAGCAGCATTGGCTTTGGAGGCAGCAGCCCCATTGTGCAGGCTTCCTGGGAGCTTTGCTTGGTGCCCTATTGGCTCCCCACCAACCTCAGATATTCTATTGGGCACAGAGGCAAGGATTATGGCAAGGATTATGCCCTACTATGGCAAGGACTCCTGGGGCAAGGGAGAAGCACCATTCCACTTGCCCTCCATTCCTCTAGATATGCCGATGGGTGCAAGCTTGTGCTGCCTGGATAACGTGGTTGAGCAGCATAGGGATACCCTTGCCATAGCAAAGACTCATGGGAGCGGGTTGAGATCCTGATGCCTCCCCTTAGTTTGCATCTGATGCTGGTGTCCTGCTCACCTGTCCTACCCCCACTCCCGAGTTACACTACTGTAACTACCTTTTGGTTATGTGAAGGCTCTTATCAGGACCCTTCTTTATTGTCTCTTCTCCACACTAAATAATAATAGTTCTTCCAACCTTTTCTCATTAGTCATGTGTCCTAGACCTCAAGTCATTTTTGTTGCTCTCCTCTGGTCTCTTTTGAGCTTGTTCATCTCTTTCTTCAAGTATGGTGCCCAAAACTGTATTTTCATGCAATAAAAAAATAAAAATGGAATGTTGTGATACCGTTACAATACAGTATACTTTGACACTATTGAAACAAAATATTTCAACTTTCCCACTGAACTATGCAATCAAAATCAACTTCTTTTGCAAAATGTTTTAATGTTTGATGAAATGCCATTATTCTCCAGCAGAGAACTGAAAACTGAAAATGCTTTGACAACTCTAGTGTGAGAACCGTTTTAGATATTATGTTTCTAACACTTAACTATAGTAATATTTCAAAACCAGAGAACTGTTTATAGAAACACATATAATTTTCTTTGGTTGATTGGCTGGTTCATGGACTGACATAGCTAAAATTTTGTATTTTTGTTGGTAAAGAGGAATCCAAAGGAAATATTTCTCTGGTGCTCAGAATTATAGAGGGCTTTCTAAGAAACCCACTACCAACAGACTAATGATTTTTACCTACTCACACACAAAAGGAATAGTATGTGATCATACTGCTATAAACACAGTAGACCAAATTCAGACATGAAGATACCTTTATTGCCTTTATTGTGGTTCCACATGTTTAAACCAGGTCTAGGTTTGATCCAAAATATTAAATGTTACAACTTAGTAATATTATGCCAAGTGTTGTAAACTTTGACCAATTATTGTGTGAATCTCACCACATCTGGTATTTTTTTTTAATTTTCTCATGATGACATAATGTTTGCCTTCATGTCTGTTTTCATGAATTTTATTTTATTGAAAATGTCCACTATCTCCCAATGCTTTTGATTGTCCTGAGGCCACGCAAAATGGTTATTATTTCCCAGTAACCACTGCTTGTGGTAGTAAAGCTCATCGTAACAAATGGACAATTTCTTTCCCATTAAGGCTGAAGCCAAACTGCCCTCAGGGAAGATATCTGCCACTTCATGATTAGGGCTCTCTTTCCATAAGATGAGGAGACAAGAAAACATGAGAAATACAATATTGCCAACTCTGAAAGTTCAAAAGCCATGAATAAAACCCTGTAAAAAAATCAAGACTGGCCAAGAAATCATGTGCTTAGAAAAATTAAATCAAGTTTGGGGGACTGCTTCCTGATTTGTAACTTCACTACCTGTCCACGGCACAAGAAACACTGATACTATGATCCACTCGCTCAGATTTATTATGATTGGAATCACTTAGTAGGAGGTCTTTTCAGCAGTTCCAACCAATATCAGGTCCCCATTGTGATAGGTAATATAAACACATGCACACAATGGTCACATCTACATGTGCATATTAATGCAACGCAATAAACCCTGGCACTTACTGTCTTGGAGTTTATTGCTCCTGGGTGCCAAGTATACACGTGTGCCTGGGACCACAGCATATCGAGCCATGTCAGAGCAGCCCCATCTGGCAGGGAGCCTGGGGGATCAGCCTGCCAGCTCGGGAGGACAGCTCTGACATGGCTTGGTGTACTGCAGAGCCAGTAGGCAGCCCCCGCATTGAAGTACCCTCATGCCCCAGCCAGCCAGGTCAGCATTTACATGTGCGCCGTTGCATAGTAAAACATTTCTCAGCAGGATAGTACTTGTAAATACAAGCACTTGCCTTGCTGTGGAGTTCAGTAGTTTACTGCAGCCTAACAGCCCTGTACATGTAGATGCTAAGATATTTACTATGGTGCTAATTAGGCAACTCCACAGTAAACATCTCATGTAGACACATCCAATGAGAAATACTCATTATACCAAAGAGTTCACAGTCTAGTACAACACAAGGCGAGTTTGTGATGTAGGGACTAAGGTAGGGAGCCTGGAAAAACAATGATTCTAAGGCTTATCTGACATCCACTGTCCAGGAACATCTTTTAATCTCTGCTGAGCTTGGCTGAATCTAAATTGGTAACTAATAGATCTACAGTTCTCTAGTCATCAGCCAAGGCATCAAGTGCACCAATGAGCACAACTGTCACTCCTCCAAGGCTTTCTGGAAAGATAAGCTTATTAAATCAAATTCTAATGTTTTCAGAGCTCACAAAAGGTAGGATATCTTCTGCCTGGACACAACCAAAAAATCACCTGCATGTTGGTTTCAGTCTGAATCCCTTTCTTTTAAATGAAAAGGCTCTTTCCCAAGTTTTTCAAGGGAAAGCTCCTACGAACCAGAACAGAAACAGCAGCAAAATAATAAGAACAACAACAACAACATCTAAGTTAATTTCTATGTTTTGTCATACAAAACCATGGATTAATGACAGTAGAGAGAAAGATGACAAAAGATGATCTCATAGTTAAAACAGATGAATGGTGTCCTGGAAAATTAGATTTTCTCTCTGCCTCTGACAAGGATTTGGTATGTGACACTGGGTAAATCCCTTATATTCAGCTTTTTAAAGGAGATCACTAATTGTGTGCTCCTCATTTTCTGAGTGCCCAGGAGCCCCTAGGGCCTTATTTACAGAAATGTTGAGTGCCACTAGCATTTTTCCTGTTAGTAGGAGCTGGGCTTTAAATGCAAAGTGATCGTGTTCTGTACCCTGAAAATTCAGGCAGATATATAACTGTGATGACAATGATGGAAAAGACCAAGAATGAAATTATTAATTCTTTCTTTAGAGGGGGATTGTGGGTTAGGATAGCGTGCAGTTAGTGAAATCTGAGGGTCACATATTGAACAATGGGGGGGGGGGGGATATTAAATCTCTGCTCATTAAGTGAGCCCTGTCCATTCTGTATGTGGACTGAGGCAGGAGTCTTATGGCAAAAAATAGTAGGTAACACATAATTAAAGACTCTGTCATAATGCAGACACAATGAAGCCAAATTAAGATTGCTCCAGCAACCTTAATTTTGAATTTCCTAACTTGACTTTGCAAACTTTGTGTGTGTGGTTTTTTTTATATGGTTTTTTTTTTTTTTTTTGCGAGTTACATGTATGTTTTATGTCTCCCAGGTGCTACAAACCTTTGAAATCTAAAGTTCAAGTTCAACTTAAAAGAAATCCAAACATGTTACGTTATGAAAATGCAGAATTAGGGCACTCAAATAAATTTAACTATACCCTGTTGTGAAACCAGGCACTAGTCACCTGTTATGATTAAGGAATTTTAGGGTCTCTGCTCCCATATTATGTTAGCCTGCTTTTTAAAAGCACATTACATTTTTTTCTTTTAATTTATATATATATTTCCCTCATGGCATCAGTCCCCGATTAAGAAGAAAGGTTCCATTATGAAGAATATAATAGGGGGAGGGAAGGGACATGGAAAGATGGGGAAAAGATAGTTAATCTAATATTGTCAGATGGGGGTTTTGCATATGTCTAAGAGAATTAAGTCCACAGCTTTTTGGGGGAGAATTTCAGCATACAAATCTTATTGAATCTCAATGGAAATTATTTGCCTGACTTTCTTGGATGTATTTCAGAATACTCCTTAAAGTTTATCTGCATTGGTAAGGTTTGTACACGCAACCTCTTTCCCCTCTCTTGATTTTACTTCTTCCTGTCACTATCAGGCTACCCGATCCTAACTTCATATTGACTTCCTATGCTATAAACTTTGGAAAGCACAACCACACACTGAATATTGCCTATGAAATATGCATGCTTGTACATAGGGAAGATGGAACAGTACTCCTCCAACTCTTTGTTAGTATGTCCACTCAGCTCTTCTAGAATAGGGAAAAAAGCTGGATGTAAGGATGGCATCGTAATCACTTCTTTCCTTGCCCGTTGCCTTTTCAGTGTAGCTTAAACTTAAAAGCGACAGGAAGAACTAGAGAGACAGCAAAATAGCTTCAGAGAACACTCCATCAGTCTGGTGTATATTAGATTATATGAACATCTCTGTGAAGATAAATAGAACTAAAAAGTGCTATTCAAATGCCAGACAATACCAAAGGAACCCAACCTGTAACAATATCTCACAAGGATAATTAGGAAAGCCAAAACACCTGTATACTGTACTTACCTACAGGGGGACAAAGAAGTGGAAGACTTTTATTATGTTAGGAAAGAATGGGAAGGGATGTATTAAAGCTTAATTCCGATCTTTCAACTTTACTTTTGACAACATTCTGGTTTCTTCAGCCTGCCAATTAAACCAGTCCATTGCCAGTCTCAATGAAGCTTATATTTCATTTATATTAGTCATAGACACTTAATATATTTTAATTGCTTTAAGGTTTTTTTGTTGTTTCTTGCAATGTATTTGAAAGGCCTTTATTATTTTGATGAGCTTTATAAAGTATTACATAGCTACATGCAGGATAAAAATAAGATTTTGGGAGAACATCAACTCTGTCTGCACCTCCTAACTTGTATAAGGAATTGACAATGTATAGAAGGAGAAGAAACTCCAAAAGAGACACCAGAGGAGGAGGTAAGTAGTCAGGAGGTAAGTGCTCCCAGCCGTAGGAATGGAAGCTAGGTGTGTAGGGAGGGGAGGGGAGGGGACTCTCTCCTGAGGGGCATAGAGGGACCTATCTGCCATCCAGACCCCTTGGCCCAAGAGGTCTGCTGCCTTCCTGGGGCTTGCATCTGGGGCATTGTGGAGAGGATCCCCAGGCTCGTCTGTCCCTCCAACTACTACTCCATGCAGGCATGAATGACACAGCGAGGAGTAATCTGGACCGGGTCATGAGTGACTTCAGGGCTCTGGGGTCAAGGGACTGGGGGCTCAAATAGTTTTTTCTTCTGTGCTCCCTGTTGTAGGCCATGGACCCAGGAGGGAAAGCTGTGTGGAAGAAGTAAACAGATGCCTCCGACAGTGGTGCTACCAGGAGGGCTTCAGTTTCTTCGACCACAGCGCACTCTTCAGGGAGAGAAGACTCCTGGGATGAGATGGCATCCACCTTACATGGAGAGGTAAGTCCCTGTTCTCATCCAGGATGCCTGATCTACTAGACAGGGCTTTAAACTGACTTTGCTGGGGGATGGGGAAACTCCAAGTGGAGCATGCCTGTGTACTGGCACACAGGAAAGCTCCCACATGGAAGACACTAAAATGGCATTTTCAAAAACAGTTAACAGAACAGTTCTCCCACAGTGTCTCAGGAAATCGAGGATGTTAGTCAGGGGCCTCAGCTGCCTGTACACCAATGCCACGAGCATGGGGAACAAGCAGGAGAAGCTAGCCCTCCTGCTCTCTGGTGGGCAATATGACCTGGTAGGGATCACGGAGTCCTGGTGGGACTCCTTTCATGACTGGAGCATAGCCATAAAGGGTTACATCCTGTCCAGAAGGGACCAAGCAGGGAGAAAAGGCAGAGGGGCAGCTCTCTATGTGAGGGAGCAGTACACCTCTCTGGAGGCTGACAGTGGCTCCAAAGATAAGCAGCTTGAAACTCTCTGGGTCAAGCTTCGGGAGAGGGTGGGCAAGGTGAGAGAGACTTAATTGTGGGCGTTTACTACAGGACACCAAACCAAGGGGAGGAGCTTGATCTGGAGTTCTCGCAAGAACTGAGAGGCTGCGCATGCAAGGGACTTGGTTGTCATGGGCAACTTTAATTACCCGGACATAGATTGGGAGGAATGCTCAGCTGGGTCAGATTGGTCATGTAGCTTCTTAACTGTAATCGAGGAGCTCTTTCTGATCCAGGAAGTGCAAGGGCCAACCAGAGATACTGCACTCCTAAACTTGGTCTTGGCCAAAGGAGATGATCTGGTGTGTGGCTTGAACATTAAGGGTAACCTGGGCGACAGTGACCACGAGCTCATCAGGTTCACTGTCTGCCACAAGGCTGACAAATCAACTAGCAGGATTGAAGTCCTGGACTTCAAAAATACTGACTTCAACAGGCTCAGGGCATTAGTAGGGGAGGCAATGTGGGACCAGAGATAGAAGGTCAATGGGGTGTATGAAGAGTGGTAGTTCCTTAAGGACACAATCCTTAAAGCACAAGTGAAAACCGTTCCCATGAAGAGGAAAGGTAACAGAATGGCTGGCAAGCCCTCTGGCTCAATAGAGACATTGCAGTCCTCTTGAAAAAGAAAAAAGAGGCATATACACAGTGGAAGCTAGGGACAGTCCTCAAGGATGACTATACAACAGTGGTCTGCACTTGTAGGGAAATGATTAGGAAAGTTAAGGCAACGACTAAGTTTAAGTTAGCCAAGGGAATCAAGGACAATAAGGAGTCTTTCTTTAAGTATGTAGGGAGCAGAGGGAAAACAAATGGAAGTGTGCGGCTCCTGCTTAACACCTTGGAAAACTGGTAATGGACACTCAAGAAAAAATTTAACTCCTGAATGCCCACTTTGCTTTGGTACTTCATTGGACTACGGGGAGAGACAAGCAAGATAAGGATCACAGGATGTGTAGTGGGAATGATAGGCTTCCCACTGTGGATGCTGAGCTGATGCAAAACCAACTAGAAAAGCTAGTCATAAGTCAGCAGGACCAGATGGACTTAATCCGAAAGTGCTGATGGAGCTGGCTGAGGTCATCGTGGAACCCCTGGCAAAACTCTTCCAGAAATCGTGGCACACAGGGGAGATCCTTGAGGACTGGAAGAGGACCAACATTGTGCCCATCTTCAAGAAGGGGAAGAGGAAGGACCTGGGCAACTATAGGCCAATCAGCCTAACCTCTATCTCAGGGAAAATCTTGGAAAAAAACTCATTAAAGAATCTATGTGCAATATTCTCATTGAGGGTAAGATTCTGAATGACAGCAAGCATGGCTTCATTGTGGGTAGGTCTTGTCTTACCAATCACATCTCCTTTTATGAACAGGTCTTTCACCACCTGGACATGGGAGAGAAGGTCGACATTATATACCTAGATTTCCAAAAGGCTTTTGATCTAGTATCCAGTATCCCACAGTATCCTTGTGGAAAAATTGGAAGATTGTGGGCTTAACTACTCAGCAGTTCAGTGGGTGGAAAACTGGCTGCATGGTAGGACCCAGAGAGTTCTCATAAATGGATCTGTGTTGTCCTGGTGAGACGTGGTTAGTGGTGTCCCTCAGGGGTCTGTGCTTGGACTGGTGCTTTCAACATCTTTATCAATGATTTGGATGTGGGGGTGAAAAGCTCACTGGCCAAGTTTGCAAATGACACCAAGCTATGGGGAAGTGTGGAAATGCCAGAGGATAGGTTGCATATACACGCAGACCTGGACAGGCTGGAGAGTTGGGCGGACTGGAACCAGACGAAGTGTAACGTGCTCCATCTGGGGGCAAACAATCCCCAACATAGCTACAGACTCGGTGGTGAGAATTTGACTTGCACCACGACTGAAAGGGACCTATGGGTGGTGATGGACCATTGCATGAACATGAGCCAGCAGTGAGATGATGTGGCCAGTAGGGCAAACAACATGCTGGCATGCACTAACTGTTGCATCTCATGCAAAACTAAGGAAGTGATACTCCCACTGTACTCAGCACTGGTGAGACCACAGCTGGAGTACTGCATCCAGTTCTGGGTGCCTCACTTCAACAAGGACATGGAAAAACTTGAGAGGGTCCAGAGAAAAGCCACCTGTATGATCAGGGACTTGCAAGACAAGCCATATGAGGACAGGCTGAGGGACTTGGGCCTCTTCAGCCTACAGAAGAGAAGGCTGAGAGGGGACTTGGTAGCGGCTCACCGCTACATCAGGGGAGTACATCAAGAACTCGGTGAACAGCTGTTCACCAGGGCACTCTTGGGGAAGACCAGGAGCAATGGATACAAGCTCCTGGAAGACCACTTCAGGCTCAATTCCAGGAAAAACCCCTTCACAATCAGGGTGTCCAGACTGTCGATAAACTCCCTCCAGTGGTGGTGCAGTCACCTACCCTGGAAATCTTCAAAAGGAGACTGGACAGTCATCTCGCTGGAGTCACTTGACCCCAGTTGTCTTTTCCTGCCTAGTGCAGGGGGACTGGACCCGATGATCTACAAGGTCCCTTCCACTCCCTAACAATCTATGAATCTATGAAGCAGCTGTATGTGTGAGAGAAGTATGCTTTTCCGTTCACCTACCTATCCAAGCACTTATGTAAGAGGGATGGGCATCTAGGTTTAGCTCTAACCATAAATCAGCATATATGCCTGTCTGTTTATGGCCTGATCCAACTGCCACTGAAGAGAATAGAAAGATTCACAGATTCACAGAAGTTTAGAGCTGGAAGAGACCTTGTGAGATCATCAGGTCTAGCCCCCCCCTGCTCTATGCAGGAAAGACTGCTGGAGTGAAATAACCCCAGTAAGGTGTGCGTCTAGTCTCCTTTTGAAGATCTCCAGGGTAGGTGCCTGCACCACACCTGCTGGGAGTATATTCCATTGTCTGGTCACATGAACCATGAAGAAGTTTTTCCTTATATCCAGTCTAAAACCTTCTTCTAGGAGTTTATGACCATTGCTCCTGGTTTTCCTCTGAGGAGCTTTGATGAATAGTTGTTCACCTAATCCCTGATGCTCTCTCTTGATATATTTGTAAGCTGCCACCAAATCCCCCCAAAGTCTTCTATTTTCTCAACTGAAAAGTCCCATATCTGTCAGCTTTTCCTTGTATGACTTGCTCTTCAGGTCTCTAATCATATGAGTGGCTCTTCTCTGGACTCTCTCAAGCTTCTCCACATCCTTCTTGAAGTGTGGCACCCAGAACTGGATGCAGTACTCCAGCTGTGGCCTCACCAATGCCAAGCAGATCAGGAGAATAACTTACTTAGTTTTGCTTGAGATGCATTGGTTGATGCATGCTGGCATGTTGTTTGTTCTGCTAACTGTAGCATCACACTGGTGTCTCATATTCATTTTATGTTCAATTATGACCCTCAGGTCCCTTTCGGACACAGTACTACCTAGTGTAGCACCACTGAGTCTGTAAGGTTGCTGTGGATTTTTCCTCCCCAGATGGAGCACTTTATACTTGTCAGTGTTGAAGAGTATCTGATTCTGGTCCACCCATCTAATTAATCTGTCTAGGTTTGCCTTGATCGTCAGCCTACCCTAATGTGTGGCCACACTTTCCCACAACTTAGTGTCATGGATGAACTTTGCTAGTGTGGTTTTCACCCCCACTTCCAGATCATTGATGAAGATGTTGAAAAGCACTGGTCCAAGTACCTAACCCTGAGGGACCCCACTCTCAATTGAATGAGCATAGTTCAGGCCTTCAGTTTGCATTTTGGAATAAGTATTGTTGCCCCTACTATACTATACTATACATTATAGAATTTTACAATATTATAAGTTACATTTCATTGTATTTATTTCAATTTTAGGCATGTCTGCTGTCTTTTGTCAGGAGCTGGGACAATCACTTTTTGAGATATTTAGGTGGCCTTGGAGTTAGCAGAGAATGTGTCAAGCTTTCTGTGACAAAATGGCAGCCAGATCCAGGCAATTAATTATTTATTTGTGTATATGTGCACATAAATAATGTATCTGCTGAAAACATAGTTTCAGGAGATAGTAAACTGCTTGAAAGTTTGAATCAAATTTGGCGAATCATTTCATCCAAAAAAAAGGAAAAAATCTTTTGGGAATGATAAGATGGTTAATTTTAGCAGGGTTCCTAGGAGACAGGGCTGAACCAATTCATAAAATTTTCAGATTTAATGCAGAATGTTTGGATTACTGTGTAGTACAATCTGACAAATGTCAGATGTCAAAGTTCAACATTTGGCAATATGCACAAGGCCTGCTTCAAAACTGGGGAAAGCTGCCTATGTTTCTTGCAACAAAAAGGCCTGACCTGCTTATCAGGGGGCACACTGCCTTTTGACCTATGACTTATACATCTCTGTTTGTAGTACAGTAGAATTGATCCTTGCTGAACTCAAACAGCCTATTTCATAAGCTAATGGTTATGTTGTGAATAATGTATTATTATATTGCTGTGTTAGAATAGACACACATATATAATAATAAAAATATATGGAACTCTACAGCAGTTACTTCCTCCCTGAAGTTTTGCATTAATATATATGGTTCTTACCCCCCTTACTTCTCTTCCTTCTAAGGAAGCCATAGAAATTTGAATTGGATATTAAGCTCCTCAGGGCCTCATTCATCAAAAACCTACTTACTCAAGTGTGTCTTCATTTTTCTTAAGATCCGCTGCAGTGATCCTCCTGCCCCTTTTTGATTAATGGTATAGATAGAAAAGCTGCTAGAGCAGCTAAAGGCAAACAGTTTGGGTAGCTTGCAGGTATGTCCCATATTCAGGGCACAGGGGAAAAGTTTGCTTTTAGGAAGTGTGGGATGATCTAGGGTAGGGGTTCTCAAACTTTGTCATAGTGAGACTTACCAGCTATAAAAAAAAATGACTGCGCCTACCTATAGTTTGCTAAAACAATACAACAAATTGAGAATACTAGGCCTATATGATGCACAAAATGAATAAAAAAGTTGATGGGATTTGATCAATAAAGATTAGTTTGAGTTTCAAAATTATTTGTTTTAAGTTGAAGGGCAGTATAAATGGAAGCAATTAAATTAAAACTTCACTTCAACAATTTAGGAAACATGATACCAAACAATGATAGGTTAAGTCAATATAAAATCCATCAGTCCTACCTTATTACGAGAGGGGTGTGTTTGTTTCCTCGCTGCAAAGTAGTAGAATTTGCAGTTGCAGTGTAGAAAGGAAGAGATGTAAGTCATCTTCGTCAGAAATATGGGACCTCACTTTGTTCTGATTGAAGTTAATGTCAAGAAGCCTGACTCACATAGCTGGTAGAAGAAAAAGGACTGAGCACTTTAAGAGATGTGTTAACTCAGGAAACTCAGATTGCACCAGTAACCAAAAGTCTGTGGCTGGCATTTGTGATAATTTGTGCTGCAGTTCCTGGTTGCTTGACAGGTCAGAAAGGCTTTCCTCTTCTTCTGAGGACAGCATATTTGTGGGATCAGCTTAAAGGTGAATGGATACCTGGATCCACTGATTACATTGGATTTTAGCCACTTTAGGAATAGTATTCACGAAAATGCTCCTGGAGCTTCCCTAAGTGCTGAACAATTATGTCCTAGATACTATCAACTTACAGATCACTGCACTGTTGTATAATGTCCTCCAGTGTTGAAAACATGCAAACAGATCCCTGCTGCACACGTGAAGACCACAGTTCAAGTTTGTTAATGAATGCTGCTATCTGATCAATAGCAATTAGCACATTTGCATCTCGTCCCTGAAGTGACACATTCAGAGAATTCAGTCACTCAAATATGTCAGCTAGATGTAACAACAAAGATACGCCATGAGTGTCACTGATACACTGTAGAAGTTGGGAGTTACTATCAGCAAGAAAAATGCGGACTTTGTTCCATAGTTCACATAGTCCTGCTAGTACCTTGGCCCTGGACAGCCAAGAGCGGGCAGAGCACCACCTCCCTTGGAAGCCCATTCCAAATTTTGGCCTCCCTTACCGTGATTTTTTTCCTGATACCTAGCCTAAATTTGCTCTCTGTCAGTTTGTGACCATTGTTCCTCATTACCCCAAGAGGCGCCCTGGTGAACAGGGCATCTCCGAGTCAGAGTGATGGAGGAGAAATGCCATGTCTCTCTTCCCTGATTCCTAGTAGGCCTGTGAGACTAGGGAAGTATTTGATTCAGATTCAGCCGATTTGGAGGACAGCGATTTGATTCAGTGATTTGAATCATTGTCCCCATTCGATTCGGCCGAATCAGAATCAGAGATTCGGCACTGATTCAGAGATTAGGATCAGCTGGGGAGAGCCAGGCACAGCTGGGAGGCTGTAGGTTCTCCTGTGGCTCCTCTAGCTGTGCCTGCCTCTCTTTGGGGAGGGGAGCTGCTGGTGAAGCCCCCATGGCTCCTCTGCCCAGGCCCATCCCTCGTCCAGCCCCAGCCTCCTGGCACAAAAAATAAAATAAAAATCCCCGCACTCACTGGCTGTAGCAGCAGCAATCAGGGCCTCTGGGGGCTCAGGGCAGAGCCCCCCATGCAGTGTGGGTCATCAGGGGGCAGTGGGGATCAGCTGCCTGGCACCTGTGCTCCACTGCCCCATGGCACAGGTTCAGTGCAGCTCAGCAGGGTGCCACACGCTGTCTGGGAGCTGGGCCTGAATGGTGCCATGCTCTGGATGACACATGGAGCCGCCCCAGCTCCCAGACAGCGCATGGTGCTCTGCCAAACCGTACCACACCTGCACAACTCGACAGCTGCCACACGGGTGCCAAGCAGGGCAGAGGGGAAGATCCTCACTGCCCTGTACTGTGTGGGGGGGCTCTGCCATGAGCCCTCAGAGGCTGCTGCAGCCAGTGAGTGCAGGCCTTTTTTGTTTTTGCTTTTTTTTTTTTTTTTAAGTGCCAGTAGGCTGGGGCCCGGCAGGGGATGGGGCCAGGCAGGGCAGCCAAGGGGTCTTCTTCCATGGCTCCCTCTGCCCAGGGAGAGGCAGGTACAGCTGGAGGAGTCACAGGAAGACATGCAGCTGTTCAGCTGTGCCTGCCTCTCCCCGGCCAATCTGAATTTCTGAGTCTCTCCGAATCCTTTCCAAATCAATTCGGAGGCTTTGGATTTGATTCAGACTTTTTAATGGGTCTTCCAATTCAATGCGGATTCGGAGATTCGGTTGCCAAATTGGGTCAAATCTCTTCCTAATTGAATCGGTGACTGAAGCTTCACACAGCCCTAATCTCTAGAGTGGATATACTGGCTCTTTCCTCATGGAACCAAAGAGACTTACCTGGTGCTAATAGATTAATCCAGCTGATCTTAACTGATGCTACATGAGCTGCAGAGGAATCTTTCCCAGTCATCATTTTACAGGCTTTAGGGACCATGAGAACAGGCTTTCCCTCAGGGCCTGTGTGAGAACATTGATTGTCCCAAGCTATGCTTTGATTGGCTAGATGAGTTCTATGATGTCACTGCCACATGCCAGCTCCCAACAATGCCAAACCAGGGCTATATACCACATGCTTCCTTTTGTTGAAATGGGAATATTAAAGATGACAGGTGAAGGATAACGAAGCCTTTTGTGGGGATGTACTGAACAACGTCTGCTTTTAGTTCTATTGTGTATCGGTGATAGTGCAGAAAGCAGTGGCATCCTGCAGGTATCATACCAGAATTTGGCTCTGTACTGCCAATCATAATTGCGCAGTAACACTGCCCCAAAAAACCTGTCCTGTATTCCATTTCCCATATTACCTTTCAGAAAATCCCAAGAGCCCTTTTGCAGACTTTATCACCTTCCTCATTTGCTACTTATACAAATAAACATGAAATGTGATGATCTATGGGTAACAATTTAAAACAAGGGTGCTCAGCCTGTGATCCAGATCAAGTACTACCACCTTGCTATTCTGCCCAGAGGGTCCATGGGGAGCCTCATAAGCTGTGGCCCTATCACTAGATTGGGCATGCAGGGCCAGGAAGCGGAGGTGGTCCTAGTGAAGGCAACATGGGCCCCTTGGGTCCTGATCCTAGTGCACAGAGCCCAGTGGAAGTGTCATGTGGTCTGGGGCCCCAGTTCTGGCATATGGGAGTTGTGTGGGGTCCTTGGGCCCCAATCCCACAAAGCAGGATTGGAAGGAGGCAGCATGGGGCCCCAGGGGAATATCTCTCCTGGAGATCCATCTGCCTCAACATGCCCTGAACTGATTCATGATATGCAGCTGTAAGAAAAGATCTAGCTAGTGAATGGGCATGGTTACTGCTGTCCCACTGCTTGTGCTTTAGAAGGGAATCCTATATCAGTGTACATGAGTGATCCCAAGCTCTCCATTTTGTGACCTTAGGTCAAATTATGAAGAAGATAAATGAGTTAGATAACAAAGCCAGATCTAGTTTGGCTTCATAAGTGTCCAAAAGGGACACAGATTGAATTTAATTAGTTAAATTCTAGAGAATGATTGCCAGGGCATGACAGGGGGACATAGGTGGTTGGGGCCTGAACCTAAAAGGTCACAACCAAGGGATCAGAAACAGAGAAGGTCAAGGAGCAGAGGGTCCCTATTAGAGTGAGTGGGTCAGGAGGTCAAGGTTTTTAATGGACCAGGATGTAGGCAGTCACCTTGGGTAGAACCATGAAGCAAGAGACAGTCAGGAACAGGAGGCAAGGAGCCAGACTGGAGTCACTAGCCAGGAGATCCTGAGCAGGCAGCTGTAGATATATGGGACTGGGATGTGGGCAGTCACCACATCCCAGCAGCTGGCTGTCAGAGGACAAGACATCTGAACTATAGGGAGTCAAGGAGCTGGCAGGGTAGTCTGGAGCACAAGAATCTGAGCTAGAATCTGGAACAAGAAGCCAATGGAACCAGAATGAAGCCAGGAAGCCAGCAAGCAAGACCCAAGGAACAGGAAACTAGGAAAAAGCAAACAAGACCCAGGCATTGGGAACAAACATGAAGGACCCATTGGCTAGAAAACTGGAAATCAAAGGTAGGAACAAGGAAACTAAAGGAGTCAGAAGTCCAAGACTAGACAAAGAGGCATCAAGAACTGCAAGAGCTGCTTTTTACAAGCAGGCAGCTATGTTCATGCAGGCAGCTGAGACCAGCACAGGTTAGTTTGGCCACTGGCAGCCAGGTCCACTTGGTAACCAGGGCAAGCTGGGGGTAATTTTGCATTCCTATTGCTCTGACTCCTGGCAGTTTGACTGTTCTGCATGACCCACAAAACTCTGGAGGCACCAAATTTGGGCAGTACCTCCATTTTTGGACTTTACAATTCCATAGGTTTAGATTCTTGAGCTTGTGGGTTTGCTTATAAGTGGTTCAATATGGTTAGGGGCATTCCAGTTTGATTACCCTGTCACCAAATTCCCATGAAAGCGCTGTTGTGATCTAGCTTGGGTCAAGGAAGGTGCTTAAATACCTAATGCAGTAGTACTCAACCTTTTTAGTCTCAAGGCATCAATCCATAATTGTTGCAAATTGAGCAGCGCCCCATTTCAAAAACGGATGTATTTATTAGAGTGCTTAACTCCTTGCAGAGAAGTCAGGCAGTGGGGGGCAGGGAATAGCCAGA
Organism: Alligator mississippiensis; assembly: GCF_030867095.1. NCBI lineage: Eukaryota > Metazoa > Chordata > Crocodylia > Alligatoridae > Alligator > Alligator mississippiensis. Next base: position 136,798,463 of record NC_081825.1, on the reverse strand, counting down.
CAGGGGAAGCCTTAGCTTGACCTTATCTACTTTTCTCCCAACACTTCCTGAAACATCCTTCAAGGATCTCACAGCATCTCGTTGTGCCCTGGAACATTGGTTGAGAACCACTGATTTAGAGCACACACAGTTTTAATCAAAAGCATTTAGTTCAGTTAAGAAATGATCATGATGCTAGTGGGGCTAGTATCCCCTTTTCACCCAACAGCCTAGTGATTAGAGCACTCACCCAAGCAATGATAGACTTGGGTTATTGGCCGTCTTCACCATGAGGGGATTTGAACTTCCCGTGAGAGTGCCCTAACCTCTAGGATGTAAAAAGGTTGGGTAGGGCCCTCATCCACTGCTCAAACTGAATCTAGGCCTCTATGCAAACAAGAGTACTCAAGTGACAGGATCCAATGGACAGCAACCAAGACTTGGTATCCTAGCTGTTACATCACTCCCCTGGGAGAGGCGAGTCCTGGGTTTCTGTTTTTTAAACAATGCCTGTCAAATGTAGAATGCATGAAGAATCCTGAAGGTAGGGACAAGACCCAAGAACTTCTGTCAGGGAAGTGCTGTAACCACTGAGCTATGGAGTCAGGTTATCTCTTACTTCTCCTTCTGGTCCCATGATTCTTGCAGTTTTGGTTATTCAGTGGCCCACTTCAATTTAAGGAGAGGATAGAGTCTTTATGCAACTTGATTTATATCCTGGAGCTTTGGGCAGTCTCCTGTGAAGTGGAAGCCAATAGAAGTGCCTTAAATTCAGCCTGACTTCACTTCTGAAAGGGATGGGAATTCAGACATACCCCTGTGTTCAGCATCTCCCATTACCTACCTTTAGCTTTCTAGACTGCCCTTTGCAGGGGGAGGAGGGCTTACCTTTCCCTGTTCTCCCCCTGGAGCACCTAGGAATCTGTCTTTGATCACCTAAGCACCTAATTCCCACCAAAGCCCTGTCACAATCCTGCTCGGGGTCAGTAATGTGCCTATATATACTGAGAGCATACCTAACTATAATCAACAGAACTGAGTTCACTCCAATGCTGTGATCCACAAGTGGTTCAGTTGAATCACTGTTCTGTGGTACCTCCATCTCCCCATTGAGTGTATGGGGATTCTAGACACCTGAACTTAGTTGAATTGCATTGCTCTCCTGCACAAAACAAGAAAGATCTCTCTAAAAAGAAAAACAGACACTTTATCTTCTATGTCTGAAACAGATGTATAAGTGCATCAAAGGGAACTGTTCAGTGGAGTAGTTGCTAGGGGCTGAATCAAATAATAAGTAACTGAATAATACATTTGCTTAGCTGCACACAAAGTTGTTAACTTTCCTCTACTTTCAGAGCAGTTTGATATGTTGCCTTAAGACTCCTGTGCTATTTACAATTTACTCCATGCTGAATTATTTCATTTGCTCATTATTCTAAATGGAGCTTTCTGCATGTCTGTATTGCAGGTGAAGAAATCTAAATAAATTAAGCACATCTGCAAACAGAGTGGCTGCTGTATTTCAAATGAACAAATAGACAAATGGCATGAAAATGTTCTCGGCTTGCTGCTGTGTCAATGTGTCAAATCTCGCCAGGATTAACTTCAGCCCCTGGGTATCTGTTTATCTTTCTTCACAAACATTTATGATTTTCTGGCACTGGTTACCTAGCTCATACTGAGAAAGGGAGAGAGACTTTTATGTAGAGATGAGCTGAACAGATTGAGCAGGAAAGCCAGTGTTGTAATTCTGAACGATTGATATATACAGCATCTTATCCACAAAGCCAGTTAATTTGAAACTTTTGACAAAGCAATTTAACCACATAAAATTGCTGATAGTGGTCAACAGAGATTACAGAGGTTTATATATAGGGTGGAATTTTCAAAAGGACCTAAACTATTTAAAGCTACAAGTCCCTCTAAAGTCAATGTGACTTCTGATCTTAAATCGCTTAGGATCCTGAATAACTTAGGAGTTCTGGAAATTTTACCGCTAAAAAGCAGTTTCAGGGGAGGCACAATTCTGTAAATTCCATTATATTCTCCCATATTTATTTACAGGATTTCTGTGGGTAAGATTTTCCCATTTGCCTGAATAATGGTGATAATATAATGAAAGTTAGGTGCCTACATTCATTTCACACTCTGGACAAAACAATTTTAAAAGTGAAATTTAGGCTCCTAAATAACTTACGTGTTTTTGAAAAAAATTATTTCAGGTTTGTGATTCAAATCTATAGGTTTTCTTGGAAGAGGAAGTCAATCAAAAACAAAACATATATTTTTCCAGTTAAAGGGAATGTTATACTACATATTAAAGTTAGAAAAGTACTCCTCACATGGTCAGCTTTTGCTCCATAGAATGGAGCTCAGTGACTCTGGTCATCCTTGGTGGTGCTTTGGTGCTCTGATGATGAAAGGCAGCTATAGATACTATTTAGTGTCCAGGCAAGATGGTCTATAATTGTCTTGCTTCACCATAGCAGCACAAGGCTGTCAGAGTGCGCTGGTAACTCTAGCCCTTTTTCTTTTGCTTTCTTTTCCCACAGTCTCTTCTAGGGACAATATTAATGCAATATATTTAGGGTCAGATCCTATTCTGGTTACCTAAGTTTATACACACTCTTGTCCCTGACTCAAGGGTCGCATCCACTTGAGCGTGGACATTTGTTTCCCTGGGGATAAGTAGCAGCGGCACACTTTGTGCCTCTGTTAGTTGTCTCCAGGGAATACCTGTGCCAAGCACCCTCTGGTGAGAGGCAGGTTACCCCAGGTCGGGTAGGGGATGCTGGGGCCAGCACTGGGCTGGTCCCAGCAGCCTTACTTGGGGTCCTGAGGGCCTCCCAGGGCTGTAGTCATGGCAATCCTGCCACTCAGAGCTTGGCCAGCAGCTGGAATGTGGCTCTGGCTGGCCAGGCTCCAGGTTTGGGTGGCATGTACTGCCCCTGAGATTTCATGGGGTCAACCCCCCCCCGCCCCCTTCCCCCACACTGCTATCTTGCAGCACAGAGAACAGCTGAATGTGCAGTATGTAGCACCACAGACATGTCTGTAGTGCCATATACCATATGGCCACACTTTTCTGGACATGGCTATGATGCTCCTCCTTGCCGCTTTATGTGGTCATGTTTATAATGTGATCATGATATGACCTGGCCAGGATAGTGAGCTTGCCCTGCCCAATTGCATGCTCCAAACCCAAAAACACATTGGTGAGACTGCTCTGGATCTTCCTTATCTAGAAAAGAGATAATATCTGCTTTCTGCCAACTTCTTGCAGGTTCACAAATTAGTGCTGTTCTTCAACCCCAGTAACTTGCAGCTGGCACTTGTGCCCACTAGACCCTGTTTTCAGTTGCTAAGACACATCTGATTAAAAAAGGACAAAGTTGCTTAATTTTGTTTTTGCAGGACCTCACTACTTATTTTTGCAAAGCCAGAACCAGAAGCAATTCAGACTGAGGTGCCATTTTTATCAGAAACATCATTTTTGGAAATTGGGGAATAGTTAGAAAAGATGTTGCTTTGGCCTATCACAGGGTTTGGCAACACTTTCCCCCCCTTTCTGAGAAGCCAGGTGCCAGGTACCTGACCCCACTGCAGAAAGAGTAAGCTCACATACTGCAGAGCAGCAGGCTGTATAGCAGAGAGGAGCGCTATGGAGGAGATGGCTGGCTCCATGCAACTCCTTGACACCAATATCCCACGCTGGATTAGACTTCCATGGGCCATATTGGAGCTCTTGGATACAGTTCATGGGATGTAGGTTTCTGACTTCTAACTTATCAACTGCAAGGGACTCTTTTCTTCAGGTGACATGCCTTGCTGCTGCCTAGATTGGATCATTGCAATTTACTCTGCTTGAAATACAAATGATGCAGAACAAGGCTACCTCAGTTTTTAATAGGTGTTACCTGCTGAGACCACATGGGTGCATCTACACATGCACTTTAATGTGAAGTAGCTAGCACAACTGTTTGGGAATTTTTAATTTTTTTTTACCCATTAGAATTTTCTAGGGGATCATACATTTGTATATGAGGATAGAGATACTAAAGGACAGAAGCTTTTCTGTTAATAAAAAAAATAGCCTGACATCTTCTACTGGGGCTATGTCCACAACCTGCAACTTATTTCTCCTCTCCTTTCCTTCCTTTCTCTCATCACTGTTGGTATCTGTACTAGCTTCTTTACTTTTCAGACTCAGTGGCAGATATGACTCCTCCCCTCCTTTCTCTTTTTATATCATTCCCTATTAGTATTTATTGCATTACTGAAGTGCCCCCAGGTTTCATCCAAGCTCAAGCCCCAACTGCATTTGGTACTGTAGAAACACATACAGGAGACAGATCCTACCGTAAAGAGCTTACTGTTTCATGACAGAAAAGGCCAGAGAGGTAACAAAGACATCAAAGAGGTGAAATAACCTCCCTGAAACCAGGTATCAGGAATAGAACATGTCTCACCTAAGAGGCATATTCCATCTGAATCAATGTCCCTGCCACTAAGCATGCCATCACTCTTCTGTAAAGTCATCCAGATCTACCATTCCCTCCTGTCACCTTGTGTTAACACCCTGATGAATACCATCCGTGGCTTCAGAGTCAAAATCCAACTTCTCAGGAACCTCTGCATCTTACCGATGCTGTGCCCACATATCCAGAACATTGTTGCAGAAGTTCTCCCTCTTTGCCATTGCACCTGCCAGGTCATATATTCTGAAGATAATTCCTCCCCTGCCTTCCTGTTTACCTCAACAATTTCCAGCTCTTACTCTCACCTTCAGGATCCAAGCTGCCTTACACGTTGCATTAGGGTTGCCAGTGCTCATCGTGAAAAAGGAGTCCAGCCACACACACCACTCAGCAAAACTAGGGTAGTACTTCACGTTCCTTATGCACTTTTGGCCTGTGTGAATAACGGGGTAAAGCTCTCTGATTGTTATTTGGCTTCAGATCCCTCCCATGTTCTCATCTTGCAAGAGGAAGAAAAAAATCAAATTAGTTTTGCTAAACAATCAAATTGGAGCTATCTAATTTCTAACAGAAATCTGGCTTCTTTAAAACAGCATCTCTCTTACCAGGACTGCCATGCAAGTAGGCATGAAGAGGTCTGTGTTCTCTCAAATTTTTATGGTAAGCAAGTTATTTTCCTCCTAGAATTTACACTTCAGTTATACGGATATAACCACCCAGCATTGCTGGATGTGAACCAAAGGTTCAGAATTCATTTTGTGTAAAACAGATTAAAACAATTACAATTACCCCAGTCCTCCAGCAGCTTAATGAAACTATCATAAAATAACATGACTCCAGGAACTGGAGCTTTAAGAGAAAAAAATCACCATATAATCCAAGACTTCTTTTAAAAAAAATGAGAGTTACCATCACTGCAGGCTTGGAAGTGACAATAGCCTATAGGGGTACCTTATTGGGCTTTTTGGCATTGGCAAATACTTCTGACAAGAACAGATGGGGAAAGGGCTGTCAGAGCATTAAAAGGTTAATGATATTGGCCTCATGGAATCTGGAAGTCATGATGACTTTTCTGTGCCATTTTGAGGAGCTTTAGAGGAAGCTCTTGCCTTCGAAACAATCGTGTACATCTCTCCATATTCCCAGGTCCTACCTGCAAGGACACTTCCAAAGCATGGCCTCCATCACATATATCCTTTGCATGATGATTTTCATTTTGATAAGCAGCTACCATTTCCAAGATTCGCCATAGGCCTGCCATGGAAATAACCTGCCACACAGACATCTAGGCTCAATTACCTGAACCAAGGTCATTTCAGAAAGTGTGCAAATTCACTGCACTACAGACAGAACACCAGGACATAAAAACATAAGAACTGCCATTTACTGGGTCAAACCAAAGGTTCACCAAGCCCAGTATCTTGTCTTACAGTGGTGCAGAGCAAATACTGAGGAGAGGGGTAAATAGGGCATGTCCAAAATTTTCCACTCTAAGAAAATAATTAATATGTTTTGCTTTATGGAACACTAAAGGTGGGATTTTCTTAAAGGGCCTGCTTCTTTTCCCACTGAAATCAATGGGAGTTTTTCACTGATTTAAGCAAGAGAAGTAAGCCAGCATCAGCAATGCTGAAAAGCCCCGCTCTAAAAAGCAGTTTTAAAATACTGCTAGCTATATTGTAGAATGGTTTCCCCTTTCTCTGAAATGCTCAGCACTTGCCCAAGGCAAGACAAACTCATTCAGTATGGTAAAATCCATGTACCAGTCTGTTATAGGCCTAATTACGAGAGTAGCAAATCTTATTTTTTTCATCTTGGAAAATCACCTAAAAACTGTCTTGAAAATCATCACTTTCTTTATTCTCATAACAAGATAAGACGCAATGTGCAGACAATATGCCATAGATTATTTTGCTGGGTGATAATGAAAAGCAAGATGTTCAGAAGATGTATTACTTAATTAAAAGAAAGAGCGTTTACTATATAAATCTTTTTTACATAATTTTGCCTGAATGGTCCAATTTAGGAATTTATCATGCAAAAGTATTTAATTTCACAACTCTTCCCCCTCCCCCCCCCCCCCGCTTTACCTTTTATAAGTTGGAGACTAATGCCCAATTAGAACATCTCACCATCCTGGAGAAATAGCCAATTAAAAGACATTTTTAGTAGACAGGAACATGTCAAGTTGGAAATACTGCCGCTGCTTGCTTTCTGGACTTTAAACCAAACTTTGACACCTGAACCATTTGTAGACTCCAGGAATAATTACAGTGCATTTGTAAAGGCTGGTATTGAAGGCTTGGCAAAAGAAATGTGGAAAGGTTTAGTATTATCATTCACAAAGAGACCCTGCTTATTCTAGGCTAGATTCGTGAAATAATTCTGTCCAAAACTTTTTATGGGTTACCTTTATTATTATAGAGTATTTCCCAGTTTGGAACTTCTTGCTCATCTTAGGTAGAATATTTTAATAGATTTAAAGGTATACAATTTTCTTATAAAGGAATTAAGCCAGAGCAAAATCAGCTTATTAAGTGAATATTGGCACAGCTGCATTTTAAAAAAAGACCTTAGAAACACGTGTGCACACATCATTGTTTATTTGCACCTGTCCCAAATGAAACCAAATATCCATACAGTTTAAGATGCAGTTTAATATTTACCAGGCCTGTGAACAATCTAGCTGGATTATTATTATTGTTACTTATTATGTTACAGTAACGGACAGAAATCCCAGCTGAGATCAGCCTCCATTGTGCTGTATCCCATGCATACATGGAATAAGTCAAAGTCCACCACCTAAAAGGGTATACATACTATGTAGGGAGCAGACAGAATGACATAGGAACAGAAGTACAGAGCAGGGAAATGATTTGCCCAGCTATTCACAAGCCCAACAGAAACTTGGAGAGAACAGTCTTGAGGGCACAGCATTGGCAGAGGTATGCTCCATGCCAGCTAGATAGTACTTCATGCTCCATCTCCTAGTACTTGATGTAATCACCTTTTGACTGTTCCAGGTAGTGGTGACTCTGGTGCTTGCCTAGATTGTTGTTTTTTTAATATAGCTATCTCTGTGGAAGCTATTTCTGCTGCCCAGCTTCTGCTTTTCCCCTTTCAAAATGTGATTTAATCACTCCTAACTATGCCCCCATGTATCAAGTGATCCTCTTTGTCACTGAGGCTACCACCCTCTTGTCAGAGATAGGCCTTCACTCCATAGGGCCAGAAGCATCATCAAGGCCACTAACAGACATGAAAAAACAAAACAAAACAGCTCTTCACTGAAGGGGGCATTGCATCATTTTGACCCGGCTCACCCAGTGTCTGTATAGATTGTGCACTTCAGCACAGCTTTTTGACACTTTTAATTGAATCAGCTTTTATCTAATAACTGATTGAATCTACTATTAGATAAAAGCACCACAAAGCCCTGCTGAAGCATGCAATCTATACAGACATTGGGCAAGCTGGATAAAACTAATACAATGCCTCTTATGGGCATGCACTGTGCTCAGTGCGGCAGTGTACTGAGCAGACAGTAAAGACATTTTTTTTTTCACCTCTGCAAGCAGCCTGAGTGACCCAGACAGCAGGGGGTTTATATGAGTGATGTGATGTCACTTCTGATGTTAGATAAGTGCCCCTGGGTACCACACACTGGACACATCTACACGTATGCTTCACTGCAGATTTGGCTAATTAGCTCTGCAGTAAAATGTCACAGTCTACATGTGCTCCTGTATTAGGGTGCAGTAAACTAAGTAACTCCACCATAGGATAGTACTATTAGGGACATTACTGTTTTATGATAGAGTACTTTACTATGCTGAAACACACATATAGACTCTAACCAGGTACATTAATTGTGCCCGGTCATTCCAGCCAGCTGGGGGCGTACTCCACTGCACCTCAAATTGTTGTTGTCCCAGGCAGACATCTAGATGCTGCACTTGTCAGTGCTTCCACTGGGAAGCAGGCGTTGTTCTCTGGTCCCTTAAGCATAAGAAGTATGAAAAACAGAGGATATTTTACTAGTATTGCCAGAAATGAAAACAGGGTATCAGCCTGGGCACAAGCCTGAGAAGGCAGTGGGGATGGTACATGGGGCATGGGGCCAACTGGGCAGGCTGCTAGCTTCCCCGAGCTCACCTGGGCTTCCAGCACCCCATGCATCATCCTGACCACCTTCTTCAGCCACCATCACACCCAGTGGCCCTCCTACAGCTTCCCCATGCTCCTCTAAGGGCAAGCCAGCCCATTCCTGAGTGGCCTCAAACATCCTGTCAGCCAGGAGGTGAGCTGATAGATTAATGGCCCCCCAGCTGCAGGAGAGGTGGGCAGGCTCCTCTGAAAATTAAAGAAAAAGGGATTGGGCCCCTCACTGCATCTGCCTTCAGTAGGCATCTGCAGTCACCAAGACAATAACATATATACAGTGACAAAAAAATAAACCCCACCATTTCAACTAAAAACTCAAAATGGCTGAAACTGGTTTAAGATAAACTTGGTTGAATGTAGTACTAGACTTAACTGATTTGAGTCAAACCGGTTTATGAAACTTTTGTCCCAGATCCCTTCCTGGTTCAAGTTAAATCAGAGACCCCAGCATCAGAGAGCAGGGCTGGCCCTACCCCTCTGTTCCCTAGCTGGAGCAATGAGGGCTGGCTGACAAGGGGCCATAGGGGGTTGAGGAGGTGGGTAGCCCAGCTGGGGATTCAGCCCAGTCTATAGGGGCTGCAAACCATAGCTGGGGTCAGGGAAGGGGATTAAACACCCATTCCCCTGCTCAAACTTACTGCTGGCTGCAACTGTGGACTACAAATCCCAGAGGCACCTGGTTGCAGGAAGAGAAAGAGATAAGCAACCCTGCAGAGTCCTGCTGCTGTAATTCTGGACATCAAATCCTAGAGACCTTGTGGGCAGCAGGAAGAGGAAGTGAATACATAGCTCTGTGTTTTAGTGCCCCACCCCCCAGCTTCTGGCCTGAGCCACTGCAGACATGTGGCTGCATTTCCTGAATCAAAGGTAAATGTCTGTTTGCTTCTGTTTCAATTGGATATGTGCAGTTTAGACTAACCTGAAAAGACTGAATCGATTCAGCCTCAGGCTTTTTGACTGTCTGCACAGCCAGCCACCCTCCTGCCACCTGCCTGTGGTGCCACAGAGGTAAGCCAGCTAATTCCCAGGTGGCCCCAGATGTCCTGCTGGCTGTAGGAGCCTGCTCAAGGCAGAAGTGGTAAGGGGCCCAATCTTTTCTTGCTGCAGGACCTGCCTGTCTCCTGTAGTCAAGGGGCAAGCTGAGTAATGGCCATAATATTCCAAGTTGCAATGTTGCAAACTAAATTACATTGGGATAGTTTAGTTTTTAATGGTGCAAACTCATTTTAACCCCCCAAAACTCACGTACATATAATGTGTGATGCCATTAAGCCACACAAAGGGAAATTTTTGTCACATGTACGTTGTGACATCATTGCATGTACAAGTGCCTTTACATTTCATTGTCATCTTAAGTTATGGTGAAAAATCAAATCATAGTTCCCAAGACCAGCAGTAAACATGAGCGTAGCCTTTTCACTGTAATGCCTATATACCAGGGGTCGGCAACCACTGGCATGTGTGCCGAGCACAGCACATGAGGCCATTTTGCTCAGCATACCACGGCCAGCCCCGGCTCTGGGTAGCTGCTACCAGCAATGGAGCCCGGGCTGCTCCCAGCAGGGCTTTCAGCATCCCAGCTGCCTGCTGGGAGCAGCCCAGGCTCCTGGCTGGCAGCCATTACCCAGAGCCGAGATTGGCTGCAACCGGGAGGCTTCAAACAGCTGTGCTGGGCTCCAGCATCAGCTTCGTACTGGTGCGTGTACCCGTGCATCAGAGGGGGAGGGGGTGGGGGGCACGCACTGGTACAGAGCTGATGTCGGAGCCCAGCACAGCTGTTTTGAGCCTCCCGGCTGCAGCCAGCCCTGGCTCTGTGTAGCTGCTGCCAGCCGAGAGCCCAGGCTGCTCCCAGAAGGCGGGATGCTGCAAGCCCTGCTGGGAGCAGCCCAGGCTCCAGCAGCTACCAAGAGCTGGGGTAGCTGTTGACAGCCACAGAGCCTGGACTGGGGAGCAGGGGCTTTGGGTGGGGGGCAAGGGGCAGCATGGCTGGGGAGCTGGGGCTTTGGGTGGAGGACACAGGGCAGCAGGGCTGGGGGGCAGGGGCTTTGGGTGCAGGGTAAAGGGCACAAGCAGGGCACCCTGCTATGTACCCCTTGCCCTCATTTTATTTTTCTGGCATGCTGGCACTCTGACACCTTCCAAGGTAGTCATTGTGGTGTTTTTGGCACTCTGGCCAAAAAACATTGCCTACCCCTGCTATACACCGTTCTGCCAGTTGTCTTAATGAAGTATCCTCTAGTGGTTACTGTTGCTCTCTGCCAGCAACAGGCTGCATCTCCTCTTGGCTGCCTGTCATCTGACCTTTCCTTTGCACACTGCTCTCAGGAGCTGTTTCCAGCCTGCTTTTCCTATTCACAGGCTGCCTAACTCTCTTTACGTACAGCTTTCTGAGCTGAGGTTGTCTCATTTTTTGCCTATTCTCAAGGAGCCCCGTACTATTTAGAAGACAAGCTAGGAAACACACCACGCAAGATCCTTTCCCTCCTGCTCACTGTGGTGGAGGGAATAAAAGGTTCGCTGCAATACTTAATAGTGTTTATTTTTTGAAGGACTTGAATGCTTCTACAGATTTTTGCAGCCTGTGGGGGTAGATCCAGCTTCTAACTTTGGAACCATTGAAGAATCTTTCTAATCTTTTGCCAGGAACAGGACTGCTCTGTGGAAGTTATAGAGAGGTGGCTGTTTTTTCAGTAGCACCCAAAGTAATTTTACAGTGTGCAGTAGCTGATGAAGAACTTGTGGATGAGGGTGAGGTGCTCTTGGTTACCTACAAACTCAATTATATAAAATCTTAATTGCTTGGGAAAAAAAATATGAGAGAGCCATCTTTACTACTGAAAAAGTCTGAGTTAATTAGCATCCTCAGCTCTCCAGGAAAGAAATGCAAGGCTTGACTCAGATGGTAAATTCAATTCTCTTTTTGTTATTAGGGCTCATTATTTATCCTGTAAGGGAGGCCGTGTTGCATAATGGAAACAGGTATTTATACATACCTTTTTGTCCCATAATGTGCCAGGGATCTGCTACTTCAGAGCAGACTCAATTAATCGAGTTGCTCCACATGCAAGCTGATGTGAGTTGTGCTGTGCTGCATGCAGTCATATAAGCCGTGAAATGCACATCCACGCAGAAAATGGTGGTGGTGTGCTTTTGAACTAAAACTCCTCTGATGTGTTTTATTTGAAAAGCGTGGTGCCACCATTTTCTCAGTGCTGTCACACATTTCACTGCATAAACAACTGTAAGCAATGCAGTGCCGGGTGCTTTTCAAAGTGCCCAGTGCTGCACCACTTACATGTGTAAAAATGCCCTAGGAGACTAGGACTCAAAAGACCTCTGTTCCAGCTCTGCCACTGGGCGGCTTAGTGACCTTATGCAGGTCACTTCACTTTTCTGTTTTCCAGTGTATATCTAGGGTATATTGCAGTTATCATTATTTCCCACTAAAATAGACCAAAAGTCAGGTCATATTCTAATGCATAATGCAATTCCAGCAGTTCATTTCTTGTACTGCCAAGGGAGCCATAATGTGGGCTGAAAAGTACTTATCACTTTTCATTCAGTTAGCAGCATTCCCTTCCAGGCACTGAAACAGCACCTTAACTGAGGTAAAGATCCTTATTGCGTTGTCCAAATGAGACATTAAAATCTAAAAGGGACTTAAACAGTCCTGATTGGAGCAGTTACTCTCTTTTTCAGTATCAGGTTTAAATCATTAAAGATCTTTTTGAACCTTCAAATTGAAGAGGTTTTCAGATGAATGGCTGGGTTTGCAAAAGTGCTCTCATCAGCTTTCAGTAAGAACAATAGGGAAGGACTCCCTCAGTGAGAACAAAGGGAATGGCTGGATATTGAGCACTTGAAAATCCAACCATAAAACTTTAGACCTATGTATTTTATCAAGGGGTTTGTCTGAAAGTTTGAGTAGAAAGACTTGCATCTAGGCAGCCATTATACCTTTGGGCATGAGTGATTTAATTTCTGGCCAGGTGTTCAGGCCTGTGTATGTGGAGAAACAGATGGTTGTGCATAGGGCTCCACTGGGTTCAGCTCTCAGATGTTTGGCCCTTTGAATTTACTCCCTAGACACAGCAGCAATTGGTAAACACTCTTAGGATGTCCTGATTGAACGTTTAAAGGTTCAGCCATGCTTTTAACTTATCTATGGGATAATTTTGTCTTTCATTGGAGAACTTGAGTGACCAGTTCTCAGCTTTCACTAAGTAAAATCTTGGAGGAATCTTTTCTCTTCAAGTATGCATATTAATTTGCCTCTTGTTAATGACTACTTTAGCAGTATTACATTTAGACCTGTTACATTCAGCCTCACTCCTTCACTTGCATCATTTTTTTTCTTCTAATTTATATTCTCTTCTTTGGCAGGGTTAAGTCTCTGCATTCTTTCTGACAAAGCCCAATTTTCAGCTTCTCTTAGTCTTTGTTTGCTTCTAGGAATCTCTCTTCAGACAAGTTTCTTGAGCTGACTTTTCAAAAAGTAAATCTTTTCTTCTTTCAATCGACTTTCCCACAAACACTATCATATGCCAAACCAAAGAGGCCTTTTTAACACTTTTTTTTTTTTTTTCCTGTGAGAGTCAGTGATGGTCTTAGTTGGAAAACAGTCAACTTTCTCTACTTAGATGGTGCCTAGTATCATAGGCTGCTTGCAGATGTGGAAAAAAACCTCTGGCATTTTACTTTAAACTCAGTGCACTCCCGTGTTGAACCCAGCATATGTGCAGGAGAGGCAGCTGGACCCACCTTTCCCAATGTCTGTATAGACGGGGCACATTAGTGGGATTGTGACACTTTTATCTATCAGCTATTAGATAAATCAGCTATTAGATAAAAGTGCTGAAAAGCCCCACTGAAGTGTCCAATCTATACAGACGCTGCAGAGCTGGGTCGAAGTAATGCACTACTGCTTCAGGTGCAGCACATTTTTGGGTTTTTTTGTTTTACATGTCTGTCAGTGCCCATAATGCCTGAACACTTCTTAGGCAGGGTAATGAGATCCCTGTGAAATAGGGAAATTATTGCCAGCAACCCCTCTATTCAAGGATAATCTCTACCACAGTTCAATGATGGATCTTGAGGTGACTTAAGAGTCCAATCCTTGAGCCACAGATCTGCCTGTAGAAGATGCAGATCTTCTGTGAGAGTAGGCTGTAGGTTAGGATTATTTTATTTTCCTTCTTCCATTCTGTCTTCTCTGCTTCAAAGGCATAATGTTTTTACCTTGAAACAGGCTGCCACTTAGCTGAGACTGCAGCACCATTGGAATTGGCCGACAGCCAGTTCCTCCCAGCTACTGATGTTGGCATCTGCTTTCTTGATGTATGCCATCAATATGTCTTCGTAGCATTTTCTCTGGCTACCATGAGATCTTGGTCCATTACTAAGCTGGGGGTAGATTCCCTACATCTACTATATTTTATTTGCCCTACCTCAGAAAGAGGGAGAAGTTGTAAAATGATTGCATCCTCCCTGTTTTAGACTGGTAGGGGCAGAAACTTGTTTTGGGAGTCACGAGTTGGGTATCTGAACACAATGTTCAGTCCAGCAAAGTTGGTGCTTGAACATCACCAATTCAATGCCAGCATAGCTGAGGCATAAAGGAGGAAAGCATTTGCTAACATACAGGAAGTCTGTGGCACAACAATGAATTCAATTAGAGACTCCTGAGGACACAAGGGGAAGTCTAAGTCCAGCAGTAAAGGACAACGACAAGGAATATTTAAAGTATATTGGGAACAAAAAAATTGGCAGAATAGTATTGCTACCTGAAAATGGCAGAATTGTCATTAATAGTACAAAGAAAGCAGAAGAATTCAATAACTATTTTATATGTTTTGTATTTCAGACAAAAGAGAGGCAATTAGCTGTGTTATTCTAAAGGCAGGCAGAAGGCAGGGTAGAGATATACCTTATAGATTAACTAAATGAGAGAAAAGCTTTCATAAGCCTGAGTTCACTTCATCAGATGCTGTGAAAGGATATACGTAGAGCATGAGAAAAAACCATTTCAAGTGGTCATATCCTATGAAGATGAAATATTTCTATTTTAATGGGAACTCAGAAAGATGTTAAACAGCAGCTGCTAAAGGGGATATTTTTTAAATTAGTACATTCAGTAGAGTTGGATTCCAACATTTTAAAAGAGCTGGCTGAGGAGCTTTCTGGATACCCAATGCTGATTTTCAATACGTCTTAGATTTCTGGGAAAGTTTGAAAGTTCAAAACAGTGGAAGAAAGCTAATGTTGTGCTAACATTTAAGATGGGTAAATGTAATGATCAAGATAAATATAGGCATATAGCCTGGCATCAGTCCCAGGGAAAAAATAATGGAATAGCTGATATACAACTCTCTTAATAAGGAATTAAAGATGGATAATATAATCAATGCCTATCAGCACAGGATTATAGAAAATAGATCTTGTCAAATGAATTTGGTGTCTTTTTTAATGAGGTTATAAAGGTGTGGCTGTTAAAGGTGATACAATAGGCTTCTGTAAAGCATTTGACATGCTGATTAAGGTTTAACATAGTACAAACTCAGCACACATTAAATTAATGAAAAAATGGCATACTGATAGATTTCAAAATTGAATTGGGGAATCATCCTTGTGTTACTAGCAGAAGCCCATGGGGTTTGGTTTTTGACCTGATGTTTCCCAAGGGCCTTGTTAGGGCCTTGTTACACTTTATACTATGAACTGCACAAATGTTGATTGGTATTAGTGCTACTTGAGTTTGGAGTAGATACATGTTCAGGCTGCCACGTGCATGGAGAACTAAAAGTTCCCCTTTCCTACCATTCTTGTGGTCGGGTTAGAGTAAATCAACAGATTCTCCCCCTCAGGGGCTTTCCTTCCATGCCTTGGATGCTGAGAGAATAAAGAGAGATGTTAAACCTTGAAGGATCATGCAATTGATCACCCGGCTCTTAAACAAAATGAAAATTGGTTTTATTTAGTTTCCCGGTTACAAACACGTCTGCAGCCATTTTTTTCACAGCACGGGGATCCACTTCTCCTTTTTTTTTACAATACCATCAGAGGTTATATTCTGACCTCTCCTCCTGTTTCTTCTTTTCTTCACAGGCCTCTGCTGTCTATCCCAGTCCTCCTCCGAACTCCCTCCTTCCGACTCACCAGGTAAATGCCTGCCACTCGTTTCTCTGTGAGCGCAGGGATCGTGCTGAGGTTCATCTTACCCAGCATGAGAGGCTCCATTGCTCTTCCTCTCAGTCTCGGTTGTGCTCAGTGGTGCTGGCCTCTCTTTCCTCCTCTGCTTCTTCATGTGCCCCCGGGGGCAATCTGCCACCCCAAAGTTCTCCCCTGTTGTAGCCCCCCTAGAACCTAATCTACTGTGCCCATGTCCCCAGTGTGAAACACGGCACAGCTGTGCCTTGTACCACCATCTGTGCCCTTTCTGTGACCTGGCTCCTGCCCTCCTACTTGGGGAAGAAGCCCAGCTAAGGAACAGGGTCGAATACCACCCTGTAACAATCCTCCACCAGCTCAGAGCAGATACAGGGGGGAGAAACCAGCTTACCCCCCTCCCCCCCCCCCCAGTGCCCTAGCTAAGTCCAGCTTCCCACATAGCTTTTTTCCTACAGTCCCAACCAGAATGAAGCAGGAATGGCTGGGACAGCAGTTAACAGATCTTCTCAACCCCTTCCTAAGGCCAGAGGCAAAAGTAAGGATAGTGGAGGGGGAATAGGAAGGCAGGGGATCTGCAGCTGAGCAGGAAGTGGAAGAGAAGGGTTCTTGATGGGGAAGGAAGAGCAGGGTGGGGCAGGGCGGGGTGGGGGGCAGGAGGGATAGGGGTTCTTACCTGATTCGGCAATTTAAGTCCTTAGTTTCTGCTTCTGTGGCATGATGTGCTGACTGGGAGGGTGTATGACTGGGAGCAGGGCTGCAGCAACCACAGCAGTACTGCTCACTGCTCCTATACTCTCCTTTTTAAAATCCTGGATTTGCCATGTACAAACTCAGTTTCAGTTCTGGACCACAAAGTACAAATACCGTGCAAAGCTTATTTTAAAAAAAATAAACATATAGCAATCTTCTATGCCTACAAAATTGTGCATTTTTTAAAATACTACCCAGAGGGGTCCATTTCCTCCAGTTTTTTATATTTAAAAAAAAAAAAATCTTAAGTACTTTACTGGGCGGTATAGTTATTATAACGCTTTAAAACACACAAGCTCTAAGGGACATATTCACATATGCCAGCTGCTGGCTTGAACTGCTCAGTGCAACTGCAGTAACGAGGTCCAGTAATGTGCACATTGATGAGAAAACTGTAGAGCAAACAGAAGCGCAGCAGTCCTTTTTACTTGGAATTCTTCAGATACACAAAGCTGAAAGTGCCTCTTTTGCTTTGACATTATCTAAAGGTTCAATCTACAATATGCTGATTCTATCATAATACAGAAAATTGGTTAATTCCCTCTGGGAATTTACAATAAATATAATTCTCCACCTTGAACTGCTCTTGCTTCTTCCTTTGATTGGATGATGCTATCTCCTTTTTTCTTAAGTGAGGGACAAAGAAAATGTTTCATAGTGGAGCACATACATTTCTATAAAATCTACACATTTTATGTGCATACTTTACACTGTGTCTATAAATATTGACATCTGAAAATAATTAGAGTTGGGCCCTGTTCCAAATCCAAGCTGCTAGTACCTGGACAGACCATTCTCGTCTGAAAATGTCTAGTAAAATTATTTTGAATTCCACTCCCTCCTGCCAGAATTGTGGTTCCTTTTCTGGCCTTTTCATTCCCCAGAGTGCAGTGCTCAGAAAGAGGACTTGACTGTAATTCCAAGAGTGAGATCATAATATTGGCTCTGATTTCAGTATCCCTCTCATATCTGCACCTAGGGGGCATTATTAACTAAAGTGACCCACCACTGCACTCTATATGCCTAGCTAGGAAGAAGGTTCCTGATAGCACAGGGAAGACCCAATTACTGAAAACTGAAGCTAGTAAAATTCTGATTAGAAAAGATATATTTATTAAAGGAAAGGTGAGACAATTTACTAAGGAGTGTGTGCTTGATTCCCTAAGTCAAGACATGATGTCTTTCTGAAAGAGAGAAGATAGCTTTGATAGTGGATTGGGGCTTGTTGCAGGAACTACTGTCTGTGGTGCGATGGTATGAAAGAGGTCAGAATGTACCTTAAAATCAACGAGTCTGTGAACTTCCCAGATTTCAGCACACCTGATGGTAACAGTTATCTAAAAGCCATGTAGGTGACAATATCTCTATTAACAGTGCACCAACAATTCCCTACATCTACTATACTTTATTTGCCCCACCTCAGAGAGAGGGAGAAGTTGTAAAATGATTACATCCTTCCTGTTTTAGCCTGGTAGGGACAGAAACACTCCATGGTGAAACTTGTTGCTTAAATATATGTTGAACCTTTGGGAGTTGTGACACGAGCTAGAAAGACCACAGCAAAGACAGTCAACAGTAGGACTGGGCAAAACTTCAGTACCCGATTCGATTTGGAGGAGATTTGGCCTGATTCAATGAATGAATCTCTGAATCTGAATCGAATCAGGAGACCTATTAAAAGGTCCAAATCAGATTGGAAGCCTCAAAATTGATTCAGAGAGATTCAGTGCTGATTCAGAGATTTGGCCATAGACTATACAGGCAGCAGTCCTCAATGACACTGGACACAGCTGCCTCCAGCTGGTAAGTCTGTTGTGGTGGGCAGAGGGGGGAGAGAAGGGGCGTGGGGGGGCAGATCATTGCCACCACAGCAAGGGAGGGATTGGGGCTGGAGCTGGGGCTGGGGCAAGTTGCCCAGATGGGCCGGGGGGGGGGGGGGGGCACGGGGCTCGGGGAGTGGGGTTCCCGCCACTGTGTGTTGCCACGTGTCTCTGGTCCAGGAGCTACTATTTCAGTGGTTCCTCCGGCAGCTCTTGCCACTGGTCTGAGAAGGCATGGGAGTGGGCATGTACCCCCAGATCTGCATGAGATGGGCTGGGCCAGGCTGTGGTCTGGGAGGCTAGCTCCACCTGCCCGCTGCCGGAGCACAGCCCTGGCTCCACCCACACTGCAGAGCACAGCCCAGCAGTGGGGGCTTGCCACCCAGAGCACAGCGCTGGCTCCACCTGCCCTCCAGAGACAGACCTTATAATTCCCCAAGGTCCCTGCTGCTGGCCCTGCCCTGATCTGGGTGCACGCGCCCATCCCCATGCCCTGCCACTGCTTGCCAAGCCGGGGCGGGGTGGCACGAAGCTGCGGCTTGTCCAGGAGGTGCAGGGAGCCTGCTAAGTCTGTTGCAGTGGGCAGTGGGAGGAGGGAAGAGAGGGAGGAGGGGTGAGAAGGTGCACTGTCCTGCACCTTCTCACCCCAGCTGGATGAGTGGCAGGAGGGCATAGCCCCTGATCCCAGAGCCTTCAGCTGCCCATCTGGAGTGCAGCTAGGTCCAGTCCACCCTGCGCAGATCCAGGGGCACATGCCTGCTCCCATGGCCTCTCGGATTGGCAGGAAGAGTCACTGGAGGAGCAACTCCTGGACTGGCAGTGCACAGTGGTGGGAGTCCCTGCCCCTCCACCTCAGTTGGGCAGCTTTTCAGAGCTCCAGCTCCAATTCCTCCCTTGCTGTGAGGGCATTGATCTGTGCCCCCCTGCCCCTTCCCTCCCCCTTTGCCCACCACAACAGACTTACCAGCTAGAGGCAGCTGTGTCCAGCACCATTGAGGACTGCTGCCTGTAGAGTCTATGGCCAAATCTCCACTACATCTCCAGATCTGAATCAGCTGAATCAAATCAGGACCATGATTCAAGTCATTGAATCAAATTACTGTCCCTCTGAATTGGCCCAATCCAAATCCAAAGCAAATACTTGCTGCTTCGCACAAGCCTAGTCAACAGGTGAACAAGTCTTGACTTGGACTAGTATGCAGTAAGGGCTAGATGCAGAAGAAGAGTCCCCTCTGGAAGTGACCTGATAGGTGTTACCTTCTTGGCTGTCATTGTTCTCCAGAGAACATACTCGAAAATGGTGGAACAGATTCACAGCTGGTGTAAATGCCACTGAAGTCAATAAAGTGGGAATCTGGCTCAGCACTGGACACCATTGTGTACCACAATGCTTACAGGCTGATGCAAAGACAGCCATTATGGAATCATTTTCATAAAGATTTATTAGTACAGGAAATTATTTTTGGAGGCTGAGAACAAAATTATCTGGACTGTAACTCTGAATGTAGTGATGTGCACTGGGATGTACTGGCACCATGTAGCTTCAGAAAATATTGTTTTGTCATTTAGCTTGGTTTCTAAGTGCTTTGCAGGACTTGCAAGAATTGCACCACACAAGGATGCTCTTGTTGCAATTGTAAGAACTGTGATTCTTGGAAAATTGATTTCTTCTGAGAATTTGAAACATTCTTCTATCAATACTTTAGTCATTTATTTAATTTTCAGTAAAACAGATTTTTGCAAAGCCCAAAGGAAGTTGCTCTTCCAAATATTTTTTTTTTGCCACTTTATGAGCAATTAGTTTTCTTTGCCTCCAGAGTAACAATTGTTGTTGCTGATTGTCCTCATTATTAATGAGACTAAATAATAAAACACTTACTTTATGTTAGCATACATAAAAATAACAGGCCAGACAAAGACCATGCTTGCCAAAGTAAGGTATGCAATTAGGCTGACTGTCAATTTTACGCAAGTTTTATAAATGTGCGGGGAAGCGTTGTGTTTATGCCTGGTGTGCACACACTCGTGTGCACGCGTACACACACACACACGCTGAGACTAAGACTAATGATGTCTGGTCTCATTCTTCTAGGTCATCCATTCCTAATTGCAATACAGTCCATAGTATTCTGTCACCCCCCCAGAAAGGAAGGGCAGCTAATTTCCACTAGGAGAGAAAAGGTCAGAATTTCATTCCCATACTTCTGTTCTGTGCTTTGTATCCTTCCCTTGTAAAATGGGGCTGAAAGTTCCTACCTTCAATCTTGATGAACTTAGGTTTTAGTTCAATGCATTGTAAGATGTGCTTGAAACATTAGGCTAGTCACCTCCCCTGTCTGTGCCTTGGTTGTCCTGTCTATGCAAGGGAGATTAATGTTAGAGGTGGGCAACAGTTTTGGTTTTTTTTGAATGGGCAGTAAATTCACCAAAAAAAAGACTGAAAGTGCTCACAAAACTAAGTCAAACTGAACAATTAGTTCCAGCTGAAATATACAGATCAAATTTTGGAAATGTTGAGTTGTTACGTTTTGACATTTTCAGTGAGAAATGTTTCATTTGCAAAATACTGGAACATTCCATGTAGCATTTGAAATAAAAAGTTTTAACTTTTCATTTTAAAACAGCATTTTTTATTTAAAAATCACTCCAAATGTTTTTTGAATGGAAAAAAAAAAATAGGAGAACATTTTTGAAAATGGTTAATCTACCTCCTAGTGAAAAAATATTTTTGGGAAATAAAACATTTTGGGGTCACCATAAATTGTTTTTAGTTTTCTATCTATCTATCTATCTATCTATCTATCTATCTATCTATCTATCTAGTAAAAAAAACCCAACCTTGAACCAATTTTTCTCTAATTTTTTCCTACAGTCACTGAACTAAAAAGATTCATTATTCACCCGGCTTGAGCAAAGATGCTTAACTCCTCTATAAAGCATTCTGTGAGATGTATATAAAAGATACTCTATGAGGTAGATATTATAATCTGTAAAGTGCTTTCTGATCCTCAGGTGTAAGGTGCTACAGGCATGCATATTTTGTTACAAATCTACTTGAGTGATGGTGAGCAATTGAGCTGAAGTCCCATTATTTCATTCATGTAATACCATTTAGGCATTATAGGGGTAATCAACTACAACATTATCTACCATATGTGTGTATAATGAGATGCACTTTACAAATAGCTTGGTCCATAATTCTGCATTCTTATTGTGTCAGGATTTTTTATATTAAAAATGTTCTTTCAATTTTTATATTGGAATCTTAAAACAACTAATTTTTGGAGGTTGATTTTTTTCTTTGTTTAGGCAGCATTAAAAAAAAATCCCTTCAGAACTTGACCTCTCTGTCAAATGAATCAAAAACAACTCCATTGAAGTCAATATGGTGACCTATGTTTAAATGAGGACAGAAGCAGCATGGTTAATTTGTGGATTAAGGTGATCCTTCCCAACTGCACAATAGTTCAATGACAGCTTTTAATGAAAGCACATGTAGTGCATTATTTTTGTTAGGCCAGTCCTTTTTGTTAAGGACAGACTTTGTTAAATTGGAAACACTTAGGGTCAGTTCTAAATCATTCTCAGAGGCATTCATCTGAGGTGTAGGTAGAATTCAAGTGCCTCATTCCCATAAAGTGATTCAGATTGGTCCTGCTCCAGTACTCACAAAGCCACTTAGGTTTGTAGAATTATTAGTTGCCTCTATTTGGCCTTCATATTTTCCTGAGGTGATTAGACTTGTGTGTGTGCTCAGAAATAATCCAGATTAAACTCCCATGGGTGCTAATTCCTGCCTAGACTCTGATGCAATCCACAAAGACATCAGGAAGCACCTAAAATCCATTTGTGTCCCTGATCTATTAGGCTTCTGCAAAGCATGCTATATACCTTATCAATACTGAATGCATTGAATTGAATGCAAAGTGCAGTATCAACAGTTGTTCTTGCTTGGGAATATTGCCCAGCCCTTGTATAACATCTTAGTGTTTAGTGTTGGTGGTGCCCACATTTTAAATAATAGTGTAGTAGTTACAGTGCTTTTTCAGGAAATTAAAAATGTGGGTCTTAAGTGATGCTCAGCCTGAGAGTACTCAACCTACATCTTCTGCTAACCACCACCAGAGTGCCTTAACTGCTAAACTATATAATAATCTTGGTGGAGTAAACTTCTATTCCTCCTGTTGATGCTAGGTCACAGGGCAGCCAGAAGTACAACATTTAGAGGGCCAGAAGAAGAATGAATGAGAGAGAACCTAACTCTACCCCCCAGTGATGAGGTCAGCCCCTGGGAAGGGATACATACAATTGTGTTCCCAATCTTGGAGCACTTTATGCATTTTCCATAAAGCAGTCCTTGGACAGAAAACAGAAATTTGCCTAGCAGCAAGGATTAGAACACAGGACTGCTCCTTCAAAGGAAACACCCATCTTATAGGGCTACAAAGTCAATCTTGCTTTCTTCCTGGGCCTGTGATTCTTAATTTTCCAGTGGCCCAGCTTTAAAAGAAAATTTGGATGGTGCTTCCACCTAGACTATTCTATAGCCTCGTAGTTAGGGCACCTTCCTAAGAAGTGGGATATGTGTTATTGAACCCCTTGCATGCTGAAAACAGACAACATGCCAGGGCTCCCATTCCTTGTGTAAATGATCTAATCACAAGTGACTGGGATAAAGGTGTGTGATATCATCACCACCCCTAGCCACACAGTATAATGAGACTAGCTGTGGGTGCTACACCGTGTACTGAATTCAATACACTCCACATGCACTAAGCTTCCTGGCCAAGTCGGTACCTTCCCTTTAGGCCCTTTGAATCTTAGGACGAGGGCAGCGGGATAGGCATAGTCCCATGCAGGAAGCTGAACTCATAGGTGTGTTTGTGCAAGTTAAGAGACATGGCATATGGCTCACAAACAAGATTCTCTCTCAGAATAGAAAGAGCACTGTATTTTTCTCTTTTTCTTGAGAATTTTTTCATACATAGGTTACATATCTGCTCATTGATCTTGTGAGAAGTAATGTTATTTGGGCTGGAGGGCCACTGAGCTGCTGCAGGTGACATCAGCATCACCATTTCTGATGACTCAGGTACCCTAGATCTGAGGGGGAGCAGGAGGTCAGACATACCTTATAGCCTAGTATTTCCTATTTCATAACTGTAGATGCCTTCCTGCTGAGAATTAGGGCTCTGGGCTATCCTCTGGAGCTTGCTAACTGTCCCCATTGTATCTATTTGGAGCATAGGTGCCTAACTCTATCAAATAGAATTACCTTCTTGGGGCAGGGCACCTACTACTTTGGTATCACAATACCTAAGGAGAGCCACCTTCAAAAATAATTTGGATTTGGTACTTATCCAGCATTCTAGATCATGCATGGCCTTCTTTTGGAGCAGTAACATAACTGGGGGGAGTAGGCAGGGCACCAGCCCCAGGCAGCAACTCTGAGGGGGCGCCAGAATACCCCCTCCCCCCTTCCCCAGGAATCTTTGCTATGGCAGAGGCAGACCTCCACTGCCTGACCATAGGAGCCAGGCATAGCAGTCCCATACCCAGCACTGTATCTGTGGGGTAGGAAATGATGTTAGCAGAATGATGCTCCGCAACTGGGGAGTCTTTGCCACAGCAGACACAACCCTGCACCCAACAGTTCATCTGTGGGAAGGAGGTAGAGCAAAAGGGACACCGGGGCAGCTCCCAAGTAATCCATGCTCCAGGACAGCTGTTGCCTGAGCCAGTGCTGCTACAGAAGGAGCAGCAGCAGTGGTGGTGGCAGTGACAGCAGCAGCAGTAGCAGCAGCTGCAACAGCTGCCTTCGGTGTGCAAAGAAGAAGGTCAGGTAAGACTTCCCTTCTCCTCCCACCCTACTGTACAGTCATATGCATACCATACTCCCTCTCTTCTCCCTCCTCCCCTCCCTCTTCCCACTCTGGGTACTAAAATGAGTTCTCTGCACCTCTTTGTTGGAGTTCCTACATCTTGTTGTTACTCTTATGTTTTCATGCTTGCTTTATAGCAAGGGTGGGCAAAATACGGCCTGTGGGACAGATCTGGCTCACCAAGGGATTTTATCCAGCTTGTGGCAGGTCCCTCAGCCCTGCCCAGCCCTAGTGCAGGGAGGGCAGTCCAGGCTGTGGTCCATGTGGCCAGTCCCACTGCACCCAGGTGCACAGCGGGGCTGGGGTGGCATGGCACCTGGATTCCACTTCTTGGCATTCCCAGTGGTAGCAGCTCCTTTTGGCTGCTGCTATCAATGTTGTTGCCACCGCTGGACCTGATCCTGCTGCCTGGGTACTCCAGCCCATCTGCCCTACACTCACCGCTGCGGGCGCCGGATGGAATGTGTGGGGAGGAGACCAGTATGGACCTCAGAGGGCAAGGCATGTTCAACTGGATGGATAGGATGGGGCCATGGGTGGGCAGTGAGTTGTGTCTGGGAGCAGGATGGGTAGGCAGGAAGTGACATCCAGGAGTGGGATGGGCAAGCAGGACCAGGGCTGGGGCAGAACTGTGATCCACTCTCCGCATGACAGATCATGACCAGTCGAAACCAGGAGGGGGGTGGACCATACACCAATGACCCAGACCCTGCTGCCTTTGCCTTAGCACAAACACACATGGGCAGACCTAGTGTAGTGTGACTGGGGAGTGGTGCAGCCCAGCAGCCAGGAGAGGACCTGATGGATTGTAACTGGATTAGGCTGCCCTGCATTGCTGGGTTGCACCGCTCTGCAGTCTTACTACACCGGGGCTGCCCGCATGCATCTGTGCTGGGGCAGGGGCGGTGGGGCCTAGGTCACAGGCATACATTTCACCCCCATCCTGGGTCAGGACGGTGATGATCTGTCATACAGGGAGCAGATCACAGCTCTGCCCCAGCCCTGGGCCCATGCTGTCACCACCTTGCAATCCCAGCCCCAGTCATCCCACTCCTAGATGCTGTTCCTTCCCTGCCTTTGGCCCCATCCCATCTGCCCAGCAGATCATGTTCTCATCCCCTCCCCACAAGAGCCACATAAGGAGTTCTGTTGAACTGTTGCAGGTGGGGGCGTGATGCTGATGTAGCCTACAACAGCTCACCAAAACTCCCTAAGTGGCCCTCCAGCCCAAATAACTGCCAGCCCCTGTTTTATAGCATTACTTCTCAC
Organism: Alligator mississippiensis; assembly: GCF_030867095.1. Taxonomy (NCBI): domain Eukaryota; kingdom Metazoa; phylum Chordata; order Crocodylia; family Alligatoridae; genus Alligator; species Alligator mississippiensis. The sequence continues at coordinate 136,772,954 of NC_081825.1, read as the reverse complement.
AGTATCAAGGAGCAGATATGTAACCTGTGTATGAAAAAGATTCTAAAGAAAAAAAGAGAAATATGGTGTTCTTTCTATTCTAACAGAAAATCTTGTTTGGGAGCCATATGCCATGACTCTGAGCTTACACAAACACACCTATGAGTTCAGCTTCCTGCATGGTACTGCACCTACAGCAATCAATGGGATTACTTTTCTGTGTGAAGTTACTTGCATGCAAAATGGTTGTAGGCTTGGGATACTTTAGATGTTTCAATCCAGACTCAAAGCTAGAATGGATATACATTTGGCACGGCTGAAAAAAGAAAAGTGGGGTTGAGGGGAAAGGTAGTGGTTGGAGAATCTTATTCTACTCCCTTATCTTAATCTAGCAAGGAGGAGAAAACAGCCCCTCATGCCATATACAAAAAAGTTGCAGCTATGACATGATTCACTTACTCTGGACACATTCAAGATGTGCTTGGATTATTATCTTGCTGGGGTCCTCTGATCTCAGTTGACTTCCTTGGGCAGGGTCCTGGACTAATGATCTAACAAGGTCCCTTCTAGTCCTAATATCTATGAAATCTATGACATGGCATGAGTCCATGAACAATAGAGGAGAAACAAGGAAGCTGAACTTCAGATTCACGAGAGAGCTTCAAACTGCAGAATAAATTATCTTGTAATTCCACCTTTAAATTGTCCACGGGCCTGGGGAAATTTTGGACTCACTAAACATCTCTATATGAGATACCTTACTGTGCAGCAGATTAATCTGTTGTACAGTAAAGTGTCACTGTCTACAAATGTGTGGCAAGTTGGGCTCAATAGACTAATTTGTTGCACTACTGGATAGTCCTGTCAGGTACAAGTGGTATCCAGCAATGCAATGAATTACTGTGCCTAAATGAATGTATAGATGGTGACAGAGGATTAGTTTATTCTGGCTTAAATTGAGCTTCAGTATATTCAGGCACAATAATTGCACATGTAGATGTACCCACTGATCCTTAAAAGTGTAACCTGGATTGACATGGCTGGATTCAGCCAGTTAGGCAGCAGAGTTCTTAATATAATTGTCAAAGGGAAGGTGCCACACAGTAACTAGACATTTGAAAGTGTTGATAATGAATCATATACCACTGTTTATGACATATCACCCCTCCCTCAAACTTATATGGAATATCCTCAAAAAATTGCAACCCATACTAGAAGGCAATCCGATTCTTAAAGAGATCTTCTCAGAACCACCCATCCTAGCCTTCAAACAAGCACTGAACCTCGCTAACCTCATCACCAGAGGCAAACTCCCTATGGCCCAAAACCCACTGAATGGATCCAGACCGTGCCAAGACAAGAAATGTAAAACCTGCCAACGTATCTCCACCCCCACCCCACAATTACTACACCCCACAACAGAACCACCAGCATTCCTGGATCTTACAGCTGCACCTCCAGAAATGTAATATATCTCATCCAATGCACCAAATGCCCTGATGGAAAATACATAGGAGAGACCAAACAATAACTATGCACCAGAATGAATGCACACCAGAAATCTATTAAAGATAAGAATACCCAATTACCTGTGGGGACACATTACTTGCAAGAAAACCACTCTCTCTCCCATCTCTTGCTTCTAATCCTCAAAGGGAATTTACAAAACGCTTTTCATAGACGAGTCTGTGAACTTCACTTCATCAACCTCCTGGATATAAAAAAATCATGGACTAAATATAGAGATTGGATTTATAACACATTACAACCTCATTAACATATTACTCCCCAGGTACCTTTCCACTACTTACCAGCCACGTTCATTCCCCTCCCCCCACCTCCAGCCTGTCTCACTGACTGACTCCTCTATTTACATCTTCACTGACTGGCTTTTTTGCATGTATATCAGCCTCTGGTGTCTGTACTACTCATTCCATCCAGGAAGAGCACACACTGACTGTAGATGCTTCCTTAGCCTAACAAAGGGTATTTAAACCCTAAAGCTTGATAAGGAGAATTTTTCCAGCTATCTGAGTTGGTCTAATAAAAGATATCAAATTTACCCAAAAAACCTTGTCTGCCTATGTCCTTAGATCAAACGCGGCTACAACCTACACCCCTGATAATGATTTGTGGATTTTAAGGCCAGAAGGGACCATTATGATCACCTTGTGTGACCTCCTACATATTGCAAGTTATAGAACCTCTGCCAATAATTATTCCACCAGCTGGCAAGTTGTGGTACAACTGCAAAACCAGTCATGGCTCCTGGCATAGCTGCTCCTATAGTCAATACAATATGAAAAGTATCTTCATGGTTTTGATTTTCATTACTAATTCAATTTTCTTGCCCAGGTTTCTTAAGTTTGGAGAAGACTGGACTTCCATATTTAGAGTACCTGAGAGTAACATTTTAAAACTTATTCCATTTTGAAGTCCTAATCCACAGCCTACTGAGTTTGTACATTTCCTTAGGCATGTATTCACTTGTATTTTACAGGAAATGATACAAAATAAACACAAATATATATTAATAAAAGGCCTTTGTGTGTGTGCGTGTCAGCACCATACCTCCAAGACCATGATACCTAAAGACATGAAACTTTGCATGCATACTAAGGGGACCCTGGGGTCATGCACCTGGGTGCTATTTTTTTTTTTTATTTGGCTCAAAAAAAAATTCACTGATTTTTTGATCTATACTGCATAACCCCCTGTGAAAGGTCAGCCCTAGGAAGCAGAATAAATTTGCATGTGCAAAACATTCTTTAGCTAAGCTCAAAGCTCCTGGCCAAGGTCAACTGGTACAACTGGAGAATGCTCTACATTTAGGAGTATTTCCCTAAGGGCTGTGGTTGGGATTGGTTAACAGGACCTGGGAGCACCTGCAGGTGGAGTGAGGGATTAGGGAAGGTCCAGGGAGAAGACCGTATTGGGCCTTCTCAGAGACTGATTAGGGGGTATGAGAAGCATTCCCTGTAAGGCAATCTACAAAAAGCAAACTTGCCAAAAATCGACTTGCAAAAGCTGCATCCAGAGCACCTGAGACTTCAGAGCAGCAAGTTGCAAGACGACAAACAAACAGAGAAGCAATGGCTGCATCCAGGGGAACTGAGACTCCTGCACAGCAAGTTGCAAGCAGAGCAGCAATGGCTGCAGCTGGGAACCAACCCTGGAGGGAAAAAGCAAACTCTGCATTCTTCTACAATACAGCCTTGAATTATGGTTCTGATCCATTAGTTGCAATTGGCTCAGTGGGGTCTTCTTGCAGCCACTGCCTTGCAATGAGATGGAAAGGAGAAGCTCCAGGGATATGCTGCAATAGTGGCAAGGTTCAACTGCCCCAAATGAATGATTCTCCTGAGCCCCTTCATACATTGTTGACAGGCAACACTCCAGATGCATGTAATTTCCAAAGCAACATTAGAAGATACAACTCATGCTTCCAAATGACTTGTGGTGCCAAAAGATAAGACATCAAAGAATCTGGCTACATGCCCACATTTAAAGTGCAGGGCCAGGCTTATCATTGGATTGGCAGTCTGATGCCACTCCCAAATGAAGAGCCCAAATCCCTGCAGATTTACTTCATGGGTGACGATAACAAGGAGTAACGACCATAAGTTGATGGAGAGTAGATTCTGGCTAGATATCAGGAAGCACTACTTCACAGTCAGGGTGGCTAGGATCTGGAACCAACTTCCAAGGGAAGTGGTGCTCACTCCTACCATGGGGGTCTTTAAAAGGAGGCTAGATAGACACCTTGTCGGGGTCATTTGACCCCAGCATTCTTTCCTGCCATGGCAGGGGGTCAGACTTGATGATCTGCTCAGGTCCCTTCTGACCCTACCAACTATGAAACAAAGCAGGCTGAACACCATTGCAACAGTGTCATTCAAACCAACCTGCGGGTGGTGTTGCAGTTGCAAGACATGCTTCACAAGGAAAACAACTATGTTCACAGTTTCAAGTGTGCCATGGAGAAGATGACTCCAGAGTACAATGTTGTCATTCATGCAGACAAAACTCCAGCTGGTGAGCCAGTCATTCCACATGGAACCAAAGCTGATGAACTGCAGGCTGCCTCAAAGCTTCATACATTTGGAAAACCATTCAGCAACTCAGCCTCATGACCAACATGTGAATGCATCTAATAGGCAATGCATCTGCTGGAGAGTTTGCTGCAAACCTGCTCAAACTGGGAAATGGGACCATGGTATCTGAGAATCAAGATGGAACTATCTCAGTGAACAGCATTGGGAAAACAGTTATGACACTTCAAGACCTGAAAGAGGCAGTTTTTCCAAATGTTGCACATCACTTTCATGACCACTAGTGGCTATGCCAAAGATTCATCCTGGCACCAAAAAATTATGCGGTCAATACCATAAACAAAGACCTTCTTTCTCAATTGCCTGGCACTGTGCAAAAATACACGTCAGTGGACACTGTCCTAGACACCAATGAGGCAGTCAACTACCCAAAAGAATTTCTCAACTCTCTCAAACCACGAGGTGTGCCTTTACATAATCTGGAGCTCAAGATTGGTGCATGCATCATTCTTCTCAGGAATCTGGACCCACCAGTACTCTGCAATGGAACATGATTAGCTGTCAAGAAGCTCATGCCACATGTCATTGAAGCCACCATCATGACTGGTGGCCATGAAGTGGGACAGGATGTCTTCATTCCATGCATTCCAAACATTCCCTCTGACCTGCTGTTTCTATTTGAACATCTCCAGTTCCCAATCCACCTCAGTTTGCCATGAGCATAAACAAGGAACAGGGACAATCACTCAAAGTTGTTGGCCTCAACCTGCAAATCCCATGCTTTACTCATGGCCAACTCTACGTTGGTTGTTCCAGAGTTGGCAGTGGCAAAAATCTTTTCATCTTGGCACCAGGTGGCAAAACATGCAACATTGTCTATCCTGAAGCTCTACATGGATAAAAATGTCAAACACCGTCATAAACTGGATAGAAAAATGTGGCATGAAATCCTCAATGCTATGCTAAAGTCTTACAAAGTAAATAAATAATTCTACCTCACAATTCAGTTGTTTAATACATTTATATGTTCAACTTTTATAGGTTTTTGGTATGACCAAAAGCTCACAGTGTCAAGCTGTATCACACAAGTAAAATAGGGCACACAATTAAACACATACACACAGTTTATTACTAGAGGGAAATAAGATAGAATGAAAATATTTTATTTATAAAACATTAAAATTTGAATACTGCAACCCGTGTGAAGCTGGGTACTTTGGCTAGTTACAGAATGAAACAACAGAAAAAGAATCATACCTACAATGTTAAAGAATCCTGGTATACAAATCTGGTAATTTGGTGACAGTGCAACAACCAATAATGTATTAGAAGCACATTACTGATTAAAAATCCTTCTTAACACTAGTAATAGTTACTGTGTACACATAAGCAATAAATTAATCCCTGTCACCAATCCCTTATAATTAACCTTAATGAACTGAATTGTCTTTCTGTCATATATGCCCAAACATCGCCTGAAGATACAACCCCCTCCCCCCCCACACACACACAAATAAACACAACCCACCCAGACTTAATAGAAGGGCTTTCACATAGATAATTTGAAGTTGATAACTGGCTTATTTTTCTTTAAATAAATGCATAGTTGTAGTTGACCCAAATGTGAATTTATTGAAATGATCTGCAGGTAGTAGTGCTTTGGCTCCACTTTAACCCTAATTCCTACGTGCAGAAGCTTTAAAAATAATCAAAATTTCACCAAATTTTTCATGAAAACATTTTTTTTGGTATTTTTCAATTACCTGTTATTAGTTCTGAGGCAATTCTAACTGGTAAATAACATGGAGATTCAAGTACTCATTAATAGAGCTGGATTTGCAAAGCAAATGGCAGTAATCAAGTTCTGTTTGCCTGTTGACATCAATGATAGTAGAGGTATTGGCCAAGGCTGAGTGCTTTTGGAACTGGCTTCCTCAACTGCTTCATATTTGATGCTAGAAGCTGTAAATTTAACATGAAAAATGTCCAGCCTTCCTTAAGTCCTGGGTTTTCATTAACAATGCATATTACAGAGACCTTTTACAGATAGACAGGCTTATGTTAGAATTCCATAAAATTTCCAAGATATTATTTGCCCTCCTCCACTGAAAATGACATTTACAGATACTTGCTCTTGTGATAAAAAAGCACCAAGGGCTAATGCTGAATTGTTACTCATCAAGCATAAGAGAAAAAAATAAATGCCAGCAAGGCTATTATTGGTGGAATGCCCTAGCAGGGACCAAACAGTTTTGAGTAGCCTTGACTAGGAACTCTGCACAGGCTAATATCCATAGTGTTGCTGATCCCAACACATCCTCTTCTGCATCCCCTGCTCTCTTGGGTAAGGTAGATCTCAGAACTCTGGGGGAATTTTTTTGGAGACCTACAGCTTTCTCTGAGGTACAAGGACTTGAGTTAAAAATGACCCAGAGCAGGTGGAGGTACCACTTCCCTGCTGCTGCTTGAACAAAAGGAATTGCACCACTGAAAATGGGGCCTGGGGTGGTGTGGGCACCCAGGCGCATGGTTGACATTCTAGAGGTTGCAAGTTTGAGGCTGTAGTAGAAGCAGTTACAGTATAGCCTTGTCAGATTCCAGCAAATCTGTGAATTCTGCTAAATACCTGTTTACACAAGGCCACTGAAGGTCCCTTCTTCACAATTACTGGAGAGGATTTTCTGGCCACCTGGGTTTAATATTTTGAAGTTTGTGCAGGCCCTATATGCATTTGTAGAGTGTGCTGTGCTGAGGGATGGGAGTGAATCTGCATTCTTGCCTTAAGGGAGAGTAAGAGAACATATAGCCTCACCCCTACCACAAAGTCCCCTCTTGACCTGGCACAGCTCCATGAATCCTCAATGCTGATTTCAAAATGTTTCCGTGCTTGTTGGTCAGAAGCCACTAGGGTAGGAGGAGGCAGTCAGATTGAGGGGTGAAGACTGACTGGCATCAAGAACAGCAACAGGAGACTTGGTACATGTGTGTGGGCAAGGAGTGGACCATTCTCTGACTGTGTGTTACTGATAGTTCTATCCTCTGATATCCCGTAGAGGGAGGAGATAGATGAGAGTGAGACATAAAATAAGGATAATGGGAGACAGGAAGAAGGAAGGAAGCAGAAGTGGAAGAGACTTGAGGAGGAAGAGGAAAAGGGAAAGATGGAAATTGAATTTTCTCAGCTGCCACTACTCTGGCAAAGTGGTTACTCATTGGGTTCTCCCTGCATTTATCCTGCATTTTGCCTTCCTGAAAGTCTGCCTATGGTAAATATTGTCACAAGCTAATGGTAGGGCTAAAGTTTTCTAAACTAGGAAGATAAAGTTAGTCTCCTACATCCCTATTCAGACATCTGGATACCAAGCTTGACTCAACCTTTTTCAGAGCTTATCTGGAGTTTTTGGGTCCTCGACAATAGGCACATCTACACATGCATTAATGCACTGAGGTTTCTGTGCATTAATTTTAGTACCTGCAACTGGCGCTACTGTGCAGTAGCGCTGGCACATCTTTTAAGTAATTCTAATGTGTAGACTAATTCTACTGTGCATTAGCACAATAGCATGGCTTTCACCATGCCACGCTAATGCACAATAGAAGTAATTTACTATGCATTTAACATCTCATGTAGACATGCCCAGTTATGATAATAAGCTTACTTCTCAAGAAAGCAAAAAAGAGAGTTAGGCCCTCAGCTCCCATTTCATTGGGTTGCTGGGGGAATATCTTTCATGTCTTTGATAGTCTCCCACCACAAGCCAATTTATGCTACTATTTGAAAAAAAAAATGGCCAAGTCTGTTGTGCTTTATGTTCGATACTGTGGTGCAACATAGGACAACATTGCAGCTGAAAAAATTCTTATCATCATTGATGCAGGACTGACATAGATGGATGTGTGTAGCATTTACCTTGCAAAGACCATTTTATGTTACTAAGTTTGTACCATACAGTATTTAGTGGTCAAAACTCCTAAGTCTAATAATATTTTGGGTTTGAACAGTTAGAACTAGATCTTCTAGAGTTCCAAGTCCTCATGTAATTTGGGACATCAATAATTTTATGAAAGTCATATGGATTAGAAAATTACTTTTATTCTATTTATTTTCTATTCTATTCTATTTCAGACCTGCTAGAGCAATGGAGACCAACCCTTTTCACAGACATGACACACATTAGCCCTACATGCTCCTTTGATCTTCTTTCCCTATCCAATCTGGTGCTCTGCTTTCTGCTCCCTGACCAATCTACTGTTCTGCTTCCTTTCTGATCTGCTGTTTGGCCTACTTATTTCTGCCCTTTTTGCCACTGTGCTACTGGATCTCTCCCTGGTCTGCTGTATTCCATAACCAGAGGCTGCCCATGTCACTCATGGTGCACATGCCATGGGTTGGCCACTCCTGCATTAGAAGATAATCCCTGTCAGGTTATCATGGCAAAGAAAGTTAATTACCATCAGGTCATGGTTTTCAATTAATTGATCTTCATAGCTTATGCCAGCTAGTGTTATAAAGAAGCATTTGATGCCAACTACACAGGTTCCAAACATTAAATAGAAGTGTATTAGTGAAAAATGCCTGAATGAAAGGGATACAGTAAGTATCCTGTAGTTCTTTCTTGTGCTGTTAATAGTTGCTGTTCAGAGAAAGAAAGAAAGATAAGAAGGAACCTATAGCAATGATATACTCACCTCCCTCTCCTTGATACTTTTGATTTTTGTCAAATCAGACTTGTATGGATTCATGTGACTACTTCAGTCCCATATCTCTACTGAAAAATAGAAAACATGCCAAATATTTCCTTGAAACACAGTGGGCAAGATCACCAGCTGTTATAACTCCAGGCTAGTTGACATCAGATCAAACAGAGAAATCCTGAACAGCCATAGTTGTAAAGGTGTTTGGGTGTTAAAATATGCTGATGGGCACCTAGCAAAAATTTCAAAATCACTTAAGCACCTGGGATTGGGAGTTTTTGAAAGTCCTACTAGGTCCCTATCTGCAACTCTGGGTGCCTAGATACCATTAAACACTTCACCCACTGTCCCAACTCGGTGAAACACTTTAAAGCATGTCAATGGGAGATTTTGGTTGATCACAACTGGGTAAAAACACATACTTGAGGATTTAGGATTCAGCAGGATATTCATACAAGGGTCTACCGAAGCCTAGATGGATTTCTGTAGCCAACAGTTCACAGGAGTGATGTAGCCAGTATTGTATTCACCTTCCTTTGATTCTTGAGGCCACATGATCAAGTGTAAGTTACAGCAGGGTTGACTGGAAATAGATTTTTACATGAAGCTAGAGTTCGGTTGGAACTCTCTCTCCTGGATTCATAGCAAGACTTCTTAACTGCTCTTCTATAACTCCCCTTTCCCCTTACCAGTGATGTATTTAAAAGAAACCTTCTCTAAAATGAAATGTATAAATCATATTACATGTCACTAAACAGATTGACCTACATAAGTCCTGGTCCTGACTTGGGTATTTCCAAATATAATGCATCAACTAAAAGGTATTTTAAAAAACAATGGAAACCACAGTTTATTCCATTACCATTTATTTTTCTTTATTAATGACCACATGGAAAAGGCTCATTTTTAATGGTGATTACCAGAAAACTGAAAACTTGCCAGTCATGCCTGTGTTTATTCTTTATGAAAGAAGTATTTGGAATATACATAGGCTACACAGGTGACTGTGATTTGTAACCAGATGTGTGTCAGCATCTATGCATGTTAAAATAATTTACATAAGCTTGATTAAGAGCATTCTTGCAAACAAGAGTGAATGGTTGCCACTGTGATTAATGACACTTGCTCTGACTAAGTTTCTTCTTTTAGTGCAAAGGAGCATGTAAAGGTTCTCAATGTTTATAGAGTTCTTAGTGTTAGAAATCTCCTTTGATTTTTCTGCCTTTGGGGCTGTAGTGTGTTCACACTTAGTTTACCTGATTCAGGCAGAATGAAATCATCTACTCAAAAATGCACTGAGGACAGGCTGGGCTGTAAGTGGCTATGTGGTTTTAAAAACTATTTATGTACCTTTCCTTCCCCATTCTTCACAATCCTTTTTCCTCTTTTAGGAAGGTTTAGCTTCTTTATCAACATTCTTGTCAGTTTATCTCTTGCTTTTATATATTTTAAAGACGGTTTTCCAAAAAAAATCATCTCATTGCAGGTTTTGCTTTTTCTAAGCTTAACATTCAGAATCACAAAAATCTAAAAATGTCAGTGCTGCTACTGTGCTGAAAATGGATATAATGCATGTTAATGAAGACTTCAAAGGAGAACCAGGTTTTTATTATTTTAGTTTTAAAATGACAGAGCAGGTCTGTTTTCTTGAGTTAATCTGGAAAGCACATTTGAGTTGGATCAACTCATGGAGAAAATGGAAGGAAATATTCCTTTGCAAGCTGAGCATGACTGTTTCTTGTCATCTTATTTTCTGCGAGTATATGAACCCCAGCAACTTTTGCTGGCCATTTTCTTTGGAACAGACTCAAACTCCTGGTGTTTGAAAGTTTCTGTATTCAGAACCATGCCGTCTCACTTTTGCCTTCATGTTTTATGGAGTCTGGAATGAAACTGCTGGCACTGTAAACAAATCGCAAGCACCGTGTAAAATGTAAATATGAACTTTTAAGCTTAGGTGACAATGCAATAAAAGCTCTAACAGTGCAAATAAAGATAAATCCAGTTACAGACACCTTTTAGCTTCTGCCTTAGAATTTCTGATGCATTGTTTGAGGAAGTGAGGACAAATCCAGTTTTTCTATCTTCACTGACACCTGTCTTCCTTCTGCTTGTTTGTATAAGAAGTTTTCTTTTGCTACATTTTACTTCCTTAGATGGTCTTGATATTAGAAACTTTGTTTTTGTTTTTTGCCAGTTGCCCACATTAGTACCTTTGTTCAGATGCTCTCCAGAGATATTTCTCTACACAAGTATGATGCCATTATATTGCTATGGAAAAGAAAGGGAGTGATTTTAACAATCAAATTTGCAGCCTTTCAGCCAGGCCAGGTAATAATAGGCAGTCCATAGCTAATCTGCCCCAGAAACAAGGCAAGAAATTAAACATATAAGTTGCTATTTGTATCCTTTAGTCTGTGGAGAAAGCAAGCTCTTTTCTTGATTCAGCTTACCTTGCTCTCCATCCCAGCCAAGACTCTGCCCCTCATCTGAATCCCCTGTTCCTGTAAGTCTGAGATCTGCATTCCTGCTGGACATGATCTGCCAGTGCAGATTACTATTATAGGCTGTTAAAGAAACTCCTAGTATATTTACTCCAGAGCTATGTATTTTGGTTCAGAAGTGAGCCTTAAATATTTAGCATAGCTGACTTACAGTCTTACTAGCAGGGTGTGTCTACGCATGCATTTACTCCAGCCTAGATTTACTGCGCAATAAGCTACTGCACAGTGGCTGCATCTATATGTGATGCTATTTCACCGTAGCAACATGCTACAGTGACATAGTGCCTAAAAAGAAATGTGTGCAGTATGAGCTGTTACTGCACAATCATTTAGTACTTCCAAAAGAAAGTACTAAATAATGGCACAGTAACAATGGTGCCGTAGCAGCATGGGTAGACACACCCACAGTGTAGGGGTTTTGTGTAGATGTTTTTTGGGTAGATGTCTACACGTGCAGGGCCAGCCCCCCACCATGCCACCACTGCACCCTGAGCTGCTCATGCCTACTGTTTGTGCCCCAGGCAGTGTGCGATGAGCTGTTTGAGCAGGATGGAGGGATCAGTGTGGGGCAAGGGGCTTGGGCAGGCCACCCGTGCTGGTATACACTGCACAACTACAGCCTGGGTCCTAAGGCAATAAAATGTGAGTCATTTGATGCATAAAGGTCATGGTCTTGCGGGCATGGCCAGACTGACAATTGTGGTCATTCATGGCCATTCACTGTGCCCACAAGGCCTTGACCTTTCTGTAGCACTGATGCACCAACTAGTTGTCCCCTTGCTTCTGCATCCCACCTGACAGGGCCTCGTAAATGTAGGTGTTTGAGTGCCTGCCCTGCTTAAACTGGTGCAGCACCTCCACATCACCCCAGAGTGCCACGAGGTTGACAACCTCCTCCTGGCTTCAGTTGGGCCCTGGGTGGAGGGCACAGATGCACGCATGCCAGTGGTGCTAGGCCTGGAGGGGGAGGATTAGGCCATCCTGGGTCCCGCACCAGCTCTTTGAGCCCTGACGTAGCTGTCCCTGTGTTGCTGGCCCTGGGCAGCTACCAGTGGCACCCAGCTCAGGGGCATGGCAAGGGCCTAGCAGCCACGAAGTAGAGGCTATGTCCTGCATCATCTGCAGGCACAGGGCAGCTGCCGGGCCGGCTGTACAGCAGGCTGGTGGTGCTGGCCCTGCTTCATTGAGCTGGCTGGCAGGCCTGGACAGAGGCTGCAGCAGGCTGCTGGCTCCAATGACAGTGGTCTGGAAGCTGTGCATCTGGGTGGGGCCAAGGAGCACTGCTGGGGTGACGGGAGGCAGGCACAGCAGGACTGTGGCCTGCCCAGGGGGACACACAGAACCTACAGTGCCCTCAGGCTTCCTGGTGCATGTGCCCTAGGGCATAAAATGTCTGCAGGCTTTTATAGCCTGAAGATAGGAGCTTCTATAGAGGCAACCAAGCCCTGGAGCCAGGGAGGCTCCCAGGCTGAAGCTGTGGGGCTGGCCTCAGAGTGGCCCCTTAGTGGCTGGGCAGATCTGGCAGTAAATTTTCTACCAGGTCATGTCTACATGTGCGTTACTGCACAGTTACTAATCACACTTAAATTTGTTACCTGCATTTGTAGGTAGCAGATTTAATTGCTGCACAGTGAGCACACAGTTTTTACTGCACAGTAAGCGTGCACACACACACACACACACACACACACACACACACACACACACGTAAATGTGTAAGCTTAGTGCTCAGTAAACTAGACAACCGTGCAGTAACACACCTTGTGTAGACATGCTCACCTTGTAGTGTTGCTCTGTACATTTATAATCTTTAAATTAAAATTAAAATCTTAAATTAAGCTTTCTCTGGTATCCCTTTCCATGGCACTGTATCTTTCCATAAGGCCTCTACTTGAATGACAAGTTCAACTCTTCTAGTTTGTTAAGCAATGTTTTTGTTGTCAGATTTTTGTAGCACTCTGTTCAGTTTATAGGAGTTGGGGAGTGGAGGTGATAGGCTCAAAATCCTACTGTCTCCCCACACCCACAATTGCTTGAAATTCAGAGCTGTCAACCTCTGATTTCTATTTATCAGTGGTCTCATGGTAGCCTTCCCTCCCCCCAGCCAAGATTAGCATCCTGTTGTGATAGACACCAGGCATAAGCCCATTGAGAACCTGTGCTCTGAAAGTTCTAAGCTCTAAAAAGTTAAATGAGGTGGAAAGGAAACACAAACATGAAAAAAAAACAGTAATTTGCTGTGGTAGTGGAGTGGGTAAGGTGTCTTGTTACAGCTTAACAGGACTAAGTGCAAACCCTGCTTTGGACTTATCTCAAAGATGGCCATGAGTTGATCCAGACATGGATAAATGGTCACTTGGATCTAGGGAGTCAAAGTGACCAATTTTTTTTTCACAAATTCAGAATAGGATCTAACTGTCCATGCAGCAACACTTCTGAGAAGGATCTTGGGGTTTTGGTTCATTGCAGATTCAGTAACATGATGCAGATACACACACAACATTGTCATTTGGATTGCATCAACAAGAATATTAGGTGTAATATATGGAAAGTGATAGTACCAATCTACTTGGCAAGGGTTAGGCATCATCTACAGCTATTAAGGACAGTTCTGAGCTCTACATTTTAAGAAGGAAGTGGTGAGATGGAGAGGGTCCACAACTGAGTGGCCGATATTATAAAAGGGTTGGAAGGCAAGCTCTATGAGGAAAGGTTGAGAGAGCTCAGATAAAAGATCTGTTTAGCTCAGATAAAAGGTGATAAAGGGGGCACATGATAGAAGTTTTCAAATATTTGAAAAGCTGTCATAAAGAAGTGGGCATTGAATGCCTTGTAGCATAGCATATTTTAGATTAGATACCAAGAAACTCTTCTTTATTGTTACAGCACTAAGGCAGTGGAATAGACTGGTACCTTGTAGAATCCTCTTACTGGAGGTTTTCAAGAGGAATCTGCATATGTATCTGATAAGTTTAGGAATAGCAGTTTTGGACTTGTGCATGGGCATTGGACCAAGTTACCCTGAAGGTCCCATCCAACCCTACGATTCAATGTTTGCTTCTATATGATGCTGGCTGTATTGTTTCCTTGTGTGGTGCTGGCTAAAAGAGTGGTATGTCTGAATTTTGGTAGCTGAATGGGCTACTAGGTTCAGATGGACTTGCCTTTCCTATGGACCCTATTGCCACTCTAATACAGTATGGCTTCTTTCATTCTTTATCAGATTCCTTATGAAGCTTTCACAAATCCTTATAAATGCCAAATGTATTTCCTTTGTTTGGCTGATTGTTTTAGTTTTTAAATGTCTATTCCATGTTAAAGCCAGCAAAGAGATCCTCTGCTGGGAAGGGGTGAAAAAAAAGAAATGATAAACAGTGGGGAAAAAAGCAATACGTAAATGCAGAAGTTTTATCCTCTAAAATTATTGAGACATACCAGGCCCTGAATGAATAAAAACAGAACATGCCAACATTTCATCACAAACTTGCATCAAAACTTCAAATAGAATTTTTACATCCATCCACTAGCATGAAGTATTTATAATTATTGTGCCAGGAAATTTAGCCAGTGATTCTCAGAAATCAAAGGATTAAAAATAAAAGAAACATAAATGAATAACTAATTAAAGATTCTCTCAGTGCATTCTCTAAACCTACAATGTCAAACTCATTCAGTTGCGAGGGCTGACTGATGTTTTCAATTGGGTTCCCAAGGAGAAGTAAAAAATGTGCTGGCAGAGAGAGGGGTGATGTACTGTGGAGAGCTCCCACTGATGTCAATAGGGAATTGAGGGGAAATAGATGTCAAAATACCTTTAAAAATTGGCCCTTAGTCAAGGTTACTACAGTATTCAACTATAGCATTTAGAAGCCATAGCACTTAACTCCCAAGTGTCCTGCTGGCTAGTGAATTCCTCTGTCCTGAGTTAGCAGCCCAGACTCCCCACACAATGCATGAGGTGGCATTATGTACCTGAGGAAAGGATTGACAGAAACTAGCTGTGTGGGGAACTGAACCAGCTAGGCAGGCAGGAAACACAAAGGAGAAGGGTGAGTTTGAAATGGAGAGCTTTTGGCCAGGACCCTCTAACCAAGTTTCTGAGATTTGACTTTCTCTCTCTCCCTTGCACAAGCCAAGTAAGCATTTAATTATTTATAGAAGGTGGAGAAAATAGACAAATTCTCACATGGGCTGTGGAGAACATGGATTTTAATCCAGGTGTCCCACATTCCAAATCATTACTCCCATTGTATAGTTATTTAAGGAGCAGGGATTCACATACAGCATTTGACTAAAGGAATGGAGTGATCAGGCTAGATAGAAGGGAGAGCACCCATTTTGAGAAAACCATGTAGGACTTCAGGGCCTTGATTTGTGTTAGGTCTGCCAGCAGGGTATTAGCTGTTGGGTGACATCAGTACATAGACAAATTTGTCTGGACCTTGGAGAGGCCTTAGCATCAGGAATCAGGGCATTGGGACAGCTAATTTGACCCCAGCTGAACCTCATTACACAAGTGGGCCTGGCTGCCAATGGGCCAACTGCTTCTAGCTGGGTTACTTGACTGCAAAGAGGTGGTTGCCTGCTTGCAAGCAGCAGTTCTGTCAGTGCACATCAGGCTGGTCAAAAAGACCAGATGTCTTTTGGTCTAGCTTTGGGATTTTGACTCCTTGTCCCTAGTTTCCTGGTTCCTATGAAAAGGTGGCTGCATACATATTTGACAGGGATAGTTTAGGAATAGCATTCCTACACTTGAGTATGGGTGGTGGTTTCCTTGTTCCTACCTACTGATTTCTTATTCCATACCTTAGCTGGGACCCCTTTTCTCCAGACTTGCTGGCTTCTGACTCTCCAGGTCCTCTTTAGTCTGGCTGAGATCTATCTTCCTGGCTTGTGGCTTTAGTTTGGTGATTACTCAGATTGTTCCCCCCTATAGCTACATCTGCATGGTCCAGACCAGTAACTTTTGTCTGGATCCTTGTTTTCTGCTCCTGAATTCCTAGCTTCTGGCTCTGCTGTGGTGACCATTTACCTCTTGGTCCTTTAGAGACCTCTCAACTCATTTGCCCCTGATCCCCTGACTCATGACTAAGCTGGACCTTGTCTGATTCTGTTCCCTTCAGTTATGACCATCTAGAATCATGTGCCCATATCCTGGTCATCCCCTGTCACTTAGGCACTGGGGGAATTTAAAGACCTACTGAGGTCAGTCAGAAGCTGAGGCTGTCTTTGGTACCTATATGGTGGACTGAGGTGCCTAAGGAAGCAGATGGCTGCCTAGGTACTTTTCAGAATCTTAGAATTCTTCAGCTGAACCAGCATAAGGAAACCAAGAGGGAAAATTACACAGACACCTAGCAAAGATGACTAAGTCTAGTGTAGGACAATGTAGTGTAGGACAATGTGAGGTCACGGTCGGTAGTGTAGGACAATGCGAGGTCATGGTCGGCAGGGCTAACTGGACCCTATCGTGCATCCACAGGTGCATCTCAAGTAGGGCCAAGGAGGTGATCCTCCCCCTCTACGCAACACTGGTCAGGCCACAGCTGGAATACTGTGTCCAGTTCTGGGCGCCACACTTCAAGAGGGATGTGGACAACATTGAGAGGGTCCAGAGGAGGGCCACCCGCATGATCCAGGGACAGCAGGGCAGACCCTACAATGAGAGGCTATGGGACCTGAACCTGTTCAGCCTTCACAAGAGAAGGCTGAGGGGGGACCTTGTGACCATCTATAAACTCACTAGGGGGGACCAGAAGGGTTTGGGGGAGACCTTGTTTCCCCCAGCGCCCCCCGGGATAACAAGAAATAATGGCCACAAGTTGTTGGAGAGTAATTTCAGATTTGACATCCATAGGAACTACTTCACAGTTAGGGCGGCTAGGATCTGGAACCAACTTCCAAGGGAAGTGGTGCTGGCTCCTACTCTGGGGTTCTTTAAGAAGCGGCTTGATGCCTACATGGCTGGGGTCCCTTGAGTCCAGTTTCTCTCCTGCCCAGGCAGGGGGTCAGACTTGAAGATCTACAAGGTCCCTTCCGACCCTACTTCTATGATTCTATGAGGATTTTATACTTCTGCCTGTGACAAGGAGAAGATCACATAGTCAGTCTCAGTGCCAGCCCACCCCTCTGTCTAGGGCAGCCCATCCTGTCTCTCCTGCCATGACTTGTTGTTCAATAATACAAGATGAAATAAGTGGGAGGCTGCCCATTTAATGCCCCAATGCTATGGGGTCTACACACGACTCTGACCTACCCTTACTGTGTCCAATGTCTTACAGATGGCATCCAGATTTTTATTACACTCCGGCTCCAGCCCGGGCCAAACTCGGACCGCTGTTGGGACTCTCACATGCTGCCTTGTTCTAGGCCTCACTCATACCATCCTCCCTCACACTGGGGCCTCTTTCACTCCACCCTCTCTCACCATGGCCCTTGCATATTGCCCCTCATCGGGCCAAACCCAACCTGCCCTGTTCCCTTGAGCAACCACATAGGCCATCATGCTTGCCTATTTCCACTCCTTTGCTGGCCAGCATGCAGCCTCTCAGGCCCTCTCATGACTCACATCTGAATGGTGACCAGCTGATTCAACAAACACTGGGCTGACTCTGCCCCTAGCCCCTCCTTAGGCAATTAGGCTCTTTCCCCCCCCTTCCTGGGGCCACTCTCTACCCCTCCACTGGGGCTAACTCTATATCCCATTCCTGGGGCCACTCTATCTGGGCCATATGACTGCCTCCTTTTGGGGCCTCTGGGGTCTTACACCCTTGCGGGACTCCGGTGCTTGAAGGTGTGCCTGGCCCTATGCCTGTCCCAATGTCTGACTAACACACCAGGATGTGGGGGCTGGGGTTTTAAGGCACCCCTACCCACCTTTCACTAGGGAGGCAACTGGCCTGGCATTTCTGAGGGACTCCTATGCCACAGGCAGCCCCACCAGGCCAACCTCCCCAGCAGGGTGCAGTTTTCAGTCATACCCAAGAGCTTCCTGCCATCACCTCCAAGGTAATCCTGAGCAGCAGCTCAGCCAGATGTTGTTCTGACAGCTGCCAGCAGCAGACTGCTGGATCAGCCCTGAGAGCCTGACCTAAAATGGAGTCAGCTTAGCTCTCCACATCAGTCACAAGGCACTAACCAAGTCATGTGACTGCCTCATCAGGGCTGGCCTGCACCTGACGGCTGCCCTCCTGTCACTTGAAGAACTTAAAGTGACAGGCACCAAAGATGCTCCGTCACAGTGCCCATCACTGGAGGATCTAATTATAGCATTTTCCTTCATGCATCTTTTTCCATACTCCCCTTCATTCACTCTTCCTTCATTCATCTCTTCCTGCCTCTCATTTTCTTTCTCACCCTCTACTTACCTGCTCTGTCTCCTCTCATCAGCTGTATTGATCATTTCTCTCCATGTTTCCTCATAGTAAATAGCAAGCTGAATATGAATCAACAGTGTAATATTGTTGCAAAAAGTGCTAGTAGCATGCTGGGATATATTAACAGAAGTGTCATGCACAAGTCAAGACAGACAATCCTTCCACCTATTCATCACTAGTGAGACCTCACCTGTAGCACTGTGTTCAGCTATGAGTATTATACTTCCAGAAAGACATAGATCAACTGGAAAGAGTTTGGAGGAGGGTATAAAAAATGGTTAGAGGTCTAGAAAACATAACATTTGAGGAAAACTTGGAGTGATTGAATTATTTATTTTAGGGAAGAGAAGGTGATAGGGAAGGATTTGATAATAGTTTTCAAGTACAAAACAAGTTGTTATAAAGAGGATGATGATCATTTGGTCGCTGTGTCTATAGGGGACAAGAAAAGATGTAATGGGCTTAAATTTCAACAAAAGAGTTTTACATTAGCAACTACAAAGAACTTTCTAAATATGAAGTTGGTGTTTGTGGGAACTCCATTACTGGAAATATTTAGGAGCAGGTTAGACAAATATTTGTCAGGGATGGTTTAGTCAGCAATGATTGAGCAGAGGGTTGGACTAGATCTCCTGAGATCCTTCCAGCCCTGCTTTTTATGACTGTGATTAATTTATCCCTTTGGTTTTCCTTATATTTTCCCTCATAGATTCATAGATTCATAGATGTTAGGGTCGGAAGGGACCTCAATAGATCATCGAGTCCGACCCCCTGCATAAGCAGGAAAGAGTGCTGGGTCTAGATGACCCCAGCTAGATACTCATCTAACCTCCTCTTGAAGACCCCCAGGGTAGGGGAGAGCACCATCTCCCTTGGGAGCCCATTCCAGACCTTGGCCACTCGAACTGTGAAGAAGTTCTTCCTAATGTCCAATCTAAATCTGCTCTCTGCTAGCTTGTGGCCATTGTTTCTTGTAACCCCTGGGGGTGCCTTGGTGAATAAATACTCACCAATTCCCTTCTGTGCCCCCGTGATGAACTTATAGGTAGCCACAAGGTCGCCTCTCAACCTTCTCTTGCGGAGGCTGAAAAGATCCAGTTTCTCTAGTCTCTCCTCGTAGGGCTTGGTCTGCAGGCCCTTGACCATACGAGTTGCCCTTCTCTGGACCCTCTCCAGGTTATCCGTATCCTTTTTGAAGTGTGGCACCCAGAATTGCACGCAGTACTCCAACTGCGGTCTGACCAGCGCCCTATAGAGGGGAAGTATCACCTCCTTGGACCTGTTCGTCATGCATCTGCTGATGCACGATAAAGTGCCATTGGCTTTTCTGATGGCTTCGTCACACTGCCGGCTCATGTTCATCTTGGAATCCACTAGGACTCCAAGATCCCTTTCCACCTCTGTGCCACCCAGCAGGTCATTCCCTAGGCTGTAGGTGTGCTGGACATTTTTCCTCCCTAGGTGCAGCACTTTGCATTTCTCCTTGTTCAACTGCATCCTGTTGTTTTCTGCCCACTTGTCCAACCTGTCCAGGTCTGCCTGCAGCTGTTCCCTGCCCTCTGGCATGTCCACTTCTCCCCATAGCTTTGTGTCATCTGCAAACTTGGACAGAGTACATTTGACTCCCTTGTCCAAGTCGCTGATGAAGACATTAAAGAGTATTGGTCCAAGGACCAAGCCCTGAGGGACCCCACTGCCCACACCCTTCCAGGTTGAGACCGACCCATCTACCCTCATTCCTGTTCCCACTCTCTCTCTGATTTACTATTCCTTCCCCCACCCCCACCCTATCTGCCTTGTTCTCCATTGTAGTGTTAGCAGGCACAAGGGAGAAGGCAGCTGCTGCAAGCCCAATGTACTCTGGGGCCTGGAGGACAGAGGACTGAAGTGCATTGTCTGAGTTAAGCAGGAGGGCAGAGGGCATGAATATTTTCTCCTCTTTTCATTTGCTCCCCCATGATGGAAACAGGCTATTATGGGCTCACCCACAATCCAGGGGCACAGTGCTGTAATAAATCTGACCTTAAGAAAGCCAATCTTTTTTACTGTCTGCTCACTGATGCAACTTACATCACTGTACAAACTAACATAGGTTTCCCCGTATAAACATACCATGTGTCAGCATCTGGGTGGTATTCCTTTCAGAGGATCAGAAAGAGAAAATACCCTGTCATAAAGCCATAGAACAGAATCTCTTACTTTATTGTGAGTGCTGAAAATGCCTTATCCTTAAAAATTTATCACCATCTTCCACTTCAGTTTCAAAGAGCAAAACAATATGGGCAGGTCCAGCCGACTCTGTTATCTTAAAACTGAAAATAAGAGTTTTTCATCTATTGTAGGAATAAGCTAGACTGGAACAGCCATTGTAGAGAAGGTTTTTGCTGTCCCATTTCATGAATATTTCTTTTACTCTGCCCATTTTCAACTTACTAGTCAAACATTATAAAAACCTTGAAATTTTACCCCCCGCAAAGCCTGCAGAAATGTTCTGTATTTTTCAATCATACTCTCTGGGTTTCACACCCCTTTTGCAAGAGGTTTTAAACAGAAGATATTTCTGTCAGTAAATGGAAAGTGTACAACAAAGTCTTTTGATGATATAATGCACTGGTGGATGTGTGTTTACATGTTGCCTCTGTGGCAGATACAGAAAGTCTGTATGGGCATGAGTATATTGCTTTCCTGATAAGCCCAGGACTGCTAGGAATCAAGTGCCACTGACTTGCTTAAGCTCCATCTATGGCATGCCTAAACACCTTCAGAGCACACCAGACACTGAGGTCTCAAGAATGACCATGGAGAGATGCTCCTGCAATGGCTTCACTTTGAGTTTCCAGATTTGGTGCTTATGAGTGAGAACTGGTGGCCAAGCCATGATTGGGAGTGATCCTGACAGGACAGACTGGGGAAGTGGTATAGACTCATCTTAAATGGTAGTAACTGGCAGCACAAGATCTGTTATCCCATTGGAGAACTAGGCAGACATAAGAATTAATGTCGGTTTTCAATGTAGAGGTACTTTTCCTTTCATGAGATCTGGGGCATGCCTCTTTTCTAAAACCAAAAATAGTATAGTGCCCCCTCTTTACAAGTGTACCATAATATTGCACATATAAGGTTTCATCCTGTGAAGTGCTGACCACTTACCATGAGGACTTTTAAGCCCGGACCCAAAGCACTTGGTTTTGCTGCTTTCAGCTCCCATTAAAATCAGTGGTAGCTAAAGGCACCATATGTGAGCTAAGCAACATATCTAAGGTTTTGAAAAGGAAATAGATAGCATTGGATATCACCATTTCTTGCATGCCCAACTTGAGACATTAAAAAAGGCTGATTTTGAAAAAGTGGCAGGTAGCTCCTGGGTTGTTTTAAAAGGAGAATCCTGGGTTGTTTTAACAGCAGTGTTACTTGCAAATCAAGGGAAGTGATTATTCTGCTCTATTCAGCACTTTTGAGTCCTTGAAGTCCTGTGTCTAGTTTTAGGCCCCACACTTCAAGAAGGACATGGACAGTTTGGAAAGAGTCCAGCACAGGGCAACAAAAATGATCAGGGGGCTGGGGGAAAAGACAATGACTCAAGCTGTAGCAGGGGGAAATTAGGTTAGAGATTAGGAGGACCTTTCTGACTAGTAGGGCAGTCAGGCATTGAAACAGTCTACCTAGGGAAGTTGTGGTATCTCTATGCTTGAAAACTTTCAGAAGCAGGTTAGACAGACACTTGCCTCGGATGGCTTAGTCGAGGCTGATCCTGCCTTAAGCAGGGAGCTGGTCTAGATGACCTTATGAGGTTCCTTCCAGCCCTACTTTCCTATGATCTCATATTGGCTATCCAGATGATGAACCATTCTAAAACACTAGTCATCTTTTAAAATCTTTATCCGTG
Organism: Alligator mississippiensis; assembly: GCF_030867095.1. Taxonomy (NCBI): domain Eukaryota; kingdom Metazoa; phylum Chordata; order Crocodylia; family Alligatoridae; genus Alligator; species Alligator mississippiensis. Next base: position 136,750,462 of record NC_081825.1, on the reverse strand, counting down.
GAAGTTCAGAAAATTAGGGGTCAATCCTATAGGATAAGCCCTTTCATCTCTTAAAACATCATGTTATATAGCCTTCCTTTACATCCTTCAGGTGATGGTAATACTCCAATAAGTATTCAGTTATTTTACTGCCAACTGCAAAACTGAATCAATCTTAGTGCCACTGTTAAATACTGTGTGATTTAGTGTGTCATCAAAAACTGCATAAGCTACCTATTAGAAATGTATTCAAGCTTCAGCTAGAAATTGACTGCTTGCAGATCTCCTTATAGTAAGAGTGCAGAAATAATTTATACAGTCTTTACTGAATTATCTAAACATACTTAATTGCACAAGATAGCCCTATTGACAGTTGTAATCAATGGATTTTAAATGGAAAGTGTGGTTAAGATACCCATATCAAAATATGGGTTTGGACTGTCATATCAAAATGATAGGAAAATTGTCCATGATAGTATTCCATAGATACCTTTCTATTCAGAAACCCAGTTCTACAACCTTTTTCACAACAAATAGTATGTGATGCCATGAACAGTGCTTTTGATTTCAATGAGACAAGTTGTGGTAGGTCATGAGCAAAAGTAGTTAAATCCATCCCTTAGTTATTTACTTTGATTGCCAGATTTATGACAGGAGGATAAAGTTTTACAAATCAGAGAATTTTAAAGAAGTTTTCATTTAAAAAGTTCTGAAATAATCTTTCAGTTTTGAGGTGGTGATACTGACAGTGTTACAGCCTGCCTTATTATTGAATATATTGTACAACCCCAAGAACTGGCATAGGGAATCATTAAGGAAAGTTTCCATTTTCATATAGGGTAATGTCACAGGGCACCTCGGTGCTCCTGCTCCTAGAGAGGGGAAAGCTGCCAGAGGAGAAGCTCTGACAGTACATAAGGAGCCCCAGCGGAGATAATGAGCACAGCTGCAGGTTGCCAGGGCAACTGATAAGAATCAGCTGGCCAGAAGGGGTCAGGACCTGGCCCTTATAAAGCCCAGGGCTGAAGCCAGGCTGACAGTTCCCTGCCAGCAGCCAGAGAGGCAGGAGCTCACGGGGCTAAGAATCGAGTACTGCTTGAGCAGGCCGAAGGATGGTGGCTCTGCGGCGCAAGAGCTATGTTGTTGCAGCCAGGCGGCCTTAAGTTAAGTTACAGCCAGGAGCCTTGTGTTTTGTTTGGTTAGTGTTTGTATTACAACCGGAGGCTTGGGTGAGGCTGTAGGGGTTGGAGGAGGCCTCATAGAGACCCCAGAGGAGTGGGGCCCCAGCGCCAGGGAGGGCACAGTCTAGCACCAAGAGGGTGCATTATCCTCATAGGTACCCCAGTGGTATGGGGACCCCAGCGCCAGTGAGGGCGCAGCGCCAGTACAGGCACAGCTTACAGTGAGGAGCACAACCAGTGGGTTGCGGGCGGGGAACAAAGACCCCGGGTTGTGTGCGGGGTACGTAGACCCCAGCCCCAGAGCGGGGCAGCATTGAGAAGCCCAAGGTAGGCACGGCAAGCCCCAAAGAGGGGGAGTGCTATATTAGGAAGCCCAGGATGGATGCAGCAGACGCCAGCAAGGGCATCACTTGCAGGGTGCATAGACCCCAGCCCCAAGGAGAGGCGATTTACTGAGAAGCCCGAGAGGGGCGTAGTAGACCCGGGTGAAGGCCAGCACTGCAGAAAAACCCAAGACAAGGGCAAGGTGCTGCGGTTGTCCCCGGCAAAAGGGGATAGCAGTGCGGTGAGCCCGTACCAGAGGGGGTAGTAGTGCGATGGGCCCAAAAGACCGGTGGCCAGAGAAGATGTCCCAGAGGGGACTAGCCTATTGTAGAGAAGGCCCAAGAGTGGGCATAGGTGTATTGTGACTGGACAACGTCTATCCCATCTGCGAGGCTTGGGGCGTGGTATTAGGGGTGGTAGGAGCCACGCGTAGCCCATAAGGCTAGGATGCCCCAAGGCACCCATGGGTGCAGGATAAGACCCACGAGGGGTCCAGGAGTTTACGTGCCCAAGGAGACACAAGGCAGCCTCCCGAACCTACTGAACATCAAAGACGTGGCAGGTGAGAAATATAGGGTGCCCTTGGGCCAAATTAGCACGGAGAGAGGGCCTTAGGGAGACCACGGCCCACCTAAAGGATGCCGCCGTGACAGGTATGCTGGGGATTAGGGTCACAAACCAACAGGCTAAGGAGATTGGGAAAAGCACAGATAAATAAACATTAGAGTACATACTCTTAGGTTATATATAACAGGTAATAAACGGTGTCATTGTGGTGAAACCACCAAGAACAGATAACAGGTAACAGAGAGGAAACACTAACACCATGGTAGATATACTTGAACAACATTAGCACCCCAACACACACACAACTCTGGAGGGACTCCAAAATAGTCTCTGGTCCCAAAACACTTAATTGCTGTCTGTCTGGACTGCACATCTGCTGCAGCTCACAGTTCTAGCTGCTTCCCAGTCTCACACCATGACCTCTGTATCCGCTGCACCATTCTGCACCCGCATGCTGCTCCTTCTGCTTCCTCTTATCTCCTGCAGCCTTCTGAGAGTTGTACTGTATGCTACAGTTCATTCTCCTAGTTCCCTGGAGGCTTCTGGAATTACAGTCCATATTATAGGTCTTTCCTTCAGTCCCCTGGAGGCTTCTGGGAGCTGTAGTTCACATTACAACATTACAGTACATTACAATATTTTACAAGGTAGTTCATACTCATAAATAATAGTGGAAAATGTTATTGTTTAATTTAGGCAGACAAGGTTCCTTGGGTGAATTTGATATATTTTATTAGACCAACCCAAATAGTTGGAGAAAAGTTATTAAGCAAGCTTTCGGGTTCAAAAACCCTTCATCAGGCTAAGGAAGTTTCAGCAGCTGGTGTGTGCTCTTCCTGGATGGAATGAAAAGTAATTGTTTAATCTATACATTTCTGTCATACTGTTAGCTTATTAGGTTTCATTTTGAAATGGTCCATAGGATGACACTTCATAGGATGACATAAGGTAAGATATGACAGTTTGTCAGAACATTTTAACACATACCTATTCCATTTTCTATATAGATGAAATTCAAATATAGGTTACTATAGAGGAGGGAAATTACCTTGCAAACTAAAATAGGAAAATAATGTAATGAATAAATGTAAAAAAATCCTCAAATTTTACTGGAGAGATTCTCAGGATTCCTTTTTTTCCCCAAGATTCATAAGTGTTAAGGCCAGAAGATACCATTGTTATTATCTAGTCAGACCTCTGGCACCTCATTAATTACTTGTTAATCCTTTTACCAGGCTCATATGTTAGAAAAAATAAAGTGTGTTTCAGCAGAGGTGATGCAGAGGGTATTGAAATGTATAAACACACACATAGCACATCAAACTATGTGGTGCCAAGAGAGAAAATATTAATTCAGAGCATCTTTAAGAGGAGGTGGGACTTACTGTGGGCTAGATAGTGATTTTACAATACGCTCTGGGCAAAGGCAGTGCTTAGCTGCCTTGTCTCAAATGTGTCCAAAGAAAGAAACAAACAGTTTCAAGCCTTTTCTTTCCTAATGCAAGGCACAATTTATCCAATACCTAGATCACATTTTTATTTCCATGTTGACTCAGCTGTGGTGAAGCTCTCCCAGCCTCTATCTTTCCCATCTCAGTGGGCACATTTCCACATGCGAGTTTACTGCGCAGTATGTGCATGTCTATATGTGCACAGGAAATAAGGTGACTTATGCCAGTTTGAGCATAAATTTGATACCTGCATTAAGCAGGTATCAAATTTACGCCCGATTAGTTATCACACAGTAACGCATGTGTAGACGCCTTACTGCTCAGCAATGCTGTGTTTCTGGACTAACTTGGGACTAACTTTAGTCCCAAGTCAGTCCACACACAGTGTTAATAGGATTTAATGCCTGCATGCGTAGATACTGACCTATTCCTGCTTACTGCATAGTAATTTACTGTGCAGTAAATTTAAATCAGTGAAAATGCATTGTGTCAAAATGCCCAGTGAGCAGGATGGTAGCAGACATACAAAGTCTACTTATTTCTACATGCCAAGACAGAATGTGATGAAGGACAGTGGTAAAGTCTTACTTTACTCTCCGTGAATCCTCTGTCATTTAATCTGGGTCCATTCAAGCCCTTATAATTTATAACTGAGAGTGAAGAGTCCAGCTGCTCTGAAGATGAAATGAAGGCAACTCATTGTTTTCCTTATCATTGTGTTCCCATATCCCTTATACCTAGGGATGATAGTACCATGGTAGCAGGGAAGCAAACCAGGCACAATAGATACACAAGTAACCAGGAAGGCCCACTGGAAGGCCAGATAGAGGAGCTCCAGAGACTGTGCACCATCAGGGATGGTGAGCAGGAGATTGACTCCTACTGTAAGGCCCTTCACCCCCTGGAGGCAGAGGGTAGACCAAGATCACCTCTTAGGACTTGGGGATCTCCCATACTGTCCAGCCAGGGGGTTGGACCAAGGTGGTGGCCAGAACCAGAGGGGTTACTATCATGAGCAATAAATATATGCTCTTGGAGACATCCAGGCAATTGTCTAGCAGTTATGATTAGCTAATGCAAAGCTTGCAAGTTTGCAACCCGCAAGTGGAATTTGTCACAATTTAACCAAAGTGTTGAATCTAACTGTTTGCACTGATCATGGGACTGATTAGGCCCCCAAAATAAGCAAAAATACAAAATTAGCTGATCTAACAGGTTTTTTAAAGGTCAGCCATAACAAGATCTGACCACCTAATATAATTAGCACATTCCAAGGAATCTAAGGAATAAGAAATGAAGGGGTTGAGCTTGGGCAGAGTAATGCTAATTTCAAACCTCAGAGTAATGTGGTGTAATTTGCTTATTGGGTAAACCAGAGTTCAGGAGGTAAATTTTCATGATAATTTCTAACATCTTTTAATCCCACAGGGTAACCGCTATAGGGCAAGATTGTGAGTGGCTCTAAAGCCAACAGATTAGCATAAGATAAGGCATAAAGGAAAGCGCATGTCAAGTAACCAGTTTGAAGGACAGGACAGAAGGACAATTGCTGTACCAAGCCTGGACCCCGGACTCCCAGTGTGAGCGAGGACTGGATCCTGACCAAGGGACCTTCCTGGTGACCCCTCGGACAGCATTGATCGGGGATGCCTGATTTAGCTGGAACAACTTGGTTCGCACCTGGCATAGAGGGACTGCCGATAAGTTGCCAACCCCATGTGGGAACTCTTTGTCATTTTGTCTATCTGTTGTTATTATTTACTATTAGCTCTTTATTATTGTACTATTTGTTTGACACATTAACCTTTCTGTTAACTGCTAAACTATAAGCAAATTTCCCTTTACTTCACTCCCGACTCGCTTCCTTGATCCCGAACCCAGCAGCCTAATGGCTGATACACTCACAGTGCCTAGCCAGCCTGTGACAGAGCCCCAAGGCCTGCCGCACCAAGGTCCCCTCCCCTCTGGGGCTCTGCAACAGGTATGGACCACTTGCAGCCCCAGATGAGCCTGTGGAGATGCCAGCTCCTGCAGGCAAGGGAGGATCACCCACCCCTACTCTCCCAAACATGAAACGCTGAGTGGTCATCATGGGAGACTCCCTCCTGAGGGTGACTGAGGGGGCAATCTGTCACCCTGACTCCCTAGCCCGGGAGTTCTGCTTTTTCCCGGGGGCCCACATCAAGGACAGAGCAGAGAGGATACCAAAGATTATCTGGCCCTCCAACCACTACCCTATGCTTCTAATCCATGTAGGCACAAATGACATGGCTCGGAGTAATCCCAGCCGAGTCATGAGAAACTACAGGGCTCTTGGAGCAGGGCTTAGGGAATTGGGGGTGTAGGTGGTCTTTTCCTCACTCCACCTGGTTGTAGGTCATGGGCTGAGGAGGGAGAGTTGGGTTGAGGTAGTCAACCAAAGACTGTGGCACTGGTGTCATCGTGAAGGATTCAGCCTCCATGATCACAGTTCACTCTTTGGTGAGAGATGCAGTGGTTTGCTGGGGAGAGACCTCACTCTGCTGTGGAGGAGGCTCTTAGCCAGACTGGCTGACCTTCTCGACCAGGCTTTAAAGTGAGCCTACCGGGGGTTGGGAGGATTATTGCCACTGCTGGCCCACTGGGCAACCTTTGTAAATTCAGCAGGCTAAGGCACTTAAGGGAACCCACCCCTATTGTAGCCCCAGAACGATTGGTGGGGAAGGCAAGGGCCCTCAGTGGGACATTTGCCTGCCTGTACACCAATGCCAGGAGCTTGGGGAATAAACAGGAGGAACTGGCCCTCCTGCTAAACAAAAATAACTATGACCTCATAGGGATAACAGAGACCTGATGGGACTCCACCAATGAGTGGGCCACAGGTATAGATGGTTATACCCTGTACAGGCATGATCATGCAGATAAAAGGGGTGGGGGTGTAGCCCTCTATGTCAAAGACAGCTACAGATCCCTCCAAATTGACATTGGCACCCAGGAGGGATGACTGGAGTCTCTCTGAGTCAAAATACATAGGGAATGTGACTTAGGGGACATCATGGTAGGAGTCTACTACAGACCTCCTCCAAACCAGAAACAAGACCTGGACCAGGAATTCACCAGCGAACTAACTGAGGCTGCACACTCTCAGTGCATGGTTGTCATGGGAGACTTTAACTACCCGAACATCTCATGGGAAGATCACTTGGCCTAATCCGATCAGTCGTAAAGCTTCCTCACGTGTGTGGCTGAGCTCTACCTGACTCAAGAAGTCTATGGGCTGATAAGAGGCAAAGCATTGTTGGACCTGGTATTGGCCAAAGGGGATGACATAGTCAGTTACCTAAAAACTGATGGAAAGCTGGGTGACCACAAGCTGTGACCACAAGATGATCACCTTTACTATCCTTTGCAAAGCTGGCAAGTCAGTCAGTGATACTGAAGTCCTTGACTTCAGCAAAGCTGACTTTGACAAGCTCAGGAGGCTCATTGTTGAGGCCCTAAGGGACCATGATTCTACTGGAAGAGAAGTCCAAGAGGAGTGGTTGCTCCTCAAGGGAGTGATCCTGACAGAACAAGGGATGGCCATCCCATCTCGGAGGAAGGGTAGCAAAAGGGTGTAGCAACCCACTTGGCTCAGCAGGGAACTTGAGGACCTCCTACGCCTCAAAACAGAGATGTATAAAGGATGGAAGGTTGGAATTACCTCCAAGGAGGATTACTCAGCACTGGTCCATACCTGCACGGAGTGGACCAGGAAAGCCAAGGCTGCAACTGAGCTCCATCTGGCTTTACATATCAAGGATAACAAAAAGTCCTTTTCAGATATGTAGGGAGTTGAAAAAGAAGCAAGGGTAACATTGGACCCTTGCTCAACCAAATGGGACAGTTGATAACTGACACCCAGGAAAAGGCCAACCTACTTAATGGGTACTTTGCATCAGTCTTTCATCAGTCAAATGGGACTGCCCTTCCTAGCAAGACATGGGATGGCCAGGGTGAGGGTGTATTTATATCCAGCATCGGTGTTGATCTTGGAAAGGATCACTTTGAGAGGCTGGACACCTTCAGGTCAGCTGGTCCTGACAGACTACACCCTACAGTACTCAAGGAGCTGGCAGGTGTCCTAGCTCAACCATTGGCAAAAATATTCAAAAATTCATGGTGCTCAGGTGAAGTACCTAAAGACTGGAAGAAGGCCAATGTGGTACCCATCTTCAAGAAAGGGCAGAAAGTAGATCCTGGGAATTACAGGCCAATCAGCTTGACCTCAATCCCTGGTAAGATGCTCAAGAAAATTATCAAGGAGACCCTTCTGGACAAGCTGGCTGAGGGCAACATCCTGAGGGATAGCCAGCATGGGTTTGTTGTGGGTAGGTCTTGCTTGACCAATCTCATCTCTTTCTATGACCAAGTGAAATATCACCTGGACAAGGGAGAAGAGATTGAGGTCATATACCTGAACTTTAAAAAAGCCTTTGACCTGGTGTCCCATGACCTCCTCATGGAAAAATTGGCCAACTGTGGCCTCGGCTACACCACAGTCCAAGGGCTGGGAAATTGGCTCCGAGGTCGGACTCAGAGAGTAGTGGTCAATGGCAGCAAGTCATTATGGCACTCTGTACCCAGTGGCATCCCCCAAGGCTCTGTCCTTGGACCGGTTCTCTTCAACATCTTTATCAATGATGTGCACATTGGTGTCAGAAGTGCACTGGCTAAGTTCGCTGATGACACTAAATTTTGGGGCATAGCGTCCACACCTGAGGACAGACTAGTGATCCAGTCCAACTTGGATTAGCTTAATAAGTGGGCGGACACAAACCTGATGACGTTCAATACTGATAAACACAAGGTACTCCACCTCAGGAAAAAAAAATCTGTGGCATACTAATAGGCTCGGCAGTGCTACACTTGCTAGCACCACTGCTGAAAGAGATTTGGGGGGTCATGATTGACCACAAGATGAACATGAGCCACCAATGTGATATTGCAGCTGGCAAAGCAATCAATACTCTGGATTGCATCCATAGATGATTCTCAAGTAAATCTCAGGATGTCATCCTCCTGCTGTACTCAGCCTTGGTGAGGCCACAGCTGGAGTACTGCATCCAGTTCTGGCTCTGCAATTCAAGAAGGATGTCGAGAAGCTTGAGAGAGTCCAGAGGATTGCCAAGGTCATGATCAAAGGACAAGAGAATAGGCCGCATGAAGAGAGGCTGAGAGCCATGGGTCTCTTTAGTCTGGAAAAGTGCAGGCTCAGGGGGGACCTGGTGGCTACCTATAAGTACACAAGGGATGTTCATCAGGATCTGGGAGAACATCTGTTCACCAGAACACCCCAAGGAAAAACAAGGACCAATGATCATAAACTCCTACAAGACCGTGTTAGCCTGGGCATAAGAAAAAAATTTCTTTACTGTCCGACCCTCCAAGATCTAGAATAAACTCCCTCCAGAGGTGGTGCAGGCACCTACTCTGGACTTATTCAAGAAACACTTGGATGCTTATCTTGCTGGGGTCCTTTTACCCTAGCTAACTTCCTGTCCCTGGGCAGGGGGCTGGACTTGATGACCTTCAAGGTCCCTTCCAGCCCTAATGTCTATGAAATCTATGCACTCATGGAAGCCACCTCTTCCCACAACCTCATATTTCCATGCATCTTGTTAAATCAGACTGCTTGCTGCTGGTGGGGTTGTTGGATGTAATTTACAGACAAACTCTCCAATACCATTGAATTTCCATTGAGGAGAATACCTGCAATCATCACCTCACAAATCTCAAAAGGGCTTTCACACAACAAGGACACTCCTTCAAAGAAGGCACCAGGAATGTGGGGCCCCTACAGGACAAGCTTGGCAATCTGGTGATCGCAGCTAATGAAAAAGCTGACCTCTTTAACAAATTCTTTGCCTCCATATTCCTGAGCAGGGACTGGGACAGTTCCCCCACTAGGATTATGGATGGACCCAGGGGAGGCACTTCCATGCCTGGGGTCAGGGATGACCTAGTTAGGGAAATGTTGGAGGGGCTGGAAATGTTTAAATCAGTAGGTCCAAATGCTCTTCACACAAGGGTGCTGAGGGAATTGGCGGTGGTCATACCGGGGCCCCTGGCACGGTTTTATGAACATTCATGGGGCTTTGGCCAGATACCAGGGGATTGGAAAAGGGACAGTGTGGTCCCCATTTACAAGAAGGGGAGAAAGGAGGACCCAGGTAACTGTAGGCCAGTTAGTCTCACCTTGGTCCTTGGGAAGACCTTTGAGGAAAATTATCAAGGAGCACATCTGCAAGGGCCCAGCATGGGAGGTAATGCTAAGGGGCAACTAATATGGGTTCACTGAGGGCAGATCCTGCCTGACAAACCTGGTTTCCTTCTATGATCAGGTCACAAAGTCCCTGGACAAGGGCGTTGAAGTGGATGTCATTTTCCTGGACTTTAAGAAGGCCTTTGACAGTGTTTCCCATCACTAGGAAACTAGGTGATTGTGGTATTGATGCCTACAGTCAGATGGGTGGCAAATTGGGTAGATGGTCACACCCAGAGAGTGGTGGTGCATGGGTTATTTTTGACCTGGAGAGATGTGGGCAGTGGAGTCCCCCAGGACTCTGTCCTGGGGCCTGTACTGTTCAATGTCTTTATCAGCAATCTGGATTAGGGTGTGGAATGCACGCTATCCAAATTCACTGATGATATCAAGTTGAGGAGCGAGGTGGGCACGCTGGAGGGGAGGGACAGAATCCAGCTAGATCTAGACAGGTTACAGAGGTGGGCAGATGAGAATAGGATGGAATTCAACCCAGAAAAGTGCAGGGTGCTGCATCTAGGGAAAAGGAACCAGCAACACACCTAATAGCTGGGGAACATCCGTCTTGTCAAAACAGTGGCGGAAAGGGATCTTGGAGTCATTGTTAACTCCAGGATGAACATGAGCCACCAATGCAAGGAAGCAGTCAGTAACACTAGCTGCACCTTGTCGTGAATCTACAGATGCATCACAAGCAGCTCCAGGAAGGTGATCCTTCCCCTCTTTGTGGCATTGGTTAGGCCAATGTTGGAGTACTGCATCCAGTTCTGGGCACCACACTTCAAGAGGGATGTGGCTAGCATTGAGACGGTCCAGAGGAGGGCCACTCGCATGGTCAAGGGGCAGTGGGGCAGGCCCTATGCAGAAAGGCTGAAGGGCCTGAACCTGTTCAGCCTCCGCAAGAGAAGGCTAAGAGGGGATCTGGTGGCCATTTACAAACTCACCAGGTGGGGACCAATGGGAATTGGGTGAGGCTCTCTTTCCCCGGGCACCAGTGCGGGTTACCAGGAATAACAGCCACAAATTGTTAGCGAGAAGGTTCAGGGTGGACATCAGGAGACATTACTTTATAGTTAGAGCTGCCAGGAGCTGGAATGGGCTCCAAGTGAGGTGGTACTGTCTCCTACCTTGGGAGTCTTCAAGAGGAGGCTGGACAGATATTTGGCAGGGATGTTATGACCCCGCACTCATTCCTTCCTGGGGAAGGGGGTCGGACCTAATGATCTGTTTAGGTCCCTTCTGACCCTAAGCACTATGAAACTATGAAAGAGATAGATTGCATTTTTTTAAAAAGCCGCCCAGATACCACGTGAAGAATTGCTGCAGTACAAAAAGAAAAGCCCCATGAATCACACACCATTAGTTATGACATACCATCCTTCCCTGGAACCTCTATGGAAAATCCTCATTTCAACCCATATTAGAATAGACCCAATTCTTAAAGAGATCTTTCCAGAACTACCCATCCTAGCCTTTAAACAAGCACCGAACCTCCCAAACCTCATCACCAGAAGCAAAGTTCTTATGACCCAAACCATACCAAATGGATCCAGACCATGCCAGGACAAGAAATGTAGAACCTGTCAACACATTTTCATCAGTTCCACATAACTACACCCCACAGCAGAACCATCACTATTCCTGGATCTTATACCTGCATTTCCAGAAATGTAATCTATCTCATCCAGTGCACCAAATGCCCTGATGGAAAATACGTAGGTGAAACCAAACAATAACTGCATACCAGAATGAAGGCACACCAAAATTCCACCAAAGACAAAAATATCCAATTACCTGTACGCATACACTTCTGACAAGACAATCAATCCCTCTCCGATCTCTCAGTTGTAACCCTTAAAGCAAACTTACCAAGCACTTCATAGATGAGCCTATGAACTTCACTTCATACATCTACTGGATACAAAAAATCATGGAATTAATATAGACATTGGATTTATGACACATTACAGCCTTCCTGACATCTGATACACCAGGTAACCTGTCTCAAGCTGATCACTTGCATTCCTTCACATATTTTCCCTGCCTTCCCTCCTCCCCTCCTACTCTACCCATTGTCTTGCAAACTTCCACTCATTTGCATTTTCCCAGACTTCTTTTTAGACTTCAGCTTCTTTTCTACCTTGGAGAACACATAATAGCAGCGGAGTCTCCCAAGGCCTGAAGAAGTGTGTTTGTGCTCGAAAGCTTGCAAAGAACTTTTTTCCACCTATTTAGTTTGTCTAATAACAGATATCACATTGACCCAAAGAACCTTACCTGCTGCTGGTGGTGGTCTTTTTGCTATATACACTTTCCCAACTGTTTAGTGTTGGACACTAAAAAACGCTTAGTGACATTTTGCTTCATTAAGTGTCACTTAGTGTCCTTAAAATACTTATTTGGACGACTACACTCCCTCTTCCCATACCCTGCCTCACTAAAAAGAAGCTGTTTGGGTACTGCTGTATCATCTACCTATGTTATTTGTCTAGTCCTATGCAGCCAAGTCTTCACCATTAATGCATTGATATTCATACAGCTGGTATACTGCAAAATCTCAGCATTCAGCACTGCATCATGCCTGTTAACCCACAGCAATATATGCAGGTATCTTTGGTGTAAAGATGGGTGGATGTCTAACTGGTGGACATATCTTCCGTGTACCATCCAAACCCAATGTCTGTACAACAGTCTTTAGCATCACTGCTCAGTAGTCCTTCATTTTAGCTAGGAATATGATCATCTATTTTCTTTATATTTGCTTCATGAAGCTTGCAAAGGACACACTACCTTTCTGGATATAAAAGATGAAATAACCATCAGTACAGACATGGGCAGGAAGAACACTTCTGAGATGGGTGAATTTGTGAACAACGGGCAGTTTATTTCTACCAATGATTATAGAAGGCTTGCCATATTTTTTTCCTGGAGTTGTTTGGTACATAACCTCAGCTTTCTTTAAGCTTATGGTTAGTCCCAAGTTTCTTGCAAAGGCAGATAAACAATTCACCAAATGTGAAATTAATTTTAAAAAAGATTGCCAGATGGGATCCTCAGATATTCTGCTCATGTTGGCCAACTTGCCGGAAAGCAAAGGTTTTTTGTAGCAATGCCTATGAGAAAGCTTAATATAAGCAAACATACCTCCTGTCTCTTCCCTCTCTCTCTCTCAATACTTTGTGGACTCAAGAAACATCAGAATAATGTCATCTTTAACTTTTAAGCACGTTGTTGACATTTTAACACCCCCCCCCCATTGGTTGTTAAAGCAGTATCAAAGCAGGTTAGAGGCTGCATCATAATCTGTTGCTTAACACCAGCATGCTGTTCATGTCAAGAAGGCCATTTTATCCTGAGAGCAGCCACCAGTGAGTCTCAGAAATGCCAATTGTGACCATTCTCAAATGTATTTTTAAATTAATGTTACAGGTTATTCATAGGGAGAGGTGCTTTTTATCTCATGAATTTTCAAAGGTATGGAGGCAAGCCAGATGGAGTTTTACTTTAAATCAGCCCCCATGTTGCATCATGTACAGATGTCCTTACATAAATGGAGTAGTACTTAAAATATCTGATTTAAGCTATAATCATGCTGTTACGCTTGAGAACAAACTGTTTCAGTCTCTCCTTTTCCTGCATAAGTTAAGGGGTTGACCCTGTAGCTCTGAGCAGCAATTTCCACTAAAGTTTGCTTCAGCAGGGGTTAGGAATAGAGGTAGCTGAGAATTTTCTGGCCACAATTACGTTGCTGGAAAATGCCATTTTGTTTAAGTAGGTTTCAGTGGCCCAGTATGAAATACTGGGTCAAATCCAAAATCACACTTCCTCAGCATAACCAATGGCCCACCAGTTTGGTGATTCAGCTAGGATATGAAAGGCTGGGCTTGACTCCTATTTTATATTATCCAGAAAAAGAATTGAACTCTACAAGGAGCTGATGAATGCCCTGACCAAAGGTTGGATTTATCCTTATGCGGAATGGGAACATTTTTGAAATCTCAGTGCCTTAGCCTTGCAGAGGTGCTAAGCACCTTGCAATCCTGGGTTATGAGACCCCCATCTCAGCAAAGTACTGAGGCATGTGCTTAACTCAAGTGGGAGTTAGGCATAAGTAGATTTTCTCCAAGCTGTGGTGGCCCATCTAGAAATATGACAAATGTGTCTTGAAAATCAGCAAAAAATGTATTTCTTGTAAAAAACACTGTAAAAAGCAGGGTTAACATTTTACTTTAGAAGGATGTTGCAGAAAGCGGTAAGTAAGATCTTGATCTGACACAGACTTACTATCTGCTTAACTTTAAGCTCTATAGAGACCGTCTAGGAACATAAACTGATTTCTTTGGGTTAGAAATGGGCCTGTCACAAACCCCAAACTGAAAATACTCATAGTGCAAGGAAATATGGGGCCAGCCCATTCCATTCTCTGTTACAGGTTAAGCATTCACCCTTAGATTCACATATCCTATTCCTACTAACGTAAATGGAAGTTGGGCACTGTGTTCCTTATAATAGAGTTTGCCCTAAATGCGGATGGATATATTTTAGTTTTCAGACAGAAAATGCTTTGGGCCATACTGAACATAACTTCCTCTTTTATGCAAAGGGACTACTTATGTGTTTAAAGTTACAGGGTCAGGGCCTTGAAATTTGCAACATGCTTTGAAACAGAAAGTGCTTAACTTTTATTATCAGTAACAAAAATGTGCATCATCTCTGTTAATGGTGACAAGGGTTAACACAATGCTGCTTTTTTGCAGGAACAGCTTTCAGAATTTCTTGAGTTCCTGTATGTTGTATGGTATTTCAAACACTAAACAGATTTTACCAGATGTCAGTAGAGTTTAAGGCTCCATTTACATGTTATGTATTTTAGTCAAGTTCCACTGCCTCTCATGAAAGAGGTGGAATGCCTTATTGATAAAGTTTGTATTAATTACCCAATCTGAGTGGTAACTTATTCCACTAATAGTTGTATTAATGTAAATACATGTTAATGCACTCACCAGCGTGATTTGAAAATCTACAATCTCTCTCTGTCTGGACATACACACACACAACCCCCCCCCCCCCCCCCAAAGCTAAACAAAAAACCCAAAAGAAAAGAAAAATCCAGCAAACAAACAATCCCATACTCCTAGATTTCTCAAGTTAATCTTGCCGATAAACCTGTCTGAGAGGGAATCTGCCCTCTCCAGTGATAATGGTGATTAATTATCTAGTATGGAGCTCTGTGATAACTCAGTCACAAAACATAAGTGATGTGATATTCTGTTTCTAAATATGATGATTGAAAATGTTCTTGACACAACTCCAGGTGACTCCAGTGAGGTAATTTACTGCAATACAGCTTACTGAGCATTTTCTACCTTTCCTTTACTACCAGAAAACCAAACACCCTTAGTTATGTCAGGTGCAAAACATGTTATCAAAGACAGCCTAGCTTCGAATACCCGCTCACGAGCCACGTTAGCATGAGTGCCTGGTGGTGGATATGGCAAGGGTTCAAGTGACCACTGAGCGGGGACTTGATCTCCCCAGTTAAAGCCCCTGACCTCACCTGCCATGACTTTGAGCATGTTTTCAGTGGAGGGGTCTTCTCTTGTAGGTCCCTCAGGGTCGGTCACTCTTCTTGGCGGACATTCGTGGAGGCTCTACCTCCCCTACACTCCTTCCTTACTCCAACCTCTGGTGGGCCACCTGATCTTAATGTGGATGTCCCTTCAGTCTAGATGATCTTGGATCCTTACGCCCTTGGCTGGGAGCAATTTTGCTCCTGGTCAGCCCAGGCAGCATGTAGCCACTGATCCGGGGGAGTTGTGCTGGCTGCACAGGCAGTTGTCTCCTGGTCCCATGCACATCGGAATACGTCCCAATGTGCACAAGGCCAGGAGACAACTGCCGCTGCAGATGGTACAGCTCTCCCAGCCTCGTGTACATTGAGACTGGCCCCTGTGCCCCCTGCCAGCCCCTGGGCTGGCACCTGGGGGAACCTGGAGCTTCCTCTGCTGCTATGGGGGGGGGGGGGAGGCGGCGGGAGGGCGTCTGTACTGGGCTACTCCCATTGGCTACCAATTTGCATCCAACAGGGAACACATAGAATTGTTCTCCCCACTGCATCTTACTGCACCTTATTTTACCGCGCAGTAACCTTACTGCACATTAAGTGCACATAATCGAAACCTGAATTGGGACTATGGTAAGTGGCTGACTTCCCTCTTTGGAACAAAGGGAGAGTGTTTCTTTGGGTCACATTTCCTCCTTGGGGCTTATGTAGTGCATGATTTAAAGATTTAGTACAGGGCTTAAGTTATTTTTATTCCAATAATTCCTAGGGGTCTTGTCCCTGAGGAGGGTATGGCTATTAGGACTGTGCAAAATTTTGGTGGCTGTTTTGTTTTGATGCTGTTTTGACTCATTTCAAGCTTGAAACAGTGAAATTGAAATAAAATGGAGGGCTTCAAAACATCCTTGAAGCGAAACAAGGGGAGCTGAAATGTTTCGAAAATTTCAAAACACTTTGAGTTTCAAAGCTGAAGTTGGGATTCCCTGCAGGGAAACAGAAAGTAAGGAGAGGGTGGAGGAAGAGGGCGAAAAAGTGGGGAAGGACTGCTCTCATATTGACTGTGTAGTTGGTCAGTGACTGTGATCCTTCCCTGAGGCGCCTTCCAATCCTAGTGCTCTGGGGGAAGAATGGAAAAACTGCATAAAAGGCAGCATTGTTTGAACTGGCCTGCTTTCTGCCTTGGGGTCTGACAGTTACTGCAGCAGCTCAGGAGCATTAGACAACAATGGCTACTACTAGCATGGATTTGAATGATTTCCTATTTGCTAGCCTAGCCTAGACAGAGGGATCGCAGAATACCTTTTTCTTTCTTCTAGATGCTTTCATTTTATTATTTTATTTATTGATTTATTCTTTTCAATTTTATAATTATATTGGATATTACACTATATAATTTAATTTATATAGGAAGGGAGATACATTTATATTTTATTTCTATACATTTACACCTTGCAGCATAGAATACACACCTTATAGAAATTATATAGGAAAGGAGATGCATTTATACCTTGCAGCATACACTACATACCTTACATAATTTTTATAGGAATGCACATACATTTATATATTTGTATAAAAGCAAGACACTGTGAAACCAGTTAGAGAGATGCAAGCAAAGGCTGCTGGGAAATGTAGTCTGGTTGCTGCCTGGATCTGCCCACCCCTGCTCTAATGGTTACATTCCACTGCTGCCCATTGAAGATGATTATGAGACTTGTTTCCACTGCTTCACTTGGGACAGATGCTGAGTCCCAGGTGCATGTAAACTCTTTTCAGCTTATTGGTTTTCGAAAAAACAATAATGGTTGAAGCACCCTCTGAGTGCTCAGCGTGAGTCTCAGTCAGTGAGGACACACTATGCTAACAAAGTTGAAAGCTTTTATTTATTATTCACTGATCTACAGGGTTTCATTGCAGCTTGGACATAGCACACTTCCCATATGAACTATTTAAGGAGCAAGAACTACACACAGGCTATCAAATATAGGGCAAACATTGATTTTACTTTATTCACCCAAATGGCACTTTTCACCCATGTAACTGCCATTTTCAGAACTTTTGCACATCTTACCCCATGTACAATGTAGATGCAGAGACCTCCACACAGCTACTGAGCATAAGCATTTAAGCTGTGCTCTGGTCAGGCAGGTGGTGGAGGAAAGCCCTGCCATGTTTTAGCTCCCTGCCCTAGTGGTAAGGGAACTTATCTAGGGAGTAGGTGGCACAGATTCACTTCACCAGTAGGGGCTGACAACACATCTTTTCAGCTTCCTAGGATAGAGGCTGGCAACCCATTTAAGAAGCCATGGGCCAGAACAACCTGCTTCCAATCCAATGCAGTCTGTATGGCTTCTGTGGTGCATCAGGGGAGGGGCCTTGTCTGCACCCACACCTGGGCCAGACAGGTGGGAGCTCGACCTGTGCTGTAACCAGGGAGAAAAACCAGGTGGAGAGAACTGACATGAGCATGGGCGCAGGAAAAGTCAAAACACTCTAGCTTCATGGTCTGGATCCAGTGACTCCACAGGTTGGATCAGGGCTATGGGACATAAGTTCCTGACCCTTGTCCTAGAGCAATATTTTAATTACCATTTTCTAGTCCTGTCTCTAGTTCTTTTCTTAAAGCTGAGTCACTGCACCTTGCATTTAACCATTGTTGGGTAAAATGGAGGGGAGCATAGTGAGGAAAGTTTAGAAACAATCAAGAACAAGGGCCAGGATAGAATGAAAGTCCTGTGGTCTTGCAGGGTGGTAATTTCTCACTGATCCATACACCTTTCAGCTTGTTCTCTTTCTCCTAGCCCCACTTATCTCTTTGTCTTTGCTGCCCAGGGGGCCAGCTTCAAGAAGAAGCACTGGCAAGGATACTAGGTAATGCTTAACCTGTGGCTTGATAGTTAGAGCACTGTTTGGGGAAGTTAGAGACATATATTTTTAAACCCCCTGTGGTTGAGGAAGGCCTAGAATGTTGGTCTCCAGTACTGAGTCGGCAGTGTGACGAAGCCATCAGAAAAGCCAATGGCACTTTATCGTGCATCAGCAGATGCATGACGAATAGATCCAAAGCGGTGATACTTCCCCTCTATCGGGCGCTGGTCAGACTGCAATTGGAGTACTGCATGCAATTCTGGGCACTGCACTTCAAGAGGGATGTGGATAACCTGGAGAGGGTCCAGAGAAGGGCCACTCGTATGGTTAAGGGCTTGCAGACCAAGCCCTATGAGGAGAGACTGGGGCACCTGGACCTCTTCAGCCTGCGCCAGAGAAGGTTGAGAGGCTATCTTGTGGCTGCCTATAAGTTCATCATGGGGCACAGAAGGGAATTGGTGAGGTTTTACTCACCAAGGTGCCCCTGGGGGTTAAAAGAAATAGTGGCCATAAGCTAGCAGAGAGCAGATTTAGACTAGAAATTAGGAACAATTTCTTCACAGTTCGAGTGGCCAAAGTCTGGAATGGGCTCCCAAGGGCGGTGGTGCTCTCCCCTACCCTGAGGGTCTGCAAGAGGAGGTTGGATATGCATCTAGCTGGGGTCATGTGAACCCAGCACTCTTTCCTGCCTATGCAGGGGGTCGGACTCGATGATCTATTGAGGCCCCTTCCGACCCTAACATCTATGAATCTATGAATCTATTCTTGGTCAGTCTTGTAACCACTAGACCATTAAGCTAAAGCATGGGAGTGTCATGGTATCATAGAGAAGTAGGGCGGGAAGGGACCAGCGGTCTTCTAGTCCAACACCCTGCCTGAAGCAGGAGCATCCCTATCCAAACCATCCTTTGTTTAACACCTGCTAGATATGAGGTTTTGCTCAGATACAGTTCCATGACTTACCCAAGTCCACGGCATTTATGTACTGAGCCGTGTGCCTGCCCAGCCATAGCACAAGCTACTGCATATGCTCAGTAGCTTATGTGTCTGCATGGCACTTGGAAAAAGATTGCAAACTATGAGTAAGCACCAAAAATGACAGTTATGCAACTAGATAACTGCCATTTTTTGGT
The DNA here is from genome assembly GCF_030867095.1 of Alligator mississippiensis. Taxonomy (NCBI): domain Eukaryota; kingdom Metazoa; phylum Chordata; order Crocodylia; family Alligatoridae; genus Alligator; species Alligator mississippiensis. The sequence continues at coordinate 136,731,113 of NC_081825.1, read as the reverse complement.
GCTTACTCATGGTTTGCAATCTTTTTCCAAGTGCTGTGCAGATACATAAACTACTGAGCAGGTGCAGGTGTTGTCTTGCTCAGTCTCTTTCAGCTTTTGCATTTGTCACTGCCAAGTGGCCCGGCTTCAGTAGGAGGGGTGAGGGGTTCTCTCCAGCCAGGATATTCTATTGCCTGAAGATTGTGGCAGTCTCCTGGGCTGGAACCTCTTTGCACTGCTCAGGTGGAGGTTAAAATTCAAGTGCCTCAATGAGTTAAATAGGTGGGTAGACTGCTGCACAAAATTGAATATGGATGCTGCATTTGTGCTGTTCTCAATGCTGTTCACATGCCATAGGCATATTCTAATAGAGTCAACACTTGTGAGAAGTATGTAGGCATTACTGAATTCTGCAGGATAGGCCTTCAGTCCATTTTACTGTATATACCTGTTCTGCAGATTAGACAGTGCTGACTGCATCCTCAATCTGGACTGAAACAGAAATTAGTTGAGAGAGATAAACTGCTAAATGCTCAGCCTGAAATACTTGAGCACTATTTGAGTTCAGGTGTCTGGGGAACTAGAGTTCAAAATGTAGATGCCCAACTAATTTTGTAGCTGTAGGGGTGAGTATTTTCTGGATTCCTTTCTGCAATTTAGGTACCTAAATCCTGTTTAAGTGTCCAGGTTACTGAAAGCCAATTTTACTTAAACTCCTAAGTGCCTATGTCTCCGTTAAAAATGAGACTTGGGCATGTTTAGGGGAAAAATATGCCCCAATTCTCTTGGTGACTCAGTTTCTACAAATAAAAACTCAGAATGCAGTAATGCTTACCAACTTCTGAAGGATGTTGACTGTGCGAGACTTAATTTATTCATGTTGCTAAAGATTATCATGATGCTAAATATTATTATTAAAGCCAGCTCTTAAAGAATGTTATCTCCTCTGAGATTATTGATTTAATCACACAATCCTAATGTACTTAAAGCTTGAAATGATGCGATGCACGAAGATCAGTTTATTCTATATTTATAGCTAACAAATAATTACAGAATCTTCTCTTCTCCTCCTGTAATGAGTAAAAGATACATTTTTATTCAGGGGAAAGAAAAAAAAAAAAAAGAATAAATCAGACAGAAGAGGTCCCAGGAGACCACAGTGCTGCTTGACTTCCATTTCTCTCCTTCCCAGTTGTATATCTCCTTTTCTTCCTATTTCACTATTTCATCCATATATTAGTGCTCCCTTTCCCTTCCCATTTCAAGTTTGAAACCTTTTTAAATACAAGAGACTCAATTTAGTTCTGAGCTCTAGGGCAGAGGGATGGGGAGTAGCATGAGGAGGGGACCACTTGAATCCAGATTTTGCTCCTAATGAGAATTAGAAAATTAATTAGTGGTCAAGGATATTGTCCTACAGCTAAGACTACCTGCTTCACTATCATCGTTGTTGTTTTGGTGCAGTGTAAGAGAGCTATACGTTCTTTGTAAAGGGTATATATGAAAGGTGCACTCTCTAAGACTCACACAGAATGTTTGGCTTGCCTCATGACCTCACAATGGTAACCAGGGACACATATGCAGAATATATAATTCAATTAGGAATTCACTTTGCGTAGAGCAAATTCTACCTGGACTTGTGGCTTAAAAGCTAATTAGTTGCATCTCAGGGTGGAAGATGGAGTCTGAATTGGGAAAGTCAAAAGACACAGAATATGGGGCCTGATCCAACTTTTCAATAGTCTCACTGATATTTGGATCATGGGATCAGCTCCCAAGATTCCTCTTGGCATGTGAGGCATAGCAGCTTACCAGTGCCCAGGACACAAGTATGTATTTAGGAATGATAAAAAAAATATCAATTTTTTTCATAGTTTCTACTATACTGTACTAAAATGTTGTTTTTCTGGGGGTGCATCTACATGTGCAATTAATGTGCACGAATAAACTCTAGAGCTTATTGGTTGGAGTGTTTTGCTCCTGGGTGTGACATTTGAACACGTGCCCTGGAGCATTCATGTGCAGCATGTGGAGTCCAGTTGGAACAGCCCAGGCAGGCAGGGGACCCAGGCAGAATTTCAATGAAGGTGGTGAGAAAAAACCAGAGGAGAGAATACACTCTTCTTAGAGGAAGGTTTATCTCTGAGGGGAATCTTTTCAGGAAAAGAGACACCCCTTTAGGAAGAGTTCAATTAGGATGGTGCATCAGAACATGTTTAATAGCGAAATATCTCAATAATCTAAATCTAAATGGTTGAATAAGTAGAGATGAAAATTGGCCTTCCCTGTGAAGTTAGTTCAAAACCCTCTGAGACTCTGGACAAGTTTCTTGTTTATTATTAATAGTCATGCTGCACTCTCTGCGTTTTGTGGTTTGGATCAGAGCAGATATACAAGAAAGGCTCTTTGTATGGATTTATCCACATGGGCAGATACAGGAAATGTTAGAAACTTGCTAAAGCTAAGGTTGACCTGAGTCTTGTCAACTTCCCAGTTACATTTCTAGACCATAGCGGTTCAGATAGGCTGAGGGCAAACATCCAAGAAAGGTTGCATCAGAATCTTTAAGGATTCTTTGCTACTATCAGCGTGGATGCTAAGAGCCTTGGGGACATTTGCAACAGCTCTTGGCAGCAAAAGTGACAAAAGCATTCATTTCATAGATCATACACAGGATCTGGGGAGCTTCTGGTTCACAAGATTTTTTGAACAATGTTGATTTCTGAATTAGGCAGAAACCCAATTGAAATTCTCCCAACCAACACTTCTTCTCCTCCAACCCTACCCCCCCAATGTATTGAACTAGAAACTCAGATTTCCTTTCATTTCTATTCTATCGGATAATTTGTTAAGTAAATGACTGCCTGTAGACACAGGGGCTGGACTTGATGGACCTTCCAGTCTTAGGTTCCTATAACTCTCGTTAATTTCCCTTTGAAATGAAGATTTGTTCGCATGGTGCGCTGCATATAGAAATAACAGGGAGTCATGCATCAAAAATGCTCTCACACCCAATGAATTTTTATTACCTTTTGTTGGACTTACCTTTGTTTTCAATTAATGCAGCATGATCGTCATTATTATTATTTTATTATTACAGTAGCTCTAACTGGCCCCAGCCCCATTGTGTGAAGACAGTGTAATGCAATAAAGATAGTGTCTTAAAGAGTATGAGGTGGTATAGGCTGGCAATATAGGCTGGCAGCAAAAGTTAAGGATAACAAAAAGGCATTCTTTAAGTAGATAGAAAGCAAAAAGAAGGTGCAGGGTAACTTAGGGCCCCTTCAGGATGAACTAGGGCAACTGGTAACAGATAGGATGGCCAAAGCAGAGCTTTTAAATGATTTCTTTGCATCTGTGTTCCTGGACACGAATACAAATATACATCCCATTGGGACCGTAGGTAAGATACCAACCTACCAACTGTTTGTGTTGACGTAATAAAGGGGCACCTGAAGGGGCTGAATGTATTTAAGTCAATAGGTCCTGATGATTTTCATCCTAGGGCACTGAGGGAATTAGCTGGAGTCATAGTGGAGCCACTGGTGCAACTGTTTGAGCACTCGTGGTGCTCAGTACAGGTCCTGGAGGATTGGAAAGGGGCCAATGGGGTCCCTATTTTCAAGAAGGGGAGGAAGGAGAAACTGGATAACTATAGGCCGGTTAGTCTCACCTCTATCCTTGGCAAGACCTTTGAGAAAATTGAAGGAAGCAAAAGGAAGGTTCAAGGTAACTTATCCTGTTAAGGATCACATTTGTGGGGGATGAGCAGGTAAAATGATGCTAAGGGGCAATCAGCATGGGTTCACAGCAGGCAGATTCTGCCTGACTAATCTGGTTTCATTTTATGACCGGGTCACAAAATGCTTGGATGAAGGAACAGAGGTAGATGTTATCTACTTAGATTTTAAAAAGGCCTTTGACACAGTGTCACACCCAGTTCTTATAAATAAACTAAACAGTTGCAATGTAGATTATTACACAGTCCAGTGGGTAGAAAATTGGCTTATGGGATGCACCCAGAGAGTGGTGGTGGATGGGTCGCTTTCTACCCGGAGAAATGTAGACAGCAGAGTCCCCCAAGGCTCTGTCCTGGGACCGGTACTATTCAGTATCTTCATTAGTGACTTGGACGGGGGAGTAGAAAGCACCCTGTCCAGGTTTGTTGATGACACCAAACTATGGGGGGAGGTACACAAACTAGATGGCAGAGAGCTAATCCAGGCTGATTTGGATAGGCTGGGGAAGTGGGCCAAACAGAATAGGATGCAGTTTAACAAGGATAAGTGTCATGTGTTGCACCTGGGGAGGAAGAATCATCAACACTCCTATAGCTTGGGAGATACCACTCTAAGTGGCACAACTGCGGAAAGGGATCTGGGAGTCGTAGTCGGCTTGAAAACGAATGTGAGTCACCAATGTGATAAGGTAATAAGTAAAGCTAACTGCACCCTTTCTTGCATAAGTAGGTGCATCACAAATAGGTCTAGGGAGGCGATACTTTCCCTCTATGTGGCATAGCTAGGCTTCAGCTGGAGTACTGTGTCCAGTTTTGGATGCCACACTTCGGGAGGAATCTGGGTGGCCTGCAGAGGGTTCAGAGGAGGGCCACTCATCTGGTGAAAGGCCTACAGAAAAAAAAAAAACAAAAAACCCTATGTGGGCTGATTGGGAGACCTGAACCTCTTCAGCCTCTGGAAGAGGAGGCTGACAGGTGATCTCATGGCCACCTACAAACTCATCAGGGGAGGGGGCGGAGCAGCAAGAAGTAGGGGATACAGGGATACAATGTTTACCAGGGTATCTGTCAGGGTAACTAGAATAATGGCCACAAACTGGAAGACAGCAAATTCAGATTGGACATCAGCAAAAACATTCTTTACAGTGAGGGTTGCCAAAATATAGAATAAGCTTCCAAGGGAGGTGGTGCTGTCCCCTTCCTTGGAGGTATTTAAAAGGAAATTGGGTCACCTGACCCCAGCACTCATTTCTGCCCAGGGCAGGGGGTTGGACTCGATGATCTAATAGGTCCCTTCCGATCCTAACAACTATGAAACTATGGTAGACTGTCTGCTGAAAAAATTCAGGTGACATCAATGGAAGATTGTAAGATTAAAAAAAAAAAATCTAATGACATCACAATGACACACAGCATCAAAACTCTCTTAGATCTCTTGCTTAGTACAAATCCATTTGGCTAATACATTATATTTACTTTTTGTCCAGAGAAGAAGTTTCCTTGTATCTTGCCAATTATCTGTAATCATTTTTATTTCTCCAGCAGCCTGCTGGCCTTATGCTAGAAAATTCTGCTAATTTTGCTTGGAGACACAGATATGACCTGAAGGATTGTGCCAGCTCTTCATCGTGACATTGGAATGATTAACTTTTACCTACTGTGTGTACATGAATGTGTTTAACCTATATTTAACTTCCAATTTTTACAATTAGCTAGTTGAGGGGAGTTGAGTACTGTGAGTGTGTGGCTAAGTCTCTCGCATTGTAGTGATTGTGACAAGAGCCATATGCACCGTAATGATTTCCTCTGCTGCACTGAATGCAAAACAGGTGCTTGTTTAAACAACTTTTGTGCTAGTTAGTTAGTAGAGTTTGACTGTAGCTAATGGTGGTCTGTGCTATACTCTGGAAACTTGAATGGGATAGGGGTTTATGTTGGCCTCTGGCCTCTAGCTCCAGAACACAGCTGCCACAACATGTGAATTACCAGAGGTTACCATAATGAACGTTGAAAATATAAGGTGGGATTTTCAACAGCACCCACTGGTGGCCTATCTGTGCCTCCAGCATGATGTCAGTGAGTTTTATTATTGACTCCAGTGAGAACAGTCAGGTCAGCACTGAGTGCTTTTGAAAATACTACCTGTAATATATGGTTAAAGGGCCACATATTATCAGGCTCTACTGTGTTTTAATTGATAGCAGATTTTCCATGGGAATGTCATTGGCAGTGGTGGCAGTGCCCTCAATATGGGGAGGGCAGTCTTCCAGGAGAAATCCCATAGGGCTTGCTATTGAATGAAGACACCTGCATGTGTCTTTTAATGTGGGGTTGAGCATCAGCATCAACACAATAATTTGTGGGTAGGAAACCTTAATTAAATTGCAAGGAAAACCTGTTTGATTGGAGGTTTCTATTTTGTTGTGGCCTTCACCCACATTTGCAGTTATTGTAAAACATTCCTTTTTCATGATTTTTCAACAGAAAACTGACTTCTAGGAAAATCAACAGTTTTCATAGGAAAATCTCTCATTGGCTGGAACATAGACGTTTCCCATTGGAAAATTGCTCCCAGAGTGTAGCCTTCCCACTTCCCTAGCTAACAGACTCTCTGTCTTAGCAGATATCTATGGAATTGATTGACTCAGATCCAGAGATATCAGTATCCTGGCCCCTTGAACAGCTAGATAAATAAACTTCCCTCAGTGTCAGGGCTCTGAGGGCACTTGGTTTCCTATCTCCCTCAACCTCAACTTTTTTTTAAAGTGTTTGGCTGGAAATCTGGATTATTTTATTCCATTTTGAAATGAGCTTTCTTTAAAAAATGTTTTTTACACACAGAATGGGACTTCTCCTCTTTGAGCAGATCTAATTTTAGTGAGAAGTTTGCTAGAAAATGAAAAAAAAAAGAGGTTAGTCTTCATTTTCATGAAAAATGAAATATACTCTACTGTATTTTTTCTCTAGCTTTGTGTATATTTCCTTGCTCTTACTTCACATTGATTTTTCATAACAGGTATTATTTTTTCTACATCATTTCCCATTAAGGTGTTCTTACTGAGTGCAAAACATGTGCCCTTTGCTATTTCAGCCTTTGCATAGATCATCTTTTCTTTGCAATTCATTGGGCAACTCACAAAATCTTCCTTTGACTTTTATGGGTTATGCTCAGGCCCATACTAGGTGTTTGCTTATTTTATTTTGGTTTTAACTGTTTTATGCAATAAAGGTAATGTAAGACATGGCTAAAGTGGAATCCACATCCTTGTCCTTGAGACAGACAGAAATATAAATCCCTAAAGGATGTAGTTGCCTAGTGTAATGCTTTGTCTTGAACTCAGTGACCCTGGATCATTTGCTTGCTAAGACCAAGAGAAGTCTCCTTAGGTTTTACCTCACTCATAGAAATGAGAATGCAAGGAAAATCTATTTCATTTGCTGAATATTGTATGCATCCCTTGAGCAGTTGAGACTTTAGATAAGCAAAACAGAAAGTGTGAGAGTCCTTTATGTGTATGTAGTGTTGCACAGATGTTTGTGTATACTATAGTGCATTATGTGCAGTGCTTTTAATAGACTTTTTAAAAAAGAACTAAAATATAGTCTTGAAATAATGTCACAACAACCTTTAAAATATCAGCAAATGGCATAAAAGTCCCCTTTGAGAATGCTGGCGACAAGTTGGGCAAATTAATTTTAAGCTCCTGAGAATGGTGACAGCAGAACCAGCAAGTAGGAAATAGGGCACCATAAGACAATTAGTATCTGTAAAAACAACCTTTAGGTTCAAAGAGATCAATGGGACCATTCATCTTCTGGGGAAACTAATGGCCTGGACTTACATTTACCAACTTTATTTTATAATGAACCTTCCTGCAGTTGCTTTAACAAGAACAAAACTCTTGTAAGTTTGAGAACAGTTATTCAGGACTCAACCAAATAAGGTACTTTTTCTGTGGAAGAGAAGAAAAAGATTTTAGCAATGTTTTGCTAGGATTTATTTATTTATTGCTTTGAGCATTTATCAAGATATTACATTTCTCATTTGTAAAAAAAATCCATCAGAATTCATTTTCAGGGTCTTTTTCGTTGTGGCATGCCTGCAGAGTACAAATAGTGCCTTTAAAGTAACTAGCTTTACCTAGTCAAATATGGCAGCAGTGGGATCTGTCAAAAACATTCAATATTACAAATAAAAGATATAAATAAATCCATAGGATTGAGCCTTAGGATGAAATAGGGGCAATGTTTTTTCATTTATAAATTTAGACTCCTAAACTTTTCTTTCTGAAGATTTGAATTGAAGCTAAACTTGAGCTGCATCAATTTGTTGTAGTCTGCAGCGCAGGCAAGGAAATAGAGATATTCTTGACTTATATTAAGATAAGACAGCAAGAAAGCACCATTTGTAGCACCTAAATCCCTTAGGCAGTGGTGAGTCATAAAAGAAACACCATGGAGGGGGAAAAATAATATTTCTCTTTTTTCTGTAGTGTGACATCAGGAACACTATTCTATAATGAATTGCATGGTTAGACAATGACCATGCTTGATTAACAAAGCAAAATGACGCTGAATCACATCATCTTGAATTTGGGTGCAGTTCAGATCTGAATTGCCACCTTGGTTAGCCTTCTTCCCTTCTTTTGGTCATATGAAAATGGAATTTTTATTCTGCTGAAATAGAAGTATTTTGAAATTTCCTTCCTAGTCAGGAGGAAAATTTCAAATCTAAAAAATTATCATAGATATATTTCAACAACAGCATCAAAATACAGAAACATTTAGTTTTGATAAAGCATTATAACATGATAACATAATATTAAATATAATGGGAGAAAACATGGTTCAACAGCAATTTTTGGCACTTATGCATGGTTTGGATTCCATGTGACTACATGTGACCTGAGCTTCCTTGCTGCCTATGTTGAAAAGGCTGCACTCTGGCTGTGTAGCTACCTGGGGAAAGAGAATCACTGCACATGAATGTACTGCCATGTAAATCACAAAACTTTTGTTGTAGAAGAAGCATGGGCTAGATTTTAGCCCAATAACCTAGTTTATGTGGCACTTGCCTGGGGAATGGGAGACCTGGGTTCTAGGGCTCCTTCACACACACAAGACACATCTGTACTAGACACTAAATGCAAAGTAGCCTAATACTACTGTGCAGTAGCATGCCACATCAAAAACAGTGTTAATATGCTGCTGTGCGGTACTATTAGGCTGCTGTGCAGTAGCGTCACTAAAAAGGCATGCATCAGCACTACTGTGCAGTAGCACCAGTTACTGAGCATTGATTTAGGACTTGGTTATACAGGGTGCCTATACATGAGTGCGGAGGCTGCTCCGATGCCCTGGAATTCCAACACATCAGAGCAGACTCAGTTCATTAAATTGAGTTTCCTGGAGCATGGCAATTACCATGCTACAGCAGCCTCCTGTGTCTCACGTGTCAGTGTCCCCACGCTTAAAAATGGCATTGGGGCATTTGAACTAAAGCTTGCCAAATGAGCTTGTATAAAAGTGCCCACAAGTATTAAACTTGATGTGCAGTAACTGCAGTACATTAATGAACATGTAGAGCGCCCAAGGTGTTTGAACCAACATTTTCTACTTCCAAGCACAGTGCAAGGCACTCTCTAGCTCTCCTCTTGAAGCTGCCTAAGTAACTCGTCCTAGGCCACACAATTAACCTATGGCAGAACTGAGACTTAAATCCAGATCTATTGCATCTCAACCCAGTTCTATTGCCAAAGACTATCCTCTTTTTCTTTGTAAAAGCTCTTTTTTTGTAAAAGAGAAACATTGTTTTGTAGTGTTCAATTATGTACATATTCTAAATCTGAAGAGAACCCTAAGCCAGTTGTCCTGCCTTGTATTCTTCGCACTATGACATCATAACCCCTGCATATCCTGTCGCTAAAACAAATGTATGAAACATTTCCAGTTCTCCTCTTTAATTGGAACTAGCTTGTTTCAAGAAGCTGGAGAGGCAGACTGCTCACAAAGGTTAGTGTGGAGAAATGTATCATTGTCTTCCAGGATGTTCTAAGTGGGTCTCTTGAGTATCAAGGTCAGAGTTTATTTAGCAGCAAGTTCTACTGGTATGAATCATCAATAGAGTTTCTTACAAAATTTATCAATGCCTGGCAATTATACCTCTCTCTTTCTCTCTTCTTCTAAACAAATCTTAGAGTTGTTCTCAGGAACAGCGTGTCTTTTTTAACCCTTGAAAACTTAAGCCTTTGAGTTTCGTCAGCATGCAGACAATAATGACTTGTGTTGAAGAGGGAACTGAGAACATTAAGTAAGGCTAGTAGAATCTTTTCCTCCAAAACAGATTTTTTGGTGTGTTAAAATTTTGGGTTCCTTCAAAAACAAATGTTATATGAATATAGGGGTGTAGGTTGTAGCCATGTTGGTCTAAAGACATAGGCAGATAAGGTTCTTTGGGTAAATCTGACATTCTTCTTAGCAAGGTTTTGGGTTTAAATACCCTTTGTCAGGCTGAGGAAGCATCTTTAGTTAGTGTGTGCTCTTCCTGGATGGTTTGTATTCTTCCTTTTATATGAATAGATATTCATTAAAAATGGTTTTGGTTTACAGCCTCTGTTTTGGATTTTTAGGTGTTCAATAAAAAGCCAGTGAAGTTTTCTGGGAACGTGGAGGGGAGAATAATGCCCTGAACAGTTCTGCCTACAACAACCAGTGATTTCAGTGAGAACTGATGGAGTCTTGTACCTTCTGGTGAGACAGCTGCTTGGCAATGGGTCAGTGTTCACATTGTGCCAACCATCAGTACCTGGTCCACACCAGGGAAACTAATGATCCTCCTAGTAAATCAAATTCTGTTAACTTTTTGAGGATCCCACTCTCATTGCCACCAGCCACCCAGATGTCATGCAATCCTATGGTTTTCATGCCATTAGGCCTGCACCCCGAATCTTACAACTTTACATTCAGGGTCTGTCAGCTACCAAGTGAAGTGGTGAGCCAGCTCAAAAGAATTAAACTAGTGATCAGTTCAGCTAAAACCAGCGTAGTGGTTATGGTCTTAAATGGCTTTGGAATTCATAGCTGCTTGCTAGAGCTATCTCCAGAAACAAACAAAAACCACTTGAACTAAAGACACATCCAGTGATTGCCAAATAAGAGTGGGTAGTAAATCATAAGCTGCAGCTCACTGAACAGCCATGACATTTTACAGTTATAGGAGGATGTAAGAGCAGGGAAAGAAATGGCATTGAAAGTTACATATATATGAAAAAGGGAATCATATACCTGAATCTTCACTGTATGCTGATGACTTAAGTATATGCTATACATTTATGCTTTCAAGGTTGTGATGAGATGGATGCAGTAGGAAAGATTTCCAACACAGTGGCAAATAATGAAAGGTGAAATATTAAGGTGCATTTAGGAACCCTGGCCTCATACATTTATACTATGCTCATGGAGGAGTGTTGAAACAATTGACATAGGTCTACATATGGACAGGATCCAGCACAGTGGAGTCACGAACTGTTTCATGTTCTTTTTGTGTTAGCACAAGGCAAATAATAATGCCGACAAGCATGCACCATAATTAATCTTCATGCCTTCTATGTACTTTACCTTAGATGCCTCTAATTTGGCCCCATGTACAGCTATGGAGAGAATGATGGGGGCCCCAAGTTTGTAATTTATAACACTGGTGCAGTGATCAGAATTAGGATTAAAATGTTCCTACTTTTCTCCTGATCTGACATTTTTGTTTGCACAAGGACAGGTTTGTACAAGGACAGGCTGATACTTATAGATGGACCTTCCACTTCTTCTTTGTGACACTTTGGCTGTAATTCTGGGAACTAACCTATATTCTGGTGCAACATACCTGCCAGTTTTATCTGGCCTTTTACCAAAATTTACATTGTTTCCTTTTACTGCAAGTGGGTAGTATAGCTAGTGTCACATGATCCAATGTCAGGAGTTCCTGACCTCAGTGTCCCCTGCCAGCCTGGAGCTGTCACCCCGGGAAGCCTAAAGCTCCTCTATGATGCCATATTATAGGAAAGCAGGGTGGGCATTTCTGTGCCCTGTACTGCTCCTGAACTTATTCCGTTGGGATCGAATTTGTTCCTGACAGGTGCACATGTAGATGTACTCTCACTGAAAGCTTACTATACATATTTTAGTGTGCAGTAATCTTTCTTTGCATTGACTGCACATGTAGGCATGCCCACGGTCATTCAAACCTGGGTCATGGCTTGGAATATTTGACGGATTGTTATTGCGGTAACACTAAGGAGTTCCAATCATGGACTACTGCCAATTGGACTAGGGACTAGGCAAAACATGAACAAAAGGCCAGTCCATTGCTGTCAAACTGTCCCCTGCCTGCCCCTCCTGCCCCTTCCACTGCCCACTTTCTGAGTAGAAATTATACAGAACGAAGAGCAATGGGGTATTTAATGAATACTTTTTGTTTGCTGAATTATCCAAACAGATTAGTTGAGGATTCCAGCTGCATTTCATGCAATTTACTAATGTTTATGATGTTCACCACCAGGGTTCATTACAGTAGAAGGATGATGATTTTTTTTTTTTTTATCTTGACACTTTCAGAATACATAACACAGCAATTAAACTCACAGAAAGACTGGATGGGGCTTAAGTACAAAACAGTGCAGCCATGGAAGTTGCAATATGAAATAATAGTGATTCAGATTGATGCCAAGTATTGAAACAGAACCATGAAAATGATTACAACTCTTTGTCTTGTTATTGATCTGTTTTGCTCCCTGGGGTATTAATAACCAGTGGTATGTGCTTCTGCTGCTATTTGAAACCTCCTACCTTTGCTGTGCTTTAGTCTTGTAGAAATTCACCAAATCTTGAATTGTATGTTGTATTCATTAAGAAAATGAATTCTCTTGAGAGGCATTTAGTCACAATGAGAAGTGACCTGCAAAGTAGTGTCAGAACAGTTAAAAACCTCCTCCTTTTCTTCTTCTGCTTATACAGAATCTCGGTAGACCTCTTATAGCTCTGAGTGGACAGCTTATCACTCACAAAAGTGCAAAGTTAACTCTTGTGCAGGAACAGGTAGCAGGTGATCTTCAGTTGATGAAAATTGTCATATCGCTATGTGAGACAGTCCTGGGGACAAGCCTGGTTTGCATAGTTGTCCTTGGGCACATCTACATGAGATGTTCACTGTGGAGTTGACTAATTATCTCCTCAGTAAATGTTTCAGCATCTACATGTGCAGGGACGTTAGACTGGAGTAAACTAATAAAATTTGCAGCAGGTATTTACAATATGACCCTGCTGCAGAGTTTTTTACTCTGCAGCACCACATGTGTAGATGCTGGAGGGGCTGCCTGGGAAATGAGGGTGCTTCAATGTGGGGGGGCTGCCTGATGGCTAGCCCCATGCTGAAGCACCCTCATGCCCCAACCAGGCCCTCCAAAGCATGTTGAGCCAGGGGGAGCAGCTCCAGGCTGGCAGGGTTACCCCTTGGCCACCCTACCAGCTGGGGTGTTTTGATGTGGCTCAATGTACTGCAGTTTCTGGTGTGCCCAGGAGCAATAAACTCCAGTGCGATAAGCACTGGAGTTTATTGCTTTGAATAGTTTCATAGTTTCATAGTAGCTAGGGTCAGGAGGGACCTGAACAGATCATCTAGCCTGACCCCCTGCCACAGGCAGGAATGAATGCTGGGTTCACAAGACCCCAGACAGGTGATCATCCAACCTCCTTTTGAATTTGCCCAAGGTAGGGGAGAGGACCACTTCCCTGGGAAGTTGGTTCCAGATTTTGGCCACCCTAACTATAAAATATTGCCTTTTGATCTCTAACCTAAACCTATTCTCCACCAGCTTATGACCATTGTTCCTCGTCATCCCAGGTGGTGCTGGGGAAAAAAAGGCTCTGCATTAATTGCATTTGTAGATACAACCCTTGAATGCTGTTGGGGTGTAGGATGGCTAAGAATTATAATACAGCCTTTGAAGCATGACACCACTGGGAATACTTCCTTTAGGAAATATACCAAAAATACTTTATTGGTATATCTTGATCCTCTCCACCTCTATTCACCTGCGTAACCATATATTGCTTCTTTTAATCATCCTAAGGGAATAAGATTCCCAAAGGGAATAAGGTTCAGCTCACATGTATGTGTGCTTGATTAGGAATCAGGACAATGAAAAGGTATGAAGACTCATACTGGAAGACTGTCTACATATAATGTCCCTGGGATAACAGTGAGTCCTCAAGATAGACTTCAAAAGTCAGCTGTAAGTCTAACTTTTTTGTACAGTGTCTGGTACCATAACATCCTGATCTCATGGGGAATGAAACAACTCAAATCTGGGTCAGAATCTCATGTACCTACATAAGAAACAAATCTTCATGGGATAGTTATGGTCTGTGGCTCCTTCCATGACTCTCATGGTGAAAAATGTCATTCCCAGATGCAATAAGACTTTTCAGTGATAGATTGCTTGCTGGAGGTGCTGGACACATAGTCGATGCTGGAGACATCTAAAAAGTCTACCTTGATTGTTATATCAGTATAAAAATTATAAAAATAATTGTAAGCCAAATCTATGTTTTCTGCTCAATACATACACAAAGGAACTTTTCTATTTTTAAATGACATTAAGATATAGCTGTTGTATATCAACATGGGGCATTTTAGGTTGAGTTCTTAGCTTTGTTTTTCTATCCCAAATCACTTTTAGTATGTCTTAAAGTAGGGGCGGGCAATTATTCCAGGTTGAGCTCTGCTTTCTGAGTTTTGGCAAGCTATCGAGGGCTGCATGGGTAGCCCTGCTCCTTGACAGGTGCCCCACCCCCTGCTCACCATCTTGTGACTGGAAGTCCTACCCCCTAATCTCTCACCTTTGTCCCCAGAAGTCTCTCCCCTTGCCCCCAGAAGTACTCCTTTCAGCAAGGGATTTGCCATCTTGGAACCAGAAAAATACCAAATTATATTCTAAAAAGCAAACATCTAAAACATTCATTAATTTGATTTTTAAAAATATTTTTGTCCTGGTTTACATGTGTTTGAGTAGTGTACATAGAGGTGATTGTATATAATAGCTTAAAATGAAGTCTTACTCTTGTATATTGTGTGGGGGGTATATAGGTTTTTGGGGGGCTGCGGGTGTGTGGGTATGTGGGGTGTGGGGGAGCGTGTGTCTGTGGGGGTGGATAGGTGTGTGGGGTGTGGGTGTGGGGTGTGGGAGCATGTGGGTGTGTTTGTGGATATGTGTGGTGTAGGTGGGTATGGGGTTTGTGGGGGAAAATTTGTGGGGGGAGGGTGACTGAGGTGTGTGAGGGGTGTGGTTGTGGGGGTCTGTGTGTATGGCAGTGTGGGGGGGTGGTCAAACACAAGCTTGAACACATACACAGATGAAATCAGGAAGACCAAAGTCTAATTGGAGTTGCAGATAGCAAGGGATGTGATAGCAAGGTAACAAGAAGGGTTTCTATAAGTATATCAGCAACAAGAGGAGGATCAAGGAACATGTGGGTCTTTTACTAAATGGGGGAGGCAACCTAGTAACAGAGGAAGCAAAAGAGTCTGAAATACTCAACGCCTTTTTCACCTCAGTCTCTACAGGCAAGGTCAGCTCTCAGACTGCTGCATTTGGCAGCATAGTCTGGGGAGGAGGTGAGCAGCGAACAATGGCAAAAAAACAGGTTAGGGACTATTTAGAAAAGCTGGATGTGTACAAGTCCATGGGTCTAGAAGGGATGCACCTGAGAATGTTAAGGGACTTGGCCAATATGATTTCAGAGCCACTGGCATTCTCTTTGAAAACTCATGGCATTTGAGAAAGGTCCTGGATGATTGGAAAAGGGCAAATATAGTGCCTATCTTTAAGAAAGGGAAGGAGGATCCAGAGAACTACAAACCAGTCAACCTGACCTGAACCCGTGGAAAAATCATGGAGCAGGTGCTCAGGGAATCCACATCTAAGCACTTGGAGGAGAAGAAAGTGATCAGGAAAAATCGGTATGGATTCACCAAGGGCAAGTCATACCTGACCAACCTGATTGCCTTCTATGGAAAGGTGACTGGCTGTGTGGATGCAGCGAGACCAGTGGATTTGATATACCTTGACTTTAGCATGTCTTGGTGTGGTCTCCCACAACATTCTCAAAAGCAAGCTAAACAAGTACAGGTTGGACGGATGGACTGTAAGGAGGATAGAAAACTGGCTGGATCATCAGATTCAGAGAGTAGTAATCAATGGATCAGTGTCTAGTTGGCAGCCGGTATCAAGTGGATTGGGATTTAGTCTCTCTCTGTTCAGTCAGATGCTGAGGTCTGCAATGTATTTATGAAGTCATTCCACTGGCATCATACAAATGCCTGGTTTCAATATTGCTGTATAGTTTAAGATTTGGTTTTGTATAGGTATAGGTGATTACAAAGCCAGTCTTATTTTTTTTTCCTTGAAAAATCATTTAGATTGAAAATATGGTTTCTGTTTGTTTGTTTAATTTTTGTGACAAAACAACTTATTGACCAGAATTAAATTTTAATTGGAAAATTGACATTTTCTATTGTCTGTTTCTTTTCCCTTTCTTTCCTTTATATTTTTTCTTGCTGATAAAGAGAGAGAAAGGAGAAGAAATATTGGGAAACTGAAAACTGAGCTTTTACTTTGTTAAAAAGAAATTCCACCAAAACCTTGGAACAACAACCCCCCCCAAACATTTGACTTTTATTTTTTTTTTCCTAGAGAAAATACTTAACAGTTTTTATATAGCTCAAATTATACAAACTTAAAACTTCCCCTCAGCTCTACCACCTTAAGTGAATTTGCTATTTGTTGATTGCCTTCTTTTTGGATGGCTTTATACCACCTTCTTCTATTCCCTGAAAAATCAGGTGCTCTTTTAGTAGCACTAAGTGATATAGCAGTCTTGCTCAGCTATTAGAAAATGTAAAGATCTGGGCCAATGACCATTGAAATAAATGGATGCCTATCTGTTCATTTCAGTGAGATTTGCATGTGATCCTGAATGTGAATCTGTAGGATTTGTTACACCTTAAAACCCTGTGTGGTGTCTGTAAGTGCATATACCTCAGGTTACAGGCCTTCTACTGTTACCTCTCAGAGGCTGGAACCCTATGATGATTCAACTCTTAGACCTGATCCTGGTCTCCAGTGCTGTATGGATCAAAAGTGAGTAGTCAGCAGGCCTGGCTGAGGTCACCCCTTGAAAGTTCACCCTGAAGGGGCTGTGACTAGTGGTGAATAGACTGGCTGGGCAGTGTTTTTATATCAAAATATTATTTATGTAACCCAGGTATACCCACGGGTGTGCCCTATTCTCAATCGGTTGGGATGGGTAGGCAGGAGGGGGTGCTGTGAGAGGGATGCCAGAATTTCAAGCAGATCCCTCTTTCCTCTATAGAGTTAGCCCAAGCCCAAAGTTCTTAACTATATACAATTTATTGAGTTATAATATTTAGTTTTATGTTCATGTATATCATATACATATATTTACAGTGAACATTAATCAATAACAAAGGTCAAACCCTAAATAACACTATTTACAACATCACAATACAACATTTCAATCACAAAATATAAGGCGCAAACATGAGCAATCTTAACATCTATTTCTTTATTATAGTCCCTGAACCATGGCTATCAAGAGATAGTCCTCCTTCCACTGGGGTCCCTTGTGTGTGTGTGTGTGGGGGGGGGGTGTCCAGGAAGCACCACGGGCCCCTCCTCTTAGGGCCTTGACTAGGTGGGGGGGGGGGGGCTGCTCACCCAGCCCCTTCTCTGGGTTTGCCTGCCCCAAATGTCTTTCCCTTGTGGGACCCAAGGGCCCAATGACTCACGCTCCCTCAGGTGGCAGTGGTCAGGGCACAGCTCAATGGAGTCTCCTCTGCTGGAGCTCCTCTCTAGGCCTCTCCTGTGCCACTGGGCTCCTCTCCACCCTATGCCCTGCTCTGGGCACCGAGGGCTCAGCTCCTCTCAGCTGCTGCACCACTGCTGCTGGCTTCTGGGTGCTGAGCCTCACGCTGCAGCACTACCATTTCTCTGTGCCCTGTCTTAGCACTGAGGGCTCTCTTAGCACAGGCTGGGCCCTTCAGGATCCAGCCAGCTGTCCTTACACCAAATGGCTAACCCAAGCAGCCTCTGCTGCTCCCTGGCTCCTGCCCATGCGCTGCCCTGCGCACTGTGGGACCTGGCTGCTTGCTGGGAGATGAGACCTGAGCTGCCTTACTGTGGGCCCCAAGTTACTGTCAGGGTTGTAGGCTCAAGCCACTGCCTGCGGCTCCCAAAGCCTGGGCTCCGCGCAGCAAACTGTGAACCGTGATGGGCCCGAGCAGTCTCACATTGCTCCCAGGGCCAGGTCTCCGTGCACCGTCAACAGCCCGAGCAGTCTCGCACTGTTCCCAAGGCTGCTCCTCCAATGGCAGCTTCAGGAGCCTTGGGCCTATCACCCGCTGGGGGAGAGCTCCCCAGCTTTTCTTGGCTCCACACTTCTCGAGTCCCTTGCTGCAACTACCCATCGTGCTGGGCACACAGCTCCTTTTATACGCTCCAGGGCTCTGCCCCTGAAGTCTTCCAGACCTGATAGTTTATAGTCTTCAGTCAGGTCTGGGGAAGCTCTTCTCCCCCTCCTCTCAGGAAAGGGGCGTGACTTTATTTTTCCTGCTGCCTCCTGATTGGTGGATGGGTTCCACCAATCAAAACAGCAGGATCTCAAGCCTGGAACTCAACCCAAGCTCTGAAAGGTGAGCCTGATACATTTAATTTTAACAATAGGAAAACAGCAACATAGGAAATCAGCAACAGCAATATAAAAGAAGCAGTGTTTAACTCAGTAAGCAATCTCTAAATATATCTATCTCCTCTAGGCTTAGAAAGAGTTTACATTCTTCAGACCCACAGGCTGCATCCAGATGAGTGTGGGCCTTTGGTTCCCTGGGGACAAGTAGCAGTGACACACCTTATGCTGCTGCTACTTGTCCCCAGGGAACACCTGTGCCATGCATGCTCTGGTGCGCAGCAGGTTACCCTGGATAGGGTAGGGAAGGCTGGGGCCAGCAACTGTGGCAACTTCCATGGCCTCCATGGCCCCAGGTGCATTGCCATGCTTTTTTCCATGAATCTCCCAGGGTCAAAAAACCCCTGCCATGCTACAAGGTAGCAGTGCAGAGAATGCTTGAATATGTGGTGTGTAACACTGCAGATGGGTCTGCAGTACCACATCCTGTACAGCTGCACTTGTCTGGATGCAGCCACAAGCATCTGTCTGTCTGTGTCAGCTTGTCATCAACTCTCTTATAACCTAATAACTCTTCTGTCTCCCAAGACTCAAAATCTTTGTTCTCTTTGTTTCTTCCCTCAGGAAAGAGTTGTGTATCTTCAGAGTTTGGAAGCAGTATCTCCATAGCCAACAACTCAGGGTATGTTTCTTAATATCCAGACCTGTTGATACAGAGGTATGTTATATGGACCCTTTGTGTTGCCTTCATGTTTCCTAACAGCCATATTATTAACTAGCCCAACACATACACTTAAAGAACTAACCTCATATGTTCTTACAATTTCCATTTCCCATTATTTGGTCACATATAGTATTAAAAAATTAATATAGAGCAATTCCACCTCCTATATTTTTCTATTTGTATA
This sequence comes from Alligator mississippiensis, assembly GCF_030867095.1. Classification (NCBI taxonomy): domain Eukaryota; kingdom Metazoa; phylum Chordata; order Crocodylia; family Alligatoridae; genus Alligator; species Alligator mississippiensis. The sequence continues at coordinate 136,711,733 of NC_081825.1, read as the reverse complement.
TTCAAACAAGAATGAGTTAAATTGAGTTGAAAGAGGCCATATGTTATTTATGAAAGGCTATCTGGGCCGTGTAGGGTGGGAGTAATTTAAAACTTTTCTTCATCCTCCTTCTCAGCTGTTCTCATTACCTTCCCCACTCCAATATCTTCCTTTCTAAATGGCGTCTTTTCCCATCTCTTTGCCATAAAGGGCCTGGAGATAACTTTTCAGTGATGAGATCACTGCAAGCCATAGTGACATCAGCAATGCCTGCCCAGCTGAGCAATTAGAGTATGGATTTGGCTAATAAAGATGAAATTCCATGCTTCCATCTATCCAAATTACTCTGATGAAGCAAATGGGATTGCACCTTTTCAAATGAATGCACAATTTGCTATTCCATGTCCACAAGTATAGCATTCTGAACATACAAAATGCACATCAAAACTTATTTCTAAGTGGAATCTTACTTTTTTAAGCTGCTATAACATAAATATGTTTAACTTGAACTTCAGGCCACTGGCAAACATGAAATGTTAAGTGACAGGATTATTAAAAATAGTTATATTAGTAATTTACTCCCAGGAAATTGATCTAAGGACAGTGAAGGGGAGGACAGGTTTTAGAAATATTATTTTGGTCTGTAAGCTAGTGAAATGTTGCATTATGTAGTATTTGTTCCTTTAAGATTAAGCAGGAGTCTTTGCTCATCTGTATTGATAGTTGATATCATGTTGTCCTATCATGCAACATAAATCAGTAATCTCATTCTTCCAGGTAAAATTTGAAACAGTTTATTACCTTGTAGAAGAAAATATAAATTAACAGTGCTGACTGTAACTACAGTGAAACACAAGGGAAATCAGTTCACCATGAAAACATATGTAAAGGAATTATCTTGCTAGTAATAAGATATATAAGAGCTGCTCCTTTAGTACATGACTAGCTTAGATGAAAAGGTGACTTGCTGAACAGGATTTCTCACATGGCGAACTAGTGTGCCATAGTTCCAACATAAATATGCCATAGGGCTAGCTCCATGTTACCTAAAGTCCAAGCAATTGGAAATTTGCCTAGACAGAGGCCACTTTTCATAATAAAACCCTAAGCCCTCCAGCTATTTAGAAACATGACTTAACAGCTCTTTGGTTTGAAACATCTCAAGTATCTGGAGGTTTTGGAGGAGTCTGAGATGGATGTGGAAAAGAGCCAGAACCCTGAGCACTTAAGGATTGGTGTGATCATATGGCTTTTGGGGGGAACATTGATTGTGGTCTGGAAAAGATGTGTGGGACTGAGATTTAAGAATTTATTCTGAATTGAGCAGAATAAGGGGGACCTGGGGAGCTGTGAAAGACTCCTTTCTAACTGTCTCTCCTTAAGCAGCTGGGAATGACATAGAGCAGTTATTAGATAAGTTGGAGGGAACACAACAGGTATAGAAAAAGGGACATTAGAGGAATCATTAATAGTGCCAGGATCTAGGCCCCAATCTATAATAAAGGTCCTTGCAGTTTTAAGGCATTTATACACATGGGAGATGGCAGGGGAGGGGCTTCAAGAGCCGCTCTAATTAAAGCACCTGGAACATCATGTGTATCAGCATCCCTGTGCTGAAAAATGGTCAAACAAGCTTTAGTTAAAGCACCCCCACCACCATTTTTAAGCACAGGGATACTGATACATGTGACATTGGAGTCTGTTGGAGCCCAGTAATTACAGCATGTCAGAGCAGTCTCACTGCACACGTATAGGTGCCTTCACATTCAGAATCACTGGTAATAGTTCTGTCTGGGCTCCTGAAGTTCAGCTAGCCCTTGAATTAGTCAACTAGAAGGATGCTCACACCAGAAGTTCCCTTTGGAACCAGTAGAATTTTAAAAATAGTTATCCAAAACATGTCCTTACCTCTCATGCAAGAAAGGATGTTCGGGGTTGTTTTAAGGAATAGAAGAGTTATTTCCCACTGCAATCTCTTATATAACTTAGGGCATGTCTACACATGGCGATTTAAGGTGCATTAGCCATTTTTAAGGCACATTAAGGGCATGTGTCTACACACGCGCACCCTTAATGTGCCTTAACAATGGTGATTTTAGGCAATTTGCACCTATAATTGATACCTGCAAAAGCAGGTATCAAATTTAGGTGTGGATAGCTAAAGTGCCTTAACGCACGTATAGATGCACTAAGGTGCATTAACACTGTATGTCAACTGACTTGGGACTAACTTTAGTCCCAAGTTAGTCCACACACTGTGTTAATACACCTTAGTGCATGCACGTGTAGATGTGTGCTTAATCGCCTTAATGTGCATTAGGCAAAAGTGCATTAAGTTTAGGAGTGTGTAAAAACATGTGTAGACAAATCCTTAGTAGCAAATGTGGTCATTTTCCTGTACTGTCCTTTACATAAATGTGCAATACAAAATACTTCCTATAGCTAGCAAATACACATGTTCTTTCCAGATGGCATTGCCATATAGTGTTAATCATCCTTGCTTTCTAATCTTAATGGGGTTTGTGTGACTTTGCCTAGACAGTGGCCACCTTTTTTGGTGAGAATTTTTCTTTTAGAGTATTTCCAAAGGCATCAGTGGTTAAAATAATTTTAAATAGTCATTAGGTATTTTCTTAGAAAGTTTGGTTTGATTAGAATTGAATTGGGCCTATTATTATTCATTTTTATCTTCCTTTACCTAAACGGTTTTTGGCTCAAGTATTTTTGAGGTTTTAATTCAGTTCAGCTGAACGCTTTTGGATTCCTGAATTAATTCAATCATTTTCTCTTAATGACCATGAAGAGTTTTGTTAAGCTACAGTGTCATTAAACTGAAGTACTCTAGTGTTTGGAGCCCAGCAGTCATAAGGGAAAAGCCTATAGGTAGAAAATAAAGATTTAAGATTTAGCAGAACTTGATAAGGGTTCATTTGCTGTGAATCCAATGATAGCAGAGATTGCATCTTTGAAAATAGTCTAAAACTGCCACTTTAACAATGGAGAGAGTGCTAATTCATTCCATTTGCATTTTCAGATGCAGTAGTGTCTGCACTTCATTTGTAATTTGGGCTCAAATTGTGCTCAGTTCTCTCTAAATTTGACCTATAGTTTATTATGTGTTTTAAATAAAAAGCTCACTTGTGTTTGGTGTGTTGAATGTAATTTTATATAGCCTGATAATCAGCTAACTGAAGTTCACATGAACATGATATAGTGCAATCCTAAAGTCAGCTTTCCTTCTAAGTAGTGCTATGCGGATAACTGGTTTTCCAGTTCACTTGTAGTTCCACATTTTGGGGGGGTTCACCTTTGCCCCAGGAATTGGATATTGTCAATGAACTAACAAGTAAAAAAAAAAGTTTCAGTAGAAATGAAATATTCTGTTCAACCCAAAATGAAATATTTTGTTCAAATTTTAAGATCTGACATTTAAAAATAATACAATTGAAGAACCTTTTGAGAGAAAGAAAGACCATTATTAAAAGAAAAGGTTTATTTTCATCCTTTAAAATTCTGAGGGTTTCAATTGCTTTTTCCTTCCTCCTCACCCCTCCATTATTTTGCTGTATCTTTAATGAAATGCTTTTTATTTAAACTTGATGGTTGTTGCCATGGAATTAAGCAGTCTGAGGTCTCTGTGCTTGAACCCCTGAAATTTCTTTAACTGTTTAGTGTTGCACGGTAAGGTCATTACAGTAATATCTCTAACTCTCCGCGCTCATTTAATTTACTTAAATTAATACAACAGCATTGTACATATACATGGTAATGAGCTTTTTCTAGCACAGAAAAGTTATATAAACCAGATAGAAGGAGGATGATGGGAAACTAGAAATGATTTTGATTTACCAAAGGTCTCCTAACAGATTGGTGGCAAAACTAAGGTTAGAATCCAGCTCTGGAGGCTCAGCCCACTGTTCAGTACTCAACAGCATCAACTGATTTTTGAGAGCTTGTTTGCTAAACATTGAACAGAGTAATATGCAGTGTCCAGCCTGGAGAGTTTGCAGTCAAAGACGACAGACAGAGGGTAGAGGAAAGGCAGAAGGGTGACTTTTATGATGTGGGGGGAGGAGTGAAGAGAAGGATATTTGAAAGTCTTCTAGATAGTACTGAAGATGGTACTAAATATCCCTTTCAGGGAGCATAAACGTTGGTTGAGGCAGAGTGGGACTATGGTTGTTAAAGACTGGTGTTGTTTCCTTGAATATAGAACAAGACAAACATCTGCAGAAGTGGGGAGAAAAGAGCAGCAAAGATAAAAAAACACAGCTTTTGCTTCTGATGCTGAGCCTTGTGCCCTTCCTCCCAGTTAGGCATAGGAACACAGCATGGTCTTATCAACCCCTTTGGGATTTTGCAAACTTGTGCCAGCATTGTACTGTTTCAAGACGTTGCTTCTAACTCTCTCTCCAGTCATGGGCTCAAAGCAGTAATGCAAACTATACAGTCTTGGCTGGCTAAGCCTGAGGCTCATAAAATGGAAGGAAAAGGAGAAAGATAAGGAAGAGAAGAAATATAGAGAAAAGAAAACAAAAAGTATAGGAGGGAGAGCAAATGTGCAAGATACACATTCCCAGTGGTGCTCAGGGCCTTGACAAAGCTAGTGGAGGCAATGATGTCATCTGGGTTTCTTCCTCTGGCTTGTTGTGCTCAGGACATTAATCAGGGTCAGGACAACAACAGCCCACCAGTAATGCCATTGATCCCAGTATCTCAGGGGATCTTGTGCAGGTGGCATCCATAATAGTGCTGTTCACTTTATTCTGGCCACACATTGACTTGACATTACTGTAGATTATGCTTCCTTCTGGCTGGCTTTACGAATTGAGGATCTTAGGAATGGTTGGTGAGTGCAACAACTCATCCTATTTGTAACAGAGTCATGGCTGCAACTGTGTTACTAAGAAAGGGCAACAGCTGAGGATAGTTGCCACAGCAGGGAAAAAGCATGCCACACCAATGAGAGCAAATGAGGCTCCAGAAGAAGGAATAAGAAGGAGAGGAAACCGGAGAGAGGTTGCCTTCGGGCACCTCCACATTGAGAGAAGCGGGTGAGGAGCCCAGCAGCCAAGGATCCAAAGGAAGGTCCAGAGGTCGGGACTCACCACAGAGACAGTGACAGGACTGGTGGATCGACATCCCTCGAGTTTGCTATCTTCCTGAAGAAACCAACAGCGGCGGTGAGTCCCAAGGAAACGGAGTGTCGGTGCAGCGAAAGCCACGGCTTTGAGTCAGGATGCAGTAGGGCTGCCTGGGAGAAAGGGGGTGTGGGGAAGAAATGCCCTATCCTGCCTGGGAGAAATGGGACCCTGACCCCTCACCCAGAGAAAGAGAGAGTGAAAAAGAAAAAAAAAAGAAAACAAGTAAAGAGCCGCGCTCCGCAGGCCGGCACAGAACGCTGCCGGGGAAGACTAGTATCAGTGTTAATCAGCTGCTAATGCGGCAATTAGCGGCTGATCACTGAAACTGCCTCTAATACTTAATGTCTGAACCCGACAACAAGGATCCCCAAAACACTGGAGAGTCCTCAGTGGGTAATCTGGCAATTGCTCCTTTTTCAACTGATGTTCCCAGAGAGAGGGTTAGACCCTATTAAGAATAATAAAGCACCTGAATCAGAAATCGAGCATGCGTGGTCCTTCTCATGGGAAACCGCGTTAATAACATCTCCTCCCTCCCCCAATTTTGTTTAAAGATCGAAGTCATGGCAGGAGAGAATAGTGGGGTGCAGGGGTACCCGGCTCAGACCCGCTGACAAAGTGGTACATTGGCCGGGAATGACGGAGGACCAGACGGACACCATGGATACCCAGGAGCCCACAGACTGGCAGCAGGCATGCAGCTTCGCGCTGCGACTTCTCCAGGGTCAACAGGCACAGCTGGAGGAAATGGTGAGAATAAGCCACCTACAGGGTCCTCAGTAGGGTAGAGGCCCATGAGTATAAAAAGGTGAAGGCAGCCATTCTGTATAGATTAGAAATCTCCCCAGAAACATACCAGCACAAATTCAGGGCCAAGAAGGGGACCAAATATGGTCGAAGCTCAGCAGAAGCTCGGATACAGCTGTGGGCCCGGCAACAGGACCTCTGCGAAAAGATTGCGGCACATCAAACATCCATGGGCAGAGAACTGGGTGGGACAGGGCTGCCCTGGATGACTGGGGAAGACGATGTGGAGGGCTACATAGAAGCATTTGAATGGGCAGCGATGGCTGTGAAGTGGGACCCAGGGAGTTGGGCTGCTAGGTTGGGGCCCCTCCTAATCGGTCCCGCCCAGGCCGCCTACAGGGCCCTCAGTAGGGCAGAGGCCCACGATTATAAGAAGGTGAAGGCAGCCATTCTGTATAGATTAGAAATCTCCCCAGAAACACACTGGCACAAATTCAGGGCCAAGAAGGGGACCGAATATGGTCGACCCCAATTACTAGCCCAGACCCTCAGGGACCTAGCAGAATGGCGGTTACGCCCAGAAGAACATACCCCACAGGAGGTGATTGATATGATAGTTCTGGAGCAATTCTTCACTGATCCTAATGGGCAGTACACAGATATGGGTCCAACGACACCAACTTAAGACGGTGGAAGAGGCTCTCCACCTGGCTGAAGACTACACCACGGCAGAAGGGGTAGGAGAGGCACACAGGAGGGAGCGAAGCACTGGACCAACCTTCACTCACAGACCAAACACCTCAGCCCCTCATAGATGGGCAGAAACCGCCCAAAAAGAAGGACGCACAGGGAGTTACCAGGATGTGGTCTGTTACCAATGTGGAGAAAAGGGCCATATATCCTGTTTTTGTCATGGGTCAGTCCGTGACTCTGGTCCCCTGGCAGAAAAACACGACGAAAAAATGGACTGCAGCTTCGGGTGACACCAAGGCATAGGCCAGAAGACTAAGCCCATAGTGGAGGTCCGCATAGGGAATACCATCATCCCTGTGATAATAGACACAGGTTGCTCCCAGTCAATGGTGCGCAGTGATTTGGTACCTCCCCATCTAGGGAACCTCGGTACCCCGGTCTCCATGGTTTGCATGCACGGGACAGTCTACATCTACCCAAGAAGAAAGCTGGAGCTCTCGGTGCTAGGACAGACAGAAGAAATCCTGGTGGGTCTAACCAAGAATTTACCCTGCCTGATGTTGCTGGGGTTGGACTGGCCACACCTGGGGGAGGTTATACATCAGAGGATGTCAGTTGGGCCCAGGGCAGAGGAAACAAGACCCCACACTCTTTGCTTCGGAGATAAGGAAGAAGGTCTGAACATCGACCAGATAGTAAAAGGAGGAAACTTCCACCAGGAGGAACGCCAGGAGCCCTTGTTCCAGAATATCTGGAAAACCCAGATAGAGAGACCAGAGGAAGTATCTGGGATAGCCCCGAAACCACCTCGGACTCCACGCTACAAAGTAAGGAGAGGGCTACTCTACAGGGTAGAAGATCTGGAGGAGGCAGGCGAGAGAGCGCAAGTTCTAGTACCCCAGAGATACTGGGAGGGTCTGTTACAGGTCGCCCACACCCTGTCCATGGGGGGACACCTAGGGCATGACAAGACAGAGGCCATACTCAAACGCCGGGTCTTCTGGCCAGGTATATATAAGATGACTGAAAAATTTTGTGCAGAATGCCCTGAATGTCAGAGGACAGGGGGCGTAAAACCAGCCAGAGTCCCTCTGATACCCATGCCCCTGATCACACGTCCATTCGATTGCATTGCATTGGACATCTCCAGGCCCTTCCCACGTAGCAAGGCAGGGTATCAGTTCATCCTGGTGAACATCAATTAAGCCACAAGGTTCCCCGAGGCAGTGCCACTAAGGTTCGTGACAGCTCCGGCCATAGTGTCCGCATTATTACGATGGATAGCCTGGGTGGGGATCCCACGGGAGATCCTCACTGACCAGGGAAAAAATTTTATGTCTAAAATTTTAAAAGGGGTCTGCCAGGTACTGAAGATAGAACAATTACGCACCTCAGTATACCACCTCCAGACAGATGGGCTAGTGGAACGATTTAACCATACCCTTAAGGGGATGTTGAGGGCCTGTATACAGGGGGATCCTAGGGAATGGGATGTGCTGCTACCACCATTGCTATTTGCTATAAGGGAGGCCCTCCAAGTTTCAATGGGATTTGCCCTGTTTCAGTTAGTTTATGGGCATAGCCCCCTGGGATTTCTAGATCTGATATGCAAGGAATGGGCACAAACCCAGACGGATCCATCTCAACCTCAGTTGGTGGGAGAATTTCGAGAATGGTCACAGAAAGCACAAGAAATAGCAGAGGCACCTCAGCCAGAGCCAGGAGAGGCAGAGACAACAGTATGATGCGCGAGCTGTCGAGACAGAACTGCAGGTGGGAGACTGGGTGGTGGTATTACTCCCAGATAGTGCCCACAAACTTATGGCCCAGTGGCAAGGGCCCTTCCGGGTAATCCAACACACAGGACCCATGAATTATGAAGTGTTGCGAACAGTACCAACCTGTCATAAACAAATTTACCACATCAACCTTCTGCGGAAATGGTGCCAGGGTGAAGGATGGCTGGTACAGCAGGAAGAGGAGGTAGAAGGAGGGGATGCGACCGCAGTACAAGACTTGACAGGAACCCAAGAGACGCCCACTGTGGATGACCAGTTAGAGCAGAATTGGCAGACCAAGGTAAAAGCCCTGATAGCTGAGTTCCAAGATGTATTCAAAGAAATGCTGGGGGAAGCAAAGGGGGTCTGCCATCGGATTACCACTCTGCCAGGATGAATAATTAGAGATCACTGGCGAAGGTTACCTCACCACTTGTGGCCGGTCGTCCGGCAAGAGATTGATCAGATGAAGGAACGAGGGATTATTGAAGAATCTTGAAGTCCGTGGAGAAGCCCCATAGTGGTGGTACCTAAGCCCGATCGTTCTATCCAGCTGTGCGTGGATCCCAGGAAGCTAAATCAGATTGCTAGATTTGATACCTTCCCGATGCCTCAGATTGATGACATGCTAGAAAGAATAGGTCAGGCACAATTTATATCCACATTAGACCTCACAAAAGGATACTGGCAAATCCCGATGGCAGAGGAAGACAAGGAAAAAACAGCATTCAGGACACCATGGGGGCTCTTCCAATTCAAGAGGATGCCATTCGGGCTACACGGGGTGGCCGCTGCCTTCCAACCGTTTATGGAACACCTACTGGGGCCACATCAAGAATATGCTGTGGCCTACATCAGTGACATCATCATCTTCTCCCCCAGTTGGGAGACACATTGTGAACATCTGCGACAGGTATTGGGGAGACTTTGGTGGGCGGGGCTCATGGCAAACCCAAGAAAATGCGTGCTGGGGAAGCGGGAAACCCAATACCTAGGGTTCGTAGTAGGTCAAGGGACCATCAAGCCTATAACAGACAAAGTGGAGGCAATAAAACAACAACCCCTGACCCAAACCTTGAAACAACTCCGATCTTTTCTAGGGTTTGCCAACTATTACTGACGGTTCATCCCTAACTTCTCAGCGAAAGCCACCCCGCTAACAGAATTGATGAAGGGACACTGCAGCCCAATTTCCTGGAACCCAAAGGCTCTACAAGCCTTCAACCAATTGAAAGAGGCCTTAAGCCAAAATCCCAATCTGTACACTCCAGACTTTCAGAAAACCTTCTTCCTCCAAACTGATGCGTCGGCGGTAGCACTGGGTGCGATATTATTCCAGAAAGAACAGGGAGCCGAGAGGCCAGTGGCCTTTGCTAGCAGGAAGCTCAAAACTGCAGAAACATGATACTCTACCATTGAGAGGGAATGTCTAGCGGTTTGGTGGGGAATAGAACTATTCCAATATTATCTATTAGGCAGGAAGTTCGTGCTTATCACGGACCACGCCCCCCTGCGATGGCTAAGGACAGTTAAATTGAACAACACTGGGCTTATGAGGTGGTCCTTGTCCTTACAACCTTTTTGTTTTACAGTGGAGCATTGCACAGGATGAAGAAGTGGAAATGTATATTTCCTATCCCACCTGGAAGGTGGTCCAAGCCAAGGCCTGGCACCCACCCACCAAGACACTGGAAAGTCAAGGGACAAGTTAGGACCTCATAACAGGGGTAGGAATCACTAAGAAGAATTCCTTGACTCCGACAATGGAGGGAGTTAATTTCCTTTTTTGGGGGGGATGGGTTTTTGGTGGGGAGGAACCACCCCGGTCAACCCCCCCCCCCCCACTGGAATAAAAAGAAGAATAAAAAGAAGGAAAAACAATCTTTTACTCTCCGCCTGAAAGCGAGGATAGGAACAAGTTTCTGGAGGGGGAGGTGTGTAAGAGAGTCACAGTTGCAACTCTGTTACTAAGAAAGGGTGACAGCTGAGGATAGTTGCCACAGCAGGGAAAAGACGCACCACACCCACGAGATCCAATGAGGCTCCAGAAGGAAGAATAAGAAGGAGAGGAAACCGGAGAGAGGTTGCCTTCGGGCACCTCCACATTGAGAGAAGCGGGTGAGGAGCCCGGCGGCCAAGGATCCAAAGGAAGGTCCAAAGGTCGGGACTCACCACATAGATGGCGACAGGACTGGTGGATCAATGTCCCTTGAGTTTGCTATCTTCTTGAAGAAACCAACGGCGGCAGTGAGTCCCAGGGAAATGGAGTGTCGGCGCGGCGAAAGCCGCGGCCCCAAATCAGGACACAGCAGGGCTGCCTGGGAGAAAGGGGGCGTAGAGAAGAAATGCCCTATCCTGCCTGGGAGAAACAGGACCCTGACCCCTCACCCAGAGAGAGAGAGAGAGAGAGAGAGTGAAAAAGAAGAAAAAAAAAAAGAAAACAAGTAAAGAGCTACGCTCCGCAGGCCGGCACAGAATGCTGCCGGGGAAGTCCGGTATCAGCATTAATCAGCTGCTAATGCGGCAATTAGCGGCTGATCACTGAAACTGCCTCTAATACTTAACGTCTGAGCCTGATGACAAGGATCCCCGATGCACCGGAGAGTCCTCAGTGGGTGGACTGGCAATTGCTCCTTTTTCAACTGATATTCCTAGAGAGAAGGTTAGACCCTATTAAGAATAATAAAGCACCTGAATCAGAAATCGAGCATGCGTGGTCCTTCTCATGAGTACCCGCGTTAATAACATCTCCTCCCTCCCCCAATTTTGTTTAAAGATCCAAGTCATGGCAGACGAGAATAGCAGGGTGCAGGGGTACCTGGCTCAGACCCACTGACACTATTATTAGTTTTTCTACTACCCATTAGGCCTAATTTCAAGCACACTCTTGCAACTCATGGATTTCTGGTACCTCCTTCCTCTTGGTTTACAAGACATTACCTTTATCTTGTCCTTGGATGGCATCAGGAAAACTTTCTGTTTAGACTAATCTGTAGGGCTGTGCAAAACAGCACCATTTCATTTTGACTTCTGTTTTGCTGTTTCAGTGGGAGAGTGTTTCATTTCAAGTTTCATTTCATTATGAAACCGTTGTTCTGTTTCGTTTTGTTGATACTGTTTTGAAGTTTCGCCCATAGGCTATAATGGGGAAACATAAAACTGCCTATAACTTAGTAATATGTTGGCAGATTTGGATGAAAAGAGCAGGAATAGCAGCTCCTTCTACGCGCATGAATCTTGCCAAGTTTCAAGTAGATAGGTGCAGGGATTTCTAGGAAACTGCACCTCAAAAGCTTGAAAGCAAAACTCATGTCACTTGTAAGAGTGAAGGCACAGGCAGGTGAAAACAGTAGGGATGGTAGCCCCTGCTGAGGCCAAAAAGCCTGACAGCTTTCCAGGGGTTTTGTGCAGGGGTTTCTGGGAAATTGCACCTCAAGCTGCTGACAGGCAAAACTCGTGACCTGTGTGACTTTGTGTGTGTGTTAAGGCGCACCCTTACTGGTGCGGGGGCCTCCACGTGACATGGTAATGTACCCCAGTGAGGCTTTCTCCTCCTCTGTAGCCTGGTCCACTTTAAAGGACAACAGGTAAAATAATAATTTAGTGAGCAGCAGCACAGTAGCACCAGCAGCATCTCAGGCAGCCAAACTGTCACAGAGCCTTTCTTTCCTCTGCTCCCGGAGCTTCTTCTCCAGCATGTGTTAAGGCATGCCCTCACTGTGTTCTTCCCCTATCTTCCCCCTTCCTCTCCTTATTTTCTGTTTCCCTGCAGGCAAGTCCAGCTTAAGCTTTGAATCTCAAAAGATTTTGAAACTTTTGAAATGTTTTGACTGCCCGTGTTTCATTTTGAGGCTGTTTCAAAGCCCTTTGTTTCATTTTGATTTTGTTGTTTTGAGGTCAAAATGAGTCAAAACAGCATTGAAATGAAGCAGACAGTGAAATTTCACACAGACCTACTGATTTGGTCTTTTTTATTAACATTTTTTATGAGCAGGACAAACTAGGCCAATGTTTCTTTGAGCTTTGAGAACAGGTTTTTACATAACAGTGCCTAACACAAATGGATCCTTGTCTTAGGCCAATAATAAATTACAATAAGAAATTAACACAGGATTTGTCATAGTCCACATGGAGTCTGATGAGTGGAGGATACTGCAAAAAATAATAGATGGGACCATTGTGATTACTTGCATATGGAGCTTACCACTAAAGCAACCAACAAGAGAGATGCAATATTCTCCAAGACACTGAAGCAGCTGGCAAAACCTCCAGGGAAGAAATGGCAGGGGATCTGGCACAATATCAAGAAGAGTTGACAGCTGAAGCAGAGAAATTCCACTGAGGAGTACTTCTAGGATCGTCTGAAAAGGTTTCTCATTAAGACTCTGTTAATTTAAAAAAAAAAAAAAAAAAAAAGGAAACAAAGGTTTCTAAGAAAAAAAATACTTCTAAAGCTGAATGCAAGCCCTGACACAGATTTGTCTAGAGGATCGCTGAACATAGACTTTAGGATGGGCATTGATTTGGATGTAATGTCCACATGCGTGCTGTTTTCTTTGCTTGTTTTCAGGAATATTTCTGGTCGGAGAAGAGCTGAGAAATAATTTTGGCTGAACTTGAGCAAATAGTCACTGAAGCACCAGTTTCCGAGATAAGATTATTCCCCCATGTTTCATGGGGGATGAAATGGCATCCATTTCAGCACTGAGGGGATTGAAGGATGCTAGTTTCTTTGAGATTTTTAAGACATGGAATTTCCTGAAAAAACACAGTCCCTCTTACAGCTGCCAGGCTTAAGCAAAATACTTACTTAATAAATAAAGACAGCAGAGAGAGGAGAATGGCAAGCCACAGATGGTTCTTAAATAAAAATTGATTCTGACCAGTGTCTCAAGGTATGCTTCTCAGTAATATTATGAATAAAGGGAAAATACTCCTTAATTTTTCAAAGGGCAACATGGAGTTTTAGCAACATGAGTCATCAGTGGGAATTCATGGATAAAATCCAGTGTAATTTTTTGAAAATGCACTCAATTGTCACTCTCCATGGTCATATCCAAACCTGGCAAAAGTGGTTTTGAGGATGATTGATTCAATCTGAGTCTCAAGCCAAGCTCTGAGCAAAAGGCTTATACCTCTGCAACTGACTCCAAGCTCTGCTTAGCCAGTGCTATTGCAACAGACAAGACCTGTACACTACTTTCCCCCCATCTCCCAACCCCCTGTGCCTAGTCCAAGTCACAATCAAAAACTAAATTATGAGGAAGTTTAGAGAATTATAACATCACATGGAAGAATAAACAGCAATATGATATAAACTCACAGATAGAACTGTTTGGAAATTTTTCAACCTGTTAAAATTGTGGATATGACACAGCCTTGTGTGAAAATGGTGATTACGACAAAAACAGCATTTTTTTGCAGGGACCAACATGAGAAAAGTTTTCTTTAATTCAGAATGGAATTTTAAACCAACTCAGAGAGAGGCTGAGAAAAGCCAAGAGCCCAATTGTTGTGCCATACAGTAGGCAGATGGATGACCCAGGTTCAAGTCTTTGGTGTGAATCAGGGTCTTTAGAATTGGGTCTTACATTTCTGTTGGAACGGTTCAGCTTCTTATAAATATAAGTAAATACTTCTTGGGCCACAAAGACTGAGTCTGCAGTTTAGGGCACTTACCTGGAATCTGGGACCCTAAACATCAGGAAATCCTGGAATCTCTCTTGCATCATTATAAAGGGAGGGGAGAGGAACTTTTTTCAATGTTTCAGTTTCACGTGGGAAAATTTTTGAAATCTCAGAAAGGTTTATGGGACAGCAAAGCATTCCACTACCAGCTCTTCTCATAAGAAGATATACTTTGGGAAATAGTTTAAACAATGGGTGGCTGTGCCTTAAGGAAACGATCCTTCGGGCACAAAGCAAGACGATCCCCGAGTGAGGCAAAAGAGGGAAAGGGGCCAGGAGGCTTCCATGGCTGACCAGAGAAATCCAGGGCAGCCTAAGGGCCAAAAGGGGAGCACATAAAAAGTGGAAACAAGGTGAGATCACTAAAGATGAATATACCTCCTCTGCTCGTGCTTGTAGGGAGGCAGTTAGACGGGCCAAAGCTACCATGTAGCTGAGGATGGCAATCCAAGTAAAAGACAACAAGAAATTGTTTTTTAGATATATAGGGAGTAAAAAGAAGGCCCAGGGAGGAACAGGACCCCTGCTAAATGGGCAGAAACAATTGGTGACAGACAGGGGGGACAAGGCTGAACTCCTCAACGAGTTATTTGCCTCAGTGTTCCTAAGTGAGGGGCATGACAAGTCTCTCACTGGGGTTGTAGAGAGGCAGCAGCAAGGCGCCAGACTTCCATGCGTAGATCCTGAGATGGTGCAGAGTCACTTGGAAGAACTAGATGCCTTTAAGTCGGCAGGCCCGGATGAGCTCCATCCGAGGGTGCTGAAGGCACTGGCTGACATCATTGCAGAGCCAGTGGCGGGAATATTCGAATGCTCGTGGCACATGGGCCAAGTCCCAGAGGACTGGAAAAGGGCTAACGTGGTCCCCATTTTCAAAAAGGGGAGGAAGGAGGACCCAGGCAACTATAGGCCAGTCAGTCTCACCTCCATCCTTGGTAAAGTCTTTGAAAAAATTATCAAGGCTCACATTTGTGAGAGCCCAGCAGGGCAAATTATGCTGAGGGGAAACCAGCACGGGTTTGTGGCGGGCAGATCGTGCCTGACCAATCTAGTCTCTTTCTATGACCAGGTTACGAAATGCCTGGACACAGGAGGAGGGGTGGATGTCGTATACTTAGACTTCAGGAAGGCCTTTGATATGGTATCCCACCCCATACTGGTGAACAAGTTAAGAGGCTGTGACATGGATGACTACACAGTCCGGCGGGTGGCGAATTGGCTAGAGGGCCGCACCCAGAGAGTCATGGTGGATGGGTCGGTCTCGACCTGGAAGGGTGTGGGCAGTGGGGTCCCGCAGGGCTCGGTCCTTGGACCGATACTCTTTAATGTCTTCATCAGTGACTTGGACGAGGGAGTCAAATGTACTCTGTCCAAGTTTGCAGATGACACAAAGCTATGGGGAGATGTGGACATGCCGGAGGGCAGGGAACAGCTGCAGGCAGACCTGGACAGGTTGGACAAGTGGGCAGAAAACAACAGGATGCAGTTGAACAAGGAGAAATGCAAAGTGCTGCACCTAGGGAGGAAAAATGTCCAGCACACCTACAGCCTAGGGAATGACCTGCTGGGTGGCACAGAGGTGGAAAGGGATCTTGGAGTCCTAGTGGACTCCAAGATGAACATGAGCCGGCATTGTGACGAAGCCATCAAAAAAGCCAATGGCACTTTATCGTGCATCAGCAGATGCATGACGAATAGATCCAAGGAGGTGATACTTCCCCTCTATCGGGCGCTGGTCAGACCGCAGTTGGAGTACTGCGTGCAATTCTGGGCGCCACACTTCAAGAAGGATGCGGATAACCTGGAGAGGGTCCAGAGAAGGGCCACTTGTATGGTCAAGGGCCTGCAGACCAAGCCCTATGAGGAGAGACTAGAGAAACTGGACCTTTTCAGCCTCCGCAAGAGAAGGTTGAGAGGCGACCTTGTGGCTGCCTTTAAGTTGATCACGGGGGCACAGAAGGGAATTGGTGAGTATTTATTCACCAAGGCGCCCCCGGGGGTTACAAGAAACAATGGCCACAAGCTAGCAGAGAGCAGATTTAGATTGGACATTAGGAAGAACTTCTTCACAGTTCGAGTGGCCAAGGTCTGGAACGGGCTCCCAAAGGAGGTGGTGCTCTCCCCTACCCTGGGGGTCTTCAAGAGGAGGTTAGATGAGCATCTAGCTGGGGTCATCTAGACCCAGCACTCTTTCCTGCTTATGCAGGGGGTCGGACTCGATGATCTATTGAGGTCCCTTCCGACCCTAACATCTATGAAACTATGAATCTATGAATGAAAAAATGAAAGTGAGAAAATTGTATGCAGGATATGTGACAGAATGCAGATGTGCCATGGGGTGTTTGACAAGCAGGGTGTTAACAACTTAGCTGGCTATCTCCTTTTCCTGTTAATGCTTTTAGGAGAAAATAGGTTGGCCTGGTGACTGCCAGCCATTTGTCTTCCCTGGGTGGCATGCAGGGCCCCCTGTAAGTGTATATTTCTGGGTTCCACGATGCCATCAAGCACCAGCTGCAGGGATAACTACAAATCCAGTTTGAGAGGATCACTGGCCTGGTCCAGGCTGGGCTGAAGTCAAAGCAACTGCTCTCGTTATAGGTATTGCACTTGGAATGCTCTGATGGATTAATGACTTCAGGAGGAAGCTGGGTGGCCTGGTTCTTGGCTGCTCCATCTGCTGAGTCACTCAGCCTATTTACTGGCAGACTATTGTCTAAATAACTGGATTACTGCTTAGAATGTCCCAGGGGTCAGCATTGCCTCTTTCCTCGAGCTGAACAGGTGCAAAGACGACAGGAATATTAAATACAGTTTTGGAAGCTAGTTTAAAACATGTTTCAGTGTAATCAAAGCTTAACGTTAAACAAACCCTTCAGCTTGGTGTCCTTTGCACAGGCCATCTCATCCCACATGTTATGAAGTAGAGAAATGGTATAGATGATCTCTTCCCTCGTTCACATCATTCTGCAAGAGAGTATGAAACCCTAATTGATACGTTATACTACTGGACATTGGTGGCTTTTCCAGAGGGTATCATATGGATTCTAGTGGTTTGCAGAAGTAGCAGCCTTTTACAAAAAGACTCTTCCACAGGGTTTGTTTATGTGACATTTGCTCTATTTTCCTCCTCATTTGTGGAATAAGCAGGAGCCAACAGCCAAAATAACAAGAGATGAACCAGTCTAATTTTCTCTCCTTTCCAAGTCTATGATGTCATCTTTCAGCCATGAGCTGTCAGAGCCTGAAAATAATTATCTCAGAAGCTCTTCCAAGCTCTGAAGAGTAAATGTAGTCTGACTTAGCCTTTGGACTCAGGAGGTTTTGGAAAACCAGTAACCTGAGAAAATATATCTGAAATGCAATAGCATTTGGTTTTAGATTGTGCTTGTTCAGACTCAGCAGACCAAGTGTTCTCTTGGTGTAAACTGGCAAAAGTCACTCAGAGCTAGTAAAACCATTTCAATTTACACCAACTGAGAATCTGACCCACAATGTCCAAATGGTATCAGGCTTAGATGTGAACTGTTCACCTAACCTATTTCATATTCAAAACAGAGAATCGAGAATTAAATATTTATCTGATTATGACTGCTGTGCAAAGAGCCACACATTATGCAGTCATCAAATAATTAAAAAATGTAACTTGAATTTCTGACCTAGGTTTTGAGCTTTTTAATAATTAGGATGCATAAAATTAGAACAGTAGAGCTAGTATTTATTCTGCAAAAGGGACATATAGTTATTTCAATAGTTTTGACAATGATGAGCTGGCTAAGTACAAATAATAAATAATACAAAATAATAGATATAAAATTGTGTTTCACTCAGCAGCATAACAAAGGGGGGAAGTTGCAAAAATAGCAGCAGCTGCCCCACTGGACAGGTCATTCATGCTGTTAATGGTATAACTAATGAAGTTGCCTTATGTGCTGCTGCCACTCAGGGTATTCAGGTATCCCATAAGTTTTGTGTTTCAATCTTTGGCTATTGTTTCTAACTCTGGAAAGTCACTAAATACAAATGTAATGTCAAAATTTATTGTTGCCAGAGTTCACACAAAATAACAACGTATATAGTCCTTGCTATACCTTAGATATATTTCAAACTCAAACAAAAATGAAGAAGGACATTCTTTGTGGTGTGAGACACGTTTGCTAACCACGACCGTCATTTTTCACTCCTGGGTTCCTACCAGGACCTGATGCAAAATAATGAAATACCAGGAGAGAGGCTAATTTTGCTGCATCTGTCACTTAACCAGAACTATGTTTTACTTATGTTCCCATTGTACAGCCTCTTCTCTGAGAAATCATCTGGGTAGGTTTCTCAATCCTTTCTCCCAATCCCTTCTTTTTAAGACCAGAAGAACTCTCCAAACTCTTAAAAAAAATTGGTCCTAACAAGTCCGACACCATTAACCAGCTGAAAATAGATCAGTATCTTTGCAAATGTTTGTCATTAGGGACTCTGACATTTTGGAAATAGTCATCTCCCCTATACTAAAAATACCCCTGAGCTGTGGTATATTAATGGGGTTTTGACTAAACTGGTGACAGCTGACTTTGAGTCAGTCAGTATCTATGAAAATATTTCTTTCCATGGAACATTGTTTTCTTAGAATAGTGACTTTAGTTTACATTGTGATGTACACAAGTTTTATACGGGTATGATGGTGTTGGGGCCTCTCTGGGACTCTTCTAAGGGAGTAATGGAGTTCTGCTCATGAACCCTATGGTTCCTGCTTTCATGACTATCAAGAAGAGGCCCTTCTCTACACTGTCCATTGCTGAAAATGTTCTTCTCTGAGAGAGCCAACTCTGCTTCATTTGGCATCAATTTTTAGGGCAGTGCTACCCCCAGGTGACCATACTGAAAGGGCTGCCTGGTTATTTTATCTTGTACTGGCACAATATGGTTAGCCTCATGCCATGCAAGGCACAGTCAGTCAGGAGCCTGACAACACTGGGGTGGCTTCCATCTGAAACATACCCAAGGCAACATTATGGTCTTCATACTGTACCTTTGAAGACAGCCTCTGTTTTCAGCTTCTAGGGTGGAACTGCAGTGCATTGAAACTACTTCTGAAGGAGAAAAGGAACACTTCCTCTAGAATTTTTTTTGTTTTGCTTGTTTTTTTCCTGCATTTGAGTTGGCTACATTTCTAAGAGTTTTTAATTTCTGGGGACACATCCTATGGACTAGCACAGAATTAAGCCTCAAGTTTTGTGGTTTTTTTAGCAATGTATCTATGTGAGAAGGTTAAGTTCTCCAGCATTTAATGTTTGGGCTGTCACACAACCACCTGAACATGTGTTGGGAGCTGGGGGGTGGGAGGAGAAGAGGGGAGCATTAAGCTGATACTTTTACTGAAAACCGAAAATGAGAAGGAGTATAAAAGGTACGGACCCAGGAGTGACAAACCTGCCAACATAGTCTTCAGAGACTATTGCAAAGTAGGTCATGTCCCTTTCCAAAGAAATTCCTTTCCAGAGGCAAGAGGTTGCCTATATTTCCAAAAGGTTTGCCTGAGCTAGGACCAATGGTTTTCTATGAGCATGTAAGGGCCATTTACAACTCTCCAGCTCCTAACAAACAGCAGGGGCTTAGAAAATGTTCAATTATTGTGTGATGTTTTTGCAAATGCTTGTTTTTATATTGCTGATTAGAATTAGCACATTACTGGCAGTTAAGGTTGTGTAACATTTGGAGCCAGAGCAAGTAACTTCCCTTTGGTATTTTAATGTGTATCATTGATGAAATTTCTTCCAGAAGCCATAATAAAATTGAGGTTGAGATGCAACATGTAATACCCATCTCTTTGTTAAATCAACCAGAGAACTTTCTTGAGACAATGGTTCTTGAGGAGATGCATTCATTTTTTAACTTTGAGTGCGATGCAGTCTAGTAAATAGTGATACAATGAACCACCATTTGTGTTTTCTACAAATAGTGCCACCTAGATAGAATAATGGACTGCCATCCTATACAAATACCTAATCTTCTGAATGATTCCAGTATTGTATTGTGAGCTTTTATGGGTTTTATTGTTAAATGTTGTACTGCTGCACAATACCAATTTGTCTGATTAGAGCTGGGGGAATCCCACCAGGTCCCATGATAACTGGTGGAGAGGCACTTGGGGGAGGAAGGATGAGAGGGTGGCCGCCATCTTGACTGCTGGCTGCTCTTCATGTGGCCCTACCCCTCAGCACTGATTGGTGGAAAGACACAAGGGGGCAGGTGCCATTTTGGCTGCTGCCCTTTGTGCCACTCCACCAGCTGGCACCTTCCCCTCTTAGGCAGGCTACAAGGCTGGGCAGCGAGGACCACTGCCTCCCACTAGGATGTTAGCATTTTATTTTATTAAGTTTCTTTTGGTTGATTTCCTGGGAAATTGGATCCAATGTCATTTTTCATGGTGATCACAAAGATTGCTGTTTTTTGCAGTTTCTGCAAAAATTGAAATATTGTGATTTAAATAGGTCCCTAGTTATATCACCTTGCTGTATTAAATGTTGTGACTCATATAGGTTGGAATTTACAAAGGAGCATAAGAGATTTAAGTATCTACTGGACACTAGAGGTCAATGGAAGTTGGGTAGCTAACTTCTTTTGGAACTTTTGGATGTCTGAGCCTCATCCTGTGATGGATATACATGAAACATGGCTGAGATACAACAGTTCTTTTTTTCCCTTTCTCTTCTGTTTCCCAACAGTAGCATTGAACACCCAAGACACTTATTGTAGCTACACTTCCTCTGGGTCCTACTAGCCAGCTCCAAATACAAATATCCCATCTGTCATTAACCTTTTCTTAAAAAAAACACAAAGGATTTCATATGCATCTAAGTGGCAAGCTCAGATACGAATATCAAGCTCAAGATACCAGCTTGGGTGTTGAGAAAAGTGGTAGATGGAAGGTGCACAGAAGGGATAATAAATCCTTTACTTTACCCCCTATTGAAGCTTCAGAAGAAAACAGTTGCTTCAAATTGACTAGAACAGTTGGGCAGGACTGTATACATATGTTGGTTTCAGATAGAGTTTCTCCCTGCCACTGTAAAGATCTTTTATATCCAGTCCTTCCATACCTAGTAGAAAAGCACTATTTTTTACACAGGGGGCAGCTGGGGAGGAGAGAGCTAGATTAACCCCTAACTCTGGCTCTTGATCCCAATTTTTTATATTTTATATCAGATGGATTTCCTACGTGTTTTATCCTATAATCATGTAAAATTATTATATCAGATACATATGCTATATTTTAGAATTGGTTTTTCATATCTGTTTGCATGCCTTTTGAAAAGAGGTTGTGTTAAAATATGGGCTAATTAAAGGCTTCATCTATGATTAATAGTATAGTTTGCTTATGGATCACTATAGTGTTAGTATAATGAGCATTGACATTGATTCCCAAATACTCCAGAGCAATGTAAAATGTGCCCATTATCCTTTATTGCTGATTCAGTATCTTTCTCTAAACCCCTGCAATCAGTAATTAAAACATGTTTATGTTAAGTCAGAGTAACAGGCATTGCATGCTCCCAAAATACTTTCTATTCTAATGTGCCATTTGTCTATTGAGTTCATTATTTGGAACTACAATGGACTGTCAATACTATCCAGAGATCCCATAGAAATGTATGGAGCAGGTTTTCCAATAAGTATTCAGACAAGCCATCCTTCCTGGGCCTAGCTTAGGAGAACCTCTCCAATTATAAGTTGGTAAAGAGTTTATTAAAAAAGATGGATGGGAGCAGTAAGTGGTGAGATCACAATTGTTTTTCATAACTGACCTTAGCCAAATTTAATTTGAATAGACATGCATAATGTTAACTCAGAGGATTTAATTTTGGTTTAGATAATCATGGTTTGAACATTGCATAGTGTCTTAATTCAAGACACTAATATATTCAGTTCTCTCTTAAGGCCTTGGACATAAAGTTTTGCTAACAGATGTGCAGCAGATTGAGTTGGGAACAATTTAAGGGTAGTAGAAAAAGTCTCTTTGATTGTAATTTATAACAGGCAGATAGTTTTAGTTTAAAAATATATGAGGCTGAATGGATGCCTTCAAATATTTGCAGTTCGCAGGCAGTTAACACACGTTCCATTAATGGGAAATTATGATGATTTACATTATGCTAATATGTATTCATTATTTAAATCTTTAATTCTGTGCAGCCATGTGGTGCAATAAAATAATAAAAAAGCAATAAATGCAAATAAAAAAAAAAAGTTTTCCTTCCCCAGCCCATGGAAATTCAGATGATCACTGAATTTCAAGGAAAGAGAGAAATTGAGCTTACATCATATTATAGGACCCTTTGCACTATATTACTGGAAATGGTAGGCAGGGTCTTTCTGCTACCTTTGGACTCAGGAGGCCTGAATTGTTTTCTTTGCTCTGCCTTTGGCCTCCTGTATCACCTCTAGCAAGTCACTTCTTTCCATTTCTCCTTTATCGCTGCTGTCTATTCACTTTGCAAACTCTTTGGAGAAGCTGGACACCTATGTAGTCTCCTTGCCTGTTAATTCCAGTGAATTACCAGCGTTTATTTTCATCTGTGGTACCTTTTTTGATACTCTGGGTTTTCTGCCCAGCTTACTAACTTACAACAGTTTTTTTGCTGATCTGTAGGGACTCTTGTACTCATTGCCTTGGAGCTTTATTAAATGCCAGTTAGAGTCTGCCACTATTTCATGGGCTCCCAACACATTGGTGATTTGTGTCAGAATTGTAGTGCTTGGTCAACTATTGTGCATTGCCGGGGATTTTGCAGATAGGAGTGTGTGAAATGGGCTGTATTCGATTCAGATTCAACCCAAATCAGGGACAGTGATTTGATTCATTGATTCAGATTGCGGTCCTTGATTCGATTCAGTCAAATCCAAATCTGAAGATTCGATGTTGATTTGGAGAATCAGCCATAGACACAGCTTTAAATGTTTTTTCTACATACCTTGAGGTACCAGGTGCAGCTTGTGAACATTGTGATGGTGGAGCAGATGGAGCATCCCGCAGGAGTGCAGGGGGGATCCCTGCATGCTCGGTGGTGAACCCAGAAGTGGACCAGAAGTACTTCTGGTCCACTTCAGGGTCCACTGGGGAGTGCACTGGGCCCCACCCTGCACCCCTCTGGCTCAGCAGTCATCCGTGGAGGAACTCTGGGTGCCCCCCCAGACCCAGGAGGCACCAGTTGCTGAGCCAGGATGAGACAACATTTGACTAACCCTAACCATAGTTGAGCGAAGGAGAGAGGCAGGAATTTGCCTCCAGTAAGAGCCTCTCAGAAGACCTAACTGAGCTGGAAGCCTTTTTCCATTTCTAAATTTGCATGATGGAAATTAACCATTATGGTATCCAATCAGTGCCCAATTTTCCCAGACACCACTCCATATGGCTCCTACAAACATCATTGGGAATTTACTTCTACATGGACTTCGCATTTGGACCCTGAGAGGTTAATTACTATGGCTATGTGAGATCTATCCCTCTTTCCATATGGATTGCTATAAAAGCCACACTTTTTCAGTCTGGAATTTTAACTAGAAGCTATTTCCAAATTTTCCATATTCTAAGGTTTTGTGAAAAAAGAATCCCACCAAACATGCAATTATCCTTTCAGCAACTGCTCAGTCAACTTAATACTTTTTTAGTAGCTAATCAGGCATAGCAGGTTTCTTAGGATAACTTTCCAAGTTCCCTGTGGATACATTATCACTGATGGCCACTTGTTTTTTTTCACATTATTTGACACAATTTTTGTATTGGTTCCAATTCAGCGTACATTTTGTCCAATACTAAACGCATCTTGGAGTTGACAGGCAAGAATGGGCCTGCAAATGATTACCCAAATATTGATGTTGTGCTAGATTAATCCAAAGCTTCTGTTGTGTTGTTTAAACATCCAGAAATACCAGGAAATACGTAAAATTATAAGGTCCATACCAGCTCTGTTTGGCACTTAAATATATTTCTCAGGGGTTGCCTGTCAGTTTTCAATACTTCTTTTTCCTTCTTAAAAAAAAAATTACAAATGTAGGCTCGTCAAATTTTAATGACCTGTGTTTCAGCCACAATGTTCCTACAACAATAAGTGAGATGAGCAGTTTCCAGGTTGTTAATGAAACAAAAGTGTTGTGGAAATGATACTGTTTATAAAATCTAAGGGCCTGATTCAGTCCCACTGAAGTTAAAGGCTTGACTTCTATCAGCCTACCTGTGGGTTGGTAAGCTTAGGATACATGGTGACTATAGCTATTTGGTGTACAGGTAGGGTGGGCAAAGGAGACTGCAGTTAGAGCTGCTTCCTGCATGCTTTCGTGAGAGAACACAATACACTAAATGTAGGTGAGGTCATAGGACCATGTCTGTACCAGGCTAAGGGACTTCTCTATCCCTTCAGAATTTCTTGTTTGTACACTAGGAAGCTCAGTGAGACGATCTGCTTCCCTGGTCACAGTCCATCTTTGAGAGTCCCTTCTGGTGTTGTAGTGAAGCACTGTTCATAACACAGGAATATGCCTTAATAGAGCAATCTGTTTTTCAGTGGCTTCTACTATTATACCCAGGTGTCACTCATAGTCCCTTGAAAGGCAATGGCAGTCTGCTATTGATGTCAGTGAGGCTTGAATCAGGCCTTGCATTGCAAGCATGACCATGACAATCAGGAGAACTATAAAAGATGTGACTTAAAAGGTCTGCCTGTATGCGTAGCATTGCTGAGCCTCACAGAATGATACAAGATTCAGGCATGGGTGACCGGTGCCACCTGAGTCAGGTGGAGCACATGCCCCTCAGAGGCCAGTCAGTGACTGGAGGGGGGCGCCCCTCGCGGCCGATCTCGCCGACAGGAAAATGTGAGTGGCGCTCCTGGAAATGTCAGTGGCATCACCTGGCACCCCTACTCCCCAGCTGGCACTTGCAGTGGGGGCATCGGCACTTCCACCGGCCCTCCCACCCGTTGCCTAAGCGGGGAGCACTGCTTGTCAGGGGGTGCAACAGTGCTTTCAGGGAGTGCACATGTACCCCTGTGCATCCCTTATGTGTTACCACTGGATTCAAGAAGGTACCATGGGAAAAATGATGACTCCAAATGTCCTGGTGGACAGTCTGTGTGTTCTATCTGCCCATTTTCTATGTAGGATGCATGCCTGGCCAGCCATGAATAGAAGTTATATTTGGCTGTACCAAATTGGCCAGACGTGAGTATAAAATACAGTAGATCAATAGTGACACTGTTGCCTGCGAGACACTGCAAACAAATGGCTTACAATTAGGAGAGAAGTATTACCACCATGGACAAAGGCTGTTGACAGCCAACAATATGCCATTTAAAATGTGTGTGTGTTTTTGGGATGGGAATTTACTTCTTTGGACCATGGATCAGGTGAACTGATTTATAGGTTTTGTCTGTCCATTCCTATACTGGTATAAATGGAACTAAACTGTTGTACTTTTAAGTCTGTTTCATTGACATTAAAATTATCGGAGTGTAGTTCCACTTATTCTGATATGGGAAAGGATAGATGAAAGAGTTACACTGGTTCAACATAACCCACAGCAACTGCTTTAATTTAAAGCTGGTATAATTGTTTCTTCTGTCCAGATACAAAATTGTAAAGAATAACATTATTAAAATAATGATGTGGTATTCCATATATTAGTATTCATAATGCATATGCTAGAGGATGAGAGATAGTGGTATAAAAAAAGAGAAGGAAAAGTATTTTCTTGGAGATTTTACTTTTACATATGATGAGAATCTTCAGATAGACATGCAAGAAAAGATGAGCTGATACAATCAGTCATGGGGAAAACAGAAGAGTCTGGATCATGAAAAATATATGCACAATGTTAATTGTCTGTTGGGCTTTGGGATCCCATGATGGAGGTAAAACAAGAATGTTGCATAAACTGAAAACTGGCTCCTTCAGAAAGTAGCACTGATAGGCATTTATAAAGGACTATAACAATTATAGTAGCCTCCGTCAGTGATGCCTCAGTTTAAATTAGACCCATGTTAGCAATGGTATTCCGCTAAGATCATAGGTGGTGGGGGAACAACAACAGGGTTATTTAGCTTAGGGAAGAGAAGACTTAGGGGTGAGGGATTTGAAAACAATCTTCAAATACCTGAAGGGTGATTATAGAGACAAGGAGATGGGATTTTCTCTGTGACTGTAGGGAACTGAACTAGGAGCAATGCCCTTAAACTGCAGCAGGAGAAATTTAGGCTGGAAATTACGAGGACTTTCTGACTATGAGAATGGTTAGGCACTAGAACAGGCTACCTAGAGAAGCTGCAGAATCTCCATGCTTGGAAAATTTCAAAAGCAGATTAGGCACTTGGTTGAGATCAGTTAGTCAGGGATGGTAACCTGGCTTGAGCAGGGGGGCTGGACTAGATGACCTTGAGAGGTCCCTTCCAGCCCTATTTTCCTATGATCCGATGATATCTGTGAAACCTGGATGGTAATGAGCTTATGCAGACAAAGTAGAAAGTGGTTGTGAGGCTGGATGAATGTTACATAGCACTTTCAGTGGTCACACTGACTTCAACAGTGGGTGAATACAGTTACCTGACAACTTCTGGGGCAGGGTGACTGTTGGAAGTTCCACCACAATGCAGGAAGTCTGTCTAGGAATCTGTTGGTCAATGTTGCTATTTATGGTCCTCAGTCAGAAAGATCACAAATCCCACAGTAGCTGATCTGTTGTTCCATTTTAGATCTCAGCTAGAGCCAATACAAACAATTAAAGTTTTTCATTTGGAATTTCCATTACAGAGAAGAGTTTCTTATCTTCACCGTTATGAATAGCAACAATGGGACAGCTGGCTCCTTCCCCTTTTGCTTTGTGGCTCTCTAGCTGCCTACTACTGAATTAAGGACAGAGTGCCCATATTCCACACACCTCTCCTTTGCAATTATTTCTATTTAATGTATGCTTTGCTGTAGCAGAATTCCTTATACTTTCCAGACTCTTCATTTTGTACTGGCTGCCAGGAACCTGGAGAGCAGAGTTTATGACCGAGATTTTGTGATGCAAACACTTTATTCCAAATATGTTCCAATCAATTATTGAGAAGCTGATTAGGAGTCATGCACCATTTGACCACATGGTTAGAAACTGTAGTTCAATAAATATAACTTTTCATGTACATTAAGTAAAAAAGGCCGTACCCCTGCACTGACTCATGGCACTTCATGGGTTTACATCACCTGAGCATCAAATCTATGGTTCATATGCAATGGGTAACATTTTCAAAAAGACCTAAGTCATTTAGTAGTGAAAGTCTGATTTTCAAAAGTAATTTAGGTACTTAGTAGTCTAAGACACAGGGACTTCCACTGAGACATAAGCTCCTACATGTCTGAGGGTTGGACCAACAGAGGACTTAGGCATCTAAACAGGAAATTAAGTAGCATGTGGGCATGTCTACATGTGATGCTATGTTGCCGTAGCAATGTGCTATAGCGACATAGCGTCTGCGGGCAAGAACTGTGGTGCTGCACCTGCATCACTGCAGTGATGCACTACCTTGTTATAGCATGTTGCTATGGTGACATAGTGCCTAAAAATAATTGTGCACGGCACCTATGGTGCAGTAAGGGCTGTTATTGCACTATCACTTAGTATTTCCAAAAGGTTCCAAAAGGAAGTATTAAATGAAGGTGCAGTGAAAATGTTGCCATAGCGACATGTGTAAATGCACCCTGTAACCACCTAGCTTCAAAATTGTGATCCAGCCCTACCCACTCTGCTCAACTGCAGAGCAGTTGCTAAACTCCATAGATACTGCTAAACTCCATAGATACCTTATTTTTCAGTGTAAAGCTCCTTAGAGTTATACCTCTATGCAGGCTCACAACTGACCCCTGTTGAACAGGTCAGTGCCTTCTTGCTAAGCACGGCTGAGATCCAGAAGTTAGGTGTTATTTTTTCCCTGAGACCACTGCAGTGGCCAGTGTTTAGAGCACTTGCCCACACAGTGGCTGCATGTACATGAGATGCTGACTGTAGATGCCTGAGACTACTGAGGAGAAACGATGACACAACTCTACTGTAATCTCCAGCTACTGTGCAGTGAACCTCACAAAAAAAGCCATTTGTTGGCGCTATTGTGCAGTAATGCAGGTTACTGCACAGTCATTTAATACTTGTATAAACAAGTACTAAATAACTGCACAGTAATGACTGCTCAGTCAGAATCTCACGCAGACACAGCAAGTGAATTCAAACCCACAGCTCCCACTTTCCAGAAAAAAGAGTCAAAACCATAAGCCTGTATGTTTTTCCTTATGTGGGCACTCGTCACTCTTTCTGGCACAGCTGGACCTTTAAACAGAAAGAAAAAAGAAGTAATTGTTAAATGTAAAAGCCTGCATACAGGTAGAATTCTAAGCAATTTTTCACTGAAAAATAAAGTGTCTATGGAGTTTAGCCATCTCTGCAGAGAGAGTGTGTGAGTGCCCAAAAGGGACTGGGACTCTGGAACTTAGGATTTAGGTAAGATACCTACAACCTGGAGAGGGGGAAGAGCTCAGATTCATCCTGGAGGCTTCCTCTAGACTGATCCACACCCAGCTTGTGGGTTTTTGCATCACCACTCTGACGCACATAACTCTCACCAGGCATTATATAGAGAACTTAGGTTTTTAATAAGGAGTTTAGGTTATAGTCCAGGGGCTACCTACAAACTGGTTCTGTTGGCACCTCAATTTAGGCTTCAGTTGACTTGAAAAATAGGTGCTTTGTTCCACAAAGGAGATCTAAATCAGCTGGGTTAGGCTTTTAGGCTTTATGTACAGATAATGAAAGAGTAAGGTACCTCCCAAGGTGTCCCAAGGGGACTAACATGAAATCTCCTCCACTGTGTCTGTTGAAGAAGCTGGGCCTATGGGCAGAAAGGAATGTAAGAGACACAGGGCCAAAAGGAGAACAAGCAAGAGAGAGCCTGGCTGTGTGGTCCAATGACAAGAACATTTCTGGATATTGGGAGACTATACCCAGGGTTATTTCTTTTCTTCATCCAATGACTATCAAATACAAATACACTGAATGCTTTGCTAGTAGGAACTGGAACCCAGGATTGTACTATCCTAATCACCCTATAGCACTGATTCTCAACTAATGCTGTGAGATACATTGAAGGGTGCCATGCAATATTTTGCATTTTCCAAGAGATGACTCCAGTTTAATGAGGAAAGTTTTGAATCTAAAAAAAGTTGATAACAACTGCCCATTCAACTTTTAAAAGCTGTTCCTCTGTTTCTTCATTCTTGCTCTCATCTTATTTTAGACTGCTCAGGACTCACACAGTCCATCACAGAACAAAAACAATTTTATAGGCATTCTCAGAATGGAAGATTTGTTTGCAAGCTCCCACATGATGATATGGGCTTAAATGACGGAGACTGACTTGTGTAGCAGAGTTGGCATGAATGTAGCTTTTGCCTTATGGTCTGAAAATGGGTGAGGAAAGCACTGGACATGTCTGTTGCAAACAGAAGAAAGAACAAGCCACATTTTAATAAAGAGACAATGTGTGCATGAGGGCAAGATATATGGCTTCACTTGGGAAATCTGCTAAGAGCAACACATGATTTCTGTTTAATTTTTAACTGGCTTTTATTACTGTAATGCAGAAGATGAGACAGAATTGATTTAATGGGATTTCTCTTTGAGTCTCAGCTCTCAGGCTATGGAGGAATAATATATCAAGGATACCTAACCTAATGAGGTTAATGCAAGTTTTAACTCTTTCCATGAGCTTTTTTTCCCATGGGCTCCAAGGGTTCAGGATTAAGTTCAGTTTGTTCAGGACATACACCTGTGCTACAGTATGCAGATGTGAGAAAAAAAACAACCTGTCATATATAGAAGTATATTATCTAGCATATAGACTCCAACAAGGAAAAGGCGAGACTGCAGAAGTGGAAGGACATTAGCAGCCTCATCCTTTTGCACTTTTTACTTAAATTTTGTGAATGCTGGATTTGTAACATCTTCTGTGCAACTTGGAGGAACACATCACTTTCAGGCTTCCCTCCCCCTCGTATCTGCCCCCTCATTCTGAGGATATTGCATGACATACTTGTTCTCTTTGATGGCTGTGTTTATCATAAAGAGCTGCTAGGCAGAGCCGTGCCCCTTGTTTCCTGCTCAGTGGCTAACATGTGCAATGTAGAGCATCCAGACATCCAAATATGTGAGAAGCTTAGAAGAGAGGGTCAAACTAGAGAAGCAGAACTGGGAATTGGTTATCAACCTACTTGTGGTTTGTTTGTGCCTGTGAATGCACATCTGGGCTAAGTACAGACAGTCAAAAAGCCTGAGGCTGAATTGATTTAGTCTTTGCAGGTTAGTCTAAGCTGCAGAAATTAAACTGAGAAGCAACTGCACACACATTCACTTTCAATTCAGAAAACGCAGCCACATGCCTGCAGTGGCTCAGGCCAGAAGCAGGGAGGGGTGGGAAGGGGGGGAGCTAAAGCATGGCTCTCTGGAATGTAGCCAGCATGGGCTGTGCATTTACTTCCTCTTTCTGCTTTCCCCAAGGTCTCTGGGATTTGCAGTCCAGAATCACAGCAGCAGGACTCTGCCTATTGCTCATCACTTCCTCTTCCTGCTTCCAAGTGCCTCTGGGATTTGTGTTCCACAGTCACAGCCAACAGTAACTTTCAGTAAGTTTATCAGGGAAGGGCACTTCTGTACTCCGGGGAAGGGCAGTTTAACCACAGGAAGGGGGATAACCCCCTCTCTGGCCCCAGACCCCCGCTGAGGTTTACCTAGAGGTGGGGGAAGTCCCTGCCTCCATCTCTGCCCTCCCCTCCACCCCCTACAACCCTCCTCTGCTGGAGCAGATAGCAAAGCTTAGCCCAGGACTGTAAAGCATGCTGGGATGACGGGGGACTGTGATTTAACTTAAACCAGAAAGGGGTATGGGACAGAAGTTTCATAAACTGGCTTGATCCGAATCAATTAAGTCTGATACTACATTCAATCAGGTTTATCTTAAACCAGTTGCAGCCATTTTGAAACTGGTTTATGTGCACTTAGCTTCTGTTCTGTTACAGGTTTAAACCAGTTTCTGATGACTTAAACTGGTTTATGTGTAACTTCTGTCCCTAGCCCTGTGGTCAGAGCCAGTGAAGACTCCATGTTCTATGCTGTCTTGGACAAGAAAAAGAAACAACCTACCTAGTAAACAGGAATTGAATGTATTTCACAAACATCCAGGCATCCACAGGTTTGCTTTTTCTTAGGATGCATCTTAAGAGTGAGAGGACTATGTGCATGGAAGACAAAACTAGAAACATTTATTTCATTTCTTTCAAGGACAAAATGCTAGGTGATATATTTACATACCTCTTATTATGGCTGAAACTGGCAAGCCTCCTTAGGAACTGAGTCTTGGTTTGAAATATGCAAATCTCTTTATAAATGCCCTGAGCATTTGAAACATGACCTCATAATCTCACCTCTTTA
Source organism: Alligator mississippiensis (assembly GCF_030867095.1). NCBI lineage: Eukaryota > Metazoa > Chordata > Crocodylia > Alligatoridae > Alligator > Alligator mississippiensis. The sequence continues at coordinate 136,680,207 of NC_081825.1, read as the reverse complement.
CAAGAAGTCTCATTATGCATATTTAATAGGTGCAATTATAATACTAAATGCTCCATCTACTAATTTAAGCTTTTGTGATATAGAAGCTGAAAAACAATGTGGGTGTGTCTGTACATGCAACTAATGCATGGTAAGGTGACTGCACAGTAAAATAAGGCACAGTACACTGCACCTGGGAATGTGTCTACATTTGCATCCTGTTGTGTGCAGATCTGGTCCTAGGGGCAGAAGCCCAGTCCAGGACTGCTCCTGCCCTGCTCTGCCTCCCTGTACGGGGAGCTCCAGGATCCCCCAAGTGCCAACTTGGGGGCTGGCAGGGGGCATGAAGACTGGTCCCAATGTGCACAGGACTGGGAGACAGCAGCCCCTGTAGCCATCACAGCTGCCCCCAACATGGGGGCTTAGCCAGGCAGCAGTGGCCCTCTGCTGCCTGAGGTGACTGGGAGCAAAATTACTGTAGGGTAGCATCGATATGTGTGGTACTGTGTAGTAGCTACTGCACAGTTTATCTACTACCTGTATCTACAGGTAGCCAAACACACAGTAGATTAATTTACTGCAGAGTGAATGCCATGAATGTGTAGATGGTGATGCATTACTGCACGGTAGATTAGTCTACTGCACAGTAAAATGTCTCATATAGATGTGCTACCCTGTATGATTTTTCTATGATACCTGTTACTGCAGTATCTGAGAGCTTGATAATTTTTCATCCTCACAAGCAAACTCTCAGATATGAATCCTGCTTCATAGATGAGGAAATACAGAGATACTGAATAGCTCTAGGTCTCATGCAGGGCTGGTTGGGATAGAGTTCTAAATTTAGGTCTTACAGGGCATGTCTACACGTGCATGTAAGTGCAACTACATTTACTGTACATTAAGCTAATGTACAATAAGCAATTTTTGGCAGGTGTTTACATATGCAGTGACTTGGCACTAAATCTAGTGCCAAGTCCCTCCAGCCCTGCCATGTGCCCCTGTGACCATTGGGGGATATCCAGCCTTTGGCCATAGGGCTGCCAGCAATTGGCAGCCATGTTGAAGCCAGACCCAGCTGCCAGCACTTGGCAGCTATCTTGGAAACACAGTCCCACCCTATGATCCTTGGCCAGCCCCTTCCTTGCCCAGGGGCAGCATGCAGCAGGTCCTTCCTTGCCCACCCTGCCTCCCTGGGCCATGGCTGTTCCAGCCTCTGCCCCTGCCTGTGACAGTGATGCCCACTGCCCTATTGTTCCAGCCCTTCCCCTGGAAGTGATGACCAGTACCCTGCAATCCTGCTGGCCATGGTGCTGGCCCCTGCCAACCAGGCCCCAGGACAGCCATGCACCTGCCAGTGGAGGCCAGGACACTGGTTGTGGGAGGCCCTGGCCAACCTTTCCTTCTGCACTCCCCACTCCAACCCACCTGGCCCACCACACAAATATCCCCTACCCCCTGTCCACCCCTAACACCACTCTCAGGCTAGGCACATGGGTGAAACACAAAGCTTTATTTCTCTAACAACACCCACCCCCATCCCTCCCCTCTCCCCACTCAAACAACAGGGTCCCTCCACCACCCTCCCCACCCACCAATAAAAAAAACATTTACAACGTGAAAACTATTTACAATATCTCTGGTTTTCAAGCCCAGAGTGGAAGGCCATGGGGGCGGGGAGAGCCCAGGGCAGGTGCCAAGGACCTCAGCCTCGGGCCATTTGCCCCTAGAGAACTAGAGGCCATGGCAACTCCAGTGGGCGGTGGCCTCATGCTGCAGCCACCTGAGATGGTGCTCCCCAAGGAGAGGTGGCTCCTCCTCCAGCTGCCCCAGTGCACCCCATCATCTCTGTGAGAAACTGCCAGGTTCTTGGGTGCATAGTGGGGGGCAGAGTGGTGGGGCTGGTCCCAGGCAGGTGGTAGCAGGTCCAGGGTGGGGGCTGGGCTGGGGGTCTGGTGGGTAGCAGGTGCTAGGAGGACCTCCTTCCAGGCCCAGGCTAGGGTCTTCTGTGGGGCAGAAGGAGGGACCCATGGGCAGAGGGTTTGGGCAGAGGGTTTGCTGTGGGGCCTTGAGTGGGGGCTGGATATGGCCACCAGGTCCAGGAAGATGTCCAAGGCCCAGTGATCTTTGGCCTCCACTGCCCAGGCCTGGAGGGACACTTCCTTCTGGAGCAGCTTTACATGGTCCTGCTCCCTCCATTCACACCCAGTGGTCCTGTTGTGCCTAGTCCCACACCTCCCCCGGGGGGACATCCTTTACTCATCAGATATGCTCCCATACCTCCCACTCCTCTGCCACTGACACCAGCAGTTGAAGCAGGAGTGTTTGAATAATTATCTTGCTGGGGTCATCTGACTTCAGATGATTTCTTGTTCTTTGGGCAGGGGGCTGGACCTGATGATCTCATGAGGTCTCTTCCATCCCTAATGTCTATGAAATCTATAAAATCAAGGAGGGTCCAGTCCGCTGTGCACCACTGGCACAGCCAGTGCATCTGGATGGCTCCAGTGGTGGGTAGTGGCAACCTGGAGCCAACATTCCCAGTGGGGCTAGTGGGCTTTCCCCCACATAAAGATTCTGCCCTGAAGACACAAGAGATAGAAGCCTTTTGTGAGAGTTTACAACATTTCAGAGATAAGATGCTCTGCACCAGAGACTGTGCGCTGCCCAGCCTCAGATCGGGAGTTAGCCATACACAGATGCCCAGGGACCATGGTAAGTCAGCCAGGCAGTCCTGAGCCCAGGAGGCCACCACCCAAGCCCCCCATTCCTGCTTACTCCTCTGGGACTGGTGGCTTGCTGGCTGCAGGCAGCCTGCTTTCTCTGCCTCCTTCTCAGGACAGGACAGGCCAGGCTCCTGGCAGCACCTGTTGCCACAGCTTCAGACCCTGCTCACCTCTCTTCCTGCAGGCCACCTGCTCTTCTGTGCTGCCATACAGCCCATGGCACACAGCCAGCAGCTCCCCACAAGGAGCAGCTGGCACTGCTGTTGGCTGGTGCTTACATTTCTGGCCACTCCTCATTGCAGGGTCCGGGGCTGCACTGAGGGTGAGGCAGCTGCTGGCCAGGGCTCCCTAACCTGCCAGTGGATGCAGCACCCAGGGAGGAGGGTGGGGCAGGGTGCTGAAGGCCTGAGGGCTCCTCCTCTGGTGATGTGTCATTGGAGGGGCAGCTTAGTGGGGCTGCTCCTGCTGGTGACACTGGCAGGGGTGTGGCCTGGCTCCTGGGGTGTCAAAATACAGGTCAGCTTCTGCATAAATGCCATGGTCTTGCGGGTATGAGTGGGCCAACGATTGTAGTCAGTCAGAGCCATCCACTGTTCCTGCAAGGCCTTGACCTTAATGTGACATTTGCCACACTGACAGGGATGGCCCTCTCTCCTGCATGCCACCTGACAGGGCCTCATAAATGTGGGTGTTCAAGCGCCCACCCCATGCAAACTGCCTGTGCATGTCAGCAATGCCCCAGAGCACCACAAGGTCACCAACCTCTTCCTGGGTCCAGTTGGAGGCCCAGGCAGTCAGCACAGGTGTGCACATGAGGGCAGGGCCAGGGCTTGATGCAGATGACGACATGAACATTGTGTCCTGTGCTGGCTCTCTGGGCCCTTGTGTTGCTATCCCTGTGACAGGGGCATGGCCAGGGGCATGGCTAGGGACTGTGAGCCACATTGCAGAGTTTCAGGTGATATATCTTGGTGTCAGTCAAACCTTTTGCAGTATAAGACAGGGTACCAGTGGCATCCTGCCCAGGTTACTTGTGGGTCTGTTGGGGACTGAAGACACTGGAAGCTGTGAGTCCCTTGTCTCTAAACTGTCTATCAATTGGTCTGCCTTGGAACCAGCACCCTGGAGATTCTTGCAGTGAAATTGACAGTGTCTGTCTGTTTCACAGTTGCTGATAGTAGCAAAATAGACAGGCATGTCAATTTCACTGAACAGCTCCTATCCCAGGAGCTCTTGATTCACCAAAAAAAAATTGAAGAAGAAGAAAAAAAGAAAGAAAGAGAAAAACTGAAAAAGAAAAAAAGAAAAAAGAGAAATTCAATGCAAATGTCAAACCCTATTTTTCCACCAGCTTGAAGCAGTACACCATTTTAGGTGGGTGTACACCTGAGTATAAGTGCAGATTTCAGCATTAAGTTTCTGACACAATAAATGATTGTTTCTTGGAACAGGTAATTCTAGAGCACAAAGCATTAAGCATTCACTGAATATAAGGCAAGAAGAGACCATTAGATCATCTAATATGCTGCCCTGTATTACACTATAATATACAGAATTACATCTGGTTATTTCTGTACTGAGCTCAATGTGTTTGACTAAGGTATATTCCCAGAAAGGTATCACATCTTGATTGGACAACTCAATTTGAAAACTAGAACTAAAGGACATGGTTGGTGTTGTTTTAAGAAATAACTATAACTAAACCTTGAAGTGACAGTGACTGAAAGCAGTTTAAGGCCAGCATTGTTAGTGGAGTGTTCACACCAAAAACTAGTCTAATGACAGTAAACTTTAAAGTGGATTTTAGAAAAGGAACTAATTAAAAAAAAATAAAAGCCATCGTGTCAAAAGTTGGAGGAGGTGGTAAGTGCTAAGATGGCAAAGGGTTTGTATGACAAAATTATTTAGGAGACTCAGGATTACAAAAGGTTATGAGAGCTGAAAGGAGAGTTTATAAAGTTTGGGGAAGGGGTAATATGATAATTGCAATTCAGTATTGAGAAATGCAATGGGGCAAGGACATGCAATGAAGCATGTATTGGAAGGGATCATGTGAATTACACCTAGTGCTCTCTGGTAGCTTAATTATAATCTCTTGAAGATAGAGTGTATATAAGGTACTAAATAGAAGCTCATAAAATTATGCTTTTAAGACCATATTTAGACATCCAATAGATAACAAGAACATTGCTGAAAAATTGGAAAGGGTACAGGAAAAAGAAGCTGGAATAATGTCTTATAGCAAGAGACTTAAAAGCTCAATTTTTTCATTTTATCAAAAAAAAAGAGTGGGAGATGACCTGCTTACAGTGTATAGGAGGCACTAATCCACAGTCAGGGTGGCTAGGAGCTGGAACCAACTTCCTAGGGAAGTGGTGCTCACCCCTACCATGGAGATCTTCAAAAGGAGGCTAGACAATCACCAAGCCAGGATCTTTTGACCACAGCATCCTTTCTTGCCCATAGCAGGGGGTCGGGCTTGATGATCTACTTAGATCCCTTCCAAACCTACCAGCTATGAAACTGAAACTATAGGTACTCATATTGAAAGAAAATACCAGGTGTTGAGGGGCTCTTTAAACTAAGTCAATATCACCTTTGTCTCAGTTCTCATATCTACATCTAGTTTTCTGTAGATCATTAGGAGTGAGAATTACAAGTGGCTGAAACATTCCAGTGAACCAAGTTTTCACTGAAACCAAAACTTTTCAAGGAAAGACACCCAGTTACAACATGACTTGTGAGAGGTTAGTTTCCTCATATCCAGGATGGAATTTCAGGTCTAAGCTAGGGAGCAAACCCTCTCAATGACCAATACACTGGGAACTGGTGCACTTCCCTAGGGTTTGGATTCCCAAGAATCAGCCATCTCTTTTGACTTGGACAGACCAGGGGCTGTAACCTGGGTCTTTCACATGTGAGATGAGTGATTTAGCCAGCCCTTGAGCTACTGCTGTTTTGAAGTGGAGTTATCTTTTTCAGTTGCTCTTTTTTTCTTTTCAAGAAAAGAAAAACTGCAAGATGGGGAAATGATTTCCTGCTGTACTCTAGTAAGAATGTTAAAACAGTTTTTTAATGGAGGGATCCTGCATGCCAGGATATAGCATTCTTAGTTGGTATCCTGCCATTCCTTCATATACAATATTTTCAGAGAATAATCAGCAATAAATACAGCTGGCTTGGACTGCTCCCAATAAGGCAACAAAGAAAAAGCATGGCTTTAAGACATGTACTCTAAAGTGTGTCGAGCATTCATTATTGCTGAACTGGGTTGCAACACAGGGCTTGCAGAGGATTTACTCCAGGTACATTCCTAGTGCTAGTCTCTTTCAGAGGAATTTTGTTTTTCAATGTTCTTCACAAGTGCAGCGATCAATATTTTAGCTATGTGCCAATGTTTCAGAAAAGACCTTGTTCATGCCACAGTGTAAATAAAGTATTTACTAGGAAATAAAACATTGATCAAGCTGGAGGAAAGGTTTCAGAACTTACCAAAACCAGAATGTGTATAAGGACAGAGGTAAGCATTGAATAAGGAGTCTGTACATCGAGAGGAAATACCAGATAATTTTATGAGGGGCTGAGTCCTTCATAAAATGGTAAGAAGAGTAAATTATTTAATTGCTGGAGCATCAGAACTAAAGAAAGGGAGTTTTTGATCACTGATTCCAACCTAATCTCTCATTCCAATGAGCATTCAAGAAATGTGGCTTCTGCTCTGATAAGCCAAGAGCTATCTCAAGCTGGTGGTTTGAGATGAGAATTTATGAATTATGAATTTCCCTTTCCAGTACCATGAATTAAATGAGATTAAATCCTATTTCTTATTGTAATGCAGAAGGAATTTTGATTTCTCTACTCGGTCCTAATAAGTGTGCTGTATTTGTTATCTTAATTTGAATCCTTTAGTTTTTCTTTTATTTGAGCAAAGGCAAATCACAGGGAAGCCTTTTATTAAGGTTATCTCATAATTCAAGGCCTCTAAGGCCTCTTCATGGCCCTGATAATCCTTGGAATGCCAGAAAACATTAGGTTATTAAACATAGAGTATGTCTAAGCAGCAGCCCCTGCAACTAGTGTAGACTATGTTAGCAGAACCTGATCTAGCTGGCTGAAAACTATCTTTGCCACATACGCACATGCTACAGTCACAGCCTTGGCTGTTGAGTAAACATATTCATAGCTTTTTTCTTTTTACCCTTTGCAGTCAGGGGACATGTCTACATGTGCATTAATGTGCTGTGGTTACTGCACATCAAGTTTAGTACCTGTAATAACAGGTCCTAACTAAATGTGCGGTAACTGGTGCTACTGTGCAGTAGTACTGGCATGTGCCTTTTAAGTGATGCTAATGCCCAATAGACTAATTTTACTGTGCTATAGTGCAGTAGAATTAGTCTACTGCACATTTAGCATCTCATATAGATGTGCCCAGGGTTACTTTGATGGTGTAATAGTCAGGTAATGGGATTATAAGTATAAGATGCTCAACTGATGGGAACTGACACAGTTCTACTGAAATGGCAGAGGCTGGAATTGTTTATACCACCTGAGGTCCAGCTTTAAAGATTTAGACTGGGATATTAAAAGGAACCTAAAGGATTTAGGTGGTCATGGCAGAGTTGTTCGTGGGCCTACCATGGATGTCTTGGTTATTTTGTTCACGTAAATCCAGGCTGGTGTCAACCCTGATTTGTATTATGGAATATCACTGGGATGACTTTTCCTGCTTTGGACTAGTTCTCTACTGATGAACAAAGAGATGTAAGCTGTCCACTTGTAATCAAAGACATACAAAGAAACCCCCCCTCCCCTCCTAAATTCATCCTTTCTACTTTTTTTCCTCCTCGAATCACGTCTGTAGAGAGTTGACTCCAGTGGTACAGTAAAATCTATAACAGTCATACAAGTAAACAATGTTTTATACTCTATTTTCATATTTTGTATTATGAGAATGGCAAACAGAGGTTTTCTTTAGCAAGGCTCAGGCCCCTTGGGGGAAAGAATGTTGCTGTGTCAATAACACTTTTCCTTCAAATGTTGTGTGCTTCTGTTTGATTTGCTCTCCTTTTTGATCCCCTTCAGACTTGTTCCCTTTATTGCCAACAGTAATATGCTTAATTAGATTTGCTAGTGGTTTGCTTACACAACAGCGATGCCAACACTGTAGGTAAAGTAAACACGGGTTCCTTCTCCAAATCTCGCTTGAGAACATGCTGAACTGAGGGACATCTGCAGCATGCTTTGTTTGGAGGTTGAAGTAGAGAGCTGTAGTGGGAGTCTTTCAAGGGCAAATTCTCTGTGCTGACTGTTTTGTCACTCCCAGATATATTGGCAAGCCTGGGTGGTTTAAGTAAGGCTCCATATACCATATTTAAGCACTTCAACAAACACCTTGACTTGACTTACAAAACACCTTAGCTTCCATTTATTTCATGTGTGGGTATTTAACACTTCTGAAATTATTATTTATTTTCCAGAAACACCTACAGGTTCTATCTGAAATCAGCCCCCTGCTCCACAGTCACAAAAGGAATTGCTGGCAGAGTTGGGGACCAACATCTAGGTTTGTGTTTGATGCAGGGTTGCCAGTCCAAGACAATTTCATTTTTACTGACAATGTGTTAACTTTTTACTGAAACTAAAAATTTTACTTACTTATGTTTTTACTGACATCTGTTTTACCTAATGTAAATGTGACCCTTGTGCCAGATCCTAGACAAAGGCCAGGCTCAAATATAGTGTTTACTACTAACTGTAGTAAAAAAGTGTGGTTTTCTTAAAAAAGTTTGCACATTATCAGCACCCATAGCTCACCTTCCAGCCTTACCCATACCCCACTTTGGTTCCAGCATGAATGCTAAAAGAAGGACTGCCTGCCTACCTGCCACCCAGCAGTGTCACAAGTAGACTGGATACAAGCAGAACCAGCATCAGTACCAGCACCAGCACATTGCTGGGGGCAGGGGAAGGAGCTACAGAGAGTCCTGTGAGCCATAAAGTCCTGTTAACAACTCCCATCAGAGTACTGCATTTCCACTCAGGTACCAGGTGGTGCCACTGTACTCCATCTCTGCTTCAACACTGAGTCCAACTTCTTTCTCATCATGGAGCTGCAATCAGCTCTAGTGGCTTCATGTTTTTATGCTCAGCTTTTTAAATTTTATTTTATTTTTTTAACAGACAGACATTTATAGCCTTGTTATTTATAGAGTGTCTGTAAATTTACAGACAGATAGCAACCCTGGTTTAATCATTAATGAATCTTTTTTAGGGAAAGGAGGAAGCTTATACTTGAGTTTCTGAGATGGATGTTAAGAACATCTTTATTTAGGCCCAATCGTTTCACACACACATACACACACATTCATTTGATAAGCCCCTAGGGCTGAAAACAATTTCAACTAGCTCCTAAATTACACTTCCTTTCCCATATCCCTCCATATTTGTAGAAGCAAAATTCATGAACAGAAGTAAAAAAAAAAAAAAAAAAAAATCAACTGTGAAATGCCCCACTTTGCCCCTTCTCCCCCCCCCCCCCCCCTCCCTTGTTCACTCATCTCCAATCAAGGCAGTAAGAGATTCCTGGTCTAAATGAAGACACAATTGAATGACTAGTACAGATGAATTGCAGGCAAATGTCTGACCTGCACAATATGCATTACTGATGCTGGTCCAGGAAAACAAAAGCAATCAGCTTGTCTTGCAGGTGCCAGGGTAAGTTCAGAGGGTTGAAGATTAGGCGGGGAGGTGTATTTACTTGTAGCCTGAGAAATGGTTCTGGATGAAAACAAACATGGACTGATCAGCACAAATTTATTTTTTATAGGGCCAGATTGTTAGCATAAATCAGCATCACTTGTGTTGTGTCAATAGAGCTAAACCAATGTATTCTAGCAGAGGATCTTATCTATCATGTTGTTTTTTCAGAGAAAATTTCACTTTAGACTTAACACATCATTTAATATCAGGATTTTTAATACTGAGTTTTCTTTTTGCCAAGCATTCATTTTTGCTTTAGCAGATCTTGCTATGCAGAGGAATTAGATTCCTTTGTTCTTAGTGGCACCTTGAAACATGTGTTTTAAATTATATACTGTACTGACTAGCATGTCTAATACAAAGGGCCAAGAACTCAGCTGCTTTAAATGGGGGAAGAGCCCCTAAAGTTAGTGGAGCTGGATTTATTTACATCCCCAGAGGGCCTAGTACATGATTTATGACAGCACTGTATGATGGTTTTAGTCAGTTTATATGATAGTCTGCAGTGTGAAACATATTCCTACAGACTGATATGAAGCAAAAAGAGCCTTTTCACTGTTAAAAGGGCCTTTTCATTGTTAATACAAAGCTATTTCCTTTCACATTTGCATTAAAATAAACTTACTGTGTGATGTCACACAAATTTAACAAGGTCTTCACAAGTGATGTGAAACCCTTGGAGCTTTGGATTTTATTTAGAAAGAAAACTCCTTTTTTAATTAAAAAAAGTTTCAAATCTTTTTTTTATAAAGAAGAAAAGTATCTTGGATTTAGTCCTACTAAAACTGCTCATGGTTTTCCCCCTCTCCTGTCCGCCCTGCCTTTGATTAAGTTATTTTCCTGGGTACATTTTGGAAATAATTTAGAGAAAGATTCTTTGGGGGTTGGTGAATTTTTCTGAAGTTTAGCTCAAGGAGGCAATAGGACATTTTCTTCATCCCTTGGCAATACTTCCTTGCCTGCAGCCCTTTCTTTCTTATTCCAGTCCTTGTGTGAAAGGGTTTACTTCACGTTTTTGGTTGTTTGTATAAATCATCTTCCCTTTGAACACATTTAAACCATTTTCCTATCAAAGTTTGTCAACTTTTCTTTAAAGATATACTCCCTGGACATGCAATCTAGTCTTGCTCATCAAAAGAGAGAGAAAGGTCAAAAAGGAAGTTCTCAGATTTAGTTTTATAAAAAGTTTTCAAAGAGAACTAACCAAGTTATCCATCCAATTTCCATTACTTTTCAAGTGAGAACCAAGTACCCACTACTACCCACTACTCTTAGAAAATATCTGCCTAAAAACATCTTTCCAGATTTCCCATGTATACTAAGGATGAAGCCAAGTAGTTCTTTTTTTAAGAACAACAATCCAATAGGGTTCTCTGGAGTACGCTAATTAACTTGTCAAATGTTTGACTTCCTTTTTTTTGACACATTAACTTTTTTTTTTTCACCACAATGTTATCTGGGGGGAAGGGATAAAGATATTTGATTCTAATATTAAGATTTCTCACCCAGAATTCTTAAACTACTTGAACAAAATACACAAGTATCATTACCTCCCACACAACAGATGGCAAAACCAAGGCAAAGGAAAGGAAGATGAAGCGAAGCGAAGCGAAGCAAAGTGAAGTGAATTGAATGCCCAATGCCAGACCTCCTGCAGTAGTAGAACTGTAAGTAGCACCCAGCACTTCAATGCTGTAACATAAAGGGCATGGTAACTCCCTTGGAGAACTGGAGTTAGCAATACTGCTGGTCTTGTTGACTCACGAATAAGTTAGTAAAACTATATAGGGCTCATAGTACAGGTGATATCTTTTATTAGACCAACAAGATTTTTGCAAAAAAACCTTTAATTGCAAGCTTTCGGGCACATAGACCCTTCATCAGTCATCAGAAAAAATATTGTAAAAATCCTTCTGGGTAGAAATGAAAGTTCATATTTCATAGGATTTCACAGAGAAGTCAAAAGATGTACAGGTCAGTCGCATCATACGCTCATTTAATTTGCACGAATTCAACTACACGCAGGGTGGGAGGGGGGGCAGGGCTTGAGTGGCACGCAGCCATCCCCACCACCACCCCGTGCTGCGCCACTGCCGCTGGCCGCACAGCTCTAAGCACGGCTCCACAGTGGCGGCAGGAGGTTTTGGAGGCAGAGGCAGTCACTGTTGGCAGTGTGGTGGTGGTTGGGCGGCACGCAGCCATCCCCACCACCACCCTGTGCTGCATCACTGCTGCCAGCCGCACAGCTCTAAGCACAGCTCCGCAGCAGTGGCAGGAGGTTTTGGAGGCAGAGGCAGTCACCACTAATCAAATCGCTGGCATGGTAATATGCAATTTGACTATAAGCGATTTTCGCCTTACCCGCTGACTTCAGAACCTAACCCCTGCGTAAGATGCGACTGACCTGTAATACTCACTCCTCTGAGCAGACAGTTCTTAGCTGATAGGTAGGTGTCTCTCAGCTTTCCTGTAAGGCTGTGGTGATGCAAATTACTTTGAGCAAAGGCAGGATCAGTATCTCAGGTTACAGGTGGTCAAAATTGCTTCCTGTTCGGGAAATTTTGAAGATTTCATTTAGAAAATTGACTAAAAATCAATATCTTCCACATGTCAGGAATCCAGGGTGTACCCATATTGGTCTGGAGGAAAAAGCAGTAAAATTATAACTGATTTATAATTCTGGTATATTATTTCCAGTATTTTAGTGACTAAAGACCCCTATCAAATATTGGAGACTCATTCTGGTGGGCACTACATAAACAGATACCTGAAGGATATAGCTAGTGTCCAGGCAAGCTTGTAGATGAACAGATAAAATAGCTATGTCAATTTGCATCACCCCAAAGAGACCCTCCTTTCCACTTAATCTTTGGTTATAGATGATTTGGAGGATAGAAAACCAATAAAATTGTGCTATTCAGGTCCAGAGTCCCAAAAGAGCAAAGATGGTCAAGTGGTTAAAGCCCTAGACCATCACAAGATCTGGAGCCAATGCATGGCACTGTATCTTTTTTTTGTTTTGTTGTGATATAATAGATGGTCTATCAGGGCCATGTCTTCTGCTGGTGTGGATTAGTAGAGATCCCTGAAATCAATGGAACCCTGCCATTTCGTGTAGGCTAAAGATATTTTCTGCAGTTTTCCCCACTGTAATAAAACTTCTCTGCCTCACAAGGATATTGACTGGATAAATACATTAGTGATGAGGAAGTGTTCAGATGCTGCTGTGATGGTACTGGGATGGATGAGATGATTGTGGCCTCCTGCTGCATAGTATAAACTTTAAAAACACACTCTCTCTCTTTAAGCAAAGCACAAAAACAGTAAGCCATGGAATTAAAATTTATTTTTTCTGTGGAAATTTTCATGTGTGGGGAAAAAAATCACATTGCATAGAGAAAACATTGTGAAAAAAGACTTTAAGAAGCACTGTATGAATTCTGTGCATGAATTCAAAGGCCAGAAGTGGGTTTATTATTAATCCATTTTGTTCTCCTGTATCATCTCACCTAAATAGGTCAGCAAAAAAAGAGAGAATGAGACACAGGACTCCCAAACATAGATCAAATCTTCCACCCAGCATTTACCAATGCCTGTCTGCTTGGGTCAAGTTTCTACCAAAACTCAGGTGATATGTGAGCAAGGATAGAGGCTGGAAGATGAAAGCCACAATAATTTTGGCCAAATGTAATCATTTGGGTTTCATTTGACATTGAAATTTTGGATTCCTTTTTAGTTGGAAACTAACCTCAACTCAGCTGCTGCAGAACTGATAGAGAGGTTCACACAAGCCCTGGCATGGCAGCATTGCAGTGTTTGTCAAGACACTATTTAAAATAGCTACCAGTAAAGTAGTAGGAGAAATTAGACCATTTAATATAAGGAAAAAATGCAATCACATACATGAATGAAGCAGCAAAAGACACCTTAAATATGCTACTGTATTATTCAGAACTGATTTTAAGAGAATGCACAGGGTGCAACCCTTTTCATAGATTTGTTTTAAAATCATAGTTGTGTATCTTAATAGGATATAAATGTTGACCTTTCTTAACTACAAGGATAACCAGTGGACATTTTCTGAATGTACAGCAATGTGTCAGTGTATCTGATTAAAAAGAGATGAGCAAAACACTTTATGCTTCGCTTAGAAGCAGACTGAGAAGCAGCACACTTCTACTAACAAACAGCCATAATAAGAAACATAAAATTAACAGCTTGTTTTACTGTCAGTTAAAAAAATTCCCTGCAAAATACCAAGGGTGGAGGATTTCAAGGGTGCATTATAGATGTAGGAAGTAAGGTTTTGACCTTTCCGAATGTATTCTGTGTGGTCCTAAAAATCAGACCTAAGTATAAGCATAAGTTGCTACCATTGCCCTCCCAGAGCTGAAAGTATTTTGGGGAAGCATATTGGGCCTAAGCTTGTATAGACATCTAATTTCAATATGGTTCTGAGTTAAACTCGGACGGCGGGGAAGAAGCCCTCTTTTTACATCTTAATTCAGTATTCAGAAAAATTGCTCAGGAAGTAAGAGCTCTAGGTTCTATGCCTTCCTCAACTTGAGGGATTTCAAATCCATACCTCCCACCTCTCAGGAGTGTGCCCCAGCCACTAGGATATGGCATAATTTGAGTGGGGAAACCCTTCACCCTTCTTATTGAAGTTGGGCACAGTACATGCAAGAGTCATGAGGCCAGAAGGAGCTCAAGCTAAGAAGGAACCCCGTTCTATTGTCCAATGTAAGGGATAATTATCTGGAAAGGGGAAGACCCCTCTCTGTTGACTGATTATGGTTTGATTTTTTTAAGCTTAGACAGTTAGTGGATAAAACCTAAAATGACTCTGGCAGCAGAGACTGACTCCATTTCTTGAGTGAGTACCCTAATGACTAGGCCACAGAATTACACTCCTTCTTGCTTGTTCTGCTTTTAGCATCACGATTCTTGTAATGTGAGCTGTGTAGTGGGCCAGGTCCAATGGAGTGGGGGGAGGAAGGGAGATGACCGCGTACCTCCAACCCATCCAGACTGTCTTATATTCTGGTATTTAGGGAAGGAGGTGCTGGATATGTGTTTGAATCTCCTTAGGCTGAGGTGGGCATACAACTGAGATTTCCTACCTCCTGGGTAAATGATCTGACCACCAGCATACTATACAAGAGGCTGGTTCCTTCCCTCCCAGCAGTGTTTTTGAGGGAAAGTTACTGTGGTTACTGTACTTTGAACTTGGTACTGTCAGTGCAAGGTTGACAGCTCTGAGCACATGTAACACATTGGGCTTCTCTAGAGGTTTAAGGGACAGCTAGGTGCTGGCTCACATTCATTCTAAATTGTAATGAATCTAGACAGGAGTTAGGTGTCCTGTTGCTCACAGTGGGCTGCATCTGGGCATGTGCAGAAGCCTTGGCATAAGTACCTAAGGACCTTTGCAGTCCTAGAGGAAAGTGACCAGGGACTGTGGGTGCCTAAGAGGTTGTGTGGCTGTTGGAGGAGGGTTATTCTGGATCAGAGACCAGCAACCTCTTATAAGCTGCAGGCTGGAACAATCTGGCTCTGATCTTCTTTTGGCCAGGTGACTTCAGTGGAGCTAATCAGCTGGGAGCTGCATCTATGCCACTTCCACTTCTCCCAGCCCTCCATTCACCAGTGGGCATCTACGTCTACATCTATGTGCATGCTGCTGCCGCTACTTCCCACTCCCATTCTTCTACCTCCTGAGCTGTAATACTGGCACAGGTGGAAGCTGCCCAGCCTCAGCACAGCTCCCCACTGGCTGGAATCTGCACCCTTTTTCTGGTGAATGAAGTAAGTTTATTTTGCAGGGTGAGGAGGAGAAGAGAAAAGGCATTAGGAGACTCAGATCCTTAGTTACACACACACAGTTTTGGAGCTGGTGCTTTTTAGATTCTGTCTTTGTATTCCAAACACATATTTCACTATCACACAGACTCACACATATATCTACTACTTTCTGTCTCTCTCTTTTTTTCATTCACTTTTCTAACTTACAGTGCCACTAGATTGATTCTAGTTCCTCATTGTGGGGAAGGAAAAATAAATAGTTACATATTAAAGCCCCTGGAGATGGACTGTATGGGCTCCTATAGATGTGCAGGGAGCTGGCTCCAGCACACTGGAAATCCAGCATGCTAGAGCAGACTCAATTAATCAAGTCTGCTGGAGCATGAAAATAAATGTGCTCCAGCAGATTCTAGGATCACATGTATCAGCATCCCTGCACTGAAAAATGGCAGCAGGGTGCTTTAAAGTCAAGCTCATTCAATGAAGTTTAGTTCAAAGCACCCTGTCGTCATTTTTCAGCATGGGAGACACTGATACATGTGACATTTGGGTGCTTATAATTAGTGTGGCTTGCTAAATAAGTGCCCCCCTGTGCCTCCCGGAGCATGTATAAAAATGCCTGCATGTCCTTTTCTTTGCTTCTGGGCAATTCTCTTCATTACACAAGCCTTTTCTCCAGCTGTGACACAATCTAAACAGGGAAAGTGGAGGCAGAATGCTCCATAACATATTGGATGTTTTGCTTAATTTCCCACAACCTGCTGTTTTCTATGAACAGAATGCTGTAGTCATGCACACCCACATCTTACATTAAACCCAAACTACACATTCCCACAGCTTTTTTTTCCCTTCATAAGTCAATATAATGACTGTTTTGATTGGTGAATATTTTTAAAAATATAATGTATGTATTATGAATGCATCTATCTATTAGAGATGTTGAATTGCTGAAGATTATCTTGATGAATTTAGAACGCTTTCTTTTGAGATTGGAAGGTTGTTAGAATGGAGTCAGGAGTCCTATGAATAAATCATTTGAATGTAGTAAGATGTTTAGCTTATATTTAGTTAAATTATATCACCCCTGACTCCAGAACACTGGGGGATGTTTGAGGCATAAGGCCAGATTTTTAGAAAATCCCTGCTTCCTTTCTACCTCTTACATGAAACATCCACATCTTCCAAAGGGCTTGGCATCCAACAGCTTAGGGGATTCTGGGTATCAATTACTTTTGGAGAAACTGGTCCAGAGAGAATTATTACTGGTTGTATAGATTCTGAAATGTTCACCAGCTTCTGAAGATTTAGCCAGGGAGAACTTTGCCTATCAGGAAGTCAGATACACTGGTTCTTAGGTGAATGATCCAGTACCCCTCAAAGCCAACAGGAAGGCTCCCTGGCCATGTGTGGTACTTATGCATTATACTTTGACCATGGTTTCTGAGCAGATTGCTGTATCATCGTGAGGTAGAAAAATACAAATGTCCATTGTACAATCAAGAGAAGAACAGAAAGTCGCAGCCTTGGATGCACAGATGTATTTAGGCAACTTATATTTGTTGACGTTCAATAGGAGTTAGTCACTAACTACAAGAGGCTTACCAGAATCACACCAAAAGTCAGTG
The DNA here is from genome assembly GCF_030867095.1 of Alligator mississippiensis. Taxonomy (NCBI): domain Eukaryota; kingdom Metazoa; phylum Chordata; order Crocodylia; family Alligatoridae; genus Alligator; species Alligator mississippiensis. Next base: position 136,663,310 of record NC_081825.1, on the reverse strand, counting down.
GTTCTTGGCAAGAATTACCAGACCACCATTCCTTCCTACATGGTACCTCTTTGAAGTCCTTTTCAACAAGCATTATGGGAATTATAATGTTCACTGTTCTCTAATACCACACCACTGATCTCCTGTGAAACAAATCCCTTCATGCGAATACCAAGGTAATAGATGACTTTTAGTTCTGCTAAAAAGACAAGATTCTTTGCTGTGGTATATTCCTAGAACTGATGGGTAGACTATTTGCTTTTACCTGCCTTGCCCTCTGGATTCCAGTATTCAAGCCATCATTTGGAATAAATGTGAAGTAACAACCAGGCAGAATAGAATACTCTGTGTCCAGGACAGATTTTAAAGGATGTACACCTGAAATGATCCTGAACCTATTCTCAGGTTTTCATATGTACTACCCAAAAGTGTTTGGGTACCACACTGGCAGAGGCATGATAAGAGCCTGACTAGAGTAGAATGGTCCCTAGTCTCATTGGCATTGCTGTTACTTTGGGGTTGAGCTAGGACCAAGCTTCCTTTTGCCCTTGTCCTCTCAGCTACAGCTCTGAGCATGAGATGACATAATGCTGCACCATTCCAAATGTGGCCCTAGGAAGTGCACAGCACAATCTTCCCCTTTGTTCCTCGGGAAAATAAGTTACTGCAGCCATCTTGTTCTCATCTTGAGCAGCTCAGCTCTGCTATCTGATATTAGTGATATCATGGCTGATCTTTGTCCACTTGTTATCTTGCATTCTTACTCCTATTCTACCTTCTAGATGGGTAACATAGGCCTACTGCACACAGAGCTGAAGATCTACTCATGTGCCCATGACACGGAGCTTGAATAACTCATATTCCCATAAAGGCCTGACAAAAAAGGACATAATGTGGAATGTGGAGGCGAGGGCAAAAATTGCAAAACAGGAAAGCTAAAGCAGTCAGCCTAATTCAAACATCTAATCAAGTTACTGGAAGTAGATGGGGCGGGGGGAGGGAGAAGGAAATACATGCACCACAACTTTGCTACCACAGTTTTAATGAGTTCCCTCTTTGCATTCCATCTCACAATTTTTGAATTCCTGAACATTTGATTTATACCTTGACTCTGCTATCTGTTGCTGAGCATCAGTCATGCTGGTTTTTAATGAATGTCATGTCATACTCATGCAGATGCGGTGGTATAAAATGTGACACTCTGCTCTTAGAGATCTAGCTCGGCTGGTGTTGCTCATGTGACTCCCCAAATGGACAGCATCTATTATTCTGGTGAGAGGTTTGGATGTCATAAATATTACCTTTTCCAAATGAGAGCTACTTTTTCCTTTCTCTGTCCTTTGTCTAAAATGTTGTTCCGAGTCCTTATCTTGTAAAACACAGGAGCAGCAGATACAGGAGGAACGTGTCAAGGGCAAAAGGTGAGATGAACTAGATAAAAACTTGTTAATGAGGAGATAATAGTATTCAGGAGAAGGCTGAGAAAGAAGAGAAAGAAGGTTGAAAAATTAACACTTTTCTCACCTTATCTAGTAACTTCTAAATATTACCTGGGTTTGTTTTTCCTTCCTTTCCTTTTGTTTTTAATTTAGTGTGTCATTCTTTCAATACAGGGTTTGAAAGGCAGAAGGGAAGGATTTAAGGTATGGTTGTCGCATGCAGACTAACTGAATATGTCAGGCATAAGCTTTTGTAAGGAACTAATACCTGGTGCAACTTCTGCCTGACTTCAGACTAACAAGGCTAACTACCTTTCTCTGCTCAAGGTTTGAAAGAACCATATTGTATACTGCTTATTCATGTTATTTTTATTTACTTATGAGATTTAACCTAGGCATACAATAGGACAACATGGAAAGGGAGTTTTCACCCACATTTCTAAGGAAAACACAACTGGACATTTCCAATTGTCATTTAAATGCCAGGCAGTTAGGCAATCTGCATTTGATCTATCTGTCAGCACCAAATTTAGTTTATTTTGAGGAACTGGAAAACATTCTAATAACAGATCACTTTTGAGAAAAGCAGTAGTTCTCAACATGTTCTGCTCCAGGCCTCTCAGAGACAGGCCCTTCTGTTTCTTTTATGTGCCCACCCTCCAATTTCTCCTCTAACCTGGACCTATCTAAGACTCTGTCTGCTTCTGCATTATTAGAAAGACAAGGATTTTACATTTACCAATGCTTACTTTGCTAGTCTGAGATGGGTGAAACAAGCCTGTTGTTTTCCAGAGAAACTTTATTGAAAAAAAACTATATGTTGTTTTCATCAGGTTTTGTTTACCAAATGAATAAAATGGAAAAAAAAAATCTATTATAGTTCTCAAAATCTGTATGTAGTGACAATAAAATTCATTGTATGGCATTTTTTCATTGTTGAAAACTGAAAAATTTGGTCATAAAGTTTTGAGATTTAGATTTTCAATGCCAGCCCCCTCCCCGCAATGTCACCAATATTTTTTTCCATAAAAAAAATAACACCCATGAAAAGCTCTTTTATACCTTTTTTTTTTTGCCAAGTTTGAAGAGATCCTATGTTCTAAAGGAACAGTGATCTCTAACTTGATAGCATAACTACCATGGTAATCAGGGTCAGGAAAACTCAGATGCTTGCTAACTCCATTTTAAGGTCTGCACTTCAAGACCCATTTTTATAACTGTAGAAAAGCTAGATAGCAGCCTGGTTGGTGGGGGACAGACTAAAAAAGACCCTGCCCCCATACAGTAGACTTTTCCACATCCCACAAACTCTACACTGCATACTGAAGTCATTCTCTAAAAGTGCCTCTCAACTCTGTACTGATGCAGGTAGCATGCATGGGACCTTGCTTCTTGTCTTACTGTAGCACTGCATGGAAACTTCACAGTTATTTTATATGAGCCTAATATTGGGTGCATGACTAACTTCATGACTCAGACTGTTTTAATATATAACAGCTACCACGTGCAGGATCCTACTGTCTTCCAACTCTACGAAGACATGTTAACAATTCTAATTTTAACTTTTATTCTATGGCAGGGGTTGTAAACCAGGGGTATGCATACCCAGGAGCATATGGAGCAGGAGCAGGGGCAGGGCAAGGCCAGGGCAGCAGTGCCGCTCTCCAGGCCGCAGAGGCGCCACCAACTGGTTGGACATGGGGGTGGGCGGGGAAGGTTGTATGTGGCAGCTGCTGCCACCACCATCCACCACCCTGCATTGCTGCCATTCCGCATGCAGCTGCATGCCACCCCCTGGCCTCCCACTCCATGTCTGGCCGCCGGGGGTACACTTATTAAAAAAATGTTGAAAACCCCTGCCCTATGGCCATGGTGTTCTTCCACTGCAGGAAAACCAGATAAAATAGTCCCACTAGTATATTGCTACTGTGGTAGGTATAACATTACTTACTGTTATTCATTTATAGGATTGTTGCCATAATGAGTTCCTTAATAAAGGTTGCCAAGCTGGCTAATGGGAAATTAAACAACTTTTCATTCCATTTAGAAAATTGCTTGTAGCTCCTATTGCAGTGCCTGTGAAACAATAGTAATGAGTGAAAAAAAGAGTAAATCTGTATCTAGAACATTTTAATTAAAACTAAAATCATAAAAAGATCAGATTATACCCAGAGCCTTTCTCCAGCTCTGTACTGCATCAAATAAAGAACCTTCTTCTTAGCTACAACTTTTAGGAATTAACCTTTTGCCATTTTTTTTTTTATTATGAGAAAAGCAACACATTCCCCTTCTTATTCTAGCATTTCCTCAAATGTCCTAAAGACATGTGCATCAGCCTTGGAATGATTAAACCAGTTTGGGTCTGTACCTTGTGCCTACTGCTGTGAAAAGTTAACCTGGCATTAACTTTGATATGAATTGGATCATCCCTAAGGCAAATACCATGTATTTTATCATGAAATACTTTGGGACAATGTCAAGGAACATATCAGTCATTGAAAAAAAAAGTTTTGTAGATATATGCATTGTACACGATACCACTTTCTGGCCATGTCTACATGAGATGCTGACTGCACAGTTGTTATGGCACAGTCATTTCGTATTTATATAAACAAATACTAAGTGACTGTGCAGTAACCTGAGTTACTGTGCAGTAGCACCAACAAACTTCTTTTTTGTAATGCTACTGCACAGTAGCCTAATACTACTGCACAGTAGCATTGTATCACAGTTGTTGCCATGTGATGCTACCTGCACAGTAGTATTGAGCTACTGTGCTGTAAACATCTTATGTAGACATGGCCTCTGGTATTGCTTATCCTGGTGTAGAGTTGGGAGTTGGCATTAATGAGTGTATCTACATGTGTAATTAATTCGAAGCAATAAGCTCCAGAGCAGTTTGAGCCAAAGTAATCTACTTCTTGGTGCAGCATTTAAATGTGCACCCAGAACAGCAGCAATTTGAGTCAAGGCAGAGCCGTTTACACCTTGCCACGCAGCCCCAGGCTCCAGGTGGTGGTGGTGTTGGGTGGCGGAGGGACTGGCTGGGGCATGAGGGTGCTGAAAGTGTGGAACCATGTGGCTAAGTGACAGGCAGGAGTTTGGCCCCTCACTGTTTGGGCTGACTGGGTGCTATTTATGCCTGCAGTCAGCATCTACACGTGTCTAATTACAATTAATTACCCAGCCTAAGACAATACTGTCCCTGAGAGTACTATTTTACTGCAGTGTTAATTAGTTAACTTCAGCTTAATACCTTCACACATGTAGACAGTGACACTTTACTCCACAGCTAATTAGTCTACTCCACAATTAAATATTTGAATGTGCAGATGTAGTCAATATGTCAGTGTTAGCTCTTTTTTGATTTGCAGTAGGATAGACACTACACAGCTTATAATGGTTTTGAGTCACTCAGGTATGATTTTGCCTGAGCAAAGTATTTTATATTGTGAGACACACGTGTCCCTCTTCGTTGAATGTGCCCCCTATTGAAGTCAACATAGAGTAAGAAGCAGTGAGGGAAGATGGAAGTTGTTACAGGATGAGCAGAGAAGGCCCCCCACCCCCGCACTGAAATGAAGAGCAGGTATCTTACTGCAAACTCACCAGGACCCCTGAGCTGGATCTGGATTGTGGAGCTCCATGAGAGTGGTGATGAGGGGTCCAATGGTGGACGTGAAAAGGGATCAGGAGAGCAAGTCCAGACACAGCAGTGGTGAGCCAAGTTTGCTGTGGATGGCCTTGCCCATAGTAGCTAAATAGCCCTGGATTCTTTGGCAGATCATGTCCCACAACGTCTGGTGGCTTGTCAGTAGCTCAGCAGGTTGGATAGCAAAGCTCTCTGGGCTGGATCTGGCCTCTAGGGCTATGTTTGACACCCTTGCCTTACTTAAAAGGGAGGAGAATGATCTGGCCCCTTCAAAACATTTCCTCTTAAACATCATCGCTTTGGTTTTGCCTGGGGTGAATGCGAGTCAGCTGATTCTCATCCAGGACCCAATCTGCAGGCATTGTTACATCCTTATGATGACAAAGGGTTTTGAGCCAATAGTGTTTCTCCATCTCTCCAAGGAGTTTCACACTGATATTGAAGAGGAGGGGAGATATGATTCATTGCTGTTAAACTACATAGGGGGCCTTTAGAGAAGAGGAAGAGCTGACCACTTAAACTTTTCATTTTGTTGAAGAACCATTGCATTATACTGGAGTGTAATGGTATTATGGAGCTGTCTGCCTCAGCTGCATAAGGTCAGTGGCAACCCTTAGTCTGTTGTGTTAAATGCTACAGCCAAGTCTCAGAACTCATCCATTAGCCCCACTGCATCTCCCTCCATACATTTTTTTTCTGGTGGGAAGGCAAATCATAAAGCATTCAAGGTATCAGGTACCCTTGGAGTTGGATTACCCATACTTTCTCATGGATTTTTCCTGCCAGTGAGAGGCTTCAGGCATGGAGAAAGCTGGAGAGGTTTTTGATATCTGATTTTGGCTTTTTGAGGCTTCTCTGAAGTTTTTTTTTTGTTTGGGTTTTTTTTTTTAAATTCACTTCTCTAAAGAAAGCACTGGATAGTTCTGTTAGTAGTTATTAATATTTGGCTTTCTTCAGTGAAGACGGGTATAGGTCTGTTTTACAGTTTAAGCTTTCTTCTTAAGATTCAACATGTATGAGAGGCCTACACGTTTAGGGGTATTTATTGTAGCGGTGTTGGTCTAAGGACATAGGCAGACAAGGTATTTGGGTTAATCCAATATATTTTATTAGTTCGTTTAATAAAATATATCAGATTTACCCAAAGAACTTTATTCGGGTTACATTTTGTCATCCAACATGGAGGGGATGTAGGTTAACACAATCTCTTCTAGGACAGAGGGTTTTTTTGCCCTGTTAATTTTATTATTTGTTGCTATGTATTATTTATTTATTATATATTCAGCAAATCTGTTCTGCAAATGACAATATCTGCAGCACTGATGTTTGGATTGTGTAATCCATGTTGATTAGATGGTTTGCTGTTCAGAATAACTTTGACAGCTGAAATGTTGTGACTGCAAATAGAAGAGAAAGCAACACTCTATCTTGGATAGAGAGGCACTGTAGTCCTGCAGGCAATATTTGTGCTTCAGGCAGATGGATTTAAGGTGGGTTTGTAGCTACATAGTTGTGGTGGTGAGATGCCCCTACAGGCTCCAGAAGGGGAGGGGGCAGTCCCTGGAGCAGGAGTCGTGGCCGTGGCTGCGCAAGCCAGCATTATCCCGGCTGTTTAATCTGCTGTTCCCCGGGTGGGTAAAAGTGGAGCCAATCATGGCAGCTAGAGTAGCCACCGCAGGAAGATTTAAAAGCCCCACTGGGGCCCAGGAGGAGGAGAGAGAGGAAACACACCGGTTGGAGCACGCCAGGCGTGGTGAGGCTCCTGTGGTGGGCAGGAGCATTGTAGCCAGCTAAGTGCCGGCATCTTGAGCCAGGGGGAGCTGAGCCCCTGTAAAAAGGCTGGGAGGGAGGAGGCAGTTCAACCCCCCCACCTCCTGTCCAGTGACCTATTTAGTGAGGAGTAATTAGAGGCATCCTGCCCAAAGGTGGTAAGGAGGACACCAGCCTAGGGAAGCTACCTCGTCAGTATCCGAGGCAGAGACACTAGCCATTGTGTCAGCTGCGCTAGCCCACCAGGACCCACACTGACGCTGGTCCCCTTGGTGAAAGGGGTCGATGGGACATGGCCGCACCACGCAGGTGGCACATTTCGTTGTTGAGTGGATGGGGTGTAGGGGAGGCAGAGCTCAAAGGAACATCACACCAAGACAGTGAGTACTACTGTCCCCGGGGTCCCCCAGGAAGAGGATCTCCACTGAACCCCTGCCTTTCATCCAGTAACATCATCATGGCAGGCAAGTTGAGGGGAGGGGCCCCATGCCAGATGGATAGTACTTCACCCAACATAGACCCCACCTAAAACACCCTCTTCCACAGTGGTGCATTGGCTGGGTACCTTAACATTAACAGGATAGAAGTCCCGACCCAGGTCAAGAAGATATGTAGCTGCTGGCGATAGCCCATGCAGAGCTACTAACGTAGGCCATCCAGGCTATAGGGCAGGTGTTAGAAGTGCAGCAGCTACAGGGGGCACACTGGCAGGAATAGATGCAGCGTAATGCCGCCTTATTTAAGATGCCGTGTGTGACATGGGAAGATGATCCTGAGGCATATATAGAGGCATTTGTGAGGACTGCCATCCAGACAGGGTTGGATCGCAGTCAATGGGCCCATCAGTTAGGTGCCCTGTTGATTGACCAGGCCCAAGCCGCTTATTGGGCCCTGTCAAGGGAGGACGCACAAGATTATGTTACTGTGAAGGCAAAGATCCTCCACAGACTCGAGATCTCACCAGAGAGCTACAGACAGGCATTCTGAGTACATAAGCCAAAAGAAGCCAAGCAACCCCAGAGTTTGCTGCAATACCTGTGGGACACGCTTAATAAATGGCTATTGGCAGGCTGGTTCGAGCAGGAGGTAGTCATTGACCAGGTCTTATTGGAACAATTCCTCTGGGACCTGGAGGAAGAAACCCAGGTGTGGGTGCACAGACATCAGCCCCAGACCAGTGAGGTGCCCCTCAGAAAATGAGCGTGGGCTGAGGTGAGGTTCCCGGGCCCCAGTGGGAAGCACGGCCAGAGAAGAAGAGAGGTGAATCAGTCCACAAAAGGGGGCATCAAGGGGTGTCGTTTGCTATCATTGTGGATGAACCAGACATATTGCCAGGGAATGTGGTCTGAGCCTGAGCAAACTGGGCCACAGACTGGCTGCATCCACTCCACCCCATGAGAGCAGAAAAGAGGTATAGAGAGGGGAGCCCATGGACTGTAGCTTTGGGGGTGTTGCACATGAGGAAGGATGGGACCGCCCCACTGTGACTGCTTGGATTGGGGATAAGGTGGTAAGGGCAACCCTGGACATAGGATGCTCCCAGTCTCTACTCTGAGTGGACCTAGCCCCATGGATCAGGGTAAAGGAAGCTGGGCCCTTGATGATGATTTATATATTGGCTGGCTAGATGTGCTCCTGGAGCTGCTACCTTCCATTGAAGGCGATGGAGTTCCGCGGGAAACTGGGTCGGATTGTCTCCAACCCCGGCCTGCGACATGATCCTCCACAGACTGTTCTACATGGTACTGGAACGGGTATGAGCAACTGAGGATGAAAGAATGCGACTCAGAAGGGGAGAGGAGTGGGCTGGTGAAAGCTCACCTCACCAGAAGGAAGCGACTCAAGGCAGTATAGACCTGGAACAGGTGGTCAGCATGACACACTTTCACCAGGCCCAACGAGAAGATCCGGAACTCCAATGGCTCTGGACAGAGGACCCTGGGGAAGGAACATCCCAGAATCACTCCAGCTTTGAGGTAATGGGAGGGCTGCTATATTGGGTCCACCAGGGTGAGGAGGGCACAACAGAAAGGTGACAGTTAGTGGTCCCGTCCTTGCTCCATTGCTCTATTTGGAGATTGGCCCATGACTCCCCGTTAGGGGGTCATTTAGGACATACCAAGACCTGGGCGAGGCTAGTTCAAGAATTCTTTTGGCCATGTCTGCAGGAAGACATGGAAAGATGGGGAGCAGCCTGCCCAGAATGCCAGAGGGTCCAGGAATGGAGACCACAGAGGGCACCATTGCACCCAATGCCTGTAATAGAGACGCTGTTCTCCCAAGTCGTGCTTGACATCGTGGGCCCCTTCCAAAATCGCACAGTGGTTACCTATATGTATTGGTTTTAGTGGACTATGCCACAGGGTTCCCGGAGGCGGTCCCACTCAGATCCATTACGGCAACTCATATGGTGGAGGAGCTACTTAAATGGATAACGAGGGTAGGCATACCATGTGAGATACTCACTGACCAGGGGACAAATTTGATATCCGGGGTGATGAAAACACTTTGTAATACCCTCAGCATCACCCACTTAAAAACGTTGGTTTACCACCCGCAAATGAATGGTTTGGTCAAAGACTAAATGGAACAATCAAGAGGTTGCTCAGGTGGTGTTCTCAGGATGACCACCGAAGATAGGATACCATATTAATGCTGTTATTGTTTGCTCCGAGGGATGCCCCCCAGGAGTTGACATTATACTCCTCATTCCAACTAGTATATGGCCACAGCCCCAGAGGGCTGTTACAAATCATCCGGGAGGAATGGGAGTGACCAGTGGGGTTAGGAACATCAGCAGAGAGGTACCAACAGGAACTACAGGACCGGATCCACAAGGTGCAGCGGATTACTTGCCAAAACCTGACAGCCACACAAGAACAACAGGAGGCCCTGTACAATAGAAAGACAAGAACCAAAACATTCTATCCAGGGGACATGGTTTTGGTCTTGCTTCCCACATCAGTGAGCAAGCACCTCACGATGTAGCAAGGGCCATTTAGGGTGGTCTGTCAAGTAGGGCCAGTGGATTATGGAGTGCTCAAGCGAGGACACCATTGCGAGCATCAAATTTATCATGTAAACCTCCTTGAAGAGTGGAAGAACCTGCTGGGCTGGCCAGCACAAGAAGAAGAGGCAGTGGAAAAACTGGGACCTCTCTGCCTAGAGTTAGGTGAATCCATAACAAAGGATTCAGTGCAATTAGAAGATCTGGATAGCAAGCAATGACAGGAATTGATAGAAGTAGTAGAGGCCTTCCGGGAAGTGTTCCCGGAAACCCCGGGGTGGGCGCAGGGGATTGAGCATGAGATCAGAAAACTCCGCCTGGTGCGCTAGTCAGGGAAAGATGGAGGCTGATACCCCAATGATGGCAGCAAGAAATACAACAGGAGTTTGAAAAAATGTGAAAACAGAGAATTATCTGGCCATCCGGAAGCCCTTGGTGCAGCCCCATTGTACCAGTGGGCAAACCAGATGAGTCACTCTGCTTCTGCATAGACTTCAGAAAGTTAAATGCTTTAACGACTTTTGACACCTTCCCCATGCTGCACATTGCCCACCTCATTGAGAGAATAAAGGAAGCCCAGTACATATCTACCCTCGACCTTGCTGGCAAGGTCCTGATTACTGGTTACTGGCAAAACCCGATGCAACCTGCAGATAGCGTCAAGACCGCTTTTGGGACACCTTGGGGTTATTTGAATTTGTGTGGATGCCCTTTGGGTTGAATGGCATGGCAGCCACCTTTCAGAGGCTTATGGACACCCTACTTACGCCACACGCATCGTATGTGGCAGCCTATTTAGATGACATCATCATCTTCACTCCGAGAGCTTCGAATGGCAGGTTTGACCCCCCAAAGAAGTGTAAACTAGCGGGACTAGAGATGTCGTACCTGGGGTTTTGGGTAGTCCGGGGAACCTTCCGCCCCTTGGCAGACAAGGTGAAGGCCATATGGCAATTCCAGGAACCACGCCCCCGTAAACAACTTTGCTCCTTCTTGGGGCTCACCAATTATTACCGGTGGTTCATACCACATTTCAAAGGCCTCTCCGCACCCCTCACAGATGCACTCAAAGGGAGACAAGCAGTGATGCTAAAGTGGACACCGCAAATGAGAGAGAGCTTCGAGGAACTGAAGGAGGCGATACACTGTGACGTTGTGGTACACACCCCTGACTTTTCTGCTCTTTTTATATTGCAGACAGATGCATCGAGCAATGCCTTAGGGGCTGTGCTGCTGCAAAGATATGAGAAAGATGAGTGCCCGATCGCCTTCACCAGCCGTAAACTCAGCCGTGCCAAAACCAGGTATGCCACGATCGAAAGGGAGTGCCTGGCAATATGCTGGGCAATAGAATATTTTAAGTATTACTTGATGGGATGGGAATTCCTGGTGGTTACAGATCATGCCCCACTGCAATGGCTAACCAGGAAACAATGTGAAAATGCCCATATTACTCAGTGGGCTCTGGCGTTACAACCCTTTAAGTTTACGGTAGTGCACCACCCCGGCAAAGATAATTTTGTAGTGGATTTCCTCTCTAGATGTGGTAGCCCAGGCAAGCCAGTTGAGGAAGCATGCCATGCTGATGAGGAGGAACACCAGGCTCTTCAGGAAGCCATACGAGGGGTCCAGACGCCACAAGGCAACTTAAGTGGGGAGGTCTGTGTTGGTGAGACACCCCCATAGGCTCCCAAAGGAGAGGGAGCAGTCCCTGCAGGTCCCAACCCCCACAAGCAGCACCCCCGCTGGGGAAACCTACCTCTGGGGACACAGCCGGAGCCAGAGCAGGAGCAGGACCGGGAGCCGTGGCCGCAGCCGCAGGAGCCGTGGCCGCAGCCTCAGCTGTGCAAGCCAGCATTATGCCGGCTGTTTAATCAGCTGTTCCCCGGGCGGGGAAAAACACAACTAATCGCAGTGGCCAGAGCAGCTGCTGTGGGAAGATTTAAAAGCCCCACCAGGGCCCAGGAGGAGGAGAGAGAGGGAACATACCAGCATAGAGCACACCAGGTGTGGTGAGGCTCCTGTGGCAGGCAGGAAAATTGCAGCTGGCTCAGTGCCGGTATCTTGAGCCAGGAGAAGGTGAGCCCCTGTAAAAAGGCTGGGAGACAGGAGACAGTTCGACCTGTCCTCCTCCTGTCCAGTGACCTATTTAGTGAGGAGCAATTAGAGGTGTCCTGCCCAAAGGTGGCAAGGAGGATGCCAGCCTACGGAAGCTTAGCTTGTCAGCATCTGAAGCAGAGATGCTAGCTGTCGTGTCAGCTGGGGTAGCCCACCAGGACCCACGCTGATGCTGGTCCCCCTGGTGAAAGGGGTTGATGGGACACGGCCGCACCACGCAGGTGGCACCCATTTGGTTGGCGAGTGGATGGGGTGTAGGGGAGGTGGAGCCCCATGGAACATTGAGCCAAGACAGTGATTACTACCGTCCCCGGGGTCCCCCAGGAAGAGGATCTCCACTAAACCTCTCCCTTTCATCCAGTAACGTCAAGTCATGGTAGGTGAGTTGAGGGGAGGGGCCCCATGCCAGATGGATAGTACATCACCCAACATAGACCCCACCTAAGGTACCCTCTTCCACAATAGTCTTCTCCCTAGGAGCTTCATAACCCACTGTTTATTAGTTCGCTATGCTGCTCTTCTCAGTCCATGAGGTGGAACAGGGGAACATCACTGATTTTAACTACACTGCTTGAATACTTCATTGGTGCACTGGATGGGTAGTTGAATACTTTTCTTCCTGAGGACACCCAGCTTCCTCGAAGTAATGGAACTGCCACTTACCACAATATCTTGCTTTCTGTGGCTGAAGACAGACACAGCTACAACCCCATCTTTCTCTGGTTGCTACAGCCAATTTTGCAAATTCACATTCAGGACTGAGGTTTACCATCTGCTGGTCAGCATGAGCCCTATAAAAGGAAATGAAATAACTATGGAATGTTTTCTGCCTATTCTACTATAGAATGTGTTGGGAAACTTAACCTTATAGCTTAAAAATTGGATTCTATATAGTTTTCATCTAAAGGACTAGACTCAATGACCTAAAAGTTTGTTTCCAACCCTGTGTTTCATTCAATATCTTTTTTTTTTTTCTTCCTTTCAGATGATAAATTCAGTTGCAAGAGCTTGCTAGGGGAACAATGCCATCTTTTGAGATTTCAATTTTTATTATTATTATTATTATTCTGGATAGGAACAAAAATTCCTTTGAACATTTTTGGGAACTGGGACTGCTAAAAAAAAAACAAAAAACAAAAAAACTCTTTTGCATTGAAAAGGTCAGATTTTTTAAATCTCTCTTCTCTCCTCCCTCCCCGCTCCCCTTTTAAATTGACCAGAATGTCCTCCTTTCAGAAATCTTTCCAATGAAATATTTGTCAAAACAGATGCATGTTTGTGAATCTTTTCACAACATATTTCTACCAAAGGCATTTATTGCAAATGTTCTGACCAGATCTGTCAATCACCGTGTGAAGTTAACAATGTAACACAGTGGTTTAAATCTATCCTTGTCCCTGAGAGAAACTGAAGTTCAAATATAGTTCATTGAACAACTTGACACTTCTAACCCACATGTTTATAATCCTCATAGTTTTAATAGTGGAAAACTCTTAACCCAGCAAGTGTCTTTTCCCAGTGGTAACTGTAATTCCTGACAATATTAGAGTACTCTGCTAAATGGGTTGTTTTATTACGTAGGGTCTGGCAAAATTGAGACACTGCTCAGTCTTATAACTCCTCTAAAAGTGAGAACTATTGGAAATATGCAGTAAGTGAAGCATGAGTTAAAGCAAACCCATTTTATTAACACTCCACAAGTTTCTGTTAATGAAAAGATAAGCACATTTCCTTATATTTGCTATAGCTTTAAAATATCTTGATCACATTTTATATTAAGGGTCCATTTATAAATTATTTATGTGGTTCAATAATTGATAGAGTGATTAACAGCAGTCTTGATAATAAATGCATGCATGTGAAATACATTACATTAACAATATCTGCTGAAAATATGTTTTGTAATTGTAGCAGTTTGTCAGTGCATCATCTGTTAAGTACTTATTACCAAAACATTAAAATTGTTTCTTTGATAGAGGACTTGCTATTGTCTGGAATGGCAAGAGTGCTTAGTTTAGTGTGTATAATGGGACTCAGGGCATGTATGCATATCTGGGTCTCTGTGCCAGAGGGCTGAGTTTAGCATGCCCTTAGATGGTCCATATTCAGTGGATTGTTATCACAAACATAGGAGCAGGTTCTCACAAATTTGTTGCGGTTGCAAAGAGAAGCTATATATGAAAACATCTGCCTTCACTGAGCTACAAAAGGACTTTCAAAACAACAGTCCTTTTGTTCCAATTATCCCTGCCCCTCCTGGTGGGTGGAGTGAGGAGGGCACACAATGTACATAGGGAGGAAAGAAGAGGCAGAAAGAGAGAGACACCGCCTAGCCTTGTCTTTTGTATAGATCTGCACAGTAGAGTGAGGGTGCTGGGGTGAGCAATTTGTGCCAGATTAATTGCTGATTGGATGTATACCTCTCGCTCATGATGCAGCTTCATTAGGGAAGATATTCTTCTCATGCTGCAGTGTAAGCTTGCTTTGTCCCTACATAGGATAGTAATAGTAATGTTGAGCTCTAGCACAAACTTTTGCAACAGTGGCAAACTCAGAGCTGATTGAAGGAAGTGTTTTATTTTGTTTCCCCATGTATTGTACCATTAGGCTTTGGAGCTCATTGCCACAAGATATAGTTGCGTCAAGAGCCTTACAAGTTTGAAATATAGCTGGGCCTTCCTATGGATCAGGATAATCTGCAATTCTAATAGTAAATGTTACAGAACAATAAGAACTTTGGAATAGGATCAAAACATGATTAACCCTCTAATTACCCAGGATTGCAAGGACCTTACACTATAATTGCTTTCTGAAAGGTTTCCTGGACCTTCCTCTGAAAAACTCAGCTGGTCACTGTCAGAAACAGGATACTTGACTAAATTGTTCATGGGTCTGCTGCACACTGGTATCTAAGTTATCCGTAGCCCATGACTTCAGACAGCATTTTACATATAATAATAATTCATTTTACTTTGCTGTGCCTCTATTAAAAGACAATCTGCCTCTGTAGCCACAAGGACAATGTCTAATATACCTAAAACAGCTTGTTGAGGAAGAGCATCTTGGAGATCATCATCAATTTCAACCATAAAAGAACAAACAAACAGCTATCAGCAATACCTAGTTGCAGTGAAGGCTGTAATCGAAAAGATATTTCCAATTATAATTATAATTCCATTGCAATTTAATTATCTAATTCATCATCATCATGTTCAGACCGAGCAGGTTTTTTCTAAAGCCAGTCTGAAACAGAACATCTGTTTTTCTCCATTTTACACATTACAATTTTTTTTCCTATCCAACCTTATTCAATATCTTTACTAGGAGAGAAAATCCCAGAGATGCCATGACAGAATTCACAGCATTTTTCCTCTTTTATTATTTTAGAGGAAGAAAAAAAATCAAATGTACATATTAAAGAAAAGTTAATGTAGGATTCTTAATTAATGAATAGTTAGGGCAGATTTTAACCCAGGAACTCCCATGTAGGGTGTGGGGGGTAAGCCACTCTGGGTTAGCTTCCAGTTACTGCGGGGGAAAAGCATGCCCACAGAGAATTACCACAAAGTAGTGGAAGCATGGTAAAGTCTTACCCTCCTTGTTTGCAGTAAGTGATCATGTATCCATACTTTTGGGTACCCGAAGGAAGCGGTTGGATTTTCAAAAATCCAGACGCTAGATGCAGGATTCTCAGTGATTGTGAAAATCTGGCTTTATGTAATACAATGTTTTAACCAGTTTATGACTGACGGTGAAGTTATACGTTATATTTAGGCCATGCTAAATCTGTGGAATGTTAAATGGTATTAAAGCTAGAATGTGCTGTACAGTATCAGGCAATGGGTTAATGCTGTTTCTTGCCTGCTGAGCTCTGACCTGCCATGCAGGGGCATAGCTAGGAGCCAGGACACATGGGCTCTAGCTAGCCTTGCTCTGGGGAGGAAGGGGGCTAGGAGTGGTGCATTCTGGGATGCTAGAGGACTGCAAATTCCTCATTTTATCTCCATGGAGCAGATTGAAGTTACCCAAACATGAGCTAGATAGCACAGCCCAGAGTTAATCTTCACCTGAAGTGGCATAAATTTGAGATTCTCAGGGAGCACTCAGCATGAGTTATTGAGCTATAACATCCAGATGCTCATGTTTTAAGCACCTTTACTATGGCCGAAGTGTAATGTGTAACTTCACCTTAACAGTGTTGAGCACTGAGACTTCCTCCATTTCCTTTCAGAGATCATTCCATAGAATCACATCACCCTAGCCTAGACCCACTGTATTGGACCTGGCTTCTGGGCTCCAGCCCCTGTTTTTGCCCTGGTTTCTGCCCCTCAGGCTTTGGGCCCCTAGCCCTGGTTTCTTCCCCTCTTGCGCTCTGGTCCTAGTCTTCTATGACCTTTCTGGCTTTAGACTTTAACCCTCCTGGATTCCACTTGCTGGTGTTTTGGGGCTCAAAACTGCACATGCCCCTTGGACACCCCATGGTCTGCTTCTTACCCCTTATATCCACTCCTGGTTTGCTGGTCTAATATGAATGCAAACACAAGACTGGCTGTAACTATAACTAGCCCCTTTCTGGGTCATACTTTCCTGCAAGGCCTGACTGACTGCCTGGTCTCAGGCACTGGCCTTATGTGCCTACTAAGCTGAGTCCCACTCCTAACAGGTGATTCTCCAGCCACCCATAAGTGTTTCAGTTCTGGGCCTGATGACCAGACTGCTTTCTCCTGCTATAGCTCTGTGCTTCTGAGCCACTTGCCCAGCAGCGGTGTGCAGGGAGGGGTGGGATGTGGGTGTGGCAGTGCTGGGAACAGGGGCTATGCTCTACTGCCTCTTGCCACCTTCCACCCAGAGCAAGCTGCGGCTGCCTAGCGCCCCCCCCCCCAACACTGCTGGGCAACTGGCAGCAGGGCCTAGCCCCAACTCCTAGCATTACCGCACCTGCATCCTGCACTACTGTGCCTTGGCTGGGTAAGTGGCAGCAGGACAGAGCCCCCACTCCCAGAGCTGCCACACCCGCATGCTGCCCCCCTCCCCCAAGTGGGCAAACAGTGACAGTGCCCACATCCTGCACCCCTTGCCCTGGCTGGGCAAGTGGCAAGCTATGCCCTGCTGCTGCTTGCCCCTTCTACCCCGAGTGAGCCGTGCCTACATTGTGCCCCACCCCCACCCCTCATCGCCCCAGTTGGGTAAGCAGAAGCAGGTCATAGCCCCCACTCCCAGTGCTGCCATGCCCACATCCTGTGCCCCTCCACCCCCCTTTTTGAGTCCCATGTCCTCCTACCCCATCTGGGCAGCTTGTCCCAGCCCAGCCCCAATCTCTCCCTCCCCTCTCTGCCCACCACAACAGACTTACCAGTTGGAGGCAACTGTGTCCAGTGTGGTGAGGACTGCTGCCTGTTTAGTCTATGGCCAAATCTCTGAAGTGGCACCAAATATTTGGATCTGATTCAGCTGAATTGAATTACTGTCCCTCTGAATTAGTCAAATCCGAATCTGAAGTGAATACTTGCCACTTCACACAGGCCTACTATTTAGCTGCCTAAGTCCACTGACATATCTAATCAGTACAATAGAAGCTGACCCTTAGTACCCATGATTGCCCATTAAGAATAGGGAGCATTTTACTAAGTTTTGTAGAATAGAGCCTTCCTTCCTATTGCTTGGGACAGGTTGGATTTTATGTTGTGAAAAGAAAAAGTATCAACACTGTGTAATACTTGAAAGATCAAAGGCCATTCCTGGGACCTTTGGTTACTGGGGCCTTGATTCTAGCATGTAGGATGAGAACAAAGGTAACTTTAATAAAAGGGTGACATTTTCTGACCAAAAAAATATTGGTGAAAAAAGCATTTTGATTACTTATTTTGTTTGTAAATTCTTCTTGATTCTGCAGAATTGTTCATATAAAATAGTCTTGGCAAAGCTGAAATGTACTGCTTTGATATTTTTGCAGTAAAATGTTTTGATTTATTTAAGATTAGTTTACATCTCAGTGTTTATTTCCATATTAAATAGAGAATTAAAAACAGTTGAAAATATTGAAAGTCAAAATATTTCATTTCTGGTTGAACAAAATATTTTGCTTGACAAATTTATTTTGACTTTGACTTGCTGAAACATTTGAAAAAAATCACATCCAGTGAACCCATTTGTTTCCCCATTTTTTTTTCTAAATTGCCACTAAAAATTAATGTCCTTCTCACTCGGATGAGTGAGGGAATGTGATAATATCAGAGAAAGAGAGAGAGAGACCTTATACTAAAGGTAATTATTGGCTCAAAATCAAGTAGCTTTGAAGTATCTATTGGTTTATTTATGCTGACAATTAGCAGAAAATATAGAATTGTTTGAACCCTGAAGTTATAAATACCATTCTAATAGGAGGAACATAGACAACCAACCTAATTGGTTTTAAAATGGGGCTTCAAGAAAGGGAGGAAAGTAGATCTGGGGAATTATAGTCACATCAGCCTGATCTGTGTCCTGGTGAAGATCTTGGAAAAAAATTATCAGAGACCATTCTTGACAAACTGGCTGATGGCAACATCCTGAGGGATAGCTAGCACAGGTTTGTTGTGGGTAGGTTTTGCCTGACGAATCTCATTTCCTTCTACGATCAGGTGACATATCACCTGGATAAGGGAGAAGAGATTGATGTCATATATCTTGATTTAAGAAAAGCCTTTGATCTAGTATCTCATGATCATCTCATAGAAAAACTGGCCAACTGCGGCCTCAGCTACATCACGGTCCGCTGGCTGGGGAATTGGCTCCAAGTTCAGACCCAGAGAGTGGTAGTTGATGGAGATCAATCATCGTGGTGCGCCATGACCAGTGGAGTCCCCCAAGGTTCCGTCCTTGGGCCTAGACTCTTTAACATCTTTATTAATGATGTGGACATTGGTATCAGAAACGGACTGGCCAAGTTCACTGATGACACCAAACTTTGGGGAAAACATCCACACCTGAGGACAGGATTGTGATCCAAGCTGACTTTGACAGGCTCAGAAAATGGGCAGATGAAAACCTGATGGAATTCAACACTCAACCTTGAGAAGAAAAACCTACAGCATGCTTACAGGCTCAGCAATGCTATGCTTGCTAGCACCATGGCCAAAAGGGACTTGGGGGTCATGATTGACCACAAGTTGAACATGAGCCACCAATGCAATGTCGCAGCTGGTAAAACAAACAAAACTCTGGCTTGCATCCATAGATGCTTCTCAAGCGAATCCCAAGATGTCATCCTCCTGCTGTACTCAGCCTTGATGAGGCTGTAGCTGGAGTACTGCATCCGATTTTGGGCTCCACAATTTAAAGAGGATGTGGAGAAGCTTGAAAGAATGCAGATGAGAGCCATGTGTATGATCAGAGGGCAGAAGAACAGGCCTTATGATGAGAGGCTGAGAGTTTGGGGACTCTTCAGCCTGGAAAAGTGCAGGCTCAGCGGGGACCTGGTGGCTGCCTACAAGTATATAAGGGGTATAACATCAGGATCTGGGGGAATGCCTGTTCTCCAGAGCGCCCCAAGGGATGACAAAGCAAATGGTCACAAATTCCTCCAAGACCGTTTCAGGCTGGATATAAGGAAAAAAATTCATTACTTTCCAAGCCCCCAAGGCCTGGAACAGACTGCTACCAGAGGTGGTGCAAGCACCTACTCTGGACTCCTTTAAGAGACATTTGGATGACCCCAGGTGACTTCCTGCCCCTGGGGCAGGGGGCTGGACTCTATTATCTCCCCAGGTCCCTTCCAGGCCTAATGTCTATTAAATCTATTACATCTTCAGAAGTTTATGCACAGGTCTGTATGCCGTGGTTGCCTATAATAGGAGGGGACTGACATCAATTATCTGTGGGGTCCTTTTTGTCAAAGTTTTATATTCTTAATGGATATCATAGTTTCATAGTAGGTAGGGTTGGAAGGGACCTAAGCAGATCATCGAGTCCAACCCCCTGCCATGGACAGGAAAGAATGCTGGGGTCAAACAACCCTGGCTAGGTAATTATCTAGCCTCCTTTTGAAGACCCCCAGCATAGAAGCGAGCACCACTTCCCTTGAAAGTTGGTTCCAGATCCTAGCCGCCCTGACTGTGAAGTAGTGCCTCTTGATAGCTAGCCTGAATCTACTCTCGGTCAACTTATGTTCGTTATCCCTCATTACTTCTGGTAGTGCTTGGGGGAACAGGGACTCCCATAGCCTGCTGGTTCCTCTGGGCCAGTTTGTAGACAGCCACCAGATCCCCTCTCAGCCTTCTCTTGTGGAGGCTGAACAGGTTCAGATCCCATAGCCTCCTCTCATAGGGCCTGCCTTGCTGTCCCCAATCATGCTAGTGCCCCTCCTCTAGACCCTATCAATGCTGTCCACATCCCTCCTGAAGTGCAGCACCCAGAACTGGATGCAGTAGTCCAACTGTGGCCAGACCAGTGTTGCATAGAGGGGGAGGATCACCTCCTTGGAACTGCTCATGATGCATCTGAGGATGCACGACAAGGTGCGTTTAGCCTTGCTGACCACATCCCCACATTGGCAGCCCATGTTCATTTTGGAATCAATAATGACACCAAGATCCTTTTCTGCCTCTGACAAGAAGGGAGTTCCCCAGCCTGTAGGTATGCTGCTGGTTCATCTTCCGCAGGTGCAGTACCTTGCACTTGCCAGTATTGAATATCATCCTGTTCTCATCTGCCCACCCCTGTAACCTGCCTAGATCTAGATGCTGTCATGACCCAAAGGTCTGATTTTTTTTGTGTGTGCTTCGGCACTAAGAATTATCCCCGTGGGTATACAACTTCGTTGTACGGAGGAGTTCTGCTGCACAGAGAACCCGCGTGCAGGGAAGTGTTCCCGCCACTTTGCAGCGATCTTTGCAGGGTGCATTTCCTTTGCAGCACAGAAATGCACGGTGCAAAGGTTTCCCGCTCGTCGTATGCAAATTCGTGCCCTGCAATTGGCTAGTTCTAAATTATTCACACGTGGCGACTAGCGATTGGCCTACTAGCCGTATAAGAGGCTTGAGCAGTTTCCGCCGAAGCCGAAGAGGACTCCGCATCCATCTCGTGGGGACTCTGGGTGTGCGTGGCAGGGTAATAGAAACCCTGTGTGTTGCTTAGAGGAGTTTGGCGGCCTGATCCACCGCCCACCTCTTCCCGTCTTCGAACGGAGCCTACTATAAGACGTAACGACGAGTTTAATGCGCGCTTGTCCTGGACATCCGGAGTTTGTCGTGTTCTGTCTGCATGGAGCCTTGCAACCTCCATGTGTGTTCGTGTTTTTTGTTGTAACCGCAACTCAAGCAAGTTCTCAGCCTACACCATGACCATCTCGGTGTAAGTAAAATAATCTTAAAATCAACCGTTACGTGTCTGTGCCTAATTCTAGCTCGGCGCCCGCACTCTCTGACCCGGCCTGCCCGGGCTGCTGGCCACAGCCTGCGTGCAGAGCGACGAAAGTGACCCGGGGTCAGACCCGGCGCGCACAGATGCATCCTGTCCCTCTCCTCCAGTGTGCCCACTTCTTCCCAATTCTTAGTGTTATCTGTGAATTTGAACAAGGTGCTTTTCACCCCCTCATCCAAGTCACTGATGAAGATGTTAAACAGTGCAGGCCTGAGGACTGAGCCCTGGGGACCCCACTGCCCACATCCCTCTAGCTCAAAAAAGACCCATCCACCATGACTCTCTGGCTGTGACCCTCCAGCCAATTTGTAGCCCATCTGACTGTGTAGGCATTGACACCACAGTCACCTAATTTCTTAATGAGAATGGGGTGAGAGACAGTGTTGAAGGCCTTCCTAAAGTCCGGAAAGACTATGTCCACCATGACACCTGCGTCCAGGGATTTTGTGACCTGGTTGTAGGAGGTCACCAGGTTCGTCTGACAGGACCACCTCAAATGAACCCATGTTGGTTGCCCCTAAGCATGATCTCCCCTGCTGGTCCCTTGCAGATGTGCTCCTGGATAATTTTCTCATAGAGCTTTTTCAGGACTGAGGTAAGACTAACAGGCCTGTAGTTTCCTGGTTCCTCCTTCCTCCCTTTTTTGAAAATGGGGACCACATTGGCCCTTTTCCAGTCCTTCAGCACCTTGCCAGAGTACCATGAGTGCTTGTAAAGCTGTGCCAGGGGTCCCTCAATGTCCTCTGCTAATTCCCTCAGCACTCTGGGGTGGAGTTCATCAGGACCTGCTGACTTGAACACATATAGACCCACCAGAAGTTTTCTGACTAGGTCTTCACTGACCCTGGGCCTGGCAGCACCTCCCCTGAGTACATTGGGGATCCCAGTGTGGGGGATGCCCAGGTCCCTGCTCAAAAAGATGGAGGCAAAGAATGGTTAAAGCGGTTAGCTTTGTCATCTGGTGTGACCACCAGATTTCCTAGCATATCCTGCAGAGGCCCTACTTTACCCGGTACCTTTTTATCCTCTATGTATTTAAAAAAGGACTTCTTGTTATCCTTGATCCGGGTCGCTAGTCCCAGTTCCATCTCTGCCTTAGCCTTCCTAACAGCCCCCCTACAATCTTGAGCAATGGAGATATACTCCTTCTTGGTGATGGCCCCTCACTTCCATTGGGTGTACACCTCCTTTTTAGCTTTGAGACATTCATGGATGCTTTTGGTGAGCCATGGCGGCTTTTGAGCACTCCTTCCCCCTTTGATCTGTGTGGGGATTGTCACCCTTTGGGCTTGGAGGATCATCTCCTTAAGGAACGACGACTCTTCCTAGACTCCCAACTGCTCTCCCCTTTGGGACCTCAGTGCTTCCCCGACTAGTCTCCTTACCTCATTGAAATCCACCCTCCTGAAGTCTAGGGCTGTCATCTTGCTGCAGGCCTTTGACACCCTGCCCTGGATGGTGAATTCCAGCAGGCGATGATCTCTATCACCCAGGTGGTCGAGAATGCACCAGGTCCTGACCTGTGGCCAGGACCAGGTCCAACAAGGCATTTCCAACAAGTCCTGGTGGGACTGTGCACCTCCTGGGTTAGATGGAGGTCCTGTAACTCAGCTAGGAACCTACATGCGCGGTCAGACCTGGCTGACTCCTCTTCCCAGCAGATGTCCAGTTAGTTTAGGTCACCCATGATGACCACATCCCTTGACTTAACTGCCTCTGCCAGCTGACCTGAGAATTCCCAGTCCAACTCTTCCCCCTGGTTGGGTGGCCTGTAGTAAACCCCTACCGTTAAGTCCCTTTCCCCCCGACCCCCTTGTATATGAACCCAGAGCACCTCAGTCTGCCCCTCCTCTGACCCAGTGCTGTTTGTTGAGGATGTGTATTGCTCTTTGACATAGAGCACCACACCCCCACCTTTCCTCCCTGTTCTATCCCTCCTGTACAGCCTATAGCCTCAACGTTTACTGCTCATTCATGTGTTGGATCCCACGAAGTTTCAGTGAGCCCCACTATGTCCAGGTTAGTGTTAGCTAGCAGAAGGGCAGGTTCCTCCTGCTTGTTCCCCATACTATGAGCATTAGTGTAGAGGCATTTAAGGCCTCCTGAAGGTGCATGCACCACCCCCACCCCTAATCCAGGACTATCTGGGCCCCTGTCTCTTACCTGGGTATTTCTTATGCTCGTTGCCTGCCTTGGCTGGGCTGTTTTTGTGGATGGCTCTTTGTTTGGTGTTCTGAGGCTCCCTCTGTCCTCAACTTCCCCTTCCCCTGATAAACCTAGTTTAAATCCCGCTGGAGGAGATTGGCCAACCTGAAAGAGAACACATGCTTACCTTTAGGGAAGAGGTGGAGCCTTTAATATCTGAGTCATTCAGCCAAAAAGACCCCTTGTGATGGAAGGCTTCATAGCAAGTAGCTGTGGTGGGGTGGTTTCTTCTGTGGAACTTACCATTGGAAACTGATGGTTTTCAGGGGGGAAACTTAGGCCTTTTTAAATTAATGACTAGGTTGTAGGGCAGGGAAGCTGAAAACTTGCATTCGAGAGGATCATGGACAGTGTATAATTGTGGGCATTAATCTAATTTTATTTTATCTATATTCCAGGTTCAAAATTGCTCATGCATCTATAGGATGGAAGAGGAGTATTTCAAATATACAGAAGACCTAGGGACGATGATAGTGATAGCAAATAAGAATTCTGGAAAGATTTAAATTCTGCTGTTGAGTTTAAAATACTTTCATTTTAGAAGGTAAATCAGTATGTAATTAGGAAAACCACCAAATGTTAGGTTTATTCAACAAAATTTTGCACATGAAGGTTGTATCAGTCAGGACGATAAAACTAACATCACCAAACTGGCACCTGCTTTTCCTCATTCCTCCCTGTAATGTAACTTATAACAAAAACAAAACAAAACACTTTAGCTAATAGATCTTATGTTGTTTAGGCATATTGTTAAATTATACTGGAAAAACCCTCTGCAGATATATCCACCAAAGTGCATGTTGTGTTGATCAGTCCATGTTTATAAAGGTTTTAGTTATGGCTGAAGTGATTAGAAATAGGATTCACTGGCATGGAATATATGAACAGGAATGCCCAAGGGCCTGAAAACAGGCTCTGAAAAGAGATATATAGCAAATTAGAAGCATAATTCAGTATATGGGTAGGAGCATAAGAGCAAAGAATGAGTAGGATTGGGCATTAGGAAGATGGGGTGGCATTCTGTTCTTTTAAGTGGCCAGTTTTGGTCACCTAAGTGACATTTTGGGCATACAAAACTACATACATGCTCCCCTTTTGAATGCACAGTAGCATCTAAGGCATTTGCCTAGGGAGCAGAAGAACCACTATTCTGGTTTTCCTTATCCAAAAGGAACAGGGGTAGGGGTTTAAACCTGGATCTCTCTGACTTAGCTTGGAACCACCAGAGCACAGGTAAAGCTTTATCTAAAACTTTCTCTATCACCCCTTTTGAACCTAGTCCCTAGTCAGGAAGTCATGAGAAGGTAGCATGTAGGAGAGATGTGTAACCACGAGGAAGTAAGCAAACTAATGTGTATGTGGCTCAGTGAGGTGGATGTTGCCCTGGAAGAAAGGGAACCCTGCTTCTAGTCTAGAGCCTTGCTTCCAGTGAGGCAGAAACTTCCACCCTCTGCTGCTCCCAGTTGTTTTTTTCCTAATGACTAGTACATACAAGGGACAGTGGGTCAGCTGCGAAAGGAGCACCAGAGGTACAGGTACTAAATTTAATGCGTAGTAAACACAGTGCATTAATGCACATGTAGATGTGCCTAATAAAACCTACATTTAAACCTTTGTATGGGGTGGAGGGGGAAAAAGCACCATGTAGATGCCCAAAACATGTTGCTTTGGCACTTGGGAAAGGAATAGCAGTAGTAGTAGGCCACCATCAATCTTTCTAGATCCTGGTGCATGTGTGAGAGGTCCCCATGACCATCAACACATTTGTTCAGGCTGGAGTGCAGGTTCCCAGAACTACCATCTACCCTTTAGACAATTGAGGCAGGACCCAAAGACCAGACTGAACCTGAATATTTGGCACCTTAAACAGCTGTAGCTCTATGCACATCCAAGAATCAAACCCAGGTCACCCATATGGCTCACATGGATTCTACCACTGAACCACAACAGCACTTACTACAAAAGGAATAGAAAGACATCCTAAATATATCATAAGTTACTGTGTATTTTGCTGCTCCTTGCTTTATGATGGACCAAAGAACTCTAAGCCTTCAGTTTTTAAATTCACTTTTCTGAACCTTGTAGTTAGCAAGGAAGCGAGAGAGATTCCTGAAATTTTTTACAAGAGGTGTATACAATGAGCCTGGATGAAAACTGCCAGCAGAATGAAAGAGAGGAGGAAAAGCAGCAGCTTGATGCTTATGTGATTGTAAACACCCTTGCATGGTGCATTTAGTTTACAAACCTAGATCTCTAAAGGTGTAAATGAACATCTGTTGTTGGTGCTAATTGCAAAGATCTAAAGTGGGGTGACTGTGATTCGGAAAGGGAGAGATTAGCAAGACCTTACAACAGCAGCATTGATGTCTGAAAGGGATAATTTTAGAAGTGTGCCTTATTAACTGCAATGTTTTCTAGTGACTATTAACTTTTAAATCAGCCAACTACTTGCACAGGAGACCTGATCCTGTGCCATTGATCGTGGGCGCTTGATCCTTGATAACAGCCTCGGTGTCTAAGAAACTAAGCCTAAAAATATTCCAAAGTGAATATTGATTTGAGGTGCTTCTCTTTTTGAATGTCTGCTTTGAGACATCTTTAAGACAGCCTTCTCAGACTTTTAAAACTAAGTACTTCCTTGGTAGAAATCAAATAATTTCAAACTTTGCACCTGCAACTCTGCCATGTGTTAGCAACATCTTACATTTCTCAAATGATACATCTTCTGCACTAACCAAGCTAGTATTTCACATCTCATATAACACTGATATGTCTTTATAATGTCTTCCTGCATCTTTTATTATATTTGATTTGATAAGCAATGAAATAATCACTGCTCACTGAAGAACAAAGCAGGTTTGAAAAAAATTGTAGACATACTTTTCTGCTTTTCTTTCTGTTTAAATAAAAATGTTTGCAAAAATACTATTTTTCTTGAACTATTTTAGATTTTGATTAAGATAACCTCCATCCCTACCCCCCATAAAATCACCATGGGCAAAAAGTTGAATTAAAAAGGATTTTAAAAAGATGGAAAAGGGATATTGTGGAGGAAAGATCTTTTCCTGACCAATGCAAAACTTAAGGTAGAAGAGCTTTCTGGGGTGTTGCAGAGAATGCTCCTTGGATGTTCCTTCCATACTCCTGTACAGGTGATTTTTTTTTTGAGGAATAAGTTTGGAATATGAAACCATGTTTATATAGTTCAACTGGTCAAAGTCATCCATGGATATTACCAGCATTGGGCTGCTATATAGATGCTCCACGGTCTTAGGTGGATATGTTCCATACTTCATAGAATCAAAGAAGTAGGGTCAGAAGGGACTTTGCAGATCTTCAGGTCTGACCCTCTGCCTGGGCAGGAAGAAAACTGGGCTCAAATGACCCCAGCAAGGTAGGCATCGAGCCGCTTCTTAAAGACCCCCAGGGTAGGAGCCAGCACTACTTCCCTTGGAAGTTGGTTCCAGATCCTAGCTGCCCTAACTGTGAAGTAGTTCCTATGGATGTCTAATCTAAACCTTCTCTCCAACAACTTGTGGCCGTTATTCCTTGTTATCTCAGGGAGCGCTAGGGGAAACAAGGTCTCCCCCAAACCCTTCTGGTCCCCCCTAGTGAGTTTATAGATGGTCACCAGGTCCCCCCTCAGCCTTCTCTTGTGAAGACTGAACAGGTTCAGGGCCCATACCTCTCATTGTAGGGTCTGCCCTGCAGTCCCTGGATCATGCAGGTGGCCCTCCTCTGGACCCTCTCAATGTTGTCCACATCCCTCTTGAAGTGGGGTGCCCAGAACTGGACACAGTACTGCAGCTGTGGCCTGACCAGTGTTGCGTAGAAGGGGAGGATCACCTCCTTGGCCCTACTTGAGATGCACCTGTGGATGCACGATAAGGTCCGGTTAGCCCTGCCAACCGTGACCTTGCATTGTTGGCCCATGTTCATCTTGGAGTCAATAATGATTCCAAGATCCCTTTCTGCCTCCGTGCTCTCAAGAAGGGAGTTTCCCAGATTATAAGTGTGCTGCTGGTTACTACTGCCCAAATGCAGCACCCTGCGCTTGTCAGTATTGAAACGCATCCTGTTTTTGTTAGCCCACCCTTGCAACCTATCCAGGTCTTTCTGCAGTCTCTCCCTCCCTGGTAACGTGCCCACCTCTCCCCATATTTTGGTATCATCAGCAAATTTGAACAGATTGCTTTTCACCCCATCGTCCAAATCACTGATAAAGAAATTGAACAGCACGGGCCCAAGGTCCGAGCCCTGGGGGACTCCGCTGCCCACTTCCCCCCAGGTCGAATATGACCCGTCCACCACCACCTTCTGAGTACGACCCTTCAGCCAATTTGCAATCCATCTGACCATGTAGGCATTAATGCCACAGTCATCTAGTTTTTTTAATGAGGATGGGGTGGTCGACAGTGTCTAAGGCCTCGCTGAAGTCCAGAAAGACTACGTCCACGGAGACACCTGCATCCAATGCTTTTGTGACCTGATTGTAAAAGACAATCAGGTTAGTCTGACATGACCTGCCCTTAACGAAACCATGCTGGTTGCCCTTGAGCATCATCCCCGATGCCAGCCCATCACAGATGTGCTCCTTGATGATCTTCTCAAAGAGTTTCCCCAGGATTGAGGTAAGACTGATGGGCCTATAGTTGCCTGGGTCCTCCCTCCTCCCTTTTTTAAAGATGGGGACCACATTAGCTATCTTTCAATCATCTGGCTCCTGGCCCGAGCACCATGAGTGCTCATAAAGCTGTGCCAAGGGCCCTGCAATAACCCCTGCTAGCTCCCTCAACACCCTGGGGTGGAGAGCATCTGGACCTGCTGATTTGAACATGTCCAGCCCCTCCAGTAGCACTCTAACCCGGCCCTCCTCAACCTTAGGTCTTGAGGCATTCCCCTTGAGTCCATCTTGAATCATGGTGGGGGAGTCCCTGTCCCTGCACAAGAAAACGGAGGTGAAGAATTTGTTAAAGAGGTCTGCCTTCTCCTCTGGCACGACCACCAGATTGCCCAGTGTATCTTGCAGGGGCCCCACATTTCCCAGCGCCTTCTTCATCCTCCCTATAGATTTGAAAAAGGACTTTTTATTATCTTTGACTTTGGACGCTAGTCCTAGCTCTATGTTTGCCTTAGCTTTCCTAACAGCCCCCCTACAGGCCCGAGCAGTGGAGGTATACTACTCTTTGGAGATCGCCCCCCCGCTTTCCACCAGGTGTACACCACCTTTTTGGCAACCAGGCATTCCTGGACATCCTTGGTGAGCCAGGGGGACTTTTGAGCACTCTTGCCCCCCTTGCTTCTAGTTGGGATCGTCTCCTCTTGGGCCCTGAGTATTGTCTCCTTAAGGAACGACCACTCATCTTGGGCACTGAGTTCCCACTGAGTTCTCCTGCCCTCGAGAACCCCAGCACCTCTCCCATCAATCTCCTCAACTCCTTGAAGTTGGCCTTCCCCCAGTGGAATGCTTCATGCAATAACCATATTTAGGACCCAGTCATTCTTCTGTTTAATTCAATGCCAAGCCTACTATTGATCTCTATGGGAGGAAAAACTGACCTTTTAATTTAATTTCATGTGATAATTTTATATTTGCAACCACCAGGCAAAAGGAACTCTGAATGGAGTGTTCACATGTGACCTCCCACATATGCACACTATATATTGAACATGTGGTGAGAATTTTGGTAGATTTTTTATGAGCCCCCAAGTTCCTTAGGATCCTAAGAGTAAAATTAGAATTTTGATTTTTTGATGATGAATTTTGATTGAACTTAGAAGCTGAACTCTATGAGTTGCTTCTGAATTATTTATCTTTGTCATTAAAAAAAGTGTTGGAAGGGTCCTCCATAGCTATATAGTTTTCATGCTTAAAGCTTGAATAACTTTATTTTGCTGGGGGAAGGTTAGGAAAACTCCATAAACTGATCCTTTCTCCTTGAAAACTCATGGCAGATTAAAGTGTCTTGTATTCAATTTCTTGCATTACCATGCTGAAAGACCAGGCTTCTGGCCAAACAGAGACCCTTTAGTTTAGAAATGAATAAGATAATTGTTAGACTATAATGAAGGATATGATGGATGAGACCTTATTATTAATAGTACTGCTGGTAATAGGGAGGTATAAAAAGTGAAGGGACATTGGATATGAACAAAAAATAATTTTGATTGGTGCTTACCCTTCCCTAAATTTTTCAAAGAATATTAATGTCTTGCTATTGAAAGGCAACAGAAAGGCAGACTTGATTACTAAATTTCTCTTAAGGCAGAAACATATGTAGCTCAGTCATATTTTTTTACTTTAACTCAGTTCTGATTTGATGACTGAATGTCATCAATGAACTGTCATACAAGGAATTGTATCCTGTGAAGATTCAAGTCTTGTGAAAGGGAGTGAGGCTTTTATTTGGTAGATAGATGGCAATTAGCAGAATGCTGCAGATGACTTGAAATACAGGTGTGTATTTTTTCAGTAAAACTACATTATTAGCAAGTAACACAGGCCCTGATTGAGCAAGAGGTTTCCAAACATGACTACCTGTAAGCATGTGAGTGGTTGAATGAAGTCAATATTCCTGAGATGTCTTTTTCACAACAACTTGATTTCAAGTGCATTTTTGAGGCATTTTCAAATAAAGTAGTAATAATACAAAGTAGCCTAATTCTTCGTTTTTAATAGTGAGGGAGGATTGGACAAAAAAGAAATAAGGACAAGTGCAAGGTCCTTGACTTAGGACAGAACAATTCCATGCACTGGTGCAGGCTGGGGACCAACTAGCTAAGCAGCAGCTCTGCAGAATAGGACCTGGGGGTTACAGTGGACAATACGCTGAATATGGGGCAACAGTGACCCTTGTTGTGAAGAAGGATAACAACATACTGGGCTGCATTAATAGGAGCATTGCTAGCAGATTGAGGGAAGTGATTCTTCCCCTCTATTTGGCACTGGTGAGGCCACATCTGGAGTACTGTGTCCAGTTTTGGGCCGCCCACCACAGAAAAATTGTGGACAAATTGTAGAGTCCAGTAGAGGGTGATGAAAACGTTACATAGATGGGGAACATGACTTATGAAGAGAGGTTAAGGGAGCTGGGCTTTAGTCTGAAGAAGAGAAGAATGAATGGGGGGTTTGATAACAGACTTCAACTCTCTGAAAGGTGATTGCAAAGAGGGTGGAGATAGAATGTTCTCAGTGGTGGTACGCAACAGAACAAGGAGCAATGGTCTGAAGTTGCAGCAAGGTGAGTTTAGGTTAGATATTAGTAAAAACCTTCTCACAAAGAGGGTAGTAAAGCACTGGAACATGCTTTTCAGAGAGGTTGTGGAATCTCCATCCTTGAAGGTTTTTAAGACCTGGGCAGACAAAGCCTTGGCTGGGATGATATAGTTGGGGATGGTCATGCAGGAAGTTGGACTAGATGACCTCCTGGGTTTCCTTCCAACCCTGATTTTCTATGATTACTGTTCAGGCATCACTGAAGCCCTGCTGCAGCATCACTTCATCTTGCTTTTAATAGCCATTGGAAAAAAAGGATGGAGGCCAGTGCAGAAGGGAAGCTTCTGCCTCACTGGGAGCAAGGGCCTAGGCTAGAATTCATCAGCTCACCTCCGAGACCAGCAGCTACCTCACTAAGCCACATTTTCTTTGGTTTGCTGTCTTCTTCCTGGCCTTGTCTCCCACACTTCTCTTACTAATGGCTTCATGGGAGAGCAGATTTAAACAGAGTGACAAAGTTTTTGGTAGTGTGTTATGATAACAGAGCACAGGGTATGCTCTGTTACTCATAGGGGTATGGACAGCAGCAAAGCAGCCAAGCAGCTGGCAGGTGGTGCAACCCCAATCAGGTGCAATTTCCTGATTGAAAACAGAGCCCAGTTGTTCCTTATAAGAACAAAGCCCTAGACAGTGGGGCAGCAGTCTGGTGTTGACAGCTGGGAGAATGCCACCTCGCTGGAACTGCTGCTCACAACACCTCGGAGGTCTGGGGTACTATGGGGATGGTAGGAGGTTCCCTGTCCTGGTGCATGAGATAAAATTACACCCTGCTGGGGTACGATGGTTTGGTGGGGTGCCCATAGTGGGGTAGTCCCTGGAAATCCCAGGCCAGTCACCTCCTTAGGGAAAGGTGAGTATAGGGTACCTTATAACCCCCACAACTCTGGTAGGTAAAGAGAACAAAGAAGGGGCCCAGGCTCACTGTGAGCTCTGAGGCTGCATTAGGGTGTGAGAGGAGCATGAGGGTCCCGAGTCAGGTTGGGAGCCCTGAGCTGAGTTGGTAGGGACTGGGAGCTCTGATCAATGGAGTGGAGCCCAGTGTGAGGACACAGAAATTATGAGCTCCAGTGGAGAGTGAAAGTCCCACGTGAGACTCTGGAGCATGGATCCCAGTGCAGGGGCATGGGCTTATTAGGCTGGGTGTTAGGCCATGTATGATAAAGCTGGATGTCAGGCCATGGATGCCATCTGTGAGGCATGAGACATGGTATAGGGGAGGTCAAAGCTATGTGCAGGGGCCCTTGGCATCAGGGAGCCTCCCACCCCTATGAGATTATGACATCTCATAATCATTATTATTAACGTGTGGCAGGAGAGGAAGGCAGGCGGTTAGCCCAGAGACAAGTGGGCAGGCCAATAATTGGACCAGCCCCAGGATGCCCACTTGTTACAATGACTGCAGTTACTGTGCAGCATGTTTGTTTGGATTTTGTAATATATTACAAAACTGCCCTGCACAACCTAAGGTGACTTGTATATAAAATCCAACAGAAATCCATTCCATACTCTTAGAGCCAATAAGACAGAATAGGGAAAACACCGCATTTAGAAACTATATAGCATGAGACATGAATATGGTTTATATTTAATTATTTATTTAGTTAGTTGATTTCCATGCCACCCTTTCTAAAAAGGCTCAGGTCAGTTTACAATAAAAAGTCAATAAAGCAGACAAAAGAATAAGAGAACAATTTTCTAAAAGATACTTCAAATACCACTTGCTAAAAGATGACCCAAATAAGGCTTTAATTACTTCTGAAAGATGTCTAGGCTCAGGGTGTGTCAGGCATCAAGGGGGAGGGAGTATCAAAGCTAAGGATTGACTACTGAGAATGACATGTTTTGGCCAAGAGAACCTGGAGAGAAAATTGTTCTTGGCTGACATTAGGAATTGGGATGGAGCTTAAAGAAGGAAGCATCTCCTTTCGCATATACGACCCTTTGGTACATAGGACATACCACTGGAACAGGTTACCTGAAGAGGTTGTGGAATCTACATCCTTGGAAGATTTCAAGACCTGGCTAGACAAAGCCTTGGCTGGGATAATATAGTTGGGGATGGTCCTGTTTTGAGCAGGGGGTTGGACTAGATGACCTCCTGAGGTCCCTTCCAATCCTCTTTTTTTATGATGCTATGATTCTATGACCCAGGCCATTTAGGTCAAAATCAGCACCTTGAATTGCTCCCAGAAAGCTACTGAAAGCCAGTGCAGACTCTGGATCACTGAATAAATGTTCTCACAGTGACCCACCTGTCAGAAAGCAGACCATTGTATTCTGCAGCAGCTTCAGCTTATGAACAGTCTTCAAGAGCATCCCCACATAGAGCACACTGCAGTAATCTAGGCTTTTGGTTACAAAGCCATGGATGCTGGTGGCCAGCTCTGAAATCTGAAATAAAAGTTTACAGCTTTCTCCCTAGATGGAACTGGTGAAAGGTGCTCCTACTTCTGTAGCAACCTGAGAATCTAGGGGTGTGTCTACAAATGCCATTAACACGCAGCAATAAACTTATTGCTCCACAGTTTAATGATCCTGGGAAGCCCCCAGGCAAGTGTTTTACACATGCACCCAGACCACAGCACACTGAGCAAGGTTGCAGCAGCCCCGGCTGGCAGGGGAACCACAGGTTGGAAGCGGGGGGGAGTGCGGGGGTTCAGCTTGTCAGCCTAGGACTACTTTGACCAGGCTCAATGTGCTGTGGAGAGGCTGGCTGGGGCACAGTGGTGCTTCAACATGGGATGAGCTGGCAGGCAGTCCCTGCACTGAAGCACCCTCACGACCCAGCCAGGCAGCTCAGCATCTATGCATGCACTGATGAGCACAAAAAAACTCTAAAGCAGGGTAGGACTGGTATTTACAAGTCCTACCCTGCTCTGGAGTTTATTTATGTTGTGCACCCTAATAGGGGAGCATATATAGATGTTGAGAAATTTACTATGTGGTTAATTAGTCAACTGCACAGTAAAAGTCTTGTCCAGACAATCCCTACATGTAGCAAAGGATTCAGGAGCATTCCAAGGTTGCATACCTGAGTGCCAAGGGGAGGCTGAACCCCACAGATAATTAGAAAGTCCCTATTCCCCATCTGAGTCTTAAGATCTGCCAGCCAAAATCATCTCTCTTTTGCCCAAATTAAGCTTCAGCTAGTTCATCCACAGTCAGTTCACAACTTTATCCAGGCTCTGGTTAAGGACAGAGACTGCAGGCTCTGGGTCTGATGGAAAAAAGAGAGAAATAGCTGAATGTCATCAGTATACTGATGGTATCTCACTCCAAATCTCTGCAAAAGGTTGTTATTATTTGTATTTACTGTAGAGTTTAAGAGACCCAGTTATTGTGATTCAGAACCCATCTTGCTAGTACAATTAAAAGGGAAGTTTTTGGTGGCATGCCAGGCATAATTTGTTTTACCAGAAATCTTCCTTAATCTTTGATTGGAAAAGAAAAATATGTACTCCTTGCTAAAAATTGAATTTGCACAATGTTCCAGTTAGAGTGAAAACTATCCCCAACAGGGGACATCTATCCTTTAAAAAAAAATCAAAACAAAACACCGTTAACTATGATAATGCTTTCCATCTTTGCTTCTTAAAGCATGAATTCCACAAAACTGTATTTTTAGATTGTTCCAACATAAGGAAGGTCATGTTCAGAAGAACTGTTAAGTAATACTTGCTGCCTCTTGATATGGCTTAGAATTTTCAGTTCACTGGAAAACAAACCTGGCAGATCAACAGTAAACTGTCTCTTGAAATAAAATAACACAGGGCCTGAGAAAAAAAGACCCATTGAAAGTTCAGAAAGGTACTGATTCCATAATACTAGGTGGATATTAGGTTCCTCTCAAGGTCATTTGATGCTGATGCTGTTGATACTGATACTAATATTGCTTTGTAACATACACAATTTAAAAAACAGCTACATTTCCAGTAAGCAATCTAGACTTGCAGTGTTGGGCCATATCCTGAAGTCTTCATTAGCCTATATGGAAATTTTCTATTCTGATCATTTTTCAACAGAAAATTGAGCTTTTTATTTTAAAATATGTTTTACAAGAAGTGTCTGGTTTAAGTATAAAATGTTGATTTTTTTCCCATTAAGGATTGAACACATTTTGTCCAAAAGCTTGAATATTTCTATTTTGAAATTCTACTCTGGTACCTCCTGGGAGGTGTAATCAAGGTCTCTCAGGCTCCCCTTCTCCTTTGTAGGCCCACACAATATTTCCCATGACGTTCAGTGATAGCTCATCAAGAAGGAAGAGCAGGGTGTATCACTGAGGGTCCTGCTATACGTTGTTACCAGATTTGTCCATCGCTTCGGAGTGTGCCCATTTATTAGGGATACATTTTTAGGGTCTTTGTAATTCTATCAATGTGCTGCTTGTGTTACTTGTGTTTCTATATGGAGCTGTATATCTCCCTCACCCCCAATGGAGCTATCTTGCAGGACTCCGTTTCAATGCGGCTGGTTTCCTCCAGTCACCAAATCAGTCATATACACAAACACACAGATTAATGTGACACACCTGACCCGCCCAGATTGATCAGCATAGACAGGCTGACACCCTCATATGCCAGGAATCAGTTCATTATGGTAACAATAAAATGCAGTCGGACACAAGCACACAGGTAAACAGAATACCTCTGAATCCAGCTGGGTGTCCAGCTGACACCCTTATGGGCCAGCATTCAGTTCATTAGAGCACGTCTGAGCCAAACTGGGTCAATCAGCCTGTACAAGCTGATCCCCTTATGTGTTTCAAACTCAGCACGTCCCCATCTTTTGTCCTAACTGTCCTAGTAGTGGTAGCCTCTTGATGAGCAGACCCCACAATATTTCTGGGCTTCACAGGGATCTTTAGCTTAGGTAAAATAAGTGTTGTTCAGTGCAAGTGTGGAAGGAAAGTAGAGAAGGAAACATACACCCAGTTACTACCAGTTTGCTATAAAAGTTATTTGTTGCTAAGTATATGAAATATATAATGGTACTAGTACTAATAGACACGCAAAGGAAAACAAACACTTTTCCAGATCTTACTGTAGTTTTTTAACATACTTAAGGGGATTACTTGGAGTGTTCATAAACTTTGTGGGGAGGACTTCCACCAGTCATCCTGGGAAAAGTATGATGGCATTTGTGGCAAGGGCTCCAACGGGCTGGATGCTGTGATGAACCCTTTACCTTTGTTCAAATGTTGCCCATACCCTGTCTAACTCGGTGTCTTGCCTCAGCATTCCCTAACCCGGCAACCGAGTTTTAGTCAATCAAGTTTAACTAAGCCTCCCATAGTGGGACCAGGGAATGTACGGCCTGAGATGCCTATTAAACTTTACTTCTGCTTAGTTCTGGGTAGATGGGGGGAAGGGTGTATGTCGGGGGGGGGGGGGGGGGAGTCCTTTGTAAATCCAGATTAGAATTGGTCTGATAAATGCTGAGCTGGGTGCGTGTAAATGTGGGTTGATTAGCATTTGGAGCACAGATTCCCCATCATGCAGTGGTCCCCTGCTTCTCTGATCCCAGAATTCACTGTGGTCTTTGCTTTAGGGTTTCTGTTCTCCATCTCCCATGTAAATGAATTGTCATCTGGTTCCATCTCGAATGCAAATGAGACCAGGGGAGTTGCCCCTTTGTCTGGAGGGCTTTAGGTGCATCTCCCACTGCATCTTCATTGTCTTTTGTAATCAGTACTTGTTCAGGTAGAGGAGGGGAGGAGTGGGGGAGAAATTCTTTGTTAGTCAGACAGGCTGTGTTCTGTGACAGGATTCCCCAAGAACATGGAGCTGAGAGGTAACGACGTTCAAACTAAAGCTGGATAGAAACCAGATATAGAGTTGTTACACATTTTTCAAGCACTAACTTTATAGCTGGTTGGCTCATTTTATAGCAGAATAGTTACTTTTATGGTATGATCATTCATTTCTGCTCACCAGGGCACCCCAAGGGAAGACAAGGTCTAATGGTCACAAACTGCTGGAAGACCGTTTTAGACTGGACATAAGGAAAAAACTTCTTTACTGTCTAAGTCTCCAGAGTCTAAAATAGACTCCCCCCCAGAAGTGGTACAAGCACCTACTCTGGATATGTTTAAGAACTGCTTGGATGCTTATCTTGCTGGAGTGGTCTGACCTCAGCTGACTTCTTGCCCCTTGGGCAGGTTGCTAGACCCGATGATCTCAGGAGGTCCAGCCCTAATGTCTATGAAATTTATGAAATCTATGAAATTTTCACATGTGTCTAATCTAAATTTATTGTGCAATTAACCAGTTAACTGTAATAATTACTTTGCGTGTGTGGCTGGTCTTACGTTGCACATGTGGCTGGTCTAGATTTATTATGCAGTTAACCAATTCATTGCATAATATATGTAAAATGTAGCAGGAACCTGACAGACTAAATCAATGGAGGCCTGCCTACAGATGATAATGTAATCATGAACCTTCCAAGCTATAGTCTCCAGGAGGCACTGTAACAGCACTTCTGAAATGTTCATTTTCTGGTTAAGCTTTTTATTTTAATTTAGTTGTCATTGTTTTTTCATTAAATTTTCCGTTTTTGATATTTTATCAAAAAGTCATTTATTTCTCTTCATTCAATTTTGATGAAAGTTCATTTGATGATAGTAGCAACCATTCATCAGTAAGTGATGGTGGATATAGCAGCTATTATACTGACTGGTGGTACCTTTTCTCTTGTGACTATAGAGAGCAAAGTTAAACTTGTAGATCCTGCCACAGTCGCCACAAGTGTACATAGCATAGCATTAGGGGCTACTGTACTGACAAGACTGTTTCCTTCGGTCACATTTCTGTTTTAATTTGAGCAACTATTTCTCATTGTGATGTTGGACTCCATAATTGAGAAGAGAGTGCCACTTTGTCGTGTCTCCTGCTAAGGCCTCCCAAAGGTTTGGGTTGATTCCAAAAGCCTTCATGCCCTGCTTGCAGACATCTTTAAAGAGCAATTTTGGGTCCCCTACTCTTCTCTCTATACTTGCAATTTGCCCATACAGGATGTCGTTTGGGATGCACCCATCTTCCATCCTGTGGAGATGGCCAAGCCATGGTTTGAGTAGTGCAGTGATGGTTGGTAGGTTGGGTTTGGCAATGACATCTCTGTTGGTAATTTTGTCTTGCCATTTGATGTCAAGGATGTGCTATAAGCAGTGCAGGTAGAAGCTTTTCAGCTTCTTTTCTTGATATCCATATGTTGACCATGTCTCACTGCTATACATAAGGACACTGAGCATGCAGGCTTTATACACAATCAGCTTAGTTTTGACTGTGAGTTTTGTATTGTTCCAGATGCAAATTTATTGAAAGTGGTAGCAGCCTTTCCAATACACAAATTTAGCTCTAGAACACAACCCTGCTTCATTCCACTCTTCATCTCAAACCTGTCAGAGGTTGATCTATCAAACTGAACTGTGTCCTGTATGTTTTCATGGAAGGAGCATTTCATCCTGAGTAATGTTGGGGGGCATCCACTCATCCATGAAGTTTTGATGAAGAGGTCAGGAATCACTGTCTTGGGTTGAGCTAAAGGATCATACCTCAAAGTAATGACAGGAAAGTGGAATAAGGAGATTTCTGTGATAGCGAGGTTCATTAGATTGTGGAGTAGTCTCCCAAGGGAAATTACGGATGCTCCATCAAGTAATTTTAGATTGAAATGAACAAGAATGAACAATAGCTAATTTCATTTACTACATTATTGGTTTGCCCCTTTCTCTGGAATTAAAATGAGCTATGTAAAATTGGAGATGGGAAATCTGCTCTCCCATTTGATTTATGCCTAGAATTCCTGCACTGGCTAAACTAGTGTAGTCCCAGCTGCAGATAACAGGAAATATTGCTAACTCTTTTACATTGGGTTCTATCCGTATTGTCTCTATGGTTGTCATTTAAAGCACAACATAGCTTTCCCATATGGAGGAACAGAAGTCCTTATGGGTTGTAAAACAGCAAATTAAAATAAGATTGCATGTGGTTGTTTTAGCATTCAAAATGGGGAAAGTTATTACAAAATCTGAAAACACAATTAGTAAACTTAACTGGGTGAAAATAAGCATAAATTGTACTGCCAGGCTGCCTGAACTACCACAGCTGTCTTGTTTGATACGTTTATCACAGCATTTCATAAGAGTGGATTTCTTCACACAGGGAATACTTTGCATCTTGAAGTCTCACGTGTTTGGACAGGGAACTTATTTTATACAAGTAAAATGAAATCATAGAAAATTAGGATTGGAAGGGACCTCAAGAGGTCATCCAGTCCAACCCCCTGCTCAAAGCCAGACCATCCCCAACTAGATCATCCCAGCCAAGGCTTTGTCTATCAGGGTAGACCTTTAAGCATGACGATTCTATGACCTCTCTGGATAACTTGTTCCAGGGATTTACTACCTTAAAGGAGAGAGACAAGGAGAGCACTACTATAGATACCCAAGGGCCTGGAGCCCAGGACCTTGGGGTGGAGAAGGGGAAGATAGGCAGGGAACACAACCACTGTGCTATACAAGAGGTCTTGGTAGAGTGAAATTATTTCCAAATTAGTTTAGCCAACAGAACTGTTTCTTTTTCCTCCTAAGATTAATATATTTGGTGAAAATATGTTACTTGTGACATAAAGGATACACCAACCCTCAATCCATTTCTATACACTTTGCTTTTAACACTCAACTCCATGAGTTAGAAAGCCAATTTTTTTACTAAATAAGTGAAGTGTAAAATGCTGAAAAATACAATTAGAGTTAACTTAAGTAAGAAAGGGATTAGTAATTCATCTGAACTCCATCTGACTATACTTATACCTAGTGGGAAGATCACCTGGAATAAGGTTTCAGATCTCATTGAGCATTCTTTGATTTTGAAAGCAGATAACTTCTGCTTGACCTTTGCTGGAAGCTGCAGTCTCATGAATTAGGATGCTTTATAGAACACAAGTAGAATAGTAGTTCCAGAAGAAAAGTCTTCCCTTTCCCAAGTAGAAGCTATCCTGCTTGGTGCCTAAACTCATTACATTAGATTTTTGTACTTTTTTGAGGGGGAGAAGAGGGCATTTTAGTGGGTGAAAGGAAAATATCCCATCTGTGAAAAGTATATGAGTGATATTTGAAAATGAGTTTGGGGCCAGGTCCCATAGGGGTATAAATTAGAATAACTTCATTGAATTTACATCAGCATATGCACATCAGCTGTTTATCCAAATAACTCTAGGCCTTCATGATGGAGGAAAAAAAATATCCTAAAGGATGTTTTCACCTCTGATATTTTATGCGCTGTTTGCTATTCCTTGATATGCCATTCTCTATGGTGCTAATAGATTTCCAACTTGGTACAGCGCTATCCTTTTCAATAAGATGCATTTCTGACTCCCTTGATGCTCAAGAGAAATGATAGACATTCTGTTCCAAAATACCAAA
The DNA here is from genome assembly GCF_030867095.1 of Alligator mississippiensis. Taxonomy (NCBI): domain Eukaryota; kingdom Metazoa; phylum Chordata; order Crocodylia; family Alligatoridae; genus Alligator; species Alligator mississippiensis. The sequence goes on along the minus strand of NC_081825.1, from coordinate 136,623,038 downwards.
GGGGGAGAGGGTAAGGGTGTAATTTCATATCAATTAAGCGTTCCTTCCTCAAAAAGACTAAGGTAATTGGCATCTTCTTTGGAATGGGCCTAACAGTTGAGAACGTACCCAGCTGTGATTTGTCTTCAACATGATGAGGCTGAGATAGGAGGTTAATGCAGAGGGACTGATCTTGCATAATAAGTGCTGTAGCATTATGCAGAAATAGCCCTAAAAATGTAGACGCGCTATTAAAAGATATAATGGTTTGATTAATTTCTGCAGCAGTCCATTCTTTACTTTTTTTTTATAAGGGGAAGTATTGTTGTAACTGAAAGTCTGTTTTCTATTGAATCTTTCAAGACCATAGAGTGAAAACCTAACCCTGTTAAAGCCATTAGGAATTTTATCATTGGTTTTGAGGTTAGCCGGATTTCAACTCATAACCCTTTTACTTATACAAAGAGCTTCAAGAATTCTTTTTTCTGTGTCTGCTAAAATCGGTAATCACATGTTTTCTCAATTTTCACTACAAAGTAAAAAAAAAAGATATGTCCCAAATTCCATATTTTGGCTCCTTGAACAAATATAGTCTCATTTTCAGAGGTGTTGAGCACCATGAATGTCTCTAAAATCCCCATGACTAATAGGTTGGTTAGGATCCTGAGCCCACCCAATAAAAAATGAGTCTATAGAATCTATCTTAATATTTCATGAGTTTGGTTGCAAAGCAGTTTGCACTGTCCTGACCTTCTTCATTTGCTATGCTCCATCTCCCAATTCATCCCAACTTAATATGAGAGCATATCATCCAGATCTTATATTGCAGGACATGCTTGGCAACATAGCTTTGCTCTTCTTGTTAGAAGGCAGTAGGCAACTTCTGTACTGTTAGTTACCGCCTATAACTTTTTCAGATATTGTGTTGATAGCCTCAAGTTAGATGTCCTTTGTCTTTCAGAGACTACAAGTCTTTTAGGCTTATAATTTATAAAGGGCTTGTGTATCAAATAATTCTTCACAGGCAGTCTTGCCTCTATTTCACCCTACTGTCACAAAACATTGTTTAAATTACACTCTGATCTTCCAGTATACTGAGTAACTTGGAAGCAGCAATCGCTTCCTAGACAATATTCACTGGTTATAATAATATTACTGCTCAAAACTATATTTTGAAACCATGAGGTATGAAATTATAGTTGTATATATGCTATCCAGGTGAAAAGAATTGCATATATCTGCTGTGTTATTCAGAACCCATGCCCTGGACTTTACAACCCTTTCTGTTTCTTCTATATTCCCCTGCTTACATCTGCATACTAACATGTTAAAACTCTGCACTCCTTGGAAAAGTTGAGGTTGCGTTAATGATGTGTCAAATGTTTAGAGAAGCAAGTTACTTAGACAGTACCTTTATAATTCAGCAAATACCATTTTTGCATATTCAAATGTATTAATTTTGCTGCTGAAATATCATTTGATCCCAGACTGATCAAATGCAATTTTGGTGCAAAACAATCATGAAGTAAAATGATGGTCCTAAAGGAAGCTCTGTTGTTTGCTCTTATATTAGAAAAGTAGAAATTCTTACCATATTCAATACACCAAAATATTTAGAGAGAAAAACTTAGTACCTCTATAGATGAAGAGGCTGAGCTGTTGCTGAATGCATGAATTTATGTGTGCATAGAGGAGGCCAAAAGACCTAATCTTTAAGAGTATATCCATCTATCACCATTTTCCCCTAATACTTGCAGAAGTTCTTTGTCCATTTTACACAACCTGGCATCTCCTCTTTAGGTCAAAGTTTTATATGGTCAAGATGTACCTGAGTAATGTCTTGATTTGCTAATACAAGCAAGACTTATCTGTATAACATGCTGCACCCACAGTGCATCTACATGTGTCATTAATGTGCATGAGTAAACTCCGGATTTTATTGCTCTAGAGTTTATTATTGCACAACACATGGAGCCTGGTTGGATCAGCCCAGGCTGGCAGGACACCTTGGGTGGCAGCTAGCCACACGCTGAAGCACCCTGTTCCCCAGCCAGCCACGGCAGTGTCTACACATGTGCTGCTGAACATTAATAAAGTCTGCAGCAGGGTAATAGTTGTAAAATACTTGCATTTTATAAGTACTACCTACCTACTGTGGTGTTTTATTGTTTCATATGCCCTAATAGAGGCATATGTATAGAAGATGAGATGTTTACTGTGCAGTTATTTAGTAAACTGTGCAGTAAACATCTTGTGTTGAGCTGAGTACAATCCTGTACTGTTGAGAGAGAGAAGAACTATCTTCACTGACATGAGATCTATATGATCCCCAGTTCCCAATTCTTGATGTCTCTTGTGGCCTGCTAGCTTTCCCAGGATCCCTCCTGACTATAGCCAGTATCTTCAGAGGTGTCATAACCCAATGATTTTTAGTGCCTTGGCACATTAGAATTTTCCCGCCACATGGAGCTCTCTTTGCACAGTGGATTTCTCAGCTGCAGAGAGAAAACCCCGGTGCAAAGAGCTCCCGCCACGCGTATGCAAATTAGTGTCCCACTATTGGTCAATTCTAAATTATTCCTACGTGGCGGCTAGCAATTGGCTCGCTAGCCGTATAAAAGGTTAGAGCAGTTTCCGCCCAAGTTGGAGGACTCCACAACCATCTCGTGGGGAACTCTAAGCGCGCTGTGGAGCCTAGCAAACTCCGTGTGTGTCTTAGGGGAGGACTTAGGGACCTGATCAAACTCTAGCTACTCCCCATCATCGTGGAATTATTGACGTACCCCCATGTGAAGCGCTGGTGGAGTCGTACATCGACGACTCATCTCAGTTCGGTTCGGGAAGAGATCTCACTTCTGTTTGTTTGTGTGCAACTGTAACTCAAGCAAGTTTCCTTCCTGCACTGTGACCATCGGCAGTGTAAGTAAAGCTTCCTTTGTACAACCAATACACTTCCGTGCCTAACTCTACTCCGTCGTGGAAAAACCCCACCTGACGGTCCGGGCTACTGGCCATAGCCTTAGACCGCCCTCGGTCCCGACAAGAGGAAGTTGTCTCCAATGAGTACTCTGGAACATGTACTGTTTTCTCTCAGTGCATCTCCCAAGATGTCAGAAGGCTCTCTCTCTTGCAAGGCTATGTACAGTGACCTTACCTCAACATAAACCAATGCTCTAAGGGCCAGATTCTATTCCCTCTATTAACTAAGTCAGGGGTGGGCAAAATACAGCCCATTGGAGCCCTAAACAATTTAGAAAAGATTTATCTTATTCTGGCTGCCTCTCAAAGATGACAAGTTCCAGGGTCAATAGGACCCAGGGGGATCTGGCAACAGGATGCAACAACCCACCCCAGCCCCACCCCATGCCCAGCCATTTCCCTGCCTTCCTACCCTTACATGCCTTCCTGCCCCTGCACTGCTCCAGCACCACGTGGCTCCTGGCTGCATTGTGGGAGCACTGGCCCATGCCAGTACCCCAGGGTGTGTGCGCGTGTTTGTAGGGTGAGTCCCACACACACACCCCACCATACACATGCACCCACACTGCCCCTCGCACTGCCATACATGCACCCATACCCCTCACACACCCCAGCCATCCTCCCCCCACACAGCCCTCCACAAATCCCATACCCAACCACACTCCATATATCCACATACACAACCACATGCTCCCTCACCCCACCCACACTCCCACACCTAACCATCCCCCACAGACATACCCACACCCTTCCCCACACCCCTCATATCCACAGCCCCCCACAAATCTATACCCCCCATGCCCTCCACTCCCGGCAATATACAAGAATAAGACTCCATTTTAAGCTATTGTGCAATCACCTCTATGTACACTACACAAACACATGTAAACCAGGAAAAATATTTTTTGAAATGAATTTAATGAATGTTTTAGACATTCACTTTTTAGAATATAATTTGGTATTTTTCTACTTCTGAGATGGGAAAACCTCTTCCTGAAAGGAGTACTTCTGGGGGCAAAGGTCAGAGTTTAGGGGGAGGACATCCAGTGACAGGATGGTGACCAGGGGCCGGGACACCTGTCAAGGGGCAGGGCTACCCATGCAGCCCTCGACAGCTTGCCAAAACTTGCTGAGTGGCCCTTTGCCAGAAATAATTGCTTGCCCCTGATGTAAGTGGACTTTGGTGCCTAAGTGCAATCATATTCTACTTTGCTGGAGCCTGAAAATCCATTAATCCATTAATGTGTCTACTTTTGTAACACACCATTGTCTGACCCTTAAGACTGAGCCCCAGAAAAAGCTGCTAGGAGGAGGACAGTCTACTCACCTTTGGTCTTAACTGTTTTTCAGGAACAGAACCAGGGTGGAACTGGATTGTTTTCAGATTATTAAATCCATGTAGGCACTTAATAGGTAGAATAAAATCTGGCTCAGGATTTTAGTTAGAAACCAGGGCCGTAGTGTTGTCTAGCATTAGCTTCTGACCTCCATATTTAGTTGCTAAAATAAATTGTCTGAGTTACAAACATGCTAAACAACCAAACATTATCTATAACTGAGCTCTGAGCAAAGAAACCATAGGTTGCCTCTCATGCCATTATTTGCTAATCGTATATGGATTGTGCTAAGGCAGGAATCAAATACTTGGAGAAGGCAGGTTGCAAAGTGCATTGCCTTGCAGGTACATGTATATCTAATGAAAACCTGCTTCTTTATTTACTATACAGGAGCTCAGGAAAATAACTGATCAATAGAATGAAAAAGCCCACAGGATCTAAGCATAAAGAAGAAAAATGATTCAGCATTAAAATGCCAGAAATACAATGATACACATAAGCAGAAAAGTAGCAAAGGCAACACTTAATGCTGAAATGAATTACTCCTGAAAAACTACCAGAACTAAGTGCTTCCACCCATCAGTAACTAGGGAACACACATGCAATCTTGCTATAATGAAGTGGCAATTAAAAAAAGGCAAAACAAACAGGTCCAAATAATCATTGAGTTGAGTTTACCTCCCAGCCAAGCATTCAATAAATTATTTACTCCCAAATTAATCAAAATTGCATACTGAAGTCTGAGCAATGTAAAAAAAAAAAAAATAAAAAAAATCCTGTTGCTTAAGAAAACCAAGGGTTCAAATGAAAAGGACAAAACTGTCTACAATTGCATCTAGGCAAGGCCTTGGCAACAACAAAGAGTCAATTGAAGTTATGTAGATCTATGCTCACTTACACTAGCTGAAGGTCTGTTTCAATGCATATAAGGGAACATAGAGTTTAACTCAGTACATTGTTTAATGAGCCACAGTTAGATTCACCAAGGGTCTCTCTCTGTCAATCTTTCCCTGTTGAATTTTTGTATAAATAATTAAATATTTATTGGAGTAGGGGCTTAAGCTGGACTTTCCTATTTCTCAAGTGAATACCTGGAACACAAGGTCAATTTCTCATTCTTCCTCATTCCCTAATCTGATTAATATTTAATTAATTAATGTAAAATAGAACAGCTTCAACTGGAGCAGCTGAAAAATAGTCATGGTTGAATGGCTCACTGGTAAGGGTGGTTACTTAGCATGTAGGAGAGTTGTATTGAAGTCCCTGCTCCAAGTTTGGTGGAGAATGACTAGAAAACATCTCTTAGGTTAGTGCCCTTGGGGTATCAGGTAGAATAAGACAGATGAGTAGCTAGACATCTCTGAAAAATCTTCCCTGCTGACTTTTGATGAAGACTAATTCAGTATGCCAGCTCTTATAGTGCCTGGTAGTAGATCAGACTCCAAAAGAAGAGGGAGGAAGGGAGGAGAATGCCTGTTTGAGGAGTTTAGGCATGAGCAAGGGCAATGAGACCTTGATGGATTAAGACACAGGCACTCATAGCTGTGCTTATGGGCAGAAAACAAGGTACTGAGGGAATTTAGGTACTTAAAATGATGGGCAACAGTTTTGGGGTTTTGAAGTTCTCAGTGGACTTAAACACACAGAGCAAAATCTTATTTCATCTTTATGTGCTTAAGTAGAACTTGTTCATTTGTGTAAGAGCAATTGTTGCCACTTACATGGATTTTAGCATCTATTTCCAACTGTGGAAGAATAAAATCACCTATGTGTAAATATACCTGATGGTGTATTATCTGATGGAAATAAAATATGAAGGAAGAAGACTGCTCTCCCACTGTTAGGCCCAAGGGATAAAGCAGTTGCCCATAAAGTGGCAAAGCCCGGTTCAAGGTTCTCCTAGGAGGTTTGAGGCTCTCTCTCTCACTTCCTAGCAAACTGATCTAACTATAAAGCTATGGGCTAAGTACTTCCCAGGCAACTGTAGTCTTCCTTTTGAAAGTGGTTATAGGCAGTTAGGTGGGGAAGTTGTAGGAGGAGTATAAGGCAGAAGGAAGGTGTTACAGCAGGATAGCTCTTGCCCTAGGATAGAAGTGGCCCTGGGTTATGCCCTAAATTCACTGAGCATGTCCACATGTGCATTAATGTGCTTTCCCATATGCACATTAAATTTATTACCTCTAATGTGAGGTACTAAATAAAAGTGCATTAGGCTGCCCTAATCTACAGTAGCACAAATGCACACATTTTAGGTGACAATGCACAATAACCTATTTTACTGCACATTAGCATTATAGTACTTTTTTATGCGGTGCTTTAATGTGCAGTAAAATAGGCTACTGCGCATCAACGTACATGTGTAGATGCACCCTGTCTATGCACCCTGTCTATAATAGAGTGGTAACTACTCCACTGCTATTTATCACATTAGTGTTAAATGTAAGGTGTGGAAAAACCATTCTGGGCCAGAAACTTAGGCCCCTTCCTATCCAGGGCAGTGTCCAAACACACATCCCCTATAGACCTATTCATTTCTAGGGCAGTGCCCGAACACACATTCCCACAGACCTGGCTTATATATCTTTCTCTTTTGTCGGGCCAGTGACCCTATTTAAAAGAGAGAGGTGGGGAGTGCTCTGACGGTTAGAGAAGCTTGCTGGGAAATAGGACATGTAGGTTTAAACCCTTTCTAGAAGGAATGGGCTTAGAAGTTGGGTGTTTTATTTCCTGGGCAAGCACCCAAACCACTAGACTCTTGGGTTAAGCAGAGGCATAACACTGTGGCTCAGTCTCTGGGGCAGCTGCCACACACAGAGACAATGACAACTGCCTGTTTCTGCCACCACTACTTGCAAGATTGTGCAGTTGCACCAGCAGCAGTTTTCTTCCATCCCAAGTTACTCATGGGGCAGTTGCCTCAGTCATGCTACTGGGGTTAATAATTTGGCTGGTGTTCTTTGACATCAAATACTTGCAAATCCTGAGTTTTCTGCAACTAAAGTTTCAAGGTCTTGCATGATGATTCACAAATACCTGGGTGAATTAATTCCACCTTGAGTCTACGCAGCCATACTGCAGTTTACAGAGCATACTCAGAAAAGAAGTACAGGACAAGCATAGCTCTTCAGGAGAAAATAAAATCCAAATTTTGGGCAAGCATGAAACACTGCAGATATGTAGTGCAAGTGACACTTAGGCTCCCTCTACACATGCAGGTAAAGGCACGATTGGATTTAATGCATGATCCACACAATCATGTCTCCTGCCATACCACATGTGCAAGTCAGGAGATGCGATTGTGGGATCATGCATTAGATCCAATCACACTCTATTGCAGTTGTAGGGGGAGCCCAATCCTGGGCTCCCCCTGCATCAGCAAGAAGCAGGAACCCATGGCTGGGATCCCGCCTTGCTGAAGTACATATGAGAACAAGAGCTTCATGTGGGCCCAGGGGTTTCATGTAGCCCCAAACCTTGGAGATCACAGAAGCCATGATCCACAGGGCCCAGGGTTGCACCCCTGTGGCTAGAAGCCTGGTCAGCTGACGTGGCTCCCAGACACAGGGAAGACCCTGCTATATGTGCTAATTAAAGCTTGATAGCAATCAGCTATACCGTTAATACACATTTGTGAGGTCTAACTTTATAGCCGGTGGGAACCTTTTATCATGCGATGGCTACTTTACATGCGTAGCTGATCTCCAAGTACATGCTCAATTAGCCAGTTAATTGTGTGATACCTGTAACATGTAGAGGGGCCTTAGATACATTGGTTTTACCTCATAACTCCTTCTGAAGATTTAGATCCTAAAACATCTAAAAAAAAACTTTAGACACCTGTTTACATTCATAGGTGCTAAAATATCTCTAAGTATGGCCCTGTATCACTTCTGAACATTGGATTTATCCTCTAAGTCACTTAGGGACAGATTCAGATATCTCAAACTAGGTTCTTAAATAGGACTTACATAGATACACCCTGATACAGAGGCTGAAAAACTGTTCAGGTGCCGACATTCATTAGGTACCTACATTTTAGCCTGGAAAAAAAAAAAATAGGTCCTTAGACCTCTGAGCATGCCCAGAAGCAATTTGGTTTTAGTAGTTATGAAGCTACCTCCTGTGGTGATCCAGAATGGAGGTGGGCAGGCACCTAAACTCTACCAATGCAGATGCCTATGTTCTGCCTAGGATCCTGTAGGGAATGCCTAGTTCATACGGATAGCGTTTTACTCAGTTTAAAGCATGGCACCCACTGTCCTTCTTAAACAGCTACCAGTGGTGATGCCAAGCATTTCCAGAATCGCCTAGTGATAATAGCACTCAGCCAGTACATAGACTAGCCAGATTCTAGACCCTTCTTTGCCTACAGGGATTCAAAGCCACATCTTTCACCTTTTAGAAAAGAGTCCTAACCAACAAGTTGCAGAATAGACTCAATATAGGTTGCAAACATCCACTGTCCTTGAAATGAAGCTGGACCACAAGTCAGAAAGTAAAGTAGGAATTTTGGTGCCAGAAGGAGAGTTAACAAGACAAAATGTAACTGCAGACTAGTGATGTGCATTGTTTCTTGGGAAAGGGTCTCTTGGTTTCTGGCCCTGCTGCTAGGCATTTTTCAAATGACTGCACAACAGAAACTGAAAAAAAAAAAACATTCTTGTGAGCAGGGACCAAAACCCAGGCCTGCTCTCTTCCCAAGGGAGTGCACTCCTCGCTGGGCTAAGGAGTCATGTCTCTGCTTACTTGACTCCTTTATGACCCAATGTCCTTTGCTTTCCTTTCTAGTTAGTTGCCTAGGTTCTGACAGGAGAAGAGTGGAGGGTGCCCCTTTTCCAGCCTACCCAATAGCTTGCTGGTGTTAGGGAAATAGGAAAAGTGAAATTGACTTCCCTTCAATGCAGAAGGCATAGGACCAAGTATCCCACTTCCAGGGCAAGTGCTCTAACCTCCAGGTGATTGTGCAAATGGAAATGCCAAATGTACAATCCTGGGTTGAATACCTGAGTTCCAAGGGTTATTGGCAGTTCAGACATATGCTGTGGCCAGTATTCCTACCGGATGCATGTAGATATCTCCCTGCTCAGTGCCTAGGTAGTCTGGATGGCCCTTCAGAGGTGCCCATCCCTTCCTGTTAACTCTGTAAGGGGACTAGGCTCCTTACCCTGAATAGCATCCTTGTGGGCAGTGTGCCTATTTTTGGCCATGCTGAAGCTTAATTGGAAGCATTTCTGAGAATTACCTGACCCTTAGGATACTTTTGAGAATTTTACCCAGTGATTTCCATGAGTGTAGAAATCCACATAAAGGTGCCTTTTCTATAAATGGTCTGAGTGTCCAATTTAAAATATCACTAAGAACTAAGGAGTTACATACAAGTGGTAAACTTCTTACAGCCCTTCAAGTAATTACAACGCACAACAATAAATGGAAATAACAAATGCAAGTTAATTAGACGTCCAACTAAAAAACTCAACTGGAGATTGCCAAACATAAGAATTAGTCTCTGTCATTGAAAAGAATTCAAAGTCATGCCTGGCTTGGTCAGTAAATAAAGAAGACAAGTGCTGAGGTACCAATTAAACTGTAAGCAAAAACACATGCAAGAGATAAGTCAATACCAATGAAATGTTCTCTGCTGTGTGACAGCTCTCTTCTGAGTGGCTGCCTTCAGAACTCAGTCAGATCCTGTTAATCTTCTGTTCTACCTGTTATTTGAAAACCTGCAGTGGTAACTAGTCATATATTATGTATGTGCTGCTGAATCATTCATTTATGGGTGTTTTCCCCTCCTTTCTTACACAGAAATGGAACTGGGAGACAGATTGAGATCAATAAAGCCTCAACAGTGAACAGTTAGCTACCATTTCTCTGTCCATTAGGAATACAACAGACAGAAGCTGTATACTGAATTTGAAGCCTCAGGAAAAAACACAGTTATCTATATTTGATATAGCCCATTCATAGGCACTCGTGGTTCTTTGATCATGCATGTTAACGTTTTCACCATCCAGTCTAGCACTCTTTAAGAGGAGATATTTTTCAATGGGTTACCCACAGTTTAGTTGTGGATGGCCATTGACCTTAGTAGGCACCATGGTAAAATTAAAACCAGAATCTGGGGAACTACAAAGCAACCTCTGAGATACAAAAAGCAAGATGAGCAAATCAGATCTCTCACAATCTCCAGGGTATTATTGATACATAGTGGGCCTGTGATACATAGTGGGCCTGTGCAGTTGACTAATTAGCTGCACAGTAAATGTCTTGGCATTTACATGTGCACCTCTGTTAGGCTGCAGTAAACTAATTTACTCCACAACAGGCTAGTACTTGTATTTACAAGTACTATCCTGCTGCAAAATAAAAACTCAGCAGCAGCACATGTGTAGATGCTGGAGGGGTTGGCTGAGGCACAAGAGTGCTTCAGTGTGGGGACTGCCTGCTGGCTAGCCCTGCACTGAAGCTTCTTTGCAGGGCTGGCCCACAATTTTTTGAGGCCCCCTGCAAGGCACAGCTTTGTGGCCCCCTGACGTGAAGAAGGCATCGGCGGCGGGGTGTGGGGTAGTGAGCACAGAGGCAGATTAAGGTGTATTGGGGCCCTGGGCAAGCACAACATTGGAGGCCTCTACACCCCATGGGAGCTGGGCTTTGGGGGGAGGGGGCGCTTGTCCTTCTAGTGCTGACAGGAGAGGCTGGGTGGACCCGGCTGGGCTGGGGGGCACATGCCCACCTATTCTCCCTGCTCTTCGCCCTCACTACAGCGAAGTATACACACACACAGCAGACAAGGTTCTTTGGGTAAATCTGATATCTTTTATTAAACCAACTAAATAGTTGGAAACAATTTTCAGGCAAGCTTTCAGGTTTAAAAACCCTTGGTCAGGCTGAGGAAACTTCTGCAGTTGGTGTGCACTTTTCCTGGATGGAATGAATAGTAAAAAAGCCAGAGGCTTCTTTTCAGTCAGCGAAAATGTAAATTGCAGTCAGTGCGTGAGAGAATAAGTGGGTGAGAGTTGGTGGGTTTTGTGGAATCAATCCTTAAACTGCTTGTTACCCAGAGCGTAAATTTTGTCCAAGACACTAGAGACTTTCTACAAAAACTTTAAAAAAACATAGACCACCTTCCCAGAAACACCCTCCTAACCACCATGGATGTTACCAGCTTATATACCAACATCCCATACCAGGACAGCATCCAAGCCTGCCTTACATACCTACAAGGGCAAGATGACAACTCTGAGTACATACCCAAAGATATTACTGACCTTATACGCTTCATTCGCACACACAACAATTTGACTTTTAATAACCAACACTTCCTCTAGACCACGGACACAGCTATGGGCACCAAAATGGCCCCACAATATGCCAACCTTTTAATGAGCCACCTGGAAGAAGAATTTCTCAAAGACTGTACCATCAGACCATTGCTATTAAGATATATCAATGACATCTTCATCATTTGGACTGAAAACCTGCAATCGCTGATTGAGTTCCATCAGAAATTCAGCAATTATCACCCTTCCATATGACTATCTTTCGAGTACACATGGTCCAACATCTCCCTTTTAGATAAGATGATCAGCATCCAGAATGGTAAACTACAGACCAATTAGACAAGAAACCCACAGACCAACATACGTATCTGCACAGAACCAGCAATCACCTTTGCTCTAGTATAGAAGGAAACCCCCATGAATCGCACACTGCTGGTTATGACATATCACCCCTCCCTCAAACCTATACGGAAAATTCTCAAACAATTGCAACCCATACTCGAAGCAGACCCAATTATTAAAGAGATCTGCCCAGCCTAGCCTTTAAACAAGCACTGAACCTCGCTAACCTCATCACCAGAAGCAAACTTCCTGCAGCCCAAAATACACTGAATGGATCCAGACCATGCCATGAAAAGAAATGCAAAACCTGCCAACGTATCTCCACCACCCCCACAATAACTATACCCCACAACAGAGCCATCAGCATTCCTGGATCTTACAGCTGCACCTCCAGAAATGTAATATATCTCATCCAATGCATCAAATGCCCTGATGGAAAATACGTAGGAGAGACCAAACAACAACTGCGCACCAAAACGAATGCACACTGGAAATCTATCAAAGACAAGAATACCCAACTTGTGGACACATTTCTCTCAAGAAAAGCACTCTTTCTCCAATCTCTCAGCACTAATCCTCAATGAGAATTCACAAAACACTTTTCACAGATGAGCCTATGAATTTCACTTCATCAACCTCCGAGATACAAAAAATCATGGACTAAACGTAGAAGAAATACAAAAATCTAGAACTGTTGGTTTCAAAATTATATCTCTTATTAGACCAACTGGGAAATCACAAGAAAAGTGTCCTGTTCTGGAAGCTTTCAGGCTGAAAGGCCCTTCATCATCAGGCTCTGGGAAAAGTATCAATGGTAAAAAGTCCCCTATGTAGAAAAGGAATTTTATTTTTGCGCAGATGGAGCTGGAGATGGAAAGCTGTCCCTCTGGGTCCAGCTTTTTCTTGTGATTTCCCAGTTGGTCTAATAAAAGGTATCATTTTGGAACAAGAAGCTCTAGATTTTTGTATTTCTTCTCGTCTCAGATCAACATGGATACCTAGTACATCCCTGAAACATGGAAGATGCTGAATTTTAGCCAGTTTTGGATTTTAACTTAATTTCAAAACAACAAGAAAGATTTCTTTAACCTCCCCCCTGCCTGCCATCTGACACGTCCAGGGAAGGAATTTTACATAATCTACACAACAAAGAGCAACTCAGCACTACTCTCAAAGACACCCCCATGGACTCATAGGGACAGTTTTCCATCTCCAGCTCCCTCTGTGCAAAAATGACGTTTATTTCCTACCTTTGGGGACTTTTTACCATCTATACTTTTCCCAGAGCCTGATGAAGGGCCTTTGAGCCCGGAAGGTTACAGAAAAGGATCATTTTCTTGTGATTTCCCAGTTGGTTTAATAGAAGATATAATTTTGGAACCAACAGTTCTAGATTTTTGTATTTCTTCTCATCTCAGACCAACATAGATACCAAGTACATCCTCGGACTAAACAGAGACATTGGAGTTGACACATTATAACCTGCTTGACATCTGACTCCCCAGGTACCTCTCCACTATTTACCTGCAATATTCATTCCTCTGCCCCACCAGCCTGTCTTTTACTCACTGACTCCTCACTTTACATCTTCAATGACTGGCTTTCTTGAATGTAGACGAGCCTCTGGCTTGTTTACTATTCATTCCATCTAGGAAGAGCACACACCAACTGCAGATGCTTCCTCAGCCTGACCCAAAGTTTTTAAACCCAAAAGCTTGCTAAGAAAAATGTTTCTAACTATTTATTTGGTCTAATAAAAGGTATCACACACACACAGATCCCCACTTCCCCACACAGACAGCCTTCCACTCTCTCCCCCTACCCCCTGCAGCAGCCTGTGGCTCAGTCTCACTCCCCACCCATTACACTCATGTGCAGGGAGCTGCTGCTTGGCTGTCCTGAGCAGCCCTGCATATGCAGAGGGCCAGGCTAAGCTGAGCCCAGTGGGAAGTGCTGTGCCGTGTCTCTGTGGGCAGGCAGTGGCCCTGGGAGGGGTAGCTCAGTTGTGTGTGTGTGTGTGGGGGGGGGGGCTAACATGAATGTTGGTGGGCTCTAGAGCCATGGCCCACAAAGGCACAATGTGGTGCAGCACTCCTGGCCCAGTCAGCCCAGCACCAACTGCCTTCCAGGTAAGGCAGGGCTCTTCCAGTGCCCCTCAGCTCCCTCCCCTCAGGTACAGCACCACCTAGCCTGCAGGGGTGCCATGGCTCTTTAGGCAAGACCCCAGCCCTGCCCCCCCCAACCCCATTGGTGGAGGGGCCCTGCTTCCAGCTGCCAGGGAAGCAACCATGAAAGCCGCAGTTTTAAACTTGGTGCCAAAAACGGGCACTGAGTTTAAAACCACAGCTTTCACTTCTGTGCTGGTGAGGATCCTGGGGCCATGAATTGGAAGGGGCCCCTGGGCATGTGCCCAGTTTGCCTGTGCATTAACATGGGCTGATGAAGCTGGCAGTGGTAGTGGCAGCGGGGGGAGGAGGGTGTGGCAAGCAGCTGGCCGCTCAGGTTCCCTTGGCTGTGGGGCCCCCTGCAGCCACAGGTTTAGCAGGCATGGACCAACCCTGCTTCCTCATGCCCCAGCTAGTCCCTCTGCAACATGCTGAGTGGAGAGGGAGCAGCCCCAGGCTGGTAGACTGATCCCTGGGGCCCCATGCCAGATGAGGTTGCTCCATGTGTTGCATATGAATAAACTCCAGAGCTTATTGTTCCAGAGTTAATTGTTCCTGGGTGCATGTTCAAACAGTGCATCTGGGAGCAATAAACTCTGGAGCAATAATATCCAGAGTTTATTCATGTGCAGTAATAGCATGTGTAGACATGCCCAGTATTTCTCTCAGCTATAGAGCTGGTCCATTCAGAAGAGAGTTAAATCACATGGATGGGGTGAGGTGAGGATATAATACTGATACGTCCTCTATTATATGTGCCCAATAGGTGCACTGGAATTCAGCTTCAAGGAATGTCAAATTGTCACTTTGCAAGAAAAGTACACTTTTATGAGCAAGAAGATGCACATAAGTGAGGATCAAAATTTGCTTATTTTGAACTAGGTGCTAGGGGTATGTGTGTCTTGCAATTACTATGATTACAGTAGCAAAGAAAGGTATGATGGTACCGTTTTCTTAGGGGCTCTTATGAACATGTTCTTAGAGGCAGTCCTTGCCCAAATAGCTTACATCTAAACAGAAACAAGAAGTAGTAGCATCCTCATTTTACAGATAGGCAGCTGACACACAGAAAGTTTAACAGACTCAAAGGGAAGCCTGTGGCAGAACCAATACTAGAACCCAGCTGTCCTGAATATTTGTCTAATGTTTTAATGACAAGATAATCCTCAGAAAACATCACAAAACACAGTAAGAGCTGTTTATGCTATTAATTTTTAAAGCAACTACATTCACAATGAAATCTGCTTAACTACTAATGGCACTGCAGGGACCTGGAAGTGATGGCTTACCCAGCCTGAGGAATTTCCATGTCATGTATCAGAGAAGGGTTCCTCATAGGAAACATTTATTTTATATTTAAACATTAATTATATAGTGTTCAGTATACTATAACTATACTGTAGTACAGTTAACACCATTATGCAATTTGGACAAAACACATTTTTCTAGTTGAAAAAGTTGTGGGTTTTTTGGTTTGTTTGTTGGGTTTGTTTTTTTTTTTACTAAATTTGATTCAAAACTTGCTGTTGTTTCAAGTGAAGTTGTTCATACAGAATGATGAAAGATTCAGGGCCAGGATTTTCAGTCATGAGGACTAAACTTTGGCTCTCCATATTTCAGATTATAACAAGATAATCTAATTTTCACAGAGCCAAAGATTCATAGTCTGATTTCCTGCATCATACGGTCCATATAATTCTACATAGTGGCTACATCTACAGAAGACATTGACTGTGCAGTAGCCCATGACTACTGTTCAGTAGTGTTGCATGGCAGGAGGCGTGACTTGATGCTACTGTGCAGTAGTCATGAGCTACTGTACAGACCTCGTCATGAAAAAGCCATTCTTCAGCACAACTGCACAGCAACTGGTTACTGTGCAGTCATAGAATCACAGAATGATAAAAAATTAGGGTAGGACATGACCTCAGGAGGTCATCTTGTCCAACCTGCTGCTCATAGCCGGACCATCCCCAAATAGATCACTCCAGCCCATGTTTGTCGAGTAGGCCTTAAACTCCTCCAAAGATGGAGATTCCACCGACTCTCTAGGTAACTCATTCAAGTGCTTCACCACCCTCCTAGTGAGAAAGTTTTTTCCTTATATCCAACATAAACCTCCCTTGTTGCATCTTGAGACTATTCATCCTCGTTTTGTCTTCGGGAAATTAATATGCTCCGGCAACCTCGCACATAATGTGCATCAGCATCGGTGTGCATTTCCATGCTGGCAAACTGGCAGCGGGGCACTTTGAAATAAAACACATCTGATGAGCTGTAGTTTGAAAGCACCCCACTGCCATTTTTTCAGTGTGGGGACGTGCAACGATGCTGATACACGTGACGCATGGGGTCTTTTAATTAGTGCAGCTAGCTAAATAAAAGTGCATGGTGCCACAAGTCAGCACATGTAAAATGTCCATTGCTACAATGTAAAATGCTCCTTGTTCACAATCTGAATGGCTATTTGGGGCTTCATGGGCCTGAGTGTCCACTGTCTTGTAACTTTTGGTGTCATTTGGACTTGGGCTGGGGGCATAAAATATTAATCAGAATAGTGTCATATCACAGCAGCTGTGCACAAGTGTAAATGACTGCACAAGTATTAGGGTTGTAGAGAATAGGACTCTTAGGGTATGTCCACCCTGATGTATAGTAGGGTCAAACTTGAGGCCATCAACAAGCAGCTGGAGCCATGTGAGCTGACATTTCTAGTCTACATCAGACCTTGAAGACCACAAAAAAGTTGGCCATATTGTGCTTATTTCTTGAACTCTGCACTAAGATCCCTTCTGGGGATTAGTTTTTGCACTACTTATCAGTCCTTCCTGGCTTTTTTCTATTTACAATCAGTAAAAAGAGGAAGCTGAGTGCAAAAGGGATGGAAGTCAGGAACAAGGAATTGTTGAATTGCTGCCAATAGACCTCTTGTGTACAAAACATACAATGAACAGGAAGGTGAAAAGAACACTGCAGGGAGGAGCAAGGGGTGAAGTGAATATGGTTGACCTCAAGCACAGAGGTTCAATAGAGCTCCAAGAGGTGCAGCTGTGCTGCTGCTGGGGCTGACTTGAGAGATGAACAGCAATGGGTATGGGCTTTAGGGTGATGTGAAGGTCAACTGTAACTCTCAGCATAGATACAGCCTTTATGTACATGAATCTTATCATTTATGTACACAAATAGCATAATGCAGGGCCATATAAGTGCAAAGTACCAAATCCAGTGCCCTATGAAGTCATTAGAAATACTCAGGGGCTTCAAGTTAAGCATATGCTTAAATACCTTCTAGAATCAGGACCTTTAGTGGGGTTTAGGCTTTTCCTGAAGTGTTATTTTGAACATGAATTTTTTTTGTGAACCAGGGCCTTACTCCACAAATAATATTTTTCTACAACTATGTAACAGTTTCCTCTCCCTTTCCTTCGCACCCTCCCCTTACTCCTCACAGTCAACCTACAACTGACTTGGTAGTTTTTAATCTGGAGTTTCTACTAGCTTCTACTAGCTTTCTACTAGTTTCTACAACCCCCCCCCCCCCCCGCCTCCCAACCCGTGCAAGGACCAGGCACTACATTTAGTGCCAGATCCCTCCAGGCTTGCTATGTTACCCTGTAGCCACTGGGGGGAGCTCCAGCCTCTGGCCCCAGCTGCGAGCACTTGGCAGTCCTATTTAAAACACAACCTCTCACTATGATCTCTGGGCCCCCAGTTCCAGTGCTCAGATGAGCAGCATGGCACAACACAGAAGCAGCATGTAGCAGCTCTGTTTGTGCCTCCTTTGCATCCCTGCGCTATGGCTGCCCCAGCCTCTCGTGGTGAGGAACAGGGTTCCCCAATCCTGTGGGCTGGCTTGTTTATCCTGCTACATTCACTGTTGCCCAGCCCTCAGCCATCTTGTTCTGCCAAGCTCCCCCCCACACAGCTACCACCTGCAGCACACCCTCCCAGGGCCCCTGCCATTGCACAGCTGTTGCCACCAGTGACGCCAAGGGGCTCCAGAAGGCCACTGCTGGGACTGCCATTGCCCTCTTGGCCCTCCACGCTGCTACCCCAGGGCCTGCTTTGCCACCCAGCACTGGTGGCAGAGCCTGGTGCAACAGGATTGGGACAATGAGCAGTGGGCCAATGCCTTTTGGATGATCCAAGCCATCTTCATAGACCTGCTCCACTAACTCTGGCCCCACCTGGAATACCAGGATACTGGCATGCACCCGGCCCTCTCCCCAGCATCCACCTGGCCCTGGCACTGCTCAAGCTGGCTACATCCTCCAGCCTTCAGTAGGTGGAATATCTGTTCAGCATGGGCAAGGCCACTGCCTGGGAGGCCATTCTGGAGGTGTGCAGTGCCTCCATGTCAACATTATTCTCCATGTCTGTGACCCCCAGGTGGGGGAGGCAGGGTTCCATGCACTGGGGTTCCCCCTGTATATCAGGGCCCTGGATGACACCCACATCCCTGTCACCTGCCTGCTCCACTAAGACTGCCCCTATTATAGCCACAGGGGGTTCCACTCTGTGGTCCTGCAGGCAATCAATCACCAGGGGGCCTTCATCCACATGAGCTCTGGCTGGGCAGGCAATGCGCATGATGCCCATGTGTTCAGGAACTCTGGACTGGCTGCACTGATGAAGACTGGAAGTGGAGGACCTACAGCTGGGCACCATCATCAATCCACCCCACTCATCAGGGACTCTGTGTACCTGCTCCTGCCCTGGCTGATGAGGCCCTACACTGGGTACCTGGACCCCCATCAGGCCAACTTCAATTGGTGCCTCAGCCAGATCTGTACCCTTGTTGAGGGTGCAGGCCAGGGTCTCTTGTGAGTGGGAGGTGTTGGAAGACCTTCTCCCAGGCCCAGGTGGGGGCCTGCTATGGGGAAATGGGCAGGTACTGGGGCCCTGTGGGGCCAGGTCTAGGACCAGGGCAAGGGGCTGGGCATTGGGGGCATGCATGCAACTGCCAGGCCCAGGACAGTGTCCAGGGTCCAGTGATCATTGTCTATGGCCTCCACTGCCTGGGCCTGGATAGCAATTTGCTGCCTAAGCAGCTGGAGGTGCTCCCACTTCAGGGCCAGGAGCTTGGCCCAGAACTCCTGCCCCACCCAGTTCTGTGTGTCCTCCCAGGTGATATCCTTCTCCTACCAGGCCTGAACCTGCACCTCCCATTCCTCAAACACATTCACCAGCCACTGGAGCAGGAGGGTCTAATCTTGTGTGTGCTGATGGTGCATCCAGTGCATGTGGAGGGCTCCAGCAGTGTGTGGTGGTGACCTGGACCCTATATCCTTGTTGGGACTAGTGGCCTCTCCCCACCCATGTCCAGATGCTGGCACTGCAGAGGCAAGAGACATAAGCCTTTTGTGAGAGTTTGCAACATTTCAGAGATAGATGCTCTGCACTAGGGGCCATGTGCTGCTCAGCCTCAGAACTGGGGTCAACTGCACATGGGTGCCAAGGGAACATGGTAAGTCTGGCTGAGCAGGCCTGGGCCTAGGTGGCTGCCAGCTGAATCCCCCATCTGTGCATGCTTCCCTGGGGCCAGCAGGCTGCTGGATGCAGGCAGCCTGTCTCCCCCTCCCACCTTGCCAGGGTAGGACAGGCCAGGCTGCTGGCAGCACCTGGTGCTATGGCTCCAGACCCCACTCCTCCTCTTCTCCCCTTGCGGGACAACTGCTCTGCTACACTGCTGCCCAGCCCACGGCACCTGAGCTAGGGGTACACAGGGCTCCTGGACAACTGGAACAAGGGGCTAGCCATGCCCCATCCCTCCCTGGTGTGGGCCTCTTCAGGGAGGCACCCAGGGGCCAGCTCTCCCCCATGCTATTGTTGAGCACTGAGTGTGTCCCACCACTGCCTGGGTGATACTTGTGGCAGTGCTACATGTTCCTGTCCCCCAAAATCAAGGAGGACATTGCCACTGGGATCAACACCTTCCTTGGGGTGTGAGAGGGCCCATACCCACCCAGCTGTGGGAACATGGACTGCTTAATAAAGTTTTGAACTGTGTCCTGCCTCTCTGCATGTTGTGGGGGGAGGACCTGGGGCCAGGTGGATTGTGGGCAGGTCTAGCATGGAGGTGGGGCATGGGCCTGGACCAGGGGCAGGGGAAGGGACAGTGGCTGAGAGGGCATTTCCCCCAGTGTGGGACTTACTGTGTGTCCAGGGCTGGAATGGCTGGTGGCTCAATGCAGGCCTCCCTGTAAGTGATGGCATCCAACTGTGCCAGGTGTCTGTGGCCCATGTTGTGCAGCAGACCAGTGCCCAGCCAGGCCCCCCCCGCCCCCCCCCCCCAAGGAAGGAGCAAGTGCTGCTGATGACCAGTGGTGTCACTGCTGGCCAATTTTCATGGTGGGTTCTGGGGCTACACAGCAGTTGGGGCAGCTGCTGGCCAGGGCTCCTTGAGCTGCTAGTGGATATAGCAGCTGGGAGGGTGGGTGAGGTGGGGTGCTGTGTGCCCAAGGGCCCCTCCTCCAGTGATGTGTCACCAGAGGGGTTAGGTTGGGGCAGGGCCTCAGGTAGGCCACCCCTGCTAGTGAAAGCTGCAGGATTGTGGTCTGGGTCCCAGGGCACTAAAATCTGGGTTAGCTGCCACATAAAGGGCATGGTCTTGCGGTCATGACTGGACCAAAGTTGGTTGGGGACACCCACTGTCCTTGCAAGGCCTTGACCTTTATGCTGCACTGCTACAGTGACCAGGAGTGTCCACACTCTCACATCCTGCCTGGCAGGGCCTCATAAATATGGGCGTTTGAGCGCCCAACCAGTGTGAACTGCCTATGGACCTCTGCATTGCCCCAAAGTACCATGAGATCCCCAATCTCCTTTGGGCTCCAGTTGGGGTTGTGGGTGGATGGTGCAAGCATGCACATGTGGGCAGGGCTGGGCCTTGACAGGGAGGATGCAGATGACATGTTGTGTCCTTTGCTGGCTCCCTGGGCTCTTGCACAGCTGTCTGTCTCTTGCCAGCCTTAAGCAGCTGACAGCAGCACCCAGTGCAGGGTCATGACAAAGGACTGGAAGCTGCATGGCAGAGGCTATGCCTCATACTACCCGCAGGCATATGGCAGACTGCTGGGGGTGAGCAGCAGGGAGCTGGTGCTGGCCCTGCTGCCAGAGGCAGCCAGCAAGCAACCCTGGAGAGATATCAAGGCTGGCCAGGGGGTGCAGCAGGCTACAGACTTTTCAGTACCCACCTCACCCAATGGGGGCACCCTGGTAGCTGTGTGGTCTTGCAGTGGCCAAGCAGCAGCTCCAGTTCCCAGACAAGGCAGGCAGAGGCAGCCTGTGTCCTGTTCAGGGGTCACATGGGGCCTGCAGTTCTCCTGGGGAGTGTACAGGCCCCTTCAGGCTCCTGTGAAATGTGCCCCAGGACACAAAATGGCCACTGGCTTTTATAGCCTGCAGCTAGGGGCTGCCACAGAGGCAGCCCAGCCCTGGGGCAGGAGAGGCTCCCAGCCAGGAGCTGTGAGGCTGGGCTCAGGTTGGCCCCCTAAGTGGCAGGGCAGACCTGGCACTAAACTTAGTGCCGGGTTGCATCTACATGTGCGTTACTGTGTATTAACTAGCTGTGACTACATTTGATACCTGCATTTGCAGGTATCAAATTTAGTCATGATTAGTCACTTTTACTATGTAGTAAGGGCACACATGTATAGATGTATGCCCATACTGTGCAGTAAACTAGGCTAATGTGCAGTAATGTGTTTTGTGTAGACACGCCCTATGTGGCTATTGTACATCTTATTGTATGCCAGAATTAAATTTTGAGAATTTAAATAGAGTTTAAGAGGTGTATAGATATTGTGCTGGCCCTCCAAAGAAGTGAATTTCATTTTTTGCAAAGGTGTATCAAGTTAACTAAATTAAATCAGAGCACTTTCTTATATGTAGCTGCTTGTTCCTGGGATTGTCTAAGTACAATATATGCAAATATCCCTCTTGTTTGCTGAATAATGTTTGGGGAAGCTCTTCGAGAAAATTATCCAGGAGCACATCTGCGAGGAACCAGCAGAGGAAATTATGCTTAGGGGCAACCAACATGAGTTTATTAGGGGCAGGTCCTGTCAGACCAACTTGGTGGCCTTCTATGACCAGGTCACAAAATCCTTAGATGCAGGTGTTGTGGTGGACGTAATCTTTCTGGACCTTAGGAAGGCCTTCGACACTCTCTCTCACCCCATTCTCATTAAAAAATTAGGCAACTGTGGCATTGATGCCTACACAGTGAGGTGGGTTGCAAATTGGCTGGAGGGTTGCACCCAGAGAGTGGTGGTGGATGGGTCTTTTTTGACTTGGAGGGACGTGGGTAGCGGGGTCCTCCAGGGCTCGGTCCTCAGGCCTGCACTGTTTAACATTTTCATCAGTGACTTGGGAGTGAAAAGCAAACTTGTTCAAATTTGCGGATGACACTAAGGTGGGGAGAGGTGGGCATGCTAGAAGGGAGGGACAGGCTACAACTAGACCTGGACAGGTTACAGGGGTGGGCGGATGAGAATAGGGTGGGATTTAATACTGACAAGTGCAAGGTACTGCACCTAGGGAGAAAGAACCAGCAGCAGACCTATAGGTTGGAGAACTCCCTTCTCGCCAGCACAGAGGCAGAAAGGGATCTTGGTGTCATTATTGATTCCAAGATGAATACGGGCCGCCAATGTGAGGACATGGTCAGTAAAGCTAACCACACCTTTTCATGCATCCACAGATGCATCACGAGCAGTTCCAAGGAGGTGATCCTCCCCCTCTATGCAACATTAGTCAGGCCGCAGTTGGAGTACTGCGTCCAGTTCTGGGCACTGCACTTCAGGAGGGATGTGGACAGCATTGAGAGGGTCCAGAGGAGGGCCACCTGCATGATCAGAGGGCAGCAGGGCAGGCCCTACAAGGAGAGGCTACAGGACCTGAACCTGTTCAGCCTCCACAAGAGAAGGCTGAGAGGGGATCTGGTGTGTGATGGCCAGAACCAGAAGGGTTAATAAGCAGTAATAACAAAAGAAAATGCTTTTTGAAGATATCTGAAATAAAACTTATGAAACTGTTTTTTGTGTGTCTGGAGTATAACCCACAAGAATTATATATAACTCTTATATTAATCTTGAAACAGCATGACTTTTAAAAAGCAGAACTAAAGGATATAACTGCAAACTTAGCTAATTTTATAATCTTTTTCTGCTTAGAGACAGTAATATGAACTCAGGTGGGAACATGTTAATCTCAGACCCCAAAGTAATGTGGTCTGATTTGCTCATTGGGTAAACCCAAGCTTGGGCAGTAACTTACTGTAATGATTTCTAACACCTTTTAACTCCATAGGATAACAGCTATAGAGTAAGATTATGAATGGCTATATAACTAACAAATTAGCATAAACAGGATATAAAAGAACATGCATGCTAAGTAACCCTCAGGAAGGATGGAACAGAAGGGTCATTGCTGTTCCATTCCCCTGGATCTCTCATTCCTTGTGTGAACAAAGACAAGATCCTGACTAAGGGTCCTCCTCCGGTTCTCCTTGTGACAGCATAAAATCGGGGATGCCTGACTTCGCTGAATCAACTTGACGTGTTTCTAACTGAGGGACTATTGATAAGTTACTAACCAAGTGGGAACTCTTGGTT
Organism: Alligator mississippiensis; assembly: GCF_030867095.1. NCBI lineage: Eukaryota > Metazoa > Chordata > Crocodylia > Alligatoridae > Alligator > Alligator mississippiensis. The sequence goes on along the minus strand of NC_081825.1, from coordinate 136,599,339 downwards.
GATTTTTCTTTATCTGTTTTTATTATCACTGTCAATTTTAACTTGTATTGTTATGTTGTCTGTTTATTAGTTTAACTTTTTTATTAACTGTCATATGTGCAAACTATATCTTTTGTTGTTATAAGTAAAATTAATTCTTTTTTATAAGTGAAACTTGTCATTGCTTTCCTTCCCAACAGCTCCTCCTCAATTCTGAACCAAAAAGCTCAGTAGCTAATAAAGTTGCAATACTCAGTCAGCCTGCAACTAAATTGATATACTCACAGTGCCCAGCTGGCCTGTGACATTGGTGGCCATCTATAAAACTTACCATGGGGGGGACCAGCGGGGAATGGGAGAGTCCCTGTTCCCTCGAGCTCTACCAGGAGTAACTAGGAATAATGGCCAGAGGTGGACTGAGACTAGGTTCAGGCTAGGCATTAGGAAGCACTGCTTCACAGTCAGGGCAGCTAGGATCTGGAACCAACTTCCAAGGGAAGTGGTGCTCGCTTCTACCCTGGGGGTGTTCTTTCCTGCCCATGGCAGGTGGTCCAACTGGATGATCTGCTCAGGTCCCTTCTGACCCTACCAACTATGAAACTATCAGGACTCCTAGCAGAGAAATTTTCCCTTACTTGATGTGTTTTTTCTCTCAGGGTTTACAATGGTTGCAGAGCTCTTTTGTAACCAAGTTGCCCGGTAAGAAAGAATCATGGCTAATGGAAAAAAAACAAAACAAAAAGGAGTTTCATTCCCTGGGAAATTTAGACTTCATTGAATAAAATATAAAACCTGAAAAATATTTTTCCCCATTGTCTGCATAAAAATTTAATGTTTTCTGGGTTTGTTTTTTTTGTTTTTGTTTTACGAAAGCTGACATCTCCCACAGAATGTTTGGTTTTTTTTAAACTCAGTTCTCTACCAAAACATATTGTTTGGGAGATTTTGACCAGCTTCATTAAAAGAAGCATAAGGAGGTGGGGTGTCTTTTATCAAAATACAAAGAAAATAGTCCTTTTAACTGAACACGTAATTTCACAAGCCACTGTTTGTGTTAGTACCCCACTTCAAGAAAAGCAACATTGAAAACCTCCATGGTGTCTAGTTCTGTGCAATTAAAGTAGTAAAAGTCTCAATGGGGCATTAAGTCTCTCTTTATTTCCTATATGAAGTCCTAAAAATAATAAACATTATTCATACAACAGTTTGATAACACATCCCTTACTAATGCCTTCCATGTAGGGAGAAAATAAACAGTGAAAAGCACAGTTTGGTCCTCATAATGCACGTTGATATTTTCAGAATATTCTATGACTCATGAATATTTCTTGTTCCTGAGATACATTTTCATAAATTTAAGCTGGTTTACAATGTTACCATCATTTGTCATTTCTTATCAAGAGGGTGGATTTAATTTTAAAGTTTTTACTCCATTACTTTTATTTCTTTTCAGTAAATATTCTGGAGACCTTTTTCAAATGAAAAAGATGTTTTAATTGAAAAATACTCTTTTTTCCAGAATGATTTTTCTTGTGTGAAAAAAAACTGGTGCCTTTTAAAATGATCAAAATAGTAGGGGATATTTTAGTGATTCAATATAATGGTCTTACTGTAAGAGAACCCTTAGTTTTGGGAGTTGGGGGGGGGGGTGGTCACAAAGATGAATTTCCATCCATTTGGGGATTTGGGGTGAATTTCTATGAGAGGGACATAGAGACAAAATAATTTCAGGTTCATTCTTGTGTCTTAGCACCAACAGAAGAGCAGAGTGAGTGTTTAGTTCTGCTGTTTTGAGGGTTGGCCAGCAAGGATTCAGAATCAGAGAGCTCAAGACCATCATCACCACACACCATGTTAGCCCACAGAGATTTCACTATGGAAGATAAATCTGTATTTGTTTTAATTTTTCTGTTTTTTTGGTATCCATCTATGTACAAAGAAAAAGGCTGTCCCATATGTAGCCAAGGAATACATTCATACAAAGGGGTGGGGTGGGAGGAGGGGGGCCTTAGAGTTACTAAAGCTCCTTGTTAGTGTCCCCATTCCTTCCCAGATGAACCAAGGTGCATGTGATTTACTCACAGATCTTGAGAAATCCAAAGTGATGGAGAGTGGGAACTGTGTTCCTTATCTAACACAAGGGCAAGTAACCATTTCTTTCTTACTATAGTGAGGCATCAGATACTCCAGAGCCCCAAGGGATTGTCTTTTCCACTTAAATCAAGGCATCCTACTCCTTTTTTTTTTTTTTTTTTAACAATGTATGGCATGATTTAGCTGTATGTGAACATTTTCTTTTTTAGTTACTGTGGTTACTATATGATTCTAAGAAATAAGGCAAAAGAAAACGCATACAATCATAGCGCACGGACTTCAGGAGGTCATCTAGTCCAATTCCCTGCTCATGGCAGAATCCTTCCTGTCTAAAAAAAATCTTAGACACATGTTTCTCTAACCTGCTCTTAAAAACTTTCCAGGACGAAGATTACACAACCCCTCTGGGTAGCCTGTTCCAATGTTTAACCACTCTCATAGTGAAAAAGCACTTACCAATATACGATCTAAATTTCCCTTGCCACAATTTCAGGCTATTGCTCCATACCCTGTCCTGTTCAGCCACAAAGAATAGTCAATCAACCATCCTTTTTATAATAACCTTTCAGGTATTTGAAGACTTATCAAATACCTCTTCAGTCTTCTCTTCTCCAAACTAAATAATTCTAGTTCTTTTAGCGTTTCCTAATAAGTCATGCTGCACAGACTTCTAATCATTTACACTGTGTTGCAATGAACTATTTCCATATAGTCTGTCCTTCTTGAAGCACAGTGCCCAAAACTGAATGCAGCTCTACAGGTGAGGTCTCACCACTGCTAAATAAAATGTAAGGATCATTTTCCTTGACTTCAAAATGGCATTCCTGCTAAAATAGGTTCACATGCTATTGGCTTTTATTTATTTATTTATTTATAGCAAGAGCATACTACTGGATCATGCAGCTTATGGTCACTTAAAATTCTCAGGTCCTTTTCTGCAGTACTACTATCTAGTCTGTGTATGATATTTTTCTCTCCTAAGTGTAGGACCTTGGGCTAGTCCTTGCTGAATTTCATTTGATTAATTTTGTACCACTTCTCCAGTTTTTCAAGGTCATTCTGCATTTTAATTCTACCCTCCAATTCTACTCAGCTTGGTGTAAACTGCAAAGTTGCTAAACCTGCACTCAGTCTTTCTTCTGAAATGTTACTGACAATATTAAACAATACTGGTCCTAGGACAAACTCATGGGGAACTCCACTCAATACCTCATCCTAATGTCAAGCCATTGATGACTATGTGTTGAGTATGACACCTCAATCAATTATCTATCCACCTTACAGTACCTTCATTCAGACTGTTTCTTCACCTTGTTAAAAATCAAGGTATATCACATCCACTGCTCTCTCCATATCCACAGAGCTAGAACTCATCAACTTGTCATAGAAGGAAATCAGGTTGGTCAGGCATGAATCACTTTTGATGAATCCATGTTAGCTCTTCCTAATCCCTTCAGTATCTTGCAGGTGCTTATAAATACATTCCTTGGTGACTCACTCAATAATCTTTCCAGGTATAGAGGTCAGATTGATTGGTGTGTAATTCCCTGTATCCTCCTTTTGTCTTTTCTTGAAGATGGGCACTACCTTTGACCTTTTTTACATCATTAGGGACCATGATTGAGTTCCATGAGTTATCAAAAATAACAGCCAATGGCTCTGAAAAGCCTCAGCCAACATTGCTCTTTTGAAAATCATGTTGAGGTCTTGGAAAGTGATAATAGCTCTTGGGTACTAAAAAAAGGAAATGACATTTTTCCCAAATAAATAACCAAGATAAATGGAAATTACATGTGCTGTGATTCACAGTAAGGTTTGAGCTCTTTCCTGCAATCATGTAGGTGGCCACAGAGGGCTTCAGTCAGTCTTAAATAATATATCATAGGCTTTGCTCTAGCTCCATATATAGGAATTTAATTTCCTCCACATACATAACTAAGGGAACACAACATTTATTTGGAGCAAAATTCAGCAAATCACCTCTGTTCAACAAATATATGCTTAGCTGCACCATGGGCTTTTAGGACATTTTAATAAGCTTTGCTGAATAGACTTAGAGAGCTAGCTTTTTCTAAAGGCATTTAGATGTCTGACGATAGGCACAGAAACCTAATTAGATTCTAAAGACACATGCTATTGTTTTTGAAAGTCCCAGTAAATGCTTATTTGTTTCTGTAGGCACCTAAATGCCTTTAAAGATCCAGCCCACGATCCTGAATTAGGCCTTCACCCCTCACATTCAGTACCATAGACAGGGATTATGCATAGCTATTCATGATACTGATGGTTTGTGCATGATCTGAACCTTGAAAGGAAAAAAAAAACAAACAAACAGTAGTAACAAAAGTAAAGCTCCTTTTTCTTGTTTTATTTGTTTGGATTACTTTTTATATTGGCATAGCAGCCTCCCATAGCTATTTTCTACTTTCCCATCCTCTTTTTTCCCCCAAACAACAGATATAGCAGGTTCGCAGCTCTTTTTCAGTTTTCCTTTTTCTCTGACAGGTCCTGGCAGGATCGAACCCTTTATTAAAGTCCCGATTTTTAGCAAGAATTATTACATTTCCTTTGTCTAGAAAATCAATAATCTAATGAGGCTATCCATGATAAACTTATGCTGTATTTTATTGCATTTTCCATTTCCTTCCATGTCTTTCTTAATTATCTCCTTCAAAATGTATTCTAAATCATTGAATACTAGGGAGGTCAAGAGATGCATATGTCGTTGCCCAGAGGTTTTTTTTTCCCCTTTTCATAAATATAAGTACAACACTTGCTAAAGCAAGAAGATCCCTGGGTATTCACATAATGCTTTATGGAAAGGTAAAGAAGAAAACAAGGGAATCTGAGCCTTCAAAAAAATCACATTAAAAGCTGCATTTCTTAACTGATGGGAAGTTGAGCAGGAAGCACTGCATGGAGAAGAGTCATTTTGTTTCCTGGAGAATTTCAGAATTTGATTTTTTTTTCCTAGTCTGGAGAAAGAATTTGAAAAAAAAAAAGTTTTAGAAAACAAATCAGAGATGTTTTCTTTCTATAATTTAGAAACAAAATTACACTTGACTGGGAAATGGGAGCCAGGAGCCTGGAAGACCTGGCAATGCTGGCTGAGACAGAAATATTTGGCCATAAAGTCCAGTGTGCCTGGACCCCCTGTCAGCCAGCTGGCAGAATTTCATTTGGTTTCCCCTTAGAGATGGGTGCAGGAGGCAAGTTTTATTTTGAGATTTCAAAAGGTAGCTTCTCTCTAAATTGGAAAGAAACCCTAACTCCTGAAATTCTTCAGAAAGAGTAATTGAAAAAGAATCCCACTGAACATGCTGACATTCTTCATTGTGGAATATGCCAGTGATTTTTACACATTTTTGGGTGTGTGCCTCTTAACCTGAAAAATATTGCTGCTTGTACCCCCAACATCCAACATGTTTTTGTTGATACTTACATCAACATGTGGCAACACCACTACTTACCAATCAGAAGCTCCACCACCGTTATTAAAATTTAGTCATATACCCCTTGGCAAAATACCATGTATCCCCTTGGTACCTTGTTTGAAAACTTTTGTACTATGCAATACAATTAATTCAATATAATCCTTAAAACAGGATAAAAGAAATAAACATTTAAAAATGAAAGGCTGTGTCAAACCAAGAATCCTACCATTTTATCTGAAAATGTGGACTTGGATATGTCAAAATCCTCACATTTTCTTCCCCTGCCTCAGGCTTTTTTCCAAAATGAAATTCTGACAAAATCACCCCACATTTTTTTGAAATGTTTTAATTCCAACAGAGCTGTATATTATGATCAAATATGATTTTTCTCCAACCATCTTTGCTTCCCAACTCTACATGGATTCAGCCATACTGACTGATGGATTGAAAGGCACACAGCTCTTGCCATGCTCAATCCCAGTCCATGCCCATTTATTCCTTATGCGTGCCATGAGTCACTTGGGTTGGCAGGATTCAGGTATAATTCAGCTGGCATTAATAAGGATGACACCTGTGTAAAACTGGGACAAGAAAAAGAATTGGATATGTTGAAACAAATTTTCCACGATCCAGCAAGGCTGTAATATCCTTACCTATAGCTACATGCCAGTTGTGAAGCATTACTAATTTATCTACATAATTTCTAAGTGGAATGAAGTTGGTTTTCATCATTAATAGAGATATAATCACAGGCTCTGTCACTCAGCATTTATATGTCCATTTTTAGCACACACATATCAATCCCTGGAATTACATTGAAGTACCTATATTGATAGCTTCAGCTATGACAGTGTGATATTTTTGTAAGATGGTTATGAGTTCTATTGGGATCTTAATAAAAATCAGGGTTGGATTTTGCTGTGTTTTCATGTGCTAGTCAGTATATGGGAATTGTGAGAGTCGATTCCCCTGGTAGAAAATAAAAGTGAAAAGAAGTGCTCCAGTGGGACAGCAAATAAATAAACAGAAGGTAAGAAACACTGTAGCAATCTGATTTTATTGTTTTGGAAGGTGAGAACAGTTCTTGGGTACTAAAATTGAAGCATATCTTTCTTATATAAATATATAAATTAATATGGAAAGGACAGTATATTCATCTGAACTCAGGCATTAGGGGTGCCTCTGGGAGAAGAAAATAAAAAGCCAAGAGGTCCTGAAATTAAAGAGATTTACGTTGTTGCTGTATATTAATAAAAGCAAATGGTGTTTCTAAAAACCTGGTAATTTGAAAGTACATGGTTTCAGATTCCTAAGATGTGTCTGGAATAAAAGTCTGGAAAGTAGAAACTTTAAAAAGAGGAGAAAGCAGGAATGAAGGTGGCAGGTAGCATCCCTCGCTGGTATAAATTAATGTTGCCCTGCTGAAGTCAATGGAAACATATTGATTCCCATCAGCTGAGGATTTGCTCTGATATATGTAAATGGTATTGTAAGTCATTACATGAAGATCGGAGTGTAGTCCCCACTTCTCAGGTTCCAAAACATACCAGGCTAAAGAGTGAGACAGGACTGAAAACCAGAACTAGTTTGTCCAATCAAGGTGAGATACGCTTGTGATATTTTTCCCTCCTGTAATCCTTCCCTAGTCTTTTTTTATTAAGGTATCTGTGAATTTTGTAGAACAAGTGGCTTCCTCTCCCAACATGGCACATTCCTTGGGATCCATGCAGATCTGCTGGAGTTATGGATGCTCTGCACTGAAACTTCCTTACAATCTGAGGTCCTGGGGCTCCCTGTAGTCCCTCCAGTAAATTTGTCCTGATGGCAGGGTTCTGACCATATGCATGAATGCTATGGAAATCGAAATGTTGAATTGCCTCGAAAGGGTTCACTGTATCTCATTGTTCAAATTTTTTGGGAAAAAAAACCCCAAATGTTAAAATATCAGAACTTCCTTTGGGTGGAAATCCTGTTTTTTGTTCATCTCTGATGGAGCAGATATGATGGTGATCGGTGTGAAAACAGAAGATTAGACAGAGAGATAAATCATTCCCCAGAATGCAAACATTTATTATTTGATTAATACTTTACCATTTTCTCTAAAAGAACAAGACTTGTCTTTCCTTGATAGCCTAGGTCAGAGATGCATACATCTGCTAACTTTTTTGATATGCACTTTTGTACAGCCCTGCAGGAAGGAATTATTGCCATCAAAATGCTGAATCATGAAAATAAGCTTGCAGAACACTTCATACATGACAAGGAAATGAATCCTAGGTCCTTTCAAGACTCCTCTTTATTGCCATCTATATTTTAAAAGGAAATGACATGCATTGATTTTTGCCCCACTGAGATCTATAGCACTATCTAGCTGGAAAGAGTCATGGTTTGTGACATTGTTATTGATGAATCTTAGTATCATGGACCAAAAGCCAGCCCATGTTCTCCTTTAACAGAAACAAACAATGTCAGTAGGATTTTCAATAATTAAGGAACATGTTAGATTTTTTTAAAATCAAAGATTGTGATAAATCACCATCTGAACCTATTCCCATGAAAAGCTTCATTGTTCATATATGTATCACAGTACTGTCTTCCAAAAGATCACTGTCAAGATGAAAGCCTATTGCGCTAAACCCATACAGACACATGATAACAGACAGCTCTTACCCCAAACTGATTATAATCTAAAGTAGACAGTATAAAGGAAGTATTGTTACTGAGCAGAGGGGAGGACTAGGGGACAGGGGGGACTGCTGAGAGAGGGGAAGGTGGGTGCCACGCTGTCCAGTCTTCTGCCTGACTTCAGACTAATGTGGCTAACTATATCTCTCTGAGTGCATCTACATTTGCACTTTACTGTGGAGTTAACTAATTAGCTACACAGTAAAGCATCAGAGTCTATACGTGCACCTGTATTAAGGCACAGTAAAGTAACTCCTCTGTAGGGTAGTACTGTCTGGGACAAGTACCATCCTACAGCAGAGTAGTGACTGTGACCGAGGCTGGATGAGGAATGAGGATGCTACAGTATGGGGCTGCCTGCCACCTAGCCCTGCATTGTAGCACCCTCGTGCCCCAATGAGCCCCTCCATCACACAACAACAGAGCCTGGAGTTGACCCTCCAGACACTCTGCCGGTGCAGGGCTTCACTACCCTGGCTTGAATTGCTGTGGTCCCAGGTGCATGTGAAGACACTGTACTCAGGAAGCAGCTGACTCTGGTGTGAGATGCATTAGAGTTAATTCAGGCATATTAATAGCAAGTGTAGACATGCCTGGTAACTGTTAAAAGAAAGGCCTTGAGTTCAGCTCAAGAAACAAGCCATTCAAACTTCAGAAATCTCAGTCTGTCTTTCAGAGTCACTGGGCATCAAGTATATTTCAGCTCGGGTTACTTTTGTGAAGAAAGTAGCCTCCCAAGAGTGCTCTCCGAAGCTGGAAACAGGAGGATGACTTCAAAGGTGACCCTACCAACTTGTTCTTTGAGGAGGAGAGTAAGGCAGGAATAATGATGCATTTTTTTTCTGGCTCAAATTTTCACTTAGGAACAAGTTTAATTGCTCTTAATCAAAGCTGCTTTGATGACAAGAAAAAATGTAGTGAAAGGGATAGGAAAGAACAGTGAAACATTGATTAATAAATAAATAAATCTGAAATGGCTACAAAGGATTCTAAGTTGGATCAGACTTGATGTCTATGTAGGCTAGTATCCTGTCTCTACCTGGCCCCAATCTCAGATGCTTCCCCCCTACATAGATTCTCCATTTCTCAGATTAATTTCACCCTCTGTGGCTGGGCTCATCCCTGGTCATGTACAAGTGCAGAGCTTAATAGAGTGGGGCAGTCATGGTTGGGCTTTCTGGGTGCTACTGTAGGCACAATAATCAGACAATATTTAACTCAAAGTAGCATCATAGTAGCATACTATGAATATTTAATTCAGAATAGCAGCATTCCATTGTCTGGTAAATCCTCATGCTATGGGCCAGGGGACTCCGCCCCTTAGTCAATAAGCACTACTACGTTTTGCCACTGGGCAGCACAATCTAGTGCAAGAGTTGCTATTCTGAGAATTAGGAGAACAGGAATTTAGCCTCAGTTCTGCCACTGACTTGCTATGTAACCTCAAGCAAGTCATTTTTCTTCCCTGGGCCCCTCTGTACCTTTTCACCCTTTGCCCATCTTCTCTATTTAGACAGCAAAATCAGTGTGATGGGGCCCCAATTTCAGCTGGGCCTTTTAAGGCCACTGTAATAGGAATTGGGACTGCACTCATCCATATGCCAGTGCATTTTACTGGCAGGCCCTACTGTCCCCTTTGCTCACTGTACAGAAACTTTGGTGAGAGCCATGTGCACTGCTGAGGTGGACTCTGATCTGTTGGTTGTTTCCTGTGTAGCTCAAGGAACATTGCAAGAACATGACATGAGTGGGCCATGTCAAAACATACCTGGCTTTCCCAGGCATTCCCCAAGGTAATTGCATGCCTAGTGCTAGCAGGGAGTTCCTCTGTATCTGACTTTTGTTTCCTTTCAGTAGAATTGAGATTTCCAGTTGGGTTGAATCAGCAAAATGATTCATCTTGCAGACATGACCCAATAAGATGGGTATGAAGCCTAGAGGAGAGGCAGAAGAAATTCATAACTTTCCACATGCTAGGCCTGACTTCACTCTTCAGGATAAATCTACATCATCACCTTCCTCTTCTTTAAGAAATCATTATTAATTCCCTCATCTTGTTCCTTAGTTTTATTATTTCCTAGACCTGCTTTATTTTCTCTTTTCCATGCATGAGAGTAACAATGACATTCCTGCACCCAGTCTCCCTGAGAATTTCTTTGTCATTACACTAATTCTGTGCTTCCCCAATCTGTCTGTTATGTCTACTTGGTAGCTTTGGGTGTGCCCTCACAAGCAGGAACACGTGTTTCCCTGGGGACAAACAGCAGCAGCACGATGTGTGCCACTGCTACCTGTCTCTGGGGAATGCCCCTACACATGCTCTGGTGTGCAGCACATTGCCCCGGGTGGGGTAGGGGAAGCTGGAGTTAGCACTTGATCTGGCCCCGGTACCCTTACCTGGGTCCTAGGGGCCTCTAAGTGCTGTAGCCACAGTGATCTGGCATCTGAGAGTCTGGCTGGTAGCTGAAGTGTGGCACTGGCTAGCCAGGCTCCTGTTTCACATGACGCACTGCTGTTACATGTGCCGCCCTGCTTTTTTTTTTAGGCATGGGCTTTTTTGACACCAGGATCTCCTGGTGTCAACCACTCCCTGACACGTGCTGCAAATTAACAATATTGGAAATGCCTGCATGTGTGGTGTGTGCAGCATTGCACATTCTCACTTATCTGGACATGCCCTTTCTGTATAAACTTATACTCTATGAGGCGAGGAACACCTTAGCTGTATGGTCTTAAAACCAAGAGAAAAAATTTTCCATTAAGAAAGATCAATTTTAGGCAGAATTTTATTTTGGGAAAATCAAAATATTTATTTTTGTTTCAGATGTCTATAATATCCTCTGTCTGCATGAGCTACAAAAAGAGCTGTAGTACTTTTTATTCTCTCTGGGCAGGCTACATATCATATACATAATACACCATGGTAGGTCTTTGTAAATGGAACTGATTCACATTACGGGAGTCCCCTGGAATGGAAATTTCATTTTCCCATCAGCATTAGCATGTGTAAAGCAACCAACAGAGTAGTAGTGAGCACAAGGAGGCCACGGGGAACCTAACTGTACATTACCTAATTTTTGAGGGCTTGATTTAGAACCCTCGTTATGTAGACAACAATTTTGTGTGCATTTTCCTTAGTCCTTTTTTTCATTTTTTTTAATTGAAAAAAGCAAAATGTCATCTTATGTTATATTATTAAACCATACACCAGGTTTAGTCTATAGCATAGACTTTTGTCTATCCCAGTGGAGAAATGTCGAAACTCCAGAAAATGGGATTCAGTTCCAGTTTCAGGAAACATGTACGTTTCAGTGCATAGTCTTTTCTATGCTTTTCAACCCAAACCTTTTCCTTTCCCAGTCCTCTCTCTTACTCACCAGCTTGGCATCTGAATCTCTTTCCCCACCCATTGCCATTTCCTCCTGATCCTAGCCTTTTCACCTAGGCATTCCAAGTCCTTGGGGTGTGGAGAACCAAACACATACCCTGGTGTGATTTATATCAGTTTTGTAACCGTATCAGTTTAAGAAACTCGAAATTGGGATTGAGCACAGAGAATAGGTGGCTGCCATTGCACCTTGTAATTAGGATTCATAAAAGATAGAAACTTGTTTGCTTTTAACTTGGGGTAGACACAGACAAATGACACCCTGACCTAGTGTAATATCCACTGGTGGAATTTTTTCCCTAATTCTTTGGGGATTTCCCAGATAATCTTTAAGAAGTCTCTACTCAGAAGATTTTCTATTGAGATTTTTCATAGACTTAAAATGTGGGTAAATTTTGGCATATTTTTCACAGGGACAGTGAAAAGCACATCCTAACATCAAAACAACTACCTTCGCCCCTGACAACTTGTAAGTCTCCGCTCCAAAGTACTATAACTTCTCAACATAAAGGGTGCGCTCAGACAAGCAGGAATGTGCACTTTGAGGAGCCTCAAAGACTTTTGCAGTGCTGCAAAATGCATGTGGCACATGTGAAAAGGTTGCCTGTGTTGCATATTTGCAGTGTGGAGCCAAAATTAGATACTGGGAAATCCTGATATCTAAAAAAAAAAAACCAAACTTCAAAAAAGTACAATGGCCCATATGGCTGCAGCATGCTTCACCCAAAATTGGAGCTTGACCAGCCAGAGCCATACTCCGGCTGCTGGCCAGGCTGCTGTGACCCTGGGAGGCCCCCAGGACCGCAGGTAAGGCTGCTGGGGCCAGCCCAGCCTCCCCTAGCCCACCCAGGGCAACTTGTCATGCTCTGGAGCATGCATGCAGGGGTGTTCCCCAGGGACAAGTAGCAGTGATACAACTATGTGCTGCTGCTTGTGGGGACATGCCCACAGAGTGCAGGACTGGTTTTAACATGGCAAAACAACATTTTTCCTCATTTCATTCTCAGACACAGCTGAAGCATTTTTGTTAAAAACTTTCTGGGGGGGAAAAAAATCAGCCTGTGGCAGCACCCAGCAGGGGAAATTATAACCTGAGCAATTAATTTGGCAGTTATAAGATGCTATAAACAGAGTCTTATAATTGGAAGTGTCAGGAAACTTTACGTATCAGGGGCACTGTCAGGTACATGTATAATAGCCATGTATTTCCCTCATGGTGCTCTGATCTTGCTCCTTTTTAACTAGTTTATAACGCTTCCCCTCTTTCTGACAGTGCCTCCTATTTCAATGTCAAAAAATGAAAGGTATTTTGAAAAACGTTGGCTCACCCCTGCCAAACCTCCTATCCAAAAAAAGCCACAAAACAAAACAAAAAACCCCTAACACATGTAATGGCTAAATCATAATGTAAACAGAATCAGTTGCTCCCAAACCAATTTGATCTTGTTTAGAAGTGATAAACATATGGAAGTCATTACACAATTGGACAATGCTGCCAGAATGTGTGAAACACTCCCCACACTGACACTACAAACACAGCAAATGTTTCTCTATGTCTTCATAGGCTTCCAAAAAAAGAGGTGGCTTACTGGCTGTATCTGTTTAGAAAGTGATTGCTAAGATTCAGCTTTGATTAATAAATTGGCAATGAGGGGAAACTTAAATGTTATTTGCTCCCCAAATGCACTGTTGCCTAATGAAACTTTTTTTTTCCTCTCGGTTAGTGTTTTATTAATGTTTTAAAACTATTTGTTGCTTTTTCAGAAGGAATAGGGCCTTTATAAGAGTAGCAAAAATATTCAGAGTTATAATATAATGTGAATCTACTTTTATTTTTAATCCCTTCTTTAAGTATTTGAGCCTACAGGTAAGTTATCCCTGGCAGGCAGCATGGCTTAGTGGTTAAGTCCCAGAATAGAACTCTCGGGACCTGGTCCTGCTGACAAATTTGGCACTGGCTTACTGGGTGACAGAGAGATGAAGTGATTTGACCAGTACTGTTGTTTTTCCATCTCTGAGGTTAATAAAAGCGACCTCCTTTGTAAACTGCTTGGACTCTGGTGATGAAAAGTTCTATGGAAAAGCATGTTCCACTGCACCTTCCTATGATACACCTGGTACTGTCAATTGTCATTTATACATTTAAATGGACCATGGGTTTGATCCGGAGAAATTCCTATGCCCCTATTTGTTTTGAATAATAGGACATGCTGTACTTGCCTTTCTGGAATTCAGAACATATTCTCTTCTGTATACAAAGTCATATTCTGAAATTACTTGAATACCTTCAGATCTTCTGTATCACAAGAACTGACCTTTCTGAAGGCATATTGCCAGCTCAGGCTATTCACTTAGAATAAGGGTGGCTAACCTGTGCCACAGGCAGCCTGTGTGTGTAGCACACGGCAGATGGGAAGGGATGCACATCACAAAGGCAGATAGGGCAGGGAGCAAAAATCAAGCAGCAGATCAAACAGGGAGCTTGGGGCAGGCAGCAGAAAGCAGAGCAGTAGATTCAGCAGAGGAACAGAATTGGAGTGGCACTTGGGGGGAGAGTGCAGGGAAAATTTGTGGCATGCTTGCCAACAGGTTTGGCCTTCACTGGGCTAAAAGTAGTAGAAAAACAGATAATGCAGGTGTAAGACTGAGGATTGTGATTGAAAGCATACGGAACATATGCATTTGTAACAATTTTTAATTTCCTGCTCCAAGGACTCTTACCATTGGTTAGCGAGTGGTAACATTTACAGGTAGTAAGACCTTTCTTGCTGGCCTTTCATGCTAGGCTTGCTTTGAAATGCCCAAACTCTAATTTAATATGTACGTTTACCTCAGTTTCACCATCTGTGATGTACAGCTGGTTAGATTTCCTGTCTGTTGCCACCTTGAAACATCACTGCCAACTAGAAACAGTCACGTGTGAGTTGTAAGACCATGCCCTCATTAATTTTCATTTGCATGCTATTAGTCTTGAGATGGCAGTATCCTATCACATCGGTCCAACTCCATTCACTCTAAATTCTATTGCTTGTTAGTGCTTAAAATAGAAGCTTCATGCATGTAGATGTCAGATTAAAAAAAAAGAAAAAGTTTTGTACGTGATGCATTTAAAAAGATTTAGATTAGAGTATTATTAATTTTGTGTATTCCTATAGAGTGCTTTAGTTTCAACTAAGGGCCACATCCCAGAAGCACAGCATAAAAACTAGTTCCTGCCCCCAAAAGTTTACACACTAAATAGAAAAGGGTGGAATGAAGGATCTCTCACTATCCCCATTTTATAGATCTTAGGAAAATAGAGTGAAAAAGACCTGTCTTGGTTTACACAGGCAGCGTGTGGACAAACCAGGAACTGAATCTGAATCCAGAAGTCCTGAGTCCACCTCTGGTGCTAATAGGACAAGGTCATCCTTCCTCTCCTAACAACTCTGTTATTTCTTATTCATTCTGTATACAGAGTCTTAAGAAAACAGCCTGGTCCATATGCATATGGGTATAACAGGTGCTACTCTATGCCTGCTAGAAAAGAAGATGAGGTTGCTATAGCCCTATCTGGAAAACTATGGTTCTTTAGCTAAAGATGTGCCAACTAAAGCTTTTAACTTTTGTGGGTCTCTGGTTAGATTTTAAGTGGTCTGGCCATATGGTAGCCATCACAGGAACTTTTAAATAGTATTCAGTGTCTTCCATGCACTGAAAGCAATACAACCTTTACACGTGCTTCATAGGCTTTCTGAGTTTTGTTAAAAGGTGCTGGACAAATGTGTGCTGTATGGAGTTGGCTCCATGAGACTGCTGTTGCTGACCTTGAATAGTTCCTTGCATTTGACTGAATCAATTGGCAAGGGGGGTGTTGGGGAAGGGGAGATGTGGATCCTTCTCTGTAAAATTTCCTGAACTGGCCTCTCAGCTCACAGTTGTACAAAAGATCATAATTTCTCTTTCTTTATATTTCTACTGGAAAAAGAAACCATTTTCTCAGGCAACAACTTGGGTGAGCATAATGAATTGGAGTCTACTGAAGCACTATTATGTATAACTTTAATTTCACTACCCTTTCTTCCCAAACTTCAGCCTAAGTCACTGCTGAAGTGCTGGCCATACCATGCACATCGTCTCCCATCTTTTCAGAAAGCATTGCAAAGAATGAAAGCTCCGGGCTATGGTGGCTCTTAATAAAAATTCCCAGGCAGCTTCAAGAAAGAAAGCTCTATAGAGTCTTAGTAAACAACCACTTAATAGACACGAAAACAACAGTAAATAATATAAAATATTGTGTGTGGTGTTTGGCATACTTCTGAATAACTTCTAAACACAAGCTGTTAGGCACTAAATCTACCCATGTTCTTTACACAGACTTTCTCCACTTGGCGCTGTTACATATATTGAAAGGCAGGGATCCAACATAACAATGCTTGAGCACACCTCTGTACACATTTCCTTGTGTTCTTCCTTCCGCGATGATTTCTCAGCCTTTGTGATGTGACTGTAATGGGTAGTGCATGTCTCCTGGACTCCTGAGAGTTTTAACAGAAACGCAGCATCTCAGGTCATTTCTAGCTGCTTCAGAAACCTGTCAGGAAACAGCCGAGGGAATTTCAATGCTAACAGCATGCCTAATGTTGGGTTAATAGTTGACTGTTCTCCTCAGCTGTTGGTAAAACAGCAATCAGTAACCTGTGGCTGAAATAGTACAGGTATCGAAACCTGGCCTGCACCCCTCGCACATCTTGTGGTCCTGAGAGGATCAGCAGCGGAGTCTCTAGGGCACATCTTACATTTTGTAATTCTCTCCATCTCTTTCTCTCATACACATACACACACATTTTGATTGGCTTAGTTCTACAGAGGTGATTGGATATTTCGCAGATTTCATAGACATTAGGGCTGGAAGGGACCTCGGAAGATCATCGAGTCCAGCCCCCCGCCCAAAGGGCAGGAAGTCAGCTGGGGTCATAGGATCCCAGCAAGGTAAGCATCCAATTTACTCTTGAAGATTTTCAATGTAGGCGCTTGAACCACCTCTGATGGCAGGCTGTTCCAGACCTTAGGGGCTTGGACAGTAAAGAAATTCTTCCTTACATCCAGCCTGAAACGGTCTTGTAGTAGTTTATAACCGTTCGACCTCGTCATCCCTTGGGGCGCTCTGGTGAACAAACATTTCCCCAGATACTGGTGGTCACCCTTGATAAACTTCTAGGTGGCACCAGATCACCCCTGAGCCTGCGCTTTTCCAGGCTAAAGAGCCCCAGGGCTCTCAGCCTGTCATCATAAGGTTTGTTTTCCTGACCTCTGATCATGTGTGTGCCTCTTCTCTGGACTCTTTCAAGCTTCTCCACATCCTTTTTGAGTTGTGGGGCCCAAAACTGGATGCAGTACTCCAGCTGCAGCCTCACCAAGGCTGAGTACAAGGGGAGAATGACGTCCTGGGATTTGCTTGAGAAGTAAATATGGATGCAAACCAGCATTTTGGTTGCTTTACTAGCCACAGCATTGCATTGCAGGCTCATGCTCATCTTGTGGTCAATGATGACCCCCAAGTCTCTTTCTTCCATAGTGATAGCCAGTGTAGCACCGCCAAGCCTATAAGGATACTGCAGGTTTTTCCTCCCAAGGTGGAGAACCTTGCATTTTTCAGTGTTAAACACCATCAGGTTCTCCTCCACCCATTTGCTGAGCCTGCTCAGGTCAGTCTGGATCTCCCTCCTGTCTTTGGGATGCTTTGCCCCAGAGTTTAGTGTCATCGGTGAACTTGGCCAGTCTGCTTCTGACTCCAATGTCCACATCATTAATGAAGATGTTGAACAATATGAGTCCAAGGACAGAGCCTTGGGGGACCCCGCTGGTCACAGGGCACCATGACGATTGACTTCCATCAATTACTACCCTCTGGGTCCGACCACAGAGCCGATTTGCCAGCCAGCGGATCGTGGTGGACCCAAGGCCACAATTGGCCAGTTTTGCCAAGAGTTGATCATGGGATACCATATCGAAGGCTTTTTTGAAGTCAAGATATACAACATCAATATCTTCTCCATTGTCCAGGTGAGAGGTCACCTGGTCGTAGAAGGAAATGAGATTGGTCAAGCAAGACCTACCCGCAACAAACCCATTCTGGCTATCCCTCAGGATGTTGGCATCAGCCAGTCCATTAAGGATGGCCTCTTTAATAAACTTTTCTGATATCTTCCCTGGGATAGATGTCAGGCTGATGGACCTATAGTTTGCCGGATCCACTTTCCTCCCTTTCTTGAAGATAGGTACCACGTTGGCCTTCTTCCAGTCTTTGGGAACTACACCAGAGCACCAGGAGTTTTCAAAGATCCGTGTCAGAGGCTGGGCTATGATGCTCGCCAGCTCCTTGAGTACCCTGGGGAGTACATTTTCAGGGCCGGCTGATTTGAAGGTATCCAGCCTCTCAAGGTGTTCCTTCACAAGGTCAGCATTGATATTAGCTGACATTTCTCATAGTAAAACCTGCTTGCATGGCTTCTGAACAGAGCTGGCCTTAGGGGTGGCTGACATAATTGCCCATGGCACCAAAATATAAGTTCGCTCAGAGCGCCATTTTCTTAAGGCTGTCCCTACTTCTGAAACAACTATTTAGTGCGCTAGTAATTATTACACTGTATTTCTAGATGTTTCTGGGTTTTTGTGGCTGATCTGCCAAACCCTGCACATCTGCAGAGACATGGACTGCTCTCCTGACTCTGTGTCCTCTCCATGGCTTCTCCCCCTTCCTTTGGACTGGTGGTCCCCCATTTTGTGAGCCTCTCATGAATAGGAGGGGTGCCTTACTGACTTTTTGTAAGAATGGAGCCATGACCTGTTTTTTCACCTTGTTTTTGTATTCATGTTGACTCAGGGTCATATGTTGCCCTCTGAAATTGAGGGATATGAAATAAAAGAAGTATAGAATAGGAAAGGGAGCTCCTGGGCCATCAAGTCCAGTCCCCCTCATTTGTTCATCCAGTAGGGTCCACAAGATCAACTTTTCTTGCCCACCACAGACATGTTGTCAGATTGATCTGCGAGATGAGTGCAGGAAGGGGACCATGACAAAACCAACAGGCAACAGCCTGCCTTTGTGTGTGTGCTGAACTCCTGGGACCATGTGCCCAGTGGCTTGCCAGAGGAAAGAATGGTAATGCTCTTGGCATTACATCCAATCCAGCAGGTTGAATTTCCATTGGAAATCCCAGCAGCAATTTAAGGGTTGCTATTTCCCCATCGGTTTCTGCTTCATGACTCAGAGAAGAGGTAGTACAAAATAGTTAATGTGCATAATCAGTGAGAGTCTGACCCATGGGATTCCTTTGGAACAGTAGGATTCTCTCAAGAGATTTTCAGAGATGTTATGCCTCATCAAACCCTTCCTTTTGGAGATGATGCTGAATCAGGAATGCCTCAGACATTTAGCACCTGGAGCTTCCCTAAGTACATATTTGCCCCTTAACTGTGTCTTTTTTTTCTCTCTGCAGAAGGCACAGAGGGCACTGTGGAGGTCCTTAGTACTTACACTAGGTGTTTTGCTAGTTAGTTGGTCTCTGTTGTAAAACACAGTGAGATGGACAGTGCTCTGGGAGTGCCACTGTCATACATTTTGGGTGCAATTAAACATGTAGTTCTTTAAGCAACTATTTCCTCCAGATCTCCCCACTGTAGGGGAGATGCATGGTAATATACCCCTTTAAGAGCCAGTGGGGCTTGGGACCAGCCAGCCCTTGTTGATAATCAGATTGAGCTGGAAGGCCTGGGTAGGATCCGGTGATGTCCATGAAGGGGTGAGAGCTGCAAATGGTAGGTGGGCCTCTGTAATAGACCATGAAGTGGTGCTATTGAGAAAAGAGAATGGAATAGCTGTTAGGAACTGTAGACCACAGTGGGCAGAGGAACATTTTTGCTATGATATTTTGAAGTGAAGTTAATAAAACTATGCCCTGAAAGAGCCAAGTAGGGGAATGAGTTTTCCCAAGGGTGTTGAAAATAGCCTTAGACTTAGCCCTGTAACTGCTGCTTGGAATTCAGCAAGCTGTCTTTACATATCCAAGATATTCTTTCCTCCGAGAGGCAGAGTGATAAAGCCTTTTGCATCTGTGCAGTGAGCTGTTGTTTCCAAGAACTACTTTTTAAAGGTGCTGCTGTTGTGCTATTTTCTGTTCTCTTTTCACCTCTCTGCCTTCCCCTGTTTGTAAGAATTGTTTGATAATCTATGGATATTCACTTCATTAAAAAGGAGGCAGATACTTTGAGAGCCTTCTGTATATGGGTAGAAGCTGGGATAAACAAACAGGAATAGCTGCAGATGCGGCTCTCTAGTGAGATCAACACTTAGGATATAAATATATTTTCCCCTAACTTTGTTGAAATAGCACCACTTTCCAAAGGCAGGTGAATCTCCTCTCTCTCAAAAAGCTTTGGGTCAGATTTTAAAGACTGAAATAATGCTCCTTCAGCACTCTTCAGAGAAGAGACTAACTTTTCATTCTTTGTACAGCACCAGGCACAAAGGGGTCACTGTGACTGAAGCCCATAGGCCAGAGGTCCACAACTCAAAACTTGACCAAGGGCCACTTGCAAAGCATCCTTTCCACTTGAAAGGTGCCCCTAGCAGGATTTGTTCAGTGCGATTGTAAGCCTTAGCATATTTGCAAGTAGAAATATGTACAGATTAATGAACAGTTGACAACAAGAACACAGGATTTGTTTTGCTTTCAAATCCTTTTTGTGTTTAATGCAGAATTATAGCAGACTGCTAGAACTGACCTGGTGAACTATTTGTTTTACATAGCTGTCCTAGGCTCTACTACAGTAGAGATGATGAGACTGCACTTGATTGCTGTCTAGGTTTTGAAATCAGTATTCCTTGCTGGTTAAGGGTCTTAATTAGGGCAAAACTGTGCCTTGGCTAGACAAAGGCAAAAAGACCCTTCTTCATCTTCATGGCTTATTTGGACCTTTCCTTATTACAATTATTATTCCAGATTCCTGAGAAGCTGGAACAGAGCTTCCCCTAATACCTTCCCCATAACTACGACATCAGAGTACTAGTGATTGGTTGCCTTTTAAGGCTATCTGGGTAAATCCCTCCCCACCACCCATGCTGGCTCCCCCCCATGCCATGGACTATAAGTGTTGGAGGGCTGTAACACTAAGCTAGTTTTATTTTAGTCTCCCTAGAGATTAAAGGACTAGAGACTCTACTAAAGTAGGCTGCTAAGGAGGTAATGGAAAACTGGGGGAGAGTGTAGTGTAATGAGATGCCTATAACAGTGAATCATTGAAGAAGTATTTGAGTTGCTAATTATTGCACTCAGGCTGAGTATAAAGTACTTTACAACAGATCCCATTCACTTGTATTGATTTGTGGCCCACAATGTAATAAGGATTCCACTTTCACAGTAAGTTCCAACTATTTCTTATCTGCATAGAAGCTACATTCTAGGGAAAATGCAAGGTAGAGATGTTGGCAGGACTCTCATAGATTCTTTTCTCACCCTGCTCAAGTATTTTGGGCTCAGTTCAGCCAAAAAAATTTCACAAAACATCTGAATTTCTTCATATCCTCCCAACCTCTGCTACAGTTAAGAAAATACTGGTAGGAAAGCAGCAGTGGGGTCCTGGAATAGAGGAGAGCTGGTATAGGAAGTAAACAGTATTGTAGTTACAGGATAGTGCACTAAAACCTTTAAGGGATACCCTAAAATGGACACTGATGACCTTTAAATGCATCATTATCCCAGTGCAATAGATGCTTGTAACATGCAAGTCAGTATCATCTAATCCACAGAGGATCTGAATTGCTACAGCTCTGTGATGGGGTAGCTATGGCAGCAGCACAGACAGGTTTAATGAAGGACTTAATTACTGCTCTTACTTGTGACCAAGAAGTTGATTAGAAACAGCTGCTATATAAGACTACATTTCAGGCAGGGTAAAGAGACAACCTGTTTTCCCTTCAGCTTTACAGGTTGAGGGAAGTTATGAAAGGAGAAATGGGGGAGGACTGATGATCAGGAAAAGTATGAAGGAGGGTGGGATGGAAAGGAGTCATCTTCTAGTGCTTGTCACAGTGAGTTAGTTCCAGAGAAAATGTTAACCTGAATTCCTTTCTCTTCCCTCCTTTGCAAAAAGCAAAGTGATGACCCTGCAGGTTAAAGGCCCAAGGACTGATGTTTCCTAGGTTGAGAGGATCAAGACAAGCAGACAAACCATGGAATTTGGGATGTGGATTCAAAATGCTAGTTTTATTTTTGGGGGAGGTGGGGTGGTGAACACAGAAGCTATGTGGGTAGAGAGGGATACCTGGCAGAAAGACTGCAATAGGGCTACAAGAGTTTAGGCTTTAACTGTGCCTTTCACCAGTCTGCACTGTAGGGATTACTTTTGGTTTTAACATTTCATGCTTTAAGGTCAGGAGGTCCCACTAAGGGTGTTGGCTAAGATGGCAGCTACTATGGGCGCATCCAGATGAATACAGATGTGCAGTATGCAGCCCCATAGACTCATTTGTGGCACTTGCTTAAACCTTAAACAGTTGCTTAAACTTAAATACATGTCTCAGGTTTTAGCGGAACTTGCTTTGCTGTGAGAGAAGGATTGCAGATTGAGCCCCATTTTAGATGAGAACTGTCAGTGCAGACATAATTTGTAGGTTGCACAAAGAAAGGGTAGTAGGCACTTGTTCCTTTTGAACTGAATAAGAGCTGCTGTTGGTTTTAATGGGAGTAGGACTCTCAGGGCAGCTTTTCAAAGAAGAAGCTGATTGCTTCTGTTCTTAAAAGTATCTTACTGGAAGGGTTGGGATGAAAAGATTTTCACTGGGGACATGGAATATATCTCTGGGATTCCTTTTGCAGTGACTGAGACTGAAAAAAGTAATGGGTTTCATGGTTTAAGAGGCATTTATAAAGTGATCTGTAAATTCAAGAGATTTTTGTCCTAGCTAAAAACCATTAGGAAGCTGGCACTAAGTTATAATTACACAATGCATTAGATTAAACACCATTTGAGCCTTTTGACTTTAAGAAATGGACAAATTTATTCCAATATTATTGAAAGTGGGAAAGATCACACGCTCATAACTTTTTTGTTAGATCAGCTTTGTGTACCTAATTTGTGTTCAAAACTACTAATTAAAGGCTCAGTGCTATAAATAGTTCAGCACATAACTGAATTTATTCACTTGAGTAACCTGCAGGAGTCCTGCTGAGTTCTATGGAAGTACTCATGAGTCACTGTAGATCACAAACTTAAGTATTTGCTGGACCAGGGATTTTATTTTATCCCTTTTCCATTATACCAGTGTGCTCTTTATACCTGGATCTAGTGAGATTTCCTTGATAAGCACAAATGGAACTTTTTGACTTTGGACCATGATATTATAGTCATACTATTGGGTAAGCAGGAAACTAGTCTGCAACATGTTAAACAAGCCTGAATCAGAGAAATAAATCCAAGGGACAGTTTGCTAGCAACAACGGAGTTTCATCATGCTTATTATAATTAATACAGCTTTGATTCCAGCAAGTAGAGTTCAGTTCCATGGAGCTTAATGCATTTAAAGTTCTGGTCTGTTTGGCAAGAGGCATTTCAGTTCAGCTGCTCTTGATTCTAATACTTCATGAAATCAGAGTATAGATTATATAAATGAGCTGGGATTAAGAAGCTATTTATTGCCCTCAGCAAGTTTATTAAAAATCATGAGCTGTAGTGAGCAATGCAGAGACAAGCAGTGGCAGCCAGAAATCACCAGTGATGAATCATCTGAAGGTTTTGATACCAATTGCAGGTAGTGCCCTCTTAAAGATTTCTGAAATTCTAAGGGAGAAAACAGAAAGACATCTCTGGGCTTTTTATCATCATTCTTCTTAATTTTTTACTTTTGTGTCATTCCGTGGGATATGCATGTCTTTGCCAATAACCAGATTAATAGAAACCTTCTCTCCCATCACAGGTTAGAGAAAATGTGACAGAAAGGGAGCTTCCACAAATGTCACATCAAAGGCCTAAAGTGAAAAACAGATTTGGGTGGCATTAAGCAGTCTTTCTTAGGTGTGAAAACAACTGAAAATGACCAAGTGCCAAGTTTGTTTTTGGGATGGGTTGCTTTTGCAACCTCTCATAAATTGTCTGCCGGTGGTGCAATGATTTTCCACAATTGTAGCTGGCCCCTATGCAACTTGAACTGTGGGAGTGTATGCAGGGCTCCCCTCCATGCTGCTGCAGAGAAAGAAACAGGGACAGTATAGCAGGTAAACTGCTAAAGATGAGTTGAGCAGGCTGCTTCTGCTGGAGTCTGCTCCTGAGTACTATCAGCAGTTTCTCCAGCACTGCTCTTGTGGAAGAACAGTTGTGCACTGCCAGTAGCGTAACTAGTGGTGGGTGCTGACTTAAAAGGGGAGCAAGATTGGGAGCAGCCTAGCTGCCACCAGTGCTCAGGGCACAAACACTGCTATGCCCCAGCGTGTTGTCCCCATAACCATGGCACTAAAAGGCTTTCTTTTATCTTATTCCCACTGTCTTGTAGCAGCAATGACTAGTGCTGGGCCAATTTCTGTTGCTAAAAATTTCCTTCAAGAGAGTGCAGTTGTGCTTGGCTGGAAACCAGTCATGAATTCAGGTCTAGCTTTGGTTGGGGAACCTCTGGTTTCACAAACTTAACCTAAGCAGGAGGCCCCCTGCTTTACCTAAACAGCCCACAAGTTAGGCACTTTAAACCCAGTTTGTAGGATCTTTGAGACTTACTCCAAGGCCACTTGGTTGAATTAGCATCCTACATCCTTGGTGAGTATCCCAGTTGCTGATAAAGTGGCACCTTCCCCTTGCAGATTTTGTCTAGTTCTTTCTTTCTCTTGCCTTGTTAAAAATGTCTAAGAAGAAATTAACTGCTTAGATTCAGATTAAATCATTTCTCAGTTTTTTTGGTGGGGAAGAGTTTGAGTCCTCCTGTAAACCTTTTTATTTTTAGGGTTCTAGGGTTATTTACAAAGATGCCTCTTCTGTAAGAAATGAAGTCATGTACAGGAAAAATGGGGAGTCTAAGCAAGGGAAGGCTACTCTCACCCCATCTCATACCCTCCTCAGCACTAGCATCAACCATCATTAGTTTATGGATGTCAGAAAGAAACATCTGATATATTTTATTTAATAGCTGTCAGTGGACCAGTCCTCCATGCTTTTGTTTAATCTTATTTTGAACCTGGTCATCCTGTCACCTCTTAAACGCTAATGCTTTTTAAAAAAAAATCAAGAATTCCAAAGTAATGTTCCTGCAATAACTTTGTAAAAAGGAAACAATTTCATCTAATTGTTTTTCATGGAAAAATGCCAGAAAGCTTTACAATTTATTTTTCTTAACACACTTCTTCATTATCCACATGCAAGGGAGTATCCCTAATGATGCTTCCGATGGCAGTTCTTGGCTTACTATACAGTAGTCAGAGGAATTATCACTATTCATAGTGCAAACTTGAAATTTGTGGTGCATTCCCTACATTGCTGTAGGAAGATGCAAATGACAAATTAATTGGAGCTTGGGTGCTCAGGGTTGACCTCATCAAGATAGTAGAGTAGGATAGGAAGGGAACTCCTGTGCCACTGTTTCCAGTCCCCTGTGTTTTCAAGCCATCATTAGTTGAAGACGTCTCCAAAAATTGCCATTTCAGATCCTTGACCGCAACTGCAAGGAGCAAAATTTAAACACTTGAGAACACATTATAAAAAGTGATAGGTACAAGAAGGAGAGGTGGGGATACTGCCAAATGTCCTGCCATTGCCATAGCAGGGATATAGTTGATTAATAGGTGCTTGGTTAATATTTATTTTTGTTAACTTCTTAAGAGATACAAAGCTTCCCACTTTTAAATTGGCTCATGTCCATCTAATCTTGTAACATTAATACCAACACTAATTCACTGTGTTTCCAAGGAACAGTTGTTGGATGATGTCTGCTGTGGTGTATGGTATGATCTTTGATGCCCTGTTTTGACAAACTATTTTCTGTTAAGGTTAGAAAATGAACAGTGGTATTGGTGTGGGGTTTTTTTTCTTTTTTTTTTTTTTAATAAAAAGGGATGCTACCATAAGATCTTATGCTAAGAATCTCATCTGGTTCCTTATCCAACTATTTCACATCTGTCCCAGATATGGTATCAACTCCTGGCAGAGGTGGTAGGTGTGCAGGGAACGTTACATTTTAAGGGAGAAATACTCGCCCTTCTCTGAATGTTGCTTCTAGATATGTGAATTATGTTCCTGTGAACTTGTCAGTAATGGTGCTCATGCAACGTGTATGCTGAGTCATGTGTAAAAATAAATAAATAAATAAAAATGATGTATGAAACTATTACTGTAACCCAATAGGGTAGCCTTCCTCTCATTCTGCTGGCTTGGAAGATGTAATGTAACTCGGCATGAAAAATAAATCATGTATTGATGCACTGATTATTAGTTCAGAATAAGAGGAATGAGTGTTTGAAATATATACTTACCCCAAACTATGCCTTCCTGTTATTCCTTGATTGAAGGCCTGCTATTGTGCTCTCTGGGGATAGTGATAATTGTCTGTATGTCTGTTGCAGAGGGAAAGCAGGTAACTAGTGGTGATGTAGACATTAACATCTAGTTTCTTGGTTACTCTGTTTTGACAATGTAAAAGAGACTTAAGATATGCATAAATGACCTAGTTTAATAGACTTTCATGCTACCAACAAACTTACTGTTGCCAATACGAAAAGTACAAGCCGCAAATAGTTAGGAAGTAGGGGATGTATAATTTGAGTTTGAATGATAGTAATGCTATAATAAATGTTAATCCTTAAGTAAACTGACCCATGAGAGGTGGGCTTAAAATCCGGAAAAAGAAGAGATGTCAATGGAAATATGAACCAGGCATTAACAACGTGATACAAATAATGTTTCTCTCCTGTTGGAGAGAATCACCATTATGGTGTTCCATCTACTCAACTTAGTAACTTGAGAAACATCCATCAATCTTGCCTCCTTCACATCTCCCTCTCCGACGCTTTCCAAAGTATGGATTGTGAGGAACGTGCATGCTGATTGCTCTATTCTGCCTTTCTATTTGTTGGGAATTTATAGTTAGGTTAATTAAATAATATGATTAGGGTGCTCCATGTAATGACATCTTCTCTACTGCAGTGATGAGCAAAAGCATGGACTACTCTGTTAATGAGGGACCCAAGACCCCATACATGGGTGCCAGCAGAGGTGGTGAATCCTCCTGAGAAGAGGTGGGTGGCTAATGCTTTAATCAGGCTGAGCTGAAGTGTCTGGGAAAGACTGGTGAATGGGCCTGACAAATAAACATATATAAATCAGTACAGACTCCAATTATGGTTGAAAAATCAAGGATGTATAAACAAACACAAATATCAGCAACAACAAACTATCAGCAACCATATACAACAAGATACCAAACACAAGATACACCAACAAATGAACCATAATGAGACACAGGTGGTGATTGAGAGCAATCTTCACTCTCCCTCCCCGCAGCAGTGGCCTCCCAGGCCCTCACTCTGCTTACACAAATAATGCTTCCAAGCTCACAGAGCCTTATGCATGCCTTTGGTGTCCTGCACCCTTATGTATACACTCATGGATCAAACAGCCACCCATCTGAACATGCCACACTTGATTTACAATTAGCGCTGCACTCTAGCACCAAGCCTCCTGGATCATGTATACCAACATTCAAACAACAGATCTTGGACTAGAATGCTTTTATACCATCCAGTCACACCATGTCTGTCAATCACTTGACTGAAAAATAAAACACTCATGCACACAGCAGCATGCTATTCCACGTGGCATTTCACCTTGCACATGGCACTCAACCTCACTTGCACCAAAATGTTCACTTTACCACACGTTCTTTCCCCCAGAATATGGGTCTTCATGGAGCATGCTCTGGAGCAGATAAGTGGCCAGGGTTGAAGCATTTAGCACTTCTAGAAACTGGACCCCACTGGGCATACTTGCACAAAACTAAGAACCAGTTATAACACAAGCAACTCAACTCAAATGGGGAACACTTCTGGGAATTTTTTCCTGCTAACTCCATGCTAAATTTTAATTGACATAAATAGTACCTGTAAAAATTAGATCTGAACATAATTCTTAAATGTGGAGCGAGGTGCTTTATTTTAAGTATCCTGTTAAAAAAAAATAGTCTGTCCCCACCCTTATGAAATACAGAAGTAGTTTTATAGCAGTGCTCCACAATATTAAAGTAAGTCATAGACTCTGAACATGCAAGGAACAGAGACTGCCACACTCAGGACACAGTCCTAATGCCTTTACTCCAAAGAGGTCTGTCTATATGAGACTGTTGCAAGGCTGTCTAAATTCAGCAAAGCTGTTGGGCTGTATGAAGAAAGCATGGGGTGAGATTCTGTAATCCTTGCTGGGCAGGGTCATGACAGTCCCTTCCAGACAACTTCTATAGAGTATAACAGTATTTTATTAGAAGTTCACTAATCCTCAGATTTGAATGCCAGTCAGCCACTCCATACCACTTTTCCTTACTTGTGTATTACTTCATACCTTTTCATGCCTTTTTTCTTATTCCCCACCTCAAATTCTGTGCTTGTCCTGTGTTCCCACTCACTCTCTCACAATTGTTCTTAGCCAGGGTGTTCCATTTTCACTCTCTTTTTTCCCCTCTCTACTCAGAATTATTGACCTTGTATCCCTGGAACTGGCATTTTACCCTCTGGAAACCTAGGAGGCTTTTATATATTGTTTTTACCTTTTGCTTGCATTGTGCCTCTTCTATAGTAAACCTAATTTGCTGCTACCTCCTCCAAACTACCATTTTTCTCTTTATTTGATTCTGTTTTTCCCCCCCATGACTCTCCATTTTCTATTGTCTTTGTTCTTCATTTCCATCACTAAGTATTTAGAAAGGCCCCATGGCTAAGATGAAACATTCAATCTTATTTTCCATCTCCAGCTAACACTTTATTAATAAACCCATATTTATTTAGTATCCAAAGCCTGCCAAGCTCTTGCACGCTCAGCCAGCCCCCAACATTTGCTGTCAGGATAATGTCTTCCCTGAGGCTCACCTGCTTTTGCCAAAGCCAGCTAAATACTTCTCTGTAAAAAGATCTGCTCTTGTTGAGTGATGGATGTGCTACAGTATTGCCCTGAAGGAAAATTAGCTGAATCAGAAATGAGCCAGTGGCCTCCCACTTCTCCAGGGGGTTGTGTTCCTGAAGCTACCTTATTTTAGAGGTAATGAACAACAGAGTTTGGCTTCCTGGCGGTTAAAGCTTGTCATAGGATTTGGAATATAATGTTGCTACCTGTCCAGCAGCAGAACAGGAAAATGAATGTCCCTTGGAGTGTTCCATTTCCTTACTCTCCTCCACTCCTGGCCCTATTCTGGGGGTGGGATAAGGGTTAAATCCATAAATAAACTTTGGTGTCAAGATGCTTAGCATTGTAGTACCTCACATCTAGGCATCTGGCTGCCTAATGGATTTCACAACATCCAAGGGAGGTATTCAAGCACTCGATGCAGTGCAAGTAGAGATGGAGGCACCTTGCAATGGGGTCCTCACAAATTTGTATGGTGAGTTGAGCCTGGCTTAAACTAACCATAAGGAAATGATGAGGGGTATACTTTAAATTCAACTGCTCAGAGACCCCTCTCTGCCCATGGGACTTTTAACCCCGAAGAGTCTCCTTGAGTGTCTTATTTTCAAAAGGTGAGGAAGCTTCAATCAAGAAGTAGGGGGAAGGGTGGAGACCAGGTACCCAAGATATTAGGGAAATTAACTAAGGTTTCTTTTACTGGAAAGGGTGTGAGCCCACACCTCTCACAGGAGTGTCCTAATCATGAGGGATTCTAGAGGGAAATTTTTGCTCCCTTGTGTTGAAACATAGGATCATAGAAAATTAGGGTTGGCAATGACCTCTGGAGGGCGTGTAGTCCAACCCTCTGCTCAAAGCAGGCCTATCCCCAACTAGATCATCCCAGCCAAAGCTTTGTGTAGCCAAATCTTAAAAACCTTTCTAGGTAACCTGTTCCAGTGTTTTACTACCCTCCTTGTGAGAAAATTCTTCCTAATATCTAACCTAAACTTCCCTCGCTGCAGCTTGAGACCATTGCTCCTTGTTCTGTCATCTGCCACCACTGAGAACTGTCTAGCTCCAAACTCTTTGGAACCACCTTTCAGTTAGTTGAAGGCTGCTATTCAATCCCCTCTCAGTCTCCTCTTCTTTAGACTAAATAAACCCAGTTCCCTCAGTCTTTTCTCACATGTCATGTCCCCGAGCCCCTGAACCATTTTTATCGCCCTCCAATGGACTCTCTCCAATTTGTCCACATCCTTTCTGTACTTGGGGGGTCCAAAACTGAACACAGTACTTCACATGTGGCCTCACCAGTACTGAATAGAGGGGAATAATCACTTCACTTGACCTGCTGGGAACACTCTTACCAATGCAGCCTAATATGCTGTTAGCCTTCTTGGCAACAAGGGCATACTGTTGGCTTATATTCAGCATATTGTCCACTGTAAACCCAGGTCCTTTTCTGCAGAGCTGCTGCCCAGCCAGTTACCCCCCAGCCCATACTGGTGCACGGGATTGTTTCATCCTAAGTGTGGGACTTTGCAGTGGTCCTTGTTGAACCTCATGAGATTTCTTTTGGCCCAATCCTCCAATTTGTCTAGGTCACTCTGAATCCTAGCCCTACCCTCCAGTGTATCTACTACTTCCCCCAGCTTGGTTTCATCTGCAAACTTGTTGAGGGTTCACTCTAGCTATCTTCCAAGTCATTGATGAAGATATTGAGCAAAACTGGCCCCAGGACAGACCTCTGGGTCACTCCACTTGATACCAGCTGCTGGCTAGACATCGAGCCATCAATTGCTACTCTTTAAGCCTGATGCTCCAGCCAGTTTTCTATCCACCTTGCAGTCCATTCATCCAGCCCATACTTCCTTAGCTTGCCTGTGAGAATGTTTCCACTTGTAAGGAATAACCAACCAGTCTTTGAGCCAGAGTAAGAACAAGAAGCATGACTTTGAAGCTTAGTGGTGAAGACATGTGCCTGAAGAAGGGGTAGGTCTGGGTTCTGTCATGACCCAAAGGTCTGATTTTTTTTGTGTGTGCTTTGGCACTAAGAATTATCCCCGTGGGTTTACCGCTTCGTTGCATGGAGGAGTTCTGCTGCGCAGAGAACCCGCGTGCAGGGAAGTGTTCCCGCCACTTTGCAGCGATCTTTGGAGGGTGCATTTCCCTTGCAGCACAGAAATGCACGGTGCAAAGGTTTCCTGCTCGTCGTATGCAAATTCGTGCCCCGCAATTGGCTAGTTCTAAATTATTCACATGTGGCGGCTAGCGATTGGCCTGCTAGCCGTATAAGAGGCTTGAGCAGTTTCCGCCCAAGCCGAAGAGGACTCCTCATCCATCTCGTGGGGATTCTGGGTGTGCGTGGCAGGGTAATAGAAACCCTGTGTGTCGCTCAGAGGAGTTTGGCGGCCTGATCCACTGCCCACCTCTTCCCGTCTTCGAATGGAGCCTACTATAAGACGTAACGACGAGTTTAATGCGCGCTTGTCCTGGACATCCGGAGTTTGTCGTGTTCTGTCTGCGTGGAGCCTTGCAACCTCCACGTGTGTTCGTGTTTTTTGTTGTAACCGCAACTCAAGCAAGTTCTCAGCCTATACCACGACCATCTCGGTGTAAGTAAAATAATCTTAAAATCAACCGTTATGTGTCTGTGCCTAATTCTAGCTCGGCGCCCGCCCTCTCCGACCCGGCCTGCCCGGGCTGCTGGCCACAGTCCGCGTGCAGAGCGACGTAAGCGACCCGGGGTCAGACCCGGCGCGCACAGGTTCTAGTCCTTGCTGTAACATATAAACATGTTCTATTCAGTATAGTTGATACTGGAACCCAGGTTTTCTCACCAGGTGAATGTGCTCACCACTGGGTTATGCAGCCGCTATCATTTTCCTGCTTGCTTTTTCTCTGCCCCAATGAATATTTAATTACTCCATGTATTTCTGTTAAGAGAAGGGCTTGAATGTAATTGTGCCAATAATCTAGTAGTTAGGGCAGTCTCTTGGGACATAGGAAACTTGGGTTCACATCCAGTCAGGCAGGAGAGACTCTATAATATAGTTCTTCTCCGTGCTGAGAGACTTTTCTAGCTGCTGAACATTTGTACAAAAGGCAGGGCTTTGCTTTGTACAGAGTACAGCCCCACAGGAGAGATGGATGGGTGCCTTGTTTGTGAATCCCAGAGCCTCTCTACTGTGTCAAGGTTTGAGCATGCCAAGAAATTGAACTTTAGGTGCATGGCAACATATATGTTAGAAACAGTGACACCCTAGGCATTTTCACTATGCAGTAGCATCTGAGCAGGGGTTTTAAGCATCTGAAATTTGGATTTGAGCATCTAAGTCTAATGCAGTTATTATGGGGAATAAGTAGGGGATAAAGCCAGATCTCTTGCTTCCCAGCCCACCCATCAGAGCGAATTGTGTTGGGTGCGCGGTGCCTGCTGGAGCTACTACCTGTGACAATCTATCTCACTGCATCTTCCTTAAATGTTCTGGACAAATTACTCGAGCAACTATATTCTCCTGTTTCATTGACTTGATAAGGAGACAGGCAGTCATGCATACATTTTCTTCCCTGTTTTGATGCATAGTGTTAACCAATTAAGCAGTCCCATCTCAAAAGTAACTGCATTATATTGGGGGGGGGGGGGGAGTGTGAGCAAAATTAGTCTTCCAGTTCTGTGAAGCACTTGAAGTTTGTGAAAGCTGTCATGTAAATCAAATAATAAAACAATAAATTTGTTGTGCTGTGCTGAACACATTATTTTTAATAAAAAGGCAGGGAGACTTTTTCATAAATCAGTAATAATAACTCTGTAATTATCCATGGTTGTCAATGTTGTGCTTTAATACTAAAAATGTAGTATTTGTAAAGTATATGTGCAGTATAATGTGTGTGCATGTAATAATATATACATGCTATTCTATATTATGCTAGATATATACATTATAAATACTACATAGATAGTTTCTCTGCCCTGATACACTTTGTTAGAAATCATCAGCTGTCCTCTGATATGAGGCTGACAGTCTTTGAGTAAATGTAGAGGTAATTGGTGAGTTTGTAGATGACTGAAGAGGCCAGTCAAAGATCCACATGTTCTACTGCAGATGTGCCAAATAGTGCTCAATATGTAATCAGTATATTTTCTAAAAGAAAATATTTGCAGTGTGGTAGACCAAATACAAGGCTACTTCTTTTTTTTAGCCATGGGGAAGAAATTCATGTGTTGCAATATAGTTATTACTTTTGCAGAACCTTTTTTTTTAGCAAAAAGTTTTACAGAAACACCTGGTAAGCAACTGGCTTCAAAGCATTGCCACAGGAGCGCGCTTTATATCAAGGGTGTATTATATCTTCCATGCTAGCATAATGCAAGAGTATGGCATGGTCTTTAATACTGGCTGTAGTGTAAGGAATAGCTAATATATGCATTTTAAAGATGGAGGTTTGAGGTATAAGCAGGATGCTTCATATGACTTTTTCAAGTCAATATTTGGTAGATTAGGCACTTCAATTTAGGCCTTCCTATTCCTAGGCTAATGCCCAGTAGCTCCTAGGAAGCAACTGAAACTTCCTCTCTTCTCTAGCACTTGGTATAATGAATGTGCTTTGTAGGAAAAGGTGTCATATGACCATTGAAACCATCTCAAATAACTACCAAACATACAGCAGAGGAAAGAAAATATCACAAAGGAGGCCATGTTTAAGGAAATCTTGGGACTGAGTGTATGTGTCTGAAATCTAGGCCAAGGTTATACTCTGGTACTCTGGATTGACTGTGAGACATTATCACACTGCCCATATCACGAGTGGACCTTTATTATCTGACAGTCTCAAAATATGCCACAGATATTGAGGGTCAGACTTTGACCTTACTCATATTGGGAATCGCCTTTCTTCCTTCTCATGTATTTGGGACAAGGTTTTTAGCAGAATTTGCAGATTCATTGGAATCTGATATAGTTACACCTTAAGCACTTCCTGTATGTCCTAGACCTTGCAACTGCTGGGCTGTCAATCACACACCTTGGCACCCAGACTGACCCAGCTCCCAGGGAATCATCTAATTTTAGGTCAGATAATGATCCATGCAGGAGAATGAAGTGGGATGTGAGACATTCTGTCATATATATTCTTTTGCTATATGCTCTTTGGGTTGCTGCAAAGAATGGGGATAGCAGAGAGGAGGGAATAGTCTCTTGTGGCTAGTATGTCTCAGTTGTCTTGTGCAGGTAGGTAAAGATAGGAGATTAGACAGATCCTTGTCACCAGCTGAGTCACAGTCCGATTCCTGGGACCACTTTCCAAGGAGCCAATTTCAGCTTCCCCCATTCCGTTATCTTTGTATACTTGACAAATTTATACCTCATGGATGGGGTAAAATACTGAAACATAATATGAACTAATTGCAAGCTATGAGAAGCCTCATTTAGGAGACTTACACCAAGTCTACAGGAGAAACCTTGGCCAGTATGGAAATATGGGTTGTAAGTGAGTAGTTAAGAGTAATTTATACTGGCAAGAGTCTTGATGCAGGTGCAGTGTTCCTGGAAAAAAAACACTTGAAGCTATGTTCCACTAGACAGGCTTGCTGGTATGGGTATACTAGGGCACCTTTTCTAGTATAGACAATAATTACATTCATTAATACATAGAAGCAGCTGGCCTTACATGCTGATGAACAGCTTTCTCTAGGATCATAAAGGCAATGGGCCAAATTGAGGGGGAAATGGAGAAGGCATTGGTAAATTTCCTTCTGCTTATAATAGCTCTGAATTTGCCCCATGTTTCTCCTTTGACTTTCTGTTGGAGCTGGTAGTCGGTTACCTTGGCTTAGTTCATGCCAGGGTTCAGTGAGACATGGTCTTACGCAGGAAGCCTATCCTTTATAATCCTTTGGAAGCCTGATCTCAGGACTTTGTTAGCATGTTAGCCAAGGAACCTGCTGTTGTCCTCCTCCTGTGTAACCTCCTCTTAAAACTGCAGCATGTTAATTAAATTCATTACCCATGAATCTACACAGAGCATTTCAAAGGGCTTCATCCTGTTTCAGAAAACTCCTTTGAACTGGGGAATGTTTCAAACCCTTGTTCCCTTTTCCGAGTTTGTCTCCTTCCTGCTGGGCCCTGTGGAGGCGTTGAATCTTTGAGCACATGCTTTTTGAGCACCTACTGACTCTTTTTTTTTCCCTATTGGGAAGTGCTAAGAGCCTCCAAAAAAAAGGGAAGCCCTTTAGTATTATATTTTTCTCTCTTTGCATGGTCTTTCTGCCAGCGTTTCATAGGAAGAGAATTTTGTGTCAAATCTGTAGCTGATAGAACAAATGCAGCATTTTGGAGTGGGCTAATTACTGACCTAAATTGTGTCCACTTTGCCACTTCTGAGCAGCACAAAAGCAATAATAGGTAGTCAGGAGTTTGGCCTAATAAAACTGTGATATGTAAACATTTACATTACTCAAGTGAAAGGCAGATTAGAACTTGGAGGGGGGAAACTTCACAAAAGAGGCACTAGAAAGTGAGAAGGCTAGGAAGGCTGAATTAATAGGCAGAGTATTGTCCCAGGATGCTGAACTCTTGGCATTTGTTGCTAGCTTAATCACTGGCTTATTGTGTGATCTTTCACAAGTTACTTGAACCTACCCTGTTCTCCATTTGTAAAATGAGGTAATAATTCCCTAGCACTAGTGAGTGTGAACTCGGATAGTAGAGCAATGGGGACTAAAGAATCATCTAGATTTAAGGATGTGATGATAATTTTTATCCTTTTCTCTTCTCCTTTCTTTTTTCCTCTCCTTTCTTACATCTTTCCACTGTGCCTTGCTGCCTCCTTGCACATGACATGTCTTGCTTGTTAAATTCTGCCAGATACATTGCTGAGCATTCCCCTCTAATATACATTTCTACAAAGTCTACAAAGAAAGAAATAGCCAAGGACTAGCCAGCACCTCTTGCTTCATAGCCACCTTTTATACACACAGCTTTTTGGGGGAAGAGCATGTGCCCTGAGTTGTACACAACTGCTCAGGAAGCATTGGCTGGAAGGTTTGGTAAATGTTTCTCTGCATATTTTGGTCCCAACCCTGTGACTTGTTCCAGATTTCCAGCAACAGTCAGTGGGAGTTGAAGGTATTCAAGTTTTTGCAAGAATGAGTTCCCAGTACACATGCTTCAGGGACACAATTCAGGATTCATACTAGTGAATCAAGCACAAGGAAACAATGTGGTCTAAAATATCAGATGGAGACCCGATAGGCAAGAAATCAACTTGGCTACTGACCAGTTGCATTGCATGAGATAAGTCACTTCACTCTCTATCTGATTCTCTCCCTACCCTTTGTTTGTCTAATCCTTTGAGACTTAATGTTATACGGAGAGGGAGTTATCCCTTAGAATGTCCTTGTAAAATATTAGCACAACGGTCTCTGATATCACATATAGCTTACATATCCCGTTGTAAACCTACTGACTGCAGCAGGGTTTATATTCTTGGCTGATGTAGGAACCAAAAATGCTTGAAACTCTATTAAATCAAATTCTGATGTATTCCCAATGTCAATGAATTCAGGCTTCTCATGAAGAACTACTAATGGCAAAGTGAGATTAGAATTTTTCTTAGTTTAGGAAATGGTATTTCCCTCCTTGTGTCCCCCTCCCCCTCCAGCCCTCTCCACCAAAAAAATCTTATAACTTCAGTACAGCTGAACACTGTTCACTTGCATCATTTAATTGAATAGCTTTTGGCCATAGAACAACCACGAGAAAAAATCAAAGCAAAAAATGAATTTTTCACTTTCAAACAAAAACTTGCGTAGAGAAGAGTAGAAGGCAGAGA
Organism: Alligator mississippiensis; assembly: GCF_030867095.1. Lineage (NCBI taxonomy): Eukaryota > Metazoa > Chordata > Crocodylia > Alligatoridae > Alligator > Alligator mississippiensis. The sequence goes on along the minus strand of NC_081825.1, from coordinate 136,562,820 downwards.
TATTTTCTGAGTGCTGGCAGCAGTCGGCAAAGGTAAAAAGAGCTCCCCAGGAGCTGTGGTTCTGGAGCAGCTGCTCCGTAAAGCTAGAGTGGCCCTGGAAGGAAAGAAAAGAAGAGAGAGACCTGGATGAGGGACAGGGGAGAGGTCTCAGAATCCCAGAGGATGGGAGGGATGGCTGCAGCAGTGGAGAGCCAGCAGCCAACTGGCTAAGAAACTACAAGAAGCTACAATAAGCCGGGTAGAACTGCTAGGAATGCAGTAAAGATGATGGAGCTACACACCGGAGAGGAAGGGCTAGCCAGAAGAAGTGGCTGAGTCCCTACTGACGCAAGTAAAACTTTTCCTTTTGCTTTCACTCGTTTTGGGGAACACGCCAAGCCAACATCCACGAATGTCAGCAGACTCATGAGCCAGGACACCCAATGCAATTTCCCAGGTAAAAGGGGCAGATCACCCTTTATTGGACTTATATATCCAGAAGAAAGTGAGCAATTTAGAGACTCCAACCAGGCAGGGCTTCATTTCATTTCATTTGGATTGAGTTTCTTTATTTTTGTTTTCAAGAAAGAAAGGATTTATCCCTGTGCAATAGACTTTCCTGAGCCAGATGAGGCAGTGTGGCAGTTTGGGTATTGAAGTCTGTTGCTACATAGGTGAGGCCTGAGAACCTAAAACACAAAGAAACGAAAGTTAATAAATAACAGAATTGCTGAAAATAAAGGTTACTGTGAGTTTCAGTTTAATGAAAGTCTTGCTGAATTTCTGAGAGGCTGAATTTCTGAGAGGTTTATATGGGAGGTTGGAGTTCCTGGAGAAACCGGTCCTAGATCTTGGTGTCAAGTGGAGTTTAAGTTTAACCCCTCCCAATAGAAAACTTCTTCCAACATCACTTAGACATCCCCATAAACGATCGCGATACATGTGATTTAGGGTAGGGAAGGCTTCCATTAGCTCCACACCCTATTAAGTTAACAGCCAACGCCGCAACTTGGTATAACAGAAAACATTGGCATTCCTGCAGTTATGATAATCAAGTTATTGGGCTTGGTCTCAATTCAGTTATCACAGTGGAGATGCATCAAAGCTGAAATTGGTCCATTTTGCTTTTATATTATTGCAAAATGTTTCTAAATATGTGATTCAGCTGTTTTTAATGTGTTTCTCAGGCAGCTATAGTTCTAATGTTGTTACTTTGAGCCAATGGAGAGAGTGCTGTTTTCTCATAATAACTACTGCACCTCAAAGAAAAAAGGATAGTGTTTAAAAGAAAACAGGAGAATATTAGTGGACTGAACATATTTACAATATGTAAGTGACTATAAAATGTAACATATATATTTTTGGTAGGCTTTTAAAAAGTGCTAGATATTCTCCTAATTCAATGTGTGCAATGCTGAGTGCCTTTTGAAAATCCCAACTTTTAATGTAGCTTAAGTAAATCAGTCTTACTAAACCGCAGTAAAAATGTAGACATCTTCATATTGTCAGTGTGTATGCTCTCTTCCTTCTTTCCCCGTGACTACCTCCTCTACCTGGCATTGTTTCAAATGAACAGAGAATGTACATATGGTGGGAAATGATCCATGATCCTTCTGATTCCTTGCACTGTCAAAGATTCATCATGATGATCACTTGGAAACCATTTGGTTTCAATGATGGAACTTTATTTTCTCATAAAAATTGACACATTGTAATCCTAGTGAGAAATGAGACATTGCAGAAAAACTATGGTGTAGAATTTATCCTATAAAATGCCTAAAATCCTGTAACCATCAAAAGCAGAATTATATTAGTACTATACAGGCTCCATTACTGTTTGCAAATAAATGTGCCCCATGAGCTTACCCATTGCCCTTTAAATTCCTGTGGAAAGACTGTCATTGACTTCACTGAGTATTTGGATCAAGACTATACATGTACTGAATGTGTAAAATAACGTTGTTCTGCTATTCTTATCCACCACAATATGGTGCTATCTTTGATTGAAAAGCAGATGAAAAAAATCCTTTCTAAACTGAAATAATGATGCATATGCTGTAGCCCCAACCCTGCCACTGACCTGCTGTGTAACCTTTGTGCAAATCACTTGACCTCACTTCATGATGCCTGGGTTTCCCTTCCCATCATTTCCTATCTATTCATATTATAAACTGCATGTGGGCAATGATGGTTTCTAATTCTGTTTATGTACAGTGTCTAGTTTGGGACTCTTAGATGCCACTAAAATAATATAACAGTCTTGAGGAATTGCTTTCTAATCAACTGTGCCACTTTGTACCTCCTTTAGGATATAGGAACATAAATCTGATAGCTATCTCTGCAAGTATAATATACAACGATGTCTGAGGTTGCAGTTGCATTGCCCTTATTCTAGCGTGTTCCATATAGCATAAGCAAACATCAGCCATTGTGCTCAAAGAAAGATTCACTTAGGACGTTTCTTCATTACTTTTTTTATTCTCGAGGCAGATCAAGGGAGTAAAAGATACTCATGCAGTGGAAAACCATTTGAAAAATCAACCCAAAGGGTGGTCGGCGGGGGGCTCCTTAATGAATCAAGATACACAACATTGTACAAGCTCAGAAATTCACGTACAACCTTTAGCAGAGAGAGAATGCTAACTCTGACATTTTGGAGGACAGTTTCATTAGAATAATGCCTAGTTACATACTGGTGAATACTAATTAACAGCTTGTATAACGAAGCCTGGTGGCACCTGCCGCTTTCTATTTACTTGAGTCTTTCCTTTCAGATTTTACTGTTTCTCTACCTTTGAGATTTCAAAAACCTGTTACTCTGATTACTCTGTTTCTAATGGATTTCTACTATTACACACATTTTCTGGTTATTCAGGTGTTTTATGTAGATCCTGTCAATCATATATATAATTAAATGGAGGTGACCTTGTTGGAGGTGTTCTGTCTGTTGGTTGTTGGATTGCAATTAAAAAAAATTATATTGGGAACTATTGAAATTCACAACATTTGCTTTTTAACTTACCAGATGCTCTGTGCAAGGCTGTTCTAGAAGTGTAAAAATGTGCTACCAAACAAAACAAAACAAAATTGGAAGATACTTAATAGCAAAAGTTTTGATTTATAGAATTTTATTTATTATTCTTTTTTAACCTGCAGTGTATTTGAGTGGCTGATCAAAGCACAGTATATATACATCCATTCATGGACACATTCAGGGTTCAAGCACAGAAATCACATTTGAGAAATACCTCCATGGCAACACTTTTTTCTTATGCAGTTTATGCAATAATCTAGAAGCTGCCATTTTGAGGGAAAATTTTCATACATCCATCTTTTATTTATTTATTTTTTTTCTTAAGGGTCATTTATTCTTGATGTCTTTTATATACAAATCCAGGAATCTCAACTAGCAGTTTCTGCACCAAATCTGTATCTTCTGTTTGAGCTATGACAATTCTTTGAAAATATCCAGTCTTAATCTTAACATTGTAAGATGGACAGTCTACCACATGCCTCAGTAAATCGGCCAAGTGGTTGATCACCATCACCGTTATAAAATTGTGCTATATTTCTTGTCTCTGTTTAGCTTCAACTTTCAGTCACTGGATTATGTTATGCTTTTTTTCCTGTGAGATCAGAGAACCAGTTACTATTAGAAATGGCTCCCCATAGTTAATTGTAGACTATGATCCAACCACTTTTTATCCTTTGTTAGGAGGATCAGCCAAGAGTTGAATTAACTACTTTGTTTTCCTGTAGTCTCACACTGTAAGACAGATTTTCTCAACTCTTGTTTTTTCACTCTTTTTCAACCTGCAAACATCCTTTTCTGAAATATGGACATAAGAATTGATGGCATATTCTAGTGATTTTTGTTACTAATGCCATATACAGAGGTAACAGCACCTACGTACTCTGACTTGATAATATGCTGCTTTCGCATCCAAGGGTAGCTTTAGCCATATTACCTACAACAGGGGTGTCAAACTTGCTTGACCCCCCCAGTCTAGATCTAGACCATAAGACTCCTTACAAGCCAGATTTGGACCCACCTTTAGCAGTGGCAAGGTGAGTGATGCCATGGAGCCACAGAGTTTAATGCAGCCATCGCTTGCCTTGCTGCCACTGAAACATGCCGTCAGTGGGCTCCAAACTCTGGACTTCAGTAGTAGGCCCCATCCCTGATCACCCCATGCCCAAATTCCCAATCCCTCCAGGAGTCCCACAGGCTGGATGACATGGCTTCACAGTATAGATCTGACCCATAGACTGTATCTTTCACACCCCTGACATACAGCATTACACAGGGAACACATGCTCAGATGGTTATCTACTACAGTGATGATCAACCTGGGGTGCAGGTTATGTAGCATGTGGCAGATTGGGGAAGGAACAGGCAGCACAGTGGCAAATAGGGCAGGGAGCAAAAAGCAGAACATGAGATCAGGAAGGGAGCAGAAAGCAGCATATTGGACAGTGCAAAAGGATTAAAGTGGAACTTGAGGAGGGTGTGGGGTTAATTTAATAGAATCATAGAACCACAGAAAATCAGGCTTGGAAGGGACCTCTGGAGGTCATGTAGTCCACCTCTGCAGGACCATCCCCAACTATATCATCCGAGCCAAGTCTTTGTCTACCCAGGTCTTAAAAACCTGCCAAAAGGTTGTTCCTCAATGATCTACTGCAAACCCCAAGTACTTTCAGTGTTACAGCATTCCAGGATGAAGTACCTGATCTTATAAATATGACCTGCATTTATTTCTTCTTAGACGTTTGACCTTGCAGGTAACTGCCTTCAAACCATACAAAGTTCAAATAAACTCATTTGGTCAAGCAACAGCTGGGGGAGATCTGCAACCATGACCCATCAACATTGTTATTGATCCCTCTGCCAATCATCGTTCATGTAATCTGCAACTTTTACTAGTTGTAATTTAAAATGATTTTCCCTCTAGTTGATAAATTTACTAGATAACACTGAAATGAACAAGACATCCTTATGGGATCCCACAAGAAACACATCCATTGTAGGACAGTTCCCAATTCGATCACTCTTTGAGATCTATCAGTTAATCAGCTTGTAATTCACTTAATATGCACTGCATTTTCTGTGTTTATTATACTGAACTAAATCAAATCCCTTATGAAGTCTATGTCAACACAGGTATCATTACTAAACAAACTTGAAACCTTATGAAAAAGGTATTGTTTTCTGGATACAGAGCTATTTTTTTTATTTAAATAGCATGGTGATTTTTGCATTAATTACATTTCCATCTTTTAATATTTTACTGATTTTTTTTTCTTCAGTATTTTCATGTTTCCTAGCATCAGTGTCAGACTAAGTAAGGAACCTATATTTCCTGTGTCATACCATTTACCTTTTTGTATATTGGCACAGCATTCACTTATATCCAGTTCTCTGGCATTTCTCCACTGTTTTGTGATTCCTACAGTGATGGAGCATGTGTGTTGTCAGTGACTTATTGAGAGTTTGGTGATCCTGCATTCTGCTTAAAAGCTATATAAATACACAGTGTTTGACTGAAACTAGGGAGACCTTGGTTTAGTTCCTTGCTCTTGTTACTAGTCTGCTGGGTGACCCGAGCAAGTTACCTTAAAAAAAAAAAAAGCCAAAACAGATGGTGTCAGCCCCCTCTTTTGAAAGCACTTTGAGCTTAAAAGAGAGCAATCACTTCATGAGAGCCCCAAAGACAGATTCCTGCCATTCCATAGGGATCTGGTTTGGTCTATGCTTTTGGCCAGTGAAGGGCACCCCTATCCCTTTCTGACAGAGTAATAGCTCACGGAGATTTCTTCCTCTCTTTCCTGTATTAACACAGCAACAATGGGAAGGAAACATGTGGCTTTCCATGCTGGCTAAAAAATTGTAAGCCAAATTCATTCCTCCAATAAATCTGTACTTATTTTGAAGGGAACACGATAGCATGTCATCACAGACCTCAGGCTTATGCAGTTTTCCAGTATATTCTCCATGATGCATGTTCCAGCCACACACTCTTCACACATGCAGAATCCAGGGCGTGATGTGGTAGACCCCCTAGGGGCTTTCAGGCTCTTCATCTGCAGAGGTATCTAGGTATCCAACATTCATTACATTCATTAATTCCAGTTTCAGTGGCACTGGGCACCTAAGATGTCTTTACATGTGCTCCGGGGTGGGGAGAGGGAGGTGCTTTAAATACAGTGGCTCTTGGAAGATGTTCTAATTAAAGTGCATGCAGTGTCTCATGTATCATTGTCACTGCACTTCAAAATGGCAGCGGGGGTGCTTTAACTAAAGTTCATTTGAGCTTTAGTGAAAGTTCCCCTGCCTTCTCTTTGAAGCATGGGGACGCTGAATACACAATGTTCCAAGGCTGCTGGAACATGCTAATTAGTGTCGGGACCGAGGGCAGTCTAAGGCTATGGCCAGTAGCCCGGACTGTCAGGTGGGGTTTTTCCACGACGGAGTAAAGTTAGGCACGGAAGCGTATTGGTTGTACAAAGAAAGCTTTACTTACACTGCCGATGGTCACAGTGCAGGGAGGAAACTTGCTTGAGTTGCAGTTGCACACAAACAAACAGAAGTGAGATCTCTTCCGAACCGAACCGAGATGAGTCGTCGATGTACGACTCCGCACGCTCAACACGGGGGATACGTCAAATTTTCCACTATGACTGGGAGTGGTTAGAAGCTGATCAGGCCCCTATGTCCTCCTCCAAGATACACGTGGAGTTTGCTAGGCTCCACAGCACGCTTAGAGTTCCCCACGAGATGGCTGTGGAGTCCTCCAACTTGGGTGGAAACTGCTCTAACCTTTTATACGGCTAGCGAGCCAATTGCTAGCCGCCACGTAGGAATAATTTAGAATTGACCAATAGTGGGACACTAATTTGCATACGCGTGGCGGGAACTCTTTGCACCGGGGTTTTCTCTCTGCAGCTGAGAAATCTACCGTGCAAAGAAAGCTCCATGTGGCAGGAAAATTCCAATGTGCCGAGGCACTAAAAATCATTGGGTTATGACAATTAGCACACACTCCAGCAAACTCAATTAATCAAGTCTGCTCTGGCATGCTGTAATTACAATGCATTGGAGCAGGCATCCAACATGTCTACAGGTACCCCCAGATACCTTTGTGAATCTTTGTCTGAGCACCACTAAGTGCATATAAACATAAATGAATCCCAACCCCTAATCCACACCTACCTTTGCGCACTAACAACAGGATTACAACAGGATCTGAGCCCGCACTAACATTTAGGAGGCCTGTAATTTGTGCTCTATGGGGAACTTGGATCTAAATCTACTCATCATCCTCAGTCTGTATGTATGAAACAGGCTAGAACCCTTTATGGCTTTTCAAAACTTTAGAGTTGAGTCTTTAGCTCATCTAAACAGAGAGAGGAACCCATACATTGTTAGAGGAATCGATGCCAAACCAAAATGACTGGCTGTCATGGTTTGAAGCTTTGGACTCATTAGGAGAGGAACTTTCAAAGGTGCTTTCAGAGGCTAGTGTTTCCATTTTAATGAAAGTGTGCAAGAGTTGGGTACCTAACTCCCCCTGTATTTTTTCATTCTCTATTTTGAGAATCCTGGTTTTACCATTTGCAGGTTAGAGCCATCACAGATACCTGTGAAATAAACAGGAATCTTATGAAACAACTAAACTGCCTGGGAACTTCCCAGAGAATGGCAGCTGCTCTTAGCCATAGACTGAAAGAGTATGATCTGCATTTTAAAGGGAATCGTATGTAGCATATGAAGTGAGACCTTACTAGAATATGATGGGAAGATAGGTCTCTGAACACAAGCATTGTAGTTCTTTAACCTTAACCCATCCATGTATTTGCATAATATAAACCACCCTTCCTGGGGATTGCTAACAACCTGAGGATTTCTAAACAGATATTTTATTAAAGTTATATATATATATTTTTAACACAAGACAAACACAATGCAACAGACAGCAATGAAGGAAAATAATAGATAATTACAATCAGCCATTTGAGGTTCATTGAACACTGAGCAATTGAATTTTTCCTCAACAAATTGTCTGTAATAAATCAAATGATAAACAAATTTACAGTCTGGTAAAAGGAGCATTTAAACTATTGTGATCTAATTAATGTTTGCTGTTTCCACATGCCACAGTTCAGTATGTTTTTTAAATCAATGAATTAAGGTGAAGGGAGGGGAAGCAGATTCAGGGCTCAGGTGAGGCTTGTAGAGTTGAGATCAGTGACATTTTTTACCACCTCCGTAGCATTACCGAGAAATGTTATGCCTTGGGGATGCACACAAATAATCTAGCAGGCAAAGGCATTATGAGATGCTGTCGCTAGGAGCTGAAGCTCAGAGCCTTGTTACATGGTATTTTTGGGCAGCTCCTGAAGCTCTTAACCCCTAGCTTGTCCACATGAACACCTGAAACTAGTTTTAAACACTCATTAGGTGGCACAAAATTACCACACACCAGGGCAAAATTCTCTGATCCATGCTACCCAGCTTGTGTTATGCTAAGATAACACCCCACCCACCCCCACTGGCCCAGATCAGGCCCACTGCCCCCCTGCCCTTCCCAACACTCCATATCCCCAGTCACTGCCCCCCTGTCAACTTACTTACCAATGCCTGTGCTGTTTGTCCTTGGGTGCAGGCAGGAAAGGGTTAATCTTCCTGCCCTGCTGCTATCACCACTGCTGTTCTCTGGGACAGCAGCCTGGCAGGTTAACCCTTCACTGTCTGTTCCCCTGGGACAGACAGCATGGGCAGCCAGGAGTAAGTAATGCCCTGGGGGAAGAGGGGAACCCTGAGGGGCAGGTGGGAAGCCCAGGGGTGGGGAGAAGCAGGGGAGCCCTGGGGGGACAGGAGAGAGTGGGGATTCTTACCTTTCCATCCTCCAGGTCCTTGCTGGCCTGAAGTGTAACTACTCCAAACTCAAGCTGTCACTAACACCACTCAACATTTGTATGGCTCACAGAGTAAGATGTAAAAAGGCCCTCAGTAAAGTCAGATTAGAAATTCAGTATGCATTTTTAAGAGCGAGGGACATTGTTATTGTCAGCAGTCCCTCTGCAAAGATGGCAGTCTTCTAGTAAATAAGAAAGTCAGGCGCTGGATCTATTTACCTATTTATGGCATGGGTTTTCCATTGATTTTTTTTTTTCTTTAAATCAAGATTACAGAGCTTTCTGAAATATACATTGTAGCTCACTCAGCTAAATGATAGTGATTCCAACATCAAGTTCCTTGGTTAATTTCCATGATGTGTGCTCTGCAGGAGGTCATATAAGATGAGCTGATGATCTCTTATAGCATTAAAATCTGTGAACATCTTCAGGGTCTCCTACTAGGGTGTGTGTAAATGAAACGGGGGTCCTAAATTGAAGTGGTGGGTTTTTAAAAACACTGCTTCAACTTAGAGCCAATTAAACCCCTGTGTCATGCACATATCCACCTACCTGCCTCTCTGGCTGCCGAGAGGGGAGGGCAAGCTGCCAGCTGGCAGAGCAGACCCTGGGCTGGGGGAGAGGGCAGGGGCTGGTGTTTCCCTCTGTGGTGCCCCCCCCCCCCCCCACAGGTGGCACATGCCTGCAGGCACCTGGCTCGCGCAGTGCCAGGGGGCACTGCAGCTGCGGAGGGAAGCACCAGGCCCCAGCACACCTCAGGCAGGCTTCAGGGGGAAAAAAATAAAATTGGGCTTGCTGCTTTTCTTGGGTGGAACCTGCTATCCCGGGCTGCTGCCAGGCTGCCTGCATGGGCTTCCTGCAAAGCTGTGGAGCTGCATGGAGCCTGGTGCTTCACTCCACAGCTGTAGGGGTAGCAAACTCTTTAGAGGAGTTTTAGTTTGCTGCGTCCCAAGTGATTTAAGGTGCATTATGCCACTGAATGTCCTACAGCAGCTGGAATTAATGTGCAATATACTGCCGAGGCAAGTAAACACCGACACCATTAAAGTGGTGCAAAAGCATTTAGCCCACTTTAAAGTGTTGTGCATATACCCGGCTCATTTCGTCTACACGTGGCCCTAGGTATACATGTGGATCTGACTCTCAGCTAAGCAGCTTGGTTGGACAGTTACAAGAACTAGATATATCGAGTTCTTCATACCATGTAGCACTACAACTTTTTGTCCCTACTGTCTTATGAATGTTGCAACAGATACAATTTTTCTTATGTGCCAGTACATGGAGATGTTTATAAGTACTAAATCCCAATAGTAGTGCTAAGTATTAGTACTCCTAACTATCAGGACCCTGGACCTGAATTCACAAATGCAAGTCAAATCTGTAATTCAGTATATAATGATTAGGCACCTGAGAATGGGATTCACAACATCCTTCTAAGAGGAGTCCTCAAAGAGAAAAATACATGTCTGAAGCCCACCACTCTTCGGACTTAGGCACCTAGGTGCTATCTTGAGTTAGGCACCTATGTGAGACTGGGATTCAGAGTTTCTACTTCCTGCACTTATGCACCCAAGCTGTCTCTTATAGCAGCAAGGAAGCAATCATTTCATTGGCAACATTGCCAAAGATAATCTATAATTTTGGCTGCACCTGGTGCCTGATAGAAGTTTAGGGTGGGGATATGTTTTGTGTACATGCATGCAAGTGCACAACCATCCTTGTATAGGTATGTAAGTGCTTGCCATAATCTGGGTTTGAGACAAAGGGGTATCAAAAGAAAGGTCCTTCTTGTCCTTCCATTGGAAAACTATTCAAGTAAAGCCATATACGACATTGTTATGAGAAATTCTGCATAATGACCAGAAGCTTTATTTAAACCCTGAAATGGAGGGGAACAGGTCATCATGACTCTGAGGAGACAGCACTTTCAGATAACATAAGTTGCTGTGATAATGATCACCCTTGTATTATAAATACAGCAAGAATGACTTCCTTTTTTCCAGGGCATTTTGCTGCTCTTGCTTCTCTTCCTGGCTAAAACTCAGAGCAGCAAAGGATGTGAAAATGAACAACCCCAGGGGAAAAAAAAAACCAAAAAAAACAACCATTCACTCAAGTTTGTGATTTTCACAATATGTTCAGTCTATATTTCACTCTTTTTTTTTTTAACAAAGTTAGAAACCAGTTCACCCATCCCTAATTAGAATTCAGTCTTTCTGTGTGCATGGACTTTCATTCTGGAAACAGCTGTACCTGCTGTTTTTCTTTATGATGCACTGTGTGGTAGTAGAACTGATATGCTGCTATTTTACAGAATAGCTTTTGGGTTGATTTTGATTTATTGATGCAAGTGCTCATTAAAACATATATTAGGTGTCAGTCAGCCAGGCAGAAAAAAAAAATCTCTACTTTCACAAATTAACTGATGGGAAGTTGAAAAAATAAATGGGGAAATCTTGTACAATGATGGTGAGGGTTAAGATTTTCAAAGCAGTATAGGGAAATTAAAGTATTATAAATGGCAAACATTTTCATTAAATATTTTTTGCTGGCTGCTAGATTTGGATGGTCAGTGAAGAAGAATTTACACTGATGTTTACAGCTGGGCTCAGGGGAGATGTTGGACACTTATAGCATCATGGCTTGCCTGGTTTCCAAATCTCTGCATGGAAGTCTGAGGGGCAGTCAATACACTTCAAAGCAAATATATACTACTTTGGGGTACAGAGAAGACACAGGAGACACCCACTGAATGGCAACATGAGTCCTGCACAAGCCACTCTTTCAGATCATGAGATCCAGCTAGATATAATGGTTATATTCATTGACTCGTCAATGAAAGATGTTCCCTTCCTTACAGATCTCTTTAAAAAGGGGTGATCTGGTTAAATTGCCTTAATGCGCATTAGGCTAAAGTACATTAAGTTTAGGCATGGTTAAAAGTACATATAGACATGCCCTATGTGGAACAATGAAGAATGGAGCATGATTCTTGTATGAAAGGAAGATACTATCTCTTCAAGACTCTAGTCATTTCTTGCTGGTTGTGGTCCATTTCTTCCATACTATGATTTCTTTTAAAAGCATGTTACTCTTACTAGTTAGGAATTTTCTGACTACAAGGTGTTTCACTGGAAAAGAATATTGATTTGTTGAACAAAAGTTTTGGGGGAAATGTACCATTTTAGACCAGAAGGGGTTTGAAGGTTCAGAGCAGAATTTCTGATTGCAAAGAGTACCCCTCTTCAAGACTAACTCAGAGTCTAGTGGTCAAAGAGGCAGAAGAACAATAGAGCAAAACATTGAAGCTGGATCCTATGAATCCAAACTGAGGTCCATGACCACTGGGCTCACTATTTCTCTTTTTCTGGCCAAGTGATTATTATTATTACTATTACAAGCTGGACAAGACCCAGCAGATGAGATTTAGATATGCCAACAAACAAATATGGTAAGCACATGTCATGTAAGAGATTAAGGTTCAAATCCCTGATCCAAATCAGACAGACCAGGGACTTGACCTTGAACTCCAACACCAGCTAAATTTTTCAACTATTTGACTATTCTAGCCATTTTTTTTCTGATTTTTCACAATACGATCTTTAAAAGTTTCAGGTTTGCCTGAACAGAACAAGTCAACTTTAAGGTCATAGATGTATTACAAAAACATTCATAAAAAACACTTAACACTTCAAAAGGTAGCTGTGTTGCTCAAGAAAAATCTCTGGGCAATATGAAGCCCAGCTCAATTCTGCTGGGATTACCCATGCATACAGACAGCAAAAGAATGAGTTTCTAAAGCTCTGTTACTCTGAAAAGACAATGCCATCATTTTTCAAATATTTTTAATCTTTAGTGACTGTTGTTTGCAACCCCTTGGAAACTGCATTTCCTTATCGTAATTTCCTTCATTAGTCAAGGGTACTCATTTGTTATTGCTGAATAGCTCATATGTTCTAGAATGCTGACTTCTTGCTTAGTTCATCTGAGGCAAAAGATAATAGAAAACATTGTCAGAAATACATGGATAAAATATAACATTAACTTTTGCAAATGTATGCAAGTTGGAGGGTCTAAAAGGTTGATAATACTTGTTAGCAGAATGCTAACCTCTTATTTGTACTATAGCCATGCTTACAGAGGCGCATAAAGATCAGGAACACCTACCTGCTGATGGGTCCAGGGAGCCCAAACTTCTTCCCAGTACAGACATTACAGTTTTACCAGTATAAGTGATCAGAAACCAGTCTTTCCTATAACAGAACTGAAATTTGGTGCACGTAGACTGGTTTAAAAATGGCAGAACCTGGTCTAAGATAGGCCCAGGTCAATGTGCACTTAAATTTAACTGATTTACATTAGACTGGAGAATCAAACTTCTGTACAGATCCTTTATGGTCATGCTAAATGGGCTACTGAGGAGCGGGGGAACGAGGATGCTGGCAACAGTGTTCTGAGTAAAAACTGAAAACTCTTTAGCCAAACTGAACTTCTCTTATGGCTTCAATTAGGAATGCTCTCTGGGAAGACTGAGGGAGGATTTTATAACAGTCTTCTAAAGCCTATTGAAAAACCTGAGGGAGTTATAAAAAGTGTGGTGATAAAGTATTCTTTCTGGCTGAAGAAGACAGGACAAGAAATAACAGTCTTATATTGCAACAGAGGAAATTTAATTGGATGTTAGGAAGAACTTTCTTACTATGAAGATGGTTAAACATTGTAATATATTACCTGGAGAGGTTGCAGAATCTTCATCCTTGTACATTTTTAGGAACAGGTTAGACAAACAATTGACTGAAATGTTTAAAAAGTGATGATCCTGCCTTGAGCAAGGGATGGAGTAGATGACCCTCCTGAAGCTTTACAAGCACTTGTGGTGCTCTGGCCAGGTTCCAGAAGACTGGAAGAAGGCCAGTGTGGTCCCCATTTTCAAAAAAGGGAGGACCCAGGCAACTATAGGCCTGTTAGTCTTACTTCGGTCCTGGGGCAGCTCGTTGAGAATTATCCAGGAGCACATCTGTAAGGGACCAGCAGGGGGGAGGATGCTCAAGGACAACCAGCATGGGTTCATTAGGGGCAGGTCCTGTCAGACCAACCTGATTGCCTTCTGTGATCAGGTTACAAAATCATTGGATGCAGGTGTCGTGGTGGATGTAGTCTTTCTGGACTTCAGAAAGGCCTTTGACACTGTCTCCCACCCCATTCTCATTAAAAAGCTAGGTGACTGTGGCATCAATGCCTACACAGTCAGATGGGTTGCAAATTGGCTAGGGGGACACACCCAGACAGTGGTGGTGGACAGGGCATATTTGACTTGGAGGGATGTGGGCAGTGGGGTCCCTCAGGGCTCAGTCCTCAGGCCCACACTGTTCAATGTCTTTATTAGAGACTTGGATGAGGGGGTGAAAAGCACCCTGTTCAAATTCACTAATGACACCAACATTTGGGGTGAGGTAGGCACACTAGAAGGGAGGGACAGGATACAACTAGACCTGGACAGGTTACAAGGGTGGGTGAATGTGAATAGGATGGGATTCAATACTGGCAAGTGCAGGGTACTGCACTTGGGCAGAAAGAACCAGCAGCATACCTATAGATTGGGGAACTGCCTTCTCGAAAGCATTGTGGCAGAAAGAGATCTTGGAGTCATTATCAATTCCAAAATGAACATGGCCGCCAATGTGAGGATGCAGTCTGTAAGGCTAACCGCACCTTGTTATGTATCCACAGATGCATCATGAGCAGTTCCAAGGAGATGATCCTCCCCCTCTACACGGCACTGGTCAGGCCACAGTTGGAGTACTGCATCCAGTTCTGGGCGCTGCACTTCAGGAGGGATGTGGACAGCATCGAGAGGGTCCAGAGGAGGGCCACTCTCATGATCAAGGGACAGCAGGGCAGGCCCTATGAGGAGAGGATATAGGACCTGAACCTGTTCAGCCTTCACAAGAGAAGGCTGAGAGGGGATCTAGTGTCTATAAACTTCTATAACTTACCAGGGGGGAACAGATGGGAATGGGTGAGACCCTGTTTCCCCAAGCGCCTCCCGGAGTAACTAGGAATAATGGCCACAAGTTGATTGAGAGTAGGTTCAGGCTAGACATGAGGAGGCATTACTTCACAGTCAGGGCGGCCAGGACTTGGAACCAGCTTCCAAGGGAAGTGGTGCTGGCTCCTACCTTAGGGGTCTTTAAAAGGAGGTGTGATAACTACCTAGCTGGGGTCATATGAGTTTAAACTTACTAGGGGCCATATGAGCCCAGTATTCATTCCTGCCCAGGTCAGGGAGTCGGACTTGATTATCTGCTCAGGTCCCCTCCAACCCTACATCTATGAACCTATGAACCTATAAGTCCCTCCTAGCCCTGCTTTTCTGTATTTCTATAATTGTACATCAGTGGAATATTAAATAGGGATGTCAGCATTTCATCCTGCATTATCCAAATAGCAGTATTTTGCCAATATCTTTGATTGGACTGAGAAAAAAAGTTTTGAAAAGTTGACTCTTTAACTTCACAGTGTGAGATACCAGCCATCAAAATAGTACAAAAATGACTGAAACATAGAATGTCTGCATGTTACTGATTGCCACATATGAAGGACACAAAACATTTGTAAACCATAAAGCTTGTTTAATGGATTTTCTCCCAATGTGTGGGTTTAAATAAACCACTTATTTAAAAATGAAACTAAAAAAGATAGCCAAGCCTTGTAGCATGAGTTGGATATTGTCAAAGCCTGCAGAAATTGCTGAAATACTAGTGGGAGTTGGGGCTAAAACAACTTAGCTGCAGGCAAGAAAGGGAAGAAAAAAACCATTCAGCTGGTGGGAATTTTGGGGAACAGCTTTTATTACCTTATTTAAAAATATGTCCCCCATGTAGGATCAAGCAGGATTTAAGTAGTTGAGGGTAAGAGTGGAATTAAATGGCAGAAAAATAACATGAAAGCAAGTGGGAACATGAAGCATTTGTGAAGGGCTTTAAAATATAAGAATCCCCACTTCAATTTCAGTGCAATTAACTACAGAGATGCTGGTCAAAACAGAAATAACATTTGTGAATATTCAAAAAGAAAACCCTGATTTTTTTTCTCCCTCACTTTCAATATTTCAGTCAAATTTTTATATATGAAGGACTTTCTCCAGCTGCATCAGAGCGATTTGAGAAAACTCCGTGTCATGTCTTCAGAATGTCATGCATGTGTGGGCAGCCACATTCTGGTCCAACACAGAACTTTCCACGCACTCTGAACCCACTGAGGTCTCTGTTAGAGTTGTCAAGTGGCTAACTTGGGACAGATGCTCATTCTGGGAAAATAAATATATCCCAGAATACCCACAACTGTAGGGGAAAAAAACCCTGCTATTTTAAATTACCTTTTTTTTTTTTTTTGTTAATTTGAGGTCTTGTCTAATAGGTAAAGAAAGCAGAGGGTTTGTGTGAAAGGGAAGATCATTTAAGGTTTTACTGGCCGCATCTACATGTGCATTAGTGCATGTTTCCCAGTGCACAGGAAATTTAGTACCTTCAATATGAGGTACTAGATCAATGTGCATTAGGCTGTACTAGTGTGCAGTCACATAAGCACACACTTTTTTAGTGATGCTTAATGTGCAGTAGCCTATTCTACTGCACATTAGCATATTAGCACAGTGTTTTACGTACCACTTTATTGTGCAGTAGAATAAGCTACTGCGCATTAAAGCACACATGTAGATGCACCCACTCTTGCTATATTGAGCCATTGTATTTTCTGGTGCATATACTGTATAAAGGGTTTGAAAGGCTAACTGCTTGGAGCCTGACACCGGTTTGAGCAATGAATTCATCAAAACAACAAAAATGTGCTAGAAGCCTGGCAGTTATCATCTGTTTAATCAAATAACTGCTTGCAGTGCCTCAAGTCACTAAAATCATTAATGAAACAGTCTTCACATAAACTTTTTCCTTCCTATTTTACAATAAATTGTGGCCTCTGGCTGTATCCCTTTAAGAATCTTTTTATAGAAGTAAAGATTCTGGACATCCAAAGCACAGATTGAAACAGTAGTGTATGACAGTTTCATCCTTCTAACCTATTGTTTTATGATGTGCCTATATTTAATAATGATTCTTCTAAGACTCATAACCTCATAACCCTTTGAGTGATTTACTGTGGTTATCCTGGATACCACCTGTGCGTGGTATTAATTAAGAACTAGGGAGACGGGGCTATAAAGATGAAAAATTCTTTTTGCCATGCAAAAGAAAAAAATCTTTAGTGAGCTTTCTTAGTTTGTATAAAAGCTTGATGATGCTCCAAATTTTTGTCCCAGCGCTGGTGTTTCTTATTTCAGTAGCTTGAGGTAATAGGCAGTCTTAGGCAAGTGAACCCGTGAGTTCTCTCTGCTTAAAGGTACAATCATACATTTTGTCCACTTGAATGGAAGGCCCCTAAGGGATGGAGTTTATTTTCTGCAGCCTTTTAAGTACAAGCTTGAAATAAACAGCGTGGTCCTAACAACATAGCATGCAAGCCACTAATCCACTAAGTACCTTATTAATACCTGTCACTTTGGATTAGCAATGAGGTTTTTTTTTTACGTTCATCATGTATTTAAGTATACTGACTTTGAATGAATTAAATCTCTCTTACTCAAGTAATTCCACAAACCCATCCATCTGGAGAACTTCTTTATGCCTTAGAAGTCTATTTCTCAGCAATAAGTCCAAATAAGATGGGCTTTATCACCCCAGAGAGTCACTCAGGATGAGGTAATGGGAATAATAATTGGTTTATAGGGTTTTATGTTTTTGTGGCTAGAAACCTGCTCACACGTGAAAACAGGAAGATATTTCATTTTTGGCAAGCATATACATTGTTCAACGATTGATTAAATGTCAGGTAACTGAATAGTTGGTACACTTCATTATAACTTAGATTGTAAGTTTTTTGAGGCAGGGAAAGTCTTTTGTTCTATGATTGTAGAGCACCTAGAAGATTGGGGTTATGGTCCATCAGTTGGACTGCTTGGCAATCTAGCTGTCCAAACAATTATGTCTAAAATTAATACAGTATTTTACAGTGATAATCCAAATTGCTACAGCTCAGACATGTGTCACTGCACCATATTGAAATACTGTAGCATTACTTATAAAGAATCACATAGGATTTCATGTTGAATCATTCTTATCCTTTCCATCCTAGAAATACAATATTCATCTTGCCAAAGTCAGCAATGTCTGTTTCTGACTAACCTTGCCATGCTATCCTTGGCTTCTTGTGGTAATTATCAAGATCATTGCTATTCTGATTTGAGACAGATATAAAATACTTTTCAGTATATAGCATGCTGAAGTGATTATTGTACAAAGCTATTCCCATGAGGAATTATGTAACAACTGGCCTGCAGACTCCAGTCCTCCATGCATACAATAGAGTCAACATGACTGTTATACAACAGCTGTAATTGGTAATCTCAAGAAGAGAGTTCAGTTCTTAAGATAGTCAGTCTTTGGCCTTTCTGATGAGAGTAGCCATTAGCGTGAATTTTGATAGTGGACTGATAGGGACAATGTTACTCTAAACGGAGCTCAGCCCACCAAACTTAGTTTAATAGGCCATCAAAAAGTTGTTCCATGAAGCACTCTCATCATAGCATCTTCATCTACAGCTTACTGCAATTTGTTCTGATGATAAGGTCTCTTAGAAGAATGCTGTCTTGTTGAGACTGAATATATATATATATATAAATTCAAAGGTTCAGTGAGCTAGAGCTGAATCCAAAGGAAAGATCCCAAGGAAAACAACCAGCATTCCCAACAGGGTTACCGTAGGGTCAATAACACCAGGCATGTCTACACATACAATTAATGTGATGCAATAAACTCTAGTGCAGTTTCACTGGAATTTATTGCTCTTGGGTGCAGCATTTTCATTTGCTCCCTGGACTGCAGCACATTGAGCTGGGATGGAGTAGCCCCAGCTATCAGGGAGCCCTGGGGGTCAGCCTGCTTGCCTGGGGCTTGCTCCAACATGGTTCAACGTGCTGCAGAGGGACTGGCTGGGACATGAGGGTGCTACACTATGGGGCTAATCAGTAGACAGCCCCTGTACTGAAGCACCCTTGTACCCTAGCCAGCCTCATCAGCTTCTACATGTGTGTTTTTGCCACACAACTATGCCACTGTAGGATAGTACTTGTGTTGGGCAATACTATCCTACAGCGGAGTTAACTAGTTTCCTGTGGCCTAATAGCACTGCATGTCTAGACGGTGACACTTTACTGCGGAACTAATTAGTCAGCTCTGCAGTATAGCATCCCATGTAGACATGCCTATCCTGTGGCAATCCAGGCCCTGAGCAGAAGCACTTGGTGAGTCAGCCCAAAGGTCTAGATTCCTGAAAGTTGTGAGTCCTTGGTCCTGGGAGAGTCCATTACTGGTACTGTCCCAGGCCTAGGGATCTGAGGGACACCCCAGTTTCTGCCCAAATAAATTGACATTTGGTATTAAATAGTCATTGGATAAAATGCACAAAATAGCTCTGGGAGCAGGCAGCAGATCTCTAGCTCCTTCACGGGGCAATGCCCTCCCACTTGAGGCTGAGGGAAACCAAAAACCCATTTTTCCCATTTCGAAGGCAAATGCTGTAATCCCTAGGCTCAAGGTACCGCACACTAGACTCAGATACCTCTCAGACAATGTCAGTTCTTAGCTTTCACTCCTATTACTGCAAAGAACTCAGAAAGACCACAAGAGGTCAGAATGGGCACTTTTATACATGCTCTGGCAGTACAGGAGGTTGAGAGGTGCTTTTAATTACAGCAGCTTCGAGAACCGATTTAATTAAAGCACCTGCAGTGTCTCATGTATCAGTGTCCCTGCACATCAAAATGGCAGTGGAGGTGCTTTAACTAAAGTTCTTTGAACAATGGAGGCTGCTGGAGTGTGCTAATTAGTATGCTCCAGTAGACTTGATTAATCAAGTCTGCTCCAATGCATCGTAATTACAACACGACAAAGCAACCTCCCAACACATCTATAGGCACCCAATGGTTTTTTTTTTGACGCTATATATTCCTGTTTGAAATCTCTGGTTTTATCTTATCAATCATGTATGCGTGTTGACATGCCTACAGTGCTAGTATTAAGTGGCACCTTACAACACCCTTAAAAGGATTTCACAGCACCCTAGTTGAAAATCACTGCCCTTGACCATGAAGCATGAGGTGTAGAATTTACTAATGCTGAAGTCAGTGGGATATGTCTTTGGAGATGTCTAACTGCTGCCAATTGCAATGACTGGTAGAGCCATGCAATTTTACAAGGGAAAATAAAAAAAAGTGCATTTTGGGAGGTAGATTCTTTCCACAGAAAGAATAGGTAAACTATGCATCTACACAGGAAGAAAAAAATCCATCCCTATGCCTAGTCATGTTAGCTTTGACAAAGCAGAGGCTAAGTTGGAGAGGGGTTAGTGAAAAGGTAGACTTTAGTCTTATATTTTTAGACCTCAAATAAGTAAAATTGAATCTGAGCCCTAGGCTCTTGATTTTGAGAGAGAGCAGCATGGTCTATGTTTGTGCTCCTGAGTTGCTTGATGCTCGGAAGAATCGATTCTTCTTCAAACCTCACCCTTTTTCTGCAGTTCCATTCATCATACTACAGTAACTGGTTGGCCAACTATAGGAACATTTAATACTGATAATAGACATTATGTTATTAGGAATTAGCAGACAGGACTGGGCTACCACTACACTTCCTGATTGATTGACTTCAGTGGGCAGCATAAGCCCAATGATAAGGGCTTTTATTAACTCATGTGTAACAGCCATGCGGTAGTGAAAGGAAAATGTTGGCAAATGTTCTGTAATTTCATCTGTCCCTTTTCCATGACTTTGAAATATTGAGTTTCCTCTCCCCCCACAAAAAAGTAATTGGTCTCTGAAAATATAGGAAACTACTTTCCTCCTTCCCACAAATTTAGAATTGTTTTGCTCAAAAGTGGCTCCATTTACATTCAGAAACAGTCTTGTTTGGAAAGGGATTTCAATGGAAAAAAAATCTGCTTAGAGATTGCTTTGAAATTCAAGAAATAAACAAACAAACAAAATCTACTGCAAGTGGAGTTTTTGAGGCTGAAATGGGGAAAAAAATGCCACTGAATTTACTAAGGACTTTGCTATTATTATTGATTAGACATAGCTTACGCTAAGGTACTGTGCTGACAGGTGTCAAGTTAAAACCCTAAGATAGGTAGATAAAAACATTGACATTTTGAATTTAATTTTAAGCGCTTTTTCACATCTCTACTAACCATGCCTTTGATGGAATAATGTGTCGTTTCCACCCCCCCCCCCCCAAGTTAACTGTAAAGTCTCTTTTGTTTGCCAATAACTCGGGCATGTTCAGAAAGCAAGAAAACCTGCTGTTTTTCAAAACTCCTACCCATTGCCTTCACTCCCATATGTTTATTTGCCCTACATCTTGCCTGTAGCTTCCTGTTGTTTGTGCATTCTGGTATGGTTGCTACGTAAACACGTACATGCTACATTTTAGTGCAAGTTGTCACACACGCTTTGTGCACCTCTGGTATCATCAGCTATTGGAAAACATGAAAGCTAGAAAATATTTCTATTGAGACTCAAGAAATCATGTAAGGTATTTCTGCATAAGCAACCCAAAGCCCCAGCATTTTGTTTTATTGAGTTGCCCCTTTCAGTTCCTATTGAACTTCAGTTCTAGAATGAGCATTTATACCAAGTAAATAACACATCAGAACAAACCACTATTTTCCTATAGCAGCCTGCTTTGTTTGCTTTTTCCTTTTCTGTCACTAGATTTTATGTATCATTGTGCCTCCCACTAACAAATTATGTTTCAGGAATGGGGGTGCTTTTTTCTGTTAAATGAAAAGCCTTCCTGTTTGTTTTCAATTTTAATGTGAGCCAAAGTGAAGAATAAGGCTGGTATTTTTAAGGATGCCAAAAGATTAGCTTTGGCCAATGGATGGGGCACTTGGCCAAAAGACATGAATCGTGCTCCTGCTACTGCTGCTGTACAATTTTGCGTAAGTCTTTCTCCTCCTGCTTATTTAAACTGTAAACTTTCCATGGTGCAGGGCTGTGTCTTGCTATATACCTCTAAAGAACATAGCACCAGTTATGGCTGGGACATGTATGTGTCCTGCTTTCAAGGCTGATTGCAACATTCCCAGTGTTATTTACCATATTTATTTGCAAAGAGGGGGTAGGAGAGTGACACAGATATAGAAATAGCAGCTCCTGATCCATGTCACTGGAGGGTTTGGTCCTGAGTGATCTAGTGCCAAGCACAGCCTTCCTGCTGCTATTCCATCATGAAAAGCAGATTCCTTACTTAAGACATGCACTTCAATTTTGGATGGCTAATTTCCAGGGGGAAGTGCATGTGGTATGTGAATAGCTATGGTATAAAAACTGATGGCTCTTATTAAAATATATATAAATTCACTTTAAGCCATGGGGATGCCTTCATCTGTGTATTAGTTTCCTCCTTCACTCTAACATAGCCTCAGAACAAAAACTATATCAAGTAACACTTTTTCCTGAATCCTATGCCTACAGTATTTTCAATCATTACCCCCATAACCCTCCTCCACTTGGCTTCCCAAACAGCTGTTTCTTGTTCTCCCAACATCCTGTGCACTGTTCCAAAAGAGGGTGTCTCACTGGACTGAACTTGTCAATAATCAGTTCGGTTTAGAAGCACTTTCTTCTAGGGACCAGCCTGTTAACAAAATATTTAGATTTACCTCTGTCAAAATCTCTAGTTGTAATTTCAGGAGTAGCTGTTACCTTTCTTGTCACTTTCTTGAACTTCGGGACACTTTTACCACATATGGAAGTGCGTTTCCCTCTTCTCCAGTAATCAGCTGAATAACCTGGACATGGTTCCAATTAGTGGTCCCTGATCAGGGAATTTATGGTTCTACATTTCCATTAACCCACTAAAAGCTTGTTAATCTGCTGGATCATTTATTCAATCCCAAAACAGCTTGGAGAAGAATTGTCTCACAGTGTTTGTTTATCTTGCCATGGTTGTTGGTTGTTTCAGAGTTTATGGAGAAATCCACAGAGGAAAAGTGCCTAACAGAAATACCAGCATTAATGAAATACCTAGGTATTTAAAGGTTTGGGGGTTTTTTTGTTTTTTTTTTACCAGTGCACAAAGGACTTCTTTGCAACTTGTCTTAATAAAAATATAACTGACAGGCATGAGAAGCAGATAGTGAATCTGAATGGGTGAGCACAAAAGCCCTTCTCAGATGGCAAATATTTTATGGTTTGATATGTTATGACTCAAGCAGCCATACAGCTTGAGTCACTTATCATCATTATTTATCATCATTAGGGTCCAGAGGAGAGCCACGTGCATGGTCAAGGGGCAGCGGGGCAGGCCCTATGAAGAGAGGATAAAGGGCCTGAACCTATTCAGCCTCCACAAGAGAAGCCTGAAGGGGATCTGGTGGCCATTTACAAACTCACCAGGGGGGACCAGCGGGAATTAGGGGAGGCTCTGTTCCCTTGAGAACCACCCGGGGTTACTAGGAATAATAGCCACAAATTGTTAGAGAGAAGGTTCAGGCTGGACATCAGGAGACATTACTTGACAGTTAGGGCTGCCAGGCTCTGGAATGGGCTCCCAAGTGAGGTGTTACTCTCTCCTACCTTGGGGATCTTCAGGAGGAGGCTGAACAGATATTTGGCTGGGGTGATATGACTCCGGCACCTGTTCTGCCCGGGGCAGGGGGGCGGACCTGATGATCTGTTTAGGTCCCTTCTGACCCTAAGCACTATGATACTATGATTATTAATATTACTACTACTACTAGCACTGCATTTCTAGCTTCTAGCAGAGCAAGTGGATTAGAATTCATGAAGCTTTGGAAAAGAATATTTGTTAGAAAGAATAATAGATTCATAATGGGGGAGATGGTGGCACGAGGCAAAGTTGTTGGGAGTTGCGTCATTAGGGTAATGATGAGCACTGCACATCTTTAAAACTGCATTTTTAGATTCATGTATGAAGGATAATTCTCTTTTTTTTCCCTTTCAGTTGGAAATGGTTTGTTCTGTAGTCTATTAATTGATGCAGTTTGATAAAACTTGCCACATATTGAGATATAAACCTGTCTACTAAGTCATTTCAAGTTAACATGCTGTGAAGGCAAAGAAAAGAAGGTGAAGAAATAGCTGAGCAGATGCTGCTACTTCACTGGCAGTCAGTTCAGTCAGGTGACATTCACCCACAGCCAGTGACAAAGCATAGTAAGATAAATCCATTCCTTTGGTCTTAACTTCTGGAGTAGCCAAGTGAATTAGTTACCCTTGTTCTGACCTCTGATGAGTAAAAGGGCCAGAGAAGTTGAAAAGGGATCTCTAAGATCTGTATCTGACTGTGGGTATATACCCCCAAAGCAGAAACTATCAACTGAGGACTGCCCTTATTAGGGTGGTGAAGAGACTATTGTGCAGGAAGATATCAGAGACAGGATATAAGGCTCTCCAGGGACTCTGGGCAGAGCTAAGCATACAGGTAAGGGTGATGGAGTCTCCCAGGATTGTGTGTGCTATGTCATCGGCCTCTCCTTGGATCAGGTAAGCACAGTTTATTTAAGGCCACTTCAGTTTCCATGGCAGCATAGACTCTCACCCACTGATTTTTCAAGGAGATTTGGGCTCCTTAGTTAAGGGCCTTGTTACGCAGTAATTTTGGGCAGTTCCTGGAGGTCATCACCCCTGAATTGTTTTAGCATTAACATCTTCAAGTAGATTTAAGCACTCATTATGTAGCCCAGAGTTGCACCACTCCAGGGCAGGATTATCTCTTATCTGTACTACCAAGCTCCTTTTCCATTAATGTGTGGCCATTCCCCAGAGATGTACTGCTCAAGTTGAAGTCCTCCAGTATCCCAGAATGCAGTGGCCCCTTTCCCACCACCCTGTTCTTTGCAGACAAATTTTCTGCCCCCTGAACTCTACCCACACTGGACCCTGTCAGGTGGGTATTTAATTGGAGCTGTGGTGAGGTGCTGGACCGCATTGTGATATGAGGAGAGGAGAGGAGGACCATTGCAACTATAGTGAAAGGAACTAAAAGAAACTGGCAGAATCAGGCCATTTATGAGGGGATTGTGACATAGATGGTGGCATGGGGACGTCAGTGGGACTTGCTTCAGGCCAGGACCAGGATAAAGTCCCTGAAATCCTTCTATGTGAGGGGCAGAACAGGACCCTGATCCTCTTCCACAAAGGGCTTGCAGACATCCTTGAGAGGGATCACACTGTGGCTTCTCAGTCAGTCCAGTGCTCACCTGCCAGAGGGCCCCCACTCTGACCATTGCACACAGTTTTTTGGCAGGGCTATTGTTGCTGCACCTGCCTGGGGAACTGATTGGCTCCCCCCACCTTCATCTGCTGCTCCTCCTCCTGTCCCTGATGCAATGCTTTGGGCATCAGAAAGGGAGGGGAAGTGGCCATGAGTGGCGGAGTGCAGGGGAGGGAAGCTGGGGAAGTCCTGGCAAGTGGGTGCAGGGGGAAGCAGTGGAAGCGGCAGCTCCTCAGGGTGCTCCTGGTCAGTGACAGGCAGAGCCCCCAACGGATGTGTGACTCCTTGCCAAGTCCTGGGAGCCATGTGGCAGCAGGGAGCAGTGCCGATGTGGCCCAGCTCCATTGCGTGGGGTTCCTCATGGCTCCCAGCTGATTCCTGAGAGTCACATGTGGCAGCAGGGAATTGCTCCCTGCCATCACATGTAGGTCCTCGGACTCAGCTGGAAGCCATGCACAATGGAGCTGGCTGGCTTGGCCTCATTCCCTGCTGCCACATGTGGCTCCCAGGATTCAGCTGGGAGCCACACTCTGCTCAGGGGGTTTTCCTGCCATGGGCCATGAGTGGCCTGAGGGGCTGCCACCTGATGCTGCCACTACTGCTGCTGTCACGGTGGTGGTGGTTGTGCTCCATGAGCTGGAACAAGCCCTGCTCCTGCTGGGGAGGCTGCAGTGCATGGAGGGGTGGCAGGTGGAGAGGGCAGGAGATGCCTGAGCCCCTCAGTCTGTGCCAAGTGGAAGAAGTGATGGTTGAAGCCAGCTGGCCATCCAGCTCCATCACGTGGGACTCCTTGTGACTCCTGGGGAAGCGGTGGTGAGCAGAGGTGGGGAGTGGTGAGCTGGGGAAGTGGCAGCAAATGGGGTTATAGCTGCAGCTTCTGGCTTCTTTCCATCCATTCCACCTGCCCAGCATGATTAGCAGCCTCCTGCAACATGAGCTGACAAGTGTTTGCCTCAGTTTCTCCTCCAGCTCAAGGTCCCAAATGCGCCTCATAGGTTTCCTACACATTCCCCTCCAGCCTGCATGTGTAACTCGGTAGGGTGGGGAAGAAGGGAGGATATGAGCTAATAATTGAGTGCCTATGGTAGATTGCCTGACAGGCTGGCTTCTTTCCCGGCGGACACATCCTGTGTATTCACCCTCCCTCCCTCCACTCCCATAACAGTGTAGTGGGAAGTGGTTGCTATGGAGCATGAACTGCAAGCACAATGCCAGCAATTCACAAATCTTCCACCATATTTCTGGGGAGACAGCCCTTCCCCAAACCCAGGGTAGGAATACACCAGTGAGCACACTGGCTACTGCCCCCTGCCCATACCAGAGAGGGCTAACCCTCAAAGCCCCATTTCCTCCCCCCCATATTGATCCCCGGAAACCTCATTCCCTGCCACCCCACACCCCTTAATCACCCAAAACAGGAAACATCATGCCAAACTACTGAAATGAAAGGCATTTCTTGAAAGCAAAAGTTTCAATGCTCAGTTCAGTTAGTCTTCCTACCCCTCTCGCAGAGCAGCATAGTCCTGCAAATAGTAGTTGGCCAGGGCCTCCCTGATAAAAGTGACCTCATGATAGGCATGCCTGTCTGTGATATTTGACTGGGGCCCACCAGGGCCAGGATGCACATTTGGTTCAGGAGGCTGCTTAGAGGCATCAGCAGTCAGTACCCTGGTGCCTGAAAAGGTTTCTCTCTAGAATTTGCCCACATTATGCAGAATGTAAGCTGTAGCCATGAAGGTGGGAACATTTTGCAGCTGGATCTCCCAGCGAACCCCCATGGACCTCTGGCATGACTTCAGTCACCCAAAGGCACACACAACCACCAGCCAGCTGCTGTCAAATCAGTAGTTAAAGTTCTTTGTCCTGAGGTCCAGTCAATCAGTATGTATGGTTTCATCAGTCCTGAAGAAAGTGGGTAGGCTGGATTCCCTGACAATCAGTGCGGAATGGACAAGCCAGCTACCTCTATGGTGGGACTACAAGGTGAAAATTCTCCCCACTCCATCATCTTTGGGAACAAAGTGTTACTAAATACCTGGGCATCATGGACCCAAGTATATGGGTGAACTGGCCCCAGTGGTCCATGACAGCCTGAAGGATGATGAAAAAGAAGCCTTTCCCACTGATATAATTTGAGGCATGGGGAGGGGGACACAGAATGGGAATGTGGGTCCCATCAATGCCCCCACCCCTCTCCAGCTAGTTTGGGAACCCCAGCTGCACAAAACCAGCACTTACCTCTTCTGAATCCCTAAGCTGGAACATCCAAGGCCCCAGCTGCTGCAGAATTGCCTCACATGCTTCGTGCACAGTGAGCATTGCTGTTGTCTGCCCCACACCAAATTGATTGGCCATGCACTGGAGGCTGCCAGGATTTGTCAGCTTCCAGATTACCACTGCAACTCATCTCTCTATGGACATGGGGCACTGAGTCTCAATGTCCAGGAATGTCCAGGTGCTGGAGTAGGGAGGCAAGCTCAGAGCAAAGGTCCATGAATGTACTACAGGATATTTTGAAATTCTTTTTCCATTGGTCATCATCCCAGGTCCCAAGCACAAGCTGCTCCCACCAGTTTGAGCTCACAGGTAGAGCCCAGTGCCTCAGTGGGATTTGAAACTGAACGTGCAGAGCTGCAGCTTCAAGGAAGTCCTCCTGTGCCTCATGCAACATGGCCAGCAGAACCTCCATAGTAACATCACTGTCCTTGATGGAGCAAGCCACTAGGGCCAGCAGCAGATAATGCCAGTGCTGCTTCTGACTGAGAAGTTTAACCAGTGCAATGATTGCTGTGACTGCAAACCACCATCTTAACTATCAAAAGCTGGCTGGAACAGTCAGCTTGGTCAGGGAAATTATGATTATACTAGACTTGTGCCTGGCCAGGAGGTTTGAATTTCCAGCCATTGGCAGTTGACCAGTTTTGGTCCCCACCTCTCAACTAGCCAGCCCACCCAAGCAAAAGATAGCCCACATGGAGAGCCTGGTGTTACGGTCTCCTGGAAGCTCAAGTACGGTCCCTTCTTGAGCTTTGAATTGGGCTTGGCAGGGAAGACATGGAACAGCAAAGCAAGGCTTTGAAGGCATCTTTTGATCTTTATCCCAGAGGCCCCTATCACACTGTACTGTATATTAAACTCCATTAAAAGCCATAGCACCATTTTCTAACTGTGTTAATTTTCTTATAGGAAAGAGTGCAAGGGGCATTTACATTTACATTTACATTTCCACCCCCTGGCCCATCCTGGCAAGTTATTAGTGCCTGCCCACCAACCCCTGCTGCCTGCCAGCCCCTGGGAGCAGGGAAGAGCCCTGACCGGTGCCAGGCAGGCAGCCAGCCTTGTAAGGTTTAAAAGATCTGTGGTTAAAAGTGGTTAATCAGAATTTTATCACATCTGCTGAGCCAGCTGCTGGCCCAGGATTAGGGCACCAACCAGTCAAGGTGTGCTGGCTAAAGAGCTGGCAGGGGGAGTTGGAGGAACAGGGCAGGGGGTTGAATGGGGCATTCCCATCCTGGGAAGGTCAATGGAACAGTAGGGACTCCAGCCTCAGCTTCTCCCCCCTCCCCCCCCCCCGCCTGCCACTCCATTTCCCACACTAGCAGCCCCCTGCCAAAGCAGCCAGTGGAGCGGGTGTGGGGAGTACATATCCCCAGCAGTCCCAGGCCCATCCCGGTGTGTGGTCATTGCCTGACTGCCTCTGAGCCCAGGGGAGTTGGGGAGAGCCTAAGGTTGGGTCTTTTCTCCCCAAGCCACCTGGTCTAGGAAGGGCTGGCAGGGGCACCTATTCCCACCAGGACTGAGGGAGCAGGGGAGAACAATGTCCAGCCCCAGACCCAGGTTTGGCAAGACCCCGTGCTCTGAGCCAGAAGGTAGCTTTGTTAGCGTCAATGACCTGCAGTTACCAGTGGTTAACTGAAATTTTCCCATGCTTTTCGATGTGGCCTGAAGGCTGGCTGGTCAGGTCATAGGGCTTGGACCAGTCCAGGAGTGGGGGTCATGAGAGAATGGGGAGAACAAGGCTGGGGGCTGGATTAGGCACTCAAACACTCACAAATGCTTAGTGGAGCAGCCCAAGGACTGGAGCATCAACTTCTCTATTTCCCCCAGCCTCCAGCCCACCAATCCAGGAATGGCAGCTCAGGGCACCTTTCACCACCAGTGCTGAGCCTGTCTGGGCAGGCAACCACTGCTGATCCCCATGTCCTCCCCCTTCCCCCGGCAAACCGTAGGGAGAGGAGGACAGCATGGCCAGCCCCAGATGGGTTCTGGCAAACCCTGTGCTCTAGGTGGGGGGGGGGGGGAGGGAAAGGTTGGGGGCCTGATCGGGTCCTCATGAGCTGGGTCTTCCATTCTGGGGCAGGGAAAGGGGTAGTAACTCCCCCAGAAATTCTTTCCATTGCTGCTCCCAGCTGCCACCCTCCCTTGGAAACATGACCAGAACCTCAGACACCCCAATCCTAATTAATCAAAACATGAGACTATTAATTTACTTCTTTATTTCTTTTAAATTTTTTTTCTTACTATTATTAATTTTATCCTTAACAGTGGCTGACTTTCTTCATTTCATCACCCTTCCTCCACCCCTATTTCCTCTCCACCTTCTATTAACTCTCCACTTCGCAGTCACATATTCCTATGTTCCTCCCACTTCCCTTTTCAACCTCTCTCCCACACCCTCACCCATAGAGCAGCGATAGAAGCCTTCCTGGCTCACCAGCTCTCTAGTGGCAACTCACAACTATGGTTCCTAGTTCTGCCCCTGCTCACCAGGCCTCCAGTGGCAAGTCACAACTGTGCAGGTGAGGGGGCAGTCAGAGAAAATTTCTAGACTAAGGGTGTGACTGCTCCAGCTCCAAGCTAGCACTAAGGCAATCAACATTTGTGCAGCTTACAGCATAAGGTGTAACAAAGCCCTAACTGAGTCATTTCACAAATAGGAGTTAGGCTTCTGAGCTACTTAGGCACATTTGAAAATGTTTCCCATTATATCTCATTTGCAGTGAGTTGAGGTCTCAGTCCCCTTGTGCTAGACACTATGAAAAGGAAAAGCAAATAGGATGGTTCCACAGAACCATCTGGGCCCTTAAAAAATATCAGCACGGGGCATGGATAGATGGTCATTTTAAGAAAAGTGTTAAGGGGGAAATTATATTGCTCTAGAAATGAGCAATCTCTCTTAAATTTCTTTCAAATGTTATTTGCATCCTGAAGAGGGCAGGAGTGTATAGTGGACAGGCCTGTAGCTTGGGAGCTGTCTTCTTCACTACCACCAATCTCCTGTATGACTTTAGGAAGGCCACTGTGTTTCCACTTTTCCTCCAACCCTTCTTTTGCCTTGCCTATTTATATTGCAGTGTCTCTGGGACAGGGACTTTTTTGGACTATGACCATGTCTGTAGCACAGCTCTGGTCCACACTAGGAAGTACTGCAGTGAAGCACACCACACGCACTTCTATGTGTCTGTACAATGCTAAGCACTGTAAGGTTCCTGGTTTGGATGGGGCCCCAAGGCATCATTGGAATTAAAAATAATAGTAAATAATCAGGTTGTCATTGCAACTTTAAGTGTTATCTGTGCTGCTGTACTGGGCTCAAGAACTCCTGCACCCATCTATAGGAAACAATAACAAAGAAAAACTTACTGCAGCAATAACAGATCTTTTCTAGCAGTGAACAGCAATCAATTTGTTATCATAGTTACAAACATTTGATGGCTGTAATAACCACACTGGAGGAATTGACTGCACTAATAATGTTTCATTTTTCTGCTCCATTTTTCAAAAACTATAGAAAATGAGAAAACTAGTTACTAAAAAGTGCACAGGGCAAAAATCAGCTGGTTGGTTTAAAGAACTGACTCCCATGGTCATATAAATGTGAGATAAAATACTTGCTAGTAGTTCATCCCAGAAGTGGCAAGACCAGTGCAATTTCATCCCCTCCTTTTCTTCTCCTGTCCCTTCAGCCTTCCTGTTCTTCACTGCAGTTGACTAGATGATGGGATTCTTATGGTAGGTTGGTTAGGATTGTGGCATCATAGTTCATGGTTAACTGGCTGGGATTATGACATCAGAGTTAACTCAGCCAACCAGCATGTCTCTTATCAGGTCAAATGTTGGGCAGAGACACAAAGCAGGAGATGGCTCACTAGCCAGTTCTTCTCTTTATATTGGATCAAATGAGGAGGTGATTTATGACCCATTTTCCCTCATTGTATAACTTGAGCATGTATTCTTATATAGTTGGCAGAAATCATAAGCCCCAGCAAATGCTCCTGGGCTGGGAAGTTGACAGGAACATCTTTCATTCTGAATAGCTGGAGAATACATAAAGGGGCAAATAAATCCAGTTGCTTTCTTCAAGATGGACTTGACAAAAATAAATATTCCATTCATGGCACGTTGGCACACATTGCCATTCTGAAATAGCTTGAATTTTGGCCATGGAACACCAAACAGAGCCAAGGCAATGGGAAGACTCTTAGTGCCATTAGTCAGCTTTAATTAAGGTCAGTAGACGTATGTGGAGAGGAAAAGAAACATAAGCACAATATTACTGGCTTTTTTCACCTTGGATCTGGCTACTCAAAGAGTTAAAGAATGTAGAGGACCAAGTCATGCTTGTATGATATGGTGATTACCTGAGTTATAACTTGTGTCTCTGTTCAGCCAACAGTGAGATGATGTCTGGGTGACAACAAGGTACAGCAGGTTGGATAAATATTAAAGGGGATACTGAGAAAAGCACTCATTTCTGGAGGTATGTAGATCTTTAATGCCCATGTAAAACAACCCGCTATTCACATTAGACCAGTAAAGTAGTACTTTTTAATTGACATTTCAATGTGTTCAAAACATCATTAATATGAAATGACAGATATGTTATTACTAAATAATACTTCTGTTTTTAATCAACATTTTGAAATAAACCATTTTATTATCCCTTAAAATGTCACCATTTCTCATTCCAATAGTTTCAGATAGAAATTTTCCAGGACTTTTTCTTCTAAGCTATTTGTTATTTTGAACTTTGGTCTTATTTCAGAACAAACAAGTGAGATGGAAATTCTTTTACTAAGATGGAAATTCTTCTTCCCAAACTGTTCTGGTTATCACACTCTTTAGCAAATAGATTCTTAGTTAATATTAATAAAATTTTACTTACAGTATGAAATGTATTCAATTAAAAGAACAGTTTTTTGTGACAGCTGAGGAACTTCTCAGCTAGCAATAAATTCAGCTGGAGGGACATATTCCTGAACCAGTGATTGACAGGTGTGTGATCTGTTCCCAAAGCTGTTGACATTCTGTGGGTCCACTTTTAAAGGACCATTGAAGAAAGGATTATTTTTTTTCATGTAAGCACATATAAATGTTCCCATCTTCTTAAAAAAAAAAGTAAGAAATGCCTGCCAGATCTTATTGTTCAAGCTCATCTTTTTTATGGATGAATGACAGTGGGCATATCTGCACACGACACTGTGTCACCATAGCAATGAGCTACAGCAATGTAGCTCATCGCTATGGCGATATAGCATCAGCAGGCACAAACCATAACACTGATGCTACTGTGCAGTAGGGTCAGAAATGACCCAGCAGTTCTGGGACTGTGCAGTACCAGTGCAGTACTTGCTAAAGCAAGTACTAAATGACTGCACAGTAACAACTGCACAGTCTGGCATACATGTACCCAAACTCAGTAAGTAGAATCACACTAATGCTGAGAAGAAAATGAAAATGATGTGTTGATAGATGATGAATTGTTTTCTCACAAATTAGAAGGGTGCTCTAGGAAAATCAAATACTGAAACAAAACTAGAAAACACATACATTATAAGTAAAGGCCATGATAGCAGAATTAGCCTTTCTACTTACACTTGTCATCACTGTTCCCCTGATGAGCAATAAAGAAACTCATATCCAATCTCTCAGGGTCTATATTCACCACAGTCTCATGGAGGGTATTATTATGACAATAAACAATGTGCTGTGAATACTTATAGGCATCACTGTTGTTTCTCATATTTGTTTATATTCCACTTGAGCACAGATTTCGGTGAATTTAAAACATTATTTACTTTCCAAACATTCATGTTCTTGTGATTGCAAGTTGACAAAACTTGACAACTCAGATTGCAGTGCTTGAATATGTGTGTGTGAAGCTGAAGAAGTTTAGTGGGAGCAAGGTGGGCAGAAAAAAATATTTTTTTAAATTCTAGATGCTTCTAGAGACATCTGTGATGTACAGCAATGAGTAACCAGACAGAACAGGGAAGGTCTTTATGCCTAGGATTTGCTCAGAACTGAATTAACTCTGCTTCCACTCATTTGGCAGAAGGGCCAATGTGACTGGAGTTAAGTCTACACTGACTCATGCTGAAAATCTCACCCCTAAAATTTAGCAGTAGCCCAAACTGATCTGTTGGTTTCTCCATTCTTTTAGATTTAGTGATGAGACTCTCATTGCTGTTAGTGGGCACTTTTACACATGCTTCGCGATGGCAGAGGAAAGTGTGTGTGTGTGTGTGTGTGTGTTTTGGGGGGAGGGGAGGGGAGGGGGGAGGCAGTGCTTTTAATTAGAACAGCTCTTGCTCTAATTAAAGTGCTGCTGAGTTTCTTGTATCAGCGTCCCCACATTTAAAAATGGTGAAGAGGGCACTTGAGCTAAAGCTTGTTCAATGAGCTTTAGTTCAATCACCCCTGCCACCATTTTTAAGCATGGAGACACTGATACATAAAACACAGGAGGCTCATCTAATCAAGTCTGCTCCAATGTGCTGAAATTCCTGCACATTGGAGCGCCCTCCACACTCGTGTATAGTGTGAACAGAATTAAGCCAACTCTGAGCAATTGTGCTTGTGCTATTAGAAAGCTTTTACTCACCATGAGGTGAACTTTTTTGCTGTAAATAGGAAAATAAATGTGAAGAATATTCAGTCCTTCAAAGAGTCATGGACCAATCCAACTGTGCCTCTAGGGCAGAAATCAGTATGAAGTGCAAAATCAAAATCTCCTGTATGATTCCCTGGACCCTGTTTCAATTAATTTATAGAGTCTAGCACTTTATATCATGTAGGAAATGAATTGCCTCATTACTGGTGTGAAACTGTAGCAAAACCCCCAGTTTTTCTCTTCTTCTTTTTTTTTTTACTTAAAAATACATCCCTTCCCTTCTCCAACCATTTCTGACTTTCTCTTTGTCCTCTCTATTTATTATAAGTAGTTGTGATAAGTCATAGTTAAGAACATAGGATAAGCTCTCCATTACTGTAAGAAGCTCCTTTTATATTGTCCATGTATCATTGTAAATAGTGCCCTGTTATTTTAGTATTGATTTTATTGGTTTATATTGTATTCCTATTATGTTTGTATTGATTTTTTTTTCTGTTGTATATTGATATTGTATGATTTAGGCCTGTTTCTGTGAGTTATCCAAAGTAATGTCAAGTCTCCATCTTGTCTTGTCAAGTCTCCATTTTGTGTCCCCTCTCCGGACATACCCTATTGTAATTGTGTTGTAACTGTGACTCATACCTACCCCTCCCATGTAAATTGGTTCCCAGGTTAATGAAAGTGAATGAGACTGCTTGAGATATAATGGTAGCAGGCCTAAAAATAGCTCCTATTAAATGACCAGACCATCAACCTAACTACCCTACCATTGCCTTGCATTGACTCTCCTTGAAACCACAGACTTACTCCCAGAACCAGAGACAAAATCCAATATTTGAAAAATAAAGACCCTCCAAGAAACCAGCAACATGGAAACAAAGAACAGAATAGAAACCAGCATCTCCACCATTGGATCCCACCGGACAATGAGGATACCTGGAACTGTACGTCTTCATCTGAGCAGGACTGGCCTTTGCTTGGGCATGTCGTCCCCATTGGAGTCGCAGGTAGCCCACCGCTATAAAAGGGGTGGTAGAGTATGATCTCCTTGGGATGCCCTCTCCATCCAGATCAGCACTACACCATGCCACCTATCCACCCAGAGGCCCTGCTGGCAACCCCACTTTGGACAACACCTCACTGGAGAAGACCCTGACTGCCGTCAATGATTGACTTACCACCTGGATAGGTAGCTATCACCCGCATCTTCCCTCCAAACAAGGGACCTGAGCTATGTCTCTATACCCCTTGACTTCAGTTTCTCTACTAAGCCGTTTCTCCCCTGCTACCATTGCGTGAGCGTAAGCTTGTGTGCAGGAACCAATAATTTGTAATCTTAATTACAAATCTTAATATTGTGTTACCCATTTCTGTCTAATAAAACTTATTCGGTACCCCGAGTTCGGTTTTGTTGTACTGTAGTCCCGGCCCTGCTCCAATTTCTGCTCCCTGCCCCTCTGATTTTCGTCCCATCTCTTTCTTTCTCTGACCTCCGTCCCAGCTCTCTCTTTCCAGTTTTTACTGTTTGTCCTGGGAATCAGAAAGCACAAACATCATCAGTATGACAGTATGACAGGATCTAACCAAGGGGTGGGATAGAAAACAACTTGTGTTAATTAAATGACAGTTACTCTGTGATAAACAGTAACTTTTACTGCAATGACATGTCCCCCTCACTGGTTTTCCAGTCATTAAATAAATCCTCCAAGCATCTTTCATTTCTTTTCATTGCAAACTTGGAGAGTCACATCCCTCTGCTGGTTAAATCATAGACTTCTAATGATGTAGTTGAATTTTTTTGCCCATCCTCCCTTTGCTTCCCTTCTCTCCTCACCCCCCCACCCCCACCCTAACCTCCCAAATAGCCCAACCCCAGAAGCTTTTACATACACTGTAATGACACTGTTTGTTTGGTCACTAGCAATAAGTGTTCTTGTCCCTCATTTAAGAGCCTCTGATGCATTTCCAAAAAAGACTGTGCTTAGCCTATTTTTGAGAAGTCAGAATTGCAGTTGCCTCTAAGTCTTTGCTTGCAAAGCTCAGATTTATTTTGATGCTGCAACACATATTCACAACTGTAATGAATAGGTCTCCTTTTGCTTACCTGTTTCATTATGCTGAGTAAATAGTAATATTGTTGTCAGTATTGTGCAGCGCATGGTCAAGAGGATTAGAAGATGGCCGGGTAAATGGACAGACTTTAGACCTCCATCATTGTCACCTTGGGCAAGTCCCTCTGCATCTATCTTGGCTCAGTGGGTGCAGACAGAAGTTACATCTGTTGTGTAATTGGCACCTTGAAAGCACTCTATAGTCATGCCCTAAAAGAAGTGCACAGTTACAGGGTACTTTACTGATCACGCAACAAATTAACTTGCATTATATGAGGGTTCAAATGAAGATGCTTCGAAGTGGAGCAACGTAATTAACTTCTGTCTGCTCAGGCAGCTGGGCTGACCTGGTGCTGTCTGCACAATGGGAGGAAGGGGAGAAGGGAGGGGAGGCAGGTGGATTGGAGCACCCGCCCCTCCCTTCCCCCCCTGAGGTTAGGGCCCCCACTCCAGTGTAGGCTGAGCAAACTCCAGCCCAAGCTCCCTTCCCCCTTCTCCCCCCCTCCCATTATGCAGACAGCATCGGAGCTGGAAGTGAAGGGCAGGGAGTGGAGGGGGGGGGGGAGAAGATTGCTTAGAGAAGCTGCAGACATGGGGCTTCTTG
Source organism: Alligator mississippiensis (assembly GCF_030867095.1). NCBI lineage: Eukaryota > Metazoa > Chordata > Crocodylia > Alligatoridae > Alligator > Alligator mississippiensis. The sequence continues at coordinate 136,525,962 of NC_081825.1, read as the reverse complement.
GCTAGATCAGCTCCAAAGTGGAGCTCAAACTCCCACCCTCCTGAGCCAACAGAGAATGTCTGTTGGCTGGGGGGGGGGGGGGTCAATTAACTCATAGCTCTTTCTGCGAAGCATCATGAGTTAGACTGGGGAGCTGTATGTCTGTCAGCACCCAGTACAGCAGGGGCTTTCTCCCATTATATGTTCTTCAAGGCTAAGAAGCTGCAATCATGATTTGGGTCCCCAATAAAGCAAACAGGGCTGTGGCAACTTACTCCAGCTGCCTGGAGTCCAGTCTAAAGTGTGGGGGAAGGGTTACAAGGTCTTAGCATAAGCTGTATATGTTTCTTTCCTAGACCTGAGGAAGGGAATTTTGTGCCCAAATGTTTGTATTGTATCTCTCCCAACTGTATAGTTTGTCCATTGTAATATATCACCATATTAACCTTTCTTCTCTTACCACAACAGGCCTGGGGGGCTTCAATAAATTACTCGATAGCTTGTCAGCTTTATTTCCAAATGTTGCCTGTTAATCACCTCCTTATAGAGCTGATATGAAACCCTCTGAGAGCGTTTCCATTGGTTCTGGTAGACTGCACATCCCCTAGGGCATTAGTTGTTTCCTGTGATTGGCCTGAGATTCAGGACCTGTGGCCTATTGTTCTTGTGTTGATATAGCTATTGCTGCGGCACAGCTGAGTCTCATTTTTTTTTTTTTTACTGGAAGGGAAACATCTATTTCCTTTTGTATTTGGTAAATTGTTCATCAGGCTTTATTCTCCATAGCCTCATTCCTTGGGCTTTATCCTTGCTAATATATGGTGTCTGAGTAATACATCACTTCATGTATTGATTCTTATCCCTTTCACAGCACTGTTTCTGCTGGAGTTATGAGGAATTATTTTGCAGTCTCCTACTGCTATGAAGCCGTTGACAAAACAATGTATTTGACATGCCAGGGTCAGGTGACAGTTTTCAGGTTCTTTTTTTTTGTTTTTTTTTTGTTTTTTTTTTAATGAAAATTCAAAATTGTCTTTGCAGCCCTGGCACTTTTTCACATTGTCAAATGTCCAACTGTTCATCACAAACATTTTTATTGGAAACCATTTCAAAACAGTCCTAAGCATGTTATTCCTGTTTGGGCTTCAGTAGTGCCTAGGAGCTACAGTCATACAACAAGACTTGACTGTGTCAGGTGCTGCACAAACACAATATAGGAGGGCCAGTAGCATGAACAGAGCTGGATAAACTGGGCAGCAGCCACAGGCACTAATTTAGAGAGGGTTCCAGAAGAGCAGCCCTCTGGAGCTTCAGGTGCCAGAACAGTGGCCCACGTTTGGATAACTCATGCTGTGGCAACAGCAGCCTGCCCCTCTACAGCAGTCCCTGTGTGAAGAGATAAGTGCTCAGCATCCATTACTCCCACCCATAACACCAAAACTCCTTGTTACGCCTCTGAAGAGTATTGTCCCTGCTTCAAAGAGCTTACAGTAGGGCTTGGCAACCCCCAGCATGTGTGCCAGAGTGTGGCACATGAAGACATTTTTCTTGGCATGTATGCCTCAGGGTGGACAGTGGGGGAGCTACAAGGGGCCTGATCTTTGTTGTATCAGCGCAGCCCCAACCCCTTCCTCACTGTCTGCCCCGAGGTGTGCATGCATCTGCCGTGAGCAATGAACCAGGCTGGGGCTCTTTGGACCCTGGTGCAGTTGCTTGCAGCCTGTCAGCTGCCTCCCACAACCAGGATGTGTTCTGGGAATGCCCCTGCTGCCCTCTATGGAGTCCAGGCTGCTCACAGCAGGTGGCAGGAAGGGTGCAAGCAGCTGCACTGGGGTCTGCAGAGCCCCAGCTTGGCTTGTTGCCAGCAGCAGGTGCATGCGTGCTTTGGGGCAGAAGGCAGGGAAGGGTCCAGGGCTTTGCTGTCACAACAAGGATTGGTCTCCTCACAGCTCCCCCCACCATCTGCCCCATGTATACCAACTTCTTACAAGTCAATTTGTGGATGTTTTTGGCACTCTGCCCAAAAATGTTGCCAACCCCTGGCTTACAGTATATGTACACTTTCAATCTAGCATGTATTCTTCCATTTTGCACATTAATACATTAAGTGCCCAGCAGAATCCAGCTGCAAGCAGGTGAATATCGTCACTGTTTGCATAAAAAATTCTCAGCTTCATTTCTTGGGTGATGCATTATGGGAAACCATTTGTGCAGACCCATGACATTTGGTCTAATTCTCCTGGGTGTTTCTATTTTCTGAGCACTAAGCTAACATGCACAATCTCCTTACATGCAGAGGAGGAATTTTTGCCAGAAATATTTACGAAGTTAAATCAGACCTTACATTTCCTGCTACAAAAATTCACTGTCAAACTCAAGATGCCATTTTTCCTCAGGGGCTGCCTAGTTTGGCAATAGGCCAGCCTTGCAAATTTTTACAGCCCTTAATTTAAGGGTATGTAGTGTTACTGATTTAATCCTCACAACATTGGGCAAATGCATTTTTGGTTTTGTTGTTTTTTCTTTTTCTTCCTAAGGTTCCCAAGGGGTATGAACTGAGGATCTAAGAAATGTTACCTATTACTTCTTCAAAGCTAGGGATGTAATACTTCAGTGTCTTGTTTCATTGTGTCATTGTGAGAATGTGTGCAGTTTACTATTGTTCATATGAACACATGCATGAACTTCAGTCTTCAGCATTAAGATTTCTCTGATCAATGTGATTTTTTCCCCCCTGAAAACCCATTATTTTCCATTTCCTTGTATACTGCAACATGTAATATTCTCTTAGCTTTATAATGGTCTCTGGAATATTGAAAAATGCTATATAAATGATAAGCTTCACAATTATGGTTCGTTTGAACATGGACATTTGTTCAAGCTGTTAGAGATCATTAGATGGATGCTCTACCACTCTTGTCTGTTGAACTGTTATCTGATTTCTAAATAATGATTTTGTGTCATATAACCCAGGGAGGTTTACAACAACTCCTAGACTATATCCCGTAAGTACAAAGTAGTTGCATTATATGTGTTGTTATAAAAATGGAAGGTTGTAACCCTCCATTATATAGTGAATTAATAAAGAGCATGTGATTTTCAATTGGCATGGTGGAATGCCAAGATTAAGATTTGCAAAAAGGCTGTTTTACCCACATTCTGCTCAAATCCAAACCAATGGGAGTTTTATGATCTACTTCAGTGGTTCTCAGATTTCCAGCCTCATGGACTGGACAAGTGGCATGGGGAAGGCCAGATTTTCACATGGGATCAGTCAGCAGGTATGATCCAGGATGCTGATCTGACTATTCAGCTATGTGCTGGTCTGACCCCACATGTCTGGATCCAGCCACAGAGTGACCCTGCACACCAGCCCAACCAGGAACCAGGGTGATGTAGCACACTATGGTATATTATGTGGCTCAGGGCACCCACAGGTCTAGAAGTTTGGTAGTGGGGGAGCAGCAAATTATGAGCTTAAGCTCATTGGCCCCCTGCAAAAATGAGGATTTGCAAACTCACCCTGGGTATATACAATCACAGCAAGCAGCTGTTCAGTACTGCTGAACAAGTCCAGAACTGTTTGCTGAAGCTTCTCTCATCAGCTGTGCAAGACCACATCTGTGCTCCAACTGAGTGAAATGCTGTTCCTTGAAATAAAGCTGCAGCAAGCAGCTGAGAGGTCCCTCCTTAAGTCAGCAACCTGCTGTCCCATATGAAAAATCTGGGTTCTACTGTCAATAGTTATGAGACTTGAAGAGATGGAACAGGGGCAAGACCATTTGCTTGACTATTAGCATGACTCAAGATCCTCCCTGAAGTTCTTGGGTGAGATCTGTTTTCCCACGGAGGCAGCCTGGGGTAGTTAAATACCCTGCTATATAAGTGGGGGTGGCATGACCCTCTAATAAAAGGGAATTGGTGTCAATGGCAAAGGAGAACTTTCAGGAAAGCATCCAAGGCAGGAATGCTGGGAGAAAAGCATATGTAGTGGTTTATGCTTTCTTGTTATGATTAGGTTATCCAGTAAAGCCAAAATCCTAGGGAAGGGTTAAATCTGATCTTGGGAATCAGCTGTTGATTTTCTTTGGAGTGGAGTGGGATTGCTCTCTTTTCATCGGAAGAATAAAATTGTGTTGCCTTATAAATGAACTTTCACTATAAGCCCCAGAGCTGCTTTAGGTCACCATCTGTATAAATCATGTATGGAAGATCTCCAGCATGTCAACTGGGGACCTCCATATTTAAAAACACAAACTCTGACTGCCTGAACTAATCAACCAAACTCATTAGTTTGAAGATGCCCTTAACATGGTTCATCCACTACAGGCTGACAAAGACATGTGGCCAGTGCATTACATCAGGATCTTGATTTCCACCCATGCAGTTGTGTGAATGCAATTTGTTTTTTTAGGCATCTATAAATTGAAAAGTTTGATGTTTGATGAGTTATGCATGCAAATGCTGCTATTGTAAATCTGAAGTCTGGGGTTCCCAAAAAAGAGTGTTTTAAAATGTAAAACTGTTTTTGCAAATTTAGCCCTGATAAAATGATCCCACACATGGAACAGACAGTGAGTTTACCTGTAGGTATCAAACTGTTTGTAAGTTCCAGACTCAATTGCCTTCAACCATTTTTACCTGCTTTCCTACAAACATGGAAATGCTAAAAAAGTTCTTGAATAGCTGTCCTAGCTAGTTTTGTGCTTGAGCCATTTAAGTATTTAGTATACCTGTATTTGCATAAATTATGCTTGTACACTAAGGTGGCATGGTATACTTTCTAATGGACTCCATTTCAGTTCTGTGACAAAAACCAATGTCTTTTCAGGCAATTAAAAGTGGCATGTCCCTGTTTAACAGGAAGAAAAACCCACCATACCTGATCAGATCTATTTGGTCAGAGCCAGGTTTATGTGGAGTATATGATGTCAAAGAAGAACACAAACAGGACTTTATTTCTACCCTCAGCTCTGTGAAGAGGAAGATATGCCAATACTGCTATGTAGGCATGCCCCCAGGCCCACTCTCTACCACAGTCATTGACCCATCTATATTTCATTCACTCTAATTGTCCCAGAGGCAGTCCAGCCTAAGGTCAAGTTTCCTTCTAGCCTGCCTTGGCCAAAGTGGGTGTAATGCTAAGGAAAAGGGAAGTGCAAGAGGTCCATTGCTAGCTCTTCACCCCACTTTCTACCTGTACTGCCTGTAGTGATAGCAAGGCACAGAAGGAGAGCCAAGTAGTGGTGCCTACTTGAAAGACCATTCAGGAATCAAACTGTCCACTACTCATCTCTCCTTCTGTACTTCACATGGGAAAACCAGATAATATAGACAGGGATAAAGAGCCATTATGCCCAGGGTTAGTTAAGGATAAGCCTTACACTCATCCCAAAATGGAGATATAGGCATGCCCTTTCAGTCAGCTACTCTTTTTTGCCCTTTCTCCCTTCATCCTCTTTCTATCTTATCTATTTAGAATGTAAGGTCTTTGGGACAGGGGTCATGGGCCCAGATCCAAATTGACTTTTTAGGTATTTAGCTACCATAGTGGCTAAAATGGAGGCCCCTTATCCAGGATGGATGTCCAAACTGACAACATTAGGAACTTAGGATCCGTATAAAGTGAACAAGGACATGGATGTGTGCCCTAAAGCCAATCCAGAGCACAAGTAATGCTGAGCAGGGAGGTGACTAAAACTAGCCAATAGGTATGAGTGCCTCCTGAATCTGGGGGGACATCCTTAGAAGCTGCTGACGGCGGAGACCCTTTCGGGTGGGGTGTACCTGCCCTACTGACAGTATCAGTGTTGGCTCTCAGCAGGGGTACCGGCCCTGTCGAGGGGGCATGTACACCCCTGTGCACCCCTTACCAGTCACCTATGCTAATAGGAAACACTGAGCATAAAGGTATGTCTGAACCCCTTCTCCTTGGACCTTAAATGTCTCACTCAGGGCTGCAGCATAGGCCTTCCATCATCTCAGCATCCAGAGGGGAGGCACTTTCTTGAACCACAACAATTAATTCATAGCACTACTGAATTCATGGTGTATAGTAGTGCACCCCCCATTCACTACTGGATCCAATTAGTAGTAAAAACAGGGGCAAACTCTTGCATAAGTGCCTAGTGATTAGGACACTCATCCGGGAAGTAGGATATTTGGCTTCTACGCCTTCTGCAGCCTGGGGGGGGGGGGGAGTGGAGGAGACTCAAATATATATCCTCTACTTCTCAGGAGAGTGCCCAGGCCACCAGGTTATAGATTGGGTGGGATTAATGGCACCAACTATCCTTCATGTTAAAGCTGGCCCAGTGTGAGCCCAGGAATATAAGATTCATGGGACAGAAGAAGAACAAACAAGAGGTAGCTTGGTTCTGTAGCCCCATGATAAAGGTACTACCCTAGGAGGAAGAAATCTAGGGTTTGAGTCCCTGCTACCAGGCTTATTTAATTTCTGATTTTTTTAACCTTTGGGTAATGCATAATACAGAGCAGTCTTGGCATTTATTTTCCACACCTGACATTATACTGAAATCTACCTACTCAACATATACTTGTGCCATTTTCTAGGCTACTTGACTTCCTCCATTATAGTTACTATGTCTCACCTCTCCTAAATATTCAGATCAAAATGTATTGCCTCCTCTTCTTATTCCAGACAAGAAATGGGATCACATCTTCCTTACTCTCAAAACTTTTAATTGGTTTCCTCCCTTTTGCATCTTTAATTAGAAAGAATCTCCAGTGTTCTCTAGTATCCTTCAAAGATTTGGTTATGTATTTTTTATGGACTCATCTCTTCCCTTGTTAATAACCTGCTCCATACAAAGGAGGGTCTTGTGGAAAAGGAACATAAATGGGCACTGAGACCCCAGGTTTTTCTTCCTGGCATTGGCCACAGATATTTTAGGTCAAAAGGTGCAGGTGGCTATCCAGGCTAGCACAGTGAAAGGACACCTCTGTCAACAACAGCAGACAAGAGATGATGCAAGAGATGATTTTGATACCCCTGCTTTTCCAACCCAAGCAATGAGGTACTCATTTGCAAATGAGAACAGCTTTAAGCATGAAACCAGAGCCAAACTCAAATCTTTACTCCTGGAGGCATAGCAAGACCCCACAATCTGTCTGCCATTGCACCACTTCTCTCCACAACTGTTAGACTTCTGTCATTCATTTACAATGGCCAAGTACTATAAAATTCTGCAGCAAAAAGGAGTCACAACATTTCAGTCCTTTTCACTTGTTATTTCACTTATGAAATATCAGGCTCCTATCTGGGGGCTATACCTATAAGACAATTCTCCCCAAAACAGACCTTTAAATACCATTTTCAAGCCAACAATAGCAGAAGTGCTCATGACATGGCTCTGTCAGATTTCAGCATTTGAAAATTCTGCTAAATAACTTGTTACACAAGGACATGAAGGAAGGCTCCTATTTGGTCCCCTTTCCCTAGCCCTCCATAGAATACAGTGGATCTTACCTTTACCTGGGTCTCCCTGCTTCAATTTAGAACAGTAGAGCTGTCATTCAGATCCTTTGGATTCCATTACAGTGATCACATTTTCCCTTTGGCTTGCATCTCTTTAAAGGAAATAGACAATTAAATCCTGTTCCTCCATGTCTTCCAGTTACTTGGATACTAACTCACAACAGCCAGAACTTACAGATATACACCCCATGAAAGAATCTAACCCATTTGTTTGTCTTTTCTGTGCAGGAATAAACTGTAATCAGTCATGAAGCCTTCTGTGATACTTTTGGACAAACCAACATTAATTGTATTATATCAATGTTCATACAATGGGGAACAGTGTTATTTATAACAGGCTATTTATTTGGCAGGTGTGCTGGTGCACTATCTCTGGAGCACACGGATATAACAAAGCATGACAAATCTATATTAAGGAGTCTGGAAAAGACTGCACTGCAGTCAACACATTAAGGCACTTCTTTCAGCGGCTCAATATGTGACTTGCACCAAACCTGTTAACCCAGTTTTACTGAAACGGAGAATGGTGCTGATATAGCGTGTGTTTTTCAAACACTGCTTAAACTTCCTCATATGAAACTTCAGCTTCTTTTTTCTAAGGTTTGCCACATGCTGAGTTGCAGCAAAATAATCCTAGAAAAAAAAACCTTGAAATGTCAGATGTTCCACTAGATAAGAAAAAGATAAGAAAAACAAATATTATAGGCATAGCACTGACTTCCATCCATTGAAATGTTTAAGTTTACAGTCCCTTACCAGAAGATTCAACTAGGCAGATAAGATCAATATCAGAACTTTGCTAGCAGTGGCATTGCCAGCCTGCACTGGCTAAGCATAATGAGATTTTTCTAAACTCTTTAGAAGGAATCATAAGCTGAGCACTAAAAGGTTCCTCATCCTGTATTGAGATGAGATAGTTTATTAGAATAAAGAGTGCTGTTTTGAATAAAGATCGTCAATTAGAAAGAAAAAGTAAATACCACTGCATAACTATTAGGGAAAATATGCCTATCTGTTTCCATATATGGCAAGCAAAAAGTGCATATGGAATCGTGTTTTAGAATTTCACATAATCAAAAATCAGTGCAGGGCAAAGCAGCTCCATGTTCTTTTTATTTTCAAAAATACTCATAAGTGTTTGAGCTTTGCTCCCATTGAGGTCAGAGTAAAAAGAAGAATGACGTTGTGGTGTTAGTTCAAACAGTACAGTACTCAAGAGGTATACAAGAGGTATACAAGAGAAAGTGGGAAGAATATTTTCTTCAGGGGCCTGAGAAGTGGCTTTCATGCTGACTGTGAACTGCTTTTACCTCCATTTAGTGGAAAAATTGGAGAGAGACCAGCAGAGGGCAACAAAAATGGTTTATTTGGAAATCTCACATGATTTATGTGGAGAAGCTGAGAGAACTGGGGTTATTTATGTTGGAGGACAGAAGACAGAGGGAATTTAATAGCAGTCTTCAGCTTCCTGAAGGGTGGCTCCAAAGAGGATGGAGCTAGACTGTTCTCAGTGGTGGCAGATGACAGAACAAGGAACAATGGTCTCAAGTTGCAGCAAGGGGATTTTAGGTTTGATATTACGGTGAATTTTCTCACTAGGAGGGTAGTAAAACACATTCTACTACCTAGAGAGGTTGTAGAATCTCCATCCTTGGAGGTTTTCAAGACCCAGCTAGTCAAGGCTTTGGCTGGGATGATATTGTTGGGGCTGGTCCTGCTTTCAGCTGGGGGTTGGACTAGATGACCTCCTGAGGTCCCTTCCAACCCTAATTTTCTGTGATTCTATTGGCTTCCTGCAGCTTGATCTTCCACTGAAGCTGAAGCTATAAAGATCAAGGATTCAGAAATAGCTCTGTGCATCTGTCTGTTAGAACAGCCCTAATGGGGAATCAGGACCAGAACATTCTCATGGAAAGAGATTTCCATTCTTGGAGATAATTACTCCCTTTGGTAGTAGTTTGGGAAAACAACTGGAATATTCACCACCCATCCTTCTGAATCTGTGAGTCTATCAGCTGATATCTCTGTCCCACTGATGAGGGGAGTGTGTATTTAAGGAACTGAAGTCTCACTGTGGGACAGCTTTCTATCTCCTTGCCCCCAGTAGTTCCGCCTTCTTCATTTTCTTTGTGGGTGTTCCAATTTGCCTCTATCCCACTAAGGTTGAGGTCAGATTGAATCCCCACAATGCGCTTCTTTTAATGTATAGGATTTGGGCTCTGACCAGGTGAATCTGGCTCTTTGCTTAGTACTGAAAGATGTTATGGTCTTGGTATGGGGCAACTACTTCACAGTCCTTCAGCCATGAGAAATCACAAGTAGTAGCTGGGTAATCCCTATTAAAGTTTGTGGTGAATATCAGCAAGTGCTTTGTGTTGCTTTGTTTTAATTTTTGTGTTTTCTTTGCTTTAAGAACTCTGTGAGGAAAAAGGCTTGACCCATATTATAGTTTTGGATCTTAGTATACCTTCCTTGACTGATGAGTCTTCCTGCTAGCTTATAAGACTACCTGTAAATAAAACTTATATAATAAACAACTTTTATATCCTCTCCCAGTGCACAATCATTATTGTTGAGGGCATCTTCAGGGTCTCCCATGCCAAGTCATCGCTCAGACTCCTCTGTATGGAAATAGCCCTGCAGCCCGTGAAAGGTCAGTAGAGCTCCATGTAGATGTAGGATTTTCCATGGCCATACTCTCTTCAGGATGGGGAGTCCTTGCTTTCACACCAAAAGCTACCTGAAATTCATTAAATAGAATCCTCTATCTCCTACCTTCTTTTTGCCTTTAGGATAAAATGTTCAAGTGTACCTAAGTGATCCATGGATTTGGGTGGCCAAGACCATATCTTGACTGCAAATCTACCTTGCTTGGTAGTAGCACCCTCAAACAGCACTACTCCTTGGAATGGAAACAACACATCAATTATCATGCTGCCTTAGAGGCACACGATCAGCATTAACTCTCAGCAGTGCTAGTTAATTTACACTCAGCATTGCATGGATAGGTCTATTCTGCTTCCAGTCCAGGTGGTAGCACATGAGAAGAGGTATAGCATGTTTGAGGTTGCTACTGCTGGGCATGGCAAGTTTGTGGTGTAGATACGGCCTACATCACTTGTATGCTTTAGTTTAGGAAATGTGCCTTTGCTGCTTTCCACTCCTAACTGTGACTTTCATGCTTTTTCTTTTTGAGGTACTTTCTCTGCTTGTCTCATGAAAACCCTAAGCCATGACACAAAATGATCATTGCTGCCCTCGCTCTCTTGTTCAGCAATCTGCCTTTTATTTTTCCTTAGCACTATCTGAAGCACTGAATGACTTTGAGATATTGAAAAGTGATATTTTCTTGGCCTCCTGTTTTTTTTCCTAGTGAGGATTCATGCCTGTTGCAGCTCTTTTAGAGCAGTTTGGATTTACTGATGGCTATTTTCTTTTCCTCATACATTGAACAGGGCACTGCAGCTTTAAATTGTGGTATCAGAGGTGACAGTCTGGTCTGATTCAATTTCAAGGGGAATGTAAATAATCCTCTATATCTCAATGGAACAAAAATTATATGGCTATTTTTCACAAGTAGACAGGGGGAAAGCTTGCTTAGTTATCACAGTGAAAAGACGCTTGGGCAAATTCAATGCTGTTCCTCATTATCCAGCCAGGTGTTATTTCATTTAGCAATTTCTGTCTTAGCTCAGCCTTTGATTGTTGCTGTCCTCTGTCAACAGGTTAAATGTAGCATAGACCACAATGAGAGGACTGTGAACTACTAGAAAAAAGACTTATTTCTAAGCATTTTTAGGACCTTATTTTCCACTAGCATATGCAGAATGTTTTATAAGCAAAACAAAGCAATTTTCATCTGGTAGCAGTTTCTTAGTGACTTTTACTTCCTATGTTCTTGTATGAAATGGTTTAGACAGGGATGATCCTGTCATGAGCTCTCTAGCCTACTAACCTCCTGAAGTTCCATCCAGCCCTACTTTTCTGTGATTCTGTCATTCTGTGACTGCAGTTCTTGGAATATTATTGTGAGGTTCCCAGTGCTCAGTGTTTTTGCCCTTAAAGTCCTAACTACTGAATTCATGTGATTATAGGGAAATCTCATATAAAGTTTCAAATAAACTAAGTTTCTAGACCTTGTTGTGACTGTCTTTGGCTGGAAGAAGTGTGAGACAACTCTCAGGAAGTGGACTGCCTCCAAAAAGTTAGAGGTAGGGTGTAGTCCACCCAGTAGCATTGCTAGGGTGAGGTGACTGCAGCAGCTACCCTGGCTGCCAACTCAGGGCAAAGGAGAGGGAAGAAAAAAAAAAAAATGCAACTGCTGCAGCTACATGATCCTGCTGGTGGCACAGCAACAGTCAGAAATCACTGCTGTTCCTGTGTGTCATAGCTGCCCTGGACATCCAGCTGCATTGTTATACCTCTGGGTCCAGCTGGCTAATTAATCACTAATACTTCAAAAGCTGTAGGGGAGGACTTTGGGACCAAAATAATTTGGGCCTACTGTAATGCAAAGGGAGAGATAGCAGTTTAATAAAATTTGATAGTGTAGAAGGTAACCAGAACTCAGAAGGGCAAACTGCTAGAAATAAAGGTATTGAAGTAGGGGAGTGTTGAGGCTAGGTTGGAATGTATCTCTCTCTAAAGGCTAATTTTAGTTTCCTGAAAGGATAAAAGACCTTAATTGTCCCTGTGATGGACAGACTGTATAGAACTTGTAGGGTGTCAGATTGTCTGACCCTACAAGGAACCAGCCTGTGACATTCACGGTTTTAGAAATATTGAAAATGTGAACTGAGTGGCCTATAAAGGCTCAACAGCAAATCAAAAAGAAGAATAAAATATAACTTTATACAAATGGCACAATATTTAAAGTGCTCATGTGAATTACAGTTGGTTGAGGTTGGTAATATTGCCCCTAGGTGCTCTGAATAATGGAGAGCTAGACTCTTGCCCTGATCTGTACACGATCTGGACTGCCAAGTAGTGCCCTGCAGTTTATGGATAATGATAGAACTGGACACATGCAGCTGTAGCTAAGTAGAATTCAGAGCAGCCCTAGGGCCTCTTCTAAAAGTTAGGTGCTACTTGCTGTAACTATGCTATTGGGACCTGGCTGGGAGTAAGTCAGTACTTCATGAGTCAGAGTAGCAAAACGTAAGTATAGAAAATAGCAATCAACAATTTTGCTGCCGACAAATAAAAATTAGCCAGATGGTCCCTTTTAAAGTGCTCTTCAGCCATACGTTTGTGTTTGGTCACATATGTAGAATACTTTTAGGGGTCAGATCTGGTGAAAATTGTCACTTCTGTCTGTGACTTTAGATCCCAAGTTAGGTCCATCTAAGTGTGAACTGTATAGAAGTTCCACCAAGGTTAGATCAGTGTAAAAATGGCCAGTCTGATGTCAGTTAATTTTATATCTGAGGTAGTCTCACTTCAGTCAGGTTGGCCATTTTTAGACTGATCAGTCTTTCCCAAACTTCTTTACAATTGCCAGTACAGCCCCAGGTCTGGGAAAGCCCAGCTGCTGGCCCCAGGTCCAGGGCTGTGCTTTCCCTACCTGCCTCCCACTCCCCACCTCCAGAAGACAATCCCTCCCCCCCTGACAGTCAGCCAGGACATCTAACAGTCCACCAACTGTGCCTCCCCCCACCCCCCACAAGGGGCGCCCAGTGCCAGTTTTATAATTTACTGAAGTCAGGAGCCAAGGAAATAAGTCCTAGTGTGGGGGGAGGGGCTGGGGGTAGGTAGATAGGTTTGTTGGGGGGGGGGCGGAGGTTTGGAGTCAGGGGTTTAGGAATAGCCCCTGGTCCTGGGGGCTCAGGAAAAGAGTCCCCATGCCCCCAAACTCTCCTGTGGGGCCTCCTGATCCTGCCAAACTCTCCAATACCCCAGCAAGCCACCATGAACCCTGTCTGCTCCCCTAACCCCCACTGTGGATCTTGCTTCCCCCCTGATCCTTCCATGGATGCTGTCTGCCCCCACCCATCCCTTGATTTCCCCCCTCCCCACACACAAACCCTGTCTTCCCCCATGGGTATCACCTGCCCCCTCATTCTCCAATCTTCCCTGTAGACTCTTCTAGCCCCCGATTCCCACCCATGGACTCTGCTTACCTCCCGATCCCCCCCCAAGCCCTTCCCCCCCATTTCAGCTTACCTTAGATCAGGTTGCCATTTTTAACTTGATCTAACCTCTTCACAACCTCCCCAAATATCTGTACCCAGCCTCAGTTTGGTACTGGTATTCATCTAGGAAAAAAGGCCATTATCCTGTGGCAATATTCTGTTCTAGTGAGATCTTCTTTTAATTATGCTCGCTGGCTGTATAAACTTAATTGCATTAGGGGGCTGCTAATTATCTGATTAAGAAGTGTCTGGATCTAATGGTTTATTTTAATGAGTTGACTACACATGCATGTGATTGTAGTTGCTGTTACTTCAAACTGGCATTAAAAAAGATGCTGCATCTGAAGGAATTTAATCTTAGAAGTAAAATTTAAATACATAAGTAAACTTATACTTGCCTGTGGTACAGTGGAACTGACCACATAGAGAGGCAATTGTTTACAGCTATATTCACTCAAGTAAGTGTTGTGCTACAGCAAATGGCTTTGCTGTGGAACCACATTAATGAAAGCAGTTGCCAATCCCTGAACCTCTGTGATAATGAGATGCAAATACATTGTGCATAAAATTGGTTGTTAGAACATGATAAAACCTTTACTGGAGTCCCAGGGAAGGAAATAAGTGATGTCAGATGCATTTCACTATGAATATCTTCTTTGTAATGAATAGGGCATATTGCCTTCAGAATAGGAATTGTTTTATCACAAACAGTTGAACCTGCATGTTTAGATGAGGGGTGGGGGAGGGACTGTTTCTGCATTCCATTTCACTTCCCAATAATAAGATGAGATGGCTAGTAGGACCCCAAACAGCTGGATTTAATGAACCTATTGATGGTTCACAATGTTATTGAACTTCCTGACACATGACTAGTGTTCCAGGAGAGTGCACTATGGCAAAAATCAAAGGCTGTATTTAACCTGTCAAACCTTTTCCAAAAGTAAAGACAACTGTGGATTGAGCTCCCAGCCATAGTCCTTCTCATTTCTTTGGGAAGACATATCTTAAATTTCTCAGGTCACCTTTGTAGGTGGTTTTCCCCTATGGAACCAGCTGGTAGGCCCTGGGAAAGCAGTACCTTTAAGGAGGCATGGAGACAATGGAAAAGAACTGAGATGAATATATGTATATCCATTTGTTCATTTACCTAGCTGTATCTGGAGTGTGGCTTACATTTCAAACACATGCATTTCCTTAACATTCTAGCTTGCCTGGCTTGTTTAAGTCTCAGTCCTGGTTACACGATGATCTACCATATGCCTAAAATGCCAATCAGCAGCACAAGAACTCTGGTGGTGGTTAAATCTCCTGCAGCTTGGTGCTCATGTCTGCCCCTTAATGCAGGGAAGCCTGTACCATAACCTCCAGCTGTGATGTGCACTTAGCCTGGTTTAGATCTGTGGTGCTCCTGTTTTGTGGGGTGTTCAAAGTGCCCCTGCAGCTGCTGTTCTCATCAGGGTTTCTGCAAAGTTAGCTGTGCACTGATGCTGTTGTCAGTTCAGCTTTGTTCAGGCTACCAGGATTTTTCCAAACAGGGATCAAAATGGGTAGAGGAGAAAAGCAGCCTCAAATGCGATTTTCACAACATCCTTGTTTCCTGGGAGGGAGTTGTGGGTTTCCTTGCTTAGTTCAATTCAGTGCTGTACAGTGATATCCAAGCCAGCTCAGGTATGAGAAGTCTGCTTCTAAGCAGGAGTGCTTGCATTTCAGGCAGAGTGCTTTGCTAACACAGCTATAGTGATTCCAGAGCCTAAGCTAACAGGGGCATCTGTACTTAGCACTGGTTTGTGTCATGTAGATGCATCCTCTGTTCTTGTCTGTTAAACTTGAATCTCATTCCCCAAACCAGAATCTATTCTCTCTGTGCAGCAATGGTGAGCCATTTAGTTGATGGCATTCATAGCACAGAGTTCTTGTATTCCAAGGACAGTCACTCTAACAATCAGAGAATAGGAGAAAAATCCAACTAAAACAGGACACCATTTGTGGAATTAGTGAATAAGTAACACTAATTTATGCAAATAGTGGTGGACAGGGCTGGTACCTTCTTGGGAGGGGCAGCAGGTCCATTCAATTATGCCTTCTGACTCTGGGGCTTAACATGCATGAAGTTGTGCTGGGAGGGGTCTTAGAGTACTGGAAACTTGTGTTCCATATGTATCCTAGAGCAATCTACTCCCAGGCCAGCTGCTCTCTGGCTTTTCAGGGTTCCATCAAATTCCTATATCCATAAATATTTACAGTCAGACTGGCCACATCTACACGTGCTCTCACCTGCAGAGTACACTCATTAGCTGTGTGTCACCATCTACACATGCAATGCTATCAGGGACAGTATTATCGTATGGTCGGGTAATTAACTGTGATTAAATCCATGTGTAGGCACTGCTCCTGGGAGTAGTTTACTCCAACTCAAACTGCTCCAGAGTTTATTGGTTCAAATTAAATTGCATGTATAGATGCACTCATTGTGACTTCCTATAGATA
Organism: Alligator mississippiensis; assembly: GCF_030867095.1. Taxonomy (NCBI): domain Eukaryota; kingdom Metazoa; phylum Chordata; order Crocodylia; family Alligatoridae; genus Alligator; species Alligator mississippiensis. The sequence goes on along the minus strand of NC_081825.1, from coordinate 136,509,867 downwards.
GAGTGTTGATAAAAATCAACAAGTTTGTGTAACTTCTGGAGTTGAATGTATGAGAATCTCAGGTTTTGCATTAAAGTTTCGAGTCCTTGTAACTGAAAACAAGAGTCAAAATTTGGAGCCACCAAGTACCAAAGGCATACAAAAATAGCTTATTTTCTGAAGAGTTTTAAGGAAGTTTTTCTTAGCTGTGATACACAAAGAAAACTCAATTAGATTGTTAGTATGCTGATACTATTGCCTTTCATGTTGACCACAATTGACTCTGCCTCTTTTTCTATGTATTCTCATTTTCAAACTAGAGTTTGTTGATGCAATAACCTACAAATGGCTTGCCTTTTGGGTCAGCTGAGGACACATCTCTCAGGTCCTTATTCTAAATCTGTAATTTTCAGCAGTTCATGTGAGTACAGATTTTCATTATGAACTGTCCAGAGTAGGTGGAAGTGAAGGCATATAAATCTTTCAAAGGACTTTTAACGTGGCAAACTAAAGTTACAAAATCTATTTACTCTGAGTTGAGCAATGTGAGAGAAGAGAAGATTGCATGTATCTGAAGAAAAACAGTATCTACCCATCATCTTAGATACCCAATGAACTTCAATAGAATTACTCACATACTTCAGCTAAGTACATTAACTGGAGCACTATCAACTGGCAGTGTTTATTTTGCAGAAGAGGCCTGCACTGGAAGCCATTTTAAGAATTGAGCTGCAGACTACTGCTGCTATTCATTCCCCAAATGTTTAGATCAGCGTCTGCATCAAAAGCCCAGAATGTTTCCATCAAAACACAATCATTGTACTTAAAACCATTATGGTAGTTTCTAAGAAGAAACTTCCAGCACGTAATGTGAGAGTGGATTGGAACTAGCCTTTGTTCCATAAGGACAAAGTAAATACAACTGTAGCCCAGGTACTGGGTAAGTACCCAGTAGCCCAGGTAGCCCAGGTACCTGGGTAAGTACTCCCCTCTCCAACTGAAGGGAGAAGTTAGCTGGGCACGTGAGCTGTAGGGTGAAACTGCTGGCTGCATGTAGTTTCCCTTGTTCCACAACAGAGAGCCAAGCCAGGACATGGTATAGACTTAACCATATACAAATTTATTAATACAATCAATCATACCAGAAATACACACACAGATCATAAACTATAGGCAATGTCTATTTAACCTTATACCACCATTCAAGATACAGGTGAATAATGATGTAAGGCCCAACAAGGATTTCAATAAAGATTATACAATATTAACTCTAACATAGCTCCACAAAATATAAGGCACTATCCCACATAATATAAGGTGCATGAACATCAAAAGCAAGGAACTCTTTAGGGAGCCCCAAGGCCCCAGCTATCCTGGAGCAGCGGCTTCACTCCAGTGACAGTGGAAAGATCCCTACTGCCCTTCAGGCCCTCCACAATCCAGCTGGGATAACGCCCCAGAAGAAGCCTCCAAAACCTGGGGGGCCCTTCCCTGTCTGCGCTTCCCCTCCAGTGGTCAGCCTCACCAGCCTGAGGTGAATTTCCCCTCCTCTGTGGGAATCCCCTCCCTGGTAACTCATGACTCTGTGAGAGGAGGGGGTGAATGTCTCCTTGAGCAATTTACCTCCTCTCTCATAGGGGACCCAGCTGCCTTGGGCTCCTTCTGGACTGCGGGTCTGCTTGAGGCCCCATGTACCTTTGCAAGCACCAAGGGCTCTGCCTTTTGCTCAGGGTTGAAGACCTGGGACACTTTATGCAACTCCCTGGGGTCCTGGTATGCTCCTGGACCCGCTGTGTACCGTCTGTGCACTGAGTTACTGGTGTCATGCTGCCAGGGGATTACAGACCTGAGTTACCTCCAGCAGCTCCCAGGGCTTTGGTCTGCTCCCGGGGCCTCTGTACAGCGCTGTCTGCACCAAATGCCCTGCCTCATGTTGGAGGGTTGCAGACCTGAGCTGCCTTGAGTGGCTCCCAGGGTCCTGGTCTGCTCCTGAACCCTCCATGCAACGCTGTCTGCACCAACTGCCTGGAGACCTGAGCTACCACTTGCAGCTCCCAGGGTGTCACTCCATGCACCACTCATGCACCGACTGAACTGAAGACCCGAGCTACCTTGTGCAGCTCCCAGGGTGCACCAAAGCCATGCTTCTCAGCAGCGGGGCTGGGGACATGGCCGCTCGCCACTCCCATCCAACAAAAGTTCTTCGGGATATTTAGAGCAATAGCTCCACTCCGCTGCCCAGTTCTTGCCAGCTCTTCTTTTTGCCTGTCCTCTTCTCCATCCCTTGACACAGCTGCCTGTATGCCAGGCATGCTATTCTTTTATCCCCTCTGGAGGCTCTGCCCTTGGATTGCAAATGGAGCAATGAGGAAGAGGAGGGGGTAGTTCTCAACCAGGTCTGGACTCTTCACCTTGCCCCTGGTAGGGGCAGGACAAGCCTCTCCCCCACCAATACCTGATTGGTGGGAAGTCCTCACCAATCACTTGAAGTCCTTTTTGAGCCAGCAGCTGGGCTGCCATCAACAAGTTTGCCACGCAACTATATGGCGGACAGGAGCATTTAGCTGGTGCAGATGAGGTAATAATATGGCTGTAACACCATTTTCTCTAAGCAGAGTCATAGTGGCCATGTCTACAAGAACAGCAGACTGCACAATTATTACTGCACACAGTCATTTAGTACTTGCATAATGAAGTATTAAATGACTGCACAGTAACTGGTGTTAGTGCGCAGTACTATCCCTGCATGGTTTTTTCAGACATGTTTTTTTTTACAGTAGCAAAGAGCTACTGTGCAGTAGCATCACATCATGGTTGCTACCCACCAACACTACCGTGCAATAGCGTCTTGTGTAAATACACCCACAGATTCAGAAAATTCTGTAGTGAACATTATTTGGGGGGGAAATACCGGCCTTGCACTCATCACTTAATGTAATTTCATTTCAAACTCATTTTCACAGTATATATTTTTAGGCTATCTTGTGGAGTTGGAAGCAGAAAAAAGCAGATACAGATGTATGAAATAGGGCTAGCCGACTTGCCATCAGTTAGATTAATGACACTACATGCGAGTGCAGGGTCTGAATAAATAAAAAGCTATTAAAGTTTCTTCACAGGGTTTTTTTCTCCCCCCAAATGACCTTAGCTCCTGATGAATACATATTTGTTTAAGATATAAGAATTCAATATCCTTGAGATTTACCATACATTTTCAATTACCCAACTAAATACTTGCACAGTGCAACTATCATTGTGAAGCAAAGCAAAATAGTTATCACTTGGATCACTCATAATCATTTATTTTCATTACCTGCATTTGTTTCAGTCCAAAACAGGGTTTTTCATCTTCTTTGCTACAGATGTTCTTCTTCAGTGTGATGCTTTCTAAATAATTCAGCTGTTTCCATGGCAAAACATTTCACCATGGCATGTGCAGAATACTGTAGGTTCAAAAATTAACAGTTTTAAAAGGGATGTCAGGCAAAGAAAAAAAATCTGCTCTTCAATCCATCATAATAAAGCTCTGAAGATTTATTTTTTGAACTGGAAAAAATAGTGTCCACAGAGTAAACAAAATGTTTTATCTGTACAGAAGATGACAAGCTGTGCATATGCAGAATCTGTTTCCTACAGGAGCTGTAGTAACTTTGTGAGGGCATAAAGCAGAAGACCGGGAGTTTGGGGATGTGGTTTCTAATCTCTGACATGGTATAGGTTGTTAAAGTCATTTGGGATTTGTCCACATAGGGAAACAAGTATACTTGTAATGCTATGGTTACTAGTATAAACTCTTGTGTAGACATTCATTCAGATGGTGCCTTTTTCAGCTTATTTTATACTATTTTCAAGTGATATAAAATAAATGGTTGGAAAATGCAAGGGACTCTCCAAAACAAATGTACATACACAAATGGTTGTCAATTTTTTTAGACTCAAGGCACCACTAAAAAAAAATGCCAGCTCTTAGCTTTCACTCTTTTTTTGAGCACAGAAAAATTGTAGAACAGCATTTCTATTTCAAAGAACTCAGAAAAATCACAACAGGTCAAAATGCTTTTAAGGCTATGGGTTCCTATTTGAAATCTCTGGGTTTATCATGTGATTCATGTTTGCACACTTAACAGTGTGAATACTGTGTAGCACCCCACAGCACCCTTGAAAGGATCAAGGCACCCCAGGGTGCCATAGCACCCTAATTGCAAATCACTGCCATATACAGATGTATCTGCAGCACTAAAAGCATGTTGGTGTAGTGGTGCTAGTCATTTACCTCATAGAGATAAGCCCCTTTACCTCTTGTTTTATGCTGAACCAAATGCGATTCCTTACTTCACTGGATACCATGAGCCTTCATCAAAGTCAGTGTTCTGGAGAAGATGTTCAGAGATGTGAAGGATAGTGCCCAACTCCCATTGATTCCCAATACTTGTAGAGGGTCTGATTCCCTTTCGTCCCTTGGAAAAAAAAATCCCTTTCATCTTACAGACTGCTGTGAGCAAAGGGAGAACTGGGCTGCTTCAGGAATAGAACAGGGACTACATGCAACTTGTAGCATATTAGTATAGACATGGCTGGGCTGTATTCAAACCTGCACCTCTTTCCAGGACTGAAAGCTAGCCAAGACCTATGCAGAGCCACCCTAGCTGGAAAGTTAACTCCATTCCACATGAATCTGGTGCAACACAAAAGCTCAAAATTCATGATTGCAACAAAGGTATAATTTATGCTGCTATTTATGTCAATTTGCTTTGTGGTGGGAGACCCTGAACAGTTTGGAGCTGCCCACACTCTCCAGCCACTCCAGGCAGGTACTCTGGGAGCTTGAGAAGCCCAGTCCTGCATGCCCTGGGAATTCCCATGCAGGATCAGGCCCCTCAAGCCAGGGGAGCATTGGCTTGGCTTTTCCCCTGATAGAGATGTACCCTGTGGAATGTCAGGGCATATCTCTAAGTGGAAAGCTGGGATAGCATCAATGAGAGGACAACAGGTAATGTATATTTTGCCTATGAAGCAAATTAGATGAGGTGGGACCCGTCCCAGCATATCTGATCCTCTTCATCTGTTGACCACAGCCTCTCATTTGAACTGGAATAAAGATTCAAATCCCCCAGCTGAATGAAATAATTATTGACTGGCTCTTCAGGAAAGGGACATGGAACTGTTTCTCTTTGCTAAAAATCTTCCACTTTTATCATAATTCAGCCTAGGAGTTTTCCAAACCTATTTACATGGGTTTTCAAAAATCCTTTTTTTTAAAAAGTCCTGTCTAAAATTTGACATTTTGCAAAAAAATGTTACTTTATAAGGATGGTATATCAGGTGCCATTGTTCTCTATTGTAGGCTGGACTCTCTCCTCATTGTGAGTGGGGAAGCCCTGCATCACAGGAGATAAAAATCTGATCAGAAAATCCAGACTAGAAGAAGGTAGAAAAGGGAAGAACATGGATAGCTGATCTACAACTCCCACAATGCATCACAATCACATTCCATATGTGAATCATTTTTCTTGTTAGTCTAGTACAGTAAAAGCTGTGTTTAACCAGCATGAGTGGGGTAAGGGGGTGCTGGGTATCTAAACATCCTGGTTATCTGAGGCAGGGGTTTTCAACCTTTTTGGCAGGTGGCAGTGGCAGTGGTCCCAAGCAAGCTCCCCACCCCCATATCTGGCTGGTCGTCTGGAAATTCCAGTTAATAGAGTACCCCGGATAGTAGAATACCAGTTAACACAGCTTTTACTGTACTTCACTTTCTGGGAGTTCAGTTTTCCACAAAAATAAATTCCATAGAAAGCTTTTGCAAATTCATTTAGGTGAAATCTTGTTTGTTTGGTTTGGTTTTATGTCAAAACAACTTTAATGGAAACTTTTTTGACAAACCTCAGATTTTTTTTATTTTCTAAACAGAACTCTCAGAGCCATGGGATTGGTAATCTGCAGTGACAGATGTGTTATGGCTCTTTTCCTGACGGAGAGAGGGGAAGAAACACAAGGCAAATGAATGCATTACACTTTCCAAAACAACAGTCTAGACAAGTCAGAGCTCAAGCTGAAATGGTGGTGTCCAGGTGAATTCAATCTTACTTAAAGGAAGGACTGGAATTCACCCAGCACTTTTCACAGATTTCTGCACTTCTGAAAATGTGGTCTGTGATATAGGCTCTTAAGTGGGAACTGATAAATGCTAAGCTGATTTGAAAACATGGTTCTCCACTTGCTAGCAGACAGGAGACTTTTGAATTCACTGGAAGATTTCAAGGTATCCTAGGCACAAGTCATTCTTTAATATGAAATGTGAGAGATGAGTAAGTTGTAGTTCAGAAAACCTAAGATTCTTAAAAGGAAGTGACCAACGTCTTATAAACTTACTTGTGAGCATTTAAGTGAGAGATCTGACTTTCAAAATGTCTGAGCATCCATGGGCAACTATAGGCCAATCAGCCTAATTTCTATCTGAGGGAAAATCCTGGAAAAGCTCATTAAAGAATCTATGTGTGATATGTTTGCAGAAGATAAGATTCTGAATGACAGCCAACATGGCTTTTGTCATGGGTAGGTCTTCTTTTATCAGTCTTATCTCGTTCTATGACCAGGTCTCTCACCTCCTGGACATGGGAGACAAGGTAGATGTTATATACCTAGACTTCCAAAAGGCTTTTGATCTAGTATCCCACAATATCCTTGTGGGGAAATTGGAAGATTGTGGGCTCGGCTGCTCGACGGTTCAGTGGGTGAGAAATTGGCTACAGGGTAGGACCCAGAGAGTTCTCATGAGCAGATCTGCATCATCCTAGCAAGAATTGGCCAATGGTGTCCCTCAAGGGTCCATGCTTGGACCAGTGCTTTTCAGCATCTTTATCAATGATTTGGATGGGGGAGTGAAAAGCTCGCTGGCCAAGTTCGCAGATAACACCAAGTTATGGGGCAGTGTGGCCACACCAGAAGATAGGTTGCTGATACAGGCGGACCTAGACAGGCTACAGAGTTGGGCAGATCGGAACCAGATACAGTTTAACACTTCCAAATGTAAGGTGCTCCATCTGGGGGCAAATAACCCTCAACATACATACAGGCTCGGAGATGACGGCTTGACTTGAACCACGGCTGAAAGGGACCTAGGGGTAATGATTGACCACCACATGAACATGAGCCATCAGTGTGATGCGGCGGCCAGCAGGGCAAACAACATGCTGGCATGCATCAATTGATGCATCTCCTGTAAAACTAAGGAAGCGATGCTCCCACTGTACTCAGCACTGGTAAGACTGAGTTGGAGTTGCAGTTGGAGTACTGCATCCAGTTCTGGGCACCACACTTCAATAAGGATGTGGAAAAAATTGAGAGGGTCCAGAAAAGACACACCTGTATGATCAGGGACTTGCAAGGCAAGCCATATGAGGAAAAGCTGAGGGACCTGGGCCTCTTTAGCCTAAAGAAGAGAGGTTGAGAGGGGACATGGTAGCAGCTTAACACTATATTTAGGGAATACATCAAGGGCTCAGTGAACAACTGTTCGCCAGAGCACGCTTAGGGTCTTCCTGCCTAGAGCTTGTGGGGGCTGGACCATATGATTTGCAAGGTCCCTTCCAGCCCCTAATAATCTATGAATCTATAAACTACTAGGCTGTGAGGTACTTACTGCTCGGGGAGAAATTGGTCTCTTTTAAAGAGCCAGAGTGTACACTGCACTGTTTGTGTTACATTATAGTCCAGGGGCTCATATTTTGGTGTTGTTTATGTAATGGTGGACTGGCCTGAGGCTATTGCAGAGGAGGAGGAGGCTTCGTAGGGGGCACACTATGGTGTAGAGCCCCAGTGCCAGGGAGGGCACCAATACAAGGCTGCAGAGAGCCCAGTACCAGGGAGGGCATTGCTAGAGGGTGTGAAGGGAGCCCAGTACTGGGGAGGGTGCTGCTACTGGGCCTAAGGGCCCAGTGATGACAGGAGGCTGAGCAAGACTGTAGCCTCCTCGAAAGAGACAACGTTTAAATACAATCTGCAAGACATGGGGCATAGTAAAGGGGTGGTTTTGGAGCCACGCCTCTAGCCCATAAGGCTTGGGGTGTCCTGTGAGGTACTTGCTTAGAGCGATACCCAGCAAGGGGTCTAAGAATCCACAGGGTTTAGTGGGGTCCACTAGGACTGTGACTGTGCTGCAAATTGAGGGCAGTCTCCCTATCTATTATCTAAACCAACAAGATGTTGCAGGAAAGACTAGAAGGCACCCAAAGGGTGAAGCTGGCACAGTCACAGGGCCCTAGGGACATCACGGCCATCCCTGGGGACCCCCACACAATGATACACAGCAACAACGGCAGCTAGAATTTGCCACTGCCCCTGTCTGTGGCAGCTGTTTTGAGATACTCAGTCACATCATTATGCGTGTGACTAGGATGCAGCCTAGGGTACTGAAGTAACTGGCTAAGATAATTTCAGAGCCATCAGCTATCCTATATACACTTGTGGAAGTCACTGCAACAAGCTCAGGCTTCAGGGGCAGTCATGACAGCCCCTGGTGGTCATGCAACCCTTGCCTGCTCCAGCTCTAGGGTATCTTCCCTTTCGCACTTGGTGCCACACCTTGATATATTTAATTGATTGGAAGGGATCTAATGGATCTTTGAGCAAGCTGTAATTTTCTTGACAGTCAGCAGGTCCCTCCTGGACTCTGCTGGTTTCAACTCTGCTTTCATGATAAACGAGTCCTGTGAACCTGTCCGTGCTCCTCCGGACTATTCACAGCCTTAAGTCTCCCCAACAGTAACATCCATGCCTCATAGGTTTTACTGTATGATCACTCCCTTGGCAGGACCTTGGCCTTTTTGGCCTCCATCCCTTCTCTAGTTGGGCCTTCTAGTCCAGGCCCACTGTGCTGGACCGGGCTTCTAGACTCCAGCTTTTATCTCGACACTTCAGTCCTGGCCCTCCTGGCCCTGTCTCCACCATGCCATGGGCAAGGAGCCTGGTTTTGCTTCCTCTGAGCCCTCTGACCCCTACTTGGCTTCAGCCCATGCTAGGCAACTCTCTTTGTCTAGGCCATAGCTTTTCAGCTCAAACCTGCTTTGTGTTGTGCATTGGCTCAAGACACTCTCAAGCCCTCAGGCACACTTGGGACCTCTGTACCACCCCTAATAGTTCTGAATCCAAACTGCCAGATTAAACTGCAATGAAGGAGCAATCCCATTAGCTATAACCAAGGATTCCCAAACCCACTGGCTGTAACACAATCTAAACCTGCATTAAGCCCAAACAGGAACAGAAGCTAACTGTTGTAATAGCAAGACTTCCCCTTGCCTTGGTTTATATCCTCCCTGGCAGCAAGCCTTCAGTATTTTACTTTCATTCTTAAAAGCAATCTGGGCTCATGATAGAGGTGATATCTTTTATTAGACCAACAAGATTTTTGCAAAAAATAATTCTTTAACTGCAAGCGTTTGGGCACAAACACCCTTCATCAGGCATTGGAGAAAAGATTGTAAAAGTTCTCCTGGGTAGAAATGAAAGTTTGTATTTCATAGGATTTCACAGAGAAGTCAACAGTGTAAAATTGCATCGTTAAAGGATTCCAGGAATCAGCAGTGCCCCTTTCTGTTGTCGGGAGTTCTTCACTTTCTAGCTTGCTGGGTCAAACAGTCACAGTTGGCTCAGGCCTTAGGCTTTTGTGTTGCCTAAGCCCTGCCTCTTCCAGTCCCCTGTGCTCCAGCCCCACAGGGGTTTCTCTTTTGGGCCTGAAGGTTGGTTGCATGAGAGTTTATGACTGCTGCTCCAGCAGCAGCCTTATTGTCCTATTGCCTAGCAGCTCACCTGGTCATAGCCTTTTGTCTTTAGCTGCCTATTCCTCTGCAGTCAGTTCACCCTAGGCAGAGTCATAGATTCATAGATTCATAGATGTTAGGGTCAGAAGGGACCTCAATAGATCATCGAGTCCGACCCCCTGCATAAGCAGGAAAGAGTGCTGGGTCTACATGACCCCAGCTAGACACTCATCTAACCTCCTCTTGAAAACCCCCAGAGTAGGGGAGAGCACCACCTCCCTTGGGAGCCCGTTCCAGACCTTGGCCACTTGAACTGTGAAGAAGTTCTTCCTAATGTCCAATCTAAATCTGTTCTCTGCTAGCTTGTGGCCATTGTTTCTTGTAACCCTCGGGGGCGCCTTGGTGAATAAATACTCACCAATTCCCTTCTGTGCCCCCGTGATGAACTTATAGGCATCCACAAGGTTGCCTCTCAACCTTCTCTTGCGGAGGCTGAAAAGGTCCAGTTTCTCTAGTCTCTCCTTGTAGGGCTTGGTCTGCAGGCCCTTAACCATACGAGTGGCCCTTCTCTGGACCCTCTCCAGGTTATCCGCATCCTTCTTGAAGTGTGGCGCCCAGAATTGCACGCAGTACTCCAACTGCGGTCTGACCAGCGCCCGATAGAGGGGAAGTATCACCTCCTTGGACCTATTCGTCATGCATCTGCTGATGCATAATAAAGTGCCATTAGCTTTTTTGATGGCTTCGTCACACTGCCGACTCATGTTCATCTTGGAGTCCACTAGGACTCCAAGATCCCTTTCCACTTCCGTGCCACCCAGCAGGTCATTCCCTAGGCTGTAGGTGTGCTGGACATTTTTCCTCCCTAGGTGCAGCACTTTGCATTTCTCCTTGTTGAACTGCATCCTGTTGTTTTCTGCCCACTTGTCCAACCTGTCCAGGTCTGCCTGCAGCTGTTCCCTGCCCTCCGGCATGTCCACATCTCCCCATAGCTTTGTGTCATCTGCAAACTTGGACAGAGTACATTTGACTCCCTCGTCCAAGTCACTGATGAAGACATTAAAGAGTATCGGTCCAAGGACCGAGCCCTGCGGGACCCCACTGCCCACACCCTTCCAGATCGAGACCGACCCATCCACCACGACTCTCTGTGTGCGACCCTCTAGCCAATTCGCCACCCACCGGACTGTGTAGTCATCCACGTCACAGCCTCTTAACTTGCTCACCAGTATGGGGTGGGATACCATAACGAAGGCCTTCCTGAAGTCTAAGTATACGACATCCACCCCTCCTCCTGTGTCCAGGCGTCTCGTAACCTGGTCATAGACAGAGACTAGATTGGTCAGGCACGATCTGCCTGCCACAAACCTGTGCTGGTTTCTCCTCAGCATAATTTGTCCTGCCGGGCTCTCACAAATGTGAGCCTTGATAATTTTTTCAAAGACTTTGCCAAGGATGGAGGTGAGACTGACTGGTCTATAGTCCTTCTGACTGGCTGCAGGTGTGCCCCTTCAGTCTAACGAGCAGCTCCCTGCCTAGGCAACAGTGTTTCTCTGCCACCAGGGCTCTATAAGCTTCAACTTTTCTCCTTAAAGTTACAAGAGCCTCAGGCTTAGTGTTACACCCAGGTCCAGTCTTGTTTGATTGGAAAAAGGCAAATATAGTACCCAACTTTAAGAAAGGGAAGGAGGAGGATCTGGGGAGTTACAGACTGCTTATTCTGATCTTAATGCCTGGAAAAATCATGGAACAGGTTTTCAAGGAAACTACAGTGAGGAGAAAGAGATGAACAGGAAGAGCTGGCATGGATTCAGCAAGAGCAAATCATGTCTAACTAACCTGATTTCCTTCTGTGAGAAGGTGACAAGCTCTGCGGATCGGGGGGAGAGCAGTGGATGTAATATACCTTGACTTCAGCAAGGCTTTTGAAACTCTCTCACAACATTCTCATAAACATGCTAAAGAAATACAGGCTAATGACAGTACAAGAAGCGACACATAACTGTTTGGATCAGCATATTCAACATGTATTCATCAATGGTCCAATGTCTAGTTGGTAGGAGGTATCAATTTGGTTTCCCTGGAGGTCTATCCTGGATCTGGTGATGTTTAAAATCTTCATTGTTGATTTGGATGATGGGCTTAGCAAATTTGGTTGTTTTGGATTAGCAAATTTTAAGACACCACAAATTAGGGTGCAATTGCAGACACTCTAGAGGGCAGAACTAGAATTCAGAATAACCTGGAGATATTGAAAAAATGGTCTTTCATCAACCAGATGCAATTTAACAAGGACAAGTGCAAAATCCTACATCTGGGACTGAATTGCATATAGAAATACAGAGTGGGGAATGAGAAGTACCTGGGGTTTATGGTAGACCATTATGTGAATATGAGCCAACAGTGTGCTCTTGTTGCAGAAAAGGTCATCACTATACTAGGTTGTGTTAACAGAAGTAAAGTGATTCTTCTACTCTGTTCAGCACTAGTGAGGCCTCACCTGAAATACTGTGCCCCATTTGAGGCCTCAGACTTCAAGAAGGTTGTGGACTGTTTGGAAAGATTTCAGCAGAGAGCAACAACAATGATTAGAGGTCTTGGAAGCATGAAAACAAGCTGGAAAAGCTGAAACAGCTAGGGTTTTTTAGTCTAGAGAAGAGAACACTGAGGAGGGATTTGATAAGTCTTAAAATACCTAAAGGAAAATTACAGAGAGGATAAAGATGGTAACAGAACTAGCATCAATGGCCTCAAGTCGCAGCAGAGGAAATTTAGGTTGGAGATGAGGAGGAACTTTCTGGGTAGTCAAGCACTGTAACATGCTACTGTGGAGGAAATTTACTGGAGGCAGGAGAACGGCAGCGGGATGCCATGCTGGCAGTAGTGAAAGTGAAACCGCAGTGGAGAAAGATCAAAAGGAAAACCTGCAGCAGAGCCAGGAGGAGCCAGGAATGGCTCCCATGTCCGTTTGGGTGCACTTGTAAAAGCATGCCAGGGGCGATTGGCCAGGTGGCCACCCGTCACCAAGATAAAAGGCCCAGCAGGAAGGAAGCCAGGGGGACCATAAGTAGTGTCCCCAACCAGCCTGGAGAGGCCAGAGAGTGCAGAGGATCCAATGGAGGAGGAGACATGGTGGCGCCCCAGAGGGGGAACCACGGAAGGCAAGTCGGGCCAGCGAGGGCCCAAGGAGTCACTTACGAGACCAGCGTGGGTAGAGGCCAACAACAGCAGTGACTGGGACACTGGAAGAGACGATGGAGCTGGAACCCAGACGCAGACACCAGACAACAGGTACCAAACCCAGGGAGGGAACGATGCGGCAAGGGGTCCCGAGGCCTGGGCGGAGTCAGACACTGAATGAACTGGGAGACACTGAAGGGCAGCGGCAAACGCTTGGTGCAAATACCACCTGTAACCCGCAGCCGCAGTCCCTAAGTGACTGAGCATCAGTGAGGGCCAGAACACCGGCCCCAATGGACAACACCATGGTTGGTGTTAGGCGGGGTGTAGGGGAGGTGGAGCCCCAGGAAGCAATATCCGCAAGGATGACCGAGGAGGAATACCAGGGGAGACGGGACCAGACACCATCCTCCCACTAGAAAACCAATCACCATCAATGACGTGGCAGGTAAGACCCCTGGGGAGCTGACCCAAGGCCAATCCCAGTAGCCTGGCCATGCAGCCCAGAAGGTAACAGTGAGGTTTGAAAGAAACCCAGACGCGCAACGCTTAGGGGGAGAGACATGGAAAGCTACAGCTACCTAGAGAAGTTGTAGAATTGCTATCCCCGGAAATTTTCAGGACAGGCTGGAAAGTCTTCGCTGGGATGGTTTAGTCAGGGATGATCCTGCCTTGAGCCAAGGGCTGGACTGGATGATCTTGTGAGGTCCCTTCCAGCCCTGCTTTCCTATGTTTCTATGATGTAAGTTTCCAAATTTATTTTTCTACAGGATGTTTTGAACATTTAGGTGCCCAGAGAATTGTACTCCTGGATGTATAACCCGATGTGCATGGATGATTGTGTATAGAGATTGGCCAGGCATGCTGGTAGGCAGGCAGGCAAGAGAGACTTCTTATTTTTCCTCAAAAAGCTGAGTGGCTAGGATATTCATCTAAGTGAAATACACTTTGGCCCTAGGTGATTTTCTGAGATCACATTGAGCCTGGGCTAGAACTGGGAAAAAACCCCAGATTTCCTTAACAAGTGTCTTCACCACATGATAAGCCCATTCTAAATGAAAGGTGGCAATTTTTGTTCTGATAAGGACTGTGAGCAGTGTTGACACTGGATTTTAGGAACCCAGCTCTTATATCTTTGTTCCAGGACAGCACAAGCCTCAGACTGACCACAACACCTGCCACTTGACAGTAGGCAAATTTATTGATACATAATGATAACAAAATAGCAACAATACAGATAATCAAACAATTCTATATCTACCAAACTGCCCTGGCAGGGAGGGAGCAAGCTTTTGTTGCCCATAATGTGTGTACATTTTGCATTAAAGTGTCATTGGAAACCCTGCATAATCAGCACTGGGAGCAGAAAGCAGACTTCTTCATATGGTATCCCACCTGCTTGAACCTCCCTCCCAGAGGGGCTGGAAAAGATGCCCCAATCATACCATTTGGAATGTGTCCAGTAGATGTTCTCTTTACAGAGGTACTTCATGCAGAAAAGGGCTGTTGGAAGCATTACCCGGAACTCTTCACAGGAAGGAGTGCGTGTATTATTGGAGAGAGGAAAATAGTTGGTTGGATGTAGGTAGCAAATCTCAAGTTGTCTGATTTTTCTCTTTCAGAAACTAAAAGCCTACAGGTATATAGTATTCAGCTTTCTCCATCTCTTATTACTCAGTCTGTCTTGTGGGGTACTGGATGACTCCTTTCAGTGTCAGATCTCTCCTGTAATTATCCTTCTGTGATGCTTCTTACCATATGTCTGCCTGACTAGTGGGCCTGCCTGATGAGTGATTTTAACTAAATATTAAATATGCTTTCTGATTACCTTGTAGGCTACAGAGCAGTCCTCTCCCGCTGTCATTGATGCAACTCCACTGGGCCAGATCCTGTCTATTGTTACTGTAGCGAAATCCAAAACAGTGCCCCTCAGGGTTTCCCACTTACCGTGCTCTTTCTAGGATCTCTCAGATTTCTTTTCTGAATGCTTGAAAGATGCTTTTTTGTGAGCAATCAGCTTTCTTGCCCCAGCTTTCTTCTCATTTCAGCAGTAGGAATGCTGCAATGTTATGATGCCAGAACAGACCCTTCCCAAATTAACCAAGCCTTACCTGACTGCTCTATCTTGGTCATTCTTAACTAAGGTAGATTTTTAGCTGACTAGGGGCTCTAGCCTCTGAACCAAAGCAAGGCACTCATTTACTTCTCTTCATTGCTGTAGTTTAGGACTGAAGTCTTAAAACACTTCTTACCTTTTGAGTGCATGCCTAATGCTACAGGGATTTCAAAGCCATAGAAGAAATTATGATAAAGGAGATGAAATAAAAAAAAAAAAAAAAAAACCGAGATGCTGCAAACTTCCCTATTTCTTTTGCTTTTCCAAAGTGACAAACAAGCTTTTGTTATGTTTTTTGAACTACCAGGAAACATAAAATGTGCCTGATAATGTGTCTCTGTACTGGAAGTTTGATTCAGATTCAAGTTTTATCCAATGCCAGCAATACTCTGAGGCAAATGTCTTTTAGCAAAGTGCAACAGATTTTATGTATCCTACAGGTCCTCCCGCTCTGAGGAGCCATAGTTATTTTAAAGTCTAAGTAAGCTTCCCAAAAGCAGCAGCAAAGTATACATGCAGCTAAGAACTCACACTTAGGTTACCAAGCATGTATTATTCTGTGCATGGTTTACATCTCATTCAAGCCATGTGTCTGTCTGCCTGTGACAGCTGGGAGGAGGTGGCTTCATTCCATAATATCACAAAATAATCTCTTGTTCTCACTCATAAATTGGCATGATTCCTGTGTTTGCATCTTGTTGTGAAGTCCCTGCTGGAGCAGCCTTTATTTCTTTTTGGATGCATGGAAAATTTGACACTCTCCAAATAAGTATTCTCAATATTAGCCATGAGAATTTATCCCAAGTACTGATGAATAAAATCCTGAAAACACTGCATACCCCTCCTTGTCCTCTGTGACATGCGGGCCAAATTTGCCTGACTCTTCCTATCTCCTCACCTCTGTTTTTTTACTCCCAAATAAATTAGCATCAGCATGATTATTTTATTTCCATTGCCTGCACTTTCAATATCTCCCGCACCTTCCAAATGGCTTCTATAGTGCTAAAATAAGATGCCTAAAATGTGATGTCTGGTTAATATACATAGGAAGAGGCATGAACAGAGGTAGAGATGGACAGAGCTCATGAGTCCATTAGAGATGATGGTAGAACAAGTGAAAAATCAGGAGATTTCATAGATCTTTGTTTCTAACTAAATGGGATCATTATCATAGACTCAAGGAAGTAGGGTCGGAAGGGACCTTGTAGATCTTCAAGTCTGACCCCCTGCCTGGGCAGGAAGAAAACTGGGCTCAAATGACCCCAGCCAGGTAGGCATCAAGCCTCTTCTTAAAGACCCCCAGGGTAGGACCCAGCACCACTTCCCTTGGATGTTGGTTCCAGATCCTAGCTGCCCTAACTGTGAAGTAGTTCTTACGGATGTCTAATCTGAACCTACTCTCCAACAACTTATGGCCGTTATTCCTTGTTATCCCGGGGGATGCTAGGGGAAACAAGGTCTCCCCCAAACCCTTCTGGTCCCCCCTAGTGAGTTTATAGACCATCACCAGGTCCCCCCTCAGCCTTCTCTTGTGAAGGCTGAACAGGTTCAGGTCCCGTAGCTTCTCATTGTAGGGTCTGCCCTGCTGTCCCCAGATCATGCGGGTGGCCCTCCTCTGGACCCTCTCAATGTTGTCCACATCCCTCTTGAAGTGGGGTGCCCAGAACTGGACACAGTACTCCAGTTGTGGCCTGACCAGTGTCGCGTAGAGGGGGAGGATCACCTCCTTGGCCCTACTTGAGATGCACCTGTGGATGCACGATAAAGTCCGGTTAGCCCTGCCGACCGTGACCTCGCATTGTCAGCCCATGTTCGTCTTGGAGTCAATAATGACTCCAAGATTCCTTTCTGCCTCCGTGCTCTCAAGAAGGGAGTTTCCCATCTTATAACTGTGCTGCCAGTTACTACTGCCCAAGTGCAGCACCCTGCACTTGTCAGTATTGAAACGCATCCTGTTTTTGTTAGCCCACCCCTGCAACCTATCCAGGTCTTGCTGCAGTCTTTCCCTTGCTACTAGCGTGCCCACCTCACCCCAAATTTTGGTATCATTGGCAAATTTAAACATGTTGCTTTTCACCCCGTCGTCCAAATTGCTGATAAAGAAATTGAACAGTGTGGGCCCAAGGACCGAGCCTTCGGGGACTCCGTTGCCCACTTCCCCCCAGGTCGAATATGACCCATCCACCACCACCCTCTGAGTAAGACCCTTCAGCCAATTTGCAATCCATTTGACCATGTAGGCATCAATGCCACAGTCACCTAGTTTTTTAATGAGGATGGGGTAGTCAACAGTGTCAAAGGCCTTGCTGAAGTCCACAAAGACTACATCCACGGCAACACGTGCATCCAATGCTTTTGTGACCTGATTGTAAAAGGCAATCAGGTTAGTTTGACATGATCTTCCCCTAATGAATTCGTGCTGGTTGCCCTTGAGCATCATCCCCGATGCCAGCCCCTCACAGATGTGCTCCTTGATGATCTTCTCAAAGAGTTTCCCAAGGATCGAGGTAAGATTGATGGGCCTATAGTTACCCAGGTCCTCCCTCCTCCTTTTTTTAAATATGGGGACAACATTGGCTATCTTCCAATCATCTGGCACCTGGCCCGAGCACCCCGAGCATTCATAAAGCCATGTCAAGGGCCCTGCAGTAATCCCTGCTAGCTCCCTCAACACCCTGGGGTGGAGAGCATCTGGACCTGCTGATTTGAACATGTCCAGCCCCTCCAGAAGCACTCAAACCTGGTCCTCCTCAACCTTAGGTCTGGAGGCATTCGCCTTTAGTCCGTCTTGAATCACGGTGGGGGAGTCCCAGTCCCTGCACAAGAAAATGGAGGTGAAGAATTTGCTAAAGAGGTCTGCCTTCTCCTCTGGTGCAACCACCAGATTGCCCAGCATATCTTGCAGGGCCCCCACGTTTCCCAGTGCCTTCTTCATTCTCCCTATAGATTTGAAAAAGGACTTTTTATTATCTTTTATTTTGGACCAAATATATACCTAAGCCTGATCCACATAATGCAGCCCACAGAGCCTTCCCCTACCAAGACTTCACTTGCGCATTGAGTTCTTGAAGGTATAAGGTGGACACATGACTTGCCTTTATACCAGTGTAAGTAACCCCACTGCAAGGTAAAGTTACCCCTCAGACTAACTAGGCACCTGTGTTGATGATACTGTATTTGTAGAAATGTGTCCATTCCCCTCGTCAGTGTAATCTTGGAGTAACTATTCTATGTAGAGTGGCTCCCCTACCACCTAACTGATACAGGAGACCCTTGCCATTTGCAGGGGATACATACTAGAGATCCCCGCAAATGGGGAAATCCATGAATACTGTACTGCGTCATCTGCATTGAAAACTTGTTTGGGCTTGTAACCCTTTTCCTCGATGATTTTAAGAAGCTGTGGGGGATAATCCCATGCTACTTCATGGTTTGTTAATGCTGATTCCCCCATCAACTTCACATTATGTAGGCTGTTACTCTTTTTAAATTTCTAGAATCACCCCTTACTTGCAGAGCACAGTAACAAAGTGTCATCACGCTGGACGGGGAGAGAGTATGGGTTGGTGTGGCACGCTGTGACTATTCGAAACTGCAAATCACAAATCCATGAATAGCGAGGGTTTCCTGTATAACACTGCCTACTGCAGGCAGAGGGCTTAGGACCTCCCATCCTGTTCAGCCAAGGGGATGGACCAAGGTGGTCAAGGGCCCCAAGGCTTGCCACACCAAGGTCCCCCCACCGCTGGAGCTTTGCAACGGGTATGAACCTCTTGCAGCCCCAGCAGAGCCTGCTAAGCTGCCAGCTCCTGCAGGCAACCCAGGCTCAACTGTAGCTACTGCCCCCGCTCTCCCTAAGACAAAATGCAAAGTGTTTGTTGTGACAGACTCCATTCTGAGGGGGACTGAGGGGGCAATCTGCTGCCCTGACCCCTTAGCCCGGGAAGTCTGCTGCTTCCAAGGAGCTCATATCCAAGACATTGTAGAGAAGATCCCTAAGCTCCTCCAGCCCACTGACCACTACCCTATGTTCCTTATCCATGTGGGCACCAATGATATGGCTTGGAACCCTCCCAGCCAGGACATGAAGTCCTACAGGGATTTGGAAATGGGGCTTAAGGGGTTGGGGGCACAAGTGGTGTTTTCCTCGATCCTTCCAGTTTCAGGCTACGGGCTGAGGAGGGAGAGGAGGATTGAGGTAGTGAACCAAAGACTGCGGCGCTGGTGTCATCGGGAAGGCTTCGGCTTCCATGACCACAGTACGCTCTTTGGTGAGAGAGGCAGTGAGCTGCTGGGAAGGGATGGCCTCCACCTCTCTCCGCTGCAAAGGAGGCTCTTCTAAGCCAGACTGGCTGAGCTGCTCCACTGGGCGTTAAACTAAGCCCGCAGGGGGACAGAGGGACTACTGCCACTGCTGGCCCACTGGGCAACCCTTGCAAAGCCAGCAGGCCAAGACACTTAAGGGAGCCCACCCCTGCTACAGCCCTGGAACAATCTGTAAGCAAGGCAAGGGCCCCCAAGGGGACACTTGCATGCCTGTACACGGATGCCAGGAGCTTGGGGAATAAACTGGAGGAACTTTTCCTCCTGCTCAACACAAATAATTACCATGTCATAGGGATAACAGAGACCTGGTGGAACTCCACCCATGACTGGACCATGGGTATAGATGGCTATACCCTGTACAGAAGAGATTGAGTAGACAAAATGGGCGGGGGTGTAGCTTACTATGTCAAGGACAGCTGCGCGTCCCTCAAGCTGATATTGGCACCCAGGGTGAATGACTGGAGACCCTCTGGGTTAAAATTCATGGGGAACATGGCACAGGGGACACAATGGTTGGAGTCTACTAAAGACCTCCCACCCAAAGTCAAAAGCTTGACAAGGAGTTCACCAGGGAATTGGCTGAGGCCTCATGCTCCTGGTCCATGGTTGTCATGGGAGACTTCAACTACCCAGACTTCTTGTAGGAAGAGCTCTAAGCCAAATCTGAGTGGTCACAAAGCTTCCTCTCATGCGTGGATGACCTCTATCTGACACAAGAAGTCTACAGGCCAATGAGAGATAAAGCGCTGCTCGACTTAGTACTGGCAACTGGGGATGACCTAATCGGTGACTTGAATTGAAGGGAAGCTGGGTGACAGTGACTATGAGCTGATCACCTACACCATCTGCTGTAAACCTGGCAAGTTAGTCAGCAATACAGAAGTCCTCGACTTCAGGAACGCTGACTTTGACAAGCTCAGAAGGCCTGTCGGTAAGGCCCTAAGGGACCATGACTCCAAGGGGAGAGGAGTTCAGGAAGAGTGGATGCTTCTCAAGGGAGCGATCCTAGATGCACAAGCTAAGTCTATTCCATCACAGAGGAAAGGCAGCAAAAGGGCACAGCAGCCCCCTTGGCTCTGCAGGGAACTAGCGGACCTCCTGCATCTAAAAGGAAAGACCTACAAAGGATGGAGGTCCGGATCCACCTGCAAGAAGGAATATTCTGCACTGATCTGGACCTACAGGGAGTGAACCAGGAAAGCCAAGGCTACGATGGAACTTCAACTGGCTACTAGTATCAAAGACAATAAAAAGTCCTTTTCTAGATATGTGAGGAGCTGGAGGAAAAGCATGGGCAAAATTGACCCTGCTAAACCAGATGGGACAACTGATGACTGACACCCAGGAAAAAGCCAACCTACTAAATGGGTACTTTGCCGTCGGTCTTTCACCAGTCCCATGGGACACCCCTACCTATTCCAGGAGAGGGAGGCCCCGGTGAGGGAGATTCCTTGCCCTCCATCAATGCTGATCTCATGAAGGAACACCTTGAGAGGGTGGACACCTTCAAGTCAGCTGGCCCTGACAACCTACGCCCCAGGGTAGTCAAGGAGCTGGCTAGCATCAGAGTTCAGCCCCTGGCATGGATTTTCAAGAACTCCTGGTGCTTTGGTGTAGTGCCCGAAGACTGGACGAAGGCCAGTGTGGTGCCTATCTTCAAGAAAGGGAGGAAAGTGGATCCAGCAAACTACAAGCCCATCAGCCTGACCTCTATCCCGGGGAAGGTATTAGAAAAGATTATCAAAGAGGCCATTCTTAACAGACTGGCCAATGGAAAAATCCTGAGGGATAGCCAGCACGGGTTTGTTGTGGGTAGGTCTTGCTTGACCAATCTCATTTACTTTTATGACCAGGTGAGCTATCACCTGGACAAGGGAGATGAGATTGATGTTGTATATCTTGACTTTAAAAAAATATCGGACCCAGAGTATGGTGGTTGATGGATGTCAATCATCATGGTGCCCTGTGACCCGTGTGGTCCCCCAAGGCTCTGTCCTTGGACCTATATTGTTCAACATCTTCATTAATGATGTGGACATTGGAGTCAGAAGTGGACTGGCCAAGTTCGCCAATGATACCAAACTTTGGGGTAAAGCATCCACACCTGAGGACAGGAAGGCGATCCAGGTTGACCTAGACAGGCTTAGGAAATGGGTGGATGAGAACCTGATGGTGTTTAACACCAGAAAATGCAAGGTTATCCACCTTGGGAAGAAAAATCTGCAGCATGCTTATAGGCTCAGCAGTGCTACGCTGGCTAGGCCTATGGATGAAAGGGACTTGGGGGTCATGACTGACCACAAGACGAACATGAGCCTACAATCTGATGCTGCAGCTAATAAAACAAGCAAAATACTGGCTTGCATCCATAGATGCTTCTCAAGCAAATCCCAGGACATCATTCTCCCATTGTACTCAGCCTTGGTGAGGCTGAAGTTGGAGTACTGTGTCCAGTTTTGGGCTCCACAATTCAAAAAGGATGTGGAGAAGCTTGAGAGTCCAGAGAAGAGCCACATGCATGATCATTGGTCAGGAAAACAGACCTTATGATGACAGGCTGAGAGCTATAGGAATCTTCAGCCTGGAAAAGTGCAGGCTGAGGGGTGATCTGATGGCCACCTGTAAGTTTATAAGGGCTGCTCACCAGGATCTGGGGGAACGTTTGTTCACCAGAGCGCCCCAAGGGATGGCAAGGTCAAATGGTTATAAACTCCTGCAAGACTGCTTCAGGCTGGATGTAAGGAAGAACTTCTTTACTGTCCAAGTCCCCAAGGTGTGGAATAGCCTGTCATTGGAGGTGGTTCAAGCACCTACTTTGAATGCCTTCAAGAGAAATTTGCATGTTTATCTTGCTGGGATCCTATGACCCCAGCTGACTTCCTGCCCCTGGGGCAGGAGGCTGGATTTGATGATCTTCCGAGGTCCCTTCCAGCCCTAATATCTATGAAATCTATGAAAGCCAGCTGGATTTATCTTTGTTGTGGTACTTACTACAGGGCACAATTACTCCTTAGCAATTGTGTTGTGTGTGCAGACATGACAAAAGGGAGGAGCAGAGAGAGAATGGTAGAGCAAGAAAAGGGAAAGTGGAGAGGTTCAGAAATTTGACTGGGCACCACATGGTTGCAATACTACTCACTCCTGTTCCATCTGTCACCATTTGCAGGGCTGGAGAAGGAAAATTTTTGAGGCTGGCAGGAAAACTCCCACCTGCCACTTCCTAGCTCTGCAGGGAAGTGTAGGCTGAGCTACAACAGACTTGAGTGGCATCCACTGGGTAGTACTTCCATTAGAATTCCACCCCCCTCATTAGCTCTTTTAGCATCTGCACACAAAGAGCCACAGAAGGTTCTTCCAAAGCCTTAACACAACACTCCTGGAGGCGGGGTGATAAGAATTAATCTCAAGCTTTTTTTTTTTTTTTTTAAGAAAAAAATCTCTGCTGCCTGTGGTAGGAAAAATGTGTATGGTAATACCGAGGTCAACATTCTTGCTTTCTTTGCCTAAGGGATTAGTGTGGGTATTAAATTGAATCGACTGGTGAGAAATAGAAGAAAGTGAATAAAACTGGAAGAATGCTATGGAAGTGAAAGAGGATGTTTGGACAGTTCCTACTGGTTTGTCTTTGAATGTCTTTAAAGAAGCAATTAATTTATAATGCAAGATTATGGAGGCTCTTTAAAGATTTTCAGTAGAAAAAAACAACCCAGAAAGTAATTTCTGAATGCTCCAACAGGATTGTAGAACACTTAATGCAAACATGTGGTGTCAACTAAGCTGAGCTGAATGTAGCTAGTCAACTTAATTTGCCGTATTAACTTTTAGGCCTCTGACTATTACTTGTCATTCTTTCCATAAATTTAGTTGCTGGAAGCCCTCTATTTTCTCTGTATCTGTTCATATTAATATAAGGACTTCCTTAAAAAAAATCAGCAATTGAATATAACCTGCTGCACAACAGGAAAAGCTACATAAAAATATCCAAAACATCAGCTGTTAATTACAATGCTCTGATTTAACATGAAAGGGGTTGGGGGGGGGGGTTGTTTGGGTTTTTGGGGGGGGGGGTTGTTTTTGTTTTTTTCATTTTTAATTCTGAAAGTCAAGACCTGCAGAAGGATCATTTTACAAGAAATAATGGCCACAAGCTAGCAGAGAGCAGATTTAGATTGGACATTAGGAAGAACTTCTTCACAGTTCGAGTGGCCAAGGTCTGGAACGGGCTCCCAAGGGAGGTGATGCTCTCCCCTGTTAGGGTCGGAAGGGACCTCAATAGATCATCGAGTCCGACCCCCTGCATAGGAAGGAAAGAGTGCTGGGTCTAGATGACCCCAGCTAGATGCTTATCTAACCTCCCCTCGAAGACCCCCAGGGTAGGGGAGAGCACCACCTCCCTTGGGAGCCCGTTCCAGACCTTGGCTACTCGAACTGTGAAGAAGTTCTTCCTAATGTCCAATCTAAATCTGCTCTCTGCTAGCTTGTGGCCATTATTTCTTGTAACCCCCGGGGGCGCCTTGGTGAATAAATCCTCACCAATTCCCTTCTGTGCCCCCGTGATGAACTTATAGGCAGCCACAAGGTCACCTCTCAACCTTCTCTTGCGGAGGCTGAAAAGGTCCAGTTTCTCTAGTCTTTCCTCATAGGGCTTGGTCTGCAGGCCCTTAACCATACGAGTGGCCCTTCTCTGGACTCTCTCCAGGTTATCCGCATCCCTCTTGAAGTGCGGCGCCCAGAATTGCATGCAGTACTCCAACTGCTGTCTGACCAGCGCCCAATAGAGGGGAAGTATCACCTCCTTGGATCTATTCGTCATGCATCTGCTGATGCACGATAAAGCGCCATTGGCTTTTCTGATGGCTTCGTCACACTGCTGACTCATGTTCATCTTGGAGTCCACTAGGACTCCAAGATCCCTTTCCACTTCCATGCCACCCAGCAGGTCATTCCCTAGGCTGTTGGTGTGCTGGACATTTTTCCTCCCTAGGTGCAGCACTTTGCATTTCTCCTTGTTGAACTGCATTCTGTTGTTTTCTGCCCACTTGTCCAACCTGTCCAGGTCTGCTTCCTTCCCATCAACTTCCCTTTCTTCTTTACCCAAATGCAATGACAAAAGGGGAAAAGAAAATAAGTGTCTAACTGCCCTTGAGAGAGAGTGGTTAAAACAATGTTTATCAACATCCAAGCAGATGTTGCATTTAAAACTGTCTAGATATCACGCTGAGCTTGAAAGGACCAGTTTCCTCAATATTTGACAAAAGAAAGGTGTATTTGCTGCAAATTGCAGGCAGTGTCAGCTCTCATTGCTTTGATTTCCCTTCCTTTGCTGTGCCTCCTAATCTTTGTATGATTTAAGTGTATGGCTTTGTGCATCTGATTTTATCTTTTAATCTCTTGTGGAAGGTTATACAAAGAATAGTTATTTGAATATAAGAGCATCTTTCCTGAAAACCAATTGATTCCTTATGTGAATTACTTTAAAAAAAAAGTGTACTATGTTATGCATGTAATGGGTGCATCTCCCTGTAAACACAGATGCATTTTTAAGATGCTGGAAAAATAGGGTTTGTAGAGAAAAAGAGATGGGCTGCACTCTTTCACTGGAGGCTTCATAGAAGAATTATGGCAGCTTGGGTAATCAAGAGGACAAATTCCCTCAATTCGTGTGGAGATTTCTATAAATAGATTTAACTTAACAGTGGATGGCATAGCATCTGTCTGACATCAACCAGGCTATCAAAGATCGCAGCTGGACTTTGATTGTCATAGCTAAGATAGAATGAGGGTGCGGAACCGTAGTGCTTTAGAAGCAATTGCTGAAGGGATGTTCAGCTGGATGCAGCTCTCTTGATGGAGGTAAATGGGATTCATCCTCAGATCCTTCCCCCACCTCACCTTCCCCAAGCTCACCTATAGCTCAGCATAGACAAATATTACTGGTCTCATCCTTCTCTCGGGCAGAAAAAAATTACTTGTTTGCCAATACAAAACTTGTTGTGTTTTGCTGTTTGTCTGCATCAGTTTATTATATTATACTTAAGTCTGTCACCTCTTCAAAGCTGATACTCTCTTGCTGTTATGTTAGTACAGCACCTAGCATGCTGGTGCCCAAGCTTCTGCTTCAGTACAAACAATGATGCTATTCAGTAGATGAAGTTTGGCCTGCTTCTATTTAATAAATGAAATAAAGTTAAATAAGTGCAGGGAAAATAACTCTTTAAACATTGACTGCTGCTCAGATACCACAAGAACATAACCGTGTACTAGATTTTATTCCTGTTCAGTGCTGCATCCATAAGTTGGGCAAATTTTACTTGCCTGAATTTTTTTTTTTTTTTTTTAACTAGTGACGGTAGAAAGAGCATAACTTGGTAACAGGGGGGAAAAAAAAAATTACTTGTAAATTTGCAAAATTGATCCAGAGCAGGGGTTAACAGTCCGTATGTCATGGGTTGGACCCAGTATGTGGAGCCGTAGAATCTGGCCAGCAAGATTCTGCTTTGGGGGCAAGTGGCAGAGGTGGTATTTGGCAGCAGGAGGCTTTGCCCATGCCCTGCCACAGCCAGTCAATGGAGAAAAATAGCAGCAGGGATAAGCTGTGGTGGCAGCCATGTCCTACTACCAGCTTACCTCAAAAGTTAAGTGGGCCATTACAGCCTGCCACCACAAAATGTTGCTAACTGCTGGTGTAGAGTCATGGAAAAGTAAATAAATAAATAAGACACCCATGGTGTAACATTTTTAGAAGGAGCCAATGGTTCTTGTGGTCCTAAATAATTCAAAGACCCTTGAATATATTCTTCAAGATATGTCTCTTGAGATGCAGCTGATTCAAAAAATATATCAAGTCATGATTTCAATATGGAGTTCACTTAAAAACTGATGGTTAGTTCTGACCTTAAGTGATTGAACAAGTTGTCAGGAGAGTGTAGCACTCCAGATCCTATCTTTCTTTGGTTTTTTTTTATTGCTACCATCAACAGTGAAGGGACTTCTGGGTGTGGGCATGGTGTGTGGAGTGAAGAAGGAGGATAAAACTCCTCTTTTATTTAGTCAGGTAGTCAGTGCTGACACTGGATTTGGACCCAGCACCTATACCTTTGTTTTGGGTCGGCACAACACTCAGACCGCCCACAACAAGCAATCAAACAATTCTATATCTCCCAATCCTAGGGCTGTCATCAGAGTCAAAGTACACCTGGTCAGGATGCAGGCTCCACTCTGGGGCACTCTCTCCTAGGTGTCAGCAGTCTGGAGGTGGGATGCCAAGGCCCACAACCCCCCTCCAGTGTGGTGGATGGGATTGGGCTACTGGTATGCCCTCAGTCTATGGTAGCCTGGGGGACAGTGATGGGGATGAGGACCCCTCTTATGGAGGAGAAGGGGGAGGGAAAACAAAGAGGGACAAGAAGGAACAGGGAGGGATGGGAGGGACACTTTTTTAATCTCAAGTCTCTGCTTCGTATTCTTCTTCCACCTTGCTGACTCCTGATGACTCTTCATCCATGGCTATCTCTGGTTGGCTGTTTCTTTGTGGTCACACATCTACGTAGCCTTCCAGGCCTTCTCCTAATTTGGTCTGTTCTCCCAAAACTGGGACTCAGGCCCCCTCTCTGCTCTGGGGCCTTCTTGCTGTTGTCACTTATCTTGTGTTATGGGACAGTATGGTACATACTTTCTTTGGTTCCCAGGCTGTTTCCTAAACTATGTGTCCTTGTTGTCTTTGTTGTGTTAGACAACGCATCTGCCTTGAAGGCTGTGATCTCATGTTATGCTATGCCCCGCTTCAATTCTCAGGTTGGGTTCATCCATTTGCCTTGTTGGGCTAGACAGTCTGTCTACTTCCAGGGCCATGAGAAGCTGTGTGTGCATCTCCCAAGCTCTTTAGAAATCCATTTAACCCCTGCTGCCCATCTTGTCCCCTTATAATGCATATAGCTATACCTATAAGCCAATTCCCCCAAAACAGGCCTTTAAATACTGGTTATAAGCCAACAGTCAGATGCTAAAGGCCACTGTCAGAATTAAAATTCCAGTAAATCACTGAAAATGTTAGAAACCTCTGTTTTTACTATTTTAAAAGGAACGTGTATATTTAAGAGACATTTGGGGAAGATTAGAGTCTGATAAGGGCAAAGTTTGAAAATGCTGTTCAGAAAATGTCAGTTCAGTACGCTTAATATCTTCAGTCTCTCACAAACACCACCAAATCCTGGATTATGCCAAGCCTCCTTGCAGCAGTTGGGTATTATCACACCTGATTGTTATCATGCTTACGTTGACTTAACATCTGTGTCACACCACTAGCTTCAAATGGGCTGACTCCTGAAGTCAGAAATATGGAGGGCAGCATTTTTCAGAACCGGGGATATTTTTTGTGCCTAATTTGGGCCTGATAGTTTCAGATGCACTGAGCATCTTTAGTCTGTATTGACTGCAAATGTAGGGTGTGGGCATGCAGCACTTGCATATACAATGCCTAAGCTCTCAGGAAAGAATGGAGGCTTCCAAATTTAGAAGGCCTTTGGCAATTCAGTCTGGGGTCACTTGCAGAAGGCTATTCATGAAAGGAGCATGAGGTTTCCCTTTAGAACTTGGGTATTATTTTCCATGTTAGACCAATTGTCCATCTCTTCTTCCACTCATTTATGCCTGCATCATCTTCTCCTTCCTACCCTTCAGCTCCCAATTTTACATGGATATTTTCAGTTGGATCAGAAAAAGAATCCATGTAAAACCATTAGATTTAGTAGTTATGAAATATCGTATTTAGAAATTTTCATGGCCAGGTTGTGCTGCTTTTCATCAAAAAGTTATCCAGACATTAGGTGTTTTGTTTTTATTTCCCAGAGTCTTGATATATTAAGAAGCAGTGTGAAAATGTTACACTTACAAATCCTCACGTTATAATGAAAATAATCAACCACATGTTGTGTTTCTAACAGATTTCTCAGGAGTCTCTCTAGGAAATCAGAATCTTTTGAAAAATTAAATTACAGACACTATTTCCTGAAAGATTTCAACTTTCTTACATGGCTCTGTGTATGTGTATGTAAAATGCATTACTTGAATCCAAGAAACTAGACCTCTTTGTTTCCTAAATTCAGTGTTTACTTTGACATTCCAAAGTAATTTTCTGATTTTTGCAATTCCTTAAAGAAGCTTGTGTTTAGTCAAAAAGTCTTGATCATATTTGAAAACTTGAATCTATTTCTGCTTCTGAAAGTTACTGAGTGGAAGTGAGTGATTTTCCTGCACTTGGATATATCCACTGCATTACTCATTATTGTCACTGTTTTTATTCGACAACAACTAAGAACTTGGTCATAATGCAACACTGCATTAGCAAGGTAAACAGTCTTAAAGCTGCTTCAGCAAGCTCATATTCCTTAAGCATCTTCATCTGCCTGTGGTGGATGTACTGATAGCTGCCTGGCATGTCCGGGCTTAGGGAATCTTCATTGCGATTAGTGGAGCCCTTCCACCAATCGGGTAATTACTGGGCAGGAGCTTGCCCCGCCCCTACCTGGGGTGAGGCAGAGAACCCAGACCTGGTTGAAGCCCGCACCCTGCTTCAACCTGATCGGTCTATTTACAATGTGGGGGTCAAGCCCTCAGAGGGTATAGAAGAACAGTGTGCCTGGCATGTGGGCTGTTGCGTTGAGGGACAGAAGAGGACGGGCGAGGAAGAGTTGCTGTGAGCTGGCCAGTGGGTAGAGCCAGCACCCAGAAGAGCCCAAAGATGCCTCTTTGCCGGAAAGGAGCAGTGAGCAGCTGTGTCCCTAGTCCCACCGTGAAGAACGCAGTGTCAGTGCATGGGGCAGTGCACAGACCAGAGACCCTGGGAGCTGGGTGAGGTGGCTCAGGACTGCAACCCCTGGTGTGAGGCCAGGAACAAGTGTGCAGAGCAGAGACCCTGGGAGCTGCATGAGGTCTGCAACCCCTGATGTGAGGCTAGGAACTTGGTGCACAAGATGGTGCACTGAGCCAGGACTCTGAGAGCTGCACAAGGAAGCTCGGGTCCCCATCCCTGGCAGTCAGTCAAGACACAGTGCCAGTGGCTTGGCATGGGGCAATCCAGGAGGTATTGGGACCCCTGAAACCTGCTTGGGCTACACCCACTGTCACAGGGTAGTGGCTCGGTACAAGATCACTCTGCATGGAAGGTCTGGGAGCAGATTGAGCCCCAGCACCACATGTGGCAGCCTGGGCCTCTGACTCCCAGCAGAAGGCAGAGCCCTCAGTGTGTGCAATGCTACACAGGGCCACCAGTGGATGGCAGCCCAAGGGGAACCAGTGGCCTGAGAGGCCATGCATGTGAGGAGCAATGCAGCCGAGGGGACGAGGATCACCCATCCAGACCTCAAAGTCATGAATTGTTGGGGAAGGATTTCCCACAGGGGAGGGGAATTACCCAGGCCATGAGGTGGCTTATTCTAGGGGAAGCTTACATAGAAAAGTAGGAAGGGGCTTCCTGGGTCTGGAATTTTCTTACAGAGGCATCCCTTGGGGCCACCATAGGCCCAGAGAGTGCTGAGGATCTTCTCCTCCACTGCAGACTGTCTCCAGGATCAGTCTGGGCCATGGGGCAATTACAGAATTAAACTTAACTTGTTGTTGAGCACCTTACATTTTGTGGCACTGCGCCTTATATTTTGTTGACACGTTATATCTGTATATTGGTAGTTTAATAGAGTGTTGAGTATAAAGTTCTCATTGGGACACTGCAGGGACCCGTTCCCCGATGGTTATATATACCTACCTGTGCATACCTGAATTTGACTGTTGTTTATCTGTATTTATTTGTGCTTACCTGTACTTACCTGTGGTTTATCTGTTTTAATTCCACTGCTTATCTGTGCATTGCTGTGTGCTACTTGAGTGGCTGTAATCTTTCAGCATTTATTTGCAAGACACAGCATTATATGATAATTGTATATTTGTGTGTATATATGTAATTAATATACATTTTCTTTAGATTTGTATATATTAATAAATTTGTATATAGTTAAGCATCCCTTGTCCTGGCCTGACTCTATAGGAAGTAGAGGGATCTGGCCTGTAGGGCTGTGCAAAACAGCATCATTTCGTTTCGACTTCCGTTTCGCCATTTTGACAGGACAGTATTTTGTTTCAAGTTTTGTTTCATTTTGAAAGCACTATTCCGTTTTGTTTCATCGAAACTGTTTCGCTGTTTTGATGCTGTGTCGACATTTCACCCATAGGCTATAGTGGGGAAGCATGTAACTGCCTATAACTTTTTAATTTCTTGCCTGATTCAGATGAAACTTGCAGGGATGATAGCCCCTTCTAAGGCCATGAACCCTGCAAGCTTTCAAGGAGGGGTTTCTG
The DNA here is from genome assembly GCF_030867095.1 of Alligator mississippiensis. Taxonomy (NCBI): domain Eukaryota; kingdom Metazoa; phylum Chordata; order Crocodylia; family Alligatoridae; genus Alligator; species Alligator mississippiensis. The sequence continues at coordinate 136,479,162 of NC_081825.1, read as the reverse complement.
GGAAACTGCACCTCAGGCTGCTGACTCTCAAAACTCGTGACAAGGGTAACTCTGTGTGTGTGTGTGTGTGTGTGTGTGTGTGTGTGTGTGTGTGTGTGTGTGTGTGTGTGTGTGTGTGTTAAGGCATGCCCTCACTGGTGCTGAGGCCACACAACATGTTAGTGTGTCCAAATGAGGCTGCCTTCTCCCCACAGCTTCAGTCTGGTCCACCACTTTAAATGGCAACAGGTAATAACTTAGTAAGTAGCACCAGCAGCATCTCATGCAGCCAAACTGTCACAGACTGGAGACTTTATTTCCTTTCCTGCAGGAGCTTCTTCTCCAGCAGCTACCAGAGAACTCTCCCTGCCAGCCCCATCCCTGGGGCTTAGATGTTCCCAGGGCCCTGCATCCTTCTGGTCAGTGCTAGGGGTGTTGGTCTAAGGACATGGCACTGGCAGACAAGGTCCTCTGGGTCAGTCTAATCTGGTATCTTTTAGCAGACCAACTAAATAGTTACAGAAATATATCTTAGCAAGCTTTCGAGTTGAAAAACCCTTCATCAGGCTGAGGAAGCACCTGCAGTTGGTGTGTGTGCTGTTCCTGGATGGAAGAAATAGTAAAGGAGCCAGAGGCTGGCATGCAAAGCAGGCAAGAAAGCCAGTCAGTGAAAATGGAAATGGAGGCATCAGGAGATGGGGCGGAGTGGGGATGTATCAAGTAAAAGTGTGGAGAGGTACGTAGGGAGGCAGATGTCCAGCAGGCTGTAGCATGTCATAAATCCAATGTCTATATTGAGTCCATGAGTTTCTGTACCTATGAGGTTGATGAAGTACAGTTCATGGGTTCGTCTGTGAAAAGTGGTTTGTAAATTCCCTTTAAGGATCAGGCCTAAGAAATTTGATAAAGGTGATGTTCTGTTCTTGTCTTTGATTTCACAACCTAACTTCCTATAACATCTGTCAACTTTCTAGGGTACTAGCCAGAACACAGATTTGTGTATGATTTCAGAGCCCAATATTCAGATTGGACTTTATCTAAATAATAAGTCCAATTTACACTCTAAATTCTAGTGCCTCCTGGGCAGAGGACTTGAAACCTAGATTTAGATGTGAACCATGCAGTGACGGCACATTTCCAGCTGAACATTTTATCCGAATCCACTGATGCCATTATGACAAGCTTCCCATCCAATTTTGTACACAATTGCATCAAAATTACCCTCCTGATATAGCACACTATAAAGTTTAATTGAATTTTGCAAAGCTTGCTACCCTCACAAATGCAGAATGAGACTGTAATGGCTTTTTATGTCTAATGTAATTACCTGCTCCTGTTTTTTTTTAAATTTTATTTTGTAAATTAATTTAAAAAGTTTGAACACATTAAAGGAACAGGTAGAGTGAAATGGAACTCACATACCTGGAAAACTTGATCTAGTGCCTTAAACTTGAGACATATGAATGTGGGAAATTGATAAACAGCAGTGAAAAGATGCACACTGATATGGTGGCTTATATAGCGAGATAGGACTCAGTGTCCCAGAAACTTCTGTGGTTATAAAAAAACAAGCAAAAACAAAGGATAGTGTGTTGACATCAGTGGTGTATGATGTAGTGATTGTATAATGGCTTTAGTGAACGTGGTGTGGAAGATTGCAGAGTACTGGAAGGATTTCCTGGCTCATTGGTTCTTGTTATTCCTGAAGAATAATAATGACATGTGACCGGAAAATGAACGTTTGCCCAAATGGATCCACAAGCAAACATATTGGCTTCTTATATACCACAGCCAAAAAAAAAGAAAGAAAGAAAGAAAAAAAAAACCCAAAAAACCAAACCAAAACTAAACCAAACCAAACCACTTGAACCCTATTAGATGCCCCAGGAGGGGAACAGAAGATGTAAAGGCATGCCATGGGCCCTTGTGGTGACAAATAGTTAGTTGGGTAAGTTGATTGATCATTGCTTCTGTGAAAGAAGCTATCCACTGGACAAATGTGAATCTTTTAGCTGACTCTTCTAAGAGTGTATAAGCATTTCAGGTTATCTAGATATGTGAGGGACTGTAAATAAAACATAAAAAGCTGGTATCACAGCAAGCCTAACATGGTTAAAATATTTCTTAAAAAGAATGAGAAAAAAGAGTGACCCAGCAGCTTTGGAGGAGTGGTACATTCAGTCCACTATTTTGTTTCTGACAAGGGCTAGCACCACATGCTCCCCAGGAAGATGTATGGAAATCCCTGACATTTATGGAGGAAGGTGCCTCTGGGAGAAAGTTCTTGCCATTCTCCCTGCACTTTGTGTGATGTTGTGTCCTTATATGTAGTATTATATCTCTCATACCCACCCTACCTCATGTTACTGTGATTAGTGCTAACAGCAAAAGAAAGCCCGGCCATAATGTCCAGTCTTGTCTAATTACTGCATTTAATCACATACCACACACACCTTTACCTTGTAAATGAGCCCTCCAAAATTTCAGTGCATTTCTTAAGCAGGGAAAGTGGATAGGGGGAGAGCAGTGGATATGATATACCTTGAGTTTAGCAAAGCTTTTGACACTCTCTCACAACATTCTTATTAACAAGCTAATGAAAGACTAGACAAAAGTACTGTGAAGTTTACACACAACTAATTGGACCATCATACTCAATAAGTAGTCATCAATGGCTCTATGTATAGCTGGGAGGTATCCAAGTGAGTTTCCCTATAGGTCTGCCCTGAGTCTGGTATTGTTTAACATCTTCATGAATGATTTGGATGATGGGACTGAGCATAGATTTAGCAAATTTGCAGATGATATCAAGTTGGATGGAGTTGCAGACACCCTGAAGAGTAGGGCTAGGATCCAGAGTTACCTAGATAGACTTGAAAAATGGTTTGCAATCAGTCAGGTGAGATTCATTGAAGACAAATGCAAAATCCTGGACTTGGGGTGAAATAATTGAATGTATAAATACAGACTGAGGAATAACTGGCTAGGTTGCCGTACTGCAGAGAAGGACCTAAGGGTTACAGTAGACCATAAGCTGAATTTGAGTCAACAGCATGCTCTTGCTGCACAAAAAGCCAATAGTGTACTTGGTTGTATTAACGGGAATGTCACATTCATATCAAGGGAAATGATTCTTCCACTCCATTTAGCACTAGTGAGGCCTCAGCTGGAGTATTGTTTCCAGTTTTTGGCTCCACACTTCAAGAAAGGGGTGGACAATTTGGAAAGAGTCAGTGCAGAACAACAAAAATGATTAGGGGCCTGAGAGGCAAGATGAGGAAAAAAAAAAGTTTAGTCTGGAGAACAGAAGACTGAGGGGGGATTTGGTAAAAGTCTCCAGATACCTGAAAAGTGATTAGAGAGAGGGTGGAGATGGGCTTTTCTCCATGGCCATAGGGGACAGGGTGAGGAACAATGGCCTCAAGCTGTGACAGAGAAAATTTAGGTTGGGAATATAGTCACAAGCTCCATCCTAATTTCCAACCTAAATTTCCTCTGCTGCAGCTTCCGTTGTGTGCGTCTTGACCACACTCATACTCAGAAGTCTCCTCCTAGAGTGTGGTCAAACATGGGAACAGGCTGCCTAGAGAAATTATGAAATCTCCATCCTTGGAAGTTTATAACAGCAAGTTAGACAGACATTTGGTTGGGATACTTTAGTCAGGGATAGCCCTGACTGAAACAGGGGTCTAGACTGGATAACCTTTTGTTGTCCCTTCCATCCCTATTTTCCTATGACCCTAAGGTAAATTTTCTTTACTGCAATAAAGCTTGCAAACACTGCCCTAATCCCTGCCGAGATGGCCACCACTTCTCTGGACATAGCAAGCAAAAGGGGCAGAATCTTGTGTTATCCCTCTTACAGACCTAGATATTGGATGAGCACTGTAACTTCTGCCTGAATTGAAGGACCAGTTGAGCTTGCTGAAGTTGAGTGAATTGTTGCATGCATGCTATAGTATCTTGAGGCTTGTGATATGGAAACAATACTTTATTATTTATAGAAATTTATAGAAAGAACTATTTACAGAAAAGAAATAACAGTTTTGCTAGTGACCTGCCAAGGGCCTGGGTAGCCTAGCCTTGTTCTTCTGCCACACCAGGAATTTCCTGTTGCTTCACCTAGATTGTATCCCACAATGCCATGCTTTCTGGACATTCCATGTTTTCAGGAGGACTTAATCTTTATCACACAGTCATCCGTGGCTCTTGAAAAATAGATTCATAGATTCATAGATGTTAGGGTCGGAAGGGACCTCAATAGATCATAGAGTCCGACCCCCTGCATAAGCAGGAAAGAGTGCTGGGTCTAGATGACCCCAGCTAGATACTCATCTAACCTCCTCTTGAAGACCCCAAGAGAGCACCACCTCCCTTGGGAGCCCATTCCAGACCTTGGCCACTCGAACTGTGAAGAAGTTCTTCCTAAAATAGTTTTTCCCCCTACACTTTGGCTTTTAGAAATAAGATGTGTGTCCTATTTAGGGGGCATGTAGTATGCAAGAGAATACTATCTTTTTATCAGCCCCATTGTTGAACCAGCTGGGGGTTTGTATATGGCAATAGGACTAACAGAGACTTGTGTAGTGCTCTAAATTGGGTCCAGCTGTCTATAGGCCCAGAGACTTTTCTATTCCACTTGGGAATGAGTTTTCCATTCCCAAATCCCAATCTATTTGAGTTTGTCTGAATGAAGTGGTGCTCCTGACATACCTGATTGTTTTTTACAGCTATGACCTCTGAGCCAGGGTCTGTTAGGTGAGGCTGAGCCAGCTCTGCAATACCTGGGTATTCTGAGGTCCCATCTACCATGATTTTGAGGTGCAGTCTAGCCTTTCTAGAACAGCTGTGATATCCTGAGCTACAGCAAACACATAATGAAAATTGCTGTTACAGCCTGGGTCCAGCTGAATCATCTAGCCAGACCTCCAATACAGGCAAGGCCAAGTGACTTTGTTATTGATAGGTCACACATGCAACTGGCTTTCTTACCACCAATCTTATGTTGATGAACATGATCACATTGAAAGAGTGTTCCAGGCTATTTGTCAGTGTGTGCTGATGGTCAGAGCGCTATTTTAGGGGCTCAGAAGTCCAGAAGCCTATTCCCAGCTCTTCCTTACTGGGTGACATTCAGCAAGTCATGTTCCCTCTCTCTGCCTCCTGATGAAAAATGTAGGTAATAACACTGACTTCCTTAGTGTCCTGCATTTACTTAGCAAGTGCAATTCCACTGCTTCTTACTTCTAATTTCTTCCACAAAACCTGCCATGTACCACGTCTAACCACCAGAGTAGTTAAAGTATATCTCCCTGATCCCAGAGATGCACGCTCTGCTTCATACTGCTTGGCATCTTTATGCTTTCTAAAGTTCTAGCTGGTGGGTTACCTTCTGCTGTACTTAGTGTCTCAGCTCAGCCATTACCTTCTGACTGAAACAACCGTACTTGAACTTGTGGATGCTACAGAAAGAAAACCGCTTTCCGGCTACTACTTAAAATCTTCCTTTATGCCCTGGGAAGGATTTTCTCAGTACTGCATGGTTGCTAGGAGCACAAATTCAGCCAACAAACAGCAGTGACTCTCCTTAGTGGTTTGATGTTTCCCACATAGGAACCTTTTCTTTGTACTATAGTCCTAGCAGAAATGGTAGTTGCAAAAAGCAACAGTGCTCTGCACATTCCTGACCTTATGATGAGAAATAGGACATGTAGGGAGGAACGGAAAATGTTTTCAAAGCCCTGCCTTCACTCCTTGCTAATCCCTGAATTGCTTTTAGGCCAAGCTGGCACATCCTTAACCATTATGAACTTGTAACTTTTTTATCAAAAGCTCTTTGGAGCAGAATGCAGGAAAGAGCTTTCATGAGTACATGGCAAGCACAAAAAAGGACCTCTTTATAAGCACATGCCTGCACATGGAGGGAGTAAAGCAAATCTTGTTCTGTACTGAAGAGCAAATATGCACAACTCTGAGAAGTTCTAATGATAATGACATTGCATTTTAGGTTAAAAACCCTGCCACACATTTAATTAAGAAAAGTTCCAGGTTTTGTTTCTTTGTGCATCTTTCAATAGAGGTAAGATTGCCTTGAACTGGTGTTTCCAGATCTTTAGCTGAGGCAGATGCAGGGGAGCTGCCATGGTGCAAACATGACTCCCTTTCACACCATGCTGAGAAAGCAGTAGCCAGGGACTTTTTTTTAAGTCCCTGTACCAGGTAAGAATCCTCCTGTCTCTGCTTCTTCAGTATCCCCTCCCTTCCCCTGCATATTCAAGGGCATCTTTGCCCATTTCTCCCTCCCAGTATTGCCACTATCCCCAAATGCCCTGGGGTTCAGGGGAGCTCCAGAGTTGCTCCTGCCCCACTCCACCTGGGCTCCAAGGGGAGCTGGGCTCAGCCTGGAACAGCAGTAGCAATAATGAGTAGGTTTCTTCTCCCTCGCTCAATCTCCCTGGGTGTTCCCTCTCACCACAGAAGCAAGGCAGTGCCAAGCCTGGATTTTTTTGTCTGCCCCAGGACTGCTAGGGACAGCAGCAGTGGTGCTTGATGGAGGGAGGAAATGGGAGGGGAGAGGGAAGTTGATGCTGAAAAGTGCGGGGAAGGATTTTTACCTGATTCAGGGACTTAAAGTATCTGGCTGCTACTCTTGAAGTGATCTGCCCATCCTGGTGGGTGGGGAGAAACTGGGAGTGAGGGTGCAGTCACCCCTACAGGGCTAGTCTCTCCTCCCACACACCCTTTCACAGAATCCTGGATTTGCCCATGGTCCACAGTAAACCCAGCTGAAGCTCAGAAACCTTCACTGTCAAAGGTCAAGAAACAAATTCCCCACAGATGTTTTGAAAGCTATAAAGAAGGAACTACATGAGGAAGGAATTCCATTATACTTCAATTAACACATCCTACAGTGGGGGGGAAAAAGTTAAAAAAAACTAAGCTTAGGATTTCAAAGGAAGATGAGAAAGTGAGGTATCCGAGTCTTAGAGGGAGACCTCTAATGTCCTTTGGCTTTCTTAAAAATAATTGCTGAAATATTTTTCGTTAAATATAGAGTTGTTTTCCCCAAAATTAGAATATTTCCCTAGATGGTTTGTGTTTGACTAATTGTTAGATTTTTTTTTCTTTTAAAAAATTGAAACATTTCAAACTGAAGTTTATGAATTTTGACAACAAATGCAGTGAAAATGCAGTTTAAAATAAAACCACTTGTTAGATCTGTGGGGGGGGGGGGGATACTATTCTCCATGAATAAGACTGGATTTTTCAGCCAGCCCTAATGTCAGCCTAAATTAACTAAACTACTCAATAATCTCTTGTGTGGGAGCAATCCTAGTGACCTCCTTACCGAAAAATCAAGTGCAACAAGCTAATCTCTGACTCAACTTGCTCAATAGCACTGTAGCCACAATAATAGTATTTCGTTTTTTATTCCATTAAAAAAAATCTATACCAAATTTTGGTAGAGTCATTTTCTTGCTTATCAATTTCTGTATTCAAATTACCATTACTGTCCTTAATGGCTAATTTGATTTCAATGTGACAGATATTCAGTCAAAGAGTAGTCTAGTGTACCTGGTCCCCAAAATCCCTGAAATCTGGTGCTTCATTTAATAAAAGAGTATAACTACTAGATAATTTGCTATCCATAAGTGATGTTTCCCCTGTTCGTTAATGCAGCTTCCTGAACAAGCCTTCCCCTGCTAAATGGGCAGAAACAATTGATGACAGACAGGGGGGACAAGGCTGAACTCCTCAACGAGTTCTTTGCCTCAGTGTTCCTAAGCGAGGGGCATGACAAGTCTCTCACTGGGGTTGTAGAGAGGCAGCAGCAAGGCGCCAGACTTCCATGTGTAGACCCTAAGGTGGTGCAGAGTCACTTGGAAGAACTGGATGCCTTTAAGTCGGCAGGCCTGGATGAGCTCCATCCGAGGGTGCTAAAGGCACTGGCCGACATCATTGCAGAGCCACTGGCGGGAATATTTGAATGCTCATGGCGCACGGGCAAAGTCCCGGAGGACTGGAAAAGGGCCTATGTGGTCCCCATCTTCAAGAAGGGGAGGAAGGAGGACCTGGGCAACTATAGGCCAGTCAGTCTCACCTCCATCCTTGGTAAAATCTTTGAAAAAATTATCAAGGCTCACATTTGCGAGAGCCCAGCAGTACAAATTATGCTGAGGGGAAACCAGCACGGTTCGTAGCAGGCAGATCGTGCCTGACTAATCTAGTCTTTTTTTATGACCAGGTTACGAAACGCCTGGACACAGGAGGAGGGGTGGATGTCGTATACTTAGACTTCAGGAAGGCCTTCGATACGGTATCCCACCCCATACTGGTGAACAAGTTAAGAGGCTTTGACTTGGATGACTACACAGTCTGGTGGGTGGCAAATTAGCTGGAGGGTCGCACCCAGAGAGTCGTGGTGGATGGGTCGGTCTCGACCTGGAAGGGTGTGGGAAGTGGGGTCCCGCAGGGCTTGGTTCTTGGACCGATACTCTTTAATGTCTTCATCAATGACTTGGACGAGGGAGTGAAATGTACTCTGTCTAAGTTTGCAGATGACACAAAGCTATGGGGAGAAGTTGACACGCTGGAGGGCAGGGAACAGCTGCAAGCAGACCTGGACAGGTTGGACAAGTGGGCAGAAAACAACAGAATGCAGTTCAACAAGGAGAAATGCAAAGTGCTGCACCTAGGGAAGAAAAATGTCCAGCACACCTACAGCCTAGGGAATGACCTGCTGGGTGGCATGGAAGTGGAAAGGGATCTTGGAGTCCTAGTGGACTCCAAGATGAACATGAGTCAGCAGTGTGACGAAGCCATTAGAAAAGCCAATGGCACTTTATCGTGCATCAGCAGATGCATGACGAATAGATCCAAGGAGGTGACACTTCCCCTCTATCGGGCGCTGGTCAGACTGCAGTTGGAGTACTGCGTGCAATTTTGGGCGCCGCACTTCAAGATGGATGTGGATAACCTGGAGAGGGTCCAGAGAAGGGCCACTTGTATGGTTAAGGGCCTGCAGACCAAGCCCTACAAGGAGAGACTAGAGAAACTGGACCTTTTCAGCCTCCGCAAAAGAAGGTTGGGAGGCGACCTTGTGGCTGCCTATAAGTTCATCACGGGGGCACAGAAGGGAATTGGTGAGTTTTTATTCACCAAGGTGTCCCTGGGGGTTACAAGAAATAATGGCCACAAGCTAGCAGAGAGCAGATTTAGATTGGACATTAGGAAGAACTTCACAGTTCGAGTGGCCAAGGTCTGGAACGGGCTCCCAAGGGAGGTGGTGCTCTCCCCTACCCTGGGGGTCTTCAAGAGGAGGTTAGATAAGCATTTAGCTGGGGTCATCTAGACCCAGCACTCTTTCCTGCCTATGCAGTGGGTCGGACTCGGTGATCTATTGAGGTTCCTTCCGACCCTAACATCTATGAATCTATGAATCTATGAACAGTTCAACATAAAGCCATAGAAAGTTAGGGTTAGAAGGGACCTCAGGAGGTCATCTAATGCAACTCCTCCTCAAAGCAGGACCGTTCCCAACTAGATCATCCCAGCCAAGGGTTTGTGTAGCCAGGTCTTAAAAGCCTCCAAGGATGGAGATTCCACAACCTCTCTGGGTAACTTGTTCCAGGACTTTAATAACCTCCTTGTAAGAGAGTTTTTCCAAAAATCTAACCTAAATTTCCCTTGTTGCAACTTGAGTTATTTTTCTCCTTGTTCTGTCATCTGCCACCATTGAGAACAGTCTAATTCCATCCTCTTCGTAACTACGCTTTAGGGAGTTGAAAGCTGCTATTAAATCCCTTCTCAGTCTTCTCTTCTCTAGACTAAATAAGTCCAGTTCCCCTAGCACTCCTCATAAGTCATGTGCCACAGTCCCAAAACCATTTTCCTTGCCCTCCGATGGATTCTTTCCAATTTGTCCACATCCTTTCCATAGTGGGGGGCCCAACACTCCAGATGTGGCCTCACCAGTGCCAAATAGAGGGGAATAATCACTCTTCTTGATCTGCTGGCAACATTCCTAATAATGCAGCCTAGTATGATATAAGCCTTCTTGGCAACAAGGGGACACTGTTGGTTCATAGTCAACTTATTGTCTACTGTCACCCCCAGGTCCTTTTCTGCAGAGCTGCTGCTTAGCCAATAAGTTCCCAGTCTGTACTGATGCATGGGATTGTTCTGTCGTGTGCAGGACCTTACACTTCTACTTATTTGAACCTCATGAGATTTATTTTGGCTCAGTCCTCCAATTTGTCAAGGTCTCTCTGAATCCTAGCCCTACCCTCCAGCATATCTACTACTCTCCCCAGCTTGGTGTCATCTTCAATTATATACACTTCATTTTATCACCTTTAGTTTTTACCTTGAAAGCTGATATACCTAACTTTGTTGATTCAGTGATGTCTGACACAGAAATTGGGCATGACTTCCTATTCTGTTGGTTATATATAGTTAATTTTGCTTGGCTGCTTTCCCCTCAATTCATGTAAAGGTCAGCTGTGTAAGAACTGTTTTCATTATGCAAGGGCCTAAGCAATTGTAACGGAAAATGGGACTCTATTGTGCTTGGTGTTGTATTTAAGTATAATGAGAGACTGTCCTTGCCACAGAAAGTTTACCTTCTGATTAGAGAGGACAGACAGAGGGTGAAAGGAGAAACTGAAGGCACAGAGAAAGTTAAATTAATTGCCCAAAGCCACATAGCCCAGGGGTGCCCAACCTCTGATCTATGGGCAAGATCCAGGCCAAAGGGCCTCCTATGGGTCTGGAAATTCAGTTAACACTACCTCTCCTTCCTGACCACCAAATTTCCAATCTGACATGGCCCTATGCATAGGGCCAGAGCTGGGGCTCAATCTGGTATGCATAAGTAAGGCCACATGCTAGGTCAGCCTCACTCCAGATAGGGCCTTGGTGCCAACTGGCCTTTCCCAGTACAGTAAAGGTATTACCACCAACCTTTACTGTACTGAAGATAGTATCTGCTGTGCGGCTTGGAACTGTGGGTTGTACTGGGTCACCCAAAAAGAGTGAAGTCCTTCTCCCAGGAGTGGAACTGGATGTGAGCTCCTTGAGCCACGGCCACAGAGAGCCAGGGAAGGTGAGAGACTAAAAGACTGAGGTCTTAGAGCCAGAAGGAGCTCCCCTGGCACTAGAATCTATGCCTGGGCTGGTTTCAAGGGCTACTGTTAGAGATCAAATAAGGGCACAGCAGTGCCAAGCAACCACCCATGACAGGGAACTTGAGTGCTCTGCCACTTGTAGGATCCAGCTTTATATTAAAAAGTCATCCTCATCACAGAGTGGCATCTGAGTGATAGTTGGACCTGAACTGCTTGGACTACCATCCACCAGTCCACAGGTCTCAGAGTACAGGTACTCCTCATTTAATGTCATTCTGGTTAACATTATTTCATTATTACATTGCTGATCTATTAGAGAACATACTCGTTTAGAGTTGTGCAGTGTTTGTTTTATAATGTTGTTTTGTGGCCGCCTGCTAGTAGGTAACTACTGTGATGTAATTGGATTTGCTTAACATCGTTTTACTTAGTCGCATTTTACAACAATGTAACTACAATGCTAAGTGAGGAGTATCTGTATATGTATAACACTTTAGGAGATAGCATTACAGACCCTTACATCTTCTGTTCCACTGCCCAGCTCATACCCAGTACACCAAGGGGCTTTTCATCCTTTCCCAGAATTAGGGGTATAACTGTTTAGTTCCACTCAGCTCAAAGCAGCTGTTTTGATTTACAGGTTAAGGTTCCAGCCCTCTGTCTGTGAGAGAAACACATAAAGGATGTGAAGACACAGAAAATAAGGGGGCAGTGATACATACTTAGAAAATGCAGCCATTTCCCAGCTAACACCCTTTAGCCTGCAAATGGACATGTGATAATTTTCTCTGATAGTTTTTGTGTCAGTGGAGTGGTGATCGCTTACCATATACTGTGTAGCTGGGTCCCGACTGGCACAGAGAACAGAATTATGTGCTTCAATAAGAGAACAGTGAAATATATTACATTACTTTGAACACCAGGTACTTCCATTTATTGAAGGGGAATAAAGACTCTAGGTTGCTTATCTGGCCAGTCAAGTGGAGTCAGGCTGAGTCACATTCAGATCCACTTGCTTTTTCCATCAAAGCAATTTAGAATCAGCAAAATGAGGGGAAAGAATGAGGGAAAAGATTACCCAATATTACAAACTGACAAACTTGCAAATTGATCTCTGTCAGTTTTGCACTGTTGTTTCACTCTGAGAGTGTTCCTCCCACTTTCTACAAATATATGGGAAATCTATTTTCCTCCCAGATAATATCAGCAGCTGTTTCAGTAATGTTTCAGCCAAGATTTATAGGTTATTGTCAGAAATTAATTTCTAACTTCAAATCAGGAAAGTGTTCCTATTTAGAGCAACATTTAATAGGTCTAATGGTAATGGTGTGCTCAGATGGTGTCTGAAAGAGCTGTAAGGGTCTTTACTGTTCTATGTGGGTTCTTCTCTCTCTATCACACTGGTATCTGAACTTTTTTCCAGTGTTGTATTAATTGACATATTTAATCAGTCATGTGTGGTTCATTCTCTTCCTATTTCTCAGAGAAATGTGCCTACTACTAGGAGTGGACAGTGAGAGGCCCTGGAGATTCTGGGATAGTTCAAGAACTACCCTCAAGAAAGCTTAAGGGCTGGCCTTCAAGAAAACTTGATTTTCTGCACACAAGTTTTGTTTTTTTTTCTTCCCCTTAGGAAGGTCCATTGTATTTAGTATTCATAGATTCATAGATTCATAGATGTTAGGGTCTGAAGGGACCTCAATAGATCATCGAGTCCGACCCCCTGCATAAGCAGGAAAGAGTGCTGGGTCTAGATGACCCCAGCTAGATACTCATCTAACCTCCTCTTGAAGACCCCCAGGGTAGGGGAGAGCACCACCTCCCTTGGGAGCCCGTTCCAGACCTTGGCCACTCGAACTGTGAAGAAGTTCTTCCTAATGTCCAATCTAAATCTGCTCTCTGCTAGCTTGTGGCCATTGTTTCTTGTGACCCCCGGGGGTGCCTTGGTGAATAAATCCTCACCAATTCCCTTCTGTGCCCCCGTGATGAACTTATAGGCAGCCACAAGGTCGCCTCTCAACCTTCTCTTGCGGAGGCTGAAAAGGTCCAGTTTCTCTAGTCTCTCCTCATAGGGCTTGGTCTGCAGGCCCTTGACCATACGAGTTGCCCTTCTCTGGACCCTCTCCAGGTTATCCGCATCCTTCTTGAAGTGTGGCACCCAGAATTGCACGCAGTAGTCCAACTGCGGTCTGACCAGCGCCCAATAGAGGGGAAGTATCACCTCCCTGGACCTATTCGTCATGCATCTGCTGATGCACAATAAAGTGCCATTGGCTTTTCTGATGGCTTCGTCACACTGCCGACTCATGTTCATCTTGGAGTCCACTAGGACTCCAAGATCCCTTTCCACCTCTGTGCCACCCAGCAGGTCATTCCCTAGGCTGTAGGTGTGCTGGACATTTTTCCTCCCTAGGTGCAGCACTTTGCATTTTTCCTTGTTCAACTGCATCCTGTTGTTTTCTGCCCACTTGTCCAACCTGTCCAGGTCTGCCTGCAGCTGTTCCCTGCCCTCCGGCGTGTCCACTTCTCCCCATAGCTTTGTGTCATCTGCAAACTTGGACAGAGTACATTTGACTCCCTCGTCCAAGTCACTGATGAAGACATTAAAGAGTATCGGTCCAAGGACCGAGCCCTGCGGGACCCCACTGCCCACACCCTTCCAGGTCGAGACCGACCCATTCACCATGACTCTTTGGGTGCAACCCTCTAGCCAATTCGCCACCCACCGGACTGTGTAGTCATCCAAGTCACAGCCTCTTAACTTGTTCACCAGTATGGGGTGGGATACCGAAACGAAGGCCTTCCTGAAGTCTAAGTATACGACATCCACCCCTCCTCCTGTGTCCAGGCGCTTCGTAACCTGGTCATAGAAGGAGACTAGATTGGTCAGGCACAATCTGCCTGCCATAAACACGTGCTGGTTTCCCCTCAGCATAATTTGCCCTGCCGGCCTCTCACAAATGTGAGCCTTGATAATTTTTTCAAAGACTTTGCCAAGGATGGAGGTGAGACTGACTGGCCTATAGTTGCCCGGGTCCTCCTTCCTCCTCTTCTTGAAAATGGGGACCACGTTAGCCCTTTTCCAATCCTCTGGGACTTGGCCCGTGCGCCACGAGCGTTCGAATATTCCCGCCAGTGGCTCTGCAATGATGTCGGCCAGTGCCTTCAGCACCCTCAGATGGAGCTCATCCAGGCCTGCCGACTTAAAGGCATCCAGTTCTTCCAAGTGACTCCGTACCACCTCAGGGTCTACACATGAAAGTCTGGTGCCTTGTTGCTGCCTCTCTACAACCCCAGTGACAGACTTGTTGTGCCCCTCACTTAGGAACAATGAGGCAAAGAACTCGTTGAGGAGTTCAGCCTTGTCCCCCCTGTCTGTCACCAATTGTTTCTGCCCATTTAGCAGAGGTCCTATTCCTCCCTGGGCCTTCCTTTTACTCCCAATATATCTAAAAAACAATTTCTTGTTGTCTTTTACTTGGGTTGCCATCCTCAGCTCCATGGTAGCTTTGGCCCGTCTAACTGCCTCCCTACAAGCACGAGCAGAGGAGGTATATTCATCTTTAATGATCTCATCCTGTTTCCACTTTTTATGTGCTCCCCTTTTGGCCCTTAGGCTGCCCTGGATTTCTCTGGTCAGCCATGGAAGCCTCCTGGCCCCTTTCCCTTTTTTACCTCGCACGGGGATCGTCTTGCTTTGTGCCCGAAGGATCGTTTCCTTAAGGCACAGCCACTCTTCTTGGGCTCTCATCCCTTCAAAACTCCTACTCTGCAGTGCGTCCTTGACTAATCGCCTGAGTTCATTGAGATCAGCTTTCCTAAAGTCTTTCACCCTACTAGTTACCTTACCCACTCAACGTCTTATGTTGAATTCTATTATTAGGTGATCACTGTCTCCCAAATGGCTACCGATCTGGAGGTTCCCTATCATGTCATCCCCTGTTGCCAATACCAGATCCAGTATGGCATTCTTCCTAGTGGGACCATGCACCTCCTGTGTCAGGTGGAGGTCCTGTACACAGGTTAGAAACCTGCGTGAGCGATGGGACCTTGCTGTCTGCATCTCCCAGCAGATGTCCGGGTAGTTTAGGTCCCCCATGACTACCGCCTCTTTAGCTTTTATGGTCTCCCAGAGTTGCCTCAGGAGCCCCGCATCTATTTCTTCCCCTTGGTGTGGGGGTCTGTAGCAGACCCCTACCACCAAATCCCTTTCTCCTTGCCCCCCATGTAGCCTAACCCACAATCCTTCTACTTCCTCAACCTCGGATTCTGTCTTGATGAGGGTTGAAGTATATTGCTCACTGACATAAAGTGCAACCCCCCTCCCTTTCTTCCCCGACCTGTCCTTTCTGTACAATCTATAGCCCTCAATATGTACCGCCCAGTCATGGGATGAATCCCACCAGGTCTCTGTTAGCCCCACTAAGTCATAGGTGTTTAGTGCAAGCAGGAGCTCTAGTTCATCCTGCTTGTTCCCCATGCTCCTGGCATTAGTATATAGGCACTTGAGCCTTGCGACTGGTGCCTTTGCTGCCCCCCCCCGCTCCAAGTTCATCTTCATCTTATCAAAATATTTTGAGTATAGTCTAATTCAGTACAGCCCACTTAGGGGTGGGGAAATAACTGGCAATTTTAGCATTCTGATTGTCTCCCCAAAGGAGCTTGGACCAACCCATTCATTTTATTGGATCACAAAACTGACTTCTGACTTTATCTGAGGACTGAAATTTTTATAGGCAGTATGGCTTCACTCTATAGTGTTGGTGTGACTATTGCTGGGACACTTCTGTCTTGAGTTCATTTGAAGGTCAAAACAGGCTTGTAGGTAGGATATCATTGTGATGGGCCAGAAAAAAAGTAAATTACATTTATATGATTTCCTGGTCTGTTCAATATCAAATGTTCTGCTACTATTTTAGAGGTTCCATTTTTTAAGAGCTTGGAGAGACAGAGAACATCAATACATGCTGAAGTGCAGCTGATAGATGGTAAAGATTTTCTCTGATTCCCTACTTGAGGTGCATTCAAGCCAATGTCAGTAGTCTTTGGGTGAGACTCTTTCTCATGTTAAATATGTAGGCTAGGCAGATAGTGCAGTTCTACCATTTCAACACAGCTGTCAGCAAATGTGTTAACTGACATGCTGATATATGTTAAAAAGATACACAGATGGCAAAAGTTAAACTCATGCCTAAGTGTTTTGCATGATCAGGGCCCACTTTCGGTCCAAGTGCTGAAAAATTATTTGAAAAACATTTGAGTAAATGCTTTCATATGAAAATATCAGTTGCATGAGATGGAAGGTATGGAGATCCATGGGTACAAAACTGAAATGAGGAAGGGTCTCAATTATTAATGAAAGAACAGATATTGAGTAACTCAAGGTACCATTTCAATTTATTTTGCTTTTTTTTTGAATACCCCTTCCAAGAACATACTTTAAATCAGTGCTATTCAAGTTAAAGATCTTAACTACCCTTCAGACTCTCGTGTTTGATGACCTGATGCTTATGCTTATTAAATTCAATTTAAAGACTTCTGAGCAAGCTAGCTCAAGTACAGAACTTCTATAGTTGCACTAGCTCTGCAAGGAACTAACTTGTGCTTTCCACAGAGTCAAAGGAGCCAAAGTCAGAGTAAAAGGAGCAACATATAAGAATTCATTAAAGCATTCAAAGAAGCCAAATGCCTCTCATTACCTGTCTAGCAGATCATTCAAAAGAAGTGAGTATTGCACTCATGTCTGGATTTGAAAATCAATAACTCGTAGCAGATCTTGTTTTGAAACCAGACAACTCCACAATAGTCATTACTGCATAGTCATTAAGTACTTGTATAAATATGTATTAAATAGCTGTGCAGAAACCCAAGTCACTGTGTAGTAGTGCCAATGAACACTTTTTTGGGGAAAAAAAGTGCAGTAGTAGTATCATGGTTGTTGTCACATGTCACTACTGGGCAGTAGCACTGGACTACTTCATAGTCAGTGACTCCTGTAGAGGCTGCCATTGTGCACCAAAAGTGTGTTCAGAGACAAAAAGTAAAGGGAAGATTGTCATCATGGCAAAATACTAGCAGCAAGTACCTCAGTGGTTCCACATCAGATCATGTACATGTTATTACATTTAGTAATGTTCTGGAAAAGTGTCTGGGTCAGTAGGGAGTCTAGAAAACATGGAAATAACACAAAGTTATTTTGATTAGTTAAGACTAGAGAGGACAGTTAAGGAACTTCAGAGAGACCTAAACCAGTTAGATGAATAGGCAATAAGAAGACAAAGGAAACTCAGCAGCGGTAAATATTAAGTTTATAGCTACTGCTAGGAAAACTTTAAACTACTCCTACACCTCACAGGGTTCTAAATCAACTGTAACAACTTTGGGAAGGAGCCTGTGTGGCCTTGAAGACAGCTCAGTGCTGACATCTCTGCTCAATCAAGAATGCTAACAGGATGTAAGGATGCATAAAGGATGTTTATTATATCAAGTATATCATCATGCATTTTTATATATGGTGCAATCTACTGGACAATGTTTAAAAAGGGCATCTCAGAACTGGAGGAAGTGCACAGAGGAGATTCAGAAAAGTAATATTATTTACCCAGGACAGGAGAACAGCTAGAATGTCATGATGATATCAATGGGTGCATATGCACGTACTAAGTCAACTTAAAATAAGGCAACTTAACTAAGTCAATTTAATTCAGTTGACTTAAACCACACTGGAGTGTAGACATGTACAAATCCTTGACATGGTGGCAGCAATCTTGTGAGTGAAGTCGCCTTAAGTAATGCTACTCAAGATAATACAACATAGAGGTGTATTATCTTGGCTCAAATTAAGTTGACTCTGCTCCAGATACATGTGTACACTCTAACAGTTAAGTTAGCTTAAAAAGTTAAGTCAGATTAACTGTCAGAAAGTTAGTATATGTGTGTGCACCCTATATTAAAATGATCTCTCCTGCTGGCCCCCCACAGATGTGCTCCTTGATGATTCTCTCCAAGATCTTCCCGAGCACTGAGGTGAGGCTTACAGGCCTATAGTTACTTGGGTCCTCCTTTCTCTCTTTCTTAAATATTGGGACCACATTAGCTAGTTTCCAATCCTTTGGCACCTGGCCAGATGACCACGAATGCTCATACAGCCGGGCCAAGTACTCCGCAGTGACCCCTGCCAGCTCCCTCAACACCCTTGGTTGGAGGGCATCTGGACCTGCAGATTTAAAAATGTTCTGCCCTTCCAGAAGATCCCTAACTACAGCTGTGCTAACAGAGTGCCTGACAGAGATATCCCTGAGATTGTCCCTATCTCTGGTAGGAGGGATGTCCTGCTCCCTGTTCAAGAAAACAGAGGCAAAGAAACTGTTAAAAATATCACCTTTCTCGTCTGGCGTAGCCACAAGATTTGAGTCTTGCAGGGGCCCTACATTGCCTGGTGCCCTCTTCTTGCTCCCAATGTACTTGACAAAGGACTTTTTGTTGTCCTTTATCCTGGATGCTAGCCTGAGTTCCATCTCTGCCTTGGCCTTCCTAATAGCCCTCCTACACTCATGGGCTGAGGAGGAGTACTCCTTCTTGGTGATAGCTCCTCCCTTCCACTGGTTGTACACCACCGTTTTAGTCCTCAGGCATTCTTGAATGCCCTTGCTGAGCCAAGGGGGTTTCTGAGCACTCTTACCCACCTTGCTTCTCTCAGGGACTGTTACCCTTTGGCCTGGAGGATCGCCCCCTAAAATATTTTATAGCAGAAGTTCAATTTTTAATATACAATTTGTTTTTTTCCTGGTTCCAAGATAGCAACCCCCCTCTCCCAAAACGATTACTTCTAGGGCAAGGGGAGGGACTTTACCCCTTGCAAAGGTCAGGGGTTAGGGTTTCATTTCTAAGATGGTGACCAGGGATGGGGCACCATTCAAGGGATAAAACTACCCTTGTGCCCCTTGACAGCTCACCGAAACTCATTAAGTGGCCCTCCAGCTGAAATAATTGCCTCATGGACGCCCATCTCCTCTACCTTCTGGGTCCTCAGTGCCTCCCCCACTAATCTCCAAAGCTCATTGAAGTTGACCCTTCTGAAGTCAAGGGCTTTAGTCTTGCTGTAAGTCCTTGACACCCTGTGCTGGATAGTGAATTCCAGCAGGTGATGATTGCTATTGCCCAGGTGGTCAAGGACCTGCAGTCCACTCACCATATCATCCCCAGTGGCCAGAACCAGGTCCAGTAAGTCATTACCCCTAGTGGGGCTGTGCACCTCCTGGATAAGGTGAAGGTCCTGTAATACAGCTAGGAACCTACGGGAGCGGTCAGACCTGGCTGTCTGCTCCTCCCAGCAAATGTCTGGGTAGTTTAGGTCACCCATGACAATAACATCCCTTGACGTAACTGCCTCCATAAGTTGACTGGAGAAGTCCGGGTCCAGCTCTTCCCCCCGGTTGGGTGAACACCCACCAAAAGGTCCCTTTTGCCATGCCCCCCTTGTAGTTTGACCAACAGTGTCTCTTCCCGACCTTCCTCTAACCCAAAGCTAATCCTTAATGTTGTGAGGTGCTCTTTGACATAGAGCGCGACCCCCCCCCACCTTTCCTCTCTGTCCTGTCACTTCTAAATAGGGTGTATCCCCGAATGCCCACCGCCCAGTCACGTGTGGGGTCCCACCAGGTTTCTGTGAGCCCTACTAAGTCTGTATTCTTACTCACAATCAGGAGGCACAGTTCCTCCTGCTTGTTCCCCATACTATGAGCATTAGTATAGAGGCACTTGAGGCCTCCTGAGGGTGCACACGTCTCCCCCCTCCACTCACAGGACAGTTGTGGCCCCCTACTGCCAGGACGTTGTTGCTTACCTGGGCATCCCTTTCTCTTGTCACCCTGCATTCTGGTGAAGCATCCTCTCCACTCGGAGTTGCCCCTTCCCCCGGTGAAGCTAGTTTAAAGCCCACCGTATGAGATCAGCCAATCTAGAAGAAAAAATACGTCTGCCCTTAGGGGAGAGATTAAGCCATCCCACCCCAGCATGCTCTCCATACAAAAAACATGGGTCATTGTCAAAAAACCCAAAGCCCACCTTGTGGCACAAGCTCCAAAGCCACTGGTTAACCACATCAATGCAGGCCTCATGACACCTACCCCATCCACTTGCCAAGAGAATGGAGGAAAATACCACCTGAGCTCTCATCTTCTTGAGTTGCTATCCCACGGCCTTGTAGTCCTCCATGATGTTGTCCGGCTTGCCCTTAGATGCATACTTTGTTCCCACATGGACCACAACTAGTGGGTAGTAGTCAGAGGACTTGATGATATTCTGGACGGTCTCTGTGATGTCGCGAATCCTCACTACAGGCACGCAGCAGACCTGCCGTGACCAGGGCTCAGAGGAACAGATTGTACCATCGGTTCCCCTCGAGATGGAGTCCCCAATGACCAGAACGTTACATCTCCTTCTCCTCGGAGTCTGCCTGTTCTCAGCCTGTGTTGTAGGTTGAGCAGCATCAATGACTCTGGGGATCTGCTTTTCTGCTTCCTCCTCCAGGGGAGCCAGGGCCGCATACCTGTTCCCAAGGGGTGTCTGGGGAAGCAGGCATAGCAGTTGTAGGAGCTGCCCTGGCCTTGACAGGAACCTGCTGCCACCGATTAGTTGGACGTTTTGCACGCGGGGTCTCTCCGCTGGATTCCTGTCCCTGCAGAGAATGGAAATACAGGTCAATTTCATGCTCTGCCTTCCGGATCCCCCACAACATGCTCACCTTGGCTTGGAGCTCTGCCACTTGCCCCTCCAGAGCCTGAAGACACACACAAGAGGGGCAGGCAGAGGAGTCACCAGACCTCAGTCCCAGCCCCAGGGACCCCACCCAGGTGCCCCCACAGTTCGGGGGGCAGGTGGTCGCCAGGCCCCCCAAGGTCTCCGTCTGGGTGGCAGCCTCAGAGGAGCCCTGGGAGGGTGGCACCACTGGGGCAGGCTGCTGGCAGCACTGTGAGTCCTCACCATGACTCACAGATAGTTCTTACCTTTCTCCTTGGTGGAGCCTCCTCTCTCCTGAGGAAGACTGTCTTGCTGCCCCGCCTGCTTCTGCCTGTGTGAATGCCAGTGCAAATGCTGGTGCCCTTACAGAGTGCAACTGTTTGTGTGCTCTGTTTGCATGTGGCTCGGGAGCACGGCTCCCTACCTGGCTCAGCAAAGAGGAATCTGGGGGCTTGCCTTCTGGATCCTGTGCAGCTGCGCTGGCTCCTGCCCCACCTACCTTTGGGGGATAAGCTGCTGCTGCCCCTGTTGTTGATCCTCAGCCTCCGCCGCCACTGGTAAGTTACAGGGGGCACACATGTCCTGAGAGCCCCCATGTGTGCCCAGTCAGCCTCCTCTCACTCCTTCAGCTCCCAACTCCCAATTGTGAGGCCTATTCCTCCACATCCCGGTAACTGGGTAGTTCACCCAATGCAATGCATCTCAGTAGTATAAGTTAGGGAGCTAAACTGTTCTGGAGGGGAATTTGGGAAGAAATAAACCAGTCTGGCTGTAGGCTCAGGCAACAGAAGTACTCTGGAAGTAGAAAGGAAATCTGAATTTTCCCTCTAGCCCCTCTAAAGCTGCTGTACTGAGTGGCAGTAGCTATAGCTTACAGCTACTTATTCCTCTATACTCCAGCTGGGGCTGAAGGGGAGGAGTTGTCTTTTCCTCTGTTCATCCACTGCAGAACTTATACAGATGCTTATGGCTGATGATGCCTCCAGCCTCTTTGAGGGGTTTTGGCAGCATGACAAAATCTTCTCCTCATAGACAAATCTCTTTCAGCAAGGCTCTGAGGTTGCTTCCCCAGCCCACCAAACACAAGGATTTCAATCTCCACTCAAAAGAGGATGTATTGGGGTGGAGGAAAAGGAAAGCAAAATAGAAACAGCTCTTAACAACCTACAGTTTATGGATGAAGTGGTACTCACAACTCTGTGTCCACTCAATCTAGGAGTTCCCCTTGCTTCTGCAGTGCTTCTGAGACAGTGTTCTCCTTTCTCAATTCAAAATAAACACTCCTCTCCTCCTTCCTTTTTCTCCCTCCAAACAGGTAGGCAGGGTCTATCTAGACAAAGAAATTCCAGTACAAAACCCTACATCATCACTTTGCTACATTTCTATCTAGTAATCCTGCAAAGACTGTGCTTACAGTTACGTTCTTAGCACAGTTGCTGGTACTATAATATAATTACCACACTTTGCTTACCTGAAACACAATCAAGAACATGCCCTGTGGCCTCTGCCAGGTACCAGGATGGTGATGACTGCTACATAGTTATAGGCTTACCATTATTCACTTCTTGAAAACCAGACTAAAACTCTAGGCATGAAAGACCAGGAACATAGCCTTTTTTTCAGGGGACAAAGAACCTTACTGGTCTTAAGAATCTCATCAAGCTCTCCATTTGCTATGGGCCTGTGATAAAGATACCAGTCCAAAGGGAAAAATAAACAAGAGTTACTTTTTTTTTGTATTTATTTATTCTGTTTTAATGAATCAGATGGATTCTGAAAGGTAGAATATACTGAAAATGTGATTACTATTAAGATTACAGTAGCATGCACTGCTCAGAGATCTACTATCTCGGGCTCATACATACACAAAATGAAACAGCCATGGCTCTGAAGAGTTGAGAGTCCACAGTGAAGTTATAGAGAGGAAAGCACAGGGAAGAGAAATGACTTCCCCAGGGTGCCACAGCAGGTCAGTGGCAGAGCAAGGAAGAAAAACTCAGTCTCCTGCATGCCAGTCAAATAAAGACTTCATGACATCATGATATCTCCAATTGTCTTATGCTACCTCCACCTTATGTAAGGGGGGTGAAGCACTTCCTACAGGGATCATCGTTTTTCTTTTCCTCTCACCGGTAGAAGTGAAACTTTCTTCCCCTTTGTGGGGTTTTCTTCAGTTTAGCTCCACTTTCCATTATGAACTTGTGAAGTGCTCATCTCCAATAGTTGGTTCACAGACATTGCTATCCATTAAAGAAAATGAGAAAACATTACTTACGACAAGCCTGGACAGATGCAATTTCTGCTGTGACAAGGCACTAAGAATTTCTTTTTTCTACTGCTATTTTCACTTCTGTTCCATAAAAACAAACAAACTGACAGCTGTCTGAACTACTTAGCTTTGCTTCAGGTCTTTCTGGATACATGTGCACCGTCAACTCAAGATATATCAGAATATTAAGGTCTATCTTTTCTGACACCAGAATGGTTGGTCTTGAATTTTTTTCAGCAGGAAAAATGCAACCCAGTATGAAGTATGAGTATAAATTCTCTCCATCGTTCCAAAGGTCGCTGTCATAACATTGATTTGTTTGGGTGCTGAATTTTCCATCCCCCTGAAGAAATTAAATTGTTAAAACGATATACAGAAGGTATAAAAATGCAGGTGTTTTTCTTTTATTTATTCTCCAGCACGATGACATATTTCATATGTGAGGAAAGGGAACAGTTTTGGTGTTGTATTCATAACGGGAAATGAGTAAATTTGTGTCATCCGGGTGCTGAGTTGTTTTGATTTGTTGGAACCAGAGTGCAAGGTAAATAAAAAAATAATGTCTTAGGGAAGATCTGGAATAAGCATCATGTTTCTTGAAACACCCCTGGATAAAAATTCTGTGCTGAACACTAGTAGGAAAACATGTGGAGTGAAACTTCAAGCATCCAGCAGAACTGAGTTCTCACAATGTGGATATAATATTTCATAGATTTCATAGACATTGCAGGTCAATTTCATCCTCTGCCTCCTAGATCCCCCGCAACTTGCTCACCTTGGCTTGGAGCTCTGCCACCTGCCCCTCCAGAGCCTGAAGACGCTCACAAGAGGGGCAGGCAGGGGAGTCATCAGACCTCAGTCCCAGCCCCGGGGATGCCACCCTAGGGCTGGAAGGGACCTCGAAGATCATCAAGTCCAGCCCCCTGTTCCAGGGGCAGGAAGTCAGCTGGGGTCAAAGGATCCCAACAAGATAAGCATCCAAATGTTTCTTGAATGAGTCCAGAGTAGATGCCTGCCCCACTTCTGGAGGGAGTCTATTCCACGTCCTGGGGGCTTGGACAGTAAAGATTTTTTTTTTCTTTTTTTCTTTTCTTATTTCCAGCCTAAAACAGTCTTGGGGGAGTTTATGACCATCGGTCCTTGTTTTTCCTTGGGGTACTCTGGTGAACAGGTGTTCTCCCAGATCCTGATGTACACCCCTTATGTACTTACAAGCAGCCACCAGGTCCCCCCGAGCCTGCACTTTTCCAGGCTGAAGAGTCCCATAGCTCTCAGCCTCTCTTCATAAGGCCTATTCTCTTGCCCTCTGATCATGCGTGTGGCTCTCCTCTGGACTCTCTCAAGCTTCTCAACATCCTTCTTGAATTGTGGGGCCCAGAATTGGATGTAGTACTCCAGCTGTGGCCTCACCAAGGCCGAGTACAGCAGGAGGATGACATCCTGAGATTTACTTGAGAAGCATCTATGGATGCAAGCCAGAGTTTTGTTTGCTTTACCAGCTGCGACACCGCATTAGTGGCTCATATTCATCTTGTGGTCAATCATGACCCCAAGTCTCTTTCAGCAGTGGTGCTACCAAGCCTAGCACTGTCAAGCCTATAAGCATGCTGTGGGTTTTTTTTTTCCCCCAAGGTGGAGTATGAACAATAATATCACTTTGCTTAGCTCCACATAGTCATGAAATTGGCTTTAAAAATGTGACTTTTTGTATGCTGGTATGATAGAATGGAGTTCAAGTTTTCTTTGCAATCAGAATGACTAGAAATCTTTTTTTTGTTTTTGTTTTGAAATTGAGTCACAGATAACCACATGACTAACAGAGGCTGCAAGAAAAATACCAAATATTATGAGACTCAGCATAAGTTAATCAGAGTTGGTAATGCTTCATAGTTTTTGATATTTTTACATGTTTTGATTAAGGTCGCGCACTGTACATGGAGATAGGCTCACTTTGTGTCTACTGAGCTCACTCTGTTTACAAATACAGCCTGCCATGCAGAATCACAGGGCCACTTCTTCAAAATGCTGACCATGTCCTGCAAGTATGTGGAGTGCACTCTATCCAAAGAGTAGGATTGAGGAATTATAGGTGTTCTGCACCTTTGAAAATGGGATTCTAACCTATTACAGTACAGAGAAGTTAAAACATGAGTCTTTCTTATTTGCTAGCATAGCACTCTAACCATCACACCATAGGCTACCCTTTGTCCTGGGCTTTCTCTGACATGTCTTTTAAAGTTGAACTACAAATACAGTAACTGGAAAAATAAATGGAGGGCAGCATGGAGAGGAAACTTCTACCACAGTGAGGAAATAAATATCCTGGGCAGAACACAGAGCCTCTTTTCTTCCAGGGCAGCAGCTACCTTACTGACCTACCTATGCCTGCTCCCTTCCTTCTGTCCCCACATACCTGCTCCTTGTCGGAGAACAGTTTCAAACAGATAGATAGATGGATAATGATAGACCTGTGGTGTTGTGTGGTGGTTACAGTGCTGTTCTGGAAAGTAAAAGTGACACAGGCTCAAGCCACTTCTTCATGAAAAGCATTCAGAAAATAGGTCTTATGTGCTCCTAAGGCCCCCTCTACACATTATATCTATTGCACAATTACTTTGTTAACTGCACAATAAAATTAGATTGGCTACATATGCAAATTAATTATCTGACCTTAAAAAGGTACAATCAGATATAAAGTTATTGCTCAAAATGTATAATAACTTTATAGCTGGTTTCTGTCCAGATTTAATTTGCATGTGTAGGCAGTCCTGCAGATGGGAAACTGCAGTTGCTGTGATCTCCCAGCCACCAAGGAGCACAACACATCCCTGGGGCTCAGAGATCTCAGCCAATGCAGTCTCCCAGCCACAGGGGTTCATGGTGCTTCAGGCAGCAGCTGGGAGATTGCAGTTTCTGTAATCTCCCAGTCATTTCAATCTCCCAGCTGTGGCATGCTCCACATACCCCCATGGCAGGGAGACCATAGGAATACCCCATGTCTGTAGGGGCTGAGAGTCCTGCACCTGGTGAGGATTCTTGATCCTGGGTGCATGTGGTCCCTGTGGCTGGGAGCCCCATCAGCAAAGGTGCCCCCAGCCCGCAGACAGGAGGGAAGGCCCAATAGTGAGGATGCTAACTTGTGATTTGGGAAACCCAGGTTCAGTTCTGTGCTATAGATTTCATTTTTTACCCTGGTCCAGTCACTTAGCCTCACCTCAGTTTCCTTGTGTAAAATAGAGGTAAACATACTTGCCTAACTCACAGGAGAGTTGTAAGGATGAACATGAGCTGGTCAAATACCATAGTAATGGGTGGCATATAAGAGATTTTTAAATGTATTTAGCATATGGTGATACAGTGATCACAGAGCAAGGAGAAACATGTTCACAATTTATGTCCAAATTTTGCAGCCAG
This sequence comes from Alligator mississippiensis, assembly GCF_030867095.1. Taxonomy (NCBI): domain Eukaryota; kingdom Metazoa; phylum Chordata; order Crocodylia; family Alligatoridae; genus Alligator; species Alligator mississippiensis. The sequence goes on along the minus strand of NC_081825.1, from coordinate 136,452,633 downwards.
CTGATTGCCTCAGGTGTAGTATTGTACAGATCCAATAGTTTCATTAAATGCACGAAGAGGGCATTCAGAGATGATGTGATTCAAAGTTTGAAATGGGCACCACAGTTGCAGTTCAGTGAGCTAGTAACAGAAATCCACATGTGCTGAGAGTCATGAATAGAAATATGAGAGTCATGAATAGGAATAAGCTACACCATCAGAAGCTTAGGCCTTCTGCACACCAAGCATTGTCTGCTACAGTGAAACATTGAATGTATTTACTACCCTCAGGGATTGTATTCATTATTGAGCAAAGGGTATTTCACTCTCTATGTTTATTATTTCACCCAGCTGACTTTAGACAAAAGTGGGCAGCTGAGCTTAATTATGATAAATGAACATTGTTTTTACAATATGGGCTATTTTCACTAGTTGCAAGACTTTGTTGAAAAGACCAAAAGGAATGTTTCTCAAGGCGGTTTGTAGCAATCAGGGGAATGATTTTCCATCACAGTGGTCAGTATAAGTTTGGACTATAATCTCAGAAGTAAGAGGCCAATTATTAGTATTGCTTGGCTGATCACCTACCCATTCTTTTGAGGGGGTATATTGGCAAACATCCAGAGTATACTATACTGCAATATTTCAGGGTCTATACATTCTATTTAAAATATCAGCTGTCTTTATGGATATCATTTGCCATCCCAAAAGAGCTGTGATTCCTAAAATGTTTGGCCCAATAGACTGCTGTCAAGGCTCCAAATTTCTCATAGGACACTGAACACCCTTCTCATCAAATGTTTCCTTGAAAATGCAAGATGGCTCAGTGCAATACACAGGCCAGTTATCATGGCTTCACAGACAATCAGTGTTCTGTGGCTCATAGTTTGGGAACTGCTGCAAAGAGACCAACCATTGTTTTAGACCTTGGACAAACACAGTGAGGGTATGTTTATACTGCAGTTGGAAGGGTAAGTGAACCTAATGCAGTCTATATTTATATATAGACTGCATTAGGTTCATTTACCCTTCCAACCCTTACCCTTCCAACTATATTTATATATAGACTGCATTATATTTAATATATAAAAGCTATATTTAATTTAGCTAGCACAGGTAAATATAGGAGTGAAGACATGGCAGTAGGCAATGTTCAAACTCATAGAAGTAGGGTGACTGTATGTCCTGTTTTAGCCAGGACAGTTCCGGATTTAAGAGGCTGGTCCCAGCCAGTTGTTGGGAATTATAATGGGCATCCCAGAAATACAGGGTTGTGGGCAGTTTGGTCAGGGAGTCGGAGCAGTGTGGAGCACCTTGCAGGTGGGCAGGCCAGAAACCACTGCATGCCTGGCACGTAGCCCCACCCCCACTGACTCGTGAGAGCACAGGGGGAGGAGGGAGGGTAGCATCCCAGGTTTGCCAGATGATGTCCTGGATTTCTGGGATGATGTCCCAGTTTTCTGGGATTTCCATATTGTCAGCCTACACATAAGACTCTGGATATATATGAGGGTTTAACACTACCCCAGATATGCCAATATGTGGTACAATCACACTTCCAGCTACAGTATAGAAATTCCCTAAAAGCAGTCCCTTCCTTAAGGAGCTTACCTTGTCAATAAACTTGAGGAAAGAAGGGAAAGAGGCAGAGAGAAGGGGGATGATTTACACAAAGCCACACAGCAAGACAGCAACAGGGATACAAATAGCACTTAGATATTCAGAGCCATAGACCAGTAAGTACCCTAACCACTGGGCTGTGTTCTTTTTCTTCTAGAAACTTTTTAGCTACACTTTTGGCTAATCTTTCTCACTCATAAGGGAAAGGCTGTATTCAGTGACATTGCTCAGGTCTATGTACACAAGTCAATGAACTGTGACATACTACACTATCCATACAATGTTGATAATACCACGTCCACTGCCCCCGGGTATCACAGCTACTTCTTATTACCACTATTGATATGTGTTATCACTCAGGTACCACGGTATTGAAGCCAACACTGACTTGTAATGGTAAACGATGTATGTCTGGTATTTAAAACAGGGGGGACAAACCTCAACTGGAATAAAGAGAGGTAGTTAGCCATGCTAGTCTAATGTTAGGCAGAAGGCAGACCAGGATGACATTCTTAGGGCATATACAGAAGTGCAGCTCCCTACTGTAACTGAAAACACTTTGCAAGAAGTCTTCTGAGTCACAACAATCACCCGGACCAAACAGTAGTTTGCATTTCGTTCCAGGAGGGAAGGGGAATCCAGCTGCTGGCTGCAAGCCTGCAGTCAGTTTTCCCTATCAATGAGCCCTTCTCCCTCCCAGCTAGTATTGTTTTTGGGAGGGGAGAAAGGGAACAGAGGGAGCTCATTCTAGGGGTTCCCCAGCCAGAGCTTGGGGATGGGGTGGATAATTGGAGCCCTTCCTATCTCAGGAGGGACTCCAATACACCTACCCCACCCTCCAGCAGGGGTTGGAAAAACCCCAAACCAAACTGCCTCTGCTCCCTTTCCCTCCTTCCATTCTGAAAACAATGACAGCCTGGCAGGCAGCACAGACAGAAGTTACTGAAGTCACCATAGGTGCCAAATCCATGGGTGCTTTGAGGCTCAAGCACCCACCAAAAACAATTAGAAGGTGCTCAGCACTCACAAGTCATGTCAGTCAAATTGGCTTGAAGTAATGCACCACCTCTTCTGGGTGCGGGAACGCAAAAAAACCCTAAGAAACAAACAAACAAACAAACAAACCACGCACCGGCAAGAACCAAAGTCAGCTCCTATTGAAGACACTCTGTTTTGAAATCTCTTCATCTGAACCCTAATGCAATGAGGGTTCAGATTTTCATCTGATCAGCTGTTTTTGAAGCAGTCTGCAGCTGTGCACTTGTGTTTGGTCACAGCTATAGACTGCTTTCTGTGACCAGGTTGGGTGAAAATTCTCACTTCTGTCTGTGCCCTTAGAGATTTAACTCTTTGAGAGAAGAATATGTTTTTGAAGGTGACAACCTACTTTATCAAATGCTAGCCTACTTCATCCGATGCAATGAATGGACATCACCTACAAAAGCTTATTTCTTTCTGACCACTTAGTCTCTAAGGTGCCACCCTGTCCTGCCTTCTTCCCAGCTGGAATAAGTCAGTGTAGCTCTATTGACCCATGTGGAGCTGTGCTCATTTACATCCTCTGAGGACCTGGGTCTCTTGCTTTGATTGGAAATGATTTCCTTGTGAGTATTTCACCAGAATGACTCCTCTTGGGGCAGTCATTCCTGGCTTAAGTACATTTAGGAGTCAGTAGAATTATACCAGAAATGAACTTATCTCCTGAGTCTGAAGTTTTATATATATTTATGGAGGTGTCTTTGATTATCTAGTCCAGGCTTTTCCCCTCTACCTTGCCATACTGCAGATTAATACAGTATACTCTTCGCTGAATACATGGATATGGTGTATATCACACTAATAGACAGTGTTTGCAAAAGTTGTAATTCATATCGGCAGAGTCACACAATGAATTACAGTTCTTGGCATTTGGAAAAGAAATCCCATTTGAAATCCAGCTGCCTGCCAGCTGTGGATATTCATAGCAATTATTACTCTGGCTTCTTTTCAGTCTAACTTTTCATTTAAAAAAAAGCTTAATGAATGGTTTTATTGCCATCTTAAATGTCTATTTATAACCCATTCATCCAAAGATGAATATGAATATCTGATTCCCAACCTCTCTCTATATTTCATACTGTAAAAGTTGGTGTCGTTTAGTATAAAGTTTTCTTGGCGAGAGTTTGTGACGATCACATTATTTAACAACGTGGGTGACCTTTAACTCTTGATTTTCTCACATTTGGGTTTTGAAGACATTTAATGTGTACTACCTATTTTAAATTAAGATCTTTTTTTTTCTCTGAAAACATCTTTAACTTTTCATTAGCTTATTTTGGGTTGTTCATGCCCATGAAAGAATTGAGAATGCTCTGAGATTTCAGAAGAGGTCCAGAATCCTTCTCATTCTTTCTACAAGAGAGATGTCCTGAGGGTTTTAATGTTAAGATGCATGAAGTTGGACATCTTAGGGTATATGTGTAATGCAAACACTCCATGGCTAGTGTACACAGATCTGTGAAAGCTAGCTTTAAACTATCTTGCAGTTTTCAATGTTGTCACAGGAGCAAAGGATAATCATCTGAATAATTTTCAGCTTCTCTAGTGTGTTTAACAGTCTGTGCTGGGCCTAGACCACAATGGCAACACCATTAGCAATCCCCAAGCTACTTAGTTGAGGCTAGCTCAGGTCTATGTACATAAGTTGCAGTCATAGCAGTGACTGCAGGGTCCTCACTAAAGATGAAATACTACCACCCTTTTTGTGGATGTTTTCTAGCTAACTCTATCTGTCTGTTTTTGGCTCTCATATTACACTTTGGCAAAAGTATGTCCACAGTTAAACCATAATTGATGAGAACAAGTGAACATGAGGGCAAAGTAGTTCTGAAGAGGTTTGTGGAGAGGCATCAGAGTACTCACAACATCCATTAAAGAATGGAGGGGGGGGTGGAGAAAGGGCATTCTCAAAATCAACTAGTTACTGGCACATACATTTTACACATCCACAGCTGTCTAGGAGCAATAGGCTGGATTCAGAGCTAATGTAACCTGGAGTGAGTCCACTGAAATATGTATACCTGCTGAGCACCTGATTCATTTATGTTTACTAGGAAGCATGGATGGAGTATATTTATTTGAGAATATTTTTCCCTAAGCAACTTTATGTACCTAGAGTTTGACTTAGAATGTTTCTTTAAGGGACTGAAGAGTTGGGATATTTTTTTTTTCCTTTTTCCTTTCTTGGTGTTACTGGAAATGGATGTACCCAAATCCCAGGGAGATCACTGCTTTTGAATTATTTCTATCCATGGCCAAAACTGTTAGACATTTCTTCAAAAATGCTATTCTTGCCATTGTCTGGAAATACCAGTCTAGACTCTGGGGTTTGGCAGAGATCCCACTTCACCATTAAAAATATTCTATCCTTCTTTCCTAGTCCAAGTAGCTCAATTAACCCTGAAAGTGGTGGTTCACCAGATGTTAGAGTAAGCTGTGTGTTTCAGTAAGCATTCATGACTGGTCCCAATGCTTGGCTGTGAAAGTTCAGCATGACCTAGAATGTCAAAGCAGAATCAAATGAAGGGTTTTTGAATTCCAAAAGATACAGACAATGAACTCCCCAGCCCTTTATATTTAATTAACTCCCATTTCTACCCGTTTTAAAAGCCTATTATTAAGTTAACTAATACAGTACACTTATCCTCAGTCGGATGCCTCCTCATGCTTGCTGATAACCATAACATTCTACTCAGATGCCACATTTTATTGCTGAGATATATTCAACAGAGTAAGTTACAAGCTTTCAAAAATGTCATCATAACTATACTCAATAGTTATCTCTTTATCCTTTATCCATTGCCAGCTTAGAAACTGAGGGCAAAATGGCCTGTTAGAGACAGCATTAAGTACAAGAAACCAAGAAGTAAAAGTAAATTACTTGCATATTACTTACCAAAGAGCTAATGGATTGGAAAAAGAGGTGCAAGTGCTTTAAGTGTGTGAATGTAACTAATGATACAAATAGTGGCTGTTTGAGCTCCTAGTTACATTGAACGTGATGTACAGCAGTCAGCATTATTAGCTACATGAGCAGTTACTTGCATCTGCAGTTTCCTTGGTGACACTGGCCTCCATTCTGCAAAGACTTATGCACATGCTTAACTTTAAGTATGTGACTCTCATACTTAAAATTAAACATGCATCTAAGTTCAAGATCAGGGCTCAGTAAAAGAAAATAGGTTGTGAAGTCTTTAGCTAGTCAAAAAACCAAAAAAAATGTATTTGTCTAATACATTGTTGGATGAATTTCTACCCCCTTTCCTCATTATCCTATTGCCTCTAAAATAACACAATTAACCCTTTATTAAATATATATCTATAGATATTTAGCCATTTATAAATCCATTTATTACAGGAGCATTAATGAAGGTATCTACCAGGAGATAGATAGATAGATAGATAGATAGATAGATAGATAGATAGATAGATAGATAGATAGATAGATAGATAGATAGATAGATAGATAGATAGATAGATAGATAGATAGATTCCCCCACATGGACATTCACTCTCCTCTAGACTTTGAGTTTGGAGCCCTTTTGCTTTAAATAGGAAGCACGTGAAATAAGCTGTGTTTCATTAGACTAAAGCTGGTGTGATGGGGGGCTCCTGACTCTTATCTACTCACCTGCCTATCTCTGATTGGCAAAACCCAAGATTTTTAGAGATTCACAGCACAACTTGTGTCAAGATGAGCCTTTCCATCAGTTCTGACTGCAAACATCCTAGATGAATAATCAGTTATACACCTTGGCATGCTTACTGAATGTTAGTGGATTTCCCATTGTTACTCTCTGTGCACATCTACATGAGATGCTTAATGCACATTGGATTAATTCTACTGTGCATTAACATGGCTGGCAAAAACTGTGCTAACGCACTAATGTAAATTTAGTCCAATGCTCATTAAACATCATACAAAAAGCATTAATCTGTGCTAATGTGTAGTAGTGCTGATTATAGTGCATTTAGTTAGTACCTGTTATTTCCTGTATTAGATGCACCCACTGTTTTTCAAAGTAGGTTTGCAATCTGGCTTATAAACATCAAAGGGACAGCAGTTCTAGCCCTTATATGCAAGAATGACTGAGAGTGGTTTGGAACTTGTCTACATGGTTGTGCTGGAGTAGCATCACCTGAAAGGGTTATCAGGGATTGTATACCAGTCCATCATTATTCCTTACTATTAATTTGTTGTTACTTGTTTTATGGTGGCACTGTGGACCAGGCCTTAGTAAGTTTGTGTGCATACTCTAAAGACAAATAAGGAGAAGACAGGTTTTTTTTTTTCTGCAGGTTATGAATATCTCTGCCTTTTTCTGGTTGTTTCCCAGTTTTATTTTATCTCCACAATCTTTTGAAACCCAGTTCTTCTGTGTTATTTCACACAGTTTGGAGGGAAAAAAAAAATCACACTTCAGTTCACATCACATGATTTGCCCAGCTATGGTGAAGCAAAGCATAAGTAAATCCAGCCTAAGTCCAACTATGTACAGTGCAGAGAGCTGCATGGAGCACAAGAAATACCCAGGTAAGGGACCTGGGTAGTCCTGGGATTAGGGGGGCAGTGCATACACCTTCAGGAGGCCTTAAATGCCTATACACTAATACTCATAGTATGGGGAACAAGCAGGGGGAATTTGCCCTCCTGCTTGCTAACAAAAACCCAGACATAGTGGGGCTCACCAAAATGTGGTGGGGTCCAACGCACGTGAACGGTGAACATCAAGGGCTATAGGCTGTACAGGAGGGATAGAACAGGAAGGAAAGTTGGGGGTGTGGCACTCTACGTCAAAGAGCAATACACATCCTCAACAAACAGCACTGGGTCAGAGGAGGGGCAGACTGAAGTGCTCTGGGTCAGAATACAAGGAGATTGGGGTGAAATAAACTTAACGGTGGGGGTCTGCTACAGGCCACCCAACCAAGGGGAAGAGCTAGACTGGGAATTCTTAAGTCAGCTCATGGAGGTAGTTAGGCCAAAGGACGTGGCCATCACGGGTGACCTGAACTTTCCAGACATCACATAAGTTCCTAGCCAAGATACAGGACCTCCATCTAACCCAGGAGGTACGCAGTCCCACCAGGGGAAACGCCTTGTTACACCTAGTCCTGGCCACAAGCGATGACCTGGTGAGGGGACTGCGGGTGCTCGATCACCTGGGTGATAGCGATCATCGTCTATTGGAATTCACCATCCAGTGCAGGATGGCAAAGGCCTGCAGCAAGACAGCAGCCCTGGGCTTCAGGAGGGTGGATTTCATTGAGCTAAGGAGACTAGTCAGGGAGGCACTGAGGTCCCGGAGGGATGGGGAGTTGGGAGTCCAAGAAGAGTGGTTGTTTCTGAAGGAGATGATCCTCCAAGCCCAAAGGGTGGCAATCCCAACATGGATCAAAGGGGGCAAGAGTGCTCAAAAACCCCCATGGCTCACCAAAAGCATCCAGGAATGTCTCAAAGCTCAGAAGGAGGCGTACACCCAATGGAAGAGAGGCCATCACCAGGGAGGAGTATACCTCAATTGCTCAGGATTATAGTGGGGGCTGTTAGGAAGGCCAAGGCAGAGATGGAACTGGGACTAGCAACCCGGATCAAGGATAACAAGAAATATTTTTTTTAAATATATAGAGGGTAAAAAGAAGGTTCTGGGTAATGTGGAGTCTCTGCAGGACATGCTTGGAAATCTGGTGGTCTCACCAGATGACAAAGCTAACCTATTTAACAATTTCTTTGCCTCCATTTTTCTGAAAAGGGACCAGGTCATCCCCACCACCAGGATCCCCGATGGTCCTAGGGGAGGCATAGCCAGACCCAGGGTCAAAGAGGACCTAGTTGAGGAACTTCTGGTGGGACTGGACATGTTCAAATCAGCAGGTTCTGATGATCTCCATTCCAGAGTGCTGAGGGAATTAGCAGAGGTCATTGCAGGGCTCCTGGCACAGCTTTACGAGCACTCATGGTACTCTGGTGGGGTCCCAGAGGAGTAGAAAAGGGCCATTGTGGTCCCCATTTTCAAAAAAGGGAGGAAGGAGGACCCAGGAAATTATAGGGCTGTTATTCTTACCTCGGTCCTGGGGAAGGTCTTTGAGAAAATTATCCAGGTGCATGTCTGCGAGGGGAAAGCAGGGGAGGTTATGCTTAGGGGCAACCAACATGGGTTCATTAGATGCGGGTCCTGTCAGACCAACCTGGTGGCCTTCTATGACCAGGTCACAAAATCCTTGGATGCAGGTGTCACGGTGGACGTAGTCTTTCTGAACTTTAGGAAAGCCTTTGACACTGTCTCTCACCCCATTCTCATTAAAAAATTAGGAGATTGTGGTGTTGATGCCTACACAGTCAGATGGGTTGCCAATTAGCTAGAGGGCCGCACCCAGAGAGTGGTGGTGGATGAGTCATTTTCGACCTGGAGGGATGTGGGCAGTGGGGTCCCCAGGGCTCGCTCCTCTGGCCTGCACTGTTCAACATCTTCATCAGTGACTTGGACGAGGGGATGAAAAGCACCTTGTTCAAATTGGCAGGTGACACTAAGATGTGCGGAGCAGTGGGGATGCTAGAAGGGAGGGACAGGCTGCAATTGGATCTGGACAGGTTACAGGGGTGGGCAGATGAGAATAAGATGGGATTCAATACTGACAAGTGCAGGGTACTGCACCTAAGGAGAAAGGAGCAGCAGCATACCTACAGGCAGGGGAACTCCCTTCTCATCAGCACGGAGGCAGAAAAAGATCTTGGAGTCATTATAGACTCCAAGATGAACAAGGGCTGCCAATGTGGGGATGCAGTCATGAAGGCTAACCTCACCTTGTCACTTATCCACAGTTGCAACAAGAGCAAATCCAAGGAGGTGATTCTCCCCCTCTATATGACCTTGGTCAGGCCATAGTTGGAGTACTGCATTCAGTTCTGGGCGCTGCAGTTCAGGAGGAATGTGGACAAAATCGAGAGGGTCCAGAGGAGGACCACTTGCATGATCGGGGGCAGCAGGGTAGGCCCTATGAGGAGAGGCTACGAGACCTGAACCTGTTCAGCCTCCACAAGAGAAGGCTGAGAGGCGATCTGGTGGCTGTCTATAAACTGGCCAAGGGACACCAGCAGGCAATGGGAGAGTCCCTGTTCCCCCAAGCACTACGGGGAGTAACAAGGAATAATGACCATAAGTTGACAGAGAGTAGATTCAGGCTAGACATCAGGAGGCACTACTTCACGGTCAGGGCAGCTAGGATCCGGAACCAACTTCCAAGGGAAGTGGTGCTCACTCCTACCCTGGGGGTCTTCAAAAGGAGGCTAGATACACACCTTGCTGGGGTCGTTTGACCCCAGCATCCTTTCCTGCCCATGGCAGGGGGTCGGACTTGATGATCTGCTCAGGTCCTTTCTGACCCTACCTACTATGAAACTATGGTCTTTTCTCAGCTGGTATTGAGGAGACATAGGTGAGGCTGCCTCTGCCATTGACCGGCTGTGGGGCTTTGAGCAAACCATATGATTTGCTTGATGTTTGTACTCTTATATTTCTCCATAGGTAATATGGAGGTCATGAAAATTCCTTTCCATGGAAAGCATTATGAGATCTATTGATGAAACATTCAAAGGGTTATAATCAGAGGGAAGTAGGGTTGGAAGGGACCTCAGGTCATCCAGTTTAACTCCTGCTCAAAGTAGGATCATCCTTGCCTAAATCTGTCATCCTTCAAATGAGTGTTTTTATTAATCCTCCTTCTGTGCTTCTTGCCCCACATTTGTTTCTTCTTAAAATAAAAATTGTTAAGTGGTAGTGCTAGCCGAGATCATAGTGGCTGTACATGTGGTTTTGGCTGTCAGTTTGCACTTTGGAAAGTTTAGCCCATAATTATTGTAAAATGATGAGATGAACTATGAATACATTTTACTTTTTCGGGTGTAAAACAGACCATGACATTAATATTCAGAAACAGTAGAGTAGTCCCTGTCATTATTTAAACGGGCTTAATTGGAGTTATAGCAATTTCAGATGGCATACCAGCAAGCACTATATAAATTAGAAATGTGTCCCTATGAATAATACAACCATTATCCAATTCTCTTTCCCACTAATTTCATTCCCTTTTTAAAAGAAGTTAAAGCTCCTGTCATCTACTTAATAATAAAGATGATATTTTGCTCTTAGGGAAGAAATAATGTAGCAATAAATGGTGTTGTGTTATATGATGACAGGGAAGAAAATCAATAGGAAGGTGTGGGTCTTCTATATTTTGTAATATAATGTGCTGCAATTTTATTTCCAGATTTTAATATTAGGATACTGCAACTTTGAGGCAATATGACCTAACTTGCAGATGACTTAAAGATTCCCAATAATCAGTGAAATCTTTCACTTGTATAAGTCCACCCATATTCTTGTTTGACCTTCTGTCTAACATGACTGATTACATCAATATCATCCATTTGCTGGAGACAGTCTTCCTGACAGTGTTTCATGGCACGTTTACCACTGCTCTGGAACGAAGCTTACTCAGTGTTGCTCTCTGTCTCCCTCTAGAAACTGTACCAAAAGTAGTTTGAATTTTCTATTAACTTTGAACTCAGAGGACGTAGGGTTCAAGTTTGATCCCTACCTACATCAACCTCACCATTGTACGGAAATATTGGTCTAGGCTCCAAGACATGGCAGAGTTTGCCCTGTAATATTAAAAAGATGCTTCACCTTTACCAGCATGTTAAGAAAAGTCTGAGAACTGTAGTACAGCAGGTGCTTGAGCAGGGGTGGGCAAAATACGGTGTTTGGGCCAGATCCAGCCCACAGACTTATTGGATCTGGTCTGCGGACAGGTGCCCACCAATTGACCAATTGACTGTATCCTGCCCATGGTGCTCTGCATGGGGCCAAGCCCTATCTGCTCCTGCCCAGGGAAGACTGCACCATGCTCCTGCCTGCTCTGGCCCTGGCTAGCGTGCATAGCTTCTTGGTGGGGATGCTTTCAGTGCAGCTGCAGCTGCCCAGGTACTGGTACTGCTTGGCTTCCCCGACCTCCAGCAGTTCCTCCTCCTGCCCCTGCTGTGCCGCTCTGGTGAGGTAGGGAAGAAAGCTGTGGCTGGGGGAGCTGAGCTGTACTGGGTGGCTGCAGCCACACTGGGAGCAGTACTGCTGGAAAGCTGTGCACCCTGGCCCAGGATGGGGGCAGATGTAGGCAGGAGCACAGCATGGGCTGCCCTAGGTGGGAGAGAGTGAGGCTTAGCCCGAGGTGCCAGCACTGTGGGGGCAGCCATAGGCCAGATGGGAGCAGGGACAGATCACACCACCAAAGCAACCTCTGCTGCACATGCCTCCTGCCCCCTCTCCCTCCCTTCCTTTCTCCGCTGACCCCCAGCTGACTCTTAGTACCTGGCATGGGAAGCTCCCCACATACACCCCACATGTCCTCTATACACATACAAGAGTAAGACTTGATTTTTTTGCTGTTATGAAACTGCCTCTATATACACTACTCAAAAAAACCCAAAACAAATCAGGACAAAAAATATTTTTTGAAATGACATTAAAATATGTTATACTAGATGTTTGATTTTCAGTATATGATTTGTTTTTTTTTTAAATATATAATTTGTTAAAAGTATTTCTTCTGAAAGATTTTATGTTTGTGGCCTTTGATAGCTCACCAAAACTTATTAAGTGCCCCCCCAGCTGAAATAAATTGCCTACCGCTGTGCATGAGCAAGCTGTGTGTTTCAATAAGCATTTACAAAAGCTCCCAATGCTTTGCTATGAATATTTGCCATGAGCTAAACATGTTACCTCATCTCAAAGGAACCTCCACCTTTTACAATGAGGTATGTTTGGACCTCCGTTGGTGTAATTAATCCATTAACTTTAATGGATTAATTAACATCCAAGCAGTTACTCCAGTTTGCAGCATGCACTGAATTTTAAGAAAAGTAGCTGCCTAAACCTTATTAAGGTGTGAAAATTTGTGGACGGTCCTGATTTTTGACAGTGCTGATCATACAACAGTTCTCCAAGACATCAGCAATCTTAGACTGAGTTACACCAGTGGAAGGTTTGAACTGTTTAAGCTGCATGATTTCAGGTACATTAAGAAAGCTGACTAGTAAAATCTGTACACCCAAATACATGATCCAGTGTTAGAACTAGTAAAAAAAAAGTGCTTATTTTTCCAAAAAGAAAAAAAGAAGGGGGATTCTTTTTTTACTATCATTTTTTACAAAGAAGTAAAAAAGCAGAAACACTCCAAACTGAAAATGTTTCTGTTTATAAACATAATTTAAACAAAAAAAAATCTCCAGAATGGAAACATTTTCAGGAAAAGTCCTTTTCTTCAACATGCTATGTTCATCAAAAATCTACCTTCCCCCCACTTTCAGTGGACAACTCTGATTGGTATTCCTGGGGAGGAAACTTGTAGCCTTAAGGTTCTAAAGTCTGCAGAATGTTTTGTCTTTTCAGTTGCAGCCAATGATTTAGCCAATTTTCAAAGAAATAATGGGTGGTTCAAATGGATATATAAGAGTGAAGCATGCAAAGCCCATTCACCTCCAGTGGTAGTTGGACATTTAACTGCTATTTGGTTGTATACAACAATCCACTCCCTTCCCCGCTATTAAGATGCTGGGGTAAACATATTCCTTTGAGATGGGTCCCAGGATTCATTTCAGGGAGTTTGACTTTTTTTCCCTGTGTTTATTTTAGACCAGACAAATGATACTTTACACTCTTACATTTATTCAAGAGACCGCACAAACTGAGAATGCATTTGAATATTTATCTTAGTGTCTTTACCTGTTAAATTCCATACTTAATTTCACTGTAACTTTTGTGGTTCCTTGCTTTTGGCTTTCATTTTGAGTAGCAACCTGACCTGAAAGACAATGTGATTTTTGGTTGAGGAATAAGCTCAAATAAAACATTCCATTGCAAAACATTTCACAGCTACCAAGTAGAATTGCTCTACAATGATCATAATTCAAACAACGAAAAGACATTTTTGGATTGTATGGCTTTATCATTAGAACTGAGCAAACTATTTGCTGAGAATAATTTATTCAAAGAACTGAGATTCCTTTTCATGATTTGTGTGGAAACAATTTACATTTTCATGTTCATTTGAAGCTATTCAAAAATATATTTTGTGAATATTTCTGTTGTCTGTTTCTTGATCAGTCAATTATTTGTAAACAGTTGATTGGGAGAGCTAAGAATTCACACTAAGTATTCAAAATGCCAGCTCTCTTGGTTCTTTCTGATTGGATGCATCACTTATAACAAGGTATTTATTTTATTCCTAGTCAGAGGCCCTGATTCTGAAAAAATGCTGCAGCAACAGTTTTAGTGGGATTTAATGCCCTTTAGTGCTTTCCAGAATAAGGCTACTTTCCTGAAACAGGACTATAATGAAACTAAATCTTGAAATCAGGTTTCTACTTTGAATAATTATGTGTATAGGTTTGAAATTCATTTTTTGTCTGTGTTCTCCAATGTTACATTAAAATTTACTGTATCCATTAATGTTCTTGCCAGGAAACTTACTCACCAGAATATCTGGGGAAAGAGTGCACGTGAAAAAGCATGTATGTAACCACAGCAAATTCTGTTTGTACTTGAATGAATTGTCAGGGGATAATGAGATGTATTGCTCCATTCTAATTACAGCTAAAATAAAGTATATAGTCCATAGTTCAAAAGGATCTGAATTAAGGTTTTCCTCATATGATATTTTCTAATCCCCAAATTATAGAATAAAGCGTGTAAGTCTATTACTGCTTTCTCTACAAGTAATCATGTCAGACAAACACAGTTGTTTACAATTTACAGGTTCTGTTTTCTCCATTGTAACCAGATAAAACAAAATCCATGGGATCATAGCAAATTTATGAACCACCATAAACAAGTGGGATCATCCTTCTTTCACACAACCTGGGACTGCTGTGTCATATGGGCATTCTAGACAGATTCTGAAGTATACAGCAAGTCCAGTGTCTCCATAAATATTTCCTTGGATGATAAATGTCTAGGTGCTATATGAGAGGCTAGGATTTGCTGTAAAGAATCTTTACTGATCAGAGCAAGCCACATGGAAATAGATTTCAGAGCTTTTCTAGTGTGTATCATCAGATGAAAAAGTCTGTAAGGTAAAAAGAATTGCCAGAGCACAGCATGGTCCAACTAGCTACATTACCTCTTGTCTCAAAAATGCTGGGGTTAGGTTTAGGATGGGTGGAATAAACTGGGCCATAATAGTTTTTTGCAAACAACCTAGGGAGTTCTAAAATATCACCACCCTCGTATCTGAATCTCACTAAGGCATGCTTATCTCAATATACACAGTCTAAAAAAAATATACAGTTAAAACAATGCCAGGATAGATTTGAGAATGAAGCAATACAAGAGAAAGTATAAATTTGTCTGCATTTGAGATGAAAAGATTGGAAATCAGCCCATTGCATGTGCCAGTGGAAAGTGGGCATCATTCTTGTTTTCTGTTCCTGTAAAACGTCAGGTTTACTTTGAAGTGAAATTCCAAACAGAGGAAGAAAAAAACTTTGATAGTTTAAGAGAAAGGAGAGGATAAAGTGGCTGGAAGTTAGCTGCACAGACTCTTTCAAAACCAATCAAGCTCAGGCCCTTACCTTCCGTTAGACTAAGAAAAAGACTGATTATTACACCCTAGGCAATACAGTTAACTTAAATGTGCTCACAAGATGTCAACATTACATCACCCTGTGCAGGTCAAAAGAGTTTTTCCTTCTGGTAAATTACAACATTTAAGTAATATGGCCCCCAAAGTGTGAAGGACTTTTTTGGCCTTGAGTTTCACTGCAGCCCTGAATCTTAGAACATTTGCCAAGTTTTGCCATCTTTTTGGCACATCTAATCCCTTTGTTGGTCAATTCTGTTATGAATTTGGACAAAACTGGGCAGATCCACATGGCAGAACTGATGAACAATCAAGTGATCGTACATGGTTGAACCCAAACTCAAGGAAAATACAGCAGCAGTAATTGAGTTATGTTGTTTTTTTCTGGTCATCTAAGTGGCCATACTTTCAATGTCTACAGGACTTTTTGCAGGGGTTTAGGTTGTAGCCGTGTTGGTCTAAGGACATAGGCAGACAAGGTTCCTTGGGTGAATTTGATATTTTTTATTAGACCAACCCAAATAGTTGGAGAATAGTTATTAAGCAAGCTTTCGGGTTCAAAAACCCTTCATCAGGCTAAGGAAGTTTCAGCAGTTGGTGTGTGTACAGGACTTTTTGGCATTTATATGTGCACAAAAATTTTATTCCTGAGCATTTAGTCTTGTGCATGTGGATCGCTATGTGCAACTAAGTAGTAGCAGAGACTGATGCTGCATAGTAGCAGCCATATCATGAATGTGTTTCCCCTATGGATGCACCTAAGTGGACCTTAGATGAACGAAAGTGGACCAAGTCCATGACTACTAGATGTAGACTCAGGAACAGAAAAGGTCTGTAGACATGTGCCTCTTGTCTTTTACACACATAGCTCAGTGACAAAGCCACTCACTTGAATAGGGACAAGTCTTGGATTCTTCCCTCGTATGAATAGGAGTGGGTGGGTGGGCCATGTTTGGGAGCATCCTTCTTCAAACAGGTTAGAAGCACAGAGTAGATATACCCAATGAGAGGGAAAGGGGGTGGGAGTTACTATGTGTGGGAAGCCATATCATGGGCCTATTGGAAGAGCAAAATCAGGACTTCAGCTTTGCTTGGTAGACAAGGTTCCTTGGGTGAATCTGATATCTTTTATTAGACCAACCCAAATAGTTGGAAAATAATTATTAAGCAAGCTTTTGGGTTCAAAACCCCTTTGCTTTGCTTGGTAGTCTTACGTCACTTTTCAATTGCAAAATGCACCCAATAAAAATCTAAGAACAAATGGAAGGGAAAGGCTCTAATTTGCTTATATCTGTATGGAGAGCTGTTTGTAAGAAAAACAAACAAGTGAGAAGTAGTATGGTTTACCCAATAGTAGGGCCATGTGGGGAGGGGGGTTGTCTGAAGTCTATCCGTGCCTCTGCTAATGGCCTCCTATGTGACTACCATGTCCCTTTTCCTTTATCTACTAAATTGGAGTCTCTTAGGGGCAGGGACTCTGTATACCTCCTAGCCCAGTAGAACAGTAATCTCAAGGCCTTCAGCTGCTACTGTTATGCAAATAGTGAAGAAATAATTACAAGTCAAGAATGAAGGAAAGGAAACTCTCCATATAAAGGTTATCTTCCTGCCTAGAGAGTACCTCTGTTCAGATTGTAAAACACCCCTTTTTTTCAACAATTACTGTTATTATTTGGATTGTGCTGGCATCTAGAGTCCCTGGTCAGTGACTAGGAAATAATTCTTTCATCAAGAAGTCTACCCTCATGGAAATCAGTATTTAATATTATCATGCTACTTGCTTTGAAAGGAATATAACATTCCTCAGATGTGATGAATTGATGGCACTGGAGACTGGGCTCTCTTGTTTATCCATGGACCATGTGACTGTGAATTGATATCAGCTGAGATGCATAACTCAAATGGACCTGGACAGATTGCTAAAGGACCCCAAATTTACACTGAATTCAGACAGTTTCAAGGTTGCAGTTTACATCTACTCTTTTCCCTATGGCTGGTATTAGTCCTTATTCAAGCTATCAAGTATTGTCATTTTAGAACTAGCTGCTAATACTCTCTCTTCCTTCACAATTACTTCATAAAGCATCCACATATTAAGAAAACATTTATTTAAAAAAAAAACACTGAAAAGCATTTGCAGCAGGGGCATTCAGAGTGTATGTTACCTTTGTGAGGGGAAGGTAATTCAGCACAGCAGGAAGGGCTCATTTACTATGTACTATGAATGACACATGGGGAAAAGTGAGATGTGAGGGGGGAGTGATAGACAGAAAAGCAGATAACCAGCTTGCCACCTTCCTTCATTTATCACAGCTTTACCTTTTTGTTCTCAAGTTCAGTTTTTTTGGTGGGTAATAAATAGAAACCCAGGAAAACACAGTTCCTTTGCAACCTGAGCTAGGTGAGAATAGCCAAGAGTGAAAGATATTCTCCTCTATGAGCCAGCACCTTTCCTAACCTGCTGTGAAACACAATTCACACATTGTGTAAGAAGCAGAGATTCAAACCCTTCCTGGGTTTCTACCTTTATTAGCCAAGATATTAAGATTGACAGGGCGTGAGATCAGATGAAGTCTACTCCCCAGCTATTAGGGTTCCTTTTTCAGGCTTGATCAACACACACACTATGTCCTCTTTCCTTAGAGAACCACTCCCTATTCCTTTGTATCTTGGTAGAGTAACATGCCCTCTGCCTCTGAGTCAACAAAACCTGTGCACCACTAGGGTGAAATGTTTCACATTAGTACTGGCAGCCTGTTCTAAACTTTGTCAGACTTAACACTTTGCTAGAAGAAGCTGTCTAGAGGAACAAGAACATAACACACCTAAAGAAAAATTCTAGGGAGTATTTATATGTATCAAAAAGGGAGATAGTCTCACATTTGTTTTCTTTGGGATACATGCTACTTCAAGAATGAGCACCAGGGAAGGGTAAATTAAAATCCACACAAGGGCTTCTTAAGTCTTAATCAGAGACAATTTTCAAAGCAGCTAAGATTTTTAGGATCTCAGATCGCACTGAATTTCACCCAATCTGAGTAGTGCATTTAGGACAGTGTCAGTAACTTTTCTCCCTTTAAAATAGTTGGCAGTGGAAGACAAGATGCATGTACTAGCATCATATTTCTTTACTGCTGGCACTTAGGGGATTGCTTTTTTTCCTTACCTTCAGCCCTCCACTGGACATCACTGTACTCTGTCTACTCACCTTTACTTCAGTCAGGCATCCCTCAATTCTTTTGATGAATGTAGACAACTTCAAACTCTCTGATGTGGGCCACAGTACACTTAACTAAATGGACTGTGCCTGACACCGGCCAGTATATCCAGGCTCTGAGGCCCAGATTCTATTTTGCCTCTTAGACATCTAAGTGGTATTAAGCATGTAAATGTGATTCTGTTCTACCTTGTTCCATTTCTAAAGAGCCATTAATGTATCTACTTTGTAATATACCACCATGTAACCACAGACATATTTGGAAATGTCTCTATCTTGAGTGATGGAAATGCATAGGGCAGCACCACAGGCTGGGCTGCAGTGGCGGCAGTGGTAGCTGGGCCTTATCTGTACTATTTCATGTGACCCCTAAGGCTGAGTCAAAAAAAGCAGCAAGGGGGAAGATCTACTCGCCTTTTACCGTATCTGTTTTTTTCAGGAACTCAAGTTGAGTGGAATAGATTTGTGCTTAGGCAACTAAGAGCATGTTTACACGTCACCCTATAGCAATGTAGCAACGTGCTACATCACCGTATGGTAAGCTACGGCGCTGTAGCAATCACGTGTGTCTACATGTGATCGCCAGCTACATCACCGTAGTGGTGTGTTCCCCGGGTATAGTGTGCTGCTACAGCGACATAGCAGCAAAATTTAACAGTGTGACACATGCATGGTGCAGTAACTGCCCATATTGCACCATAATTTAGTACTTCCAAAAGGAAGTACTAAAGCGCAGTGCCATAGCAATGTTGCTGTACGGCAACATGCCGATGCAGCCTATGTCCACTAACATACCTAAGAGGTAGAACAGAATCTGGTCCTCCATCTCTGTAACTGGGACAGTTTCCACATTAAAAAAAAAATACATGCTCCAGTGCATTCTAAAATCCCTGTATATATTTAGGTGAGCCAGTTTCTACTACTCTAGAGTGTGTGAACTCATATTCACTAGACTGTCTACTACCTTGCAAATGATATGGTCATTCACATCTGCTTAAAGTGGATATAAAACATCCCCATTCTATTACACAGTTGTAAAAATTTGCACAAGGCTAACCAGCTCATCTGGAAAATAGGAATACTCTTAATTTTGGTGTTGGAAGTTTGAACCCTTGTTTTGGCTGCCATTTCCACATTGTTTTGTTGTCAGTAATAAAGAATATGTCTGCCTGAGATCTCTGAGCATCCAGACACACTTAGTTGACCTTAAAACAGCATAATATGCCCAGCAGCAGTAGAAAACAACCAATCATGAAGAGCAAATTAACTCAGTAAGGCAGTGGGTCAGCTACAAAGAAAATCACCATTACCCCTAGGAACATACTATCGACCTTCTTAAATAAATGGCTTCTACAGATGGTTCTGAAGGTCACCAAAGGCAGATACTTACACAGGATTGTAAGTGACCCTCTTTAGTTTAGAAACAGGTTTTGACTCACAAACTTCTGAGCATTAGTGATGATTATTTGAGCTAAAAGACAAAGGTTATGAGATGGAAGTTGTAATAGACTCATATATACTATATGGCCACCAGACAGTGAAAGAGGATGTTGATTCATACTGTACTAAAATGGGCTACATGCACAAATAGTAGAGGGCTGGGGAAACAGGGATTCATTTCTTCTGTTACTCCAGCAAATGTGTACTGCTGAGGCAGTCCACCAACGTCCCTGATCCTATGTGAGATGAGTCATATCAAAGGGTGATCATGTGACTGACTCTCCATATCCATTTGGTTATTCCCTGTTTTGCTGTGAATGCTATTTACTTGGGTGGCTCTTTTACAATGTGGGCACTTGCCTACTATGAACTAGATTGGGATGGGCAATTATTTCAGCTGGAGGGCCACTTAATGAGTTTTGGTGAGCTGTCAAGGGGCGCAAGGGTAGTTCTGTCCCTTGAAAGGTGCCCCATCCCTGGTCACCATCTTAGAAATGAAAGCTCTGTCCCTAACCCCTGACCTTTGCAAGGGGTAAAGTCCCTCCCCTTGCCCTAGAAGTAATTCTTTTGGGAGAGGGGGGTTGCTATCTTGGAACCAGGAAAAAAACAAATTGTATATTAAACATTGAACATCTGCTATAAAATATTTTAATTTTATTTCAAAAAATATTTTTGTCCAGATGTATGTGTGTTTACCTAGTGTATATAGAACTTATTTCATAATAACTCAAAATAAGTCTTACTCATGTATATGAGGTTTGTGGGGGGGGGGGTGTGGGCAGGATATGGGAGTGTGGGGGAGGGTGTGATTGTGGGTATGGGGGAGGGTGTGGGTGTGGTGTTTGTCAGGGGGAGGTTGTGCATGGGGCTGTGGGGGAGGGAGTGGGGGGTTTTGGGAATGGTGGAGTATACCTGTGGGGGCCTCCAACCCACCACCCTACATGCCCCCTTATGGTGCACAGCCCCTACTGCCAGCAGCAGCAGGCAGCAGGCTCTTGGGGACTCATGGCCTGACTTGGCAGAGTCCCCCAGTGGCATGTAGCCCTGGCCAGTTCCAGGAGCTGCACTTGGTGGCAGTGAGTGGGGCCAGGCTGGCCCAGCTTCATCGCATGGGACTCCCTGTGGCTCATGTGCAGCTCCCTGGAGTTGGCCAGAGCTGTGTGCCATGTGGAGATGAGCCCTGCATGATGGAGCCAGCAGCCTGGCCCCACTCCCTGCCACCAAGTGCAACTCCTGGGACTCAGCTGGGAAGCAGAGAGTGGGGCAGAGCTAGCCTGGCTCCATTGCATAGGGCTCCCTGCCACTCCTGGCAGAGTCCTGGGAGCTGTAGGTGGTGGCAGGGAGCATGGAAGGCCACTAGCTTCATTGTGTGGGGCTTCTCACCAGTGGCATGTGAGTCCCAGGGGCTGAACGTGATCTGTAGGGAGCCCTGCAAGATGGAATTGGGCTGGCCTGGGCTCAATTCTCCCACTGAACTGGGATCCATGCTCCCACTGCCCTGCCAGGCATGGACCCCACAGTTTGGGCTTCACACTCCCACTTGCCCTGGCCCCATTCTCTGGGCTCTGTGCTCCCATCAGCCCTGGCTCCGCACTCCACACTCCCACCCAGCTGCAACTTCCACATGTCCACCCCCACTTCACTATCTGCTTCCTGGAGCACTGCAGCAGTGACAGGAGGAGGAACCACTGGAGCCTGGGGGTGCCAAGCAGTTACCTGGGCATCTGCAGCAGTGGCAGAACCAGCTCTGTTTGGAAGCTGTGTGTCGGTCAGACCCAGGGCTGGGGCCTTCCTACACTTGAAGCTTGCAGGAGTGGGTGGGGTATGGGACTACACGGAGTGCAGCAGGGGCAGTCATGGGTTGGGCTGGATACAATTAATTGGTGGGTGCCTGCCCCTGTGCCGGTTCTGGTCGTATGGGCTGTATTTTACCTGCCCTTAAACTAGATTCAATCACCAACAAGTGTTTACATGATTACAACTTTTTGTCACTACCAAGTTAGGAGACTCAGTGGTGAAAGGCTCTATATCCCTTTACACTCTTCAAGTAACTTCTGATATCACATGAGCCCTGTCTTGATTTTTCTCTTTTAAAAACAGCGTCCTAAACATGCCAATGTACTTTACAAACTTCTCAGCCAATGGACTGGCTTCTAATAAAAAACATGAAACATGAGTACTATCTCAGCAGAAACAGATATAGAGAAGTTGACTAAAATCTCTTTGTTCTGAACTGTAGTGTGCACAACTTGTTTCTATTGCAATGTGATTTTCCTGTGGAAATCTAAAGATAGAATTTCATCAGAGCATTTCATATTCTGGAGCATTTTGGAACAGACATGATTTGATATTCACAACACAAAAACCTGATCTGTTCAGAATTTCATTTGAACATGTCATTTATTTTCAATCTCCCTCCCAGTAAAGAAAGGTACCACAATAATAAATGAAAACATAAATTCCTCTAAAATTGCAGTGTTTCACTTGTGGGTTTTTTGTTTTTTTTTTTAATGACACTGTTGTATTCTGTTGCTGGGCTCTGATTTTTTTCCTAAGCATCTTTCAATCTATCCAGATGTCCAGCTAGCAGCCCACTGGCTGCATGTGGCCCATGAGGGTTTAATGTGTGGCTCCTAGGCTCCTACCTGGATGCCACTTTTTCTATCACTCCAGCTGTTGCTGTAGCCAGGGTCTTTGGCATCCCCTCCCTCCCTTCCTTAGCTTTCACTTCCTGCTTCTACCCAAGGGGCAGGTCAACATAGTCCACAGCACCAGGAAAGCCCATGATGCAGTTCAGTAAGGTAGGTGATGTGAGGTTCCTCTTTGTGTCTGGTGTGGGGTGGTGAGAAGCCCTGCATGCTCAGTGCAGTGGTGGTGGGGGACTATTCCCATGCATGGTGCAAGAGAAGAGGTACTGCCCACTAGGCCTCTGTGAGGCAGATAGTATTTGTTTCAGATTCAGATTTGGCCGATACAGGGGGCAGTGATTTGATTCGGTGATTTGAATCACTGTCCCAAATCGATTCAGCCAAATCTGATTCAGAGATTTGGCTGCTGCTGAATCAGCCAAATCTCCAAATCACACAGCCCCATCTCCCGCCCACTCTCACTGGCTGCCCCTCCCACCCCAGCTCCTGGCCCTTTGGAAAAAAAAAAGTCCCGTCTCACCGGCTGCTGGCAGGTGGGGGGCACGATCTCTATTGCCCCACGCTGTGTAGGGGTATCTGCCACAACCCCCTGCCTGCTCTCCCATCCCCACCCCCTCACGGCTGCCCCACGTGCCCCAGCTCCCAGCCCTTAAAAAAACAAAAAAGACCAAAAGTCTGGACTCACCGGCTCCTGCCTGGTGGAGGGGAGGCAATCCCTGCTGCCCGCTACTGCCCCACACTGTGTGGGGGGCTCTGCCAAGAGCCCCCAGAAGCCTCAAGTCCACTGCAGTAGCTGGTGATCCTGGGGTTTGGGGTTTTTTTGGGGGGAGGGGGGTTTAAAGGGCCAGGAGCTGGGACAGGTGGGGCAGCCATGGGTGGGGGGTCTGGGGGGGTGGGCAGGGGATGGGGCCTGGCAGGGGTCCCCTCATGGTTCCCTCCCCCCTCCTCCAGCTTTTCCTCCCCTGCCTCCTACTGACCAGCATGGAGTCCAGGTCCAGCTCCCTAGTGCAGCGGGCAGGAACTGCCTGAATCGCCAAAGCTCTCTGAATCTTTTCTCAATTGATCTGGATAGCTTCAAATCAAATTGGACCTTTTAATTGGTCCCCTGACTCAATTCAGATTCAGAGACTCAGCCACTGAATCAGGCCAAATCTCCTCCAAATCGAATCAGCACCTGAAGCTTCACACAGCCCTACTCCCCATGCACACGGTGCAAAAGTGTAGGAGGGGGCTGCCTGTGTACTCGGTGCAGCAGGAACAGAGTGTGGCAAGAAGGTCCATGGCTAGCACTTGTGCAGCCCATGGGGTATGTGGCTCCTGCTGGTATAGCCCATATGATGTGTTCCCCTTTGGCCACTTAGAAATTGGACAGCCCTAGTCTATGCAGTTTTAATGGGCTCCTGTTTACTGAGTGACTAAGAACATAAGAAGTTCCATATTGGGTCAAAAAAATGGTCTGTCTCTAGAAGTGGGAGAGGGAGAGCATACGAATAGGGCATGTTTTGAGTGATACATTCTCTCCCTGAAATCAACCACCATTGGTTTAGGGCTGTCAGAGTATACATCTATGACTGTTCCTGTTTAATAGCTTCTAATAGATCACTTTTTCCATTAATCTGTTTCATCCCTTTTTGAACCTGGCTATACTATCTGTCTGTGCAACTTCCTGCGGCAACAAGTTACACAAGTTAACTATGCACTATGTAGCTTGCCAACTGTGCTGGCTCTCTGATATGAAAAAAAATCTGTATTCAAGCTCAGAACCTCAGTAAAATCATATGAAAGTATGGCTGTAAAGGACCTTGCAAGGTCACCTAGACCAGTCCCCTGCTCAAGGCAGGATCATATCTGATGAAAACATCCCAGCCAAGTGTCTGTCTAACCTGATCTTGAAAACTTTCAAGGATGGAGATTCTACAGCTTCTCTAGGCAGCCTGTTCCAATGCTTCACTGCTTTTGTAATCAAAAAGTTCCCTCCTAATCTCCACCCTAAATTTTCTCTGCTGCAGCTTCAGGCCATTGCTTCTGATCTTGTCCTCTACAGCAAAGAGAAAATACCATTTTTATTCTCTCTATAATCACCCTTCAGATATTTGATGACTATTATCAAATTCTACCCCCCAGTCTTCTCTTTTCCAGACTAAACAACTCCAGTTATTTCATCATTTCCTCTTAAGTCATGCCTCCCAGGCTCCTAATCATTTTTGTTGTTCTCTGCTGAATTCTTCCCAAACTATACACACCCTTCTTGAAATGTGGGGTCCAAAACTGGACACAGTACTCCAGATGAAGCCTCACCAGTGCTGAATAGGGTCGAAGAACCACTTCCCTTGATTTGCAAGTGACACTCCTTTTAATACAACCCAGTATACTGTTGGCCTTTTTTGCAATAGGAACACACTGTTGGGTCCTATTCAGCATATGGTTTAGTGTAACCCCCAGGACCTTCTCTGCAGTACTGAAGCCTAGTAAGTCATTCCCCAGTCTGTATGTGTGCATGCAGCTCTGTCAGGCTGTTCTGTAGTTTTGTGTCATGAATATTTACCTCCCCACACCACCAACTAAAGTACATGCTTTTTTATTTAAATATGCCCTTTGGTTGATAAGGTTTCTCAGTTCTAGGATGGGACTTCTTACCAAAATGGGGAAGAAAAAGCATGAGTGCTCACCTAGGGCATGGGAAAACCACACTCTGCTCTATGCATTTTAGAGAAGTACATTGAACCTGGGTCTTCCACACCCTGGATGACCCCTCTAATTGAGAAACTATTCTCAGGTATCTCCATTGCAGCCCTTCAGGTTGGAATGCCTTTACTTTTAAGGATACATATTAATTGAGCCAGAACAAATAAATGGGCTCTGTTACCTGATGGGTAGGGCACTTCATTGGGATGCAAGGAGCCTTGATTCAGATCCTTGATGATTTTCACTTTATCTTCTACATCCTGGATGGGTGCTGAATGTTTTCTTCTGGGGTGCATCAGTAACTCACATACTTTTTCATGAAAAACTTTTGGAGGGCCTTGTTTTATTCTTGATATAAAATAAAACAAAATATCAACATTTCTCCTGCAATACAATTCTTGTTCTCCAGACACTCCTACTAGAATGTAGAAGTGCTTTCTAATATTGGGTTATAGTCCAGGGCTTATTTTTAATTAATTATTTTCTATTCAGACAATGCAGATAGGCAGCAGGACAGAATATACCGAATAAGCATTCAAATGTTTGTATCTCCCAGCAGTTCTCCAATGTGAATAGCAGAAAGTCTCAATGAAGATACCCTTTCATGAAAAAAAGATTAAATGGAGAGTTTCCCTGTATCTTTGCCACAAGCATAGTGGACTGGACAGCACCTTTCTGTAGTGCCCCAGCACCTGTCCAGGAAACAGAATGTCTTTCAGGATGTAAGTCTGCCTCCCAGCTCCCACCCAGATATAAAAGGCTGTTCTCTACCTTATTCCCTATTCCTTTTCATATGCCACTTATAGCTATACTATTTGGTTTCCTAAGTGGATGAAGCAAAGGCTCTGGTCACCCCCCATCCCAACCCTCATTCCCACCTACCTTTACAGAACATGGGGTGTGCCTACACAAGATTCTTTACTACACATTAGACTAATCTAATGCATGATAAAGCATCACCATCTACATGTGTGTGGGACATAATGTGTAGAAAATTAGGTTACTGTGTGCTTTGCTAGTAACAAGAAATACAGGTACTAGATTAACTGTGCATTAGCTACTGCACAGTAGTACACACATAGATACTAACCAAGAGTAATTTTCTATCAGTCAGCCTGGGCAGCAGGGAGCCACAACAGGTATGTGGGAGGGGGAGTGTTCGTGGCTAAAGTGTGGAGCTCATGATTGCAGTCCCCGTGTTTCCCTCTGGTCCCAATGTTGCTTACCCCTCTCCCCGCATCTCCTCTCAGTCTTGGAACTGCTCAGCTCCCCCATGGCTACCCACTAGTCCCAGCACTGCTAAGTGCCCACTGCTAAGTGTCAGGCATGAGCAGGGAGTTGGAGCTAACTGAGGCCTGACCCCGTGCTCCCTGCCAGCACGGGACTGGCACTGGTAGAGCCTGGAACTTTCCCTGGCTGCTGTAGGGCAACAGGGAAGTGGGGCAGGAGCATCCCTGCATTCAACTTCTCCCATTGGGAGCAAAATTGCTGCTGATGTGGGTGCATGTGTAGATGCATTCCCGGGCGCACCTTATTGGAATGTGCAGTAAGCTTAAAGTGCATTAATTGCATGTGTAGACACGCCCTTGGAGTAACAGCTCTGTAGAATCTCCTTACCTTAATGCACCATGGTGCCACCCATAATGCCTTACACCTCCACAAAATCACCTTCATTGTAGAGCAGGGATAGAAATATGAGGGGGGAAATGTTGAGGCCTATAGTTAAATTACTTTGGAACAAAAATATTTCCCATATGATCAGACATAATTGCATCTTTTCCATTTTCTCCATTATGGCTACAGTGGATATCTATTTTATGCAGTCTCAGTAGACACAACATTTTAATCCCAGTGCTTAGCAGTTATTCAACCTTTATTTTGGGGGATAGTAATGGAGTAAATATGCACTAGACTAGAGGTTGAACTCCCACCACCTGAGATAAAGGAATAATTTTGGTAGTAGGCAACAGTATTATTTTTTTAATCTTCCACACTATGAAGGATAAAACATTTCCAGGGCTGGGAAATGCAATGTACCATAAAATCCTTATTTTAAGGAAAATGAGTGAAAATTCTTCAAAACACTCATTCAATTAATACTTTTTTCCCCTTCCATTTGACTGATCTGGAATGGATCAAATGATTAAGTATCGGCTGCATCTTTTGGACATGGGTGAGTATGCTCAATTAAGTCCTTAGCCTGTATCCTGCATATCTCTAAACCAAGAGCTCAGACTTTTTCTATTTCAGTAGATAACATGATTTGCATGTTCTCCTAAGTGATCTCTGTGAAATATTTCTGCTTGTAAATGATACTTTTCATACAATTAAAGAGCCCTAGAGGATTGATAACTGTTGTAAACTCTACTTCTAAGTTTTAATTAAGCTTTTCTTCAATAGCTGCTGATTTCCACTGGGCCAAGATATGCTTGGGGAGCAATCAGAGGTGTCTATGCAGTCTTCTTCTCTGCCACAATGCTTTTGATTAAACACATAGCTTCAATTACTCTGGATCTCACTTTAATAGAAAGCTATACGTTTGTTTTTGTGTGTTTTTTTTTATTAATGATAGATACTATATAAATGTTTATTATTTCTTTTAACTTGCAAATGCCAGGCAATTAAAGTGGCCAGAATCATGAGGATTAATTGGCATTATCTGGAAAAATAAGCAGATCAGAGGCTAGACTTAAAAAACCAAAGCAAACAACCGCTTCCCTCCCACCCTCTCTTCCCTTGCCTCGCCCCAGCACTGAGATCCAAGTGATTCAAATGTTCAAAGGAATTTAAATGTTTAAATCCTAATGAAATCTAGGCCATGAGAGTTAAAGGGCATGTCCACACCGCATATGCCATGGATGCCTGGGATCATCATTGTGAAGCATGTTTTGTCCATTTACTCGTGCTACGCCCATTTGAAAATCAGACAGTATTATTAGAGCCTTAGGGCATATAAGGAGATGACCAGGTCATAGGTGGTCAGTCCAGAAGGAGCACACTAGGTCGGACAGTTACTAGATTGTAATCCAAAATCAAGCTAGGTATTAATTTGAGTCCAGGATATGAAGCCAAAGATTGAGACAAGGGCAAGCAGTTGATCCAAGTCAGGACATCCAAGATAGGAGTAAGCAGGAGAGTCACAAGTCAGGTTCAGAGCATGAAATCAGGTTTCCAAGCAAGCCAGAGGCACAGCAAAGCAGTCTATTACCCAGACAACTCTCTGCTGTCTCATCAATGCTTACACAACTAGTGTGGGCAGGGCCTCTTCCTGAGGAATGACTCTGCTCAGTTGTCTGATTACCTCCAGCTGGGGCCTGAAGTCAGATGAGCTACAGATGGACTTTGGCTCATTACAGAACAGCTCTAAGCTGGCTCTGGGCTTTCTGAGCAATGCTGAAATCAATGGACCTTAGGGCCAGGTTTTTTATAAATATTTATACTGATATTTTAGGTATACTGGCACCTTGGGCAATCCTACATTAGGCACGTAGTAGAATTTTCAGAAGCACCTAAGCAGGTTAAGCACCAAGACTGATAGTCTATTCTTTGCTGGTCAACTAGGTTGTAGATGTGATCATTCATTTCTAAGTCCTAAAAAAACCATTTACATGCAATCAGCATTCTATTCCTGAATGCACAGCCTTAGACATGTGGGTGATTATGCAGTTAGGAAGACTGAGCAGGTGTAGTAGTGGCTGGGGCCCCTATGTATGCTACTTGTGCACTGGTGGCAGACTTAGGTGCATGAAAATGGAACCAGCCAAAAATAAAACAACTTATTGGGCTTACACTAAGAAACAGAAAAGGACTGGGGTGAGTGGGTGTCTCTTTTCTGCTCCTAAATCTCAGCTGTTAGGGCACTCATCTGCTGGAGGCCCTTGGTTCTAGGCTATCCTCACCTAGAGGGTATTCAAACCAGGGACTCATTTGCTTCATACCACTTGAATCACCACACCACAGGTTCAGAACATTTTCTGGTGCTTCATTTGAAACTGAGCCACTAATATAGTCCTTAGAAATAATGGCTGGAAGACAATGCAAAGGAGGAGCTCCTGCCATACTGGGATGGACAACACCAGTTAGAACACAAAACCCCTCCCTTCTGAGCCAGTAGCCTTTGCCATGATTTACAATCTCTGGTCTGCTCCATTCCTTCTGTGCTCACATATCTCCCACAGATCTCCTTTGCCTAGGTGACAAATTTTCGAAAGGGCACCAGAAAATGGACTGGATAATGGCTGACCTATAGCAGTGTTGTGAAGAGCAGCAGTTGGAAGCTCAGGAGACCCCCAAACATGTCACAGGTGTTGGGTTTTTGTTTTTTTGTTTTTTGTTTTTTTGTTTTCCTCAGAAGCATTGGCCTTCAATTGCATTCAAGTCTGGGGATTTTGATTGGGTATGCCAGTGTTCTTGCTGGGACTTAAAACCTCAGAGGCTCCCAGCTAGAGGGTCTTAATCCTGCACTCAGGATCAGACCAATCACCACACTTGGGGCAAGAAAAATATTTTACCTCATAGTCAGATTGGCATGGTCTGCAGTGATTTATTTTTATTTTTTTTGCCTTTTTTTGTAGAGGGGTGCATGGTTCTCTGTCCAGGAGCTCTTGAATGCCTTTTTAAACAACTTAGTTTAGTTTAATTCAGTTTAACAACTTCTTCCTGTCTTTACATTACCAGGTCCTTGTCAGTACCCACATCCCTCTGCTTTACTCCCAAAAGACTGACTTCATTGGCACTCATGCTTCTTCTCATTTCAATCCCTGCATCTTGTGTTTTTGGCTGCTAAGTGGCTAAATTTCAACAGGAGGGCTAGACAGTACTCCCACAACCCCATCCATTTTAGGGTCTGGTGGTTAGGACAGCTGGTGGGGAAATGGAGGTAGAGGGCTGAACTTCTTTAGGCTGAGGAGGGTCAGGTTTCCCATTTTTGTGGTGACTGCTTTAAAACTAGGTTATTATTTAAAAGCAGATGCCTCTTCCTATGGCAACTGTGTCCTAGAATGGAATGCTGTGCTTTGGGCTGTGCTCAATATTTTTGGGATGTGTTAGGTATACTTTGAGTATACCTATATGATTGCCCCCCTAAGGGAGTTTAGGTTGGGGGACACCTAAACTGTAAAACCCAAGGAAGGGTAGGTGGACTTTTTATGGATTGTTCACTTTGACTTAGATCCTTAGATTCCATCTATTTTACATTTTAGGTACAACAGTGCTTTTTTGCATCTGACTCTAAATATATGAATGGCCAGTTTATACCCATTTTATATTATGCCAGCTTTGTTCCCTAGCTAAAATAGTAGGGCTGTGTCAAATTTCACCAGCTGTTTTGTTTCAATGCTGTTTCATCTCATTTCAAGCTCGAAACAGCAAAAGTGAAACACAACAGAGGGCTTCGAAACAGCCTCAAAACAAAATGAGGCCAGTTGAAACATTTCAAAAGTTTCACAGTGTTTCAAGTTTTGAAGCTCAAGCTGGGATTGCCTGCAGGGAAACAGAAAGTAAGGAGAGGGAGGGGGAAGAGGGGGGAAGGACTGCTCTCATATTGACTGTGTAGATGGCAAGTGAATGTGATCCTTCCCTGAGGTCCCTTCCAATCCCAGTGCTGTGGGGGAGGAATGGAAAAACAGCATAAAAGGCAGCATTGTTTGAACTGCCCTGCTTTCTGCCTTGGGGTCTGACAGTTACTGAGCCATCTTCCAGCAGCTCAGGAGTGTTACACAATGAAGGCTACTACTAGCATTGATCTGAATGATTTCCTATTTGCTAGCCTAGCAAGAGAGATTCCAGAATACCTTTTTCTTTCTTCTAGATGCTTTTATTTTATTGTTATATTCATTGATTTATTCTTTTCAATTTTATAATTATATTGGATAGGATATTACACTATAGAATTTAATTTATATAGGAAGAGAGATACATTTATATTTTATTTCTATACATTTATACTTTGAGGCATAGAAGACTACACATCTTAGAGAATTTATATAGGAACACGGATACATTTACATATTTGTATGAAAGCAAGACACTATGAAACACACTGTGAATCATGGTGGAAAGGCAGGTGGCAAGCCTTCAGGGAGGGGTGAAAGAGGGGGTAGAGGGAGAAGTGTAAGTTCCCCCTCCCAAACTGAGATGCAGCCCCTTTTGTCCAACTGGCAGGGATGAGGTTTCTATAAGCAAAAGGGGAGGGGAGCAATGCCACTACCTGTGCCTGAGACTGCATCCCCTCCAAGAGCACCAGCCATAACATGTCCCCCCCCCCCCATGACAACGAGCAGCAGCACCAGCATGACAGGCTCCTTCACCCCCATGTCACTTCCCATGCTGAGTCTTCCAGTGCCAGAGAAAAAGCTGGATCTGTATCTGAGTGCCCTAGCAAAGGAAATTCTGGGGAAGGAAAGGAAATCATTTGAGTTTGTGCTCCACACCCCACAAGTTTCGCCTAGAGCCAGGTCTCCTTTCCCAGAAGGCACTTCAGACAAGGCTGAGGTAGAGGTTGTGGAGGCAAGAGGCTCAGCTGAGTCCGTTCCACCTGTTGCTGTGCCTTTGCTTGCTGAGGAGAGGGAAATTGCAGCAACCACACATGCAACCAGAACCCCAGAAGTAAGTGGGTGGTGAGGTCTGGGATCATTTTTAGCTGGCAGATGATCCCATATACACTATCTGCCTGCACTAGTGAGCCAAAACCAGCCAGGGCAAGGGAACAAAACACATCAGCACCATGGGGATGCTGATGCATCTCTGCAGGCATCACACCTTTGCCCTTGCTCCTCCTCAGCCTGGCACCAGTGGGAGTGTACCCAAAGAGAAATCCCCCTCTCGCTCCAAAGCCTCCACCCCCCAAAGCAGAGTCAGGCCACCCTGGAACAGTGTAGGAAAGGTAGACAGAAAGCGAGGCACATTGCAAGGGCGAGTGAAATCACGCAGACCACTGGGGAGATGCTTACTGTATATGGCCAGCCCTGATCCTTAGTTGAGTGGCCAGAGTTCAGGTGACTACTGGCTCTCATGGCCCCATCATACTGGGTGCCCATATGCACCACCTTCTGCAAGACAGTGGTGCCCTCCCTGTATGAGGCATGCAGGGAGTACTTGAGGGAGAAGCTGCTCAAGGCAGGTCCGCAGGTGGCCTTACACTTCACCTTAGACATCTGGAGCATCCAGGGTGCAGATCATGCATACCTCTCCCTCACGGGGCCCTGGTGCAACCAGTCAGGCTGTCCAGCTCTCCTTCAAGCTAAGGTGATGGATGAGTCTCACATGGCAAGGGAGATCATGGGGGCCATGAACCTCTTGGTTTGGGGGTGGCACATTGATCAGGGCGAGCTTACCCGCAGGTTCACGGTCACTAACAATGGGGTCAATAAAGGCAAGGAGGTCTATGATGCCAAATTCATTGGCATCCACTGTGTGGCACCCAAGTTCTATCTCATAGTCAGGGATGCCTTGGAGGGGGACAGAGCTGCCAGTGACGGTGCCAGCACCACCAGCAAGCTCATTTCCAAATACAGGAAGCTGGCAGACTACTTCCACTGGAGCATCAAGCAGAGCAAGATGTTGTGGCACAAACAGGCAGAGCTGAACATCCTGCAGCACAAAATCATGCAGGATGTGGAGACTCGGTGGAACGCCACATACCTGATACTCAAGAGGCTGATGGAGCCACAGAAGGCCATCCATGAGATGGCCTTGCTGAGGGAGATTGGGATTAGTGGCTCCCTTAAAAGAGCTGAGTGGGATACCATCTCCCAGATCCTGGTGGACATCAAGCCCTTCCTTGAGGGCACCAAGACCCTCAGTGCTGGTCATGCCCTCACATGGCCAGGTGATCCCCTTAGTGAAGGAACTTCAGAGTCAAATGGAGAGCTTCCAGGGGATCAATATTCCTGGCTGGGGCAAGATGCTGTCACCAGACATCCAAGCACTGCTAAGGCGGCTGAAGGAGGGCATCAGGAAATGGCATGATCCCTTGAGGTCCTGTACGGTCCCCCTGCTGGCCATCGTATGTGATTCAAGGGTGAAGGGCAGCATATGCAGCAGCCAGAGCCTGAATCAGTGTATGGACGTGCTGGTAAGAGTCAGGGAGTCAGAATGGTGGAGGCAGGGGGACGTGGAAGAGGGGATCCACTGTCCCATGCTAGCACACCATCCACCAGCCAGTTTCCTCATCCACCACAGGTGCTCCCAATGTGGGCCAAGGGAATGGCTTCCATGGTGGGATCCAGAGTCACCAGACCCCACCATCAGGCAGGTAGCGCTCAGGCCTTGGTGGCTGCTTATCTTGCTGAGGACATGGAGCCACTGCTGTGCAACCCCTTGGACTACTGGGCAAGTCACAGCCAGATATGGCTGGATCTGGCCACGGTTGCCCGGGAACACCTGTCCTTCTCACCGAGCAGTGTTCTGAGCGAGAGGGTGTTCAGCATTCTTCAGCTCCTGACCCTAGCTACTATGAAACTATGAAACTATTGCTGGGGATGTAGTGTCACCCCACTGTACCTGCTTGGATTCTGGTTTGGTGGAGCAGCTGGTGTTCCTCAAGGTGAACCTCCCACTCCTGGGGTTCCTTAAGCTCCACATGCAGATGGAGTGAGTGCCACCCTCTTCACTCCATCAGCATCTATTTCCTTTTTTCATTTTTAAAAAGACAGTTAATGCCCCACTCTCAAAGCTGGAGGGGGAACTCACTGTATCACCAGCCAGCAGGGGAAGAACATCACCCTGCTGAGTTCCCATGCCAGGACAAACTTGGAGGTATGGGCTGGGGCTATGGCAAAGGAGAAGGCCCCAGGTCTTGGGCATGACCACTAAAACTGCACTCTGCCAGGGCCAGGGAGGCCTGGTGGGACTGCTGGTGGTGCAGAGCAGCCCCAGGAAATGACAGGAATGAGGGTCTCTCTGGTGAAAGGTGGGTAGGTGGCACCATAACCTCCAGCTACCACATGCACACACACAGTCTTGTCTGGGGAAAGCCTAGACTCAACACGTCTTTGACAGGCCTGAGGATTGCTGGTTGCAGTGAAGTTGTGAGGCTCCAGGTGAGCTCAGCTTAGCTGCCTGGAGTGCCAGCTTTTGGGCTGAAAAACCCTTTGTCAGGCTGAGGAAGCACCTGCAGTTGATGTACATGTGTGCTGTTCTTGGATGGAAGGAATAGTAAAGAAACCAGAGGCTGGCATGCAATGCAGGCAAGAAAGCCAGTCACTGAAAATGGAAATGGAGGCATCAGGAGGTGAGGGACAGGCTGGGGTGGGGGATATAGCAGCACAGATAAACTGGAGAGGTACCTGGGGAGTCAGATGTCCAGCAAGTTGCAGTGTGTCAGAATTCAAATGTCTATACTGAGTCCATGAATTTCTGTACCTAGGAGGCTGATGAAGTGAAGTTAATAGTCCCGGCTCTGAAAACTGGTTTCTAAATTCCCGTTCAGGATCAGGCCTGATAGACTGGAGGCAGAGTGTTTTTTTGTGAGGAATGTGCCCCCACAGGTAGTTGGGTATTCTTGTCTTTGATAGATTCTGGTATGCAGTTTGTTGGGGTACAGGAGATTGTTGGTAGATTTTGTGTTTTGAGCTATAGGAAGATGGCTTCAGTTCTGGTGATGAGGTTAGCTTAGCAAGGTTTGGCACTTGTTTGAATTTACAAAACACTTTTCAGAGCTGGGCCTACCCCAGGCTGTCCCTCACCCCCTGACACCTCCATTTCCATTTTCACTGACTGGCTTTCTTGCCTGCATTGCATGCCAGCCTCTGGCTTCTTTACTATTCCTTTCATCCAGGAACAGCACACACACATGAACCAATTTTGGGTGCTTCCTCAGCCTGACAAAGGGTTTTTCAACCCGAAAGCTTGCAAAGATATATTTCTGTAACTAACTATTCAGTTGGTCTGCTAAAACATACCAGATTAGATTGAGCCAAAGGAAAGGACCTTGTCTGCCAGTGCCATGTCCTTAGACCAACAACCCTAGCACCTGACCGGAAGCTTGTAGGGCCCTGGGCACATCTGAGTTCCAGGGCTGGGGCTGGCAGGGAGAGTTCTCTGGAAGCTGCTGAAGAAGAATCTCCTGCAGAAAAGGAAAGAAAGGCTCTAGTCTGTGACTGTTTGGCTGCCTGAGATGCTGCTGATGCTACTGTGCTGCTTACTAAGTTATTACCTGCTGCCATTTAAACTGGTGGACCAGGCTGAGGCTGCAGGAGAGGAGGAGGCCTCATTGGGGCACACTACCATATTGTGTAGAGGCCCCAGAGCCAGTGAGTGCGTGCCTTAACACACACACAGTGTCACCCATGTCACAAGTTTTGCTTGTTAGCAGCCTGAGGTGCAGTTTCCCAGAAACCTCTGCACCTATCTCTTTGAAAGCTGGCAGGCTTAATGGCCTCAGCAGGGGCAAGCAGGCCTGCAGTTTTCACCTTGCTGCGCCTTAGCACACATGTGTGACATGAGTTTTGCTTGTCAGCAGCTTGAGGTGAGTTTCCCATAAACCCCTAAACCTATCTCCTTGAAACATGGCAGGATTTGTGGCGTCAGCAAGGGCTACCATGTCTGCAGTTTTCACCTTGCTTTGCCTAAACACACACATGTGACATGAGTTTTGCTTTCAAGACTTTGAGGTGCAGGTTTCCAGAAACCCCTGCACTTATCTCCTTGAAACTTGGCAGGCTTCATGGCCACAGAAGGGGCTATCCCTGATAGTTTCATCCAGATCAGGCAAGAAATTACAAAGTTATAGGCAGTTCTGTGTTTTGCTATTATAGCCTATGGGCAAAACATCGAAACAGCGTTGAAACAGTGAAACAGTTTTGACAAAATGAAACAGAACAGCAGTTTCAAAACAAAATGAAACTGGAAACAAAACACTGTTCCATCAAAACATTGAAATGGAAGTCAAGATGGAATGGTGCTGTTTCCCACAGCCCTATTAAATAGCTCTTTTCTTTTTTTAATCTTAAAACTGATGATGTATTTATGGACAGAAAGCATTCCCTTACAGTCTTCATTTTGGCATACTAAAAAGCCATGGTCTTTTAGTCTCCATCTATAAAACAGATTATCCTTTTCTTTGCAGCTGTTCCAATTTCAATTCATCTTTCTTGAATGTAGGTGACCAAAACTGTAAACCAATGGCACTAATACTTCCCTTGGACGACACCAATTATGGGGAAGCGTGGTCATACTTTAAGATAAACTACAGTTACAGGCGGACCTAGACAGGCTAGCAAGTTGAACAGATTGGAAGCTGATGAAGTTCAACTTCGAGAAATGTCAAGTGCTCCACCTTGGGATGAGCAACCCCCAACACACCTACAGGCTTGGTGGCACCAAACTGACTAGCACCACGAATGAAAGGGACCTGGGGTAATAATAGATTACAGTATGAACACGAGCTGGCAGTGTGTTGCTGTAGCCAGTAGGGAAAACAATACTCTGGCATGCATCAATCATTGCATCTCCAGCAAAGCCGAGGAGGTGATTCTTCCACTTTACTCAGCACTGTTGAGACTGCAGCTAGAGTACTGCATCCACACTTTAACAAGGACGTGGACAAACTTGAGAGAGTCCAAAGAAGATCAACCCTTATGATCAGAGTCTTAAAAGGGAAGCCATATGAGGAAAGGCTGAGGGATCTGGGACTTCTCATCCTGAGGAAAAGAAGGTTGAGAGGGGACCTGGTAGCAGCTTACCACTACACTAAGGGAGTACATCAAGGGCTCATTGAGCAACTGTTCACCAGGGAACCCAAGGGGAAAACCAGGAGTAATGGCCACAAACTCTTGGAAGATTGATTCAGGCTCAACATTAGGAAAAACTTCTTCACAGTCAGGATTTCCAGACTGCGGAATAATCTCCCTCCAGAGGTAGTGGAATCCCCTACCCTGGAAATCTTCAAGCGGAGACTAGACAGTCACCCTGCTGGGGTCACCTGACCCCCAGTTATCTTTCCTTCTTGATGCAGGGGGCTGGACCTGATGATCTTCCAAGGTCTCTTCTAGCCTTGCAATCTATGAATCTCTACTGGAAATGCCTCTCTTGAGGCATCCTAGACGTGCAGTTGTCACTTTCACTTTCATGGCTGCATCTTCTTCACCAGTCACAGTCATCTGTGACCAACTTTTACACTCCAGTCCTTTTAATGTCTTAGTTATTTTTCCAGTTTGTAGCAGATTTTTTTTGTTACTAGTCCATATTTGTCTCACCTCGCATTTTGCAATCTTGAATGTCATCCACTTCTATTATTGAGGTCCTCAAGGTCATCAGGTTCTCAGCCCTCCTCTGCATTGATAATGCC
Source organism: Alligator mississippiensis (assembly GCF_030867095.1). Taxonomy (NCBI): domain Eukaryota; kingdom Metazoa; phylum Chordata; order Crocodylia; family Alligatoridae; genus Alligator; species Alligator mississippiensis. Next base: position 136,415,084 of record NC_081825.1, on the reverse strand, counting down.
TCCTGTTTCTAGCATCTGCAAATGACTATTATTTGTGCCAAATTCATTAAGGAAAATAAACAAACTGGATTCCATGACTCATTTTTGAGGGTCTGCAATAGTAAATAACCCCCTTTAGCCTGATACTTCCCTTGTCAACACTAATTATTGCCACCTTCCCCTGAGCTAACCCATGAGAGGATCCTGCTCCTGGTTTTTGCTAGGCCACAATTTTGGGACTTATGCTCAGGTTCAGGTACTTATGTCTGGGGCTGCATATGGAGCCATGCACCTGCTGGACCCTAGTGCAGCCTACCAATCATGCTTAGTAGTTATGTGTATGCTTACATGTCCATGGTACATGTGTAATAGGAACACAAATGGTAAGTACCCAAAATAACAGTTATATGGTTTGGTAAGTGCCACTAGGAGCATAAAGTAACAAATAATTCTGCCTTTAGATTCTCTAGTTGTAAGGTCCATATAAATCCTTAGAGGAAAAATGGTGGCTTTATACCCTACTTCATGACAGTGTAAGTGCAGTGACAAATCCACAGTTCTTTCAGGGGAAAATCCTGGCCTTCTCCACTGGTTTGTGAGCATCTCATTTCAGAGGTATAGGTGTAGATCTCAATGCTTGTTTTCAAAACAATTTTTCAGCTCATAACTGCCTGTCCAGAACTATGTCAGTAGTATTCTGGTATTCAGCCCAATAAAAATTTTGTCAAAGAAGCATAAAGTTCCTTTCAGATCTTCTCCATTGAAAATCATTTTTATAGCAGGGAGCTGTAACAAGCATGCAGCTATGGAGCGAAAGTGTAAAATGATGAGAAATTTGGACGGTGTTATCTTCCAACAGGGAACCAGTTGCAAGCCACTTAGGATGCCTCTGGTGTATGAAGCATGACAGCCTGAATATTTTTCACGACAGATGATAATGTAAGAAATTTATTACAGATCTCAAAGGGGAATGCCCCACATTTCTGACTCCAGTCCCAGCTTCTGCATTCCAGATATACTGCTTAAATAATATAAAGTCATATCTTCCAGTGAATCATGTATAAGCCTGTCCCACCTCGCATTAAGAATGACTGTATCATAGACTTCCAGGGTTGACATCTTCACTTTGGTTTTGATTTGCTAGAATGCAATGTTATTGTTTCCATAGCCATTGGAATGTATATAACACTTATTGTTGTAGCAGAAAGCCCCCTTTGTACATTTCCCTTCTGGACACTGATATAACAGAACCCTCTCCTTGCCTGCACTTCCTCCCCCCCTCCCTCCCCCATTTTGTGCATTTCTTTTTCCTTCTAAGTATTAGCAGAGACCTAGCACACTCATTGCATGGGTGTGGCAAGGCTCAGAGCAACCTGGAAAGCTGAAGTGGCTTTCTGTAGGAAAAACCTAGAAACTACATCTACATATCCATTAAGATCAGTGTCACTAAAGAAAAACAAAAGAACTAAAATATCCACTTCAAAGACTGTAAATATATCCTGGTACTAACCTAACTCACTTACTGTCCCCAGTAACCTTTGATCCTCACTACCTCACAGTGCATTTCTATATTTTATCTGTTTCATCTTTTCCATGGCATTTTATATTGTATATTTTATACTTTTAAACCCATAAGGAATGTACTTCTTGTAGAATGAAGTTACACCCTGGACAGTTGTTAAAAACTGCATTGAAATTGTAATTGTAAAGTGATAAAATCTGCTATATTGGGTGGTCCCTTGAATGAACACAAATATGAATGACAAACCAAGTACTTCTGACTGTTAATTGATAATAGCCTAGCCAGAGGAACTTACCATTACAAAATTCTACTCTACAATCATTTTAAGCTAATCAAGCCAAGGAACTGATTCCTGGAACTGAGCACCCACCCTATTGACTAGTCCTGTGACCAATGACAATACAGCCATTAAGTCAACAAATCAAGGGTGGACTCCAGAAACTTCAGGTATCAGCAGGCAGAGACACCTGTGACTAACAGCTGTCATGTACTACTCAAAACCCATGTGGGACAGCAACCTGCAGATGGGGCAGCCAAGATGATACTGGGGAATCACACAAGTGTGCCAGAAAAGAATAAAAGGCAGTGAAGTATGACCCTCAGTGGCATCAGCACCTGACCTCCTGAGACAGAAGGACAAGCAGGTGACCCCCTTCTGGAGAAGACATCACCTTGAAGGAAGCTGACCATCAAGAGCAGTCTCCAGGGCCTCAGATAAGTAGACAGACTGACACCAGTACTCTCACAATCGCTATAGCAGCTATTATACACCGTAACACATGGGTTTAAATTACATGGGTTTAAATGAGTGAGTGCATGTGTAGATGCTTGTCCTGAGATGCTTGTCCTGAGAAGACTCCAGCCAAGAACCCTTCAAAAAGTCCAACCAAGACCCTTTCAAAAAGTCCAGCAAAGTCACTTCAAATAAGTCTTTCCAAATCAATATGATTGCTATTTACAATATAAATACATTAATGCAGTTATATTACTCATCTATAATTGATTAAGTACAAAATTCTGGGGTATTTTTGGTGAAAATAGGGTATCAGGCCTTGGTTCAGGAACCAATCCGGCATTTATAACATTGTTTCTTATGAGAAAATTGGTTCCGAGTTACAACGTTTTGACTTAAGAAAAAGTTTTCAAAAATCAATTGTGTCATAAGTCCAAGGACTGCCTGAACTCTTAAAATACAGATCCAATCTTACAAATCTACCTCAACCCATGTGGAGAAAACTTGCTAAATGAAAGAATTTGCATCTCAGCTGTTAGCTAAAAATTGAAACTGGTTAGTAGGACGTCTTCATGATGGATGATGACACTGGTTCATGTCATGATGAGTTCAAATTTGACATCCACCAAATTAATTTCTCATTTTCTATCCAGAAACATGAAATATAGTTAATTTGCAGCATACTGATGGCATACAGCAACACTCATGTGATAGTTAACATATGTCAAGTGCTACCCTTTTGTCTTACACTGGGCGCACCTACACAAGACACTTAATCCACAGAAGACTAATTCTACTGCACATTATAATGTGTTAACATGAAGTAGATTTAGTCTAATGGATAGTAGCACCACAAAAAAAAAAGTTAATTTGTGCTAAGGTGCAGTAGTGCCAATTACAGTGCATTAAATTAGTACCTGTCATCACAGGCACTAAACTGAATGTACCTTAATTATGGCAGACAAGGTTCCTTGGGTGAATTTGATATCTTTTATTAGACCAACCCAAATAGTTGGAGAATAGTTATTAAGCAAGCTTTCAAGTTCAAAAACCCTTCGTCAGGCTAAGGAAGTTTCACCAGTTGGTGTGTGCTCTTCCTGGATGGAATGAAAAGTAAAGAAGCCAGGGGCTGGGCTGGGCTGGGCTGGGCTGGGCTGGGCTGGGCTGGGCTGGGGAGTCAGTTGCCAGGCAGATTATAATGTATCAAAAATCCAATGTCTATGTTTAGTCCATGATCTCTAGTATCCAGGAGGAGCCTATGAGCTCCATTTCATCAACCTCCTGGATACTAGAGATCAGGGACGAAACATAGATATTGGATTTTTGATACATTACAATCTGCCTGGCAACTGACTGCCCAGCCCAGCCCAGCCCCTGGCTTCTTTACTTTTCATTCCATCCAGGAAGAACACACACCAACTGGTGAAACTTCCTTAGCCTGACGAAGGGATTTTGAACCCGAAAGCTTGCTTAATAACTATTCTCCAACCATTTGGGTCGGTCTAATAAAAGATATCAAATTCACCCAAGGAACCTTGCCTGCCTATGTCCTTAGACCAACATGGCTACAACCTACATCCTTTAATTATGGCGCATTAATGAATGTGTAGACATGCCCACTGTGTTCTTATAATGTTTTCTCACTCACAGCAAAGGAACTGGTAAAAGGCATTGTAGGATCCCATGTTTCAGTGCATGGCATGGCACTGATTTTCAGATCAAATGTGCTCAGACTGCAAGTAAACCAAGATATGAGATTTCTAGTGATGTTGCAGGCACTGAGCAATTAAAAAAACAAGATGCAGGCTTGCTTAGAGAAACAGCCATATTTTCTGGGTCTGTACAAAAATTAAAAACTGTTCATGACCACCCTGGAGGAAGCTAGCTGCTTTCACTGAAAAGCAGATTTTCTCATCTCTGCCTGTAATATATGGTTCATTAAAATCTTCCCCTAAAACACATTATACTTGTTTGTATCAGAGACTGGAAACTGGACTGGGTGGCTCCTGGTTCTGACCCAGTCCCTATATAAATCTATTGTTAAGGAACAGTTTCAGTTCATCTGTGAATCATAGGCAGACAAGGTTCCTTGGGTGAATCTGATATCTTTTATTAGACCAACCCAAATAGTTGGAGAATAGTTATTAAGCAAGCTTTCGGGTTCAAAAATCCTTCGTCAGGCTAAGGAAGTTTCAGCAGTTGGTGTGTGCTCTTCCTGGATGGAATGAAAAGTAAAGAAGCCAGCAGCTGGGCTGGGCTGGGGGGTCAGTTGTGAATCATAGACACAGATATGGAAAGGGAACTAGACAGAGAAAGGAAACTAAACTATCAAAATGTAGGCTCTCCCAGGGTTCCTGCTTCTGATTATGATAAGGACCAGTGGCTGCAAAGTTTTCATCCCTTCTTGTGTTTTCCATAAGGCTTTGAGATGCTATTAAACTCACAATCTGAGTTGTCTGAACAGCAATGCACAGCACAGCAGAGAATCTGTATTAATGTGCAGTAACTAGATGTATCACATCAGTTGTTGTGGATTTAAAAAATAATTACAAAAAAGTTGATTGCATCCACCTATTGACATGAACTTAGACTGAGGGGTCAGATTTGTAGAAGAGCTCAGGTCACAGTTAGTAGGGCTGTGCAAAATGTTGGCAGCTGTTTCATTTCAGAGGTGTTTTGGGCCATTTCAGCACCCAAAACACCAAATCTGAAACGAAATGGAAGGCTCTGAAACATGTCTGAAATGAAACGAGGCATCTGAAATGTTTCAGAAATGTCAGAGTTTTGGAGCAGGGCTTGCAGGGAAACTGCTATATGCTGCTGCCCTGTTGCATGACTTGGCTCCGCAGGGAGCAGAGATCTGCACCAGGAGTCTCCTTGCTGCCACTGCTTGCCCCACACTGCCCCAGTGATGTGGGGCTGCAAGGCACGGGCAGCAGCAGTGAGACGACTCCTGGTGTGGATTTCTGCTCCCTGTGGAGCCAGGTCACGCAGCAGGGCAGGACTGGTCCTTGCCACATGACCTGGCTCCACAGGGAGCAGAGATCTGGGGCAGCATGGGGTGGGCAGCAGTGGCGAGGAGACCCCAACGTGAATCTCTACTCCCTGTGGAGCCAGGTCATGTGGCAAGGCAATACTGGTCCCTGCCATGTGACCTGGCTCTTCAGGGAGCAGAGATCTGTGTCAGGGTCTCCTCGCCACTGCTGCCCACTCAGTGCAACCCCACATTGCCTGGGCAGTGCATGGAGGGCATCAACAGTGAGGAGACCACAAGCACGGATCTCTGCTCTCTGCAGAGCTGAGTCACGCAAAAGGGACCAGCAGGCTTGCTTACCACTCTGCACTGCATCCCTGCCCCGTGAATCTGTGACAGGGATCAGAGAACCACGGTGGGGTCTCCTTGCCTGCGTGGAGGGTGGTGGTCCCCCCCCCTTCCCTAGACGAGCCACCCATGGCCCCATCCTGCTCCCTACTGGGGCCCTATAGCCCCTCGCCCCAAGCCCCACCCAGCTGGGCAGTAGGGCTGTATGAAGCTTGCAGCCCATTTGAAAAAGATTTGGAGGAGATTTGGCGGAGCTGAAGCTCCAAAATAGAATCAGCTGAAATGAAACAGGACAATAATCTGAAATACCAAAACAAATATCTGTCCTCCAAAACAGCTGAATCTGAAACCGAATTGAAGCACAGCTGTTTTGCACAGCCCTAATTGTTAGGTACATATATGAAGTAGTCAGATATGCAAGAGGGCTAAGCACCCAGTAGCTTTCAGTAAGTTGAGTGCTGTGGATCTGTTTGGGAAGCCTGATTCTTAAACTATTTGGGTACATACTGTCTGTTCTGTTTACATTTTGTTAAGACTCAAAATCCTAACTCATTCCATACTGTGGTTACTACCCACTCAAAATTCTTGTAAAGCCTAAAATCTGAATGGATGGTACTCTTTTGTATGGAAAGTTGAAACATTTAAAAACTTTTTGGAGGAATATAAGCTCCAATTTGATTGGAGCTGGGAAAACTTAATTGTTAAATTATCAGAATTTATTCTGATAAAATGGAAGAGCAGCTTGTGTTTTTAGGTCATAAACCATTAGAGCAACTCATGAATTTATATTAGTCCCCAGTTTTTTGACAGTAAAAAAGTCTTGAATATTTTAAAGCATGCTGAGAGCAATGAAGTAATTGCCATGAGGAAAATGCATGAATGAATAGAATGTGTTGATTAGGTTATTAGTTATTTTTATAAGAGAAGATGTTTTCCTCATTGTGGCTCTCAGGCCTACTACCTCAGTCAGAACATTTAGATCAGTTTTACCACACAGATTTCCAACATATCTTGCTTTCATATTTCAGACTCCTGTAAGAACTAACTGATTTACAACATAAAGGCCATTTGAAGATGGATCTTTCCATTATGACCAAAAGCTTAGTGATTTGCCCGCTGTGACAAGATTTAGCCATACTGGCTAATCTAAACATTTGTGGTCCCTGAGACAAAGTCAATTGGGAACAATCTCTGCAAGAGCAAAGACTATGCAGATGAAAAGTGGTTCTTTATGCAACCATTCAAGGTTGAGTTCCCCTCCTTCCCAGTAGAGCAATGCTGTTCAACTGGTGGCCCATAGGTCACATGATGCCCATAAGGGATTATGTTAATGCCCTCAGGCTTCCACCTGGCTACCACTCATATCAATCTGGCTGCAAGAGCAGTCAGAAACTCCAGGCTCTCCATCCCTCCTCCAGCTTCCATGCTCTGTACCTGCCCCAGGGACCAGTGTGGAATGGCACAAGGAGCTCAGAGTGAGACCAGGTGATGAAGTATGTGGTACAGTGTTAGGGAAGTCTCCATGGGGACACACACTGCAGCAGGGGTGGGAAGGAGGGTTGTCGTTGCATGCTGCAGTGGGAGAATGTGGATGTGCACTGCAGTGGGCAGATGTGAGAACCTGCTGCTTTGGCGTGGGAGGGGCTTGCAGTGTGCAGCATCCCAGGGTACCTGCTAGCATGGCCTATGGGGCACGTGCCCCCCTGCCACCTAGAAGTTGGAGAGCCCTGCAGTAGAGAAAGGGAGAATTTCCCCCAATCCCTGCCTACTGCCTCCATGAGGAGGCAAGCCAAAGGTGGGAGATTAAAGACCTGAATTATTGGCCAGGTTGTCCTGAGCAATCTTCATAGTTTCATAGTTTCATAGTAGCTAGGGTCAGGAGGGACCTGAACAGATCATTTAGCCTGACCCTCTGCCACAGGCAGGAATGAATGCTGGCTTCACAAGACCCCAGACAGGTGATCATTCAACCTCTTCTTTAATTTACCCAAGGTAGGGGTGAGGACCACTTCCCTAGGAAGCTGGTTCCAGATTCTGGCCACCCTAACCGTAAAATATTGCCTTATGAGCTCTAACCTAAACCTGTTCTCCATCAGCTTATTACCATTGTTCCTCATCACCCCAGGTGGTGCTGGGGAGAATAGGCCTCTTCCTATTTGCTGATTATATCCCCTGATGACTTTGTAGGCAGCCACCAGGTCCCCCCTCAGCCTCCTCTTGCCAAGGTTGAACAGGTTCAAGTCCCTCGGTCTCTCCTCATAGGGCCTCTTGCTGCCCTCTCAGCAAACAGGTGGCCCTCCTCCGAACTCTCTCCAGGCTGGCCACATCCTTTTTAAAGTGCAGCACCCAGTACTGGACACAGTACTCCAATTGCAGCCTGACCAATGTCGCATAGAGGGGGAGTATCACCTCTCTGGACCGGCTTGAGATGCATCTTTGGATGCATGACAAGGTATGGCTGGCCTTGCTGGCTGCAGTCTGGCATTGGCAGCTCATGTTCATCTTGGAGTCAATAATGACTCCAAGATCCCTTTCTGCCTCTGTGCTTTCAAGAAGGCAACTCCTCAGCCTGTATGTATGCTGTGGGTGCAGCACCCTGCATTTGTCTACATTGAACCCCATCCTATTCTCATCTGCCCACTTTTGTAGTCTGTCTAAAATCTAGTTGCAGCCTCTCTCTCCCTTCAAGTGTGCCTACCTCGCCCCACATCTTAGTGTCATCAGCAAACTTGGACAATGTGCTTTCAACCCCCTTGTCCAAGTGGCTGATGAAGATGTTAAACAGTGTGGGCCTGAGGACTGAGCCCTGGGGGACCCCACTGCTCACATTTCACCAGGTTGACTATGACCCATCTACCACTACTCTCTGGGCGCGCCCCATCAACCAGTTTTTTACCCATTCAACTGTGTAGGCATCGATGCCACAGTTGCTTAATTTATTAATGAGAATAGGGTGAGAGACAGTGTCAAAGGCCTTCTTAAAGTCTAGAAAGACTATGTCTGCAGAATCAATAGCTTCCACTGCTTGATAATAAATGCCATTCACCATACAGTTGAAAATTCCCAGTAGAAAAATCAGTAGAAGTCTGAATGCTAAGTTTTTTACTTTGTTTGAATGAAGGGACACTGTCGTAATTTTTATTTTAATTATTTTTCTTCGGTGTGTGTATGTGTGAATGCATTTGTGAGAAAGGACACCTTTAGTAGTTTCTTAAGAGTAAACAGGAATCTGCTATCAAAGTAGTCAGTGGATTCTTTTTGGTTAAGCCGTAGTGTTATTTTAGAGCTGCTTTGTACATGAATTAACAGTTATCCTTGCACTAGATCTGGGGAAAGATTCTGTGCTTTTTTATAAATGGAAGTAAGCGCCCATTAGCAGTGAGATTTAAGGAAGAAATACTAGTGTTTCTCAGTTAGCCATAGTTCCTTAAGCTGAAACAAGATATGATTACAGCCTTCTTCAGTGATATATTTTTGGCAGGGGTTTAAGATCAGGATCCTATGTACTCTTCTCTCTTATGAATACCTATATCCAGACAGATCAATGTACTTTATTTCCCAGAGTCCCAACTGAGGCCCTTAGGGAACTAGTTTGGACTGTAACACCCCTATATCCCTTGCCCCTCATCCCCACTCCCCCTCCCCCCCAAATCTTTCTTTCAAATCACTGGTTTTGGATTTCTGAATGAGGAAAAGCAAAAAAATGAACTTTACTGAAGACTAGTGCTTTAATTGCCAAAGTATTGCCCCACACACTTTGCTTAAACACATACACACTTAGAAAGTTGGGATTTTAATGTATGAATGGATATTTTGACAAAATTCTGATTGCACAAAAATGTTGGAAAATGTTGTTTTCTTACAACATGGAATGAAAAGAGGTTTCAAAAACACTAAAGTTGCCAGTAAGTTCAAATCCAACTTAAAAGGGACGGAAACATATTTCTGCCCCATAGCAGTTTTTCATATTTCAGCTTGTTTTTATATAAAGCATTCAGACTAAAAGCAAATCTATCTATCTATCTATCTATCTATCTATCTATCTATCTATCTATCTATCTATCTATCTGTATGTATTAGGGCTGTGCAAAGCTTCAGTGGAGATTTAGCCCAATTCGGTGGCTGAATCTCCAAATCTGAACTGAATCAGAGGACCCTTTAATTGCTCTGAATCTAATTGGAACCCTCTGAATCGATTTAGAGAGATTCAGAAAGATTTGGCAATTCGGACATAGACGCAGCTTTAAATGTTTTTTCTACCTCTCTCTAGGTAGCAGGCAGCTTGTGAATGCTGTGATGCTAGGGCACATGGAGTGTCCCACAGAAGTTTGGGGTGCTCCCCAGCATGCTTGGCACCAGACCTGGAAGTGGAAAAGAAGCACTTCTGGTCCACTTCCAGGTCCACCTGGGAGCATGCCAGGGGGGCCCCCTGCGTCCCCCCAGCTAAGTGACTGGTGTCTCCTGGGTCTTCAGGGGGCACCTGGGATCCCCCTTTGACTGACTGCCAAGCTGGGGGCGTGGGGGGGAGGGGGGGCACGTTCCCTGGTGGACCCGGAAGTGGACCAGAACTACTTCTGGTCCACTTCTGGGTTCACTGTCAAGCACATGGAGGGCCCCCCTGCACTCCTGTGGGATGCTTCATCTGCCCCAGCATCACGGCTTTCACAATTCACTAGTACCTCAAGGTATGTAGAAAAAACTTTTAAAGCTTCATTTATGTCCAAATCGCTGATTTTCTGAATCAGCATTGAATCTTCAGGTTCGGATTTGGCTGAATCGAATTGGGGCAGTGATCTGAATCAATGAATTGAATCACTGTCCCTGATTTGGGCTGAATCCGAATCAAATAAGGCCTGCTTCGCACACCTCTCCTATGTATGTGTATACGTATGTATCTATATGTGTATACACATTTCTTGGAAGAAAAGTCCTTAGAAGAAAAGTCACATACAGTTTTTACATTTCCAGACTGGAACTTTTAATTTGACATCAGTTCACAGTAAAACTATTTCTGTCTGCTGTGACACAGTGCATCTAGCAAGTTTTTGTTTGGATTAAATCATTTATCTTTGAGGACTGGCTTCTTGGGCTGGACTATATTTCCCATGGTAACTGGGCTGGACTATATTTCCCTATATAGCCTATTTATGTGCCCTATGCGATGCAATGCAAGCCATAGCTCAATAAGAAACAAGACCTTTGAGTATTATGGGCTATGTAATCCAGCCTTGAGCCTGGCCTATAGGAGAGAATCTGTAGAATTTGGTGAGACACTTAAAATACAACTACAGTGAGATAATGTAGCACCATAATCATATGCAGTTTAAAGTTGGTCTGACTCAAAATGCTTCAGTTCAGTCAAGCGTACCAAAATGCATATATTCAGGTCAGACCAATGTTAAACACAATATTTTTTTGATCTGGAAAAATGTGTACAGAATTTCAGTTTTGAAATTACATTCTCCATTGAAAATATTTTAATGGACAATTCCTAAAAGATCTCTAGCATATCCAAATGCATATCAACATAATAGAAATCTAGTTTCATGAGATAAAGCCATATTTACATTTATCAGAGCTATTGGCTGTTTGATCTTTGGGTGAAGTTTAGTAATCTTGAGAGACTGGACTCCCACAAATCAGCTGGTCTGAATAGGTTGCACACAAGCGTGCCAAAGGAACTGGGAGACGTTATAGTGCAGCCACTGGCAAGGATATTTGAGAACTCATGATGCTTGGGTGAAGTACCTGAAGATTGGAAAAGGGCCAATGTGGTACCTATCTTCAAGAAAGGGAGGAAAGAAGACCTGGGAATCTACAGGCCAATCAGTTTGACCTCAATCCCATGGAAGATCTTGGAAAAAAATATCAAAGAAACCATTCTTGACAGGCTAACAGAAGGCAACATTCTGAGGGATAGCCAGCATGGGTTTGTTGTGGGTAGGTCTTGTCTGCCCAATCTCATTTCCTTCTATGACCAAGTTATATATCACCTGGACAAAAGGGGAGAGGTTGATATCATATATTTGGACTTTAAAAAGCCTTTGACCTGGTGTCCCACGATGTCATCATGGAAAAAATGGCCAACTGCAGCCTCGACTACTCCACAGTCTGATGGCTGGGGAACTGGCTCTGAGGTCAGACCAAGAGAGTGGTAGTTGATGGAACCAAATCAACAAGGCACTCAGTGACTAGTGGTGTCCCCCAAGGCTCCATTCTCAGACTCGTGCTCTTTAATGTCTTCATAAACAAACTGGACACTGGTGTCAAAAGCAGACTGGATAAATTCACTGATGACACTAAACTTTGGGAAAGAGCATCCACACTTGAGGATAGGCTGGTGATCCAAGCTGACCTTGATAGGCTTGCAAGGTGGGCAGATGTAAACCTGATGGCATTCAATATGGAGAAATGCAAGGTGCTCCACCTTGGGGGGAAAAAACCCACATCACACTTAGGCTCAGCAATGCTACACTCGCTAGCACCATGACCAAAAGAGACTTGAAGGTCATGATTGACCACAAGATGAACACAAGCCACCAATGCAATACCATAGCTGGCAAAATGAACAAAACTCTAACTTGCATCTACCGATGCATCTCGAGCAAGACCCAGGATGTCACCCTCCTGCTGTACTCAGCCTTGGTGAGGCCGCAACTGGAGTACTGCATCCAATTCTGGGCTCCATAATTCAGGAAGGATCTGGCCTTATGAAGAGAGGCTGTGAGCTATGGGAGTCTTCAGCCTGAAGAAGTGAAGGCTCAGGGGTGACTTGGTGGCAGCTTATAAGTACATAAGGGGTGTGTATCAGGATCTGGGGGAATGCCTGTTCACCAGAGCACCCCAATGGATGACAAGGTCCAATGGTCACAAACTCTTGCAAGACCATTTTAGGCTGGACATAAATAAAAACTTCTTTACTGTCTGAGCCCCCAAGGCCTGGAACAGACTCCCCCCAGAGGTGGTGCAAGCATCTACTCTGGACACTTTTAAGAAACATTTAGTTGCTTATCTTCCTGAGATCCTTTGACCCTAGCTGACTTCCCATCCGTTGGGCAGAAGGCTGGACCCGATTATCTTACGAGGTCCCTTCCAGCCCTAATTTCTATGAAATCTATTAAATAGATCATATTCTTTTGTTAGAGACAAAATACAGTTCATTATTGAAACTATTCTATTTAAGGACTCAGTTAACATTTTTCACAATCTTTTCCCCTAACAGTGGCTCGTAACAATGTATTCCTGATTGGGTATAAACCTTTGCACTGTCTGACCTTATGACATGGGTTTTTTTAATACAATCATGAGATATGTCTGTATTCAAGGCCTATTTTCAAGGCCTAGCTCATGAGTTTAAGCTGGAAATAGCACCAGCTTTCAGGTCTCTACTTTAAAATAAGGGAGAGTGGGTTTATTTCTGTAACAATGATCCTAATGGATTGGGCAGTAGATTGTGAGTGTGGAGATCTAGACTGTGATCCAGCCTGTTCTACTGGTCTTCTATGTGTTTATGGGCAAGGTACTTCACTGTCTGCCATTGTTTCCCCTCAGGCCCTTTGTTTCTTGTCTATTTATGGCTGTGCAATTTGGGTGCAAAGTCTGTCTCTTAATGTACATGCATAGCCTGAAAGGTCATAAAAGACCATTATGGTCATATAGTCTGACCTCCTGCATAATATAGGCCAGAACATTTCACCCAGTAATTCCCGCATCATCCCCACAGTTTGTGATTATGTGTCCTTACGCTGCCTACTGATGCAGCTAGAACTGCCAAGACCAGCTTCAGTATGGATGTATAATAATAGCATTAATAACCATGCTCTGAAATAGCTGGAGCTTGCTGACCTTTGGGCCATTCTGCTGGGAACATGTTAGGGAGTATGTTTCCAAGAATGGGGGTATTTATATTGCTTTGATCTATTGACAGGTTGAATTCATTCACTGTTTCTATAGGATTATTTTTGCTGCTTCTTGGGCATTATTTGTGCCTGCAAATACAATTAATTGTTAGGGGTCTTAGAGTTTTTTTGTATTGGTATTTTTAAACTTATTTTAATCAAAATAAACCCATTATGATTAGTAGAAGCAACAGAGAGAAAAAAATAACACTATGCAAAATATGCATGGTAGGGTGTTGTTTCTTTTTTTAAGGAAGCAAGAAACTATTGATCTACACTCTACAGGAAGTGATATTGCCTAGAGAGAAAACAAGTCCATAGCTCAAGGCACCTGGGTTCATGCCTTTCATACCCCATGGGGAAAGCACAGAGTATGATGCTGGCATAGGTGGATTTAGGATTTTGAAAATAAGAGTGTGGGAACAGTAACGAATGTCAGGGTTTGGCTACAAACCCTTCAGCTCCCAGTGGCAAGCCTCAGTGGGCAGACCATGCTATGGCAGCATCAGTGGGCACTTTTTGAAAACAGGGAAAGGATGAATGAAAGGGGAGGGGAGGTACCACTGAGCAATGGAAAGGATGGGGTGCCAAACGCAGAGGGTGGGGAAATTTTTACCTGCTTCAAGGAGTCAAAAAGGTTCCTGGCTGGTACTGCTGTGGCACAGTCTGAGCTCAGTTCCTGCCTTGACTCTACAGGGAACATTGGGTAACCAGATCCACTGGTATGTGAGGTACACAGCAGAAGAAGGATGTGGTCACACCACCACACTTCCCTCGATCCCCTCCTAGATGCAAGTAAACACCATATAAATATCAAGCTTCTGTTAGTTTGCTGCTTGACAAAATCATTTTTTTCAGTACAAAATTAAACACAATTTTATTTTTTGCTTGTTGTCCCATAATAATCATATTTCCTTTTGTAGTGACCCACAACCAAGTGTTTCATTTCACCTTAAGCCAGTGATTTTCAACCAGGGTGCCATGACACTCTGGGGTGACTTGACATCCTTTCAAGGGTGCCACTGGGTGTCATATACATGAATTACAAGATAAACCAAGAGTCCTATTCAAATAAGAATCCAGAGTTAAAAACATTTTGACCTGCTGTGTTCTTTCTTATTTCTTAACAATGTAAGAACCACTCTATTATTTTTCTGTAATAAAAAATGAATGAAAATTAAGAGCTGGCATTTTCTGTTGGGTATCTTGGGTTGAGGAACACTATGTTAAGTTAAATGAAACTTTTTGTTTGATCATACAATTTCATTTGGGTTTTGGAAAAAATACAATTACATTTTCAAACAAAAATGCTATTTTGAGTTAAAAAGTTAATGCTTTCATTAAAAAATATATAATAATGAAACCTTTAGATTTTTCCAAAATAAAGTGTTTCATTTTGAAAAAGTTGAAATGAAATGTCTCCTTTCAACTGCATGTATCATTTACACTTAAAATTTTCAGGTTTTTTAAATGAAACTTTTTGCTTGGTTTGAACTGATTTCATTAATAGTTTCTGTCCCTTGGAAATGACATTTTTAGCCAAAACGAATCACCCATCTCTAATATTATATTCCTTTATAAAATGTTTTAAGATATATGGTTTACACACTGTACAAGAGCAAGTTCTTTTGATTATGTCACTTGAAATCTATTTGTGAACCTATATATGACCTCCATAGGTCATATATTTCATGTAGATTTGAAACTGTAATTTCTATTGCTGAGCATTTTTTAATAGGAGTGGTGAACTGAAATGGGTAACTATTCATCAGGGTAAGTTTGCAATTTGGTCATTACTAAATGATACAAAACGTCACCTTTTATTCATCATGGAATGAATCACTCTGGGTTGAATTCTATTCTCCTTTTTTGTGCTTAAATAACAGTTTCCAGTGACTACTGGGGTGTTGGTTCTGTCCCTAGGCTGTAGCATTGTGGTTAGAACTCCATAGTAGGATACTGGCATGACTGGGGAGGGGAACAGGACATCTGGTCTAGGCACTGACTTAGGGCAATAGAGGGAGTGAAAAAAAGTGGTTGCTGTTTGCAGCTGTGTGATCACAATTGTGACTGTGGCAGCAACTTGAAGTCCTCCCTGCCAGGTGTCCCAAGTGTCTGATTGTGTCCCCACACTGCTGTGGTAGGAGGTCAAATAACTTTAGTTTCAAGCCCCCTCTGGGTGAGGGGTGCCTAGAATGTGGATCTTCTGCTTTCTCAATGAGTGCCCTAACTATTTGGCTGCTGGGGGTGAAACATTGGAGGGCCGTCCACCTAACACCTGTTAGCTTCAGGTTTATGCATGACTATGTTTTTGTGACTTGGATGCACTTATGCATGCAGAAGGGGTAGTAGCTCTGCATCTGCCTGGACAGTGTAACTTACTGAACATGCTCAATCTAGGTGCACACTTGAATACCCATACTGCAACACTAATTACCAAAAAATTCAACTGATACAAATAGAAGCTGATATTTATGCCCACCCAAGAAAATAGAATTCTGCCCTCAGCCTTTCACAGATGCTTTTGCAAAACTCCAAGTGGGTAAGATTTCTGTTGAAGTGATATTTGCTACTGTTTGGGTGCATCTACACAAGCAGTTAGCACATAACAAAAAACTCCAGCACAGTTTGTGCAAGAATTTATTGCTCCTGGGCACAGCATTTACATGTGCACCCGGGACTGCAGCACATTTAGCTGGGGCAGAGCAGCCCTGGCTGGCAGGGGACCCTGAGGGTCAGCTTGCCAGTGAGAGCCTGCTCTGCCCTGGCTAAATGTGCTGTGGAGGGGTGGCTGGGACACGATGGTGCTACAGTGTGGGGCTAGCCAGAAGGGAGTCCCCCCAAACTATAGCACCTTTGTGCCCCAGCCAGCCCTGGTCACCATCTACATGTGCGTTTCAGTGCACATACCTACTCAGCTGTAGGGCAGTACTTTTTCTGGACAGTATTAACTTACAGCAGAGTTAATTTACTTTACCCTAATATGGGCACAGATGTAGACAGTGACACTTTACTGCAGAGCTAATTAGTCCTCTGTAGTAAAATGCACTTGTAGAAACACCCTTTATGGGCACATCCAGGTGAACACGCATGTGCCTCTTGCCCCATCTCAAACCCCTTTGAAACAGGGCAAGAGGCACATGTGGGAATGAAAAAATGTTCCCTGTGCTGCAAGTTCACAGCACGGGGAGAAAATTAGACCCCTGGATATCCAGTGGTCTAAAAAACTGAAGCTTAAAAAAGCAGGGCAGGGCATGGTCTGGGACCATGCCCTGAGGCAACCAGAGGCTGGGTCCTCCACAAAGATGCTCTGGCTGCCAGAGAGTGTCTGTGGTTAGCCTCTCACCGTGGGTCTGAACACGCAGCCCCAGGCCATTTGTTCAGCACCAGGGATCCAGTGCCATAAGTAAGGGATCGGGGGGGCTGGAGGAGTGGGGAGGGGACCACAGGGGGACCCCCGCTGGCCCTGCCCACTCCCCCAGCCCCCCCACCCCTGCTCTGCCTGGCCTCACCCCTGCCTGTCCCCCTAAGGCCACTGATCACTTCCCTGCCTGGCACAACCCCCTGCCTGCCCCCCCAACTCCCCCCTGTGCCCACTTCAGGCCACCAATCCCTGCCCTCACAGCATCCCCATAGTTAAAAAAACAAATAAAACACCAGCAGTCTGGCTGCCATCTGGTTCACTGGGGCCCCACCTGCATAGCACAGGGCAGAGGGACAGCCCCCCTGCCCCCCAGTGCTCTGTGCTGCCTGGGAAGAGGGCTGTGCCAGGAGGCCCCAGAGCCCCCTCAGCCCATGCTTCTGGGGTAAGCAGGGACATTTTTTTCTGTTTTTGTCTTCATTTTTTTTCTTTAAAGTGATGGTGCCTAGGGTTGGGGGGGGCAGCCATGGGGTCCTGGGGGTGCATGTGTGGGGTGGGGATGGGTGGGGCAGCCATTGGGGGGTCTGGTGGAGCAGGGAGTAGGGCTGGGTGGGGCAGCCATCAGGGGGGCTGTAGCAGCTGGCAGGGGATGGGGCCAGGTGGGGCAGCAATCGGGGGGCTGGGGTGAGACATGTGGGCCTTGCAGGAGGGGTGGTAGCCCCTTCAGGGTCCATTTGGCCCCTGTTGGGGGGATGTAGTCCCTGTGTGGGGACCAAATCCCCTGTTGGGGGGCCATAGCCTTGTATGGAGGCTGCCCTTGTACGGAGGCTGAACCCCCTGTTGGGGGGCCATAACCCCTGTGTGGGGGCCGTAGAGCCTGTGGGAGGGCAGCAAAATATATATTCATGTATTCCTGAATTCATGAAATATTTATTTAGAGTTAACTTTATTATTATGATAAGAAACATACTTTAACACTGTAGATATATCAATAAAACATTGTCCAGCTGATTGCTATCTCTGTCTCTCTCTCTCTCTCTTTATAGTGGTCTTTTGTTTTACTTGTGGAGGAACATGGATTTTGGGGTATTTTACAGAGTGCCTTTGGAATTTTTTTTTATCAGGGATTTTTCAGTTTTCCAATAGGGAACACCACAATTCCTGCTAGGGAGGCCAGTGGCAGGATGCTGCCTGCTCAGAGCTGGCACCTTGGACCCAGCTGGCTGTGGCTGACCTCCTGGCCAAATGGGGCCAGAAGCACATACTTTGACAGTTCAAAGCAGGCCACCACACCCGGAACATCTTCCAGGTGATAGCTTCCCAGATGGCTGGGCAGGTGGCACATGTGGCAATAGTGCTGCACAGAGGCTAACTCTACAGCCACAGCCCACTGGCAGCTGGCCCAGGGGGGCAGATGCCTCTACTGGCTGTGCAGTCCCCATCCGGGTCTGGCAGGTGCACAGCAGGTCACAGCCAGGCAGCAGCCCCCACTGCCAGACTGCTGTAGTGGGTAGAGGGTGCAGGGAACTCTCAGGGCTGCTTCAGCAGTCCAGCTGGAACAAGGGGCAGTGTCCCCAGGTACCAACTGGCTGACCCCCAGAAGCTCCTGAGAGCTAGTAGCCCTGAGCTACTTGCCAGCGTGGCTTTTTATAATGTCCGGGACAGCACATGTCCTGGCCCTGGGCTCTAGCTCCCCCTGGCTACAGATCTGGGAGGAGCCAGGCAGGGTTATTTTGCCCCAAGTGGCACAATTTGCTCCACAACAAAGTGCGTGTCCAAGCATGTGCGCTGAGGCAAAAAGCCCCAGATCAAATTTGCACTGCTTCTATTTGAGCTGCTATAAGCGCATGTGCTTGCATGCGTGGTCATTCCCTATGTGTTTTTCCTGGTCTCTTTGATAGACTTGATTATGGATTTTGGTTGGGAATGAAGACCAAAGCCATGTTACTTGAGATTTTTAATACTACATGAAGTTTTTGTATTAAGTCAATGATCAAAGCTATGAATGTGTTCTAACCTCCCCCTACCCTCCCAAATGTCTGTACCTAGCACAAGGATGCCCTTCCCACTACATTCCCTCCAATTCCTTTCCATGGCCATCACTGGACTGTGGTAAGAGATTTTATAGTGCATATGTGTCTGTGCCGAATTCACAGTACAGACTAGGACAGAGAATAAAGTGTGGATTCCCAGATTGGTCAAGACATCATAACACCACTAGAACTAATTAAATTCTGACAGCTTTCAACTGCTTAGGATGAGCTGCAAAGTTCATAGCAAAAGAGAAGGTTTTGCATGTAGATTGCAAGACCTAGGAGCAGACAAGAATTCAGTCATAAGGGACCCAGGCAGGGGAGGTGTGAATTGGACATTTAAAAAATGCCAGAGTGATTTTATTGTGTTTTTCTTTTTTCCCTTCCCTTCCCTTTATGTAATAACCTGCACCACACTGTTACTGATCAGTAGGAAAAACTACAATTAGTACAATTCAAACATGCTGTACCCTAAGAAATATGATATTTCCCATTTATTTCTATACCTGAATAGGAATAAAAAAATGAAATTTAATTGTTTTCTTCAATCACAGATTTTCTGATAAAAAAAAAAACCCTCAAAGGGAAAGATTTTGTCATTCTAACTTTGAAAACGTTAGTTTCATTTTATTAGAGTCCCAAAACACTTGCTTTTGAGTCAGATCAGCATAAACTACATTTATTTTGCTTTTTAAGAAACAGGGTTTGCTCTTGTTCCACCCAGTGCTCCTGTTGTCTGGGCTCACTGGAGAACTACATATTAATTACACTGCAAAGCAGGCTTAGTGGATTGAGCTTTGTAGCTCATCAAGGGAAACACATGACTCTGAGTGTATCATGAGAGATATGCATCCACAGATTTTGGCCTGCATGAGAAAAAGGTTCATCAGCACCACTGATGAGCCATGTTTCTCATAATACACTCCGAGTTAGATGATTTCCTTAAGCGCGCTCCCACAATGTCGTGCCTTAAAGTAGTTTGAGGTGCCACAAGCCACACACAATGCACATGCACCAGTTTACCGCACTGGTAATTAGCAGCATGGTGGCTTTTATTGCTACCAGGAGATTCCAGTATTAAAAAAAATGCCACTGAAAAAAGCAGTGCACCACCAGAAAGGGAGTCTGGCTAGCCAGAGCCACATTTGGGCTTCCAACCAGGCTCTGAACTGCTGGTTCAGTGCCACTGTTGCCCCAGGAGGCTCCCAGGACCCCAGGTAAGACTGCTAGGACCAGCACAGTTGCTAGCCCCAGCCTCCCCTACCCCACCTGGGTCACTTTGCCATATGCTGGAGTGTATGTGTGGGGGCATGCCTGTGGACAAATAGCAGTGGCACAAATATGTCCCATGGGAAATATGTACCCCTGTACTTGCACACTCTTGGGGACATGCCCCTTGAATCATATGTTTGATACTGAATTTTAGGAGATTTGATCCTCTATAGAGTCTGCTTTCAGGGAACTAATGGGAGGCTGAGCTACACTTTTGGGTCAATTTAATTAAAAATATTCTAGTTTGAATTTCAGCAAAGTATTTCATTTCAGATTTTCCAGTGAAAATAGAAATATTTTTACAAAACTGAAATTTTCCCAGGGAAAATTTTGATTTTGCAGAAGCTGCATTTTCCCCTAAAAATATCATTTCTGCATAAAAAATCCTTATTAACTCTTGATAGGACCCTTGTCAGGATCAGTTATTAAGGTATTTACATTTTATTTCCTTTATTTGTGGGAGAGATGTCTTTCCACTGGCAACCAGATAGTTGAGAACACTTAACAAATGAAGTGTGGTAGAGTCCATTTCAGATACTTATTTTGCTGTTGGTTCTTTGCTGAAGATATGTGAACCTGGATTCTTATGATTAAAAGACGCCAACTTACCATTGTAGCTAAGTATTGGCCTCCTTTTTCATTAACTCACTAGTAGCTTTGACAGTGTGGTCTCAGCACTTGGCATTTCCTTGACATCTTCATGTTTCTCTCCCTTTCACAAGCCATTGAGTTCCTGCCACTGTCACCATTTTTATTACCTGATTAGTTCAACAAATGTTGTAGTTAAAGTCCCTATTTTTTAAATATAGCACACCAGAGGTTGAAACTCAAAGTTGAATGCTGGGTTCTAATGACACTATCTTTTTCCAAAAGGAAGCTCCTTCTAGCTCTGTTCATAGGATCTACTTTAAGTTAACCTCTGCTGCCAATCACATTTTGCATGTCTTCGGAGAACTGCCTGGAAAAATGTTGTCTTCCTCCAAGAAGTTTAATGTCAAAGTCCCATGTAGTTGAAGACTAGGATAAGATTCCAGAAGACCATTTGTTTCTTTCTTCTTTCTAAATAAAAGAACAAGGCTGTGAATGGACTTGTAAAATCAGAAATCATACAAAGGTGCTATTGTCAAGGAAATGCTTCCATTAGGAGGGTTCTAGTATTGGCTCTAACTTAAGGACACCTGATGCCTCCGGGGAGGGAAGAAGCTGTGTTAAATGGCATGACATCAGGAGTGACATAATCCTGATGATGTGGTGCCTCTGTGATCTATAACTGCAAAAACCTATTGTAGCAAAGTCATCCTCAACAGTGTAATATACTTATAGTAGAAGTCTTAGTAGGTATTGAAAAATCATATTTAAGAAATAGTTGTTTTTTAAAAGGTAATTTTGAGTTTTGCTTTCACAAGTATGTGTGTACTTAAAACAGCGTCAAATTGCCTTGTTTTTCTCAGATTATGGAACAGTGCTGAGTGATGCTGGTAATTTGTAGTTGCATATTTTAACTATGGAAAATGACTTCCAGATAACTTGTACAATAAGTAAAATTATAGGGGGTCAAGTCTAGGGTTTAGTGCAGTGGTACTCAATCTTTTTGTCCAGTGGGATGGATGGGTAGTGCCTAGTCACTCCACGAGTTGGAACTGGCTGGTAGACCTAATGTGGCACCAGGGTAGGTGCAGCAGGGACGCATCCAGCTGTGCAGAGGGAATGGGGCAGCCTGGCCCCAAACCAGCTGTGCAGGGCTAGGGGTCTGTCTTGGTCCACCCCCACAGATGGGGGGGGGTGGGGGTGGAGGGGCATGACCCAGCCCTGATCCAACTCAGTGGGGTAGGGGGCATGGCTCATTAACTTTATAAGAGACGTGCTTTAACACTGTAAATATATCAATAGGGATATATGCCCTGCATGGGAAGAGGGGAAAGAGGTGTGGCCTGGTCCCAAACCAGCCATGCAACAGTCAGCCTTCAGGTCAGAGGCTGAGCAACCCCTGGTTTAGGAAGTTGAGATCACCAGATTGTATTGAAGCCTGCCAGCATCCTTCCCCATTTCACAAGACTGTGTTTGTTTTGCCACTGTTTTACTTGGAACAGGACCCAGCTTCTTTTAGGGTTTGGTAAGTGCTTCTCGTAGAGCAGCTGCCATCACAAATAGCATCTCAAATAGTAATTTCCTTTTGGCACATCTACATCTTCTCCATAACAGTTCAGTCATAGCTATCCTGTGTAACTCTACAGGGGAGTAAGGAGACTAAATAGGCCAATCTTTATCCCAGCCTTGCATTGAGGTTCCAGCTCATGCGTGAACATCTGCTGTGCTTCTACTTCCGCTTTTGCATGGATGGGTGGGATATGGATGGGCAGCTAGGGCTAGCCAGCAGAATAATTAGTCTATTCCAGACAGAGTTTACCCAGAAAATTTCCCTCATGGAGAAGTAGGGAGTCAGGGCTCAAAGTAAGATTCTTTGGGCAACTATGACCTGCCCATTACTTAGTACAGACTAAAAAAGCGTTATATATTTTGTGTATATGATAGATGTTGTTGTAGAAGTATGAATGTAGATATTATATATACACACACACATAATATATATATATGAGTGTAGAATATATATTATTTAATTATATATAATGAATTTATGTTTAATATATTACAATATATTAATATATAATTAAGTATATATATATTTATAATTACATGGTATATTGTATACAGAACACTGTAAAACTTTTCAGTCTGTACTAAGTAATGGGCAATACATTGTTGTAGAAATGTCAGTGTAGATTATGTATAATCTATTTATATATAATCTACACTTACATTTCTATAACAATATCTATAGGTAGCAAATAGGAAGAGCACCATCTACTGACACACAACAGAATGTTTACTGTGAATAAAGAAGTAGGACCAATGAATTATTATTGCTGCTCAGTTCAAAAGGCTTCAAGTGTGCACAGCTTTAAAGCAAGATGCCAACATAGCCTCATTACTTTACTCATCTCTTCACCTGCCTACACAGACTCTGGGGAAAGGTTTCAAGTCTTTACCAACCCCAGTGTTACCTGATTCTGTCACTAGCACAGGCTGATGATCCTTCCCTTAGCTGGTAAGCACTACAGTACAGTAATTCCTAGAATAGCCAGTTCAATAAATGGTTTGAGAGCACTTTTTTAAGTGCTCTAATTTTTTTTTAAAGAGAACTTGAACCTTTATTTTGACCTAACATACTCTTTACAGTAATCACTGTGTGAATAATAGACCTCTGTTCTGAGGCCAGGCCATGCTGATTTCTCAAAATACTGGCATAGCAGGTAGGCAACTTGATACCAGGTGTAGGTAATTCAGAAACTAAGGATGTTGGAAGTGTTTTTGTTTGATAAACTGGGAGGCCAGCAGATGCAAGCAACATGACTTGCTCACCCCCACTGAAATTCTTCTTGTTCCAGGCTGCCCCCAAATGTTCCTTTTTTTTTCAATGCAAGGTAGAATACCTGAATGAACTCCAGAAGACATCATTGAATGACTCAAAGTTTTAGCAGCTGGGTATGTGACTGGGTATGGTCATATTTGCAGTGTGGAAGAGCTAGTTCTCAAGTGTTTCCTTGACTTCGATGCCCTAAAAACCTGCTTATTCTCTAGTGGAGTATTTCTTCCTCAGTATATCAATCAGTTATGTCCTGGGCCTGGGAAAGTTTTGTGGAAACCAACCCTTTTGCACTCAAAATTTAGGTTTTGAAAGACCAGCATTTTCTGACAAAAAGTAGGTCTACCACAAGCATTATTTAAACATTCAAAATTGTGAAGTGAGAAAATTGCTCACAGAACAATCACCTTATCAAAAAACATACCCTGGTAAGAATATTATTTCTGTTTCCATTTAATGTCAGGCAGTGTACCTCATTGTTTTCCTTGCACAGTGAGCTCCATCTAAATCAAATCACACTGAAAAGGACAATTGTACCATTGATTTTTGGTACTAAAAATAATGTATAATAACCTTACTCTACTGTGAAATCTGCTCAGTGAATGAAATGGCTATCATAGAAGCTGTATCATCATTCATTGACCGTATTATTCCTTCCAGGCAACACAGTATTCATTCAAGTCATTTTAATGGGACTTTCATTAAGCAATAATAGAAAACAAGGTACACCTTGCTTGGTGCATATCTGAAAGGTATTCAGCCAAATGTCTTTATCATCAGGAAAGAGCATGAAATGCCTCCTAATGGAGCAAAGAAATCAATTTGTAAACTTCTGGATGTGGAAAAGCTGATCATCAGGGATCCTGGTTTTCCCTGTTAAAAAAACAAACAAACAAACAAACAAAAAAAAAACTTTGCAAATTCTCTGATAAACCCCCCAAAATCTGTGATTAAAATGAAAGGCCCCTCACTCCCCCCCACATCCCCCAGTCCTGCTGGTACTCCTCCCTCACTTCCCCCCAACCCATAGCACCCTGGCTCTGTTGGTGTCCCTCACCCCCCACCCCCACGACCCCTTGGCCCTGCTCATGCCCCTCTGCCCCCTTCCCCCCCCAGTTCTCTGGCCCTGCTGGTGCCCCTAACTGCCCCCCCCCCATCCCTGCTGGAGCCCCTCACCTACCACCCACAGGCCCCTGCCCACCCTAGCCCTGACAGAGGGGGCCCCCAGCTTTCAGGGCTATGGGGCCAGGAATCCAGATCCACAGCCTCCTGCCCTTGGCAGGAGGTGGCAGCTGCTGCAGCGGAGTGGAGCCTGACTCCCCCCTGCCTGCTGCCTGCCTGTTGTGGGCTCAGGCAGGGTGGGGCCAGCTCTGCGCAGCTGCACACACTCCCGGGGGCGGGGGCGGGCAGGGAGACCCTTGCCCCCCAGATCTGTGTGTGGGGCAGGGGCAGACTCAGGCTTGGGCTCAGGCTTCCACCCTGCTGCCCTCCCTTGGAGACTCTGCAGCCCAGTGGGTGTCACCTGGTGCTGCAGGGAACAGTGGGGCTGTGCGGGGATTTCCTTGCTGCTGTGAGCTCTGTGGTGCCCTGGTGAGTTATTAAGGCTTTTGAAATTCATGTTTTCCTCTGGCAAAGGGGAAAATCTGTGGTTTTCTCCATTTTTCCATGAGAAACAGAAAACCTGGATCCTTGGTGGTCATTGACAGCCAGTTGGATCTACTAAGAACAAATTGTGCCAAAAAATGTTGATCTTTCTTTGACAAAGAAACTAGTTGCATGGATGCAGAGCGTGCTGTGGAAGTAGAGTACCTGGATGTTATTAAAGCTTTTCACCCACATGACTATTTCATAAAAAAACTGGAAGATTGTGGGCTAGACTACTGGCTCAATAGTCACAAGCAAAGGGATGCAATTGAATCAATGCAGAAATGGCAGGAGGTTCAAGTGTTGTTCTCCATTAATCTGTCCTGGATCTGGTGTTTCTCAATGTGTTCATTAATGATTTGGAGACACCAGGAGACCAGGAAGGATTATTGACATGTGGAAATACAGAAGTAGAATTCAGAAAGCTCTCAATGGATTGAAAGGCTGGACTAGAGACAACAGAATAAAGTTCAAGACAGATAAAAGGAGCTGCAACTAGGAAAAATAAATCAAAAACAGAAATACAGAATGGGTGAGGACTGTCTGGGTAGCAGCATTGCATATAAGTGTACAGGAATTTTGATGGTTCATAAATGCAGCTCTGCAATGCAATACAGCTTCAGTCCTCAGCTCCATCAACAGGAGTATTAGGTGTAAGGCTTGGAAGATGATAGTGTTGCTTTCTCTAATGTTGTTTTTTAGGACTCATCTAGAGCATTATGTGCAGTTTTGGGCTCTGTATTTTACAAAGTGGAGGATTTTAGAGAGAGTCCAAAAGGCAAGGAATGAAAATAATAAAGGGGTTTGGAAGGTAAGGCAAGCAAAGAAAGGTTGAAATAAATAAGCATGTTTACCTTGCAGAAAGGGTGATTAAGAGGGGATATGATAGCAGTCTTCAAATATCTGAAGGGATACCATAAATAAGAGGGAGAACAACTTTTCTTCCTCACTGCAGGGTGTAGGACACAGAGCAATTGCTTGAAATTGCAGCAAACTACGCTTAGATTTGATATCAGGAAAAAACTTCACTGTAGCGTAAAAATTTACCAGTTCACTGGGGGATTTGAAAAATAGCTTGGATTAGAATTGATAAGGGATGATTTAGGTGTGACAATGTCTGAGGCGTACTCTAAAAAGCAACAGATGGAAACCAAGGAGATCCTCACACATGCATTATTCAGAGCTCATGAGAAGAGCTCTGCAGCCAGAACATGTGGAAAATAAGACAGGATCATGCTCAGCTACAGGAGAATGAAGCTGAGCTGCATAAATAGTACAGCTGTGCAAAGTTTTGGTCCCTAATTCGATATGGTGGTGATTCGGCCCGATTCGGTGGCTGAATCTTTGAATCCAAATCGAATCAGAAGACCCTTTAAGTTCAAATTGCATTGGAAAGGAGGCAACCTAAAATGTAGGGTGTGGTGTATATGTGTGGGGACACTGCTCCAACGAGCTGTAATTATAGTATTTCGGAGCAGACTTGATTAATCGAGTCTGTTGGAGCATGCTAATTAGTGCACTCCAGAAGCCTCTGCATCTTGTGTATTCAACATCCGTGCATTTCAAAATGGTGGTCCAAGCACTTTAAAGCTTGTTGAATGAGCTTTCATTAAAGTGTCTCCACTGCAAGTTTGAAGCATGGGATGCTGCATACATGACACTGCGAGAGTTTTAATTAGAGCTGTTCTCAGAGCCACTCTAATTAAAGTGCTCTCCCTCCACCCCCAGAGCACATGTAAAGACACCCTAGATGCCTTTGAGGTGAAATAGGATCTGGGTGTGGGTGCATGTGGTCTCTGATTGTGATGTGACCACTAAGGCTCACCCTTTTAATCAAAACATGGCTTTCATACGTGTCCACTGCTACAGGTTTGAGCAGGGGTGTCAAAGTCATCTAGCCCTGAGGGTCAGATCTGTGGTGTAGGGCTAGTTCATGACCAGGAATGGATCCACAGACCAAGACTGCATTCCAGTCCTATTCGGACTATAATGAGACTGTGCTGCACCACTTCAGAGCTGCTGCCTTGTGGCTGTACTGCATTGCCCCAGAGTCCCCACCTTGGGATATGTTTCACTGCCCTGGAGCAGCTACCACATGCAGCACTACCCCAGAGCTGCATGTGGCCGCTCAAGGGCTGTGTTGCATATGGCAGCTACTCCACCACTCTCCAGGTGTCATGCAGGGTCAACCAGTGCACCCACATGCTGCCTGGGGGTCATTCTGAGACACATGGGCAAGGCTGGGGATGATACCACTCTGGGGACTGCTTCTTTGACACTCCTGGGCAAAAGATTATTAAAGCTTTAATTTAAGGAAGACTGGATGGTCCCAAAGATTTGTAATAAAAATACCTTTAAACCAACAAAACAAAAGTAGTCCATTCTAGCAATGACTGAAGGACGCTCCACAGTGACAATAGCTTGATATATATAAATTCCTTGATGATTTCGGTCCAGGACCTGTGGCCGGGGGGTGGGGGGGATTCCTATCAAATACTGACACTGAAAACTGGATCTTCATTTGATTTTTTTAACTTAAGAATCTGAGATGCCCAGTGCCTAAAGGCTACTTCTTCCATTTTGAGCGTAGACTTTTCAGGATGCTTCAAGGGCTAATTGGAAGAGATTGTGTAGGGAAAGATGGTCTAAAGCCTGGGTTCCAGCTTTATTTTCATTAGTGCAGACATTCACAAAATAGGACTGTGACCAACAACTGGGTTTTGGGAACCACTGAATTAGAATCCTTGGGACAGTAACATCCTACAGTTTTTCAAAAGCACAGTTAAATTGTGGCCCCAATTCTGTGATACAGGCAGGTGCAGGAGAGAAGAGGCTCAGGTCCTATTCTTGGTACCACCTTTAATGTTCAGTGATCTTAATGGCATCATTTCTTTTCCTAACTTCTGTCTGATCACTTTATTGGGGCTTTAAGTTAGAACTGTGCAAGCAGCTGATTTTTTTTTTCTTTTGGTTGCAGAAATAATGTATAATAATAATAATAATAATAACAACAACAACAACATCATCAACAACAAACTGTATTGAAACAAAAACTGTGTAGTGTAGTTCCAAGCTTTTCTTTATTTCTCTTTTTTATTGCATTCATGTATATTTTAAATGGAAAATGATTTGGAATGAAAAAAATATTGAAACATTTTGAATATAAATATTTTGAAATGAAATGTTTCTGTTCATTATTAAAGTCATTCAAGACATCTCAAAATATCTCTTAATGCAAGTAGGCCCTTTGGCATAGAGAGCTACTTAAGGCACTCACAGGGAGCAATAGGATATCCTCTTGCTGCTGTTAGGCCAGGGATGAAGAAATCTGGGGGCAGAGCAGTGCTTATAGTACCTAAGGAAAGAGGAATTTAGACCAAAAGAAGATCAAAGGGGGCATAAAATATACCCTGCCCCTTCAGAACTGAACTCTGGCAATGGGATTGGTCAGCATCCCTGTTGTAAGAGTTAATTCAGCACCTCATTGGCATTTTGCTTCATGAGACCTGTGTGAGGCCCTCTACAGGAATGTGCTTTAGATTGCAACATAGTGCACCCCTATTAAAAACCTGGTCCTCCTGAGTCCTTGGCCACAGCACTAGACCATATTTTCCTAATAATCCTAAAAATATGTTTTATTTTAATATGCTAATGGATATTAGGCTGAACCTTTCTTACCATCAGGGATTTCTGAGACCTTAATTGCCTTTCAAACTTAATTGCCCCTGGAATGAGCTCAGGAATGAGTTTTTTGCTTAATGGAGAAATATTTGAGAGACATTATGGCTCTGGAACTATTATTTTTAGACCTAAATTAAGCCATGGAAATTAGATGCTGATAACAATCTTCGCTCCACCATTTATACACCTTAGAATGTACTAGTAGAAAGGAAATTAAAGACTAGTCTTAAACATTTCTGAGAACCTGTTTAAAACAACTAAAGTAGTCTTGAGATTAAGTACTTAGTTTGTTTTTCTGACTACATGCAATCTATATGCATCACCTCTGTGTTAACTCAAGGGTACAGCTTGGAGACTTCTTTTCATTAATAAATTCATTACTGCATGTATATGTTAAAAGAACCAGCTTTATTACAACCATATGGAAAACTTAAAGCTTTTATTTTTATCTCATCTTTAAGACAAATTAAGTAAACTGAAGAATTGAGTGATGATCTAATGAGCTTTAGCAGCTGCTATACCGGTGTGTGGGGAATTCATGTGATATGGCTCATCAGTTGGAGAACCTAGCCATTTTTTAATGCTTCATACCTCCATGGAGCAGTATGGTTACATCAAAGTAGTTCTGAGCCATAGTGACATACATATTTCAATAGACTGGACTTAAAGCTCATCAACTGAGAGAGTAAAATCTCAAAGAGTTACAAATCAACAGTTTTATTTTATACTAAAGTCGTTACTCAAAGATTGAAAACTAAGAAAATCACAGTTTGAGATGATAGCTAACACCACTTTTATTCTCTAGAAGGTATTTTAATAGTATGATTATTAGTATTTGTAGTCTCCTTATTTCTTAATTTGTTTTAAAGACCAATGTCATGCGTTATAATTCTTATCATAAAAAGCAAAAAAACCCTCAACTTTTTAATAAAAAAATAATAAAATATAGCAATATAGCAATTCTGAAGCTTAGATTTAAACCAAAGCAATCAACTTACCAATATCCTTGATAGAACATTCCAATGAGAAATGTCTAAAACAGGCCAATCTTTAGCTCATATTTGGGTTTCCTGAGGGGGAAAAAAAAGCATATTATTTATTTAATTAAAAGCTATATCACAATAGTTTTGTACAGGGGAGCTAAATTAAGGCTGCATTGGCATTTCTTAATTTTAGAATGTTTGACTTTTCAGTTTTAGCAGCCTAAATATATTTGATTTCAGTTTTTTTGCACAATTGTTTGTAAACCTCTGCCAAGAAAACCTAATGGGCAAAGAACTTCAGAAGAACATAGATTTCTAACTTAGATGTTTTTTTCTTTTAAGAAC
This sequence comes from Alligator mississippiensis, assembly GCF_030867095.1. Taxonomy (NCBI): domain Eukaryota; kingdom Metazoa; phylum Chordata; order Crocodylia; family Alligatoridae; genus Alligator; species Alligator mississippiensis. Next base: position 136,384,887 of record NC_081825.1, on the reverse strand, counting down.
CCAGATTCATGAATAAAATGTAAACCAAGGCTGCTTTGCCTTCCGGAGTCTGCAGGCAGTTAAAGTTGAAAAACCCTTGTGATGTCAAGAGCTAAACATGATTTTGACTCTTAAAATCCAAACACTTTTATTCAAATGTCAGCTTTGTTCACTACTGATTGTTTTGGCCTCTGCTTTTCCTAATTGTACCTCTGATTTATTCTACAATTTTTACGCAAAAGCATCAAGTACCCCTTTCCCCCTGCCAAAACCTTCACTTTCCTTCACCAACAGTGCAATTAAGTGTTGTCATCACAAGACCCTCAAAAGCAGAAAGTGTAGAGAGAGCATAAAATAAAATTGAACATCAAAAGAAATAACATGGGGCTCTGTGCTGACTGTATTATTTATTGTCTGTTGCTCTCAGTCACAAACCTCCAGTTTAAAATGTAATGAAGCTGCTGTAAAATTCCCAGCCTCTTCTCTAGGGCACCGAAGAGATTGTGGGAGGCCCTGCTGTTGAATTTAGCTCCTGCTGAGGGCACTCAGCTGCTACACTGCATAGCATTACATAGTCCTGGATCAGGCAGGTGCTCCCCCACAATGTGCTTGAGATGACACAGGCTTACCATGTGCAGCCCTGAGTCAGACAGCTAAGCTGCAAGAAGGGGTGAGAGTTCAGACTCATTTTGTGTCTCCCTGGTCAGGAACATCCACAGAAGGAGACCGTCTCCCCAGGTAATTCAGAAGAATCTTACAGCCTAGCCTTTTACTGGTATGAGTGAACACCACACTTTTACCAGTATAAGTGATTGGAAACTAACCCAAACCCATAATAGAACAGAAGTTCAGCACACGGAGTGGTTTAAAAATGGTGGAACCCAGTCTAAGAAAGGCAGCCTGCATGCCTTCCCCCAACCAAAGGGCAATGTGTGTTCTGTTCACTACTGATCTAAACTATGCTGCTTACAGAAAACCACATAACTTAGAATGATTCTACCTCTGGGTGTTTGAATGTCTGTACCTAGCTTAGGTGTCAGATGCTGGAAAGTTGTCTTGCCCTTCTGCGGCAAAGGACCTAGATTGAAGGGATGGCAAAGAGGAGAGGTCTACAAGGTCAATTTGGTTCTGGTCATAAGTGTTCCAGTTAGTGGCAGAGCAGGGACTAAACCTCAGGGCTCTTGTACCTGATCTCAGGTCTCTATCATTCCAGAAGCAAGGTCACTTTAATCAGTAGAGGAACCTGAAAGCAGAATTTAGCTTCAAGAAATAATTTTGAATTGTTGAAAACATTTGATCCCAAAGTTAGATGATTCCCCCTCCCTCTCAGTCTGAACAGGTGGCTCCTTACAGAGTTGGGCACCTCAGACATCCAGCTGCCTACTGGTGGAACAGCCTGAATGTCTGGACAAACTTGGAACCTAGGAACAAGGTATCCTGGACCTTTCTTCTGCTGGGAGTCTTCAGATCCCTATTTCTCCTGAATCCCATTGCCTGGGCAACCTAGGAGCTAGGGCTTTTAGGAAGTTTGGCAGGCAAAGGAGCCAGCCATCTGGCTGCCTATCACCTTGGGGAGCTGGGAGGCTGACCAGTGAAGGGGCAAGTATAGGCAGCTTGGCATCTCACAGTGTGGGCAGATAGAAGAAGGAAGCAAAGAGAATAAGGGAGCTGCTAGCTAGAGAGCAGTAATTTCCATGTCCCTGGGAATCTGGAAGTGTGGTGGGTGTTCTCATTTTAACTTTTGATTTCATTATTTAAATTTTGGACTCCGTAGAAACTGCATTTTCCATCAAGATAGTATCCCAATATAAAATACTTGTCATGGTTTAAAAAAATGATAAAAAAACCCAATCTTTAAAAAGTTTCCTCCTCCCTGCTGCAATAAAGAAGTGGCATATTGGATAGTACAAACAATTTTCAATTTTTTTTTCCCCTCTACTTGCAGGCACCTTTTTCCTCGGCTGAATGACAAGGAAGTTGTTTCACTTAGAATTGAAACATTTTTATTTGTCTTTGTTCCAGAGATAAAGAAGAAAAAATCAGGAAAAGAAAAGGCTAAACTTCCTCCCCAAGTTTTGTTTCTTTTATTACAAGTATCATGGCAAGAATTGCAGCTACTCTAGGAATATACCTATGCCCAGATTCTGAAAGTGAATCCCCACAACCAGTGTCTTACCCACAGGTATAGCTGAGCGGTTTTGCATCCAGGGCAGTAGCAATGTATGGGGCAGCAGCTAAGCTGCTGGCCACCTTGATAGTGCAAGGCTGGCCTGAAATCTCCAGTAGGGCCTAACCCTCCACTCACTTCCTCTTACCAGAGTGGCTGGTCAGGGTCAGCTGACCCTCCACTTTCTCCATATAAACCCCTGAACAGGAACAGGCCTATCCTTGTACCGTGGTTCAGTGGGCCTAGGCCCACCAGGAGAACTTTAATTCTCTCTTGATTTGGGAGGCTATTGGCAGGAATAGAAAGTGTCTGGACAACAGAAGTCAATTTGATTGTGCTGTGACTCTGGTCCCTGCTTGATCTCCCAGCTTCCTGACTCGGCTGGTTTCTTGGACAGACCTCCTGGTTTCCTGACTACTTGTCCCAGGAGTCTGCTCCTTCTTCCCAACCCGAGCCAGCACCTTGATCCCTGAGTGGGGCCAGACCTGGCTGCCCACAACCTGTTCTGACATGGTGGCAGTGGTGCAAGGCTAGCAATGATGGCAGTTACTGGTTTTTGTGCTTCCTTCCCTGAAGTTGAATCTTGGAACCAGTGCCCTGCTGGACCTTCCTTTGTTATGTTACTGGCCTTAAACCTCACTAAAGTCAGCAAATCTCCACACCAATGCAGACAACTCCTAACAGGGATCCACTTACAGAATGGGACTTTACATGCTTTGGCCAGGCCAGGCCACACATGAGGCCCATGAGAGGTTAAATTGTGACCCATAGGGCTTGTGGGAGCGGCTATTAGGCCTGTGCGAGTAGATGGTTATTCAATCCGGCTTCAGACCTGGCTGCTTTGGATGCCAGTGACCTGATCCAGAGCTCTGGATCGGTTTCCCACTTAGATCCGGCCAAAGTGGCTCTGAAGCTTTGGAGCCGCCTCAGAGATCCAGTCACAGGGTATAACGGGGAATCAATGAAATATATATAACTTTGTTGTTTTTTGTCTGATTTGGATGAAACTTGCAGGGATGGTATCTGTATCCACTTCTGAGACCGTGAAACCTGCCAAGTTTCAAGATGATTTGGGCAGGGGTTTGGGGGGAACTGTCATTTCACTTGTATATGTTACACCAAGGGGGGGGGGGGGTGAAAACTGCAGGGGTGGTAGGGCCTGGTGAGGCCACAAAGCCTGCCATGTTTCAAGAAGATTGGTGCAGGGGTTTGGGGGAAACTGCAACTCAAGCTGCGGACAAGCAAAACTCATGACACGGGTGACACTGTGTGTTAAGGCACAGCAGGGTGAAAGCTGCAGGCCTGCTAGCCCCTGCTGTGGCCAGGAAGCCTGCCAGCTGTCAAGGAGATAGGTGCAGGGCTTCTGGGTTCTGGGGCCCTGCACCTCTAGCTGCTGACAGGAAAAACTGGTAACATGGGTGCTTGTGCAACTGTGTCTGTCTTGGGGCAGTTGATTGTCTGTATTGATTATTTCCTCTCCTTAGTTTGTGGTTTTGTAGTTGTTAATCCTTGCTAATTAACTTGCAGTCTCTGTGGCCTCACCAGGGCCTACCACCCCTGCAGTTTTCACCTCCCCCCCCCCCCCCGTGGTGTAACACATACACGTGACATGAGTTTTGCTTTCAAGAATTTGGGGTGTAGTTTCCCCTGGCCCCCTAAACTGATCTTCTTGAAGCTTGGCAGGCTTCATGCTGTCAGCAGGGGCTACCTCCCCTGCAAGTTTCATCCAATTCAGACGAAAAAGAACAAAGTTATAGATTTTTCATTGATTCCCCATTATACTCCATGGCCAGATCTCCAAGGTGGCTCTGAACCACTTCGGAAAGCCTAAAGAAGCCAGCGCTTTGATCCAGACATGCTGCTTCAGACCCTGAAGCATCCAAAGCTTTTCTGGATCTGAAGCATGGTCCAAAGCCCTGCACAGTCCAAGCAGCTGTGTTGGCAGACATCTGGAACCCCTGGAGTGAATGCCACCACTGCTCACCTCCCCACTCCCTTGCCTACTGCCAAATTTGGAGTCTTTGATTGCTGTTGGCACTTTGAATCAGAAGCAGAGGAAAAGTGGGGACAAGTGGTGGTAGTATTAACCCCTTGGTTCTGGAGCCGTGTCAGTGCAAAGGCTCTGGCAAACATGCTGACAAGCTATTGCCCTGCCACTAGATGCAGGTCATCTGGCATATGAGATGCTCTATGGTCCAGATCTGGCCCAAGAGGCCAAATAAGTTAGCCAGCCCTCACTGAGTTTATTCTTTTAACTAGTTCAGTATTCATGAACTTCAGCTTTCACTGCCCTTGCCTCTATAACCTCAGGTGTGCAGCCTAGTTGCAAACCAGTATTAATTGTGTTGGGCTTGGATAATAAGATGCCAGATGTGTCTTGCAATATACCTCTTTCTTCTCTAAAGGTAAGTAACATAATTTCTGGTGTCAACAAGCAAAGTGACCCTGCCAGATTATTGTATCGAAGTGTTAAGTGACGCAACCATTGTAAATAGTGATGAGGTGGCGGAGTGTATCAGCAATTTGACCCAACATGCGAGCAATGCGTGATCAGAGTGTGATCACCTGTGGTCTAGCCAATCAAAGACCACCTAATGGGCATGGCTGGCTGGCCAGCATATCCTTGGGTTCCAGAATGTACCATCAGGGGAGCTTCCTGATTGGCCAAAAAAGTTATATAGGGGACCGCACACCTCGGTGCGTGGTCCCCAGGCTCTGACTCTCAGGACGGATTGATCACCCATCTTGGGGCCTGGTCAGACCCCATGGTCTATAGCAGAAGCTGCTCCGGTCGCTCCGAGCATCATAAGCTTACTGCCTTGCATACCTGGGATGCCCTGTGTCTTGTCTCAACCAGACATTGCACTTGTATGCTGCAGTCTTCACCTGCCACCCACCACTTGTATATATTTCCTCGCTGCTATATATAGTTCGCCATCACCAAGTTGTTTCAATCTACTGTTTGTCAGTCTTGTAAGTAAATATCAAACTTTATTTCACACCTCATTGTCTGTGGTGTTTATCTCCCCCTCACATTTGGCATCCCCGAGCATGTCTGGGTTGGTGTCACCACCCGGTCGGTGCCCCACTTGACACGCAAATGCGGCCGCTTCCCAAGGACCATCCGGGAATCGTGTCCCACATCTGGGAATTCTCAAAACTAAAACATAACTTTTTCTGACAGGGTCAGTCAGATTTATATAATTTCTTGACAGATAGTTAAGCTTAAATCTGTACAAACTAAAAAGCTACTGTCGACTAAAGTTAATGGTTTAGAAGCTCCAGGTTTACAACGCTAGTCACTCAGACCATTTTTTTTACCACAGAGAAGCTTCTTTCTATCTATTTTTTCAGAAGCCCCCAAAAATCATGCTGTCATCAGACAAGCCCCCCTCCCTACGTAAACCTGATCCCCATTAATAATAATATAAAGAAAAGCTTTTTAATGAGGGACAGATTTGGACTATACTGTGTCATGTCTGAAGTGTCTGAAGTGCTTTTGAGTGTTTGACAAAGCAAAAATCATTTTTTCTCCTTGACTGCAATCAGAACAATAAGTCTGTTTTAAGCTGCCTAAGTGGGAGAAATATTATGTGGCTATAAAGTTCAAACTGGGTCTTCATTTCCAAGTCAGTGGACACCTCTACATAAGACCTAACTGTTCAGTAACTGAATAATACTGCACAGTAGTGTATCACAGCACCAACAGTGCCAATACAGTACTGCCCAGTATTATTAGGCTACTGTGCCATAGCTTCACTAAAAGGGCATTTGCTGGTGCTACTGCGTAGTAACTCCAGTTACTGTGCATTTCTTTAGTACTTAATTATGCAAGTACTAAAGAAATACACAGTAACGACTGTGCACTGCAGTAGTGTCTCATGTAGATGTTGCCAGTATGCTACCCTTAAGGTCTCCAAAACAGTAAAACACATTTCTTTTTTTGAGCTGTGTGCTGTCTCCATACAATAAGTAACCAGCTTATTAAAGATCAAAATGACACCTCAAACCCCATGCTTTTTTCTAACAGTCATCAACGTTAAGGCCAGAAGGGACCATTTTGAATATCTGCCCTCAATCCACTTGAGCAGAACTCTCCCACACCCTTTGTCAACCAGATTCATCTCATAAACCTTGTGAATGCTGACTATAAATTAACAGCACATTTAATTCATGTTCTGAAATAAAAGAACACAACAAATAACTCAAAGAGAATTAGAAACTTCAGAAATGTAGTGAAAAAAATTCAAGTGTCCAGTTATTTCAGATGTTTTGGGGGTTTTGAGCTGCCAAACTTCAGGTTTTTTTTTTTCTTTGATTGCTTGTTTTTTTAATAGGTAATTCCTTCAAGGTGACTCAAGTTGAGTCAGCAGAAATAGAAATATTTTTTATTACTGGTCACTTTGAAAAAGTTTTACTGTGGCAGGGCACAGTGGGCACCTGCTACTTTAAGGCCCATTCCACAGGGCAGAGCAAGGCTGGCAGGTGAGGCTGGCCTCATTAAGCAGCCTGCCAATTAAGAGGCAAGCAGGTGTGGCCAGTTGGGAGCCTCATATGACCCCTGGGGAAGAAGCTGATTGAGGTCAGTGGGGGTTGCAGTCTGTGAGTTTCATCTGAATAACTGGGGGAGTTATATTCCCCAGTCAAAGGACTATAGCTCCTGGAACATCCTGGAGGAAAGGGTAGGAACTATGGGGATGGAGGAGGTTCCAGGGGACCCTGGCAGGGTCCCCAGCCCAGCAGATGCCATGAGAGTGGGGCAACAGGACCAGGGCCTACAGAATAACTTGGAGGCCAAGAAGTGCAGGGAGATAAGCCTGCCCTGCTGGACCAGCCAGCCAACAGATGAGGGTGAACAGCCCCACAGAGCTTGGAAGCCAAGGTGCAAATAGAGCTGTGCCAGGTAGTTGGGAAGTGCTGGAAAAATATTGTGGCCAAGTCACAGGGGCACATGAGGTCCCAGAGCCAGTACAAGAGCATAGGGCTCAGAGAGATAGGCATAGCAGAGAGTATGAGAGGGTAGGTGGCCAGGAGGGCCTTCTCCACCTCAGCTGACGCAGACTGGGGCCAGGACCCAGGAGGGGTTGAAGGGAGGAGATGCCCATGGTGAGGGGCAGGTCAGGGCTACAAAAAGCCATGACACCTCAACTGGCTGGAGAGTAGGGCCCAGTCCTAGGTGGTCCCTTGGGTGAGGGAACACTGGTGAGAGATGGAAGCCAGGGCCACCTGAGCCCATATGAAGGGGGTCAGAAGGACAACCTAAAGACAGATGTTGCAGGCCAGGCCTGTAGCAGAATAAGGGCCAGCATTGGTAGAAGGACCCTGGATATGTGGAGAGGCATGATGAAGGAGAGCAGGGGAAAGCTCAAGGGTGGACAGGAGGGTCTGCCTGGTCCTGGGTATGACCTGAAACTGCATCCTGCTGAGTAGTGTAGTGGGACTGCCAGTGGTAGGGCAGCCCCCAGGAAATGTCACACCTGTGCCTCCCCAGCAAAAGGAGAGGACAGGGCACTGGAAAGCCTCAGCCCCTGATGCTTTGTGGGTGAGCCCACGGAAGGGAAAGGCTAGGGGAGCACAACTTGACAGAAAATAATTTGGCCTGAGGGAGTGAGAGGCCCACGGTGGAGGGCCAAGGTCCATTGAGTGGGGCCCAAGGACTACGTAAGAGTGATCCCAAACAGGAGCCAGGGCCAAGGTCCGTTGAGTGGGACCTGAGGCTTAAGGCATAAGTGAGGCCTAGAGTATGAGTATGATGGACCAGTGAGGGGTCAGAGTTGGGCCAGGTAAGGGGTCAAATGGTGTGTATGATAGACCCAGTGAGGGGTCAGTGTGTTTATGTACTAGGTCAGGTGCAGCCCATTATGGGGCCAGGGGAGTTGTGGAATCGGATGCTATCTGCAAGGCTTGGGACATAGCATAGTGGTGGTTTGGAGCTGTATATTTGGGCCCAAGGCATCAGGGTCATAAAATGGGGTAGCCTCCCACTTCACCTCTATTTATTCACGTCAAGGCATGGTGGGTGAGAGCAGGGCAAACTGCACTAGACGGGGGGTGGGCTGATCACCTGGGGGGGCCTCTGTCACACTGACCTACTCTTACTTTTTGCTGAAGGGATGTTAAAGAATACTTTTAAATTTCCTCTTAATTGTTTTTTGCCAAAGAAAAAAGACCATGGCTTTTTACGGTTTGCTGTGAGCATTCAATGTGTAATATTCAAAGCTCAGTTCTTTTGTGGGGAATTGTTGTATGAATCACATGCTGTTGTATTTTTTCCCCCATTGGATAAGTGAACTTATTATACTGAGGAAAAATAATGAAAATGTTTGCAACTCTGAAACTTTCAAGGTGAGGTGACAGCTTTAAGAAAGGTAACTAATAAAAAGGTTTAGGATTTTAGAATTTTTAAACCTTTTCCTTTCTGAGCTATACAGGCTGTGCTCAAGGAATAATTGTGAAAAATGTGGCTACTTTAAGATCTATTGCCTGGGTGCAGAGCTCAAATCTAATCTCCTCTCTTCCCATTCATGCAAAGTGAGTGAATCTGCACATTCTATACTGGCAAGGTTTCAATTTAAAAGGGTTTAACCTCAGGAAATAGTTTCAAGCTCTTGTTTCAAGAAAATAGATGCATTTTATCCTACAAAAATAACCTACCATTGTTTTAAATGAAATTTTGTTGGTATTATAATATGTCTCCTTAACATTTGAGTTTCCCACTCAACACTGTAGCAAGGACACAAGGATGTGCAATTCAGTGGGCACAGCTACATGGAGCACTTACTGTGCAACTGACTAATTAACTGCCCAGTAAATGTCTTGGAGTCCACATGTGTGCCTCTATTTGTTTCGTGTGCCCTAATAACCTTGGCAGCAGAGTAGTTGTGTAAAATACAAGCACTACCCTACTGCAGAGTTTTTTTTCGCACACAGCATTGCATGTGTAGGCACTGTCCTGGCTGGCTGGGGCACAGGGCCAGTCAGCAGGCAGCCCCAGTGCTGAAGCACCCTCGTGCTCCAGCCAGCTGCTTCGCAGCACATGGAGCCTCATTGGAGCAACCAGCCCAAGACTGCCCCTTCCAGAGGGGCTGGCTGAGGCACAAACATGCTTTAGCCCCTTTGTGCCTCAGCTAGCCCCTCTCTAGCATGTAGAACCATATTGGAGCAGCTCTGAGCTGCCAGGTTGACCCTTCAGGTCCCAGGCCAGCCTGGGCTGCTCTGATGGTGCTCCATGTGCTTGGGCATGAATAAATTCCAGAGTAATATGCTCTGGAGTTTGGGGGTTTTTTGCTCCTGGATGCACATTCAAATGGCATACCTGGGAGCAAAAAACTCCTGGAGCAATAAGCTCCAGAGTTTATTTTGTTGCATTAAATGCAGGTGTGGATGTGTCCAGTAGAGAGAAGAATGCTGGGGTGAAGGAATGAGAGGAAGAGTACCTCATTACGAATAGGTTGTGAAAACATATTTTTAAAATTTATTTTGTTGTTATTTTCCAGAGGACTCAGTGTCTATGTATGTCCCAACAGAAGCAGAAACATGCTAAGAATGTTGTGGGCATGTCCAGGTATGCATGGACGTTTGGTTTCCCAAGGACAAAAAGCAGTGGCTCATCTTGTGCCAGTGCTTCTTGTCCCTGGGGAACGCCCATGCGACGCGCATTTTGGTGCACGGCAAATTGCCCCGGGTGGCATAGGGGAGGCTGGAGCCAGCACTATGCTGGCCCCAGCAGCCTTATCTGAAGTCCTGTGAGCCTCCCAGAGCTGCAGCTACAGTGATCCTGCTGGGCAGAGCCTGGCTGGTGGTAGCAGCAGCACAGCTCTGAGCAGCCAGGCTCCAGGTTTTAGCAGTGCATGCTGCCCAAGCATGTGCTGTATCAGGCATTTTTTTTTTTTCCATGTTGTCTTTTGACCCCTGGATATCCAGGGGTCAAAAAATACCACAGAAAATAAAAAGAGTAGTGCATGCTTGGGCAGCATGCCCTTGCAGCGTGGAGAACTCTAGACTGTGTGGCATGTGGTGCTGCAAAAGTATTTGCAGCTCTACATACCGCAGAGCCACGCTCATTTGGACACACCCTGTTTGTCTCTTAATCTGCATTTTTTTTTTTTAGCAACTGTTCCTTTCCAAATAATTATAGTAGTCCAACTGTATTTGTCCAGCATTCATACGAAGGTCTTCTGAAAACTGAGGGCAGATCCTATTCTGATGTAAATTGCCATGGCTCTACTGAAGGCAATGCTTTACCTCTACTCCTCTCAATTGAATTACAGCAGATTTTCATAAGTCAATGATTCACCTCCAGTGACTTCAATAAAATTACTTCAGATTTGTACTGATTTAGATTAGATTAGAGCCAAACTAAATCCGAAGAGGTTTTATACAAGAAATTGCAAAGTCAGTGGAGCTGTGACAATTAACACCAACTAAGCAGCTGCCCCTTTGCAAACTTAAATCAGGGTTGGACAAAATATAGCCCACAGGCTGGATCCAGCCTGCGGAGGGTCTTTGTCTAGCTTGTGGCAGGTCCCTTGGTCCCACCTGGCCCAGGCATCATCTGGCTGTGACACATCCTGCTGCCCCTGGGCATGCAGCGAGACTCAGATGGCTCCATGGCTGGACTGCCTTTCTAGGCAACCCAGGCAATGGGGGCTCCTTCTGGTAGCTGCTGCCACTGGCCCTAGCCCCATGATACGGGTGGGGATCTGCATGCACAATCCCAACCTGGTCTGCTCCACCCCTGCTCTGGACTTGCCCGCCCAGGCTGAACAGCAGCAGTTTCCAGGCAGAAATTGTTGCTCAGAACAGGGGAAAAGCAACCCCTCTCCCTTACCTGGGCCCTTCCTGCAGCAGCTGCCTGGAGCCTGTGCTCAGACTGCTCTGCAGCTGTTTTGCACTGCTACTTCTGCCCTGCTGGGTAACCCAGAGGTGTTGGTGATGGCAGCAGAGATCCAGGGCAGCAACAGCTTCTGCCTGGTTGCCACTGCTGCTCAGTGCAGGCAAGTCTGAAGCAGGCTCAGGGCAGGGAGGTGCTGCATGGTGTGCAGAATTTGGGCTTTTCCAGGTCAGGTACTGACTGGCTTAGGGGAGCAAGCCCACCCCACAATACCAACAAACCCATCCCCACAACTCCCATAACCATACCCTCTCCCACACACAATCGCACACCCCATAAACACTGCAACTACCCACACCCCTCCCCACACACAGCCCCCCCTCCCACATACACACCTGCACATGCCTGGGGGGGGGGGGAGTCCTGCTCACTGATATGTGCACACACCCCACCACACATGTACCCAAAGCCCCCCAAGCACACCACACACACCTACCTCCCACACCCATACCCCTAGCCACCTTTCCCCTACATACTGCACAGCCTCCCAGAAACCGCATACCCACCCACAAACCTACCATACCCACCCACCCACATCCACACCTTCCCCCACACCCTACATACACACTCTACATACAGCCTTCTCCAACAAACCCCATACCGGCCACCCATATCCCCCCACATCCCTCCACACCCCCAATATACAACAGAAAGACTTCATTTTGAGCTATTATGCAATCACCTCTATACACAATGAAAACACTCACGAATCAGGGCAAAACTAATATTAATATATATATATATATTTTTTTTTTTAATAAAATTAAAATGTTATTGTCAATGTTTGATTTATTTATTTAGTATATAATTTGTTTTTTACCTGGTTTCAGGATGACAAACTGTTTTCCCAAAAGGAGTATTTCTGGGGACAAGGGAAGGGACTTCTTGTGGCAAATAGCTAGGGATTGGGGGCAGGGCTTCCAGTCCCAAGATGGTCACCAGGGGATGTAGCACCTGTCAAGGAGTGCCCTTGTGGCCCTCAACAGCTCACCAAAACTCATTAAGTGGCCCTCCAGCCCAAATAATTGCCCACCCCTGACTTAACTTCTTGACAATGAACAATAAGATCTTGAGGGTTAGATCCTCAGCCAGGGAAAATCAGCATCACTCTACTGATTTAGGAGAGTGGCTGATTTACTCTGAGAGTGAGGCTCTTGTAGCCATCTACATCTTTACTCTTTACTGATGTCTTGAAATCACTATTTTTTTTTTTTTAATCCATACCTCTTGTATTCATTTGTTTCTGAATCTCTGTGCTTATGTTCTGTTTTCCCAAGGGCTTTCTTTTCGTATCTTTAAAATCGCTTTTGTATTTTTGTCTTATACCTCATCCTTCTCCATTTACTGAATCTTTTTTTTTAATCATTTCATGATTCCTTTTCTATCTGAAATCATCTGTCCCTATTCAGATATACACCACTTAACTCCCATTGTTTCAGTGAAAGATGTAGGTATGTAACTGACACCAGAAAGGTTTGAAGGACCTGGACAAACCTGAACTTTAGAAAGCAGAGTGTTGAAACTGGAATCTGGATGAAGTCTAGACTTCATGACTGGCTCTGGTCTGGCTCTGGAATGACCAAAGGTAAACAACGCTTCTTGCTAATGAGAATATATGAAAATAGAAGTTGGCTTGGTCTGACCTTTAAACTGTTAAGTGTTACCTGGCTTAATAGACTATTCTAGTCAGAGTTCTTATAGTGTGAAGAAAAATTGCTAACCTAATGAAATGCTGCCTAGTATGTTCAGACATGAGCAGTGACTCTTTAAGGACAAGAGTTTATATGCGAGCACATTTCTTCTAAAATTCCTTTTGAAACATTATGGAATTTGCTGCTCCTGCTATCTTAGATTAGTAATGTTTCTTGCCTGTCTTACAATTAGAGGGCTGGTGAGCTAGGAGCCAAGACACCTGGGCTCCATCCATGTTCTGGGTTGTGAGAAGGGGGCTCGAAGTAGTGCATGCGGGGATACTGGAGGACACGTGCGGTTATATAAGCAGTGAAATGCATGTCGGCATGAAGAAAATGGTGGCAGTGCCCTTTTGAACTAAAACAACTCAGAGGGGCCTTAGTTCAAAAGTGCACCGCCACCACTTTCTGTGTGCTGACGTGCATTTCACCACTTATACAACTGCACTCAGTGCAGTGCGTGTCAGCTCACGAATATCTCACAAAGCAGCAGATCTCTGGCATGTCACTGGACAAAAAAGTACACACATAAATGCTCTCAGAGGGAACTTAATGCAAGTTATCAAGCTTTAATGTGCAGACGCTTATGTTTTAAGTGCCTTTAATATTGTCTAAATGTAATCTTTAACTTCACTGGAAAACTCAAACAAATTGTGCCATATCAATGTTTCCACATGTAAGTATGGAACTTGGACTTGATAGATTGGTCAAAATTGCTGGAATTTGTGCACTGCACTAAATTTACAGGAAAATGATATTACTGTAATGTTATTTCATTACTTATTTACTATGGCTTCAAAGTTTTTGGCAGATAAAAATGTCATTATATTAGCAGCGTAGCATTACCTAGAATCTTTTTAATGCAAAACAGGCTACCATTTTTCATATTTCTATTTTCTATTCATATTTTCTATTATGCTTTATCACTTCTCTATTATCCTAAAAGTGGCAAATGGGACAGGACATCATACTAAGGTTTTGGAGTACTTGGTCACCAACCTTAGCCACCTTCTATGTGACCTGGAACATTGCTCATCTGCATTACCTCCTGGTCTTTGTTTGATATCTCTGTTCAAAAAAAGTCATTTGTGGTAAGAACTATCCCTTGCCATGTATTTTCAGAGTCTAGCTCCAGTCTTGGTTAAGTGCTCTATGTTCTAGTATAATATAAATGACAGTGCAGAGTCGCATTCAGTTTCTCAACTAAACTCCAAAAAATATAGGGTGAAAATGCCTTCACATTAGTATTTTCTTCAAACACTATCACTGCAATTAATGTCACCTATAACTGAATTACTTACATATTTCTTCCCAGTGGGTTTATACTTATTTCATGTTTTCTATTGGGTTGATTGAAGAGACAGAGCAGTCTTTGATCTTCTACGCAGAAGCTATTTTATATTTTTACTTTTAAACACTTTAGATCTCTGAGGGCTTTTTTTCCCCCTTAACGTTATAAACAGTTTTCTATTTAGAGGAAAAAATAGAAATGTGACACAAGGACTGTGTTCCCCACATGGCAGATACAAAAACGCAAGAGGAATTTAGTGAAGCCTGTTTCTTTATTCCCCCAGCTGGCCTGTGATAGCACAACACAAAATTCTAGAAAGAGTGGAATCCCATCAAGATCACATCTGTTCAAATCATTTGCTTTTTAGTTTCTGTGCTGAAGTTCATAAATATGAAAAGAATGAAGTTTCCCAATTTTGCCTGCTTCAGAGTAGACCCTATGCTTTTAAAATTTAAAGTACTGTACCTATTTTAGTCAAATACACTACTTTGGTATGACTTCAGCATAAAGACAGAAATCTTGCTTTTATAGGACAGCTTTCAGATATGCACAGCACCATTAAAAAAAAAAAAAAAAGTGAGACTCCTATCTATCTCCCTTTAATGCAAGTTTTTTGTTTTGTTTTGTTTTTTACCCAGTATGTTTTCAAAATTCAGATGACTATATTCTCCCTGGCCCCTAAGTAGTACTTACACAGCTGTTAGGTGTCTAGTTCACAAAATGGCTTTCTGCTTCAATCCATGTAATTGCCTGCATAGAATTGTATCTACATTTCTGTCCTATGTGGATAAGCTTGTCTGTTGCACATGCTCGGAAATGAGTCAATGGCCACTAAAGTGGCCTGTTCCATTCACTCCATTGCAATTCAGCTTCCAATGGAGGCACCAAACTGCTGCACAAGTCCTTAACCAGAATCCATGGCTAATGATTGATACTGATTCAAACACTCTTACTTTGGCAGCCAGTAGCCTAATGGTTAAGCACTTGCCCAGGATATGAGAAATTAAGGTTCTAAAGCATTCAACTCCACTCAGTAGCTACTGCTACTTCTCCATATCCTAGGATAATGACCTGACCACAGTTTAAGAAGCAATTGTTAAGTATCCTTCTTGAAGCTAAACCACTTTGCAACAAAGGAGAACAAGAAAAGGGGATCTTGCTCAGGGAGGGAGAAAGCTTTTGCTTCCCATGTTGTTTGTGCATTTTGCCTTACAGAGTCAATAGGCAAACTACATAAACAGCATTGGGGCAGAGAGAGGGCTGCTTTACTTGGTGTTCCATTTTTTTGGAACTCCTTTCCCAGCAGCACTGGAATAGATGTCCGGAGTATACTGAAAAGCCTCCTAGTATGAGTCCTCACCCCAGCTTTAGTTGCCTATATCCTGGGTGCCCAGAGTTCATGTACAGCCAGGGACTTCTCAGTGGCTGTGCAGCTAGGTCTGCCTGGGTACCAAAGACTCGGGCCAAGGATCTCACTGGCCATACAACCCAGCCTTTCTGTCAAGCTCCTTTTAAAAGGGGTTTTCATGCAGGCTGCCTATTGGACTAATAAGAGTCTTTGAAGAATGAACAAGGGAAACAGAATCCATTTTTCACTCTGAAAATTAACAGATATGTCTCTGGATATGCTATGGCACTCATCTATTGAATTGTTAAGTGCCATTTTTGCATGATAACTTTTCAGAAGAGAACCAGAATTTTAGGCTTCATCTGAAAGACCCATGCATATCAAAGGGCAAGATAGTCTAATTATCTATAGTGTCTTAGAAGGATAAAAATTAAATAATCTCTACTGGGACTTGAATCTCTAGTTCAAGGATGTCTGAATATTATGAACTTGATAATTTTGGTTAATAATGCAGGACTGTTTCATAGACAAGTTACATGTGTATGAGTAGATAACAGATGAAGCTAATTGAAGGACATTATCTGTGAGAGAAAATGAAAGGAACCAAACAAATGTAAGGATTTTGGAAAAATTATTTAGATTTTTTTTCTTCTAAATACTGAGAAATCCTACGATTTTTTTTTTTTTTTTTTTTTTGTAGCGATGATCAGTTTTCAGTTTTAAAAACTAAAAAGTATTTTTGTTGGAAAAAACTTTCTGTTTAGAAGAAAAAGCCAAATTATTTTTTTAAAGTTCTGTCAGAAAATGTTTGAGTCCTCATATGTAATATACAGATTGCCATCTACTGGCATATAAAAATGTGTAACATTGTTTCTTCATTAGAAGGTTCAATAAAGTTGTTATACACTGCAAATGGATTCTTGAGTCTGACTCTTACGAAGCATACCACTTTTCCTCCTATACTTTATCTTTGCTGTAGGAGCATTTAAGTATGTATTAGTACCTGCAAAATACCCAATGGTAATATGGTATTTGCTTCATCAGGTGCCTGGAATAAAAACCAGAATAAGTTAGATATGTTATGCTCATATGTAGTATTTTAAAATGACTCTTTGGCATTTGACCAAGATTTCTTTATCAGCATTCAATGAACTGCTGAAGCAGGAGGAAAGAGAAACACTGAATGCAAGGGGAGGTTATCGAAATGAATGAGGACAATAAATTATTTCTTGACTGGTTTTAAAATCTCTCTCTCTCTCATATCACTTGCCAAACCTACCACACTTACCCTGATTGTCTATGTGAAAAGAGCACACAAGAATAAATGTTATGTTGCAGAAATCTGACACTGGCCTATGTAACTTACTTGAAGGTACCCCAGTGAAAAATATGTATAACAAACAGATAGCTACTAACAGTAATGAATGGAGAAGTCTAAAGCACAAATTATGGGTGTGTCATATCAGGGAGCCAGATCAGGAACATATGCAGAATCCAGTGGGACGGAAGATAAACTGTGTTGAAAGGCTAGTGTGTGATTGATCTACCCCAGGGGTGGGCAAAATGTGGCCTGCGGGCCAGATGCAGCCCGCCAGGCCATTCTATCTGGCCCACTGGGCCCCTAAAATTTTAGAAAATTAATATTTATCTGCCCCTGTCTGCCTGTCATGTGATCCTTGATGGCTTGCCAAAAGTCAGTAAGCAGCCCTCCGCCCAAAATAATTTCCCTCCCCTGATCTAGCCATAATCTAAGTACAGTTACAGCGCACACAAAAAAAAAAAAAAAAGTGGTGATGTGGGGAAGGACAAATGAGGAGACCTAGGGCAGGAATAGATTTGAATGGACAAATGGTGAAGCTGTATCTGTAACAGACTTAGTATGGCAACAGTAACTCAGCTGCAAAAATTACTCCTGTAGGGAAGGTGACAAGCATACAGATCCAGGTTAACAATGGGAAGTGCAAGCCATGCCCTATTCTAGTGTGCACACATCACTGGCTTAGCAGGTCTCCCAGGTACCTTGGACAATGGAACACAATGCAGCCAGAAGAGGACATTGTACATCTTCTGGTCACCCAATCCTTTCCTGTATCATGTCTGAAGGCCAGTATTGTTCTGCTGAATGAGAGGTTTCTCTCATGGCGTTCTTAATACCTTCACTTCATAAGCACCAGAACCTTTTTAACAGAATGTTCCTGTAATAGTAACAGCCATGCACACACAACACAGATGGCTAACACAACATGTTTACTGCAGACTAATTTCACTATCTGGAGCAGACACACCATGCACAATGCTTGCTTGGTGTAATAAAGCAGGGGTTGGAGGTTGGGTAACCATAGCACACATGCTAGGAGCTGCATAGGCAGCCACTGTGTGAGACGTGAGCTCTGAGCACTCAGTAAATGGAGTCTGTAATCAGAGTGCTCTGTGGAGCAGAACAGAGTCAAGACACTACTGTAAGAAGAGGTACCACCACCAAGAGTCAGGTTATTAGGTGTGCTTTTTGGGGTGGGGATTGGTGTGGTGCTTGCACAGGGAGATGGAAGAGGCTTAGCTTGTGGTATGACTGCTAAAAAGGCTAGCCAGCACTAGAATAATGTATTCAGTGACAATTCAAAGAAACCTAGTTGTAGCACAAGTGATGGGAAAACAGCAGAAGCAGTCAGGGATGATGTGACTTGTTAGCAATTTCTGTTCAACTCAAATTTCTCCTGTATCTTTCCTCCTATAAAATGTTATAATTATTGTTATAAAAGGATCAAGAGTCCATATTGTGCTCTCCTTTGTACAGATATGTAGGCGGTAAGGAGCAGTTCCTTGTCCCCAAAACATACAGTTAATAAATACAAAGGGAGTATTATTATCCTCATTTTACAGAAAGGGAATTGAGTTATAAAGAGCTTTGCCCGATGTGTCAGAGACAAGAAGTGAACCCAGATCTCCTGAGACCTAGACTATAGCTTTCCCATGAATACCATCTCTCTTCTCAGCAGTTGGTTATTACTTTTGAGTAATTTTGTTAGCTCACAGTATTAGGCTTGTAACATGAAACTTTTTCTGAGAAGTAGGCCATGCAGCTATGTGAAAATTGAAATTGTAAACCTATACTGTTAGTAATTGAAGCAGTTTGCTTTAAGTAGAGAAAGCAAATTAGCAACCCAATTTGCCTAGAATTTTCAAGTATAAAATATTGTTCTAGTATTTTTGTTCATAATCAGTGACTTGAAGATAAATGACTTTGCTTCTCATCGCAACCCAGTGATCATTGCCCTAGACACTGCACAACATCTCTATGTTTTGTAATTGATTTTTTATTAGAAATTTTCAGAACAATTTCAAACCCAAATATTTCCCTCTTGTTCTTTTATTCCTTATTTGCTCACTCACTGATTTAGCTGTCAGTGCAGCACATTGACAAATAAATCATTGTCAGGGTCTTATTCCCGAATGCTGAAAAGCCATGAGTTCAGAACAAACAAACAAACAAAAAAGATATAAAGGTCCTTATTTCTTCTTAGTTTTCTCAAAGGGTCCTGACTTTTGGGCATCACAGTGAGAATGAGCATGCACGATATGGCATGCAACAGCTTTTACCCTCATGCTCTGGGAATAGACAGAAATGCATATAGTGTAAGTCCTTTGCCACCCAGCATGCACCATACAGATCTACTTAACCTAGATAAAGAGGTTTCCATCATGTGGCCTAATGAACCATCATTTCATTATAAGCCTGGTGCCCACAGTGCTCTTCCTATGGTTATTGTGTAGCCTTTAGGAGGGCATTTGTTTCCACGCCTCTTTTCCATTCATAATTTTCTACCAGATTAATGGTTCACTCAAGCCACATATGGATTTCAACTCATTATCTTTGATCTTCACGGAAAATGTTATCAATGTGATTTTTTCTCTGGCTTGTATTGGGCCTGTTTTTCTTGTAGTCATGAATGTACTGTCATCTTTTATTTGTTTGTTTTTTTGTCTCTTGAATTGGAGGGCATTTGCTACAGTTCACCTAGAGGCATGTATCTTACTTCAAATATTCAACTGCTGATGTCCTGAAGAGTGGAGAGCTTGCAGTGCAGACACTATGAAGGCACCGGGAGGGGGGAGGGGTGAAGGAGAAGGGGGGAGGGGTGCTGTGCACACATCTCAACCTGCTCTACTTGTTCCCTTAATCTGCTTGGTGATAAATGTCAGCAGTGCAAATCACATCCCTCATTGGCTGACCCAGACTACCCATGGTCAGCCTGTGTTTCCTTGCAGCACAGTGTGAGGACTGTGTAAGGGGTATGTTCTGCTCCCTGCTGGAGCAATAGAGGCCAGAGAGTGACACACTGTCTTCTTGGGGAAGATGGGGAGGGGGTGCTGGGGGTGTTCTCTTTTGAGAGACATCATGGCATGTACAGACATTATCCCTTCTAAGAGAAACTCTCCTGGGAGCGATATAACCCTCGTTGTTCCCAGATTATATTTCTCCTGGAGCAGCCATTTTTACCCTGGGTGAAAAAGCCTGGACATGTGTACACTCATGGTTTCTCCAGGGAAAGCAGCGACTCTCTCAGGAGAAACTGAATGTCTGTATGAGGCCTAAGTGCAGGGGTGGCCCCTTATGTATAGAAAGGCCTAGAACAATGAAACATGATTCCAATTGTGGTCTCAAGATGATACCACAATATGAGTAATATCAAGGACTGAAACGGGCTGAAAACAAAGATCTTATTATGATATTATCTAGCTGGCCTTCAGACTAATTTTTTCACCTTGTTTTGCACCCAGAGAGCAAAGGAGGTATATATTCATGTCACTTCTCACAATTAAATCATTAATCCCAAAATATGGGATGATTTTAGCAGAACCGTAGCTCATGGTATCAGGCTATCACCAGAAAATCTTCACCTTCATTAAAAAAAAAAAAAATGTAGTACTTCTTACAGAAAAAACATGACTCCCAGATCAGTCTAACCCTACAGTTATTGTTTTCTTAAATCTCATATTAGGATTAGTCAAGAGTTGGTCACCACGCAGGCTTCTTATTGCCTTGTGTGAGCCTTAGTCTATTAGTTGTTTGTTCAAGAACAAGAGCTATTTAATTACATACACAGGCCTATATTATTAGTGATCTAGAGTGGAGATAGTGATAATTCTCCACACTTTTCCAAATCCTAGCGTGAAACTTATTCTTCTCTGTAGGAAGGGATGGATGAGCACTCGGGTAAATTATCCTTCTGTAAGTCTTGCATAGGATTTCATAGTCTGTCACACATGAGCCATATTTTATCATACTAATATGGTTCTTATTAGAGTATGTATGTCAAAACCCTTGTCTTTCATCATTTTCATTAGTATGAAAAGTAAGGTTTTAACATTTATGGTAATAGGCAATAATATAGCATTAGAACATAAATTTAGTGACAATACAGATAACCATGAAGTGGCAGAAAGATGTTATAATTTGTCTCCGATACTTATTTTGGGGACAGATTTGTGTAGGTGGCTTAATTTTAGAAAGCATTCACTATTTTAATAAGAACAGAAAGGCTTGGCAAACAGGGGAGAAAATCTTTGACTGTAATTAAAGATGTGCACATGCAGTTATAAAGAATTGGATTTCCAAACTTCACAGAAACCATCCAGATGCTCTGTGGATCTGACCCATATATGTCTAAAATGTGAAGCTACATAAAGGGTTCATCATTAGGGACTGCATGGTTTAACAAAAGACAACATTCTTTATGAGTAATATAGGTTCAAGGGTATAAATGAGCTAAAGATTTATAAAGATGAAACAAAAGTCATGTTGATGAATTGTACACACAATACTTTTGATAGGCAGTAAAATGTTGCCAGATATTTGGGGGGAAGTGAACAAATATTTGACAGTGTAGAACCATGGGGTGTTTTTACACCACTCTCGGGGTGGTGTGGGGAAGGGATTGAAGTGCCTGCCGTGTCCTGTGTATCAGCATCCCTGTGCTTCAAAATTGCATCAAGGGTGCTTTAAAGCTAATTGGATAAGCTTTAATTAAAGCACCCCTGCCACCATTTTGAAGTGCTGGGATGGTACTACACATGGTGTGGAGGCTGCTGGAGCACATTAATTAGCATGCTCCAGCAGACTTGTATAATAGGATCTGTTTTGATGTTCTGTAATTACAGTGCACCGGAGGAGCCAGCCTTCATGTTTACAGGCACCCATGATGGCCAAGAGGGAAGGCAGGAGGGAAACCATTGCATAATTACTCAGAAAGTCAGAAAAAAATATGAGAGATAAGGCTTTTTGTGGGTGATATATTTTACTGGACCAACTCATGTTTGGGATAGACAAACTTTTGAATGCCTTGCATACTTTTTCAGGTCAGAGAGCTTGTTTAAGTCTATGCTAACCATGCAGTTGGGACAATAAAATGTAGCATCCAGAAAAAGCCTTGACCCTTGCATATTTCCTGGACCGTCATGGCTATAGCATCATTCCATCACTAGAAAAAATACAGTAGTCCATACTGAAACTGGAATGCCACATTACAGTTAACTTCATTATTGCTTAAAAGTTATGAAATATTAAATGGGCACAAGTAGTGAGGAAGGGTTTTTTTTTTTTTTCATCCTATCTGAACAACAGCTGATAATAAGTTTAGAAGCACTTAAGTGACTTAGGAGCTGCGTCCCATTTTCAGGAGTAGTTTTAACACCTCAGAGACTAAATCCAATTACAAGTCAATGAGCCTCTGGCTTTCTAGATGCCCAAGGTCTAGATTTAAAAAAAAAAGGATTTTAGGGCCCACAAAATGGGTAATTGTAGGTCTTCATGTTTAGGTATCTAGCCTCTGCAGTGGAGTCCACAGACTTGAATGTGGTGCCTTAACTCTTTATAGAGAACATGAGACCAAAGCACCTCAGAATAGGTTCCACAGCTACCTGCCTGGTGAGGTAGTTCTGCTACCCAAAACTAACTAGTAGGAAACGGAGGACAAGTATGTCTCTAAAATGCTACCCCTTTATAGAACTTAGGTATCTGACAGAGTATCTCTATCCACTCATGATCCAAAGCCTGGATTCCTCTCCTGAGTGCAGGTATCTTCTTTTCAAAGAAAGAGTAAGGGAACATCTACTGCTCTTAAAACATAGCTTATGGAAGTTGCATCCTCCTTTCAAATTATGGTCTAGTGGTTAAGAATGTGGGAGATGCAATCACCTCTGAGGGGGGTTAAAACCTATGTCTCTCACCTGCAAACAGATAGCTATAGCTCTCAGACTATGGGCTTTTCTAGGGGGTAGGGCAGGAGAAGGGGTAAGAAGGCCACTACCCTGCCACCTAGTGGTTTATACAGTTATCATGAAGGGGGAGTCCTGCTTCCAGCCTCTGTTTCAAGAATGCTTTCTGCTTTTGTCCAACGTCCATCCCATGCAAAATGCATTAATGTTTTTTGGAGCAAGGGCTACAATACCAGGCTCATCCTCCCACCCCCACAGGTAGGTGCCTAAAGCACTAGCCCCCATTTACACTCACTCCTACACACTTTTACTTTCTTCCTCTGGGACATTGAATCTTGAATTCTTCCCTGAACTGTCAAACAACTGCAGCAGGGAGGATTCCCCACTCTCCACCCCTCCCCAGAACAGCTGATAGCTAGGAATTTAGGGTGCTCTTCTTGGAAAAGAGTTAAAAACCCTTCTGGCATCATCACTGGCAGCTAATGGTCTTGGGAAACTATGGAGATTGTGCCTTTGGTGGGTTACTGGGTACCACTACAGGTTTGTGACTGGCTGAGTTCAATGTGTGATAAGCAGACCTTCCAGCAAGTTGCATATACAAATTCAGTTAAGCTTACAGCAGCATACCAAGTCCTGTCTTGTCTCGAATGCCTCTAATACCTTTTCTATATCTCATCATTGACTCTTTCCGTCTCAAAGCAACATAAGCCCTGTTTCACATTGGCATTCCACTTGCAGCAGTCCAAAGCAATTGATTCCCGGCATTGGCCATCAATGCACAGCTCACAATGTTTTTTCTTTCAAACATTAAGAAAATGGAGTTTGGGCCATCCATGTTGATGTTTGCTAGGGGCTAGCTCACTGTAGAGTATGTCCTTGAGGATTTGGCCATTTCTTATATGATTCTTATGTCCTAACCAACGGAGGCATCTCTACCTCTGATCCACAAATATACTGGGTATCTTGGCCTGTTCCAGAACAGTGAAGTTGGAGATTTTGTCACATCATGTTATGCCCAGGATACAGGGGAGACAATGAAGATGAAAACTGTTCATTTTTATTTCTTCCTTGGCATAAGGAGTCCACATTTCACTGCCATACAAAGTACAAAGGCACTGTTGCTGGATATGTTTATCGATAGAGTGAGCACTCCATTCTTCCAAACTCTCTTCTGAAGTTTAGCCGTGGCATTGTTTGCCTTTCCAATGCAAGTGTTAATTTCAGCTTCTAAGCCAAGATTTTGCAAGACTGTGGAGCCCAAGTTTTCTTGAAAAATTATCTCTGACATAGGGGTTATTGAAATCAAGTTTCCCTCATTCTGGGTGAGTGCTTCAAGTGGGAGACTGTTAGTAATCTCCACCTTCTCCAGCTGCATTTTAAAAGAAAGCAGTGGCCAGTAAAATTTTTTTGTGTACAGCCCAGTCTTGTGGGAGAGGTGTGAGAAAATCAGAAGGAAGAATGCCTACTTTGGAGATCCTAGTCAGGCTTAGGCAAGAGTTTCACACTGGACGTATCTAAATGAGATGCTAATTGCTGTAGTGATGAGCTATGGTGATGTAGGTCATTGCTGTGGTGACATATGTCGGTTGGCACTAACTATGATGCTGCCACTACTGTGCAGTAGCAATGAGTTATGGTGCAGTAGCTCATTGCTACTGCACAGTATGGTAAAAATGACCCATGCATCACCAGGTCTGTGCTAAAGCAAGTACTAAATGACTGCACAGTACCAACTGCACAGTTAAAGGCACATGTACACATGCCCACTAAGCTGCTTAGCCTTGTCAGGACTGAGGTATTTCAGTGCCTGTGGTGACAATGACATTTAGACACGTGGGGAAATGTAAAGTAAAAAACTGTGGAGCAGATAGCACTTAGGAATCTTTGGGGTTAAGCAGCAACTGATTGAGGATTATTAGATTCTTAGTTTTAGACTGAGGCACTACATTTTCATTTCAGTCTCTTTTTGCAGATATGTACTTAAATCACTTCTAAAGAATGGGACTTGTGCTTCCGTGTCACTTAGGTACTGTTGAAGGTTTAACTCAGAATATTTATCATCACAATGCTGTTTAATTCCATGGCTTGGGCCTTACTTAGTATCGACAAGGAGGACAAGTGGCAACTGGTACAACAACATTGCCATATTCTTCTGCACCAGAGTCTCCCTTGGAGATTTTCTAGTCAGGCCATTCATTTATGAGAATTGGTTACATGGCAGCTCAAGAAAGCACTAAGAAAATCATATTATTCTTCATCTTGATGAGATTAGTATCAGGTTAAGTAAACATGTTTGTCAGATTTGCCCTCTTTTTTGTTACCTGTAGATTCATCGGTCATCTTGATATCTCTGGTTCAGTTCATTATCAATAGCAACAACAACCACCTCTGATTGAGAACATTTTCATAATTCTTGGAATGCTTTACAGAGGAACATAAGTGCCATTATCTCCATTCTTTTGTTGAGAAACTGAGACACCATAAAGTAATTTGCTAAATGGATGATCAGTAGTACAGTTGAAAATGAATCCTTGACATCTAGTGCCCTATGAATGCATCACAAATTGCAAAAGATTGTTCAGGTGTACATAAAGTCCTGTTTGAAATATTTTATTTGAAGTGTTTCCTTTAGAGAGGCAGATCCCATCCTGCTTATGTGCTTCCATGGCAGAATAAGCATAACTCCTGAAAGGGGGTTCCGATGTGAATATTTATGCCATTAAATCAGTATTTCCTTTATTAATATATTGTATTCCAGCAAATATTCCTACCTGCAACCTTACTAGAATAGTCACAAGGAGAAGTCACAATTTGGACCTGCATATAGTAAAAAATAAATTAATTAAAAAGTTTATGAACTAACGCTCAGATAGCAATCACCCAGTTTTGTTCATGAAAATTCAACAAGTTAATGATTTAGCATTGTCATCTTCATTTTCATCAGGATAATCAAGATTATCACTGTTTATTACTATTATCATTTGGTAGTTCCCATGTTGCTATGTACTGTACAAACAAAGAAGATGGTTGTACCACTTTTGGGGATCCACCACCCTGGCATCTGGTGCCCCATCCCCCACATGATCTGACCTGCCTGCTGGCTCTTCCCCGTCCTCCACCTCACCTCCGGTCTTTTGCCTGCCATGAATCTGATGTTATCTTGGTTGTTTAGGGAGGTGGTCCCTGGGGCTGGGGAAAGGTTTTATGGTCCCCTTGACAGACAGCTGTGCTTTTACAGCTATGTTCACTCCATCTGGGGCCTGTGCTTTCTCTTCAAGTACTTCCCCTTTAAGAGAGTGCTGCCTCAGGCTTCCAAGCACCTGTTGGGGCTCTAGGTGTCATAGCCTTAGCATACTTTATGTATGGCCACCCCTTCCCTATCTAGGGTCTCAGCTCCCAGGCATCAGCACTGACTTGGTGGCAGCCTCTCCTAGGGCTCTAGTTTCATGCCACCAGCCTGAGCCCCTTGGGCTTGGAGCTAGCTACTGGCACTAATAGTGGGGAATGCCACTAAAGTACCCCCCACCTGTGGGCTCCTCCTCCCCTGTAGCTACAATCCGGTACTGAGTTCAAAATGGATCATAAACACAAGTAAATAGCTTCAAAACCAAAAAGTCTCCCTTACTCAGGGTTAATGTCACCTACAGGCCACACCTCCATTGGAACCATCTAACCTAGCTCCCCTAGGTGGCTTAGGTGCATGCTCGTCTGTCTCCAGTACCTTTTCTCTCCTGGGAGCTCCTCTCTCTACCACATGCAGGAGTGGACCCCTTCTTGCATGGTCAGAGATTGGGCTTCTATACTTAAGCCCAACTTCCTGCTATCCATGTGACCAGATCTCCTATACCCCGATATCACATACAGCTAATCACCTCATTAACCGCCTGGCCTTTTTAAATCCTTGGTTCAGTCCATCTGAGCAGCTATTCCTTGCTGCCTTCCCTATCTCTCAAGCAAATCCCGGGACGTCATTCTCCCCTTGTACTCGGCCTTAGTGAGGCCGCAGCTGGAGTGCTGCGTCCAGTTTTGGGCTCCACAATTCAAAAGGATGTGGAGAAGCTTGAGAGAGTCCAGAGAACAGCCATGCACATGATCAGAGGTCAGGGAAGCAGACCCTACGATGACAGGCTGAGAGCCCTGGGGCTCTTTAGCCTGGAGAAGCGCAGGCTCAGGGGTGATCTGATGGCCACCTATAAGTTTATCAGGGGTGACCACCAGTATCTGGGGGAACGTTTGTTCACCAGAGCGCCCCAAGGGATGACGACTAGGTCGAATGGTCATAAACTACTACAAGACCGTTTCAGGCTGGACATAAGGAAGAATTTCTTTACTGTCCGAGCCCCCAAGGTCTGGAACAGCCTGCCGCCGGAGGTGGTTCAAGCGCTGACATTGAACACCTTCAAGAGCAAACTGGATGCTTATCTTGCTGGGATCCTATGACCCCAGCTGACTTCCTGCCCTTTGGGCAGGGGGCTGGACTCGATGATCTTCCGAGGTCCCTTCCAGCCCTAATGTCTACGAAATCTATGAAATCCCTGGGTCTCCTGCCCTCCCCCACTTTCCTAGTAACCGGGGCAGGGGGTCCCTGTTACATGGTACAGGTCAGAATCCTCAGCTGAATCAAATCAGTCTTGTCCCACTGAAGTCAATGCACTGACACCGATTGACATAATGAAGGGTGAAATCCCAAGTCTCCGTGTCAAAGATCTCCAACTCTGAAACAGACCCAGATAAACAAGAAGTTATCTAACATACGTAATAAAAAGGTCTGGGTGTGGATTAGCATTTTAACCAAGCATGCTTGACATATTAAAGAAATAGCTGTTCCTTAGAAATACATTTTTAGACTAATCATTTCTGGACCTTACTCTGACAAAAACCCAAGGATAAGTGTCCTTAGAACTGTGCCTGAACTGGAAGTAGTATCTAATCTCTAATTACTCTGGACATTTCAGGGACTCTGTCTTATCAAGTTCAAATGCATTCTGATTATATGCATTACATCCCAGGCATTTCTAAATGTGGATGTGTAACACTTGACATCTGCACACTAACCTTTGCATCTACTGCATATATATGTTTATGTTGCCACTCACTGGGTCCATCTGCAGGGTGACATCTGTCTGCATTTGGTGAAAGGAAAGTGGCAGTAAGTGCTGTGTGCCTCTCTACAGAAACACTGGTGCCTGTGTATTTACATATCACTGCTAACTGATTATTCAGAAGCCCTGAGGATTATTCCAGGATGATGATTTTTACATCAAAAGTAGATTAATGGAAGTCGACAGCCTCATGTCCATCCACACTCAGTGTGAAGTGATAATAAGTATAGAATTGCTAGTCAGTAGGGTCCCATGTCACACACTCAGACTAAATCAATGATGAATAAGTAATGAAATTACACAGAATTGAGACAGATGGTTCCAGCTTTAGATAAATGCATATATCTTCATAATCAGATAATAATGCCAATGCCTGGAAGATCAATTGGGATATAACAACTTTGAAAAATAAATCATTTCACTGCTTTCACTTTCAGATGCACATTAAAAACAGAATCTGGCTTAATTTAATTATAACCATTTCTTCTTCATCATGAAATTAGACACAAAGAAGAAGAAAAGAAACCCCAGGAAAAAATATGGGGACATTCTCATCTTACTTCACTTTGAACTGAAGTTATTTATCCTACTGCATATAATGAAATACCATTGCCAAAAAGAAAAGACAATTATTTTCTCTCCAATGGACATTAAGATAGATTGATGGTACCTACTATAAAAAAGACTAAATGAAATTCTTGACACCTTTTCAGCAAGATGTCATTTCATTCCCAAGAAGTCTGGTTATGATGAAGCTTATAATACGGTCCACTTGTTATTGATAGGGATGTTTAATATTTTACTGGCTATTTAAGGTGCAAAGTCCTTGAGATAAATCAACTTCTCCTTCCCTCTCCTGGTTTTACTAGTTTACTTTAGGTGCATCGTTCTGGAAATTGACATGATTGACTAGGGACAGGGTGTAAAAATTACCATTTGAAATAATGTCATTACCAAAAAGTGAGGATATTTCAGAACAAAATAATTATGAAGCTCATTAAATTCACAGTTTCTGCATATGGCAGATTAGTCAAAGAGCAATGGCAATATTTCAGAACATAATTTTGCACAGTAGTAGTGTATTATCTGAATTACTGTCATTTGCTCTAAATTTAAGTTCTTGCTCATGCAGATAAACAAATATCTTTTCTTCATTTGTGTAGGATCTAGGACATTGTTATGTGAAATAAAGGCAGCATATGGTTTTTGTTTAGTGTTTCACCCAAGCTTAGGTTTTTGTTATAGGATAGTCTACAATTGTGCCATTGTGTCAGGTGCTGTACAGACACATAATAAAGTCATGAACTTGGTTATTAACAGCTAAATAGAAGAGATAGGAAACTGAAGCATGGAAAGGAGAAATGACTTGCCCAATAGGGCTGTGCAAAGCTTTGGTCGCTGATTCAATTCGGCAGAGATTTGCCCCAATTTGGTGCCAAATCTCTGAATCCAAATCGGATCAGGAGACCCTTTAATCTCTCTGAATCTAATCAGAACCCTCCAAATCAACTCAGAGAGATTTGATGATTTGGACATAGACACAACTTTAAACATTTTTTCTACATACCTCAAGGTACCAGGTGGCTCGTGAATGCTGAGATGGTGGGACAGATTAAGTGTCCCACAGGAATGTGGTGGTGTCCCCAGCATGCTCAGCAGCAGACCCAGAAGTGGACCAGAAGCACTTCAATCTATGTCTGGTTCCACCAGGGAGCATGCAGGGGGGGCCCCCTCGCTCGGCAACTGGCACCTCCTGGGTTTGGGGGGACACCTGGGGTCCCCCTGTGGCTGACTGCTGAGCTGGGAGGGCATGGGGGGCCCCCAGCATGCTCCCCGGTGAACCCAGAAGTGGACCAGAAGTACTTCTGGTCCACTTCTGGGTGCCCCGCCACATTCCTGTGGGACGCTCCATCCACCTCACCATTGCAGCATTCATGAGGTGTGCCTGCTGCCTCAAGGTATGTAGAAAAAAACATTTAAAGCTGTGTCTATGACTGAGTTGCTGATTCTCTGAATCAGCATCGAATCTTCAGATTCGGATTCATCCGAATTGAATCAGGGCAGTGATCTGAATCAACAAATCAAATCACTGTCCCTGATTCGGGCTGAATATGAATCGAATATGGCCCATTCCGCACAGCCCTATTGTTCAAGGTCAATCAGTATACTGTTGACAGAGCCAAGAATATAATACAAATGCATCTAATCGTGAGCCCTCATGATCTCTCCGAGATTATTAGGTTGGATGTACTCATAGCAAGCTCCATAAAAGGATCTCCTGAAATGCCTTAATCATGTTTTAAGAATACACAGTTCACCAGGACAGCTTGCCTAGTGGGCAGAGGTGGGCATGGAATTGGGGGTTGCAGTGGTAGGGGTTGGAAGCTACAAGTCAGGAGCTGAATGCTGAGCCAGTTAAAAGCTAGAAATCAGAAGCCTAGTTATGAAATCTGAAGAATAATTCACAGTGAAAAGTCCAACAGCAAGCCAAACCAGGGTCAGGAGCTGGAAGTCAGGTCTGCAGGGAGAATCCAAAGCCAAAATTCAGTAATAATCCAAAATAGAATCGGGAACCAGGGAAGACAGAGATGTTGCTAGGATCAGAGCTGCTCAGAGACTAAAGACCAGCGTGTTGTGCAGCAAGGTTCAGGTGCTAGAGGAGTTTCTTAAAAGCAGATCCAGAATCAATCAGAGGGAAGTGGTTGGGGGTCAGCTGGCCTTGACACTTTAAAGCAGGCTAAATGCATTTTGCACTACTTTAATGGATTTGGGGTTTGCATTCTTCAGCGGGGTATTGCACATTAATTCCACCTGCTGTAGGAAATTCTGTGGCATAATGTGCCTTAAATGACTTGGGGCACTCCTTTGAGGAGTTTCAATTTGCCACCCCTACAGCCACGGAGTGAATTACCGTGCTCCATGCAGCTCCACAACTCTGTAGGAAGCCCTGCAGGCAGCCTGGCAGCAGCCCAGGAAAGCAACTCCACTCAAGAAAAGCAGCAAGCCTGATCTCAGCCCCCCCCTCCCTCCCCCCCCCCCCCCCCGAGCCTGCCTGCCTGTCTGAACTGCCTGGGGGCCCGGTTCTTCCCTCTCCTCCCTCCCCTCCATGGCTGTGGTGCCCCCCTGGACTGCCCGAGCTGGGTGCTTGTGGGCAGGTTCCACCTGGGTGGGGAGGCCGCTGCTGCCGTGACAGGAAGTACCAGCCCCTCCCCCACAGCCCAGGGACTGCTCTGCCCACTGGCAGTTCACCCTCCCCTCCCTACCAGACAGGCAGGTAAGTCAGTGGGGTGCATACCTGACACAGGAGTTTAATCAGCCCTCAGTTGAAGCGGTGTTTTTTAAAACCCACCACTTCCATTTAGGGTCCCCATTTCATCTACACATGCCCTAGGTCAGCAGCACTTAACATGGGCTGCAGGGCAGAAACCTATCTGAGCTTTTAAAAAGCTCATCCAGACTGCAGTACAGGTGCCTTACATAAAGAAGGCCTCACTTAGCAGAATCTTCATGGAAGGTGGTGCCTTGTATAGTTGAAGAGCCACGTAGCCTGGACTGATGTGGATGGAATGAATCAGGCCCAGCACAACACTTTGGTGTCTTTCAGGATTCAGGGAAATATGGAAATATAAATTAATGTATTCTCTCAAAATGACACAAAGGTTACTTGTGCTACAATTAGGAATAGGCAAATTGGGTAAGCAAGAGGCTTAGCAGCACAGCCTTACCCCCAGACAGCTGTGTGATTCCCTAAGGCAGCACTGACGTCTATGGTACAAATCTCAGTGGCGTGGGTTTTTGCACCCCTCCACAAAAACAGCACCCAGGGCTCCTGTTCCTGCTGATCACTCCCCTTCTGTTATGTTACTGGGGTAAGCAACAACATAGGAATTACAATTGTTACTCAGGCTGAAAATAAATTAATGTAAGTCAGTGATTCTCAACCAGGATGGCATGGCACACTGGGATGCCTGAAATCCTTTCAAGGGTGCTGTACGGCACAACATGATATTAGCATTGTTAGGTGTGCAAACATGATTCACAAGATAAACCTAGAGATTTCAAATAAGAATGCACAGTGTTGAAAACATTGTTACCTGCTGTGGTCTTGCTGATTTGTTTGCTACAGGAGACTTACTCCATTATTTTTCTGTAGTCAAAAAGGAGTGAAAAGTAAGTGCTGGCATTTTGCAAGGTGTCTCTTGAGTCTAACAAGTGCCCTGAATCTAAGGACAGATGTCTTGTTTTAAAAAGGTTGAGAACCACTGATCCAAGGTCACTGTTGTGATTATTGGGAGGGCAGACTCCAGACACGTTTTAGCCCACAGCAGTTACTAGGAGGCAGGTAAAGCTCTCCTGATTGGGCCTTTGTGGCCTGACCCAAAGCTCATAAAAGCCAATGATAGCTTTTCCTTTTACTTAGGTGGTCTATATGCAAGGATCTCCTTTGGATAGGTACAGCCTCATGCATCCTCAGGAATGTGCACATTACAACTTACATGGATATGTAATACAGGTGTACCATGAGTGACTATGCTTACCACTACTGGACAGGAGATACCAGGCCTTAACATCTATTGTATTTTCTGGCTGCCTGCTCTTTACTGCTCTCTGAGCTGGCATTTTCCTCCAGTCCTTTTTGGATTTTTGACTATAGTTTATTTTGGGGCTCTTTTCCCCGCTCTTCTGGTTTCCTCATATTCAAAGGATATCTCATCAATAAGAGTCTCATAATCAGTATTCAAGGTTAGCTCTCTGAGAAGCACTTTTCTCAGAGATTTATCTGTACCGTGCTACACATCTTTGCTACAATAGGCACATAATATATTGAAGAAAATTGATGGTAACTTGGATATCTGGGTACAGTCCTGATTAGTTAAATGCAGCATAACTACCCAAAGCAAATATCTGGTGCTATTCTTTATTAAGTCTCCAGCTCTTAATTGTAGCATAGATCACCTTGCCCTGATTTTGGGAGAATGCATTAAATTGCATTTCCTTATTTCCCTAGATCTTCAAAAAAAAGAAATTGTCGGCCTAAAATACTGTGTGCTAAAAGAGAGTAAAAAAAATCTGAGAAGGTAGTATACATCCCGTTTATCCCGGCACAACTCAGTGGGCATGTCTACATATGCTATTAATGCAATATAAGCTTACTGTGTAGTAAAATACTCCCTGGGGGGAGCTGGGAACTGAACAGCACCAGGACCAGGGACAGAGAACTCCCCTATCCCCTGTGGCCCCCTGCTGGTGTGGCTGACTGGAAGCAGTTTTGCTTCCCGTAAGCATTTATACAAGTACAACTGTGCAGTAACTACTGGGCACATCTACATGTGTGGTGGACTGTGCAGTAACTGGCATTATGCAGTCTCATTGCTGCATGGTTATTTTTAGTTGATATTGTGCAGTAGTGTCACCATCACAGTTTGTGTCTGGCAATGCTGCATCGCCGTAGCAACAAGCTACAGCAATGTAGTGTCTTGTATAAATGTGCCCACTGTGCAGTTAATCTACTACCTATATCTATGGGTAGTAGCCAACTATACAATAGACAAATTTACTGCACAGTAAATGCCACATAGGTGTAGACAGTGGTGCTTTACTGCAGAGTAGATTAGTTTACTATGCAGTAAAGCATCTTGTGTAGACATGCCCAGTGTGTTCTATTGTTAATTCTATATCACCAGTGACTATTACTGGTCCCTTGACATACCCATCAGCCCCAGACAGGAGCTCATTACCCATGTGAGACAGGAAGACAAGTTAGGCAAGGGTAAAACTACAGCACATAACTGTAGGTACCATAAAAAGGCTTGGCCTTTCAAAAAAACACAGGTCATCCCTTCCTTGAAGATCACCCATTTTGATGTGTCAGGTTGGGCACTGAAAATCTGAGACACCAAAATCAAAAGGTGCTTTTGAAAATGTTGACCCTAGATTGTAGTAAGGATGATGATGATGATTAGCAGTAGTATTAGTAAAGCAAAGACAGCTAAATATTTAAAACATCTGAACACAGTGTCAGCAGTTAGAAATATTTTTCTTTATTTGGACCCAGTCAGAAAGAATTTGGGGGAAAGATCTTAAGATATCTCTGCACTGCCCAAAGCAATGCCATTGTAGACATCCCTGAGCCATCTCTGAGGGAACTTGATAAAGTACTGGAAGCAGTAATACTATATTAGCCTGGTGCTCTCTACTGGCTAATACAACCTGCTCATGTCAACATGTGCATTAATGTGCCATAGCTACTGTGCATTAAGTTTAGTACGTGTACTAACTGGTGCTACTGTGCAGTAACATTGGTGTACACCTTTTTAGTGATGCTAATGCACAGTAGACTAATTTTACTGCACATTAGCGCGTTAGCATTGCTTTTGCCATGGCACACTAATGGGTAACGGAATTAGTTTACTGAACATTTAGCATCTCACATAGATGCACCCCTTATAAGCCTAGTATATATATATATAAAATATATAATGCTTAGCATGGAAAGAACACCATATTATTGTGGTGATTTTGTTTCCAGTACCTGAGCTAAACCATTCAGAGCTAATTCAGATCTCTAGACAGCAGTGCACTGTGCCATGCAGACATGCTACACCATTTCCTCATAAGAAGAGACTCGGTCACCATTATTACCTGGCTTCTTATTTATGATAGTTTATTGATCAAAGAGAAATGTGTTTTGAGAAAAGCAAATGAAGCCATATATTTGACCTCTGGTATGAGCACAGTTGATAAAGAGATAGCCAGCCAATATTTTCATGGTTTGGCCTCTTCTGACTCTCCTGTAAATTTTACCTGCTTTTGCCCTTCTCTGTCTTGCATTTCTCCTGTTCTAAGGCTGGGAACTGGGTATGAGGTCCCATTATGCCAGCCACTCATTACTTTGTAGACCTATTTGGGTTTTGTCACCTGTTTGACCCTGTTTTGGGGGCCTGTGACTAGTGGTGGAACAGTGACCCAAGCTTTTGTAATATTTATTAGCAAATGGAAGAAAACATTTGAGAAAATGTTCAAAGAACAACAGCCCACATGCTCCTTTAAATCTCAGGCCTATATAAATATGATGAAAATATATCATACAAATATATAAATATTAAAAATAAAATTATACTTAATATATATATACACAAATATAAATAAAATATAATTAATAAATATATAAATATAAAAATAAATTTGTATTATAAAATATAGCATATAAATATATAAATATTAAATATAATATTATATTATACACTAATATAAGTAATAAATGGCACTGAAAATAAAGACTGTTTTTTTCCTTTACTTTTTCCCCTACATTAACCAATATTAATTCTATATTCTTGCATACATACTGGATACATACATACCTACTGGAGTTAGAGAAAAAGAATACTATCTTTTAAGCTACTGCATATCTATGGAAAGGAGACCATGCTGTTTCTTTTTAACTTCAAAGGTGCTTAAGGAAAACTTAAATATAGAAACTTGCCCGAATGGGAAAAATAATTATATTGGCCAGAATCCCTCATATACCACTGGGTTCTTTGCCTCCTGATGTGGACTCTGGATTTGCCTGTGAAAGGAAAGAAAAAAGCTTTTGTTGGTTTGTTGTCATTAAACAGTTAGAGGTTGCAAATCCTGTTCTGTCAAGTCCACAGCCAGATTATATTTGAATCATAAGAAAGAACAACATGTTTTGCTTAATTACTGAAGTTGGAGCTGGAAAAGACCTATAGGCCACCCAATCCATCTTCCTGCCAACATAGAATTGTTCCCCATAGAACATTTTATAATTCCATGTTTAATCTATTTTTCTGTATCCAAGGTGATAGATCTTCTGCCATTTCACAGGGGAACTTGTTCCGCTTCTTTATAGGTCCATGGGTATGCTGCAACACAGATAGCTAAACATAGCATTGGCTACATACATATAAAAAAAAAACAAAAAACTTAGATAGTTTATCATATCTAGGTCCCATCCCTATCCAGTCATTCTGTTAAAAAAAACAAACAAAAAAACAAACAACCCCCCCCCCCCCATAAGTAACCCCTGGAGGAGAAACTGGAATACTCAAGGCCCCCATCTCAGGGAAGTGCCCTCATCACTGATGTTCAGGGATAGGCTCCTTCCTTTGGGCCTATGATCCTGTATTCCTTTCTGTTGAATGGCCCAGCTTCAGAAGAAAGGGTGAGGTTTCCTCTTACCACTCCAGATAACTGTATAGCATGCTCTTGGGCTTCAAAGATGCCTTCCTGGGTAGCGAGTAGAGAGAGATGTATGAGGCCAGCAGGAAGAGAGCATGTTGTTGGGGCTGTGGCTTAAGGAGGTAGGTACTAGACTCTAGCTTGCCCCTTTACTATCAGTGGGGTAGAAACATACCTACTATTCTTCATTAATTTTAATGTGTCACTATTAAAGGCAACCTGCAGTGGCTAATCTTGAAAAACAGGGCTGGAGAGGTAAATTAATAAAGCCTGACCTGTGGCATAATGGTTAAAATACTATTATTAGCAGTCTGAGAGATGTGAGTTTAAATCCCACTGGGTAAGGAGGGGTCTAGAACCCAGATTTGGTGCTTTCTAGGCAAGCATCCTAAGTCAGAGATGGCCAGCCTATGGCATGCATGCCCCAGGCATCCTCTGTAAGTGGCATGCTTCAGAAAGCAGAACATCAGATTTTGGAGGAAGCACAGGGCAGGGAACAGAAAGCAGAGCAGCAGATTGGGAAAAGGTTGGAGTGGCACTTGTGGAGGGCACGGGGCTTAATTTGTGGCACACCTGCCAAAAAAAGGTTGACCTCCGCTGTCTTAAGCACTCAAAGTATTTGACCCAACCCACAGGGGATGGGCTACTTGGCTCAACCATCCGTTTGGGGTAGTAACCTATGCTGAGCTATGCACATAGATAGTTGTGTAGCTTACTGAACACATCAATTCACACTGCTGGACCTGTGGCATAATGGTTAAAACATTATTATTAGCAGTCTGAGACATGCGAGTTTAAATCCCTCTGGGTAAGGAGGGGTAATAAACACACAAATTGTGCATAGGTGCCAAAGATGCCACTTAGGTGGCTGGAAAACAAAGGGTAATTGAATTCTCCTGGAGGCACCTAACAGGGGTTTGTGTATTCCAGGTGCCCAAACCTCAGGTAGGGCATTGATGACCATTGCTATGCATAAGTATCTTTGTGGACCTGGGTGGAAATGACTTGCATTAGACCATACATTGTAATTTCTAGTTGCCATTCCTATGCAGTCCCCTGCTTCCTGACCCTCTCCCCCCTACCACACACACACACATTTTGAATGACTTCACATGCTTATCCTAGCATAGATAAGGCAAGTTATAGGCAGCCTAAAATAAATGCTTGCATATTTCTAAAAAAAAAAACTAAAGCTGACTGAGCTATGATAGTATTTATAGCTAGATACCTGGCCGGGGTTTCTGATTAAGAGGCCATGTTTAAGCTTTCTATGGAGAAAGAAAATTGAATCAGTAATACTATTAGTTAGAAAGTGCAACCCACTGAACTGATATATACCACACCTCTATAGAACAAAAATTCATCTCATGGTACAGTTCATTATGACTCCCTTTGCAGTAGCTGTGGGAGTCTAAGATACATAGAGAGAAATTTATTGTGGTCATCTGTCAGCAGATAGAGAGGGAAGCACCCTTCTTTATCATCAGCCTCTAATACAACTCCGGTGTCATGCCCTGCCTGAGCAGATAGAGGAGAAAATAAAATGCTAGTAAACAGACTGGGAAAGTAGTTGGAATTGCAAAGAGCCATCCTTTCTGTAAACTGGATTAGCCAGAGGCAAAATGCTTTCCTCAATCACTGATTACTAGCCCTTTGTTTTTTGTATGCATAAGGTGTTAGAAGTTGAAAACTCAGATAAAGAGGAATGTTCTGTTTCAGAGTGTTCAAACATCAGTTCCTTGAATCTTTCTCAAGGGGCAATAGCGATCTTTAATAACTCCCTGACTGGTGCCTTGGAAACCTAAAATTGCAAAATTGTTAGAGTAGCTGTTGCCGATAATTCAATACATGTGATGCCTTGGCAGTTTCTCAGCACCATGAAAGATGGCATGGGAATTTCAGGGTTAACAAGGCTTAATTTCTTTGAAGAAGAATATGGCTCTTTATAAAAGATTCCACCACTCAGCCTTCTTAAAGAAGTTGCTTTGTAATAGTAACTGTGGCAAAAGGAATTGAGCTGTCCATTTTGGTTGTGATGCTCTGGTTCTTGTGACAAAGCATAGTCATTTAAGCTTTCCTTGTAGATGCATTTCCCTCTGGTGGATTTATTTTCAGCTGGTAGGAAATTACCCCATGCTGGACTTCCTTGAATACAACTTGTCAAAGAAACCTGGCTTCATTGATGAACATAGGTTTTAGTTCTCCAAAACTTGTTGGTTTTTAATGTACCCACAAGGCAACATTGGATAGTTTCAGCAGTGTCCCCCAGTATCACCCTAGAAACTCAAGACAGGGTATAAAGAACATGAACCCACATGAACAAAATATTAGTTGACAGAGAGTTGTGCATGTGTCACACACCGGTGAGGAATAATGCCACATTCCTGTTGTGAACCATAAACTGTGATTTCCAAATCATTGGCCTAAAATCTCTTCCCATTGAAGTCACTGGGTATTTTACTATTGATTTAAATGGGAGAAAAGTTGAAAAACAGTGCCTTTGCTCCATCAGTATAGATTTCCATCTATTTTACCTCATATTATCTCATCCTACTTCACCCCATCTCACTGCTGCTGTATCTGTTTCTGCAGATAAGAGTTACAAGATGGTAAATGTTACTTACTACTTTGGAACAGGACTCAATCTGATCTCCTCTTGAACTGAGTATCCTAAGAAATTCTGCATAATATTTGCTTCTTAGCATTATGCTGCTATAAGTAAAATAACTGTGAAAATAACTAGTGAAAAGAGTGCATATGCAGCTGCCCCACAGAATTGTTGCGTATGGTAGGCAGTATCTGAGTGGTCTGTGTGTAGATTGAAAATCCATTTCCTGTTAATGACAAGTTCACCCTCACCTTTTGTTGTACCTGACAGAATTTCTGGGGGGTTTTTTCCAGTATTATTTTGAACGTGTTCTATTAATTCCGAAGAAAAATAATACAACCTTGAAAATAAGTGCTGGAAATGGAAAATGCAAATTGTCATGACAGAGAACAAAAAAAAAAAAAATCCATCTTTTGTCATCTGTTGCATATTGTGATGGTTTGTATCACACACTCTCAAGCTTGAAAACTGAAAAAATGAAGACAATGAAACCCTATGTAAAAATTAAGTCCCTTCTTCCTGAGGTATACAGTGTCTTCAGTTTTATTTGAAACAATCAGAAATGTCAACTATTTTTATCAGAGGGAAACCCTTGATACCCACTGGTAAAATCGTGGCCTTTTTAATGGAAGTATGAGTAGTTCCAATCTCACTGAATAGCTTTGGTAGCACTGCAGTTCAAAAATAGCAGCTGTTTTTAATAAGGGAATATTGGTCCAGAGGTTTAAAGGTATTCAGATATATATTGCCTATTGACTCCAGTGGAAGATAGGTGCCTGAATACCTTGAACACTTTGTTTTATTGTGATTATAATAGGAAAAACAGTATAAAGTATTCATTAATAACTTTCTGAAAATTGAACCTATTTTTAAATATAGAGTTGAAGAGTGTGAGTGATAACTTACACTGCATGGAAAATATGAGTAATAACAATGAAGTGTTCAGATATTTTGCATATGACAGCCATAAAATGATCTGGATAGACAAACAGAAGAAACTACCATTAAAGAGAAAATGTTATAGCCTGAAAAATTTTATAAAAGTCCCATTCTTTTCATCCAACTAAATTCATAAATAACAGACTTAACTGAAAATCCTAGAAACTTTTTCACTTATCAGTAGATTATGTGCTGAAAATAAGATGAAAATACATTGTACCCTTCATAGAAAGCCATGCTTCAAGGAGGAAAAATGAATTAAATGTTGATACAGACTTGCTACCATGCTTCACTTCTGTGGTTCAGTTCCATAGTCCATAACAGATTAATTGACACAGGACATATTCAAGGCTAGTGATGCCTCAGGTGCAGAACTATGTACAGCTTTGGGCATCACACTTTAAGATATGCATAATCTGAAGAGCAGCAGATAATGTAAGAGGTTTGGAAAACATAGTCTATGAGGAAAGCCTGAAAGAATTAGGTTATTTTAATTTAGAAAAAGAGGCAATTAAGGAGGTACGTGACAATAGTCTTCCAGAGTGCAAAAAGTTATTAAGAGAACAATGAACATTTTTCCTTCAAGTCTACAGAAGGTAGGACAAGAAGCTACCTGTTTAATTTACAGCAGTGACGATTTAGGTTAGATATTAGGAAGAACTTTCTAACTGTAAGGATGCTTACAAACAGAAGCAGACTATCTAAAAAGGTTATGAAAAAAATCTATTAGAGGTTTTCAAGAACAGAACAGACAATTGTCTTTTAGGGATAGTCTAAGCACATTTATCTCTATAAGTCCCTTCCAGTCCTACATCTCTGTGGTTCATTTGGGGCCAAAGACAAGGTTGTGTTGTAAGAAGACACATGAAGAGACATGGTTGGACTACGAAGCTTTTTGAGGTCCTCTCTCACCCTA
This sequence comes from Alligator mississippiensis, assembly GCF_030867095.1. Classification (NCBI taxonomy): domain Eukaryota; kingdom Metazoa; phylum Chordata; order Crocodylia; family Alligatoridae; genus Alligator; species Alligator mississippiensis. The sequence goes on along the minus strand of NC_081825.1, from coordinate 136,344,539 downwards.
TTTGTCTATGATTCAATGTATAATTTGTTTATTATGTGAACTATATAAATGGTTCAAGTCCTTAACTACTTTTTTCCTAGCATTTATGTTTTGTTTGCCTTTTATTGCAAAGTGCATGATATTTTTGTCATTTCGGTCATTTGTAGGGCTATTTAAAAAAAATCCCATTGATAATATGTTTCGATGGAAAATCAAGTTTTTGACAAAATAGGCTTTTCACAAAAGTGCCCACTTCCCACAGGAAAAAAAAAAATCATTTATTATGGAAACAACAACGTATTTACTTGGGGACTTTCTTCTTGAGAGCTGTAGACAGGTTGTATATGATATTGTTCTCCTGTATGAGCAAGATTCTTAGCCAGAATTCATCTCCCATCTCCAGTCATTAATTAAATTCCCATGAGACACCATGGCTGCATTACCACATCAATTTTGTGTGGCTATGTTGGGAAGGGGTAAGGGGAGGAAAGTGAGTTTCCTCAGAAAAAATTACATGTTCTAGAGAAGAGAAAATTGAGTACCTCTATTTTAATATTTACTTTTAATGGACTTTTAGTGCTTTGAGAATTTTCAACAGTCTAGATATTGAAATTAAGTCAGAGACTAAAATTCCCATATACTCCCCTTTTCATACATGTAGAAGTCACATCCATGTAATAAAATACATTTCTCATGCTCTTTTCCCCGTAGAATTTGTCCTATTCTCACTATTCCATTTCTCCAGGACTTGTTATCTAGCAACTGTGCACAACTAAATGTATGAGAGTCATGCCTTTGGGAAGCCAAGATTCTGTAATGATATTTCTGTCAGAATCAAGTCTGTTATACTTAGTAGTTACCAAAGTTACTAAGAAAGAAATAGAAGTTTGTTTCACCAGTGCCCTAATGTCCAGCACAAAATTCATGCTTTTTAATTTTTTTAATACTTTGTACACGCTCTAACTAAAATAGACATGCTATATTAACGATGGCTGACCAATTAAGTGGCACAGCTTGCCGTCATCTTTTTAACATTACATGGCCAATGTCCAGCAAACTGCCAGTTATCTGTCTGCAGGGCAGCAGAAAGTAAGTTCCCTACAGGCAAAGTACTTTCTGTCTTTATTCTGCTCCTTCAACAGGATAGAGAGAGTTTGTTCATAATTGTGCTGTTTCTTCTTTGTCCATCTTCCAAATGTTAGCTCAGTAGAGGACAGGCATCCTACAGATGTCAAGTGTGTGTATTCTGAAAGGCTTATTTTCAACTAGCTGCCATTTGGCAATTTACATAATAGTGAAATTGATTTTTATGACATACAAACACCTTCTTAGTCCCAATTAATTTCTCAAGGAACTATTTTTTTTTTGTTGTTTTGTTTTTTTTGGAGGCAGGAGGGAACCAAAGTAGCAGCAATGTTTCAGTCCCTAGGTTAATATTTACAAACCATCCAACACATATGTATGCAATACTTAGTTACTGGTCTTCTGACTGCCCCTGAAATGGACAAATTCCATCTATTTTGTTGTAGGCTGCTAACAATGTACAGGGAAACTGCTTGTCAATTTGTAGATTTCCATTCCATTTGTCCCCTACCTCTCATCCAAACTGTAATGTTTACCTGGGAATTATCCTATTAGGACATCAGGCACACTTGAGAAAAACAAAAACCTGCTACTACAGGACAGATGAGCCTAATCAGTATCTGAGATTTCTAAATGTAATTCTTGGAGGTTAGATTCTCGCTAGCTACCTATGCTTAATATTTTTTGTCCATTATGTATGTGCACATAAATAAAAAGATTTCATTAGACAGAATATCTGAAAGGGGAAGAAAGCAACTGTGTCACCCCCTTGAGCCAGGAAAGGGTTTGTGATTGGTTCCCCTTTGCTCTACAGGAGAAGCAATCTGTTTTTAATCCACACCATAGCAGGTTATATCCTGGTCTGTACTAGATCATCTCAGAAGCAGGTATGATGGGGCTGAAGCCATGGTCCCCTTCATTACCCACTCTTTCCACAGGCACACTGACCACTTGAGTAAGGGATGGGAAGCACTGATGCTGTGAAGCCCACTAGCTGTTTTCTGCACACAATTGCAGCTTGAAACAAGATATCTCCCATGTGATAAATACTTTTGTGTGTCCACAATTTATATTTAATATGGGGTAGCAATGAAGGTTGATATTGAGGTGGCTAGCCCTAGTGAACAGAAACAGTCAGTCTTATAAGCCGCTTAATTAGCAGCTCAGAAAGGGCTTCCTGACAGCAGGAGCCAGCTATATGTCAGAAAGGGGCAGAAATGTGCCAGACCAAGCTGAAAGAGGATCAAAACATCACAAAAGAAGGGTGGGATGGTACAATTGCTGAAGATGGAGGGCATAGAATGTCAAGGGGTGAGAGAATACAGGAACAAGGATGATTTGGAGAAGTAAGAGTAGTGGAAAGGTAGGACTAAAGGTGATAAAAGAAGAGGAGAGATGGCAAGACTCCGGGCCAAACATGCAGCTGCACATGAACTTGAAATTGCATATGCAGAGTTGTTTTAATTTCTTCAGGCTGTCCCTCAGAGTGTCTTCAGAACCCTGAGCTCCATGACATATAACAGATATTCTGCAACCCTTCCAGGAGGGTTTGAGACTTGACCTGTGTGGCTGCTTAAGATGGAGTGAGGGCTTAAAACAAAGCCCATCCCTATATAGTGCTGTTGCCCTCCTTCCCATCCAGTATCGTCTTACATGTCTACATGCTTGACTGTGACTCTGAAAGGATAATTCATTACAAACTTTCTTAGAAAATGCATCCCACACAAACTGACTTGCAGTCTCACTACTTTTGCTGTTCTTCTCATCCAAAGTGAGAGACTTTTATCAAGTCTTTAATTTATCTCAAAGCTTTATTCCATCATTTCTCCATTTCCAATTCCATTTCTATAATAACAAGACTTCCTTTTATTTACACTGGTGAAGCCTTGAATTCATAAACTGCCAGGGTGATTTTAATGTTGGAAAAGGTTTGATCACTGCATATAAATACATTTAGCCTTAGATTCATTTTGAGTCACTCTCTGTGGGCTCAGAATAAGCTTAACATTTTTTTTTTTATGTGTATATACAGCTAGATTTAAACTAGATTTATGACATTCACTGCTATTGTTACAGAACACAGGAAAATAGAAGGAACACTTTCCCAGTGTATAAGGCTTTACCATTTTGAAATAATAAACCATTCTCTTTGACTTCAATGCAATTTTATACATAGATTCAAAGAACACTGAGGGTTTGTCTACTGCATCTTTAAGTTTTATACTCAGTCAGAAAAGCACCATTGCAAATTGTTATTATTTCTTTATTGTTTGTACTGTAATAGTGTCTACGTTCTGGGAGCAAGATTGGAGCTCCATTGTACTAGATGCTTCACATATACAAAGTAAAGGTAGGGACATACAAAAAAGCTACCCTGCGGTAAAATATGTCAGGGCTTTACCAGATGTTGCACACTATACAGTAGATGACCTTGTGCGTACCCTTACCTTATGGTAAGAGGGAGATAACTGCAGTAATTTACCCACATTTCATTAAAAACTAAACTACTGTGGTTTAGTTTTCACCTATCACAAGTTAAGAGTATGTAAATAGGCTGCTATCATAGAACAGCTAGCATTCAGTTAAGTCTTGTCCCCTTTAATGTCATGGTGAGCTGTTCATATATCCTGTAACAGGGAGATTTGGGCATTTATGCATGTGATTCAGGAGTGTGTGTATGGGGGGATATTTTAATAAGAGTGGCTCCAAAAAGCCACTTTAATTAAAGCACCCAAAGTGTCTCATGTATCAGCATCCCCACACTTAAAAATGTCAGCAGGGATGCTTTAGTTAGAGCTCAGTCAGTGCTGATACATGAGATGCTGGAGTCTGCTGGAGCATGGTAATTACCAGGCTCATGTATAAGTGCCTTTAGTGCTCCTGTTGTCCTTTTAAGGGGAAAAACTGCAGCACATAGAGCTCAGGCGGCTGAATGGGGCCTAGCTGCGAGAGAGAAAGCAAAAAGGAAACACTGCTGCCTAGGCAGTGAGCTGCCCATTAAGGCAAAGGGACACACCTGCAGAGGACACAGCTCCACAGCAGGAGGGATGCAGAGAACCTCCTGGCTGACACCTACACTACCCTGGGGAATGCAAATACGAAGCTGCTGGGAGTATGACTTGAGGAAGGGGGGAGGCTTTGTGATATAGCCATGGAGCTGATGTTTGTATTCAGACCCCATATGGAATTTATGTTATAGACAGAGAGCTTTTTCCTGTGTTTTAGTTACCAGCAGACTGGATTGGGATGACCAGGGGTGGTGGAGATCCCAGCAGTGCCTTGGCAGGGCAGAGACAGGGCCAGGGAGCCCAATGCCCAAGTGGGGTAGAAACTGGGCCAAGAGGCCCAGTGCTGAAATGGGGTGGAGACAAGAGCTGGAGCCTAGAAGCCAGGTCTGGCTCAGTGGGCCTGGGCTAAAAGGCCCTGTGAGAGAAAATAGGCAAAGGCCAGGAAAGCTGAGGTCCCAACAAGGGAGAGTGATTGTATGGCAACATCTGTGAGGCATGGATATGGCTGTAAGGAAAGTTGGAGACCACAACTTTAGCCCTGGGGTCATGGATGGGCTGGGAGGGCCTACCTAGTATGGGGGCAGGATTGAGACCAGCGGAGTCTGAGAGGGATATGCTGGCAAAAAGGACTAGGGCTTTCTGTAGGACCCTTGGGCAACCTATCTTTTCACATTCTAATAATTCTAAGAAAGGTGTGGCAGACGAGGGAAAAGGGAGGGCTCCCTACAGCTGGAGAAGAACAGGAGCTGTATGGCCACCAGGGGGCATCATGGCCAACCCTGAGGCCTGATATTTGCTACAGTTCATACATGAAGAGACAACCTGTACTCTTTAGAGGTAACAGTAAAATGCACAAAGCAGACAAAATAACTACTATAATCTCCATTTTACTATTGCACAGAGAGTTTAGACTGAAGTCTTACAAAAAGAGGAGCCTACATTTAAGCTCCTATATCCATACATAGACACTTAAGGAGGTCATTCCCCAAAATAAAGGGCACTCCCCAGCCCCCATTGATATCAGCAGCAGTTTCTGGTACAGTTTAGCACTTAGAACAAAAATTAGGTCTTCAATTTAAAACCTCAGTAAGGACATAGGGACAGGATACACAATTCATTTACCTGGGTATAACTTAAAATGACTGCACACTGTTGCAATTACATCAGATTCTAGACAAGAGAAACAGCTTTCCAGGATCACTTGCTCATGGTATCAGAGAATTATTGATAGAATCATTGAATCATAGAAGAGTATGGTTGGAAGGGACCTTAGGGGGTCATCTAGTCCAACTCCACGCTGAAGACAGGAACATCCTTGACTAAACCATCCTAGTTCTCTTCCTCTCTCCTCCTCTCCACCCCTACCCCCACCATTGCCCTAGAACATCACAACTATGGCACCATTACAGCCCTTCTCAGTCTGTGGCAAGAGAAGGGACAATGGCCTATTTACTTAGAAAATAACAGCAACCTTGGATGTTCCTATCTGTGAATGTTTTGGTTTAAGGGACTCTTTCAGGATCACACAGGAAGTCTGTGCCAGAGGTAGGAACTGGGTAATCAGATTTTCTTGTAACCCATTTGTCTGCCTTACCTAGAAGAATATAATTATTTTAAAGCTGTCTCTTACAGAGAAAATAAAAACATAAAAGCTCCAAACTCTACTACAGCACTTTGAAAAGGCTAAATGTCATGGCCTGTTACTATAGGGAACTGTGGCAGGGCACTGGCCACTTTAATTGCTGAGCCAAACAGCCAGAAGGTGCTTGATTATGGTGGCCATTTTAGAACTCTGGCCACCTATATAAACAGAGCAGTTCACTGCTGGCAGGCCAGGCAGGAACATTGCCTGGATGAAAGGCTGCATGAAACATCTTGGAGGTAAGGGCAGGAGCTTAAGGGGATGGTTTGGTGGCTTCTGGTCCTGGATATGACCTAAAACTGCACCCTGCTGGGAGTGGGTGGCCTGGTGGGGCTCCCAGTGGTGCAGTAGATCCCAGGAAATACCAGGTCAGTTACCACCCTGGTGAAAGGTGGGTTGGGGTGCCTTAACCTCTAGCCCCAACAATACTGTGGATACAAGGGGACCAGGCATGGCTATGGCCACCTCAACCCCCACTAGGGAGGGGAGCCCCATGGCCCCAGTGAGGGGGTGGAGGTGTGAAGTCCCAGTGAGGGGGCAGTTGTGGAGCCCCAGTGAGGGGGGTGGCCCCAGTGAGGAGGCAGGTGTGGAGCCCAAGTGAGGGAACAACCAGAGGGCTGGGAGCCCACTGTATGTGTATGTGAGTGTATAGAGTTGCACGGTGAGGGGTGTGGGGTAGAATTAGCCCAGGGTTTGGCTGTACCATGCAGAGTAGGAGAACTCCTGGGACCCGAAGGGGCTGTGTGGCAAGGCCAGTATGTGAGTAACGAAGCCTGATGGCCCAGAGGGGTCACTCAAGGAGAAGCAGGGAGGTGAAGTGTGGTCCAGTAATGGGCAGTATACCAGAGACCCCAGTGACTGAGGGGCAGAGTGGAAGAGGTCTCCTGTGAAAAGGGAGGTGGTGTGAAAAGGGAGGTGGTATGAATGTGCATGTGTGTGGAGCCTAACTTTGGACTCAGTGTGATCTGGTCTCAGGCTGAGAGTATTATTAACCTGGAGGCCATATGTGAGGCTTGGGCTGTGGCGTAGGGGGAGGAATAGAGCCACAGACAGTGCCTCCTGGCATTGGGACAAGAATGGGCAGCCTCCTGTCTATTTAACACCATAATTATGTATCATCAAGGTGTGGCAGGTGAGGATGCGGGCAGTTGGCCCAGAAACAGGTGTGCAGGCCAATGGCAGACCAGCCCCAAGAAGGCCCCCCTGTTAAAGGCACTATATAATTTATATGTTTTCATTATACCTCTGATATGCTAAAATCTTGAAGGCTTCTTACTAGATTTCCCCACTGGCTTTTTGCTTATTTCATTTTATCAGTAAAGTTATTTGGTCACCTACTCGTACAGATATTGCTGATGCTATCCTTTCTCTTGGAAAAGTTTGGAGAAGTTATGTCTGCTACTATTAGCTTGGTAGGAAACATTCCAATCGATTTATCAATTGTGCTATAAAATGAACTGTGGAACTGCTGTATTTTTATTAGAAAAGTGACACAGACAAATATTGTCACATGAACCGCTCAATAGCATTTCACCAGCAACTTGGAGTGCCTTTCAGATGAGAGTGTCTCTCAGTTATGGATAACCTGTCTCCTTTTTAGCTTTGTTGTCACAAAAATATATGGTAAAAACCTGCTTGTGTGGTACTGTTAATATCTGTGGCTTTCTGAGAAGCAGAGAGAGAGTACAGAAAACAGGTGTGGGATGAACATGTTCTGGATAGTTATAAGAGCCAAGGCCTTAAAATGGCTTTTGGGCTATGTATGAGAAAGGTGACTTCTGTTGAAAAACAAAATCTGCTGTGTCTTTGTCAGTAGGGTGACTGCTGGAAGAAAGCTGTGAGTGACAGATTACCATGACCTTTTAGGAAATGCATATTCAAAGCATTTTTTTATTATCTTTGTTACATTTTTTCTGGCAGGTTTTTCTTTTGAAGTGTTTATAATTGTGTATTATTCCTTCAAGGAAGCACTTGCTCCTTTTTTTTTTAAAGACAAACTGTCTTCTTCATGGCCACTTACGAGCTTCAAATTCTAGTTTTGCATAGTTCTAATTTAAAGGCTAATCGGTTGTTTTCTTGGAATTCCTTCCTTGCCAGTTTCAGAAACTTTGTTTCATTATTAGTAACATGATCTGCAGATAATGGAATTGAACTGTACTCCCTTACATGCAAGCATTCACTCATTATACAGTGTGTCTGCTGTATTTCATAACATTATAAAGAGACTTTATTTCACATGGGTAAAAAGACCCAATCATTTTATATGTAATGAAATATTTATTTTATGCTTTCTATCCAACCCTAGTAGATAGTAGCCAGAAAAATGGCCCAAAAACTTTGAATGGAATATGTGATATGTAACAAAAGAAAAAAAGACAAGGCTGTTTTTAATTCACCCTAGATAGAAAATGGAAACATTTTTTAGTGTACCTGTGTGAGTTCAAAAAGTTAATGCATAGCATTCTGGCAAAAGGAAAAAGGATAGGAGGTTCCATTTTTGTTCTGTGTTAAGGTCAGAAGGGGCCATTATGATAATAAAGTCTGACTTCCCATATAACAGGGAACAGATAATTTCTCAAAAAGATTCCCAGGACATATCACAATTTGGTTGGGTTTTTTCCCCCCTTTTTAGTTTTTTCTTATTTTTCACTTTACACTGTTGTATGTGTTGCTAGGGACCATTGTTTGATTGTCTGATGACTTGGGCATCAGGCTGAGTGTGTTCGAGGGTATACATAAAGCACAGCCTTTTTAATGAATGGTTAAAAAGAAGCAGCAGTACTCTTGGCAGTCTACAGGGGAAGTGAGATGGTTTCTTACTTCTTGACCTTGGTTAGAAAGGGACTAGGGACATTTTAGTTTGAACTTCATGGTAATTGAAAGATTTGAAACAACTGTTGCTTAAAGAGCCAAAACATAGAACCAGGTCCCGGACCATCTCACAGCTTCCTTGTGCTGCATGGGGCATATTAAGGAAGTACCAACTTACTACATGGATGAACCCCGGGGCAGTTTGAGGGGAGTGCAGCGGTACACTTGTCCCCACTTTGATTCCTGGTCCACTCAAAGTTTAAGACCAACTGCCTGACAGTGGCAGCTGCATTTCTATTTAGGCAGTGCTGAGGAAGTCAATTGACTTAATGTTTCATTATAATCTAAATGATCCCTTCTAAACTCTTCATTCCACAACTGTTAATGACCCTCTTCTTCTTAATGGTCTTGATGTTCCACTAATCGAACTATCCTTTTTTCCACAATTCTGCTGCCTGATAGCTGCTCCTGGTAGTGAAACTCCTACTTCCAGCCCTACAGATTGTTTTTAACTCATTCCAATGAAGTTATATTTGTTTTTGCTTCTTAAACTGAATAATACAACCCTCAGCCCCTAGCATATTAGCAAAGCTTCTAATTTATTTTTAAATAGAGAAAAATGTGTTGTTTTATATGTGATGATGCACCACACCATCTACACCCCATTTTCAGATGTCTAGATCTACCCATAGATGGAACATCCCAGGGAAAGCGGAATTTGAAGAATGACTCCTGACTCCTTCTAATGGATGGGTGAAGGTGTACTGTGAGTAATGGAAGGAGTTTCACTTCCTTGTATGCAGTGGGGTTATGTTTAGGCCTTAACAATTTTCTCCTGCAGTTTCCTGTGTAGGAAATAGTTAGGTCCTGACATGGTCTCTCCACAGATCCATACGGTGGGGTGGAAGGGAAACTGTGTCTGTGCCTGTCTGGAGGCTGTGCTTGGAAAGGGCTAGTGAGGCTTTTAAGTGGAGCTGGAGGCTGGCAGAGTGCACTGTCCTCAGCAAGTCAGTGTTACTTTACATCTGTGCAGGGAGTAGGGCTGGAAAACCCTGAGGTCCCTCCTAGTTCCATGATGCTCTGATTGCTTGCAGGGCAGGTGAAAGGATAAAACTTGAAGAAAATGGTTAAATATGTCTTCTTCAGTGTAAATTTGTGTTACATTTTCCTTTAGATTAATTCCTTCATTGATTGACTTATATCATGTTTCTCACTGGGTAGACCATTTCTCACTGGGTAGACCAAACTTTTCTGCTTAGAAGCATAGAATCATAGACAATTAGGGTTGGAAGGGACCTCAGGGGGTCATCTAGTACAACCCCCTGCTCAAAGCAGGACCATCCCCAAATAGATCATTCCAACCAAGGCTGTGTCTAGCCAGCTCTTAAAAACTGATCCAATCCTCCAATATGTCTAGATCGCTCTGAATCCTAACCCTACCCTCCAGCATATCTGCTACTCCCTACAGCTTGGTGTCATCTGCAAACTTTGTGAGGGTGCATTGTATGCCATCTTCCAGGTCACTGGTGAAGATACCGAATAAAAACAGCCACAGGACTGACCCCTGGGGTCACTCCACTTGATGCCAGTTGCCAACTAGACATGGAGCCATTGATTATTACTCTCTGAGCCCAATGATTCAGTTCATTTTTTATCCACCTTACACTCCATCCATCCAACCTGTAATTCCTTAGCTTGCCTGTGAGAGTGTTGTGGGAGACTGTATCAAAAGCCTTGCTGAAGTCAAGGTATATGCTTCCTCTTATGTGACTGAAACTTAATGCCTTGCCTACTATTAATTTAATGGTGCAGCCATGGAGTCAGGTGTAGAATGGGGTTAATCACTCACATCCTAATTGATTTTGGTGGGAACACTCATGAGCTTGAGGCAATGCTCACTGAGATCAGTGGAAAGGTTTCAAATGATTTCAATAGAAAAAAATATATATCCTACAATGAATGGATATAGAACCTGTGAGATGAACTTAAGGGGTTTGCAGAGAGATGATTTTCTTATGCTCACAGTAAAGATACTACAGTAAAAGCTGTCTTAAATTGGCATCTTACAAGCCGGCATGCTCTATTAACCAGCATGCTGACCTGTAAGGTAAAAGCAAAACCAGAAGTGGCCACCATGGCACTTCCAGTTTCGCTGAGCCCCCATGGCCCGGGGCATAGCAGCCTGTGCGGGGCCCAGCTCCCTGTCCCTCAGGGCCCGTGGGAGGGTCGGCAATGTGGAGGGAGGGGCAGTGACACCCCGGATGCAGCGGGAGAAGCGGTGGCCCAAACAGACAAAGACTTCTGTTCAGGCCTTTCAATTAACCGGCATATTTTATTATCCAGCACCCACCATTCCCCATGGGTGCTGAATAACAAAGATTTTGCTGTATAGTTTTACAAAATGAAAGACATTCTTAACTGTCCTTGAATTTCATATACTCCAAGTAAAAGCCTGCAACCCATTGAACGGTTGAGTCTCTTATTAGAGACAGTAGTTTCTATCTAGCAGATTTTGATTTAAATTGAACACATCATATTGCATTAAGCAAAATGTGAGCTATGTTTTGGAAGATAGCATAACTCACAAGTGGGATTGCCATAAGCCAGTTGATGGTTTACTTATAAGTGGGTAAATCTAATATCCTAGCTAGCTTTAGGGTATGTGATTTTCCGTATGTGCTTTTCACTTCAGTAATTGTTTGTTGTAGAAGACAGTGAATTCGCCAATTGCCACTAGCTTTTTCCTTGCCCTCATGCAGTTAATATGGATGAAAATATTTTAAAAGCTTCCTTGAAAACTCTGTCATTTTCAGCAATTTTCTGAATGTAATTTTCCCTCTGGTGAAGTGAATCTGTGGAGAAAATGACCAAGACTAAAATATTTATTGAATTCCCAAGTATTTGTGACTGACTTTGTTTAAACAAATCCATATGATACTTTAGCTTCTTATCCAGTATTAGAAAGTTACACATCTAAGCATGATGGAGTTAAAAATCAAACAACACCATCTCCAATGGCTTTAATTATCCCACAAAAATTTACACTAAAATGTCTGTGAAACGTATAGGATGTTCTAACTATAGTCAATACTTTCTGTCATGAAAGTGGGGGGAAAAGCATATTTCAGAAACAACTGCAAGATTCCATGGGATGAAAACATTTTATTGAGGCACATGAAGATTTGTGCCAGACAACTTCAATTCATCTAATCAGGGATCAGAAAAAAACAAACAAACAAAAAACATTGTGGGCACATGCACACATGCGGGCATATGCGCTTGCAGCAGCTCAAATAGAAGTGACCAGGTCCCCCCTCAGCCTTCTCTTGTGAAGGCTGAACAGGTTCAGGTCCCGTAGCCTCTCATTGTAGGGTCTGCCCTACTGTTCCTGGATCATGCGGGTGGCCCTCCTTTGGACCCTCTCAATGTTGTCCACATCCCTCTTGAAGTGGGGTGCCCAGAACTGGATGCAGTACTCCAGCTGCAGCCTGACCAGTGCCACATAGAGGGGGAGGATCACCTCCTTGGCCCTACTTGAGATGCACCTGTGGATGCACAATAGAGTCCGGTTAGCCCTGCTGACCGTGACCTCACATTGTCGGCCCATGTTCATCTTGGAATCAATGATGACTCCAAGATCCCTTTCTGCCTCCGTGCTCTCAAGAAGGGAGTTTCCCATCTTATAAGTGTGCTGCCAGTTACTACTGCCCAAGCGCAGCACCCTGCACTTGTCAGTATTGAAACGCATCCTGTTTTTGTTAGCCCACCTCTGCAACCTATCCAGGTCTTTCTGCAGTCTTCCCCTCCCTGCTAAAGTGCCCACTTCACCCCAAATTTTGGTATCATCAGCAAATTTGAACAGGTTGCTTTTCACCCCATCATCCAAATAGCTGATAAAGAAATTGAACGGCGTAGGCCCAAGGACCAAGCCCTGGGGGACTCCACTGCCCACTTCCCCCCAGGTCGAATATGACCCATCCACCACCACCCTCCGAGTATGACCCTTCAGCCAATTCGCAATCCATCTGACCCTGTAGGCATCGATGCCACAGTCACCTAGCTTTTAATGAGGATGGGGTGGTTGACAGTGTCAAAGGCCTTGCTGAAGTCCAGAAAGACTACATCCACGGCAACACCTGCATCCAGTGCTTTTGTGACCTGCCACGGCAACACCTGCATCCAATGCTTTTGCGTCCTGGGTCAGCAGGGAATAGCGTCCATTGTGAGGGGAGGTGGGGAGGTGTTGACAGGGTCAGCAGCTCGGGGGTAGTTAAGCATTTTCTTAATCTTTTGCTTTACTGTTTTCCCTTATCCAGGCTGGCATTCTTGAGTATCTCTTCTGGATTGCATCCCACCTTGAGGATGATCCAGTGTTAAACCAAGTTAGTCCTTCCTAGGGACCCTGTGAAAATCTCTTTAAACTCTCCCAGTAGGGATCTTATTTCAGCCTGATGAGCTGGGGTGAAAGTTTCCCCTAGTTGAAGGTCACCTGATCCAGGGTGGTGGGGATCCTGACCCCCCTCCCCCAGCTAGCAAACATCTGGAGGCCATGCATGCCTCTTGTGTCTTCCAGGTGTACATTATACATTTGTGAACCCTGCTGTTTTACCACTTGGCGAACCTCATAGTCCACTTGATCTACCCTCCACAAGACATCAAACAGACCTTGCCACTTTGCTAGCAACTTACTATCAAAGGTAGTAATAATAAAACCCGATCCCCTGGTTGGTACACCTGGAGCCTCGTATTTTTGTTGTATTGTTGATTTTGTGCCTGCTGGGCTGCCTCAATATTTTTCTTTGCAAAGATCCCCACCAGATCTAACCTTTCTCGTAGCTTTGCATTAGAAGATACTGGATCACATTCTGGTTCACAGTTCCTTGAACTTGCCAATATCCTTGTAGGGGGTCTAGCATACCCCAAGGTTGCAATCCATATATTAATTCAAAGGGCAATAAGCCTGGAGAGGACTGTGGAACCTCCCAAATTGCAAATCACAAGTAGGGAAATACTTGGTCTCAGTTCCTTGGTTTCCCTGTCACAAATTTTCACAGCATTCCCTTGAGAGTCTGGTTGAATCTCTCAACCAGACCATCCATCTGGGAATGGTACACAGAAGTCCTTATTAGGCACATTTGTAACCGGGCCCAGACCTCTCATAAAAAAAATGGGACATAAAGGCAGTGACCTGGTCAGAGACTACTTCACTTAGACTGCCCACCTAGGAAAATGTCTGCAGTAGCTCAGATGCCACTATCTGTGCTGGTGCTAAGCAGATCATTACCATCTTGGGGTAGTGGATGGCATAGTAAATGAGGACCTTTTGAACTATGTTCCAAAGGCCTCACAAATTAATCCTAACCCCCTCAAAGGGTACCCCCACCAGTGGAATGGACACCAGTGGAGTCTTGAACATGGGCTGGGAGGCAACCAATTGACACAAGAGGCACAAGCCACAATATTCTTTGATCTACAGATATACCCCAAGCCAGAAAAACCTCGCCAACACCTTATCCTGTGTTCGTACTGGATTTACAAACAAGTCCTGATACCTTGTTCCGGGTGGGCACAACCTTTCTAAATAACTCATTGACTGCTTAATGCAAATAATTACGATGTCATAGGGATAATGGAGACCTGGTGGTACTCCACCCATGACTGGACCACGAGTATAGATGGCTATACCTTGTACAGGAGAGATTGAGTAGTTAAAAGGGGCGGGGGTGTAGCTCTCTATGTTAAGGAAAGCTACGCGTCCCTGCAAGCTGATGTTGGTATCCAGGGTGGACAACTGGAGACCCTCTGAGTTAAAATCCGTGGGGAACATGGCACAGGGGACACAATGGTGGGAGTCTATTACAAACCTCCCACCCAAAGTCAAGAGCTTGACCAAGGAGTTCACCCGGGAACTGGTTGAGGCTGCATGCTCCAGGACCACGGTCGTCATGGGTGACTTCAATTACCCAGACATCTCGTGGGAGGATCATTCAGCAAAATCTGAGCAGTCACACAGCTTCCTATCATGCGTGGATGACCTCTACCTGACTCAAGAAGTCTATGGGCCAACGAGAGGTAAAGTGCTGTTTGACCTGATACTGGCTACTGGGGAAGACCTAATTGGCAACCTAGTGATCGATAGGAAGCTGGGTGACAGTGACCATGAGCTGATCACCTTCACCATCTGCCGTAAAGCTGACAAGTCAGTCAGCAATACTGAAGTCCTTGACTTCAGGAAAGCCGACTTTGACAAGCTCAGGAGGCTTGTCAGTGAGGCCCTAAGGGACCATGACCCCAGGGGGAAGGGAGTTCAGGAAGAGTGGTTGCTACTCAAGGGAGTGATCGCCAGTGCACAAGCTAATTTGATTCCATCTCAGAGAAAAGGCAGCAAGAGGGCACAGCAGCCCCCCTGGCTCTCCAGAGATCTAGCAGACCTCCTGAGGCTAAAAAGAAAGGCCTACAAAGGATGGAGGGCAGGATTCACCTCCAAGGAGGAATATTCTGCACTGGTCCAGTCATGCAGGAAGCAAACCAGGAAAGCCAAGGCTGCAACTGAACTCCAGATAGCTTCGAGCATCAAGGACAATAAAAAGTCCTTTTTTAGATATGCAGGGACCCAGAGGAAAAGCAAGGGCAACATTGGACCCCTGATGAACCAGGTGGGACAACTGACACCCAGGAAAAAGCCAACCTATTAAATGGGTACTTTGCATCAGTCTTTCACCAGTCCCATGGGATGTCCATGTCCGCTACGGGACAGGGAGGTCCAGGTGAGGGAGATCCCTTGCCCTCCATCAATGCTGACCTTGTAAAGGAACACCTTGAGAGGCTGGATACCTTCAAGTCAGCCGGCCCTGACAATCTACACCCCAGGGTACTCAAGGAGCTGGCGAGCATCATAGCCTAGCCCCTGGCACGGATCTTTGAGAACTCCTGGTGCTCTGGTGCAGTGCCCAAAGACTGGAAGAAGGCCAATATGCATGATCAGAGGTCAGGAAAACAGACCTTACGATGACAGACTGAGAGTTATGAGGCTCTTTAGCCTGGAAAAGTGCAGGCTCAGGGGGGATCTGATGGCCACCTATAAGTTTATCAGGGGTGACCACCAGTATCTGGGGGAATGTTCGTTCACCAGAGCGCCCCAAGGGATGATGAGGTCAAATGGTTATAATCTACTGCAAGACCATTTCAGGTTGGACATAAGGAAGAATTTCTTTACTGTCCAAGCCCCCAAGTTCTGGAATAGCCTGCCATCGGAGGTGGTTCAAGTACCTATATTGAACACCTTCAAGAGTAAATTGTATGCTTATCTTGCTGGGATCCTATGACCCCAGCTGACTTCCTGCCCTTTGGGCAGGGGGTGGACTCGATGATCTTCCAAGGTCCCTTCCAGCCCTAATGTCTATGAAGTCTATGAACTGACCATGACCCCTTCATTCAATAATAGGAAAATGTTATAGATACACAGTGGGTGTAACTACATGTGCATTAATGCACTTTTCCTAATGCACATTAAATTTAATACCTTCAATTTGAGGTACTAAATTAATGTGCATTAGGCTGCCCTAATGTGCAGTAGCACAAGCACATGCTTTTACATGATGCTTAATACACAGTAGCCTATTGTACTAAGCATTAGCAGTTTTTGTTTTTTTTTAATGTGCCACTTGAATGCACAGTAGACTAGGCTACTGAAATAAGTCAGTGCTCAAATTGTTGCCCTGAATATCGATCCTTTTGTATTCTTTTTCTCCTGATGACTCTTCATTTCCAGGTCCCATTGATTAGATTTCCCTGTGGTTGTCATGCTGTTCACATGCTGCCCTGTCAGCCTAACCCCTTATTTTTTTTAAACCCATCCTGTGTTCATATCTTAATTTGGTCATTCATAGTCCCCTAATTTGGTCATTTCCCCAAGACCTGGGGATCATGGGCTCTTTGCCAGGTTACAGCTGGTCATTGTGACCTGATCCTGATACTGTATGTTCCTATTTTGTTATGGGTTTTAAGGGAATATTGTGGTTGTTTTGCTACTGCACGTGCTGAGCATGTGAATCACCTTGCCATTCACCTGGACCATTATTCTAATACTATATCTATTCTTCTCACTAGCCAATTTCTAAAAGCAAATTTCTAAATATCATTTTCTAGCCAACATCCTGCATCTGCATCTTCTCTATCCCCAGATGCCCCCCTCCCCCCTGCCCTGTGATGCCATGTGCAAATGTCAACACCTGATGGCAATTCCGCCTTGGGATTAAAAGATATGACCACCAGGCCCCTGTGTTTTGTTTTTTTTTTTTCCTGGTCACCTTCATCAAGAGAGCCCTCTTCAGCTTGAAATGATGGTCCTGGGTGGCTAAATGTGCATCTACAATGAACCCATTCACCCAACCCAATTGTCCATACAGAGGGCAATATATTTGATCCTCTTGTTCATCTTTCATGATATCCTGGCTTTCCCCCACCTGATTAAACTCTCTTTCCTTGAGGACCTCATAGATTTATGAACTCTCTTCTGCCTGTGGAGGGAGATCTAGGTTGCATTGTGCCCTGACCCTTTTTCAAGAGCATTTCTGTTGGCTGGAAAGGGCCTCCCATCTGACCTGCCACCATTCCCAGTATGACCTGGGCTAGGGCCTGAAAAGTTCAGGGTGCAAGAAGGGAAAAATCTCTCCCAGATCAGGTTCACTAGGGTTGTAAATAGCCAGGCTTCTATCCCCTCATCACACCCATCATATCAGTTTGCCCATGAGCCCCAGTCTAACCCAGCCACTATGGAGTAGACTAAATGGCTGGCCACTACAGCCCCTGACATGGTCTTCTTGTCCCATAATGGTCAGGGTGAGGTGAATTATGGGGTAGGGTTGGGTGTCCCTGTGAATGCATATAATATATGTGCATTCTCCTACTGGAATATTGGTAGGATTCACAAAGCATTCATACACAAAAGTCTTGCACAAACCCAAATCTATGAGTCATACAATGTATACAGCCCCAAATTTTACCAGGACATTTATCCCCTTGGGCCTAGGGGTCTTTTTTTGCCTCCAAAAGATAGGTGTGAGTATACCTGCAATCCATCTCTGGGCAGTCCCAGTAGTGGTGCCCCTTCTCTCTGCATTGGAAGCATGTGATTTAATTTTTTCATCCTCCTCCCAGGCTGTGGGGAAGTCCCAGGTGGCTGTGTTCTCTGGTGGGGCCATTCAAGGGCCCTGTTCCTGGTCATGCCCTTGAAGAAGATGTAGGCAATGTCCTCACTGGGGTCCCCCTACAGACCTGGCATATTTTTCACATAATTCCAACTTCCTTGGGCTTGGAGGCTGATAGACTGTTTCCTGAGGAGACTGACTCCAACACCAAGAAGTCCTCCACTTTCAGAGTATCTTCTTCCAAATTGGTCACTCAGTGGCAATACACTCACTTCTAAACTTTTGCTGAGAGGATGTTGCAGAACTGTTAAATATTACCAGTTTGGCAATCTCTGATGGTAACTGGGATTCTGGGTTTGGCCAGCAGGTACTTAGGGCCATAGCTCAATGCCATGTACTTGGGTCCCAGGTCTCTGATCAAAATTTGCAGCGATAGACTTCCTCTGTAAGACCCACCCAGTCTAATATGCCTGCCTTGAGGGTCTAGTAATCCTGGGCCAAATCTGCCCCCAGGGTCCCATATACAGTTTGGGCTTCTCCAGTTAGTAACACAACCACTGTCACAGCCCATGTATCCCGCAGCTACTAATGGGTCGTAGCCACCCACTCAAACTTTGTGAGAAAAAGTCCTCTAGGTTATTGGTTGGTCCCATCTGGGGGATCCCTCGACCTTCAAGCCTTAGGGTTCCCAGTAACTCACCAACATGGGTGGGGTTCTTTCTCCATTCCCAATGCTATTGAAGGAACTCCTGCTGTTACAGCTGCTGCCCCCTTTGAAATTGCTGCAGTTGCTGCTGTTGAAATTGGAGCTGCTGAAACCGTTGCTGCTAAACCCCCTTCAGCCATTTTAGCAAGGCTCCTGTCTCCATTGCTGGAGTCACTTTAAGCTACCTGTATTTTCTACCACATGTAGCGGGTTATCTGGTTGCACCATACAGTCTTTTATTTCCTTGAGAGAACTTGCCCACAGAATACAGTATAAATCATAAATCCGCAAACATCAGGTATAAATAATAAAGGATTAAACCAAACCCTGTGTAGCAAAACTCCGTGTTTCTTTTCTTTTTTTTATTTTGCATTCCCTCCCCTTCCCCTAAGCATTTCTGACTACCTCTCTGCCTTCTCTATCCATTATAAGTGATTACAAGTAATACTAGGTAAGTTAAGTTCTTGTATGCTATTATTGTAATAAGTCCCTTTTTATATTGTACATAGTGTTCTGTTCCTATCATTTTTGCATTGATGTTTATTGTTTCATATGAATACTGTATGGTTTAGGCCTGTGTCTGTAAAGTAAGGTCAAGTAATGTCAAGTCTCCATCTTGTGTCCCCTGCCCAAGCATACCTTATTGTAACTCTGTTCTAGCTGTGAGACTCATACCTACCCCTCCTATGTAAATTGGTTCCTGAATGAAGAGGGATGAATGGGGGTGCTTGAGAGACAATGGCAGTAGGTCTAAAAATAGCTCCCTCTGAATGACTGAATCATCAACTCAATGACCCAACCATCACCCTGCATTGACCCTCCCTGACTCAAGATTTGGAAGACAAAGACTGCTGCAGAAATCAGTCAACCCACCATTACAGACACCTGAAACTGCATGTCCGTACCTAGGAGAGCACATGCTCAGTACACCAGGGACTGACTCTTGCCTGGGCATGCCCCTGCCACTAGGGTCATAGGAGGTCTGCCCCTATAAAAGAGGACAGTGAAGACAGACCCAGTGGGACATCCTGTCCATCTGGATCAGCATCATGCCACACTACCTATCCACCCAGAGGCCCTGCCGGTGCCCCCTCCCCTCCCCTTTTGGACAACACCTTGCTGGAGAAGACCCTGACTTGCCATTGAGGATCAACTCACAGCCCAGGATAGGTAGCTATCACCCACCTTCCTTCCCCAAGCAAAGGACCTGGACTCTGTCCCTACATACCTTGAGTTCAATCCCTCCACCAAGCCCTTTTCTCCTGCTACCATTGTGTGGGTGTGTATATGAGTGCTTGTGTGTGTGTATGTGTAGTAACCAATAACTTCATGGGGCTGTGTAGTGTGCTGTCTGTTTAATAAACCTGTTATTTTGAAACCCTGAGTTGGGTTTTTGTCTTACTGACTTCCCAACCCTCCTCCTCAATCTTCCAGCTTTCTGCCTCTCTTTCCAGCCCCAATTTCCCAGCTTTCTGCCTGTTTCCAGCCCCAATCTCCCAGCTTTCTGCATCAGTTTCCAGCCCTGACCTCCCAACTTTCTGCCTCAGCTTCCAGTCCCAATCTCCCAGCTTTCTGCCTCAGTTTCCAGCCCCAAACTCCCAGCTTTCTGCCTCTCTCTCTTTCCTGGCTGTCTCCTCCTTGCCACCAGGCTTCTTCCCTTGCACCAGTGACCTTGAGTAACCCTACGGCCACTTGACCTTAAGTAATCCCAGCTCCCCTCCAGTCTGCTGGTTCCAATCCTGGCCCCAGCAGCTTTCATTCCTGGCACTTTCACTCTCTCATTTTAACCCCCATCCATCTCCCTTCTTATGGAGATCTTTAACCTCTGATTCCCCCTCCCATGGTCACAAAGCATCCTAGGTACCCCAAGTACCCTAAGCACACACATACACCCCACACCACCCAAGTTAGGAATTCACCTGTGCGTATGTGTAGGTGGGTGGCATATGCATGAACTGGTACATATATATATCATTGTGTGCATGAGATATGAATGAGTGATCCATGTATGTGTATTGGTTGTATGGGTGTTGGTAACTGATTTTGTCTAATTTTTGGTGTGTGTAGTGTGTATGTGCTTGAATTGGTGATAGGTATGCATGTGCCTAGGCTGGTAATCTTAGATGTGTATGTGCCTGAGTTGGTAGTGTGTGTGTGTATGCACCTAATTGATTTGTGTGTTTGTATATGTGCAATTGTGTCACATCCTCCCATCTAACAGTGCAATTTTGAGATCCTGAAAGTTGGCCTGACCCCACAGGGCAACACCTATTATTTTTCCAGACCCAGAGGGAGTACCCTTGCTCACTGCTGCAAACATTAGCCTCCCAGCCTTCCCTTTCTCTCTCCAGCTCCCTTCCCTGGGAGCTTTTAATTTCTTCTGGGTCAGCCAGTTATCTTCTTCAGCTGGCCCAGTCCTCCTAGGCAGGCCTGTAATCACTTTTTTACTGCCTACAGATGGGCTGCAGCTCCTGAGACCTGAAACTTCAGGGGAATCTGTGTATCTGTCCTGCCATACCACATACACATCTACATAGAAGCTGAACTCTTTGGAAAATGTGACTTGAACTCTAAGGACCTGGCCCTTATTTTTACTGAAGATTCTTTATTTGCGTAATGTTCTGGGCATTTTTCAAAGGCCTACTCATGTGATTCTCTTCTTACATGAGTCTCAAAGTGAACTAGCTCCTGATATGAAAAGTGTATAACTGAAGAAAGAAGAAAATGTTGCTTTCCACATTCTTCCCTAATACTAGAGTGAACACTCTCTCAGCAAGACTCTGCTATTGAAAATAAGATGATGAGCCCTCATGTATTCTCCCTTCCCCCTGGACTCTTTGCAGAGATAGCATAAAGTAGCTCAGAATAAAACAAAACCAAAGGCAGCTATACCTGAGAGAGCAGACTATGGTGAATTAGAGCATTTGTCATGCAGAACATCTCGGCTCCTTGATTAATGGCACATACTCCTGTGATTTATAAGCAGGTTGGAATTCAACTGGCAACAGAACAGCAAGAGACAAATGAAAAAGGGAGAAAGAGAGAGAGAAAGCCCTTTGCTAGTATGAATACTACACAGCTACTCATATACTGTTCTCCAGGACCTTGTAATAATTATTGGCATGTGAAGCAAAAAAAAAAAATGCCCCCCAAAACAAAGAGTAGGTTAAGACTCCTGAACAGTGGGTGAGGTTTTCCGATGAGCTCATCATTGGTCTACTGGGAAACAAACTCTTGGAAAATTAGTTTCAACTGTGGGAACTGAATGCTTGTGAAAGGGTATCAAAACCTTATACTTTAGTGGTTTGATACATTAAAACAGGATGAATCCTTTGTGGAAAGGAGTGGATAACTCCACAGACTCCTGAAACTGGATTTTTGAGGCCCCTGACAAATGTTACATTAAAGATGTAATTAACCAGTTAATCACATCTTAAGTTGTGACTCAGCCATATGTTTAATCAATTAATGGAGTGATACAATGAAGAACGTACCACAAAGTTATTCAACAATTAATGTGTAATAACTTTGGGGCTGGTTCCTATCATGTTATTAATTGGAACGTGTGGCCAGGGGTCCCCCTGTAGTTGGAAGCCCTAAGAGCTAGCCCTAGCACCAGGCACCTGTACTGGCAATAAGGTGTGATATGTTATCCCACAATCAAGCCTTCTTCCATGGACATATGGCATGGCAGAAACTGCTGTTGTGTGCATTGTTCATCAGGTCACATCACATCTTTACCTACATGTCTGGAGGGGCCCTGGTAGTTTTTACTGAAGTATCTGGTGCTTTCTATTGTCAGAGAAGATATCCCTGGACTAGATGAACTGCAGATCTGATCCTGTTGGGTAGTTATCTTAAACTGTACTCTGACTCCTTGTAAATGCTACTTATTTTCTATCCAGGTCACACTAACATCCAATGAATACAGAGTTGGAGGCCAATGTTCAATATTTAGATGAAGGTTAAACCTCTGGCTAGGTGTCCTTCCTTATTAATGCAAGAATAAAGCAGCACCTTGAACTGGGGATCTGGCTGTTCTGACTGAGACCACAGAAGCAACATTAGGAATGCTTTGAAGCCCAGCAGTCACTGGCATGCATCTGCCTTAATTTACTGCATAAATGTCAAGGTTTTAAATATTTAATGACATCAAATATTCAGTTGGCTCCAATATGGAAAATAACCTCTCCTGCTGGCAGTTTCACCAAAGATTTAATAAAGCAGAACCAGAATTCTGTCCCCATCCCTCATGCCAATATCTCTCACCCTGCCCCAGTAATTATCTCACAACAGGCCAGAGGGGAGAGGCAGTTCTTCCTTCACATTAGAGGCCACAAGGCCTATCCTCAAATTCTCTGTTCCCTCAGGTGTGAAGCTTAGACAGTTTATAGGAAGACTTGTCCCTGTTCACTGGGCCATGATCCCATCAGTCCTTCCAGGCTCCTTGGGAGTATAGCTGAAACTGCCTCCTGGATCCTGACAGCAGGATCCATGGGACATTTCCTGGAGCTGTATAACTTCTGCCATGTATTTTTCCACAGAAGGGGAGGTGATACAGATTTCCTCCCAATACTGCCACCTTTCTGTATCCATTTCAGCTTACTTCAACCCCACCACATTCCCAGCTTTTAGACTTGTGGAAAGCCTCCTTTAGAGCCAGAACTGTGTGTGGGGAAGGGGAGCAGGCAGGGAGAAGAGAGGGGGAAATTGACATTATGAAGAAGCCTAAGTTATCTTTTTGTGGGGAGGATGGAAGATCAGTGTGTGGAGAAACCTCCTATGTGTGGATTTACATGGGTGTGATTTTAAGTATTTATGGAAGGATAGGGCACGGTGTCTGAAAACCATGTAAGTGACGTAGGAGCACAACTGCCACTGACCTTTACTAGGATTTGTGCTCTCAAATTATTTAGTTGCTTTTGAGAAAAAAAAAAAATCTTTTTCAGTGCTGAAGGGAAACTTCCATTATGGAGGAGACAATGCAAGCCCCAGAGTGAGCAGAGTGGAGACAAGACAAATTAAGAGGAAATGATCTTGAAACCTATCATGTCAAAGAAGTTCTCCATCTGTAATTCAGAGCCTGGTTTTGAGGCCAGGCAGAAAAATGTCTAGTCTCTAGCACAGAACTCTGAAGACACCTACAGGACACAGAAAAACTCTTTGCTCCACAGGGTGTCTGAAAAGACATTCAAACGTATGTTGGGTTGGATTGCCATAGTCTTAACTGAGCTATAGGCTGGGGAGGAATAAGCCTTTTCTTATTCTCCCCTAAGTCCAGCTGTAAGGAGAGCATTGGGCTTGCTTGCTTGTTTCCCAGAGTAAATGGGAAGGAGCAGAGTGGGCCAGGGGTGGAAGGAGTTGTATTTCAAATCCCATTTAATAGGTGAAATAAGATCTGACACTTATTTTAAAAATAATCTGAATGTTTAACCCTCCTTAGGAAGCAAGTGCTCTTGAGCATCCTACTACACACTTATCTGCACTTTAAGGTACATTCATACCTGGAAAATTTGACTCTTTCCCACTCACGTGCTCTCAGTTTCATTTCACTGGCAACCTGTATTTTTTAATATGAATAGGAACAATGGATAGTGTTGTGGACCTCACTTTACTAATAAGCTGTCATAAAAGAATCCAAATAGACGCTTTGCAAGGGAAAGGGAAAAAGTCTTCCTTGGGACTCCACAAGAAGCAGCGTCACATGGTCCTTCTCCTAAGAGAACCCCCTGAATCCAGTCCTAGTGTGGCTTCACAATGGGCAAGCCGATAGCTATGAGACCTTGCCTCTTCTCAGTCCCTGGCTTCCCCAGTGATTCACAGTACCTCCAACTCTGGAAGCTTCTTTTCTGTCAGCTCCTGGGAAGGAGGGAGTGTTTTCTTTTTTTTAAAGAAGAGGGGTATCAGGGTAGCAACTGTCTCCAACAGCAAAACAGATTGATCCAAAACAATCTTTATTGTGCTATTTCAGTTCCCTCTGTCCTTGCTCGGACTTTACTCTGTCCTCCCTAGGACAGTTCATTTCTCCCAGTTCACCTTGGGATCTTCTCCTGGCTTGCCCTGGGACCTTCTCCTACTCGATGGACCTTCTTGCTCTTTCCAGCCCTCTCAGAACCTCCCTCTTTCTCCTCAGGCCCAATGACACACTTGTAACAAAACAAAAATAAAACTATAGTCGTACCTGGGGGACAACACTCACCCAATACAATGAAACATGTCATGCAGAACTAGAGAGTAATTTTCAGACCCTGCTGACAGGACCAGACTGCCATCTGCTCCTGGGCATATAGATATTCTACTTAGGGAACTATTTACAAAAAGCGTTTACTTTACAGCATACCTACAGTGAGGCCCTTTAAGTGCTTCCCACTGGAACTACAGGCTAGAATCCTACAGGATACAGAAAAAAAAAACTATTCACTTCAGCTAGGTACCAAAATGGGAGCAGAAATCTTGAAAATCTTGACTTATTTTTTTTAGCATCTTTGGGCTGAGATTAAATATGGAAAATGTTTGCCCTGGAGGAATTTATCAGACAAAATTATGAGCAACTGAATGGAAGTGAAGTGGGGCAAAAGTAATAAAGGCCACTGGAATTCTGAGTTCCCATTGCTGGCACTGATGATATTAGACAATGTTCTGCAGTCATTTTGTCTGCAGTTAAAATAAGGTGAGCTGAAAGCAGTCTCAATCTTATTTCTTCTCACTTCTGTCACTTTCAGTCAGGCTCTCTGTGTTATTTTAACATTATAGTGTTTGCATGTAATATCCATCATAAAAAGAGTTGGTTGGGTTGACACACAATTTTCTGCTTCACTTCTGATATTTGCCTATTAACTGCATTTTAAAAATGGCATTGATATCCTTAAAGGGAAGAGAGTGAGAGAGAGAGAGAGAGAGAGAGAGAGAGAGAGAGAGAGAGAGAGAAAAGACACCTACAAAATTCAGCAGTTATTAGGACACTTGGCCAGGTCAGAAGAGTTCAAGAATGCTTCTTCAGTACCATTCACACTGTCTGAATCTGCAGCGGATAGGGAGAACTCTGCAAATCATTAAGCATTTGGCTGTGCCTTCTAGTCCTATTAAGTTATAGCTGCATCAATGGAATGATTAAAAAGAATTGACAGGGAAGACAGATAAGAACATGAGTCTCATGCTGTTTGAAGCAAGTTTCACTCCACCATATAACATATATACAAATCCTATATATTATATAGGTGCACAGGTGGCAATGCAACAATAAAGAAGGACCTAGTGTGTGATCACTTAAAAATATTATATATTGGATGGGTTGGTGGATTAGGATTTTCTATATGAATATTGTGTCTTTCTCTCAGAGGTTGTCTGCAAAGCAGGAAGGTGGGAGGAGATCACAGAATCATAGAAAAATAGCTCTGGCAGGGACCTCAGGAGGTCATCTGGTCTAACCCCCAGCTCAAAAGCAGGACCACCCCCAAATAGATCATCCCATCCAAAGCTTTTTCTAGCCAGCTTTTGAAAACCTCCAAGGATGGAGATTCCACCACCTCTCTAGGTAACCTGTTCCAGTGCTTCACCACCCTCTTAGTGAGAAGGTTTTTCCTAATATCCGACCTAAATCTCCCTTGCTGTAACTTGAGAGTGTTGCTCCTTGCTCTGTCATCCGTCACCACTGAGAACAGTCTATGTCCATCTTCTTTGAAGCCACCCTTCAGGTAGTTAAAGGCTGCTATTAAATTCCGCCCCCTCCCCGGCTTCTCTTCTGCAGACTAAATAAGCCCAGTTCCATCAGCTTCTCTTTCTAAATCATGCCCCAGTCTCCTAACTGTTTTTGTTGCCTTCCACTGGACTTTCTAACTTGTCCACATCCTTTCTGTAGTGTGAGGCCCAAAACTTGGCACAGTTCTCCAGATCTGGCATCACCAGTGCCAAATACAAGGAAATAATCACTTCCCTTGATCTGCTGTCAGTGCTCCTACTAATGAAGCCAAGTATGCTGCTAGTCTTCTTGGCAACAAGGGCACACTGTTGACTTATATCCAGCTTATTGTCCGCTGTAACCCCCAGATCCTTTTCTGCAGAGCTGCTGCTTAACCGGTTGGTCCCAAGGCTGTACTGGTGCATGGGATTGTTTCTGCAGGACTTTGTATTTGTCCTTGTTGAACCTCATGAGATGCCTCGGGCTACTGACCTATGAGCTCTCATTTCAGAGTTATTAAAAGAACAGTGTCCAGATCATTAGCTGTTAGGATCCTGGTACAGGATCATGGATTGGTTTGACCAGGAGTGACAGATGTCCAACAACATGTGGTAAGTATAGGAAAGATAGGTTGGATGAGGACTGAGGAGGAAGAGAGGGGCTTTTTCTTCCATAGTGCTAGCCTATAAGGATGCTGCAGGTTTTTCCTCCTAAGGTGAAGAACCTCGCATTGTTCAGTGTTAAACACCATCAGGTTCTCGTCCGCCCATTTGCTGAGCCTGTCCAGGTCAGTCTGGATCTCCCTCCTGTCTTTGGGTGTGGATGCTTTGCCCCAGAGTTTGGTGTCATCAGCTAACTTGGCTAGTCTGCTTTTGACTCCAATGTCCACATCATTAATGAAGATGTTGAACAATATGGGTCCAAGGACAGAGCCTTGGGGGACCCCATGTTCACAGGGCACCATGATGATTGACTTCCATCTATTACCACCCTCTGGGTCCGACCACAGAGCCAATTTCCCAGCCAGGGGATCGTAGTGGACCCAAGGCCACAATTGACCAGTTTTACCAAGAGGTGATCATGGGATACCAGATCGAAGGCTTTTTTGAAGTCAAGATATATGACATCAATCTCTTCTCCCTTGTCCAGGTGATAGGTCACCTGGTTGTAAAAGGAAATGAGATTGGTCAAGTAAGACCTACCCGCAACAAGCCCATGCTGGCTATCCCTCAGGATGTTGGCGTTGGCTAGTCCATTAAGGATGGCCTCTTTCATAAGCTTTTCTAAGACCTTCCCTGGGATAGATGTCAGGCTGATGGGCCTGTAGTTTGCCGGATCCACTTTCCTCCCTTTTTTGAAGATAGGTACCACATTGGCCTTCTTCCAGTTTTCGGGCACTTCACCAGAGTGCCAGGAGATCTCAATGTCTGTGCCAGGGGCTGGGCTATGATGCTCGCCAGCTCCTTGAGTACCCTGAGGTGTAGATTGTCAGGGCCAGCTGACTTGAAGGTATTCAGCCTCTCAAGGTGTTCCTTCATGAGGTCAGCATTGATGGAGAGCAGGGGATCATCCTCACCTGGACCTCCCTATCCCATAGTGGGCATGGGACTGATGAAAGACCGATGCAAAGTACCCATTTAATAGGTTGGCTTTTTCCTGGGTGTCAGTTGTCAGTTGTCCCATCTGGTTCAGCAGGGGTCCAATGTTGCCCCTGCTTTTCCTTCGGCTCTCCACATATCTGAAAAAGGACTTTTTATTGTCCTTGATACTTGAAGCTACTTGGAGTTCAGTTGCAGCCTTGACTTTCCTGGTTTGCTTCCTGTACTACTGGACCAGCGCAGAATATTCCTCCTTGGAGATAAATCCTGCCCTTCATCCTTTGTAGGCCTTTCTTTTTAGACACAGGAGGTCTACTAGATCTCTGGAGAGCCAGGGGGGGCTGCTGTGCCCTCTTGCTGCCTTTCCTCGAAGATGGAATAGAATTATCTTGTGCATTGAAGATCACTCCTTTGAGGAGCAACCACTCTTCCTGAACTCCTCTCCCCCTGGGGTCATGGTTCCTTAGGGCCTCACTGACAAGCCTCCTGAGCTTGTCAAAGTCGGCTTTCCTGAAGTCAAGGACTTCAGTGTTGCTGACTGACTTGCCAGCTTTATAGCAGATGGTGAAGGTGATCAGCTCATGGTTGCTGTCACCCAGCTTCTCATCGATCACTAGGTCACCGATTAGGTCATCCCCACTTGCCAGTACCAGGTCGATCAGCGCTTTACCTCTCATTGGCCCGTAGACTTCTTGAGTCAGGTAGACGTCATCC
This sequence comes from Alligator mississippiensis, assembly GCF_030867095.1. Lineage (NCBI taxonomy): Eukaryota > Metazoa > Chordata > Crocodylia > Alligatoridae > Alligator > Alligator mississippiensis. The sequence goes on along the minus strand of NC_081825.1, from coordinate 136,316,171 downwards.
ATGCATGATAGGAAGCTTTGCGAATGCTTGGATTTTGCTGAGTGATCCTCCCACGAGATGTCTGAGTAGTTGAAGTCACCCATGACAACCATGGTTCTGGAGCATGCAGCCTCAGCCATTTCCTGGTCCAACTCCTGGTCAAGCTCTTGGCTTTGGGTGGGAGGTCTATTGTAGACTACCACTGTTGTGTCCCCTGTGCTGTGTTCCCCATGGATTTTAACCAAGAGAGTCTCCAGTCATCCACCCTGGTCACCAATATCAGCTTGCAGGGACATGTAGCTTTCCTTAACATAGAGAATTACACCCCCGCCCCTTTTATCTACTCGATCTCTCCTGTACAGCATATAGCCATCTATACCCATGGTCCAGTCATGGGTGGAGTCCCACCAGGTCTCTGTTATCCCTATGTTGTAATTATTTGTCTTAAGCAGGAGGATGAGTTCCTCCTGCTTATTCCCCAAGCTCCTGGCATTTGTGTACAGGCAGGCAAGTGTCCCCTTGGGGGCTCTTGCCTTGCCCACAGATTGTACCAGGGCTGGGTTAGGGGTGTGCTCCCTTATGTGCCTGGACTGCTGGCTTTGCAAGGGTTGTTCAGTGGGCCAGCAGTGGCGGTAGTCCCCCCATCCCCAAGTGGGCTTAGTTTAAAGCCCAGTGGAGCAGGTCAGCCAGTCTGGCTGAGAAGAGCCTCCTCCCCAGCGGAGAGAGGTGAAGACCATCTCTTCCCAGCAGCTCACTGCCTCTCTCACCAAAGAGTGGGGTGTGATCATGGAAGCCAAAGCCTTCCCGATGACACCAGCACTGCAGTCTTTGGTTAACTACCTGGATCCTCCTCTCCCTCCTCAGCCCATACCCCAAAAATGGGAGGATTGAAGAAAATACCACCTGTGCCCCCAGACCCTTTAGCCCTGCTCCCAAATCTCTGTAGCACCTCATGACCCAGCTGGGAGCACTCTGAGCCATGTCATTGGTGCCCACATGGATAAGGAGCATAGGATAGTGGTCTGTGGGCTGGAGGAGCTTAGGAATATTCTCTGGAATGTCTCGGATGTGGGCCGCTGGGAAGCAGCAGACTTCCCAGGCTAAGGGGTTGGGCCAGCAGATTAGCCTCTCAGGATGGAATCTCCCATGACAAACACTTTGTGTTTTGTCTCGGGGAGAGCGGGGGTGGTAGCAACAATTGAGCCTGTGTTGCCTGCAGGAGCTGGCAACTTAGCAGGCTCTGCTGGGGCTGCAAGAGGTTTGTACCTGTTGCTGAGCTCCAGTGGGGCAGGGGGCTTAGCGTGGCGGGCCTTAGGGCCCTTCACCACCTTGGTCCATCCCCCTGACTGGACAGAATGGGAGGTCCTGGAGTCCTTCCTTGTCCTGGAGGGAGACCGTGGTCTATCCTCCAGCTCCTGGGGGAGAAGGGCCTGGCAGTAGGAGTTTATCTCCTGCTTGCAGTCCCTGATGGCATGCAGTCTCTGGACCGTGGCCTGGAGCACCTCCAGACCCCAAAAGGGAGCAGACCCCACAAGGGGAGGTAGCCATGCTGCCGGGCCCCAGAGCCTGAAAAAGGGGCAGGCAGCCACCACAGCCAAAAGCCAGGGGCTCTGTCTGCATGCAGCCTGGAACCATGTGCTCTGTCTGGGTGGCTCTCTGAGGCACCAGGGTGGGGGGGCCGGAAACCCCGAGGGGAACCTTGGGGTGTGAGTGCCCATCCGTGGCATGCCACTGGTAGGTGGGCTGGGCCTAAGTCTATCTACCCTAGGGGGCATGCAGGCAGGGCCTCGGGCCCTCCTGCACACCATCCTGTGTGGACTCCATGCTAACTCACGCGCTGGCAGACAAGTGCACCTGTTTGCACAACCTGTTCATGCGGCTCCAGTCGTGTGGCTCCCTGGGGGGCTGGGCAAAGTAGGGGCCTGGGTGGAGCAAGACCCATGCTGGCTCCCACTCAGCCACCTCCTCCCACTCTCTAGCGGTTAACCCCTCCCACCATAGCCTCTGCTTACCTCTGACTGTGCTGGGGGTTGGTGGAGGTCTCCGCGGCTGCTGGGGGGTCTCTGGGGAGCTTTCAGAGAAGCGGGTGCTCAGTGGGCTTTCACCCACACATCTCACGCCACTCCCAGAGCCTAATTTAGCTAAATCTCATTCAATGTGTGTGGGAAGGGGATCCCTCCTCCCCTCACTCCAACGTCTTGGCAACTGCAGGCAGGAGCTGCAGTGTGGGGCTGCCCAGATTTTCACTGCACCAGGAACTGTGGCTGTGGGGGGGAAGAGAGCCCCCCCCGCCATGCTGACTCAGCTCATCCGCCCGTCCCCCAACACCCCAGACAGCAAGCTGTTGGGGGAGGGACATCATGGCAGGGTGTTCTTCCTTCCCACCTGGCCCCAGTTCCTTGTTCAGCAAAAAGCTATCCATGCAGCCCCGTACTGCAGCTCCTAACTGAAGCTGTGAAGAGGCTAGGGAGGGTGTAGGAAGGGACACCGTCCCACTGCAAGGCCCCCCCCAAAGTTTGCTAGCTGGGGTCTTGGCGGGGCAGGGGCCCGGTCAGGTCTACATGGCAGGGAGCTCCTTTCCCTTCCTACATGAGCCTCTTGACAGTGGCAGCCAAAACTGCAGTGTGGGGCTTCCCAGCCAGCTTTTCACCACACCAGGAATTGGGGCCACGGAGAAGGGATCTTACCCCTGCTGTGCAGACCCAGCCCATCGCCTCCTGAGTCCCAGGTCAGCAGGGGAGGCTCCCTTCCCCCTCACCCCCAGTTCCCAGTGTGATGAAAAGGCAGGAAGGCAGCCTCATTCTGCAGCTTCTGAGTGTCATTGTCAGGAGGCTCGGGTGGGGGTGGTGGGGGAAGGGAGTCCTCCACCTCTTTGACCCATCTTCCCTTCCTGATACTTCAACCAGCAAGCTGTGGGGTGTCCTCGATGCAGGGGTGCTCCCTTCCACCATAACCCAGCCTCTTGCATCTGGAAGCTGCAATACAAGGCTGCCTGACTTGCTATTTTTGTGCCTGGGCGGTGGGAGCTTCTCTGTTGTGTGGACTTCACCCAGCCCCCATCAAAACCTGAGTCTACAAGCTTGTGGGGAGGGATCTGAACTGCAGAGAAGCTCTGTTTTGCCAGCCCCTGCCTAGCTGCATGGGGGGCGGGGGGTAGACAGAGCCTTTTCTATCTCCTCTCTCTGATGGCCCAGGGGCAGAGGTGGGCTCCTACTAGTCTGGAGAAGATGAGCACTGGCTGAGGCTATCAAGCTGCCCAGTGAGGGCCCCCTGGGATGCCAAGGGAATGCAACCTACATTGAAGCGCAATGGATGTTGTACAGATGTTCAAAAATGCACTCTAACTTAAAGCACTTTAGTCTAATACCACATCCACTGATGGTTAACTTAGAGCATGATCCACCATTTTTAAATTGCTTTATGTGCTGTGAACGTCTGTTCTGTTATGGCTTCAAAGCATTTTCTGCATGCTTAATGCACTTTAAGTGTACTGCCTGTACCTAGCTATAACCACATACTATTTTTTTTTACAGGTCAAGCAGGCCCAGTTAGCACATTCATTCACATTGTTACTGCAAGGAGGAATTTTGTTTTAATTTCTTGACCTCCCATAGAACTATGTGGAAGAAACCTTTGAGAGATGGGATGGAGTTATGCAGTCCCAAAGTTCCCACATAAAACCAATTTAGGAAATGTATAGGTAAATCAGAGCCTGTCTCATCACTTTTCTATTGCTTAGTTATAAATATCTAGAATACAGATATGAAATACAAATGCAACTCAGTTTTATTTCCACCTTGTATAAAGGTCAAATCTACATATATTATTGTGATGCTGGTCCTTTTGGAAAGTTTCTCTATGTTGGTGCATTGGGCACTGTTTTCTCATATTTATTTTATTAAGATATATTTTATTAAGATTATTTTATTAAGATTATAAAGCATCAAATAATATATCTTGTTTAAAATACATTTAAAATGGCACCTAAATATACAAATATGCTGTATTATCAAAAAAGGTTTTAAAATGAATTTATATTTGGGGTTGAATTATCTGATCACAAAGCAAGAAACTCAGAACAACTTGAGACTAATAAAGAATGAATAAAGGTTTATCTGTAGATTGGGACTAAAACATCAAAGAGGAACACATTGGACACGCCTACATAAGACATGTTAACGCACATTAACTTAATTTAATGTGCATCACATGTGCATATCTACACATATGTTCCCTTACTGTGTAGTAAAAATGATGCAATTAGGCTAATCGTGGCTAAATTTGATACCTGTAAATGCAGATATCAAATTTAAGTGGGATTAGTTAAAGTGCATTAATGCACATGTAGAAGCAACCTGGCACTAACTTTAGTTCCAGGTCTGCCCATCCACTAGGGGCACATGGCAGGGCTGTAGGGATTTGACACTAACTCAGGTGTTAAGTGCACTAACTTTAGTGCCAAGTCTCTGCATGTGTAGGTACCTGCCAAAAATCGCTTAATGCACGTGTAGACACGCCCTCTGTAATAATGTTTGTGGCCAATGGAAATTGTATCTATCAAGACCTGAATTTATTACCATAGAACCCAATGGAATCTATGATTCACAAGGAATTGGATGGTTTTTTGTTTGTGTTTTTTTTTTTGCAAATTAGGCAAGATTTTTATAGTTTTATTTATGTGAGTGGTAAAGGGAGTACACACCAGAACCTTTTCATTTGGCTAAAGTAGCTGGCAATCTCATGAGAAAAGAATGGTAAGAATTCCAGCATTATTGCTTAAGATCATGACTAGGGATGCCCAAATAGTAGCCTTCAGTTCCAGAAATAAACAAAACTTTTTATGTATTCCTGTTTTTCCAAAATGGTTGTCTCAGAAATCTAAGATTACTTCAGTTAGCTCTGAGAGAGATTTTTTTTTTCTCAAGTCATTTCTATATCTGCACTAAACTTAGGATGAATAGGCTTCTTTAGAGAGGCTAAAATATCATTTGCCATGGATATGTTACTATTCTGTATTATCCTAAGGGATCACAAGTTTCATCATAGAAGACATATGGTGGCTCAAGCAACTACACATATACAATAAAGCATCTAGATTGATGGTTTACTTTTACCCAAGATGTATAGTACTCAAAAGGTGTGTCTTTTGATGCATTACTGTACATTAGTGTAGTTTACTGCACAGTAAGTGTGCACATCTACATGTGCACATCCTTACTGTACAGTAAAATACCTGAATCCTGCTTAAATTTGCTACTTGCAAGCTTTTGTTGCTGATAACACTTGTCATGCTGTGTAAAATTGAGCAGCTTTAGTTTCCAGGCATTTGCATGAAAAATCAAAAATAAATCTAAATCTTGCAAATGCAAGTAGTAAAATTTAAGAGGGGATTGGTTAATGTGCAATAACACATGTGTAGATCCAACCTGGGAGCAAGTTTGCTCCTGGGTCTGCCCAGCCACTAGGAAGCTGTCCTCAGGCCATCCCCAGGGCTGTGGGTTAGGAGGCATTCGTTCCCTAGGGATGAGCTACCTCTATGGCAGCCCCTGTCTGCAGGCTTTAAAAGCAACTGATACCTGATAGCTGCTGGTTTTGTCTGTGCCAAGCTGGTCTATCTGTTAATCTGCCTTTGTCCCCCAGACCTCACAGATGTTATGCAGCATGCAGGCTGAGACAATGACCCAGGGGAGGTTGTCCTTGGTGAACTCAGGGTAGGTGGTGAGGGTGCACCAGCAGTCCTTGAGACAGCCAAAGAAGTACTCCATAAGGGCACGGGTCTGGCCCAGGCAGCAGTTGAAGTGGGCCTGATGGATGTCCAGGTGGCCAGTGTAGGGCTGTATCAGCTAGGGCAGGAGCGGGTAAGCAGGGTCCCCAATGAGCAAGGGTGGGACCACAATGCACCCAGCTGCAAGTCTGGCAGCCCAGCCCTGGCATGAAGTTCCTACTGTCCACCAGGCTTGGCAGACTGAAGTTGAGAAACATGCAGGCATTGTGGGCACTGCTCAGCCAACCAGCGCTCACATGTGTGAATGTGCCGTGATGGTTCACTATGCGGGACCACAGAATGGAATCCTCTGTGGCTGTAGTAGGGTCAGATTCCATGGGGCAGGCAGATGATGGGAATGTGGGTCTTGTCCAGGGCCCTGATGCACTGGAGGAATCCCAGGGCATGAAACCCTGCCACCACTTCCAGGGGTGTGTGGATGCAGAGCATGGTGTCCCCCAGTACAACCTGGAGGGCTCCACACTCCTCCAGGATGGCCTCACTGGTGGTAGCCCTGTCCATGTTGAACAGATGGCCAATGTACCAGAAGCTGGCAGGTCTGGTCAGCTTCAGCACGGTGAGGGCCAGCCAGATGTCTGCATGGTGAGCTAGGCACATGCCGGTGTCCTGCTGCTCCAGGTGGGTCTGGAACTGCTGGAGGAGATACTAGAAGGTGGTCTGGGTCAGCCGGAATGTCTCCAGCTGCTGCTCACCTTCCCAGGTCTGCTGGATGACATGAGGCCACCAGTCCTGGCTGGTGCAACAGGTTGAGAGGTGGTGGGACAGGAGGCCTAGGAAGGTGATGGTGGCCCCAGGAGTGGCATCCTGGAGCCTGCTGTGCAGTGGCACCAGCAGCCCTGGGAGGGTGTGTTGTGGCCAGGCAGATGGGCGCTGCATGGAGAGGAGCTGCGTAGGGCAAGACAGCCATAGGCTAGGTGAAGGTTTGCACAACAGGCCAGCAGGGCCACCAGGGCAGCCAGCAGGAGCATGAGGCACTGATCATCACTGCCAGGGGCTGGGGCAGCCATAGCACGGGAAGGCAGAGTGGCCATGGAGAGAGATGCCGTGTGCTGCCCCTGTGCTTGGCACACTGCTCCTGGGCAAAGAAGGGCTGGTTAGAGACAAGAGAGTGGGGCTAGCTTTTAAAGATGGCAGCCAGGTGCTGGCAGCTGCAGCCAGAGCCTAGAGTTCCCTCCAGTGATGGCTGAGGCCCATTGCAGGGCTACAGGAAACTTGGTACAAAGACCAGCAAATCTGCTCCCTATTCCAGCATGTGTAGATGCCTGCCCAAAAGGGCTTACACGAGACTAGCTTGCACCAGAGTAAATTTAGGCCAGGTCAAATGCATATGTAGACATTCCCAAAAGTAGTTACAGTTTAATGGGTATTTGATGTCTTATGTGTAGTGGAATTATAGGCTCTGTTCCCATTTAGCAGATATGTGGAGTACAAGAAACACTGCAAATGGCAGAGTTTGTCAGCTTATGGAGAAACCAAAGGGTGGCTGGGACTGGAATCCTCTCTATGTTTACCCCTGTAGTAGTGACTCCCACCCAGGGCACTTTGGCAATACAATATGGGAAAGCATGTGTGATGCTACTCATGATGCATGCATTTTCTATGCCAAGGTTTTCCTCTTCAGGGCATGTTTTTATACATCTTTGGGTTTTATAGATTTATTTTTGATTTTGCATGCAAATGCCTGGAAACTAAAGCTGCTCTCTTTTCAACACCATGACAAGTGTTATTATCAACAAAAGCTTGTTAAGGGTGCATTTGCTGATGTGTAGATGTCACAGATACAGCATTAGGTATAGTTAAGCAAGTCGACACTGAAGTCCTTCTCATGCACAAAAGCATGTCTCATAATACCATTTGTTCCCATTTCATACTCATGGAGGCTGCCCATGGTGGCTTCTTCTGTTTTGAATTTGTACAGAGGGTAAACCATAGGTCTTATTATGCCATCCTTTATTGTGTTGAATGATTCCTTTCTTTACAAATGGATGCATAAAATATGTGGAGCACAATACTTGGATTCAGGTATCATTTACTAGAGGGCTGGGCAGAATCCATATTAATTCCTCTTAATTTGCTATCAACAAAATAGCTGAGGTATAAGAGTGTAAGTCAGTGGTATTTGTTTGAATCGGGTATGAATTTGGTCCAGTGTCTGAAATCTAAACAAAGTTTCTAGAAGTTAACCGAACCATTTTTAGATCTGAAATTCCAGGCCCAGTAAAGTTAATGGTGGCCACAATTTCTGAATATGCTGCCTCATATCTTCACTCTCCTTGATTAATATTGTACAACCAATGCCCCTTTGTTGTTCCAAAAAAACCCTCCAGAACAAAAAAAACCAAACCCACAACATACTTGTACAAGCCAAATATGAATGCCTAGGGTCTCTTATAAAGAGCATTTATAATATAACTCTGAAATGACTTTGTACATAGCCATTTTCCACTCTGTTTCTCAGAGAAAAACAAATATATAACAAAAGTCTGAAACTCCTTTGCAATTTTTTATTCACCAGTTTTCAAGCATCATCCTGGGAGCAATGAGACAAGAAAAGAACCTTTCCTTCTTTCAAGGGCTGCAATGAACAGTGTAAAGATGTGTAGAATGGTTTTGGAAGAAGCTTTATATATTATGACAACTCAGCGTATCTCCAGGGTGTTCTACTGCTGAGGAATGTGGTTATAAGCCAGATCATCCATTCTCTGAATGTGCTAAAATTTTGCAATTTCTTGTAGATGAAAAGCACAAAAACAGACACCCACAATTCACTTTTTATGAAAGTAATGGAGTAAGATCATCAGCTTAAGGTATTCCTAGGAATGCACAGTGTCATTTTACAAAGATAATCAGCATGAGTCTGCAAAGGCTGAGCACTATATTATACAGAAGTAGATGCAAGTTTCCTTCCAAGTTGACTGCATTGAGTCCCAAACCCAAGCATACTCATTTGCTTCAGCAGAGTAGGTTCATTTGTTAAGGGCCAACTTGAATAAATATCCACAGACAAGGGAAAATTTACATGTATTGCAAAGGGCCAGTGTAAGCAGTAGGCACCACTTCTGTTTCACTAAAGCTTGTAAATTCAACATAAGTGGTTCTTTGCTCTCGCACAATCTTCTAAGGGTGAATCTCACACTTTGTTGTTAATTCATGGACTTCAGTCTGTTGCAGCCTTCCTTCCACTTACTAATGACAATTTTCAATGTGCCAGAAATGGTTTATTGTTGGTACATGCACTGCAGAGCAGTAGGTGTTTACTGAGCCTGATCAGAGACTTAAACATAGAGCAATCATCTGAAGAATGTGAGTTAGTAAATAAAGGGTGCCTGTTTCACTCAAATAATGGGCTGATAAGCATAGTTAAAATTAGGCAACTTAATGCATCTACTTCATATTTATGCATTTCACTTGCAACTGTTGTTACCAAAGACATAGCAAAGACATTTTTTGAAAGAGAATGCTTACATTAATTTTGCTTTTAGTGTATGTGCAATTGTCTAGGGATTTTTTATACCTATAATATATTGCTGAGTGTATCTCTGTTTCTTTAGAGGCTATTATCCTACCAATAGACTTTTAGACATAAAGGACAGACTTTGTAAAGGAGTTAGCGAAGTTAATTAAGAATGAGAACAAACAACAACAACGACCAAAAAAGCACAATAGCTGAACTAAGCATCAGACAAAAGCAGGACGTAACAAAAGGGAAAACTAAGAATAAAAATCATAACGCAAGCTTTGAAGGTTCCTCTAACAAAAACACACTTCAGTAATAAAAATGCTTTTATATTAATCCTTCCTCCTCTGGGAAAAATCTTTGACATAAAAATATTTTCTTTATTCATTTAAGTGCATCATTTTTTTCCAAAAGGACACAAGAATTCTTGTAACAGAGCAAACTGTAAGTCCAATTTTCAATTAATTTATATATGTAGGGTGTGAACAAGTAAAAGTGCTGTGTTTTTTATATGAGTCATTTTTATCTTACTTTTCAGAGATTTTTTGTTTTTTTTTAATGAAACGCCAAAACTTTGCCTTCAGTCCAAATTTAGGGGTTTCGTTAAAAAAAAATCTTTTAAAAAATCAGTTTTTCATGAAAATTCTGGATAATTCTGATTGAACTGAACTATTTTGTTTTGATCAACAATCTACTTTTAATTAATATATCTTTTGATAAAATATTAAAATCAGCCTCAGACCCCTGTCCTTTGGAAAAGCAGGCCAATATTAATTAGGCAACTACTCTTGATACAACATCTAGGGTAGCTTTGACAACTGTTGGGACTGCTATTTCCACTTACTGACATGCAGGCTGTTCTCTTACCTTTCCTCTGTGTTCCGGAATTTCTGAAAAGAACCAGTAAAACATGTCAGAGATGGAAGGTTGCCAAACTGCATGTGTTGGTGGGAGGCATAGAGAGGAGGGCACAAAATGCTGGCTTACCTCAGATTCTCAATGCATAGTACATGTACCAGCCTTGGTGGGACAAGAACAGAGCACGTAGAAGGAAAGAAGGATAGTTCTCTGAACAGAAAAGATAAAGAAAAGGGTTAAGGGCTGAGGAACCATGGAACAGGAGTTAATGTCAAAGAAAAAAAATCTGAGTTAATAGGCAGGAGGGAAGGGGTTGGTCAATGCTGACTTATGAAACAACAGGGGAAGTGAAACTTCAGGCATTCATATATGGCTCATCTATGCACGCTGATTTAAGGTGCATTAGCCATTTTAAGGCACATTAAGAGTGTGGGTTTACATGTGTGCACCCTTACTGTGGGGTAAAGCATCCACACTTGAGGACAGGAGGGTGATCCAGGCTGACCTTGACAGGCTCAGGAAATGGGCGAATGAGAACCTGATAGTGTTTAACACCAGAAAATACAAGATTCTCCAGCTTGAGAAGAAAAACCTGCAACATCCTTATAGGCTCAGCAGTGCTACGCTGGCTAGCACTATGGACAAAAGGGACTTGGGGGTCATGACTGACCACAAGATGAACAGTATTTTATTTTGGTAGCAAGTTGTATTTGTTTTGTTTCTTTTTCCTCCTTCTTTTCAAATAAGTGCCCTGTTATGGATATCCACTGTTTTATATTGTATAATTATTATGTTTATATTGATTTTTACTGTTCTATATTACTGTTTTACTGATACTATATGATTTAGGCCTACATATGTAAGTTAGCATAAGTCATGTCAAGTTTCCATTTTGTTTGTCAAGTCTCCATCTTGTGTCCCCTGCCCGAGCATACCCTATTGTAACTCTGTTGTAACTGTGTGACTCATACCTACCCCTCCTATGTAACTTGGTCGCTGAATGAATAGGGATGAATGAGGGTGCTTGAGAGACAATGTCAGTAGGTCTAGAAATAGCTCCCTCTGAATGACCAAACCATCAACTCCGCAACCCAACCATCACCCTGCATTGACCCTCCCTGGCTCAAGATTTGAAAGACAAAGACTGCTGCAGATCCCACCCAAGTCACCATTACAGACACCTGAAACTGCATGTCCTGACCTGGAATGCATATGCTTAGTGCACCAGGGGCTGGCCCTTGCTTGGGCAGTCCCCCTGTGACTGGGGTCACAGAAGGTCTGCCCCTATAAAAGCAAGCAGTGAAGACAGACCCAGTGGGGACATCATCTTCACCTGGACCAGATCTGCTCCACATCATGCTGCCTGTCAACCCAGAGACCCTGCCAATAACCCTCCTATGGACAACACCTGCTGGACAAAGATCCCGACTGGCCATTGAGGACCTCCTTCAAACCCTGATAGGTAGCTATCACCCCCACCCTCTCTTCAACCAAGGACTTGGACTCTGTTTCTCTTCCCTACCTGGACTCCAACCCTTCCCCTGAGTCTCTTTATCCTGCTGCCATTGTGAGTGCTTGTGTGTGTGTGGGGGGGGGGGGGGGGACCAATAACTTCACGGGGCTGTGTAGTGTGTTGTCTGTTTAATAAACCTGTTATTTTGAAAACCCAAGTTAATCCACAGTTTGTGATGTTCTCAGACTGAGAGTCTGCCTAAGTTTAAAGAAAGCCTAAAAAAAAAAAGATTTTTATTAAGAGGTCCCTCTATGGTATGTTATTTGTTTGTGTACAATGCAAAACAGATGTTCAGAATGAGGTGAGCAATATTCCATTGCCACCCTCCATTCATTCCTCAAGAACTGTAGAAGAGGATAATAGAAAAACATGCAAAGGTGACAGAATGTAACTTCTGATCTGTCTTATGTCACATCAACACAAGATATTATCTCTATTAGAAATAATGGCCCACAGATGCCATAACTTTCTTTAACACACGGCATCCAGTTTTGCAAGGCCTGATGACAGGTGCAGAATTAACTTGAGCTGCCACTGTATGCATGACTGGAAGCCACTTACAAGATTCAGCAGCATGTCAAAAAGCTCACCCTAGCCTTGTTAAGAAGAGAAATAACCATCAACATCAGCATTTGAAAGAACCCTGATAAATTTTGGGAGAAACTGAAAAGCTATTTCAATAATTCTTTTTCAATCTTCCATAGCCTTGCTGAGAAATCATTCACTCAAGGCTGCATCTTCAGTCAAAAACTGTAAAGCTTTCCACATTACACTGATCCCTTAAAAGACAGCCCTATAGGTATTAATGAAAACTATAAAGTTTCAACGTTCATTAGTGTTCCATAGAAATTTACAAAAAAATTTAAAAAAAAATTAGTGTTTAATGAGGATTGAAATACTTTCTATTGGGATTTTTGTTAATATCTTATGAAATGCTATAGAATAGATATAATTCTTTATTAAATTTTGTTGAATGGTTTAAAAGGTGTATAAGGCTATAATTTTTATTCAAGTCTATAGGACTTCCCCATAATGGATTACATCTGAATGATAAATGTTTTGGAGAATATCAGGTGTTTTTTTTCACAGGTGCATTTTTCCATTTCTATACATCAGTCATTACTCATGTCATTTGTTTTTTGAGGGGGAAAGGGCTGTTTTACACCTTTGCTACAGAAGACTGGAAAGTAATCCAAAAGAATGCCTGAAAACACTTTCTGAATCAGTACTAATGAATCCTAATTAGAAATCTGTGCAATGACGTTATCCTGATTGGTGGAAAATTGGCAAAGGAAATAACCAATTTTCCATCAATGTAATTGGTTTCTCAGAAGCGTTCCAACCCAGAGAAATGGCATCATACCTTTGCAGCTGTGTAACAAGGTTTTCCTGGAAAATTCAAAAGAAATATATGGTGTGGAGTAGGTTTTAATTTGACAAAAGTCTTAAATGTAATGTTAATTCTTTATGGAAATGCATATTGGAATTCAATAAAATAAATCCTCTCTCTATTTGTGTTGGACCACTGATAACTTTTAATAGAACTTCTATGGAATGATATACGGTAATTTAAAAAAAAAATCTGCAGAGAAAATATATTTTTCTATGGAATTCCACCAGTTCTTAGTGCAGTTTGTATATCCATTTTTTTCCCACCCATATGAAATTCTAAAAAAACCCCCTCTTTTCTTGTCCTTATTGTTATTCATTTTTAGTATTGCAGTAGCAGGTAGTATCTTTAATTATGAACAAAGACCCCTTTGTGCTACATGCTGCACAGGGGACAAGAAAGCAGTCATGAACAAAAAAGACTTATCTCCCTGCACATTCATGAGCAGATCACTAGCTGGAATAAACCTACTGATGGCAGTGTAGCTGGGGTAATTTACAATATACCTGAAAATCTAGCCATTATACAGCAATGAATATCTTCAATCCATGGGATGCCATTTCTCTCCCTGCCCCCCCCCCCTTTCATCCCCAGCTCCAAAGATGTAATAGTGATAGAAATGAGCCCATTGAGCATACTTTTCTGTTGTGTCAACCTAAATCTGAAGCAACTCTACTAAATTGTGTGGCATTTCCTCCATGTTTATTATGTATGTTAGCCCAAAGTTTTCTACTTTGAACAGAGAATTCAGGGCCCTCTGCACAGCTTCCATAATGAACCCTAGCACCACAGAAATTGGTGGAGCTGCAATGCCTTATACCAGCTGAAGATCTGGACCTATAATCTAATAGCAAAACCAAAAGACTTTGCCTGTTGGGGTTGAAAAAGTGACTTATAAAGGCGGTTCAGTCAGTATCTGTAAGTAATAACATGTTTGCATTCAAATGCCATATTCTCCCTAAACATCTCGTATTATTATAATGACATCTGAATATATGAAAGGGAAAATGTTCAGAGGCGAAATGTTGCTAATAGACAGCTGTTCTTCTTACCAGATATTACTGAAAATAGGTATTGACTACATTGGTTTACCTCTGCTGAAACTGCAGACAATAGTAAAATTCTTGTTGATATTTGTGAACATTGTTAAGCCAATTTTTGGAGCATTTTTACAAGTGCCAGCCCTAGCTATCAGTTAAAGTTGCTCAGTATTTAACTGAGAAATACCACCCCCCCCCATTTTTTTTCCCTCAGAAGACAATGGGATTTCTAGAAACATGTTTTAGACCAGAATGTGCCTGTGTACAAATGGCTCTGTACAGGTATGCCTGTATTAACACATATGAACACACTTCCTATAACTTTCTTTCCTTAAATTGCTCTTAGCACAAAGCAGACGTGCTATACCTGGACATAAAACATTTCTGCAACGCTGTCTCACAGAGACGATTGCTCCCATATCACCTTGAGCTGTCCACTGAAGTGTAAAGAAAAAAATCGCTCTGCGCCTTCTAAAATTATTGTCTCCATCTATTAAAACAAGCTCAAATCGTCTTGAAAGGATAAATAGCGCAAAATGATTTGATTCACATCTATGTGCTAGAAATTTCACACATCAAGGAAAAAACTGTGAATACATCATTATTTTGACAGCTTTGTGAAAAGGAGGTGAAAAGATCACATTGCGTGGATGTAATTTCTTCCATTTTACTGCTTTGTATTTTGCAAAGGAATGAAATCCATGCATCTGAATGGAGCAGGTGGGCGTGCTGAAGGTCAAAGAATAGTGATTCCATGTAGGATTTTAGCTTCAAAGATGAGGCTTGTACAGAGGAGATAGGAATAAAGAAGAGCTTTTGTGTGAGGCCAGAGCTGGGTGCATGACAGACTAAAGTTTCTGTTCCATAAACACTTATTCAGCATGCTCCACTTTCTGTAGCCTTTGGTGTCAGTGGCTGCATCTACATGCAGAGATGTATACTGTGTAGTAGCTCATTACTACCACACAGTAGTGTTGCCAGTCACAAACTGTGACATAAAGCTAGTGCGCAGTAGTAACGAGCTACTGCACAGTAAGCATCACTAGATGGCCGTAGTGGGATGGTACTGCACAGTAATGCCAGGTACTGCACAGTCATTTAGCACTTGGTTATGCAAGTACTAAATAACTGTTCAGTAACAACTGCACAGTGGGTAGCTCATGTAGATGTGCCCAGTGAGGTCAGTCACGTCTGGGAAATTAAGCCCTTGACTGGAAATTCAGGCTCCACTGAAGTCGATATCAGAACGCCCTTATTCCTCAATACTTGAAGATGGTGAGGATACTACTTTCTCAGGGGGAAATTATCTGGGACCACTACATCCTGGAAAACAAAAGGGAAGTTTGGAGAGGCATTTCTCACCCCATACAGAAAGAGAAGTATAAATGGATCCCATATGAAAACAATGGCTGGGGTCAGGTTCCCCATGCTCAGTCATGCTCTTCCCTCTCCCCTGTTCTCAGACTGAATCCAGGGACCAAGGCAGGCTAAGGAGACAGCTGATTATGACTGCAAACAGGTGCCCCAGTGTGGCCCTCTGCCTGATTACCTGAGACAGAACAGCCTACAGATGCACACTTACTTGCAGGCCTCAATCATTTAGTAGTTTTCCAGTGTTCTAAAACACTCTTATTTTATTTCGAATGTCTTCTTGCTTGGGTCATTTATCAAGGAGAATCCACAAATACTGACTAGCTTTTGCAGTAAGATTGTTTCCCCCCCCCGGTAAAATGTTCCATCATGGTTGTTATGGCTGCATCAGGGTTGATGGTGTAGTTTTGCTAACTACAGAGTTGACAGTGTAGGTCAGACAATGGTTTTGTATAGGATGGTTTGGATAGGGATGATCCTACTTCTGGTGGGGGAACTGAACTAGGTGGCCACTAAAGATCCCTTTCATCACTACTTTCCTATGATTCTAGGAACTTGCACAGTTGCATCTACATCTCTTGTTTGTATGTCAGCAGGATAAAGGGGAACAATCCTTCACATAATTAAGCAGTAACCATCTCTACTCAATATTTCTCTTGTTTCTCTTCCCTTGTCAGTATTCCCAGCCACATGCATTCAAAAAAACATAAACCAGGACCCTGAAATGCATAAGGTTGTATTTAAAAATAGCATATAAACCGCTAATAAACGCAGTACTCTTTTTACTTGTCTTCTGCTTTCTGAGCCCTTAGAGGAGGCGGGAGGGGGAAGGTCATGTATTTTGCCTTTTCTTTGGAACCACAAGTGCTAGAAAGATTATTTTATCACATAATCCCATGATTCCAAAAGCTGAGTCTTTAGAGGAAAAAAAAAAACAAGTTACCATGGAACATGGAACAAAATCATGTGTTAGCAACATTTTCTTCCTCCCTTCTTTAGTCAGCTCTTTAATAAGGTTTCCAGTTCTTGATTTCAACTATGTGAGCATGTTCTTTCTTTTGAAGTGAAATCTTAGCATCACTGAGGTTAATATTTCAATTTTGCCTTTGACTTAAAGAAACTGGGATTTACTCATGGGGCAGATTCTAGTTTACCTATTGAGCATCTGAGGGTACTTAAATGCCTAAGTATCATTACACCCTCTTCAAGTCCTGAAAATTTGCCAAATCATCTACTACTATAAACCCACAGTCATTTCCCCCTTAAAATACACTCACAGAGAACAGTGATCAGAAAGAAGAGAAGCTACCATCCTTTGCATTAACTGGTTTTTTTTTTCAGGTACTCAAACAAGGTGGCATACAATCACACTTAGGTGCCTTAGTCCCTAGTGTTATAATAGTTGCATCCAATGTTAGATGAATCCAAGAGGTGCAACAGGTGGCAAAGGAATAATAAATAAAACTAAAAGCAAGCTGAATTTGTGTCAAACTTCATAAAAGTGTCAGGTTAAGCTTAATTTTTAAGGAGTTGCTATTTTGTATGAAGCAAGTGTCACATTTTAAGGGCTTTTTTTTAATGAGTTGCAATCTACTGTTCCCCCTAATTTAAATTCAGCTCTATCAGTTTGGAATACTAGGTTTAGCTTAGGAGTGAAATTAATTTAGTGGTATGACTGAATGCTCATAGATATTCAGGCAAGCACACATAAAATGATCGTTCTTTATATTAAGGGTATATCTACCATTCAGAAAAGGTAATAAGTGACTGAGAGATGTTATAAGGTGCTACAGTCAGGACCAGTGTGTATTACACAAGAGTATAAGCTCATTAGTTGAAAACATTCTGGTTGGCTACAAGCCATAGCTTTATGCAATGTATTGACCTGTTGGACTTCATAGAATTTGATTAGTGGTGCATTAAAACCTATTTTAACTCTTTATAAACTACTTATGGATAAAAACTTACTGAAAACATGACTGGAAAGAATAAGAATAACACATAGTATCTTAGCAATTGGGTATACTCTCCATCTTTATCTAAATATGTGAAGTAACATGCTCAGTACTGCCTCCATAATTTAAGTTGCTAATGGCATGTCTGTGGCATCTCTAACCATGCTAGAGAGTGTTGCCGTGAAAACTTACCCCACCTATTCATCCCACATTTCTCCCTCTCTTCACTGCTCAGGAGGACAGCATAATCAGCAATACCGGAAAGAAGACTGGATAATGCCTGATTTATGTTGTGGTGGTTGGTCTATTATATTATGAAGTTAAGATGATGCAGGCCCAAATTCTTTCTGCGCAAAGGAGGCCTAGAGCAGAGATCTTCCTCTTCCTGGATGAGTGCCCTAAACAGTCAGCTACTGGATCTAAAATGCGGGGGAGGCCTCCTCTTCCATTTCTTGCTGGAATGTAAATGCTCAGCCATGTACATACATAGTCATCCACATATGAAGTTATGCATCCAGGAATAGAACAGCAGCCTGAGTGTAAGTACCCCAAGCCATTTAGCTGATTAAAAACTTGCTACTTAGACAACTACAAAAGGAATGTATTTAAACCCCAAATGCCAAAAAAATATAATATGGTTGCTGTTTGTTGTGTTCAGCTGGGTGAGTCGAATACTGCTCTCAGGCTTGGACTGCCAGTTACAATATTTCAGCATTCAGCTCATGCACAGCAAGAGCAAGTGGGTGAGGCATATTTTCATGGTGCTCTCTAACACAGTTAGAGACAATGTAGGTAGGATGCAAGTGCCATCTACAAAATTGACCCAGTAATTCAGGTTACTACCTTCCAATGACTTTCAGAGAGTTTTAGGTTTCTAAATCAAGTACCTAAGCTATTTTGAACCAACATCAGTTGCTTGAAAGATCCTACCCAAAGTGACCACTGGCTTATCAAAAATAATATTTCTACTACTAATAATAATTTTGGCCGCTGTTGAAGGAAGTTGGGCAAAAATATTTATCATGAGAAATATAAATTTAAATCCACTGTAGGAATGTAGTGTTTTCGGGCATTTATACATGGGCTCCAGGAGTGGCAGTGTGGGAGGGCACTTTAATTAGAGTGGCTCCAAGAGCTTCTCTAATTAAGGTGCCTAGAGCGTAATGTCTATCAGTGTTCCTGCACTGAAAAATGATAGCAGGGGAGCTTTAACTAAAGCTGACTGAATGAGCTTTAGTTAAAGGACTCCCACTGCCATTTTTCAGTGTGAGGATGCTGATACATGCGATGCTGGAGTCTGCTGGAGCATGGTAATTAACATGCTTCATCAGGCTCAATCGAGTCTGCTCCGATATGCTGTTATTACAGTGCATTGGAGCAGCCTTGCTGCACGTGTGTAGGTGCCCTTCCTTTTCAATAAGTTTCCTAGGAATTTCAGTGGCTTCACTTCAGGGCTGCAAACCTTTCAAGATCTCTTTTCCACACTCAGCTGGGGGTGAAATCACTTTTAATGTAAGTTTTGGGAGAACAAAGACAGAGTGTTAGCTTTGCACCTAATAAGTATGCTAATTTGCTGTTTTCATAAAGGTGCATACAAAAGTGTCTTTTGTTTCTTTGTGTGTTTGTTTTTAAAGAAAGGATAAGATTTTAGTTGATGATGGACCTTTTAAATTGAATTTTTAGTTTTGCAACCTTTAGCTGCAACACCAATGCAGCATGTATAGCTATTAATAGTTATCTTTGCTCCATTTGTTCATTTTTGGAAGTGAAATCGCTGAAATCATTGGGAAAATTCCTATTACTTTCAGTTGCTTTGGATAGGATCCTCTCAATGCAGAGCATGTGAAGAGATGCTAAATAAAGCAATGTGTCAAGAACATATTTTACAAATATAGATATTGTTGTATATTTAGATTGAGAAGATTTGTTATTTAAAAGTATGCCTAATGTGCACAGTTGCCATTGGGAATAAATGTATATATAGGTGGTTGTTATATGCGCACACACCCCCACACACGCACACCCCCACACATTCTGTAAAACTTATGCTTCTCTTTCTAATAACAAAATAATTTCTCAGTACAACACTATACTATTAATAAAACACCAATTTAACTTCTTTTAAATTATAAGCAACTATTCTCTTTATTAACCTGAAATAACATTATGGTAAAAAGACTATATTTTAAGGTTCATTATTTTGCTCACAGTTTAGTTTGATTATATGAGACATTCCCAATAATAACTCAGATAACATTGATTTTTTTCCCCCTCCATTGTAGATTTAGAAGCTTAGTTTAACTGAGAATGAAGAGAGGAAAAATCTGTATCAGATTTTGATTTTTCTTTCAAAATTTACTTAAAAAAAAAAGAGAGAGACACAAATTGGAACAAGTAAAAGCCAACCCTGTTGTTGCTTTTCCCTTTCTTAATTTGTTGTTACAATTGGAAATCAGGATGAAAATCAATGATGAGTGAACCTAAAGAGATTGGAATGCTGGGCTCATTAAAGCATTCCACAATACCATAATGAACTTGCTGGTTCATTACTGGCTAACTGCCAACCATCCCTGCAGACTTGGAGGGAAAGGTTCTACTGTGTTATGTTACCCAGTTCATTTGCCCACCTTTGGAGTCTGCCTGACTACCAGAATATAGAGAAAGGATGATATTCCTTCAGGTAAGGAGGAACCAGGCATAGGGGGAATCTGAAGTAGCCTATGAACAGGAGTACAGTAGGTTGGAGCCAGCATCCTGGGAGCTGGTTGTTGAAGGAAGGCCAAATATCAGGTAGGGTGGAACTGGGATAAAAGCCTGGAAGGGGCCAGTAAGAGCTACGGCATAAGGCTGGCTTGCAAGGAGTTAGAGATGATATTTCCACTGGGCTCCTACACACATGCAGGGAGCCTGCTCTGAAATGCTGGAAATCCAGCATGTCGGAGACGTCTCAATTAATTGAGTTTGCTCGAGCATGGAAATTGAAGTGCTCTGGCAGCCTCGTGCATCATGTGTATGAGCGTCACCATGCATCTCAGCACTGACAAAATGGTCGTGGTGTACACTGAAATAAAACACATCCAGTGAGCTGTAGTTCAAAGAACCCCACCACCATTTTTCCAGTGTGAGCACACCTGGAGATGCTGATACACATGATGCGTGGGCACTTTTAATTAAAGGGTGTTTTTATGCCCTCTTCTGGCCTGCACCAATGGCTGGTTAAAGGATTGTGAGACTGATGTTTCATTGTAAAACTTGAAGTCCTTGTACCGAGGCTGACCATACCTTTCTGCTTCTGGCAGTGCTAATAAAATGTCCTCTGTTTCTCAGTGTGTATACTTTTGGGTAACATTAAATCCTTCCACAATAGCATAAGGAACTGCTGGCTTATTAAAACAAGAATGAAAGCTGATAGAGCACTATGCATGAAGCTTTTACAGTTCTTCATGGTACTCAGGGGACCCAACTGCCCATCAGAGAAGACTGCACTCTGCTATCGCATCCTGCTGAATCACTAGTATGCCAGTTGCAACTGCAAGCTAAAAACATGGTCTTATATTCCCTAGTGGTAAGACCAGCCAGCTCATGCTCCCCAGCCTTCCTTTTGTTTCCTATCTCTCACTTGCCATGACTTTTCCCAAGGACTGTTATTTGCTTGGTTTCAAAAGGCACATTGAAGAACACTGCTTAATGGATGATCTGTGGCAAGGTAGTTAGGATCCCTGTGCTGGGAAGTGGAAAACATGTTGGTTTGGCCCCCATATCTGGGTGATGTAGCTTAGAAGCAAGAACCTAAAGCATCTCAAGTGAGTGCCTGGCTACTAAACTGGAGTGGGGCAAGAGACATGCACACATATAACTCCTTTCTCTTCCTGAGTCTAAGGTCAGTAGTCATGAGTTTTAGATAACTCCATTTCTGGGCTTCTAAGGCCATTTCATGTCCAAAAGCACATCTCTGACCACTACTGCACAAATTCATTTTTCATGGCTACATACTTGATCCTAGCTGTCCATGTATGTGCATAGGGCTGTATGCACAGGAACAGAATGCCAGCCTGTGCAGAAATAGCTTCTAGGGGACTTGAGGAAGGGGTAAGCATAATATTTGAAGTACTTCAACATGCAGGCACACTTTTAATGCTTCAAAATTGAAGCATTTTAGCCACAGTGTGATGTACAGAGCTCCCTGACATGCCACCCCCTCCCCACCCAGCAGGATGGCTTCATAATTGCCACAGCTGCTGTATGACAGGGGGATGCAGCAACCTGTGGCTGTGCTCCTGCCCTTCCATGAAGACTGCGGAATGGAGTGGACCCTGAGTACAAATTTTCAGTCCCTGGTTTCCCAGGGCTTATGGCCCCTCTCCTCTCCCACGGAAGTTCAAGAGGGAGTAGCCATTTTGCCACCTCTGTCTTGGATAGCCTCTTTTCAGTAGCCCAGAGATGAGACAATGCATGACTTTCCACTGGAACCAGGAGGCCAGATCCACACTGCTATTAAGGGGCTGGGGTCTAGAGAGTAAGAATCCCAGTTCTGGCAGGGGGGTCTCTGGGAAAGTGGAGGTGGAGCAAGAAGGAGTGTGCTTATTGAAACAGTGTCCCACTCTTTCCTTCTCCCCACCCCATGGAGAAGGATGCACACTATACTGTGGGATCCTAGAGAACTGATCCCTGTCTTGTTACACTCTGTATAGCACCTATGTTCAGAGATAACCCTAGAGGGATGTGGGGCCTAGGGCAAATCAGCTTGTGCGAGGCCCCTTTAACACTGTGAGGGGTGGGGCCATGGCTCTTGCCCAGCTCCATGGGGCCCTCAAAAGCATGGGGCCTGTGGTGGTTGCCCTGACTCCCCTCCACCAAAGGACGCCCCTGCCTATGTGTAACAGGAAACACTTCTTTTGAAGCAATCCTACATCATACTTACTTTCTTCAGTTTGACTTTTGAAGTGCTTCCACTGTTTTTGGAGAGCTTCAAAAAGCATGTGCACCTCTCTGGTTTGCCCTCTGAAGTGCTCTGAAGGCATGTGAAGCCATTAAATGTTACATCTGTTCACATCCTGAGATGAACAAATTCATGAACACTGCATGCCCCTGGAGGCTGGCGGGGCATGGTGAGCTCCCAGAGGTGGCAGCAGTGCTGTTGGCGGCAGGAGTGTGGTGGTGGCAAAGGGGAGGTCCCACAGACAGCCACAGCACTGTTGGCAGTGGGGGTGGGGGCGGTGGCAAGTGCCAACCAGTGGTCAGTGACCACCCACAGATGCTGCTAGCAGCAGCAGCCAGCAGTGATCGTGCACCGCCCACAGATGCTGCCAGCAGTGTTGGTGGTGAGGGGGGCTGGGGTGGCAAGTGGTGACCACCCGCAGGTGCTGCCGGCAGTGTCGGCTGCACCTTTTCACAGGGGGTACACCGCCACGCTCAGGGGGTGCACGTGCACCCGCTTGCATCCGCATGCACCTCCTACACATTGCCAATGGCCAAATCTAAAGGCTTAGATGGCTAGAAAATCCATCCCCTTTCCCCCCTTGCACAGAAGTTTATGTACCTACTTGTAGTCCTTTTAGCTCGTGCTTTTAGATCTGGAGGTTTGGCTTCAATTCCTGCTGTCAACCCTTTCTGGAACAAACAAAACTAGTGCTTGTAAGTATGAGGATTTGATTTCATAAGTTCCATATGAGATTTCCTAGGAAAGGGAAGTGGTGTGATTATGGTCTTTTTCCCACTAATGGCTAAATATTGGACCATTCTACAAGTCTGTTTCCTTTGGCCTTTGAGTTAATAGCCTTGATTAACTTGAGCAGCACAGGTTTGAACTAATCACTCCCGACATGCAAGGTTCCATCCAAGTTCATGCTGCCACACTTACATTTTGAATTTCTTAAAATGGTTGGGAAAACTTCACATGATTAAGCTATTTTGATGAGAAATAAAACTATTTCTGAGACAGAGAAAGTGAATGTTTCTCAGGAGAAAAAGGTTTAGTTCAAGTGAGCTTCAGACTGATTCTTGTTAGAGGTGGGAGAGATCAGTCTGTGTGGTAAAGAGTTAAAAAAAGGGTGGCCAAGATTATGAAATTGGACACTGATTTTTAATACTCAGTTGTAAGGCCCATTTCCAGAGAAGCTTAACACCTGCAACTCTAGTTGTCTTCACTTGGCATCACAAGCATCTTTCTTCTTTTTCTTCTGCCCTTGCTTGTCCTATCATAAAGGGCTTCACTGTTGCAGATCTTAGCTCTCCACCAGCTTTGGTCATACATATTTTTTCTTCCAACTCCTTCCTTTTCATGTCCCTCTCCACTATGTCTTTCCATCTCATATTCAGTCTTTCTCTTCCCCTTATCCCTGGTAGTGCCATTCTGGTAGCTTCTTTTCCCACATATTCTTTTGTGAACATGCTCATACCATGACAGTCTTCTCTCTTGTATTTTCTTAGATGTCTCCACTACCTTCACTGATCCTCTGATGTAAGTATTCCTCACTTTATTCATATTTGTCATGCCACACATCAATCAGAGCATTCTCATCTCTGTCATGCTTAGTCTCTTTTCCTGTGTTTGGTTCAGGGGCTGTGTCTTCATACCATACCATAGCGCTGGATGCACACATCTTATAGACTTTCCCCTTCAGCTTCACTGGTACTCTTCTGCTGCCAATTCTCTATTTCTGTCACCAATTCTCAATTTATTCAGCCTGCTGTTATGATTTGGTTCAGCTCTTCATCTATCTCTGTGTTCCATTGAATGGTTAACCCCAGATACTTGAACTTCTCAATGTTTTAACATGTTTCTCATTAATTATCATATTTCCAACATCAGATACCTCAAAGAAATCACAGTGCAGCTATTCCACTTTAGATTCTTCTTCACTTCTCTTCATTGGTCTAATCCAGCTTGCACTTCTTCAAGACTCTCAACACAAATGACCACATCATCTGCTCTCACTATTAGGGTAACAATAATTTAGATTATTAGGGAGCACTAGATTTGCAGCTGAATAAAAGGCATGACCTGTGGCCTAGAAGAGCTGCATTTGCCATAACTCTGGAAAAAAAAGGTTTTTTTTCTTCATTCCACCCTCCCCAAACAAGTTGCAGGGCTTATTCAGGGTGCATGAAGTATGGAAATAACTGAATCCCGTTTTTTGCCAGGTGAAATGTTCTGCTTTTGCAATTTTGCCTTTTCATGATTTCAGGTAATGTCAATCACAAATGAACTCCATGACTTCTAGCCATATAATAGAGAGAAAGTCTATGTAGGGTGGGGGAAAGGCAATGCTCAACAAGTTTCAGAGTATATTATGAAGTGCAAGCCAAATGAAAGATTAAAACTTAATATTATATTCAAATCCAGAACCCCTACTGCTTAAGATAAAATATATCATCCATAGAAAGCAATTATTAGCGAGTGCATTCAGAAATGAGTCATTAAAAATACAGCTCATTTGCATGTCAGCAGGAGAAAATAGAAGGCTGATTGCTTTAAGACTCGAATATTGAACTGTGCCATGCTGAGCTGTGGCCTATCCCCCTAGCTTCATTATGTTGGTTCAGATAACTGTACTCAAATTGTTTGGGTTGAGTGTTACCTTTGAGCAGGGAGAAAAATGCATGGTGCTTCTGGGAAGCAAAATTCCTCTATACATGGCCTGACTAGCAGTGGAGAGCTCCCTTCTAATCATTCTGCTCCACCCCTTTTGGAGTGCCATACACTGGGAAGCTGTAATGGAAAAAAAAAAACAACAAAAAACACTCCATGATCCCTTGAACTCAGCACTAGTAAAGCTGCTTAACTTCTCCACAGGGAGGGAGACCCCTTGTGCCTTCTTCCTCCCAGTACTAAGAACAAATAAGGATCTGTGCCTAAATGAACTGATCTTTATTTAGCTGTTTATGCTTCTTGTGTAGCACTCATTACTTATTTAATGAAATTTCCCAGTGAAATAAAGCAGCCAATTCATAAGCGCCTGACAACAAACAATAATGAAGATTGCCTTTGAATTCCCCTAATTTGCATGTGGCATCAGAACAATGGGAGAATAATTGTGGTTATTAAAAGAAATTGCCAAAGACAAAATATGACCCGTTTTATAACATGAATCTAGGAAAAGGGAAAGGGGAAAAGAAAGCCACCCAGCAAGACACCTCTCATTCTCTCCCTCCCTCTTCCTTTGTGATGAGAAACTTTACTTCATTCTTTTGTACAGCCCTGTTATTTAGGTGGGAAATCAAAGTATTTAGCATCAGCACAGTCAGACATTGTCAACAGTGCATGGCACAGCTTCCCCTGGCAAAGCAACTGGAAAGCTCTTTTTTGTTCTGCTTGCCCTTCTTTGTAAGCTATCCTGTGTAAGGTGCAATTGCTTCTGTGTTACTGTGCAGATGAATTTAACTCCTTCCTGGATACTCTCTGTAGATGAAGTGGATACATGGAATATGCTAGGGTTTAAATGGTTTCAGCAGCACAAGTAACATATTGGGGTTTATACTCCTAAATCACTAAGGGCCAGATTCTATTCCATCTATAAGACATCTAAATAGACTTAAGCACTTAAGTGTGATTCTATTTCATTTTGTTCAAGACACTGAAAATCCATGAATGCAACAACTTTTGTAACATGCCATCATCTTGCCCTTAGGACTGAGTAACAAAAATTCAGGAAGGAGGAAGACTCACCCACCTTTTACACTGACAGCTTTTCATTGCACTTAGGTGCCTAAATTCACTGACATTTCTACTAGATGGAATAGAACTTAGTGACAAATTATCAAATGCATTTAGGTGCCTAAAGGAGGAGGCAGATGCCAAGTGGTTTCCATGTAACTTATCTGAGAGTTTAGGCCTTATGGATGTGTTATTTTGCCTTTGCTCACTTAAGTGTACTTATGTAAAGACATGGGCGCCTGACAGACATTAAAACAATGGCACAATTGGGATCAAAGGAATTGTATGGCCCAAATTAAATACTGCATCACCTGCCATGATAGGCATGTATGGCACAAGGTATAATGTTTGGGATGGGGCATATAGTGCCTCCAATCCCAAATGGGGGCATACAGTTGCTCCAATCTGAAATGTGCTACGGCAGAACTGCCCTTAGCCTGATCCTGTGGCTCCTTCCCTGACCCAGGGATGCTCCCACCCCTGAGCTGGTTCCAAACCCAGGGCTGACAGGGCCAGGGATGACAAATAGCTGATTCTTAAAGCTCTTTGATTCTGGGGTCCTGGTGCCTTGGGACTTCTAAAACTGTGTGCAGCTTAGCTCCATATGGCTCTCCATGACTGGGCATTTAAAAGTGAAAGGAGAAAAGGCTGCTGGCCATGGTTTCATAGCAGGGAGAACCCCTAAGCTCACCTTCCTGGGGACCAATTTTGTAGGGGCAAAATTGTGGACACTCTTGTTCCAGATGTGGAACAAGAGGCTGAAAAAAATACCTGACAGTGAAAAATGGATGTTCCAGCAGACGAGTCCTTACCACCAGGGGCTGATGAACTGTGGCAAAGATGGTGACCTCTCAACCACGTACATACCAGAGTTGGATGCTCCAGGGAACAACTTATGAAGAAGTGGGGCTTTACCATTAGTTCAACCGCCTGTAACTGTGGCACAGACCTTTAGGCTATGCAACACCTGCTGCAGTGCCCGCTGCTTGAACACACATGTACAATGAAAAGTCTTGTGAAGTACAATAAATGAACACAAGCATGCATAACAAAATGGTCAATTGTGGTGTAGAGACATGAAAAGAAGAAAAAGCATGGGGACTGGGGCTGTCTCAATGCCAGTGCTGATAATCAAAGTTGATTGTCAGCATCCGGGTTGTCATCATCAGGATGGGGGCATGCTATACATTCAATTTATGGTGCTATACAAACACAACATATGTTCTACATATTTTGTGTAAGAACTTTGTGGCTAGTTTGCCACTTTATGGCACCAGAAATTGGCTGAATGGGTAGAACCATTACAACTGATGGTGTGGGTAAAACATTCATCACACCATAACTGTAATGTGCACCAGGGGCCATGATGACAATTTTTTGCACTTGTGCAGTTTGGAGACTATTCCTACCTCTGGCAGGTTAGAATTGCTTTGCATGTGTCTGGTGAAAGTGAAATAGAGGATGGCAGCCCTCTACTGCTTAGCCCAATACCTTAGTAAACCCTTTCCCAGGGAATCAGAGCGCTACGGTCTAGACTCCCCTCACCCTAAGGGGGTTTGAATCATCATCTCCAGCTTTCTATCAAAGTGTGCTAACAGGTTAGTCACTGCCTTGCACTATTGAAATATGATAGCTAGTTATCCAAACCCTTAGTACTTCTTTAAAGAGTCCACACTTACCCCACAAACCAGTTGCTTTAATCCCAGTAGTATAAATAGAGCACTTGAACATATGGGTACTCTGTCTCTAAGCAGGAATGGAGTGTAATTGGCTTTTTTCTTCCCCTAAACTTAGAAGAATATAACAGATCAAAGGGCTGATGCAATTGGAGGGCATCAGTGAATAAGGAGCGTGTCACTAGCTTCCTCTCCTCTTCAGTCTACATAAATGGAGAACTTATTTCATTGGGTTCTTGCCTGTTCTGAGTCAAAACCTTCTGTGCTCCTCCTGGAACTAATGATACAGCACTAGAAATTTTCAGCTACTTTCTATATCACAGATTGACCCACTTGTTGTAATGAGAACCAGCCTCCTCACATAAGGTTCTTCCAGCTAGCTCTTGCTATTATAAAAAAGGAAAAGCAGTTCAGATATTCCCAAATTGCTGTTTACCTTCATGTTGTACCACAGGGACAAAGGTTTTTTGAGGGGCAGGGGGGAAGATTGTCAGGGAGAAATTATATAGAAATGTTAACAGGGATTCGGATGTAGTCTGGAACATCAAAGATGCCAAGTCTTCTCTTGATACTTGGGGATGTAAAACCATGTACTGCTAATAAGCATGCACAACAAATCGTCTTTTATGAAGATGAACATATAAGGCCAAAACTCTTAATATTACTTTGGTGCACAACTGGAAGACTCCAGTGATCTTCTCTGTATTTAGACTGCTTCATATAAAAGAAGAATTGAGTCCATATTCAGTATGCAGTACCATCAGCCATCTTCCAAGGCAGAGTACATTATATAGTCCATTCAATCAGTGCTTAAATTCCAGGCAAATCAAGAATCAACATTATCAGTAACTTCACTTACTGTTTCCCTCCATAATATGGTCTTTCTTCAGATCACAAAAGCTAATGCCTCTGCACTACCCAAATTGGATTGAGTTACTTTTAAAAATCGACCAATAAGTCAATCAATCAGTCAATCAATCGAACAATCTACGTAGAACTTCAATTTAAAGACAACATTTGGATAGACTAAAGCTTTACAGGGAAAAGCATTTCAAGAAGTCAGCAAAACCTTTTCTCTGCTTTGTATTTATCCCACTAACCAGAGTTCTGTGGTTTCCCTGCAAGGGTTGGTGACATCGAGGACACAGACATATGTAGGTGTTTGTGATGTCATCACTGTGTAAACAATGCCAACCACAGAGTGTGTGAACCCACCTCTTACTATGTCAGTATCTTTCAGCTAAACCCCCTTAACTGTACATCCTGAGTTCACCTTCCCTATTCTTTTCCAGCTTTACACTGGTGCTCTTGTCTACATGGGAAAAATTACTGCAGCATAAGCTAGATTTCCAGTTTACAGGGCACTAGTTAATTAGCACAAATTTGCACTGGCTAAACCCCTATTGATCACTAAGGGCAAGATTCTTTCCCATTTATTAGGTGCAGAAGTGGACTTAGGCAAAGTGAACTTAGGCTGCAATCGGACCTAAACAGGTTACAGGGGTGGGCAGATGAGAGCAGGATGGGTTTCAACATTGACAAGTGCAAGGTGTTGCACCTGGGGAGGAAGAACCAGCAGCATACCTATAGGCTGGGGAACTCCCTTCTCGTCAGTGCAGAGGCCAAAAAGGATCTTGGAGTCATTATTGATGCCAAAATGAACATGGGCCGACAGTGTGGAGATGTGGGCAGGAAGGCCAACCGCACCTTGTCATGCATCCACAGATGCATCTCAAGCAGGCCCAAGGAGGTGATCCTCCCCTTCTATGCAACACTGGTCAGGCTGCAGTTGGAGTACTGTGTCCAGTTCTGGGCACCACACTTCAGGAGGGATGTGGACAACATGGAAAGGGTCCAGAGGAGGGCCACCCGCATGTTCAGGGGGCAGCAGGGCAGGCCCTACGAGGAGAAGCTACGGGACCTAAACCTGTTCAGCCTCCACAAGAGAAGGGTGAGGGGGGATCTAGTGGAGATTTACAAATTAGTCAGGGGGGACCAGCAGGCATTGGGAGAGTCCCTGTTCCCCCGAGCACTACCAGAAGTGACAAGAAATAACGTTCACAAGCTGGCAGTGTAGATTCAGACTAGACATCAGGAGGCGCTACTTCACTGTCAGGGTGGCTAGGATCTGGAACCAACTTCCAAGAGAAGTGGTGCTGGCTCCTACCCTGGGGGTCTTTAAGAGGAGTCTGGATGAACTCCTTGCCAGGGTCGTTTGACCCCAGTACTCTTTCCTGCCATGGCAGGGGGTCGGACTTGATGATCTGCTCAGGTTCCTTCTGACCCTACCAACTATGAAACTATAAAACTATGAAAATCAATTCTAGCCTGCTTGAGTCCCTGAAAAAGTGCTATGCAAAAGGTGGGTGGGTCCTTCTCTTTTTTCTCATTGTTTTGGTGTGACTCAGTTTTAAGGTGATGATGTGCTACAAAAGGAAAATAAATAATGGATTTTTGGGAACTTAAACAGGATGAAATAGAATCATATTTAAGTGCTAGAACCATACTTAGACACCCAATACGTTGAACAGGGACTTGTCCTAAAAGAACTCTGCTTTGAGAGCAGTGCTTGTCACTCCTAATTGGTATGCATGAAGGGTGACATTCTATTATTTACTGGCTGTCTAGGTGTCCACATTTGCTCATCTACCTGTTTTTTACTTGTGTAAGTCCCAACAAAGCCACTTATGTACAGGCTGGGAATCTGTTCCTGTTTACATAGCCTTGTCTCCCTGCATGACTAATTGACTATGTAGTTATGCAAACTAAGCATGCAGAGTAGTGGCTGAGACCTGTACATGCACCTCTTGTGGATTCATTGCAGTCTTAGAGACTTATAGAAGTGGAGTTAGCCAAAACCCAAGACTACATCGTGGACAAAAAGTTAGGTAGGAGTGTGGGTGGGTGTCTTTTTTTGCCCCCATAGCCCAAATGGTGAGCGCACAGACTTGGTATGCTGATTGGGTCCCCCTATACAGATGGCATTTAAAACAGGGCCTCCTTCCCATCCCAGGACAACAGTTTAATTACCATGCAAGAGAACAGCCATTAACTAGCCATTCTCTGATGCTTCAGTTGAAGCTCATCCACTTACATAGGCATTCTAAAAAACAGATGGAAGGCAGTTTCAGTTCCACTAGGGACAAAGCTTGAACATAGGATCCTTTGCCTCCTAAGCTTGTAGCCACCTAAGTAAGCCACACACCCTCAAGTTTGCTTTAGTTCACCTGGCCCACATATCTCCCACAGATCTTCCTCCTGGGGATGTGCTGTCCAGGTGTCCAACTTCAAAAGAATTGCTAGAGAAGGTACTGGGTGCTAACCTGTGGCTAACCTGTGGTGTGGTGCTTAGAGTACTATGCTGTGAAGCCAAGGCAACCCATGGTTTAAACCACATTTTTGTATAGGGTTGGGGTGACCCAGGGCCTTCAGTTTCCCCAGTGACTGGCCTAGCCACTTAGGTGTTTGGCAGAAAAACAGGAAGTTTGTTGCCATAGCATAAGACCAATTTGGGTGTATGCATAGCCCCTAGGTGCATAGGACTACACATGCTGCAACAGAGTTACAACCTCATCTTGTAGATGAGCCCTTTCAGTTGAGACTATAGAAGTCTTTAAAGTAAGCCCCATTGGTATGTATATCATGGATGAAATTACACATTATACTTAGACCATACTACATCAGTGGAATGTTAAGTGGTGTTAAAGTTAAAACATGGTGGGCATATCTACATGTGCTTTTACGCACGCCTAAACTTAATGGACATTAGCCTAATTCACACTGAGATGATTTAGGTGCAGTCCACATGTGCACATGCTAATGCACATTAACGCAGGTTTGCAGACTGACTTGGGACTAAAGTTAGTCTAAACTAACTTGGGACTAAAGTTAGTCCCAAGTCAATGGACACACTGAGTTATGTGCATTAGCACTTCTGCATGTTCACTAATGTGATTTAACTATTCACGCATAAATTTGATGCCTGCTTTATGTAGGTATCAAATTTAGGCTCAAATAGCCTTAAATCACCATTTTAAAAGGACATTAAGGATGTGCATGTGTAGACACATGCCCTTAATGCACCTTAAATTGGGCTAATGCATATTAAATATGTCCATGTAGCCACCTGGTGTGAGCAATCTCATATTAAGGGTTAATATGATTTCTTGCCTGAGCAGCTCTGGCTTGCCACTAGAGGGCTGGTAAGCAGGAGTGTGGCTAGAAGCTAGGACACCTGGTCTTTGTCTCCACTCTGGGTGGAGTTGGAGGGTGGGCTGCTGGGAGCTGTGCATTCTAGGATGTTGGAGGACTGCAGATTGCTCATTTTATCTCCATAGAGCAGACTAAAGATACTTTAGCATGAGTTAGGTAACATGAACCAGAGTTAACCCTCGCCTGAAGTAGAGTCATTCTGAGACTCTCAGAAGGCACACTTACTATGAGTTAAAAAAGGGGTGGGCGAAATACGGCCTGCTGGCCAGATCCAGCACACCAGCTGATTGGATATGGCCTGTGAGTGGGTGCCCACCAATTAATTGTATCTGGCCTGGCCACAGCTACCCCTGCTGCACTTGCCATGGGGCCAAGCCCCTCCCATTTCTACCCAGGGCAGTGTGTGCTGCACTCCACCCTTGCTTACCAGGGGGCCCCAGTCCTGGCCATTGCACTCAGCTTTCCATCAGGGCTGTTTCTGCTACCACTGCAGTCATCTGGGGAACTGATTGACTCCCCCCTGCTTCCAGCGATGGCTCCTCCTCCTAGCCCTGCTGCAGTATTCCAGGCATCAGGTAGGGAGGGGAAGCAGCGGCAAGTTAGGGGGAAAAGGGGCAGTGGTGAGCGGGGGAAGTACAAGAAGTGGCAGTGGCCCCTTCTGGTAGTCATGGCCCACAGCAGGGGGAGCCTCCTGGCAGTGTGCAGCTCCCCACTAAGTCCCAGGAGCAATACATGGCAACAGGAAGCAAGGCAAAGCCAGCCTAGTTCCATTGTGTGGCCCCTGGCCAAGTCCCAGGATCTGCATGCAGTGACATGGGATGAGGCCAAGCCAGTCCAGCTTCATCACACAGCTCCTGGCTGCATCTTGGGAGCCACATATGGTGGCAGGGAGCTTCTCCCTGTTGTCATGTGTCACTTCTGGGACTCAGCCAGAAGCTATGCACTACTGGGGGGCTCTATCTGCCATGGGCCATGAGTGTCCTGAGGGGGTATTGCTGGCTGCTGCTGCCACTGCTGCTGCCAGTGGCAGGGACTATGTGTCATGAGACAGAGGCAGCCCTGCTCCTCCTGGGGGGCCACAGTGCATGGGATGGGGAGGTGTCATATGAAGAGTGCAGGGAATGCCTGAGCCCCTCAGTCTGTGCTGGTTGAAAAGAGTGATGGCTGTGGCCAGCTGGCCAGCCCAGCTCCATCACACAGGGCTTCCCATGGCTCCCAGGGAAGTGGCAGTGAGGGGCGAGGAGGAAGCTGGGGAAGTGGTGATGAGCAGGGAAGCTGGAGAAATGGTGGTGAAAGGCAGGGGAACCTGAAGTTGGGGGGATCCTGCCCCAGCACATGGGGGTCCAGCTCCCAGTTGCCTTCCACCCACTCCACCTGACCAGTATGATCAGCAGCCACCTGTGGGTGGCTTAGGGTGGAAGGCAGCCCCACCAGGAAGCTGTGTGCACTGGCCATGGCCAGAGCGGGTGCAGGTGGGAGCATGAGGCAAGCTGCCCTGGGTGGGAGCAGGTGGGGCTTGGCCCCATATGGAGCGCCACAGAGCAGCCACACTCCAGATGGGCACCTGCTTCTCACCCAAAGGGACTTGAGAACCAAGCTCCAGTATGTGCCTTTGAGAATCTCTGACAAGTACATATACTGCAAATTAGCTCCCTCATGGTCACACACAATCTTGTTTTGTTTATAGTAATGCCAAGGACCCTTAATTATAATGTTATATTCCCATTTTATCATATTGGATGAATCCAAATCAATAAATCAGTAAATATTAGTTAATCTAGGCAATGATTATTTTTCTGTATGACTAATTCCCATAATGCAATACCCTAGTGCTTATGCCAGCTAGCTGTAAACCCCTTCTGTGTTTGGGTCTTTTGCTTTCATTTATTTTATATTCCTTTTACTTATGTGATCATTAATTATTTATGTCCACTGATATTTTGGCACCAGTGGTTCACAGCAGTAAATGGTATCAAACCAATAATAAGACAGACTTCTCTCCTATCTGACTTTTCTGTTTCTCTAAGTGTATTGGTGGAGAGATAGCTCTTGTGCTCTGAATTCCCCAAGGTGTTTTTCAAAAATCTGTCCCATAAGTCATTGGAGGAAATCTCATTAAAGATGAATTGAACTGTTTTGATAAAGATAAAAAAAAAATCACAAAATATTCTTGGAGATGAAATTTCCTTTATCATCACATCTGTTTCTTTTGGATTTCTGCACTTTTTGCCCATTGAAGAAATTCAAATTTCCACCGTGATGTGTATGCTCTTGTTCTCTCTCTTCCTCTAATTTATTTGTATTCAATTACTAGACCACTACAATGCAGTATGCCCAGACAGCACATTAAAAGCAGGAATATGGAGCCAAGCCCTGATCACACCCACTGGTTTACTTATGTGAGCAATTGTATAATTGGTCCAGATGGTTTAGAGAGAGCCCCAAGTCAGATATGGACTTGTTGATGAAGAGATACACTAAGCTCTCTCAGTCTTCCTACTATAGTAGAGTGTTTAAAGAGAAGATTGCCAAACAGACATGGCTGTTAAGAGAGATTCTCCCTTCCATCATCATTTTTGGAGAGAGGAAACAGGAATAATAGAGCTCAAGCATAAAGCAGGAGTGGGGTGCTTTTTAGTTTAAGATGCATCAATGAATGTCTGTAAAAAAACAGAGGATGTCCAGTGGCAATGTTGAAGGAGAGACTGTCTGTAAATCTACAGATGTCCAATGTAACTTTAAAAGACAGGAAGGCAAGTCATAAAAATAGTTCCTAATAATGCTGAGTTAAGAGTTATGTTATAGCTGTGATGGTACGCTAATTATGTTAGAAGAAAGGTGTTTTTAGTGATGCATTTTATTGGACCAATTGTATAGCTGGAAAAGATGTCACTCATGCTTTTAAGACCCCTCTTCAGGAAAGAAGCACTTTGGTGGATGGAAACTTTTGAAAATCTGGGCCTCCATGCCCTGTTTTACCAGAGTCTAGTATAAAACCAGCAAATACTGGCAAAACCAAATCAAAACCAAACAAATCTCCACCTTCACTTGACAGAATAACAGTTATAACATCCTATTTTCCATAAGATAGCAGGGTGAACGTGTTACTGAACATATTTCAATTTGGAAGAGCTTCAGCCTTTGAAGCACAGTATTACTTCTGAACTTTAAATTTACAAAATCATAAAATACATGGGTAATGTGCAATCAATGAAATAATAAATCACACACTATCTAAACCAAAGAAATGCTTTGAATTACTAGCTCCTACGGATAGGTTTGAGACTGAGCACTTAGTGTAAGTAGTTTATTGTTAATTTTGATTATGAGATAATAATGCTGTGTAGTGTGTTAGTATATGTGGTTCCCAGCAAGACTCCTTGCTCCATTCTCCTTGATGTTATATACACACAAAATGAGAAACATGAAGAGCTGGCTGTTTAACTAGACACAACAAGCAGGATGCAGGAGGAGAGACAGAGTCAAAAAGACCCAAATTCAGGAAAACAGGTAAGCAACTTAATTCAAAGACCCATCGACTTCAAAGATCTATAAACAGCTGTTTAAATTTAAACGTGTATAAATGCTTTTGTGTATTGGGGCTAGAGATACACACTGGCATGGAGCCTTAACTTCCACACTTCCACATGACTCCACTCCTTAAAAAGCTAGACGGTGGTGCCAAGGGACTGTGAATGTGGTAAACTCAGGAATTTTGGGGGAAAAGTACTCCCTGAATAGAAGTGTCAGGGCCTAGTGGTTGAGTGCCTCGGCACAGTGGAACTTTCTAGCACAAGGCACAGTGAGATTTTGTACGAGGGAATTTCTCGGCACGGTGGAGAACCCCGGCGTGGAAAGGTTCCACACATTACTATTGCAAATTCACACATTACTATTGGCCGGTTCTAAATTATTCCTACATGGCAACTAGCAATTGGCTCGCTAGCCGTATAAAAGGTTAGAGCAGTTTCCACCCAAGTTGGAGATCTCCGCGCCCATCTCGCAGTGAACGTGGCGGCCTGATCAACCGCCGACGACTCCCCGTCGCCGACCGACCCCGACGTACCCACGCATCCTGCATGCTCGTATTAAAGATATCTCGTCGAATCAGAGCTCCTCGGTTAAACTGAAACTGAAGTTTGAAGTTAACTTTCTTCCTACGCTGTACATCTCGACAGTGTAAGTAAAGCCATCTTTGTTTGAACCAATACACGTTTGTGCCTAATTCTACTCTAGTGGTCGAAAGTACCCATCTGTACATGCCAGGTTTGTGGCCACAACCCAGCCGACCCTTTCCCGGATCCCCCTCGGCCCCCACAAGAAGAAAGCATCATCTTGGCATTCCTATCTTCAGCAGAAAAGGATTAATTTATTTTTCAATGATAATTTTCATTTATCCAACATTTAGATGTGACTTGCTCCTTTAACACCTTTTAAAGCATTTTAATTGTCCAGATGGTGTTTTATATGCCCAGTACTATACCACTGCAATATTATTTAACTTGGCAACATGGACTGAAAAACATTTTCACCAAGTGTACTTTTTGCACAAAGTTCTTCCAATATTAGATCTCAAAATGTCCCTTCAGCTGTGCATGTATTTCAGGTGCGTGCATTTCTTACAGCAGTACTAAGATCACGTACTTGGCATATTCCAATTAGTTAAGTCAATGTAACTTTAAGATGAACAAAACTTAATTAAAAATCTAAGTTTAAACACATTAGGGAATAGGTAAGCTAAGAGTCTCATAGTAACTTGAAATCATATACATTGTAGGCTGGATTCCAACAGGGTTGGAATTCCAAAGTTCTGCAGTCATCTATCAGATGACTGCACTCACAGTACCAGGAAGCTAGCTGTAATTGCATTTACAGCAAGCTTCCTATGCTAGGAAACAAAAGACAGCCTGGTTCAAAACACTTCTGGAGTTGGCAGATTAGTACCCAGGTCCTCTGCCTTCCTGTTAACTGTGTTAGTCACCCAGCTATTATATGGAAAAAAACATGGAAAGCCTCTTTCCCACTTTGTTGCCAGTCTGCATGACTACATAATTGTGCTTAGTCATATACACACAGGATGCGTCTACATGCACATTAAGGTGCTTTTCCTAATGCACATTAAATTTAGTACCTCCAATGTGAGGTAGTAAACAAATGCACATTAGCCTGCCTTAATGTGCATTAAGAATATGCATGATTTTTAAGTAAGACTGAATACACAGTAGACTATTTTACTGCACATTAGCATAATAGCATGGTTGTTTTACATGATGCTTTAATACACAGTACAATAGGCTACTGCGCATTAAAGCGCATGTGTAGATGCGCCCACAGTGTTATGTATCCAGGAGTAGAGTTTCTCTAAAATGCCCTCTAGGGGCATGTCTAGATGATCATGCACATGCAGAGGTGTGTGTTTACCAGGGGAAAAATAACTGTGGCACATATTTGTGCTGCTGCTTTTTGTCCCAGGGCATGCCCGTGCACGTGCGTTATGGCATGGGGCAAGAAGATCCAGGTGGGGTAGAGGAGGCTTCCAGCAAGGATTCTGGGGGCCTCCCATACTGGCCAGGCTTTGTTTCTGGTAGTGCAAGCTGCTGCTGCTACATGTACCACTCTGCTTTTTTTAGCAGCAGGGATTTTTTTTTACACTTGGATCTCTCAATGTCAAAAAAACCCCTGCTTTACTGCTAATTAGCAGCATGATGAATGGGTGCACATATGTCTCCTGCAGTTTGCGATGCCCCAAACAGCTTTGAAGTGCTGCAAATCATACATGCATGCTTGTCAGGACACACTCCAGGTGACAAAAAAGTGTCCATTTAAATGGCCAGGCAAGAACAGAATTTCATTCTGTGTCTTCTGTGGTAGGTTCTTGTCCAAATCAGGCCTGAGTGGTAGTATTAGTGGTGCTGTTCTGATTTCATACTGGCCTATCTTCTGCTATAGGAAATACCCAGACTTTCCTATCCCAAGGAAATTCTGTCAGATGCCTGGGAGCCAATTCAAGATTTAGATGAACTTTCACAAATTTACAAACCTAAAATAAGTGTCTGATCCTGAGAAATACTGGTCACCTTCAACTTTCATGCCAAGGTCATAGGGCTCCATCCAGTAAATTATTTTTATCATATGACTTACAGGCTTTAATGCCTTTTTGCATGGCACATCTACACATGTTTTAATGCACAGTAACCTATTGTACTGTACATTAAAGCATCATGTAAAAACCATGCGATTATTCTAATGTGCAGTAAAATAGGCTACTGCACATTAAGTGTCATTTAAAAACTGTAAACTTGTAACTTCATACTGAGGCAGCCTACTGTGAATTTGTTTAGTACCTCACATTGGAGGTACTAAATTTAATGTGCATTAGGAAACGAGCCTTAATGCACATGCAGATATGCCCGCGTTATACAAATACATAGATTTTGCCTATACAATTTCCAGAGTGAGCCAAGGTACACCAGAAAATAAAATAAACCCTGAACACTGATACTTTCCTAAGCCCACAAATTAAGCAGCATGGGTAGCTGGGGAACTACACTGAATTACCTGTTCAGCACTGAACCAAGCCACTTGGGCCTACTCCCAAGCCATATTTACTGCCTAAAATGTAAACAAGGGTGTACATGGACCAAGTGTGTGTGGGTACAACCTGTATGTAAGTGGTACGTTTAGGCTTGCTCAGAAGGCCATTTAGACATATTAATAGCTTCCTTTTTACTTGCATATGGTTTGCCTCTTGGTTGTGCTCATAATCAGTAATAATAACCTGTCGGTTGCTAAAACCTTTGTCTCAGTTTCCAAAAGTAGGGCTGCCCAAAGCCGTATTTGAGGGCAGCACAGGTCCTCCTTAACCCTCATACCATCTGCCATGCTGCCTTGCTTTAAAACAAGCTAAACTATTTTAAAAGCAAAACTTCCCATTTACACAGGAATTTTCCTTTAGCTCTTGTGTATTGGGCTAGGGAGAATGCAAACTGGATAATTGCCTTCAGCAGCCTTGTCAAGCCAAGGGAGCCTTTTAAGACTACAAAGAAGGGAGAATGTAACAAGAGCTCTGGAAGGAAGTGGGCAAGATAAGAGAAACTGGCAAGAAGCATTAACATATACTTTTAACAAGACTTTTAACAAATAAAAAAATGACCCAGAGGTTCCATGACTCTGGTAATTTTAGCAAAAGAATTGAGCACATGCCTATATATGGAAGAGAAACACTCCAGTATTTTCCCTGTGTTCTTGTATATTTCACTTTGGATAGAGCATGAGACAAAAAACCAAAAATGCTTCCCTCTTTATTCAGGCTTTTGAATCAGACCCCACAGTAAGATAAAACACATCACTGGAAGACTTAAAAAGTGGAAGATCTACACTGCTCACATTGCTGATGGCATTAGGATAACTCTTCTGCTGTTAACAATAAGTCATATCAGGCATGAATTATTGGAAACAATTTGCTACAGTCTGCATTCATATTGTCTCTCTGGGACCTTTCAGGCCAGATTTATGGAAAAATGTGTTTCCTGTACACTTCCTTCTGAAGAATACTAAAAATCTCAGGACAAATCAAGTTTTGACTAAGGACTTCAAGGTTTGAATTGCTTAATGCAAAATAGGTGTAAGAACCTGCTTAAGTAGGGCAGGTGCCCATGAACATTTAACAAGTATAGTGTAATCTACTGCAGCATTTCCCATTTTAATAAATATAATGATTGTGGTGAAAATTAACACCATTGGGTGGCACACCCCAGGACAGATTCCCTGCTGTGGTAAAAGCTACCTCCATTTTAGGGAGCTATTTATATCTTCTTGGCCCCCTGTCCACATATATACCTGAGTAGCTTAAATCTATGCCAGCTACAATAGCTCCTATAGGACTATCTGTTCACTGGGGTGTGTGTACCTACTTAGCCTATAGAAAGAGCTACAGGGGTGGGTGCCAGGAGAGCATGTCATCTCAAGCAGTCTATCTGGTGGTGTACTGAAACAGAAGGAGTGCTTACACAAGTTACATTTTTCATGTAATTGGGCCCCTGAAATCACTCTATAGCCATGACTTCACACAAGTGCACAGTTGCAGAGCACTTTTAAAATGGCCAATCACATAAAAATTAATTCCGGTTAAATGAGGTATTAGATTAAGGTGCTGTAAAGCAGAGTACCTTAAGGAACTAGTGTTCCCTCCAGGGTTAATTTTTCATTCAGAGGCAGGGTTGGGATGGTGCTCATAACCACTACAAGCACTAGCCCATCCCTGCCCACAATAGCACAAAGCTGCCAGCTGCTTTGTTTGGCCAAAGCTGGGGGGGGGGGGGGCACAAAGTAGAATGGAGCCCCCACCTAGTGCCCCCACAGCTACCCTGGCTGAGGTACTGGGGGGAACAGAGTCAGGCCCACAAGGTGTGGGGGCTCCCTCCACCCCCGCCCCCCTAGACTTTTGACAGAGGTGGGATGGAGCTGCCAGATACTTTGAATGGCCAGAGCTGAAGAGGAACCAGGGTGGAACAGAGCCCCCATGCCTCACAGGCCCAGTCCTGCTCTCTGGCTCTCCTGGGGCTCAGCTGAGATGTCTGCATTTGACTTACTACTGCATATTTACACAATTTCTACAGCTTGCTACACAGCCAGTGTAATATACTAAATGACTAACTGATAGGGCCTGTCACCCAGTGAGGTGACAGGGCTCCACTCTACCTGTCTCCCCCCTCAACTCTGGCCATTCAAAGCAGCTAGCATCCATGATGCTGCTCTCCCTCCCTTCCCCACTGACAGCCCCAGGGCTCGGCAGGGATGGGGGGTGCTGGGGAGAGGATTAGTTTGGCAGCCTCATCAGAAGCTGCTGGAGCACTTCCACATGTTGGCCAGGGCTGGTGCAGGTTTACTGGCCAGGGCTGTTGTAAATTAATGTCTGTTGGGTTGGGGCAGGGGCAGAGTTGCTAACTCATGGCACTTTGTGTAAAGTGCAGTGACTTACAGTGGGGTTCCTAAACATGTGTGGGCACTCAAGATCTACATCACCTTCACTGAGTCTGGATACCCTGTGGCCTCTTGGGGCTTAACTCAGTGTAGACAATCAAATGGATCTTGTTCACTCACATTGAAGTTAGACCTATAGCAAGACTAGAATGCAGCATGTTTATGAAAGCAGAGAATGTACTAACAGAACTGGAGGCCTCGATGGAGTGTTGTTCAATACAATCATTGATCAGTGCATACACAGCTCATATAAAGACTTGGCATTGACCAAAACAGACCTCGCTCAAGACTGACCTTACACACATCAGCACTTAGACAGGCACGGGCCTATAAGATTAGACTTTTCACTCCCCTGGCAAGGCTGATTGATAAGAGTATTGTTAAGGCTGGTGCCAGAGACTTGAGAACACACAAAATAATGACAGGAGTTATAATGATTAAGTTAATTTGGCAAAGATGTTGATGCTATATAAAAGTCTCAAGGAAATGCAGTTGTTTTGATCCATGTATAACTGAAGGACTAGAAACCTTTGTACCTTTGCATTAGATCTCGGGGATACTATATATGTGAGTTCTGTCTCTGTCTAACCACCATCATTCAGAGCTAACACCTTGTAATCCATTGGACAAACATGTTAGTGAGGAGATGCTTTGTGGGTAATATACCTGGCGGAGCTTTTGCTGACAAACCAAGTCTGTGGCCTAGGGCTGTGTGAAACGGCACCGTTCCATTTTGACTTGAATTTCAATGTTTCAATGGAACAGAGTTTTGTTTCAAATTTTATTTTGATTCAAAACTACTGTTCTGTTTTGTTTCGTCAAAACAGTTTCACTGTTTCGATGCTGTTTTGACATTTCACCCTTAGGCTATAATGGGGAAGCTCAAAACAGCCTATAACTTTGTCATGTCTAGCCTGATTTGGATGAAACTTGCAGGAATGATAGCCCCCTCAAAGTCATGAAAGCAAAACTCATGTCATGTGTATGTGTTGAGCTACAGTGGGGTCAAAACTGCAGGGGTGGTAGCCCCTGCTGAGGCCACAAAGCTTGCCAAGTTTCAAGGAGACAGCCACAGGGGTTTTGGGGAAACTGCACCTCAAGCTATGGACAAGCAAAACTTGTGACATGGGTGACACTATGTGAGTGTTAAGGTGCAGCAGGGTGAAAGCAGCAGGCATGCTAGCCCCTGCTCAGGCCACGAAGCCTGCCAGCTTTCAAGGAGATAGGTGCAGGGGCTTCTGGGTTCTGGGGCCCTGCACCTCTGGCTGCTGACAGGCAAAACTCATGACATGGTTGCTTGTGCAACTGACTTTGTCTGTCTTAGGGCACAGGGGGGTGAAAACTGTAGGACTCCTATGCCCTGCTGTGGCCACAAAGCCTGCCAGCTGTCAAGGAGATAGGTGCAGGGCAGTCTGGGTTCTGGGAGCCTGCACCTCTAGTTCCTGACAGGCAAAACTGGAACACACAGCTCAGTAACTAACACCAAGACAGAAAGAGGGAAATTCAAACAATGCCGCCTTTTATGCAGTTTTTCCATCCCTTCTCCATAGCACTGGGATTGGAAGAGACCTCAGGGAAGGGTGACAGTCTCTGGCCAGCTACATGGTCAATAATGAGAGCACTCCTTCCCCCACTTCCCTTTCTTCCCCCTCCCTCTCTTTACTTTAGTTCCTGTTTCCCTTCAGGCAAGCCAGGCTTGAGCTTCAAAACTTGAAACTTTTCAAAAATTTTGAAATGTTTTGACTTGCTGGTTTCATTTTGAGGCTGTTTCAAACCTCTCTGTTTCATTTTGATTGCGCTGTTTCAAGCTCGAAATTAGTTGAAACAGTGTTGAAATGAAACTGCCGGCAAAATTTCTCAGAGCCCCACTGTAGTCATCTGTAAAGGTGCAAATCTATCCTTCAATCTTTGTATAGCACTTAAATCTTCAAGGGAACGCACATTGGCTGCGGTAGCAACACAGACAACACTGACAAAATGCTCAGAACCCACTTGCCTTGAGCAGGAAACGCTGTGGGATCCTTTCTAGCCCTACTTTACTATCATCATACTCAGAGAACTACACTGACCTAGACTAGAGAACGGAGGACAACAAGGGTAAGCACAGGGTGTAGGTAACCAAAATTATGATCAACCTACATCACCCTATGAGTCCTTTGCTCAGAAAACCAGTCCATCCTCAGGTAATGAGGAGTTGTGGGATGCCTGCAGCTGCTTCTTTTCCTCAGAAGTTGAAATCCAATCCCTACCTCCAACCCTCAGCCCATGCTTTTTTGCAGCAGGGGACATGGTTCTCTTCCCTGGATCTTTTGAGCATATTGTAATAAAATACTTTTGGCCTTGCAGTGGCAGGACATTACCAGTGCCTTAATTATGTGTAGCACATTAAAGGGTGTTTTTGATGTTTCAAGCATTAGGTCTGGTAGTATTGCAATAGGGTTCTTTCCAACATTTTTAAGAATATGACAGGCCAGGGGTGCACAACCTCTATCCCACAGGCCAGATCCAGCCTGCAGTGCAATATCATCCAACCTAAGAGGCTCCTCATGGGTATGTAAATGTAGTGGTAGGAGACCAGTGGCACTGCTCCCCTGGTGCCAAATCTCTAGACCCATGGGGAGCCCCAGGCCCTGTGTGCTGTTGCAGGAGGGGGTGTGGGGCAAGAGGTGCTGAGCTCCAGGGCCTAATCCTGGTGTGGGGGGCTGGGAGGGGATGGCACAAACCCCCTGGAACAGTCCTGATATGTAAGGGTTAAGAGGGGATGGGGCTAGATGGCCATGACACAATCCTAGTGCACAGAGGGCAGCGGGGGGGAATGTTAGGCCCCCGATAGACAATCCCAGTGCTCTGAGACCTACTTTAATTAACACACCCACAGCATCAAATGTATTCAGCATCCCATGTTTCAAAATGGTGATAGGGGCACTT
This sequence comes from Alligator mississippiensis, assembly GCF_030867095.1. NCBI lineage: Eukaryota > Metazoa > Chordata > Crocodylia > Alligatoridae > Alligator > Alligator mississippiensis. The sequence continues at coordinate 136,272,369 of NC_081825.1, read as the reverse complement.
TAACTAAAGCTCGTTCAACAAACTTCAGTTAAAACACCCCTGCTGACATTTTGAAGTGTGGGGACACTGAATACACATGATGTGGAGGCTGCTGGAACATGCTAATTAGCATGCTGCAGCAGGATGCTAATTACCACGGATTGGAACATATATATTCCATATATGTTCCATATTGGAACATACATGTACAGATGCCCAGAGGTGCTTATGGTGGTTTTCTATTATTTGATTTACTAAGTCACAGGCAGATGTGATTTATGTGGCTAAATCATTCTAAATTCCATTCCCCATTCACCTCCCCATGTCTAAAGGACTTTAGTGCCCTATATATTGGGGAAATATAGCTACATGAAATAGCTGTGTCTGTGATCAGCTTTTTTCTAGCTACATAAAGGCTTTGCATGACTAGAAACATTCTTATTAAGTGTCTCTAGCCATGTAGAACCCTGAGGGGATAGAAAAATATAGTTATGCTCAGAGTGCAACTACAGGGACTTTACCCTTATAGGGAGGTCCCTGGCCAACTCGGGGGGGGGGGGGGGAGGGGGCAGGCAGGCATAGCCAAGCCAGACACTAGGGAGAGAGGCAACTGTAGCAATCCTAAGGGGATTAGTTACAGGTAGGTTTAAGGCTGTAGCTTTAGGGATTGGTGGAGCTGGGGTTATATTAGGGACTCAGGGGCATCCAGGGGGTTCTTGGGTAAAACAGAGAAATGTTAGAGTTGGATCAGGGAGACAGACAGGGAACAGGAACAGAGTGCATGTAGCCAGACAGGAGTGGAAAGCTGGGAGCTCTGAGTGTGGCTGTGTGTGGAAGGGTACCAGGTTAGGAAATGGGATGGGAATCTTGAGGGAGAAGTTCTTTTTGTGTATGACTTCAGAAAGTCAACTCCTCCAACTATTTAAGAGTAGATCCATCCATATTACTGCAATCTTTCAGAATGTTCACTCCCTCTGGTGGACCATATAGAGGGCAGTCAGTAAGTATATGTTGGGCTGTCTGATCTCCTTTGCCACATGGGCATGATGGTGAATTTGTAAGGCCCATTTTATGTTTGATTTCACTGAAGGTTTCATAGCCTGATCACAGTCGATTCAAATTTACCCATGCCTTATGTAGGAGTTTATGACCAGGAAGGTTTGAGGACAGTAATTGTATGTAGTTGTATAGTAGGGTGTGGTTGTTATTCCACTGCTCTTCCCACCTTCTCTGATGCTATGATGACAGTTTAATGTCTCCTACATCCTCTGTGGCGTTTCTGGCAAATACTGGTAGGGGTTTTCTGCTTCTTAGACATTTCTGTGCTCAGTATTTTTCAATCATGTCATGTAGTGGATGGTCTTCCTGTTGGGCTTTGGTTGTCAAGTCAAGCAGTATTCCAGACCTGTTGATGTTATGGGTGGGGGAGGGAGGGGGATTCCTGCCAAGATGAACATGTTTTCCTGTTCCAGGTAGTAACTTATTGTTCATAGTGCAGAATTCAGGACACTGTCCAGTTTGCAGGTGAGGGCGGTATTTGCCCACACAAGGAAGCAGTATTTCACTGGTGCATAAACCAGGGCTAGTGTAGTTTTCTCCAGGAAGAGAAGTCAGCTCCCCATGTTGTAGTGGCTAGTTTTTAAATGGCTGCTGCCCTTGAGTTCACTTTGTGCCTCAACTTTTCCAGGTGGTGGTGGAAGGTTAGGCTTCTGTCTAGAGTGACACCCAGGTAGGCTGGTGTTTTCTTGAAGGGTAACTCTTTTCCCTCCACACCAACTCTTGAAGGGAGAAGTGAGAAGGAACAAGGGAAGGAGTGTGAGGGACTGGGTGGTAGGACATGTGAGCCTAAGGCTGTGCCTCCCTATGCGATGCTCTACAGTCCTCCCCTACATGCACCATTCTGTGCTCTAAGCCCTGTGCCCATGAGTGAAGCCAAGGCAAAAGGGCACTGCCAGGCTCTTATTGTAAATACCTCATTTCTCAACTCTACTTTTGGGGGCACTGAACCTGGGAGCCCCATTAGCCTCTGGATTGTAGATGCTAGAGGCCAGAAGGAGCACATAGGAAGCTCCCCAGAAACCCTCCAGCAGCCGCGGAGCCCCCCGCTGACCCCCAGCGCAGCCGGGGTAAGCGGGGCCCGTGGAGAGAAGGGGCTAACCCCTTAGTGTGTGTGTGGGAGGCGGCAGCTGAGTGGAGCCGGGCCGGGTCAAGCCCCGCCCAGGCCCCTACTTCGCCCAGCCCCCCAGGGAGCCACGCGACCGGACCCGCTCGAACAGGCTGCACAAACAGGCTCGCTTCTCTGCCGGCGCGTGAGTTAGCGCGGAGTTCGCATGGGAGGGCGTGCGGGAGGGTGCCAGACCCTGCCTGCGCACCCCCCAGGGTAGACAGTCCCAGCTGTAGCCAGCCTACCAGAGGCATGACACGGATGGGCACGCGCCTCACCCCGAGGGTCCCTTCGGGCTCCGCGGCCCCCCCCCCCCCCCGGCACCTCAGAGACAGCCACCCAGACGGAGCCCCTGGTTCCGGGCTCCACGCAGACGGAGCCCCTGGCTCTCGGCTGTGGGGGCTGCCTGTCCCTTTTTCAGGCTCTGGGACCTGGGAGCATGGCAACCTCCCCTTGCGGGGTCTGCTCCCTTTTGGGGTCTCTGGCACGCCAGCTGGAGGAGCTCCAGGCCACAGTCCACAGACTGCGTGCCATCACGGACTGCGAGCAGGAGATAGACTCCTACTGCCAGGCCCTTCTGCCCCGGGAGGCAGAGGGTAGATCACAGTCTCCCTCCAGGCCAGAGGAGGACTCTGGGACCTCCTGCTGTGTCCAGCCAGGGGCATGGACCAAGGTGGTCAAGGGCCCTAAGGCCCGCCGCACCAAGGCCTCACCCCCGCCACAACTGAGCAACAGGTATGCACCTCTTGCTGCCCCAGCAGAGCCTGCTGAGTTGCCGGCCCCCACAGGCAACATGGGCCCAACTGCAACTCCCGCCCCTGCTCTCCCCAAGACAAAACGTAAGGTGTTTGTTGTGGGAGACTCCCTCCTGAGGGGGACGGAGGGGCCAATCTGCCACCCTGACCCCTTAGCCCGGCAAGTCTGCTGCTTCCCAGGGGCCCACATCCGGGACATTGCGGAGAGGATCCCCAAGCTCCTCAAACCCACAGACCGCTATCCCATGCTCCTTATTCATGTGGGCACCAATGACACGGCTCGGAGCACTCCCAGCCAGGTCATGAGGTGCTACAGGGATTTGGGAGCGGGGCTTAAGGGTCTGGGGGCACAGGTGGTGTTCTCGTCGATCCTCCCAGTCTCAGGCTATGGGCTGAGAAGGGACAGGAGGATCTATGTGGTCAACCAAAGACTGCGGCGCTGGTGTCGTCAGGAAGGCTTTGGCTTTCATGACCACAGCCCGCTCTTTGGCGAGAGAGGCAGCGAGCTGCTGGGAAGAGATGGTCTCCACCTCTCTCCCCTAGGGAGGAGGCTCTTCTCAGCCAGACTGGCTGACCTGCTCCACCGGGCTTTAAACTAAGCCCGCTGGGGGACGGGGGCACAACCGCCACTGCTGGCCCGCTGAGCAAATCTTGTAAAGCCAGCGGATCATGGCACTCAAGGGAGCCCGCCCCAGCCCCAGCCCTGGTAAAAACTGTGGGCAAGGAAGGAGGCCCCCAGGGGGCGCTTGCCTGCCTGTACACAAATGCCAGGAGCTTGGGGAATAAGCAGGAGGAGCTCATCCTCCTGCTCAGTGCAAACAATTACGATGTCATAGGGATCACGGAGACCTGGTGGGACTCCACCCATGACTGGACCACGGGGATAGATGGCTATACCCTGTACAGGAGGGATCGTGTAGAGAAAAGGGCCGGGGGTGTAGCTCTCTATGTTAAGGAAAGCTACGCGTCCCTGCAAGCCGATATTGGCGACCAGGGTGGACGGCTGGATACCCTCTGGGTTAAAATCCGTGGGGAACACGGCACAGGGGACACAATGGTGGGAGTCTATTACAGACCTCCCACCCAAAGTCCTGAGCTAGAACAGGAGTTTGCCCAGGAACTGGCTGAGGTAGCTTGCTCCAGGACCATGGTTGTCATGGGTGACTTCAATTACCCAGACATCTCGTGGGAGGATCGCTCAGCAAAGTCTGAGCGGTCGCAGAGCTTCCTCTCGTGCGTGGATGACCTCTACCTGACTCAAGAAGTCTATGGGCCAATGAGAGGCAAAGCGCTGCTCAACCTGGTGCTGGCTACTGGGGAGGACCTAGTCGGCGACCTAGTGATCGATGGGAAGCTGGGTGACAGCGACCACGAGCTGATCACCTTCACCATCTGCCGAAAAGCTGGCAAGTCGGTCAGCAACACACAAGTCTTTGACTTCAGGAAAGCCGACTTTGACAAGCTCAGGAGGCTTGTCAGTGAGGCCCTAAGGGACTGTGACCGCAGGGAGAGGGGAGTTCAAGAAGAGTGGTTGCTCCTCAAGGGAGTGATCCTCAATGCACAAACTAAGTCTATTCCATCTCGGAGGAAAGGCAGCAAGAGGGCACAGCAGCCCCCCTGGCTCTCCAGGGACCTAGCAGACCTCCTGAGGCTAAAAAGAAAGGCCTACAAAGGATGGAGGATGGGAGTCACCTCCAAGGAGGATTATTCTGCACTGGTCCAGTCCTGTAGGGAGCTGACCAGGAAAGCCAAGGCTGCAACTGAACTCCAGATAGCTTTGAGCATCAAGGACAATAAAAAGTCCTTTTTCAGATATGTGGGGAGCCGGAGGAAAAGCAGGGGCAACGTTGGACCCCTGCTGAACCAGATGGGGCAACTGACAACTGACGCCCAGGAAAAAGCCAACCTATTAAATAGGTACTTTGCGTCGGTCTTTCATCAGCCCCATGGGACGCCCGTGCCTGCTACAGGGCCGGGAAGTCCGGGTGAGGGTGATCCCCTGCCCTCCATTAATGCTGACTTTGTGAAGGAACATCTTGAGAAGCTGGATACCTTCAACTCAGCCGGCCCTGACAATCTTCACCCCAGGGTACTCAAGGAGCTGGCGAGCATCATAGCCCAGCCTCTAGCGCGGATCTTTGAAAACTCTTGGCGCTCTGGTGTAGTGCCCGAAGACTGGAAGAAGGCCAACGTGGTGCCTATCTTCAAGAAAGGGAGGAAAGTGGATCCGGTTAACTATATGCCCATCAGCCTGACTTCTATCCCGGGGAAGATCTTAGAAAAGTTTATTAAGGAGGCCATCCTTAATGGACTGGCCGACGCCAACATCTTAAGGGATAGCCAGCACGGGTTTGTTGCGGGTAGGTCTTGCTTGACCAATCTCATTTCCTTCTACGACCAGGTGACCTATCACCTGGACAAGGGATTTGAGATTGATGTCATATATCTTGACTTCAAAAAAGCCTTCGATCTGGTGTCCCATGATCGTCTCTTGGAGAAACTGGCCAATTGTTGCCTTGGGTCCCCCACGATCCACTGGCTGGAAAATTGGCTCCAGGGTCGGACCCAGAGGGTAGTAATTGATGGAAGTCACTCATCGTGGTGTCCTGTGACCAGTGGGGTCCCCCAGGGCTCTGTCCTTGGACCCATACTGTTCAACATCTTCATTAACGATGTGGACACTGGAGTCAGAAGCGGACTGGCCAAGTTCGCCGATGACACCAAACTTTGGGGCAAAGCATCCACGCCAGAAGACAGGCGGGTGATCCAGGCTGACCTGGACAGGCTCAGCAAGTGGGCGGATGAGAATCTGATGGTGTTCAACACCGATAAATGCAAGGTTCTCCACCTTGGGAAGAAAAACCCGCAGCGTCCTTATAGGCTCGGCAGTGCTATGTTGGTTAGCACTATGGAAGAAAGAGACTTGGGGGTCATCATTGACCACAAGATGAACATGAGCCTGCAATGCGATGCTGCGGCTAGTAAAGCGACCAAAACGCTGGCTTGCATCCATAGATGCTTCTCAAGCAAATCCCGGGACGTCATTCTCCCCCTGTACTCGGCCTTAGTGAGGCCGCAGCTGGAGTACTGCGTCCAGTTTTGGGCTCCACAATTCAAAAAGGATGTGGAGAAGCTTGAGAGAGTCCAGAGAAGAGCCACGCGCATGATCAGGGGTCAGGGAAGCAGACCCTACGATGACAGGCTGAGAGCCCTGGGGCTCTTTAGCCTGGAAAAGCGCAGCCTCAGGGGTGATCTGATGGCCACCTACAAGTTTATCAGGGGTGATCACCAGTATCTAGGGGAACGTTTGTTCACCAGAGCGCCCCAAGGGATGACGAGGACGAATGGTCACAAACTACTACAAGATCGTTTCAGGCTGGACATAAGGAAGAATTTCTTTACTGTCCGAGCCCCCAAGGTCTGGAACAGCCTGCCGCCGGAGGTTGTTCAAGCGCCTTCATTGAACACCTTCAAGATGAAACTGGATGCTTATCTTGCTGGGATCCTATGACCCCAGCTGACGTCCTGCCCTTTGGGCGGGGGGCTGGACTCGATGATCTTCCGAGGTCCCTTCCAGCCCTAATGTCTATGAAATCTATGAAGCTCCCTGTCAGTGTTTGCCTCTATCTCTCTTCCAGGAGGTGTAACCTTGCCTACCAACCAAGGTCCCTCTGTTGTTTTTTTTTTTAGTATTACTGAACTTCACGTGGCATTCATGGCCCCTTAAAGCATTGACTTACTCCTGAAGTATCCTCCACAGGTAGTTCCACTCATTGGGGAGAGTCTTAAAAACTCCCACACAGAGACATATGCATTCCCCCAGGGAGTGTGGTATTGGAATAAGAGGCAGATTAAGATTTACTGGGGCCCTGGGGAAACACAAAATTGGAAGCCGCCTCTAAAGTCGCACCGATATATCTGTCACATATTGGATTGGCGCTGAAAAAAGGAAAATTAACATTATCAGCTATTGGGTTTCTTTTGACCAATTAATGCCACCAATAAATGCCATGTGCACACGATCAGGAATCCAGCTAGGCAGCTTGGAGAGCAGCATCTGGCAAGTAAGTCTATGAAGGGGAAAGGGTGTTGGGGAGGGAAGGGGCATATGGAGGCCCCCAACTGAGGCAGGGAGTGGTCAGGGGGAGGTGCCGTCCAGCCAGGGAGATGAATGCAACCCTGGGACAGGGAAGCGAAAGCTCCAGTTTTAAACTTGGTACCATTTTTGTCTCCCCACTGGTGATTAGCTGAGAGGCCCTGGCAGCCCTGCTTGTTGCCAATGAGGAGGGAGACAAAAATGGCATCATGTTTAAAACCATGGCTTTTGATTCCCTGCTGAAGAGTGAGCCACAAACAGGGCCTCTGATTGGCAGGGGCCCCTGGGGCTGGGCTCCACTGGCCCGTGCATTCATCCACATATGATTGGAATGTCTTTAGCATTAATCTGCAGAGGCAGGCATGTCAACACCTTCAGAAATCTTCCTTTGAATAACTAGAAAGTGAGCCTGATATAAAAAGCTCTGTATATTCAGATGCATGACTGGAGGAAGAGACTATATCCCATGTGGTAATTAAACATTAATGCCCAATCGTAATGGCATTTCCTTGTAGTTAATAGCTGCTGCTGCTAATGGGACTGAGGCAAAGCCTCCAGCTGTAATACTTAGTCAGGGAATCACTAGGATACTTCCCCTGAAGCTCCTTCCTCATGCAGACAATGGAATTATTAAGAATTAGAGCCATATTTTCCAAAAGCATTTCCCTGGATTGCAGCAAAAGCAAATCTGCATTTTGGTGGTGCAAAATTGGTTTTGCAAAATTAAACTCCAGAACATTTGCCTGCCTAAGGACAGGTACAAAACCCTGTAGCCATAAATACAGTTCTTCTGATTTGTCCACATGGTTCTTTTGGAGGGTAAAGAACTGCAGGTGGAAACAACACCTGCAAAGAGAACATACAATGTTCCTTTTGTTAGATCATTCTTTAAATTGTGCAGATATTGGGGTTGCAATACAGTTTCTAAGAATAAGTAGAGATGCTAGGTATATCCCATTCCAGGTGGCATAAGGACGTTGGAAGATAGCCTCCACTCTGAAACATTTGGCTCCCTTAGTAGGCAAGTGGCAGCCAAAAGATAATGAACAGATGGAAAAGAATCATGGCAGGGAAATGACTACAATTCCCTCACATGGTCTCCTTCCCCAGCTTGTTCCAAGAAAGAATGAAGGGAAATAACTCACAGGCAGAGGAAGATGGTGAAACTGAGGAACTAAAGGGCAGATAGTGTATATTAAATGGCAAGGAATAGGGTGGTAGAAAGTGAGATGGGGATCATGGGCCAAGGGATCAGGGATGCAGGTTAGATTTGGCTAGAGGTAGAAAAACCTGAGTAAGACATACATTTGCTAAAGAGAAGAGAGGAGAAGGAAACATTAACAATAAAAAAGAAAGCTGGAAAAAGGGGAAAGAAAGAAAATGGTGTGGTACTGAGAGAATGAATTAGAGCAATGAGAGAGAGAGGAGGGAGAAAAGAAAGTGTTAGGGAAAAACAGCAACAAAGGACAGGCAAGATTTCAGGACACAACATCTTCCTTGATTCAAATCACAGCCAAAGGCCCTTTTGACTCTAGCAGACCATTGGGGTAGTATGGATAAGAAAAGCCACTGTATGAAGTCCAGAAGCACAAAAGGAAGCTGCCCTTGTCTCTTCAACCAAGATGATGGGGTACCCATTTACAGGCTGGGTTCATTGGGGTAGCCTTAGACACAATCCAAGCACTAGGCATAACAACGTGAATCTGGTGTTGAAGAAAGATATTTTGGCTGCTCTTCATCTTGACTGCCATTTCCTTTAAAAAAAGTTGTACATTTCCTTGACTTGATTCAGGTTGCAATTAGAGCTGTGTAATTCGAGCTGATATTTCTTTTTTTTTTTTCCTATTGAGAATATTAATTTGGGTTGAAAATCTATTTTTTTAAATGAAAATGAAAACCCAAACCTGAAAAGTTTTACAGAACACAGATTTTAAGTTTGGCCTTTTTTCAAGAGGCCAATATTCTTTATGAGAAAATTTTAAAAAATGTAAAAATTGCCTGAAAAAAACAAACTCTATAGTCTGTAAAAACAGGAAGGGCCAATGAGAGGATACTTTAGAAGTAAAACAATGGGACAGGTTTTTTAAGCTGTTCAGCACCTTGTATCTCCCACTTAGATAACTAATTAAATAGGTAAGTTATGATTACAATAAGTTTTCATTCATTTCATTAGAGTAATGGGTTTATGTTGGATCTTATATACTTTTCGAAATATAATCAACATTCAGGCTGGGTGTGATACCCAGAAGAGTGTATCTTAGATAACATTTGTATTTCAGCACAGTGTTCTAGAAACTACATTCAATGTGAGAGACTGTTGCATATTAGGATATGTTTGGAACTCTTTCAGAAGGAGAACATTTCAGAAGGGCAGCAGCTGGGTAAGGTCTAATTGTTATGTGTGAATGCTGGGAGAATGAGTCATGTGTAGCAAAACCACTCCAACTTTAAACTTGGATGAAGCAGTGTTAAAGCTGGAGTGGTTTTGTTACAGCTGAATTGTTTTTGGCCTGTTCACACATAGCAACTAGAATATACCTGATCTAAATCAAATATAGCTACAATGGCCCTAAAGGAACAGCTGCACCATCTGGTGAGTCTCAACACTCAACAGCAGTCTAGCCACAACCCTAAATGAGCCAGAACCTGCTGGGCTTCAGAGCAGTAGGTAGCACCTGACCTAAATCTGTCAACTCCCTATCACTCCAGGATTTCTGAGGAGAGAAAATTGTCAGCCTAATCAAACATATATAACATGATAGTAACCCAAAATGGCTGGAGCAAGGCCAAAGATCTGGAACTTTCTGTCCCATGATGGAAGCTGTACAACATTTTTGAACAAAGATTTTTTTTGACAAAAATTGAAGATTTGAAAGCAGCAAATCAAATTATGCTAATTGTGAAAAATACAAAAATTCAGGGAAGCATTTTGAGTTTGTTTTTAAATCTTGAATGAAACATTTCATTTTGACAAAACAGAAGCATTTTTTAAAAGTTTTTGGAATTTCCAGTCAAGAGAAAGATCTACAATTTGCACATATCTATCCATGACCATCAGAAGTCATTCATTGCAAGATGGAAATCTAATGCACCATATATTGTGCCCATCTATGACATGCTAACAAATAGACTATAACAAAAAGCAACCCATTACAGTAATTGAAGACTTTGTGCTCTGAACCAAATATCTTTAAACTTCACACTGAAATGCAGCCTTACCATGGCAGCCTAACCATGGATTTTTCTGCATTGTTTGCAATTTTATTGTACCATGCATTCAGTTCAAAGTAGCTGGTTTGATCCTTTATTTAAAGAGGAAAAATGGGGAAAAAGAGCTTGTATAGTATATGACAGTCAGAATTGGAGAATTACTTTGCTTGTGTCTGCATTTTCACTGAGTACTACTGACCAGAGGATTAGATATTACGTAGTTGATCCACAATTGCAGCTGTAATCATGGAATGTAGACAGTTAAATTGTGCTTAGGATATTTCCCCTGCTGTCTTAAAATAAAGACAAAGATGAAAGTAGTTAGCCAGATTCTCAGCTGGTATAAACCAGCTGAGCTCCATGAAAGGTTCAGTTAGCTGATGAAGAAACTTTTGTGCATCCAAAATTTCAGACAGTTTTCAGACACTTCTGGTGTCTTTGACGGCCAGTGCCTCCAATCAAGCAGACTTCTTGGGAAGTGCTTTTGTCACTTCCTCAGTGCTGTGCAGAATGGCTTTAGCCAATGTTTGTCTTTTAAGGTGCCTGTCTGGAGCAGAAGGATCAGCTCCTGACACCGTTGCTGAAGATTTACATGGCATCAGAAACTTTATGTACACAATGTTGCTACTAGATTCTTATGACTTAGATGGCTGGAGTAGGTATTGTATCTGGAGGAGCCTTCAGTGCACCAGTGCTGGTCAATGGCCAAAAAGATACGCAAAGATAGCTTGAGAGACTTGGAACATGAGATCGGTGGTTAAACAAGTTCTCTTTGGTATTAGTCTACCCACAAGACCACTTGTAATGTGGATAACACCCCCTTCCCTCAACCATTTTGGATTTGGCCATCTACAGGTAGAGATCATCCAGCTATCATCAGATGCAGAGACTGCCCTTGCTTTCTGACTCCCCTGAAAAAATTTTGCATGCAGGCTCCCCATTACTGGTAAAGCTAGTGCCACCATGGAGGCAGTCAATCTGGCTCAGGGGAGAAACAAGCAGAATGTGCCAGCCAAACTTTTTTAAGGAGTTGCAGACCATAAATGAGATTATGATGCAGTACGTGGGGGAGCTAGCCAGGGAGGGGCTCCTTGACACCCCCTCCCTTGAGTGTGACTGCCTATGGGGAGAATTAAAGAAATAGGTCTTCTTTGTGTTGGACCATGGACAAATGGAAGAGTATATTCAGAAGAAGTAGAGGGACCTGAGACCATGGGTGAGGTTGTATTTCCTCAAGAAGAGGCAAGGTATGATGGAGAACTTAAACTGGGTGACCTCCACTTACTGCAACCAGCCCAGAGTGAGTGGCCTCCAGGTCATGGTTCCAGAAGTCTGTGATGTTGGTAGGGTATCCTCTCAAGGAGGAAATGTACATGATGAAGTAGGTGCAGTGGGAGCCTGGCAGTGGTCTCCTGTTTTGGTTTCTCTCACAGGCACAGTGCCCAGAATTTGCTATACCCCATGGAGAGGCACAGCACCCAGAAATAAGGGCCTACAGGACCTCCCTTCCCCCTATTCCACTCCTCTCAAGACTCTCACCTCAATTCCTATGCCTTCTACCCACAGCTGCCTTCAGAGTTCCCACCCAATTTCTCACTCCTGTTTGGCTTGCTGTGTCTTTTTCCCACTTCTTGCCTTCCTTCCCAGTCTCTTCTCAGCCTTTCCCTGATACCCCAATATCCCCTTTAGATGCTTAATGTTCCCTTTGTCCTTAATATAGCCCTTACCTCTCTCCCAGTCCCTCAAGCTAGCCTGAGTATGCTAAACTGAATTGTAACCTGTTTCCCTGAGATCCCATCAGTCATGTCTCTCTTCTGTCCCTGACCTGCATGGTTACATGGGTTAATAAAATGCCAACCACAGTACATAATGATGGTAGGAGCTTGGCAAAGGTAGGAACAAATGGAAATAGAGCATTATATAATCGGAATTATCCTTCAGCCCATAATAGTAAATGCATTGCCCAAATGCTTGCCTGGGAAAATATATTATTTCAAAATTTAGCCATGCAATCTTTGTTGTTGGTGTTATACAATTCCCTCCCCCAACATGGAATGGAAAATGCAATAAAAAAAAGCAGGCATGCTTTTATGTTTGTTTTTACAAGAGCTTCAGTTTTAGAAAAATAAGAGCAATTATATCCCTACGAGGTGTAGAAGTGCACTCCTGCATAGTAATTAAAAGCATAAGTGAATGAAACAAGGACACTAGTCACAATAATATTTTTCCATCTTCCAATGCACTCTCTTTCCTTTTTGGCATTCAGGTACTTTATTGTGTGTGTATCCATTACAGTGTGTTTTAGAAAGACTTAATGAGTAAATCTCTGTGTAAGCCAAAGTGCTTCTCTTCACTGGAATGCATATTAAAATTAATATGCAGAATATAAAATACAAAAGATTAAAACTAAAATAAAAGAAAATATTGACTTACTAAAAGGAAGTGAGTCAGTAAAATTAAACCAAGCAGCCTGGAGTGGATTTTCCAAGAAACTCAGCTACTAATTAGAGACCTGAATAAAGTGAGCAGATTTTTAAAAGGCCCTACAATCCATCTGCTTCCATTGCTGCTGGTAGGAGCTGCTGGTAGGTGGCATTCTGTTGCCTTCCATGTGCACAGATTTGGTTATCAACTAGTGATATTATGCTTTTTCCTGGCTGTGTGCAGGGATTTTGGGGCACTTAGGCACCTAAGGAATTCCTGCATGTATGACTACATAGACACCCATACTGAGCAAGAAAATGAGGATTTATTTCAAATGGTTGAGTGGCTAAGGCAGTCACTTGACAGGTCAGGGGGCCTGGATCTCCCTTGCACAGAAAGATTATTAGATTTAGGGGCTGGAAGGGACCTCGCAATATCATTGGGTCCAGCTCCCTGCACCAAGCAGGAAGGACAACTGGATTCAGGTGACCCCAGTGAGGTAACCATCCAGTCTCCTCTTGAAGATTTCAAGGGTAGCTGATTGCACCACCTCTGGAGGGAGTTTATTCCATAGTCTGGACACCCTGACTGTGAAGAAGTTTTTCCTGAAATGGCCTTCCAGGACTTTGTGGCCATCACTTCTGGTTTTCCCCAAGGGTGCCCTGGTGAACAGTTGTTTACTGAGTCCTTGGTGTATTCCCCTATTATAGTGAGTGGTAAACTGCTACCAGTCCCCTCTCAGCCTTCTTTTTTTTAGGCAGAAGAGACCCAAGGCCCTCAGCCTTTCCTCATATGGCTTGTCTTGCAAGTCTCTGATCATACGGGTGGCTCTTCTCTGGACTCTCAAATTTTTCCACGTCCTTGTTGAAGTGCGACACCCAGAACTGGATGCAGTACTCCAGCTGCAGTCTCAGCAATGCTGAGTAAAGCAGAAGAATCACTTCCTTGGTTTTGGTTGAGATGCATCAGTTGATGCATGCCCGGCTGGCTACAGCATCCCACTGACAGCACATGTTTATACAATGGTCTATTATTCCCCTTAGGTCCCTTTCAGTTGTGGTGCTAGTAAGTTTGGTGCCACCGAGCCCGTAAGTATCTTGGGGATTGTTCACCCTCAGATGGAGCACTTTAAACTTCTCAATATTGAACTTCATCTGGTTCCAATTCACCCAACTTGCCAGCCTAAGTCTGCCTGTATCTGCAGCCTATTTTCAAGTGTGACCTCACTCCACCATAACTTGGTGTTGTCCATGAACTTGGCCAGTAAGCTCTTCACCCCCATATTCAAAACATTGATAAAGATGTTGAAAAGCACTAGACCAAGCATGGAACCCTGTGGGACACCACTGGCCACTTTTTGCTAGGATGACACAGATCACAGTTCATTAGAAAGCACAGTTCATTAGAAATCCAGGGTCCTACCCCACAGCAAGCTTCCTACCCACCTAAATGTCAAGCAGTTAATCCCTCAATCCTCCAGTTTTCGCATGAGAACATTATGGGATACCAGATCAAAGGCCTTTTGGAAGTCTAGTGTGGGGGGTTGTACATGACACGGGGGTTTAATTCTCCCTTAATTAAAGTGGTCATTTTTTAAAAACATGCTTCCATTTAGGATGAAATTAACCCTCGTGTTGTGTACACCAATGTCGCAGCCTGATCCTTACCTTCCTCTCCAGCAGTGGGGAGTGGAGAACGAGCTGCTGGTGGGCAGAGCAGGCCCCGACCAGCAGGGGGTTGGGGGGAGTTGGTGCTTCCCTCCATGGCAGTGGTGCGCCCCCTCTGCCTCCCCACTCCAGGCAGCAGCTGCCCACAGGCACCTGGTTTAGGCAATCCCAGGGGGCACTGCAGCCATGGTGGAAAGCACTGGGTCCCCACAAAGCTAAGGGAGGCAGGCAGGCTTGGGGGGAGGAGGAATGGGGGGTGGGGAAGAGAAAAAAGATCAGGCTTGCCGTTTTTTTTTTTTTTCCTTCTGTGGAGCCTGCCAGGCTGCTTGCAGGGTCTTTCTGCACAGTCCCTGAGCTGCACAGGGCCCAGTGATTCCCTCTGCAGCTGTAGGGTTTAAAAAGTAAAACTCCTCAGAGGTGTTTTACTCTGCAGTGCCTCAAAGTAATTTGCTGCATCCCAAAATCATTTAAGATGCATTACACTGCCGAAAGTGCAACAGCAGCTGGAATTAAGGTGCAATATGCTGCCAAATGTGCAAACAGCAATGCCATTAAAGCGGTGCAAAAGGCATTTAACCTACTTTAAACCTGCTTTAAAGTGCCATCTACAAATGCCCTAGGTATACAATGTCAACCTCCTCTCTCTTATCCAGGTGGTGAATTACCTGGTCATAGAAGGAGTTGAGATTGGCAAGACAAGACCTGCCTGTGAAAAAGCCATGCTGGATGTCATTCAGAATCCTACCTTCTGCAAGCGTATCACACACAGACTCCTTGATGAATTCTTACAGGATTTTCCCTGGGATAGAAGTTAGGCTAATTGGCCTATAGTTGGTCCTCTCTCCTCCCCTTCTTGAAGATGGGCACAATATCAGCCTTCTTCCAGCCTTCAGGGACCTCCCCCAAGTGCCACAAGTTTTGGAAGAGTTTTGCCAGAGGTCCCACAATGATTTTGGCCACCTCCTTCAGTACTCTTGGATGAAGTGCATCCGGTCCTGCTGACTTATAAAAGTATAAATTTTCTAACTGATCATGCAACAGCTCAACATCAGCAGTAGGAAGACGGCCATTCCCACCATGCCCATACTGAACCTTATCTAGTATGATTTTCCCCTTAGTCCAGTGAAATACCGAAACAAAGTAGTCATTCAGGAGTTCAGTTTTCTCCTGAGTGTCGGTAGCCAGCTGTCCTGAGTTGTTAAGCAATGGAACCATGCACTTTAGCCTTTCTAATCTGCTCCCTACAAGTGTGGGCCCTTGTTACATAGCCCTTCTTGGGTACTGTCCCAAGCTTCTATTGTTTGTATGCATCTTTCTTCTTTTTCAAGAGGGACATGATATCCCTATTAAGCCAAGAGAGCTTACCAGCTCTTCTGCTACCTTTCATCTGCATGGGAACGGACTTCTTTTGTACTTTGAGGACTGTATCCTTGAGAAACGACCACACTTTATGCCCTTCTTTCACCTTCAGTCCCTGATCCTGCAGCGCTTCCCCTACTAGTGCCCTGAACCTGTTGAAGTTTGCTTTTTTGAAGTCCAAAACTTCAACCCTGTTAGCTGATTTGCTTGCTTGATGACGGACAGTGAACATAATGGTTTCATGGTTGCTGTCATCCAGGCTACCGTCTATATTCAAGTCACTCACTAGATCATCTCCTTGGCCAAGACCAAGTATAGGAGAGCATTACTTCTGGTTGACCCATGCACTTCCTGAGTCAGGTAGAGCTCTTTGATAGAGGTCAGGAAGCAGTGCAACTGATCCAACTTAGTCAAGTGTTCCTCCCAAGTGATGTCTGGGTAATTGAAGTCACCCATGGTGACCATGTCCTATACACTCACAGCCTCTGCCAGTTCTTGAGAGAACTCTAAATCAAGCTCCTGCCCCTGGTTTGGTAGTCTGTAGTATACACCTATAGTTAGATCTCTCTCACTGCACCCTGCATGCCCCCCCCCCCCCATAGTTTGACCCACAGGGTTTCGAGTTGCTCTTCTTTGGAGCTGATGTCAGCCTCCAAGGAGGTGTACTGCTCCCTCACATAGAGAGCTACACCTCCACCTTTCTTTCCTACTCGGTCCCTTCTGTGCTGGGTGTAGCCCTCTATGACTATGTTCCAATCGTAACAGAAGTCCCCCCAGGTCTCCATAATCCGTACTAGATTGTAATGCACACTGGAAAGTAGGAGAGCAGGCTCCTTTTGCTTGTTCCTCATGTTCCTGGCATTAGTGTACAGGCACCTGAGTCCTCCAACTGAGACCCTCAATTTCCTGTCATACTGAGGGAGAAACATCCCCTCAGCTCTTGCAAGAGTTGCTTTCCTAGTGTCCCCAACTTGAGAGCTTTCTTGTGTGCCCATCCCCAGGCATGCTCCAGTCAGTGTTTCCCTGCCCCCCAGTAATCTTAGTTTAAAGCCCTATGTTTGAATGTGGGTCTTCCCTCACTGCCCAGCATAGTACACTGACCATTACACCACAAATCAGTCATTTCCACAGCCTTTCTGTGGCATTTCTTTGAGGTTGGCTTCTTGGACAGCCATGCGAGGGAGATATGTGGGGTCAGGAGGACAAGATCAAACCAGAGGTGTATGGCTTGGTAAAATGACTATTAGCCTGAAAATGAGCAGGGGAGGAAGGAAGGGGTGGGGGGTTGTTTCCTTGTCCCCAGGTAGGCAAAACTTCCCTCTGAACAGACTACCAGCCTTTTTTTCCAGTTAGTGTGGTAATGACTCTACTTCAAAAGAAGCTCCAGAAATGCTGCTGCTGAATGTCTGACCCGCGGCATGGTGTTTAGCTTGCTGGGCTAGGAAGTGAAAGAGGCCCTTTTTCAAATCCTTGCTGGGTGTGCCTATGTTGTTACATGCAGTCAACCACATGTGATCCACATTCTTGGCTATGAGTCCAGGAATAGAATTCCCAGGGGTGTAAGTGCCCAAATGGGGCAGGAAAGAATAAAATGTCACCCTAAGTATTTAGCAAATCTGATCCCTTCTCGCTGTGTGCATCTACATGAGATGTTAGAAGCTCAATGGATGAATTCCACTTCACATGAGCGCATCATGGTGAAAGCCATGCTGATACACTAATGTGCAGTAAAATTAGTCTACTGCACATTAGCGTCACATAAAAGACATGCACCAGTGCTACTGTGCAGTAGTACTAATTATAGTGAATTAAGTTTGTACTTGTTATTACAGTCACTAAACTTAATGTACCAAAATTACGGTTCATTAATGCATGTGTAGATATTACCTCTATGTATATGCAGGTGGCCTTGTGTTCTGGCAGGTCTTACTGCGGCATTGATGCACTAACCTTTTCAATCTCTAAGCATAGACTAATGAAGCTGCAGTTTGCACCATTTGAGCTAATCCTAGCTCAAGCAGGAGTTAATTCCATCAGTTCACACTCCAGTGTTTCTTGCCTATACTGGGACTTTGTTATGATGCTCTTACGTTGCTGTCTGAGGATGGAGTGTTACAAGTCTAGCAAAACTCCAATATAGACCTTCCCTCAGGGGTGGATTAATGCACAGGCCCATGGGGCCTGGGCCCAGGGGCCCCCTGGGGGTGAGATCTGGGACAGGGACCCACCATGCTCCCCAGCTTGCTGGGGAGAGTCCTGCGAAGCAGTAAAGCTCCATCATATATTAAATGTGTGAGAGCTGGCAGGAGGCAGTGGCTGGGAACTTGTCTGACCGCTCCATAGGGATGGTTGGGGTGAGGCGTCAGCAAGGATCCCTGTCACCCCTGCTGCTCACTGCCCAGCTGGTCTGTCTCTTTCCTGTACCTGTGCATGTGTGCATGTGTGTTGGGAGGGGTGTAACCCCAAACTGACCCCAAACTGTGCCAGATCCTACCACAGGGCACTGCATGGTGCTTCAGTCCCACTACCAAGAACTGCTTTGGAGTGCAAAGAAGGGGAATCCTGCTGCCCCTGAGATGATTCCTGCAGTTCTTGACCCCAAATAAGGCTGCCAATAGAGAGGGGTCTACATCTCTCCCAAGTGATGGCAGCTTATGTGGGGAAGTGTGAACTCTTCCAGGAGGTGATTAGATATAGATCTGTCTGTCTGTCTGTCTGTCTGTCTGTCTGTCTAGAGAGATACATTATAGAGAGAGAGAAAAATTGTGTATATGTGTGTATGTATACATCTATATAGATATCTATATAGAGAGAGATAAAGGTATAGAAAGAGATGTCTGCGTGTGTGTGTGTATTAGCGGTGTGCGAAATGGGCTATATACAATTCGGATTTGGATTCGGCCCGAATTGGGGGACAGTAATTTGATTAATTTATTTGGATCACTGTCCCGATTTGATTCGACTGAATCTGAATCTAAAGATTTGATACTGATTCAAAGAATCAGAGATTTAGCCATAGACACAGTTTTAAATGTTTTTTCTACATACCTCGAGGTACTAGTCATGGCTCATGAACTCTGCAATAGTGGGGCTGTTGGAGCATCCCACAGGATCGTGGGGGCCCTGTACTTGGCAGTGGACCTGGAAGTGGACTGGAAGTACTTCTGGTCCACTTCTGGGTCCACTGCTGAGTGCACAGCCCTGCTTGGTGATTGGTGCCGCCCTAAACCCAGGAAGCACCAGTCACTGAGCCAGGGGTGGGAGGGAGGGTCCCCGGCATGTTCCGCAGCGGACCCAGAAGTGAACTAGAACTGCTTCTGGTCCACTTCTGGGTCCAATGCCAAGCACGCTGGGGACCCCTCCATGTTCCTGTGGGATGCTCCATCCACCCCACCATCTCAGCATTCACGAGCTGCCTGGTATGTTGAGGTATGTAGAAAAAAACATTTAAAGCTGTGTCTATGTCTGAATCATCAAATCTCTCTAAATTTTTCCAAATCAATTTGAAGGGTTCCAGTTCAATTCGGAGAGATTAAAGCGTCTCCCAATTCAGTTCGGATTCGGAGATTTGGCTACTGAATCAGGCCAAATCTCCGCCAAATCTAATCAGCAATCGAAGCTTTGCACAGCCCTAATATGTATGTATATATCAATATAGCTATACATTTTGGTTACATAATTATTCAATGGTAGTATTAAAACAAAGGTGTAATGGGTACATAAAAGAGAGAGCTTTATAGTATATGAAGTTTAGTACATGTTTAATGTTTCAGGAAAGATTTAAAAAACCCAAAACATTAAGTTGTATTGTGTAGGCCTGCTGCTTTATTTTAATTGCAAGAAATACGAACAGCATTCTTAAACTCATACTTGAGGCTACAAGTATGACCTGTATTTTTTCTTGTAATAGCTTACCGTAGTGTACATACAATGTAAAATGTGTATTTAAAAAAAATAGTCAAACAAGAGTCTACATGACCATGAAACTAAAACATCTTTCCTTTTATGTTGTTATATATTTATGGTGGTCCCATGCATCTGAGTCATTTTCCTAAGGCAGTTGTTTTATTCAGGTTTGTGTGTGGCAAAATTGAGTAGTTCATTTCAACATTGCATATTGTGTTTTATTTATTAATGCACCATGTAAATATTTAACCGGTCTATTTATTAATGCTTTTTGATACATTCATGTTTATAATGGGGTGTGTATGTGAGGGGGAACTACAATTTTCTGTGTGCCCACAGCCCTAACACATTTTAACCCACCACTGTCTTGCCTAGAAGAAAGAGATAAGGATAAGATCATTGTCCACTAATATGATTCACTAACAAGAAATCATGGTTTTATGCAGGTGTAAATCCACTGATCTCAAACCATGTAAAAGCTGAAGTAATGCTTACACTAAAGCCCAGAAATAAGATGAAGTATCAGTCTGAGAGTAACACTGAACATAGGTCCCAAAGCTGCTCTTGGGTTCTATATTTTGGGAACACTTACAGGGTCCTGTTAGCTATTATCTTTGCCATGTGTTAAATGCTCTTAAGATGGGAGTGTCCACAAGTTAAGGTGGGAAATGCTGAGTGAAGTGCTCTCTCAGCATCTCAAAGTAATGCTTCTTTGAGCAAAGGATATCTCCAGCTGGTGTTAGGCAACTCATGTTGCAGTAATGTCAGTCTCGTCCACAGAGCCAATATCAGCAATTTGCTGTCCTTCAGTACCCCAAGATACACTGCTCTCAGCCACCACTCCATGCAGAGACTCCATCATCCAGAACTTTACTGACAAAGAGCTGGGGAGAGCATGGCAGCTGTGGGCAGGGAGCTACTGGACAGCCAGAGAGGTGGAGACCCAGGTGGCCATGGGAAAGAGTTGGCAGCTCCTAGCCATTGCACTTACCACCCCTCTGTCAGCAAGTCAGAGCTGTGCATATTAGAGAGGGTATTAATTCTTAATGGGCAACAGCTGACATCACATGATAACTTTAATACTGCCTAACATTCCTTAGAGTTAGCATGTGCAAATTATAATGTCTAACAATACCCTCAGTATGTGCTCAGAGATACTCCAAGAGATACTGCATATCTGATCAGACGGTCCACTTCTCATTTCCAGGGCTTTACATGGAAGTAGTGTCCACAAACCTAAGGATTCAAAAGGGATAGTATATTGAGGATAGTCAAAATCCAGAAACAATCCCTTTTGCTTTTCATGAATAACGGCAAGGTGAAACAATTCCTTTAGTGCAGATTCACCGTCCAGAAGAGAACATGGCATATGATTTGTGAACGAGCTAGCTAAATAATCCCCATAATTAAAAAAGTTACTAGCAGTAATAAGAGAATTAACTGTGCTGTATGTATGTGTCCAGATGAGCACAGCCATGCTGAAGGAAGCAGTCTGGGTTTTGGTTTTTTTTAAAATCCATTAAAAAAAAAAGAAAAAAAGAAGCAGAGTAGCACATGAGGGGGCAGCACACACTGCTCAAAAACAGAGCCTGGCTGGCTGGAGCCATGCTTTGGCTGCTGGCCAGGCTCCAAGTGGCAGGATCACTGCTGCTGCAGCTCCAGGAGGCTCCCAGGACCCCAGGAAAAGCTGCTGGGGCCATCCCACCTAGGGTAACCTGCCATGTGCCGGGGAGCACATGGCACAGGCATTCCCCAGGGACAACTAGCAGCAGCAGAAGGTGGCACAGGTGTTCCCCTGGGGAAAACTAATGGTGGCATAAGGTGTGCAGCTACTAGTTGTCTCTGGGGAACCAAACGTCCATGCTCCTGTGGACATGGTTTATGAGGCTATATTAGTTTGATGATTAGGAAATGAAGTCTCATCTAAATTCCAGTGGTGGGCCCAGATTGAGCAAGAAATTGTAGCACATGCCTTACTGTAAAAACTAACCATTCTATTGTTACTTTAAGTACATGTCATTCCATTGGCCTCCCATATGCTTTCCTTTAGGCCTAAATCAGGCCCTGTGACTTTATAGTAGTAATGGAATCCATTATTCGGTTTGAGTCCCTGGGATTTTTTTTTTTAAGTTCTCATAGATTTCCAGAAAAGAAAAAAAAGGTGTTGAAAATTTTTGAAGAAGGTCCATCTTTCACTCTTCCTCATGCTGTCAACAGCTTAAGTTGATTTTTCCATCTCCTTATTTCTACTAGTGATGAATCCCTTGTTCCAGTTGCTTGAAGCCTTGGAACCCTTCTCCTGTGTAAGAAGTCTAATGACCAGCTATGAAAAATTACTATTACTCTGCAGCTACTGCAGACTGTAACATTTTCTGACAGTGATTTCACCCCTATCACATGATTAGTGTGTCCCCAGAAAGGTGATGTTTCAAAGGTGATATATTTTCCATTAATGGCTGTAGCAGAGCAATGAGCTCATTTCCAGGTAGGCACATTATATCAAGCTTTACCTTATTATGTATTGTGGTGAGAAATAGACTATATACAGATATGTTTTAGTAAATGATATATCTGAATCAGTAGGTGGTAACTTTGATTGAGTATACTGCATATCAGATCCAGTTGCTAATATAGATGGTTCAAAGGGTGATGCATTTAGTTTAATAGCTGATCTATCTCATTTAGTAGGCAATGTATCTGAATTAGTAGGTGATACATCTGACCTGCTGGGTGACATATCTGACTCAGCAGTTGACTAACGTGATTCATTCTGGAATATATCTGCTTCAGTAGGTGATATTTATATATATATATATATATATATATATATATATATTTAGTGGGTGATTGATTCATTTAGTGTCTACTCTATCAGATTTAGTATGCAAGCGGTTACCCCTGTACCTCTCCCTCACCACATGGTCCTCATAATTTTGCCAGTATTTTCTATATCAGACAATGGGGCTTGATCCAAAGCCCCCAAAGGAAAGCTTTGTGCTTTCCAGTTCAGGCCCATAAACCTTATTTTTCTTAATCACTTTCAGCATGTCTGCTAAAGGAATACAGCAATCTAGTACGGTATCAGAATCTGGCTCAGTGGGATAACACGGTTGCAGCTATGTGGAATCTACAGTGCAAGTTGAAAGATAATAGAGAGACTGCTAATTTATTGAGTAAGCAGAATACGAAATGGGAACAAAAATGTATCTTTTGATTAGCATCAGCATATTATCCATCAGCAGCATGCTGCCTTAGGCAGTGAGCTTGGAGCTGTTAGCCAAGAACTGATTTCACTTTGTTCAACTTAGCTTATTTCTTTAGTCTGCTTTCCTTATTTGTTGTGACAAATAAGATGCAATGAATAAATATTTAATAAACTGTTTTCAACTAAGGGCTGCATTGCTGCCAAGTGCCATTTTTTTTTCCTGTGGGATTTGCATAACGGTACAGGCATGATTTAGATGGGTCTTTTCCACTGCTATTGAATGGTGTTTTTTGGGGTTTTTTAAGAGTTTCAAATGCTATTGACCCAAAATGGAACAATACCAGTTTCCCTGACTGGATCATTTGTGGGAACTGAATCCCTGACATCTGGATCCATGAAAATGAATCTGTGGTTGCATCTACCCATGCATTAATATACTTTTTTGAATGCACATTAAATTTAGTACCTCTGGGCACCTGTACACAAGCATAGAGGCTGCTCTGAAGTGCTGGAAATCCAATGCGTTGGAGCAAACTTGGTTAATCAAGCCTGCTGAAGCGTGGCAATTACCACACTCCAGAAGCCTCCTGTATCTCATGCATCAGCATTCCCATGCCTAACAATGGTGGTAGGGATGCTTGAACTCAAGTTTGTTGAGCAAGCTTTAGTTCAAGTGCCCCCACTGCCATTTTTAAGCATGGGGACACAGATACATGAAATATGGCATTGCTTTAATAAGAGTGGCTCTCAGGGCCACTTTAATTAAAGCACCACCTTCCCCAACTCCCAGAGCATGTGTAAAAGTGTCCTGCAACGTGAGGTACTAAATTAATGCACATTACACTGTCCTAATGCACAGTAGCTCAAGCATGTGCTTTTTAGGTGACACTTAATGTGCAGTAGCCTACTTTACTGCGTATTAGCTTAATAGCACTTTTTTTACACACCACTTTAATGGGCAGTAAAATAGACTACACATGTATAGATGCACCCTGTATTGATTAAGCTGAAGTGCGAAAAGCATCATCCCAGAAGCAGTAGTGGACTGAAATAGCTTTAACATGCCATCCACAAGCAGGAGGTAAAACCCTACATTACTCAGCCACATGTTTAGATGCTTCCTCCTCAGACTAGTTTTTAATACCACAATGAACTCCTTTGAAAGGATGTGTAAACTAAATCTGTAGAACATGGTTGCCCTCAGTACCTCTATGGAGGTTTCCAGCTCCTGGTCACGAAAGAACTAGATGTAGCTCACAGGAAGTATATCAATATATATCTAAATTCCTGGTAACATTTGAACTCTTCCAAAGTGTCCTTTCCAATTCTTTAGCTACACACATTCTATTTTATAAGCTAGGGGTATGATTTAGATGATCTTCCTCTCAGTGCACCTTCGTGATTTCTGAGCTGATGACTTCCTTGGCCAGGTGTTCTCTGCACATTTAGCAATGTGACAACAGTGGCATCAGTCATCACTATCAATTCTTCGATAACAGCTGAAAGAATTGTTTGAAATAAACACCTTCATTTTCTTGTCCACCAGAGCAAAGTATGTATGAAGACTTATTCTCATGCAGCAGTTTATCTAATTAACTTAGGAATTGCCCACAGCAGAATTCACATGGAAAGGGGTGCCATTAATTTGTTGTGACTTTCAAAAATACATCTTTCTGTTATTCATTTTTAGGAATCCAGTGATATATGTATGTAAGGGGTGATGGCAGAAGAGACAGCTTACTTTCACCTCTCATTAACCCACCAAAAACATCCTATAATACAAAATGCCCAATAACACCTTCAAGTTGCAGGGATAGAAGGAAGACCCAACAGGAGAGGTAGAGTATGTAAGGACTATATAACTTCTCCTCAAATCATAATTTTTAACAACAACAACAAAAAAATAGTAGTTAGGGACCACATCCCATTCCAATTATTAAGAATGTAAGTAATAGTTAGATTTCTAAATCTCTAGGTCAAACCCTATTCTACTTTGTTCAAATCCCTGCAAAACTGTTAACATGCCTACTTGAGTAACTTGCATTCATTTTATCCCTAAACCTAAGTCACAAGAAATGGCAAGGATAAGGAGAATCAACCTACTTTTTGTATTAATGTTTTGTTGGGAACTTGAGAAGGATGGAATAGGATTGCCTTTAGATGCCAAAGTGCTCTTTGCTTTGGGGGTGTTATTTATAGCGGTGTTGGTTTGAGGCAGGGGCAGGCAAATCCGGCCCACAGGCCAAATCAGGCCTGTAGTGGATTCCATTTCCCAGCAGCCTCTTCCTGTACTGCTGCAGCTGGTTTCCATGGAGACTCCAGGAGCAGTGGAGCCCTGACAATACAGGGTCAGACTTTCCATGCAGACCAGACCCAGCCACCTTGACAGGGTGGGTGTAATCTTTAGAGTTAATCAACATAAAGCTGGTAATGTCCCCTGTTCCTTCTTTGGACCAAGTTGTTTAAGCAGAGCTTAAAATAATGCGAGGGGCTTTGTTTTCTGATGGGGTGATAAATGCTCTGTTATCAAGGAGGGGGGAACCCCTCCCTAATCAGAGCATCCTGCCAGGGCCTGGCTGCACCCCCGTTCACCTCAGCATTGTGGAAGAAAAGGGAGGGGTTCTCTAGTGCCCCCTGGCTTCTACCCTGAGCCACTGCAGGCATGTGCCTGCCTTTCTAGGATGTCTGTACTGCTGCAAACTGATTTAGCTTAGCCAGGTTAGCCTAACCTACAAAGATTGAATCAATTCAGGCTCAGTCTTTTGAATGTCTGTCCCTAGCATCACTTCCTAACTGATGTAAAATGATCTGACCTCAAGCTGTTTTACCCGTCTTTGCAGCTTATTGACCCCATTGGAGTTACCCAACATTTGGATTGTCCAAAGTGCTTTTGGCATTAATCTGATAAGCAAAATCCACACTTCTTCAATGGGATCAAAATGAGGTCAAAAACTGATCACTTTTCATACACAGCATCCAGGACACCTGTAACACACCCAGTCGTTGTTTAGCAAAGTCATCCCCAAGTAGCTGTCTGGATCTTGCCTTGCTTGCTCCCTCTGGACTTTCAGGGTCCCACCCTATTGTCTTTTCTGCCACACCTTGTTGTTATAATTGGACAGGGAGGCTTCCTCTAGACAGCAGGGGGGTTTCCCTTCAGCTCTTGGGTACTTGTCTGGGCTGAGGCCCCTTGGCCATGGCCTATCTTACTCCAGCTGGGCCCCTCTGCCTGAGGTCCACTGCCCCAGGACCCTATGCTCCCAAACTCCAGCTCCAGCTTTGCTCTTCATGGGCTCTGGGCTTGTGCCCTCAGTCTTCTGAATCCCACACCATAGTCCTTCTGCTGACAGGAGCACTCCCCCCTTTGAAGGGTTTAGGACCTGGGGTGTCCTTAGCACCCTTCTTGGTGGTCTCCTCCTCCCCTAGAGCCACAATCTAGTCCTCCAATTCATCTTCAACATAAATGAAAAATATGAGTATCTGCCCAAAACAAAAGATTGTCTCAGCCCTGGATCAACACCACACCATGGCAATGAGCCATTCCACATGGCCAAAATATCTCTGCTGCCTAGTGGTGTGGGGCCTTTCCTGCACCTGCCTACAGTCTGGAGTTTTTCCTTCTTGGCCAGTAAGGCACCTCTTCTCCCAGTCTCAGCAACACTCATGATTTTATAAGGCCTTTGATCCCCTCTCTGGGTCACCTGACCCATTACTTCTGCCCCAGGCCTGTCAATCACTAGCTGCACTGTGCTGGCCACACCTGGGGCATGTGGCCCTTTTATTAAAGGGCCCTCTGCCCCATTAGTTACTCTAGAGGGATGAAGCCAGCATGCTGCTCCCTGGTTCCTTCTCTGCTTCAGTGATCAGTTAGGGGCTCCATTACAACCTCCAATATAGACACCTAAATGAAACAGGTATTTAATTGTTGTTACAAGTTCTTCTGCAGATTTTCTGAAGCTATGAAACGGAATGAAGTCAGTTGCCCTTAAGTTCCTCTAACAACTGAGCCAAAGAGTAAAATACCAGTAGATTGCTTCTGTAGGGAGTTTCTATTCCCATATTTTATCTTTGCAACCAAGCAATGGTTTATCAAAATAAACTAGAAGTAGGTGCCAAAGAAGCTATCCTGTTGACTCAAGGACTTCTTAGAAACAGTTCAAGCTTAAAAGTACTTAATGCAATGCATGTTTAACCACCTAGCATCTTCCAGGGGTGTCCATAGTACCCTCTGGTGCTCATACAGTATCTCTGCTCTGGTTTCCTAGAACCGGAGTCTGTTTCTCACCTTCCATGTCTTTGGTGTTCAAGTTTTTCTATATATTAGGAGGCTACTTTCAGAAATAGAAGTTAGGCCTTTGATGCCTGCTTCATCCAGATCATTGTCAGGCTCTTGATCTGCCCTAATCCTTATATCCTTGCTTAAATGTGGGCGAGGAGGTGGGGGAGGTGCTCAAACCCTTTCTCTTGACCCTCTTGGACTTTGGGCCCCTCTCTCTCTCTCACTCCTTAGGGCTGCAGGCCCCTCTCCCAGTTTACAGTCTTTAACCAGTCTCAATTCCCTGATGCATTGGGAGCACCTCCCCAGGTGCCTCCCAAGGCCTCAACCAGGCCTCCCACAGACACAACCATTTCCTCTAGTGTTACACAGTAATATACATAAAGATACAATACAAACTTCTTAGCTTTATTGCCAGATCACTGTCAGTCTTCCTTTAGCCCCTGTGGTCTGAATCTCCTTTCCCCAAGTCTGGCAAGGGCCAGACCAAGGCCTCACTAAGGGTTCTAGCCTTATAAAGCCCTTAACCACACACCCTTGGGTCACCTGACTGGCCTTTTCTCCATCAGGCCTGTCAATCATGACTTGGGGCCCTGCAGCCTCTGTGTTCCAGGCTCTGATTGAGGTTCCTGCACCGGGGTGGGCCGCTGCTTCTCTCGGATCCCCTTACCACCCAGTGATCCTTACAAAGTATTGGAGTCAGCTTGCAGTTCTCTGACTCTCTCCTCCTCAGTAATGGAGTAGGGGCCCCATTACAGCATGTCTCAATGCTATTTCTATATTGGTCTTTGATTAGAAAAAAAAAACCAGGATGAATCTGATAGGTGGATCCTAAGCCCTAAAGAAACAGACTTCAGCCTTTGTTTTCAAAAGCAGATAGTGATTTTGGATACCATGTTTGACATGCTTTTAAAAGGGCCTGAATTTTTAGAAAGAATTGAACACTTACTCCATGCAAAGCAAGCCACCTAGCCAAATCTCAGATCAATAGGATATTCCAAATCTATGACCACTAATAAAAAAATTTGGAATGCTTTAACTACTGGAGGTCTGTAATTGTATATACAAAAAATGCTCGATTACTGTCTTTAGAACAGACATGAAATAAATGACTCTCTTGAACATTTTGTTCCAGAGAATGAAGCATGACAATGATATGTAGCAGGTTTCCCAAGTTGAAATACTGCCTGGTACAACTTTGACTTCCCATTGCACTGGCCAGCATTTTTAATTGGAAATTTAAAAAGTTAATCCATCAGGACATTGAACTACAGCCACAATGATTTTCTAGTAAGACAAGGTCTAGTAGTAGAGCCACAGGGCTATGCCATTTATCATGCGAGTGTTCACTGAGGCATACAATTGATGCTGAAAATTTTCACACCCAACCATGTCTTTTACTTCTATTATGAATCTGCCTTATCTAGAATTAATATACATGTGAAGACCTGCTTCTCTGTCATGAGATGAGGAAGACATTTTCCAGACAGTCCGATTATATCATAAATATATATTTATCACAAAGTATTGCTCCTCAGAAATTGACGTGTTGATAGCACATATTTAGCATATGTCCCTTCTGTGGCTTCCATACTGTGGGTGCGATAGATGACAGCTGAAAACATCATCATGATGCTGTCAGATGTGCTATCTGTATAAGTGGTGATAATCAAAGTATTCCTGGGCTTCACATATCAAGCTACTGGGATCTGGTTCTTTTGAGCTTATTATTGGCAACAGTATGTGAAATTGACTAACGTGGTTTGAGTGTCAAAGGCCTGTAGTGCAGACAGGAATATTAACCATGAATCTAGTATAGCACAATAGTAGTGTCTGGGCGTCTGGCTTGAACGTAAGACCTGAGCTTGCAAATCTGATCTTGCCTGAATAGACCTTCCTCAAAGGAAATAATATGAGGAAGGGTTTTCAGACAGGGCCTCTGTTCAAATTGAAACTACATTACAAGCAATGTAGGTGATTTCAGGGGCGCATCTACACGTGTCCCTATGGCACCTTTGTTACTGCACCGTCATTTAGTATACTTCCTTTAGGTGCAGTAACAGCCTGTACTGTGCTGTGTGTGACATGCACAGTTATTTTTAGTTGCTATGTCACCATATCAAAGTGCTATAATGAGGGAGTACATTGCTATGGGGATATATGTGCTGCGTCACAGTTTGCGACTGCAGACACTACATAGCCATAGCTCATTGCTACGACACTGTAGCATCACATGTAGATGTGCCCAAGGAAAGGTAAATTATAACAACATACATAGTAGCAATATGCCATCTGCAGGGTCTTTTTTCAGTTTCCCCAGTAGAAAACATGTTCACCTATTCCAGCCCTGCAAAGCTATGCCAGCCAGTAAATTCCTGTATCATATTGAATTTCCAGGGCTGACATTTAGGAACATGGAACTACAGATGTCTTCCTGGCTTACTGAGTAAAGGCCCCTGCATTTGCAGGGAACCAATAACTCAATGAATTCCCCAAATATCTACTTCAAACTCTCACCCTCAATTACCAGGAACAATATCTGAAAAACACCAAGAACCTGCTATAGGTAAAAGCAGGGGACACAACAGCACTGCCAATGCTGTATTATTATGAAGACAAGGAAGGAGATGGTTAATATATTCTTAGAAGATTCAAGGAAAAGTACCTTGACTTACACTACAGAGGGAGGCAAATGCTGTCAGTTTCCTATCAGCCCTGCAGTTTTGACCTCCCGTGTTGTAACATGCAGCCGTGACAGGAGTTTGGCTTTCAGGAATTTGGGGTACAGTTGCCCCAACCCCCCTGCACTGATCGTCTTGAAACTTGGCAGGTTTCATGCTCTCAGTAGAAGCTACCATCCCTGTAAGTTTCATCCAAATCAGCCAAAAAAACCCAGAGTTATAGATAATTCATTGATTCCCCATTATACCCTATGGCCAGATCTCCGAGGCGGTGCTGAAGCTTTGGAGTTGCTTTGGCCTGATCGAGGCGGAAACCTAGTCCAGAGCTCCTGATCAGATCACAACCATCTGAAGTGTCCAGATCCAAAGCTAGATCAGATCACTGCCGACTCGCACAGGCCTAATAATCATCTACATGTGCAGTGCTGTGGGTCAAAAAAATCCGAAACACTTGTATTTACAAGTACTGATCTCCTGTGGAGTGTATTCATTTTCTGCAGCCTAATAGGGCCACACATGTAGACTCAAGACATTTACTGCAGAGCTAATTAGTCTGCTCCCCCAGTCTCCTTTCCCTGGATTGCAACCTTGTCATGGTGGAGAGCCTTGCATCTGCCGAGAATCCTGAAAGTGATGCCATCTGGAATTTTTTTTCTGGTAGGGTCTCTCAGGGCAGTAAGGTAAAATGTGAGGTTACAGACAAATAGTGACTCAACCCAAATAAACTAGAGTAGGTGGCACACCTTAGCCCTAGCTTGGCAATCCACCTAGGAGAAGGATACTCTGAAACCAAACCTACAGCCTGGAGATCTCTGCTACCATCCTAGTTCTCTAGGCCACAGCACATGAGTTTCAGGCCTAAAGCGTGGGGCCTGCCAATGCAAATTGTACTCCACTTTAAAGCTCCATGTGCAGGAAGGAACAAAACAAGTCCTCCAAGTCCTACAGCACCAGGAGTGGGGCGAAAATGGCAAGGTTTAAGCTGATACTGGAAGCTGCAGTCCCAATCCTGCATGCAGGTGGCTCAGGAGTACAAGTAGTTCTGATGATGACCTGGAGACAACGTCATAACCTGGTAGCACCCTGAGCATCCAAGCAGCCTTTTTGAAGGATAGCACTGCTCACTCCTAAATAGGGGAAGGGCCTAGAAAAGTGACTTGGAGAAATGCTCATCTCACTACCACCCAGCTGGCTCACTGTGGTCAGCAGGCATCTTCAACATGACTGAATTACAATGTAAAAGAAAACAAAAACTCCAACCCCCACCTCAAAAAGTGGGAGAAAATAAAACTTCTGCACCTTTCATGTTGTAATATCCATACAATGCTGGACTCTGAAGATAGTAGCCATCCTCAGCAACCTCAGTTTTGGTTACCCATGAGCTAGCTAGGCTAGATATTGACATAGCAGCCCTGAGTGAGGTTCACCTTCCAGAACAAGATAGCCTAATAGAACACAATACTGGTTACACCAGGCTTGTCCAACATATGGCCTGCAGGCTGCCATGTGGCCCTCCAAGCTGTTTTCTGAGGCCTGAGGTTCTGCGAGGGGAAACAAAAGTAACCACTGTACTTTTGTTTGGGGGGGGTGATGTGATACCGCTTCCTGTGAGGTCTTGGAATATGGCTCGCCAGCCCACTGGGCGATAAAAAGTTCATGATCCAGCCCCACATTCAAAAAGGTTGGACATCCCTGGGTTACACCCTCTACTGGTCAGATAAGTTGCAGGTGGAGAGGTGCCTGTCAGGTGTTGGCTTCATGATAAAGAACTCCACTGCTTCCAGGCTACAAAGCTTACCAATCGGCCTTTCCAATCACATCATGTCCTCATGTCTCCTTTGCGTGACCAGCAGCATGCCACCATTATTAGAGTATATGCTCCAACCCTTCAGGCAGATGCAGTTGACAAAAAGTTTCATACTGACCAGAAAGCAACACCCAAAGATAGGATCATCATCATAGGCAATTTTAACACAAGATTTGGCAGTGACTTTCTACCATGGAAAGGCATGCTTGGAAGACATGGACTGGGAAATTGTAATGACAGTGGATGGTTGCTTCTGGAACTGTGCAGAAACGCAAATGGCAATAATCAACATCCAGTTTAAGCAGAAAAACCACTACAAAACCACTTGGATACATCCCCACTCTAGACATTGGCAACTGATAGAATATATCTTGGTGCATCAGTGTGATCTTGGGGATGTCTTGCACACCAGAGTTATGCCTAGTGCTTACTGCCATTCTGACCACTGACTCATTTTCTCAAAGTTGTCCTTTCACTTCAAGCCTCAGGCCAAGCACAGAGGCAACCCCCCAAAGAAATTTGATGTTTCCAAGCTGCAAAACCAATCTTGCCAACAAAAAATTCAAAAAACACTTCAGTCAAAGCTCGGAAGCCAAGTCCATACTGCAGACACTTCACCCAATGGACTCTGGGAACACATCAAGGCAGTAATCTTGGAGACCACCAAGAAGACTGTTGGGCTCAGTACTAGGGTAAACCAGGACTGGTTTGATGAAAATGACAAGGACATATAAGCCCTACTACTCATCAAGCCCTTCTAGCACAGCCAGCTACCCAAGAGAGAAAGGCAGCTTACCACCAGACACGTAACACCCTTTAACAGAAATTGCGTGACCTCCAAAACGAATGGTGAACGACTCTTGCAGAAAGAACACAACTGTGTGCTCACAATGGAGACACCAGAAGCTTCTGCAAAGCACTGAAATCTGCCTACAGCCCACCTTCCTGATCCAAAGTCCACTGAGAAGCTTTAATGGTTAGACTTCATACATTGACAAATATTCTGTCATGGACGACGGTCTGAGCACTTTCAAACTCTCTTTAGCACTGAATGCACAGTAAATAAGTCTGCTGTCAACTGAATCAAGCAACTGCCTGTCAAGGAGAAACTAGATGAACATCCTACACTGGAAAAAAAACAAAACTTCACTGCTATCGACCAGATAAAAAGTAACCAAGTCCCTACAATAGATGGAATTCTACCTGAAGCCCTGAAATACGGTGGCCCTGCTCTACACTCTAAGCTCCATGGACTCTTCATAGCCTGATGGGAGTAGGGAAAAATTCCACAGGATCTGCATGATGCTGTAATCATCACCTGTATAAGAATAAAGGTGACAAGTCAGACTGTTCCAACTACTGAGGGACTACCCTTGTGTCCTCATCACTGGCAGGATCCTAGCTAGAATCCTCCTCAACAGACTGGTGCCTGCTGTAACAGAAGAGGTTACCTCCCAGAGAGCCAATGTGGCTTCAGAGCAAACAGAGGCATGATAGATATGATATTTGTGCTCAGACAAATACAGGAAAAGTGCCGGGAGCAGAAAAAAGGGCTGCATATCACTTTCATCGACCTCACTAAGGCGTTTGACACCATAAGCCAAGACAGCCACTGGAAGATACTTGAAAAGCTTGGGTGCCCACCAACGTTCCTTAGCACGGTCAGGCAACACCATGACAGTCAGCGTGGACAAGTCAAATACAACAACAGCCTCTCAGGTCCTTTCCTGATCTCCAATGGAGTTAAGCAAGGCTGTGTACTCCTTCCTACCTTGTTCACAATTTTCTTCACCATGATACTGCAGCAAGCATTGGACAATCTTGGGGAAGGTGAGGAAGGTGTCTA
Organism: Alligator mississippiensis; assembly: GCF_030867095.1. NCBI lineage: Eukaryota > Metazoa > Chordata > Crocodylia > Alligatoridae > Alligator > Alligator mississippiensis. Next base: position 136,238,994 of record NC_081825.1, on the reverse strand, counting down.
CATCCACTTCTGGGCAGATGCAAACCTCTTCAACCTCAGACAGCTACAGGCCTGCACAAGGACCTCTCAACAGTTCATTCATTAACTTCTCTTTGCAGATGATTGTGCCCTGGTGGCCCACACCCAACATGATCTGCAGCACATGACTACTTGGTTTGCTACTGCAGCACAACTCTTTGGACTTACAATTAGCCTGAGGAAGACTGAAGTTCTTCATCAGCCAGCTCCACACTAAGCTTATGTGCCACTGAAGATGACTGTCAAAAGAACTGAGCTAAATGCTGTCAAGCAGTTCACTTACCTGGGGAGTGTCATCTCGTATGATGCCACGATCAACAAGGAGGTATACGATAGACTCTCAAAAGCCAGTAGCGCCTTCAGCAGACTCTTAAAGTGGGTCTGGAACAGTCACAGCCTTCAGGCACAGACCAAAATTAAGGTGTACAGAGCTGTTGTTATCTCCACCCTACTGTACAGTGCTACATCATGGGTCTTATATTGCTACCATGTAGTCTACTCCACAGAATTAGTCTACTCCACAGAAAGCATCCCATGTAGCTACACCATTTTGTCCTTATGTAGCATTATCCTGGCTCTGTTCCCATTGAAATCATGAGCTCCCATTGACATCAGTGGATATCTATCGCACTGTACATATATTACATTTCATTTTAGGGGACAGACCTGGCAATTTTTTTTCATAATTAGGTACCATATTAGTGCATGCTTTACACTTCTTTCTGCGTGTCTGCATGTGTATGTTATTCATTTTATTAAAATAAGTTGATGTCTAAAAAGCAAGAAGTGCTCAGTATGGTTGGGGAAAAAATCTACATTCTAGCTGTCTCTACACAAGGAAGCTTTCAGAAAGGCCCTAATTTTTTTTGCAATTAATTCTGGGTTTCTCAACAGGGTGCCAGCTAACAGTATCCAAAGCAACCCAGCAAGCATTAAGGATAAAGCCAGGAGCTAAGCAAAATACCAAGATTTCATTATAAATTGGTGTTGGAAATTAGAACCGAGCTGTTGAAATTACCACAATTAAGAGTCAGATAGCAGAAGGGAAAAGCACCAGGTGACTCCTATGTGCAACAGGATTAGAAAGGAAACCGTGCTTCTTTGATATTTTGGCTACAACTATTTCAGTGGCAAGGCACTGGCAGTGCGCTTATCTCCACTGTTTTTACTTGTGATAGGCTATGGGGTGTCCTTGTTGTCTTTGGATATTGATCCTTGTAGTTATAGGTGTGTGTTTGAAGTGGCAAATTGTAAATTCTTTGTCCCTGTGAATGCAGGGGCCTGGAATTGATGGACCAGGAAGCCCTGTCAAATAGGGTTACCATACATCTGGGTTTTCCCAGACATGTCCTCTTTTTGGGTCCTCAGATCTCCTTCCAGGAGGTATTTTGAAATATGAAAAAATGTCCAGGGTTTTGCTCTGCTAGTCTTTTTTCATCATCAATGCTGGTAGAACTGCAGTGCCTGGTTGCCCTAGTAGTGTGCGTGTTTATCAGTGATCTGGGTTTTCTGTTTACTGCAGAAAAACACCAATTTTCCTCTTAAAGAAGGAAACCCTGGGTTTCCCCTTGCAGGCTGGCAGCCTTCTAGCCTGCAAGGAGCTGCTTGGGCAATTGGAGGCAGGAGGCACCACTTGTGTCTGTGTGTGTACTCACATGTGGCTGGTATACAGCCAGGCATGGTGGGAGCAACCCTGGCATCTGGATGGAAGTAAGTCTATGGGGAGCAGGGGTTGGAGGGCCAGGGCTTGGTGGCTCTGAGTCCATGTGTGTGTGAAGGGGGGGTGGGCAGAGGTGTGCGGGGTGGATGGGTGTGGGGGGGGGGCAGCTGCCTATCAGCACTGAGGGAAGGTGACTGGGTGATGGGGCTACAGTAGGGCAGGGGGATTGAGGGGGAGATGCCTGCCCCTGCAGTGGGGGAAGGGGCCAGGGGGATCCCTTTGGGGGCAGCATGGAGATGCATGGCCGGGACAGCAGCACTGGGGCCGGTGCCCTTCCTTGCAAGGGTGGGGCAGCCAGGAGACACTGCCTGGGGGAGGGGAGTGGCTTAGCCAGGCTGCCTGGTGTAGCACAGGAGCCACAGCCTAGGGTTGGGGGTACCACAGGCCTCCCCTCTTCCTTCCTCCAAACTCACTCTACTGCTTCCCAAGCAAGCCAGAGCCACTACAGCTGCTACATTCTGGCCCAGTCAGGATGGGGGCAGCTGGGGCCTCCCTCTGGCAGGGCTGGGGAGAGCAGAGGGCTGCAGATTGGGAGTGAGGGGCACCAGCAGGTCTGGGGAGACTGTGGCTTGGGTTGGGAGCATTGGGCAATGGCAGCACCAGGGGCCTGCAGATCAGGAGTGAGGGGTACTGACAGGAATGAGGGGTGGGAGTGAGGGGCAACAAAAGGGGGGGGGGCTGTGCCTTTATTTTTGTTTTACATTTAATCTCTGAGGGAATAACACTTGTTATTTATGGTAACAGTTAGAAACTGCCCCCGCCCCATGACAGGTGTCCACTTCCTTGGAACTGGAAATATGGTAAACTTACTGTCAAGTCCTTTGTTCCTGTCAATTTAAAGCAGGGCTGTTCAACTGGCAGCCTGTGGGTCATATGTGGTCTTTGAGGGGTTGAACTGCAGGTCCTCGACTCCTTCCCAGGTGCTGTTCCCTGCATTGCTCCAGCTGCTGCTGCTCCTAAAGCCTCCAGGCTCCCCTTCCTTCCTGTTGCACTTTCTGTCCCTGCTTCTAGGGGTGGCATGGCATGGCTAGGGATCCAAGGGCTCTGGGATCCAGGTTGCCCCAGGTGCCTTGTGCAGCAGGGGAGTGTTGTGGAGACTGTCTGGCAAGAGCGGGCAAAGGGCAGGAGAAGCCTGTGCAGCTAGGGTGGAACACAGCAGGGGGACCCAGAGGAGACCATGCCACAGCGGGGAGTATGGGGGAGACAATGCTGTGGTGGGGAAGTGGACAGCAGGGAACCTGTGCATTGTGCCCCCCAGGGGGCCTGTGGCCCACAGGGATGTGGTTTCTTGGACATATGGCCCCCTGGCCACTGAGACGTTGGACAGCCCTGACTTAAAGGGAAGACTTAGGGTCATATCCTCAGCTAGTGAAAAAAATAACGAGGGAGCCAGCCTGAAGATATCTATACATGCTATGATGAATACAGAGAACGGGATCGGTTTGTTTTCTAGTAAGACTCTGGATTACATGTCTGTTCAATAAGTATTGGCTGGTATAAGAATAAAGAAAGCATTTTTTAATTTAACTCCTCTATTCGAAACAAACTTTGCGAAAGTATTCAATAAATCAGACAAATACAAGTTAGTTCTGCACTCACTGCTTGCTATATTACCTCCAATCAGTTTATTTTACTAATGTAAAATTAAATTGCTCCCAGTTCAGGTTTTTGATGAACGTTAAAAAGCTTCAGTATCAAACAAAAAAATTAATACCGCGATTCTAACATAAGAGCTCCCTGGAAACAAATTCAAAGGCAGCCAAATAAAACAAGAGACTAAAATATACAAAATGCTGCAATTTAAAAGAAAATCACTGAATTATTGAAGTTGCACAGAAGAGATGTCATTGTGCTGCTTCTAATCAGCATGATTAAAAAAACACTAGTTTTTTTCTTCCTTCCTTTGATGTCTAGAAGTGTATCATAAACTTTAAAATGAGGCATGTAGTTCAATCAGATTGATCTGGAAAGTTCAAAGATATTGAAATTTACCCCAGCATTTAATTCTTATCCCATGCGGTAGAAAATATATTGCTTGTGCACATAAAGTAATCCTTTTAATTCATTGCTATTGGACTGTAAATAGTAAACACCATTCTGGAGAGAAAAAAAAGCCTGCCTTCTTAGTAATGACCCTGCCTAGTTCTTGGCAGCACTATGCCAGAATCCAATTTAATTAATGCAGAGAGTACCTCACTTTTACAAGAACCTTCTTCTTTTTGGTTGATTACTTAAAGTATATATAAAATGTTTGAGAACTACTCATTAATTGTGACATCAACAGACATATTCAAACTTGAGGGCAACCTGGAGACCTCTCTGAGCCAAAAGTATTGCTGAGGTGATATGCTGACTCCTGTGAAACTGAAGAGGGCATCTATCAGAAGTCTTTGTGAGCAGTGTAGCATCAAATGGCTGGGACTGTGGAAAACCTGCACAGGCAAAGCTGTCACAACTGTGTACCAATTTCACTGAGTGCTATGATGCAGATGGGAAAGCTCCTATGTGGTTTGATGTATGTACGATAACCCCAGGTCTTACAAAGGGAAACTGCAGAACTCTTAGCTCATGTTTTGGCAGAAGGTTATTCTTTGTACTATGGTAACATTGCAAGTTCTAAGTGATACCTGGACTCCATTGTGCTAGGCTCTATGAAAGAAACAAAGAGCCACATTCTACCCTACAGAGATCATAATAATCATAGTGGTATTATCCATGGGAGCTGGTATTCCCATTCCCATGGATAAAAAGGTCAGCCTCAGACAGACTAAGGATAGATCTCCCATCTCCTGTCTTACCAGCATGTTCCAACAGAAATACAGTAGTGGAGCTATCCTGGGGGGCTCTCCTGACTCACGATTACTCTGAAGAGCATGATCTCTAGTGTGCTTGGAAGTAACTTTTATGGACATCCTCTGGGATTGCATTGTGAGAGCAGAGCATCCTGCTGGGATATGCTGCTACTATGGTCCAGATGCAGGCTACAGGCCTGAGTGAAAGCCCATTGGAGTAGATGGCGAGACACCCCTTGACTTTGGCTCAGGCCTTCATGAGGTTGCCCAAATAGTTTGCGACTCTGCCAACCACTGAACTTCATTCCCCTAAATCCAAATTCACCTTTAGGGTCTTTCCCTCTACTAAGGAAAAACTGCTTTAAGAAAAAAAAAACCTGTTTTAAAACACACTTTTAAATGGTACAAATATTCCACTTATCATTTGTGACCTTAAAACAGATTTTGTCCTGAAAAAGGTTTACACAAACAATGTTAAGACTAAAAGAGCCAATTTAGTCTTGGTTCTTTCTTTCACACAAACTGTAGAAATATTGAATTGATACAAATCAGTTTCATTTTTTTATTAAAGTATTTCTTCTATGTTTATATTTATGCAAATTTCAGGGCCAAATCCTCTGTGCATGTAAATCAGTACAAGGCGATTGATTTCATTTGAAGCGTCACTAATTTATGCCAGTTGGCCTCAGCTTTTTCATTTTGGTGGCATGCTGTAATGCCAAGAATTTTCAGTGGTCCTTATCTCTTTCAATTGCCTGACCAATTCAGCAGCTTCCCTTACAGGTGACAGAGGCTGTAAACAAAGGGAAATTGGAATGGCAAACCGATCAATTACAGAATATTGAAGAGATCAAGGAAGCTGCAGCAATGTTGCTAAAGCCAATCCAGGAAGCCTTGCTCGTCCAATATCTTGTTCTTGTGGCAAAGACTATAACAAGATGGAAAATGGCACAACATGAATGCATTGTGGTGGCAATGATTGCACTGAGAATTGGGACCTGTTTGTACTTAACCCACTGTGACTATCTTCCCTAGATGCTGTATCCCAGGCAACCCAGGCAGAAGGTGTTATATTTATTATTCTCTGTCACTTTTTATCTCTCCTAGTGAAACCCTGCATTAAATTTCCCTTCCAGTCTTCCCTCTTTAAACTAGTGAGATCACACAGCAATGCTGCCATTGCTCAGTCTCCTAATTAGTCTAACAGAATACATTCCTTTTCCTTCTGGCTGAGATATGCTATGCATTAATCCCTATTGCTCTGTCCGAGCTGTCAAAAACTTGTTGCTGCTAGCACTGCTTCAGACTTTACATGGACAAGTGCTGGCAGATATATTTTCAGAGTGGAGTTAGTTCTGCCTTCCAGCGTACAGGATCATTAAGGCCATAAACCCAAAAACAAAGTTTTGAAAACACAGGCGAGGTTTGATTCAATTTCCCAGGTATAAGGTATGTTTATCTTCATCTTCCTTACAGATAACCAGAGCCAAGAAGTGCATTAGGGTCCTCGGGATTGTCAGTATTATGATAAAAATTCCATGGTAATTTTGGATTAAAAAAACCAAAACACCATAGTTCCATAGTTGCATTTAACAAAAATCTGGAAGTCAGTAGTATTCAATGAAATAGGTCTTGTATTTATTGTGATATTGAATTACTCCTTTGTCTAGTCCTGCCTATATTTTCAGGCTCACTATATCTCATATAAGCATCCCCAAGTTTACATACTAAGGTGTTTCTGAGGTGAATAAGGCAGCTGATCCTTTTCAGAACTATGGACTGAAGACTATCAGATGTTGCATTACTTCACCCACTGCCTTCTGCCTGGGTTTATGCACCTGCCTGTCACATTTTCAAATCTTGTGTTTGCAGCCATGACTGGTAGAACAATAATTCTGAAAAGGAAAAGTGGACATGCCATAGCATAACATTTTTCTTTTGCCATGGTATGGTAATTCTGCCACTGCAAAGCTGTGTAATATTCTTATAAGATATTCTCTTTCAGGACATGGGTACAAATTGGAGGAAGGCATTGACTTTATTTTCTGACACAGTGGTGTTAGGGGCTCATGGACAAGTGGGAGTGGGAAGGTAAAAGGCCTTGATGGAGGTTTGATTCAAGTCAATTTATTTTAGTCTAAAGCAGTGCTTCCAAAACTTTTTTTCAGCATTACCCCATTTCTTCAGCATGGCCCCTCACTGCCAACTCATAGATCCCTATCCCTGCAACTCCATCTGCTTATGTTGCAACCCCATTTGGGTTTCTGACCCACAGTTTGGGCACCTCTGGCCTAAAGCCAAAGTGAAAGCAGTATTGGTCTATCTTGCAAAGTGGAAGGGAGTGGACAAAACCAGCGAGGAAAAGCTCCCAAGCTATAGCCAATACCCCTCAAAAGTTAAGTGTTCGTACTAGATCTGACAGAATTGTTTTTGGGTTTTTTTTTTGGGGGGGGGTCCAAGTTTTGAAATGTCAGTGAAATTCTGTGGGAGGGGGAATGCAAGTATTTGATACAATTTTCTTTTCAATGTGTTTCTTTCCCCACCCCGCCCCCCTCAAAAAAAAATTAAAAAGTTCCTTTTTTGATCAAATATAGAACTGGCTAAAGTTTTTAACATCAAACATGACATTTAAAAAAATTAAAAGTAAATAAAAGTATTTTTAACACATGAAATCCTCCCCTTCTCATCCCTATACCTCCCCTTTAAAAAAAAAAAATATATATATATATATAAATTATTAATCACAAATATAAAAAGATCTGCTGGAGCCATCAAAAAACATGGTGGGTATATCTACACATGCATTTTACTGTGGAGTAGACAAATTAGCTCTTCAGTAAAGTGTCATTGTGTACACATGCTGGAATTAGGTTGCAGGTAACTAATTAACTGTCATAAGATAGTACTATTTTATGGTGGAGTTATTACATGCAATTAAATGCGCATGTAGACAATGACCACAGCTGTAAATAGTTCCTGGTCAACTCAGCCAGCCAGGGGGCCAGACTCCTGCCTGACCCCTGTGCCCCAGCCAGCCTCTCCATCACCCAATAATGCCACCTGGGGCTGAACCTCCTTGCCCCCTGCCAACCTGGGATTACTCCACTGTGGCTCAAATTGCGGCCCTCTTGGATGCACATGTAGATGCTGCACCTGGGAGCCATTTTCTTAAGGTTACCCTGTGCAGTTTTTCATATCACATTACTTGCATGTGTAGATTCACCCAGTGTCACTATATATGGAGGGAATTAAGCTATGCTGGACATTGGCTCAGAGTTCAAAGGCAGCTGTCTAGGTCCTGAAATGGACTGAAAGTGATCAAACACATTTTCCAGATAAAAGTTTCCAGTGAACTCTGCATGTTTCTTAACCATCCCTGCACTCATAGAAAGGGCTTAAATTTGTCATATTCATACAGCAAGGCTATACTTTCTTCTATAGGAAGAACAGCAAAAAGAGTTTGTCATTATGTTCCAACTCATCATCTGTCCAAGACTAAGAGCTCCAATTCATTAAGCCTCTGAGTTGTGCAAGGAGTAGGCACTGATGTCCTGAGAAGGGAAGGCACAGGGCAGCCATTAGCAATAGTAGGCATGTTTATGACCCTGACCCCCTCCTGGAAGAGAGGACTTATGAAGCTCCACACAGCTTTAACTTCTGTGTTGGGATCCGATGATGCAAACCCTTCACAACTGTGAAATGGCATCGCAGTTTACACACTCAGTTAGCTTTCAGCATTGTTGGCACAGAACTATCATTTAAAGAAGATTTGAATCTCAGTCCTTATCATCTTCTTTTTTCTCCTGCTGAAGGCTCTTAAAAGTTTTTTTTAGTAGAGTCTTTGTTGCTGCATTTTACTCTTTCAGCAGAATAGTCATGTATTTGGCCCTTTTAAATTGTATTAGGCACCATTTAAAAGGTTCCCTTATGCTAGTTTGAGTCCTGAAATTGATGGCTGCTACTCAATTAGTCTGCTAATAGCCCCTGGTAAAACCTTGTCAATTTCATGGCTGCTAATAGGCAGCTGTGAGATGACCATGAAACTGATGAGTTTGTACCATCTGCTATAAACAGTAAGACTGATTAGCAGCTGGGGAAGTAAAAATAAAATGCCAAGAGGGTTAGACAATCATATTATGAAGATTCCCTTTCCTATCATAAAAGCAGCCACCAATAGATGGCTAAAATGAGGTTACCTTCTGAAGTCTGTCTATGACACACTTAGAGATGCAAAACATAGAGACTCGAGAAACACACAGCAAAATGTATGTCAAAGCAACCCAGACTTCATGAACACTAGAGACAGATCTACTGAGGGGCTGTGGGCAAATGAACCCACAAGACTCTAAGAAGCTTAAAGCCAAGAGTGTCAAGACCTGAACCTGTTCAGCCTACACAAGAGAAGGCTGAGGAGGGACCTGGTGACCATCTATAAACTCACTAGAGGGGACCAGAAGGGCTTGGGGGAGACCTTGTTTCCCCTAGCGCCCCCCGGGATAACAAGGAATAACGGCCACAAGTTGTTGGAGAGTAGGTTTAGATTAGACATTCATAAGGACTACTTCACAGTCAGGGCAGCTAGGATCTGGAACCAACTTCCAAGGGAAGTGGTGCTGGCTCCTACCCTGGGGGTCTTTAAGAAGTGGCTCGATGCCTACCTGGCTGGGGTCATTTGAGCCCAGTTTTCTTCCTGCCCAGGTAGGGGGTCGGACCTGAAGATCTACAAGGTCCCTTCCGACCCTACTTCTATGATTCTATGATTCTAAGATACAAAGGGCTTGTCTACATTTGACCCTTTTAGGTGGGATTAGCCTAAAATCACCATTTTTAAGGCACATTAAGAGCACATGTCCACACGTGCACACCCTTAATGCATCTTAAATGGTGATTTTAGGTTAATGCTGCCTTAATTTGATACCCACTTAAAGCAAATACCAAATTTAAGCTGGCATAGTTGTCGCATTAGCCCACGTGTAGACACTTAATGTGCATTAATGCAGCGTACATTAATGGGCATATACCGTGTTAATGCACATTAGTGTAGATACATGTGGGCTAATGCAACTTAGCTATACCAGCCTAAATTTAATGTGCCTTAACATGCATTAGCATGTCTACATGTAGATGTGCACCTAAATCACCTTAATGTACTTTAAACAAAGGCACATTAAGTTTAGGCATGTGCACTTACACATGTAGGCACACCCAGAGTTGCCACATAGAGCCTAGAAAAACAGGTTAGCTTGAGACCACCTATTTGGGACCACCCTCTAATGACTGAGCTCATGTAGATTTACTTTGTGTGTTGTGGGGTGCACAAACAAAATGACAGACATTACAGGCTTGAGTGGTGGCTAAAATGCTCTGATTGCTTATCTGTGCTGTAAACTAAACACTTATTTGTATACCTCAGCACACAAATGACTAGTTTTTATTTTTTAAAAATCATTTAGTTGGATTTATATTGAATGGCATTTTCCAAAGAGATAACATCTAAGTAGATGGCATTAACATAAATGGGAAGCTTTCTGAATCTCATCCAAAGTGAAAGTGAACTTATCTGGTTTCACCATAGGGCAAGTTGCAGCTCCTTCATTGCTTTGTCTCCTATTGTCAATAGTCATTAAAACCTCTGGCAAACTAAGGATGAAAGTATAAGGCACAGCACATGAGTCCTCTCCTCCCAAACTCTATAGAAGGGAGGTGGGGGTGGGAGACATGGGGAGTACACAGAGAGCGGTCCAGTGTGTTTTAGTCCTTCATGGAAAAACTGGGGATAATCTCATGGCTTTAATGATGCAGGACTTTCTCTTTCCATCCGCATTCTTAAACATGGCCTGCTTACCTTCATGTAGTGCTGGGCAGCGGATGTGCTAATCGCAGCTGTTTCTGGTGATCAGCTCTTAGAAGGAATCATGCTGAAGTGATAGTCAAAGTTTCAGATTTTCCTGAGAACAGAACTAGCCTTAGGGAAAATGGCATTCTGGGTGAACTAGTATTTTGGTGCCTTCCATTGCCCCCAAGTCAGAAGTGCTACTGCAGGCAGAGGCAGGTGAGCAGAGGTGCAGGGTGCAGTCTGGTAGGGAGGTGGAATGGCATAGCATGCCAGGCAAGTAGGTTGGCAGGCACTGCTGCTGCTGTGCAGGAGCAAGGTGGGTGGAGTGGAGCAGGCATCACCTAGCCCACACGTGTCTGGCCTGGCTCCTCCTGAGCAGCATCTGGAGGAAGGGAATTAGCTGGGCTGGGCACTACTCCTCCTGCCTGGGGCAGGGATGTCGGGTGAGGATGGGCAGAGGGAGAACGCTGCTGTGAGTATGGGCTGCTGGTGTGTGTGTGTGTGTGTGTGTGTGTGTGTGTACGTACGTACGTACATGTTTGGTGCTCCTCTGACCACAGCACCCTGGGCTATCACCCACATTGCCCACCCCTAAGACTGGCTGTCCCTAAGAAAGCTTGTGTTTGGCCTTGCCATCATTCTGCAGCTAGTCAGTGAAAACAGCTCATCAGTATTTACATAAGCTCATCATTAAATTCTCCAGACATCTAATCCTTATGTCTGGTCACTGTAATGTTATGGTCTGATGTCTAATTTAAGGCTTTACTTTTAAGCCTAAGTACAGTATAAAGCTATTATCTGGCCACATCATTTCAAAGGGAGGATAAAATTCTGAACCTATGCTGTCATTTGTATATTTTTGTAGGACTTTACTATTAAGGATGCATAGCAAGGTTTTTCAAAAGCCAGGATGATTTTTTGCATTAGAGATGAAACCAGTTGGTGTTTGGGAGATTAGGGGGAAAAATGTGTTGGGATTTTTAAATACAGAATCTGAGTTTAATCACCATTCCACCTCTGAAGAGGCTGATACACTGACAGCATCTATTTAAAGGCCAATTTATAAAGAACCATGCACTGCTATAGTCAAGGAGGGGCAGTGGTTGCCTATCCTTTTCTTGGCATGGGGACTGCAAGGTCATTAGAAATTTAGGATCTGGTCCCAATACTTTTGGAATTTACTGACACATGAAAGTGGCCAGAGACTGTTGACTCTTGCCTGCCTGTCAGTTCTTAACATAATTTCTTGGGCATTGCCAAGCATTTCATTAGGTTATGTCAAGTCTTTCTACCTTCTCCAGGGGCCTAAAATGTTGCAACAGTTGACTCTATGCTTGGCTGGCTCATTATAGAAGCTCCTGTGTGCAAGGGCAGTTTTCAGTGTGGAACAGAGCACTCTATTAGAGACACAGGAGGGAATGTCTACACTTAAGTGTTCCTGTGGCAGAGGTAAAATGCACAGTAAGGTACTTGGCAATACACAAGATAATAAACTGCCTTCTAATGCTGAAAACCGTGCTATCAGGCTGATCATAATAAAGACATAGTTATAGTCATTAGTCATGTTTTTTAGAGTTGGCTTGTATTCGCAGTGTATAGATTAAACATGAAAACACACTGCCGGAAAACACCACACCAATCAGTTCCTTCCACCATTATATTGATCAGTGACTCCCTTTTTTCTCCATCTCCATCCCCACCTGCCCATGCTCCACTGGGGATAACTAAGAAGAAGGTAACATTTTGTGGCTGGAAATTACAAACAGAACTAAGTTATCCCAAGCATCACTCACCATGACCTAAAAAAAAAATTAAACTTCCATTTATTCTGCAGGGCTTCTGTTGCTCTCTAGCCATATCTCCTAATAGGTTTCTTAGAGAAGCATTTTTCTATGCAAACAGTTTAAGTCCTACTTGCCCTCAAGCCATTTTAATTAAAAGAAAAATAGAAACTTCTCAGTCAAAAAGAGGGGGCTTATACTGGTGATTGACCATAGCAGGGATTTTTATAGGAATTGTGAATTCTGGGCTATCATATATGAAATCAGCCCTGTAAGTATGAACTTAAGCCCAAGCTGGGAGTTACTAAATTAGTTTTTTAATACAAAAGGGAAAAAATAAATTCCACTTTGAATCAGCATAATGCAATTTCCCTTCACAGAAAATATTCCTTTATTATGCCTCAGATATTTGCATTTATCAGTCTAAATACATAAGTAATATATATTCAGCCTCATTTTGCTGTGCTCAGATCAGCCTATCTAAGAACTGCTGTGAACCCATTACCAGAGACAGCTTAATTCACAAGCATATAGTGCCCCCAGCTCACCCTAGAATAAGACAACAAGTGTGTCGCATACTAGCATCTAATTTCACCTGTCCAATATCCCTGAAAAGTGTGAAAGTACCCTGGTAATTTCTAGCTCCCATATTCTGATGTTATGGCTTAACCACCTTGCAAAATAGTTTATAATATTATGATATTCCAGGGCAATCAAGCTTAGTCGCATGAAAAGCAGAAGAGAGCCTGGAACAGGCAACATTAACTTGTGCAGCAAGAAGAAAATACCGGCAATTCTTGAACAATTACAAACCAGATGAGGCATGCAGCAGGGCAGGGACAGAATGCTTTGGCCTTTTGTGCTGCTGCATTAGAGACAGCATCAATTTGAAAGTGGGTTCATCTACACAAGACACTGACTGTGCAGTAGCCTAATAATACTGTGTAGTAGCACATCACAGCATGGACAGTGCTAATATGCTACTGTGCAGTATTATTAAGCTACTATGCAGTAGTACTTAAGTAGTGCAGTGCACTACTGCAGTAGTACTTAAGTGCAGTGTCACTTAAAAGAAATTCACCAGCACTACTGTACAGTAACTCCAGTTACTGTGCATTTATTTATTACTAGTGTATGCAAGTCTTAAATAAATGCACAGTAACCACTGCACAGTAGTGTCTATTTCGGGGGGGGCATGAGGGGCAGACATCTTATCTTTCCCTCAAAGAACTAAGCAACTGACCTAGGAGGAGAGAGGAGCAGGCTTCTAGACCAACCCTCACCCAGACCCTGGGTCTCTCTCACTTCTTAGAGCAGCACTCTAATTGCTACATTACAGCTTTGCCATTCCAAACCCTTTTTTCCAGTGTTCCTTTTGAAGCTGGCCTCCTGGGAAGTCATGAGAGGGAGGCACATTTGAAATATGCACAGCTAGGAGAAGGGAAAGAAGGCATGTGGCTCAGTGAGATGGCTATTCTCTGGGAAAAAAGAGGGGGCAGTTGCACTCCCTGAGGTAGAACCTGAGGGAGGGAGGCCTACGATCCAGGTGATTTGGCCTGCCAGGTGAGTACCCTAGCCATTGAGCTACAGGGGCAAAAGTAGAACATATACCTCCTGTACACACATAACCCTTTTCTGTTCCTTAGCCCACGTCTGGTATTTTGGGGGTTTGGCCAACTGAATTTTCAAGTGTCTAAGGCTTCTACATGTCCATGAGTAAGCGTATATGTGCTATGGTTTCTACTGTGCATGCTGAATTTGTGCAACTATACAGTTTCATATAATCATCCATATGTGCAGGGCTACATGTCTAGGAATAGGATTCCACTGAACATAGTACCAAAAGATTTCTATAGAGAACCAGAAACAGCCACATAGATGACTAGGAAAAATAAAGACTATCACCATATCGCCTCCAGTTTTCCAAATCTCCTGTTTTCATTATGAAGAAGAGTTTCATTACAGCCGGTTGCATTTCTTGTGATGGTAAAGAGAAAATCCTGAACAACAACAACAAAAATTGCAAAGTCTGATTTTTTTATTTGCACTTCAGTTTTCAGCAGGGAACAGCTAACTATTTCCAAAGCAACCCAGCAAGCAAGAAAAATAAAGCCAGGAGTCAGCAAAAATGCAGTGCTGAGTATTTTTCTAGGTTCAAATTAGAGATGGGGGAAAGCATTTGGATAAAATAAGAATTAACCTCAAACCTTTTCCTGAAATGTGGCTCAAGCCTGACTCTCTTGAATTTAAAGAAGCTGAGACAATTCACTTAAAAACCTATTATGAATGCAGCTGAACAACCTAATGTAAGGCAGGAATTTGTTAAAGAGGGAGGAGATGGCAAAGGGGTTTAAAATGAGATGAAAAATTCTGCCAACATTTGACTTTTTCCCCTACACTGTCCAGGTTCACAGTGGCAGAAAGTTATTTCTCTCAAACTCCCTACTTGGGATTTTAGGCCAGAGCTTTAAGGGGGAAAACAGTTTTCCTCCACTGAAACCAGAAAAGCTATACTGACATACAGTAGCCAAGGATCTAGCACTATATGTAGAGAGTTATGTTAACGCAAGAGTGTATCCTGCCACATGCATATGCAGTCAGGGCACAGAAGAAGGTTCCCCATTAGTTCCTTGCTTGGTCAAGTTAGAGCTTCTAATATGGTAGCTTCCTTGCACTGGAATGAGCAGATCTTACTTGCTGGATGCGCCCACTCACCCTACTGCCTTACTCTTCCCACCCCCCACCATACACACATAAGGAAGTATATGGGGAGGAAGCACAAAGGACAAGACCTTAGGAGGAGGAGCTTGATATCATTCAGTCACCAGTAGAGATTGCTGAGCCATGGGGTGGATAGTGAGCTTCTTCCCCCAAAATGAAGTGGAGTCTCTTTATTCCTCAGAGTGAGGCAGGAACAGGGACAGAGCCATGACTTTTTTCCTGGGTCAGTACAACTACAGGCTGGTCCTAAGTCTGCAGGCAGTTGAATGCTTCATTCCAGCTCTTAAAATTAACAGAAGCCACAGAACAGAACTTTCCCTGCAGGACCTGAATGGACATCTCTGCTGAAGGTACCAGTGTTGGCTACAAAGCACCAACTCACAGGACCATAATAAATTCTACTTTATTGAACGGTATGTGAAGTTATCAGTAAAATGGAAACTTTGAGTTCTGGGTGGTACTGGTCACCTTAGCACATACACACACATGCACTCACTTATTCAAACCCATGTCATTTAAACCCATGTAGTACCCAGTCCGGAGGTTGCTGTTCCACATGGGTTTTGAGTAGTACATGACAGCTGTTAGTCACAGGGGTCTCTGCCTGCTGGTACCTGAAGTTTCAGGAGTCTACCCTTGACTTATTGATTTAATGGCTGTATTGTTAGAGATTACAAGAATAGTCGAGGGCAGGGGGTGGGGGGAGGGGGGCTGCTTACTTCCAGGAATCAGTTTCTTGGCTTGATTAGCTTGTAGAGTTTTGTAATAGTAAGTTCCTCTGGCTAGGTTATTGTCAATTAACAGCCAGAGTTACCTAGTTTGTCATTCATACTTGCAGGGACTGCCCAATATAGCAAATTTTATCACTTTACAATTACAATCTCAGTGCAGTTTTTAACAATGGCCCAAGGTATAACTCCATTTTACAGGGAGTACATTCCTTAAGGGCTTAAAAGTATAAAATATAAAATACAAAATGCCATGGTAAAGAAGATACAAATGACATATAGAAATGCACTGTGAGAAATATGTAAAAATGCAATGTGAGGTAGTGAGGATCAAAGTTTACCGGGGACAATAAGGGCATGTCCACACATGCAAACACATGTGCTTGCAGCAGCTCAAATAGAAGTGGTGCAAATTTGAGCCAGGGCTTTTTGCCTTAGCGCACATGCACTTTGTTGTGGAGCAAATTGTGCCACTTGGGGCAAAATAACCCTACCTGGCTTCTCCTGGATCTGCAGTCAGGGGAGCTAGAGCCTGGGGCCAGCACCTGTGCTGTTCCCAGCAGTATAAAAAGCTGCCCTGTCCTAGCCCCATTCATACAAAAAGTTGCCCTGGCAAGCAGTGTAGGGCTACTTGCTCTCAGGAGGTTTTAGGAGGAAGTTGGCCACGCTCCTTCCTGTCCCAGGTTGCTGATGCTGTGGCTGGTTGCTGCAAGCTTGGTCTCAGGAGCTTCTGGGGAGAAAATGGCCAGGCCCTCTCCTGCCTCTTGCTACTATTAGCTGCTGGCCTTGTCTCAGAGCTTTTGGAGTAAGTTGGCCTCACCCCTTTCCTGCCTTGGTTGGCAGCTACTGCTACTGCTGTTGCTGCACCCCCTCCCCAGGGTGGGGCAGTCATCTGCTGCACACTACTACCCCCCTCAGAGAGGGGTCCACTGTATTGCACCGCACCCCAGCACCACACCCCAGCTTCTTCACCCCATCCCAGTCTGCTGCCCAGCTCACTGCCAAGCTGCAGTCAGGGGACAGCCTGGGGAGGTGTCAATTGACTGCTCCTCCCCTTCCTGCACCTGCCACTATGGGGGTGGATCTCAGCCAAGCCCCCAAGGGGATGCATGCTCCTGCAGCCTCCACCCTGGAGGCAGAGTCCAACCAACCTCCTCCAGAAGTAGAGAAGCCTGCAACCTCCACAGCAGGGGCAGGTGGGACACTGGTAGGGAGCCAACAGGGCCAGGGGGTCACCCTTGGCCAGCCTCACACCCCCAGATGGGTTCCCAAGCCCCCCTTCCCATCACTGGGGACCAAGGGCAAGGGCAGTGTTAAGAGATCCTCTTCAGCCTCCTCCACAGCTGGGGGAGGGAAGAGCAAGGGCCCTGCCCCGAAGCCTAGACCACCAGTGCCTGAGGGGACCAGGTGCACTACATCAGCCAGCACACCCACTCAGCCTGTCCCTGGCCCTAGATCAGGCCCCACCAACATGGCCTCCGGTGGCGGGAGAACCACAGCTATGCATAGGCAGCTGCAGGGAGCCCCAAAGCCAGGGGGCCTGGACCCTCCACCACTGGACCTTCCAGCTCAGGCAGAGGGGCCCCCTTTCCAGCACTCACCCACAGGCATGGGGTAAAGTGCCACCTGTGCAAGTGGGAGAACTTGCACTTTGAGACCTGGGTACAAGCCCTGGCTTGGGTAGTGGGGGCCCCCGAGATCGTGGTGGCCTCCCGCTTTCATGGTAAGGGGGGTCTTTTTCCTTGCCTTGGAGGCTGCTGCACAAAAGGCGGTGGAGATGAGACTCATGGTGGAGGGTGAGTACGCCCCCCTTGAGCCTCTAGAACAGCTGAGGACCAGGGTGGTCCTCAGCTCCATCCCTCCCTATATCCCCATTTGGGCCCTGCTCCCCAGCTCCAAACCCTGGGGAGAGTTATCTCCCCGGTGGTGTCCCTCTCACTAGGGTGTTGAGACCCTGGCCTCCGCCACACACACTCTTTCCATCACCAGGTCATGATCCAGCTGGTGGTGGGAGCATGGCTGGAGACTGAGGAGTGCCTGGTAATTCCTTATCAGGGGGCCCTGGTGAGGATTTTCTATACACTGGGGGACCTGCAGTGTTTCCCTCAGGTGCCGTGTCCCAGGGCACTTGTATCATGAGTGCCCCATGGGCCAGCTGAGGAGGGCATCTGGGGGTCCAACTGGAAAGAGGGGTGGCCTTGCCACAGGTTCCCCACCCCCCCCTCAGGCCCCCCTGGCATCCCAGCCACAACTATGAGCTCAGTCATGAGCTCAAGGGACCCCACACCGCAACCAAGTTTAGCGGAGTACCAGGGAAGGCACCAGCAACCAGGGGAAGAGAGGGATCAGGGCCCCCCTGCTCCTAGTCATACCCACATTGTGGCTGCCCCACCCACCAGCCCTCACCTTCTCTTGTTGGAGCCTGTCCACCTGAGGACCACCCCATGGCTGAGTGGGTGCAGATCTCCTCCAGGCATAAAGGCAAGAGGAAGGCCCAGACATAGCTGGAACCCTGTGATGTGGAGAACTCCTGTCCCCCTCCCAAGACCACCACATGGTGGGGAAGAAGCAGCCCAGCCTTCAGGGGCCTCCCTAGCTGTGCCTGACATCCCACCCCTGGGTAAGATCAAACAGATGATCCCCATGGAGGAAGTTGCGGGGCTTCTGGATAGTCCCGAACAGGAGCCCATGGGAGAAGCCCTTCATTCTGCTGACCAAGGCCTACACCCTGAAACCACGAGTGCCGTGGCAGAGGCCTACCCAAAGGAAGACCTGGAGGCAAAGCCTCCTCCCTCTCACCTAGGGGATACAGAGGCCCTGGGGCTCACCCCAGTGAGTCCTGAGGGAGGAGGTCCCCTTTCCCAGGACCCTGAGGCAGACACCAGAGCCACCCCAGTACCTGGTGGGTCTCTTCCCTCCCCCTCCCAGGAAAACCTATTCTGCAGCCTGCCCCATAGTCCTGCACCAGAGGGGGTGGCGGTGGGGTCCCCTAATCAATGGGCTGATCTTGTTGGGGACCCTACACAGTTTGTGAAGGAGCCTTACCCCCACCCCTGTCCAAGGGGACTTCAGATATCTCCCAATCCCAAACAGAGTCCAGGGTCTTAGCAGACCAGGGGGTTCAGATGGTGCTGAAGGAGCCCTCTGACCTCCAGGACCAGGAGGATGCCTGAGAATCAGCAGGCTTCATGGAGCCTGCAGAGCTCTCAGTCTCAGCAGTCCCCAGGAATGAGCTAGTTCAATTTCTTGACTGTTACTACACCTGCCAGTCTGCCAGCAAGATACAGCTAGCCTTGGACTGCTGGGAAGATTTTGACAGCATCCTTGCCACTGTGAGGGTGCTGGCACAGGAAGGCAAGGGGCCCAAAGCCATAATGCCTGGATCTATAGGCAGAGCTGTAGTTTCATAGATGCCCTCTATACATATGGGAGGATGCTAAATGAACCAGCGGGCCCACACCGAACTTTGAGATGTGCAAGGCACCTGCTGAATCGTCTATTCCATCACTCCCACCCCCACCATGAGGTCATTTAAGATCATGACTCTCAATGTCCACGGCTGCAGAAAGGGTCTCTGGAGGTGCCGGATACTTTCCTTCCTTCAGGAGGGAGGGTACTCCATGGTATTCTTGCAGGACACCCTGACTACTTCAGCCAACGAACCAAACAGGATCTTTTTAGTCACCTCTCAGCCACCTCATGTGGGGTGGGTGTTAGGGTGACTGTATTTGGATCTTGGGGAGCATTGGATTTACAGCTGAATAAAAGGCTATAACCTGTGGCCTAGCACAGCTGCTAACCACAAGGCAGAATGATATATTAAAAGTAATATTGCAAGATGCTTAAGCACGCATTTTCTTAACAAGGTAGTAGTGTTGTGAGATGGGTGGGATGGGCTTTACCTCTCCCCCAAAGGCAAGCTTGTGTTCTCTTTCAGGTTGGCTGACCTCCTCCAGTGGGCTTTAAGCTAAGCATGTTGGGGGAGGGGGAGGAAGAGGACCAAGGGAGCCACCAAACCAAGAGACACCCACAAGAACAGCGCAGCCAAGTCAGGTGACAAGCACAAGAAATACCCAGGTAAGAGACAGGGACCCAGACAGTCACCAAAAGCATCCACGAATGCCTCAAAGCCAAAAAGAAGGTGTACACTCAATGGAGGGAGGGGCCATCACCAAGGAGGATAATACCTCCTTGGCTCGAGATTATAGCGGGGCTATTGGGAAGGCTAAGGCAGAGATAGAACTGGGACTAGCAACCCGGATCAAAGATAAGAAGAAGTCCTTTTTTAAATACATAGGGGGTAAAAAGAAAGTACCAAATAATGTGGGGCCTCTGCAGGACATGCTTGGTAATTTGGTGGTAGTGCCAGATGACAAAGCTAATCTCTTTAACAGATTCTTTGCTTCCATTTTTCTGAGCAGGGACAGGGACATCCCCCTCCCCACTGGGATTCCACCCAGGGTCAGAGAGGACCTAATCAGGGAACTTCTGGAGGGACTAGATGTATTCAAATCAGCAGGTCCTGATGATCTCCACCCCAGAGTGCTTAGGGAATTGGCAGAAGTCATTGCAGGACCTCTGGCACAGCTTTACGAGCACTCGTGGTGCTCTGGTAAGATGCCTGATGACTGGAAAAGGGCCAATGTGGTCCCCATTTTCAAAAAAGGGAGGAAAGAGGACCCAGGAAACTATAGGCCTGTTAGTCTTACCTCAGTCCTGGGGAAGATCTTTGAGAAAATTATCCAGGAGCACATCTGCGAGGGGCCAGCAGCGGAGTTTATGCTTAAAGGCAACCAAAACGGGTTCCTTAGAGGCAGGTCCTGTCAGACCAACCTGGTAGCCTTCTATGACCAGGTCACAAAGCCTTGGATGCAGGTGTCACGGTGGATGTAGTCTTCCTGGACTTTAGGAAGGCCTTCGACACTGTCTCTCACCCCATCCTCATTAAAAAAATTAAGTGTCTGTGGTGTCAACTCCTACACAGTCAGATGGGTCGCAAATTGGCTGAAAGGCCGCACCCAGAGAGTGGTCATGAAAGGGTCATTTTCAACCTGGAGAGATGTGGACAGTGGTGTTCCCCAGGGCTCAGTCCTCGGGCCCACACTGTTCAATATCTTCATCGGTGATTTGGATGAGGGGGTGAAAAGCACCTTGTTCAAGTTCGCAGATGACACTAAGATGTGGGGAGAAGCGAGCACACTAGAAGAGAGGAACAGGCTACAACTATATCTCGACAGGTTATAGAGGTGGGCGGATGAGGATAGGATGGGTTTCAATACGGACAAGTAAGGTGTTGCACCTGGGGAGGAAGAACCATCAACATGCCTACAGGCATGGGGAACTCCCTTCTCATCAGCACAGAGGCAGAGAAGAATCTTAGAATCACTACTGATTCCAAGATGAATATGGACCATCAATGTGGGGACGCAGTCAGGAAGGCTAACTGTACTTTGTCATGCATCCATAGATGCATCATGAGCAGGTCCAAGGAGGTGATCCTCCCCTTCTATGCGACATTGGTCAGGCCGCACTTGGGGTACTGCGTCCAGTTCAGGGCACCACACTTCAGGAGGGATGGGGACAGCATCAAGAGGGTCCAGAGGAGGGCCACTCACCTGATTAGGGGGCAGCAGGGCAGACGCTATAAGGAAAGGCTACGGGACCTGAACCTGTTCAGCCTTCACAAAAGAAAGCTGAGAGGGGATCTAGTGGCTGTCGATAAACTTGCCAAGGGGGACCAGCAGGCAATGGAAGAGTCCCTGTTCCCTTGAGTACTACCAGGGGTAACAAGGAACAATGGCCATAAGTTGACAGAGAGTAGATTCAGGCTAGATATCAGGAGGCACTACTTCACTGTCAGGGTGGCTAGGAGCTGGAACCAACTTCCAAGAAAAGTGGTGCTTGCCCCTACCTTGGGGGTCTTCAAAAGGAGGCTAGACCACCACCTAGCTGGGGTCATTTGACTCCAGCATCCTTTCCTGCCCATGGCAGGGGGTTGGACTAGATGATCTGGGTCCCTTCTGACCCTACCAACTATGAAACTATGAAGATATATAGCCTATATATAAGATTTTGCTTATGAATTCCTATGCTAAGCCACCCATTTGCTTATGTTAAGTAACTATCTTAACTGTGTCAACCATTTTTTGAAAAGGCAGCAAGTGTAATGCGAATTAGGTGAAGTCTTAGGAATGTGGAGATGGTACAACATAGAACTGAAAAACAGACTGTAATGTAAAAGACAACACATAACTGGTAACAGAACCTAAGATGAACATATGTGAAAAGGTGAATGGTGATTGGTGAAGCCTCCAGAAGCTTCCAGGTTTTAGTCGAAGTCCACCCAGTGACTGAAGAAGCGGAGTCAAGGTCTTAGACATGTGCTCATAGCAAAAATGCATGTAAACAAATGAAATGCATAGGCAATCCCATGCTAATGAAACAAACAGTAAGCAGAGGCAGAGCTTGAGATAGGAGGAGAGATGAGTGGAACAAAGAAGGGGCAAAGGTGGAGTAAATGTTAATGAACATGAACCAAGGTATATCAAATGTGAAAAGAACTAATGTTCACCGCAGGTCCCCGTTTTGGGGGGATTTTTTGGACCTGGCTTGAAGCTGTCTCCACTTTGAATAAAGCTGTTGCAAGCAATGCGTGCTGGTATTTGCTCCCTGCTTGCTCTGGCAACTGAGCAACTGGATCCATGAGCAATTGGATCATCGTCTCCCTAGTCATTGGGCACCACAGGGTGCCAGGCTGCCTGCTGCACTTCCGGGCCCAGGTTCAGGGGCTGGTCCTGAACCTTCTGGACGTGTATGCCCCTGCAAGGGACCCGGAGTTGGTGGATTTCTTCTGCCAGGCAGCCATATACATTGGCACCCTCAACCCTCGGAAGTGCCTGATCCTTGGTGCGGACTTCAACATCACCCTAGACGTGCGAGACCAGTTAAGCAAGGAGCAGAACCAGGCTGCCATGGGCATCCTTGGGAAAATCCTGATGGACTACTCCCTGGTGGATGTCTGGCATGCCTGTTACCCTACCGACCCCCCCTGCCTTCACCTATGTGAGGGTGAGGAAGGAGCAGGCGTGCTACTCCCAGTTAGACCAGGTTTATATCTCTTTGCTGCACTTTGCCCAGGCCCACTCCTCTGGCATCTGGCTGACCCCTTTCAGTGATTGCCACTTTGTCTAATGCCAGTCTGCTGGAAAATGTAGGCTTCAGGGAGGACTTCTGGGACTTCTGGCTGCCCTGGAGGGAGCAATGGCACACCCACACTGACCTGGAGGGATTCCCACAGGTCAGTGTGGGTGACCAGGACTTGCTGGATGCTCCTCTCACTCTGGCAGAGTTTTTGGCCGCCCTCTGCCTGATGCCTGGCAACAAGGTGCTGGGCATCAATGGGCTGACTGTGGAGTCCTGGTAGGCCTTCTAGGATGTCCTTGGCCTGGACCTTGCTGCAGTCTGGGCCAAATCCAAGAGAAGGGGGGAACTCCCCCTGTTGTGCTAGAGGGCTGTGCTGACCCTTCTGCCAAAGAAGGGGGATCCCTATGACCTAAGGAATTGGCATCCCATGTCCCTCCTCTGCACGGACTATGAGGTGGTAGTGAAGGCCATCTCACTGTGTTTGTGGTCCATGGTGACAGACATGATCCATCCTGACCAGACATACATGGTGCCCCGGATGTTCCATCTTTGACAACCTGTACCTGGTTCAGGACCTTCTGGAGCTAGCACGCCAGCTTCGTGTGGGCTTTCCAGGTGCTTTACGCCTCTGGAGAATGTTTGGTTAACCTCAACTGGACCCTGACAGAGCCCATCCAATTCAGGAGAGGGGTGTGTCAAGTCTGCCCACTGTGAGGCCAGCTGTATGCCTTGACCCTGGAGCCCTTCCTCATTCTTCTTCAGAAGTGGGTGGTGGGTTTGATGCTCCAGGAGCTGGAGGTGTAGCTTGTCCTGTCAGCGTATGACAACGTACTCCTCATGGTCCAGGACTCAAGTGACCTGGCAAAGGTAGAGGCCTGCCAGGCATTGTACTCAGCAGCCTCCTTTGCCCAGGTCAACTGGGTCAAGAGCTTTGGCCTGGCAGTTGGTGATGGGTAGCAGGTGGGCTCACTCCCATCCACGCTCCACAGGATCCACTGGAGCGTGGGCTTGCTGCTCTACTTGGGGGTCTACTTGTCCCCCACAGACCTCTCCCCACCAGAGAACTGGCACCAGCTGGAGGCAAGGGTGGTGGAGCGGTTCCAGGTATGGGTGGGGCTCCTAAGATATCTCTCCCTGCGTGGGAGAGTGCTGGTCCTGTCCATGCTGAGGCAGCACTTACACACCCTGTCTGTACCCCGTGAGGTCTTGGCAGGACTTAAGATGGGCACTGGAGTTTTTCTGGCCGGGACAGCACTGGATTGCTGCAGAGGTCCTAAGCCTCCCCTTATGGGATGGTGGCCAGGGCCTGGTTTGCCTGCACAGCCCAGTCTTGGCATTCAGTCTTCAGGCCCTGCAGCAACTGCTATATGGTGTTGGTGGCCACACAGCATGGGGCCACCTGGAGCGTGCTTTCCTCTGCTACTTCTGGGGGTTCCAATATGAATGGCAGCTCCTCAGCCTGCAGGGATTCTCCCTGCAGGACCTGTGAGGGCTGCCAGATTTCTAACAGGAACTCCTCTATGCCTGGAGGTTGGTCTCTTCCTCCAGGCCCCCCGGAACAGTCACCCAGGGTGCTGACCTGCTGATCGAGCCCCTCCTCTGGGCTTCCAAGAGAGGTGGTACTATCACCTAACTTGGAGGTATTCAAGAGGAGGCTTGACAGTCACCTGGCTGGGTTCATCTGACCTTGGTCCACTTTCCTGCCAGGGCAGGGGGTCAGACACAATGATCCATTGAGTCCCTTCTGACTCTATAATCTATGAATCTATGAAGCCCCAGCTGGAGGTGCCGATGGCAGAGGCACCCCAGTTGCGACAGGTTGATCCTGGCTGGTGTCACCTGTATTGGAGAGGTCCTGGACTATGATAGGCTGGAGTGGGTGGACCCCACTGAGCTGGCCCAGTACATGGGACTACCCTCAACACGTGCAACCTGCTGTCTGGTCTGGGAGGTGAAATCTGCCCTATCTCCCAACGCCCTTGCCTTTGTTGACCAGGTCCTGCACGGTGGCGCCCCCCCCTGTCATCCAGCCCACCGGAGTTTGTCATGGGGCTGGCACCTCACCCAGCTTCATAGTTCTCCCTGCTCCACCACCTAAGCTGGCTGGAGGACACCAGAGTGGTCTTATTTTCCACCGTCCATCGCAGCCACCTCTACATGCTCGTGCGCTTCGCTATCCATCATGCTGTCCTCATGTCCCACCCAGACATCAAGTGGTGGAACCTGCTTGGTGAGGGCATGGCTGGGGCACTCTAGTGGCTGAGTCTGTACTCTGCTCACATCCCATGAGCCACTGGGGACTTCAGCTAGTGACTCCTCCATGGAGCTGTTGCCACGGGCACGTATGTGGCAAGCTTCATTGACAACCTGGTCTCCTGCCCCTTCTGCAGGCAGAGGGAGACCCTGGTGCACATGACCCTCGAGTGCACCAGGCTGCTGGCACTCCACCTTCACCTCCAGAACCTCGTCTTGAGGTTCTGGTTGAATTTCACCGCCCACCTTTTTGTCCGTGGTCACTCCATCTGTGGCCGCACAAAGTCCCTGGACATCCTGGTCAATGCCCTCCTGGCCCTCGCCAATTAGGCCCTGTACTTGACTAGGAAGGAGGCTCTGGCTGGGAAGGTGCCTGGAGACTACAGGGCTGGTTTCCTTTTATTTGTCTGTGCACATCTCTGGGTGGAACACCAGTGGGCGGTGTCCACTGGCTCCTTGGATACCTTTAAGGACCAGTCGGTGTGGCCTGGGGTTCTCTGCTTGGTGTCCCCCTCCAGTGAACTTCTTTTCAAATTTTGAATCTTTAAACCCATGTCACTCCTACCCTTTTCTTCCTTAGTTGTCCCACAAAAAAAAAAAAAAATTGTTTAATCTTTCAAACTTTGACCCGACACAGTAGTGGGGGCTATTGGGTAACTAGGTGGGCCTTAAGGCCCACTATCTCTGGAATATACAAATTGATAGGAGCTCCTGGGGCCCAGCCAATTGGTATCTGTGGGGCCACTTTCCTCTCAGTTGTCCATGCATGTTTCTGGGCAGAGCACCAGTGGGTGGCAGCCACTGGCTCCTTGGATGCCTTTCAGGACCGGTGGGTGCAGCTCAGGGGGTTCTGCTCAGTGTCCCCCTCAGGGGCACTTATTTTCACGTTTTGACCCTTTGACCCACACAGCACTCCTATCCTGTTTTTTGCATTAGTTGTCCCAAGTATTTTATTGTAACATTCACCCACTATCCCGGATACAATTTAAGCTACTCGTTAGCTGGATGGACCTTAGGGCCCACGCTATTTTGAAATAGCAAATAGACAGGAGCTCCTGGGGCCCAGCCAATTGGTACCTGGGGATACTACCCTTTGTGCCAGCAGGACTGCTGCAGCAACATCCCAAATCCATTTTTAAAAATACCCCAAAATCCATGTTCTTCCACAATTAAACCCAAAGACCACTCACACATACATCTATATAGAGAGAGGGATCAATCAGTTGGGCAATGCTTTATTGGTATATTTACAATGTTAAAACAACTTGGAAGCATACTAATGTCTTTATCATCATGATAAAACACACTCTAAATACCTATATATGTTGATGTGTTCTTTTGTTTTTCTTCAGACATGGTGGGTATGTTATGGGAGGGGGAGATGTGGTGTTTGCAGGAAGGTGGTGGAAAGGAGTGTGGGGGAAGGCAGGTGACTGTTTGTGGAGGGATGTGGGTTGGTGTGTGCGTAGGTGTGGGGAAATTGCTGGGGGGACTGTGGTGTGGGGGACCTTGTGAGGGGCTGCTCAGGAGGGGTGGGTCCCCTGGCCCCCACAGTGTGCAGCCCCTCCCTCACAGCTCAAGGACTGCCCCCCCCTGAAGGGTCCCAGCTCCCCCCTGGAGGGCCAAAGCCCCTCCATGCAGGGCCCATAATTTACCTTCTGCAGCAGCAGCAGGAGTGGGCTGCTCTGAGTCTGCTGCTGCCAGCTCCCAGCTCTCAGGGACCATGTGCCAAGCCCAGCTGGGTCGTGCTGGTCCTGGGGCTGCTCTGCCACCTGGCTGGGCTGGTCCCATGGTGGCAGGATCCAGCACGGTGCATGGGGACTGCACGCCTGCCAAGCCGGTTCATGCTGGCCCTGGGGCTGCTTGTGCTGCCTGGCTGGGCTGGTCCCACAGCGCGCAGGGACTGTGTGCCATGGGATTGGCCCAGCTGGGCAGGGTGAGTGGCCCCAGGGCCAGAAGGACTCAGCTGGGCTTGGCAAGTGGTCCCCACACACCGCGACAGGTCCTGCCACCATGGGACCAGCCTGTCTGGGTGACAGAGCAGCCCCAGGGCCAGCAGGACACAGCTGGGCTCAGTGCGTGGTCCCTGCATGCTGCACCAGGTCCCGCCTCTGACCTGCTGTGATGTGACTGTGGGAAGGTGGCAAGCGGCGGGATCTAGCCCAGCCCCATGCAGCTCACTAGTCTGGCTTTGCACCATAATGGGTCACACATGTGACCCACTCTGGTGCAAGGGCAGACTAGTGAGCTGCACCGGTCTGGGCCAGATCCCTCTGCACACCACCAGCCTCACCACAGCTTCTCCAACCACTCGCCCCCCGCAGCCCCAGGGACATCCCCCCTGCCCCTCCCCACACCCTCCTGACATCCCCCACCACTCCCAATAGCCTCAACAACTTCCTCCACTCCCAACACCCCCCCAACATCCTCCTGCCACCCCTCACACACACTCACCCCCCCACACACACCCATTCCCTAACTCATGTTGGACAGTGCCGAATGCAGCAGCAGCAGCACCAAAGAGACACTCTGGCCAAAACGAGAGCATCTCTTTTGGAGGACTGACTCCTGAGATTCCTCCAGGCATGGTCTGGGACTGTCTTGCTCCACTGATCTCCGGAGTGATATTTTTTTGACCCCTGGATATCCAGGGGTTTAATTTTGTCCCTGTGCTGCAAGTTTGCAGCACAGGGAACATTTTTTCATTCCCACACATGCCTCTTGACCCATCTCAAAGGGGTTTGAGATGCAGCAAGAGGCACGTGCACACTCATCTGGACACACCCTAAGTGAATTAGGTTAGCACCAGGATAAATTTACAGTCTTTGAAGTGGATATTTTAGTTCTTTTGTTTTCTTTAGTGACACTGAGCTTAACTGATATGTAGATATAGTTTCTAGGTTTCTCCTATAGAAAGCCAGTTCAGCTTTCTGGCTTACTCTGAGCCTTGCCACACCCATACAATGAGTGTGCTAGGTCTTTGCCAATACTTAGAAGGAAAAAGAAATGCACAAGATGAGGTGGGGGGTGGGGTTTTCAGGCAAGAAGGGGCTTCTGTTATGTCCGTGTCCAGAAGAGAAATGTACAAAGGGGGATTTCTGCTACATCAGGAAGGAAGCCAACACCTGAACGGGCCTCAAGAGTAGAGTCAGTCTCTTTTCCCAAAGGTAGAGCATTGGAGCACAATAGCTAGGTGGAATAGGAAGCTCCTACTGCCTAATATTATACTGCCTTTCTGTGGAAGATTTCAGCTGTCATGGCTCTCTAAGCCAGCATGTTTTAGCACACCTCAGCCCAAAAGACTTAAAAGGAAATAACAACTTATGGTACAGTTTGCAGAAAATCTGAACCAGTAACTCTGGGAGATGCAAGCAGTCCATGTTTATACAAGCTCCACCAAATGAGAGCTTAGACTTTGGATGTAATCATACTCTAGTTCAGGGCCCTCATCTGGCCCCTTTTCTTTGGCTAGAGCCCCCAAACATCATTCATGCTCTTGCCCTACACCCACTCTCAATGCCCCCTCTCATACATCATACTCCATACTCTTAATATCTTCTGCACCTTGAATACCTACCTTCTTAGCTCATCTTTTTTGGTGTTTCCTTCCAACTGGTGGAGTGGGAGCATCCAGCAAGTAATATCTGCTCATTCCAATGGAGATATTATTCTGTGGCTCCTCATTTCCCCGGTTTGGCAACCTCTCATTTAGAGCTCTTCACAACATCTCCCCTTCTCAGACACTCCAACCTATTTGATGAGCAAACTGCAACTCACACATGACTTTCTGGCTTCTTTCTAGCCCAGAAGAGATAGAGCCAAAAGTGGGCAGTCCCATAACTTTAGAAGTTCTTCCATTCAATACTACCCAAGCACTAATGGAATGGGGAGAAGGGGGCCTACATGGTCATATTCAAGGAGCTCAGCCCAGTATACAAGCTCTCCTTCCTTCCTTCCTTCCGCTTTGGACGCTTCGGACCAGGCTCGCTTGGAGCTGCGTGGGGCGATCCCGAGCGTCAGACTCCCCGGCTTCCTATCTCTTTTCTTCCTTCACTCCCACCTCTCTAAAGGTCTCTAGCCTCTGTTTATTTCGCTTTCTGACTCTTTTCTTGCTTTTTTGCAGCTTTTACCCCGACTTTTCTCTCCTCTCTCTTCCCTCCCCCTCTGCTTCCGGTTTCTTTGTCTGTGAGACGCTTCTCGCAGCCTTCTCTTTTACTGTCTCTTTTCCTCTCTTTCTCTTTTTTCTGTCTGCTTGTTACGGGGAGTTACCTTTTTCATTAGCCTGCCTTCCAGAGGTGCTCTTAATTAACCCTCCATCCCCCCTTCACCCTTTAGTTTTCCTTTTCTTTTTTCTTTTTGCTGTTTTAACCCCCCCCCTTCCCCTGCCGCTTTTTCCCCCCCCCCACCCTCCTCCCCCTTTGTGGGGAGGTCTCTATTATCATTTGCCGCTTGAGGGGTGCTTTTTTTCTTTCCCCCCCCCTCTTTTTTTGTTCTATCCACGCTTTTTTTTTTTTCACCCCCCAAATCCCTCCCTCCCTTTCAGTGGCTTATCTTCACTTTCTGTTTTGGCCGCATTCCCGGGAGCTTGGCCTTGAGCTCCTGTGTTTAAGTTTTCTTTTCATTCCCTTAGTTTTTTTGCTTTGCAGTTTAACCCTGTCCTAGTGAGGATGGCTGCTCCTACACCTGGCAGTTGGCATGAGGATGTCTCTCGGGACCTCCCGCTGATGCATGGCCTGAGGGTTCATGCCCCTCTCCATGTGGGGCTTGAGGTTTGCATGGAGGCTCTGGCTGCGCTCCTGGGATGGCGTACCATCCGCTATGCGGGTCGTGTGAACACGGTCCCGATGATTTATTTGAGCACGCCTGCCTTGGTTGACAGGGTGTGTGCTGAGGGCCTAGACATTGCGGGCATCCACTACCCTGTCACGCCCCTAGAGACTCAGGCACTGAGGGTGGTGATCTCTAACATCCCACCACATGTTTCTGATCGGGAGCTGGCCAGGGGACTCGAGGCCTATGGAGTTCTTACGAGTCCTTTTCGCCGGCTGCCGATGGGAAGCAAGGACCCTCAGCGGAAGCACGTCCTGTCTTTTCGGAGGCAGGTCTTTATGCTCCTCAAGGAGGGCCCCCAGTCTCTACCTCGCTCCCTGAGCTTCACGCTCGAGGGTCGGAGGTATATTATCTATTTGTCTGTGGGAGAGACTACGTGTTTTAAGTGCGGCGGCTCCTCCCACCTGGCTGCTCAGTGCCCTCAGGGCAAGGCGGCCGGACCATCGCCACCTGCGGCAGAGCCGAGAGACGGCGTGTCGACTTCTGGGACACGCGGAAGGCCCAGGGAGGCAGGGAGCTCTTCCTCCCAGCCTCCTTCCACCCCTACTCCATCTCAGGGGACGGGGGGCTCTGGTGTGAAACCATCGTCCAGTGGAGAGGCTGGTGCTACTACCCAGGCCCCGCCGCCGCCTCCCCCGTCTGTGGCGCCCCCTGCCCTCAGTGCGGGGGCCCCGCCGGCTAGGGGGGCAGGGCAGTCTGGCCCATCCCCAGCACAGGGGCAGCTGCCCACTACCACCAAGAAGAAGAAGAAGGAGAACAAAGAGAGGAAGATGAAGGGGGCCTCTCAGGATGCCCTGCCCTCCTCGGCCAGTGCCGAGGGACCCCCCACTAGAGAGCCTGGCCCCGCTCTGGCTGCCGTACCACCCACCCCGTTGGATGTAGCCGTCGGCGGGGTAGACTTAGCGGAGGGGGAGGGGGCTTCAGGGGTCCCTCTCCCCTCGCCTGTCCCCCAGCCTCCAGAGTCGGGCGGCGGCGGGGATGGTGGCGAATGCCTCTCTTCTGCTGGCCTGGCCTCGGGGGTGGCGGGAGAGTCTGCTACCCCCTTGGTCATGCCCCAGCCTGGTGGATTAGATGGAGAAGTTGACGAGATGGAGGTCCAGCTCACTGAGTCTCGCAAGAGGCGTCGTGAGCGGGATGGCCTCTCCCCCCCCAGGAAGACAGGGAATGCCCTCGTGGAGCCGGTCCTTGACTCGGACGATGAGAGGCGGCTGATGTGTCTAGACATCGAGGGTGTCGATGCTGCGGTTGCGGACGAGCTCCCGCCGGGGGTGCGGACTCGACGCTCTTCCTTAGGCAACATCCACCCCAAGCTGGCGGAGCCACCCTGGGTCCCTCCAGACTATGGGGGACTCCTGTCCTTCTTGAAGTTAACTAAGGGGCAGAGGAACGTAGCAGGACGCATCACTCAGTGGTGCACAGACCCCAAAGTGTTCGTTAAGGGTGCCAGGGCAGCTGCCAAGCTCATGCAGCAGGATCTGGGCACACGCCAGATGGCTTACCGTTTGGAGAAGCTTGCCCAGAGGGTGAGAGTTGAGTGGGACTTGGGCGGGTCCCTCGACTAGAGTAGGGCACAGTAGGCCTTCCTTGACCTGTCTGTACTGCCTTGCTCTGCTCTTGGGTGCTCGTTCTTCCACCCGTACCTTGCTTTGCTCTTCCTCTCCCACACCCACATCCATGGCAGCCACAATCATTGGCACCTTCAACATCAACGGCTGTCGAGACTCGGCGAAGCGCGAAGCCGTCCTGGAGCTCCTGCGACAGAAGAGGCTGGCCGTCGCCTTCCTTCAAGAGACACACTCTGACAGATTCAACCAGGCGGCCTGGCGGGCTGCCTGGCGAGGACAGGTGTTCCTGAGCCATGGCACCAACCTTAGCGCTGGGGTCGCGACTCTCTTATCACCACAGCTGCAGCTTGACGCGGCGGTGCCGCGGGAGGTCATCCCCGGCCGCCTGCTGACCGTCCGCGTCACCCTCGCACAACACCGCCTGCTGCTCATCAACGTCTACGCGCCTTCCGATGGTCAGGAGAGGGTCGTTTTCTTCGAGACCTTGGCTGCCCTCCTGCGCGACGCTAGCGAGGATGATGACCTGCTCCTCCTCGGTGGGGATTTCAACTGCACCACTGCCCCGCGCCTCGACCGCACAGGGCCTGAACCCCACCTGCCCTCCGCTCGCAAGCTGCAATCTGCCTTGGAGGGGGCAGACCTCGTGGACATCTGGCGAGCCCTGCATCCTGATGCGCGCCAGTACACCTGGGCCAGGATGGGTGCCGGTGGTGTCACCATGGCTCGCCTCGACCGCCTTTATGTCACCAGGCACCACCTGCCACTCCTGCGCAGCAGCTGCATCGCTCCCTCGGGTCTGTCAGATCATGACCTAGCCTTCAGTGAACTGAGCCTGCCGGGGAGAGCCTGTGCATGGGCACCTTATTGGTGTCTCAACGTCAGCCTGCTTCAGGACTCCTATTTCCGGGACTGCTTTGCCCACTTCTGGAGGAGGTGGGAGGCTGCGAGATCAAGCCACTCCTCCTGGAAGCTGTGGTGGGATGTGGGCAAGGTACAGATCCGAGCCTTTTGCCAGCAGTACACCCAGCTGGCCGCGAACGAGACGCGCCGACGTATCCGGGAGTTGGAGGAGGACGTGGCGGAGCTCGAGGCTGCTCTGCTGGCCGCTGGCAGCGACGCGGCACTGAGCGAGAGCCTCCGGTTCCGCAGGAGATGTCTGCGCGACCTGGCGGAGAGCGCGGCCCGCGGCGCGAGGATCCGCGCCCGTTGCCAGGAACTGGCGGAAACTGACGCCCCGACCCGCTTCTTTTTCAACCTGGAGCGGCGGAGGGCAGCGAGCAAAGTCTTGGACCATCTCAAGACTCCTGACGGCCGGGTCATTACAGAGCCCGGTGAAATACGCGAACATGCCGTCGCCTTCTATCGTGACCTGTTTGCGGCCGAGCCGTCGTGCCCCGAGGCCACGCGGGAACTCCACGAGGGCCTACCACGTCTCGATGCCCTGAAGGCCGGAGAGCTTGAGCGGGACTTGTCCCTGGAAGAGCTGGCGGCCGCCACGGCCGGCCTCGCCTCCGGCAAAGCCCCGGGCCTCGATGGGTTGCCTGCTGAGTTTTACAAGACCTTCTGGCCTCTCCTCGGCCCTAGCCTCCTGCGCGTTTTCCAGGAGAGCCTCGCTGACAAAGTCTTGCCGATCAGCTGCCGCCGAGCGGTGTTGACCCTGCTGCCCAAGAACGGAGACCTGGGCTACATGAAGAACTGGCGGCCGGTCTCCCTGCTGTGCGCGGACTATAAGATCCTGGCCAAAGCGTTGGCCACCCGCCTCCGCGCGGTCATGGCCTCTCTCACCGGGCCCGAGCAGAGCTACTGCGTGCCGGGCAGGACCATTCAAGACAACCTGTTCCTGCTGCGGGACCTACTCATGGCTAGCGAGCTCTTTGGCCTCGACATCGGCCTCATCTCTCTAGACCAGGAGAAGGCCTTTGACCGGGTGGGCCACGCCTATCTCTTCCAGACTCTGGAGGCCTTTGGTTTTGGGCCCCTCTTCACCGGGGCCCTCCGGGTCTTGTACCGAGACATTTCCAGCCTGCTCAAGGTGAACGGTGTGCTGTGTGCTCCGTTCCCCGCAAGCAGGGGCATTCGTCAGGGGTGTCCGCTGTCGGGCATGCTCTACTCCCTGGCCATCGAGCCGCTGCTGCACACGCTGCGACGCCGCCTGAGTGGTGTGGCCCTGCCAGTGGCCACCGGCCCGTCCGCTAGGCCTCCTCTCCGGCTGTCGGCATATGCGGATGATGTCACCGTCTTCCTCAACACTCAGGAAGACGTGCGGGCCCTGGCGGATTGCCAGCGTGCCTATGAGCGCGCCTTCTCCGCCCGCATCAACTGGGCCAAGAGCGATACTTTGTTGCTTGGCGCATGGACTGGCACGCTCCCCCCGGACTTGCCGGGGGGGCTCACATGGCGCCGCGAGGGCCTCAAGATCTTGGGCGTGTTCCTGGGGCCACCGGCCTTCATGGCGCGTAACTGGGACGACCTCGAGGAGGGGGTGGAGGCCCGCCTGCAGCGGTGGCGCTGGCGCCTGCCCAGCCTTTCCTACCGGGGGCGCGTCCTTGTCATCAACAACCTGGCGGCAGCGACCTTGTGGCACCGGTGCGCCGTGCTCGACCCCCCACCGGATCTCCTGGAGAGACTCCAGCGCAACCTGGTGGACTTCTTCTGGGATGGGCGCCACTGGCTCCCACGAGCCGTCCTTCACCTGCCTGTTGCCGAGGGGGGCCAGGGTCTGGTTGACCTGGCCAGCAGGGTGGCGGCCTTCCGCCTGCAGGCCCTTCAGCGACTGCTTTACAGTGAGGAGCAGCTGCCATGGCAACAACTGGCGTGCCGGTTCCTACAGAGGGTCGGCGCCCTTGGCTTTGACCGGGAGCTTTTTTTGTTGACACCCACGCTCCTGAACTGGGCGGTGCTTCCGGCCTTTTATCGCAGCGTGGTACGAGCCTGGCAGGTCGCCTTCCGCCTCCAGCCTCGAGCCCGGACACTGTGTTTCCCGCAGCTGCTGAGGGAGCCTCTGGTGCACAACTCAGCCCTGTGGGGCTCCGTGCCGAGCCTGGCCTCTGCCAGCCTCACGGCCACCCTCATCCAGGTGCGTGTCCTCCACCTGCACCATCTCCTGGACCCCGCTCGGTCAGCCTGGCTCTCGCCCGAGGCGCTGGCCACACGGCTGGGCGTGCGCTCCATCCGCACCATGGGTCATCTCTTGCGTGACATCCGCGCCGCCCTCCCGCCGGTGGCGGCGGCCGCCTTGGACGAACATCTCCGTGCGCGCCAGATCCCGCGGGCCGCGGATGCCGCGAGCGAGGCTTTCCCTTCGCTGCCGGTCACCCCGGCTGTGGCCGCGGAGTTGGCCGGTGGGCCGGGCACTCTGTTGCGGCTCCCCATGCCTCCCGATAGTGACACGGGTTGTCCCTTTGCTTCTCTATCGCGTAGAAGCTTGTATGCCTGGGTGGTCTGTGTCCGCCATGCTCAGGTGCTGGCGGGACGCCCCGATACACCGTGGCGACGGCGCCTGGGGCCACCGGCTTCCCCACCGGCCCACCCGGCGTGGCGCACATTGTATAAGCCGCCGACCGCCAAGAAGACTGGCGACCTGCAGTGGCGGTTGCTGCACGGCATCCTAGCCACTGGCACGTTTGCGTCCCACTTTGACCCAGCCGCTTCGACGGCCTGCCCCTTCTGCCCTGGGGGCGTGGAGGAGGATCTCTTTCACGCCTTCCTGGACTGTCCCCGCCTGCGGCCGCTCTTTGCTACCCTCGAGCGGCCACTGCGGGCGCTGGGCAGGAGCCTCTCAGAGACCACCTACATATGCTCCTACCCGTACCGGGCGGCCGAGCGGGGCGCCATCTGCCTGGCCAACTTTTTGCTGGGCCAGGCCAAGATGGCCGTCCTCAAAAGCCGCCGTAACCGGCTTGCCGGCACCGGCTCAGACGATGCCCTGCGGCTCTTTGGCCTCCTAGTGCGGGCGCGCCTCTCGCTGGAGTTTGAGCACGCTGTGCTCCGGCGGGGGGTGCCCGCCTTCGAGGCACTCTGGGCCCTTGAGGGAGCGCTGTGCCACGTGGAGGACGGCCGTCTCAAATACGCGCTCTGATGTCGTGACCGGTCTGGGCGACCGGGCGGGTGCGGTGGCGGACTGTGGCTTCCGGCTTGTGCCGTGCCCTGGGCCCTCACCAGGCTGCTGTTGTTTATTTTCTCGGGGTGAGAAGAAGAAGGGTTTTGTACGTGTACTATGGGACAGGGAAGGGTGGAATTGTTCGTTTCTCGAGGGCTATATATATAAATAGCATGTTAGACACGATGTGTATTAC
This sequence comes from Alligator mississippiensis, assembly GCF_030867095.1. Lineage (NCBI taxonomy): Eukaryota > Metazoa > Chordata > Crocodylia > Alligatoridae > Alligator > Alligator mississippiensis. The sequence goes on along the minus strand of NC_081825.1, from coordinate 136,203,312 downwards.
TGCGAAGGTGTTTGTCACGGTGTGATGTTCTGAATGTCCTGGAATGGTTTCTCTTTGATGTGGTTTGATGGTTTTTTTGCTTTCTGTACCTGATCTTTTGTGAAATAAAGTTGTTAAAAGTCAAAAGTCCTTCCTTCCTTCCGCTTTGGACGCTTCGGACCAGGCTCGCTTGGAGCTGCGTGGGGCGATCCCGAGCGTAAGACTCCCTGGCTTTCTATTTCTTTTCTTGCTTCACTCCCACCTCTCTAAAGGTCTCTAGCCTCTGTTTATTTCGCTTTCTGACTCTTTTCTTGCTTTTTTGCAGCTTTTTCCCCGACTTTTCTCTCCTCTCTCTTCCCTCCCCCTCTGCTTCCGGCTTCTTTGTCTGTGAGACGCTTCTTGCAGCCTTCTCTTTTACTGTCTCTTTCCCTCTCTTTCTCTTTTTTCTGTCTGCTTGTTACGGGGAGTTACCTTTTCCATTAGCCTGCCTTCCAGAGGTGCTCTTAATTAACCCTCCATCCCCCCCCTCACCTCTTAGTTTTCCTTTTCTTTTTTCTTTTTGCTGTTTTAACCCCCCCCTCCTTCCCCTGCCGCTTTCCCCCCCCCCCACCCTCCTCCCCCTTTGTGGGGAGGTCTCTATTATCATTTGCCGCTTGAGGGGTGCTTTTTTTCTTTTTCCCCCCCTCTTTTTTTGTTCTATCCACGCTTTTTTTTTTTCACCCCCCAAATCCCTCCCTCCCTTTCAGTGGCTTATCTTCACTTTCTGTTTTGGCCGCATTCCCGGGAGCTTGGCCTTGAGCTCCTGTGTTTAAGTTTTCTTTTCATTCCCTTAGTTTTTTTTTTGCTTTGCAGTTTAACCCTGTCCTAGTGAGGATGGCTGCTCCTACACCTGGCAGTTGGCATGAGGATGTCTCTCGGGACCTCCCGCTGACACATGGCCTGAGGGTTCATGCCCCTCTCCATGTGGGGCTTGAGGTTTGCATGGAGGCTCTGGCTGCGCTCCTGGGATGGCGTACCATCCGCTATGCGGGTCGTGTGAACACGGTCCCGATGATTTATTTGAGCACGCCTGCCTTGGTTGACAGGGTGTGTGCTGAGGGCCTAGACATTGCGGGCATCCACTACCCTGTCACGCCCCTAGAGACTCAGGCAGTGAGGGTGGTGATCTCTAACATCCCACCACATGTTTCTGATCGGGAGCTGGCCAGGGGACTTGAGGCCTATGGAGTTCTTACGAGTCCTTTTCGCCGGCTGCCGATGGGAAGCAAGGACCCTCAGCGGAAGCACGTCCTGTCTTTTCGGAGGCAGGTCTTTATGCTCCTCAAGGAGGGCCCCCAGTCTCTACCTCGCTCCCTGAGCTTCACGCTCGAGGGTCGGAGGTATATTATCTATTTGTCTGTGGGAGAGACTACGTGTTTTAAGTGCGGCGGCTCCTCCCACCTGGCTGCTCAGTGCCCTCAGGGCAAGGCGGCCGGACCATCGCCACCTGCGGAAGAGCCGAGAGACAGCGTGTCGACTTCTGGGACACGCGGCAGGCCCAGGGAGGCAGGGAGCTCTTCCTCCCAGCCTCCTTCCACCCCTACTCCATCTCAGGGGACGGGGGGCTCTGGTGTGAAACCATCGTCCAGTGGAGAGGCTGGTGCTACTACCCAGGCCCCGCCGCCGCCTCCCCCGTCTGTGGCGCCCCCTGCCCTCAGTGCGGGGGCCCCGCCGGCTAGGGGGGCAGGGCAGTCTGGCCCATCCCCAGCACAGGGGCAGCTGCCCACTACCACCAAGAAGAAGAAGAAGGAGGACAAAGAGAGGAAGATGAAGGGGGCCTCTCAGGATGCCCTGCCCTCCTCGGCCAGTGCCGAGGGACCCCCCACTAGAGAGCCTGGCCCCGCTCTGGCTGCCGTACCACCCACCCCGTTGTATGTAGCCGTCGGCGGGGTAGACTTAGCGGATGGGGAGGGGGCTTCAGGGGTCCCTCTCCCCTCGCCTGTCCCCCAGCCTCCAGAGTCGGGCGGCGGCGGGGATGGTGGCGAATGCCTCTCTTCTGCTGGCCTGGCCTCGGGGGTGGCGGGAGAGTCTGCTACCCCCTTGGTCATGCCCCAGCCTGGTGGATTAGATGGAGAAGTTGACGAGATGGAGGTCCAGCTCACTGAGTCTCGCAAGAGGCGTCGTGAGCGGGATGGCCTCTCCCCCCCCAGGAAGACAGGGAATGCCCTCGTGGAGCCGGTCCTTGACTCGGACGATGAGAGGCGGCTGATGTGTCTAGACATCGAGGGTGTCGATGCTGCGGTTGCGGACGAGCTCCCGCCGGGGGTGCGGACTCGACGCTCTTCCTTAGGCAACATCCACCCCAAGCTGGCGGAGCCACCCTGGGTCCCTCCAGACTATGGGGGACTCCTGTCCTTCTTGAAGTTAACTAAGGGGCAGAGGAACGTAGCAGGACGCATCACTCAGTGGTGCACAGACCCCAAAGTGTTCGTTAAGGGTGCCAGGGCAGCTGCCAAGCTCATGCAGCAGGATCTGGGCACACGCCAGATGGCTTACCGTTTGGAGAAGCTTGCCCAGAGGGTGAGAGTTGAGTGGGACTTGGGCGGGTCCCTCGACTAGAGTAGGGCACAGTAGGCCTTCCTTGACCTGTCTGTACTGCCTTGCTCTGCTCTTGGGTGCTCGTTCTTCCACCCGTACCTTGCTTTGCTCTTCCTCTCCCACACCCACATCCATGGCAGCCACAATCATTGGCACCTTCAACATCAACGGCTGTCGAGACTCGGCGAAGCGCGAAGCCGTCCTGGAGCTCCTGCGACAGAAGAGGCTGGCCGTCGCCTTCCTTCAAGAGACACACTCTGACAGATTCAACCAGGCGGCCTGGCGGGCTGCCTGGCGAGGACAGGTGTTCCTGAGCCATGGCACCAACCTTAGCGCTGGGGTCGCGACTCTCATCACCACAGCTGCAGCTTGACGCGGCGGTGCCGCGGGAGGTCATCCCCGGCCGCCTGCTGACCGTCCGCGTCACCCTCGCACAACACCGCCTGCTGCTCATCAACGTCTACGCGCCTTCCGATGGTCAGGAGAGGGTCGTTTTCTTCGAGACCTTGGCTGCCCTCCTGCGCGACGCTAGCGAGGATGATGACCTGCTCCTCCTCGGTGGGGATTTCAACTGCACCACTGCCCCGCGCCTCGACCGCACAGGGCCTGAACCCCACCTGCCCTCCGCTCGCAAGCTGCAATCTGCCTTGGAGGGGGCAGACCTCGTGGACATCTGGCGAGCCCTGCATCCTGATGCGCGCCAGTACACCTGGGCCAGGATGGGTGCCGGTGGTGTCACCATGGCTCGCCTCGACCGCCTTTATGTCACCAGGCACCACCTGCCACTCCTGCGCAGCAGCTGCATCGCTCCCTCGGGTCTGTCAGATCATGACCTAGCCTTCAGTGAACTGAGCCTGCCGGGGAGAGCCTGTGCACGGGCACCTTATTGGTGTTTCAACGTCAGCCTGCTTCAGGACTCCTATTTCCGGGACTGCTTTGCCCACTTCTGGAGGAGGTGGGAGGCTGCGAGATCGAGCCACTCCTCCTGGAAGCTGTGGTGGGACGTGGGCAAGGTACAGATCCGAGCCTTTTGCCAGCAGTACACCCAGCTGGCCGCGAACGAGACGCGCCGACGTATCCGGGAGTTGGAGGAGGACGTGGCGGAGCTCGAGGCTGCTCTGCTGGCCGCTGGCAGCGACGCGGCACTGAGCGAGAGCCTCCGGTTCCGCAGGAGATGTCTGCGCGACCTGGCGGAGAGCGCGGCCCGCGGCGCGAGGATCCGCGCCTGTTGCCAGGAACTGGCGGAAACTGACGCCCCGACCCGCTTCTTTTTCAACCTGGAGCGGCGGAGGGCAGCGAGCAAAGTCTTGGACCATCTCAAGACTCCTGAGGGCCGGGTAATTACAGAGCCCGGCGAAATACGCGAACATGCCGTCGCCTTCTATCGTGACCTGTTTGCGGCCGAGCCATCGTGCCCCGAGGCCACGCGGGAACTCCACGAGGGCCTACCACATCTCGATGCCCTGGAGGCCGGAGAGCTTGAGCGGGACTTGTCCCTGGAAGAGCTGGCGGCCGCCACGGCCGGCCTCGCCTCCGGCAAAGCCCCGGGCCTCGATGGGTTGCCTGCTGAGTTTTACAAGACCTTCTGGCCTCTCCTCGGCCCCAGCCTCCTGCGCGTTTTCCAGGAGAGCCTCGCCGACAAGGTCTTGCCGATCAGCTGCCACCGAGCGGTGCTGACCCTGCTGCCCAAGAAGGGAGACCTGGGCTACATGAAGAACTGGCGGCCGGTCTCCCTGCTGTGCGCGGACTATAAGATCCTGGCCAAAGCGTTGGCCACCCGCCTCCGCGCGGTCATGGCCTCTCTCACCGGGCCCGAGCAGAGCTACTGCGTGCCGGGCAGGACCATTCAAGACAACCTGTTCCTGCTGCGGGACCTACTCACGGCTAGCGAGCTCTTTGGCCTCGACATCGGCCTCATCTCCCTAGACCAGGAGAAGGCCTTTGACCGGGTGGGCCACGCCCATCTCTTCCAGACTCTGGAGGCCTTTGGTTTTGGGCCCCTCTTCACCGGGGCCCTCCGGGTCTTGTACCGAGACATTTCCAGCCTGCTCAAGGTGAACGGTGTGCTGTGTGCTCCGTTCCCCGCACGCAGGGGCATTCGTCAGGGGTGTCCGCTGTCGGGCATGCTCTACTCCCTGGCCATCGAGCCGCTGCTGCACACGCTGCGACGCCGCCTGAATGGTGTGGCCCTGCCAGTGGCCACCGGCCCGTCCGCTAGGCCTCGTCTCCAGCTGTCGGCATATGCGGATGATGTCACCGTCTTCCTTAACACTCAGGAAGACGTGCGGGCCCTGGCGGATTGCCAGTGTGCCTATGAGCGCGCCTCCTCCGCCCGCATCAACTGGGCCAAGAGTGATACTTTTCTGCTTGGCGCATGGACTGGCACACTCCCCCCGGACTTGCCGGGGGGGCTCACATGGCACCGCGAGGGCCTCAAGATCTTGGGCATGTTCCTCGGGCCACCGACCTTCATGGCGCGTAACTGGGACGACCTCGAGGAGGGGGTGGAGGCCCGCCTGCAGCGGTGGCGCTGGCGCCTGCCCAGCCTTTCCTACCGGGGGCGCATCCTTGTCATCAACAACCTGGCGGCAGCGACCTTGTGGCACCAGTGCGCCGTGCTCGACCCCCCACCGGATCTCTTGGAGAGACTCCAGCGCAACCTGGTGGACTTCTTCTGGGATGGGCGCCACTGGCTCCCGCGAGCTGTCCTTCACCTGCCTGTTGCCGAGGGGGGCCAGGGTCTGGTTGACCTGGCCAGCAGGGTGGCGGCCTTCCGCCTGCAGGCCCTTCAGCGACTGCTTTACAGTGAGGAGCAGCTGCCATGGCAACAACTGGCGTGCCGGTTCCTACAGAGGGTCGGCGCCCTTGGCTTTGACCGGGAGCTCTTTTTGTTGACACCCACGCTCCTGAACTGGGCGGTGCTTCCGGCCTTTTATCGCAGCGTGGTACGAGCCTGGCAGGCCGCCTTCCGCCTCCAGCCTCGAGCCCGGACACTGTGTTTCCCGCAGCTGCTGAGGGAGCCTCTGGTGCACAACTCAGCCCTGTGGGGCTCCGTGCCGAGCCTGGCCTCTGCCAGCCTCACGGCCACCCTCATCCAGGCGCGTGTCCTCCACCTGCACCATCTCCTGGACCCCGCTCGGTCAGCCTGGCTCTCGCCCGAGGCGCTGGCCGCACGGCTGGGCGTGCGCTCCATCCACACCATGGGTCATCTCCTGCGTGACATCCGCGCTGCCCTCCTGCCGGTGGCTGCGGCCGCCTTGGACGAACATCTCTGTGCCAGATCCCGTGGGCCGCAGATGCCGCGAGCGAGGCTTTCCCTTCGCTTCCGGTCACCCCGGCTGTGGCCGCGGAGTTGGCCGGTGGGCCGGGCACTCTGTTGCGGCTCCCCATGCCTCCCGATAGTGACACGGGTTGTCCCTTTGCTTCTCTATCGCGTAGAAGCTTGTATGCCTGGGTGGTCTGTGTCCGCCATGCTCAGGTGCTGGCGGGACGCCCCGATACACCGTGGCGACGGCACCTGGGGCCACTGGCTTCTCCACCGGCCCACCCGGCGTGGCGCACATTGTATAAGCCGCCGACCGCCAAGAAGTCTGGCGACCTGCAGTGGCGGTTGCTGCACGGCATCCTAGCCACTGGCACGTTTGCGTCCCACTTTGACCCAGCCGCTTCGACGGCCTGCCCCTTCTGCCCTGGGGGCGTGGAGGAGGATCTCTTTCATGCCTTCCTGGACTGTCCCCGCCTGCGGCCACTCTTTGCCACCCTCGAGCTGCCGCTGCGGGCTCTGGGCAGGAGCCTCTCAGAGACCACGTACATATGCTCCTACCCGTACCGGGCGGCCGAGCGGGGCGCCATCTGCCTGGCCAACTTTTTGCTGGGCCAGGCCAAGATGGCCGTCCTCAAGAGCCGCCGTAACCGGCTTGCCAGCACCGGCTCAGACAATGCCCCGCGGCTCTTTTGCCTCCTAGTGCGGGCGCTCCTCTCGCTGGAGTTTGAGCACGCTGTGCTCCGGCGGGGGGTGCCCGCCTTCGAGGCACTCTGGGCCCTTGAGGGAGCGCTGTGCCACGTGGAGGACGGCCGTCTCAAATACGCGCTCTGATGTCATGACCGGTCTGGGCGACCGGGCGGGCGCGGTGGCGGACTGTGGCTTCCGGCTTGTGCCGTGCCCTGGGCCCTCACCAGGCTGCTTTTGTTTATTTTCTCGGGGTGAGAAGTTGAAGGGTTTTGTACGTGTACTATGGGACAGGGAAGGGTGGAATTGTTCGTTTCTCAAGGGCTATATATATAAATAGCATGTTAGACACGATGTGTATTACTGCGAAGGTGTTTGTCACGGTGTGATGTTCTGAATGTCCTGGAATGGTTTCTCTTTGGTGTGTTTGATGGTTTTTTTGCTTTCTGTACCTGATCTTTTGTGAAATAAAGTTGTTAAAAGTCAAAAGTCCTTTCTTCCTTCCTTCCATCTACTGTAAACACAATCTCAAGTAAGTTAAATTGATGTTACAGGAAGATCCTGGAGGAATGGCATTTGGAATTTGACCATGGGTATGGAGATTGTTTTGTAACTTTTGAGCAGTCTAGGGGGAGGTAATTTTAGCAGCAGTGAGGAAAACAAAACAGGGAAAAACTCTGAGTGTACAAAAGCAGAAAACTTTCCATATTGCACACTGTTCACAGAAAACAACAAATATGGAGAGAGAGAGAATTGCTCTCCCTTCGATCATTCTAAAACCATGGATAAGGAAAATGCCAAGAAAGAGCAGCTGTGAAGACAAGCTCTGACAAGTGGTGTCATTTTTGACCTGGGGACTGTGAGATATATAACAGTTAAAATCAACAATGAGCTCATTAGATATGAGCTACTCATATGACATAGCCCTTGAAAGTCGCAGCATACCTTGGCATGACTCAGACTGGCATGATTTATTCCCAAAGATCATCAAGGAAGCTTAGTGAATAAACTCAGGAATTGCAATAAATAATAAAGTGTCTCTAGGCTTTCATATCTCTTCAGTATACAACTGTTCAGTTTTCTCAATAAACATTTATTGGCTTACAGAGTGGTATGCCTCAAAAATGTGGTAGAAACTAGTTCTAGTCATTTCTGGTAGCAGAAATATTCCTTCAGTTATCATTACATTTATTTGCAGAAGTGTACATACCTAATGAATCTTGGCCATACCATAACCATGCAACCAAAATGTACATCCATAAAACCTACCATAAATCCACTCCTCCCTCCAGCAACTCCCCATCCCTATACATACAGGTCTACCCTTCCCTCTGCCACTTTCAAATGTCATGGGTAAGAGAGGAACATTTTTTTTCCAGGAGTCCTGAATAAGCCTCAGGCTACTCTAAAATACATCAGCTGGGGAAAACTCCTATAGGTTGTTTTACTGGCTCTGGGACCATTAAAGCATAGTATTTGGACCACTGTTGGCGCTCTCAAAGAACATGTTCTATATTGAAGGTTAGGGGTGTTGGGAGTGGGTGGTTCTAGGGCTTATTACACTAGCTTTAAACCAATAAAGGATTTACCATTTCAATAAAAATCTCTTGGTGGCTTTTAAATGCAGCTCTGTTGCTGTTTTAAGACAGATGGAACAAACAGGTGATAATAGATTCATCAGTGTCACTGGGGCTGGAAGGGACCTCACGAGATTATCTGGTACAGCTCCATGGCAGTTGGGCAGGAAAGGCTGCTGGGGTCAGATGACCCCAACAAGGTGCGTGTCAAGTGTTTTTTTAAAGATATCCGGGGTAGGTGATTGTATCACCTCTGGTGGGGGGAGTCTGTTCAATACCCTAGGCACTCTAACCATAAATAAATTTCTCCTTATGTCCAATCTGAAGCAGTCTTCAAGCAGCTTGTGTCCATTGTTTCTGTTTTCCCCTGGGGTGCCTTTGGTGAACAGATGCTTGATGAAAACATGGTTCTGGATCTGCCTCAATCCTGGTATGAGTGAAACTTGTCAGAAAACACAGTGTTTTTTATGGAAGATGTGGACAGACTTTTTCCCCCCATTTTTATTTTTCAGTGACATCAAAATATTTATTATAGAAACAACAACAACATCTTCATTTTGTCATACTGCTATGGTGTTTCTTGATAGAGTTGTAGTTTAGGTGCTTCACGCTGTCGTCCTCTCTAATTCTCCAGTTTAACTCTTTACTCTAGCACACCAGTTTCCTCTGCTGGAGAGGTGAAACACTTCACTATGGGAGTGGCTGAACATAGAGAAGTATGGGAAATGTAGTCCAGACAGGATGTCCAGCCATGGATGAGAATTAGAAAAAGTAGAAAGCCAAACAATGACAGGCTTTGCAACAGTCTACCCTTACAGAAATATTTCAGGCTTTGGACATTTTGTTTTGTGACACACAAAGAAATCAATCTTTTGCACAGAAAGTAGGCACTTTTCATGGGAAAAAGTTTCATCAAAACCCGAATTTTTCTGTCAAAAACCCAATCTTCTGTCAAAAAGCATTTTTGATGAAGAAATTTTCAATCAGCAATCCTTAGGAGACAGCCAAACATCAAAATATTCTATTTTCTCAATATATGCACATTTCCAATGAGGGGCCAGCTGCTCAGCTGGCATAAAGCAATATAGCTCTCCTGATAACTTTTGGCAAAAGGATATCTTGTCTAAATCATGTAGTCATAGAAAAGCAGGTCTAGAAGCAATGTCAGGAGACCCTGAAGTCCAACCCCCAGTTCAAGACAGGATCATCAATATCTAAAATGACTTACACAAGTGGATGGCTATTCTTAAAACAGCTTAAAAAGCCATCTTACATGATTACAAGGCACAATGCCTGAGAATGTCAAAACACCCTAGCTCGCCATAGATAATGCAAGGGAATGAGGGTACTATCAATGCCCTGCCAGTGCAGTGTGCCTTTCAGCAAAGCTTAATTATATGAAGGAGAGGTGGCCTGGGTTTGGTGAAGTTTTCACAAGAAATCTTTTTTAGCAATGTGTGATTACGCCCTAGTGAAAACTAAAAAAAAAGTAAACTAATCAATAACACCCTTGCCACCTTTAAAGTTCCCAGGAAATGAAACTCTTGCCATCATCTACCACTGACTTTATTGGAATTACACTGCTTCCCACCCACTAAGGTACTGCCTCCGAGGCCCCTGACACACATTACATACTATGCAATGAACTGGTTAATCTCACAATACATTTAGACAAGCCACATATGAAAGTTTTCACACATTAAAATATCCACCCAGCTATAAAGAGCCAACCAGCTACAAAGTTAGTGCTTGAAAATGTGTAACAACTCTATAGCTGGTTTCTACCTATTTGAACATGCAGCAGGGCCCTGATATTTTAGACATGCCTTTTTTTTTCTAAATCGAATGGAACTATAACAATGCTTTTAGAAGTGGGTTGGTATATATTTATTTTTTTTACTCCTACAATGGTAGTGAGAGGTTGCAGCTGAGATCCTGGCCCCACTGCTCTACAGTGTACCACATAAAAAATGTAGCACATGGTCCTTGCTCCAGGGAGCTTTCAGTCTGAACCAGCAAGAAAGAGCAAGGCCGAGTGACTTTCCCATGGTCATGTACAGCTTTTCAATATTATACCAGCAAGTAATGCCAGGGAGGAAGGAGTTCAGCATCCCACTACCATACTTTGGACCCAGAAGTCCCTTTAATGAGCCTTATCCCCAGAAGCTACTTTCTGGCCTGCCAGAGATCAAGGGCTCAAGAAAATCCAATGAAGGCAATCCTGGAGCAAACTAATTGGGGATCTTTTGGGTTCAAAGTGTGTCAATAAACTAAGCTAGATAGGCTATGTTCAGTCCTATCCACTGGGACCAGCCACTTACAGCAGTACAGAGGTAGCACCAGTAATAGAAGTTAGCCTTTAGCCTAAATTTCCTAAATTCCACTGTAATAAACTCACTCATTAAGGCAGTCTTCCTCTTGAGTGTAGCTAACTGGAAATATCTTAGCTCCTAACAAGTTGTAGTATATGCAACACTTACTGGCACAACATTAATTACTGAAGCTCAAACTGCCCTGCAATTAAAAGTAGCATGCATTTTTGGGGGAAAACTGGCACAGGGTTTTTCCACTTCCTTGTGGATCCTGAACATCTTCTATAAGCAAATTCTGCCATGTAAATTATATTTAATTTAACAAATTACACATCAAGACAGGTTCCAAACTTCAAACTCCACATAAAGCTTTATATGCCCACACTGATAATATCTGCATGTATTCACTCAGGGGGCTCTGTAGCCAGGTCAGGTTCCAGAGGTAGGTGTGTCACCCCCTGGTGGATCTACAACCTATGCCCCTCTCTGCTTCTAGGGATACCCTGCCCTTCATCTCACCTGCCACACTTTGATGGCACTTTTGGCATTAGATGCCAACACCATGGGTGCTGCAGCACCCACCAAAAAAAGATTAGGGCTAGGTAGAGAGAGTCAAAAACCCCGAGGCTAAATCAATGTAGTCTTTGCAGGTTAGTCTAAACTGTACATATTAAACTGACACAGAAGTGAACAGACATTTACCTTTGATTCAGGAAATGCAGCCACATGCCTGCAGTGGCTCAGACCAGAAGCTGGAGGGCACTATAGCATGTCTCTCTAGCTGTGTATTGGCTTCCTCTTCCTGCTGCCCCAAGGTTTCTGGAATTTGCAGTCCAGAATTACAGCAGGAAGACTCTGCAGAGTGTTCATCACTTCCTCTTCCTGCTTCCAGGTGCTTCTGGGATTTGTAGTCCACAGTTTCAGCCAGAAGTATGTTTGAGCAGGGGAAGGGGTGTTTAACCCCCCTCCCTGGCCCCAGACAAACAGCCAGGGTTTACTTGGGGAAGCAGTCTCCCCCTACTTCCCCCACCCCGTAGACTGGGCTGCATCCCCAGGCGGGCTTGTGACCTCCCCCCACCCCCCTGTCAGCCAGCCCTCACTTCTCCTGCTAGGGAGCAGAGGGGTGAGGTCAGCCCTGCTCTCTGAAGTAGATAGCCCAGCCCAGGGCTGGAAGGCATACTGGGATGCCAGGGGACTGTGATTTAACTTGAACCAGGAAGTGATCTGGGACAGAAGTTTCATAAACTGGTTTTACCCAAATCAGTTATGTCTGATACTACATTCAAACAAGTTTATTTTAAACCAGTTTCAGCCATTTTGAAACTGGCTCATATGCACTGAATTTGTGTTCTGTTACAGGCTTGAATTAATTTCTTATCACTTAAACCAGTTTATGTGTAACTTCTCTCCCTAGCCTAGCAGGTGCTTGTCACCAACAGAGCTGCCTGAGGAGGTTTAAAACAAATAAACAAAAAGCCACACTTTATCAGAAGCAACAGTGCATGACTTTTACCCAGCTCTGCAGCATCTGTAAAGATTGGGCACTTCAGCAGAGTTTTTTTGGCACTTTTATCTAAAAGCTGATTGAATCAGCTTTAGCTCAGAGTGCCAAAAACCCCTACTAAAGCACCTGATATTTACAGATGCTGCAGAGCCTGGTAGAAGAAATGCACTACCTCTTCTGGGAATGCACAGGGCTCAGCACAGGAATGCATTGAATTAAAAGTAAAGTGTCTTTTGGGGGGAGGGGGAGGTTAAGAGGGAAAGGGAGGAGGTTGGGGGAGTTTTAATGGGGGTTTAATATTTGCAAGCACTCACTGGCCAAAAAAATTGTCAGCACCTATGACTGTTCAGCCTCAGCAAGAGGAGGCTGAGGGGGGACCTGGTGGCTGCCTATGAACTCATCAGGGGAGATCAACAGCAAATAGGTAGATCCCTTTTCTCCCCAGCACCACCTGGGGTGAGAAGGAACAATGGTCATAAGCTGATGGATAATAGGTTTAGGTTAGAGATCAGAAGGCAATATTTTACACTTAGGGTGGCCAAAATCTGGAACCAACTTCCCAGGGAAGTGGTCCTTGCCCCTACCTTGGGCAAATTCAAGAGGAGGTTGGAGGATGACCTATCTGGGGTCTTGTGAACCCAGCATTCATTCCTGCCTGTGGCAGGGGGTCAGGCTAGATGATCTGTTCAGGTTCCTCCTGACCCTAGCTACTATGAAACTTTGGCTTTTGGATTGAAAGTGAGACTGCCTTGAGAGTCCTAGATCAAGCATTATTTTATCCACTAGCCAGCAGGCTCCCCCCTGAACACTGCTGATCTTGACTACTCCTGAGCAGTGTGGGGTCTCACCACTCATCTGTGCTCCAGGGCACCTATAAGCCTTAAGGGCTAATTACCTGGCTCCATCCACCCCTCCACCCCACCATGAAGTGTCCCAGTCCTGTAGGGTGGTAGGGTAAATGCATGCCGACATCTGGGATCAAGAGCTCACTGTAGTTAGCAGCACATCCCATCACTTCTGACAAGCAGTCTAACTAAACAGGCACCCATTTATAACTGTATCATTCAAGGGCAGTCTTCAGTGTGAGTTGAAGCAAAGTGTGTTCTCACACCTCTGGGGCCACAGTAAAACATCTGACCAGCTCTTCCCATGTGCTTCTTCCCACAGTATTATAAACTTGTTATAAACGTGTGGAGGTTATGCAAGTGTGTCGTCAGTGGCTCGTATCTTGGTGTGTTGTAAGTTTTGTATCTCTTCATGTGTGAACTTGAGTTCATGTTGTGGATTTTGTGTCTGAGCATGTTGGAAACTTTGTGTTTTGTGCATTGTTCATGGAATGCTGTTCCTTTCCTGGTCTTCTAAGTCTCCAGTTTTAAGTGTCTACATGGTACTTTTGATTGACTATGTGGCAAAAATGCTGCTTCTGCGCAGAGGGGAATTCTATTCAAGGTCACATAGCCTGTGCACCTAGATGACTACATACACACACAGACTGGGCATGAGCAGTAGGTTATGCCCTGGCTGCATGTATAGCCAGGTGGCTGCATGTATAGCCAGGGATGGACTCATGGCTCTTCTAGATCTCTGCTGGTATCTGAGGTGTTTTCTGTATGTTGTGCATCTTAAGAGTTGTAATGTGCGGGCACTGAAACTTGTAAAGGGATAGAGCGAAGGAATGAACTTTGGAGTCATAGTTCTCTTTTCTTCTGAGGAGTTCAAGAAAAACATGATCAGAAGATTCTGGAGTTCTGTCCTCGTTCAGGCAGCATTTTTATACCCAGCAGCTTCAATGCAGGGACTGGATTTTAAATAAGCCTTTGCCACCTTTAATTGCTGTATGATTAGTACAGATAATCTCTTTTCATAATCTTCACTCTTAAATTCACATCACAAATGGCATGTATCTGACCAGTAATGTATGCAGACATAGTACATTTGTCTCTGACCCAGAAGTGCCCATAGAATCACCACACAGAAGTCATTCAAAGAAAATGCTTACAGCCCCATTGGCTCTCCTGTAGGTGTGCAGTATAATTCAGATCAACTGAAGCAGAACGTAAATGGTAGTCCACAAAGAATGGCTTCAGAGCTGAACCTGGGATAAATCCCTATTGCAGGCAGGAATTGCTCCTTTGTAGGCAACAACATTTCACCTTCTTGCAGTTGGCCACTGATGCACAATGCATGGTCTGATCTAACCCAGCAGTTCCTGCATAACTTTAGGCCCCAGAAGTTTAGGGTAAGGTCTGAAGTCCAGTGACTAGGATAGGATACTGTTAAAAGGTAGACAATTTCCTACTTCTCCTGGGCAAGTTTCTGCTTTCACTGATACAACTTTTCATGAAACAATGTAAAAAATGCTACATACTATCACTCATTAAGTTCCAGATGAGAACCAAACATTTTAGATGCAATAGCAGAGGAACACATACTTGTCTGGGTTATTTTGTTAAGTTTTAAGGTTTTTTTTTGCGGGGGGGGGGTTAAGTTTGTTATATGGCTATGTACCACTTAGGCTCCAAGTTATGTAAAATACTAATTGAAAACATCATTGTAACTTCTCATAACTTCTCTCACAACCTAAGACACATAGAGTTGTTGTTCATTTCTTTTTTTCCATCCTTTGTCTCCATTTATATTTCTACTTTGCATTACATTATTTTCCCAAATAACCTCTAGGGTTCCTGCACGTCCCAGGGGTATACACCCTCTAATATTACATTCTGGGATATCTCTAAGTAAAGCTGTTTGGAAGCCCCGTTTATCTGTTACTTTAATATTTAACTTTACTAGTTGTGCAGACCAAGCATGTACCATAGCAGATATGGGTCCCCCTTGTGAATACATAACGCCCTTAGATGCCTACAAGTGGAGGCATTTCCCCTTAAATTATGGTCATGAGAGTGGAAGGTATTGGAAATAATTTTGCTCGAATGTTTCATCTTGCTAGCCAAAACTATCCTTTGTTGGTATCAAATAAAAGTGTGAGCAACTCCATAGACTTCATACGGTTGGCATACACTCCACAAGTGGAAGAAAAGGAATATGAAATGTTCCTTTAAAGTTTAGACATGTTTTGATAACCTGCCAGCAGCAAAACTATTCATTTAACTTGGCTTCTAGAAAATCCTAGAGGCCCTTTCCATCAGTGACTCCCAAAGGTTAGACCAAGTCTGAACTGCAAGCAATGAACCTTTGCACAGCAGTTATATTGAAGTATAATTTGTCATTTCTCAGACAAATGTGCCTATTACAAGAAATGGATTAGCCCTTAATTGTCTCACTTCAGCTTGTGAGAGTGGTCATTCTGTCATCCTGAATTAGCATTCAACAATGGCATGTTTTACAAGCTCCCCAAATGTACTTTTACTTGGCTTGATAAAGTTAGTGGCTTTCATTTTCCCAGTAGGGGAAAAAAATAGAGTAAAAGTGATCCCATGTCTCTAAGCAAATTCACACCTGTCATTTTCTTTAACACTGGATACAAAATATACTGTTGAGCATTATCATTGATATATCTTTCCTGAAAGTAAAGGTCCTTGCAAAAATATTTCCAGTGGCTTCTGTAATTATTTTCTTTATATATTGTCAATGATCACAGAAACCTCTGGAGTATGTAAATACATATACACACACATTATATATCTATGTGTTTATGTGCATGTGTACATGCATACACATATACACCAAAGGCTTCTTTGATTATTAATTTTATATAAATAATCACAGAAGCCTCTGAAGATATTATACACACATATATATAGATACATAGATACATATAAACAAAGTATTAGGCAGTGGTATGTGTACATACATACACATATACACACTTATTTTGGATATATGCATTGTTTTAATGGCATTGCATGCAAACAAAAGCATTACAGTGTCACAATGGGTGCTGACACACAACGATTGAACTATTCTGAAGGATTACTGATTGGGAACTGGTTCACAACTGTGTGAAATGCTGTGCCTCCAGCACAAGGAAGGGGGAATGCAAATATGACACAGAATAGTCAAAGTCGGGATGATCACCTACCAACAGTTGATGTAGAACTGGTGAAAGAACAGCTAGAGAGGCTGGATATCTATAAATCAGCAGTACCAGATGAACTCCATCCAAGAGTGCTGAACGAGCTAGCTAAAGTAATTGCAGAACCACTGGAGAACCTCTGAGAATTCATAGTGTACAGGAGAGATCCCAGAAGACTGGAAGGGGTCCATGTTATGCCCATCTTCAAGAAGGGGAGGAAAGAAGACCCAGGGAATTATTGGCCTATCAGCCTAACCTCAATCCCAGGAAAAGTCCCTGAAAATTTTCTCAAAGAGTCCATATGTAATAGGCTAGTAGAAGGCAAAATTCTAAATGACAGCCAGCACGGTTTTGTCATGGGTAGGTCATCTCTCATTAACTGCATCTCCTTCTATGACCAGGTTATTCACCACCTGGATAAGGGAGATGAGGTCGACATCATTTACTTGGACTTTAGGAAGGCCTTTGACTTGGTGTCCCATGAGGCTCTCAAGGTAAAACTAGGAGACTATGGGCTCAACAGTTCAATGGTCAGATGGGTAAGAAACTGGCTGTAGGGTTGGACCCAGAGAGTGCTAATAGATGGATCTGTGTTGACCTGGCAGGAGGTAGCCAGGGGGTTCCCCAGGGTTCGGTACTTGGACCAGTACTTTTTAACATCTTTGTCAGTTATATGGATGTGGAAGTGAAAAGCACACTGGCAAAGTTTACCAATGACACTAAGCTCTGAGGAAGTGCGGCCACACGTCAGGGTAGGTTGATGATGCAGGCAAACCCAGACAGATTAGTTAGATGGGCAAACCAGAGCCAGATGCTGTTCAACAGTGAGAAGTGTAAAGTGCTTCATCTGGGGAGGAAAAATCTGCAACAAACTTACAGGCTTGGTGGTGCTTTGCTAGCTAGCACCATGTCTGAAAGGGATCTTGGGGTCATAATTAACCATAAAATTAATATGAGCCACCAATGTGATGCTACAGTTAGCAGAGCAAACAATACACTGGCATACATCAACTGATGCATCTCAAGCAGAACTGAGGAAGTTATTCTCCTGCTCTGCTCGGCATTGGTGAGGCCACAACTGGAGTACTTCATCCAGTTCTGGGCACCACACTTCAAGAAGGATGTGAAGAAGCTTAAGAGAGTTCAGAGAAGAGAGACTTGTATGCTTAGAGGTCTGAAGAGCAAGCCATATGAGGAAAGACTGACAGATATGGGACTGTTCAGCCTAAAAGAGAGAGGACTTTGCGGGGATTTAGTGGCAGCTTACAAATATATCAAGGGTTACCATCAGGGTCTAGGCAAACAACTATTCACCAAAGTGCCTCAGGGGAAAACCAGGAGCAATCATCATAAACTCCTAGAAGAAGGTTTCAGACCGGATATAAGGAAAAACTTCTTCACAGCTTGTGCAACCAAACTCTAGAATAGACTCCCAGTGTGGGGTGATGCAGGCACCTACCCTGGAAATCTTCCAAAGGAGATTGGATGCACACCTTGCAGGGGTTATTTGACCCCAGCAGTCTTTCCTGCATAGAGAAGGGGGACTGGACCCAGTGATCTCATCAAATCCATTCTATCCCTAAACCTCTGTGAATCTGTGACTTGGGGTAGGGGAAGGGAG
Organism: Alligator mississippiensis; assembly: GCF_030867095.1. Taxonomy (NCBI): domain Eukaryota; kingdom Metazoa; phylum Chordata; order Crocodylia; family Alligatoridae; genus Alligator; species Alligator mississippiensis. Next base: position 136,185,757 of record NC_081825.1, on the reverse strand, counting down.
GGGGGAGGAGCTTGGACCCATGCTTTGGATTCCCCAGAGATGGGGAAACATGATGAAGGGCTTTGATCAAGCATGGAGTGAGGGCACAGCTACTTAACCAAGCAGTACAAAGATGTTCATCATAAAAAGTGCCACAAAAGGGAACTGTGCCCGCCTCTGCTCCAGAAGGTGCTCCCGGGCAACTCTTGCGCGGGTGGCTAACCGGGCCTGCCCCGCTCTCGCTGGGGAGTCCTCAGAACTCACTGACCGCGGTCACGGCTGGGCCTGCAGCAGGGGGGTCCCCCTCAATGCGGCCTCCAGCGCTGAAGCGCCCCTGGGCGGGCTCACATGGGGCTCTGACCTCCCCTACACCCTGGCCAACGCCACCTTTGGTTGTGGACCTTCTGTCCCTTGTCCCCGAACGAGGACTGGGCATCGAGGGCCCTCTCTGCCCCTTGCAGCTCTCTTCCCCGACGCCCCACCGGCGTCTCTGCCTGGTCTTCCCTGGTTCCCTCACCGGGATTCCCACTGGCTCTATCCCGGTTCCCTCACCGGGGTTTCCGCCGGCTCCAGTCCAGTTTCCTCACCGGGGTTTCCGCCGGCTCCAATCCGGTTCCCTCACCGGAGCTTCCGCCGGCTCCAATCCGGTTCCCTCACCGGGGTTTCTGCCGGCTCCCGTCCGGTTCCCTCACCAGGGTTTCCGCTGGCTCCCCGGAGCCTCTGCCAGCTCGTCCCCAGTTACCTCACTGGTGGTTCCAGCTGGCCCTTTCTCTGGGCTCCTCCTCGGAGCTTCTGCTGGCTCCCTCGTCAATTTCGCTGCTCTTCCCCGGTGGCGTGGCTCTCCCAGCCTCCATTGCTCCCGGCGCAGCTGCAGCCTGTTCGGCCCACGGCCAAGGCCCCTTGCGGGGGCCCGATTCCACTCCCGGGCTTCCTCCCGGGCTCCACGTCCTCCCGCTGCGTGCTGCCTCTGTTTTCGGGGCCATGTTTTATTTCCCCTGAGCGGTGCCTCTCGCTGACGTCACTCCGCCCCAGCCGTATGAAAGCGCGGCTAACGAGCCACGCGGGTTGTTCCCCGGCCTGCACGCCGCCGCTGCTCCCCTCTCCTGCAGAGCATAAGTGAGTGTTTCCCCTGGCCTTGGGCCGGGGGCTCCCTCCAGTCCCATTGTCCCTGGAACAGGAACATAAAGGGGAATTTTGGCTATGTACCAGATCAGTTAGTTGTAGGGCACTTGTACATGCCACAGCATTTAATAATAATTAACTTAACGAGCATTAAAATGTTTAAACTTGTTTATTTTGGCACATCGTGTTTGTGTTTGCATGCACTAGACTTTTGAATGAATTAAATCTCATGTGCAATTCCCTGTAAATTCCAGCAGGGAGCACTAAATACCAATGTACCCCTGGTGCTGTCTTTCCTAATGAATTACAGTAGGAGACACATGTAAGGAATACCCCTATTATCCCTATAACTAATCCAATGCCTCCAGACTTCCTGCCCCTGCTGGGAGCCTCACACTAATCCATTGCCCCTGCTAGGTCACAGTCACCCAAAAACCCTGCCACTTGCACCCCACTTGCACCCCGCTATGCTCTATACTGTCTCCACCAGGCAGCCCTGTGGTGACCCCTCCATGTTAGAAAGTAATGTAAATGTGTATGTGAATTTATTTTAAAGTATACATATCATATTGGAAATAAGCGTGTCTATGGAGTGAGAGAAATATACACTTATGTAGGGTGAGAGGAGTGGGTGCTGCCCTGGCGTGTCATTGGCAATTGCAGCTGCTGGTGATGGTAGCAAGGTGGATCTATGGGTGGGTTAGTGGGTGGTTAGTGTTGTGTTGGCAAAACAGATGTGTGCCATGAACACTTATTAGAAAGCTTAATGGTGCAATAATAGTACAGAGGCAGAAATCAGACAGTTGTTAGTTTTCTGTGTTTTAGTACTACTTTTCCTAGCATTCCCTAGCTGCCCGGGCTTGGAACAGTTTCCATGGGGAACCCTGACAGGGACTGCTTCCTTCCCTCTCCTTCCCCTGCCCATGTAATGCCATGAATAACTGTGACCTTGTATTTGTTTTACATGGCATATGGCTTTGTGAAACGTTGTGGTGTTGTGAAATGGTAGGGTGCTCGTTGGATTGAGGCTAAATATTGACTTCACTCCTCTACCCCCTAAATTTTATGCTTCTCAAAGCATGTCAGCATCTCAGCAAGCAAGCACCTCGATAAAAAATAATGGTCCAGTAAACGGAGACCATTCCAGAGATTTCAGAGATTTCATAGACATTAGGGTCTGGAAGGGACCTTGTGAGATCATTGAGTCCAGCTCCCCTGCCATAGACAGGAAGTTAGCTGGGATCAAGTTACCCTAGCAAGAAAAACATCCACATGTTTTTTGAAAGAGTCCAGAGTAGGTGCTTGCACCACCTCTGAGGGAGTCTCTTCCAGACCCTGGACACTCGCACAGAAAAGAACCTTTTTCTTATGTCTAGTCTAAATCGGTCTTCCTGGAGTTTATAGCCATTAGGCCTCGTTTTCCCTTTAGGAGCTCTGGTGAACAGCTGTTCTCCCAGGTCCTCCTATATAATTGTAGGCTGTTACCAAAAAGAACCTTCTCTTTTCCAGACTGAAGAGTCCCAAGTCCCTCAGCCTCTCCTCATACAACCTGCCCTCCAGATCTTGGATCATACAAGTGGCTCTCCTCTGGACTGTCTCAAGATTTTCCACATCCCTCCTAAAGCAGGGGGTCCAAAAATGGACACAGTACTCCAGCTGTGGTTTCATCAGGGCCCAGTAAAGTGGGAGGATGACATCCCTGGTTTTGCTTGAGATGTATCAGCGGATGCGCATCAGAGTTTGCTTTGCTTTGCCAGCCATGGCATTGCATTGGTGGCTCATATTCATTTTGTAGTCAATCAAGACCCCAAGCCTCTTTCGGTCATGGTGATAGGGAGTGTAGCACTGCTGAGCCTGTAAATATGTTGAAGATTCTTCCTACCAAGGTGCAGCACCTTACACTTCTCTACATTGAAGGCCATCAGGTTTTGGTTGGCCCACCTTGACAGCATGTCCAAGTTGGCCTGTATCCTTGGCCTGTCCTGCAACGTGACCGCCCTTCCCTATAATTTGCTGTCATCCGTGAATTTTGCCAGTTTGCATCTGACTCCCAAATCCAGATGGTTAATAAAGATGTTAAATAGTACCAGCTCAAGTACCAAGCCCTGAGGGACTCCACTGGTCACCCTGTTCCATGTTGATTTGCTCCCCTCAATTAGTACTCCTTGGGTCCAGACCCATAGCCAGTTGCCTAGCCATCGGACCATATGATGATCAAGGCCACAGTTCCCCAGCTTAACCATGAGGATATCATGGGGAACTAGGTCAAATGCTTTCTTGAAATCCAGATATATGACATCCATGTCATCTCCCTTGTCCAGGGCTCATGTTACCTTGTCATAGAAGGAGATGAGGTTGCTCAGGCAAGACCTGCCAGTCACAAAGCCATGTTGGCTGGCATTCAGATGTCTGTTTCCCATTAGTCTGATGTTGAGGGATCTCTTGACAATTTTCTCCAGGATTTTTTCAGGGATGGATGTCAGATTGATTGGTCTATAATTCCCCGGATCATCCTTCCTCCCTTTCTTGACAATAGGGACCATGTTGGCTCTTTTCCAGGCTTCCAGGACTCACCCAAGAGCCATTAATTTTCAAATATCTTTGCCAAGGGGGATGCAATGATGTCTGCCAGCTCCTTCAAGACTCTCAGGTGCATTGCGTCAGGGCCCACAGACTTGTGAACGTTCAGTTTCTCAGGATGTTCCCCCACCTGATCTACATACATTTTGGGCCCGTAACCCACTCCCAGGATGGTTTGTGTCCTTTGTGACAGTGTGATCCTCTTGGAAGGGTGAAAAGCTGATGTGAAAAAAACATTTAGGAGATTGGCCATTTCTTGGGCGTTGGATGTCAGTTGCCCCATTAGTTCTTGCAGGGGCCCAATGCTATCTTTGTTCTTTTTTTGACTTCCCACATATCTGAAGAAGGACTTTTTATTGTCCTTGATTCCCATAGGTAGCCTGAGTGCAGTTTGTGTGTTAGCTTTTCTAGACTACTCTCTACCGGTGCGGGTAAGTGCTGAGTAAGTCCTCTTTGGTGATGCTTCCCATTTTCCAACTGGTGTAGGCTTCTCTTTTGAGTTCAATGAGATCCAACCATTCCTTGTTCAGCCAAGGGGGCTTCCTTGCCCATTGATTACATTTCTTGCGAAATGGAACGGCTTTCCCCTGTGCTTCAAGGATTATGTTTTTGAGATCTGACCATTCCTCATGTACTCCCTTTTCTGGGGGAGTGGGGGTGGCCTCTACTTCCCTGACTGACCAAATCTCTGAGTTTGCAAAAGTCAGCCTTCCCAAAGTTAAGAATTTCTGTTTTACTGAGGAATTTGCATGCTCTTTGGTGAACTGAGAAGGTGACCAATTCATGGTTTCTGTCACCAAGTTTCCCCATAATCCTCACATCACTCACCAGGTCCTCCCCTTTGGCCAGGACCAGATCAAGCAATACCGCTACTGTAGTTGGCCCATAGACCTCCTGTGTTAGGCAGAGGTCAACAATGGAAGCAAGAAAACTACGTGACCTGTCAGATTTGGCTGTGCGCTCATCCCAAAATATGTCAGGGAAGTTGAAGTTACCCATAACTATCTTACATTGGGAGCGCATGGCCTTGACCAGTTTCCTATTGAATTTATGATCTAGTTCTTCCTCTTGGTGGGGAGGTCTATAGTAGACTCCTACAAGTACATCACCCTCTTCATGTTCTCCCTGTATTTTGACCCAGAGGGTCTCAAGACATCCTTCTTTACTAAAAAAAAAATGTTCTTTGCAGTTTCATATTGAATTTTGGGGGAAAAAAGTGGTTGCATACAGCAGATACCTGTAGGAGTATTTTGGTCCTTCCTCCCAACAACCTAGGCAAGTAAACCCCATCCCACGCCCACCCCTGCCCCCTGCCCACACACACACCTAAACCGGACTCCTACCGGCTGCTCATACCACTCACTCCCGATCCACCTGACTCACCATCCAGCCAACAAGAGGTGTAATTAAACCTTTCACAGGACATTATTGAGGCTGGCTAGGTGGTATTGTGTAATGAGCCAAGCCCAGTCCCCCCTGCCCACGACCAATGCCAGCCTCCAAACAGTAACTGTCTACCCCAATCCACCCCCGTACACCTCCCCCCATGCCCTGCTCATCCTCTACCCCCCATTTCCTCCCGTGCACATGCCTGAAGACAGATACCTGGTATAAATGTCCATGAACCAGCCCCAGTGGTCCATCATGGCTTGCAGGATGACAAAGATAAATCCTTTCCTGTTTGTGAATGAACTCCCCCCCCCCCCCCCGCCCAAAGGGGACTGCGCTGGGATGTGACTGCTGTGTAAAGCACCCACGCAGTTAGGGAACCCCATGACATTGAAGCCATCTGTGATGTCTGGAGGATTCCTGAGGCAAGTAAAGTTGTTTTCTGAGATGTTCTGCAGCAGTTGGCATACCTCATGAGTTGCGAGCCTGGCCATGCAGGGAGCCACACTGAACTAGTTTGTGATGTAGCAGAGGCTGGATGGGTTGGCCAGTTTCATGATGTCCATGGCCACCCTCTTATCTGGTGGGATGGCCTGATCCATGTTAGTGTCCTGCCTCTCAATTTGTGGCCCCAGCATCAAGACAGTATCATAAAATGTTTCCCTGTTCATTTGGAATATCTCCAGTCACTGCTCATCATTCCAAGTGGTCAGCATGATTCTTTCCCACCAGTCTGAGCTTCTGTCATGGGCCCAGACCATGTGGTTGCTGCTCCTGAGGTTTATCCACAGAGGCCTGCCAGCTTCCATTTCTTTGCATGACTCTCGGCTGTCCCACTCCACCGCATATATAAATCCCTGTTTTCCTAAGGGGCATATACTTTCAGGCATCTCCTCATTGCAAGCATTGAGAAAGACCATCAATGCATGCACTGCCATCATTAGTTGAGTCTGCATGTTTTGTAATAAGTTTAAGGTCAGAAACAGGATAAATAGCAACACTTCCTCCTCCTCTTTTTCCTTGTCCTCACCCATGTTGTCCAGATTCTCCATGGTGGAGTCTTCACTCATTTCTTCTTCTCTATTCTCCACTTCCCTGTCCTCATACATTTCATCCTGAAGCTCCATTTGGTCCTGCTCCATCATCCCATATGGATTGTCGCAAGCAAGGTTGATTGAACATACGCTGCAGGGCCGCTTCTCAAATCACAGCACCACAACCAAATCGGGGAGGGGGGTGGTAGGGTCTGGAGTTTTGTCTAGCTGCATTCAATTGATGATGATTACATGTTAACTCTTGTCTGCATTTCAACAAGAAACCCCCCGGGCACTGGGCATTGGCGCAGCAGAGCCTTTCTCAGTTACTGTGGTTGGTGGGTGATACAAGGGAATGTGGTCAGGTGGTAAAAGAAAAGAATCAAATATTACCTATGTACTCCAGCAGTGTTTTTTTGGCCATCTAGTATGAGCAATCAGAATGACCCTTCCATCTCTGTGGGGTTTGGGGGTTTTTTTTTTAATCTGTGTTTTATTTTTCAATTTGTAAATTGCAGTTAGCTAGAACTTCTCTATGAGGCACAGGAGGCATCTTGCTCAGTCCAAAAAATATGTCTTGCAAGGCAGATCTCCCCACAAAATACCTTTCCCCCACAGACACATGGGTGTGTTTTGCACAATAGCTACCATAATAGCACCTTTCAAAGGGTTGCTCATTTGGCCTTGATTCTGTGTGGGACTAGGGGGAGACAGGCACAGACACAAGTGGTTGTGATAAATTCATTATGGGACATTAACCAGCCATCCAAATGGACAATGCCCCTATTTGGCCCACTGCACCAACCCATCACCGTGTCTTTGTTGGTAAACAGGATGCTTCATCACATTGGGTGTTGTAAGACACAGGTAATACCATCACAATCATAAGTAAAATGACCACAGGCACTGACACTACCATCCCCCCAGCAGCCAAGCACCTTGCAAAGCCACCCAATGGGGCTGCATGCCCAGCCAAGTCTTTCCTTCAGTTCTGCATGCCACTTTTTCTGGGTACTTGCTGTATGAGCACTGGAGGGTGGAGGTGGTAACTTTCATGCAAAGGTACACAAAAGAGCTGGCTGCCTACACCCTGACAAGTCTGGCTTGCCAGCATCCCTGGAGGTTGGCATTGGGGGTACTGCAGACATTGATGCTACCATCGCCCCAGCAGCCAAGCAACCCAAGTGTTTTGGTGCTCTTTTTGGACAGGGTTTTTGTGCTCTTTTCCAGCCTGGAACCAGCATGTCTTGAGGGTTTTTTTACATCAAAACTAGGGTGGGGAGGTGGGGTCTTGCCTGCTCTGCTCCAGGCCTAAAAGTTGTGGGAGCAGTGGTGGGGCTGTGTGTATGCTGTATTGATGAGAAAGGTCTGATGCAGCTAGGAGAGAAAAGCACACCAGAGGCAGAAGGACTCAGCCCAGCAGGAAGAGTTGCCCCTGGGGGAACCAGAATGTGAATGCAGCAATCAAGAAGAGTGCAGGCCAAAGTGGAGTGCAGTTTGCGGTCTAGTGTTGGATGAGAGCTGCTTTGCAACATGGGAGTGGCAAGAGGACATTGTGACGTTCCATAACCAGTACTTTTACGCATGGCATTGGTGATTGAGACCTGACAATAGGTTGGGCCCTAAGGGTGTGTGTGTACATTCTTTACTCCAACTTTGAAGTAAACAAGGTGGGTTGATTTTAGTGTCATAAAAGGAAAGTGAAGGGTAATGCACAGCAGAAAGGCCCACAGTGGCAGCACACAGATCCAGGGGGGCACACGCCTATGACCCCTTCCTCACCTGGGAGCACACACAGTGGTGAAAGCCACTCTTCAACCCCTCCCACACCCTTGCTTCCCTGCTGGGCAGCTCTGGCCTGTTTTACCTCTCCAGCTGAGCAGAAGACACCTGTTTAGCCCCATCTTGCTATGGATTCCTTCACAGCCTGTAGGCTCTCTTTGCTAGCTGGTGAATAGTATACATGAGGTCAGGGCAGGAGGCCCTTCTTGGTTGTTTTCCAGTGCAAATTCCTAGGATCTGTCTTTACCCCACCCAAATTCCTTCCTTCCCTCCAATTCTCAGCTCCAACTGCTACACTGGCTGCCACTCCTGCTGATGACAACAGGCACAGCCACTGCAGAAGAAAGGCAGACCGACCATGTACCATGGGAAACTGGTGCCATCTCAGTCAGGGAGGGCACGTGCCCCCCAAGTGACCAGTCAGTGGCTGGGGGGTGTCCCCCCACAGCCAATCTCACCATGCACCCCACATGCATCACCACTTCCATGTACGAAGCCCAAGAATGACACCTGACACCACTTCCTTGTACACAGTTTGCACAGTTGCATTGCCTCAACTGGCAATGTTTGCAATGTCTCACTGGCAGGTGTTTATCACTCCTGGTATCCCTGCCTGCCTGCCTGCCTCCATGGCTGAAATAAGTATAATCAGTAGATTAATAAAACTGAGAAAAATGAGAATAATGATGCTTATAATCATATTGCTGATAATGGTTTTAGAAAGTGCAAAAATAAATAAATAAATAACCCCCCTCTTCAGCAGTGTGAATAGTTTCTAAACAAAGACCAAAAGGGCCTGTAGTGAGTTAATGTATAAGGAAATGAACACGCACATCTCAGTTTAAATTGGTTTTTATATATATATATATATATATATATATATATATATTAACATACTACTATTTATCAATAACTTGAATTATTTTTTCTCTGGTCAGGGTGAGAACTGTCTGTGAAACATGCTGTGTGTGTCCTACTTCCAGGGCTGACTGTGTACTCTGCCTCCTGGCCTACAATCCTTGTGTGCCTTCCTATACGATACAAGACTTTGAAATACTTAAAAATTAGAAATGTTCAGGTAGCCCAAGCATCTACTTAGTGAGAAATGCTTTTTGAACTCTTTTGAAAAATGCTGGATACAACATAACTTTTTTTTTCTCCTAGGTTTTTTAGATAACTCAAGAGTGCATCAAAGCTTTCCAGAAACTTTGCATCTAATGTATTTCCTCTAGTATATGGCAGTTCTGTACTCTCCAGAGCTCACTGGCCAAGTTCGCGGATGACACCAAGTTATGGGGAAGCATGTTCACGCTTGAAGATATGCTACAGACACAGGTGGACCTAGACAAGCTAGAAAGTTGAGTGGATCAGAATCTGATGAAATTCAGTGTTGAGAAATGTAACGTGCTCCACCTTGGGATGAGCAACCCCCAACACACCTACAGGCTTGACGGCACCAAACTGACTAGCACCATGAATGAAAGGGACCTAAGGGTAATAACAGACCACAGTATGAATATCAGCCAGCAGTGCGGCGCTGTAGCCAGTAGGGAAAATAATACTCTGGCATGCATCAATCGATGCATCTCCAGCAAAACCAAGGAGGTGATTCTTCCGCTCTACTCAGCACTGCTGAGATTGCAGCAGGAGTACTGTGTCCAGTTCTGGGCACCACACTTTAACAAGGACATGGACAAGCTTGAGAGAGCCCAAAGAAGAGCCACCATATGATCAGAGTCTTACCTGGCAAGCCATGCGAGGAAAGGCTGGGGGATCTGGGACTCTTCAGCCTGAAGAAAAGAAGACTGAGAGGGGACCTGGTAGCAACTTACCACTATGTTAGGGGAGTAGATCAAGGGCTCAGTAAGCATCTGGTATTTTTTACTCATGACTGGAAGACAACACTAGTTGTCTTTCCTGCCTAGTGCGAGGGGGGGGGGGGGGGTGGACCTAATGACTTTGCAAGGTCCCTTCCAGCCCTTACAATCTATGAATTAAAGCACGCCCCCCCCCCATCCCCCAACTCCCAGATCATATGTATAAATGCCCCCTGTGGACTAGGAAATTTAAATGGTCTTGCAAGCAGCCCAGAATCAGGGTGTGGCTTCTGAACCAAGCTATCTGGGTGCCTGTTAACATGCCAAATGTTCAAAGTAAAGCCTAATACAAACCAGCCACAAAGATGTTTTATGTTCTTGTAAGGTCCGTTACATATGAAACACCTTTGTGGATGGTCTGCCATTTTTATTACATCATAAACTGATTGTATGTGTGGCATGTTACAGTTTATTGCATGCTTAACACCTTAGTCATACAAAAATGCAACATCTGCCAGGGGTCTCAACTTCTGTGACGCTCCCTGAAAATTATAACATCATAGAAAATGTCTATTATCATCAATAAAAAATGATAAGGCAAAATATTTTCTAGTACATGAGGATTAAAATGTGTCAAAATTGTTCTTGCATAGAAGAAGGGAGAGGAAAAATGTTTTTAATCTGAACTGCCAGATGACTGGTGTTTTAAATCAGGGTATAAACAGACATGCTAACAATGGATTGTCCTTGTCTTAAAAGCATAAAAAAACAAGAATTTTGTAAGATGTCAGTCCCTTCCTACTATTTATACTGTTGTAGAAATGGAATACCACAGTAGCAGGGAATTATGTGACAGAAAATAAATCACATCATGCTACAGGCAAAAGATACCATAGCTCATTAGTTTTCAAGAAATTTGATCACAAATAATGCATTTCAGGATTGTCAGTTTCCTGTTTGATTGTTCTCCTCTATCTCCACCAAAAAGATGCTGGAAAGAAACCTTGTCTGAGCAGCCATTTTGCTGACAGGTTTCTTGAGGAATTGAAGGGATGTGCCCTTGGGTAGCTTCACTAGAAATACTGGGGCTCAGGCATGCTGTCCCTGTCATATGAGCTGACATTTTTAACAAAATAAATTATATCAGATCATCCCATTCTGCATGTTATGACAACTGGTTGAAAACAATTTTCATAGATGTATGCCAAACCTAGTAGGTACTACATAGATTTCCTGCCAAAAAAATTTTCCTTACAGCTGTTTTTTTTCCAAGGGATCACACACCTATAATAATGTACAGTTGTTAAAGTAGGTGAGTGTACAGATACTATTTAATCTAAGTCTGTGCATATGGTAAACATAATAAGAAAGAAGAAGAAAGCTCTATAGAAGAAAATGTTGTGCTGTAGAAGCTTATGGTGCTGGATGACATAAGAAGATAAGTTGTGCCTATATCTGGGGTATCATTTTCTGATGCAAAGATGGACAGCCATAATATAGTGCAGTTGGTTCATGGATCAGATATCACTGAAATGCAGAGGACATGGTACCAAATTTTCAAAAATCATTTAGGTCCTCAATAGTATGAAAAGGGCCATATTACTCTCTAGTGTGCCATTGGCTATAGAAATTGGTGTGTCTTATAGATGTTAACACAATGGACTGCCCAGCTCAGGGGAGCTTTTACTGATGACCTTTGATATGCTTAAAAATACAGGCTGTATTTTCAAAAGGGACTAGAGTTGTCTTTGAGAACACTTATCCTGCTCTCTGCCCTTATTTCTGGCTACCCAGAGAAACTGATTGTAACAATAACTTTGCCAGCTTCCAGCTGGAAGTCCAGTGAGTACCTATGAGCTAGATTATCCTGTTGATTTCTTGCAATCTGCCAGTTAATAGAAGCAGGAGATCCACTGTTGCTCGTATCTCTCCCTCCCTAACGTTTTTGTCTCCCTGCCCATACATCATAATTAAAATTGTGTTGCCATTTTCTGAAAAATTAATCTGGCACCCATAGATTCATAGGTTTACAGATGTAGGGTTGGAAGGGACCTGAACAGATCATCAAGTCCGACCCTCTGCCCTGGGCAGGAATGAATCCTGGGGTTAAATGACCCCTGTAAATTTAAGCTCATATGACCCCAGCTAGGTAATTATCACGCCTCCTTTTAAAGACCCCTAAGGTAGGAGCCAGCAGCACTTCCCTTGGAAGCTGGTTCCAGATCCTGACAGCCCTGACTGTGAAGTAGCACCTCCTGATGTCTAGCCTGAATCTGCTCTCGGTCAACTTGTGGCCATTATTCCTTGTTACTCCAGAAGGTGCTTGGGGGAACAGGGTCTTACCCATTCTGCTCTGGTCCCCCCGGTAAGTTATAGAAGTTTATAGACACTAGATTCCCTCTCAGCATTCTCTTGTGAAGGCTGAACAAATTCACGTCCCGTAGCCTCTCCTCATAGGGTCTGCCCTGCTGTCGCCTGATCATGCTAGTGGCCCTCCTCTGGACCCTCTTACTGCTGTCCACATCCCTCCTGAAGTGCAGCACCCAGAACTGGATGCAGTACTCCAACTGTGGCCTGATCAGTGTTGCATACACGGGGAGGATTGCCTCCTTGGACTGCTCATGCTGCATCTGTGGATACATAACAAGGTGCGGTTAGCCTTTCTGACCATGTCCTCACATTAGCAGCCCATGTTCATAGAATCGATAATGACTCCAAGATCTCTTTCTGCCACAGTGCTTTCAAGAAGGGAGTTCCCCAGCCTATAGGTATGCTGCTGGTTCTGTCTGCCCAAGCACAGTACCCTGCACTTGCCAGTATTAAATCCCATCCTATTCACATTCGCCCACCCCTGTAATCTGTCCAGGTCCAGCTGTATCCTGTCCCTCCCTTCTAGCGTGCCAACCTCATCCCAAATCTTGGTGTCGTCAGTGAATTTGAACAGCGTGCTTTTCACCCCGTCATCCAAGTCACTAATAAAGAAATTGAACAATGCGGGCCCAAGGACCGAGCCCTGGGGGACTCCACTGCTCACATCCCTTCAGGTTGAATATGACCCATATACCACCAGTCTCTGGGTGCAGTCCCCTAGCCTATTTGTGACCCATCTGACTGTGTAGGCATCAATACCACAGTCACCTAGCTTTTAAATGAGAATGGGGTGGGAGACAGTGTCAAAGGCCTTCCTGAAATCCAGAAAGACTATATCCACCACGACACCTGCATCCAATGATTTTGTGACCTGATTGTAGAAGGCAATCAGGTTGGTCTAACAGGACCTGCCCCTAATGAACCCATGCTGGTTGCCCTTGAGCATCATCTCCCCTGCTGGTCCCTCGCAGATGTGCTCCTGGATAATTTTCTCAAAGAGCTTCCCCAGGACCGAAATAAGACTAACAGGCCTATAGTTGCCTGGGTTCTCCCTCCTCACTTTTTTGAAAATGGGGACCACATTGGCCTTCTTCCAGTCTTCTGGCACCTGGCCAGAGCACCACAAGTGCTTGTAAAGCCATGCCAGGGGCCCCGCTATGACCCCTGCCAATTCCCTCAGCACCCTGAGGTGGAGAGCATCTGGACCTGCTGATTTGAACATGTCCAGCCCCTCCAGAAGTTCTGTAACTCAGTCCTCCCTGACCCTAGACCTGGCGGAGTCACTCCTGAGTCTGTCCTCAATCCCAGTGGGGGAGATGTCTTGGTCCCTGCTCAGAAAAATGGAGGCAAACAATTTGTTAAAAAGGTCTGCTTTTTCATCTGGTTCAACCACCAGATTGCCAAGCGTATCCTGCAGGGGCCCCATGTTGCCTGGTGCCTTCTTTTTACTCCCTATGTATTTCAAAAATGACTTTTTGTTGTCCTTGATTCCTGTTGCTAGCCCTAGTTCCGTCTCCACCAAGCCTTCCTAACAGCCTCCCTACGGACACAAGTGATGGAGGTATACTTCTCTTTGGTGATAGCCTCTCCCTTCCACTGGATGTATGCCTCCTTTTTGGCTTTCAGGTGTTCATGAATGTCTTTGGTGAGCCAAGGGGGCTTTTGAGCACTCTTGCCCTTTTTGACTCGTGTTGGGACTGTCACCCCTTGGGCTCGGTGGATCATCTCCTTAAGGAGTGACCACTCATCTTGGACACCTAGTTCCCCTACTCTCTGGGACCACAATGCCTCTCCTAGCAATCTTCTCAACTCATTGAAGTCGGCTCTCCTGAAGTCAAGGGCTACTGCCTTGCTGTAAGTCCTTGACACCCTGCGCTGGATAGTGAATTCCAGTAGGCAATGATCGCTATCGCCCAGGTAGTCAAGAACCTGGAGTCCCCTCATCAGGTCGTTGCCTGTGACCAGGACCAGGCCCAGCAGTGCCTTCCCCATGGTGGGACTGTGCACGTCCTGGGTTAGGTGGAGGTCTTGTATCTCAGCAAGGAACCTACATGAGCAGTCAGATCTGGCTGACTGCTCCTCCCAGCAAATGTCTGGGTAGTTTAGATCACCCATGATGACCACATCCCTTGACTTAACTGCCTCTGTGAGCTGACGTAAGAATTCCTGGTCCAGCTCTTCCCCCTGGTTGGGTGGTCTGTAGTAGACCCCCCCCCTCCCGTTAAGTCCCTTTCCCCACTACCCCCTTCTATGCTGACCCAGAGCACTTCAGCCTGCCCCTCCTCTGACCCCATCCTGTTAGTTGAGGACGTGTATTGCTCTTTGATGTAGAGTGCCACACCCCTGCCTTTCCTCCCCATTCTGTCCTGCCTGTATAGTCTGTAGCCCCTAATGTTTACCGCCCAATCATGGGTTGAATCCCACCAGGTTTCAGTGAGCCCTACTATGTCTGGGTTTGTAGTAGCTATCCAGAGGGTGAATTCCTCCTGCTTATTCCCCATACTTTGAACATTAGTGTAAAGGCATTTAAGGCCTCCTAACCTAGCAAGCACCCCCCGCCCCCCCGAGTCCTAGGACTATCCAGACCCTTGTCACTTACCTGGGTACTACTTGTGCTCGTCACCTGTCTTGGCTGGGAGGTGTTCTTGTGTCCGCCTGTGGCCCCATCCCCCGGTGAAGCTAGTTTAAAGGCTGCCATATGACATCAGCCACCCTGGAAAGAAAGATACGCTTGCCTTTAGGGAAGAGGTGAAGCCCATCCCACCCGAACATGCCTCCTGTGTGAAAATGTGGTTGTTGTCCAGGAACCCGAGGCCTGCCTGGTAGCACCAACTCCGAAGCCACCAGTTGACCTCACAGATGCAGGCCTCGTGTCACCATCCGCATCTACTTACCAGGGGAATAGAACAGTACGGACCTGAGGACCGAGCCCTGGGGGACTCTACTGCCCACATTCCTCCATTTTAGTTAATAGGAGTTGAGCAAGGTGGAGAGATTGAAATGTAACCTTTGTTTCTTTAATGTACCAAGTTTTAATGACATATCATTCATACCTATGCATGCTGCAAAATACTCGTCTCCATTCATAGGCAGATCCAGGATTTTTAAAAGGGGGCTGAAGGAACACTGACCAGCACTGCAAGGGGGCTGCAAACCCTGCTTCCAGATCCCCCACAGCATTACGGCAGGAAGACCATGCCACATGAGCAGCAGCTGAGGACTTTTTAAAGTCCCTTACTCAAAGAAGAACTCTACCCCTCCCTATTCTCAGCACCTCTCCCTTCTCCACTGTGCCCAGTGGCAGCTTCCCTCCCCTCTGATTCCCCATCTTGTCCTCTCTATTTATGTGTCTGGAAGCAAAAGGAGAAACCAGGCTGAACTCTGAAACTAGGCTGAACTCTGCTCACCACAAAGCTGCTTCTGTAGCTCCAAATTTAGTGGTGCAGGAGTGGCTAAGACAAAAGTAGTGGCCAATGTAAGAACCCATGTCCTGTGCCTGCTCCTGGGCAGGTGGGAAACAGCTGTAGGGGCCTGGAGAGACAGGCAGAATCCATCCACTGCCCCACTGCTGCTGTCCCCAGCTGAGTCCAGTAAGAATGGCTTTGGAGTTCCCCACAACCCAGAGGCAGCTGGAGACAACAGTTACAGCATCAGTGGTGGGTGAGGAACATGGGGAACAAGGAGAGAGGAGAGGTACCACTGAGCATTTAAGGGAAGGGAGGGGGTACAGAGAGGCATGGATTCTTATTTTCTTTGGGGAATAAATAAAGAGCCCAGTCACTGCTTCTGTGATGTGGTCTGAAAGGGGGCAGCAATTGTGTTACTGTACCCCCTCTGCAATTGCCTCCGTCTCCAGTCAGAGATCTTGAATCCACAAGTTTAAGGAGATTTGAAAATATTAAATTTGTTTCTGAATTTCCTGTCCATTTCATTTCTTCTCCAGAGAGTGGATTCATATTGGTTTATACTTCATACACTCTATAATGCCACCCACCCCCCTTACAAGAAGAGCAGTATATGAATTTTAATGTGCCATATATTCAGTGAAAGATAATAATAAAGCACACAACTTTGACCTTTTCCGTTGCTTGCACTTCAATTCTTTGGCTATTTTCATTCCTCTCTGTTTACGGCCCTTCAATATAACATGTATGGAAGAGGTAGAATGGACAGCTAGTCAAGATGCAGAATGTTCAAAAGGCCAAATTCTAGGTTTATCAGGGCGTTAACAGTTTATGATCATCTGTGGTCTATATAGGGCATTAAAAATATGATAGCTTATTATTGGTTATAGCAAAGATTATAACCACAACAGAAGTGTCACAAGCTCAGCCCATTCTCATTGACTATGGACCAAAATATGATCTCAGCTATGTTGGTATAAATCTAGAAAAACTTATATGAAGGCAATGGATTTCTACAGTAAGAATTCCTGTGTCAGATATGGGAGAAGCTCCCTGGAGCAGCAGGTGTAATCTCTCTGAAAAGATCCAGTATGCACTCTTTTCTGCATTATTGAAGTTTATCACACTTGGCCAATAGAGATAGAGGCCAAGGAACATGAGGACACAGACTGCAGTTGACCAATGAACAGGGATGCAATTGGATGTATGCTACTTGTGACCTCTCTCAACTTTGCCAATCTGTGAAAAGCAAATCACAATCTGTCTGTCCATGTGAGAGTAGAAAAGCAGTTTGATGAAAAAAGATGCCTTTAAAATCAATAATAAACCTTAACACTTTACCACATGATTGAAAATATGCCATATCCACTGAAGGCAAAGAGACCATTTTCAAGGTGAGACTTAAATTAGGAGGAAAATAAGTACAATGTAAATATGAGGTCTTGTATGTGCAAGTGACAGATTAGTGTTGGTAAAAGAAAGGAATGAGAGTAATCACATACCCTTGACCTGACCCATAGAATAGAGCTATATGAATAATGGATTTTTTAATTTGCTGGAAGCTTTGAGAAATCAGGAGAAAACAATCATTCCAGATGAACTGATGTTATTTTAATTATATGGTAAATAAAAAATATATTGCAAAAAATATTTGGGTTCAAAAACAAAGTTTTGGGTTTGAAACAAAGGTTAAATTTTGGACAAAATAAAGTAGTTTTGGGTTGATTTCAAGGATGTTTTTGTGTTTTTTGGGGTTTTTTTTTATATGCAGAGTAGTCATCACCATCCTTTGGCTACTCTTCCTTTTTCCTCTATTTGTTGTAGTTTTAATCCATGCCAAATTCTGCTGCTCATTACAAAATGCCATAGATTTTACACCCAGGAGAAACCATTATGATCATCTTGTCTGATCTCCTGACAAAGTACAGAACATCAATATCATTCAATGATTACTGTATCAAGTCCAATAAATTATAGTCAAGCTATAGTTAAGCTGTTTTTTAATAGTCAGTCTTGATTTAAGGACTCAATGAGGTAGAGAGTTCACAACATCCCAAGGTAATCTTTTCCAATGGTCAAATACCTTGTTAAAAATAGCATCTTGCTTTCAACTTGTACTTTGCTAACTGCAATTTACAACCACTGGAGACTGCAGTGCCTTTTTTAATATTACAAATCTTTTCCTTGCGTGGGAAAAATATTGCAGCATTACATTACTCCATTCCAGAAACAAGGAGGAAACAGAAGAGGCGTTTCACATCAGAAAGGTATCTCTTGCCATGCTTGGGTCTCTAAAGGCACAATCTAGTTCTGAGACAGCAAAGGACTAACATGGAATAAAACACATCTCTGAGTACAGGCATCAGAATGTGGCTAATACACATAATTAATAAACATGGCCAAAAATTGCCCATCAAACTTGGAATGTTGTGACTAAATAAAAAAATTCTTTAAAAAGCTTCTTTTATCCTCATCTTTTTAAAGTTTTTCACTGAAAAATGGAAAACTCATTATTTTTAATTTTAGCTGAAAGTATCCTGGTTTTTATATGACTAAAATAATATATATATTTTATATCTCCCTTTGAGTACAAAATAGACTCAGTAGACTTTTTTAATAAAGCAGAAAGAAAGAAATGGAAAAGGAAATAGGTACACGAACACAAAAGACCATATCCAACTACATCTAGAAATTACCTTTTTTGTGAATCATTCCTGATTTTCTTCAAATGTATTTTCTATTTATCAATATTCACAAGTGCTTGGCCAAAAAAGTTGTGACTGTGAATTTTGTATGGAATTTTCCTTTAATTGTGCAATATTTCCTATCTGTAATTTTGCTTGGTTGCTTAATTTATAGGTTTGTCTTCTAAACCATCCTAAATAACTGACATCTCCTTCTCTTTCCTTTTTAAAAGGCAGAAAAAAATTAAAAGGAAATGTGTATATAAAGAAAAAGAAAGAAGTAAATAAACTAATTTCAAGGAGGAACATATATTCATAGTGGTGAATACTCATGAAACTTTTAAGACTGGTTGATATGTTAGCATTTCAGAATGTTTGTTTGTTTGAATATTGTCAAATAGTAAATAGTATGAAAACACAAATTGTAGTAAACTGAACTTGGTACTTTTGTTCATGAGTAAGTATGTGAATACATTTTGTTACAATTTGATCAACTCAAACTACCTTATGTCAGTCCTTTGCTACTGATAACAGTACAAAGTTAAATATA
This sequence comes from Alligator mississippiensis, assembly GCF_030867095.1. Classification (NCBI taxonomy): domain Eukaryota; kingdom Metazoa; phylum Chordata; order Crocodylia; family Alligatoridae; genus Alligator; species Alligator mississippiensis. The sequence goes on along the minus strand of NC_081825.1, from coordinate 136,167,046 downwards.
ATAGTTGGCTTTTGCATATAGGAGGTGATATCTTACAGCTGGCCCACTGCACCTAATGTTTAGTATTAATTGGCTAAACAGCAGTGGGAAGTGTCTGTCCTACTGGGAACAAGAGTCCAGACTATAATTAACAGCCACTTTCCATCCAGAGCAGCATCCACCTCACTGGGCATGCCTACATGAGACGCCAAAGGAACAGTAGACTAATTCTACTGAGAATTAGCACATTGTGGCAAAATTATTAGAACAAGTCTACTACACATTAGCATCACTAGAAATCCGTGAGCCAGAGCTACTGAGCAGTAGCTCCAGTTACTGTGCATAGTTAGTACCTGTTACTACAGGTACTAAAGTTAATGCACAGTAACAACAGCTCATTAATGCATGTGTAAATGTGCCCACTGAGCCACATACACCCTGTCATTGTCACTTCCTCTTAACTGACTGTGACTGCTCAAGGAAACAGCTTCAAGAGAACAGGTCAGGGGGTTGAGGAATGTCAAGCCCATGACATGATGGTTAGACTGCTATGGTAGCAGGCAGGAGTAGGTTCAAAACCCCCTTGGACAAGGGGGACATAGAATCTGGTTTCTCTGGGCAAATGCCCTAACCACTCTGCTGAATGAGTGGCTGCAAGTTTGGAAGGCCCTACTCCTTCTTCATCTAACACCCATAAGTTGTGGTTCTTTCACTAAAATGTCAAGAATTGCCTAGACTTACACACATAACTGGTCAATTCTGATTCCCCTTTTCCCTTCCCCCTTCTGGGCATCTGCCTGATAGAGTGCAGCCTTACTGGGCATGAATCTCAAACAGTAGCTTAATTGCCAAAAATGTCAATTGCATGACTACATGCCTGCACTTAAGTGTGTGATAGGTAAATAGGATCTGGCCCCTTCTGTCCACACTGCATTTATATCAGTGTAAGTGGGTCATGTGGCCACACCCTTGGAATATAGGCCCAAATTTCTTGAACTTTTAGTCGCATGGTCTCAGGAAATGATTCTCCAGTGATGATCATCATTCTAAACAGAATTTGAACAGTATGCAGCATTTGAACAAACTATGAAGCAGCTGTCCATGAATAGAGAACACTGCTTATGCTATGTGCTGAATGAGGAAGGCACCTGTGATCATGTCATCAAAGACTGCATTTATGTAATCATGGAATCATGTATCAAAATGCATAAAAACAAGGAAGCTAAATTCAGCTTGTACAGACAATCTTAATTCTGACCTTTGCCGACTCTTAAGTCTTTGACATTGCAACCTGACAAACCTTCTTTTAAGGGAGATTTTTGTGTGTGGTATATTGTTAGAAAATAACAGGAAAAGAATGGGAAAGAACAGGAAGGAGGTAGAGCCCTGCCCCTATCACAGGAGCCAGTAGAGAGGGTGAACCAAATAGAGATATGCAAATGGTACTACCCAAAGATCTGGGATAACTACTCTACTCTTTTGCATTCTGGGAGAAAGTACACCTTCACTTTTGTAGTATGACTCCATAGTGAATTGTGTCTTGGAGTCTGTCTATGCTACCATTCTCTGCCAGGCAGCACCATCATTAAAAATGCCTCTCCCACTCACTCCAGCTCTGCACATATTAAAGTCTGCAGATATAAAAAACATTGCTTTATATCTATATGTAAAGTGTGTGTGTGTGCACGCACATGCATGCACGCACGTGCACAGATCTGTATCAGTAAAATAACTTTAAAATGCCTGTGAAGAGGAAAAAGTGATTCTGAGTGAACCCCCCGCCATTTCTGATTTACCTACATGAATCTCATATTTTAGCTTTACTTTAGAAAAATCACAAGTAAAACAAATCATAATGGCTTTGCATGTGTTGAGCTGTATTCTGTTCCCACCGATGTCAGAGTGAAAGGCGATCCATACCACAAAGGAGAAAGATTTAGCTTTCTGTTCTTCACTGGTAAGCCACACAATATATATTTGCACTTTGCGTATTCTTTTGGTTAAATGAGGCAAGCAAGTATAACAAACATGTAAGCACTGGGGATGCCATGTCAGCAGAATAAGCGTCTCTCATTTTCCACTTGGTAGGTTTCAGAGAAAGTTATTCTTCTGGGAGGGATCTATTCTTGATATAAAGATTATTTTTTGTCCATGTTGACAGGCTTTTTTGTATTTTCTTAAGCAGCAATAGCCAATAGAAACTGTAAGAACATAAAAAAATTTCTAATGGGATTTCAGAGCATTACTCATTAAAAAATATCCTCTCACAATCAAAAAAAAAAAATGATAGTAGTTTGCTGCAACATCTATTAAGTGCTTAAAAAAAGTCTTTCCAAAGCCATCTTGTACAAAGCCTATAGTAAAAAACTAAACTGAACATTTTCAAAACCACTTATACATTTCTGATTTCTTGAGTACCTATCTGTCTTCAATTGAGTTTTTGTCCTGTTTTGAGAAAGTCTCCCTGCACCACTTCTCTAAATTAACTGTTGACCCAAAGTGCAAAAATAGAGAGTTGGCAGGAAAACCAAAGATTTTTATTCAATCTTATTGTTTTCCTACTTTTTCTGCTTAGAAAACAACAAAAAGATGTTAAAAGCATTTTTTTTCTTGTTTGTCTTTGTTCTTTCATTATTTACATACATTTTCCAGAGGAGAAAAAGGAGGAGGTAGAAATATGAGAATTTTGAAATGGAGCAAACTCATACTCGATATTATTTTAGATGTTAAATTGTATATTTGGGGGTCGGACTCAATGATCTATTGAGGTCCCTTCCAACCCTAACATCTATGAATATAAGGTGGGACAGTTGAAAAATAATAATAATTAAAAAAAAGATCAAGATGCACCTAACAACATATTTTTAACCAACCTCATTTTCAGAAGGGAGAATATTGCAGAATATGAAAAAAAAATTAATAAGCTATTTTTCATCTTTCAAATGTCTTAAATCTAAAATAATTTCAAAGGAAACAGGAAAGACAAAAGTGTTTAAAAAAATCCAGAACCTACTTGAAAAATCAGACAGTTTTCTTCCCTTCAGAGATGGCACAACAAAGAAACAGAGACTGCATCCAGACACACAGGGGCATGCGCTTTCAGCGGCACAAATTGCCGCAAAACATGCTCCTGCACATGCACTTAATTGCAGGTCAAATTGTCCCACAATGGGCAAACTGCCCTTGCCCAGCTCCTCCCGTCTCTTCAGTCAGGGAGAGGTAGAAGTTGGGGCCAGCACCAGCGGCCCCACTAATCTTACCTGGTGGCCTGGAGCGGCAGGGGCACAGGTCAGGCAGCACAGAGCCCTGGCTGGTAGCTAAAGTATTGCTGCCAGCCTGGCAGCTAAAGAATTGCTCTGGGTGGCCCGGCCTCTGGTATGCCAGCATATGCTTGTTGAGTGTGCATTGTGCCATTTTTTGCTCTGTGTTTTCATGGTCTGTTGGGGGGGGGCGGGGGGGTTGCCACTGCTCCATGCTGCAGATTTGCAGTATGGGGTACATTTGGACATTCACCGTGTACAGTTTGTGGCACCACAAAGAAGTTTGTAGCACCACAAACCGTATATACCTTCATGTGAAGACCCATGAAGAAGCACCACTTCTCAAGGGAAGGCAAGATTAATATTAGTCTTCAGTACCTGTACAGTGAAAGAAGGGGGTAGAAGAAGTTAGCTACTATTATCCTCAGTCATTAAACCTACTCAGGAAGGCTTCTAAGGACTCTCCAAGTTTCCTTTAGAACCCTAGATGATTCGAGGTCTGGTAGGTCAGGGTGTATGGTATCAGGCCAGACACACATAACAAAACTAGGTCCCTCCTGCATCTGACCTGCTTCTTTTAGTCTCTCTCATCTTACTTTACAGTCCCTTGTTTTATAAAACAATTAACTGAAAATGACTGACTTCCAATCTGGATCACAGACTACCAGGATTTTAAAAGATAAGTTATGGATTTCCTTGAGCTTAAAGTCCAGGTCTAAGGCCAGTTTTTAGAGGATGTAGATACTGACTCCTACTGTGTTTAGGTGCCTAGTTCCAACTGAAATCAATGGGAGTTAGTCATGTAATACCTGTAATAATCTGGCCCATAGTACTTCAGATAATATCATTGTCTTAAGGGGTGACTGGACCCGAGTGGTTTATTCCCCTCCCTGCCCTTCCTTCACATGCCAATGGACAGGACATGGACAGATACAGCAAAGAAAGGGTGCGGATGGTCTCCAACAGTGTGCCTGCAGCACAGATGAGTAAGCAGTGTGCAACTGATATGACATAGAAACAGGGTAAATGCCATCCTGAAACAAGGAGGGAATGGATTTTCTGAGCTTCAGTGTCTCTTGGTCAGCAAAGAGTTGAATTGTACCACCAAGCATAGTCCTAGCTCAGGAAGGTTGACACATAAACTATAGCATCCTAGCACTACCCTTAGGGGATTCTAGCAGCCCTCTGCCCTGCCTGCATGAGAGAAGCAAAAGTATACCACCCTCCATGCCTGCTGAGCTATGTTGGCCAGCAGGTATGCAGTGTTGGTTCAAAGCTCTACTCTCAAAGGTCTTCTAGCTTACAGCCTTGGGGAGAAAAAAGGGAGGAGGCACAAGCTGTTCAGGACCTGTGAAGGAGATTAAACAATTACATTTGTTCCACTGGTGTTAATAAAAGTATTTCCCTGCTTTAGGTTATATATACATTTCCATACCTTCCTAATTTTGGCTCTAGGCTTTGGAATCCTTACGTTCCCTGAAACTCATCTATGAGGCAGTATTATTATATTACTGTTACATCTTATTGCTGTGGTTGCCTTTCTGTGTGTCATCAGGCTATATGTTTTGTGATGGTTGCAGAATCGGTAGGCCAGATGGAAACATTAAAAAATGAGGAGTCAGGCCCCTGCCCTCCAGAAATATCAATAGGTTATTATTTTAAATATCAAATTCTTGCTCTTTGCTTGTAATTTCTGATCCTTTAGCTTGCATTTGGTTCATCATTTCAAGTTTTTTTTTTTTTTTCTGCAAAGCAAAGTTTTATGCAAAACAAACAGGGTTACCATTTTCTTTCTTTTTTTCTTTTTCTTGTGTTAATGTAAGCTGAAATTCCTCCATAAGTGCTTGGCTTCAGGAACTGGGGCCAAAAGAAAAATACCAGCTGTAATGAAACTCGCAATAAAATCACCAGAACTAGCAGCACTGCAGAACTCAGACTCCCTGTAACTAATCAGTGCTACCTCCTGCTGTCATTTCCTAAGTCTGGTTGTGGGGATGTTGGGGTCAAGTGTGCTTTCATTGCGGCTAGCATCTTTTGGGGTTCATCCTTCCCAAATGCCATGTCATTGTTTGTATACATACAAAAGGATAGTGTCCTACCAGCGCAGTTTCAAACAAATAAATATATATCTCTCTTCCTCCCACTCCCAGTCTACATTAGCAGAAGCATTTGCCTCACCTAGAATGGTATATGATATTCCATATTTATCGTGACTGTAAACAACAACTCAGCTTGCTTTATGGTTTTTCGGGGTTTGAGCAGTAAAGCACAACATCTCTATCTGGTTGGAGTTATACATTATAACAGTTTTATTGGTGGGGGTAAAGCTCTGATAAAGATAAAATAGAGTTTTGCTTTTTTGTGTGACCTTGTCATTTGAAAAAGCATTGCGCTCTAACGAGATATAATTTAAAAGACCTCTGGGAGCAAATTGAGTTTACTGAGATATTTCTAAGAGTAATTACTTACTGTGAGTTGTCAGTGTGCTCAGTTACAATACCATTCCCAGCGAATGTAGATATCTGGGACTATGTGGAATGGATTAGAGCTCCTACCATTAATGTTTGATGGGAGACAGTAGTGAAAAAGATGGATGCTTATATAACCGACATTCATAGCATTTATGGCCATATACTAAAATGCCAGGCACATAATTTTAAATAAAATGGCAGACCTAACTCAATAATATTTAATGATGTAGTAGACTTCAGATAAAAGAACACCTAACAAAAAACATTCCCTGTATTTATCGAATTGTTTAAGCGAATTGAATAATATTTTTTTTTCATGAGTTTTGTTTTAAGAAATTTATTTCTGAGACCAGCTACTCTAAAAATAAATCTATCATCCCACATCAACGTATAGGGGAAAGTTAGAACTGTGAAGGCAAAGCAGTTGTCAAATACTGATATTTTCGTATTAGGTCTCGCTCCACACTTGGAGCTTGGAAGCAAATTTTACACATATGAATACACATCTATAATCACAAACTTATTTTTTACAGGGAACATGTAGTCTTATTTGTAAATACTACATAGTAGGAAAGTATTCAGTATTGGATACTGTTTCCATTTGCTTCCAAATGTACTAAACTTTAGTCATTCATGTTGGAATTTTCCATGATGACTGTTTGCATTAGGCTGATCTAATTTTTTTTGGAAAATTCCAGCAAACATAGATCCATCGTTTCTGAAAACAAAGTTTGAGAAAAAAACATATTTCCAATTAAAATACACACATGCACACACACATACATATATATTACAGCTCTTTCCTTGAGAAGGCCTAACACCTTAGTGCTTTGAAGCAAAGACTTGCATTGCAATTTGTCACAGGAGTCACATTGCTAATTTACAGCACAGCAAGGGGGGCAGGGGGCGGGGGTGTTGACACCAGGGGATATGCCCACGAAAGCCAAAATTAGATACCTGGTATCTAAAAAAAGTGGGGCGGTCCACTTGGCTGCAGTGTGTGCCACCAGAAAATGTAGCCTGGCTGGCCAGAGCCATGCTCCGGTGACTGGCCGGGTCCACCGGGATCGCTGTTGTTGTAGCTCCAGGAGGCCCCCAGGATCCCAGGTAAAGCTTCTGGGGCCAGCCCAGGTGCTGGCCCCAGCCTTCTCTATCCCACTCAGGGCAATTTTGCCATGCACCAAAGCACATGTGCATGGACATGCCTGGGGACAAATAGCAATGATACAAGTATGTGCTGCTGCTATTTGTCCCCCTGGAAAAACACATTCCTGCTTGTGGGGATGCACCCAGAGGGGCCTTCTTGTTAAAATTCACCTGGACATGACTAAAATATAAAGCCCAAAAAATCCTTGTTGGCACAGGCTCAGGAGTGGCTGGTAATGGAAGTCTCTTAACATCCTGCTCATAGTGATCTCACTTCAGGCCAGGATTGTAAGGGGTAAGTAAGATTTGCCTTGCAATGTGATCTTGATCTGAAAGCCTGCATCATAAAACATGCATAGAAAGCAGCTGAACTGAGGTTACACAGGTCACTTTCAGTCTGGAATCCCTAATGTTTTAATGCTCAACTTTGCAAATTAAAATTACCTTGTGCTAAGCAGCACGCACTGCCTCATGGGCTAATTAGAACACATTCAGCAGTGCCCGTCCTTTCGCCTCCAGCAGCGTATAAAAACAACTACAGTTTCCAGTTCAGGAGGTAGCCAGTGCAAAGCAGTGCAACATGTTTGCCTGGCACAGTAGCACTGCAGTACAGGACTACCTTAGGACACCAGAAACCTGGTTTTGTGAATGATTCTTCATCATGGCTTTTATGCCACAAGCCCCACTTGCACTTACACAATCTTTGATAATTTTCAGGGCCTAATGTCCACAAAACACTGTTTTTCCCTTTCCCCCTTTTTAACTGAAGTCCACGAGTTTTCAGTGCTTTAATGAAAAACTAGGAAATCTAAATGAAAATTTGGCACTCTTTCAAACTCTTTTAACTGGGCACATCTACATGAGACACTGACTGTGCAGTAGCTGAATAACACTGTGCAGTAGTGTGCCACAGTACCAACAGCGCTAATATGCTACTGTGCAGTATTGTGCATAGCAACACTTAAAAGGTGTTTGCTGGTGCTACTGCACAGTAACTCTGGTTACTGCACATTTATTACTTGATTATACAAGTACTAAAGTGCACAGTAACCACTGCACAATAGCATCTCATGTAGACATGCCCACTGAGAAGGAAAACAGATCCTATTTGTAATTTTTTGGTGTAGTGACTAGTTTGTACCCTCTGTATAAACACAAATATCCACAAGCATAGATAAAAATGTTAAATTGTTGTCAAAAAGTGTGATTGGTTAAATCCAGAATATCATCATTTAGTGTACAGTGCAACTAATCTCACATGACCATATGACCTCACAATGCACTCTACTTTTATTATGGTGATTCAGGGCTGGTAGGAGTATTTTGTTTTCTTATTCATTCGCTTTCAGTTCATGTGGACCTCCTACAAATTGGAGATTTTGAGCAGTATTTCATTTCAGGAACACCAGAGCCTGATTTTTCAAAACAAAGGGTATTTCCAAGGATTGTCGATACTTAACATAATTAACAGTTTCATTGCTGCCATCAATGCTATAAATTCCAGTCCAGAAAACTGAGATATTTCAAATGAGACATTTTGGACTGGATTGGCATTTTCTGATGAAACTTCTTTTCCCACTGGAAAATTTCCAATAAATTCTTTTTGTGACAGAAGCAAGTTTCATGTTGTGTCCATCTGCTACAGCTACCTCTTCTTTTATAGTAATTTCAAAATAATTTCAACATACATATTGGTCATAATCTTTACATGACAAATAGAAGTACATGAATAAATTGACATCTTATGATATAAAGCAATTTATAACTGCTGAGTAAAAATTAAGTAGGACAAGAAAAATGCCAGATGTTGACAGTTAGATAAATGTTAGAGCATCATGAACTGTAATATGATTAGTATAACTTAATGGAAAGTATTCTCTAGAAACAATGGTGAATATTAATTTATTATTCACAACTAAGTTTGTTAATGTGATTAGCTGAAAGAAGGAACTTATTGGCATGCTGTAAAGGTGCGTGTATTCTAGCAACGTACAAAATCAGCCCTTGGACTCTGAATGAGAATTGTGAAGCAGTAATACACATACAGTTTAAGGATAAATTCAGGAAGTTGACCTTGGGGATTGTTGGTTATGTCCTGTTTCTCAAGTGGTAACAATTCTTAGAACAACTAATGAAAAAATAGTTGGACAGTGTCTACAATTGGATACAAAAGGCAATGATTAATTAAATTACCTTTTAGGAAAATTTATTTTTAATGCCAGGCTTGAATTCACTTCACATCAAACCTTTATCTTCAATAACACACTGTGCTGCTGATGAAACTTTCTAGGTATGTGAGGGCTCTGGTGCTGGGAGACACCAGACTACCTCACAAAAGTGAGAAGACTACCTCATAGAAGTATTTATGCAATTAGGATTCTTTCATCAGTGGTGATGTCATAGGCTACCTACACACTCCCTACCTTAGTACATCTTTGGGACTCTCGTGTGTTAAAGCCAGAAGGAGCTTTATTGTGCCTGATCTCCTTTGACCTTTTGCATAGTAAAGGGTAGAGAACTTTGCCCACAGCTTCTCACATCAAACCCATAAATTGTGTTTTCCTTAGAATATCTGCTTTAGAAAGAATTGGTCCTTGGTTAACTGAGATGCTTTGGAGATGCTAGGCTTTGGAGATGCTAGGCCTGCATCTCCAAAGCCTGAAGGAGATCTCTGCATGGGTTATGGGATTTGTGTAGGGAAAAGAGGTAAAATCAATGTGTATGTGTTTGTCCCCTCTACTGGCTGTAGCACCTTACCAAGAAAATCAGTGGAGCAATAACAATGAATCTAGTTGTTCATATGAGATATGGGTGAACACCGGATTTTCAGTACAGTAGCACTTTTAAAATTTATATTTTTTTTCAGGTTTAGACTGGGAAAAAAGTTAAAAAATAAAATCAGGACTCATATTAAAATAAAATCAGCATTTCTTTAAATTTGGAAAAAATGTTTGGTTTAATCAGCTAATTTTGACAATGTTCTTTTTCATTTCTGGACTTTTTAATTTTCTTCATGGTTTTACAAATTAAATTAAAGGGAATTGTAAAACAAAAGTTATTTCAAAGTGAAAAGAAAACTGAAAGGTTTTATTACTGACCATTTCATATACTTCAAGCCTGTTCCTTTTCTTCCCTACCCTTCTTTTCCCCAAACAAAAAAAAAATTGGGAAGATTGATACATACTCAAGACACATTTTGGTTTCACTAAATCTGCATTTTTGTTTTCTGAGAAAAAAGCATTGTGAAAGAAACATTGCACCCAGCTCCTGATCATAGGTCCATTTCACTCAGAACCTGGAAAGTGATTATAGCCAAAGGGGGGGGGGGGGAGGGGGGAGGCTGGTGTCATGATTCAATTCTAGTGGAGCTGGAATGACTGTATAGGGATGTATAGGATATCTTACACAATGTCTTAGGTCAGTGCTTCCCAAGTTAAGATCCACAAGCCCATGATAAGTATTCCATAGCTGGTCCATGGATTGCACTGTTTTTCAAATTCAAGTTCTGGGGTAAGTGTGCAGCATGGGCTGATCGTGATGCATACATCCAAAAAGCAAGAGAGTCACTGGTACAAATGACACCTTCTATAGCTTCAGCTGTTCTCTTAATGAGGGCCACACCAGCTAGCCCACAACAAAGGCATTCACATTTGAAAATGGTTCCTTCACGGGTGTAAATTTTTCATAGACATAGACATTAGGGCTGGAAGGGACCTCGGAAGATCATCGAGTCCAGCCCCCCGCCCAAAGGGCAGGACGTCAGCTGGGGTCATAGGATCCCAGCAAGATAAGCATCCAGTTTCATCTTGAAGGTGTTCAATGAAGGCGCTTGAACAACCTCCGGCGGCAGGCTGTTCCAGACCTTGGGGGCTCGGACAGTAAAGAAATTCTTCCTTATGTCCAGCCTGAAACGATCTTGTAGTAGTTTGTGACCATTCGTCCTCGTCATCCCTTGGGGCGCTCTGGTGAACAAACGTTCCCCTAGATACTGGTGATCACCCCTGATAAACTTGTAGGTGGCCATCAGATCACCCCTGAGGCTGCGCTTTTCCAGGCTAAAGAGCCCCAGGGCTCTCAGCCTGTCATCGTAGGGTCTGCTTCCCTGACCCCTGATCATGCGCGTGGCTCTTCTCTGGACTCTCTCAAGCTTCTCCACATCCTTTTTGAATTGTGGAGCCCAAAACTGGACGCAGTACTCCAGCTGCGGCCTCACTAAGGCCGAGTACAGGGGGAGAATGACGTCCCGGGATTTGCTTGAGAAGCATCTATGGATGCAAGCCAGCGTTTTGGTCGCTTTACTAGCCACAGCATCGCATTGCAGGCTCATGTTCATCTTGTGGTCAATGATGACCCCCAAGTCTCTTTCTTCCATAGTGCTAACCAACATAGCACTGCCGAGCCTATAAGGATGCTGCGGGTTTTTCTTCCCAAGGTGGAGAACCTTGCATTTATCGGCGTTGAACACCATCAGATTCTCATCCGCCCACTTGCTGAGCCTGTCCAGGTCAGCCTGGATCACCCGCCTGTCTTCTGGCGTGAATGCTTTGCCCCAAAGTTTGGTGTCATCGGCGAACTTGGCCAGTCCGCTTCTGACTCCAGTGTCCACATCGTTAATGAAGATGTTGAACAATATGGGTCCAAGGACAGAGCCTTGGGGGACCCCACTGGTCACAGGACACCACGATGAGTGACTTTCATCAATTACTACCCTCTGGGTCCGACCCCGGAGCCAATTTTCCAGCCAGTGGATCGTGGGGGACCCAAGGCAACAATTGGCCAGTTTCTCCAAGAGACGATCATGGGACACCAGATCGAAGGCTTTTTTGAAGTCAAGATATATGACATCAATCTCAAATCCCTTGTCCAGGTGATAGGTCACCTGGTCGTAGAAGGAAATGAGATTGGTCAAGCAAGACCTACCCGCAACAAACCCGTGCTGGCTATCCCTTAAGATGTTGGCGTCGGCCAGTCCATTAAGGATGGCCTCCTTAATAAACTTTTCTAAGATCTTCCCCGGGATAGAAGTCAGGCTGATGGGCCTATAGTTAGCCGGATCCACTTTCCTCCCTTTCTTGAAGATAGGCACCACATTGGCCTTCTTCCAGTCTTCGGGCACTACACCAGAGCGCCAAGAGTTTTCAAAGATCCACGCTAGAGGCTGGGCTATGATGCTCGCCAGCTCCTTGAGTACCCTGGGGTGAAGATTGTCAGGGCCGGCTGACTTGAAGGTATCCAGCTTCTCAAGATGTTCCTTCACAAAGTCAGCATTAATGGAGGGCAGGGGATCACCCTCACCCAGACTTCCCGGCCCTGTAGCAGGCACAGGCGTAATTTTATTTAGAACTGGCAGAGTTTTGCTAGAGCAAGTGCCTTAGTTGATAGGGCACCCAGTATGACTTTTGGGTTGCATTCCTGGCTCTGTGAAGGGTTACCCTTATTTATCCTTTGGCTCAATTTTCAACTCCTTGTACAGACTTTTATTTTGGAATATATTACCTTTGTCTATTTTGCCTGTTTGGGCTGTAAACTCTTCAGGGGCAGGAGTTCTCTCTTAAATTGTGTTTGTGCTGTGTCCAAGACAACAAGATGCCTTGCTGAGCTCAGTCAGATCCAGTATAATGATAATGATGATGATGCTGTATATGTATGGAATCATCATCATCATCATCATCATAATAATAAATTATTCCACTCAAATTAACAGCAAACAGTTCCAGCATCTCACTTGATGTCTTTCTCTTCCTGCTGTGAAAGGGCTGCCATTTAGTGTTAGAATTTGTTCCCTTTGCATGCACTGATTAACAAGACAAAGAGAAGGTAGTAGAGGCATAAAGGGCATCTTTACATGTGCCCGGGGGGGGGGGGGCGTTTTAATTAGGGCAGCTCCCAAGAGCTGCTCTAATTAAAGATTTTGCAGCATCTCATGTATTCAGCATCCTGCACTTCAAAATGGCTGCAGGGGTGCTTTAACTAAAGCTTGTTTGATGCGCTGGAGCAGGCGTCAGGCATGTGTATAGGTTCCAAAGGGTTCCTTTAGGCCACCAACCAAAACAGTGTGCATTAGCACAGTGCAGTTTGAGTAAGTCTACAGTCCAGAGCATAGGAGTGAAATCAGCCATGGTCCACCTGAGCTTCAATGGCCCATTGGAACTAAGCAACCAAGGTACCACTCATGCTCAGCCACTTCTGACTTCCCAGAACAAATGGCTCAGATCTTTAGAAGAGTTAGGAGCCAAAATATTTTTGAGGATCCGGGCCTAAAATTTTCCAGTTATTCCAAAAAAAAGAAGGCAATCTATATCTGAGTTGACTTTTTTCCCTGAGTGTAGAAGGAAACTTATTCAAGAACAAAACAAAACAGTATTTAAGCGGTTCTAAATATAATGCATTATACTCAGTGATACTCAATGGGGTCTGTTGTGGCTTAGGATGTAACTCTTTTTGTCATTTACTATGGTCATGCAATGTAATGCTGATGTGATGAACAACAATTCACTGTACTGGCATCATCCCAGAAAAATGCCATCTTCATGCTAACTTCTTATAGAGTCTGGTTGCCTTAGAGCAATGAACTTTAAAGACACTCTGATAGAACAGAAATAAAAGTGCTAATGCTGATTAGTGTTAAAAACATCTGATACCAGCATCAGCCAAAGAGGATCCTGGCAAATAGGGGGCGGAGTTTTCTGATAGGTGTTCCAGAAAATTATGGGCATGATTACACAGCAGCAGCAAGATATCCTAGCTAGACCATTCCCAATGACAGCGTGCCCACCTACTCCCACATGCAAGCTCCAAACTAAGAAACATACCAGTGAAGATGGTCTGGGACATGCCTCTATGGCCCGTCTCAAGAAGGGCCCCCCGTCTCTGGAATTCTTGAGATCAGCTGCAGATAGATGTTCCAGAAGCTGCAAACAGATGTCACATTTATCTTGGCTGGGATAAACCAGTTTATTACAGAATGAAGTGCATTCATACAAACATCCGTGTCTGTTATCCTGGAATGAATCCTAAAAAATATTTCCTGAAAAAGAGGTAGTAAGAGTTTATTCTGGGATATTGCAAACACATCTGTAAAGTTATCCTGGGATTGCATCATTGAATCAATGGCAGAAAAACAGCATTACATTTAGTTGCTCACTCACCCCTGATTAGAAGGGTGGTGCATCTACATGACAATCCCAGGATATTTTTGTTCCAGGACAAACAAGGTACAATTTAGCACCACTCCTTGCCTCTGTGCCAGGTTCTGGGACCCAGCACAGAGGCAGAGAACAGTGGAGTCCCAGCCTTCCCACCACACCATGGTTGAGGCTTTGACCAACAAACAGCTGATTGTCAGTCCCAGCCCTCCTACCACATCAGAGTTTTGAACCCCCTCTGGTGGGGTGGGAGAGCTGGGACTGACAATCAGTAGTTGTCGCTCAAAGCCCTTCTACTGAAGCAGATCAGATTCAAGACTGATGCTGTGAGTGGACTGAGATGGACAATCAGCTGCTTGTTGGTCAAAAACACAGACCACACTGGAGTGTTGAATGTGTTTAGGGATTTTGATGGAGAAACATCTGATTGTCAGTCCCAGCTCCACTATGATGGCACTTAACATATGTTTACTACTTAATCATTCTGACACTGCATTTTGAGTGCAGTTAACAGGTGCTAAGTGCAATGTGTAACAACCCTGTCTGTGTACAGACAGACATAACAATTGTATCACTATCAAACCATGTTACAATATAACTGTTAGGTCTGCAGGATTTTGCAGTGATACAAGTTTAGCAAAACCACCCCAACCTTAATCCTGCTTCATTCAGGGTCACAGGGTTATATAGCTCAAGCGTATTGCTACAGGATCCTGCAGAACTAACAGTCATATGGTAACAACTGATGTGCACTACCAACCAGCAGTTCCCCTCTCCTTTAAGATGACTAAAATGTATGTCTGTATCCTTAGACAGAACTTGAGCTAGTGTTAAATAGTGTAGCTGATCATGCAAGTCTAACCTCTCAACATTTCAGTATACTTTGCAGTCCAGTGGACATAATGAAGCTGTATGCGATGTTAAACCCTATTCATTTGGTGAGAAAGGAACTGGCTTCATGTATTTCCCAGCTTTGAAGGTCTCCTACTCTGTAACTGTTAATTTCAATTTAAGCTCTTAAAGAGTTCATTTTGCAAGGCACTATTCTCTGTCTAGGAACATATGGCATTTTTACACGTGCTCTGGAGGGGTCGAGGGCAGCAATCCTTTAATTAGAGCAGCTCTGAGAGCATTCCTAGACTTAAAAATGGTGGCAGGGGTTTTTGAACTCATTTGACATGCTTTAGTTCAAGCACTCCCACTGCCATTTTTAAGCATGGAGACACTGACACACAAAACACAGGAGGCTGCTTGAGCACAGCAATTGCCATGCTTCACCAAACTTGATTAATTGAGTCTGCTCATTCCAGCACTTCGGAGCAGCCTTCACACTCATGTATAGGTGCCATAGAGTCTAAAGCAGGAGGGGGCAATAGCATATTTTGGCATATTTTGCTATCAGATGTGGGATGGATTATGTATTTTCAGATAAGGAAAACATTTTATAAAATACTTTTGGCTCTGTGAGTCATTTGCTTGTTCTGGAGCAGTGGGTCCAGGGCCCAAGATGCCATGCCCCTGCTCTCCCCCACCTGGAAATCAGAGGTTAAATGCCCTCAGTGGAAACTGATCCAAAGTCTACTAAATTTTGTGAGTGTCTTTCCATTGATGCAATGGACCATGGATGAGCCTCTTGGATCCCTATCCAGTAAAACATAAAACCTGCCTCACCTAAAGCATTTGAGTAATACAGGTGAACTCACATTTAAATGCTTGGCTGGATGGTGCCCTTGATGTTGAACATAACATTTGGGCACTTCTGGAAAAAAGGTATTTTTATGTCCATAATGACTATAAAGACTTTTTTTCCTTGCACGGCTTTGACAAAGATACATTTTTTAATAATGAAATTAAATGGAAGCAAGAAAGAACTTCTTCACAGGTGACTGCCTTCAGCTAAACTTAGAAAATTGGTCTTGGCCCTTATGTAGCACATTAGCAGCTACAATGCATTCATCCTGTATTCCCCCGTATGCAGTCACCATATGCAGTTCTAAGCCATACATATCAGCAAGCTTAGAACATAACCACATGGAAATCACTTAGGGAAATATCCTAATGGAAGACCTACTTGATGATGTATTGACTTGTTTTTGATGTAGGGTAAAACTTAAGATTTTACCCTGGGGCTTATTGCTTTCTTTACACAACACAGTTGAGAATTATGCTGCCACCAAACTCTGAAAAGAATCCTTCAGGGATTTCATTAATCAGCACATTTCTGGCTACTTTTTACTTAATGTTCTCTTTATTAACATGACATATTTAAGCATAGGAGTTTGCCATGTTATAGTGAGATGGACCTCTCTGACAGAATGGTGCTAGCCATGCTATATGGAAATGGAATGGCTCTAGAAGACAGGGCAATATCTTATAGATCTGAGTTCTGTAAGAATTCAGAGGGAGAATGAATAAGTACCAGATATGCAAAGCACTCCTCAGTGGCTATATCTACACAGGCATTTAATTTGAAGCAATATACTCTGAAGCAATTTCAGCCAAAGTAAACTACATGTGTGCTGGGTACAGTAGCAATTTGAGCAAGGATGGAGCAGTTTGCACTAGGGCTGCTCATCCCTGGACTTCAATTGGTGGTGTCGGGCGGTGGAGGGGCTCGCTGGGGCAGGAGGGTGCTGAAATTGCAGAGGCATGTGGCTACGCAGCAGGCAGGAGTCTGGCCCCCAGCTGGCTGAGCTGACCAGGCACAATTTATGCCTGTGGTCAACATCTACACGTGTATTTAATCACAGTAAATTACCCCTGCTTAAGATAGTATTGTCCCCAACAATACTGTCTTACTGAGGCATTGATTTACTGCAGCCTCATGCCATTCCATGTTTAGACAGTGCCAGTTTACTCTGCAGCTAATTAGTCTACTCCACTGTTAAGCACATGTGTAGATGTGGCCAGTATGTACTAAATCAATGCTTACAGGTTATATTGTTGTAAAACAACACAATAGAGTTTTTCTCCAGTTACTTGGCTTTAATGGTGTACATTTCAGTTAAAGATCTGATGGTTCTAAAATATCTATGCTTATGTTCCATTTGTGGATATTTAAGTATATAAATGTTTCATGTATGTATGATCCTTTAAGTGTCTGCACAAGACTAACAGCTGATATACACAACAACTACTGTACCATGATATAACTCTGTTGATGACAGTGGAGATGAGAGTATTTAAATACAGTGTATTTAAATGAGTTGAAGGTTTTGATAAAGGAGAAAAAGAGAGATTACAAAAGTTGCACTCAGCTGTTTTGAAACAACAGTTGTGTGTGGAAGCCATTCACAGTGAAGTGCCCATATGTTTCCCAAACCTAAGTACTGGCTATGGTGATGCTGTTTCTACTGAGAAACCCCTGCACAGCTTCCAGCACACTGTTGCGAAGAAGGAGGAGTCACCACACAAACTGTGAAAGCCAACACACAGCAACATGAATTTCAGTATTACATGACAGTTTCCTCTAAGGACATCTGGGGTATAGCACCCTGTATACTTGCAAACCAGCCTGCATGAGGGTTACAGAGACATTAGTCACCCATCAACCTACTGTTTTAAAACCTAAGCGCACTTTAAAGCTTCCAGCCCATGACAAGGTGGACCAAGGTACTGTTTCTCCCTAGTCCATGTCCAGGATGGGATAGAATAGTACAGAGAACAGTACTATTAACAGCAACAAATCAACCCCATTTTTCAAAATGTGCATAGGAAGGAAAATTCAGAATAATAGCTCACATGATTAATAAAGATTTTTGTTAAATTAACCTTGTGCAAAGGAGGACACAATGTACTAGTGGCTGTGATTAAAATTGCTATCATTTGTGCAGTGCAAGAGGGTTCTTCTTCCCTCCTTTCCCAGTTGTTAAGGTAGCCCCAGGCAGATAATCCTCCATTTTCATTAACCTGTCTGCTTCTGGCTCTAGCTTTGTAGAGATATGTAAGAAGGGAGCTGGCAAAAGGCTTGGCCATTGCAGTCTAGTTGATGAAGAAGTCAGAACATCCAAGACTGGGGGTACAGTGGAGAGTTAACAGTGGAAGGCTATAGAGCCTGCTGGAGCAGAAGGCAGTTGAGGGGCTATAAAATTTCATGCAGAAGGTCAGAGGGAATTGTTGACACAGAGGGACTTAAGATTGCAGTGGCCCTTTCAAATTCAAAGTATGGTAAATGTGACTGGTTGAGAGAGATGTTAGATCCTTTCACGCATAGAGTGGCCTTCTTTCTTGAGCTGAGCAATTGCTTATTCAGAATTTTTTCTTTCCATCACAGCCCTGAAAAGGGAGTAAGAGAGTATACAACTATGCTGGCTGTCTATGTTTTGGTCACTGATCTAGGGAAGGTATTGAGAGTAGTTTTCATGGAGAGCATCCAGACAAGCGCCATTGTGCAGTGTGGGGCACTGCAAACACATTTGCAGTTCCACATACCGTACAGTCTGGAGTTTTCTGCACTGCAAGGGCATGCAGCCCGAGCATGCGCTACTCTGTTTTTTTTTTTTCCCATGTGTTTTTTTTCACCCCTGGATATCCAAGTGTAAAAAAAAAAAAAAAAATTTTTTTTTAAAGTGGAAAAAACCCCAGAGCAGTGCACACTCAGGCAACATGTGCTACTGAAAAAGCAGAGCTGGACTGCTTAGAGCTCTGCTGCAGCTGTCATCCAGGCTCTGCCCAACAGGATCACCATGGCTGCAGCTCCAGGAGGCCCCTGGGACCCCAGGTAAGGCTGTTGGGCCCCTGCTTCTCCTATGCCACTTGGGGCAACTTGTCATGTGCCAAAGCGTGCGTGGCATGGGCATTCCCTGGGGACAAGAAGCTGTGGCGCAAGGTGTGCCACTGCTACTTGTCCCTGGGGAACCAAACGTCCATGCATATTTGGACACCCCCCATAGGGGTAACTATTCTTCTCCTCCGAAGGTGTATTGCGTGGTGTCTATATCTAACATCTATATGGCTACAGTCTGATCTCCACTCTCTTCCACCCCTGAGGTAGTTCATTATCTTACAGTATAAGGAACTGGAGAAAGAGTGTCGTGTTTTGGAACTCACGTACTGTAAGGTGGCAGCAGTAAGTGTGGATTGTGGGCCAAAACAAGCTTGGTTCCACATGGACAATAGCACCCTGATATGTAACTCTGGCTTTGCAGAACGCTTATTGAAAATCGCCATCCTTCACCTCTGTCCTGCATTTCCTATTCTTAATGAATTATGCATTTTGCCTCCTTAAGGAAAGATTAAGTGAAGAATCCTCCATGGGCTTTGGGAAAAAAGGTTTTGGTGGGAGGGTGTTTTATATAATATTTGGTATTGCCAAAACTAAGCATTTCAAATAACAAAGTATCCCCCTGTAACAGGGGCCCCTACTATATGCAGGCTGAAGTGGGATAGACTGCAGAGATGTGAGCCTGCTTTCTGAGAGGCATATTGCAGGTGCATGCCACAGAGAGACAGACTCAGAGTAATAAGCCTGTTAATTAATAAGGAGGAATCTTTATTTGGTTCCTGTTTGATTTTGAATATGCTATCCTTTAGGTTACCCTCCATTCATTTTTCTCAAGGTTTGTGGGTTTTCTCTTTGCAACAATGTAGGCTAGAATCACCCTACATGGATTATTTTAATGAAAGTTAAGGTTATCAGGAAATAACATGATTATCTGGAGCTGTTGTTCCTGATATTGTGAATATGGTCAGAGCCCCCATGTAGGCCTAAGTCTGCATTCTGTTTACAGGTGTATGAGAAATGGAGGGAACATTTAGGGCCTGGGAGATATGTGTCACACTCCCGCTTCTGCTGCTAGATGATTGTGATTCTGTTTCCTTGAAATTGCCTTGTTTATAACCCTATACAACATTGCCATTCATGTTCCTTTTTCATTCAAACTCTCTTTGCTGTGTTAGGATGGTATAATGCACTTGAGACACCTTTCCATTGGCTTGGCCTTATAGAATGGGAGGAAAAATACTGATTTCTAACAGGTGGGAGTGAAAATGACTGCTCAATCCAACTTTTTAAATAGAAGAAAACCAGAGAGGCAGAGGCAAAAAACCCCAAACCCACTATATCATAAAACTGTTTATCACGGTGTGATTCAACACAAAACAGAAAGGAGGAGGGGGAGAAAATCAGAACACAAATCCCCCCAAACTGGCAGATGCGTGTGAAAGAATCTCCTTGGATTAGCAGTAAGCCCAGAATTCCTTGCTTGCTTAGCTGATCTAATTGTAATTCAACAAACCTAAGAGTGGAAGTAATGGAATTCCCAAGCCTTTTTACAGGCAAGAAAGACAAATCAGCACTATTACCTGCAATATGGCATACAGCGAGCTCATATGGAAAATGCTGCTAGTGATGGCAAATTCCTCTTTGTTTAAAACCAGAGGTTCAGTCTAGCCAGGATGGAAAAAGAAAGGAGCAGGACTTTTTCCTTTTCTGCTCACTCTTATACGAGACTGTTTGGGTTGCCTGATATTTCATGCAGTAAAATAAAATACCAGTAGTTATTTCTCTTTGCTGCTCCTCAGCATTGCCCTATTGGTACAGCACTAGACTAGGAATTGCTTCTAGATCCTATTGCATGTCCCTCTCTGCCTTGTTTCTTCATGTCAAGTGGGGAGAAGAACAATGCTGACCTCTTTTGTTTGCTGCTTTTGAGATCTACCCAGAAAATGTTAATTAGACCTAAATGATGCTGTTTGTTTATTTTAAAATTGTATTTCCACATAAGACTTCATAAAAGTTTCTAAATGTAAATATCCATGTATCCAAATAGTCTTATACTCCTCTTTAACCAACATTCATACTACAAAAATGGATGCCATTGCGATAGGCACATACACATTGCACATACAAAAAAGACAGACATAGTAATATGGCAGACAAGGTTTTTTGGGTAAATCTGATATCTTTTATTAGACTAACTCAAATAGCTGGAAAACATTTTCTTCGCAAGCTTTCAGGTATAAATACCCTTTGTCAGGTTGAGGAAGCATCTGCAGTTGGTCTGTGCTCTTTCTGGATGGAATGAATAGTAAAGAAGCCAGAGGCTGTCTGGCATGTGTGATCTAGTAATATGATTTTTTTTTAATATGTTCAGTAAAATGAAGAAATCCAACTTCCTTCATGTTATAGTATGCTTCTAATACATAATTATTTTGCCATCTAGCCACCCCCTAAGTGATGTCCACATCACAGTATGCTCTGGCTGGGTTATTTCAGAGTATATCCTGCCCATTTTCTCCCACTCACGCGTTCCAACCTTGAAATATACCAGTAAGGCCATGCCAAGGTCACTGTAGAGATTATTCTCAAGCATGCTGGAGACAGCTCTTGAGGGACTGCACAGGAAATGCACAATTCCAGGCTGGAAGCAAGTGGATGGAGCATGCTCTGTGCTGTCTTGGTTGCACACAGTACCACTGCAGTGTACAACTCAATGCTTCAAGTTCTTTCTCTGGCTTCCTACATAGTTGCACAGACTGTTGATTACATTTCTCATTAGGCATTAAAACAGGTTTCAGCTATCACTAGCTCAATCCTCTTACATATTATTCATCAAGTACTGAAAACTTTAACAGTTATTTGAATGCCTTCTAATCAACTCTTTCTGGGGTAATTTGTAGTTTGATATATGCCCCAGGTAATGGCTAATGCAGAATTCCTCTGATCCAGAAGTGGGACCAGGCTGAAGCTCTGAGGCCAGATGCACCATTTACACCAGTATAATAATGCTAATAATAGTGGGCACGTCTATACATGCACTTACTATGCCTGAATGGCTGCACTCTGCACTGCCCCCCACCCCGCTAGGCATAGGTGTGCATCGCCCCCAAGATGGTCCTCTGCATGGGGGTACATCCCCTGCCCTAGCCTGTCAGGAGCTGCAATTACCTCCACTAACCATGCCTCCCCTGGGATCCTCTTGCCTTCCCTGCCTCCCCTCCTTCCTCCTCCAGCTGCAAGACAAGCAGTGCTACTGGCAGGGTTCCCTTGCCCCCAAGGGGTGCAGAGTAGGAGGAAACAGCTGGACAGAGGTGGAGGCTTCCTCTTGGTGGCTACAGTCACCTGTCTCCCAGGGACTGAGTGAGGAAAGCCAGGCAAACTTCTGCCACCCTTTGTACTGGCCACCTCCAACTCACTCCCCCGCCCCCTGCTGCAATGCTCCAAAGCACCCAAGGCAGTGCAAGGGACATCCTCCAAGAGGCATGGAGCAGGGGACATATCTCCCCACTGCCAGGACAATGGGGACACTGGGATGTTACTGCCCTGCCCTACCTACCCAACCCCAAGCCTCCTGCCACTTGGAGCTGCCCCCAAAACAACGGACAGCTCCTCCCACACTCCCTTGAGCTCAGGACTGACTCCCCATGTCTCCTGCCATCCTGGGACTGCACCCAGTGCCCCCTGCCAGCCTGGGGCTGGCACCTAGGGGAGCCTGGAGCTCCCTCTGGCTTTTGCAGTGGGATAGAGCAGGGCAGGAACATCCCTGGACAACGCTTCTTTTGTCAGGCTTCGCTTGCTCCCGTTGCAGGTGTACATGTAGACACGTGCCCAAATACAGTTTAATGTGCCTGAATTTTCTGTGCAGAGAACTCAGGCATATTAATTGCACATGCAGATGCACCCAGTGAAGTGCAGTGCAGATCCCCCAAGTCACAACTAGGTCCCCCTCCTACTACAGCCAATGCAATTTGTACCAGCAGTTTTCTTGGCAGAGATTACTTCCCTCTGCTGGTGCAATGGGCAGTGTTCAGTCATGATCTCTACCATAATCCATTTGCAGTTTAGAGAGGGGAAACTGTCTGTGTTCTGCCTAAAGCAGCAAATTCAGATCTCTCTCTCTCACCCTCTTACTCGTCTGTACAAGCCAAGCAACAAAAGGCACAACCTGTCCATTGATTATTTAATATATACAACATCCAATACAATTTTTAACTTTACCATTAGCTCAATTTGGGCAATATATGAGCTGAAACCTAGGAAGGGTTCTAATTCACAACTGAAGACCATTCAGAGCAATGAGGCAAATATCTAAAGAGCAGCTGGGTGCTTGCTGTAAGTCAATGTCAGGTTTTGGGCTGCAATGTCACACTAAAACCCAGAAAATGTCAAAGTGTTTTTTAAGGAGCAACAAGAGATTTCATTTTCCTAAATGACAACCTCTAAGCAGCATCAGCTGACAGAGCCTTACTATCTAGTTAAAATGGAAGTAAAAAAAAAAAGGATTCTTCACATGAAAAATAAAAATTGTTGTTTAAAATGTGGGTACTTCTCAGAAGTTCCATATAATCTGTAAAAACATTTTCATGCAATGTTACTTCAACAACTGTACCCTGTTTAAAACCTTTTTCTAAGTAGCTAATTCTGTGTAGACTTTTGATTCCTCCTACTGATTATGTTTTGCTCCTTGCCTATATCTCTATCTCAAGAACATTACCATCTGAATAGATATATATTATTTTGTCTCTGCAAAAATGAAGCATTTAGATATTATGAAAATGCCATAGCAACTCAAATGTATCACATAAAGGCACTGGGAGGCTTTAAAAATAGCATTTTATCATATGCACTCATCTTTATTGAAGCTGCAAAGAGTAAGACCTTGCATTGAGTTTTAAGGAAAAGAATATAAGTGGATTTGACAGCTGGCCCTAATGAGAACTGCCTGTAGACTCTGTTAGTATGAAAATGGTATTTAGTCACCACAAATACAAACCCTCTGAAACACAGTGCAGTGTCAAAAGTGTACAGATAGATAGATAGATAGATAGATAGATAGATAGATAGATAGATAGATAGATAGATGTATTTGGTTCATATAAAATCCTCACTAGATTTTGAAATTCTTCCTAAATTGTGTAAGTCAGAGCTTTGTTGCTACAAGACTTCTTTTTCTGTTGCAAACAATCAAATGATGACACCGTAGTTTGTCTATCAACTATGTCTTTCCAAGGTTCAAGAGGACTATCACTCTCATCATTTATCATTTGGAGGAACTTGTTTTTTAATGAAGTTTTTATGAAACTATACAACGATGCACTTAAGGTCTGATTCTTACATAAGAAGGCTGGGATTCAAATTCTGTCATTAGTGTTCGTGTACTATTTAATACTAGCTGAAACCCTGAAAATATCTGCAATTAAATTTTTATTGCAGAAGTATTTCTTTAAATACAGGATTTTTAGTTACCTTTGACCAAATACTGTAATGAAATCAAAACTTCTCACCCTTGTAAAAGCACTGTCCCTGCCACCCTCCTGCTGCCTTCCCAGGGTATCCAGCCCATTTCTGGGTGGTCCCAAAGGGCAGGAAGGTGGTGGGGCACTGGAAGCCTACTAAGCCTAAGCTTCCCCAAGCACATCTGGGTTTCCACTGCCCAGTGCACCATTGGATCCGGCGGGTGCTGCCTGTGAGCTGGGGCTGCACTGGTGCAGCTAGCACCTGCTCAGGTAGCCCTGGAGGGCACCACCACCACAGAGGGAAGCACCGGGCTGCTGCACAGTTCAGGGGTTGCATAACCTGGTAGCAGCTCATGTGGGCAGGCTCCGCAAAGAGAGGGGGTGGTTGGGAAGCAGTGAGGAGTCTGATTTTTTTTTCTCTTGGAGCCAGCCTGCATCTCCTATGACCAGAGAGGGAGCTGCTGGTGGGTCCTGAGCTGTGGGGGACCCCCGTGCTTCCCTCCACATCAGTGCCTCTCACAGGGCAGCACCCACCTACTGCCACCCCACCTGGGCAGTACCAGGGGACACCACCACCATGGAGGGAAGCATTGAGGTCCCCTGCAGGTCAGGGGTCTCTAGCAGGTCCAGCCTACTCGGCCCCCTCGCCATTTTTTTTCCCCCATTGGTGGAGCCCATGGTCTGTCTGTCTGGAGCACTTTGATTGGTTGTTTCAGGAAGCATTGTGATTGGCTGCCAAGACAACGAACCAGAGCTTCTCCAAGCCAGCAGAATAAGTCTATTATTATTATAAATTATTAATACTTGTGTATTCTTATATGTATCTACATGAGTATAGCAGTTAAGGTGTAATCACACATGAGGACATTTCTACTGCAGGTAAGTTGCTCTAGGGTAAAAAATACAATGCCTTGGTATAGCTAAACTAGTTTGAAACAAATATATATTTCTGTGGTGGAAGTTCCTTTTTGTGCCAGTTTAACTTGAAAGCTTTCAAACCTAGATACAAAGGCAAGGCACATCTATCCATACCTAGAAATTTTCAGTAACTCTTACCCTCCAAAAACCCCTGTTGTCTTCTTCAGGTAGATAATTTTTTAGGAAGCAAGGTGACCATAATGAGTCTGGTAATATGGGAAGGGTGATATGTAAAAACCTCATGAGGCCTTGTTAATGATAAGAAAGCAGCTTGTAGTCATCAGATGACAGTATGAGACCGACAGGAGTGATTCCCTTTGAATCATTTTTGGCCCTCACAATTTATCAAGGATCACCATATTCTCTACTATTAAACTTGCAATTGAAAACTGGGTGTGATCCTGGACCAGTTACCATTGGTGATGTGTGGATCAGTAGTGGCCCATGCCATTAACGGTATGTAAATATTAAGGGCTGTGTGAAATTTCGCCGTCAGTTTCGTTCCAACACTGTTTTGACTCGTTTCAAGCTTGAAACAGTGAAATCAAAATGAAACAAAGAGCTTCGAAACAGCCTTGAAATGAAACAAGGAAAGTTGAAACATTTCAAAATTTTCAAGACTTTTCGAGTTTTGAAGCTCAAGCTGGGCTTCCCTGCAGGGAAACAGAAACTAAAGTAAGGAGAGGAGGGGGGAAGTGGGGGGAAGGAGTGCTCTCATTAATGATTGTATAGCTGGTCAGAGACTGCCACCCTTCCCTGAGGTCCCTTCCAATCCCGGTGCTCTGAGGGAGGGATGGAAAAACTCATAAAAAGCAGCATTGTTTTGCGTGTCAGAAGCCCAGACTCTCCCTGCACCTATCTCCTTGACAGCTGGCAGGCTTTGTGGCCACAGCAGGGCCTAGCAGGCCTGCAGTTTTCACCCCTCTCTGCCCTAAGACAGACACAGTCAGTTGTACAAGCTCCCATGTCATGAGTTTTGCCTGTCAGCAGCCAGAGGTGCATGGCCCCAGAACCCAAAAGCCCCTACACCTATCTCTTTGAAAACTGGCAGGCTTTGTGGCCTCAGCAGGGGCTACCATGCCTGCAGCTTTCACCCTGCTGTGCCTTAATACACACAGTGTTACCCATGTCATAAGTTTTGCTTGTCCGCAGCTTGAGATGCAGTTCCCCCCAAATCCTTGCACCTATCTCCTTGGAACGTGGCAGAAGTCATGCCCTCAGAAGGGGCTACCATTCCGGCAAGTTTAATCTAAATCAGGCCAGAAATGACAAAGTTATAGGCTGTTTTGAGCTACCCCATTATAGTCTATGGATGAAACATCGAAACAGCTAAACTGTTTGGATGAAATGAAATGGAACAGCGGTTTCAAATCAAAATGAAATTTGAAATGAAATGCTGTTCCACTGAAATGTCGAAACACAAGTCAAAATGGAAGTGCCATTTCGCACAGCCCTAGTAAATATCTATGGTGTTTACATTTCAATGCCTGCCACCGTAACATCTGGGTACCTCACATTCTTTCATATGATCCTCATGTTATCTCTGAAAGGTACTTCACAGCAGTATTATGGTTCCCTCAAACAAAGAAGAGGCAGAGAGAGGCAAAAAAAAAGTATTAGTCTGAACAAGAGAACCTTCAAATCTTTACTCTAGCTTCAACTCCCACCCTGCCAGACCAACTTCATTTTTCTATTCCAAGAAGAATAAATGCATAAGGAAAAGTGATGAGAAGAGAGCTTACAAAAACATGGCAAATTAAAATACATTAAAAAGGAGGACTCTGTTTAGTCCTCCTTGTTAGTAGAGGAATCTATATCATGCAGACAGACATACAGGGTGTTTATAAAGTCCTTGTGCAACTCTAAACTTTAATAACTTTGCCTATACACATGATAGAAGCAAACTGTAAATGGCAATTGAAAGCATAATTCATTAAGATTTTTTGGCATTGTATAAGATATGCATAGAGTAAAGATCACAAATGCAATTCATGAAATCACTCAGAAGCAACTGGAAAATGTTTTCTAAGAGTTGGAAAATCAGGCTGAACAATATATCACAAAAGATGGTGATTATGTTGAGGTCTAGAAATTTGAGCTGCATTGTGTTAAAACTTAATTAATTATTCTTTCAATCACCATTTACAGTTTGCTTCTATTGTGTGTACATGCAAAGTTCTTAAAGTCTAAAGTTGCACAAGGACTTTATTAACACGTTGTATATGACAACTACCATACCTTTGTGCTATGTTATAGTCAAAGTTCAGGGGAAAATTGTCTTTACTTTCTTGATATTGTTTATATCATAATTTTATCTTAAATTCCATCTTAAAACCTACTGGGTGCGTCTTTACATACACACTTACTGCACAGTAATCTTTATAATGCAGGTAACAAATTTATGCTGGAGTAGTTACTGCTCAGTAAGGCACGTGTAGACACCTTATTGAGCAGTAATCCTGTGTGTGGACTGACTTGGGACTAACTTCAGTTTCAAGTCAGTCCACACACACACAGTTATTGTGCTGTAATGCCTGCACGTGTAGATGCTGGCATAAAAACTGCTTACTGTGCCCTTGTAGACTCACCCACCAACAACTACATTGGAAGTTTTAATTCTTAATAACTGACTGCCTTGTTGTGGAAAGATTCTATGACTTAGTTTTTATATCCGAAATTGAAATTATATATATTACTATGTGAATCATTTAGAAAAGTGTGGTCCCTTTTCCTTTTAGAAAAGGGTAAATGTTATGTCATTCTGGCTGTGCTTATATGCCTAAAGTTTGTATTTTTCATAGGTTCCAGCTTACAGTTGATCCAATTATATGAAGATATAAAACTAGTATTATTTCCTAAAGAACAAGTATATTCACACATAATGGATTGAATTCAAGTAAGACTGTGACATCTTCAATAAACAACATGAACATCCATTGATACAACAAAATAACAAGTAAAGTCAAGCTAATTCAGGAGCTGTATAGAATAACAGTGAAAAGGCACTCAATCAAAATTGCTTACAAAATATTTTGATATTACTAAGTGCAAATAAGATGAGAGGAATGGAGGTAGGAAAAAAGAATCTACATTTTGGCTGATTCTCTGATAAAAGGTTTTAAATGTGATAATATTGTTATGAAAATATCAATATTAACTGTCTATGTATATAACATTAGAAACTATACTATCAATCAACAACTTCAAGATGGCCTTTGACACTGTTTCTCACCCCACCCTCATAAAAAACAACTAGGCAACTGCGGCATTGATGCCTACACAATCAGATGGGTGGCAAATTGGCTAGATGGTCACACCCAGAGAGTGGTGGTGGATGGGTTGTTTTTGACCTGGAGGGATGTGGACAGTGGAGTCCCCCAGGGCTCAGTCCTAGGGCCTGTACTGTTCAACATCTTTATTAGTGATCTGGATGCAGGTGTGGAAAGCACGCTGTCCAGATTTGCTGACAAGACCAAGATGTGGGGCGAAGTGGGCATGGTGGACAGGAGGGACAGAATCCAGCTAGACCTAGACAGGTTACAGAAGTGGGTGGATGAGAATAGGATGGAATTCAATGCAGACAAGTACAGGGTGCTGCATCTAGGGAGAAGGAACCAGCAACACACCTAAAGACTGCGGAACACCTTTCTAGTCAACACAGTGGCAGAAAGGGATCTTGGAGTCATTGTTGACTCCAGGATGAACATGAGCCACCAATTTGAGGAAGCGGTCAGTAAGGCTAACCACACCTTGTCGTGCATCTACAGATACATCACAAGCAGGTCCAAGGAGGTGATCCTTCCCCTCTACGTGGATGGGTCAGGCCACAGTTGGAGTACTGCATCCAGTTCTGGGTGCCACACTTCAAGAGGGATGTGGCTAGCATTGAGAGGGTCCAGAAGAGGGCCACTTGCATGGTCAAGGGGCAGTGGGTCAGGCCCTATGAAGAGAGGCTAAAGGGCCTGAATCTATTCAGCCTCCACAAGAGAAGGCTGAGAGGGGATCTGGTGGTTGTTTACAAATTCACCAGGGGAGACCAGCAGAAATTGGGGGAGGCTCTGTTCCCTTGGGCACCACCGGGGGTTACTGGGAACAATGGCCATAAATTGTTAGAGAGAAGGTTCAGGCTGGACATCAGGAGACATTACTTTATGGTTAGGGCTGCCAGGCTCTGGAATGCACTCCCAAGGGAAGTGGTGCTCTCTCCTACCTTGGGGCTCTTCAAGAGGAGGCTGGACAGATATTTGGCTGGGGTGCTATGACCCCAGCACTCATTCCTGCCTGGGGCAGGGGGTTGGACCTGATTATGTGTTTAGATCCCTTCTGACCCTAAGCACTATTAAACTATGAAACTATGAAACTTTTGTAGACTGTGGGCTACAGTGAACCAGCTCAGGTGAGAGGTGTGAGGGCCAAGGACCAATTCACTAATTCTTCTTACTGTGGTATGGGGAAAACTCGTACCATTACCACTTCTCCTTGCTGCAGCATGGTAGAGGCTCCCTCTGTTGAATGCTGCCAAGCCCCCTGCTGCTGAATGCCACTGAAGCCCTGTATCTGTAGGCCAGATCTAGCCCATCTGTGGTCTTAGGTTGCTGACCCAATCTCTACCAAAATAATTTTACACTGACTTTCTTTGTGCCCAAAGGAATTAATGTGCTATGAGTTTAAATCAGTGATAGTACTTCCAATCAACTCTTGTAAGCCCTTTCATTGGGAGTGGCATTAGGCCCATAATTAGTATCCTGAACAGGACAAGGGAGTATGTCCAGAGATAAAACATGTGGGATAGGAATAAGTCAGGTTATCTCTAAAATAAATTCCATTGAAATTTGGTCAATAGTGTTTCAGCAGAGATCAATTATTTTTCCTTAGATGAAGGAAAAAGAAGAAATGTATTTTCTGTTCTACATTAAGAATAAGATGCATTTGCCAGGGGGAAAAGGCTTTTGTGTCCTTTAAGATTAAGAGTCTACCTGTTCCTAGCATCCCACTAACTTCCCAGTCCTAAGGACTACTTTCCTATTTCCAGCTGGGTCAAGTGCAGGTAGCCCATGGCGAGAACCCAGAGTAAGTCTCCAACTCCTGTCTCTAGATCTATAAGCAAATTGCTGTAACTACTTAGCCACCCTCCCATTCCCATCCTATCTGATGATGTAAAGAACCATTGATCTGCAGCTGCATTTGTAAGTATCAACCAAGTAAGTATCAATCAAGTATAAGTCAGCAACTGCAGTGCTGTCTTCTTGAGAGATTTCTGAGAAATAAGTGGGTCAATAAACTTCTTTCACAAAGATTTTGTTGCACTTGAAAAATATTTACAAATTCAGGGTCTTGCTGAAATTAAAATAGATGTGGAGAAGAATTTCAGATATACGGCTAGATACATGCTATGGAAAACAGATGCTGGGATATTCAGGTCTCAGTTAAGTGAATGGTAGTTTTACCTCTGGCTATTTTAAGGTTCATTTTCCACCCCTGGTGTCTGGAAGATCAGGGATGCAAAGCATAACTCACCATGCAGCCAAAATTTAGACTCAAGGGATGTGGTAATCCCCAATACTTGCAGTTTAGTCCTATCCTGCTAATGCCTCTGAGCAGCAAAGCACAAAACTCTTTCAATGCTGATTTCCACTACATCTCTTATAGTAACTTGAATTGCCATCTGTGACAACAGAGAGCTGATAGGTGTTGAAAGCATCCATATTTATGTTTTTACAATTGGAACAAACTCCTATTTAATCATGTTTACACATTGAAAACTGACACGCACAGGTTTCTAAAATACCTTCAAGTGTAAATATGATGCATTTAGGTTACAGGTGAAGGTTAACCCATGCTTTGCAATACAGCTCACATTCTAACACACAGGCCGCGTCTACACAAAATGCTGTCTGCGGAGCCATTACTGCACAGTCATTTAGTGTCACGTGAACAGCTTTTTCGTGACACTGACTGCATAGTAGCTTCTTACTACTATGCAGTAGTGCAATGTCACACTTCCTGCCCTGTGACGCTACTGCACAGTAGTAACAAGCTACTGTGTAATCAGAGTCTTGTGCAAATGCAGCCATGGATAAGCAGAACACATAAGTAAAAGCAGAAAAGAAAAAAAAAAAAAAAACAAAGACCCCACATTGTTTCTTATAAATGTCCAGTTATTACCTTGATAAATGCAGGACTAGCAAGATGCAGAGACCATTAAATGGAAGTAAAAGCTAATAGAATTAAATGAAATTAAGAGGAAACTGTCATGGTATTTTCATGCTGTAATTCAAATATTTTTACCCCTCACTGTTTATTTTCATTTTCATTTAATCTTTGAAGCGTGAAACAAATCTATTCCTTTACCAAAACTCCCTTTCCCTCTCATTATGTGCATATGCATTTCAGCTTCTTTTATCTAGGGACTACTGAATCTATAGGGCCTGAACTCAAGCCCATTTGACATAAATGTTTCCAATTATTTTCAATCAGCTTTGGATCAGGTCCATGGTTGGATACTCTCAAATTGTTTTCACTGCAGGAGCTCAAACATTATACATTCAGGAACTCTGTTGTAACATTAAGCAGGAGACTAATGCTGTAAAATTATAATGGTAAGTTATACAGTAGGAATTAGAGCTATTAAAATAATGCATTTCTTGATTACATGGACATTCCTGAAAACAGAATAAAATTGAAAAAAGGCTAAAACATTTTTTTTGTCAAAAATAAAAGTTTTGTTCAACACAAACTGAAATGCTCTGTTTTTTATTCTAACTCCTTGATTTACATTTTGGGGTGTGTTAACAATAATTTTAAAGGAAATTTCAGAATTAAACGTGATTTTTAATCAAAATGCTAGCTTCCAACTTTTTTTCCCCCCAGAATGAATCATTTTTTTGGCAAGCCAACATCTATTATTTTTACTTCTTTCTTGAAAAATATTTTGCCCCAAAATTTCAACCAGTCCTACTGACACCAAAGTCTCCCCTTTCAAACATAGTGACTTCCTGCCACTGCAGATAGAGAATAAACTTTAAGGGTAGCACTTTTATTCCCTGTATGTCAGCTACTGAAAGTTCATGATGCATATGCAGAGTTTCAGTGAGATAACCCTGTAACAGAGAATGTCTGTGGGTGCATCTACACATGCATTAATATGCCATTGTTACTGCCCATTAAGTTTAGTACTTGTAATAACAGGTAGTAACTCAATGTGCAGTAACTGGTGCTACTGAACAGTACCACCATTGCATGGTGTTTTAATGATGCTAATGTGCAGTAGACTAATTCTACTGCATGTTAGATTGGCTTTTGCGGTGACTCAGTAGTGCACAGTAGAATTAGTTTGCTGTGCATTTAGCATCTTGTGTAGATGAACCCAGTTATGATCAAAAACCCTCAAAGATGAAAACACATCATGAGTCATCAGTGGAAAGTACCTGCCACTTTTCAAGGCCCTGATCCATTGCTTTCCCCATTAAATTTGCTAGTAATTCACTTTTAACCATTAAGACATGGGACAATAAAAAAAATTAAAAATTCTTACATTTATAAATTTTGAGGCGAGATATTTGTGTGAAAGAACAAAAATACCTGTAAGAGAGAAGCTGAAAATAACTATTTTTAAAGTAATGAGTTTTAAAAGTATTGATTGACAGGTTTAACCATAGATACAAGTTGCAGCAGTTCAAATTTTCATTTTGCTGAATTTTAAGAGTGATTTTTTTTTTGTCCCATAGAATATTTGATAATTCTCTAAAGCACTATCCGTGTTGCATTTGAAACAATAGAATAATATGAACAGGAAATGAGACAAAAATGAAAACACAGATGGGAAAATCTGCAATAATTTTTACTTTATTTAGCAGAATAGGAAACATGCATTTGAGATGTGAATCCTTTAAGCTAGTTCAGTACAATCAATTTTGTCATAATTGCTAGTGATTCAATGAGTACATAATAGCTCAGCTTAACTGATCTACAGGTTGCTTGACATCCACACTAGCATTCACAGCAATCTGTTTGCAACGTTCTCTGGACTGTTATCCCACAGTTCATAGGTTATCACTCTGAAGCATTGCATTCTAGGAAAGTTACAATAGCAAACAATGTAATGTGGGCAGAGTAAATGAGCTTGCTTCAATTTGCCTGCTTCTTTAGTGACAGTAGACCCATTCCCAATGAACTAAGTAAGCTTTGACAAGTTATTTAACTTGCTAAAAAAGTTTGTTTGCTCCAGCTACTTATTAAACTGTTGGCAAAACATTAGTTAGTCATCTAGATCATCTCTCTGCATGGGTTCAATGTCCCTGATTTTATTTTACCATCTATTCATCTCCTCCAGGAGAGCTGATCTTATTTCACTTTTAAGGCTCTTAAATGTTCCATTTCCTCAAAAGAAAGCCATCTAGTAGTTTTTTTGCAGTTGTGGGGTTTGGGTTTT
Organism: Alligator mississippiensis; assembly: GCF_030867095.1. Classification (NCBI taxonomy): domain Eukaryota; kingdom Metazoa; phylum Chordata; order Crocodylia; family Alligatoridae; genus Alligator; species Alligator mississippiensis. The sequence continues at coordinate 136,133,520 of NC_081825.1, read as the reverse complement.
TTTGGTAATTGACTGCTCACTGACAACATTTCACTCAGTCCTAGTCAGGGGCAGATTCTCAATCCATCCAGGGCTTTTTAGCTGGTTGGTTTCTCTATCCAGCTCTAGCTCTTGCTGTCCCCCAGGCAGTCAGGGCTGGTGGAGATAAGCTGTTGCTTTTCCACTACTGCCATGAGAATGTGTTGTCAGACTCCCCACATACCTATTCAGAGCATAAGGACTTTGAAGCAGGAACTCTTATTCTGTGTCTGAACAGCATCTGGCACAGTGGGCTCTAATCTCATTTGGGGCTCACAAACTCAAATATAATAAACATAGTCATTCACACAAGCATAGTGGGATTGACTTAGTCCCTCTCAGGATGTTCCCACAACACCATTAATCAGTTCATGACACTGGGGAGAAGGAAATCAAAAGTTGAAGTACCAAAGATTAAGTCTTGGTTGAAGAGCTATTTTGTGGCACTTAAGTAGAATGGAAATGCTAGCAAAAGAAAAGGGCTCATTTGCAAAGCTGCTTTTTTTCTTTGCCAGTTTCTAATTTTTTTATTAACAGAACAACTGTCTCATTAGTGCACTGATTAGCCGAGAAATGTCTCTGCTGCAGAAGATGTGTGAAGGACAAGCTCTTCACACAAAAAGAGCAATCAAGGGAAAGCAACTGGTTGTACTATACAGAGCTGATTTCTAAATGTTCCTGCTCTGTGGTATTCTGTTTAACCATGAAAAGTTATTTTGGTACTCATGTGCCAGAGGATGTGAGACAGGGCAAGTGGTATGAATGAGTGAGTATTGTAGTATAAAATGCATGTATAGACACAACCTATTTATTAACTTTCTTGTCCTGCTTTTGGGCTCTTCAGAATTTTATAGTTGAATATTTTTATAAAAAGACATCCTTTTTATCCTTTATAAAAAGATGTCATTATCCTTACATAACCCTTCTATAGCCATTTGTAAAAGCAATGGACTGGGTGTTTACCTAAAGAATTGGTGTAGGATTCAATACATCTCAATTTCCTTTTTGATGCCAGGCATAATTTTATTTCACTCAAGGTGCAGCTACCTATGCGCTTTAATGTGCAGATGACTATTTTATAGGCCTGTGCAAAGCAGGTAGTATTGGCTTTGGAAAAACCATGCTAATACACTAATGTGCAGTAAAAAAAGGCTACTGTGCATTAAGTTCACTAAAAAAGCATGGACTTTCACTACTGAGCATTAGGGCAGCCTAATGTGCATTTATTTAGTACCTCACATTAGAAGTACAAAATGTAATGTGCAGTAGCAAACACACATTAATGAATGTGTAGATATGCCCCCAGTGGATGAAAAAGTACAGCTTCAGGCTGACTCTGATTTTCCTGACCAATGGGTAGTTTTGGCACTGGATTCACAACCCAGTTCTGGTACCCTGCTCTGGGCAAGCATAACCTTCAGACTGACCACAACTCCTCTGGTTAACAACAGGTGAATTTTATTGATACGCAGTGAAAGGAAATAAGAGCAATGCAGACAAAACAAACAAGATGATTACAACATACATTAAACAAATTTCCCAGTGCCCAGAATACACACAAGGTGAGCAGTGCATCTGGCCAGTATGTAAATGCAACCTTGAGGTTCTTTGTTTGAAAGTCTGATGTCAGCAAGCTTGGAGGTCAGGGTCCTATGCCAACTTGCTGTTTTGAAAACTCCTCCTTTTGTATTCTTTCTTCTCCAACGACTCTTCATTTTTGGGTATTGCCAATGGGTTTCCTTGGGGCCGCCATGTTGTCCATGTGCTGTTTTGTCAGTCAAAATCCTATCTTCATAAACTTATCACATGCACACACCTTAATTTGGTCATTTCATTTGAAACCAGAAATCCCAAGGGGTTTTTTCAAGTGGTACTGTAGCCTTGGAGCCAGGCCTCTCTCTATTATGAAAAATAAAGTTTGGATGTTTTTAATTTTCCTGGATGTGTCTGTCTGTTGGCCTCAGACACCCTGCCTGCCTTGAAGGCTGTGAAACTGTGTGAAAAACAGGCTTTTAGAAATCAATTAACCCTTGTCATTCCCCTAAACCATTGTTCTAATACAATATCTAGTTTACCTACAAGCCAATTTCTAAAAGCAAACGTCTAAATAGCATTTCCTGGACATATGCTAGAAACAGTTTTATGATTTAATTTCAGGAAGGTAAGTTCTTTTATTGGAGAAATAGAGAGGAATATGCACATCTGGAGATGGCAAACCTATTCCAGTAATACTGAATTCTGCACTTAATCTCTAAGGTAATATTTTTTAAAATACTTAAGTGGTTTAGGATCAGAACTCACATTGCTTTACAATGCAATTTTGGCTTCTAAATTTTATAACTGCTTTGAAAGGTCTACCCTCTGTGTTTTGGTTGCCCCTTAATAAAATACTTTCCTTTCCCATAATTTTCTCAATCTGGATAAACTGGTAAATTTCTCAGAGTTGGGAATCTCTTTTTCTCTACATGTACAGCACCTAGCACAGTGAGCCCCCAGTCTTAGGTTGTATTTTCATATGAATAATATCAGCATCACTGCCCAACTGTTCCCTGCCTCTATACAACACTCTAAGAACTCCCAAAATGTTCTTCCTTTGGTCATCACAGAACCTAAAACTACAAGTCAACCTAGTAATCGTTATTGACTCTCTTCATACACAGAGTGATGATTTTGTAATCTGAAAATCTTTCATGAATGCATTCTATGGCAGAGAAAATATTGGATAGTTTCCTTCAGTAAGACTATTTGTTTTGCTGCTTAAGCCTTTTATACATTCAACCAAGGTGCTTAACTGTCATTTCTATGCAGAAGGGAGGCCATATTTCTCAATAAAAAATGGCAGCCCTATGCTCTGTGGAAAACTATTTTGTATTGGCTGAGTTCAAGGTAAGTTTACCCATTCAAAACATTTGTCCTAGATACTTGAGGATTTGAGAAAGTACCAAAAGATGAGAAATATGTCTCCCTTCTTGTTTCTTTAAACAGAGTAAGAAAAATGATCATGTGTCTTACCCCCATTTATATAAAAAAGAAAAAAATAAAATCAAGGCCCATGACCAACATTTTCTAAACAAATTTCAAACTCTATTAAAGAAATGGATCAACTGATTATTTAAAACAAAGAATAAAATCCTATTAACTTTAAAAATAAGGTTGATTCAGACTTTGTTGCCCTCAGGTTTACCAGACCTAGCTTTAAGATTTTTGCCTTCTAATGTAGCACGAGGCATGGTCTTTTCCTTGTATCTTCTGAGCATATAGTAACCATCTCCCTCACTCTCATTCCAGTGCCAGGGCATTGACAGTGCCCTGTTGTCCCTGCTTTACACGTGGCAAGTTATAGAGTGATCTTCGTGTTTCTGGATATCATTCCTGGTAGCTGCAGGTGAAAGTTTGAAGTAGAAATCCTGGGAATTCCTTAGCTGAATGATTGCACACAAACTCAGGGACTCACTGAACCAGATTGTCTCTCTTATTTCTATGTTCCTAAATGAAAATTCAGGTGCGAATCTGAACTTTGGTAACTAATTTGGCTAATTTAACACTAGCCTAGGTATAGCTACACATACTGAAATCACACTACTGACTGCAGTACAGATGTACCTGCATAATGGATCTTTTCCTACTAGATTAGCACTGTCCAACTAGTGGTCTGCAGGTTGCATCCAGCCCCCAAATGGTAAACCTGCCTGCCACCTCTCCTTGTCTGGCCTGGGAGGTATTTTACCCATTGCTCTCCTGCTGCCGAGCTCAAAGTCTTCCCTTACCCCTCCCTCTCCTGCTTCTGCTTTCTGTCTTTGCCTCTGTCTCTGGGGGCATAACCACCCACAGGGCTGAGAGATCCCATGGCCTGCCAGAGGGGTCAGAGGGACCCAGGGAGCCTGTACAGCATGGTGCAACAGGAAGGTGGGGGTCTTACACAGCACAGCAGGCAACCCATGCAGTGTGTGGCCGAGAGCCTGTTGCCCCATCCACTTCAAAAATTGGACAACCGTTTTTAGACTGTTCCCACCCCACTTCACTCACCCTGACAACGTTACCTTAAATAATGCACATCACACCCTGCATCCTGCTATGGTCCTGTTGTTGGTCATAATACAGTGAGAGAGAAACTAAAAATGTCCACATAAAGCCATCTCAGTAACCTGGAAAGTATCTTCTGAGCTGGACTCTCACTGTGAAACACTTTCTGTGGCTTTTGTTTTTGCTTTTACAACTGTTGCAGGTTTTCCTTTATTTATTTTGCTTTCTCTGGATTGAAATTACTTTCCCAGTTGTAGTTCTCATTGACTTATTAACTGCAATATGGTTGATATTGTTAGATCCTGTCATTCTTTGTTTTAAGCTTACTCTACTTACTTCTCCTTATCATCCTCTGTCATTCACAAAATGTGTTGATTAGGTCTTCCTTGGTGTACAAGTCAGTGTCTCTGTGCATTGTTGGTGGTGGGAGTTGGGAGGGGTACTTCACTGTAATGCTTTCTTCTAAGAGGTGTAAAGAGAAGGGAGAGTAAATAACTAAATAGCTCTTCTTGTTTACTTTAGTGATAATTTGAAAAAATATGTAAGAATGCTGTCTGCCTTCATTTTAGTTTACCCACATCAACATATCTTAAAGGGCTCTGACACATACAAGACAAGTGCTCAGCATTTTGTCAAACCAAGCATCTTTAAGATGCCTTAATTTGCACATACAAAAATGGAAGCTCATTAAATAACTAATCACTCTTGAAAACTTGGCTTTGTGTAATTCATATTACAAGCAACAATACTCTCTAAACATTATTTAAAAGATGTACATAGTCCCAGCTTTAACTTAACACTGTCTTTTCTATTTTTGTTACTTTGGTTGGTTTTCCTGAGGAAAAAAAAAAAAAACTATTATGTATTTAGATGTACTTTTTCATACCTCCAGGTTTAGTTTATAGTGCTATTCAGGTGTTGACACCTTGCAGAACACAGCGTCTCATTTGAAAACTGTGCAGACTTTCTCTGAGGTGTACTTCTACTGGCATCTTATGCACTGGAGATTATATTATACTATCATTACTGTAAAGAATCCCTGAGCTTTTACTCTCAAAAACCCCTCAAATGCTAAACACCTCAAACTGTTATCAAAGCTTTATTCGACTCAGAAGAAGCCATCTGCTTTTCACCAAAAATCACTGTTTCCTTGATCTCTTCAAATTAATCCTGCTGTGATTAACTTCAATCCAATTAAAAAGAATATGTAGGCAGCTGTATTGGTCTGATTACATGTAGACATGATAACATGCTCCCTCACGGGGAACCAAAGTTCAAAGCTAATGTGTCAGGGTAGAAGAAGCTGGAAGCTTCACCTCAGACTCTTTTAGCCTCAGCAAGGAGTTTACTGAATAGCAATACAGTCCATGATGGACACCTTTCCGGCAAGAAACTCAATGAAATTTATAAGCATCTGTTAAGTTCCTTGGTTAACAAAGAATACTGAGGCTTAGGGCACTTGTCCATGTTATACACGTCTCCTGTTACCACATTACACTTTTTCTGTGTCCACGTGACAAAAATGGCCATTAAGCCAGCTAAATAGCATCTGTGTATCCACGTTGTCAGCTGATTTTATCATTTTAGATTTTTTTATCATGGTAATTTAAAACACTTCCAACATGTTTTAGTTTTAGCTCCTGAATTTCTTCTATGAGGGTTTTTTTTTATCATTTTAAATTTTCAACATGGACCTGACTTATGGCTGAAAATGTGGTTTTCCCTGCTTTGCAAGTATTATACCACCAGGAGCCACTTGGGCTCACTTGGTAAGCCATGGAAATCTATTGAATCTCTATCGTAATACTTCAACAAGACTCCAGGGGCTAATCTTGCGAATATTTACTGGTGATCTAGTTCAAGGTTCAGATTAATGAAAAATACAACTTTTTTGGATTCCAAAAACATTTTTTCCCTGTGTTCACATGCACTTCATAGCAAAGATCAAATTGTTATGGGTCAAGACTCGTGCATCCCGAGGGGTCCGCGCGGGCGGCTACGGGAGGTCTGCCGAGGGAGGGCGGGCTGTTCAAGACTCAGGCTAATTAAAATTACTTTTTGTTGGACTGGGGCTGCTTGGTTTTTGGTTTGGCAAGGTTGGGGGGCAGGGCAGGAGTGAGGGGGACTGGCAAGGCTGGGAGGGTAGGGGTAACCCAGGTGGTAAATGTAACCTGGGAGATACTCAGATGAGGTACCCCCTTTCCAATGGAAGGGATTTAGCAAGTGTTAGTGTGCTATGGCAGGGGTAGCCGCTTGTGGGGGAGCAGCTCTCCTCCTATCCCCTGTAGCATAGAGCCGAGACCAATGGTTATTGGAAATTAACCATATATGGATTTAATAGGGAAAGAATGGGGTGGAATATAACATTTATGCGGAGGGAAAGGGGACCCTGGGAGATAATGGTACCCCCCCTCTGGGCACCTGGGAGGTTGGGGGAGGGAACCAGGAGAGCAGAGGGGAGTCAAAGGGATTTTAGGTGAACATACACATATAACAGAGACAGATCAACAGCAGACTTGAGGCACAGGGTTCACAAAATAGAAGATGCAGGGGTTCCCAAAATATGCAGAGCACATCCCACAAAAAGTGAGGCATAGGCATCCCAGTGGGGCAGGGTAAAGAGGTGAGAGGAACCCACTCCCCAGTGGGGATTCCCTTTTGCAAGCAACTCTGGTGCCCTGGCCAGGAATCAAATCCAAGTCTCCCATGCGGCAAGCAAAAGCTATACCACTGAGCTATCAATGCCTGGGTTGCTGACTCCAGCTCCAGGCTCTAGTGCCCCTGGGATCCTCCATGTGCTGTCTGCACACTGAGCTGCCTGGCTTCATGCAGGAAGGGGGTCAGAAAGAACCCAAGCTGCCATCTGCAGCTTGAGGCTTTGATCCCTCTGGGGCCCACTGCGCGGGGCTTCGGATCAGGAGCGAAGGGCACTGGCTGTGTATATGGTGTGGGCTGTGCTAAACTGTTTTATGTGGTCATTGCATCCAGCTCTGGGGTGTATCTCACCCTTCCCCATACACTGTTATATGCAGCTGTTACACCTCAGAGTTAAGGCTATCCCTTGCCATGCCACACTGGGGGACTCTCTTGGACACCCCTGACCATATGGGCTGGACCAGGGAGAATTTCTAGCTGCAATCCCAACCCAAAAAACAGCCCAGTTCCAGGAAAACCAGAAAACTAGAAAAAACACAGAGACATGGCATGGGGTTGCCCAAGAAAGATTTCCACCTCTAATCCCAGCCCAAAAGAAATTCCTTATTTGAGCCCGTATACTTAGTAAAGTGGACATGGGGGGACTGTAAGTTGGCAGCTTGGCATGCACAAACCGTGCTTTGGGTTGGGCAAGACTCTGGCCAGAGATGTCCAGGAGAATTCCTCGATGCCACAGAGGTATGCTGTGTGGTGGCCCAAGAAAGAATTCTAGCCACATTCCCAGCGCCAAATCCAGTTCCTTATTTGGGTCCATATACTTAGCACTGTGGCTGGGGTGATGTCGGTTGGCAGCCTGGCATGACCAAGTTGTGTTTTGGGCCAGGCAAAACTCTGGTCAGGACTGTCCAGGAGAGTCCCCCAGTGGCACACAGGCATGGTGTCAGCTGGCTCAGAAAGGATTGCAATCTGTAATCTCAGCCCAAAAGCCAGTTCCTTATTCAAGCCCATATAGTTAGTACAGCAGGCATGAGGAAGCTGTCAATTGGCAGCCTCACACAAACGAATCGGGCTTTTGGCAGGGCAAGTCTCTGGTCAGGGATGAGAGCCCTCCAATGCCACAGAGGTGTGGGGTGGTTCTAGAAGGATTTCCAGCCATAATCCCATCCCAAAACTGGTTCCTTATTTGCGCCCATAAACTTAGTACAGTGGGTATGAGGGGGCTGTCAGGTAGCGGCCTGGCATGCACAAATTGCGCTTTGGGGCGGGAAGGAATGCAGTCAGGGTTCTTTGGGTCATTCCCCCAGTGGCATGGACAGGAAGTTGGGGGTACACCTTGCCCTGCCTGGCCACCAAAACATTGCCAAGCCTGATCTTTCTCTGGTCTTTCTTGCTCCCCCCTCCCCCCCTTTTTGACAGCACCTATTTTAAAGCCCCCAAATGGGGTTTTATCTGATCTATAGGCACTCTTGATCCCTCACAGACTTTGGGGATTAATGGAGTTACCAACATTGCTGGGTGACAGGGAAGCTGCCCATGCCAGCTCTGTCCCCACACCCTTTGCCACCCTTTGGCACCATGCAGTCCATCAGGCTTGCTAACGGGGGTGCACACCAGGGGCTTCATGCCTTGTCTGTCAGCTTTGCTGAGGTGCTGGTTTAGGGTGACCTCACTGATCACCCAGGCAGTTCCCTCATTACCAGGACAGCTTCCCCCGACACCGACCACAGTAGCAGACCCTGGTACTGTCCCCTCATCTCTCCGGACAAAACTGTGTCAACCCAGGACTGACCCAGGTGTGCCCCACTCTGGAATGTAACAGCCATGTATAACAATGTATGGTGAGGGCTGTGATGACCTTGCTAACCTAACCTCATTACCAGAAGCCAACCTCCTACAGCTCAAAACACAAAACCTGTCAACATATCTCCAGTACCTCCACAAACTGCACACCAGAATCTACCAAAGAAGGTAAAAAAGTCCTTTTTTAAGTACATAGGGAGCAAGATGAAGGTGCAGGGTAACATAGGGCTGCTACAGGATGGACTAGGGCAACCCATAACAGATAGGCTGGACAAAGCTGAGCTCTTAAATGATTTCTTTGCATATGTGTTCCTGGAGATAGATACAAATACACCTCTAAATTAAATTTTAGTCTGGCCTGAGAGAGATACCAATCCAACAATGGTTAATGCTGACCTGGTTAAGGGGCACTCGGAGGAGTTGGATATATTTAAGTCAGCAGACGCTGATGATCTTCATCCAAAGGTACTAATGGAATTGGCCATTGTCATAGCCAAACCATTGGCACAACTATTTGAGCGCTCTTGGTGCTCAGGACAGGTCCCAGAAGACTGGAAAGGGCCAATATGGTCCCTATTTTCAAGAAAGGGAGGCAGGAGGACCCAGGTAATTATAGGCCAGTTAGCCTCACCTCTATTCTTGGCAAGCCCTTAGAAAAAATCATTAAGGATCACATTTGTGAGGGACCAGAGGGTGATATAATGTTAAGGGGCAACCAGCATTGGTTTTTAGCAGGCAGATCCTGCCCGACTAACCTGGTGTCTATTTATGACCAGGTTACAAAGTACTTAGATATAGGAGTAGAGATAGATGTAATTCACTTGGATTTTAAAAAGGCTTTCAACACAGTGTCACACCCAATTTTTACAAGTAAACTAAGTAGCTGTGATGTGGACTTTTTCACAGTCAGGTGGGTAGAAAACTGGCTTATGGGACGCACCCAGAGAGTGGTGGTGGATGGGTCAGTTTCTACCTGGAGAGATGTGGGCAGTGGGGTCCCCCAAGGCTCTGTCCTTAGACCAGTGCTGTTCAATATCTTCATCAGTGATTTGGATGAGGGTGTAGAAAGCACTCTGTCCACATTTGCAGATGACCCCAAACGATGGTCTATAGTAAACACACTAGAGGGTAGGGAGCAAATCGAGGTGGATTGGATAGACTGGGAAGGTGGGTGGATAAGAATAGGATGCAATTTAACAAAGATAAGTGCAAAGTGGTGCATCTGGGGAGAAAGAATCACCAAAACACCTATAGACAGGGAAGCACCATTCTAAGTAGCACAGCAGTGGAAAGGGATCTCAGAATCATAGTCAATGAAAAAATGAACATGAGTCACCAATATAATGAGGTAATAAGTAAAGCTAACCACACATTGTCTTGCATTAATAGGTGCATCACGAGCAGGTCTAGGGAGGTGATACTTTCCCTCTATGCATCATTGGTCAGGCTGCGACTGGAATACTGTATCCAGTTTTGGGCACCGCATTTCAAGAGGGATGTGGATAACCTGGAAAGGGTTCAGAGGAGGGCTACTCATATGGTTGACGGCCTGTAGGTAAGATACTATGAAGATAGACTGAGGGACCTGAATCTCTTCAGCCTCCACAAGAGAAGGCTGAGAGGTAATCTTGTGGCAGTTTACAGACTCATCAGGGGAGGTGGGGGGGAATGGTTAGGAGGCAATAGGGGATACTCTGTTTACCAGGGTACCCATTTGTGTTACTAGAAACAATGGCCATAAACTGAAGGAGAGTAGATTTAGACTGGACATCAGAAAGAAATTCTTTATGGTGAGGGCTGCCAAAATCTGGAATGGGCTTCCAAGGGAGGTGGTGCTTTCCCTTACCTTGGATATGTTCAAAACGAGATTAGATAAGCACCTGGCTGGGGTTACTTGACCCCAGTGCTCTTTCCTGCCCAGAGCAGGGGGTTAGACTCAATGATCTAATAGGTCCCTTTTGACCCTAGAAATCTATGAAATCTATGAAATGTTGTATGTGGCCATTGCACCCAGTTCTGGGGTGTGTCTCAGCCCTCCCAATACACTGTTATATGTAGCAGTTACACCCCAGAGTTGGGTGGATCTTTGCCCTCCCCAAGCACTGTTATATGTGGCCATTACACCCCAGAACTAGGGCTACCCCATGCCATGCCTCTGGCACTTGGGACTCTCCTGGACACTCCAACCATGTGGGCTTGTCCAGGAAGTATTCCCAGCTGTCATATCAGCCCCCAAACCAGTTCCTTATTCAAGCCCATATACTTAGTATAGTGTGCATGGGGGCCTGTGAGTTGGCAGCCTGGCATAAACAAATAGAGCTTTGGGCCAGGCAAGACTCTAGTCAGAGATATCTGAGAGAAGCCCACAGTGGCACAGTCATGGTATAGGAGGCCTAAGAAGGATTTCCTTCTCTAATCCTAGCCCAAAAGAAATGTCTTATTCAAACCCATATACTTATTACAGTGTATATAGGGGACTGTCAATCAGGCCATACTTTGTGTCATGCAAGACTCTGGTCAGAGGTATCCAGGAGAGTCCCCTGGTGGTACACAGGCATGGTGGATGCAGGATATTAATTTACTTATTATTTGGTAAATATGCATAGCTCTCCCTTTAGAATGTGTAATTCATTAATAAGAAGCTTTTACTGGGTATAGATTAGCTTTGAAAAAGGAACCGGGAACCAGGAAAACCTGGGGTACTCGCACTCTGCATAACATTTCAAAAACCATGTCTGACTTTGTATGAAAATTTAGAAAATTAAATAAAATTGCTCAATCAAAAAGAGCATGGTCACTGATTTCTCATGGTTTCAGGTGCCTCTCACTTCCAACCTGCAGCCTCCCCCGCCCAGTTCTGCCACTGCCTTTCATTCCCAACACACAGCTTCTACCCCCCAGCCCTGCCAATATCCTCTCCCAGGGCCTGAGGGCCCCAGCCAAAAAACAGCTCCATTGAAGTACTGTTAATGAAGACAATGCAATTTAAAGGGGGGCTGTGTTTTTGGTTGTAGCTGTGTTGGTCTAAGGATATAGGCAGGCAAGGTTCTTTGAGTAGATGTGATAGCTTTTATTAGAGCAACTGAGTAGTTGGAAAAAAGTTCTTGGCAAGCTTTTGGGCGCAATCACCCTTCTTCAGGCATGGGGAGTCTCTGCTGTTTTGAGACTCCAAGAAATGAAAGAAGCTGAAAGTGTGGCAGGATATCAGTGAAAATGTAAATAGGGTCAGCACTCCAGGATTTGGCCAGAGTCACTCAACTGGTTTTACAGGTTCTGTTGAGGAATCTTAAGGTAATGGTCTGAGCTGGGATAGGAAATGGTTCTGCCCAGTCCTACAGGAGGCACAATATACAACAATCACACAGAGAACATGATCATGCTTTACAGCCAAGCCATTGCCCCTCAGCCCTGCCAGTGTCCCTTACCCCCCTCACTCCTGCCGGGGTGGCCCTAGCTCTGGGGTGTAAAGACCACATATAACATTGCATGGGGAGAGCAGAGATGCGCCCAGCTCTGGGGTGTGGAAGCTCCATATAACAATGTATGGGGAGGGCTGAGATACACCCTAGGGCTGGGTGCAACTGCCACATACAACAGTTTAGCACAGCCTGCACCATGCACTGTAATACATGGGCCATTACAACTAAGAGCTGGGTGCATCCCAGGACCGAAGCCTCTCCAAGAGTGCGTGACTCTCCTTTTCCAGCAGTGGCCTAGGGGTTGTGGCATGAGTGTATGGAGGCCAGTGGTAGGCATGGGCAGCAACTCCTGCCCCTCCCCCCCAGCCCTACCTGTGTCCCTAACTCCAAACCTGAAGCCTCCTGCCCCATCAGCCCTGGCTGTGCCTCTTATTCCTAGCTAATCTGGAACCCCCCCAGCCCAGCTGGTTCCCCTCACTCCTGACCTATAGCCCCCTGCCCTTCCAGTTCCCTCTCCCCCAAGACGCTGCTGGTGCACCTCACTCACTACCTGCAGCCCCCTGCCCCTTCAGCCTAGTTGCTGCCCCTCACTCCTGACCCACAGCAGCTGACATTCCCAGAAACAGGCAGCAGTATGACTGTCAGGGAGAGCAATAGCAAGCAGAAGGTAGTCAAAGGAGGACAGGGACATGCTGCTGGGAGCAAAAATAGGTTTAGAAGGAACAGGAGTACCACAGAAGAGGGGCAAGCTTGGGGGTAGAGAACAGGAGAGGGAACAAGTATTGAAAGGATCTGGTTGTAGGCTGGGGGGATATGAGTGCAGGGGATAATGATCTGCCAATTCAGCAGTTAAAAGATTGACATACAAATACACTAAGTGATAAGAAAATTCCTCTCATTGAGCCTGGGCTGTTTCTTTCCTCACCTCAATCCATACCATGCCCCTGCTGTGCAGGGGTTGGGGTGTTAGCTCATGCTGGCCACTGTGTGGCGATGGGGGAGGGGGGGAAGGAGTTGGAATAGGCTGATCAAAGCCCCCCCAACACCACTTTGAGGGAAGCCATTCTGGGCATGGGGATCCCTGGTACCCAAAGAATCTTAATCAACCTTGATAAGAACCCCAGGCCATGTTATACACATAGAATTTTTGCCTATTGCTTTTAATCTTATGTATTTTCTTGAGTTTTGCACTGACTTAAAATCCATTCTGTATTGCTCTGTAGCTTGACATAAGTGTTCGACCTTTGTATGCTGTATGTGTGAGAGAACAGGTGAGAGTGTGTCTGTGAACAAGGAAAATATCACCTGGCAACTGGCTGAAGAATGCAGACAGATAAAAGAGCAAAACAAGAAGAATCTGCCCAGAGCAGCGAGAGAACAATGATAATCGACCTTCACGGAAGAACATAGTGATAACACAGCAAAAGCCCAGAGGACTGTGTGAACTGATAAGGCTATAAAAGATGGGGCAAAACATTGATTTGGGGTCTTGTTCTGCATGTCATCCTGGAGCACCAGTTTGTCTGATGCGATAGACCGGCAGGAGCCCAGCTCCCTACTCATGATCAACTTGGCTAGCCACTAAGTTGATCCGAGTATTGATAAGACTGGTAATGTATACCAGCAAAGAACAGAAATTGGGGTATGAATGTGGTGAAGGGTGTGTGTGTGTGTGTGTGTGTGTGTGTGTGTGTGTGTGTGTGTGTGTGTGTGTGTGTGTGTGTAAGTGCTTAATCAATAAACACAGCATTTTGCCTTATCCTCCCTTATAAGGTCTTGCTTGTGATTTGAGCAATTGGCAATTTGTGTAACAGCCACCCCCACGCTGGTTCTCAGCTTTGGAAAAAATCCTGCTTTTTGACATGAGGATACAAACGGCAGACAGGAGACACAGGATTCTTTCTGTTTTATATAAAAAATTCTGTAGTAATGTTTCCATTCAGGCTTTAGCCTGGGTAGCCAGGGTACATGATAACCCATATGTCAACACACGGGGGGGGGGGGGAGGAAAGCAGCCAGACCCTTTGTGTACCCGTGTGTAGCCCTAACTGTACCCCATACCTAGCACCCAGTGCAACAAGCCTGCAGACAAAGCAGGGGGCAGAACTACTTTGGGACCAGGCTTGGGTAGGGGAGCAGCCCCTTCAGGCAGGCAGGATCACCCCTCCCCCCCCCCCCCAAAAAATGCATCTCTCTCAAGCAAAACCACCAACAATTCTCCCCAAAAAGCAACCTGGCATGACCCAAGAAAATAAAGCAACCAAAATATCAAATCTCCTAAAATGTCACCTGGCAGTAAAATAGTACTGAAAGGGCAGGAGGGTAAACTTGTTCTCACGTGCCCCCTAGCACATTTTACCTGTTACAGCATAATAAGCCACTGCGTAGTAAATCACATTCATGTTACTTATTTATCCATCTTAAACAAAGAAAGAAAAAAGTAAACCAGGAACATTTTTTGTGATTAAATGCCAAGTACATGTACAAGGGCCCTCGCTTTTTTCCAGGCCCCAAACCTCAAGTTGTTTTATTCAAGAACAAACAACACCTAACTGGGAAAAAGAAACAACAGAGGGGGGAGTTCTAGTTCTCAAGCTCCATCCCATATTAATAAGGACTAACACTTTAACCCTATAATTGTCCAATTACTACAGCATCCTTACAGATTCACTGTGAAGATGGTATGTATTAAAAACGGATTTAGGCCCTGCACAGGTCTCAGTAAGAGATAAAGAAACACTGGGATATAGGGATTAAAACAACGCAAAGGAGAATGATATCCAGTCCTTGGTCTGCTATAGATCTGCTGTGTGATCCTGGCCAAGTCAATTCTCTTCTTACTTCCTGTTTATTTTTGGTGAAATTCTCAAAAGCATTAGAGTTTGCCCACATTATGCTGACCTTCATTGGGATTTGGCCAGACAACTGTTATAGTTGTTTTGTAATTCATATCCAAAACCTCAACACTTTATAGGTGCAGGAAAGCTTTTTATCTTGTTTATATAGCACCTAGACAATGCAACTCTAATATCCACAATTGTCCTTAGACAGGATTATATCACAAACAGTTATAAGATCCAAACTTCCCCAAGCTGGTATTATCAAAATGTATTCCACATAAAGGTAAAGTACAGACAGTCAAAAAGCCCGAGGCTGAATTGATTCAGTCTTTGCAGGTTAGTTTAAGCTGCAGAGATTAAACTGGAAAAAACAACTCGACAGACATTTACCTTTGTTTCCGGAAATGCAGCCACACATCTGCAATGGTTCAGGTCAGAAGCTGGGGAAGGATGCTAAAACATGGCTCTCTGGCACATAGCCAGCATGGGCTGTGTGTTTGCTTCCTCTTCCTGCTGCCCCAAGGCCTTTGGGATTTGCATGGAGCCAGCCAGTGAGTCAGCTAAGGAGCAGAGGTGCGGGACCAACCCTGCTTTCTGGAGCAGACAGCACAACCCAGCCCAGGACTGCAAAGCATGCTGGGGGAACTCTGACTTAACATAAACCAGGAAAGGGCCAGGGACAGAAGTTTCATAAACTGGTTTGACCTAAATCAGTTAAGTCTGATACTACATTCAACCATGTTTATCTTGACCAGTTTATCGTTGTCAAAAACTAGAAGAACTAAGAGTGGTTGGGAGAAGAACTCTGCCTTTGAGAGATGATTATGCATTGTAACGTGACAGCATAGGAAAGAATACAGTAGAAATGCTTATAGATACATTCATGACCATTCCTGTTGTCCAGATTGGTAAAATGAGGCACAGAGAGGATAGCTGACTTTGCCAAAGTGAGAGAACAAGCTGATGAGGAAGCATATACCCCAGATTCAGCTGCTAATCACCACTTTGGGTTTGTCTACACCCAAAAAATTGTACTGTATTAACTATACTGATGTTAAAATGATAGAATCCTTTTAACTGGACATACTTATATGACTATAAAGCTATTTTATATCTTATAGCTAGTTTCAGACAAAAATAGGATACATAAAACTTGAATAAAATGGTTGTCATGAGCTGGGACCAAAAATCAAGGCTCTTGAAAACGTGTGAATATAAAACCCAAGCACAAATTTACAAAATATTTCAAAATTTCAACTATTTAAACTGGGTATTTCTTATCATTAGCTGCTATTTGCAAATGAAACATCAGCAACAGATGGTGCATTTTGAAAATGTGGACATCACATAGGGGCTGTTTGATTTTATTCTTCCTTAGGTTTTCTTCCAATTGAAGCAAAGCTTACTTTAAAAGGGGGGGGGGGGAGGGGCGGTGAGCAGGGAGGGAAGACATACTGTAATATCCAAAAATTGTCATTTCTCAGTGAAAAATATTTTATCAAACAATTCTAGACAAAATGAAGGGCTAATCTTTTAACTGCTTAAGGCACATTTATACCAATATGACTATATCACTAATAAAAAAAAAATACAACCCTCAGTGATGGAATTATACTATCACAAAAACGCAGTGCAGAGCAGGCTGTAGCTCACATTCACCTGTGAGAATCAAGGTAATAAAACATAACATACCTTTCTGCCTGGCCAAGCTTTATTTCACGACATATCTCAAATTTGCATAGATGACAGCATTCAACCATTTTGTGCTAGCTCGGCAGTATTCCCTCTCCTTCTGTGCCCCTGATTTCATTCCATTTTCCTACTTAGGGGATGAAAGTTCAGTGAGACTTAAAAAAGAGGAATGATGTTGGAGAGTGGAAGCAGAAGGACTAAGATTGCAGTAACAACTGAAGACCAGCACAGGAGCCCTAAGTGCCACTTTTGGGGAGGCACAAGAATAGAACTTCAGCAGCCGGTGACTGGCCATGCTGCCTCTGAGAGTTCATGACTTTTCAGGACTGAGAGAAAAGACAGACTGAGAAAATTGTGGGAGAAAAGGGAAGCAGAAAGTGGATAGTGGATAACAAAAAGAGCACATTATAGAAACATTTCTATCTTATTATCTGTGAATTATTTTAAAGAACTTAAAACATTTCATCAAAACAAAATCCCAAAATTATTTTTCTGGAGTGGGGGAAAGGGCAGGGGTTGTTAAAAATTAATGATATTTGGATGAGGCAGAGAAGTTCTCCCAAATATTTCTACATTGCAAACACCCATTTCTAAAAGCAAAAGTTTAAAACAATAGCATTATTAAAAGCAGTTTGCAGTGGAAGTGGGGGGGAGAAAAAAAATATTTTAAGCATTCAGGCAGGCTGATGATTTTGTGATATGGGCAATGGCTTGGGCAGGATGATATTAGGATGAGGCCATCTAAGTGCAACTCCTGGTTCAGCTATGGATTTAAGAGTGAATTTGTGGCTGGCATTAAGGCCAGACTTGCTTAAAAAGTTGGAGCCTAGAGTTGCTCATGGAAACCCAGTATTGGCAAGAAAAAATATAGTCCAAAAATAAAATTTTCAATTAAAACTAATTATTTCAAATCCTTGATCAGAAGAACATAGACTAAAAAGCCAAAGTCCACCTTTAATGACTTAGCCTGTTTTTCAAGAGTGTTAACTATTGATCAACTCACATTGAATTTGTTGGAGCTGCTTAGTACTTTTGAAGATTAGGACATATACTTACCAACCTTCTGCATGTACTTACCTTACTTACCTTCCATGATATCTGTACGCAGACATACAAACATACATACCACACACACACACACACACACACAGATACACACACACACACTTAGCTTAGCTTGATCTCTGGGAGACATGACCCAAGAGTGCATAAGACTGCAATCCAAGTCTAAAGACTATCCCAAGCCTTGGCAACTCATTGGACAATGGGGTTCAGACACACTAGTATTGGTAGGCAACAGCACACAAGGAAACAATGTGGGCAGATTTTAATTCACATACTTTTGGTTTTACTACCTGATAACCATGTATCCACTCACAGCTGAATCAATGTGGACCAAACTTTGTCACAGTACTCATACTTTTATGCCCATAGCAAAGCACCGTCGTGCCCTACACAAGTCTGCAACATACTCAAGAAATATCATTATAACACAGAAAGAACAGAAAAGCACTTCTGATTAATGATTTCAGTGCTCCAAATTATAGCTGATAACTTTTATGACTATATAGTGGCATTACAACTTGAGCATTTGCTTTGTCTTCTGTGATCTGATGGGATAACTTGTTAAGGGACTTAAAACATACCTGCATACATAACCTGCTATATTTAGTGGTTATAGGACCAATTTTCAGTAGGACTAATGCCATTATTGTCATTTCATTCTCTTAGGTATGGCTGGATCAGAACTATTTTTCTTATTGATCTCTCTCTCTTTCTTTCTCTCTCTCTCCCCCTTTTCTTTAAATTCTTTTTGTAAGGGCGAAAACAGCAGAGAGTACCATTACTGCACTGATTTACGTAAATGCAGTCTAATTCAGACTGGTTTTCCAGCAGTTGCATAAAGGTGATTCAGTGCCAAGATGTTCTTATGTTTAATAGCTTCTGGGATGTAGGGAGCTTTCTTCCCGATGGAGCCACCTCTGAAGAATTAGGAATGTTGCAAATTTTTGCTACTGCTAAAATGAATAGTAGGACAAAGACTGTCCAACAGCAGGGGACTCTAATTAAATTAAAGTCCCAAGTCAAAGGAAGATGCTTGGCCATATTAGCTGCCAGGTAAAGATGGTCACTGTTGACCCAGTGTTTAAGATTAGTCCTCTGAAATTTGGGGAACAGATGGCATATATGCCTGCTAGTATTGATTTAATATCATGCAAGGTAGAAAATGCAGAGATAAAAAGGAAAGTAATTGTTACTTGATTAAAACTAATTACACAGAAATAAAGTGACAGTATGCTCTGTATTACTTTAAACTGTTTTGTCTTCTCCCCATTATGCCTCTGTGTTATATATTAGGTTCTATTTATCAATTTATGGCCAAAAATTTCAGTGTGGGTAGTTAAAGTGGTAGGCTTCTAGGTTCTAATGTAGGCACCCCAATAGGGGAATACTTTCATTTCCAAAAGTGCTGAGCACTGAAATATTTTGCATTTTGAAACTTTAGAGAAAAAAAGAAATAAAAAATTGCAGTCTTTGTGAATTTTTTTCTCATTGCTGGTTCTGTTTCTTTACTGACATAAGTTGAATTCCTCCCTAAGGGAACAACCTATTGAGGTATTTAGTTGATTTGGGGGGAGATACTGGATGGTTTGCACTTATGAAAATTAGATAATTTATTTAGAGTTTTCCTTAAATGTTTTCTAAATCAGAGGATACAAAGATGTTCATCTTATAAACACATATATCATAGACCTAACATTTGGTTTATCTCACTTGGAAAATCCTTATCATGAAGGAAATAGAATATTTACCCAAATCCAAGATGACTTTGAATTTAAGATAACTCCCTTTAATTAGGATCTACAAATTATAAATTTGTTATAAACTTGCTGTGGTGGGGAAATCTTTGGGGGGGGGGGGGGGAACGTGTCAGGAAGGCAGTGATAGGAGACAGGTGGTCTAACCCTGACCCTTGTACCCCTCTCCTATCTCCTGTCCACTTGCCCCTAATGCCTGCCCCCCTGCCATTTGCTTGCTCCATCGTGCTATGATTGTGCCCCTGCCACTTGTCCCACCTGGTGCCTGCCCTTTTACTGACTATCCCCACAGCAATTTGCCTCACACCCAAAATCTGCACCCCCACTGCTACTTGCTCTTCCTCCTGGCTGCCCCCTCCACCACATGCCCCTCTTATCACTTACTCTGCCTTGCCATCACTTAGCCTGAGCATGTCTACACATGCACTTTAATGTACATTAGCCTATTTAATACACATCAACGCATCACAAAAACCATGTACTTTCACTAATTAGCATTAAAATAGGTTAATGAGCCTTTTTCTAATACCTCACAATGGAGGTACTAAATTAATGCACATTACCAACAGCCCATTAATGAATGTGTAGATATACCCCCTATACAGTAACTCTGGAGCTCAGGTACAGAGTGTATTGTGGCTCAGGCTCTGCCCTAAGGCAGGCAGCAGCAGTGATACTGGCATCTTTAGCTCCAACTCATGTCTCCCCTGCCACCGCATGGTTTTCCCTATGCTCCCCACCAGTTGCACATATGTGGTCACCTCTGTACCCCTCCCACTCCGGCACCATGCAGTCATCCCTGCTGCATGCCCCCTCCCCTGCATATAACCCACCTTGAGCCACCTCAAGGCAGTAGCTCCAGTCCCAGCCCCAGTACAGTAGTAAAATGCAAGACAAGGCTTCCCCCTCCTCCCCCCCCCCCCCCCCGCCCTGGTTGAATGTGGAAAAAAAAATCTTCTGGTTGGACTCAAGTACATATGGTAGTGTAAGTTTTTCACCAGACAAAAGGCCTTATAATAGTGAACAAACCAGTCAGGTTTGGTATTATACTTGTACAGATTTTTGACAATAAACTGACATCAAATCATAAAACATTACATGTTGGAAATATATATTTGGAGCTGATGCTGTTCTCTTTCACAACATTATAAATAAGGAGTAACATGCTAGAAGTTGTTGAAGTTGCACTACCGTAAAACTTATGGTAGCATCAGCTTGTGACTTCAGTCTTGTGATGAGTTCCGTAGACACTTTTGCTTGCACAGATTATGAAAATAAGTCAGTGAATGCATGGAGATATATATGTACACACACACACACACACACACACACACACACACACACACACACACACATAAGATCACTGAGGGATAGTTTCAGACGGGGTTTTTTTTTTTGGTTTGTTTTCTTTTTACTTCCTTAAAACTTGCTACATATGAACAAGCAGCTCTTTTCTTCCACTACTTGAAATGATATGGAACATTTTACTAGTCTGATTGGCATCACTTTTCTTAGAACTTGTCTTACAGTAGAGGCGTAGACACCACTTTAGCAATTAGGAAAATATCAACAACTTTATCATTCCACTGCTTTTCTGTGGCTCCGTGATTCCCAGTATAGATGGATAAAATGCAGAGAGGCAAAAGTTCATATTTTGCCACATGAGGAAAATATTTTACTGTGGTACTATCAATCACTTGTACAGACTGTGAGACAGAGAGACTCAATTATACCCAAGGCAATGGACATTCAGCTCAACTTGATTTTTCAATTCAATAAGCAGTAGGAGGCTCAAGAAAAAAAAATGCAAAAAACAAGACCATGAAATCAACAGAGTCAACTTTTGATTCCTATGCTATTTAAATCCAAATTATAGTAATTTACACAATCCAGGCTGGCTAGATTTTCATTGTTTTCCAATTTAGACAGGCTGGAAAAGTGTAATCCATAAAATGCCCTTTTTTGCATTGAATTTCATGATTACTCTTTTGCTGCCTGTTTCTGCCATAAATAATCTGATGTCAAATAGTTTTTCACAATAAAAGCAGTCCAACTTGCGTAACAAACTTGGTAAGTAGTGAGCATGATGTAAATAGAAATCAACAGAAAATTAGTTCAGCAAAAAACATTTGACACAGGAGTCCTTGTATTTGAACAGCAACATGAGTATCCTAGTGACTGCTTATGCTGGGTTCACATTCTACCCTTGTCTATCTCTGAGTGAATAACATTTTTTTTTTCATTTTGCTGACTGAATTTAGTACCAAACCCCCCCAAACAAAAAACAAACAAATCCCCCCCCCCCAAAAGAAAGAAAAACAAAAGAAAAACAGGAAAAGTATAAAAAAAAAAATTAGTCTGGGGTTGACCAAATTGTTTTATTCATTATGAAATAAAGGATTTAATTGTTGAATTTTTTTTTAAATAAAAAAAGTGATATAAATTTACAACCAAATTGTTGTTTCCCATCAAAACACCAACAGGCTAAAACCGATTGAAACGAAACAGTTTGATTTTTTTTTTTCAGAATGATTTTCAGTATTAATCCAACTAATTTAGATGATCAAAATCAACACAATTTCACAAAAAAGTTTGGTTGATACATATGTAGCATTAGTCCTTTTGAAAATCATTTTATTTGCATGCTAATGTTTAGAGGTAGTTTGTAAACTTAGGCTCCTACTTTTTAAAATGTTGTCTTATGCTTCATTTTTAATCAATAAAATACATTTTTATAAAGACTTACATTGCGATGTCCTTATAGAGGCTGGGTTTTGATTGAAAACGTTCACTGAGATCTGATCTTGATGCTATGCTGACAGTTCCATGTAAACAGCAGTATACAAGTGGGTATATACAATGTGCAACTGTTTGTATTTCGCCAGAAAAACTCAGGAACTGTGCTACTTAATATGCTGTCTACCTTAGCAACCATACACTTTCATATATATAGATATGTCCCATAAACTGAGCACTCTTGTAATAAACTGTAATATTTAGTAGTGGGCATGTCTACAGGTGCATTTCCACCAGTTTAAATTTACTACACAGTAAATTACTGCATAGTAAGCGAGAATAGGCTGACAACTACACATGCAGTAGTTAAAGCACATTAATGTTGTCTGTGGACTGACTTAGGACTAAAGTTAGTCCTAAGTCAGTCCACACATACAGTGGTACTGTGCAGTAAGGTGTCTACACCTGCATTACTGTGCAGTAACTAATCAGGCATAAGTATGATGCTTGCATGCTGTAGGTATTAAATTTATGCTCAAGTCAGTGTAAGTCATCATATTCACTACACAGTGCAGGCGTTCACGTGTAGACACATGCCCATACTGTGCAGTAATTTTAGTTACTGTGCAGTAAATGCACATGTATACATGTACCCAGTGAACTCAAGGAGCTGGCATAAACTGTTGTAACTCCTTTGAGGTACATCAGTTTACAGCAGTCCAAGATTTGGCTCCAAAAAAGAATGAAAAGAGCTTAATTTGTGTTGGAGAAATTCTTCAATGCCAGTGCAGACTACAGGAGAAATTCCTCAATAAAGATAGATTTTTCTACAATGTTTCACCTAATTGCTTAAAAAAGTATACCGCCTGCAGATGAAAGAACAGAATACAGTACAGCAGGAATAATCTGATAAAGTGATTTTAGTTCATTGGCAAAAGGCTTCTTATTGGTGGATTGAGTTCAAATTCACATCTGTTACAGTCAATGGATCTTATCTTTCTGTTACTACCTTGAGAGACTTAAGGATGTTTCTGGGAATGAATCTGTGACACACAGCAAATTTATTTGCAGGGATTATGGTGACAAAAAGCAGCTATAATAAAAATAGGAGGTGAAGGTAGGGAATTACCACTCTAGTTCAGAGTTGCAATGCAAGTGGTAGTCATCTGATAATGGGATCTCCTAATAGAGAGAGATAGCACACTTTTAAGTTTCTTACATTTCTACAACTGCCTGTTTCTCTCCTACTGGTAAAGCTATTAAAACTTCCTTGCATGATTTGTTTCTCTTGCTTTGCTGCTTGCCTGCTATTCCATGTCTGAGCACCCAGTGGCAGCATTATTGCTAATAGATTCATTTTCCCTTTTGAATCCTGACACAAGCATTAATAATGACCTTCCACAACTATGACAGACAGTCCATGTTCATGCTAAGGAATTTCTACAGCTGAGGAGATTTTAGCAACATTACTGTACTATTTTCAAATACTTCTACCTGTTACAATCCCCAAGTACTTAAGATTTCTTGTTATCCCATCCCAGTGGTTCAGATTTCTTCAGATGCCTAATTTTAGTATGCATTGAGACTTGCAGTGCTCAAAACAGAACAACTCAAAGATCCCGAGACTTTGTTTTCTCTTTCAGAAATACTGGTTAAAACTCTCTTGCAGTGTTGTCTCTGGTTCCTTTAGTACTCAGATGCTGTAAACACCCTGATGGATAGGCTTTCTTATGTCTTCCTGCAATTCTTTAGTCTCCTGTATTCTATTAGAGCCAGACTCTATTCTTACCTACATGGCCCTGCAAGTTGGTGAGGAAGGATGTGTCACCCTATGCTGCTTTTTTGCCAGTTATCTGTACAATGATACCTATGCTATATCAGGGAAGCAGAGATGCTAAGGGTAATAGGGAGGGTAGGAAGGAAAAATATAATAGTCTAGTTTAGTTGCCCTGACATAACAGTAGGTGCATACTGACTCTAATGCAGATGGGAGACTGGGCTAATCAGGTAAGTAATAGGGGTGTGTGAAATGGGCCGTATTCGATTTGGATTCAGATTCGTCCTGAATCGGGGACAGTGATTTGATTCATTGATTTGGATCACTGCACCCAATTTGATTCAGCTGTATCTGAATCTGAAGGCTTGATGCTGATTTGAAGAATCAGTGATTTGGCCTTAGACACAGCTTTAAATGTTTTTTTTTTCTACATACCTCGAGGTACCAGGCACGGCTGGTGAATGCTGCGATACAGGGACAGATGGAGCATCCCACGGGGGGGGGGGGGGGTGTGCTCAATGGTGAACCTGGAGGCCCCCCCCTGCATCCCTCCCAGCTTGGCAATCAGCCATGGGGGGACTCTGGGTGCCCCCTCAGACCCAGGAAGCACCAGTTGCCAAGCCAGGGGGTGCAGGGAGGCCTCCGGTGCACCCCCTAGCGGACCAGGAAGTGGACCAGAAGTGCTGCCAGGACTGCTGTTGAGTGCACTGTGGACCACCGCCCCCCTACCTCCTCCCGCCATGCTCCTGTGGGATGCTTCATTGCAGTTTTCACGAGCCACCTGGTACCTTGAGTTACGTAGAAAAAAACATTTAAAGCTGTGTCTATGTCCAAACTGCATCCAAACAACAGGATGCAGTTCAACAAGGAGAAGTGCAAGGTGCTGCACCTAGGGAGGAAAAATGTCCAGCACACCTACAGCCTAGGGAATGACCTGCTGGGTGGCACAGAGGTGGAAAGGGATCTTGGAGTCCTAGTGGACTCCAAGATGAACATGAGCCAGCAGTGTGACGAAGCCATCAGAAAAGCCAATGGCACTTTATCGTGCATCAGCAGATTCATGACGAATAGGTCCAAGGAGGTGATACTTCCCCTCTATAGGGCGCTGGTCAGACCGCAGTTGGAGTACTGCGTGCAATTCTGGGCGCCACACTTCAAGAAGGATGCGGATAACCTGGAGAGGGTCCAGAGAAGGGCAGCTCGTATGGTCAAGGGCCTGCAGACCAAGCCATACGAGGGGAGACTAGAGAAACTGGACCTTTTCAGCCTCCGCAAGAGAAGGTTGAAAGGCGACCTTGTGGCTGCCTTTAAGTTCATCACGGGGGCACAGAAGGGAATTGGTGAGTATTTATTCACCAAGGCGTCCCCGGGGGTTACAAGAAACAATGGCCACAAGCTAGCAGAGAGCAGATTTAGACTGGACATTAGGAAGAACTTCTTCACAGTTCGAGTGGCCAGGGTCTGGAACAGGCTCCCAAGGGAGGTAGTGCTCTCCCCTACCCTGGGGGTCTTCAAGAGGAGGTTAGATGAGTATCTAGCTGGGATCATCTAGACCCAGCACTCTTTCCTGCTTATGCAGGGGGTCGGACTCGATCTATTGAGGTCCCTTCCGACCCTAACATCTATGAATCTATGAATCTATGAAATCATTGAATGTTTCTGAATCTCTCCGAATGGATTTGGAGGGTTCCGATTTGATTCAGAGAAATTAAAGGGTCTCCTGATTTGATTTGGATTTGGAGATTCGGCTGCCGAATCAAATCGGGGACCAAAACTTTGCACAGCCCTAGTGAGTAACTGTTCACCAGTCTACTGTGCCCTTTTGTCTCACCACCAGATTATACCATTCCTATGCTGAATTTTGGTGTTGAGTAAACCTCCAATAGTCCCAGGGTTCATATAAGTCCCCTCAGAGCAGAGATTCATACAAAACTCTCTTCTCAGGAAACGTGGCTGGTAATCTAGGAAGAGAAACAATGTCTTTAAAGAATTCTAGTCCTCCCATAGGTGATCATTAGTAAGGAAGCGATGCTGTCTTTTCTCTCTGATATAATAGCTTCCTGTCCTAGCTAAAGCCAGATAGCAGTGGGAGCCACAAAAATTAGGTGGGAAAACTAAAGAATTTTTTGAAACTTTATGAGGTTTAAAATCACTGAAATTTTGAAAATTTAGAAAAGTTTTATTAATACCATGTAGAGTGCAGGTTACTCCACACAGGTATTGCTTCATCCACATGAGATTGAATTCTCATTCATTCACCACTAAGTTGCTGAGATGGAGATACTTTCTTTAACAAAACTAATTAGTTTCTGTGTTACAGTACCTTTTGAGGATCTTTTTGCTAAAAAACAGCATATATATGTGAACTACAAGATGGAATATTCCCCAAAGAGCTTACAAAGGCAATATCTGAAACAACCTAAGGATGGAAGGCAGAAGGCATGGTAGAGGGGTACATTATAGATTGATTGAATTAGAGGTGCATGCACTTATGTGAGCCATAGCTCACTTCATCTGTAGCATCTCTGGTTCAGTGAGTCTATAAGGTGCATCTCTACCTTGCCTTCTGCCAGATTTCAGAATAACTACCTGTCTCTGCTAAAGGATGGAAGGAAAATATAGCTCTAGACTTTTTCAAGCTCAGGCTGCAGCTCAGTAGCAGAACCAGGAATAGAGCGAAAGTCTCCAAAGGCCTTGGTCAGTGCCCTAGCTACTGGGTATATCTACATGGGATGCTTTACTGTGCACTAGATTAGTTTACTGTACAGTAAAGTGTCACCAGTAAAGTGTCTACATTTACTGAAACAAACATTTACTAAAGCTCACATTTACTGAGCAGTAAATTAGTCTACTGCACATTTAGCTACTACCTATAAATATAGGTAGTAAACTAACTGCACATTAAAATAATTGCACAGTAAAACATATGTAGACACTGGCAGGGAGCAAATTTGTTTTTGGTCAGCCTAGCCAGCAGGGGGACCACAGGGGACAGGGAGCTCTCTGTCCATGGTCTTGGGGCTGC
This sequence comes from Alligator mississippiensis, assembly GCF_030867095.1. NCBI lineage: Eukaryota > Metazoa > Chordata > Crocodylia > Alligatoridae > Alligator > Alligator mississippiensis. Next base: position 136,106,716 of record NC_081825.1, on the reverse strand, counting down.
TCAGCTCCCTGGCTCCCCCTCAAAGCTGGGATCTGATCAGGGCCAGGACTGGGGAGCTCGCTTCCCCCTGTCTCTGCTCCCCGTGTGGAGCTGGCTGCCGTGGGGAATCAGTGGGAGTTGGAAATCCAGCCCCTGCTTGTCCCCAGAGCATGCAGCATGAATGATGAGTGAGGGCTGGATTCCCAGCCCCTGCTTGCTCCCCAGAGCATCCAACTCCAAACAGCATGTAGCTGGCTGCTCTGGGGGGACAGGCAAGGGCTGGATTCTCAGCCCTCACTTCCTCCCTGGAGAAGCCAGCTCCATGTCAAGCAGGGAAGCTGCCAATAAGCCCCATGCCCCCCCCCCCCCCCACCTAGTAGGAGGCTTGCCTGTAGCTGCTGCAAACCCCAGACAGCTCCCAGCAAAACCTCTGCCTGGGAGGGAGCTTGTTGATAGCTGTGTGTTCAGATGTACACAGAGCCAGGAGAGCTCTGCCCATTTCAGGGGCAGCTCTCTCCTGGCCCTGTGCAAATTAGGTCTCCTCCCAATGTGCATGGGGCCAGGAGATAGCTGCCACTGCAGCTGGCAGAGATCTCCAGGCCCTGTGCCCACTGGGACCACCCTGTGCCCCTTGCCAGCACCTGAACCAGCATGGAGGGGAGAGCCTAGATCTCCACCTGGGCCCTGCAGGGGGGCAGAGCAGGGTGAGAGCAGCCCAGTATAGGGCTGCTCCCAATGGGCACATCCAGATTAGCATGGCCATGTGGTACGGGGTGCCACAAATGTCTGCAGTACCACATACCTTACAGTCAGGTATTCTCCGTGCTGCAAGGGCACACTACCCATGTGTGCGCTTCTCTACTTCCTTTTTTTTTCTATGGGTTTTTTTGACCTCTGGACAACCAGGGCTCAAAAGAAATGCAGAAAAAAAAAGTGGGTCAGCAGACATAAGGGCACTATATGCCACTGAAAAATGGAGCTGGGTCAGCTAAAACCATGTTGTGACTGTCAACCAGGCTCTGCCCAGCAGGATCACCACTGCTGCAGTCTCAAGAAGCCCCCTGGATCCCAGGTAAGGCTGCTGGGGCCAGCCCAGTGCTGGCCCCAGCCTCCCCTACAGCCCCTGGGGTAACTTGCTGTGCATCACAGCATTCATGGCATAGGCATTCCCTGGGGACAAGTAGCTGCAGCTCAAGGTGTGCCACTGCTACTTGTCCCCAGGGAACGAAAAGCTTATGCTCATCTAGATGCACCCATTTGGAGCAAATCAGCTCCCAAGAGGGAGCATGGGTAGACATGCAGGCTTAATGCACAGTATTTTTTCTGTGCAGTAAGCCTACTTTGACTTAAAAACACGTGTAGATTTGCCCACCAAGTCATATTACCTCACAAAGTCATACACCAGAATTATTTGGAACATTTGCAGACAAATTGGCAGCATTTCATCTTTCCCCTTTCTTATTTCTATTGATACCTAAGTCAATTCCCTTATTGTGGAGTTTGCAGGAACATTTAACTTATCTTTTTATTCTAATAAATAGCATTAGGAGAGGGGCAAATCACTTGGGAAATACCTTTCTACATATTGCCCTGATATAACATGGCAAGAAAAAAAGGGTGTGAGAAAGATGACAATGATGATCAGGATGACCCACTGGCTGATTACATCTCTACCATTTACTATGATTAATTAAACTTGCTTTGCTTTTGATTTGGCATTCTGGAATTCCCTGTAATTCCCAAGTCTTCTTTGGAATGCACGGGGTCAGATCTTTAACAGCTATAACTCCGTGGATTTCAAAAGAGATATACAATTTGCAGAAATTGAGGATCTGACTAAGTAATTTCACTCTCCCTAATAAATGCTTTTTTAATTCCTACTTCGATTGTAGGGCTGTTACTGGCATGGATTAGAACCATACTATTATAACTGGTTCTATAAAAAAGCTATTCAGCATCAGTAAGGATACCCAGATTTGGTGCTTTCTATCCTCTAACTTTTGTTTTAGATTGTTCTGAATTAAACAAGCAAACAAAAAAGTCCTTTAAATTCCTCTAATGTTTAATGTTTATGATAACAATACCATCAGACCATTTCCACCAGGACTACAAGAAAAACTACAGACCTTGATCCCCCCACTCTCCAGCCCAGGGACTTTTTACATGCTCCCAAAAACCCACACACAAGGGAACCCTGGTAGACCTATCATATCCAACCATGGCTCCCTAACTGAGGAAAGATCAGGTTTCATTGAATCAATCCTAAAACTGCTCGTCACCCACAGAACAAGTTTTGTCTAAGACACTACAGACTTTCTATGGAAATTTAAAAACATAGACCACCTTCCCAGCAACACCCTCCTAGCCACCATGGATTTTACCAACCTATATACCAACATCCCACACCAGGATGGCATCCAAGCCTGCCTTACATATCTACAGGAACAAGATTACAACTCAGAATATGGACCCAGAGATATTACTGACCTTATACACTTCATCCTCACACACAACAATTTCACTTTTAATAATCAACATTTCCTCCAGACGATGGGAACAACTATGGGCACCAAAATGGCCCCACAGTATGCCAAACTTTTTATGAGCCACCTGGAAGAAGACTTCCTCAAGAACTGCACCATCAAACCCTTGCTATACTTAAGATATATTGATGACATCTTCATCATTTGGACTGAAAACCTGCCATCTCTGATTGAGTTCAAGCAGAAATTCAACAATCACCATCCCTCCATCCGAATTTCTCCAGAATACTCCAGCATAACATCTTCTTAGATACGATGATCAGTATCTAGAATGATAAAATACAGGCCACGTTATACAAGAAACCCACAGACCAACATACATATCTTCACAGAACCAACAATCACCCTAAACACACCAAAAAAGCTGTGGTATACAGCCAAGCCCTCAGATACCACTGAATTTGCACTGAGGAGAACACCCAGGATTGCCACCTCATCAATCTTAAAAAAGCTTTCACCCAACAAGGACACTCCTCCAGAGAAATAGATCGCATGTTTGAAAGAGCCACCCAGATACCACATGAAGAACTGCTGCAATACAAAAGAAACGCCCCCCACAAATCGCACACTGCTGGTTATGATGTATCACCCCTCCCTCTAACCCATACGGAAAATCCTCGAACAATTACAACCCATACTAGAAAGAGACCCTATTTTTAAGAGATCTTTCCAGAACCACCCATCCTAGCCTTCAAACAAGCACCGAACCTCGCTAACCTCATCACCAGAAGCAAACTTTCTTAGGCCCAGAGCACACCAAATGGATCCAGACCGTGCCATGACAAGAAATGCAAAACGTACAAACACATCTCTACCACCCCCACTATTACTACACCCCACAACAGAGCCATCAGCATCCCAGGATCTTACAGCTGCACCTCCAAAAATGTAATACATCTCATCCAATGCACCAAATGCCCTGATGAAAAATACATATGAGAGACCAAACAACAACTGCGCACCAGAATTAATTTACACCAGAAATCTATCAAAGACAGGAATACCCAATTACCGGTGAGGGCACATTTCTCACAAGAAAACCACTCTCTCTCCAATCTCTCAGTCCTGATCCTCAAGGGAAACTTATACAACACTTCCCAGAGACGAGCCTATGAACTCCATTTCAACAACCTCCTGGATACTAAAAATCATGGACTAAATATAGACATTGGATTTATGACACACAAACTGCCTGACATCTGACTCCCCAGGTAAGTCTCCACTATTCATTCCCCTTCTTCCCTGCACTCCCCCCACCCAGCCTGTCTCTCACCCATTAACTCCTCAATCTACATCTTCACTGACTGCCTGTCTTGTATGCATACCAGCCCAGCCACTGGCTTCTTTACTTTTCATTCCATCCAGAAAGAGCACACACCAACTGCTGAAACTTCCTCAGCCTGACTACAGGTTTTTGAACCTGAAAGCTTGCTTAAAAATTGGTTTCCAGCTATGTAAGTTGGTCTAATAAAATATATCAGATTCACCCAAAGAACCTTGTCTGCTGATGTGTTGTAATTACTTTGTGCTGGAGCAGACTCGATTAATTGGGTCTGCTGGATCGTGGTAATTACTGTGTTCCAGCCAGCCTCTGCATCTCATATATCAGCATCCCTATGCTTCAAAATGGTAGCAGAGGTGATTTAACTAAAGCTCATTGGTCAAGCTTTAGTTCAAACACCAACATTTTGAAGTGTGAAGATGCTAATACATGAGACTCTGAAGCATGGGCGACTGGGTGTGCTGCTGGCACTTCCAGGTTGGCGCAATTGGCCACAGGGGAACCGCCCCCTCCCCCTTCCCCAGTCAGCGTGATTGGCCATGGGGGGACTGCAGGGATCGCTTCTCTTGGTGCCCCCACTCCCTGGCCAGTGATCTCGGGAGGGGCACCAGCGGTCTCACCTGCCCCCCTGCCTGTTGCCTAAGTGGGGAATGATGGCTGCAAATGCACCTCTGTATATCCCCTATGTGTTGCCACTGCTCTGCAGCACTTTAATTAGAGCAGCTCTAAGAGCAACTCTAATTAAAGTGCCTCCTCCCTCTCTCCCACCCTCAGAGCACATGTAAAATGACCAAAAATAATCTAAAGGTATTTTCAGGTTACTGCTAAATCAGAATAGTGATGTGACTGAGTTGCAGTGACTATAAGGATATTGGTTCAAGTTAGGAGTGACTGATTAAAACAGGACCAAAGTCTAATTTTTGAGTCAAGAAACTTAAAGAATAAATTTAATGGAGTAGAGATCTGAAGCAAAATGCCCTGTTTATTTCCTTTGTGTTCTTGAGAGTGCATCTTTACACTGTGGCAGCTGTATCTCATTAATTTGCACTAATGAGATGAAATAAGTGAAAAAGGACAATGCAATAAAAAAGCTAAGCCACTGCATCATACAATATTCTTCTTTGTTTATTCTGGAAATGGTCTTGTTTCTTCATTAGTATGTGCTGGCTGGTAAACCAGTTTCTTACTTGTAGTAAATCATCATAGCTTCCTTGCCTTCAAGGAAATTCCCTATTAATTTACTGGAGTCCCATTTTATACTGTCTTCAGTGAAGACAAATCAATGAAAGAGAGAGGTGAATCACAAAGCTCCCCTCCCCCCCCCCCCCCCCCCCCAAATTATGAATGTGAAACTTCCATTCATTCAGATCTGGCTCAGAAGTGCAATCTTTTTTTCTAATAAATAAAAGAGAAGGAAGTCAGTATTGTATATGAAATAGGAGGTGGATATGTGATAGCTTTAGGGTATGTTTCTAATGCAATACTCAATCTAATTTTAATATAGATAACTAAGATTTTCTTAGGATTTCCACTGCTTTCCAAGCTATCCCATGTATGACTGCCTATGCTGCAGTCACACTCCTGATTGCAGCATGGATATAGCCAAAGTCTTGAGTTCTTTATTTTGGGCCGCATCATTGTCTTGGCTAAATAAAGGTGCATATCTACCACCCTGTCTTCTAAATGAACACTTATGATAAAGTGAGAAAAGTGCATTACATTTCTCCAGTAAACCTTTAATAATTATTAGCAGGTACAAACAAGAGATCCCCATACTTTGTTTAGGTCTAGGCAACTTACTTTAAGCCTAATGTAAGTAATGTGGGGTGAGGAGAGGGGTGAGTAGAATGAGAGGAGTAGCAGGTCTGCAGGGCAGGTTCATAGGCCCAGTTGGGGTGGCGGGATTGGAGGAAAGCTGACAGGTCTGTGGGTTAGATTGGTGGGTCTGCAGCGAGGAGGTTGATCAGGCAGGTGGTGGGTGGGAGAGTGGGGAGGGGCTAAAAATAGCTTAGTTATGGTTAAAGGGATGGAAATAGTTCAGCATCCTGGGTGCAGCAAGCACCTGGACTTTCCCAACCCCAGGGTTACACTAAGAATGTGTACAGGCATTCCCGAGATCAGGTTAATCTTTCCTTAGATTAGGTTAACCTGATCTGAGTCTTAGTTAGAGCATGTACTTAGGTGAACTTTGATCAGGCACACCATTTTTAGGGCAATTTAGGCCCTTTGTGGGTGTGTCTACATGAGCCACACAGTGTGCAGTTATTACTGTGCAATCATTTAACACTTGGTACTAGCCAAGTACTAAATGACTGCTCAGTAACTGGTATTACTGTGCAGTACTGTGCAGCATCTCAGCACGGTTGCCTATGGTTGCTACTGTGCAGCATCTTGGCACGGTTGCTTAGTGACACTTACTGCACGGTAGCTCATTACTACTGGCCAGTAGCATTGCGTCATGGTTTGTGCCTGGTGATGATACTGCACAGTAGTAATGAGCTACTCCACAGTAAGTGTCTCATGTAGACATACCCTGCATGCCTGTACCATTGGGTATTAAGATCAACCTAACCCTAGTAGGTGTGCATGTACCTAATGAAATTCATAGTGAAGTTTGATTTCCTACTCTCCACCTTGCTTCGTTAGAGTCTTATGAGTTGGATCTTCCTATAGAATAATTTGGCATAACTTAATTGAAGCCAATGGAACAACAACAACTAACGCCAGCTGAGGAACAGGGATTTATATCTTCAAGGAACTGAACATGTTTGCTATCTAGGAGCAAAGGCTCCCTCAGAACACCTGTAAATTGTTGAGTTTAATTGGGCTGCAGCTGGTGCTGACTGTCTAGGTTCTGCCTGCCTTACAACCAGTTCAGAAGTGAAAGCAGAAACACACAGGCTGATAATCTTTTTCTCCCCTCCCTTCGACATTTCATTGTCATCTTCTTCTCTCTTAAGGGTACTTAATGTCATTTGTTACTCCTTAAACACCAAAGCTGCTGCTGTGAAGTGCACTTTTGTGCTTAAGTCTTTAAAGTCTAAAATCTCTAACAGATGATTTTCTGAGAGGGTGGATTAGCTTGTAGTGTGTTCTTTTGCAAACACTTCTGAAATGGTGACATTAATTGGGCCACTACACTTGTGTCAGAGCGTCCCTTGGACATCTCAGTCAATGAATGGCTATATTTTTATTTGCATTTGTTTCCTGCTTTTCTTTAAAGATTTGAGTTTTGTAGCTGGAGAACTAAAGCTTTAAAATAGCTTATATTTTGCAAGCAATGATTTACATAACACCACTTGGACTTGCTTGTGGTATCTGAACTGCTAGCTATGAATTTGCAAAGCTTCACAGGAAAATCAGGATATTAAAGCCATTTCCCACTACACTAGGGTCTCAGTACATAACAGGTGGTTGAGTAATTGCCTGATTGCCTTCTATGATGAGATGACTGGTTTTGTGGATGTGGGGAGAGCAGTGGGCAGGATATACCTTGACTTTAGCAAGGCTTTTGGTATGGTGTCCCACAACCTTCTCACAAGCAAGCTAAGGAAGCATGGGTTGGATGAACAGTCTATAAGGTCAATAGAAAACTGGCTAGCTCATTGGGATCAGAGGGCAGTAATCAATGGCTCAATATCTAGTTTGCAGCCAGTATCAAGTGGAATGCCCCAGGGATCGGTCCTGGGACTGGTTTTGTTCAATATCTTCATCACCCACCAAGAAGATAAGATAGAGCTCACCCTCAGCAAGTTTGCAGATGACACCAAGCTGGGGAGAGTAGTCGATGTGCTGGTTGGTAGGGCTAGGATTCAGAAAGGCCTTGATAAATTGGAGGATTCAACCAAATGAAATCTTATGAGGTTAATTAAGGAAAAGTACAAAGTCCTTCTCTTAGGATGGAACAATTCCATGTACCGTTACAGGCTAGGGACAAACTGACTAAGCAGCAGCTCTGCAGAAAGGGACCTAGGGGTTACAGTGGACAATAAGCTGAATAGGAGCCAAAGTGTGCTTTTGTTGTGAAGAAGCCTAGCAGCATATTGAACTGCATTAGTAGAAGCATTGTCGGCAGATTGAGGGAAACGATTATTTCCCCCTTTTCAGCACTAGTGAGGCCACATCTGGAATACTGTGTCCAGGTTTGGCTCTCCACTACAGAAAGGATGTGGACAAATTGGAGAGAGTCAGGTAGAGGGCAATGAAAATGATTAGGGGACTGTGGCACTCTATGCCATCTTGCAGGTAGTTAATAAAGACATTAAACAAAACCAGCCCCAGGGCCAACCCCTGGGGCACTCCACTTGATACTGGCTGCCAACTAGACATTGAGTCAGTGATTATTACATTTTGAGCCTGTGCTCAGATGCTCAGTTTTCTATCCACCTTACAGTCCATTCATCCTGCCCATAATTCCTTTGCTTGTCTGAGAGAACGTTGTGGGAGACAGTATCAAAAGCCTTGCTAAAATCAAGGTATATCATATCCACTGGTCTTCCTGCATCCACAGAGCCAGTCATCTCATCATAGAAGGCAATCAGGTTGGTCAGGCATGACTTGCCCTTGCTGAATCCATGCTGACTGACTTCTTGAGGATCTTCTCCACAATTTTTCCAGGAACTGAGGTGAGGCTAACTGGTCTGTAGTTCCCTGGATCCTCTTTTTTCCCTTTCTTAAATATGGGCACTATATTTGCCCTTTTCTAATCATCCAGGACTTCTCCCAATCACCATCAATTTTCAAAAATGAAGGCCAGTGACTGCAATCACATTAGTCAACTCCCTCAGCACCTTGGATGCATCCTGTCCAGTCCCATGGCCTTGTATATGTTCAGCTTTTCTAAATAGTCCCTAACCTGTTCTTTCACCACTGTTGGCTTCTCACCTCCTCCTCAATCTGTGCTGGTAGGTGCACTAGACTGGCACCTGATCTTGTTGGTGAAGACCAAAGTGAAAAAGTCACTGAGTACTTCAGCCTTTGTTGCATCCTCTGTGACAAGATCGCCTACCCCATTCAGTAAGGGACCCACACTGTCCCTGATCTTCTTCTTGCTATGGAAATATTTGTAGAAACCCTTCTTGTTACCCTTCACATCCCTTGCTAGCTGCAACTCCAATTGTGCTTTGGCCTTCCTGACTTCATCCCTGCATGCCCAAGCAATATATATTATAATCCTCCCTAGTTGTTTGTCCAAGTTGCCACTTCTTATAAGCTTCCTTTTTGTGATTTAGTTTACTGAAGAGTTCCCTGTTAAGCCAAGTTGGTCTTCTGCCATACTTGCTAGTCTTCCTGCACATCGGGATGGTTTCTTCCTGCACTCAGTAAGGCTTTTTGAAAGTATAGCCAGCTCTCCTGGACTCTTCTTCCCCTCAGAATGGATTCCCAGGCGATCCTGCCCATGACTTCCTTGAGTGAGTCAAAGTCTGCTTTTCTGCAGCCCAGAGTCTTTACTCTGCTGCTCTCCATCCTTTCTTTCCTCAGGATCTTGAACTCAATTATCTCATGGTTGCTGCTGCCCAAGTTGCCATCTAGTAGTATATTCTCTATCAATTCTTCCCTGTGTTTGAGCAGCAGTTCAAGAAGTGCATGGCCTCTAGCTGGCCACTCCAGCACTTGCACCACGAAGTTCTCCCCAACACTCTCCAAAAGCTTCCTGGACTGCCTGCACACTGCTATATTGCCCTCCCAGCAGATGTCAGGGCAATCATAGTCTCCCAGGAGAGCCAGGGCCTGCTGTTTGAAGAAAGTCTTACCCACACTTCCTCCTGGTCTGGTGGTCTGTAACAGACCGCCACTGTGATATCACCCTTGTTGCTCTGTCCTCTGACCCAAACCCAGAGACTTCCAACAGGCCTATTTCCAGTTTTATACTAGAGCTCTGAGCAATCATATGGCTCTTTTACATACAGCACAACTCCTCCTCCTCTTCTCCCCTGCCTGTCCTTTCTGAACAGTTTATACCCATCCATGACAGTGCTCCACTCATGCGAGCTCCCACCAAGTCTCTGTTATTCCAATCACATCATAGATCTGTGATTGTGAAAGGACCTCCAATTCTTCTTGCTTGTTTCCGAGGCTCCATGCATTTGTGTATAGGCACCTAAGGCTACTAGTCGATCTCCCTGATGTCTTAGGATGAATGATAACACCTCTTCTATTGCTACCCACCCCGCCCTGCTTGCTTTTCCTCCTGGTCTCCTGCTTCCCCACTTACCTCAGGGCTTTGGTCTCCTTCTCCCAGGGAACCTAGTTTAAAGCCCTTTCCACTAAATTAGCAAACCTGTCTGAGAAGATCCTCTTACCTCTCTTTGTCAGGTGGATCCCATCTCTTTCTAGCAGTCATTCTTCTTGGAACGTCATCTCATTGTCAAAAAATCCTGTCCTTGCTAGAATCCACTTCTGCAGCATTATAGGCAATTCCTTGGATGTCCTGCAGTGGGCTCCAAATCAGTCAGGACACCAGGAAAGAAACCACCTGGCTGTGATGGAAGTATTGAGAGCAGAAAAATCTAGCATAAAGCCCCGCCCAGCCGCTGGCTCACCCAGGGCTGCAGGGAGGCATATCTATTTACTCATGGTCCATAGGTCAGAATCCTCTCCTTGAGGGGGATGCCTACAGCCTGTCTTTCAGAGCTAATCAGGGCAGTTGATATGATCCATAATCTCCAAAGTGAATAGTACGTCGACTGTACAGGATGAACAGAATGTCATTGACATATGGGAGAGCTCATATGGATGGCATATTCTTTTTGAAGGCAGTGACACCGGTGTCACAGGTCACGTCTGAACTCATGCTGCAAGGTCTTAGCCAAACAATACCCATTAACATGCAGCTAAAGCCCCATACACTGCTTTGAAAACTTACCCCCACGTCTGACTTTTTCTCAAGATTTATCAGACTCTCTCCAACACCAGAGATCCCAAAAGGTATCAGCAACTTACAGAGGTTTTTAAATTTCCTCCCTGTCTCCCAGCTCCGTCAAATTAATAGGAATATATTGGATCAACCAATCATACTGGAGGAAATTGAGCTGGCTATTAAAGCAAATGGCCCCTGGGCTAAAAGGGTTCCCAGCAGAGCATCACTCTAAGTTTTAGTGAAGCCTTTACACCAACACTTTTTAAAATGGTATCGCAAACTCTTTTAACCCTTTTACTGCTTCTCCCTCACTCTGTTTGCTGTACAACCATCAGCCAGTAATATTCCATTTGTAAATTTGTTTCTAGACTGGGTGCATTTTACCTGGATATTCTTGAAATGTAGATGATCAGTGGAACAAGCAAGCTAGGAAAGATAAACAATTAAGAGAACCCCTTAATTATTGCTTTATGCATTGAGTAAAATAAAAAAAAAACTGCTTCTACCTCATGCAAATGTGTATTTATCTGTGCAATATCTGCTTATCCAAACAGACATCTATGTGTCTCCGTTTATATGTATACAATGCATCTGTGTGTTTAAATGTCTACATATATGTAGTTATTTAGGGGGCAGGCACATAATTGGTATATACTGATTTAGTCAGGCTGAAGTTTGCCCCTGTAGATTGTAAAGCAATGAAAGTTTAAGTTTTTATCTGTTGCACTCATATCCTTCCCACCTCACACCCTCATTTCTCTAAGACTAGCAAAGCCTAGCCCATTTAAATTGAAATATTTCCTTCTTCCCATTAAAATAGCTTGGCTAATCCTCTCATCTATCATGAGGCAACCAGAGTGTTTCAGGGATGTGGTTAAAGGTACTAATGTTAAATAGTGGTTAAAGGTACTAATCCCTGTGTTCCAGGGATTGGTCTTCTCAAATGAGCATGTGTTGTTGTTTATATTGTTATGCCTGTCCTTTTATTACCATGTAATTTTAATTTAATTCCTGGCTAAAGCCCTGATATTTCAATCTCTGTTTAAAACCAGGGAAGAATTTCAACCTGTTCTAACTGAAGGAGAGATCTGATCTATGCCTGAAGGGTATGCACAAATTTCTTAGTGTAATTTTGAGTGTCACTGCATCTACTTGCTGAAAGGTACTGAAAATGATTAGAGAGCAGTTAGCATCACATTGATCTTGGTTAATTGTAAAAGTCAATGTTACGGGGAACTGAGAAAACCAGAAAAATGGCAGGAGCTTACCTTATGGTATCTTTGTAGCATATTGGAAATGAGACCTTTACAACGGATCTGAGAGAATTCCACTTTTTGGCTGCCAAATATTTGCTATACGCTCTTCCTTTCTGTAGAGTATGGCTGTATGCTGAAGGCCTGTCTTTGCTGGAGACATTGTCAGGTGTTTACAGTGTGTGGACATGATACTATTGAGGACAGTAGAGTAACTGGGGTGGGGGTGGGGGTGGGGATGGCTGAACGGGGTGGATCTCCTGGGTGCCACCTTTGTGGAGCAAATATAAAGAGCTAACTGCACCGACATATAATTGACACCAAATTAGACAGCATGGAGCTGTCTGACTATGCCACAGGTTGAGAGACTCAGCTCAATCACACTTCAAAGTCATTAGTATCTTTATAATGCTGTTCATCAGGGTTTCATTAAATGGAACAAGTCTGCATTTACAAGGAGAGCTGAAATGCACTGGCATCATGAGGCTGTCATCTTAGACCTGTATGTTCTCCCGAACATCCTATAAGGTGCAAAGCAAAGACGTTTAAATATGTCCTGAAGGTTGTTCTATTGAAAGGTTTGCAGCCACTTTCTGTGTGAAGAGTTTCCAGCGGGTTTACAAAGAAGCAGCCGCTGTCTTCTATCTGAAACTCTCTGCTGCAACTTTCAAAGGCTCATTACAGAATGTGCAAAGTCACAGCCCAGTAGGAGAGGGAGATAGGTTGGCATTAAGAGCCTTTTTTTCCCCTATTGTAGGATGCTCTTAGGGCCTGTTTAATTTATGGCAGTCTCCTCCATTATTGCCCTTACAGGCCCCTGACATCATTCTTGACCTTTTACTTGGTAGAAAGGATTTGGAGCAGGAATAAGGTCTTTTCCTCCATGTATACTTGTTTTTCTAGTATTTTAAGGACTTAACTCTATCTGGGAAAGAAACTGAAACAGTATCTGATGTATGCAGAGGTCAGTGCCTGAAGTATATGTCTGCTTCCGAGTATTATTCACACACACCCAGAGATAATCTAGCTGCTTTAAAAGTTCCAGTGACCAGTTGCTTAAGTATCTTATTGAAAATGAGCCTTTACAGCAAAGTTGTATTTGTGATGCTGCAAAGAGTCTAAAAATTCTGCTTGTTTCTTTTGAATACTTATTCAAATAGTTGTTTGCATTGAATAGAGTAGATAGTCTATATTAAGAAGTTAAGTACTGGGTAAATGAGCCCAAGGTTTTCAAAAATAGGAGAACAATCTTTTGGACAAAACTTTTCAAAAGAACTAAAAAAGAGGGCCAAATTTAAAAAAAACAAAAATGGAGGTCCTGGGCCCACCCAGGCAAGTCATGTGGTTATTAACTTCTGGGTATCTGCTTCAAAACAACAGTGAAACAAGATCTGGGATCCTTTGACCCTGGCTAACTTCCTGCCCCTTGATCTTACAAGGTCCCTTCCAGCCCTAATGTCTATGAAATCTATGGGATCTCTTTGGTAACGCCTTTTACGGAAATAAGTATATATAGTTAGGAGAGAGATTAGATAATTTTCAAGCAGAATGCCTTTCTTTCAGACTGGAGATGGACATTTTATTTCTGAAATCATGTTTAACATCTCTCCCATTTATATAGTTGATCCAGTAAAGGATACAGATCTTGCTTCTCACTTATTCCCTGGACCAACATGGCTACAACACCACTGCTACAGGATCAGAGTAGGGAAAGTAGTGAACACTCACAGTTGCAATTCAAGCCAATGGGAGCTTTGCTCCGATGGCAGCATGCTTGAAAATATGTGATACAAAGAAAAAAATCAGGCCTTAGCCTTCTGAACATGGGAATCCAAAAGTAAGTGATAGTTTTGATACTCATGGCTTTAAATCTCTATACCTTAGTTTACTGTAGGTAAAATGAATATACATATATTCCCTCACCTCAGACGAGAGCATTCTGAGGATGAACTCATTAATGTTTATAAAGAACTAAACTATTACGAGTGGAAAAGTTCATGAGAAAATTTAAAAAATATATATTCTTTATTCAGTACAGAGCCTGATGACACAAGGCAAATAAATACTGTCTGGAGCCCCATATGGCATAAAAACCAGTCCTCCTTTTCCTTGAATTAAGTAGAGATCCTATAGAGAAAGTTGCATGTAAAGATGTAATTTGAGACTGCATCATTGTGCAGGTGCACGAGGAGGTCATTTTTACTGTTAAATAGTAAACCTTAATGCTGATACTTTCTGAATTCTGAATGTCAATCTAGCAGTCCTTTTTAATGTGTTTTTCTGTGCAATAGTAATGTTTAAGGATTTTTTTCCCCTTCAGATTTGATCATGACATTCTGGAAGAAGTAAGTCCTGCCTATGAAGCTGAATAGAGGGGAGAAGTGGTTACGTATTCTGCAAATACAGAGGTCCATTTTTTTATGCAGAGGATGTGGCAAAGAGTATGAATGTATTCGGTAGCATAAATAGGGGTGGGAGCGTGAGGCACAATCCTTGGATATCAACAACAAGGGGTGTAAAATTGGTGACTGCCACTGCTGCCCAGGAGGCAAAGACAGATTGTTATGCCTCTGCAGATATTTGTGGGGAAAGTGGAAGAATGAGGTACCAAAGCTGTCATTCCTGGCAGAAATGAAGCTGACTTGAGAAGATAGATATAGAGGAGGAATGACCCAATTACTTGCAAAAAAAAAACAGGGTTTCTGGACTCTTCTGAAGCATTCATGTGGCCTTTGTGAGAGATAAGACACTGGATTGGACAAACCAAAGCGTTGAGCCAATTTGTCAATTTTTGTGTTTCCAAGACATGAAGTTTTTAAGATAGTAAATGGTACACATGGCAAAACAGTGTCATTTGCACTGTAAGTACAATTAGCAGCCCATTCCTGATTCATGTGGGTGTAGGTCATAGCTACATAATAAAAGGATCTAATTCCTCAAAGAGCAGATTTTTAGTGATGGAAAAGAACAATGTTTAATGTCCGTGTGTTTGGATTCCTGCGCACAAAATGTGCCTACTAAACATATATATTCAAATAATCAGAAAAGTAATGCAACAATTTGAGTTACTGTGAAATACGTACCTTGATCAGCAAATTATACAGCTTGAACATTAAATTATGTATCATGATCTCTGAGGTGCATTAAATATTAAAGTTTGAATTTTGACAGTTTAAAAAAATGTACCAAACAAGCTCAAATATGTGCCTTAAATTACTTGAACTGTTGAGCAGAACCTTGTATTTTGCAAAGGTGACTTATCTGGTCTCCAGAAATAATCTGCCCACGGCTTCACTTATCAGCACCCCCTGAAGGCCACAGTGTGACTGCCAGTTGATGGTGAGTAGGGAGTGGGATTTTAATAAGTGGTTAGAACCAATGGTAATGACCTGCAGGAAAAAACATCCTGATTTTTTAGTTAACTGGGTTATGGCTAAAAGCCTATCACTGTGCATTTGTAATTCTGTTCTATCCTCTGTCTGGCTTGGTTCTTATGATAATCTGTTTCTCTGGACTTTGGAATAATAAAAACATAGAAACATTGGCCTGCCTCTTATCAACATCTAATTAGTGGATAACTATATCTGAATATATCTATCCAAAGAGTCCCTACTCAACGTGCTTCATCTTTATCTTGTAATTGTTCAAAATATTGGGATTTTATTAGAATTTTAGGAATTTGCAGTAGCAGCCAAAGGCCCCAATCAAGATTAGGGCCCCTTATTTCTAGCTGAAGAATGCATATGTGTAAGAATCATACCATCATAGAATTATAGAAAATTAGGGTTGCTGCCATGGTGAACTTTAGAAAGAAACATAGAAGACTGAAGCTAGAAACCAGTTTCTCACTGCCCTACAGAAGCATGATTGTAGCCTGTGCAGACCTGCCTGATTAGGCATAGTTGCAGTGTATTTCTAGTGATACAGGCTTCAGTCATTTAGCATGTCTTCAATATTCAAGGTGGACTTGTGCAATACATGCCAACAGCCACCCAGATTGCTGTATTCAAACTGCTCTCCTTACCTGAGATAGAAACATGAACATTTATACCCAAGTTTCATAAGGAAGACTTAGGCAGCTACATTTGGACACATATTTAACTCTTAGGTGCTCAATAGTGAAATAGGATTTGTCCCTGAGCAAACTCTTGTTTTGGGTGAGGTTCCACTCTACTTTTTGCGTACATCTAGTCTTGTGTGTGCAGTTTCAGCTTCTGCTTAGTTGAACCACTCCTGCAGTACCGTGGCACTGACTGATTGCTCTCTTTCTGCCTCCTCTGCTCTTGGCTCATTAGCATCTATTATTCTCTTCCATTAGCTCCCTCTGCTGCTGCTTGTTGTTTTCTGCTGGCTGGACTATTACTCTCCATTGCATCCCTTAAAATTTTTCCCCAGTACACTTTAGTGCCAGCTAAGTTATTTGGATTTTTACTTGCCAAATAACATCTATACTATAGCATCTATAGGCATCTATACTCTATCTTCTTGAATGCCTGCAGTAAGCTGTAGCTCGCCCAGAGGAATACCTGGAGAGAACCGTGGGAGAATTTAGGAGCAATAATAGTGCAGTTTTATTCTGGCATTAGGACAAAAACATTTATAAATAAAAGAAACATTGAGATAATTTCCCCCTTCCCTTTGCCCCCTGCATCCTTTCTAGGACAAACTGTTCCTACTGGGCCTCCTTTCAGCTCTGTTTTAGAGGTAGAGTCAGTCTATTCTATTCTCTTCCCTTTATCACCATAGTACCTGCATGTCTTACATCCATGCATTAAGGGCAAGAACTAAAAAGGCATTTTATCACCTGCAATTCATGGATTGCAAAAATTTAACAGTTTGGTGACTTGACGATCATTCAGTGGAACAGAGCCAGGTCCATACACTGCCTGTCTTGTTCCTGAGAAGAGTAAAACACCTTGAAAAGTTGATTTGGAGAGCCTGGGGGATGGGCATGGAGCCATCTAGAACTAGCCTATGTGAAATACTAAGGATAAGAGCATCTCTGAACTCCACACCCTCTCCAGAGCTCAGGCGCCTGACTTTGGACAGCACAATAGTACATCCATCCACTCAGGATCCATAGCCTAGCAACCCTCACTTGGAATAGATGGCTGGCTGTTGCTGCTAGCTATTTCTTTTTTTAAATATGTAGTTAAAAAATAGTGATTAGTACACTTAGCAAGGAAATGGGAGATTTGGGTTTTAGACTTTTCACAATCTTTGGGAATTCAAAACCATGCCTCAGCCCACAAGAGAGCTTTAACATCCAGTCTATACAGTAGTCTACATGGGGAGCCCTGCAGCTCTCTTGCTGAGGCTGGGATTCTCTGCACAGAAGGTCCGCAGCTAGAATGAGGAAGATTTGGGGTTTTGCTTCTATTTTCCAGATTATTTCTGTCGTCGATCCCATGATTGCCTAATGTTAAATGCATAAACACTCTTGGGACCTGACACCAGAACTCAAGACTGTCCTACACACTGGAGTGCTCTAACCTTCTGGATACAAAACTAGATTTGCATCTGCCACATGTGGTTCATTTTAACTCTTCCTCACTTCTGGAGGAGAATTGTATGCACACTGGAGTGTTCTGCTTGGGAAGGGTTTTTACTTCACCATCACAAACAGGTCTGTGGTTATGTTAGAGAAGGCAGGTTGGAGAAGCCTCCCTAGAACTTGAAGTCAGTGACATGTTATATTGAGCCTCATATTTATCATACTTAAAAAAAAAAAAATCATATCATCAAAACATGACACCAGGAGTTGGTGCTTTAAGAAAAGCAAACATATTAGTGTGAGGCTAGTAAGGAAAATAGCTCAAAACACTACAGTTGCCAACACTAAAAGACTGAGATGAGTTCAGTTCAGAATTCCCAGCCAAGTAGACAAGTCCTGTGACTGAAAAATGAACTGCTCCAAATACAAGCCATGTAAAGGGACTCTGAAATGAACTTGTTTCCCTTGGGTCATACTTCAAATCTCCTCAACACTGCCACAGTCTGATGTAGGAGATCATTAATGCAAATGGGAGCCAGGATCTGTGTGTTATGCTTCTACTACCTTACAGCAGCAAAGAATCCTAATGTTGAGATGGTATTTGTAGACATCTCCTTGGGGTATCACATAGATGGCCAACCTACAGCTCCTTTATGGAACATCCTCAGTTAGCTTCCTCAAAGAGTCTTTAAGTTATGCATAGCCGCAGCCAGCAGTGATATATCTTTTCCTCAGTTCCCTGAGCAAGCACTTCCTCCAGAAAGACAGATGAGCTCACCTCCAGTCTCTTCCTCCCATTTTATTCTCTTTCTGCTATGTGTGGCAATGGTTGGAGGTATAGTAGGGGCAGAACTAAGCTTGTCCCAAAGGATTCTCTTTAAGCCTTCCATTGTCAGAAGACATCAGATCTGTCCCATCACATTAGTAGTGCCTTAGAAACTTCCCTTATTAAATATACCCCTTGGAATATCCAAATATATCTGGGATTAAAGCAGTACTACCCAACCTTTTGGCCCTGCAACCTGGATGAGCAGTGCCAAGGTGTCCTGCTGGCTAGATCTGGTCCATTGGCCTAATTCAGTGTGTGATGCTAGCCCAATTGTGGCTTGATCCAGGTGTATGGAAATGGCCCAGATGAAGGCCAATCCAGCTATACAGGGCCAACACAGCTGGGTCCTGATGCCTCCATGAAGGGCCAGTGCAGCTGGGACCTCATCCTGCCACATGAGCAGAGTGTACTCAGGACCCTTGTGTGGGGTAATAGCATAGCTGGAGCCATCCCTCTGCACAAGACTGGTGTGGCTGCAGCCAATCCAGCTGTGCATAGCTTGGAAACTTGATGGTGGTGGAACAGTTACAGTGTTAATTGCCTCTGCTTCCCCATTGCCAAATTTACAGACATATAGGGACACCCACAGGCCAGATGACATGACTCCAAGGGCTAGATCTCACCTCAAGGCTGGGAATTGAGCACCCCTAGAAAAGAGCTATCAATACTTGGGAGCAACCCAGTTCATCATTTTCAAGGATTAAACCTGTGCATTTTATATCAACCTGTACTATAGTACATTGATATGCTAATCCACTAACCATCCATGTATATCCATGTATGTATATTTGTACAGGAGCAACTGACACCGAGATAAGCTGGTGCTGCAACCTGTTCCATCTCTTCCAACCTAGTAAGTTGAATAATAAGATATTTTTTTAATTTAAAACTAGATTTGGACTCTGCATCTCATTGCAGGTTTCCTGCTGTTAGAAGCCTGCTTTCTGATGAACTATTTCATATCTGTAACACCGAAAAAATCATACTATGAGGTGATTAATAGATATGAAGTTGTTTCCACAAAATATTAGTATTAGATGACTTTTTTTTTTAAGAAACTCCTTATTTAGGATGTATATCTATATATAGAGATGAGTAAAATGTCTCTTATAGATAGATAGATAGATAGATAGATAGATAGATCCTAAACAAGAAATTTCTTTTAACACATCTATCTATTTATCTATCTATCTATCTACACACACACACATCTACCCACACCCACACATAATTGGCTATTGTGGAAAAAAAGCCAGTCATAACTGGAAAACAAAGCAATAGAAAAAGTACTTGGTACAGCTTTTCAGACCTCTTCTGATGATTTTAGCCCTAGTCTATAGTACAGAATTCTGCCAGCAACTCTTTCTGGTCATCTATACTGAACACCGCTTTGAGGCAGCAGACTCCTTTATACTGAGTGGAGGCAGGCATCTGTTGCTTCCCAGCAGCTGGACGATGATTTCTGACGCACTGTTATGCCTTCTGTTGACTGCCACAATTTCTACAACAGCTGATGCCTTCCCAGGGTTAATCCTCTCTCAGCACAACTGCTGTGGGGGAGCTGCTCAGAGCTTCCAGGAGTACATGAGTGTGCATTCATTCTGGCAGCTTGCTGGTAGTGGCTGTTGTCTTCCTCTAGAATTGTTGGCATAGATATTGCCTTCTTAGGTAATGACAAGCTTTGATGAAAGATCATGGATGAGATCTTCAGCTGATGTAATTTGACATAACTCTGTTTTCAGTTTCATCTCTCTAAGGATCTGCTTCCCCATTCCCTCCCTCTCCCCCCACATCTTTTCTTTTCCTTTACTTCAAAGTAATAAATATTGAGTAGGGTGGGGCCTGCTAAAGATATGAAATCAGATCTTCTGTGAAAAGTGAAGATGCTGCAGAACGTGAATGCCACCTTTCTCTCTGAGTGTCATATGGAATCAGTCTCCTGTACTATTGGAAATGCTGCCTTTCAGAACTTGTAAATGTAGGCAAAATCCAGCTTTGAAAAGAGAAATCGATTTGAGTACAATTTAGGGAAAAAAAGGCTCTATGATTTAGCTGCTTATTTCTCATTGACTTTCACAGAAGCTTAGGCACATAAGTTTCTTAAGTGCTTTGAAAAGTGTACCCCTTCATACTGGTAATCATTCACATATCGCCATAGGTGTACATAATACATTACAGTCAGATGCATCATTCCATAAGTGAAAGTAAAAGTGAGTTGCATGTCTACGTTATTGCATGCAGCCTGAAAACCCCACCCCAGGAATTTCTAAAGCCATTTATCTGAGTCAAAACATCTGTGTAATATGATTATTAGCATGTGATTATCAAATTAACTCATAGCTCCTCCCAGGCCTCATTGAGGCTAATGTGATTAAGGCACTTTGAGCATCTATACAGGAGCTCTGGGGTGGAGGGGGGCTTTAATTAGAGTGGCTCTGCCAGCAGTATCACATATATTAGGTATCTCACTCTTCAAAATGGCAGTGGGGACGCTTTAACTAAAGCTCTCCACGTGTCAGAGAGAGGTCCATCACATATATAGGAGCCGTTTGGTTTGGGTAGGGCAGCATCACCTCTTGTTCCCTTGACTGCTCAGCCTGAATGACAAAGAACCCTTTTAGAGTTTGGTCAACTGGGGAGGCCTTTGAAATGCATCCAGAGCAGGTATTTGAATACACACCTTTAGAGCCATAGCAAATCATCATAAGCACTATGTAGCTGACCCCATAAGCCTAGCATGTTGTTAAAAATCTATTTAACATCACCTTTTTCTGATCCAGATTGAGTGTCCCACAGGAGTGCAGTGGAGGGGTGCCCCCTGCATGCTCGACAGCAGACCCAGAAGTACTTCCGGTCCACTTCTGTGTCCAGCAGGGAGTGTGCAGGGGAGCCCCCCACACCCTCTGTCTCAGCAATTGGCTGCAGGGGGATGCTGGGTGCCCCCCCAGACCCAAAAGGCACCAGCTGTCGAGCCAGGAGGTGGGAGGGGGGGTCCCCTGCGTGCTCCCTGATGGACCCAGAAGTGAACCGGAAGTGTTTCTGGTCCACTTCCCAGTCCGCTGCCAAGCATGCTGGGGACCCCCCTGTGCTCCCATAGGATGCTCCAGTTGCCCCAGCATCTCAACATTCATGAGCTTCCTGGTACCTTGAGATATGAAGAAAAAACATTTAAAGCTGTGTTTATGGCTGAATCATTGAATCTCCCCAAATCTATCTGAATCAATTCAGAGGGTTCCAGTTCTATTCGGAGAGATTAAAGCATCTCCTGACTTGATTCAGATTTGGAGATTCAGCCACCGAATCGAGCTGAAACTCTGCTGAATTTAATCAGTGACCAAAGCTTCACACAGCACTACTAAGTTGCTCCTAGGTAAGAAATGGTGCTGGGCAGACATTGTTGATGTTGACAGCCATTGCTGCAAATGTCCATTGCTTGTATTTATATGATCTTGGCTGCAGTATTTGTTTTTAATGCATTTGTCCCTACACCTCTCTTGGGATTCATGGAAATATTTTTCCTGTATTACAGGTGGGGAGCTGTAGCTGCTCTAAAGCTCGCCAGAGGCAGAGGTCCCAAGAGTGGCTGCTTAGGGCATTTCAAGAGTGGCTTCACTGCAGTATTTCTAGGTTGGGCACATGTGTACTTGGGAGCATCCCTCCCTGAGAGCACAAAGGGTGCTGTGTAGACATACCAGCAGAAACAAAGGGCATGCCTACATGTTCATTAATACACTTGTTTAATGAAGTATTAACTAAATGCATAGTAAGTACAGTTACTGCTCAGTAGCACCAGCGCATGGTTTTTAGTGACACGTAATACACAGTAGCCTAAACACTATTGCACAGTAATGTGTTAGCATGGCATGTGCAGTGTTATTAGGCTATTACGCATTAAACATCTCATGTAAATGTGCCCAAAGACCAAATCTTTAATAAAAGTATTTAGGTGTTTTTGATTGAGATAAACAATTACAGGCATATTTAGAAATTACCAGATCCCTATTCTATTTATTTCAATGGAACTTAAATACCTAGGCACTTTTGAAATAATCTACTAGGTGTCATCTATAACAGCATTTCTCAACCTGTGGGTTGCAACCCAAAAGTGGGTAGCAAGAATATATGAAATGATTGCAAACAAACTTTAAAAATAGATCAACAAACTTCTAAAATGGATTTTCCTTTAGAGGAGAAAAATGTAGGAAAGGGTGGCTTTTCCCTTGCAGGCTGGCAGAGTTCCAGCCTGCTTGGGGTTCCCCATGCTGCCCCTCCCCGCTGCTCTCTGTGCCCCACACACTGGAGGACACTGTGGCCGAAGGGCATTGTGTCATGAGTGAGGGGCACTGGGTTGGAACTGGCCATCAATATTTACAAATGGGTCCTGGAACAAAAAAGGTTGAGAAGTACTGACCTACTACATTAGACAGCTAAATACCGTTTAAAAAGATGGATTTAAGTAAGCTTCTTAAAGATATGTGGAAAGTCTGTGAGAAACCAAACCCATGTCTCTGGAGTTCAAGATCAGTATCATAAAGTTCAGAGTTTTCATATAAACAAACGAGTAAAATGTATATTAAATTGTATTGTTAAGGCTATTTTTAATTAAAAAAAATAAGAATTGGCTGTGTAACTGTAATTATTGTCATTGTTATAGTCATTGTCTATGTTAAGAATGCTAAGGACACTAAGAACCAGGGATTTAACACAGACAATGACTTTAGGACCCATTATAATCTACCTGATACTCACTAATCTCTGTACTTGACAGGTGATAACAACCCTTCTGAATGGTCCTGCTCTCCACTTAGCAGGTTCTATTGTTTCTCTCCTGTCTGTTGGCTGTCTGATAATGTCTGTTATATCCTGTTTTCATTTGCATATAGAGTTTTACACAAACCCTTGTTCCATCTGCTATTTAGCTCTGTTGTATCTGCTTCTTTCTCATAGACCTGAGGAAAGATACTATATCCGAAAGCTTGTCTAAATCTATCCTAGCCGTGCAGCTGGTCCACAAAATATTTCACTCATGGAAGTCCTTGCTCCTCACAACTCTTTCCAAACCATCATTGCTTGCAATAGAGAAGTGTTTAGATGCACAATTCTAAGAACCTATCTGGCCTGCGCCTAGCACAACTCATTAGTATTTTGGCAGAACTTGTTGAGATTGATTGCTGTGCAACCTAGGGTGTAGTTACCCATTACACTTAGATCATATTGAATCTGTAGATTGTTTCACGGTATTAAAATTAGAAAATGATATGATCAATCACACATTAGGGGTTAACACTGCTTCTTGCCTGCATGGTTCTGACTTTCCACTAGAGGGCTAGCGAGCAGGGACAGGGCTAGGAGATGGGACACCTGGGCTTTATCCCTATTCTGGCAGAGGGGAAGGGGACTGGGAACAGTGCATCCTGGGATTCTGAAAGACTGCAAATTGCTTATTTTGTCTCCATGGAACAGACTGAAATTACCTTAACACAAGTTAGGTACCATGATCCAGAGTTAACCCTTGCCTATAGTGACATAACTTTGAGATGGGCACTTAGCACAAGTTAATCAGCTTTAAAGTGTGGATGCTCACATTTTAAGTGCCCTTAATATGGTCTAAGTGTAGCATGTAACTTCACACATACAGAGCCATATTTGGTTTCTCTGGGCACATCCATGCATGCATGCAGGCATGTATGCTTGAAGCAGCTCAAGTGGCAGTGGGACAAATTTGTGTTGGAGATTTGTGCCTCAGCACATGTGCTTGAACATGTACTTTGGTGTAGGGTGAATTGTGCCACTCGGGACAAACTGACCCTGCCCAGCTCTTTCTGGATCTTCAGCCAGGGGTAGCTAGAAGCTGGGGACAGCACTGCTATCATGTCTTCCAGTGCCCCAACTCAGACATTTGGGCAACTATCACCCAGAAGATGTGCTCATTGTGGCGGCCTGTTTTGAACTGTTCAAATGTGTCCTTCTGGCCTCAAATGGCCAGGAGGTCAGCCACCTCATCTGCCCTCCAGCTGTGTTGCTGGTGCCAGCCCTGGGTAGGCTTCTCTGCCCAGGTCCTGCCACTTGCCTCACCATCAGGGATCCTGGTATCCCCTGTTTAAAAACTGAAAATTCTCCGATTAAAAAAACAAACAATAATAATCTAATTAAAATACCCCAAATCTGTGTTCTTTCTTGATTAAAATGAAACACCACTATATAAAGAGAGATCAGTTGGGCAATGTTTTATTAATATATTTACAATTTTATAGCAATTTGGAAGCCTACCAGTGCCTATATCATCATCAAAAAATAAATTCTAAATATCTATACAGTTTGGCATTTGCTATTGGCTTTTTTAGCATAGAAAAATCAGAGCTCCCCCTGCCTCCTGCACTCACCAGGATATGGGGACAGCTACATTTGGACCCACAGCTGCTTTGTGGCACTGAGCAGCACTGACATGCTGGTACCCTTCCCTTGCCCATGCCCTTGCCCCTCACTCCCAACCCACAGGCCTGCCACTGCTTCTTACTCCTGACCCACAGCCCTGCCTGCCTCCCACTCACTTCCTCCCAGTAGTAGCTCTCTCCCAGCACCAGGACATGGTTCCAGCTGCACCTGTCCCACCCACTGCTTTGTGGCTCTGAGCAGTGCCAGCTCTTGTTATTTTGCTCCCTGCGCCTGTGCCCAGGCCCCAATGATCCCCGTGCTGTTCCTGGGATGTCCCTGACTGGGACTTAGGAACTGGGCTGGGCAAGCACCTTCCCTTCTATGCCAGCTTCCCCCTGCACATGCTACTTTAAGGGTGTAGGGCTGCTCCAAGCCTAGCTCTGGTGGCCGCTCCTACCCAGAGCGCTCTCCCACCCCGCCATCTCTCTCTCTCTCTTGCGCACACACCCCTGCTGCCACTTGGCTCATCACATACACCCATAGACCCCGCTGCCACCCAAATCCCCCATCCATCACCCACACTCACTGCCACCTCCACCCCTCTGCCTAGCCTGTCACACCCCCCAAGTGGTTCCTGGGACCAGGCCCCCACCCAGGTCAGTTCTGCATGTCCTAGAATCAGTGTGGGCATGGGACAGGGCTGCAGTGCAGCAGCTGTCCCTGCAGCCTGGTGCCCTCCAGCAGGTCCCATCCCATCTGGCAGCTGGGCATGCAGGGTATGAGATTTGGTGGGGGGGAGGGGGTTGTGGATGGACTGTGGGGGGTTTCATGGTGGGGGTCATGAGGATGGGGTTTCTGGGGGTGTATGGATGGGTGTGTGAGTCCCAGCCAGCTCCAAGCCACTGCTGCCAGGCATGCCCTGCTTCTATTTCCTCCACAATGCTGAGGCAGCATGCTGGAGCATCAGGGGCATACAGCAGTCATAGAGACACTCTGGCCAGGGGTTAGACTGTCTCTTTGGAGGACCCAGCCTCCAGTTGCTTCTGGGCATGCTCCAGGAGTGTACCCTGAACCAATTTTTTTCCAGCATGCTTTCTTTTGATAGCAAGTTTCCCCAGTATCAAATTTAGAATCCCTACTGCAAAAGTGCATCATGGGGAACATTTTTTAGTTCATGGTGGATCTTCTGCAGTGTCTCCAACTGCTTTGAGTCTCTGCAACAGACACATGGTAGCTCATGTGCCTGCGGCCTCTGGGGGCATCTACACAAGATACTTACTGAGGAGTTGCCCAAGTAGTTCCACAGTAAAGTGTCTCTGTCTACATGTGCAGAGCTATTAGGCTTATGTAAACCAATTAACTCTACTTTAGATTAGTACTGCCTGATACAAGTACTATCCTACAGTGGAGTTATTTATTCTGCTGCAACACATATGTAAATGTTGATGGGGCTGGCTGGGACAGGAGGGTACTACCATGTGGGAGCTACCTGCCAGTTAGGCCTACACTGTAGCACCCTCATGCCACAGCCACCCCCTCCTCAGCATGTTGAGCTGGTGGGGAGCAGTTCTGGGCTGGCAGGTTGACCCCTCAGGCCCACTGCCAGCCAGGGCTGTACTGCTCTGGCTCAGCATGCTACAGTCCTGGGCACACATGTAAACTTTGCACCCATGAGCAATATACCCTGGCACAAACTACATCAGAGTTTATTGTGTCACACAAATTTCACATGTAGATGAACCCAGTAACCTTAAATGACCTCTAAAGAAAAGTTAAGTATACATTTTTGGGTCTGTGGGCCAGTCCTTATCTTTTCAGGATACAGGACTCCAGTTACATCACTGTACTATACAGTAAGCATGGCAATTGACTTTCCTTAGGCAAGATTGATTTCTTTCATACTTACTTCTGGTGAATGCCAAATCATTAAGTCAGTAAACATAACTTCTTTCTCTTGAATTAGCTGCTTTCCTTTTTCTTTTTTGCCTGTTTTCTGTTTTTGTGTTTGCTTTTCAGTCATGAGAGTGCAATGTGCACTTAAATAGGAGGTTAAACACCTTAATGGACAATCATTTTGTCTAATTTTCCTTTGGTTTCATGAACTCTTCCCTATGTTCATGCTGATATCCCCAGGAAGGCATTCTTTGTCAGGGAGCAAATTAAATTGAGTGGCAACACTTGACACAGAATTTGCAGGTAATTGCCAATTAAATTACCTCTGACAAGCACTTGGTACCCAATGAGAAAAGCAGTATATTTCTAAATATGCCTCAAACTACTTCAAGGGTATTTTGGGGGGTAGGAAAGAAGTTATAGATCATAGTGAATGAGATATCATTACTTCAAAGACTGTCTTGCAAAAAACAGTATGTTGCCAGTGTTAAATATAGCATAGGCTAGATTGACCCTACAGGGACTGCTATCACTTTACTGTTGGTGTCAGAGCTACAGAAGTCAGCCCCCCAATTCTGACAGCAGAAGATATTTTTTTTCTAATATCAAAGAAACACAGACTTCCTAGGACAACTGACCGCATCTTTTGCTAACACCACAATGTTTATGCTAGGTTTCTGCCAAAATGTTGTGTTGACTATGGGCTATAATCTTTTCCTATTCTTAATCAACATAGCTGTCCCATTAGAATTCTGTAGTGTAGACAAGAGCATAATAGGAAGGAAAATGTGTGTCTTGTGTTTGAGGGCCATGGCAGAAGAAAGGTTACAATGTACTTGTAGCAAATTCAGTATCCAACATCTTCTTGAGACCAGAGCAGTAGCCCAAGAGAATGGTTAAGGCATAGCAAGGATTGCTAAAATAAGATTCATGGCCAGGGCAGTTCTTTTACTAAGGTTAGATGTATTACTGGAGCAAAAATCAAATGCTGTGTGAACTTTAAAAAATTAGGGGTGTGAGAAACAGGCCATATTCAATTTGGATTCAGATTCGGCCCAAATTGGGAACAGTGATTTGGTTTGTTGATTCGGATCACTGTCCCTGATTCGATTTGGCTGAATACAGATCTGAAGATTTGATGCTGATTTGGAGAATCAGCGATTTGGCCATAGACACAGCTTTAAATGTTTTTTCTACATACCTCGAGGTACCAGGCATAGCTCGTGAATGCTGTGATGGTGGGGCAGATGGAGCGTCCCACAGAAGGGGGAGGGGGGGGCCCTACATGTTTGGCGGTGAACCCAGAAGTGGACCAGAAGAAGGACCCAGGAGGCACTAGTCGCCGAGCAGGAGGGGTGGGGAGATGGTCTCCTCTGCACTTCCTGGCCGACCCAGAAGTGGACCAGAAGTACTTCTGGTCCACTTCTGGGTATGCTGCCAAGTGTGCTGGGGAGCCCTCACACTACTGTGGGATGCTCCATTTGCCCCATCATCTCAGCATTCACGAGCTGCCTGGTACCTTGAGGTATGTAGAAAAACATTTAAAGTTATGTCTTTCTGAATCTCTCCAAATCAATTTGGAGGGCTCTGATTCGATACAGAGAGATTAAAGGGTCCCTGATTCCATTTGGATTCAGAGATTCGGCCACCAAATCAGGCTGAATCTCCACCAAATCAAATCAGGGACCCAAGCTTTACACAGCCCTAGCAAAAATACCGCTTTAGAAATTTGACTAATAGACTGAGTCAGGTGAGCATTTACTTAAATGCTTATTTTTTAGCACTGTTACAGTGTGTTGAAGTCAATAAAACATAATGGGATAGATTCTATTTCACCTACTGGATGTCTTAAGTAGACTTAGATGACTATGTTAGATTCTACCCCACCCTGTTCCAGTCCTGAAAATTTATTAGTGCATTTACTTCTGTAACATTCCATCATCTGACCCTTTTCAGAAACTCAAACAGGGTGGAATAGAGGCATGCTTATGCCCCTAGAACACATGACATAGTTAGTGGGTTAATTACATCATACATATCAGTATGTCACACATTTATTGAATTTACAGCACCATAAAATGATATACTAGCCACAAAGAAATTCTACAAAATAAATGGAACATGTTTGTTTTCACAATGCCATAAATTTTATATGCCATATACCCCATCAGCCTGAGACTGAAAACCAGCTAATTGTTAGCATAGGGAGCTGGGTAGCTCCTGGTTGGATTGTGGCTGGGAGCTGCCCTAGTCCCAATATTGACAATTGCTGATCGGTAGCATCCAGATGTGGACTCACTTGAGGCAGGTTTGCTGCCTTGCCATGCATCTCTGGCATGGCAGGACACACAATGTTTAGGATGGAGCATAACATTCCTCTGATCTCAATTGCCTCATTATTTGAACATCTGCCAGAGGCCTTAGGCACCTGAGTCTACTTATGTGCTGAATAGAATCTGATCAAACTGATTAATTAGGTTCCAATTTATGTCCTTAATTAGGGACACCAGCCTCTCTCTGATGTGAACAAGGATAAACTGGCTTTAAAGATGGTAAAATCCTATCTGAACAAATCCTGAGAAAGGGGCATGGAATATAGTTTTAAATGTAATGCTCACATCAAAACAGATCCTTCTGAGGCACTGGTGACACCCTTATCTTATCTGTTCTTTTCTTGGGATCCACTGTAATTTTTGAAGCTTTGTTTTTCTGTACTAATGTCCCCAAATCTGCTGTTGGCCTCAGGGGGCATTTTGCTGCTGTAATTGTTAGAAGGGTCTTCATGCGTAATTGTGTGAACCCTTTTAGACTAAATATCTATTACATGGTTAGCTTTCATGGCAGGAGACTGGAGGCAATGATGCATGTGGTTGTATGTTTCTATTATTATCCTGTTTAGATTGGTGGTTTCTTGTCCACCTTATCCATAATGTTCAGTGGCAATGTTACTATTACAAGACCACCATATCAAATGTAACAATCAATGATTAACCAGCATAAATCTTGAATTATGTTGCATATCCATGCAGGGATGCTGATGTGAAGCAGGAGGAAGGCATAAGGTCATAAAGCCCTCACACTGAGTGGAGATTAAACAGCTAATGACACTTTGTACCATATACGTCTTTCATCTCATATTGAGGCCTGCCATTTCTTATAATACATAAGGAATAGTGATCTTGAAAAGCAGAACTGAATGACATTTCATTTAGGTTTGAGCCACAAGCAGCCATAGTACCTGTAAATGAAAGGAAGTAGGCCAAGTATGTAAGGCACTCAGTTATATGTCAGCAGGCACATCTCCACAAGATGCGTTACTGCACAGTAAACTAATCTACTGCACAGTAAAGCATCACCATCTACATGTGATCAGCATTTACTGTGCAGTACATAAGTCTACTGCATGGTTGGCTACTACCTGTAGATACAAGTAGTGGACTAATGGTGCTGTAGATAATGCCCATTAGCACATGTAGACAGATGACTGGGAGCAAATTGGTCCTGGTCAGCCCAGACAGCAGATGGTGGGGGAACTGTCCCCTCCCCTGAGCAGCTGCTTCCCATTCCTGTGGGCCTGGGAAACTGACCCCTTCCCCAGCAGCTGTTTCCCCTGCACTGGGGGAGGGGACAGTTTCCCAGCCCTGAACCCCAATCAGACAATTGGTCACAGGGCTGAGAGGCAGCTGCTCTGAAGGCAGGACAGCTCCGCCCACCCTCCAGAGCCCAGGCTAGACCCCAGTGCCCCCTGCCAGCCCAGGGCTGGAACCTGGGGGATCCTGAAGCTCCCCCTGGATGCTGTAGAGGGGTAGAGCAGGGCAGGAATAGCCCTGCACTGATCTGCTCCCATCAGGAGCAACTTTGCTTCCAATGGGGGCACATGTAGACGTGTTCTTGGGGAAAGTTTAATGTGCAGCACAGGCAGACAAGGTTCCTTGGGTGAATTTGATATCTTTTATTAGACCAACCCAAATAGTTGGAGAATATTTATTAAGCAAGCTTTCGGGTTCAAAAACCCTTCGTCGGGCTAAGGAAGTTTCAGCAGTTGGTGTGTGCTCTTCCTGGATGTACAGCACAGTAATTTTACAGCACATTAATAGCATGTGTAGACATATCAGTTCTGTTTCTGACTGCTCCTGGTTTTCTAAATGATTGTAAAGAAGTCACTTTACCTCTTTGTCTTTGTCTTTCCTTATGTGTAGAAGATAATGTCTTTGTTTCCTTATGTGTAAGAAGATAATGTTGTTCATTTCCTTAATAGGACACTTTAAGATCTTCAAAAGCAAAAAGATTGGGATTATTATTGAATGTACATTACCCAACAGCGTTTTGTTGGTCACACAGTAATTTCCAAATTTAATATTCAAAATAATCCTCTGTCTGGAGTAAAATGTTGCAAGGAACATGGTTGAATGATTCCATTATTCTCTTATCTACTGAGGCCAGGAATACCCAAGGTGGAGAGCATCAAGACCACTGCCACAAAGAAGAAATGATGGCTGGTGTGGTTGGAGACTCCCTTTTGTGGGGGATGGAGCGATCCATCTGCCAGGCTTACCTGTTGTCCCAGGAGGTCTGTTGATTGCCTGGAGCCCAGATCTGAGATGTCATGGAAGGGTTACTGAGACTCATCTGACCCTTTGACTACTATGCCATGCTGCTTATCCATGTGGGCACCAATGACATTGCCAGGGGTGACTGTCAGCAGATCAACAGTGATTACAGGGCTCTGGGTGCAAGGGTAAAAGGGTTGTGGACACAGGTGGTGTTTTCCTCAATCCTTGAGGTCAAGAGGAAGGACCCTGGCAGAAGCAGATGCATCCTGCAGACCAATGCAGGGCTGTGCAGGTGGTGGCACCTGCAAGGAATAAGCTTCTTCAACCATGGGATATTGTTCCAAGAAGAAGAATTGCTAGAAAAATGTTGGATCCAGCTGATAAAGAGAGGGAAGAACATCTTCACAGACAGACTTGTCAACTTAGATAGGAGGGCTTTGAACTAGTTTCACCAGGGGATAGAGACCAAAGCCCTGATGTAAGTGGAGAAGCAGGACACCTGGAGGAAGAACAAGGAGGAGCAGGAATCAGGGGAGGCCTCCTCATTCCTCCTGAGAAAGTAGGCCAATCAGCTAGTTACCTCAGGTGTCTGTACAAAAATGTACGAAGCCTGGGAAACAAGCAGGAGGAACTGGAAGTCCTGGCACAGTCAAGGAATTATGACATAATTAGAATAACAGAGACTGGGTAGGATAGCTTGCATGAGTGGAACAGTGTCATGGATGAGTACAAACTGTTCAGGAAGCAGAGGAGAAGAGGAGGAGGAGTTGCGCTATATGTAAAAGAGCTGTATGATTGCTCAAAGCTCCAGTATGAAATTGGAGATAGGCCTGTTGAAAGTCTTTGGGTTAAGATTAGAAGGGAGAGCAACAAGGGTGATGTCATGGTGGGCATCTGCTATAGACCACCAGACTAGGAGGATGAGGTAGATGAGGCTTTCTTCAGACTAGTGGAAGTATCCAGATCACAGGCCCTAGTTCACATGGGGGACTTCAATCACCCTGACATCTGCTGGGTGAGCAAAACAGCAGTGCACAGGAAACCCAGGAAGTTTTTGGAGATCACTGGGGACAACTCCCTAGTGCAAGTGTTGGAGAGACCTACTAGGGGTGATGCTCTTCTTGACCTGCTGCTCACAAACAGGGAAGAATTGGTGGGGGGTGTAGAACTGGCTGGCAACTTGGGCAGCAGTGCCACAAGATGGTCAAGTTCATGATCCTGACAAAAGAAAGAAAAGAAAGCAGCAGAGTAAGGATCCTGAACTTCAGAAAAGCAAACTTTTACTCCCTCAGGAAACTGATGGGTGTGATCCCCTGGGAGGCCAGTTTGAGGGGGAAAGGAGTTGAGGGGAGCTGGTTGTACTTTAAAGAAACCTTACTGAGAGCTCAAGAATAGCCATCCTGATGTGCAGGAAGGATAGGAAATATGGCAGGTGACCAGCTTGGCTTAGCAAAGAACTCTTCAGTGAGCATAAACACAAAAAGGAAGCTTATAAGAAGTGGAAGCTTGGACAGATGACTAAGAAGAAGTATAAGAATACTGTTTGGGTATGCAGAGATGAACTCAGGAAGGCCAAAGTGCAATTGAA
The DNA here is from genome assembly GCF_030867095.1 of Alligator mississippiensis. Classification (NCBI taxonomy): domain Eukaryota; kingdom Metazoa; phylum Chordata; order Crocodylia; family Alligatoridae; genus Alligator; species Alligator mississippiensis. Next base: position 136,074,068 of record NC_081825.1, on the reverse strand, counting down.
GTTGCTGCTAGCAAGGGATGTGAAGGGTAACAACAAGGGTTTCTACAAGTATGTTAGCAACAAGAGGAAGGCCAGGGAAGGTGCGGGTACCTCACTGAATGGGGAAAACAATTTAGTGACAGATGATGAAGAAAAGGCTGAAGTCCTCAGTGCCTTTTCACTTTGGTCTTCACAGGCAAGGTCAGCTGCCAGACTACTGCACTGGGCAGCACAGTTTCAGGAGAATGCCAGCAGCCCTTAGTGGTGAAAGAACAGTTTAGGGACCTCTAAGAAAAGCTGGATATGTACAAGTCATTGGGGCTGGATGCAATGCCACCAAGGGTACTGAGAGAGCTGGCCAATGTAATTGCAGAACTTTTTGCCATTATCTTTGAAAACTCATGGCAATCAGGGGGATAACCTGGACAACTGGAAAAGAGCAAGTATAGTACCCATCTTTAAGAAAGGGAAGAAGGAGGATCCAGGGAACTACAGACCAGTCAGCCTTACCTATAATCCCAGAAAAATCATGGAGCAGGTCCTCAAGGAATCCATTTCTAAGCACTCAGAGGAGAAGAAAGTGGTCAGGAACAGTCAGCATGGATTCATGAAGGGCAAGTCATGCCTGACTAACCTGATTTCCTTATTTGATGAGATACACTGGCTCTGTAGATGTGGTGAAAGCAGTGGACTTGATACATCTTGACTTTAGCAAGGCTTTTAATACTGTCTCCCACAGCATCCTTTCAAGCAAACTGAGCAAGTATGGGCTGGATGAATGGACTATAAAATGGATAGAAATCTGGTTGGATTTGGGGATCAACACCTGGTGATCAATAGCTCAAGGTCTAGTTGGCAGCCAGTATCAAGTGGAGTGCCCCTGGGGTCAATCCTGGGACTGGTGTTGTTCAATATCTTCATTTATGATCTGGAAGATGGGATGAATTGTACTCTAAGCAAAATTGTGAATGAAACCAAATGGGGGTGTAGTATATAAGCTGGAAGGGAGGGCAAGATTCAGAGTGACCTAGACAAATTACAGGATTGAGACAAAAGAAATCTTATGAGGTTCAACAAGGACAAGTGTGAAGTCCTGCACTTAGGATGGAACAATGCCATGCACTGCTACAGGCTGGGGACCAACTGGCTAAGCAGCAGCTCTGCAGAAGAGGACCTGGGGGTTAAAGTGGACAATAAACTAGTTATGAGTCAGCAGTGCCCTTGTTGCCAAGAAGTCTAACAGCATGCTGGGCTGCATTAGTAGAAGTGTTGCTAGCAGATTGAGAGAAGTTATTATTCCTTTGTGTTCAGCACTGGTGACACCACATCTGGAGTATTGTTTTCAGTCCCCCCTCCCCCCTCCCCCCCGAGAAAGGATGTGGTCAAGTTGGAGAGAGTCCAGTGCGGGGCAAAGAAAATGCTTAGGGGGCTGGGGCACAATTTATAAGGAGAGGCTGAGGGAACTGGGTTTATTTAGTCTTTAGAAGAGAAGACTGAGGGGGGATTGGATAGGAGCCTTCAATAATCTGAAGGGCGGCTCCTGGGAGGATGGAGCTAGACTGTTTTCAGTGTGACAGATGACAACAACAACAACAACAACAACAAACAAACAAAAAACTTTAAGAAATTTGTCATTGCCATCAAATGAAACAATAGGTAGGATACTGTGGATTATAATCCATAATTAGAAAGTCCCCTAAATCCCCTACACATGTGCTGGACTGTGCAGTTTTTACTGCCCAGACGTTTAGTATTTGCTTAAGCAAGTACTAAATGACTGCACAGTAACTGGTGTTCCTAAGCAGTCCTGATACACGACAGGGGGGGTTTTCCCCCATGCTACTGTGCAGTAGCAATGAGCAACTGCACAGTAGCTCATTGCTATTGTGCAGTAGTGTTGGCATCATGGTTTGTGCCTGCCGAGACTACGTCACCATAGTGGCCAGCTACAGCAACGTAGCTTGTCGCTACGGCAATGTAGTGTCTCCTGTAGATGCACCCCTAGTTAATTAAAAGGGTGTTTTTTTAATAATCTGAAGTTTATTTCTTTTTTGAAGCCTTGCATAAGCTCTTCTTAACCATTATAATGTCATTAGAGACATTAGCTAAGCTTAAAAAGGATCTATAGAGGCACTGGTTAAAAAAGAAGAGTAAAGACTAGTTGTAGTTTAGATTTTTATTATACGGCTTAAAACAAACTCTGAAATTCTGTATTTAAGCTAAGTGTGTTTTTTGGAGAGAACATTAGAAGAAAAATCCAGACAGCTAATACCACTTACACCATTAAAAAAGAAAATCACAGTGACTGGGAACAGTATGTTAATTAGCAACCTAATTTCCTTGTACATTTAAAGCTCATAACAAGTTTTAAATGCCTTCAAAATGACCTGGCATCAACTGCATTTTATTCCTTGGCTGTAATTGTTTCTATGGCAATCCTTGGTTATCCTGCACATGGATGATCTCTTTATAGGCTTCTAGTAATTTATAAGGTATATTTAGTTGCCTCAGTTGCTGACCTGCATTCACGCCAAGTTTTACTTTGCATGCTTTTTTTTTTTTTACTTTCAAACTAACAGATACAAAAATGTTACAAAAAGAGCCAATTTAGCCTTGTTTCTTTGACTTAATGAAACTTTGTTGATTTATACCATCTGAAGATTTATTCCCCAACCTTGTTAATGTCCTCTATATATATTAGTGTGTGATTTTCTGGCCTTCACATTTGAAAATGAATGTGGAAAAATTAGAGAGGGTCCAAAGATGGATGACAAAACTGATAAAGGGGTTGGAAGTAAAGCCATATAAAAAAGGTTGAGAGAATTAGGCACGTTTAGCTTGCCAAAAAGGTAATTGAGAGAGACACAATAGCAGTCTTTTAATATTGGAAGAGCTGCCATAAACAAGAGGGAGAATAGCTTTTCTTCCTTGCTGCAGCAGAGTGCAGGATGTGAAGTAATGGCTTGAAAGTGCAGCAAAGGAGGTTACGATTAGACATGAGGAAGAACTTGCTTCCTCTTAGAACACTGAGGCAGTAGAAAAGACTTCCCAGGGAAGCTGTAAAATCGCAATCTGTGGAGATTTTCAGGAAGAGGCTGGACAAACATTGGTCTAGGAAGATTTAAGAGCAGCAGTCCTGCATTCATGCAAGGAGTAAGGACCTTGAGGTCCCTCCCAACCCTATGATTCTAGATCTCATAAAAAGCAAAAAAGACAACACACCTTTTTTCCTCTTTTGTAGGTCACTTGTAGAAGACTTTAAATTCTGCTGAAGAATCTGACTCAACTGAGTGGGCAACTACTCCATACAAAAAACAAACAAAAAGTGAACCAACAAGTTTTTCAGTATATCATCAACTCAGGGATATTGGACATACATCTAATTGGATCTTTGATATGGGAGCTGATTGGTTAGAAACTGACCTAATTACACATTATAATACTGTTGCAGTGTTGTTGTTGCAATGGATTATGTGAGACGTAGGATTTGTTCAGGGATATCTTTTATTGGACCAACTGTACGGTTGGGAGAGATGGTATACAAGCTTTTGAGCCTGAAATGCACTTTGAGGAAGCAAGCATCCCTCCATGAATGCTGCATGCCCCCAGAGGCTGGAGGCGGGGGGGGGGTGGGGAGGGGGGCGGGCGGGCACAGCAAGCTCCTGCAGGTGGTGGCGGTGCTGTTGGTGGTGAGAGCATGGAAGCGGCAAATGGGGAGCTCCTGCAGGCAGCCATGGCACTGTCAGTGGCAGTGGGAGAAGAGGATGGCGAGAGCTGACCAGCAGTCGGTGATCACCCACAGATACCACCGGCAGCAGCGGTGGCAGCCAGCGGCAATCGCAGACCACCTGCAGATGCCGTTGGTGGCAAGGTGGAGTGCAGCAAGTAGCAACCGCCTGCAGGTGCTGCCAGCAGTGTTAATGGTGCCTTTTTGCAGTGGGTGCACTGCCATGCTCAGGAGGTGCCAACGCACCTACGCATTGCTAATACATCCTTTCCAACTATACAGTTGTTTCAATAAACAATATTAGCACACAAATCCTCTCTCTGAGTACAGATCTACTTTAGGGACAGGGAGCAGATGAGCTACATGAATGCCTGAATTGTGAACTTCATTGACCAAGCATAAGTGGATCAATTGATCAGAGAAGCAACACAGCACCTCAACTCCTTTATTTCCTCTAGATTAGGGGTTGACAGTGTTTTCCAGCAGCAGGCATGGCATAGTGCAGCATGAAAGATATTCCCTGCTGCTGAACAATACTGAATGCCACCAAAACCCCTGCTTTTTGGGCTGGATCCAATGGCACCAGAGACTAGATCTGAGCTGCAGAATGTAGGTTGCCAACTCCTGCTCTGGGTCTTTCCAGTTTCTCTTTAAAACACAACAGCTCTCTTAGGCTTACTTAAACTTGTTTCATTTTTAACTGTCCCCATTCACTGAAACTACTGGTAGACTAAACTGCTACTAAATTTGAATAACGGTATGTGAATCTGATCCAGTGCAAGAAAAGCAGAACAACTGTTTGGCATTCAATTCCATATGCAATGGAAACTGGTTGTTCTCTTAGGTATGAAGTTTATTTTAATATTTTTATTAATCTGTCTAGATGCTGATGACTGGAAACAGGAACAATTTGTTGTGCAAGCTAATCAAAACTTCTCCTTCCTATAAAACAATGCATTATTTTTCATCAATATCCATTTATGCCATTTCATTTACTTGTTTGGTAATCTATGGGCTGCACTAAAGAATTAGAATACCTAAAACTGCTATTGACTAGACTCCCCACTATATCTGCTCTGTTTTGGCCCTTTCCTTAGAAATTCAAGAAAGTCAAAAGAAATTTAGCTTCACTATTGTTGTTTTTATCCTTTTTAAAGATTAAATAAAGGAAATGTATAGCAGAATGGAGAAGCAGACATAAACATTTATGCAGAAGTCAAGCCATCTTCTTATCTTCTGCACATTTTTCTATTTTCCACTGTTTGTTTAAGACAAAGATGTAGAATAAGATTATGTTCTTGAAGAAAGCCTAATGCAGTGGAGAAATCGTTCAAGAACAATTTATCCTTTTGTAAAGATTGCCTCATAATGCTGTCAAGGTCAGAAAGGCATGACGTTTTACTTCAGGATAGAGCATTCCATTATTATTTCCATTTATTATTTTTATTTCATTAGCAACTAAAGCCCAAAATTATGATCAAAGGTACTGTGTGTTGAGCACTGAATAAAGGGCATACCTTCGAGACAAGATGAAACAGACAAAGGATGGGAAAAAAAAAAACATTATTTCCCCATTTTACAGATGGGGAACAGAGGCCCAGAAAACAAAGCACCAATCTGCTATGTTACTTAGGTGTGGTGCAGTATCAGCACATTTGCTTTTAGGAGGATACAAGTGTGGAAGTGTGTCATTTACAAATTCAAATTGGTAGCCCAAATTCCAGATATAATCCATGAGAACAGTGAGGTAGCTCAGAGTGGGGGACACAAAAGTCAGCATGTGGCTCTGGGGAGAAGATGCAGGATGTTCAATTATAAATCCCAAATAGCCTTATGTACGAGATAGGCATGTGTGCCCCCTGTATTCACCAGCAGCAGCAGCAACAGAGGCAGAGGCAGTGGTGGTGGATCCTCTGAAAGTAAGTAGGGCAGGGAAGCTGGCAAATCTATAGAGGATCTGGAGGGGGAGCCCTCTGGATCCCTATTAACTGACCAGCAGGGAGCTGCGCTCCCAAGCCATGTGTGAACAGAGTGTGCAAACAGGCGCGCTCTGTAAGTGTGCACCTGCATTTGTACTGGCGTTCATGCTAGGCAGGCACACAGGAGTAAGCCAGGAGGGAGTCTCCAGAAGGGAAGAGAGGAAGACTCATAGCTCCATGGACATGGTAAGGGTGCGGTGAGCTGCTGCTAGGGACTCTGCCCTGGTGGCATCACCTGCCCTGGGCTCCTCTGAGGCCTCCACCCAGATGAAGCCCATGGAGGGGTCAATGACACCCAGCCCCACTGTCTGTGAGGGCTGCCTGGCAGGGGCCCTGCAGTCGGGGGTGGGAGAGGGGTCTGGGGGCACCCTTGCCTGTCCCTTTTGTGCCCGACTTCAGGCCCTGGAGGAGCAGCTGAGGCAGCTCCAGGATGAGGTGAGCAGGCTGAGGGGGATCAGGGCTGCAAAGCACAAAATCGACATGTATTTCTGTTCTCTGCAGGATCAGTTTCCCAGTGGGCAGACCTCCCAGGAGAGACGCACAGCAGAGGAATGGCAGACGGTGTCCACCAGAACCAGGGCTGCTTGGACTAGCATGGTGGTATCTCCCCCGGTACAACTGGGGAACAGATATGAGGCCTTGACAGCCTTAGAGGAGAAGTTTGAAGCAGATGCCTCTGGGGGGCAGTGGTGCCACTCTACGCAAGATACGGTCTGAGCAAGGATGGAACACCAAGAGGAAGAAATACCGAGTCCTCATCATCGGAGATTCCATCCTGAGGGGAACAGAGGATCCCATCTGCTGACCCGACTCCATGGCACGTGAGGTCTGCTGCCTGCCTGGGGCTCAGATTCAGAATGTTACAGACATGATGCCAGACCTTATTCAACCCTCAGACCAGTACCCTATGTCCCTAATACATGTGGGAATGAATGACGTGGCTGGGAGCAGTCCAGACCGCATCATGAAGGACTACAAGGCCCTGGGGGCCAAGCTCAAGGAGACAGGGGTGCAGGTGGTATTCTCCTCTATTCTCCTGGTAAGTAGAGGTGGACAGCACCATGAGGCCTGCATTGTAATGGTAAACCAGTGGCTTCGGAGTTGGTGCTACCAGGCAGACCTTGGGTTCCTTGACAACGACCCACATTTTCGCATAGGGAGCATGCTCGGGTGGGATGGGCTTCATTTCTCCCCTAAAGGCAAGCATGTCTTTTCTTCCAGGTTGGCTGATCTCATACGGTATGCTTTAAACTAGCTTTGCTGGGGGATGGGGCCACAGGGGTACAAACAGGACACTTCCCAGCCAAGGCAGGTGACGAGCACAAGAAATACCCAGATAAGTGACAGGGATCTGGATAGTCCTAGTATCAAGTGGGTGGTGCAAGCACCCATAGAAGGCCTTAAATGCCTCTACACTAATGCTTATAGTATGGGGAAAAAGCGAACTTGCCCTCCTGCTAGCTAGCACAGACCTGGACATAGTAGGACTCACTGAAACCTGGTGGGATTCAACCCATGATTGGGCAGTAAACATTAGGGGCTACAGACTGTACAGGTGGGATAGAATGGAAAGGAAAGGTGGGGGTGTGCCGCTCTACGTCAAAGAGTAATACATGTCCTCAATAAACAGGATGGGGTCAGAGGAGGGGAGACTCAAGTGCTCTGGGTAAGAATACAAGGGGGTTGTCGGGAAAGGCACTTAACGGTGGGTGTCTGTTACAGACCGCCCAACCAGGGGGAAGAGCTGGGCTGGGAATTCTCAGGTCAGCTCATGGAGGCAGTTAAGCCAAGGGAGGTGGTCATCATGGGTGACCTAGACTACCCAGACATCTGCTGGGAGGAGCAGTCAGCCGGGTCTGACTGCTCATGTAGGTTCCTAGCCAAAATACAGGACCTCCACCTAACTCACGAGGTGCATAACCCCACCAGGGGAAATGCCTTGCTGGACCTGGTCCTGGCCACAGGTGATGACCTGGTGAGGGGACTGTGGGTTATCGACCACCTGGGTGATAGTGATCATTGCCTACTGGAATTCACTATCCAGTGCAGGATGTCAAAGGCCTGAAGCAAAGTAGTAGGCCTTGACTGCAGGAGGGCCAATTTCAATGAGTTAAGGAGATTAGTAGGAGAGGCACTGAGGTCCCAGAGGGTAGGGGAGTTGGGAGTCCAAGGTGAGTGGTCGTTCCTTAAGGAGAAGATCCTCTGAGTCCAAAGGGTGACAGTTCCAATGCGAATCAAAGGGGGTAAGAGTGCTCAGAAGCTCCCATGGCTCACCAAAGGCATTTAGGAATGTCTGAAAGCTAAAAAGGAGGCATACATCTGGTGAAAGAGAGCGGGTATCACCAAGGAGGATTATACCTCTATTGCTCGAGACTGTAGTGGGGCTGTTAGGAAGGCTAAGGCGGAGACAGAACTAAGACTAGCAACCAGGATCAAAGATAACAAGAAGTCCTTTTTTAAATACATAGGGAGTAAAAAGAAGGCACCGGGTAACATGGGGTCCCTGCAGGACACACTTGGAAATCTGGTGGTTGCACCAGATGAAAAAGCTGACCTCTTTAACAAATTCTGTGCCTCCATTTTTCTGAGCAGGGACTGGGACATCTCCCCCACAGGGATTCCAGATGAACTCAGGAGAGGCACTGCCAGGCCTAGGATCAAGGAGGACCTAGTTAGGGAACTTCTGGTGGAGCTGGACATGTTTAAATCAGCAGGTCCATATGCTCTCCACCCCATGGTGCTGAGGGAATTGGCAGGGGTCATTGTGGGGCCCCTGGTAAAGCTTTACAAGCACTCTTAGTGCTCTAGCCTGGTGCCAGAGGACTAGAAAAAGGCCAATGTGGTCCCCATTTTCAAAAAAGGGAGGAAGGAAGACCCAGGTAACTATAGGCCCGTTTGTCTTACCTCGGTCTTGGGGAAGCTCTTTGAGAAAATTATCCAGGAGCACATCTGTGAAGGACCAGCAGGGGAGATTATGCTCAGGGGCAACCAACATGGGTTCATTAGGGTCAGGTCCTGTCAGACCACCCTGGTTGCTTTTTACAATCAGATCACAAAATCCTTGCATGCAGGTGTCGCGGTAGACGTAGTCTTTCTGGACTTTAGAAAGGCCTTTGACACTGTCTCTCACCCCATTCTCATTAAAAAACTAGGTGGCTGTGGCACTGATGCCTACACAGTCAGATGGGTCACAAATTGGTTAGAAGGCTGCACCCAGAGAGTGGTGGTGGATGGGTCATTTTTGACCTGGAGGGATGTGAGCAGTGGAGTCCCCCAGGGCCTGGTCCTCGGGCCCGTACTGTTCAACATCTTTGTCAGCGACTTGGACAAGGGAGTGAAAAGTATCTTGTTCAAATTTGTGGACAACACTAAGATGTGCAGAAACGTGGACATGCTAGAAGGGAGGGATAGGCTACAACTAAATTTGGACAGGTTACAGGGATGGGCGGATGAGAATAGGATGGGATTCAATACTGACAAGTGCAAGGTACTGCACCTAGGGACAAAGAACCAGCAGCATACCTATAGGCTGGGGAACTCCCTTCTCAAAAGCACAGTGGCAGAAAAAGATCTTGGAGTCATTATCGATTCTAAGATGAACATGGGCCCCCAATGTGGGGATGCGGGCAGGAAGGCTAACTGTACCTTGTCATGCATCCACAGATACATCATGAGCAGGTCCAAGGAGATGATCCTCCCCTTTTATGTGACATTGGTCAGGCCGCAGTTGAAGTACTGTGTCTAGTTCTGGGCACCACACTTGAGGAGGGATGTGGACAGCATTGAGAGGGTCCAGAGGAGGGCCACTGGCATGATCAGGGGGCAGCAGGGCAGGCCCTACGAGGAAAGGCTATGGGACCTGAACTTGTTCAGCCTCCACAAGAGAAGGCTGAGAGGGGATCTGGTGGCCATCTATAAACTTACCAAGGGGGACCTGCAGGGGATGGGAGAGTCCCTGTTCCCCTGAGCACTGCCCAGAGTAACTGGGAATAATGGCCACAAGTTGATTGAGAGTAGGTTCAGGCTAGACATCAGAAGGCACTACTTTGCAGTCAGGGTGGCTAGGATCTGGAACCAACTTCCAAGGGAAGTGGTGCTCACTCCTACCCTGGGGGTCTTCAAAAGGAGGCTAGATAATCACCTAGCTGGGCTCATTTGATTCCAGCATTCATTCCTGCCCATGGTAGGGGGTTGGATTTGATGATCTGCTCAGGTCCCTTCTGACCCTAACAACTATAAGATACTCACCCAAGATAGCACTCCTGTGCCCCAGGTCTGCACAGTATCAGAACTGTTAACTGTTATATAACATAATGTTTAAAAACTTATGTGCCTGTGGATTTCAGCCTTGTTGCTAGGTGGATTTTAGTGGATTGTGTTTTAAGATCGAGGTACCTAAATTTTGGAAGTTTTTCTATTTCTTTTTTCTGGACCTAAGGGGCACATCCAGATGAGTGCACACATATGGTATGCAGTGCTGTAGACCTGTCTGCAGCACTGTACATGCCACACATGCAGGCATTCACCATGCTGCTAATTTGCTGGGCCGGGGGGGGGGGGGGGGGTGTGACACTGAGAGACCCCAGTGTTAAAAATCCTGCAGCAGAAAAAGTGGGGTGGCACATGTAGCAGCAGCATGGGCTGCCTGGAATTGGAGCCTGTCTGGCTAAGACCACATTCCAGCTGCTGGCCAGGATGCCTGCTGCCAGATTGCTGCCTCTGGAGTCCCAGGAGGGCCTCAGGACCCCAGGTAAGGCTGTTGGGGCAAGTCCAGGTGCTGGCTCCAGCCTTCCCTACCTCACCCAGGGCAACTTGCCATGCTCCAGAGTGTGTATGTATGTGCATTCCCCGAGGACAAATAGCAGCAGCACATCATGTGCCACTGCTGTTTGTCCCTGGGGAAATGCATGTGACTGCACATCTGGACCCAGCCAAGTTGTTTATCCAGACTCATCTAAAATGCCGTAACAGGTTGTCTCCTCAGGGCCTTTTCAACCAAGCTTTTGCTCCCTGAGCATCTCTCAGAAACCCTCAGTAATATCCAGCCCTTTAAACTATGTGCCTTTTTCTCCTTGGCCATTTCTCAGCACACCCCCATAACATGCAGTTTTTAACAAATAAAACAAGTAAGCAACCAATTAAAAAAAAAAAAAAGCAAAAGCTTATTGGCCTGGACACAGCCTTCTGGCTGCTCATAGGTAGTTTACTACATCTCTTTTATTTAAGATGTTCTGTCTCTATTATTAACCATTAGTCCATGCACTTAGTCTTTAAAATTTACCTATGTTTGACCAGTATTCACTGAGAAGAGAATCCATATATTCTCTGATACTTTCTGCTGACCAGCTTTTTTTCCAAGCCATTCCTCCATATCATGAGCTCCTGAACCCCAGAAACAACACCTCTATCAGAGGAAGTGAGCCCATGGGGCAATCCTTCAGAAACCTCCAGGAAAAGAAAAAAAAACAGAAAAGAAATGTTAAACACTTTCCACTTCATATTCAGTTATTGGTTTACCCTTAGCATAAAATAGATCAATTTTGAAATGAAGATATCTTTTGCAAAAAAAAAAAAAAAAAATGCTTAAGAACTTCATTTTGAAAATGTTGCAAACACATTTCAACTTTCTAGTCTCTTTCTCTCTTTTTGGCCACAGCCATCTGACCCATTTGACCCCAAGTCACAGATCATATTGTCTTCCCCACTGCACTGAACATTTTTCTAAAGAGAAGAATTATCAGTTTTTTCCAGGCTTGCAAAGAGCAGAAGTGTGAAGCCTCCCAAAAGATCTGAGAGAAGAGAGCACATGGAAGAATATCACTCTTCAAAAATGTCTGGGATTATGGTTTATCTGGGGGACCTGTTTTCTAGAAAATCTGTTCTCAGTGGTGCATTTTAGAAAGCTTTGTGAATCAGATTTTAGATAGAGGTTAATTAAAAGAAAAGAAAAAGCAGAGTTAGAAAAACTAAAACTAGGGCTAAATGAGAACCATATGGCACAGAACATTTCAACCCAATACCATAATTGACCTTAAATGATAATGTATGAGAAGTGTTGATGAGGTGGAAGCCTCTATTCCAAATTGTTTAAGGGTTTAATCTGGGATAGATGAAAAAGAAATATGTGGGTTTAAAAATATCTGTGCACCTCTCATACTCAATTTACTCTGTGGGAAGTCTTAACAATGTTTAGGGAATACTATAACCTTAACAACAAAAAATAACTCTTTTTCTTTTTCTGTGGCACCAGTTTTGGTCTCATCCTCATTTGGGAGAAAAGGGGATTGACAAGCATATAACAAAATAGAGACAGAAAGTGTGAAACTGTGTCTGAAAGCACAGAGGCAGCATTGCATTTTGTATGATTGATAAAAGCCCGAAACACCAATTTTGGTGCTTGCAAAAGATAGGAGATAGCTGTAGGGCCTTGGGGAAAAACAATGAAGAAAACAAGAGTTTAGGCAAAATACTGAAAAGTTAGCTTGGGTTTATTAAGTCAATTGGGCTGGATTTTCCATCTCTTTATTGCTTGTTTAATCACTGTGGCATCTGTAATCTTATTGTTTCTGTGCACAGATGGCAGTAAATGAAACTAGTCAGAATCATAGTACATTAAACCCACTCTGCACTTATTTTACACGGTGTAATTGATAACAAGGAGCAAGTGGTAAGGTTCAGACCCGAGAGCTTTTGGAACAGCATGAAAAGAGTCCAGCCAGGCACATGGGGCTCTGGATAAGATCACTAATGTCTACAAAAAAACTTACATGCCAATGATAAGATTCTCCCTCAAAGGTCTGCATAGTATCTGTGGGATGCATTTAAAACATTCAAAATGGAAAGTTGAATTTTCAAACCTGACTTACCTAACATACATTCAAGATAGGCCACTGAAAAGTTAGCGTGGGTTCATTAAACCAAATGGACTATTTTCCATTGCATTCCACTTTTACTAGAAGAGCTATACTAATTTATTCATTTATTTATTTTACTAGTATAGTTACCCTGCTACCACCCCATGACAGATGTAGTCATACCAGTATAGTGGTATGTTGTACCATTTTAGTTTGTTGAAATGTTCCCATTTTGGTTAAATTCAATGGAAACTTGTACTAGGTGTGCTGTGGAGGGACTTAGGTTTTCTGGGTTCTTTTCTTCTTTGTAACTAGCTGGTGGACAGTCTTGAAGCTCAGGCTATAAAAGCTTCCCAGGTCCCTTGATCCACATAAACCAATAAAGTATTATTTTTTTAAATGTCAGATCTTCTAGGGTGGGCAGCTTCAAGGTAAACCACCAAGGAATCTGCCTCTGAGTTGGAGCTCCCAGTTAGAAAGATAAGGGAAACTCAAAATATTTTTGAAATTCCAATTCCATTGGACACTTTGAAATTTCTTTTCTTTTTTTTTCATCCTATTTTTGAACATTTTTGAAAATGTTGGAATTTCCTGCAGAAGGAAATAACCTTGTACCATGTTTTGAAACAGCTGTACAGTTTTGAAAGTTCTCATTAGCATGAATGATGACGGACAGATTCTTTATCTCTGTTCACCTCTTTCAACTCAGAAGGGGAAAACTACATTTAGAAACCAAGAGCTGAGGAAATAGGAAGGGTCCTACTTGTTTTCATGTGTGAAGTCACAAAGTCCAACTCACTATCATTTGTGAGCATATGCTGTTTCTTATTGGTGAGTATTCTGGCCACCAGCAGTTATTTGTGATAATCCTGAAAATTCATTATCAATGCTTCTTCAAGAAAAAATTATCATCATTACTATTATTATTATTACTATGATCATTATTTAAACTACAGTTATATTAACAACATCCAAAACAATTATGATGTTGATGACATTTTCAATCTTATACTCCAAGAATGAAATCACAGCAGTAAGTTATTTTAACAGATCAGTCACACAACAGAAATAACAAGTGGCTGAGTATTTTGGAGACTATTCATAGGTTTAAACTTGCTAATAGGGTCATAGAAAAGTAGATTTGGAGATTATCTAGTTCAGCCCCTGCTCAAGGAAGCTTCATCCCTGACTAAACCATCCCAGTCCTGTGTCTGTCTAACCCACTCTCGAAAATTTCTAGGGGTAGAGATTCCACAGCTTCTCTAGGTTGCCTGTTCCAATTCTTCACAACTGTTGATCCTTACTACTGAATGCTTATTGATAACAAGTCAATTTGCAAGAACCAAGTGTAGTTCATTAACAATTTGCAAACAGGAAAGGCCATCATGTTCATAATATTAAGTGAAATGATACACTTACTAAAGTCATGCAATCATATAATTGCCTAACCTGTTTTTAAATTTCTAAGGATGCTGATTCCACAGTCTCTCTTGGTAGTCTGTTCTAATGCTTAACTGCAGACATGGTTCATAGGGACAAAGTTCTTTCTCATATCTAACCTAAATTTTGCTTGCTGCAATTTTAAGACCATTGCTTCTTGCCCAGTCCCCTATGGTCACAGAGAAGAATCTATCAAAATCTTCCCCCTGCCTTCTCTTCTCTAAAGTCAGTGAGTGTTTTGCCATTTTACAACATAGCTGATATGAGTCTTCATATGGGGAAAAATAACCCCAAAAATTAGTAATCCAAAAATATTGTGCTGTAATGAATGTGCAGATGATGTTCTGTGGGAAAAGCCAGGGTAGTAGATGGACAGTATTTCATATGGTGTGCATACTTAACAGGATTTATTGCAGTTTCAGAACTCCTTAAAATTGTTTATCCTCTCTATTTTAATAATGGGACTATTGTTATAACTAATAATGTCTCAAAACTGGGAAAACATTAAAGTGCATATACTCCCCTATGACTGCATTTGATATAAATTCTAGCTGTTGGATAAACTATTCTTTGATGCCAATATGCAAAAGCTTCTCTCCATTGTTTGCTGAACCCCTCCAATGTATTATTGTAAACCACTTCTTACCCCAACTTCCTTCCTTTTCATGTCCTCGTTACAAGGCATTTAGCAGAATGTATGGATTTGTTGGAACCTGAAAGGACAATGCTGTGAATGCTTCTGGCATGGCCTTCAATTTACATTCTGTGGTCCTTCAATTTACATTCCCTGGGCTGTCAGCAATACGCTTTAGCACCCATGCCACCCCAGCCCCCTTACCCCAGCTGAAATGTACTTATGCTTTTACTTTGTCTTCTCAAATTTCTGTCTAAAAGGCAGCTGGAGGTGAAAGCCTTCCTACAACACAACTCCCCATCTCCTATTTCAGACTTATTCTTTAAATGACTCTCTATCTCATTCATGAAGACTACCATACAGATAGATGTTATTCATACATGATAGTAGCAGTGCTACGATGCCCCAGGGGAAGCTGCTGGAGAGCTGGAAAGCAGAGGACCATTGCAGCTTTTAGCCACACCCTTGCTTACCAGCCTTCTAGCATCAACTCAATACGATGCACATCAGAGTGGGTATTAACTCTTAGGGCATGTCCAGACAAGCAGTGATGTTTGGTTCCCAGGGGACAAGGTGCAGTGGTGCACCTTGCACCGCAGCTACTGGTCCCCAGGTAACGCCAGTGCGACACATGTTTTGGCATGCAGCAAGTTACCCCGGGGGCAGTAGGGGAGCCTGGGGCTAGCACTGTGCCGACTCCAGCAGCCTTACCTGGGGTCCTGGGGGACTTCAGGGGCTGCAGCTGTGGGAATCCTGCCAGGCAGAGCTTGGCTGGCAGCTGCAGCATGGCTCCGGGTGGCCTGGCTCTGCTTTTCAGCGGTGCAGGCTAAGACAAGCTGGAGATAATTCCTAGCCAAAGATTCTGATACTCAGAGCCCACTTAGCTAGTCTTTTCCTTCCATATGTTTGGACACTCCCATATGAAGAACATTTAACATGTTGGAAAGGTAACTTAACAACAGCCTGAGACATGCATACTTAAAGACAATAACCCTCCCTCACCCCAGCCAGAAGTTGGGTCCCAAAACATTGTCTACCTGTAATGGGGAAGTCAACTTCTTTATAAGAAAGACAACTGATAGCAATGGCCCTTCAGGTCATAAACTACTGGAGAATTTTGGTGACTTACCAGCATTAGAACAATTGTGGGTTTGGAGAGGGGGCCTGGTCTTGGAGGCTTTTTTAGAGTCAAGCTAGGAGCCTGTGGTCTTGAACCCAGAATCATGGTCTGCATAGTAGAGCTACTCACCCCTGTCCTCCAACATCACCTCAGCAAGGCACTAGGGCAGACACTGGTCCCCAGATCCCTATAGTTGAGCCCACTTACATGCCCATTTCCTGCCAGTGGAGTGGCCAGTTTATGTCAGTTGACCTTTCACCCATTACAATGTAGAACGCTTACCCAGAAGAGCAAGTATTTGGGCAACTCTTTAATTTCAACTCTGTACCCAGACTGCTGCATCCTTGGCTTGTGCTACTACTGGTTTCCTGGCAGACTTTTTGGATACCTGACCTAGTTTGCCCATGGATCCCAAGTTTGGCCTGTTCCTTCAGATACCTGATCCTATTCTGGTATGATCTCCTGGATACCTGACTAACTTGTGTCCTGACTCTGGATCTCTGACTTGGTTCCTTGGATGGATCTCTTGGCTTCTGTCTTCCCTGTGCTATGATTTGAGACATTCTCCTTGGATCTTGGCTGCTTCTGCTGATGCTGAGGTGACCCTCCCAGATCTCCAATAATGCCAACTGTCAGAAAAAAAACATTGTGAAACTCATGATTTCTATGTCAAAATAACTCTGACTCATATCTCCTAATCAAACCCTCAAATCTCTGGATTTGCCCAGCTGGTAAGTCTGTAGAGGGGAAAGGGACGGTGGTAGAGGGAAGGGGTGAGGGAAGGGGAAGACTGAGGCCCTCATGGTGAGGGAGGGAATTGGACAGGGTTGAACGGGGCCCTGGGGCTGGGGTGGGTTGTCCAGAGGCTTGGGACAGGGGGTGGTTCCCCACAGCTGTGTGCACCCCTGGAGAAGGCATGGGGGGCATGTGTCCCCCATGAGGCAGAGGTGGGCTGCCTGCTGTGGGTTGGGGCTCTATGCCCTGCTGCCTTTGCCATGGGAGCTCATCCATCTGACACCATTGCCACCTGCCTGGCAGGCAGGGGACATAGGGTCCACTGGCTGTGTGGTGCATCTCCTGCCTACCCAGTGGCAGGGTGCACAATGGCATCTCACAGCTAAGTTCCCTTGGCAAAGGAAGCAGGGCACAGAGCCCCATCATGCAGCCTGCCTCTGCTCTGCAGGCGGCATGTGCCCCACATACCTCCATGGAGGTGTGCACAGCTTTGAGGACCAGCACCCCCCCCCCCCACACGCACACACCTCTGAATGACCTGTCCTGGCCCTGGGGTCCCATTCACCCCAGCCCCTGCTCCTGCCCCATTCCCTTTCTCACTTTAGGGGCCTCAATCTGCCCCCCGATCCCTTCCCTCTTCCCCTGCTCCTTCCCCTCCACTTAGCAGCTGAGTGTTGTCTGTGTCTCTGTGTATCTGTCTGCTCCTCAATCCCAAGCCACAGCCCACGCTCCCTACAACAAGCCCTGCTGTTGCACCTCACTCCTGACACACAATACCCCACATCCTGCCAGGGTGTATGGAGACCCTCCCTCCTTGGGCTTCAATACCCCCCTACACACCCACAGCCCCCAACAGCTTCACAAATAACCACCCCCCAGCACACACTCTTAAAAATAGCATCTCATGATTTACATGCCAAATCTTTTGTTTCTTTTTTTTTCTTTCTTAAGAGTGTGTCTCATGATTTTTGACACAGTAGGGTTGGAAATACTGGATCTGGCCATCTATGGCCTGGCCTGGCATTAACTAGGATATAATCAGTTTATCTGAATATCAGACTTTGTGAGGGTCTGTGACCCCAGTTGTCCAGACTAGTTGAATTAGAAAGAAGACTAAAAAACACAGGAAGTTCTGACTTATAGCCAGATGAGATGACAAAAACCAGATGAAAGGATAAAAACCTATGTGTCTTTTCTGTCTCCAAACCTATAATCAGCTTTTGTATAGTTCTTTTATTCTATATAACTTTTTTTTTTTTTATCCTGAGTGATTGTGTATGGAAAAAGTGGGTTTTTTTTGGTTTTTCTGTTTTTGGTGAGTGATATGCCAGGCTACTCTTTCTATAGAGAGGGGGTCCTATAACTTCTTCTCACCCCAAGAATGGGGGTACCTAAGGATAGTAGGGATTCCTTCACTGCAGCTGCAGGGAATAATGTAAAAGCAGTAGAGGGGAGCATGCTGGGTTAAGGACTTCATAGTGTAGCAAAACCCATTGTTTTTCTTATTTATTTATTTTGAAATGCATTCCCTCCCCTTCCCAAACCATTTCTGACTTTTTCTCTCCCTCTTTATTCCTTATAGATAAGTATAAGTGAGCTAAGACATAGGATAAGCTTCAGCATTTTATTTTGGAAGAAAGTTATACTTGTTTTGTTTTTTCTTCTTCTTTATATTGTATCATTATTATGCTTATGTTGATTTTTAATGTTCTATATTACTGTTTTACTCATACTATATGATTTAGGCCTACATATTTAAGTTAGCATAAGTCATGTCAAGTTTCTATTTTGTCAAGTCTCTATCTTGTCCCCATGCCTTGTCGCGTAACCTATGAGTCATACCTACCCCTCCTATGTAACTTGGTTTCTGAATGAATGGGGATGAATGAGGGTACTTGAGAGACAATGGCAGTAGGTCTAAAAATAGCTCCTTCTGAATGACCGAACCATCAAAACCAATACCTGGACCAATAATCCAGCCATTGGAAACACCCTCAGCATTCAAGAAACAAAAGATGAGGCAACCCACCATTGTGCCAAGGCTGCACATGCTCAGTACGAACACCTGGAACACTCTGGAACAGGGCTGACATTGCCTGGACTTGCCCTTCCCATAGGAGATCAGAGGTAGTCTGCCCCATAAAAGGGGTAGTGAAGACTGATTCCTTGGGATGCCTTCTCCATCTGGACCAGCAGCATGCCACACCACCTATCCACCCAGAGGCCCTGCCAGCAACCCTTCTCTGGACAACATCTGCTGGACAAAGACACCTTTTCAGCCTGGATAGGTAGCCATCATCCCCACCCCCTTTTCAACCAAGGACTTGGACTGTTTCTCTTCCCTACCTGGACTCCAAACCTTCCACTGAGTCTCTTTCTCCTGCTGCTACTGTGAGCGCTTGTGTGTGTGTGTGAACCAATAACTTCATGGGGCTGTGTACTGCGTTGTCTGTTTAATAAACCTGTTATTTTGAAACCCCAAGTTGGGTTTTTGTCTGTTTTCTGACTTACCTCCTTGCCACCACTTATCTGCTCCCCAAACTCCCAGCTTTCAGCCTCTGTTTCTACCCCCAAGCTCCCAGCTTTCTGCTTCAGTTTCCAGCCCCAAGCTCCCAGCTTTCTGCCTCAGTTTCTTTTCTGGCTGTCTTCTCCTTGCCACTGGGCTTTTTCCCTTGCACCAGGGACCTTGAGTAACCTTGGGAACACTTGACCTTAATTAACCCCAAACCTCAGGTCCTCAACCCAGCTTCTCTCTAGTCTACTGGTTCTAATCCCAGTTCCAGCAACTTTCACTCCTTACACTTTCTCTCTCACCTTAACCTTCCCTCAGGTATCCCAAGTACCCCAAACACACACATACATACTGTACAATCCAAGTTAGGAACTCATCTGTGTGTATGTGTAGGTGGGTGGTATGTGTGTGAACTGGTAAATACACACACATATCTATCTATCTATCTATGTATATGTCACTGTGCATGTGATATACAAATTAGTGATCTGTGTATGCATACGGAGTATGTGGGTATTGACAACTGATTTTGTCTAATTTTTGGTGTGTATGTGCTTGAACTGGTAATAGGTATGCATGTGCCTAGGCTGCTTTGGATGTGTATGTGCCTGAGTTGGTAGTGTGTGTGTATCAATGCACCAAATTGATTTGTGTGTTTGTATATGTGCAATTGTGTCACACCCTCCTGTCTAACAGCACAATATTGAGATCCTTAGGGTTGGCTTGACCCCACAGAACAACAATAGTATCATAGTGCTTAGGGTAAGAAGGGACTTACAAAGATCATCAGGTCTGACCCCCTGCCCCAGGCAGGAATGGGTGCCAGGGTCATATCACCCCAGCCAAACATCTGTCCAGCCTCCTCTTGAAGACCCCCAAGGAAGGAGAGAGTACCACCTCACTTGGGAGCCCATTCCAGAGGCTGAAAGCCCTAACTGTAAAGTAATGCCTCCTGATATCCAGCCTGAACCTTCTCTCTAACAATTTGTGGCCATTATTCCTAGTAACCCCAGGTGATCTCTGGGAGAACAGAGCCTCCCCCAGTTATCATATGGCAACCTTGATATGTTTCCTGGGGCAAGTAGCAGCGCAGTGGGGAGAAACCTGGGGCTCTAAGAGCCCTTTAATATAGGTTTGGGATACCACCCCCAATGTGTGGGAATTGAAATTCCATCTACCCTGACTCCCTAGTGTAGAGATCTACTCTCTATACCACAGACTAGCTGCTTCCCAGACCCTTCTCTAACTGTCCATTTGAAGCTGAGCTACTCTGCAGTCACTAGTTGGAGAGCAGAAAGGCAGTTCCTGTCCCACTGCGAGAAAGAGTCTAAGCTGGAACTCATGGCCTATATCTGTATATATGTATATATAAATAATAAGCTTTTTAAACTCTTGGCTATCTGGGGAGGCAGCTTCAAAATAAGAACTGTGTAAGAAACTAGGGGTGCATACACATGTACTGACTTTCTGACAGTTAAGGTGACTTAACTTTTTAAAGTCAACTTAACTGTCAAAGTGTACACTGGCACTCTGAGTGACACAACTGAGCAGAGTTGACTTAAATCCAGTACAAGATAATACACCTCTGAAGTGTATTATCTTGAGCTGCATTAGTTAAGTCAACTTAGCCCACAAGATGGCTGCCACCATGTCAAGGAGATATGTGTGTACACTTTGACCTGCCTCAGTTTAAGATGCCTCCAATCTTTGAGTTCTATTGGATGGGATACTTGTCACTCTCAAGCCAAGATCAGAGACAGGTTGAGAAGAACAACCACAGGAATAGGAATGTGTCTATGCAACAGGACCAATGATTTGTGCATCTGTATTTATAATGAGTCAGAGTATCAAAGTAGAGGAAAGTATTGGGGCTGTGTGAAACAGCACCATTCCGATTCAACTTCTGTTTCGATGATTCAATGGAACAGTGTTTTGTTTTGAGTTTTGTTTCATTTCAAAAGCACTGTTTTGCTGTTTTGACACTGTTTCAATGTTTCCCCATAGGTTTCCCCTGAGAGGCCTATGGGGGCTGTGCTGGAGTTCTCCCGGGGGTGTGGGTCCCCTATGTGCATGCCAGATGACAAACCAGCACTGGGCACAGCCTGCACCCAGTGCTGGCCCCAGGCAGCAGCACCCAGCTTCTGCCACCCGGCAGGCAGATCGGGGGCACACACCACTGGGAGGACTCCTGCACAGACCCTGCAGCCCTTCCAAGGGTACCGGCAGGCCCCCAATCTGCCTGCTGGCTGATAGGAGCCAGATGCTGCCACCTGGGGCCAGCAGCAGCCAGGGCCATCCCTGGGAGGGAGAAATCAGGGCAACCACCCTGGGCCTCATGCTTTGCTGGGTCCTGGGGAGCTGAGCAGAGTGGCCGTGGCAACTCTGTACCACTGCCACCTCTGGTTTTGTGTCTGGTTGCTCGCTACCCCCCGCCCCCTGCTACCACCAGCAATGTCAGCGGCAGCTTCTTTGTATCCAGGGTGCATGGGATTGTGGCAGTGGCAGGTCCCCACATGAACTGTTTTGCCCTGGGCCCTGCACCCTCCTCAAGATGGCTCTGGTACGGGTCTGGGGTAGATCAGCTCATACAGGGACCCACCTCCATACTGAAGCTGGCTCAAGGAGGGTGTGAGGCTTAAGGCAGTTCAACTCATGTGGGGACCTGCTCCCACCCCAATCCTGCGCACCCTGGATGCAAAGAAGCCACTGGTGCCACCGCTGATGGCAGCGCGGGCGTGGAGTAGCAAGTGGCCAGACGCAAAGCTGACAGTGGCAGCAGCGCAGAGTCACCATAGCCACTCCACCCAGCTCCATGGGACCCCCAAAGAACAGAGCCCAGGGCAGTTGCCCTGATTTGTCCCCCTGGAGGGATGGCCCTGACTGCTGGGGGCCCCAGGTGGCAGCATCCAGCTCCTGTCAGCTGGCAGGCAGATTGGAGGCCCACTGGCACCGCTGGGTGGGCTTCAGGGGCTGTACCAGAGTCCTCCTGGTGGTGTGTGCCCCCAATCTGCCTGCTGGGTGACAGGAGTCAGGTACGGCTGCCTGGGACCAGTGGCAGCACCAATCTTCCCGGCGCTGGGTGTGGGCTGTGCCCAGCACCAGTCTGCCATCTGGCAGGCAGACCAGGGGCTCACATCCCCGGGAGGACTCGACACAGCCCCCACAGCCCTCCCAGGGGTGTGGGTGGGCACCCAATCTGCCAGCTGCATGACAGGAGCCAGGTACTGCTGGCTAGCTCTGGAACTGAAGGCAGTAAGCCTGGCTTCGAAACTTGAAATGTTTTGAGTTCCCTTGATTTATTTCAAAGCTGTTTCAAAGGCTTTTGTTTTGTTTTGATTTCACTGTCTCAGCTCAAAATGCTTCAAAATGAAACACCAGGTGAAATTTCGCACAGCCCTAGAATGTATCTATGTCATTTTTGTTAGGCATCTCTTCCTAGGATTACTCTTAGCTTTGTCTGACAGTTCATATTTATACAGATATATGCCTTGGTCGGTTTTTCTGGAGGTGTTTGTTGTCACTGGCCACACCTCACTTGGCTGCACTGAGCTATTGACATGAGTCCCTGCTTTCACTTGGCTCTAGTACCCAAGGTGTGAGCATGGCTGCTGCTACTTGTTCCTATCTTTCCTCTGTTGCTGAATTCAGCAATAAGGGTGAATAGCAGCAGCATTTGCCCACTGTGCTCTACAGCCATGTGAAAGCAGACCTTGCCCTGACCAATTGGTAAGTGCAGAGCTCTATCAGGAGCCTATTCTGACCATGCAGTAAGCTCAGAGATCACTGCAGATGCACAGCACAGCCAAAGGGTGGGGGGTATGGTCTGTGTAGTGGGGGTGCACCCCCTCATGCCCCATTTCTGTATCCACTAGCAGTGATTTGGCTTAGTTGGTTAATGTAAGGTCGCAGATTCAATTCCTGATTGGACTAGATGATCTGTTGAGGTCCTTTCCAGCTATACTTCTCTATGCCTCTACTATAATCTACGCTAGTGCTAAACTCTCACCTCCCGAAGGGGTATGTAGCTCCTGTATAATCAGAGGCCTGTGACTCAGAATTTTGGAAACCACCTACCCCCACTCTTGGGATCCCTTCATCCAACAGAGTGAGGGAGATCTATGTAGTGATAGAAGTTATAATTCAGAGATGTTCCCTAACATGATACTGAGAGTGAAGTTACATATTACACTTAATACATGCTAAGGGCACTTGAAATATGAACTTTTATGTAAAAGCTTGTTAACTCATGCCAACTGTCCTTAAGTGGCCATCTCAAATGTACTCCACTTCAGACAAGAGTTAAAGCAGAGCCGGGCTGCCTGGAGCCATGCTGCAGCTGCTAGCCAGGCTCCACCCAGCAGGATCACTGCTGCTGCCCCCCAGGACCTCATGTAAGGTTGCTGGGGCCAGCACTGTGCTCACCACAGCCTTCCCTATTGCTCCCAGGGTAACTCGCCGTGTGCCAAAGTATATGTGGCATGGGCATTCCCTGGGGGCAAGTAACTTCAGTGCAAGGTGCACCACTGCTACTTGTTCCCAGGGGACCAACATCCACACTCATCTGGACGTGGCCTTATAGTGCAAGTAAAAGGACAGTTAATCATTGAAGTTTGCAACCTCTACCTGTCCTTCTGATGTTGGGCAATATAGCAGAGAACTGGAGAGCATCCAGACAAAGGTTTGTGTGGTACCTAACAGCCACAGGGGCATAAGAGAAAAATGATAAATCAAATCCCCAATCTTCTTGCATATTGTGGGGAAGGGAACCATGTCTGTTTATAGTACTTTTACCTTTGAAAAAGATCAAAATATAAAATTGAGTAAAATACTGTCCAAATTTGAGGAGTTGGGTGTGCCCAAAAAGAATCAGTCTCTTGAAAGACAAAGACTTTTTATGTGCAGACAAACAACGGGAGAAAGTACAGGTCAATGTGCTATTGAACTAATAGATGGAGTAAGAACTGTGCTTTTGGTACCTCAACAGACTCTGTGATTAGAGATAAAATTATTAGTGGCATTGTGTCTGCGCTGCATTACAAGTAAGGCTAATATGCAGGGCAGACTGTGAAGGCCCATGCTGCAGAGCTGCATGCACCAAAATGGGTTATCTGCACAGTAGGTATGCCAGAAAAAGGTAGTTCACAGGGTCTCTACTGATAAGCATCCACTTCACAGAATAGAATTTTCCATTGGCAAGAAGAATGCTAAAGAGAGAAAGCAAATAATCACAAGTGTACCAAGTGTGGAAGGCAACCTGACTCCAAACATTATTCTGCATTTGGAAAACAGTAACAAGAAAAACTCTTGTCAGGTGCTGAATACGCCAGACACAAAAGCCTGAAGTGCATCTACTTGAGAACATACCAGAAGAATTGCATATAGATACTGTAGAATCAATACAAATCAATTTTGTGGCTGACTTTTGCCAGTGGAAGTGTAAGGAGCAATGGTTTCATTTAAATTTGACACGGGGGCTCAGGTTAACATTTTAGTGGTGCATGAATACAGCAAATTTAAAATCAAAACCAAAAGCGAGTCCAAAAATATCAGGATAACTAGTTATTTATGAACACATATGCCAGTAAAAGGGAGATGTGTTGCTAGCATCCAGTATAAACAGAGTATACAAACTCTCATTCACCTAGGGAGGTGACACCAATTTTGGGTATGTCAGCTTGTTAAAACCCTAATCTCACTAAACATGTGCTTGCAGTACAAGAAGACAAGGGCCAAATTATGAGCCCTTTACTTTAAAGGTCTATGTAGCTTGCCAGGTAAACATAATAATTCAGATAAATAAGCAAGTACCTCTCAAAATTCAAGCATGCAGAAAAGTGCCTCTTGCTTTCTGTTATAGACTTAAGGTGGACTTAGCAAGAATGAAAAAAAGTACAGGTGGTACAGACAATTCAGAAACCTACTAAATTGATAAGCTCCTTAGTTCAGTGGAGAAAAATAATGACCAGTTATCTATATGCCTACATCTAAGGCACTTCAACAAGGCTGTCAAATTAGAACATTTTAAATTACCAGCTAGGGAAAAAAATAACAGCCCAATTCACAAATGCATGATTTTTCAGTAAATTGGGTTCCATCTCAGGATATTGACAGGTGACGTTCACTGAAGAAAACTCTAAATTATGTACATTTAATACTCCCTTTGGGAGGTATAACTTTCTATGTGTACCTTTTGGTATTGCCTTTGTTGCTAAAATGTATTATAAAACCATACTCATGGCTTACGAGTATATTCCTAGTGTGAGCACCTCTATGGATAATGTAATGTGGGACTCTACCAAAGAAAAACAAGATTGCAGGCTTTGGGAAATGTTGGAGGCTACTACAGCTAGAAATTTGAAATGCAATCGAAATGTGTACTGGGTGTCACTGAACTGCCTTTTATAGGGGAATAACATCCACTGAGGAAGAACAAACTGAAAAGATAAAATTAAGGCCATTGAAACATTCAGGGGGAGTTAGAGCTACAGATAGGGCTTATAGAGGTTGCCTACTGATCCACAATAAAATGTTGTTGTTGTTAGTTCTTTTCATTCCTTGTATGCCTATATTTATTCACCCTGGTGATCACTACAATTTGATGCAGCAAAGGAGCTATTCTGACTATGACTTTTAATACAAATAACAGTGAAAAGCTATTTTCTTCCATGGGCCAATACTTGTATCCTGAGGGCAATATTGTCCAGGTGGGATTTTCAAATGCCCTCAGCGCTGGCCAATTTTAGCTTCTACTGGGCTCAGCAGTAGTTTTTACAGTAATTCTGCAAGAAGTAGTGTTAGTCCAATATTTCCACTCTCAATGTTCCTCACACTGTCCCCTTTTGTATATAACCCTATTTTCTCTTCTGCTGAGACAAAGTAAAAAAACAATGGCGGGGGGAAATTAAATGCTCTTGGTATAAGTGAAATGGTACAATGGGCACCTACACACATGCAAAATGCCTGCTCCAAGTCAAAGAAGACTTGATTAATCCAGTCTGTTGGCGCATGCTAATTAGCACACTCCAGAAGCCTCAGCATCTCATGTATTCAGCATCTCATATATTCAGCACCCCTGTGATTCAAAATGGTGGCAGAGTGCTTTAATTAAAGCTTTTCTAATGAGCTTTAGATAAAGCACTTCCGCTGCCATTTTGAAATGTGGAATGCTGAATACATAAGATGCTGGGGGTGCTTTAAATATAGCAGCTCCTGAGAACTGCTCTAATTAAAGTGCCCCCCAACCTGAAGCACAAGTAAAGATGCTGTATAGTAGGGGTGTGTGAAGTGGGCCCTATTCAATTAGGATTCAGCCCAAATCAGGGACAGTGATTCAATTCTTTGATTCAGATCACTGTCCCTGATTTGATTCAGCCAATCAGAGAATCAGTGATTCAGACATAGACACAGCTTTAGAATTTTTTTCTACATACCTTGAGGTAGCATGGTTCATGATCACTGGGATGCATGGAGTGTCCCACAGGAGTGCAGGGGGCCCTCCACGCGATTGGTACTTCCAGTCCACTTACAGGTCCACCAGGGAGCACGCTGAGCCTCCCCCCCCAGCACTTCTCCAGCTTGGTGACCCCCACGACCCCCAGCTCTGCCCTCCCAGACCCAGGAGGCACCAGTCACTGAGCCAGGGGGGCTAGTGAGTTTAGTGAGGTTTGGTGCTTGGACACTGGATATGGACACCATAGCCAAGTCTGCCTTTACCACACCTGTGGAAATATATGAGTTTACAGTTTTACTTTTTGGTATGCCAACTCTCTCACATCTTTTCAAAGACTGATTAATAACCTGTTACAAGGATGTGATCTGTTTGCCATGGTGTACATCAATGACATCGCCATCTTCAGTCAGGACTTTGAATCGCACCTGATTCATCTGACCACCATGTTAGGTAAGATCAAACAGGCTGGTCTTACTGTGAACGCCAAAAACTGTCAGTTGGCACTATCTGAAGTGGTATACATGGGATGCCATGTGGGTGGAGGTCAGATTGCTCCGTTGTGGGACAAGATTGAGGCCATTAAAGACTGGCCACCCCCACAAACCAAGAAGCAAGTCAGAGCCCTCCTTGGCCTGGCTGGATATTACACGTGGTTTGTCCCTGGATTTGGAGTGACAGAAGCTCCCCTACATGAGCTGACCAAGAAGGGCAGCCCTGATCCGGTGGTCTGGAAGCAGGGTTGCCAGGAAGCATTTGATACCCTAAAGCATTTACCCTGATCAAACAACCAATTCTGAAGGCACCACTCTATGATAAACCCTTCTACGTAGCCACTGATGCCTCCAATTCAGGACTAGGAGTGGTACTTTTACAATAGCACAAAGAGACATGGCACCCCATGGTTTACTTAAGCTGGAAGTTAATCCCTCAGAAGTAGAACCTGTCATCTATTGAGAAGGAGTGTTTTGCAATCATCTGAGCACTGAATAAGCCACTTCAATGGTTGCAGACAATGCAAAACACCAATGCCAAGCTTCAACAATAGGCCTGGTAGCTTTAGGAGTTCAACTTCACCATCAAACAGATCAAGGGAAGTCAGAATGTGATAGCAGATTCCCTATCATGAAAGGACTCTGGGTAGTGGGTCAGATGGACTCAGGCCCACCTGAGAGAGCTCTGGCATCGAAGCTCCCCAATGTGCTTCAATGTTCTATATGAATTATTGTTATGACCAGTCTTACGTGTTGTGTCATATCTCTTTAGGTGTGAAAGGTGACCCTTCTAGATGAAACACACTCATACCCATAGCTCTGTGAAGCCATGTGCCCAAGCTTTTAAAGTTGGGGAGGGGGGAGGGAGTGTGGAAGAATGCCACCTCTGTCTCTCCCCAAAAACTCTGCTTTGTGACAATTTGGTTAATATGGGCCCTGCAGAGGGCAGACATTCCATCTCTTTTAAGTAACCTGAGTTGGATACATTCCTGAGAGAGGAGGGAAACCTGCTCCCTCTGCCTACCTGACTGGGATCACATACCTGAGTGAGGGGCTTATGCTACCAATTGTTCTAAGCAGTGCCAACCTGACTGCAGGGGCAGGGACACTAGAGACCCTGCCAGTCTGCCTGGCAACCAGTGATGCATTTCAATTTGGTTGGCTGGCAGTGAACAGGTGCTGGCCTCTGTTGCATCAGATAAATGAGTTCATAAGATCTATGTAAGTGAAGGACTACCCAGGAGAGGGGGCAGTAGCCATGATGAAAACTCAGAGAGAGAAGAGCTGGACCATCTGAAACTTGCTCTCTCTCTTGAAACTCATGATCACTGAACTGCCTGCCTCCAGAAGGAATCTCCACCTGCCTCTGGATACTTGTAAGTAAGCTACCTGAGATGTAATTAGATATATAGCTTGCAGTAACTCAGATGCATGATCAAAGTCTTCCCAGCCATGCCAGTTTGCTCTATGGGATTTCTCTGATATTGCTCTTCTCTATACCCTATTCCAAACCTACTCCTTGTAACCAATAAAGTTCTCCTTTGTACCTAGTGTGAGAGACTTATTAGAAGTGGGTCTAAATTATGCGTTGGGGTCCCCTTGGTTCAGCTGACTAAGGGAGACCACTATTTGTGCTTCAGTCTGAAGGAAGGTTCCAAATTATTGAAGTGGGTCAAATACCCTCGAGGGCCACTAGGCCTGTGTTTCCCAGGGGGCACAGTGCCAGGATCAGGCCAGACCCTGGGTGGTGGCAGCTCTACCCCTAGGCTAACAGGTGTGCTCAAGGAAGGGGGTCGGTTAGACATGAGGTGCCCCCAGGGAGGCATTCAGAGCCTGGAAGGTGGTTGGGTGCACTGAAGTGGGTGGCTCAGCACAGGAGCACCCCCTACTGGTCCGCCATACTCCCTACCCACCTTTCATGAGGGAGATTTGTGGTCCTGGCATTTCCTGGGGCTAATGTGATACTGGCAGTCCCACCAGGCCTGCAGCCTGGATCCACCCACAGCCACCCCAGCCCAAACCAGTGTCTTTCCCAGCAGGAGGTTGCCCGCCTCCCAGCAGCAACTGCTGCTACTCTCACTGGGCTGTGTATGGATTGGGTGCATGAAGCAGGGCACTGCTGGAGCTGTGGGGATGGAGTTTAGGGTTTCCTGGAACCTGGCCAGGTCTGGGGTCTTTCTAGGGCTGGCCATGATTTCCTCTGCTCCCCAGGGCTTGCTGGGGGGGTGAAAAGATCCTACAGTGGCTGCCCACCCAGACAGGCTCAGTATTTGTGGGAAATAGTGCTCTGGGCTGCCATTCCTGGACTGTGGTGATAGAGGCTGAGGGAAATAGAAAAGCTGTGGATTCAGTCCCTAGGCCTCTCTACTAAGCCACTAGGGGTGTGAGAGTCCACAGAGCAGGAGGGTTTGGGGCGCGGGGGGGCAGACCACTGCATCCTAGGATACTGGAGGAATTAACTTGAGTAGCATATCTGTGGGGATTGGCCATACCTTAATGGAACAGGAGCAAAGTTGTGAGGATCAGATGTAATCCTGCCTGGAGTGGAGTGGTGTGCCTTTGAGCTACTTGCTTTAAACTATGTGCAGACTATCCAGGGATTAAGACCTGCAGGAGTTGCCCAAAATCAATATGTAATAAGGCCCTGAGATGTAGGGAATTTTCTAAAGTATTTCTAGTCTGATTGCCATAGATAAGCAACCCTTGAATTCAGTGGAAACTGTAGATGCTCAGCATTTGTGAGATTAAGCTAATTATTTATATTATTGTTATAAATCCTTGTTTTCTTTTTTAAGGATAGACAGTGAGCTTGTGTTCTACAAGTAGTAGAGAATGACATGGTTAATGTCTTGTGATATTAGAGACAGAGCACCCAAAAAGATATGCTATTTATGTGAGAACTGCAGGTATATGTAGAGGGAGTTTCTATCCAGTCCCCAGTTCAAAATCTTTTGTCTTTATTTCAGTTTTATATTAACATTTTCTTTATATGTGTTATGCATTCTGACGACACCGGTAAGGAAAAAATATCTCCCACTAATATTTATCTCAAACTCTCTAAGAATGAACATCTCCTGTTCTAGTTTGGCTGTAATCTGGTGCTTGAATTTCTGTGGAGGTACCCACAAGATTGCAGTATATCTGAAGTTATCAACCGACTAGCAAAATAACTTATCAACATTATAGTGGTTGGCCTTTGACAGGTATTCAAAGTGAAAGATCAATTTACATTTTCTGAAAGGAAAGAATATGCAGTAGATTAGTTTCCAAATGGCTTTTAGTACAAGGAATGAAACTACTTACATCAGTGATTTTCTAAGGTTACATTTGTTTTTGCTATTTTTTTTTCCATCTTCCAGATGAAATTCCTATTTGCTGAAAGATTTTGAGCCTTACATTAAAATAAGGAAGAGTTAGAGGACAATTTTAGAAAAAAAAAATTGATATCCAAATCACTACCATAGTCCTTCTGGGTCTTTGAAAATGAAAAATAGAGTGTTTCAGAGAGGTATTTATGTGAAAGATTAGTTTGATCATGAAATTATTACTTTGGCATATGGCTGAAGATTGGCCATTACCTTAGAGAGTTCATAGAAGAGTAAAGCTCTTGAGAGGATTCATGGTGCGAAAGAACCAATGAATGAAATATTGCTTCTGTTTTGCTTCATTTTTCATAGCTATGAATTGGACAAAATCTAAAGAACCCATGAAAATGTCAAAAATAGAAAGGAAATGATAAAATCAGAATTTAATATTTTATTTTTCTACTTATTCTTTGAGCAGACCTGAGTATGGGCACAGTTGGGTGGACACTCAGGAAAAAAAAAAAAATATTTATTAACAGGGATTCTGGTTTCCTCATAAAAAAATCACAAATTCTCTGACAAAAAATCACAAATTCTCTGATAAAAACCTCAACATCTGTTATTAAAATTAAAAGCCTGCCACAGCCCCACCAGCTCTGCTGGTACCCCTCACCCCCCCAACCCATGCCTCCCCCAGCCCTGCTAGTGCCCCTCACTCACTCCCAAAGCCCCCCTTCCCCCCCCCCCAGCCCTGCTGGTGCTCCTCACTACCCCCACAACAGCCCCCCCTTCCCTACTCATGCCTCTTGCCCCCCACCCACAGCCCCTGCCCCCCAGCCCTGCCAGAGGGAGCCCCTAGCTGCCAGGGCTATGGGGCCAGGGACTGGCAACTGCTGCTGCCTGCTCGGGTGGGGTTGGTCTAGCTCTTGGCTCCCCCCAGCCCTGCTGGTGCCCTCCATCCATGACCTGCAACCCCTCAGCCCTGTCAGAGGTGCCCCCAGACCCCTGCAAGCCCCATTTACATAAGAGGCTCCAGGAGAAAAGAGTGAGGCTAAGCTGAGCCCTGAGCTGTGGCTGACTGAGAGTCTCAGGCCCTGCCCTTCTCCCCTCCTCCCTTTCCAGGCTGGGATAGGGGTTTCCTGCCATGTTGCAAACAGCTCATGCAGGCTGGAGTTCAATCAGCCTGCAGAGCTCTTTGCGAAAGCTGGGAATCTGTGGGTTTCTCTGCTAAAAGGAGAAATCCATGTTTTCTCTGATTAAAAGGGGAAATCTGTGGTTTTCTCCAATTTTCTGTGGGAAACGGAAAATCTGAATCCCTGTTTATTAACAAGTTTGCCAAACCTGATTCATGATCACATATTTTATATTCTATTCTTCAGAAATATTCCAGGGCAGAAATGCACAGAAATGTCCTCTATCTATAGAACAAATATTATTCCTCTGAATATGATGCTTCATATGTGAATTACAACCCCCTTTCTTGCACATATGCATATCACATGGCAATGACAACAACATCAGTAATAATAAATCAAATTTAGAAAAGTCTAAGACTGCAAGAAATAACACATTTACATTGGAGTAATTTACATCAGCTTTGTACCCTGATGTGAATTACACCAAGATGGCTAGTTTTCTTTGGGCATGTCTACAAGTGTGCCTGACTGAGCAGTTGCTACTTGGCAGTCATTTAGTACTTGCTTTAGCAGTCCTGGTGCCACATAGGTTGTTTCTGACCCTACTGCACAGTAGCGGTGGTGTCACGGTTCATGCCTGCCAACACTACATCGCCATAGTAACAAGCTACATTGCCATAGCTCATTGCTATGATGATGTAGCATCTTGTGTAGACATGACCTCTGTGTAGTTGCTGCAGTAGGCACTATTGCACAGAATCGCCACCATATGGTAAGAATCGATTTACTTTGAAGAAGCAGGTGTCTCCGGATATCTGTAGAGACATGAAACTGGCATCCATGTAACTTAGATGCATGCATTTTTACTGCTGATTTTTTTTCCTGGGTAAATCTACACAGCATATTAATGAGTTAGAGTAATTAAAAGATTTGTATCATGTGTTTGCTCCTTGTTTACACTAATGTAAGGGTGTTTTATGTTGATGTAAATGAGTCATGTGTCCAAGCTAGGAGGTGTTAAAATCAAGCATTCAGAGTTTGGAAATGCCAGTTAAGGTTATCTATGCACCCTTAATTTGGATACCTTTTATGGATGCATTATGATACCTTATGATTCAGGTTCACACCTCACATATTCCATTCTTCAGAAATGTTCAGAAATGCCCATTCTTGCTCAAAATCACATAGGATTTTGATGGCACAGGCAGGAACAGAACCCAGTTTTTCAGGGTCCAAAGCTAGTACCTTAAAACACAGAAGAGCATAATTTGTTCTCTTACAGCTCTCTGCCTCAAGCATTGTCCATTGTGTGCAGTGAATGAGAAAGCCACATCCTATAGAACCAGTAGCCTGTGTTCCCAAACCTGAAGTTTGAACAAGAGGGAACAGAATGAAGATCCTATGCAGATCCTGGTACCTCGTAGACAATAAAGCCTGGAAATGACACATCAGACCTTCTGCTGTCAGAAACATCAACAAAGCATTGGGCATCTATGCTTATACAAGTGATAGATGTGACTATGCATCTCACTTCCAGAAGGTCCTAGAATGACTTTGGAGGTTACTATTTTTGACCCAACCCTTCTTATTAGCTTTCCTTCATCTGAGAGGTAAACACCACTTTCTCTTCTCATTGAAATGAGACAATGGCATGAGTACCTGTCTCCTGAATCTGTCTCAAGGTCTGGGAAAGCTCTGGTGCTAAGGTGATGGATAAATATACTCATACAAACATGCCCATTAATTTCTAGGATGAATAATTGCTTTTTTCTGTTGTTTTCCTCATGTGTTTATCTTCATTAACTTCTGGATTATTCCAGTTCTTCCCCAGACTAATTTTAAAATTACTCTTCAGAAAACTAGAGTTACCCATTTCATGAATGGGATGGCTAGTATTACAAACTAGGGCTCTGCTCAGAGTCTTGATTCTTCCAAAGATGATATTTAACTAATCTTCACAGCTAGCTAGCTAGATATGTCTTAATCTATTCATGGTGAGAGTGCTGAGTACAACTGAAATTTCAGCATGGAACCCAGAGAATAATGGAATCAGTATCTCTTTAAACATCTCTATCCACACTACAGGACAGCAGAAATAGATGAATCCCGGGTTTCCAATGTTTTATTTATAAAAAATAAATTCCCTCAGAAAATGTCCCCAGCTGATATCATGTGGTTAAGTGTTAATGTGTACATTAGCAGTTATGTGCGGTTACACAGATGCCCGTCCATCTGCCTTATAGCTCTGCATTGGAGTGCTGCATATCAGCGTTTCTTCTTAAGGTTCTGTATTTTAAATGGTGTCATGAAATAGGATAGGTAAGTAATGATGGACCAGTTAAATACTATACCCTAAGAAAACCTATCCATGAAAATGTAGTGTAGATGTGGCAAACAAATGATGTAGAAATTGAATGCTGTTGCCATTAAGAGCAGGAAATTCTGTTGATTTGATGGCCATACGAAAACATCCCCCCCCCCCCCCCCCCCCGCCAAATTTGGCAGTTACCTCTGTAACTTAAATTTTGGTGATTTTTTTTTTTCTGAAAACACAAAAGGCCAAATTCTATTACCTTATTAGGCATGTAAGCAGACTTAGGAGTCTAAGTAAAATTCTATTCCACTCTTTTTGAGTTCCTGAAAAAATATTAATGCAAAAGATGAGTGGGTACTCCTTCTCATTGCCTTTTGGTGACTCAATTTTAAAAGTAAGATGGTGGCATGTTATAAAAGTAAATGAATGAAAGGATATTTCAGGGACTAAAACAGGGTGGAATAGATTTGCATTTAGGCATCTCCTGTTTTTTTGTTTTTTCCCCCCAGTACTTACAGCAGGTGAGATGTGTGTGTATATAGTTTGCTTACCTGTTCAATACATGCCCAATATACTTGAATATATTTACAGGTCCAGGGGTATTTCAGGGGTAATAGAATTGTGAACTGTATATAAGCGCCAAAAATGCCACTTTCACATCTGGATACATGTTATTTATAGGTAGAAAGGTCCACTCTCTGTGTAGGTGTATGCATGGACCAGGGAGAGCAGGTTTTATTGTGCCACTGCTTGGTGCCATACTGGGGCAGCATAGATGTATTGATCAAGTGGCTCAACTCACTCTAGCAACAAAAACCATGGGATACACCCATAGGCCTTTCATATAACTAATAGGTGGAATAGGAGCCAGCCCAAAATGCATGTGGAGAAGTGGAATATAGAATCACATAATCATACAGAAGCAGGGCTGGAAAGGACCTTCAGAGGTCATCTAGTCCAACCTCCTGATTGAAGCTGATCATCGCTATCCAAACCATTCTGTATCATCCATAATTTAAACTTTACTTAAGACAACCCTCAACACTGACACAACACAGATGCAACACCCTAACCTGCCACAGGTAAAGCAGGGGAACCAAGGCAGCCAACAGCATGCTTCTATAAAATGTTGTCAATATATGCTCAATAGATCCCAGATAGAAGGCCACGCACCCCGCTACAGAGAAAGGCAAAAACCCCCACAGTCCATACCAATCTGACCATGGTATGGTCCTGCCCTCAGATATGGTGATCAGTCTGATCCTGAGAGCAGAAGCATTGTCATACCCTAGTTAAAGTCCCCAGACTTAGCTGTAGCCAACATGCAATGGTTCTGAGGAAGGCTTAAAAACACCCTGACACATGTAGCACAAATAGGCGGTGGAGAGAGGGGGCGCAGCAGAGGCAACCAACAAAGCCCAGCAGCATGGGTAATACCCATAATAGAACATAGGCATAGCTATGCCTATATCATCCCCAACCAGTGGCTGTCCAAACTTTTCTTGAATGCAGAGTCCACAACTTCCCTAGTCAGTCTATTCCACTGCCTCACTATTCTCACAGTGAATAAGTATATCCAATATCCAATCTAAGTTTCTTTTGCTGCATCTTCAAGCCATAGGTCTTCATCTTCCTCTCTGCAGTGAGAGAAAAAGTGGTATCCCTTTTCTTTATGGCATCCCTTCAAGTATTTGAACACCACTACCATGTGCCCTCTTAGGCCATGTGTAAGTGAAATGAGAGGTGTGTTTGCATGGCATTTTAAAGTGGGCTAAATGCTTTTGCACCACTTTAATAGTGTCAGTGTTTGCACGCCTCAGCAGTGTATTGCACATTAATTCCAGTCACTATAGGAAATTTGGCAGTGTAATGTGCCTTAAATGACTTGGAGGAGTTTTAGTTTGCTGCCCCTACAGCCGTGGAGTGAAGCACCAGGCTCTGTGCAGCTCCCCGGTTCTGTAGGAAGCCCTGAAAGCAGCCTGACAGCAGCCCAGGAAACCAGCTCTGCCCAGGAAAAGTGGCGAACCTGATCTCCCTCCCCTCCCCACCCCTGGAGCCTGCCTGCCTGCCTGCCTGAGCTGCACAGGGGTCTTGTGCTTCCCTCCATAGCTGCAGTGCCCCCCAGGACCACTTGAGCCAGGTGCCTGTGGGCAGGTGCTGCCTGGCAGGGGTGGCCACAGATGCCGAAGAGGGATGCACCAGCCCCATCCACAGCCCAGGGACTTCTCCACCTGCTGGCAACTCGCCCTCCCCTCCCCACTGGAGACACAGGTAAATCAGTGGGGTGCATGCATGACACAGGGCTTTAATCAGCCCTAAATTGAAGCAGTGTTTTAAAAAACCCACCACTTTAATTTAGGGCCCCTGTTTTGCCTACACATGCCCTTAAGCACCTTTTCTACAAATCAAACGTGCCTAGATCTTTCAGCCTTTTATCATATGACTTACCTTCCAAGTCCTTTATTAGGGCTGTGTGAGGCTTTGGACAGAGCTTTGCATCCAGAGAAGCTTTGGATGCTTTGGGGTCTGAATCAGGACATTCAGGTTGAAGCGCTGCCTTATTAGGCTTCCCGAAGTTTTTTGGAGCCGCCTCGGAGCCACCTCCGAGATCCGGCCATAGGATATAATGGAAAACAATAAAATACATATAACTTTGTTGTTTTTTGTCCAATTTGGATTAACTTTTCAGGGGTGGTATATTCTGCAAACAGGATGAAGCCTGCTAAGTGTCAAGAAGATCGGTACAGAGGTTTGGGGGGAACAGTACCCCAATTCTTGAAAGCAAAACTCACATCATGTCGAGGTTTTACAACATAGTGGGATGAAAACTGTTGGAATGGTAGCCTCTGCTGATACCACAAAGCTTGCCAAGTTTCAAGAAGATTGGTGCAGGGATTTGGGGGCAACTGTGCCCCAAATTCTTGAAAGCAAAACTCCTGTCATGTCTATGTGTTACAACACAGGGGAGTCAAAACTGTAGGAGCTGTAGCTCTTACTGAGGTCACAAAGCCTTCCAAGTTTCAAGAAGATCTGTGCAGGGGTTTGGGGAGAAATGCCCCTCAAGCTGAGGACAAGCAAAACTGGTGCCATGGGTGCTGTGGGACTGACTGTGTCTGTCTTGGGGTGGGGAGGGGAGACACTGTTGCAGGCCTGGCTGCTAAACTGCTGTGTTACCAGTTACCAATCAATCATGATTCACTCAGAGACCAGCTCAATACACAGGACCTAGCTACTACATAATGACTTAACGAGCATCAGTTAGCACCTACAAAATGAGGCTAAGGAGAGAAAAGTATCAATGCAGACAATCAACTGCCCCAAGACAGACAGTTTTGGCAAGAGTTTTTTTCTGTCAGCAGCTAGGGGTGCAGGGCCCCAGAGCCCCCCTGCACCGATTTCCTTGACAGCTGGCAGGGGTCACAGCAGGGGCCACCATCCCTGCAGCTGTCACCCTGCTGCACCTTAACACACGCAGTGTCACCCATGTCACCAGTTTTGCTTGTCCACAGCTTGAGGGGCAGTTCCCCTCAAGCCCCTACATGAATCTCCTTGAAATGTGGCAAGCTTTGTAGCCTTAGTAAGAGCTACCAGCCCTGCAGTTTTGACCTCCCTGTGGTGTAACACACAGCCATGACATGAGTTTGGCCTTTCAAGAATTTGGGGTATAGTTCCCCCCAAACCCCTGCACTGATGTTCCTGACACTTGGCAAGTTTCATGCTTTCATCAGAGGCTACCATCTCTGCAATTGGACAATCAAATTGGACAAAAAACAACAACGTTATAGATATTTCATTGATTCCCCATTATACCCTATGGCCAGATCTTCGAGGCGGCTCCGAAGTTTCAGCCAGATTGAGGCAGAATCCCAGTCAGGGGCTCCAGATTGGATCACAGCCATCCAAAGAGGCCAGATCCAAAGCCGGAATGGATTACTGCTGACTCGCACAGGCCTGCCCTTTATCACCTCTGGACCCTCTCTAACTTCTGCGTGTCCTTTTTAAAATGTTGAGCCCAGAACTGCACACAGCATTCCAGATGAGGCCTAACCAGTTCTGAGTAGACAGGCACTACCACTTCCCATGTCTTGCACTTAATGCTTTTACTGATGCAGCCCCAAACTGCATTTTCCTTTTGTGCAACTGCATCACACTGTAGACTCATATTGAGTCTGTGGTCTACTAAGACTCCCAAGTCCTTTTTCATGGTGGTGCCATGAAGCCAGGTGTCACCAATTTTAAACTTGTTTTTGATTACTGCTCCCAAGATGTAGGGCTTTGGATTTGTTCACATTGAACTTCATTCAACCTGTTAAGCCTGAGTTTCCAGTCAGTTGAGATCCTTCTGAATTGGGCTTGCATCCTCCAATGTATTCACAATCCTTCCCAGTTTTCTTATCATCTGCAAACTTGCTCAGGAAGCTTTCTGTGCCATCATCTAAATCATTAATAAACATGTTGAACAGCTCTGGGTCCAGAACAGACCTCTGTAGGACTCCACTTGAAACCTCCTGGCATTCTGCCATGGATCCATTAGTTTGCTTGTGACCATTAAGACAGTTATCCTTACACCTTGTAGTAGTTTTATTTAGCCCACATTTCTCCAATTTGTTTATGAGAAGGTCATGTGGGACCTTGCCAGAAGTCTTACTGAAGTCCAGATACACTATATCCACATCATTCCCTTCATCCACCCAAATAGTTACTTTGTCAAAGAAGGAGATAAAGTTTGTTTGACATGATTTGTTTTTCATAAACCCATGCTGGATGCTTGTGATCACCCTTTCCTCCTCCAGATGCTTGCAAATGGCCTGCCTAAGGATATACTCCAATAACTTTCCAGGTATCAAGGTGAGGCTAACTGGTCTGTATTTCTCCAGGTCCTTCTTTTCACCTTTTTCAAAGAGGGGCATTACACTGGCCCTTTTCCAGTTCTCTGGTACCTGATCTATTTCTCATGACTTCATGAAGATTATTTCCAAGGGCTCCAAGATCTCCACTACCAGTTCCTTCAGTACCCTGGGATGAAGTTCACCTGGCCCTGCTGCCTTGAACTAATTCAGACCCAACAAAAGCTCCATGACCATCTCTTTTGTTATCTCTTCCCTCAACTAGGCCCTTTCCTTATCCAGATAATCCTTATTAGGTGCCTGGATGTATCTAATTTTTTTGTTTGTTTGTTTGTTTTTTGTGAAGACCGAGGCAAAGTAGCTGTTAAACAGATCTGCCTTCTTAGCATTTTTGGTGAGGAGTTTCCCTTGACTTGTTAACAGAGGACCCACACTTTCCTTGGTCCTTCTTTTTTGGCCGGCATATTTATAAAGCCTCTTCTTGTTGTCCAGGTGCAGCTCATTCTTTATCTTTGTCTTCCTGATTTTGTCTCTGAAGGCTCTTTATGTTTCCTGGTACACTTCCTTACTAACCTGCCCATTTTTCCATTTCCTGTTTACTTTCCTTTTGCATTTGAGACATTTTGGAAGCTCCTTATGCAGGAGAAGGGGAAAGGAATATCTTTTAGCATCCTTGGGCACATCTACACAAGATTCTTTACTGCACAGTAGACTAATCTACTGTACAATAAAGCATCACCATGTAACCATGTGCAGCAGCTACCGCTCAGTAAATTAGTCTACTACATAGTTAGCTAGTACTTATAAATACAAGTACTAGATTACCTGTGCAGTAGTTACTGTGCAACAGCACTCTTGTAGATGCTGACCAGGAGCAAATTTGCTCCCAGTCAGCCACACCAGCAGGGGGATTGGTCCCAGAGCTGCTCACCTCCAGACTCCTCACAAGGAGCTGGGAGCCAATCAGCACCGGGATGGGGTCGCTCTCTGCCCTACCCATCCCAGTGCTGTTTGACTTCCCACAGGAGCCAGAAGCTGAGCAGTGTCAAGACATGGGAGCTCTCTACTTCCCTGCCCAGCTTGGGGCTCACTGCCAGCTGCCCCACTGATGGGACAGCTTTGGACCAGCCCCTAGCTGGGCAAGGATTCCCTGTCCAGCTGAGGGCTTGCTGCCAGCTGTGCCACCAGCCGATTGGGGTAGGAGCCCAGGAAACAGCTGCTCCAGTTGTGGGCAGCTCCCTTCCCGCACTCCAGAGCTGAGGCCTGACCCCAGTGCCCCCTGCCAACCTGGGCTAGCACCTAGGGTAGCCTAGAGCTCCCACAGACTGCTGTATAGGAGCAGAGCAGGGCAGGAGTAGCCCTGCCCTAAACTGTTCCAGTTGGGAGCAAATTTGCTCTAGACAGGTACACATGTAAACATGCTCCCAGGGAAAGCTTACTGTGCAGTATTTTACTGTGCAGTAAGCTTTCTGTGCATTAATTGCATGTGTAGATGTGTCCCATATGTGTATGTGTATTTGTATGTATATATTTTAGAAAAGGAGTTGAACCTTTACTGTTTTGGGGGGAATATACACAGGAAGTAGTCAAATGCTGAAAAGTGGTCTTTGTTAATATCCACTGAAATTCCATACTGCTGTTCAGTTCAAGTATTCCTGAAGCTGCCTGTTGGTTGATGTGCATAAAATTCACCTCTGCAAAGTGGTCCAGCACAAAAAAACCGCACTAGGTAAATCCTAGTCTGAGTTGGCCTGACATTTTACATTTACATAAGTTTGTTTCACAAATTTGAAGGGTTTTTTTTTCTGGATTTCCAAGCATGTACAGGAGCAACGTGTATAGGTACTGCTGTGAATGGGGCATGGAGGTAACTAGAATATTTCTGTATGACCATATTGTTACTCAGCCATTGTTTATTAATTATTTGTGAGGGAAGTTTTAATTATCCAACAAGGATACACAAACATTATCACATAACTTACACTGATGGCTACATACCATAAGTAGCAAACAGTGAAAAACTGCACTCGATAATTGGCAAGGTGTCCAGAGTCTGAAAATTGTTCATTGAAACTATCCAACAAATATGAGTAGTAAATTGTGGAGATTTGAATCACTTTAAAAAAACAACACATTTTTATAGAAAAAATGGGCTGCATATGCAATAAATATTATTTACAATGAATAGTATGAATAATTGAAACAATGCTAGTACATATTCATCATTCTTTGTCTCTGTAGCCAATTATGCGAGGTCAGAGTCAAGGTTGTCGTGTTGCAAATGTTCTATAGTAGGTTTCTTTGTTTCTTTTTGGGCTTTGGGGTTTTTTCTGACAGATTTCTCTGTTGCTATCCTTTTATTTTAACTTACTAAGTTCATTCCTTGAGTAGAATTCATTAATCAAAGGACACCTAATTGCATCCTGAAGCAGTGAGGATGCATCTTGCAGCTGTCTGACCCTGGCACATCTCCTTCTGGTTGGAAGCTGCCCTTGCACCCCAGCCAGGGAGCGAGAACCTGGAAAAAGTGGCAGTGGCACTGGTGCAGCTCCCAGCTGGCTGGCCCAAGCTTGGGCTTAGGCAAACCCCATCACTGCTGACCACCCAGCCCATTCTGGATTGGAACCAGGTTGTTCCAGCCCATGCCTTATAAAGATTGTTGGCCCCTGGATTAAATCACTGGGAAAAAAAAATAGGCTGTCATCCTATGTGTTCTAACAAGGTGCATTTTGGAGACATCACTTTGCAGCAGGCATGAAAGACTGTAATTGTGCATTTACTTGTTAGACTTCTTGCTTTTTTGTGTGTGTAGTGAAATGTGACTTTGAAATGGAAAAAAAAGTGAAGCTTTTCTTAAGAATTTTGCTGCCAGTAGCTATTCCACATGCATTTTCCCTGGTTTGGCAACATTCATTGTCTTCAGTTTTTTAATACTGCACATAGAGTTGATACGTATTTCTTATTGCCAGCCATACCAGATGGCAACTTTCTCTTCATTGTTTATAACATCTGTTTATTACTCTATACTATCACATATATCTCCGTCTTTCAGTCTCTTCAGTATGAGTATTAACAAAGTTTTTTATAGAGTTTTTCTCTTTGGGAAAAGACTGATCACCGCCACCCTTTCTGTTCTCATGGAAAAGCCATGGTCTGTATGGAAAAGCCATGGTAGGAGAACATTTCTCTATTGGTAATTATCTTCAATGCACTACGTTTTATCCTTCATTAAAATGTCATTTAGAATATTAGGTATTTTTGTTCTTTTTTTTTACACATCCTTTTATACCACTGTGTTTCCCTGAGGTGGTCAGAGACAGAAGGTGTTAGCACCATGAGACTGATTGTGCAAAATACTGAGTATTGCAGCATGTTCTGGCAAAAAGCATTTAAGTCATTTGAGGGAAATGGACATTGCTATACCCAGCAGCACTAAGGGTTGGACCAATTTTTATGGTAAAGTTGTGTTGCTTTTCTTATGTAGACATTTTGATCTGCAGCGCACTCCAAAATGATGTGATTTAATGTAACGTCATGTCAAATAGAAACATTTTTTTGAGAAATGTTCACATTGTCTCTGAAATATTAAGTGACTGTATGTAGTACTGCTAAACCTAAGTATTAAAATGTTTGAGTTGGGGCCATGCCTCCCTAAATGTAGATCTGTTTGAAATGTTTTTAGATTTTATAGCACTGAAAAGGTATAATACAAAGGTAATATGCATATATTACATGTATTTACCTTATACTTTGATGTAAGAATTGAAGAGATTGGTCATCAAGAGGTTGAGGCATGACTCTGCCTCCTCAACCTGAGAGGGCTTAACCCTACATTTCTATGACTTCCCAACCATATGGAGACCTAACAGGCAGCCGAGACTGGCCTAGTTTACCACATCTTCCTGGGACTCTGACTAGCAGCCTTACCTCAGCTAATGATCCATTTGGCCACTGTTAGATCCACCTGCTTCGTAACTGGAGAGAGCAGCCTCCCCATCGAGTTCCATCTGTGGCAGCAGGTTATAGGTCATCCAACAGTTCTTTCTAAAAGTTTACTCTGGTAAGCCTTCCTGGATTATATACTCTTGTTTTCTGATGCCTTCTCAGCTCTGCTTCTGCTTTTTGGAAGATTGCCTTGAACCTGATAAATTGGTCCCTGACTTCTGGCTCTGACTCCCAGTCTCCTGACTGACTCGGATTCCTGATTCAAGTTGTGACTCTTGGCATAGACCAACTTTGACTCTCACTTCTTGTTCACCCTGGCCTAAGTACAAGCTTATGGCTCACTCTGATCTTGGGTCTGACTCCCAGCCTTCTGAGAATCCAGTCCCGGGACTTTGCTCACATATCAGGTGACCTTCTCTGACTGGCTGCTCCATGACCCATACACCAATATAGTGCTTTAACCACTTTAGGCCACATGTTAACCTTTGCATATGCCTCTAGCAGCCAAAAAGAAGAACACAAGCTAGCAGAGAGTATGTGTTTCAGTGTGAGGGGTGCTGCTCTAGAAGACAGTTGAATTCTACCTGATCAAAATTCCCAGTAGGGCATAAATGTTCTCAGTCCATTTTAGCCAATAGATATGAAATGTGAGGTGCTTTGAGAGGTGGTCTGGACTAGAAACTGGATAGTGTCTGACCTGTGACCAGACCACCGTATTGAGATGTATTGGTTTAAATCCCTTTTGGGTGAGGGGATTTTAGAACCTGATTATTTTACTTTTTGGTGAGTACAGTAACCAGGGGCTAAATCTCGACATAAATT
The DNA here is from genome assembly GCF_030867095.1 of Alligator mississippiensis. Classification (NCBI taxonomy): domain Eukaryota; kingdom Metazoa; phylum Chordata; order Crocodylia; family Alligatoridae; genus Alligator; species Alligator mississippiensis. Next base: position 136,030,778 of record NC_081825.1, on the reverse strand, counting down.
TCCTCCTCCTTGTGTTTACCAAGCCACAGTTTTGGCAAGTACATACTGGATATGTCTACATGCGATGCTATCTTGCCGTAACAATGAGCTACAGTGATGCTGATGTAGCATCTAAAAAGAACCGTCCACCACAGGGACTGTGCAGTACTGGTGGGTACTGCACACTCATTTAGTTTTAATAAGTACTAAATGACTGTGCAGTACTAAATGTGCAATCAGGGACATGTGTAGACATGCCCATTCAGTAGCATAACTAGAGGGGAATGAGAGGTGGACCAGTTCTGGGTTCCAATTTAGATAGGGTACCAGAATGGTGCTTGCTGCCTCCATCCCCAAGTCTCTACCGTGGCAGAAACAGCCCTTCATTGCCCAGATGAAGAAGCCAGGCTGGAGGAACCTTGAACCACCCAGCTGGGGACACTGGGGCAGGTAAAACATCCCTCTCTTCCCATCCCCCTCTGCTGGCCAGCATTTGGGCCCCTGGAGTTTTTGGCTAGGACAGAAAAGTCACTAGTTATGCCTCTGTATATATAGGGTGACAATATTATGGTTAAGGAAATCCAGGATAGGGTAAAGGAAACCAGGATCGGGCGGGGGGGGGGGGGGTGCCACCACTATGCACATGCTCAAGTGCGCACACATGCACACAAACTCAGTCCACTGATGGCAGAGCAGAGCAGGATAGCATGGAAGCCCATGGCTGGGCTCCAATCCCCTTGTGCAGATGCTGGATCCAGCTGGAAGAGGCCCTTCTCCCCCACTGCTGGCAGCCACCTGGGGCCACCACATACAACCCAGGTCTTGGCAGTGGCTGCAGCAGCAGGACATGAGGCTGCCAGCAGCGGGTAAACATCCTGGCTTAGCCTGCATAGGTGCTTGAGCCCCAGTTCTGGCCCCCTCCCCCACCCCACCACACCTTGGCAAATACCTGCCCGAGGTAGGAGGAGTTGTTTCTAGCATCAGCCTCTGTCTCTGCCTGCAGCAGGCAAATCTGTGACTTTTGCTTCATTTTACCCCAATTGGCCAGGATGCTGGGATGCTGGGACAGTCTGAAAAATCCAGGATGTATGGTCACCGTATGTGTACATTTGTGGACCTGTATACTCACCCAGCCATAGCACAGCCTACCACATATGATCAGTAGCTATGTGAGTGTTCCCATGCCCACACTGCATTGTGGAATATTATCACAAACTATGCATGAGTACCAAAAAAATCCCCAAAAAACAACCCAATTATGTAGCTGGAAAACTGCCTTTTGAGTGTTTAAAATGAAATAGGATTCTCTCTGTATTGTTTTTTGTGATGGTTGTATTATTATTATTCCTTTCTTTTTTTAACTTTTAGATTCTGGTAAATGTTTTAAAGAAATGCTCAGGTTTGAGACAATACCTAAACTGGGAAAGAAAAATAGCAAGAGCCAGGCTTCCAGGAAAAATATCAAACACTGCAATACTTAAGATAAAAAACCAGCAGTGGGTAAAAGTAGATAGGCAAAGGTAAGGTAAAGTAAAGTATTTACTGTGCGTGTGTGTATGTGTGATTTTCATGGACTATCTAAAGGTCTTTCTCTCATTTCTCTTTCTTGAAAGATGTCTAAAAGGCTTTATCTTATTTTTCAGCAGCTATCTTGAAAAGTCTCTCTCTCTTTCTCAAAATTTTAGCAAACAACTTCAACACTCTACTTTTCATCCTGATGCAAAAGAGGAAAAGAGTTTTATATCTCAAAAAATGGTGCAGATCCTGTGAATCAGGTCCTGTGAACCCTCTACCAGCTCATCTCACTGGAGTTACAGCTATGCTTCTTTTTAAGTTCCAAAAAAGGTTAAACCAACAAAAACAGTTTTTCTCCCAACAGGCTGTGAAATAAACAGTGCCTTTTTCACTTCAGGTTGGCAAGGCTTCCAACTTCCACAATCTCCCTCTGCCTGCCTGCTCTCTTTCAGCTATTCTTTTTAATGGTCCCAGCTAGGGAGCCACCCAGCAGCTTGAACCTTTCCACCTGTACCTCAGCAGCAAGCAAGGCTAGACACAGCCTCTACATCCTTAAAGGTTCTACACTTTATCATAGGTCCTTAAAAGTGTTTCCTACTCAACTCTAATAATAACAATAATAATACATTGAGAAGTTAAAATATGGTTTCCCTATGTAGTCATGCATAAGAGTTAAAATTGACTATGAGCATTTTGACAGTAAAATTTGACCATTCAAATGTTTGTGAAAAGAAAATATGTTTAGAATGAATTGATTTAAACAGTCTGACACTGTTGTTGTTGTTGTTATTATTATTATAATAACAACAACAATAATAATAATTGTCTTGTATTCATGAGAACAAACTGTTATTGGCACTGTTACTAAGCAACAAGAGAAATTCTTAACCTTACATGAATGTAAGTAAGGTTAAAGTAAATTACACATTGCAACATGTAAGCGACTGTGTTGGATTAAGAATAGGTTAAGAGAACACGATTAAAGTATTCACTTGATTTTGTTTTTAATTACTACTTTTCCTCATTTACCTAATAATTATTTTTCTCTGGGACAGTGACCTACTTTGCTTCACAGCTAGCAGAACAAAAATTATGCTTTTAAATATTATGTTTGATAATGAATAAGCTAAGAAAGATGCTAGAATATATTACTTATGTATAGAGACCAGGTATAGACATAATACATAAACAAGTATAAGTGACTGAAACCAGTCTAGACCCATAACAGAATAGAAGTTCAGTGTGCACAGACTGGTTTAAAAATAGCAGAAACTGGTCTAAGATAGACTTGTATGGATACAGTATCACATTTAATCAGTTTAGATTAGATCAATCTACTGAATTTGTGTACCAGATCCCCTCCCAACTCAATTTAGGTCACTGTCCACTGACATCCCAGGAGCCTTTGAGGCCCCTTCTTGCTAGCTCCCCCTCAAAGGGAGATGTTCTAGCACTTGCGGGTGCTTGGCTTCTCTGGGCTGTCACAGATCTGAGCCAGCACAAATGCTGGCAGGCCAGGAGGTATGGGGATGTTCCACTGGGCAGCAAAAGTAGGAGCACACCATAGAAGGAAGGATCAGGCTTCTCAGATCTTGTCACCACTGACAGCCAGCAACACATGATGGGCAACCCAGAAGGCTTGAACGGGGCAGTGGGGACAGGAGTGCTCCATAGAAGGAAGGATCGGGCCCCTTGGAGCTCAGCACCAATGGTAGTCGAGGGACCCAATCCTTCCTTCTAGACAGCTTGGCTGCCCCTGATTGGCTATCAGACATGCACCACCAACCTACTGCCCCAACCCAGCCCTAGGCTTTCAAGAGAGACCCAGAGGGGGTCACCATGGCACATCTGCAGGGGTGGGAGGGGATGCCATGATGACCAACTCTGGAGCTTTCTTGGAAGCCTAGAGTTGGACATAGGACAGAGTTCCTGGTAACAGCAGGGGTTGGGGGTGCATGCCTGACAACCAATCAGGGATGGCCCCCTCTTGGATGTGCTTGGCTACCCTCATCAATCTCCAGCAGGCTGGGAGGTTTGTGGGAGCACCTCCACCTTCTGGCCTTGGAAAGTGCAGGCATCTGTGTGTCCCTCACAACCAAAGAGTGAATATGTGTTCTGTTCTCTCCTGATCCAATCTATGCAGCTTAGAGAAACCCAAATAGATTGGATTGATTTTGCCTTGAGCTTTTTGAATGTCTGTACCTAGTCAGAAAGTCTTGAAATGTTTTAGTGGCTAGAAACAGTTTTCTTATGCTAAACACAGGGAGTATCAGCTGAACAAGTACCAGTATGTTGGATAATATGCATAGGGGTGCCAACAGGAATCAGATTCCATTTATGTTAAACCATACATAAAAACATAATGAACCAATCCTCTTTTAAAAGTCTTATAGTCTGAATAAGCACATGTTGGAAGTATTAATTTAATGTTCATTAGAAAATGTGCATTAATGCATATGTAGTCATGCCCAATGTGCACTACTAAATTTAGGTGTATTAGGCTGCACTAATGCACAGTAGCATATCTTCACACTTTTTAAGTGAGATTTAATGTGTAATAGTCTGTTTTACTGTACATTAGCATAATGTCACAGTTTTTGTGTGATAATTTAATGTGCAGTAAAATAGTATACTGCACATTAAAGTGCACGTGTAGACTCACCCATTGTAAAACAGAATAGAGGCACAGAGAGTGCAAGTGAAATAGCATAACCTGGAGCAATCAAGCGAGGCACCAACCCCAGGCACCAACTTAGTTGGGGTGACAAAATGGCAGCCCCACCAGAGAGTCTCCACCCCAGAAGCAGCAGCTGGGGTAAAAGACACCACTAGCAGAAACAACCAGTGTAGACCAGCCATACTGCAGCAGTACTCAGGGAATCTTTTTGAGTCCCCGGAGCAGGTAAGACTTACATCCCACCTTGCTCTTAGCATGTCCTTCCCTCCTGCACTCAGTGAAACCTCCTTTCCCTTCTCCCCTCCCACTTTCCAGCAGAGTTTTTTTTCAGGGTGCAAACCATGTTAGTTATATCTCTGTAAAAGTGATGCAAATCATGCAACAGTTCAGTGGCTAAAACAAGAAGATAACCCAGTGCTCTAGCCTCCCACTCATTGGTATAGCTATTAAAGTCTCCCACCCTTTCATAAATCAACACACATGTTTAAGGTTAACTCATTCTGCTACTGGTCAGAACTATTTTTTCCTTTGCCACTCAAAACTATTCATTTTACATGTACAACTTCATGTTCTTGAGATCAGTGTTTACTAGTATGTTTAATTAAAATTACTGGATTTCTAAAAATCTGATGGTTGTCTTGTTAGCTATCTTTCCTTGCTGTTGTTGTTGTTGTTGTTGTAAATGTCCACAGATAATTATCTTAATATTTAATGTCCTTCTTGGTAAAATCATAGGCAGAACAAGTTAAAAACTTGTTGGGCAATCTGTTTATTATCACATTTTCTTCTTAAACCACACCTAGCTCCTCCATGTAATCTGCCTAAGTTTGGAAAGGGTTATAGTGAAGATCTAATGAACTGATTAAGTAATAATGCTGTGAATAGACCATATCAGGAATATCTCTTATTTTAGTGACCATAGTAGTAATTTTGAAAGGATTATCTAATTTTCTTTCAAGCATTGTAACATAGTAGGCTAATGCATTTACTGGTTTACATTCTTGTAGCTTTGCTGAAACTAGTGCAGCTGCACTGATTTCCTTCAGCTGAGGTGTTAAACCTGTGAGTTGGTCAAAGCTGGCTCCTAAACAGTGAAAGACCTAAAAAATGCAAAAAACCTATAGTAAACAAATTTGTGCTTCTAGCTTCAAACAGCTTAGAATGGCTATTGGGTATTTTTAGTCAGCTATTAAGGTGTGATGTCACTTTACCTGTGTAAAGTAGGTTTGAATGTAACACACCAAAATAACTGCTATTGTTGGATAGTGCAGCTATATAATTCTCTTTTCCTTACATCAAAAGTGACTCTAAGCAATGTTGCAGATGGAGCCTTACAAGTGCATTAGATAACCATGCCTTTGAAAACTAAGGCTGATTTGAAAATGCTATGAATTCCTTTTTCAGTTGTTGCTTTTCTGCCGTTCAGTAATTTACATTGATTCCTGATGCTGAGGCCTTCCAGCCTATTACTGTATAACACCTGCTGTGCTCTGTACAGTTGGACTCTTCGTGGATTCTTTGGCTGGAAGATGGAATTGCTATGGGTGGAATTTCCAAACATACCCAAAAGAAGGCCCAAACACCATCAAAATTCCATATGAAATGAAGGGTCGGGTGTCTGCATTTATTTATTTTAAAATTCAGCACTAAGGTTGATTATGTAATGGATTAATGATGAAATTATGTTTTAAATTAGGAGCTTTGAATCCTGCAACAAACTGGTCTGAGGAAACTTTTAGCAGGAATTGGGCAGTGTTTCAACCATCTTTCTCCCACCCCACTTTATGATAGAAACTCCACTGCTGCATTGGGGGTACAAGAAGGAGAAGGAACCTTGTGATTTCTGTTATCTTTCTGGTTTTTGTTTATAACCCAGCCTGTCATTAAATTATCATAGCATGAAGAAGATACAAAAAACACAAACAAACTAGTAAACTAATTGTGGTAGAAGACAATGTGAATAACTTTAGCATAATGACGTCTCCAAAATTGTGCATAACGCAGGTCCTATTCTTCTTCAGAACTACTGACATATGGGGTTTCTTCCCCCCCTGCCAGGGGGACGTTCTATTCCCAGACTTTTAACTGTAGGCCTGATGTCATATAGGCTTGAACAAAAAATAACATCATGGAGGCAACTGGAGTTGTCTCTGTGTAAATAAAATCACAACCAGGCTCACTGACCATTTTTTTTTCTTAGGGCTTTAGAAGCTACCCTGGAAAACTAAATGTATGATATCAAAGAGGATGACAAGCACTGAAAATAAGATTAAAGTGGTGTCAGAGTAATGTTGTAGCCGTATTGGTCCAGAAAATATGCAAGGGGCAAGGATTTTTGTGGGTAATATTTTTATTGGACCAACTGCATAGTCTGGACAGGCAAACTTTCAAATGCAAGGTGCTTGTCTAAGTCTATCCCAACTTTCCAGATGGTTTAGTACAAATATATCAACCACAAAAAAATGACTAAGGCATCGATAGGCAAAACAATGATTGGCACTTAAGTTGATAAGACACTTTTAAATATCATATTTACTCAACTATAAGATAAGTGAGTTTTTCCCCCCCCAATCAATGGGGGGGGGGGGGGGAGGAGGAGGTTGGAGCCTCTCACCGAACATTTGCATATACAGAAACCTCATTAAATACATTGTCTATCATAAAACTTGCCAAAAGCAGCATGCGCTCAGTAATGGAAATCAACTATAAAGTTGCTTACATACAACCAGCACTAAGAATAGTTATAAAACACATGGCCCATATGGGGCAAACGTACTGATAGGAACATTTTAAAAACAAATTATATTAAAAATTCACTTCACTCTACACTTACAAAGCTATACATATTGAACATCCTTGTTTTACCAAGACTTCATAGCACAGAAACAACTACATATAAAAATCATACAGCTATATATACCAAACCCTTAAACAACATATATCAACCTCCTACCAAAACCAAAACTTTAAAGAAATATTTTTCTTCATACAGAACATAACATAAACTGTTAGCTCAGTAACCGCCTGAAACTCTCTGCTCCTCCCATTGACTGATGGTTAAGTAAAAATAAGTCCAGTCCTTTTTCCTCCACTTCTCCTTCTCCTCTTCCTCTCTGGTATCTTCCTTGTCCTAATCAATGTAGTACAGTGGTCTCCAACCTTTTTAAAGGGAAGATTATGTTTTGAAATAAAGGGAAAACCCAGGATCTACCATGCCTTGTCGCTGACCCCCACCCTGCCCCACCCCCTGCCCCACCTCCAGCCCAGCAGGCCACTTTGTGAGGGAGGGAAGGGGGGGCGCGATTGAAGCCCCCCATGGTAAGGAAGGGAGTGGAGCATTGGCAGGGGTGAGTGGGGCACTGGCCCAGCTGGGTGGTGGGAGGGTCGGTGCCTGGATGGCACACCCAGGTGCAGGGGGGGGAGGGGGGGCTCCTGTTGCTGCATGCACCCCAGCAGAGGCCTGGGGGGGCTCATGTCCCCTCCAATCTGTGCACAGGGTAGAGGCAGCTGTGGGTTGGAAGTGTGGGGCACTAGCAGGGCTGGGGTGGGAGGGGGCTGTGGGTCTGGAGTGTGGGATGGGCACCAGAAGGGCTGAGGGGCAGCGGCTAGCAAGTGAAGGGCAGAGGAAAGGCATGGGCACATCACTGCCCCCACATCACTGCCCCCTCCCCATCTACTGCACCCCCCCTCTCCTCCCCTACCTCATCCCCTGCCTCTCGACAGTAAGATTAATGAGGTGCTGGGCCCATTGGCTCATCCAGGGCCACACAGGGGGCAGGCTCTAGCAGTGTGAGTCCCCCCCATATGGCCCCAGATGAGGCGATCATCCCAGTACATGGCCTAGGAGTGGCCTGGTGCTGCGTGCACCCCACCGCTGGGCCAAGCCCCATACCCTGCCTGCCTAGTGTCACAACCCAATGATTTTAGTGCCTCGGCACGATGGAATTTTCCCGGCACATGAGAGTATCTGTGCACATCAAAAGTTTTCTGCTGCAATAGAAAACTCTGGTGCGAGAGTTCCCACCATTCACATGCAAATTTGTGTCCTATCATTGGCCGATTCTAAATTATTCCTATGTGGTGGCTAGCGATTGGCTTGCTAGGCGTATAAAATTCTGTGCGACTTCCGCCTGAGTTGGAGAACTTTGAGTACGCTGCAGAGTGCCTTTGAAGATTCTTGACTTGTGGCTGAGCTGGTTGATAGCCTAATCACCTATCGATCCTTCTCCCCGTCGCTAAGCGCCATCCTTCGACGTACCCTTTCCCTGCCAGCCTGACGGATTCGCTGGCCTGAGCCTTGCCAGCTGGAGCAACTTGTGTAGTTGTTTAAGCGACTGGACCACCTGCATCGTGGCTACTAGCGGCGTAAGTAACGTTTTTTGCAACCAATACGCTTTGTCTGCCTTTCCATTCACCAGCCCGCCCAACGACCGAATAATTTCTAAATCACCTCAAGTCGGCCCCTGCCGTCTGAGACACCTGGCAGTGGGGCACACATGGTGCCTGGCTGCTCCCGGGCCAGACACTGGGATGATCTCCTTGTCTGGAGCCACAGGGTGGGAGGGAGGCTCCCACCACTGGATTCTTCAAAGAGGTCAGATACACTCCTCATTTCCTCAAAATTGCAGCTGTGTGAAATCAAGTGATATGTGCTGCTTTCCCCTCTCCCTCCACTACCACCTTATATATTGCACTTACATATTTTGCATAGACAAATAATGTCAAGTCTGGCCACCCCCATTCCCCCATCTCTATTGTTTTATACAGTTCAGCTCTAGTCAATCTTTCTCTCTCGGCATTCCAGAGAAAGTACTCATATTTCCCTCTGTACCTTTGTTATTTGCTGCCACGTTGGTGGCAATACAATTCTCATATATAAAATTCTCAACAGTAGCACAGCCTTAAAAAATGCCACTTTTCCAGCAAAGGACAGTGTCCTTCTGGACCATAACCAAAATATCTGTCATATCCTTGCTGTCACCTTTTCCCATGCTGTATTACTTTCCCCCTTGGTGTACATCGGGATCCCTAGCATTCTGATTTCTCTCTCTCTCTTATTTCAAGGCCTAACTTCTCCAAGTCCCTTCTGTTCCCCACTTCCAGTATTCTTCTTTTTGGTGTATTTAGTTTAATCCCCATTGCTTCTCCATACTCTGAGGTATGTTTTTAACACCATTTCAATTGGAAGTCTTTAAATACTAAATTTATATCATCCATGTATAGTATTCATTTTACCTCACCCCCTCTCATTATGTTTATTCTGCTTATTACCTTTTTTTTCTTCTTCTTTGTGCTAATGGTTCCATGCTTCACACAAATAGTAGTGGTGATAGGAAGCAGCCTTGCTTCACTCTGTATGGATTTTAAAGCCCTTACTTAGATGTCCATTAACTTAGATTTGACTATCTGCTTCTCTATATGAAAATCTTGCAATATATACATTTCTCTGGCAACCCCATTTTTTCTAGCACCTCTAATACGTAAACATGATCCACCCTGTTGTATGTTTTTTCTAAATCTAGGTTTGCTATAACTGTTTGTTTTCATCTCTCCTTGGATGTGGGACCATGTATCTCTGATAATTTTGATTGCTTTGGAGATCCTTCTACCTGGTACTGTGCATACTTAGTCTTCATGTATTATCTTCTGGAGGTTTTTCTTCATCCTTCTGTGTGGGCAGGGAGCGGTCCGAGGCCCTCGGGGGTTTTTTTTTGCACGGCGGGCTGTGGCCAGCGGCCCGGACACGCCGGGTCGGGGAAGGCAGGCGGCACGCTAGAATTAGGCACGGAAGCTTAGTGGTTGATTAAAGATTATTTTACTTACACCGAAGATTGTCGCGGTGCAGGCAGGAAAACTTGCTTGAGTTGCAGTTACAGACAGAAAAGAAGAGAGACGGACTAGAGTTCCTTCCCGTGAACCTTCTATCCCAATCCGGTTGAAAGCTCTAAACCGCGAGCCCGTCGTGTCAACCGAAGAAAGTAACTCGAAGCAAAGCGCTCTGAATACACTCACACGAAGTTTGCTAGGTTCCGTGGAACTTGCACGCAGGGAATCAGGTGGTGACGGGGAGAGGCAAGAGGCTGATCAGACCCCTATAGCCTTCTTGAGATATACGATGGGTTCGATAGGCTCCACAGCGCTTAGAGATCTTCACGAGATGTGAAGTTCTCCTCCTCCAGATGGTTGTGGAGTCCTCCCTTGCAGGGTTCTCCTCGGAGTTCTCCAACTTGGGCGGAAACCGCTCAAGCCTCTTATACGGCTAGCAGGCCAATCACTAGCCGCCACGTGGGAATAATTTAGAACTGGCCAATAGTGGGACACAAATTTGTATACGAATGGCGGGAACTCCTTGCATCGTGCATTTCTCTTTTGCAACCTAGAAATGCACCCTGCAAAGAAAGCTACGAGTGGCGGGAAATAATTTAGCAGTGCCGAAGCACGCACAAACAAAAATCACACCCTTGGGTTGTGACACCTTCAAGCCAGCATCTTGGTCATTAATTTATAGTCTATATTAAGGAGTATAATTGGTCTCCAGTTTTTCAAGAGTTCCTTCTCCCTTTTCTTGAAAAGTAAGATGACAGCACCTCTTGTAATATCTTTCCCTGTTTCTCCTGTTTTTGTTGTATCCTCGAACACTTCCATTATATCCCTCTCTACCCATGCCCAAAACTTCTTATAAAATTCCATAGGTAGTGTGTTCGCTCTTGGTGATTTCCCTCTTTTAAACGTTTTTAAATACTCCTCCACTTCCTTTAAGCTTATATGTTCTTCAGTCTTCTTTGCTTCCTCCTCTATTTTCTCTTCAGTCTCTTCCAAGAAATCCTTGATCTTCTTCCTGTTTCCTTCTTCTGGTATAAGTATTTGTAAAATCTTCTTGTTGCCTCCAAAACCTCTCCTGCTTTTACACCCAGGCACCATCTTCTTCCTGCATTGCTTTAAGTTTTCCTTTTGTCTCCCTCACTATGGCTGAAAAGTATTGGGACCACTCTTCCTTTTCATCCACCCAGGGTCCATTTTCTTTCTTGTCTTTATTTTAAATCAGGTTTCTAGCTCTTGCCTTGTTTCTTCTAGCTCGTCTCATACCTGTCTTCCTTCTTCAGGTTCCTTTAGCAGCTCCTGCATCTTTCTTTGCAGTTATCTTAGCTCTTTCATTCTTTTCCCTACACAGCTTCAGCCTTACCTTCTTGAAAAATTCTCCCATCCTCTTCTTCACCATCATCCGCCATTCTCCGGTACTCCTGAAATATTCCTTCAGTTCGCACCACCCCTCATACTGTCTCATGTACACCTGGCATATCTCTTCATCTTGTAACAAGTACATATTTAACTTCTACAGTCCCTTCCCTTTCATGGGACTCTTACCAAGGCTCATTTCCACCTTCAGCATCTGTGATCTGTGGATCACTAAAATCCACACATACGGTTTCTTTCTTCCTTATGCCTATTTCTTTTAGATACAAGCATAAAGTCAATTCTTGATTGTTTCTTTCCAGTGGTGTCTATTCTAGTGAAAACTTTATCCCCTGCCCTCACATCTCTTACTGAGTCTTCTTTTATCATATTTGTTAACAGTCTGGATGACCTGTCTAAAGTTCAGTTTCCTCCTTTTCTTGTTCTGTTGCTTACTTTGATTATACAATTAAAATCTCCTGCTTTTATGCACAGTCTCCTTCCAACCACATAAATGGCTAGCTTTCTGAGCAACGCATTCCTTCCCTCCATCTCTGGTGATGCATATACATTGAACATTTCTAATTCTGTTCCCCTGACTGATACTACCATTCTTTGCAATCTGCCACTGATGACGTCTTCTACCTGCTCTGAGTTCTTAAATAATAAAGCTACCCCCTGCTGTTTTGTTCTCAATTGTCCCTAACCACCAGGATGGCACCCCAATCTCCACTTTTTCTCTAAGTGTTTACAATTCCTCTCCCCTGTTATACCACATTCTTGTAGGCAGATTATGTCTGCCTTTACTTGGTTCAACTCTGGTTCAATCTGTCCCCATCTTCTCCTTGTTAAGATACTCCTGATGTTAAGCAGAACTATTGTCAATGCCATTTATGCTTGTTTTAAAATGAGTGCACCCATCTATATAAGGTCTGTCTGTGCTTGCTTTGAGGTGAGCGTGCCTGTCCCTGTAAGGTTCATCTGTGCTACTGCTCAGGGTAATCGACTCCTCCCCCTCCCTCCCTCACATTCCTGTAGCCTTTGCAAGCTGCTGGATGACATTCACATTTAGGAAGGCTTGGATATTTCCACCTCCCCAACACTTCCCACCTTCTGGTCTCCACTCAGGGCAGAAGACCAGAGGTGTTAGGGGCAGGAAACTGCACTACAACTCTTCCTGCCACTCATCTCTCTCATTTTCAAGTTTTTCTCTTCCTGATTTTCAGCCCCTGCATTTTATTTCTTTTTATGACCTTTCTTTGGTTATTTCTCTTGCTCCATCTCCACTCCTGTTGTCTGTAGGGTGTCTTCTTTCTTCCTCACTTCCATGTTTGAGCTGTTTGCTGTTCCCACTTTCCCTTCCATTGTGTTTCCCATCTCCTCCTTCACTGCCTCAATCACAAAAATGTTGCCCCCCTCCTTCTCTGTTTCACTCTCCTGTGGGCTTTCTCCCACCATTTCTACCTCAGTACCCAACCTCTTCTCTCCTCCATTCTTCTCCTCTGGGTTTTTCTATTCCTGAGAAGGTCTGGCTACACTTCCAATGGCTCTGAGGCACCTACAATACAAGTGTCCCTCTCCACTACAAATAGTGCATTTTAAGGACTCCTGGCACTCTACTCTAAGCCCCATCCCTTCACATCTGTAGCACATTGTGAGGGGGCAGTGTGTGGACAGGTGCCCCACTTTTTCATATTTGCTGCACTCTTTTGGTTACCTGTGGTACATTATGGGCTCCACTCATCTGCTTGTAACACTACTCATGAACTGCAAGACCCCATCCAAATAACATATTTGTCCCTTACTTTCTGTACCAACATGACCCTTTGGACGTACTTTTCCATTCACCTTTCTATGTCTTTTGCCTCTTGTAAAACCATGTACATTCAAACTATAATCACTCTTTCTCTTGCCTTTTCCCCAGCTATGAACTGTATTCCTCTAAATTCCTCCCTCCCACTTTTCATACCCTTCTCCGTCTCAGTAAGGCAATTCCCAAGTCTTTTGGTTTGAGAAAACTATCATACAGGTGAGATGCTCTGTTTGCACCTCCAAAATCTTGAATAGAATCTTTTTCAGGAAATCATATCTGTTCATCATCAATCCTGTCTACCTCTGGTTGATGGTTAAAGTTGCTTTTATCCACAGCCTCCATTCCTCTCTAGCTTCTGTCAGTGCCTCTTCCATATTTTCCAGCCATACCACTCCTGGTGGGCTGGCCCGCTGTTGTGCTCCCACTATCCTCTTATTCTCACCCAATGCATCTTCTGCTGCTGCTCTCATGCTGTCTCCCACTCTCCTCTGCTCCTTTCTTCTTTCTGGCATCATCACTCATTGCTGCTGTCTCTGCCATTGCTTCTACTGTCACCTTCTTTCTTCCTTTCTTGTCCACCTCTATCCATTTTTCATCTGTCTCCAGATCTTCATTTCCACTCTTCAATGCTCCCCCCCCCCACACCATGTTTACTTGCCACCAGTGTTATTGTTTTGAGCTTGTGGTTTCCCTTCTCCACTCCTTATACCTTAATGCTCTGTTGATCCCTTTCTCTGCATAGATCAGGCTTTCAGTGTTAATGGGAACCTACCATGAGGACATGTCAGTGCAGCCAATCTGAATAAAATACATGGTAATGCCCATTGCATGCAGTCCCCCTCAGCACAAACTCTTTTTTCCAAGTCATGATGAGCCACTAACTTGAATACATTTGAACGTTCTCTTCACTACCACAGCTGAGCTGCACCTTTCTTTCCCATTTCTAAAGATTTCTGTTTCTTAACCAGCCTGAAATGTCTGGCAAATATCACCAAACAGGGCCCTAAACAGTTCACCCAGAATCTGTCTGTCACCCTCTCTTTCAGCTGGTCACATATGATTAGTGTGGCCCTCCTCACAATGAGGTGGAGCTGGACCAGGTTGGTCTGCACCTCATTTGCATATACTTTTTTGGAGGATTTCAGGACTTGTGACACAAACACCTAGTTTCAGTCATGAATGTGTAGGGTGGGGGGGGGGGTGTAATTAGCACATGGATCCTTTGTGAGGGGCATATCTGGATAGCACACATATACTGAACAGTGCTGAGTTGTGGGGCCACAATGGCTTGAAATGGTATTGTTTCTGCTGAGGCCCAGCCCAATGAAATAGATGGTAAATTAGGAGCCTTTGAGCTAATATCATGCATAGCTTGTGCTATGTATAAGTAGATGCCAAAGCGTTGCTTTAAAAGTATGTTTATGGGAGTACCCGTGCAAAAACTTGCAGCAGTTTCAGAACAGGTAAAATGCATTAATTCTAGATGAACTAAGTCTATGAGTACCTGTAGTAATTTTCCTATATCCATGTTATTATTGGTGTGTTTATTTAAAGGTCAGTATTTTTAATGTTGCTTCTTTCTTCTCTGTGCTCAGGGAGAGCAGGGTCTGACAGTAAAGAATGGGGGAAAGTGTTGCAGGGGAAAGAAGTTGGGAGAGGCAGACGGCAAGGGACTATCTGACCCTCCAGATTTATTTTTTAGGGGGACAAGTTTAAGCCAAATCTCCAATAATTAAATTATGTACTTGAAAAATTATAATCAATTTATACATTTTCCATATATACTAACTATTGGAGGGTCATTTTATATTTGAGTAAATATGGTACTTAACTCTCTTACAGAAGTTAAACATGGTGCACTCTGGCCATGCGGAAGGCTAAGTCATATTTTACATAATGCTAGCATATGTATTTTCTAACAAAATATAATTTTCCAATGTTAAAAATTTCTTAATAAACAGTTCAAGTAGATCTCCTTGCCTCATTTCTACTGAAATGTGCCTTGCAATTTCATATATGCTAATATCCAGAAATCTTTTTGTTTTAACAAAGAAATTCCTGTAAGTTCTACACAACCTGTAGCCCAAAGTGAGAAATATATATGTCATGTTTTTGACAATGATTCACAAAGACTCCAAAACAAATGCACTCTGAAACATGGACTCCATGAACAATAAAGCAAACATTCTCACCTACCTACAGAGCCATCAATCTTTTAAAATCATGTCAGCAGACTTGAAATTCTTCACCAGATTTTATTATTTTGCAGAGGAGAAAATATTTTTTGATCACATACACCAAGTTATTGAACTTTTGCAATTGTTTATTACTTGGTTTGGATTCTTAGCACATTCATGTTTCATCATTTACCTGTCATTTGCTTTATATTACATAGTTGATCTGCAGTTCAGCATTATCTAAATTGCATAGCTAAATTCTTAAGTTTAACTGCTTAGGCCTTCAGCTTGTAAAAGCATCCACTTGCTATTTGAAAAATCTGTAGTGAATATTTTGTGTAAGACTTCATATCTCTGTATTAGGAGGAGAAATTCATACCTAAGCTATCCAAGGAAAATGCTTCTAATGAAACACAGCAGGAAACTTGCTAGAAAAGTAAAGGTGGCATTATTTCATTTAAGTATATGAATGTTGAGCAGTGAGGAGAAAAACCAATGAACTAGATACAGGCTCTACAAAGACTGTCCCAGGACACTCATTCCTTCCAGCATATGTGACATCTGACAGCACAAGGATTTGGATGATGTCTATGGTAGCAGGAACTAAAGTAGGGAGCCATCAGGGACTTAAACCTAGTTTTGCCTCTTCTGTTGTCATTATTGTTATAAATTAATGACCTAATTAGAGCCTGGGGAATTTATGGACAGATATGAAAATATGGTTACTATGGCTACCACGTGTTCCAGCTTGGTAGAGATATATTACTAGTATAATGATAGCCCAAGAGTAAACAAATGAGGTAAATGATGTACAAGCCCTCTGTTCTAGTCAGAAAAAAAATGCCACACATTGTTTGTGTGTTTTACTATGCAAGTCAGCAATTCCCATGATCATTTTCCTGCTTTGTCTTGCCCTTTCTTCGTAAGAACTGTCCTCAGGTAAGTTGTAAGGAGCTGTGCTGTTACCAACATATCTTCTGGGGCAGAATTTGTGGAAACCTAAATAACATCAGAAGGAAGTAGGTAAAAAATATGAATTTGGCTACCTTCCCATAAAAATGTCCCTTTTCTCCCCTACTGCTTATACATCCATTAGATTGCAACTCAGAGAATGTGCTAGGGAACTGGTTCAAGTGGCAGAGCCCTGCTTAGTGTGTCATAGTAGATGGCAGCATTTTCCAAAGGGGCCATGGAAATAAGAATTTCTTTCACAATACTCTGGAGTCTACCTTGTCTTGCGTTTCTGAGCTCACAGGAGCAAGTGGGTGTTGAATAAGCAGTATTGTAACCCCATTTTGTTAGCCTGTACTATAGAAGGTATCTCCATTTATTATTGATACATGTCAAGGACAGATGCTTGCCCCATGTTTAGAGAGAGGCAGAGAGGCAATGGCAGTGCCTCTGAGCCTCTGCTTCCCAGAAGTCTTCCTGCTGTAGTGCAGCTTATTAACTATCCCTTGCTCAGCACTTCACCTAAACGTACAATCTGACTATTTCCATTTATTAGAGGGAAAGAAAGACATAGAGGGCTAGAAGCCCTGAAGCATAATTAACATGTTTAATAGAGACAGTTAGCTGTGTTCATCTGAAAGTCAGGCTGAAGGCAACTTTGAGATGCACCTTATAGACTAAATGAATAGAGATGCATAGGCAAGGTAGCATAAGTTAGCAGTGGATGAAGTGAATGCTTGTTCAGGAAAGCTTATGCATTTCTGATTCAGTTGGCCTATAAGGTACATCTCTGCCCTCCCTTCTGCTGATCGTGTTTAATATTACATCTAAGAAGAGATTAAACTGTACCTATATGGTGATGGACAGGGGGGACAAGGCTGAACTCCTCAACGAGTTCTTTGCCTCAGTGTTCCTAAGCGAGGGACACGACAAGTCTCTCACTGGGGTTGTAGAGGGACAGCAGCAAGGTGCCAGACTACCATGCATAGACCCTGAGATGGTGCAGACTCACTTGGAAGAACTGGATGCCTTTAAGTCGGCAGGCCCGGATGAGCTCCATCCGAGGCTACTGAAGGCACTGGCTGACATCATTGCACAGCCACTGGCAGGAATATTTAAACACTCGTGGTGCATGGGCCAAGTCCCGGAGGACTGGAAAAGGGCCAATGTGGTCCCCATTTTCAAGAAGGGGAGGAAGGAGGACCCAGGCAACTATAGGCCAGTCAGTCTCACCTCCATCCTTGGCAAAGCCTTTGAAAAAATTATCAAGGCTCACATTTACGAGAGCCCCGCAGGACAAATTATGCTGACGGGAAACCAGCACAGGTCCGTAGCAGGCAGATCATGCCTGACTAATCTAGTCTCTTTTTACGACCAGGTTACAAAACGCCTGGACACAGGAGTAGGAGTGGATGTCGTATACTTAGACTTCAGGAAGGCCTTCGATACGGTATCCCACCCCATACTTTTGAACAAGTTAAGAGGCTGTGACTTGGATGACTACACAGTCCGGTGGGTGGCGAATTGGCTGGAGGGTCGCACCCAGAGAATCATGGTGGATGGGTCAGTTTCGACCTGGAAGGGTGTGGGCAGTGGGGTCCCGCAGGGCTCGGTCCTTGGACCGATACTCTTTAATGTCTTCATCAGCGACTTGGACGAGGGAGTGAAGTGTACTCTGTCCAAGTTTGCGGATGACACAAAGCTATGGGGAGAAGTGGTCACGCCAGAGGGCAAGGAACAGCTGCAAGCAGACCTGGACAGGTTAGACAAGTGGGCAGAAAACAACAGAATGCAATTCAACAAGGACAAATGCAAAGTGCTGCACCTAGGGAGGAAAAATGTCCATCCAGCACACCTACTGCCTAGGAAATGACCTGCTGGGTGGCACGGAAGTGGAAAGGGATCTTGGAGTCCTAGTGGACTCCAAGATGAACATGAGTCGGCAGTGTGACGAAGCCATCAGAAAAGCCAATGGCAGTTTATCATGCATCAGCAGATGCGTGACGAATAGATCCAAAGAGGTGATACTTCCCCTCTATCGGGCGCTGGTCAGACCGCAGTTGGAGTACTGCGTGCAATTCTGGGTGCTGCACTTCAAGAGGTATGCGGATAACCTGGAGAGGGTCCAGAGAAGGGCCACTCGTATGGTTAAGGGCTTGCAGACAAAGCCCTATGAGGAGAGACTAGAGAAACTGGACCTCTTCAGCCTCCGCAAGAGAAGGTTGAGAGGCAACCCTGTGGCTGCCTATAAATTCATCACGGGGGCACAGAAGGGAATTGGTGAGGTTTTATTCACCAAGGCACCCCCGGGGGTTACAAGAAATAATGGCCACAAGCTAGCAGAGAGCAGATTTAGACTGGACATTAGGAAGAACTTCTTCACAGTTAGAGTGGCCAAGGTCTGGAACGGGCTCCCAAGGGAGGTGGTGCTCTCCCCTACCCTGGGGGTCTTCAAGAGGAGGTTGGATATGCATCTAGCTGGGGTCATCTAGACCCAGCACTCTTTCCTGCCTATGCAGGAGGTCGGACTCGATGATCTATTGAGGTCCCTTCTGACCCTAACATCTATGAATCTATATGTAACAATATCCAGCATACATCTTTCTTCAGTGTTTTGATTTGCCTGCCACAGAGAATAAGAGCAGTATAAGACAGGGCCAGAATCCTACTGAGTATAGATCAGAAGTTAGAGCAGGGTAGCTTTGTATAGATGAACTTGCTCAGAGATATCAGTCTTCATAGGTATAACCTATTTCATCAGATGCTATGAATGGAGTTGAAGAGAAGAGGGGAACTAAATAGAAGGGAATAAGGTAATTTAAATACAAAGCAATAGGAAAGTGGGAGGAAAGGAGGGGACACTGCTGAGAGAGGTGAAGATAAGTTGAAGGGATCAAGGACAATAAACAAAGCAATTAACCCATTGAGGCTATAGGGGTTATGAAAGCTTGTCCAGTTAATAAGGACAAGAATCCAGATTCTCTCTTGAGGCCATGCTTAACACAATCCATTCTGTGCCTGATTTCTTGTTCCACAATTTCCCATACAAGTTTTTTTTTTTTAGCAATAGTTACTCTGAGATCATTGATGGAACATCTAGGGAGGTTAAAGTGTTCTCCCGTAGGCTTTTTGGAATCAATATCAGATTGTTTCTGTTCATTCTTCCACATAAGTATTGCCCCATCTGTCTAATGTAGACAGCAGAAGGGTACTGTGAGCAGGTGATGGAATATGAGATGTTTGTAGAGAAGCAAATGAATGAAACCCAAGTGTTATAATCCATGTTTGATCCTGTGCTGATGTGGTCTGTACTCATGAGGGGTACAGCTGGAATCTGGGTCCACTAAAAGTTCCTAGTCAGAATAGGAGTGTTGCAGGGCACCTCGGTACCCCTGCTTCTATAGAGGAGAAACTGCCAGGGAGCGAGTGAGCGCGCCCTGGCCTGACATGACGAGCCCAGCTGAGGCTGGCTCAGGTAATGAGCGCAGCTGCGGGTTGCCGGAGCAACCAAGCGGAGCCAGCTGCCTGTAGGGGGCAGGGCCTGGCCCTTATAAAGCCCAGGGCTGAGGCCAGGCTGGCAGTTCTCTGCCAGCAGTCTGGGATGCAGGAGCTCTGAGAGTGAGGATGTGGCAAGTACAGTTCATGATAGTCCTGGAGGCTTGAGCTATGATGATGAGTTATGGCCAGGTGGCTTGCATTTGTGTTACAGCCTAGGGGCTTGTGGTTTTGCTTTGCGTTTGTATTATTACACCTGGAGGCTTGGGTGAGGCTGTAGGGGTTGGAGGAGGCCTCAACTATAGGGACCCCAGAGAGTGTGGGGTGCCCTAGCGCCAAGAGGGCGCATTAGCCTCAATTACTCACACGCCAGTGTGTGAGCAGCTGGCGGCAAGGAGCGCGGCCAGTGGGTCGCGGGCGCAACCTGTAGGTTGAGGACGGGGACCGAGACCCCGGATTGCGTGTGGGGGGAACATAGCCCCCGGCCCCAGGAAAGGGGCGGTATTACTGAGTAGCCCAGTATGGGCACGGTGAGCCCCAGAGAAGGGGGGAGCGCCATACTGAGCAGCCCTAGAGAGCGGGGCCATACTGAGTAGCCCAGTGTGGGCACGGTGAGCCCCCAGAGGGGGGGAACGCCTTTGTACGTTATTGAGTAGCCCAGTGCGGGCACGGCGAGCCCCCAGAGAGGGGGAACGCCCTTGTGTATTATTGGGTAGCCTAGTGTAGGCGCACGGGCATAGCGAGCCCGGCCGCAGGCTAGTGCGGTAATACCCCTCAGACCAAGGCAGGGCGCTGCCGTTGCCCCTGAGAAGACGGGGAGTAGCAGCGTAGGGAGCCAGAGTCGGGGAGGGTATCCGTGCGGTTGGCCCATAGGACCGGAGGCCTGCTGGAGTCCCGGAGCGGAACCACACCGGCAGGGGAGGCCCAGAGTGGGCCAGGCGAGAGTCCCAGCAAGAGGCTGGGCATGAGAGAGGAGGCCCGGGAAGCGGGCGTATAGACCGAACAACGTCCATTACATCTGCGAGGCTTGGGGCGTGGTATTATGGGCTGGTAGGAGCCACGCATAGCCCATAAGGCTAGGGCGCTTGGGTAGCGCCCATTATACGGGGAGACCCACGAGGGGTCCAGGAGCTGACAGGCCCGAGGTAACGCAAGGTAGCCTCCCTATTACATATATTCCATCAAGATGTGGTGGGCGAGAATGGAGGGTGCCCTCGGGCTGGAGTAGCGCGGTGAGAGGGCCTCAAGGAGATCACGGCCCTCCGCGAGGACCCCGCCGTGACAAGAAGCTAGTTAGTTTCTTGCTGTAGAGATATAATTTGAGGTTGGGATTTGCATGTAAGCCAGGACAAGTTTGTCCCACAGGGCTTTCTTGAGAGAGTCATCATTTTCCAGGAGGTGTTGGAGGTCATTAATGATGTACCTAAGGTGTTCAAGCTGGGGGCTGCAGATTACAATCAGAGGGATTCTTTTGTCCTTGTTACTGGGTTGGTATTTCATCAGGTCATAGAAGGGTCTGGGTCTGGCTCTGTTGACTGGCTATGGTTTTGGAATTATATTGTGAGTGTAGGAATCCCTGCTCCAGATCCCTAAGGTGTGCATCCAGGGAAATGGGATCAGATCAGACACAGTTGTAACGTAGACAATGGATCTGGTGGTATCCTTAGGATTAAAACTGGTGGTATGAAGGTAGTTGTAGAGGTTGTCTGTTTTTTGATACAATATGGTGCTGATGTGACCATTGAGAAGTTTCATAATGGTATTTATGAAATTAATATGCCAGGTAGAGTATTCAAGAGTCATTTTGCTGGAGGGGTGGCAGTTGTTAAAGTCTTGGTGGAATTTCTCTAGAGATTTCTTACCGAGTGTCCATATGAAGCAGGTGTCATTGAAGTATCCTAGGTATAACAGGAGGGGGAGAGGGCACCTGTGGAGGAAGCAGGCTTTGAGATTAATTATAAATACACTGGCAGGTCAGGGAGGGACAAAAATGTGCCAATGGCAGTGCTGTTTATTTGTAAGTAGAGGAGTCCCCAGAGATGAAGCAGTTGTGTATGAGGACAAAGCAGGAGACTGCAATGGAAACAGAAGTGGCATCAGCATCAATGATGTTTTAGCTTGTAGTATCCTCATGTGGGATGCTAATATACAGAGATGTGACATTTGTGGTAGGTAATCTGGTGCTTGCTGGAAACTTGTCAACAGAACCTAGTTTCTTTATGAAACCTGTGGTGTCCTTCAAATAGCTGGTAGATACACTGGTGTATGGCAAGGGTGTCAAGCTTTCTGGGCTACTGGTGGGCTAACAGAATTTGCAGGGATAGGAATAGGGGACATGGCCTGGCACAGAATTTGGGGCCCCAGTGGACATGGCCACTTATGGAAGAGAGAGTGAGGGCTGTGAAAAAACAGTCCTTGTTCACCCTCTGGCCTTCGGACCCCCCACCTCTGCCACTAGACCCCTGCTACTTCCCTTGGACCCCCAATGCTTTCCCCAAACTCCTTCTGCCACTGCTGAATCCCTGACATTGCTGCTGGGCCTAACACAGCAGCTGTTGGCTCTGTGGATCCAGCCTGGGAGTCTCACAGTCTGGATCCAGCCCAGGGTGAGTTTGACATCCTTGGAATATGGGAATAGGATAGTCAACATAGCCAGAAACTCCCTCTGTAATGGTATTAATGTTGGAGATTATGGGATGCCTTGGGTTTCCAGGTCTGTGGATCTTGGGTAATAATTAAAAGGTGCCTGGCTTTGGTTCCTGGGAGGTGGAAGCAGAGAACCATTTTTGTGTTTCTGGAGGTAGCATCTTTAAAAAAGACTTGTAGTTTTGCCTGGTATTGTTAGGTGTGGTCTTTGGTTCAGATTTTGTAAAACTCTGCATTAGAAAGTTGCCTCTTGGCTTCCTGTATATATACCAATTTGCCATGACAACAGTGGTACTCCCTCCCCCCGCCCCCATCAGCCGTATATCATGGCAGCTTTTAAGTCCCACTGTGGCTCCCTCTTCTTCAGGACTGAGGCTGTAACATAACCACTGTTGGGCTTTTTTGGCAATTTCAGAGTGCAGAAGCAGAAACAGTTTATGTACAGATCCAGATTGGGGCTGTGACCCTCAGGTAGAGTCCAGAAGCTGTCCTTCCTCTTCTGATGTGTAGAGGCCAGGTTTATGGTGGATTAACCATTGTGTGGATCTGTCATGGAGATATTTTCTTAGTCCAAGGCAGTGAAAAAAACCCTCAAGGTTCTCATACAGCTGCACCTTGCTGAATTGTGAAGTATAGAAGAAAGAAAGACCACAGGATAGTACAGATACCTCAACGGGGGTGACAGCATGGTTGGATATGCTGGTGACATTGCCATGGGTTGTAGGGTTGTTGTTGGAGCATTTAAGTATGGAAAGCTTTGCTTCCTTCATCTTCTTTAAGGAGTATGGGTGTTTGTGATAGGCTTTATGGCTAGATGAAGAGATCTTGTTTTGGTAAACGGCTGTTGTGTCTGGATAGTTCTGTTTGCTGTTTGGTAGTTCTGCAAGTCTGGTGTTGATTTCTCCCTGTTTGGTGCAGAGAACACTGATAAGGTGGTTCCTCAGTTTCTCAGAGAGTGAACCACAGCTTGCCAGAATATGCTGTCTGGTAGTTGAATTGACTGGATTGGTCACTTGGACTCCCTTGCAAGCAGATGAATATCAAACCCATCTGGGCAGAAGAAAAACATCTGAGCATACCTGATAGGTTTCTTGTGTAAGTTGATTGCAGTACATTTAATTCAGCTGACTGTAATGACATCCATGAGTAGAGACAGACAGTTATCCATGTTAGTTTGAAGTAAGAAGTCTGGCACCTTATAGTTTAATTTGTTCAGAGAGGCATGAGTTTTTGTAGGCTATAACCTACTTTCAAAGGCCTTCTGTACCTTTATCATGACTTACGGTAGCATCAACAGCACTATACTCTGATACTTCTTTGACTAATGCTTAAAGACTAACCTCTCCCAGTAAATATTTGCCACTTATTTTTATTTTCACTCACTGGAGGAAGTCTCTCTTAATTCTGAGCAAGCCACATGGGGTGAACCATTAATCTGAAGAATTTACTACTATTTTATTCTGTTCACAAATAGTTTGTATGGATATGGATAGAGTGATCTTTTTGCATGAATTTGTTTTGTGGTTAAAACAACTTGACATAAATTTTACACCAATCTATTCCTGCTTGTAGGTGGCTTGTGAACTGTTTGCTATAAGTACAACTATGTGTGCAGAGCTTGGGTGTAAGTTGGACGACAGATCTGTGCAAGAGAGAAAGAAGACTTTTGTCAAACCTACCCTATCTGGATATAGCCCCAGACATATGGAAATAAGTAGAGCCATTTGCATGTTTTCCTCAATCCTGAAGGGAGAGAAGCATAAGGAATAGGTGGATCTTGTACTCCAATCCAATGCCTTCCACAGTCAATACAGGCACAAGGAGCAGTCATAAATAATAGCAGAGCCCCCAGAACAAAGAGAAAATTGGGACTTATAAGATTGTTTCATGACTTTTAGTTTTAGTGTTTCCTAGTTGACACCTGGGGTTGTGCAGCTTACATATGACTGCATGTTCAAGGGAATATTTATTTAAGAAAAATGGAAATAACAGGTGATGGTAAAGGTAGTATAATTTGAAATGAGGATGGATAGAAACATTCAGTTTTGTAAGTTTATTTATTCATTCTTTCTCATCCCACAAAGAATAAAAAGAAAGCAGACAAAGTATACATGGTAATGTTTGAAGACATATCAGGCAAGATTGGACAGATACCCCTTTAGTCAGGTCTACTATAGTGCCTTTTCTGGCACTATATAATAGTGCCCAGAAAAGGCACTACTAAGGGCTTTAAACTAAGATTTGTCAGGGGACAGGGATGCAGTGGACAATGAGAACCTACATTCAGAGAACCATGAGCCATGTGATGGATCCACCCAGGTAAGCACTAAGGGGCCCCATAGACATCAGGACAAGGAGGTACTAAGGCACCTACTTGGGGGCTTAAATGTCTCTACACTAATGCTAGGAGCATGGGGAATAAGCAGGAGTAATTTTCACTCTTGCTTGCAAACAACAACTTTGACCTGGTTGGGTTAACTGAAACCTTAGACAGGATAGAGTTGGGGGGGGAAAAAAGATGGGGGGTGAGGGGGGGGTTGCTCTCTATGTTAAGGAGCAATATATATCTATTATCAAGATGGGATCAGAGGAGGGCCAAACTGAGGTAATGTGGGTCAGGATACAAGGAGGGCAAGGGGAAAGGGACTTGATAGTGGGGGTCTACTATAGACTGCCACACCAGGAGGATGAGCTAGACCTAGAATTCACTGGGCAGTTCTCAGAAGCTGTAAGGTCAAGAGATATGGCTGTCATGAGTGAGCTAAATTACCCTGACATCTGGTGGGAGGATCAGTCAGCCAGAACTAATCGCTCACATAGATTCTTAACCTCCATATGGGACCACCCCCTAACACAGGAGGTATATGATCCCACTAGGGAAACACCTTGCTGGACTTGGTGCTGGCTATGAGGGATGACCTGGTGGGGGAGCTGCAGGTACAAGGCAACCTAGGGGATAATGACCATCAACTGATTGCATTCACTATTCGGCAAAGGGTGGGAAAAGTAACCAGCAGGGCAGAAGTGCTAGATTTTAGAAAGGCTGACTTCAGGGTGCTTAGGAAATTAGTTAGTAGGACATTAAAGCTCAAGAGCATTGACAATGGGGTCCAGGAAGGGTGGGCATTCCTCAAGGAAGTGATTCTTCAGGCACAGAAGAAGGCAATCCCACTGCATAGTTAGGAAAGCCAAAGCAGCATTAGAACTCAGGCTGGCGACACAAATTAAGGACAACAAAAAGTCCTTCTTTAGGTACATTGGGAGCAAAAAGAAGGTGCAGGGGAGCATAGGACCCCTACAGGACAGACAAGGGCAGTCAGTGATAGATAGGAGGGACAAAGCAGAGCTCTTCAATTAGTTTTTTTGCCTCTGTATTCTTGAACTCTGATCTAGACAAATCTCCCAAATGCATTACTGACAGAAGCAGGAGAAACACCAGCCCACCAACTGTCAGTGCTGACTCAGTAAAGAGACACTTGGAGAAGCTGCATGTGTTTAAATCAGTGGGACTGGATGTGCTCCATCCAAGGGTGCTGAAAGAATTAGCCAGTGTCATAGCGGAGCCACTGGCACAACTGTTTGAGTACTTGTGGTGCTCAGGTGAGGTCCCTGAGGACTGTAAAAGGGCCAATGTGGTTCCTATTTTCAAGAAGGGGAGGAAGGAAGATCCAAGTAACTATAGACCCATTAGTCTCACCTCTGTCCTTGAGAAATCCCTTGAAAAAAATTATCCAGGATCACATTTGTAAGAGTCCAGAAGATAATATAATGCCGAAGGGCAACCAGCATGGGTTCATAAAGGGTAGATCCTGCCTGACTAAACTTGTTTCTTTCTATGACCAAGTCACTAAAAGCTTAGATGCAGGTGTTGAGGTAGATACCACCTACTTGGACTTCAAGAAGGCCTTCAACACAGTTTCCCATCCTATTCTTACAAGCAAATTGAATGGCTGTGCCATAGACAATTACACAATCATGTGGGTGGTAAATTGGCTTAAGGGTCACACCCAGAGAGTAGTGGTAGATGGTTTGGTATCAACCTCAAAAGATGTGGGCAGTGAGGTCCCTCAAGGCTCAGTTCTTGGGCCAGTGCTGTTCAATATCTTCATCCACAACCTGGATCAGGGTGTGGAAAGCACTCTGTTCAAGTTAGCAGATGACACCAGACTATGGGCCAAAGAAACACACTTATGGGAAGAAACTGAATCTAGGTAGACCTGGACAGGTTAGAGAAGTGGACAGAGAACAATAGGATTCAGTTCAACAAGGACAAGTGCAGGGTGCTGCACCTAGGGAGAGGGAATCACTAGCACATCTATAGGCTGGAAGATAACCTTCTCAGCAACACAGTGGCAGAAAGAAATTGTGGAATCATTGACTCCAAGATGAATATGAGTCATCAATGTGATGAAGCAATTAGCAAAGATAACTGCACTTTGTCATGCATTAGTAGGTGCATCACAAACAGGTCCAGGATGGTGATGCTCCCACTCTATGCGGCACTGGTCAGGCCACAGCTACAGTACAGCATCCAATTCTGGGCACAGCAATTCAAGAAGGATGTGGAGAACTTTGAGAGGGTCCAGAGGGGGCCACTCATATGGTTAGAGGCCTGTAGGGAAGGCCTTATGAGGGAACTCTGAGGGACCTGGACCTTTTCAGCCTCCACAAGAGAGAGCTGAGGGAGGGGATCTTGTGGGAGTATACAAATTCACTGGGGGAGGGCATCAGGGAAAATCAGGGAGATGCTGTTTACCAGAGCACCCCTTGGAATAGGTGTTTAGGTTGGACATCAGAAAAAACTTCTTTACAGTTATGGTTGCCAGAATCTGGAATGGACTGCCAAATTGTGGAGGGTGCTCTCCCCTACCTTGGGGATCTTCAAGAGGAGACTGGACAAGCACCTGGCTGGGGTCACATGATCCCAGCACTTTTTCCTGCCACTGGCAGGGGGTCAGACTCAATGATCCTTTGAGGTCCCTTCTGACCCTAGCATCTATAAACCTATAATCTATAAAAAGGTAAAAATGCAAAAATGTGTATTCCTCTGTAGGGCTGAGTATGAAACACATGTCAGCAACAAAAACACCATATTCATGAGAGATTGAATCCCCCTCCCCAACAATATCCATCATGGGGTTACACATTTATGACTAGCTTTCCATCTTGCAGAATGTTTCCTCAATGGCCCAGTGTAATGCAAACTGGTCCACATTTTGTTGTAAGGGGATGTGTCTGAAGTCTAATGTGACATGTGCTTGGACCAACAAGCAGAGGGAATCATCAGACCTAGCCTCTTCAAGCTGCTTTCTGCAGGTTTTCAAAGCTTACATCTTGACAAGATGGCAGGAAATTATCCTGGCAGATTACACACCCCTTGGCCACTTGACATGGGAAAAATAAGATGTACACAGTCTTCAAGAATTTTAAGTCCATTGTACCAAGGAGGGTGCTGAGAGCAGCAAAGAATGCCCATAGTTGGGGACAGTTCAGATAGGCATGGAAGAAAGTCTTCTTCACCTCCTCCTCAAAGAAAGGCTGCTGGCATGTCTGAATCTAAGTGGTAGACAAAGGTGCCAAGGGGCATGGCTGCATGCAGCAGCCACCACTAATGGTCACCAGTTCTCACAATAGAGTGAAAAAATATCTTTCTAGCAATGGGTCTATAGGACCACCCTCTCCCCACAACGCCGCCCTGCCCCACCTCACCTCACTGAAAAAAAATCTCAACCAATCTCAAGTACTGCAGGCAGAACAATCTGAAAAATCTGGTCCTTCAGTGTGAGCCCACTGAAAAAAAAAAAAAAATAATTGTGATCACTTATTTCAGGAAACAAATTCATTTCTGTAACAGCCTTGACTCTTCCTTTTATAGACTTTCTCTGGTACAAAAAATGTTGTGGATAATCCCAATGTAATGTTTCCTTTACATATTCTTTTCTTAATGTGGCAGATTTACCAATTCAGCCTGACTCGAATGGGCTTGGAAAAGCTTTGTTTTGATTGGTAGAGCCCATCCACCAATCAGGTAAGGGGTGGGCAGGGCTGGCCCTGCCCCCTGCATGGAGGGGGTGGGGATGAAGAGCCCCCCCAGACCTGATTGAAGTCTGCATTCTGCAGGTCTGGTAAGACTTTGGAGGCAGAGCCTGCAAAGTGAATAAAAGGAGTTGTGTGCCCAGCATGAGGGAGACACATTAGGGGATGACTGAAGGGCAGAAGAGCTGGGAAGAGCTGGCCCAGTGGGTAGAGCCAGTACCCAGAAGAGCCCCAAAGACTCCCCATGCCAGTCTGATGCTCCAGTCCTAGCAGTGAGCAGTGCGGCACATGAGACCTAGACTCTGGGAGCTGCTTGAGGTGGCTCAGGTCTGCAACCCCAACAGGTGGCTGGGAACGTGATGCTTGGAGAGTGCATGGAACCCAGGCCCTGAGAGGCATTCAAGGCACACATATATATATATATATATGTGTGTGTGTGTGTGTGTGTGCATATCAATACACCTGTAAATAGTTAAGATATACTTTGTCCTGGCCTGTCTTTATAGAGGACAGAGGGAACTGACTGATAATTACGGTTCCCTCTCACAGTACTCTGGCCTAGCCGCTTATCCCTTCTATTTGGAAAAGGAGTACATACCCATATACACCCAGGCTACACTAACAAGACTATGTCTTGCATTTATTTTCATACATTGTGGGGTATGTGTCTTGCTAATTGAGTGATATAGTTTCACTGTTTGAATTCTGTATTGAACAGGTGGTGTGAGACTATTCTTTATGCTTTGGGTTATTATGGAAGCCCAGCTGGCAGACAGTGGGTGAGCTATGAAAATGCTTTTGTGTAGAGATTGGCTATTTGTCTTTGCCACATCTTTAATGCCATAGCAGTCCAGGGGCATCCAGCTCTTGTGTGGTCTATCAACCTTGAAATAGTACTGTGGCTTAGAGGCTCCAGGGCCAAGAAAAGCAATTTCCTCAATACTATTTCTGCAGACTTTAGTTTTACGGAATTTTTAAGGGCAATATTCAACTCAATTTGGACATTGTCACTTCTCCTGAAATATATATGTATATTGGTACCTCTAAAACATATGTGAAAAATAAACAGTACTCAAATGAAATGGGAGGAGCTTATGCCTGGATAGCTGTAATGTGATGATAAACATTGAGGGCAACTCCATGTCTGGAAATCAGCAGAGCAGAGTTCTAGGTGGGCAAGGTTATTAGTTAACAGAGTTCATATTGATAAACACGGTCAATAATGTTTTGTTTTAAACAGGCATAAGAAAACAGGCACGTCTTGTTAAGGTCCTCCATTTTTATTTTGGCACAAATATAATATGAAACACATACAAAAGGACTGACTATTCAAGTGTAAAGCTAAATGAATTTTTTTTTTTCCCTATCCTGTAAACATTTTCAAAGTTTTCCAAAAAGATTCTCATTCTGCATCAGGGATAAGCCCTGGAACTACTGAAGTTCTCCAAGCCACAGTGTGACCAGTTACCTAGCAATTAATACAGTCACCTGAGGCATGGGATCCTTAGATCCAAGTCCCTTGTATGGCTTGGTCAGAACAAGAATTTGAGTGCAAGCCTCCTTCATCCAAAGTGAACACCGCATACAAACTTTTGCTATACAAGGGCAGGGGGATTGTTCTCTCATATTGTTCAGGAATTCCAACCTGCAGCTGAAGAAGCTTTCCTTGATGAAAGTTTCATTTAAACTACTGAGATCCAGAAAATAAATAAATAAATAAAGCTTCAGCCATCTACAATCAGCTTTATACATCTATATTGCTCTCTCTCTCTCTCTCTGTCACACACACACACACACGTGTTATCTTATATGTGTGTTCATATATGTGTGTGTGTGTGTGTGTGTGTGTGTGTATATATCTTATTTCAAAATATATCAGCAGTAATGAATAATATGTTGTGCCATATGCCACATTATGAAACAATATAGAAAGAGTCTGTTTTTATTTTTACATTTTTTTTTAAATACTAGATTCAGCTGCCTATTAGTACAAATTGAAATGTTTATATATATGTGTGTGAGAGAGAGATGTAGATATGTGTGTGAGAGAAGTGTGTGTGTTTGTAAATTGAAATTATGCTGACAAAAATATTCAATTTCTTCAGAATGGCATTTTCTGAAAGACCACATTTTCAAGAAAGCTGTTCAGATCAGCTCTACATTATATTAGCCTTACATAAAATAAGTTAATATGTGTAACATACCTTCATAGATTTCATAGACATTAGGGCTGGAAGGGACCTCAGAAGATCATCGAGTCCAGCCCCCTGCCCAAAGGGCAAGAAGTCAGCTGGGGTCATAGGATCCCAGCAAGATAAGCATCCAGTTTGCTCTTGAAGGTGTTCAAAGTAGGCGCTTGAACCACCTCTGGTGGCAGGCTGTTCCAGACCTTGGGGGCTCGGACAGTAAAGAAATTCTTCCTTATGTCCAGCCTGAAATGGTCTTGTAGTAGTTTATGACTGTTCAACCTAGTCGTCATCGCTTGGGGCGCTCTGGTGAACAAACGTTCCCCCAGATACTGGTGGTCACCCCTGATAAACTTATAGGTGGCCATCAGATCACCCCTGAGCCTGCGCTTCTCCAGGCTAAAGAGCCCCAGGGCTCTCAGCCTGTCATCGTAGGGTCTGCTTCCCTGACCTCTGATCATGCGCGTGGCTCTTCTCTGGACTCTCTCAATCTTCTCCACATCCTTTTTGAGTTGTGGAGCCCAAAACTGGACACAGTACTCCAGCTGTGGCCTCACTAAGGCCGAGTACAAGGGGAGAATGACGTCCCGGGATTTGCTTGAGAAGCATCTATGGATGCAAACCAGCATTTTGGTCGCTTTACTAGCCGCAACATTGCACTGCAGGCTCATGTTCATCTTGTGGTCAACGATGACCCCCAAGTCTCTTTCTTCTATAGTGCTAGCCAACATAGCACTGCCGAGCCTATAAGGATGCTGCCGGTTTTTCTTCCCAAGGTGGAGAACTTTGCATTTATCAGCATTGAACACCATCAGATTCTCGTCTGCCCACTTGCTGAGCCTGTCCAGGTCAGCCTGGATCACTCGCCTGTCTTCTGGTGTGGATGCTTTGCCCCAAAGTATGGTGTCATCGGCGAACTTGACCAGTCCGCTTCTGACTCCAGTGTCCACATCATTAATGAAGATGTTGAACAGTATGGGTCCAAGGACAGAGCCTTGGGGGAACCCACTGGTCACCAGACACCATGGTGAGTGACTTCCATCAATTACTACCCTCTGGGTCCGACCCCAGAGCCAATTTTCCAGCCAGTGGATTGTGGAGGACCCAAGGTGGCGATTGGCCAGTTTCTCCAAGAGGTGATCATGGGAAACCAGATCAAAGGCTTTTTTGAAGTCAAGATATATGACATCAATCTCTTCTCCCTTGTCCAGGTGATAGGTCACCTGGTCGTAGAAGGAAATTAGATTGATCAAGCAAGACCTACCCGCAACAAACCCATGTTGGCTATCCCTTAAGATGTTGGCGTCGGCCAGTCCATTAAGGATGGCCTCTTTAATAAATTTTTCTAAGATCTTCCCCGGGATAGAAGTCAGGCTGATGAGCCTATAGTTAGCCGGATCTACTTTCCTCCCTTTCTTGAAGATAGGCACCACATTGGCCTTCTTCCAGTCTTCGGGCACTACACCAGAGCGCCAAGAATTTTCAAAGATCCGTGCTAGAGGCTGGGCTATGATGCTTGCCAGCTCCTTGAGTACCCTGGGGTGAAGATTGTCAGGGCCGGCTGACTTGAAGGTATCCAGCTTCTCCAGATGTTCCTTCACGAAGTCAGCATTAATGGAGGGCAGGGATCAGCCTCACCCGGACTTCCCTGTCCCGTAGCGGGCATGGGCGTCCCATGGGACTGATGAAAGACCTTGTTTTATTACTCTTATATTATTTCTGTTTATATCCTGAGGCCAACATTTATACAGCAGGACCTTATTTACACGCCTAAATCAGTGACCTGACTTTAAGAAGTTCTGAGCATTCCACTACTTCCATTGGCATTGCTGAGATGGGTTGAGTGCTCAACAGTTTTGAAATCAAGTTACTGAGGGCCAGATCCAAAGCCTGTTCAAGTAATTTGCTGTCTTTTTAGTGAATGCAGGGAATTTTGGATTAGGCTTTATTATAGCATCCTAACTTTAGGCTTCTTTGGTTTATGCTCCCCCCTCTTCTTGACCATAAGTGATAAGCATTGTTATTCTCCCTTCTCCTTTAAAGATAAGATCCTCCAAAATAGAAAAGCTGCAAAGCACCTGCTGAAATAATACCACCTTTTGCCAAAATATATAACCTTATGTGTACTTTAAAAATAATTGGAGAGCTGTAATATTATGCTGCTTGGCAGTTCAGCAAGCAGATACCTTTTTATTTAGATCAGAAGATGAACTACTAGCCTGAGAATTGTTGAAACTGGCTTTTTCATCAGTTCATCAGTTTTATATTCCATGAAAGTTTAATCATTATGTTTTCTTTTCTTTCTTTCCTGTTTTTATTACATTGATTTGAGATGCAGTATTGATTTGTCATGAATCTGAAATAGGTCAACAACTACTATTGAGACTGGGTTGACTTTAAGGCCAGGGGCAGACATTCAAAAAGCCTAAGCCTAAATTGATTCAGTCTTTGCAGGTTAGTCTAACCTGGCTAGGCTAAATCTGTTTTGTAACCAGGCAGACATCCCAGAAATGTAGGCACATGCCTGCAATGGCTCAGGCTAGAAGCTGGGGGGCCCTAGAGCAACCCTTCCTCCCCTTCTACAGGGCTGAGCTGAGGGGGCATGACTAGGTCCCCCCAGTACCAAATTTAGGCTTAAACTACATAAGCTACAGCTTAGGGCCTCATGATATGAGGGGCCTCTAACTATGAAAAAAGACATTTTCATTCTAATATATATATAGACTCTGCAGATATTATTCTTATTGAATTCATAAATTTGTGCATACATAACAATAATGCATCTTAAAATTTCATGAAAATCCATTTTTATGGATTTCATGGATTACTTTTTATCATACAGGGCCTCTTAAAATGGGCATAGTTTAGGGGCTCAGCATGTCATAATCCGGCACTGCCCCCCCCACCCCTCTTGATAACAGAGCATATATCAGCTTTGTTGTCAGCATTTAAACACCTCATCAGAAAACAAAGCTTCACTCATTACAAGCTCTTCTTAAACAACTTTTTTCCAAAAGAAGGAGTGCAGGGACATTACCATCTTAGCTGTTGATTAACTCCAAAAGCTGTAAGCAGACACTATCCTACCTGCCTTACACAGCATTAGCTAGCATATCACATGCTGGCTACAGTCTGTGCTGTGGGAAAGAGGAGGAAAGGTTATCTACTTAAGCAGTGAGAGGTGGAGGGGTGGGGGGCCGTGGGGAAGCCAGCAGACCCTGTTTTGCCTGCAAGTCTGTGCCAGAGCTCCAGCCATGGAGCAGAGGGGAGGGAGTAGCTCTGCTGTGAAGCAGAGAGCCCCGCACAACCCAGAGAGCACGCGCATGTTGGGGGTGTCTGGTTAACTTAAACCAGCAAAGGGCCTGGGACAGACATTGCATAAACCAACTTGACCGTAATCAGTTAAGTCTGATACTACATTCAACCAGGTTTATCTTAAACCAGTTTCAGCCATTTTCAAACTGGTTTATGTGCACTGAACATCTGTTATGTTACAGGCTTCAACCAGTTTCTCATCACTTAAACTGGTTTATGTGTAATGTCTATCCCTAGCCTAAAGAACAACCTAAGTACAGAGCGCAGACAGTGGATATTCATGGCTGTCACTCAAATTATCCTCCTAGATGTGGCTGATGAGGCACTTAACTTCTCTGACTCAATTTTATAACATATGAAAGGGAGGTCCTAGCTACCTAGCTATTTCACAGGTTTATTGACAGAATTTGCAGGTGTATTCAGAGGACTTTGTACCTAAAGTCCTATGGAGATATTACCAATAGGGAAGAAAAAACCATGTTACATGGTTATTGTTAGAGTACTGCTGGAGGCCCTTCACACCACACTCAAGAGCATGTCCCACCTTGAGACCCTGAGAGCATGCCTAGGTATTTTCCAAAACAATGATCACAACATTTTTGGGTAAGCAGCATGGGGAAAGTAGGATGAAGTTGGCTAATTTTTCAGCAGCAATTTTATGATCATTATGGAAATGGTACAGATGTGTCCTTAGCATTATAAAGCATCTAGATGGACAATGTTATAAAAACAGTAAGATAGCACAGCTTCTGTAACAGAAACCCTAACTTTTCTCCATATTCTATTACTTCAACAAGTGAACTATTGTAAGAGATTTGGTTGGGAAATTTGATTGGATGCAATTATTTGTAAAATGTGTCTGTTGTTCTTCAGCCAGCATTATGATGAAGAGCATGTTTATTCATATTTACAGGATAACACACTGTACTATAACTGCAAAAGTTGTGCCATCTTCAGTAGTGCTCAAACTGAGAAAAAGTTTAGTGTGCACCACTTGATGAACTAAGTGCCATATTCCACGGGACACTTTTAACATGTATTAAACAGGCTTAAAACTACAGCATCCATGTATAGAAGCAGGATAACACATGCCAAGTGCTCTCACATTGCATTGCATCCCATCACATTGCATTGTAGTAGAGTTTTGCCTTTTTGAGCAAGGAGTATTTCAGGTGGTATTAAGTAACAGATGCTGAGCTAATGTGAGACTTCTTCACAGAGCTAATATGATTCATTTCAGTTGTGGGACTGGAACCCATAGCCCACTTATTGTGGGTCCCAACTCCAGGAGCACACAGGAGTCTCCAACTGACTCTGGTAGGGTCCCAGGGCTGAGACCGAAATTCAGCTGATTGTCAGTGTTAGGGACTGGGTTGTAGGTTGTCTGGCCCAATGGTTAGGCCACTGAGGGAAGGCAGGGGCCAAGGGCTGGGTCAGAGTTCAGGAGCCAGATTACCAGACCTATAGGAAAGTCAAGGGGGCAGACAGCACAACAAAGCACAGAGTCAGTGGTTGGGAAACAGATGCTGAATTACCAAGTCCAACTAAAAAAAGCAAAGAGAACAGGAACAAAGAAGCTTACAACAAGCAGAAACCAA
The DNA here is from genome assembly GCF_030867095.1 of Alligator mississippiensis. Lineage (NCBI taxonomy): Eukaryota > Metazoa > Chordata > Crocodylia > Alligatoridae > Alligator > Alligator mississippiensis. Next base: position 135,995,217 of record NC_081825.1, on the reverse strand, counting down.
TGGGGAAAGTAGACAGTGAATTAGCTGAGGCAAAACATGTCAGACAGAGACTCTAGGCAGGTGTGGCTGCCTAAGCTATTAACCCAGGCCGGGCTGCCTGGTTACGATTCCCAGATGGTCCATCCCATCCCTGGGACTATACCAGAATCTCCAACTGGTTGAAACTGTACTGGTCTCCACAATGCAATCCTGGGGCCGAGAGGGAAAATCAGCTCGTTGTTGGTCACAGCCCTAAGATTGCACCAGAGTCTCGAACAGGTTTCAGTATGGGTCCTGGGATGAGACTGACAATCACCTGATTGCTGGTCCCAGCTGCCATACTGCACGGGAGCCATTTCAAGACTGACAATTCTCAAACATAATAAGCATTACTGTGCAACCTCTCACAGCACATTCTAACCTTTAATACAGCTCGATAACGCTTCCTACAATCTCATATAAAACACATGATAAATATCCCCTGAAACAAGTCCCTAAGAATGTGGGCAGAAAAGATCTTCAACAACATTAAAAAGGGAGGTAGAATTGCCACTTGGGAGTCTGCAGCAACCCTGACAATGAAACTGTAACATAGCGTAAATGAACTACTGCTGCAACTTTAACGCTGAATGGAACAGCACTAAAGTTGCAATGGTTTGGCTATGTTTGTACACTGAGAGGAGAATGCCTACATGATAGCTCTATCATAAAACCTCATACCAAAATAATTTGATACTGGTATGACTCTTATATCAGTTTACACCTTAATTTTATAAGTAGTTAAAAGCAACTGCTCATTTCTGCTTTGGTTATTAGTATTTATTTTACCCAGCTGCTTTTCATGGAAGACAATTATTGTTTATGTATAAGCTAAGTGTAAGATAAGTGCTTAGATTAAAGCATTCTCAAATAATTTTTCCCAGGCCACTAAGTTGTGCCCAAATCCAACTGTAAGAGGGACTTCCACAGCTTTTAGACATCTAAATCATAATTCTAATCCACCCTGTGCAACAGACACCAACCCATGCTAGTTCCTTGGACTTAAAACTGTAATAAATGCTGACATGAATAGAGATAATTTGCAGAATTCAGATCGTAGAATCATAGGAAGTTAGGGTTGGAAAGGACCTCAGGAGGTCATCTAGTCCAGCCCCCCTGCTAAAAGCAGAACCAGCCCCAACTAGATCATCCCAACCAAAGCTTTGTCTAGCTGGGTTTTGAAAACCCCCAAGGATGGCACTTCCACCATCTCTCTGGGTAACCTATTCCAGTGTTTTAGTACCCCCATAGTGAAAAAGTTCTTCCTAATATCTAACCTAGACTTCCCTTGCTGCAACTTGAGACCATTGCTCCTTGTTCTGTCATCTGCCATCACTCCTCTCAGTCTCCTTTTCTCTAGACTAAATAAACCCAGTTCCCCCAGTCTTTCCTTGGAAGTCATATCCCCCAGCCCCCTCACCATTGTTGTCACCCTCTGCTGGACTCTCTGAAATTTATCCACATCCTTTCTGTAGTGGGGGGCTCAAAATTGAACACAGTACTCCAGATGTGGCCTCACCAGTGCTGAACAGAGGGGAATAATCACTTCCCTTCATCTACTGGCAACACTCCTACCAATGCAGCCCAGTATGCCAATAGCCTTCTTGAAAACAAAGGTACGCTGGTGGCTCGTATTCAGCTTATTGTTCACTCCGACCCCCCGGGTCATTTTCTGCAGAGCTGCTGCCCAGCCAGTCAGACCCTAGCCATTACCGGTGCATGGGATTGTTCTGTCCTAAGCGCAGGACTTTGCATTTGTCCTAGTTGAACCTCATGAGATTTCTTTTGGCCCCATTCTCCAATTTGTCTAGGTCACTCAATTTGTCTAGGAATCCTATCCCTACCCTCCAGTTTGGTGTCATCTGCAGACTTGGCGAAGGTGCACTGTCTGCCATCTTCCAGGTCATTAATGAAGACATTGAACAAAACCGGCTCCAGGACCAATCCCTGGGGAACTCCACTTGATACCAGCTGGCTACTAGACATCAAGCCATTGATTACTACTCTCTGAACCCAATACTCCAGCACATTTTCTATCCACTGTACAGTCATTCATTCAGCCCATACTTCTTTAGCTTGCCTGTAAGAAACTTGTGGGGGACCAAAGCAAAAGCCTTGCTAAGATCAAGGCACACCACATCCACTGGTCTCCTCACATCCACAGAGCCAGTCATCTCATCACAGAAGGCAATCAGGTTGGCCAGGTATGACTTGCCCCTGGTGAATTCATGCTGAGTGTTCCTATCACCCTTTTCTCCCCAAGTGCTTAGAAATGGATTCTTTGAGGATCTGCTCCATGATACTTCCAGGGACTGAGGTGAGGCTGACTGGTCTGTAGTTCTCTAGATCCTCCTTTTTCCCTTTCTTAAATATGGGCACTATGCTTTTCCTTTTCCAACCATGTGGGACCTCTCCTGATCACCATGAGTTTTCAAGGATGATGGACAATGGCTCTGCAATCACATCTCTGTAAATAAAAGCTGTTCAGACATGGGATGGTTAATGGCTGTATTTTGTTTATCCCAGCTTATTAGTAGTGCTTCTGTATTGTCTGTTTTGCCATGGCAGATGTGAGAAAAATTAAAAGAAAAGTAGAACATTAGCATCAAGTATTGCCATCTGGAGGCTGCATAATTCTACACAGCAAGGTGTGAAACTAACTATGCTTCACATGTTAAATATAGTGTTTAATGAAAGCCAAACAGTTATCATTCGTGTACAATGTTAACAGTCAGGAACAAGGATATTATTTTCCTATGACATTAAATATGGAAAAGTGTGATTATATTATTGCTCGTGACCCAAACTCAAAATAAAGAGCTAAGTAATTCATAGTTAATCAATATTCCATCCTTAAGTCACCATTATTCCTGTTTTACATTTATTTTCCTTGGTTTAAAATGAGAGGCAAAAACTTAGCCAGGGAATAAATCATTCATTGCTATCAGGATAAGTTTTTCACTTTGCAAACCTGATTCACCTGGAAAATTAATTAATGCTAGGCAAGTGATGTTATTCCCTTCTGGTGAACACTTTCGTCATTTAAAAAAAAACAACTCTCTTTCTAGCATGTAACAGAACGGAGACCTTCTGAAGATAAGGTATGAGTATGGAATACAGTGAGAAGAGCTCACCTATCTCAGATTAGCAAATAGCCTGGTGATCAGGTTTCTGATTTTAGAGATACAGACCACACTCCCTGGTCCAAACAGGTTGGCACATCAGGCTTTTGAAGGTGGTTTTCCTACATACTATGTGAATGCCCTAACTGCTTTGCTATTTGCTGTGAAGGTCAGCTTTTCTCTGGGTATGTCTATATTGCCTCCAATTATACCGGAGAGTGATGCCTGGAAAGCACACCCTACATATTCACTCTTGTGCCAGATCCGGAAGAAATATCATGTAGCTCCTGTTTGGATCAGCAATCACAATAGGTGTAAACATATTAGATGTAAATAAATTTATGTACCTTGGTTCCTTTGCTACCTACAACTTATCACTTGAGGCTAAACTTAATACCTGTATTGGCAAAGCATCGGGTATCATGAGCATGCTGAACAACAGCCAAGTGACTGTTAAGACTAAGGCGAAGGTATATCATGCCTGTGTCATCAATGCCCTTTTGTATGGCAGTGAATCCTGGACTGTATACTCTACTCAAGAAAGGCATCTCAACAGCTTCCACTTACGTTGCTATCACTGCATTCTAGGAATTTCCTGGTGGGAAAAATGTTTCCATGCTGAGGTTTTGGAACATGCCAATATAACAAAAAAAATCTTCTTCTTAGTTAGTGTCTACTGTAGTGGCTTGGTAATCTGAGGAGACTAGATTATGGCTGTATACCCAAGGACCTTTTGTATGGAGAACTCCTTACAGAAATAAGACCACATAGGCATCCTTATCTCTGGTTCAAAGATACTTGCAAGACAGATATGAAGGCAATGGACATCAAACCACATGACTGGTAGAATGTTACTTTGGATCAAAGCATTTGGAAACAGTCTATTAAGCATGAAATGAAGGTTTTAGAAAGAAGAAACCTCACAAAGAACCCTGCACCACATATACATTTCACATGTGATAAATGTGGAAAGGACTGTCACTCAAGAATTGGTCTTCACAGCCACAGCCATAGATGTACAGCAGGTTGATGCCTCACTTGGTGCAATTCTACTTCTTGTGAGACAGGCAGATGCCTAGTGCTTCTGCTGTTTGGTGCATTCCTAGGAGACTTTCATTGCCACTGTATCTTGGAAGCACTTGTTGGTGCAGACCTGGCAGGCCCTAACAGTACCTACATTACATTTTTTTTTAGTATTTGGTGTGTGCAAAGCAGTAGCAAGCAGGTAGAGTTTTTTTTTTTCATAGAATTGCTCCCTGGCACAGTCAGACATGATTTAGAGATTCTCTTGCTCTCCCTCCCTTTCTCTCTAATCAGAAATTCCATCCTTAACCCGAAAAATCATTCCTGTCAAAAGTGGTACTATTTTAAGCAATTTTCACTTAGACAAATCAGCATGTTCCACTGGGCGTGGGAGGGGAGGGGCAGAAATGACCCAAATTTCCTAAAGAAACCTCAATAGGATGGTGTTTTCACCACGTTTCATACGGTGATAGCAGCTGGTCACATTTATGGAGTCCTATAGCTTCAACTCTAACTACATAAAGCAAGGATGACTCAGGGAACTGTTGATAAACAATGGAATCTTTGAACCTTGCCAAGAGTAGTTCTAACACATTAAACCAGTGGTTTGAATAACTGGTAGTAATTATATGTTGCATCAAACCAAGTAATATCAATCCATGTGACATTTCTTACAGCTGTAGTGTAATAATACCTTAATAAATACACAATAGAATGTTTCTCTTTCTGTCCTTTCACTTCTTTCTGTCCCCTTATTTTCTTCATCTTTGTTCATCCTCTGCCTGTACTTCCCTAATAATTCCTTCCCTTTCTTTTTCTCTCTTGTCTGAGAGATTAGCCATGTCCACAAAAATAAAATTGCAATCGCTTGCTTTTTATGGACTGGGCAATCTGCTTTATTTCTCGCCTGCCACAATTTTGATAGAAAAAGAAGGTACAAAGATAAGCACAGTCCTGAGAGATGAGGTTGCTATTGTATCTGCAGTTCAGAAGATTGACTCCTCTTCGCAGGGCTCCACCACCCCCATACCCTGCCCTTACCACACCTGATGTTACACCTTCATATTTGTTATGCCTCCCCTTCTTCCAAAAAAGGTACCAAAAAAGTACCTTCTTCCATCTCTCGCTCAAAACACGCTCATTCCTGGTCACTTGCCCTGTTCTTCCCTGCATGCATCCCAAGCAGACCATCACTCTATTCACTCCCACACTTATCTTGCGGTATCGGGGTATGCAGGGTCACCTCTCCTGGCTTACCTCCCCACTCAGTTTTGTCTCTTTCTTTTTCTAGGTCTCCTCAAATGGACCCAATGCCCACTACAGACAGATTCACTGGCCCAGCTGTCTTCATTGCCTCGTCTCTCCAGTTTTATAGGTAAGTCTGCCTTTGGGACGCTTCCTCTGGTCTCCTCTTTTGGCTATATGCTGTTAACCTCCCATGTTCCCATGGGTCTTGTTTCAAGTGGTTTTTCTTCTTTTTTCAGGAACTGACTACCTGTCCAGTTCCCCTTTAATTCTCTCTGGCAATTTTCTGTGTCCCCTGCAGCAGCTTTTTCCTCCCTGCTCTCTCTGCCCCCACAGATCCTTGTTTTCTTCCCCATCTGGTTCTCTCTCTCCTCTCCTCCTGACTCTGGGTCTACCACATTGTCCTTCTTCTCCCAGGTTCATTGCTGTGGTAAATCCCTCCTTTCCCTTCACTCCCTCAGAGCTCCATGATGGGGAAAGCTTCTTCCCTGTCACACCTTGCTTCCCTTTTTTGTTTTCTTAATCCTCTTTTCACCCATTCTTTTCTTCCATCTCTTCCACAGGATTTCTTTCTCTATACATCCACCTCTCCCCCCTGCCCATCTGTGTTCCTCTCCTTTGTGTTTGTATTGACCTAATTCAAACACTAGCTCTTGCATGTGCAGGGGTTGGTTTATTCTAGAGTAAATTACTTTAGAGCAAACCCTTCCTGGGTAGGCATCTATCTGTGCGGGGATGCGGCAGCAGATTTGCTGCTCAAGGCAGCAGTCTTCTCCCACACCCTCTGGCCCTGCACTGCCTCCCTGCAACAACCAAGGGGAGCTCTAGGCTCCCTCTAGGTCCTAGCCCAGGGTCTGGCAGGGAGCACCAAGCCAGAAGACAACTGTGCCCTGGCAGGGGCTGGGAGATTGCTCCCTGCCCCCCAGGAGTTGCCTCCTGCTGGGATGGGCTCTGCCACTAGATCCCTGGCAGGGACAATGTCCCCCTGCCCCAGCAGCAGGGAGGTCCCAGCCCTGGCTCCCTGATTCAGGTAGTGGGCTTGGAAAGAGCTGCAGGGGAGGGGCAGGTTCAAGCTCCCTGTCTCTTTCTGCCAGTGGGGCATCTAACAATGAGCCCCCACCTGGGAGGAGTTTCCCAGACCTGACTGGGAAATGCCTAAAATGGAACAGTCCCTGTTACCCTGTGGGGTCAGGCCAACTCTCAGGATCTCAATATTGTCTTGTTGAACAGGTGGGTGTGACACAATTGCACATATACAAACACACAAATCAATTAGATGCATGTGCACACATATACACACACACACTACCAGCTCAGGCACATACACATCCAAACCAGCCTAGGCACATGCATACCTATCACCAATTCAAGCACATACCCTATACACCCCAAAAGTTAAACACAGATCACTAATTCATATATCATGCACACACACACACACACTCACCAGTTCACACACATACAACCCACCTACACATGCACACAGGTGAGTTCCTAGCTTGGATGGTACAGTGTGTATGTGTGTGCTTGGGGTACCTGGGGGAAGGTTCAGGTGAGAGAGAGTTAAAGTATAGGGAGTGAAAGTTGCCAGAACCAGGATTAGAACCAGTGGATGACAGAGAAGCTGACTCAGGAACCGAGGCTTGGGTTTACTTAAGGTAGAGTGGGGCTAGAAACTGAGGCAGACAGCTGAGATATTGGGGGGGGGGGGGAGATAAGTGGTGGCAAGGAGGAGACAGCCAGGAAAGAAACAGAAGCAGAAACCTGGTTGCTCAGGGGAAAAGGAAAAGGCAGTGGGGATAAGACAGTGGCAAAGAAACAGGGGGTTTGAAGGCAGAGAGGAGCTCAGGACAGGTGTTGGAGGTGGCAGGGAGCCAGAAGCAGGAGAGGGAGAAATAAGACAGAAGTTAGAGGGGCGAGGAGCAGAGATTGGAGCAGGGCCAAACTATAGTAAAGCAAAATCCAACTTAGGGGTCCAAATAACAGTTTTATTACAAAGACAACACACTACACAGCCCCATGAAGTTATTGGTTCACACACACACACACACACATACACACACACGCACTCACAATGGCAGTACGAGAAAGGAACTCGGTGGAAGAGTTGGAGTCCAGGTAGGGAAGAGAAGCAGAGTCCAAGTCCTTGATTGAAGAGGGGTGAGGGGTGATAGTTACCTATCTAGACTGGAAAGGGGTCCTTTTCCAGTAGGTGTTGTCCAGAGGGGGGTCACCAGCAGGGCCTCTGGGTGGATAGGTGGTGTGGCATGCTGCTGGTCCACATGGAAAGGGGGTCCCAAGGAGTCAGACTTCACTACCCCTTTTATGGGGCAGACTACCTATGATCTCCTATGGGGAGGGCCTGTCCAGGCAAGGTCAGTCCTGTTCCAGAGGGCTCCAGGTGTTCTTACTGAGCATGTGCAGCTTGGCACAATGGTGGGTTGTCCCATCTTTTGTTTCTTGAATGCTGAGGGTGGTTCCAAGGGCTGGGTCATTGGTCCAGGTACTGGTGTTGATGGTTTGGTCATTCAGAGGGAGCTATCTGTAGACCTACTGCCATTGTCTCTCAAGCACCCTCATTCATCCCCACTCATTCAGGAACGAAGTTACATAGGAGGGGTAGGTGTAAGTCATGGGTTACACAACTGGGCCTGGGGGCAGGATGGAGACTTGACAAACAAAATGGAAACTTGACATGACTTATGCTAACTTACATATATAGGCCTAAAACAGTAATCACACAATATAAAAGCAGTACAAAAAAAATCAATACAAAACATAATAATTATCACTTATAAAACAATGGATATCTATATCAAAATAGCAGGGCACTTATTTGGAATGAGGGGAGAGAAAAATAAAAAGTACTACCTAAAATAATATATTAAAGCTTATCCTACATCTAAGCTTACTTATACTTATTGAGGGAATAGAGAGGGAGAGAAAAAGTCAGAAATGTTTGGGGAAGGGGAGGGAATGCATTTTAAAATAAATTAAAAAAAAAAGAAAAACTGGGGTTTTGCTACATTCCCAGCCACCTTCCGGCTGCATATGTAGTCTCCCCCATGCAGCCCAGGGCTGGCTGGGAACTGTTCCAGTTAGAGGCAGATCTCAGCCATCTTCAGGCTGGGCAGAGAACTCTCCCTATGCTGGAAGCTCCCATCCCTTGCTCCATAATGGTGATTGCAAGCTCCAAGCATGTTCCCATCCCAACTCTGTGGTCATAGAGCTGGGGTTGGGAACAATCATCTGGGAGCTCTCCACTGCTGGGATGGGGGGGGGGGGGGGGGGGTTCCTGCCCAGATTCTGCTGGTCGGGCCCATCCCAGCAGCAGGCAGCTCCTGTGGGCAGGGAGCAATGTTCTGCCCCCTGCTGCCTGGGTGAAAGGGAGCACTTTTGCTCCCAGTCAGCCATTTACACATACTGTACTATGCAGTAATTACTTGCGAGAAAGTTTGTTACTTGTATTTATAAGTAGGAAATTTACCCATGTTTAGAGCAAATTACTACACAGTGGGTGTGTTTACATGTGCATTTGATGCGGGAGCACTTTACTTGTGAGTAAACTACTCCTGAGTAAATGCTGATGAGCAGGCATCTCCATGTGCAGGGAAGTGGGAGCAGATTTGCTGCTAATGGCAGCAAATTGCTTCTGTTTCCTGGGACCTTGCAATCTGCCCCTTCCACCACCAGGGGGAGCTCTAGGCCCCCCTGGGTGCTAGTCCAGGGGCCAGCAGGGAGCACTGGGCCAGGAGACAGCTGTCTCTTGGCTGGGGCTGGGGCATTGCACCTTGCCTCCGGGGAACTGCCTGCTGCTGGGGCAGGGCAAATGTCCCCCTGTCCTGGCAGCGTGGAGCTCCTGACCCTGGCTCCCCAGTCAGGGGCAGGGGAATTGGAAAAAGCTGCAGGGGAAGGGCAGGTCCTAGCCCCCTCCCCCAATCAACTGGTGGGAAAGCTAGCAGAGAACTAGCTGCCCCACTGGCAGATTGGGACAGGGGGATGGGACCTACCCTATCCCTGCAGCTCTTTCAAAGCTCTGTGACTTAGTCATCAAATCAGGGCATGGGGCTGGGATCTTCCCATGACCAGGACAGTTCCCAGCCCCTGCTCCGCAATAACCAATATTCCCCACTCAGTACTGCAATAATGGAGCTGGGTAGGGAACAGACTGGGGAGCCTGCTCTCTGATCAGCTCTGTGATCATGGAGTTGGCTGGGGAACAGGCTATGGAGCCTGTTTTCCACTCAGCTCCATGGTCATAGAGCTGAGCGGAGAGCAGGCTCCTCAACCTGTTTCCCACACAGCTCTATGATCATGGAGCTGGGCAAGGAACAGACTCCCCAGCTCCCACCAGCAGGGAGCTCCCAGTACCAGCTCTGTGGTTGTGGTGCCAGATACTTATCTCCCAGCACCAGCTCTGTGGTCTCAGGGCTGTTGGTGAGAGATCCTTATCTGTAAGAATCTTGCAGAATTGGCTCTATGATTGTGGACTTGGTGCTGGGAGATAAGGATCTTCTAGCTCCCACACCCCAAATGAGATCTCAGAGTGGGGTGCTCGAAGCTCTCTGCTGCCAGGGCAGGGGGACATAGTCCCCAGCTAGGCTCTGGTGGTGGAGCCCACCTTGGCAGCAGGCAGCTCCTGGGGGCAAGCGGCAATCTCCTGCCCCCTGGTCACCAGCTGGCCGGGAGCATATTTTTTTCCCAATCAAGTGTCTACATGAGCACTACTGCACAGTAAGGAATCACAAGTAAATTTGCTACTTATATTTGCAGGTAGCAAATTTATTCACAATTAGCAAGATTTACTGTGAAGTAAGCATGTGCATGTGTAGGCACTCATGCTTACTGCATAGTAAACTATGCTACTGCACAGTAAAGCATGTCATTTAGACACACCCACTAAATGTCTTTACATGTAAATGGTGATTCTTACTATGCAGTAATTTACTCTAATCCTGAATAAAGCATTTTTTTTAGACATGCCCATTCAGAAGCAGCAGAGGAAACATCACAACATATTTTAGATGTGGAATTACTTGATCAATCACAGATATCTCTATTCCATTTAAAACAACGCAGTAGCTTGTTTGTGCACCATGACTTTTGTAGGCCTAGCAGGTGTGGAGAATTAGGTACCATTAGGAGTGATTATCTATAACTGAAAATAATAAGAGCTGGACCCAGAACAGAACTATCTCTACCCAATGCCATTTCACCTGCAGATACTAGATTCTCAGCACAGTGAACCTCATAATACTAACGATGCCCACATCCAGCAAACACAATAAGAATGAGCAAGCTGTCCTTCCTATTACTGTCTATTATTATTTTGGACCACTAGGTATGAATCATGTTCAAGCCAGATTGAACAAATTCACCTAGAACTGCATGTGCAAGGTCTCATAAAATTAGTAATAACTCCACCAGCCTCATGCAGCTTAAGTAAGCTTAAGTAAGCGATCATTGTATAATGGTCCTGAAATGTCAACACCCCTGTCTTCAACTCTGAGCTGCTTTTCAACTGAGAACACACGGCCTCTGCAATGTTTGACTGTCATCCTATGCTTAAATATTTGTTATATGAACTACCTTCCTTGGTAGCTTTTGGTGAATATAGCAGTGCACTGGGTGTCCCTGCTTTTTTAAGGGAACTAGCAGCCTGTAAAGTTGCTTGCAGGCAGGGCAGGGAGCTAATGAGGCACATGACCAGAGGAGGGCTCAGGCTGGCGCTATATAAGCCCAGAGCCTGAGCTAGTCTAAGGGGTTCTTTCTCTGGCAGCTGTAAGGGAACAATCTGCTACCATCCAGGGATCCTTGACTGCCTACTTTGTTGCCTGCAAGAATAGGGAGTCTTGGTGAGCTCACAGGAGCCCTGAGGCTGGGAGATATGCTGATGTAAGAGGTAAAGGGCTTCTTCCCCTTTTGGTGTTTATGTTGTAGCCCAGGGTGTTATGGTTTGAGTTACAGATTTGTACCAGTGGTTTTGATTAGGACTATAAGGGGCAGTTAAGGAGGTCCCATTAGGGCCTGTGGGGCATGCAATAGCCTTGATCCCTGCCAGGAGCAGGCTCAAGGCCTGCACAGATGTTGAGCCTAGAGTGGTCAGAGTGTAAGGCTATAGGGTTCATAGAGAGGGGGCCAGGGGCCAAGCAGACAGATGGGGCCAGAGGCCTGGTGCCTGAAAGGGCTAAACATCAGATAGTAATACCTGCGAAATGTGGGGTGTAATATAGGGGAGGTTAAGGAGCCATATAAGGAACCACTAAGGCACAGTGCCCAGCAGGAGCACAAGCAAGCTGAGAGGGCCTGCTGATCTGGGGTGCAGGACTGTTACTAAGGGGACTCGGGGAGCCCAGTGGGGATCAACATGGGCTCAGGCTCACAGGCTGCCTCCCTTTCATAATCTTTATTAAGATCAGGGCTTAGCAGGTGAGATCCAAGGGAAGGGCCGTAGCCAACCCTGAGCCAGGCAGAAGGCGCATGGTCACTAGGGGGTGTCACAGCTGCCACAAGCATGCTACAGTGAACAATATGAGTAACTAGCTACTGATGGATAACAGGACTGGTGACAGCAGGAAGCAATGTGGATTCTGTCTCTGCAGAGACAGATGGATGGTAACTTCTGCTATGCCAACCTTCAAGTGACCACAGCCTTGACCTTAAAATACCAGCCTTGCTACTTCCACTTCTTTACTGGAACAAAGTGTTATAGACCATTTGCCACAAGTAGAGTGTTGAATTTTATAAGATCAAAAATGGGCTAGGAAATGGCTCATTGAACTTACTGAAACAATTCTGGGTTGCTTTGGATGTATGTTGACCATCTCTGTTGTCCAGTGTATATAGGTCATTGGCCTGGGGCCCTAGAGAACTGTGATCCGTTCCAGGCTTTGATCTGTCATGTGAACTGAGATATTTAAGTTTTAACTCTTATTGCCTCTGTTTCTCTACCCCTACCCCTTTTCTTAGTTTTGTATAGACTATGAGGTCTCTTGGGCAGATACTATTTCTCATTGTAATTATGCCCCAATCTCAGCTGGTGACACTAGGCAGGATACTAGTACAAATGCTTCTGCATACTATACAAACAGTAATTAACCTCAAAATGGAGGTGGGTATAAGCAAGTTTTCAGCACCATAAAATAAAGTAACCTCAGTTTTAACAGGTCCACTTAATTTGGAAACAGTCACCGTGTTTTATGATTTATATACAGTTTTATGATTTATATAACTATATATTTAGTGAGGTGTATGTAATCAGATAAGTTTGGGGACACTTTTTTCAGTATCCTCCAAGCAGAAATAATGGTTGTTAAGTACAGAAGATTTGAGAGAGAAAAGAGTTTGAGTTGGAGAGAAGGTTAACTGGGGAAAAGGCAATTAAGAAATGTAAAGGAGTTTGTTGTATTGGTGTCATCTAAAGGGAGTAAACCCAGGATTTCTGGATAAAAGCATACACTTCTGGTGGACAAACTAAGGGACCAGAGCAGCAGTGTTTTGGTACCTAATTCCTAGTTAAATCAATAGCGGTCAGATGCCCAAACACCTCTTAATCTGTGCTTTGATCCATTAATTTTATATTTTGCAACAGCTCCATAAACGAATTGACAAGAGTCTATCTACCAAAGAGGGGCAGCCATACTTTTATGCTTCCTGAATCCATTTTGGGTGACAGCTTTCTGACCCTAGATTCTGACTTGGTTAGAGTTACTTCCAACTTCGTGACATAACAAACAAACCCCTTTTAAGGGTGAGATGCACTTGGAAGCAGGGTGGATCATGCATGTCCCACCCGCTCTGGCTCCACCTGTATCAACTCCCAAAAAGGAAGCAATTGAGTCACTTTAGAGAACCTGTGAGCATGCACCCAATGCCAGTCTTCAGTTTTATATTTATACAGGGGTCTGGAGAACTTGGCTACATCACCATTAAGCCCCACCTACCTGGTCTTGCTCCATCTGAATCAACCAAATGAACTGGTAAAGTGACACAAGAGATGCTGTAGGTTGCACAATCATAAGCATACTGGAAACCTAGTATGTCATGTCACTGGGGGCATCTCCAGGACATCCTCATTGCTTCATTTCTGGGGCTGACGTGCAGAGCAGGAACAGAGGGCTACAACTTGGCACCAAAATCAAGCTTTCTGCTGTTGTTGTGTAGATACGCCCTTAGGCTCTCAGGCTATTGTCCTTGGCAAGCATTCAGGATAGCTTTAGGGTGGCTGCCTTGTTTTATTTCTGGGCCTTGCCTCATACAGAGCATGGGTGTGGGGTGTATGTTCGTGGGGGAGCACTGAGGCTTTGCAGCCAAGTGCATAATGCAGCAGATGAACTTATTGGGTCTTAAGGTTGATCAAACAAAAGTCACATTGTTTGGTCTTTTTTCAAAGCAATTGGATCAGGCCCAAAGTGTGTACACAAGTATTACTGCAATTAATCTTTTATAATCAGGGATCTTAATTTTCTAATTGCCGTGGAAAACCACAGAATCCGTGGCTTATCCACGACCTACCAAAAGCAAGGCAATGTCCCACAGTGAGCAGTGCCATTGCTGCTCTCTTTTATTTTTGCCGCAGTTTTTCCTTCTTGGCTAATCAACTTCACCATGCCATGCCACCACACTTTCGGTAGGTCATGGAAAAATGAGAATTTTTGTGACATTTTTTTTTTGTTTGTTTGTTTGGTTTTTTTGTTGTTTTTTTTTTAAGATGGAGATTTTTCTGCTTTTTTCCTGTGGAAAACTAGAATCTCTGCTGATCACAACATGGGAACAACTAATCTTACCCAGGATGTCCAAAAAAAGTAGTCCCAACATGTGTCATAATTGAACACCTTGAGCTTAGAGTTGCAGTCCTCCCTCAAGAGAAACATTCATTGAAGTGAGACAACAGGTCCATGATTCTTGGCAAGCTCTCATAATAGTGGCAGTCCAATGAAGGAGCAAAGGAGTTTCTTAGTTGCTCTGAACTATTCCCAAATTCTGGGGCTTGCCTCACTCCCATTGCAGTACCAGTCCACAATATGGTCCTTATGCCCCCAAGCACTTGTTACCTCTGTGATCTGTATGGCAAAGAGCTATTTTCTAAGAACCATCTTGCTTAGGAGCCCATGTGCACAATGGTCTGTTATTCCCCTTTTATACTACCAGAGGGGAAGGCAATTAGGATCAAGGTATTTTGTCTGAGTGGGGAATGAGTAAAATATGCTGAACATAACTACACTTCAAGTGCAAGCTGATATATGAGAGTAAAGGACTTACATCAAGCATCCACCCTGGAGTCAACTAAAACTTAACTGTACAAAATTCTTGGACAAAGTATGTTTCTTTTTCAGTGCTGTCTGCAAGGGATTAGATGCACAGTTCTCTCTATGCAGTAAATCACCTTGTGCTACACCGCCTTACCTGTTGGCTTGGCTGAAAAATTGATGTTAATGAACAAATATATTATTTGCAGTGCAATTAACGAAGCCTCAAATCACCCTAGATTCCTTTCTACCTATATTCCTAACATTACATAAAACCTTTAGAAATGCAACAGTGAGAGCAATGGAACTTTGCTGTGCTGCATCATTTCCCAAAACTGTATTGATGATTTGTGACCAAGCAACAGGCTGTCCCTACTCTATTATGCAACTCAGTAAACACAAAATGTAGCAAAAGGCAGCCCCTGGGGTACCTTTACAGCAATTCCTCAGCTTGTACATTTTATTATGTTCCATTCAACTGCAGACATCTCTAGTCAGGGATACAGTGTTTGCACCATAGTGTCAAAGACTAGTATCAACGCTAATTGCATTAAGCCAGGCTTCCTTTCTTTTGCCATGAGTCACACACCAAGATGAAAGATCCCATTTCAAATTGTCCCTTAGAAAAGCAAATTAAAAGATTTGTAAAGACATACACTTAATAGGAACAGGCTGTTTCTACTTCAGGCTTTTTCAGTAGCTGTGTCTTTTTACACACCTCTGGCTGGAAAGAGAGAGTGAGGAGAAATCATACTCATGTCTAATTGTCTTGTACAGTCTTGTGGAAATAATACTTCCTGCATTATAGTGTCTTGCCTTTAAATGAGAAGAACAGCTTAGCACCACAGAGTTCTGCTTCTGGAACTTTGAATATTGTTAACATGAGTGAGGGGAGAAAAACCTTCAGGTGTCTCACATTTAATAATTTATTGCTTGCTTGGAAGAGAATTATAAAGAAGCTAAACTGACACGAAGTCCACAAATATATGTAAATGCATGTTCTCTGAGAGGACCAAGTGTCAATGATGGTAGCTTATTATATAGTCTGATCCTCCCAAATAGAAAATTGCATTTTATAAGGAAAAAATTAAGTTAACGTGAAGGGTAAGAACAAGTCTTTTTTTAAGCTTTGGTCGTGTGCATTTACTGCGGTTTCATTTTGTATGCTGGAAACAGTGTTATGACTTTTTTTGGCCTTGAAAACCTATATTATGTAGAACTTATTTGGAATTTAATGGTAAAACATCATTTTTGTATAGGAAATTCAGTTTCCACAAAATCAAAATTTTCTTTAGGAAAACTTAAATTACATTGTTGTTGTATGTTATTAGTAAAATCAAAAAGAAATATTTTTGTCAGGTTGCCTTTGATAGCCATAAAATTATTTCTATAGATTTGCTTTTAAGAATTGGCTTGTAGGTACAGTAAATATTGCATTAGAAAAAATGGTCCAGGGAAATGGCAAGGGTTAATTGGTTTCTAAACTTTTGTTTGTGACAAAGTTTCATGTTCTCAGCCTTGGAGGCAGACACTATGCCCAGAGCTACCAGACAAGCAGTCCCATGCATCCTGGAAAATTGAAAACATGCAGCACAGTGAGCACATCTACATGTGCATTCGGGCACCACAGATGGTGGCATTAAGTTTAGTACCTGTAATAACAGGTGTTAATTCAATGAGCAGTAACTGGTGCTACTGTGCAGTAATGCCAGTGCACCTTTTTAGTGATGCTAATGTGCAGTAGATTAATTCTACTGCTTACAAGTGCATTAGCACAGCTTTTGCTATGGCGCACTAATGCACAGTAGAATTAGTCTATTGCACATTTGATGTCTCATGTAGACATGTCCAGTGTTCCCTGAAAACCCATAACAAGAGATAAAGTACCATCAGGTCACAGTGACCTGCTGCAAAGCCCCTGGGATTTCTCATTCTGGGGGAGAACACAAATTAAGATACTGGTAAGTGACCAAATTAAGATGTGTGCATGTGATATGCTTGAGGAACAATGAATTATGCTGACAGAATAGGATGTGGACAATATAGCATCCAGAAGGGGACCAATCAACCATACCCAGAAATGAAGAGTCATCAGGAGGAGAAAGAATACAAACGTTCAGATTTGTAGACCAGCAACAGGATCCTGAGGCCACCACGGGCAGAAATCACACCACTGGCCCATCTCACCCACTCCACAGGGAGGGGAATAGGCATCTGCCTTTCAGTCTCCAGGCTGTTGACATCTGACATTCAAGCAAAGAACCACAAGGTGGTGTTCACATACTGGCTGGACATGGTGCTCTCTTTGTGAACCCCCTGGGACTGGAAAATAATTGGTATTGTATTCTGTAATCATCTTGCTTGCTTTGCTTGCATTACTCTGAGTTGCTATCAGTGTGTATCAATATATTTGCCAAATGGAAGAAATCATGTTTGGTCTGAGGGTTTGGGTCCACCCAAAATAAGGTATCAGGACTGGGTCATAGATCCAGTGCCAACAGCCTTCACATTCCAGTTTGTTCAGATTAAACTAAATAGTTTGTGTTAGGTCAGTTCAGCTTTGAGCCTTATCCATCCAAGTGCCTCAGTGCCTCACAGAAGCTATGGCTTGGGTGCTTTATACCCCTTTTCATTCCAATATGCAGCAATCCTGAAATAAACTAGAGCTCCCATGATGCATCAGTGTATCATCTCTATTATTTACTTATCCCTATTCTTTACCAGTCTTGGAGTTGCATCCTGGGTACCACAGGAGTGTGAAGCATCATGAGAAACAGAGTCCACATAGGAGTTCTGGCCCTTTGGGAAGAAAGAAGTCATGAGGCACTGGAGGGTACAACTCCAGTGAAACACAGGATACATGCACAGGTGACATATTTTTGCATGATTGGGTCCCTGAAAGAACTCTACAACTGTGACTTAACACACATGAACACTTGCAGAGTGCTTTTAAAATGGCCAATTGCACAAAAAAATTAACCCTGGTCAAATGAAGTATTACATTAAGGTTCATTAAATCAGAAAACCTTAGGGAACTTGTGTTCTCTCCATGGTTAAACATTCATGATGTGGGGAGGCAGGGTTAATTGTTCATGTCCCTGGATTGTCAAGGGTGAGGGAGGGGGAAAGGAAGGGAGTTCTCAGCTGCTTTGAGTGGCCAGAGCTGAGGGGGTTGGAGGGGAACAGAGCACCCTTGCCTTGCAGACTCCTTCCAGCTATGCCTAATACCCCAACCAGAATTGCTGGGGAGGGCGCATGAGGTGAGGGGATGCATAATTTTGGGAGAATAAGTTAACTGAGCAACTAGCTCTAGCTAACTAAATACAGTACTTCATAGCTATGGCTATATTGCAGTAAACTTGCAGCCTACAAAAGTGCTTAAGCACATTCCTAACTTTAACGTATATGGGAGAATGCACCTGCTAAGTAGATGGTTGAATTGGAGGCAAGAGCAAACCCTTTATAAAAAAAAAAAACCCAAAAACCAAAACCAAAAACCCCAACTAATTAATATGTCTGATAAAATGTATATTCATATGTTGTATATATTTTCCATGATGGGCTTTTGAAGAGGCAGGGGCAAAAGCCATCAACATTTGAAAGACAACTTTTCATCTAAGGTTAGCAAATTTAAGTCTGATTTCCACAGTTAACATTCACTACAACAGAATACTTGAAATTCCACTTTACAAAAATTAGAGGAACTTTTCAAATTAAGGGCAAGTAAAAGTAGGAGGAGAAGTAAAGGGCATTTATGAAACTTGCTTTTATTTAATGTTTCATCACAAAGAAAATCCCATTCTTGAAAACTCAACATATAATATAGAGTTTATCAGATGCTGGTAAGTATTTTCTGTGGAACATTTCTAAAGAAACATGCACACAAAATATTTCTAACTGTAGAAGCCTCTAGTGTGGAAAAGACATAATAAATCCAATGGATGGAACCAGACACTTAGATTAGAAATAAGGCCCACATATTTTAAAGTGAAGGGAATTAACCATTGGAACAACTTATACCAGGATTTGGGGGACTTTTTTTCATGGCCAGATTTTAAATCATGGTAGGATTTCATTCTTAAATAAAATTGATTCAATTCAAACAGAAGTTATGGACTTGATGTAGAGATTACCGGATTAAGTCCTTTGGCTTGTGTAATGCTGGAGGTCAGATAGGATGATCATAATGGTCTATTCTGACCTTAAAGTAGTAGGATGGTTGGGTTTTTTCCCATTGAAATAAAATAAATTAAATGTTTAGTTTTTTAAATAAAACTGTGAGATCATTTTGAAAGAAAGTATCACTTTCCATTTAAAAGGGCTTTTTTTCAACCCCCCCAAAACAAAAACAAAACAAAACACCAAACCAACCCCCAAAACTGAAAAAATATATTTCAATCAGCACTAACATTTTATTGTATCCTGATGATATTCTGGAAGGTGTTCGTGGCTGACATTAATCACAAACCTCCTTTAGATCAATGGGCAGATTAAGCAACACTGTTAAAGCTAAATGAAGGAGTAAATGAATGTCCCTGGGTGTATCTACACGAGATTCTTTACTTTGCATTCGACTAATCTAATGCATCTATACATGCACATCAATTACTGCAGACTAAATTAGCCTAATGCTTTGTTTGCTAGTTCTAATAAATACAGGTACTTGAAAAATGGTGCATTAACTAATGTGCCAAAGTTCATGTATAGACCCTGAACAATTTGCTCCCGGTCAGCCCAGACAGCAAGAGCTACAACTTCTGCCTGGCTAAGCCTCCCTCTCTGCAGGGCAGGGGAGAGGTGTCCTGGCTCCAGGGGAGAGCTGTCCTGGCTCCAGGGCAGCTCCCTCCTGATCTCCGGGTGGCTGGGAGGGAGTTCTCTTGAAATTGGGACAGCTCCCCCCACCCCCCAGAGTCCAGGCCTAACCTCAGTACCCTCTGCCAGCCTAGGGCTGGCACCTGGGGGAGCCTGGAGCTCCCCCTGGCTCCTGTAGGGGATCTGAGAAGGGCAGGACCATCCCTGGACTGAACTGCTCCCATTGGGAGCACACTTGCTCCCGAAAGGCATATTCAGATCCATGCCCAGGTTCAGTTTAATGTGTCTGAATTTTAGGTGCAGAAAATTCAGGTGCATTAAATGCATGTGTAGATATGCCCCCTTTGTGTAGATATTGTATTATTAACAGAGGTTTAGCTTCTGGATTTTGTACAAAGTGGCACTTTTATGCTATAAACATAGATCATACCCATGGCTGCCACTGTTTTATGCTTGGGCTGTTTGGTGTAGGTGACAGAATCCTGAGTCATATTTTCCAGGAACACCTTAGGGAACCCTCTGTTCTCCTCATAAATAAAACCAGTCACATGCTTCACATCCCCCATGTTAAGCCAGATGATGATTAGCTAGTGATGCCTCAGATGTTGTCTCAGAACCTTCCCATAGTTCTTGTCTTCTCCTTTTCCAAGTTTTTTTTCCTTTCTTTGCCATTAAGAGACCTGTTAATTTAAGCTATTCTGAGAGTTGAAACAATAGCATAAAACATAAATTATTAAAAGGGATCTATCCTTTTATCTGTATCACATTAATATTCTTTTAATTAAGGTTGCCTCCTTTCAAGTCTGGGATTTTATGCTATTTCCAGAACCCTAATTTTATTTTCTAAGCAGGTGCAACACAATTTATAAACTAAAGCAATATGTAACAAACTGGCAGGAAATATTCATGAGACAACACAGCAATAATACAAATCATTGCCAAGACTAGATCTTCAAGACATTTTCTCCCTTCATTAGCTCCCTCATTTTACAGTATTTCTTCAGGCATTACAGGGGTCTTAACACATCTATTTTGGCCTGGAAACATTCTGGTATTTTTCTTGAATAGCTGATAATTTAAAACAAAATGAAAAGAAGCTTAGACAGCAGCCTAAAAGCCATCATGTCAATTGAACAAATAATATTAATGGCAATTCTGTCTCCTGCAAGGCTTTTCTTAAAAAAAAAAACAATTCTAAAAACAAGTGTTTGATCTTTTTATAGGCTGGTGAGTGTTCATATGACAGAATCACATTACATTATATGCATGTCTCTTGTCCTTGTGTTTCTTCTGAGTACCAAAAGGGTGATGAAGTAAAAACACAGCCTTTGTACCATAAGCAACCTCTGAGCTGAACTGTTTTAAATGAAGAGTCATGTGATGTAATAAAAATTATAAAAATATTGTTTGTCATTATAACAAAAGCCCAGTTGAAATGCACAGTAAGAGTTGTTGTGTACACATCTTTTCTACTGCAACTGCTTTAGCTGCCTTGATTTAGAAACAGATATAGTTAACGTGATACAACTGTCCACAGTTATTTTGGTATAAGGATACTTACAGGGAACTGTATCAACTGAATTATTATGGTATAAAATCATATCATTAACATGTTTGGTATAAAATAAATAGTTAATTGGCATAAAAATTGCATGAACTAGAGCATAGACTAAAGATGCACAAATACATTTTTTTCAGTTCATGGTTTGAACTGAAACATAAAAATAATCAATCCAAATATGATTCATTAAAAATAATTTTGTGAATTAAACAATTTAAAAATATATATTTAGGATCAAATGGTTTGTTGAATCCAAAACGCAGCATTTAATTTAAGGGTTTGTTATATTTTATGACTATTTTTTAAATAAAATTTAAAGTACATTTTTAAATGAAATGGCATTTTGAATGGAGAAATCTGATTTTTCCTTTAAAAAAAAATCTAAAACTATTTAGATTGTTGTTTTTTTTTCCTTTTTCTTAGACTTCTCTGATTGTTTTCAACAGAAACAATTTGCCCCAGACAAATGATGAATTCACAAAATCCTTTGGTCAATCTAAATCTGTAATTTTCAAATAAGAAAGTGGGTTTTTTTATTCAGAAAAAAATGTTATCCAGTTTGGGTGTAGATAACATTTTAGCCTATGCTGTTGCATTAGCCCTCAATGGGCACATCTACATGAAATACTTTACTGCCCAGTAGACCAGCGTGTGAATTAAGGGGAAGCTCGGGGGGGCTAAACCCCCCATAAGAGATGAGCCCCCCTCTTCATAAGATTTGAAAATCATAAGCTGGTGGGGTCTGTGATCAGATTTCTCCTTCACTTAGGTGAACTTCTTAATGAATGAACCAGTTTAATTATTTTTGCAGACTCCCCCCACCCCTGGCACCCCGCCAAGAGTCAACATGTAATTCAAACCCTGTGGTAGATTAACCTACTGCGTTGGGACCCAGAGGCCTTCAGGCCTCAGTTTTAACCTTTGTACTTAGCTTAAGCTGCATACTTAGCTTGAAATGTAGTTAAGACCCAGTGAAAAGGAGCAGATGGAAAAATTCTGTCCCTGACTTAAAACAAATTGGGAGGTTGGCTAAGTACATTGAATATAGCCTGTGCAAAAGAGGAACAGTCGGAGATAAATCTACCCCCAGCTAAGAATGAAAAGATTATCTCAGAATAGAAAATTCTAATTAAGGGTGAACATATTTGGCAAACAGAAGCAAATTTATTAATATGCATTAGGAGAAAGGCTTAAGCTAATTTTATGTATTAAGAAATGAAAGCTATCTGGTATATAAAGAGAGGTGAGAGGGCATGTTCTTCAGAACCTACTCCAAGATTCAGAACTCAAATGAAGGAGTCAGGAACTCCAGACAAGACCTTGTGGACTGGCCATCCAATGACATTGCATTCATTAAATCTTGAGGCGGTGAGCATTTTGTATTGCTTTTGACTAACTACAGTAATAGAATTGTAACTGCTAAGGGTTTAATAAATTTGTTATTAATTGAGGAGTAACCGTGTTCTAGCCTTGGAATTAATGCCTGGTACAAGGCCCAAAATAATGTTACTGGATGTAACAACTGCAATAAGGCAGCACCACACAACCACGTGCAGTAGCTACTTCACAGTAAATTAGGGTAATACATGGTTTTCTACTACCTGTAAATTAACTGTGCATTAGATATTAGATTAGCTGTGCATTAGCTGCTGTGCAGTACCATACATGTAGATGTTGTCTGGGAGCAGACTTGCTCTTGGTCAGGCATGCCAGCAGGGGGCCAATCTACTACTGGGGCAGAGCCATGTGTTTGGGAGTGCCTCCAGCCACATGGCAGGGACGGCTCCTCAACAGTCCCAGGCTGGCCTCCAGATCCCTGGCCTGACCCCTGGGGCCTGTGCCAGCTGCTGCTTGCTCCTGAGCACCATATGCCTCTGTGGTGGACAAATGCCAGATGCTACAGTTCTGCATAGCCCAGGCCTGACCGCCAGGATGTGTGCTGGTTGATCCCTGGGACCTGGGCACTGAGCCGCTGCGCTATGGTTACATACCAGCTACAGCAGCCCTGCAGGCCCCTGGCTTGACCCTCAGGGTCTGTGCCTGCAGCTGCCTGGCCTCCAAGAACCATGTCTCCGTGCTGTAGGCATGTGTCAGGACCCAACAGCAACCAGAGTCCCTGCCAAAGCCCATGTGGCCCTGGCAGCACCTGCCATGTCAGCACCCCCAACCCTGGAGACAGCAGCCTGGGGCCTGAGCTGGGTAGCATATGAAACCACTGTCCTCATAGTGATCTGGGGTGAGGCAGACATGCAGAGGCAGTTTGGCCATAGAACTTGGGTAAAAACCCAAATATGTGGGGATATGGTGACCTACATGTGAGAGTGCAGCCACCAGTGGTCCGGGTGGCAGTGCCTCATCAGGGTGAAGGCCCTGCAGGATCAGCAGGTTCACATCTTGGATCACAACTGCTGGTCCAGGGTTGCTCACAGGACCATGCACTGCATGCAGGAACTAGACCTTATTCTGGCTCTGAGGGACCCAGGCCATGGCCACCACATGTACTCCAGCACAGGTGAGATGATGGATGCTATGCTATTGGCCAGCCCTGAGGAGGACTTTCTGAGGTAGTGACCTTCAGGCTAGCAGTGGCAGGACCTGACACAATTCCTGCCCTCAGCCTCCAGCTTGGGCAGCCTGGCCTGGCAAGCCATGGACCGACAGCAGAAAGGACAGGCCAGGGATGGCACCTCCCACAGCCAACTCTAGTTCCTCCCTGCGTGTGTGTGTGGGGTGGGGGGTGCACTGCCCATGTGGCCAGGCACCAGGCCTCCACACCCCAGGACTCCACAGGCACCTGGACCACCTGTCTGTAGCCAGGGTCAGAGTTCAACCACTAGGACCACCTGCCAGGCTGATTTGGTAATTCCCACACAGGGAGGAGGGCTGGAGGGGGAAGGGGGCACCACAGCCACCTGTGTCTGAGCCACTTCACGCACCATCACCTGGGCTGCACACATGGAGTCAGGGCCCCCAAACAGGAGGTAGGGACCCCCCCTTCCCTCCCCTCTATTTCCTTCTTGGACAGGTTCTCCTTGCCTGCCATCATTCTCCCTCCACCACAGTCTCCCTCCAGGCCAAAGGAGGACTCTGGGACCTCCTGCTCTGTCCATCCAAGGGCATGGACCAAGGTGGTCAGGGGCCCTAAGGCCTACCGCACCAAGGCCCCTGCCCCGCCAGAGCTGAGCAACAGGTATGCACCTCTTGCCACTCCAGCAGAGCCTGCTGAGTTGCCGGCTCCCACAGGGAACATGGGCCCAACTGCAGCTACCACCCCTGCTCTCCCCAAGACAAAACATAAGGTGTTTGTTGTGGGAGACTCCCTCTTTAGGGGGCAATCTGCCACCCTGACCCCTTAGCCCGGGAAGTCTGCTGCTTCCCAGGGGGCCCACATCTGGGACATTGCGGAGAGGATCCCAAAGCTCCTCCAACCCACAGACCACTATCCCATGCTCCTTATTCATGTGGGCACCAATGACAAGGCTCGGAGCGCTCCCAGCCGGGTCATGAAGCGCTACAGGGATTTGGGAGTGGGGATAAAGGGTTTGGGGGCACAGGTGGTTTTCTCGTTGATCCTCCCAGTCTCAGGCTATGGGCTGAGGAGGGAGAGAAGGATCCACGTGGTCAACCAAAGACTGCAGCGCTGGTGTCATCAGGAAGGCTTTGGCTTTCATGACCACAGCCCGCTCTTTGGTGAGAGAGGCAGCGAGCTGCTGGGAAGAGATGGCCTCCACCTCTCTCCCCTAGGGAGGAGGCTCTTAGCCAGACTGGCTGACCGGCTCCACCGGGCTTTAAACTAAGCCCGCTGGGGGAGGGGGGACTACCGCCACTGCTGGCCCACTGAGCAATCCTTGCAAAGCCAGTGGGTCAAGGCACTTAAGGGACCCCACCCCTGCCCCAGCCCTGGTACAATCTGTGGGCAAGGAAGGAGCCCCACAAGGGACACTTGCCTGCCTGTACACAAATGCCAGGAGCTTGGGGAATAAGCAGGAGGAGCTCATCCTCCTGCTCAATGCAAATAATTATGATGTCATAGGGATAACAGAGACCTGCTGGTACTCTACCCATGACTGGACCACGGGTATAGATGGCTATACCCTGTACAGGAGGGATCATGTAGATAAAAGGGGCGGGGGTGTAGCTCTCTATGTTAAGAAAAGCTACATGTCCCTGCAAGCTGATATTGGTGACCAGGGTGGATGGCTGGAGACCCTCTGGGTTAAAATCCGTGGGGAACACAGCACAGGGGACACAATGGTGGGAGTCTACTACAGACTTCCCACCCAAAGTCCTGAGCTTGACCAGGAGTTTGCCCGGGAATTGGCTGAGGCAGCATGCTCCAGGACCATGGTTGTCATGGGTGACATCAATTACCCGGACATCTCATGGGAGGATCGCTCAGCAAAATCTGAACAGTCACAAAGCTTCCTCTCGTGCGTGGATGACCTCTACCTGACTCAAGAAGTCTATGGGCCAAAGAGAGGCAAAGTGGTGCGCGACCTGGTACTGGCTACTGAGGATGACCTAGTCGGTGACCTAGTGATCGATGGGAAGCTGGGTGACAGTGACCACGAGCTGATCACCTTCACCATCCGCCGAAAAGCTGGCAAGTCAATCAGCAACATGGAACTCCTTGACTTCAGGAAAGCCAACTTTGACAAGCTCAGGAGGCTTGTCAGTGAGGCCCCAAGGGACCATGACCTCGGGGAGAGGGGAGTTCAAGAAGAGTGGTTGCTCCTTAAGGGAGCGATCCTCAATGCACAAACTAAGTCTATTCCATCTCGGAGGAAAGGCAGCAAGAGGGCACAGCAGCCCCCCTGGCTCTCCAGGGACCTAGCAGACCTCCTGAGGCTAAAAAGAAAGGCCTACAAAGGATGGAGGATGGGAGTCACCTCCAAGGAGGATTATTCTGCACTGGTCTGGTGCTGTAGGGAGCAGACCAGGAAAGCCAAGGCTGCAACTGAACTCCAACTAGCTTTGAGCATCAAGGACAATAAAAAGTCCTTTTTCAGATATGTGGGGAGCCGGAGGAAAAGCAGGGACAACATTGGACCCCTGCTGAACCAGATGGGGCAACTGACAACTGATGCCCAGGAAAAAGCCAACCTATTAAATAGGTACTTTGCGTCGGTCTTTCATTAGTCCCATGGGACGCCCATGCCCGCTACAGGACAGGGAAGTCCGGGTGAGGGTGATCCCCTGCCCTCCATTAATGCTGACTTTGTGAAGGAACATCTTGAGAAGCTGGATACCTTCAAGTCAGCCGGCCCTGACAATCTTCACCCCAGGGTACTCAAGGAGCTGGCGAGCATCATAGCCCAGCCTCTAGCACAGATCATTGAAAACTCTTGGCGCTCTGGTGTAGTGCCCGAAGAGTGGAAGAAGGCCAATGTGGTGCCTATCTTCAAGAAAGGGAGGATAGTGGATCAAGCTAACTATAGGCCCATTGGCTTGACTTCTATCCCGGGGAAGATCTTAGAAAAGTTTATTAAGGAGGCCATCCTTAATGGACTGGCCGACGCCAACATCTTAAGGGATAGCCAGCACAGGTTTGTTGCGGGTAGGTCTTGCTTGACCAATCTCATTTCCTTCTACGACCAGGTGACCTATCACCTGGACAAGGGAGAAGAGATTGATGTCATATATCTTGACTTCAAAAAAGCCTTCGATCTGGTTTCCCATGATCACCTCTTGGAGAAACTGGCCAATTGTTGCCTTGGGTCCTCCACGATCCACTGGCTGGAAAATTGGCTCCGTGGTCAGACCCAGAGTGTAGTAATTGATGGAAGCCACTCATCATGGTGTCCTGTGACCAGTGGGTTCCCCCAAGGCTCTGTCCTTGGACCCATACTGTTCAACATCTTCATTAATGATGTGGACACTGGAGTCAGAAGCGGACTGGCCAAGTTCACCGATGACACCAAACTTTGGGGCAAAGCATCCACACCAGAAGACAGGCGAGTGATCCAGGCTGACCTGGACAGGCTCAGCGAGTGGGCGGACGAGAATCTGATGGTGTTCAACGCCGATAAATGCAAGGTTCTCCACCTTGGGAAGAAAAACCCGCAGCATCCTTATAGGCTCGGCAGTGCTATGTTGGCTAACACTAAGGAATAAAGAGACTTGGGGGTCATCATTGACCACAAGATGAACATGAGCCTGCAGTGCGATGCTGCGGCTAGTAAAGCGACCAAAACGCTGGCTTGCATCCATAGATGCTTCTCAAGCAAATCCCGGGACATCATTCTCCCCTTGTACTCCGCCTTGGTGAGGCCGCAGCTGGAGTACTGCGTCCAGTTTTGGGCTCCACAATTCAAAAAGGATGTGGAGAAGATTGAGAGAGTCCAGAGAAGAGCCACACACATGATCAGAGGTCAGGGAAGCAGACTCTATGATGACAGGCTGAGAGCCCTGGGGCTCTTTAGCCTGGAGAAGCGCAGGCTCAGGGGTGATCTGATGGCCACCTATAAGTTTATCAGGGGTGACCACCAGTATCTGGGGGAATGTTTGTTCACCAGAGCGCCCCAAGGGATGACGACTAGGTCGAACAGTCATAAACTACTACAAGACCGTTTCAGGCTGGACATAAGGAAGAATTTCTTTACTGTCCAAGCCCCCAAGGTCTGGAACAGCCTGCCACCGGAGGTGGTTCAAGCGCCTACATTGAACACCTTCAAGAGCAAACTGGATGCTTATCTTGCTGGGATCCTGTGACCCCAGCTAACTTCCTGCCCTTTGGGCAGGGGGCTGGACTCAATTATCTTCCGAGGTACCTTCCAGCCCTAATGTCTATGAAATCTATGAAATCTATGACATTCCCCCTGAAGTACACAGGGAGGTGGGAGGCAGTTCAGGACTTTATTGAGTGACAAGTGCCCTCCCAGCTATGCAGCCAGGAGTCTGTCACATGCAGCAAAACTCATCAATGGCAGTGGCAATCTCCTCCTCAGCTGCAGGGATCAGGGACTCATAGCATAAGCAGATACCCCTCCAGGCAGTGGGACATGCTGTGGGGAAGCGTGAGCTTGCTTGAGGCGAAGTCGAAATGTAGGGCCCTGTGTCATTCTCAACTGCACCCAGGGCACCATGGCAATCATCATCAGCAGGGCATAGTAGGTCAGGCACCCCTCAGTGCACTCGAACAGTTCATTGCAGTGCACCTGGGGGACTCTTAGCAGGGTTATGCTTGGGGTACAGGCCACACATGACAGGGTCCCTAGACCAGGCTTCCTCTCCAGAGAGTGCCACTGGGGGAAAGGCAGGGGTATCACCAGCTCTGTGTCCCAGCCAGGTGGAAGCCCCTCACCTCCCCAGCCCTGAGTTCCTTGGTCCCAGTGGCATGGAAGCAATCTGCCTGGCCTGTAGGGAGGAGTGGGGATGCCAGAGCAGCTGCCAGCAGGACCCAGCCCTGGCCTGGCCTGCAGAAGGAAAAGGGAAGGCAGGGTTCCGTGTTTAAGCAGCAACCAGCCCACCTGCCCCCATAGAGGGTACAGGGATGGATGGCTCGGCCAGCAGTCGCCTGTGGAATGGGTTGCCTGGCCAACTTATGACCCCCAAACAGGCTGAGTGGTGCACAGCCCCTTGGTACATTACATGGTTTTTTTTTCTGAAATCTTGCAAATTCTGACAATGAGCCTCTCTGTCCTTGCTCTTCAGATCCAGGAGCAGCATGTGGAGACACACCAGCTGCTGGTGGAGATGCTCCAGCAAGGATGCCACCACCATTGGCCAGTACCCTCAGCATGCACTACCTCTATGAGTGGTGTACCAAGAACAGAACCCTGATGCTGGAGTGTCTGGTCACTGCAGCGGAGGCCAGGGTGGTAGACTTGTGGGCCTGGTGAGCAGAAGATGTGGAGCAGGAGTAGGAGCAGGACTGGGAGGGCCATTGTTACCAAATTTGCCCATTACTTTGGGGTGTGCTCATTTATTAGGGATAGTTTCTAGGGTCTTGGTGATTCTGTCAATGTGCTGCTTGTGTTACTATATGGAGCTGTATTTCTCCCTTCTGCAAGCCCTCACCCCCAGTGGAGCTATCTTGCAGGACTCAATCTCAATGGGACTGGGTTCCTCCAGTCACCAAATCAGTCATACACACAAACACACACAAATTAACATGACACGCCTGACCTGGCCGGGCTGATCAGCATGGACAGGCTGACACCCTCTTATGCCAAGAATCAGTTCATAAGAGCAACAATAAAATGCAGTCAAACACAAGCACACAGGTGAACAGAATCCCTCTGAATCCGGCTGGGTGTCCAGCTGACACCATTATGGGCCAGCATTCAGTTCATAAGGGCACGTCTGAGTCAAACTGGGTCAATCAGCCTGTACAAGCTGATCCCCTTATGTATTTCAAACTCAGCACGTCTCAATCTTTGGCCTCTTGATGAGCAGACCCCACAATAATTTGGGCTTCACAGGGATCTTTAGCATAGGTAAAATAAGCGTTGCTGCAGAGCACGGGAGGAAAGAGAAGCAGAGAAGGAAAAATATAGCCAATTACTACCAGTTTGACTATAAAAGTTATTTATTGCTAAGCATATGAAATATATAATAGTACTAGTAGTAATAGACATGCAAAAGAAAAACAAACACCAACAATGACAATACTACCCTGGTTTCACTAAGTATTTGGGGAAACTTAGCTCAAGCTTAACTGATACAGTTCAGGTTCAGAAGTTTATGCCTAGAAAGAAGAGAGAGAACGCTGGGGTCTCACCTAGTCCATGGTACTCAGGCTGCAAAGCTGACAGGCACAGTTCGTAGCACAATGCTTGAAGAGAGAGATGATATGTTCTTCCAGCATCCCAAGAATGACAGGGGATGGTGTCAGCACAGGAGTTTTCTTCTTCTTTCTTCTTCTCCTTCTCCTTTGCAGCACACACACTTACAGATTTTTATACCTTCAGTTCAGCTGCTTCGAAGCACCCTCAGTAGTGTAAATCATTGTCTTTTCTATTGACAAGGGGTCATCTAGTTTGGACCATCTCAGGAAACTGATTGATAATCAGGAAACACATAAGATTAGGGAGTAACCCAAATACTTGGGAGCCAGCTTGAGATTCCTATGGATGGCAGATATACTGATGGAATATCTCATGGTTTCTTCAGGAACAATAGATAGCTTGCAGCATCAGGATTTTGGATTTTTACTTGTTGTGCACAAGCCTCAGCTTAGCATGACTTTTCCAGATCTTACTATAGTCTTTTAACAGACTTAAGACAATTATTGGGGTGCTCATAACCTTTTGTGGAGAGGACTCCCACCAGTCGTCTCGGGAAAGATATGACAACACCTGTGATTAGGGCTCCAGCAGGCTGGATGCTGTGATGAACCCTTAACCATTGTTCAAATGTTGCCCATACCCCCTAGGACTCGGTCTCTTGCCTCAGCATTCCCTAACCTGGCAACCGAGTTTTAGTCAATCAAGTTCAAATAGGCCTCCCATAGTGGGACCGGGGAATGTACGGCCCAAAATGCCTATTAAACTTAGAGCTGTGTGTGTGTGTCTGGGGGGGAAAAGTCCTTAGCAAATCCAGATTAGAACTGGTCTGATAAATGCTGAGCTGGGTGTGTGTGAACATGGGTTGATTAACACTGGAAGGACAGATTCCCCATCATGCAGTGATCTCCTGCTTCTCTGGTCCCAGAATTCACTGTAGTCTCTGCTTCAGGCTTTCTGTTTTCCATCTCTCATGTAAATGAATGGTCATCTGGTTCCATCTCGGATGCAAATGAGACCTAGGGCAGTTGTTTCATTCTTATCACCCTTATCTGGTGAGGGTCTTAGGTGCGTCTCTCACTGCATCTTAATCAGTTTCGTTTAGGTAGAGGAGGGGAGGGAGTGGGGGGGGGGTGAGTCCTTTGTGAGTCAGACAGACTGCATCCTGTGCCAGGGTTGCCCAAGAATACAGAGCTGAGGCGTAACACCATGCCTTCTTCGACAGGCTCCCCAACATCAAGGAGAGGCACCTCACCCTTTTTGAGAGAATGCTGGGGGTCTAGGAGCAGCAGGCTTCCATGGTGGGCCAGGAAGTTGAGGCCACAGAGGAGGACTGCCAGGTCCTGGACCCCTTCCTGGCCCTGGTGGCCACCTTTGTGCTTTCCACTGCCTAGCTGTCAATCCCAGCCCCACCTAGTGCCTGGCAGGCACCTGCAGCCCTGTGTCAAGCCCCACAATGGGCCTGAGAGGAGGTCCAGCAATGCATGCAGTGGCCAGGGCCTCCTGCCTCTGCTCCTAAAATGGGTGCCTCTGGGTGCCTGTCTAGTGTGCTACCTGCTGCTAACCCACCAACCATGTAGACCCTGAGTGGGAGATATCTGAAGGTGGGTCAGCTCCACCCATGGGCCTTGATGGCCACAGCCCCATAGAGGAAGAGGGAAGCAGATTGAACAGCACCCACCCTCACCCCTGACTGATCCCTCCAGCCCAACTGCTGCAGCATCCTCATGGTAAAGCCATGACAGTCCAGGGTGCCAGGTGCCTCTCTCCAGGCTCTGCATCATAGGTGCCTCCAGCCAACCATTCACCACCTGACACTACACTAACCACACACTGTAAATATTTACACAGGGATGACAAAAAGACGGTGTTTTATAGGTGGTGGGTTTTGGGGTAAGCGGCAGGGGCTATTGTTGGGGAGGGTGGGTGGGAGGGAGTGTGTTGTGGTGGAGGGAAATAAAGATTGTTGATTAGAAACTGTCCACAGAGTGTGTTGTCTTGGGGGTACACTGTGGGCCTAGATTGGAGGAGGAGGTGGTCCATCAGCTCCTCATGCACACAGTGCCCTGGCCTCCACTGTCAGTATGCAGCTCACCCAGAGCCTTGTGGGGGTGCCCATCATTGACATTGCCACCACAGCTGTCACTTCCAGTGCCAGGCATCCTCTGCCAGCCAAGCCTCCCCCATCCAGGCATCATGGAAGAGCTCCCTCCAGACCTCACAGATGTTGTGCAGCACACAGGCTGCAGTAATAACATGGGGGATGTTGGCCTCTGCAACCTCAAGGTGTGTGTTTAAGGTATGACAGCATCCCTTGAGGTGTCTGGAGGAGTTGGCCCATGCAACTGTTGAAGTGTGCCTACTGTGGGTCAAGCTGGCCAGTGTATGCATGCATAAGCCATGGCAGCATTGGGTAGGTGGTCTCCCTGATGAAGAGGGGTGAGGTGGTCATATTGCTCAGCAAAAGGTCTCAAAAACCTGGCTCAATCCAGTCACTCTCCACTAGGGCTCGCAGGACAGAGTTCTGGAAGATCCAAGCATTGTGGATGCTGCTGACCCACTCACCGCTGATGTTTGTGAAGGTACTTAGTGATCCACCATGGCCTGCAGCATGACTGAGTAAAAGCCCCACAAGCTGTATTATGGCTGGTCCCCCTGATGCAGGTAGTCTCATCTATGGCTCCCAATGCACTGCAGGAAGCCAAGGATGTGGAAGCCTGCCACAACCTCCGGGGGATTGGTGACCTGAAACACGGTGTTAACCAGAATGTCTTTCAGAGTGCCATAGACCTCCAGCATGGCCTTGCTGGTGGTTGCCCTGCCCACCCCCAAAAGTTGGTTGATTTACCACAGGCTGGTAGACATGGTGAACTTAAGGAGGGTGATGGCCACCAGGGTCTCCTCAGGAAGAGGAGGGTACATGGCAGTGGGCTGCTGCACTAGGCTGAGGTCCTGCACAAGCTCCTGGAATATATCCTGGGTATCTGGAAGGAGTCCAGCCACTGTTCATCATCCCAGGTGTTCTGGATGATGTGATACCAGTCCCAGCTGGTGGGGTGGGCCCAGAGGTGGTGGGGCTTGAATCCCAGGAGCTCATGGACAGTGGCCACAGCAGCAACCATGGTGGTGTCATTGGCATCCCTATCAGCATCCAGGAGATGACCCAGTGGCTGGTAAGTGGTGGCCTGGGGGCAGTGGACCATAAGCCGGGCCCCGCACCTGGCTGCAAAGAAGCATGCCAGGGTGAGGTGGACAGGGGTCTGGCCCAGATGGGCCACACAGCAGTCACTGTGTCTGCAGAGCCCAGTGACTGCAGCATACAGCTAAGTCCGAAGCACTGGTTGTCACTGCTGGGGCCTGGGTGAAGGGAGTGCCTAGCATGCTGGGCGCAGACTCTGAGGACAGCATCCAGGAGAGCTGTGCCATCAGGCTGTAAACTGTTGTAGTCCAGAGAAGCATGTGGCCAGGGAACAAGGTGTGGGGAAGCCTTTTAAAGTTTGACCCTAACAGCTGGGCAGCTGGGGCCAGAGTCTGCAGCTCCCCCAGGCTGCTTCAAGGGGCAAATCTGCTCCTGACACGGCGCATGTGTAGGCATGTTCCCAGGCAAAATGTAATGTGCTTTAAGTTACTGTACAGTAACCTTAAGGCACATTAAATGCACATGTAGACATGCCCAATCAGAAGTAGATTTTCAGAATGATGATTATGCTGGAATGTTTGTTTGCTTGTTGAATAGATAAAAAATACAGAAAATCTCCCTTTGCCAATTAGTTTATTATCACACTTTTCTTTCTGGACAGTAAAAAGTGGTGGCTGTGAGAAGGAGAGACTAAGAAAAAGAGAGAGAATTTCCTTCTAGAGTAGGTTGGCAGTTCCTGGGCTTTTTATAGCACAGCCCCATTTTAAAACTTTGTACTGTTTTCCAACCCTGACCACACTGTAATACTGGAGGAAGAAATATCTGAGCAGTTGTTTAATTTCCTGGGAACCTTTGTGAACAGAATTTATGCAAATTGCAGACTATTTTTTCCTTATTCAGTGAGCCCTTCTATTTATTCCTCACAG
Source organism: Alligator mississippiensis (assembly GCF_030867095.1). NCBI lineage: Eukaryota > Metazoa > Chordata > Crocodylia > Alligatoridae > Alligator > Alligator mississippiensis. Next base: position 135,961,397 of record NC_081825.1, on the reverse strand, counting down.
GAGAAAGAAAATCTATTTTTAAAAGCAGATGCCAACTGATAATAATAATTAACCAAAAAAGAAAAGTTCCTAGCTCATAAACAATTTTACCCTTACTGCAAAAAATTAGATAATTAATGCTTTATATACTTATAAGAAGGGTCTTTTCCTTTGCCCAAGTGATCTTCAGTGGTCTGGGCTACATACTGCAAATCTGTAGCTGTCTAATGACAGAGTGGTTCAATTCTGCCTCCTAGGTGGGTGTGTGGTAGTAAGCAGCTGTAGTCTATGTTTGCTGTAGTTATTAGCACATTTCCCCTTCCTCTACTTCTGTCTCTGGAGATCCAGAAAGTCTCCAGTATTTGAGTTACAAGGGAAATTAAATCTACCTTTCCTGTGTGGGAAGAAACTGACTGTAGGTCATTAGGTATTCAGTGCTACCTATGGAGTACTTAGCAACTGATATGGTGGCAATTTGTGTTCTACAGATGGAAAGTGAAAATGTTCTTCCAGGTGAGGACTCATGCTGCTGACAGATGCGCAAGTCCCCACTCTAACTCATGATTTTTTACATAAAGCACCAGCACTTAGAGCTCCCACCCAATCCAACAGATGTTCACTTGCTGGGTCAGGGGGAGGAGGGATTGAACCTGTCCTCAGGAGCTGGAGGAGTCTGTCTGCAACTCAGAAGCTGCCCTGAACTCCCACCCCCCTGAGCTCTGGGACTCTGAGGAAGAAAGGGGGGAGGGGGAGTAAGCTGCCAGCTGGGGTTTGCCCAGCCTGAGCTGGAGGGGATGGGGAGGAGGAGATGAAGGGGGATTTGTGAGGTGTGGGCGGCTCCAATCCATCTACACCTTACTCCAGGTCAGGTGGAGTGAACCCCAGCAGGCAGCTTGCTCCCCTTCCTGTCTCTCCTTTCTCTCTCCCTTCCTGTAGACAGCCCCAAGGGTGGAGCTGGGCTGATGCAGCCCAGCCCTGATTATGCCACAAATGAATCCTAGGGACTACAATTTCCCTAAGGTGGTCCAAAGTGAAGCACTTTCATCTGATCCCTCATTTGACGAGGGTTAATTTGGTGTTCAACTGGCCACTTTAAAAACACTTTGCAGCTGTGCACATGTGTCATAGCATGGCTGCAGAGTGCTTTCATGGTGCCAATCTCATGACACGTTTAACTTCTGTCTATGCCCAACATGTCCTGTCATACCTGCCACTGAGCCATGCCAGGAGTGCTCACCCCCTGGGACCTTGTCATCCAGCCTGTGGGGAGCCCTGCAGACTGTGGCCCTGCATGGTATATCTGGCATGCAGGGCCTGATTACAGCTACAGAAGAGGGCTTAGGCGGCATAAGGTTCTGAGGCCCTGACCCCAGCATGTGGGGTTAGGTGAAAGCAGCATAGTATGATCCAGCCTGTGGTGCCAAAAGACTGAGCACCACTGATCTATGCTAGTCTCATTTCAAGACAAAGAAAACTTACTCAGTTTGAGATGGGCTTTCAGTTTGTCACAGATAATACTTATAGCAGGAACACAAGGAAATCTAACTTGAAATAGATGTGCTTTTTAGCTGACTGTTGTATCTATTTCAGCCATGGGCAACCAACCAAGGGAAGAGACTGTAAGAGAGCATATTGGGAGTTTGATATTTTAATTCAAGCTATAATAACCCCTTCTTTGAAATAGGAAGCTTGCAGGTTTGATTCTGAAAGTGGTGGATGTAGACTGTGAAACAAAGCTAAAGCCAAGAGTGCTGTTATTGTTTGAGGTAGGATGGAAGGTGTAAGGTGAAAAATCAGTGATACCTTCCTACAACAGGTTTATTCCGTAACCAGGTAAAGGCATGTATTTTTTTTTCTGTTTGTGTCCCTTTTTCTCTAAAACGAGCACCTTAGCATTTTTTTAACTATGCCTTGACATTGTGAAGAGAAACTCAAGAAAAAAAAAAAAGTAGATCCTATTCAGTGTGTAGATGCTTCTTTCTATTCAGACACTACACAGGGGTCTCTGATTCATGCTCAACTGTGTAGCTGTTTAGCAATGGAGTGGTGCAGTTTCACACTCTAGGTGCACCAGATGTGTTGAGTGAATATGAATATATAATTTAATTTGAGTCCACTTCATTCTTTTTTTTTTTTTAAAGGGAAGACTGTGACCCAGTAGGAAAGAAAACTGATTTTTTTCCTGCCTCCATGGAAAGATATTCAATCTTGGGGAATCAAAGAGGAAAATTTGTCACTGTTTTTTATAAATAAGCATCCAAATGACAGTGTAGGAGTTCAAATATAATAAGTAATATACTTTTCCAAATAAAGATTCAGACAGAGGCATCATACAGATATTTAGTTTACCTGGGACAGTTGGTGCTGTCCCAGGAGAAGTTATGAGTGTACAGATGCTCAGGCTTTTATACCCAGGGTAAAAATGGCCACTCCAGGAGAAAAATAACTTGGAACAATTGGCTTAAATCACTCCCAGGAAAGTTTCTCTTGGAAGAGCACAGGTCTGTACAAGGCTTCTCTGAAAAGAGAACATGGTCCTCCAGCTTTTCCCCTTCTTCCCCCCTCCCACAAAAAAACAGCTCTTTTTGATGTTACCCCTACCCCATCAGGGAGGTTTTTTACTATGAAGTGAATAACTCTGATCTCTTCTGCACCTCAAAGGTAAAGAAGTTCAAAGATGTCATTCTCTATAGAAAAAATGAGCAAACCCTGAAGTCTGATGCACTGGACATACCATTATTGTCTGTATATTAATCAACAATGATAATGTGGCATTATAAGTACACCCAGAAGGTGGAACTAAACTTCATTAGAATTGTGGGTTTGAATGCTGAACTCCAGACTACTGAAAACATGATCCACAAAAACCAATTATCCAGTTTCTACAATTCCATACAAGTTGATGTAGTCTGCAAATTTGCTAAACGTGAATTTGTTCCCATCATCCACATCAGATATTAAGCAATGCAAGACCCAGGACAGGCCCCTGGGGAAACCCACTTGATCCCTCCTTCCAACTACACATTGGCCATTGATGACAATTTGTTGAGTACAATGATCCAACCAATTATGTGTCTGCCTTACCGTACCTTTGTATTTTTGTAAAATTGCTATCATAGATTCATAGATTCATAGATGTTAGGGTGGAAGGGACCTCAATAGATCATCGAGTCCGACCCCCTGCATAGGCAGGAAAGAGTGTGGGTCTAGATGACCCCAGCTAGATGCTTACCTAACCTCCTCTTGAAGACCCCCAGGGTAGGGGAGAGCACCACCTCCCTTGGGAGCCCATTCCAGACCCTGGCCACTCGAACTGTGAAGAAGTTCTTCCTAATGTCCAATCTAAATCTGCTCTCTGCTAGCTTGTGGCCATTATTTCTTGTAACCCCCGGGGGCGCCTTGGTGAATAAATCCTCACCAATTCCCTTCTGTGCCCCCGTGATGAACTTAAAGGCAGCCACAAGGTCGCCTCTCAACCTTCTCTTGAGGAGGCTGAAAAGGTCCAGGTTCTCTAGTCTCTCCTCATAGGGCTTGGTCTGCAGACCCTTAACCATACGAGTGGCCCTTCTCTGGACCCTCTCCAGGTTATCCGCATCCCTTTTGAATTGCGGCGCCCAGAATTGCACGCAGTACTCCAACTGCGGTCTGACCAGCACCCAATAGAGGGGAAGTATCACCTCCTTGGACCTATTCGTCATGCATCCGCTGATGCATGATAAAGTGCCATTGGCTTTTCTGATGGCTTCGTCACACTGCCGACTCATGTTCATCTTGGAGTCCACTAGGACTCCAAGATCCCTTTCCACTTCCGTGCCACCCAGCAGGTCATTCCCTAGGCAGTAGGTGTGCTGGATGGACATTTTTCCTCCCTAGGTGCAGCACTTTGCATTTCTCCTTGTTGAACTGCATTCTGTTGTTTTCTGCCCACTTGTCTAACCTGTCCAGGTCCGCTTGCAGCTGTTCCCTGCCCTCCGGCGTGTCCACTTCTCCCCATAGCTTTGTGTCATCTGCAAACTTGGACAGAGTACATTTCACTCCCTCGTCCAAGTTGCTGATGAAGACATTAAAGAGTATCGGTCCAAGGACCGAGCCCTGCGGGACCCCACTGCCCACACCCTTCCAGGTCAAAACCGACCCATCCACCATGACTCTCTGGGTGCGACCTTCCAGCCAATTCGCCACCCACCGGACTGTGTAGTTATCCAAGTCACAGCCTCTTAACTTGTTCACCAGTATGGGGTGAGATACCGTACTGAAGGCCTTCCTGAAGTATACGACATCCACCCCTCCTCCTGTGTCCAGGTGTTTCATAACGTGGTCATAAAAAGAGACTAGATTGGTCAGGCATGATCTGCCTGCCACGAACCTGTGCTGGTTTCCCGTCAGCATAATTTGTCCTGCCGGGCTCTCGGATATGTGAGCCTTGATAATTTTTTCCAAGACTTTGCCTAGGATGGAGGTGAGACTGACTGGCATATAGTTGCCCAGGTCCTCCTTCCTCCCCTTCTTGAAAATGGGGACCACATTGGCCCTTTTCCAGTCCTCCGGGACTTGGCCCGTGCGCCACGAGCGTTTGAATATTCCCACCAGTGGCTCTGCAATGATGTCGGCCAGTGCCTTCAGCACCCTTGGATGAAGCTCATCCGGGCCTGCCGACTTAAAGGCATCCAGTTCTTCGAAATGACTCTGCACCATCTCAGGGTCTACGCATGGAAGTCTGGTGCCTTGCTGCTGCCTCTCTACAACCCCAGTGAGAGACTTGTCTTGCCCCTCGCTTAGGAACACTGAGGCAAAGAACTCGTTGAGGAGTTCAGCCTTGTCCCCCCTGTCTGTCACCAATTGTTTCTGCCCATTTAGCAGGGGTCCTATTCCTCCCTGGGCCTTCCTTTTACTCCCTATGTATCTAAAAAACACTTTCTTGTTGTCCTTTACTTGGAATGCCATCCTCAGCTCCATGGTAGCTTTGGCCTGTCTAACTGCCTCCCTACAAGCACGAGCAGAGGAGGTATATTTGTCTTTGGTGATCTCTCCCTGTTTCCACTTTTTATGTGCTCCCCTTTTGGCCCTTAGGCTGCCCTGGATTTCTGCGGTCAGCCAGGGAAGCCTCCTGGCCCCTTTCCCTCTTTTACCCCGCACAGGGATCGTCTCGCTTTGTGCCCAAAGGATCATTTCCTTAAGGCACAGCCACCCTTCTTGGGCTCCCATCACTTCAAAACTCCTACTCTGCAGTGTGTCCTTGACTAATCGCCTGAGTTCATTGAAATCAGCTTTCCTAAAGTCTAGCACTTTCACCCTACTAGTTACCTTACCCACTCGACGTCTTACGGTGAATTCTATTATTAGGTGATCACTATCCCTCAGATGGCTACCGATCTGTAGGTCCCCTACCATGTCATCCCCCGTTGCCAATACCAGATCCAGTATGGCATTCTCCCTAGTGGGACCATGTACCTCCTGTGTCAGGTGGAGGTCTCTACACAGGTTAGAAACCTGCGTGAGCGGTGGGACTTTGCCGTCTGTGTCTCCCAGCAGATGTCTGGGTAGTTTAGGTCCCCCATGACTACCGCCTCTTTAGCTTTTATGGTCTCCGTGAGCTGCCTCAGGAGCCCCACATCTATTTCTTCCCCTTTATGTGGGGGTCTGTAGCAGACCCCTACCACCAAATCCCTTTCTTCTTGCCCCCCATGTAGCCTAACCCACAATCCTTCTACTTCCTCATCCTTGGATTCCATCTTGATGAGGGTTGACGTATATTGCTCATTGACATAGAGCGCAACCCCTCCCCCTTTTTTTCCCCACCCTGTCCTTTCTGTACAATCTATAGCCCTCAATATGTACCGCCCAGTCGTGGGATGAATCCCACCAGGTTTCCGTTAGCCCTACTAAGTCGTAGGTGTTTTGTGCAAGCAGGAGCGCTAGTTCATCCTGCTTGTTTCCCATGCTCCCAGCATTAGTATATAGGCACTTGAGCCCTGCGACAGGTGCCTTTGCTGCCCCCCTGCTCCAAGTCCCAAGGGGCCCCTTATTTCTTACCTTCTCGTTTCTTACCTGTGCTGTAGTGCTGGCCGCCCCACGTCTTGCAGGTTCCCAATGTTCTCTTTCTTCAGGCTGGGCTGTCCTTGTGGGTGCCACATGGTTTGGTGGTCCACAGCTTCCCCCACCCTCATCTTCCCCTCCCCTGGCGAGCCTAGTTTAAAGCCCACCGGAGGAGATCCGCCAACCTAGAAGAAAACACACGCTTACCTTTGGGGGACAGGTGAAGCCCATCCCAAATGAGCATGTCCCTCGTCGTGATGTGCGGGTCGTTGTCCAGGAAACCGAAGCCGCCAGTTGGTCTCTCGGATGCAGTTCTCATGCCGTCTTCCACGTCCGTTCACTGGTAGGATGGAAGAGAATACCATCTGTGCACCAAACTCCCTCAGCACGCCGCCCAGAGCACTGTAGTCTGCCATCAGGTGATCGGGGGTTCTCCTGGCTGCATCATTAGTACCCACATGGACTAGGACCATGGGGTAGTAATCAGTGGGCTTGATCCTGGCCTGGATTACCTCCGTCACATCCCGAATCTTTGCTCCGGGCAGGCAGTATACCTCTCATGTTGAGGGGTCCTGGCGACAGATGGGCCCTTCTGTACCTCTCAGGATGGAGTCGCCTATGACAAGCACTTGTCGCCTCCTCCTCTGGGTCCGCTTTGATCTCTTGACCTGTTCAGAGTGTGACGAATGTGGTGTTTCTTCCTGCCCAAGGGTTTCCTCCTCCCCTTCCATCTCCTGCAGGGTCACCAGGGACTCATACCTGCTCTCCAGTTGGACTGGAGGAACTGGTACCTGTTCGCTGTAAGCAGCTCTGGTCCTGGATGTGACCGTCTGCCACTCTGCTGTGGAGAGCATTCCCCAGGCTGCTTCTTCTGTTGGTGCCTGGTCCTGCAGGGAACGGAAATAACTGTCAATTTCATCCTCCGCCTCCCTGATCCCCCTCAGCCTGCTAACCTCCTCCCGGAGCTCCCTCACCTGCGCCTCCAGAGCCCTAAGACGGGCACCTGCCGGACAGGTGTGGGGGCCCCCAATCTCTGCTCCCCCCGGCCCTGCTGGGGATCCCCCACAGGCCAGGAGGTAGGGGGACATCAGCTCCCCCATGGGCTCAGTCTGGGTGGAGGCCTCAGACCAGCCCCGGTCAGCCTTGTCCCCCTGGGCAGAGGCCCTAGCAGCCCTCCCCGTTGACACCATTCTAAGCTGCTGTTTGTAGATCTGTGTCTACGCCCTACCCGTACAGGAGTCTCTCTCCTGCCCCTTCCTGCCCGCCCACCAGCGCGAACGCCTGCGCAAACGCCGGCGCACTCTCACAGAGCGCTCCTGTTTGCACACTCTGTTCGTGCTGCGCAGCTCGGGAGCGCGGCTCCCTACCAGCTCAGCTATATGGGACCTGGGGGGCTTCCCCTCCGGATCCGGCTCAGCTGTGCCGGGTATCTCGGCCCCTCTTACCTTCGGGGGATCAGCTGTTGCTGCCCCCGCTGCTGTTTCCTCTTCTGCTGCTGCTGCTTCCTCCTCCGCCTCGGGTCAGTAAGTTAGTTAGTTAAGGGGGCACACGAGCATGCGGGACACACGTGTGCCTGGATCCTCTCCTTCCCGCTGCTGGTTCCCGATATATCATCTCTGACTGATCAAAAAAATATGCAATCAATTAAAAGATCAATTGACAACATATGACTAGTCTATTGACCAGCTTGCCAACCCTAGCCATGATTGTTCTTAAACCTCATCCAGTCTCATGAAACCATAACCTTTGTTGGTCTCATGGGGTAACTTGTTACCCCACCTGCATGAACAAAATGGAACCAGTGGCAAAAGTATAAATTAACCAAAAAATATTTATTTAACATACAGAATGTTTGAAAAAGTATTTATGATGATTTGAACCCCAAATATTATTTAACTAAAACTATGAACAGAATTTAAACTTTTTTGAGTTTCAAAATGTGAATGAACAGTTTGCTAAGTCTGCAGTTTGCACTGTCTTCAAACTAACAGTTACTTCCAAAACATTTCCTAACTATTTTAACTAAATATTGCATTCCTCACAAAGCATCAGTGATCCACTGTGGTGCACAGAAGCAAATTGCTTGCAATCTTTGGATTTTTTCCAGGTTTTGCAGTCAACTGTCCTTAAACAAAAAGCACAACGTCCACTCATGCTTGCAGAAGTTTCTACTAGGGTGGATTGTTGCAATTTGTAATTTAGGGCAGTCATATCAGACTTGATAGACTTAAATAGGTTTTGTGTATCCATCATTTTTTGTTTTATTTGTCCATCTATCAACTGCTCTCCAAGCTCCTGCAAAAAAAAAGTGCCATCTTCTTAAATGTGATCATTGCTTCCAGTTTGTGTTGTGACCTGGCCAAATGATGAGGCTGGAAATGGCAGCCACATCCAGCATATTGAAAAATAGTGTCATTGGTCACCTGTTGATTTTCCATCTGCAGGTGGTCATACAGACTAAGTGGTCAAGGTTATCCACCCCACCCTTGTTTTTATTGTAGTCATGGATGATGTCTGGCTTTCTTTGCTCTCCACCCACTGACAGGTCACGGTGCATGCTTGACAGCAACAGCACAGCTTTGGACTTCTTTGGAATATATGAAACTAGGTTGCGTTCCCCATCAAAAGCAAAAGCAGAATGGAGGATGACCATCCATTAGTTACCATGGATACCTGAAGTGGACATTCAGGTGGACTTTTGCCTTATTGCTTGCACCCTTTGTGGTACAAGCAGTAAGGCAAAAATCCTCGACTTTAGGAGGGCCAACGTCAATGAGCTAAGAAGATTAGTAGGAGAGGCAATGGGGTCTCAGAGCTTCAATGAGATGGGAGTCCAAGATGGGTGGTTGTTTCTCAAGGAGATGATCCTCCGAGCTCAAAGGGAGTCAGTCCCAACATGCACCAAGGGGGACAGGAGTGCTAAAATGCCCCCATTGCTCAGCAAAGGCATCCAGGAATGCCTGAGGGCAAAAAAGGAGGCATACAAACAGTGGAACCAAGGGGCTATCACCAAGGAGGATTACACCTCCATTGGCTGTGACTGCAGGGAGGCTGTTAGGAAGGCAAAGGCAGAGATGGAGTTAGGGCTGGCGACCAGAATTAGGGATAACAGAAAGTCCTTTTTGAAATATATAGGGAGTAAGAAGAAGGCACCGGATAACATGGGCCCCTACAGGACAGGCTTGGCAATCTGGTGATTGCAACAGATGACAAAGCTGACCTTTTAATGAATTCTTTGCCTCCATATTTCTGAACTGGACCGGGACATTTCCCCCACTAAGATTATGGACGGACCCAAGGGAGGCATCGCCATGCCTACAGTCAGGGATGACCTAGTTAGGGAGGGGCTGGACATATTTAGCACTTGTGGGGCACTGGCCAGGTACCAGAGGATTGGAAAAAGGCCAATGTGGTCCACATTTACAAGAAGGAGAGAAAGGAGGACCCCAGCAATTATAGGCCAGTCAGTCTTACTTAGGTCCTTGGGAAGACCTTTTATCAAAGAATACATCTGCAAGGGCACATCAGGGCAGGTAATGCTCAGGGGCAACAACATGGGCTCACTGAGGGCAGATCCTTCCTGGTTTCCTTTTATGATCAGGTCACAGAGTCCCTGGACAAGGGCATTGAGGTGGATGTCATCTTCCTGGACTTAAACAAGACCTTTGACACTGTTTCTCACCCCATTCTCTTAAAAAAAACCCCAAAAAACAACTAGGTTACTGTGGCATTGATGCCTACACAGTCAGATGGGTGGCAAATTGACTAGATGGTTGCACCCAAAGAGAGGTGGTGAGCGGGTGATTTTCAACCTGGAGGGATGTGGGCAGTGGAGTCCCTCAGGGCTCGATCCTGGGGCCTGTACTGTTCAACATTTTTTTCAGTGATCTGGATCTGGGTGTGGAAAGCATGCTGTCCAAATTCGCTGATGAGACCAAGATGTGGGGTGAGGTGGGCACACTGGAGGAGAGGGACAGAATCCAGCTAGATCTAGACAGGTTACAGAGGTGGGCAGATGAGAATAGGATGGAATTCAATGCAGACAAGTGCAGGGTGCTGCATCTAGGGAGAAGGAACCAGCAACACATCAATAGGCTGGAGAACATCATTCTTATAAACATGGTAGCAGAAAGGGATCTTGGAGTCATTGTTGACTCCAGGATGAACATGAGCCGCCAATGTGAGGAAGAGGTCACTACGGCTAACTGCACCTTGTCGTGCATCTACAGATGTGTCACAAGCAGGTCCAGGGAGGTGATCCTTCCCCTCTATGCAGCATTGGTCAGGCCACAGTTGGAGTACTGCATCCAGTTCTTCGGGGGGGGGGGGGGGCTGTGTGCCATGTGGGCAGGAGGGTGGGGGACCCACTCCTCCCAAGTAGACCCCCCCACAACTGCTCCCACCCCCACAGTCTCCCCCTTGTAGGGCCTGCTGATTTAAATATGCAAGGTACCTGGTGGCCTTCTACAAACTCACCGGGGGGACCAGAGGAAATTGGGGGAGGGTTTGTTCCCTTGGGCACCACTGGGGATTACTAGGAATAACAGCCACAAATTGTTAGAGAAGATTTAGGCTGGACATCAGGAGGCATTACTTTACAGTTAGGGCTGCCAGGCTCTGGAATGGACTCCCAAGGGAGGTAGTGCTCTTTCCTACCTTGGGGGTCTTCAAGAGAAGACTGGATAGATATTTGGCTGGGGTGTTATGATGGGAGTCAGACCTGATGATCTGTTTAGGTCCCTTCCAACCCTAAGCACTATGAAACTATGACATGAATGAGGTGTGAATGAATGCTTGGCTTTCAGATGCATCCACCCAAAGTGGCCTGTCATTTATACATAAATTGCACTGGGGTAACAAATTACCCCAATGTATTAACATGGGCTAGGGGTAAGTTGTTACTCCATATGGAAAAACACATTCATGCCTGAGGTAACATTTCCCTGGGCAGTTTTCATCCACAGAGAGCAAACTATTCATGTAACCTGGCAGTTCTTTGGGGATATTGTGCACTGTGATGCCAGTGACAATGTCCTAAAAATATTTTTTTTTAGAATTAATTAACTTTAAGATACTGTATAAAATATGTGTCTGGGGTAGGAAATTACTAGGCCTGTACGAATTGGCAATGATCTGATCTGGCTTCGGATCCAGCTGCTTTGGATGGCCATGATCTGATCCAAAGCTCTAGATCAGTTTGCCACTTCAATCCGGCCGAAGCAGCTCCAAAGCTTCGGAGCCGCTTCAGAGATCCGGCTATAGGTTATAACGGGGGATGAATGAAATAGCTATAACTTTGTTATTTTATATCTGATTTGGGTGCAGCTTGCAGGAGTGGTAGCCTCTGCTGAGAGCATGAAGCCTGCCAAGATTCAAGAATATCTGTATGGGGGCTTGGGGGGAACTACACCCCAAATTCTTGAAAGCAAAACTCCTATCACTTCTATGTGTTACACCACAGGTGGCTAAAAACTGCAGGGGTGGTAGCCCCTAGTAAGGCCACAAAGCATACCAAGTTTAAAGAAGATTGGTGCAGGGGTTTATGGGGAACTGCACCCAAAGCTACTGACAGGCAAAACTCATCATGTGGATGGGTGCTTGGGCGACTGCATCAGTCTTGGGGTACAGGAGGGTGAAATCTAGTGCAGGCCTGGGTGCTGGGCCCTGCCAGGCCATGAAGCCTGCCAGCTGTGTGTGTCTCACTGGGGGAGTCTGTCATCCAGGGCTCTGCACCTCAAGCTGCTGACAGGCAAAACTCATGATTTGGGTGGGTGACATTTTATGTGTGTTAAGGTGCACCCTTCCTGGTGCTGGGGCCTCTGCACAGCACCTGGCTCCCCCCTTCTCATGCTCACATGCTACAGGCTCACTGTCACACATGTCCAGGCACATTTCCTAGCTACACATGTCCCTCAGGCTGTTCTCAGCACCTGGGCAACTTCAGCCTGAGGGGGCTCATCTGCTTCCCTGTATCTTCCCCCAGATCCCCGTCTGCACCCCTCAGATCTGCCCAACATCCAACCCACCCCCTTCACCCTTCCTTGGTGCTCCAGGGCCCACTAGGAGAAGCCCAGAAGCACATGAGATGTGTGAGCAGACACCCCCAGGCCTTAAGGCAGGAGGAGGCTCTGGCAGCAGCCGCAGGAGTCTGGCAGTGGCCGAGGTGCTGGTGGAGGGCACAAAGGGGTTGGGGGCTATGGTAGTGGTGGCAGCTGGTACACCCAGCTCCCCACCAAGTTGGCCAGACCCACCCTGAGCCATCCTGCCTTAGAACAGCAGCTTCCCTGGCATCAGAATGCCGCCCCCCACCCCACCGCAGAAGTCACCACCACCTCTTGCCGCACTGCATGTGAGTTGGGTGCATGGATCAGGGAAGTGCTGGAGCCATGGTGCTGGAGCTTGGGGCTTGCTGGATCCTGGCTGAGTATGGGGGCCTTCTGGGTATGGCCATGCTCTCCTCCATTCTTCAAGGCTTGGCAGGGATGGGTGGGGGCATGGGGTCCAGCAGCAGCCACCCACCCAGACAGGTTTAGTGCTAGTCAGGAAAGGCATCCTGGGCCACCATTCCTGGAGCTGGGGCTGAAGGCTGGGGGAAATAGAAAAGCTGTGGCTCCAGTCCCTGGGCCACTGCATTAAGCAGCCAGGGGTGTGAGCCAACAGAACAGGAGGGTGGAGAAGAGACTATCACATCCTGGGACACTGGAGGACTTGACTTGAGTGGTACATTCTGTGGGGAGTGGCCACACCTTAATGGAACAGGAGAAGAGTTGTGCAGATCAGAGATAGGGCAAGGCTGCAGGGGTGAATTGGACCCAGGCTCTGTCTCCAGTAAGTAGAGATGTGAGGGTGGTGGGGCTGTGTGGGTGGGGGAAGTGTTAGTGGAGGGACTTCGTGAGAGTGGGGGAGACTGTGGGGGTGGGGGCAGTTGTGGGGGTGACTACTTGGGAGGAGTGGGTCCCCCACCCTCCTGCCCACATGGCATGCAGTGTTCCCCCCCCCCCCCCCAGCAGAAGCAGTAGCAGCCATTGGGATGATCATAGCTCACTACTAGCAGAATCCCTCTGTGGCATGGTGTGACCCTGGCCACCTGGGACCTAACACTGTCTGTGCCACATGAAGCCGGCCTGGGTCGACTTGCTGATGTGTGCCCTTGGGCAGAACTGGGCGGCTCTTGCTGCCACCTGGGCTTCTAGTACTGCCAGGATAATCCATGCACCCTTGGGCCAGCCTGGGCCCTGTCTGCATGCAGCCAGCTTGATTTGATGTCACATGGGGCACATGGAGGCAGGATCTGGCCCAGCCCGAGGGCATGCAGCTTCTTGCCTGTGGTGCCAGGAGCCTGGGTGGCAGCAAGAGTGGTCCAGTTCTGCCCAAGGGTGCATGCCAGTGGACTGGCCTGGGCCAGCTCCATGTGGCACAGGTGGCCCTGGGTCCCAGGTGGCCAGGGCCAAGCCATGCTGTGGCAGGGCTCTGCCAGTAGTGGGCTATGAACACCCAATGTCTGCTGCTGATGTGTGGGCGGAGGGGGGAAGCTGTGCAACAAGGCCATGTAACAAGGCCCTAACTTTAATAACAGAGTGTTTTATATCCACCTCCTGACTGTGTGCTATGGTCATCTGATTTTCTTCTTCTAATGGCTTTCCAGCTAGGGCAGTGGTCTCCAAATTTTTTATGATGAAGATCACTTTTTGTAAGAGAAGGGCACCACAGTATCTGCTGCCCCCACTTCAACCCTTAACCCCTTCCTTGTCCCTGCCCGTCCCCCAGCTAACCCACCCCCCAGCCCCCATCCCACCCCGTCCGCCTCCCAGACAAGCTGCTTGGGCTCTGACCCCACTCACACGGCCTGGGTTTCAGGGGCCATGGCTCAGCCAAGCCACATGCATCCTGCTGCTCCTGATCATGAAGCATCTGACAGTGAAATTGACTGTCAGAGGCTCCACGATCGATCACTGAGCCAGGGGAAAGGCTAGATTCCCAGTAAGTATGAACTGGACTCCCAGGTAAGATATTATTCATTTCTGCCTCCTTGAAGTGATGCTGATTTTCAGGATAAAAAGAATCATAGCTGTCTCTGTCTTTCAGCCCAGGTGACAAGATTTTTTGATCTCATGAAGTGAGTTCTTGCTCATGAAAGCTTATGCATCTCTGATTCAGTTCAGGTGTCTATCTACCCTGTCTTCTGCCTGACTTCAGACTAGCACAGCTAACTACCTCTACCTGCTCAAAATGTTAGTGTTGTGCAGTATTAACAGACAAAGCAGTCCTTCAAATGAAGAGGAAGATAAAGACTGCTTTGACCTGAGTGGTATTGGTGCAGGAATTGGTGTGAGAGTGGACAAATTGGTTTGCTATGCCCCTTGGGGTGTGAGTAAAGTTGTACTGGCATCAGAGTTTGCCTCAGTAACCTGAGCAGTAATTGGGCACATGATCATTCAGGCAGGAAGGTCAAAGGTAGGCAGACATATTCTAGTTGTGTCACATCCTTATGTGCTATGCCTCACTGAAGTTGCTATATTTAACCACACTATCCCTATGGGACACTGAGCTCAGGATTTTTCTTTTGTAAAGGGTTATTCAATCCAGACTCTTTCTGACAAGCAAGGGAAAATATTTTCCAAGCTGTAAAATGCCACCTCATTTGCCTCAGGGAGCCCATGCAGTACGTATAGAAGGGCAATCCTGACCTGAAACACTCTTCAGATTTCTAAGGTAGTGCAGTGCCCCTGTAAAATATAGAAACATTAGAAACTTGGAAAAGAAAGTGACTGAAAAGGCCTGAAGTTTTAGCTGCCTTGGCTTGATTGTTGGCTCAGTCCTTGCATGGGCAGTTCTGCTCAGAGGAGAACATTCATGATGCCCACTTGATCAGTCTAAAATCTGCAACAAGGACACTCCAGTAGAGGAACAGACCATACATTTGAACAAAATCGTGACTTCAGCAGCTTTGTTTATATCTGACCCTGCCCACCACAATGGTCTCCATCCCCCATCTATTTACAAAACTCTTGTAATCCCTCTCCCACTTTCTCTTTCCTGTCTCTACCGCTCCCCTGTAGATCTAGCTTTATTTGAGAAGGGCCACAGATATTGCCACTGTAAGTTTCCTCTTCCCTGCAATAACACAATTCAGTACTTCTTGGCACTCCACCACTCTGTGCCCTTTCCCTTTACATATGTAGCATATTGTGTACCAGCAGTATGCAGCCAGATGCCCTTCCTACCCATATTTGCTACACAGTTTAGGCTGTCTGAAATACATTGTAAACTAGGGCTGTGTGAAATTTCACCAGCTGTTATTTTCAGCTTGATACAGCGAGAGCAAAATGAAATGAAGGTCCTCAAAACAGCCTCAAAACAAAATGAGGGCAGTCGAACTGTTTCAAAAGTTTTGAAACATTCAGAGTTTCAAAGCAGAAGCTGGGCTTGCCTGCAGGGAAACAGAAAGTAAAGAGAGGGAGGTGGAAGAGGGAGACAAGGACCACTCTGATATTGACTGTGTAGCTGGCTAGTGACTGTGATCCTTCCCTGAGGTCCCTTCCAATCCCAGTGCTTTGGGGGAGGGATGGAAAAACAGCGTACAAGGCAGCATTGTTTGAACTGGCCTGCTTTCTGCCTTGGGGTCAGTTACTGAGTTATCTTCCAGAAGCTCAGCAGCACTAGACAACAAAGGCTACTACCATTGATTTCCTACTTGCTAGCCTAGCAAGTGGGATTCAGCAACACCTTTTGCTTTCTTTCCATACCCTTTTATTTTATTATTATATTCTTTAATTGATTCCTTTCAATGTATTCCTCCCCCCAAACCTCTTTTTGTTTAGTCTACTTTGATTCATTTCAAATCTGTACTTTCTCTCACAATGTGCATTCCATTCACTGTGCAAGGAATCACAGCATAATTACATTGTGTATTATAATATAGATAATATAGATTGTATATAGGAAAACACATATACATTTATATATTTATTTTATTTATTACATAAATACATACATACAAACATACATATATTACATAAATACACATATATGTATAATTATCTTAATATCTACATATATGGCATAATTCAGATAGAAAACATTATAGAAGAAGAAGAGAGACATTTTCCAGCACACCAAGACAAAGACAAGATACCATGAAACACATCATGAAGAGTGCTGGAAAGGCAGTGTGGTCTGGGATTATTTTGAGCTGGCAGATGATCCCACATACGCTATCTGCCTGCACTGCCAAGCTAAAAACAGCTGGGGCAAGGGAATAAAACACATGAGCAGCATGGAGATGCTGATACATCTCCACAGACATCACCCCTTTGCCTTTGCTCCTCCTCCGCCTGGCACCAGTGAGATTGTGCCTAAAGGGAAGTCCCCCACTCGCTCCAAAGTCCCCATCCCCCACAAAGCCAAGGCAGCCCACCCTGGAACAGTGGGGGAAAGGTGGACAGAAAGTGGGGTGCATTGCAAGGGAGAGTGAGATCATCCAGAGCATTGGGGAAATTATTGCTGTGGATGGCCAGCCTGACTAAAGTTAAATGAAGTTATATGCTTCCCCATTATAGCCTATGGGCGAAACATCGAAACAGCATTGAAACAGTATCAAAACAGCAAAGCAGTTTCAACAAAACAAAATGTAACAGTTCTTCAAAATTAAGCGAAACTTGAAATGAAACACTGTCCCATTGAAATGGCAAAATGAAAGTCAAAACGAAATGGTGCTGTTTTGCACAGCCCTATTGTAAACCATCATTGTGGCCCTACTAGGATTACTGATGATAAGTACATTACCCCACCAGGACTTCTCTCACGCACCCTCATTACTACTTGAGCTCTCCATGATGCTACCCATATACCATATTTATCACAAATCTTCTTAACATACATAACTTTTTGTACATAATTCTCCAAACATTTTTTTCTTTCTCTCCCATCTCAAGCACATCCATGTACATTTGAATAATTATTGCCCTTTCTCTTGTCTTTTTCCCTGCAACAAATCTTATCTTCTTATATTCTCTCTCACCTACTGCTGCATATGTCTTCCAAAAATCCTCATAGCCTTCTCGGCTCCAATACAAACATTCCCAAGACTTCCAGTTAGGAAAGTCAACAAGCCTACTCAGATAATCTAAAACATCAAAGGTGTTTTATTTCAAAAGTGCGCCACTGCTATTTTCAGACATGCATTTCACCATTTATACAAATGCATGTGATGCAGCACAGGGTGCATCATCTCAATTGTGGAGCACACTTGACTAATCAAGTCTGCTCCAACTCACTGGATCTCCAGCACAGTGCAGCATGAAAAGCTATGTGTATAAATGTCCTATAGGTCTTTGATTCTATCCTGCCTTTCTATAAAAGGGATTCATAATCCTGTACAACCTCAAGCACGGTGTGAGGATAAATCCAGTTATTCTTGTGTGGAGGATTGGTGCTCCGGTCACAGGTGTCAAACCAGATAAATGGAACAAACAGTCTACTATGAGTCACTGCATTCCATCTTCTGTATTGTTTGGAGGAAAAGAACAATGAAATTAAGGCATGTTTAGCACCTCTGTAATCTGTTTCATATGACTTTCTTTTCTGCCCAGTTAGAAAATTATGAGGATAAGGAAATGAGTTTTTAAAGATGCCATAAGTTCTTGGCCTGAGTGTTCTGGCATGCAAACTACAAATCTGTAGCTATTTAATGACAAAATGCTTCAATTCAGCCTCCTGGACCTCATCCAGATGAGCGCTACCATGTAGTATGTGGTGCTGCAGACACATCTGCAGCGCCACATACCACACATACAACTGTTCTCCACATTGCAAGGTAGTAGTATGTGTGTGTGCAGGGGGTTTGACCCTAGGATCTCCTGGGTTAAAAAAAATAAATAAAAAACATGCAAAAAGAAAAGCAGAGTAGCAAATGCCACACTCTGGGTACCAGTCAGTCTCTGAGTGACTGGATCACTGCTGCTGCAGCCCCAGGAGGCCCCCAGGACCCCAGGTGAGGCTTCTTGGGACAATCTAGTGCTGGCCTCAGCCTCCCCTACCCCACCCAGAATAACCAGCTGCGTGCCAGAGGGCATGTGGCACAGACGTTCCCTGGGGAAACAAACACCCATGCTCATGTGGATGTGGTCTCGGGTGCCCACAATGTAGGAATCTGTGTTACTTTGATTTAACTTTAATTTTTGTTCTCAGCACACAGAGGGAAAATCATTGTTGCTGTTTTCAGGTCAGGGTGCAAACAACATTGCTTATTTTTTAGCAGCCCAATGCAAAGCCAATACATTTTTCCAGATAAAGAGACAGAAACAAAATGTCCTTTACTGTTGCTGATTGCACAACCCCTGTTTTCTAGGCTGAAATACTTTTACAATTTGATGCTGGTATATAGTCTCCCCTAGAAATACTTTCACAAGGAACTGGGAAAAATTCTGACTTAATACTGTGTACACACATGACCTACTGCCCTTGTGTCCCTGAAAACAAGGATGAGGTTTGTTTCACAGCACTGTTCCAGTACCTGGCTCTCTCTCTCAAGCTGCCACAATGGTTGTCTTAGATTAAGGGGTCAGCAAAATACGGCCAGTGGGGTTTTATCCAGCCTGCCAAGTGTGTCAGAACATGATATTGGGCGCATCTAAACCACACACTAACTGTGCAGTAGCCTAATAACACTGTCAATAGTGTGCTGGGAAAAAAATAGTGCTAAGACACTACTGTGTGCAATTGTACTAGGCTACTGCACAGTAAGCATCACTAAAAACATGTGTGCTTGTGCTACTGCACAGTATTGTGAGTTATTGTGCATTGATTTAGTAGCTGGTTATCCAAGTATTAACAATGCACCATAATTACGGTGCGTTAATTAATGTGTAGATGTGCCCATTGTCAAGGAAGTTTATATATCCCACCGTTAGTAAATTCTGCATGAGAATGGACCATCTAGTAGCAGAATATCCAACAAGTGTGACTTCCATACTAATTTAGGACCATACTGTGTTAGTTTGGCCCACTGCTAGTGAAATACTGCCAATCCCAATTTCAGATCAATGCTGGTTGAAAACCAACCATGGGGTCACATTCTTTTTCTACACATATTTCAGATAAGGGAGAGCTATTGATTTTAGTACAACATAACAAGAGGCTATAGCTTGACTTCTATCTGTGGAACAGGTTTCTTCTGTAAGTTAGATGCAACATATGATCTGTCTACGCTTCTCTTTCCCTTCTTTGTAAAATAGCCATTATCATATTGCCTTGCTATGCATGGGTGTTGTGAGAATAAACTCAGCAATATATGAAGAGGTCAGAAGCTCCACCAGTGAAGAGCACTATATAAAAGACAGTAGATAAATAAAACAGGTCTTTCAGAAGTGCTCAGAATGCATTTTCGCCTGACGTTTGGAGGGTGAAACATTGAGAAGCCATTTTATCTCATTTCTAATTAGGTTAGTGTTAAGCTTTTGTTTGCAGGTCGGTCAGTTAATAGGCATGATGCTTAATGAAATTAGCTCCCAGCATATGATTTCAGTTCCTGGCCCTATGGCATCACACAGTTTAATAATAGATGAGGAGAAAGCATGCAGGCAGCCAGACTCAATAGCGACATATATTTTCTAAGCCTTTGCAAGAAACACAACTTCATTCCTCGAGGACTAAATATCTACAATCCCCTGACTACTACACACAACTCCAAATATGCTGCACAGCTATGCAGAAGAACTTCAGAGAAAATTAGAAATCATCTACTTCACCTACTCTACTCCAAAAGAGACCAACTCAGGAAGGAAATCATCATACACTACAACAACTTAAAAGATAGAAATCCATGCATGTTCCCTGACAACATACAGTGGATACAAAGAGACTACGAAAAACTTTCTACAGCATTCATCTTACATAAAAAGAAGAAATGGAACAAATTACTCCAAGAACAAGCTCCCCAGCCACAAAACAACCATTAGAGGAACAACACCAACACCTTATGACCTTCCAACCTCAGACTTATGAAACTGCAAGCAGCAACCAACCCACAAATATTATCAATCTCTCCACACACACGCTCACCAAAACTGAAAAATCTGTCCTTTCTAAAGGCCTAAATTTCTGTCCAGAAAAATACCCTAATAAAATACTTCAATGTGGAGAACTAGAAGAATTCTTCCGACGCCTGCGCCTCAAAGAATATTTCCACGACCAAACTGAACCCACTCCCAACAACAACTCATCCTCTGACAACATTCAGGAAAGGATCAATGCCAAAAAACCCAAAAAAACATCAGATTGGACACCTCGCAGTGGACGAAACCCTAACCTTGACCGCTACATTGACTACTTCAGGGAAAGAATGAACAATGAAATAATCAGCAACACGCGCCACCACAACAACCTCTCTCTACCAGAGAAAAAGGCCATAGAATCTCTAAGATCTAACCACCAAATAGTAATAAAACCAGCAGATAAAGGAGGAGCCATAGTCATCCTAAACCGTGAGGATTACATAAAGGAAGCCAAGAGACAGCTCTCTGACACCACCTACTACAAAGAACTACAAGAAGATCCTACTCCCCTTTTCACCAAAAAACTCAACAATACCATCAAATCATTTCCACTAAGATTACAAGAAAAACCACAGACCTTGATCCCCCCGCTACCTAACTCAGGGACTTTTCACCTGCTCCCTAAAATCCACAAACAAGGGAACCCTGGCAGACCTATCATATCCAACCATGGGACCCTAACTGAGGAAATACCAGGTTTCATTGAATCAATCCTAAAACCGCTTGTCACCCGCAAAGCAAGTTTTGTACAAGACACTACAGACTTTCTACGGAAACTTTAAAACATAGACCACCTTCCCAGCAACACACTCCTAATCACTATGGACATTACCAGCCTATACACCAACATCCCACACCAGGATGGCATCCATGCCTGCCTTACATATCTACAGGAACAAGATTACAACTCAGAATACAGGCCCAAAGATATTACTGACCTTATACACTTCATCCTCACACACAACAATTTCACTTTTAATAATCAACACTTCCTCCAGATGATGGGAACAGCTATGGGCACTAAAATGGCCCCACAGTATGCCAACCTTTTTATGAGCCACCTGGAAGAAGACTTCCTCAAGAACTGCACCATCAAACCCTTACTATACCTAAGATACATCGATGACATCTTCATCATTTGGAGTGAGAACCTGCAATCTCCGATTGAGTTCCACCAGAAATTCAACAGTCACCATCCCTCCATCTGACTTTCTTTAGAATACTCCAGCACCAACATCCCCTTTTTAGACACAATGACCAGTATCCAGAAAGGTAAAATACAGACCACAGTATACAAGAAACCCACAGACCAACATACATATCTGCACAGAACCAGCAATCACCCTAAACACACCAAAAAAGCTGTGATATACAGCCAAGCCCTCAGATACCACCGCATTTGTACTGAAGAGAACACCCGGGATTGCCACCTCACCAATCTTAAAAGGCTTTCACCCAACAAGGACACTCCTCCAGAGAGGTAGATCGCACGTTTGAAAGAGCCACCTGGATACCACGTGAAGAACTGCTGCAGTACTGAAGCAAAACACCCACAAATCGCACACCGCTGGTGATGACCTCTCACCCATCCCTTGAACCTGTACGGAAAATCCTCAAAAAATTGCAACCTATATTAGAAAGAGACCCTATTCTTAAAAAGATCTTCCCAGAGCCACCCATCCTAGCCTTCAGACAAGCACCGAACCTCGCCAACCTCATCTCCAGAAACAAACTTCCTCAACCCCAGAACACACCAAAAGGATCCAGACCGTGCCAGGACAGGAAATGCAAAACCTGCCAACACATCTCCACCACCCCCACTATTACTACACCCCACAACAGAGCCATCAGCATCCCAGGATCTTACAGCTGCACCTCCAGAAATGTAATATACCTCATCCAATGCACCAAATGCCCTGATGGAAGATATGTAGGAGAGACCAAACAACAACTGCGCACCAGAATGAACGCACACCGGAAATCCATCAAAGACAGAAATACCCAATTACCGGTGGGGGCACATTTCTCACAGGAGGGCCACTCTCTCTCCAATCTCTCAGTCCTGATCCTCAAGGGAAACTTACACAACACTTCCCAGAGACGAGCCTATGAGCTCCATTTCATCAACCTCCTGGATACTAGAGATCATGGACTAAACATAGACATTGGATTTTTGATACATTACAATCTGCCTGGCAACTGACACCCCAGCCCAGCCCAGCCCCTGGCTTCCTTACTTTTCATTCCATCCAGGAAGAGCACACACCAACTTCTGAAACCTCCTTAGCCTGATGAAGGGTTTTTGAACTCGAAAGCTTACTTAATAACTATTCTCCAACGATTTTGGTTGGTCTAATAAAAGATATCAAATTCACCCAAGGAACCTTGTCTGCCTATGTCCTTAGACCAACACGGCTACAACCTAAACCCCTGTAGGCAGTCCAGGATTTCCTGTGTCCAGGCTTGTTGAAAACTGGGATCTAATCTTACTGAATTTGTGCAACACTTCCCCTTGCAAAGATCAGATAAATATGATCCCACCTGATAGTGTGTTCTAGATGAGTTCACATGTGGTGTGTGTAGCCTTTGTCTGTTCCAATTCTCTTTCCCTATTCTATTTGGTGTTTGAGGTTCATTTGCTTTGTTTGCCCTTGTGTGCTGGGAGGGGGGAGGAAGGGAAGACGTGGGGGGGAGAGACACACAGGTTTCCAACCTATATTTGACTGATACTGACATGATTCTTTTTGGTTTCAGTATTGCCCACTCATGAATAGGCACAGAAGAACTAACAAGAATCATGATCATTTCAGTCAGCAGCTGCCAGGGTATGCCTACAACATGGTAGGGAGCACTACACCAAAATGGATCTAATGTAACTATTTTAGAGCTGCACCAGGTGCATGCCAATAAGAGTGTTGTCTTGCAGTGTTACACAAATAGGGTGTGTCCAGATGACCATGGACATTTGCCTCCCTGGGGACAAGTAGCAGTGGTGCACCTTACACCACAGCTACTTGTCTCCGGGGAGCGCCCTTGCCATGTGCATTTTGGAGTGCAGCAAGTTACCCCAGCGGCAGTAGCGGGGGCTGAGGCCAGCACTGGGCTAGCCCCAGCAGCCTTACCTGGGGTTCTGGGGGCTCCTGGGGCTGCACGTGCGGTGATCCTGCTGGATGGAGCCTGGCTGGCAGCCACAGGGTGGCTCCTGGCATCCCGGCTCTGCTTTTCAGCAGCACATACCATCTGAGCACATGCTCCTGTTATTTTTCTCCATGGGTTTTTTTGACCCCTAGATATCTAGGGGTAAAAAGATGGAAAAAAAAAAAAACTGGAGCAGCACATGCATGGGCAGCACACTCTTGCAGCACAGAGAATATTGGACTGTGCAGTATGTTGCATATTTGTTTGCAGCACCACATACCACATGGCTAGGCTCATCTGGACATGCTCATAGAGTGTGGGTTTGCTTCACTGCAGAGCTCCACAGCCTGGCCCTTTGATGCAGTGTGTGTATGTATATATACACATACATAGCATCAAAGGACCATGCTATGGAGCTTTGCAGTGAAGCAAACATGCACATATGCGCCCAAGGTCCCATGGAAGATTTGACATTTTGATACAGCCAGTGTTGTGAACCCTAGAGCTCCAAATTGCCAGGGCAGATGGTTCCCTTTGCTGCTTGTCTCTTAGGACAGCTGGGTCCTGAGGATCATGGTATCTGCCAGCCTGATTACTGTGTACTCAGCATGCTGTGGGGTCTCCAGATTAAGGCACTCTACCTAGCAACCTTGTACTGAATCCAAGGTCCTAAATTCCAAAGTAGTTTTCATAACAAGGCTGCCATGGAGCTTTGGACTTTAGAAGATGGCAGGAAGAAGGAAGGGCTAAAAATTACTGCCAGTGGTAATCAGCTCTCCAAAATACATTTCCTTCCTTCTGTGAGGAGCAAATAGAGGCTAAAGAAGGAAAAAGTATGTTTTAATTTGTACCCAACTTGGCTGCAAAGTTTCCTGAACAACTGCCACACTATCTACTTATCCAGTATTACCTTGTTTGGTAGAGTACTTAGTCATATATCATTGCAGATTTTCAGAGTAGAACCCTGCAATAAAGAATCCAGGAATTGCCTGCCTGGAAATTACTACAAAGAGAACGCTATCAATTCCCCATATATAAAATTGTGGCACTGACCTAATTAGTTCAAATTACTTTTTCAACTCCTTTTGTACGTAAGAAGCTTAAGTGGGGCAATATGAGTAGTGATAACAGGGAATTTTCTGATGAAACATTTTTGACAGAAAATGCCAAGTCATTGGAACCAGAATAGTTTGTGAAGATTTCCACGGACTACAGCCCTGTAGCTGATTTGCACTGGGATGGTTTAATACCTCATCTTGGGTAGAGTTGCAGTGCCATGAAGTCATGGCATATGACTATGAATTAAGAGTGAATTACCCAAAATCACCTAATCCCCAGGGTGAAAGGAAATGTTTGTGATGGATGTGCTGTCAATAACTAGAAAGTTTTTGTCACCCACTAGAGACAGTTTTATACAACATAGGATGAGTCTACATGTGCATATTGATGCAATGCAATAAACTCTGGCATATATTGCTCTGGAGTTTATTGCTCCTAGGCACTGCATCTATATGTGTGCCCAGGACTGCAGCCTGTTGAGCTAGGTTCGAACAACCCCAGATGGCAGGGGGCCCTAGGGGCAAGCCTGACAGCCCAGGACTGCTCAAATCCAACTCAATGTGTCATGGAAGGACTGACTGAGGCATAAGGGTGCTCCAGTGCAGGGCTAATTGACAAGCAGCCCCTGCACTGGAGCACCCTCATGCCCCAGCCATCCATGTCAGCACCTACATGTGCAGTGCTGCAGAGTAAAAAACTCTTTTGAAGAATAGCACTTGTATTTACTGCTGTGGAGTTTATTAGTTTCCTGTGGCCTAATAGGGCCATGTGCAGATGCTAGGACATTTACTGCAGTGCTAATTAGTCTACTCTGCAGTAAACGTCTCATGTAGATGTGCCCGCATAGTCTTTAAACAGCATTCACAGGAGCCCTATTTCATTTATTTCAAGGAGAAAAAAAAAACAGGTAAGTCATCTTTTCAACATTCTGTTTAGCTTAGCATTACTAATTTTCTCTGGCTGAATGGAAAAGGACTGTTAGTAAAGAAAAGCTTCTGAAAACTAGTGACAGTTCCCAGTGCTCTTAAAACTGCATTGTCTTGTTCTACAAGGCCTTCTGAACTTTTGGAATGGCAAAAAAAGTTTGTTTTCTAACCAAAGGTGCTATTGTGGAGAACATGGTGTTTGATAAAAAAGAGAGCTTGGCAGTTGCTCAGTGTATCTAACAATAAAGCTGTCCAATTCTACCCTCTAGGTGCTCTCTTCATAGTGATAGGCTGTTCTGTGACTTCGCTACACAATTACAGATTTTTGTTATTTAGGGCACAGCTGTCTAAGTGGGGGGCCTACAGGCTGCATGTGGCCTATGAGGGGTTAAATTGCATCTTGTTGGGCTTGTCAGTGAAGCTGCTGGAGCTGTTGCCTTGGCATGACTCTAGTACTCAGGGGGTGAACACTACTGCTGCTTGCCCCTCACATCTCCTTGCCCACTGCCAACTGTGGGGACTTTGCTCAATGTTGGCAACACCATTCAGCAGCAGGGGATGGGGAAATGATGATAGCATTCAGCACCTGGATTCCAAAGCTGTGCCAGCAAGCCACTGCCCCACTGCTGGAGTTGGGCTGGTGCTAGTACACTGAAGTTTTGCCACAATCTGAGGTCTGCACTCAGTTCAGATTAGTTAGTGTACATATCACTCTGTTTAATAAGGGGGGAGAGAGCAATGGAAGCTGTTCAATACCCCAGGATCATTCATCACCAACCTGGTTACAAGAGTCAACACTTTTCTAACAGAGCCAACCTTCCCAGTCATTTCTGACCGGAAGAAAAACACTGCTGTCCAATGATGCTGAAACTGTTGTAAATACTCAGCAGAACTACAGGGAATTGCCGTGTAGCATTCCCCTCCCTATAAACAGTATTTCTGTATGTTCTGTATGTTCCTTGTTATTGTTTGCTTTTTCTTGGCTAGCTGCTTCTTAGTGGTCTAATATCAGAGTGGTTCAGCTCTACTTTGAGGATGAATTGGGCGGGTATTTCACAAAGCTCTCTAGCTTTTTAGGAATGGGAGACCTCCTCACTGTCTTGCAACTTGAACTATGCCTATATCACTTCTCGACTGCTGCTGCATGAGATTACTGCTGAGAAGCACACTTCTCCCACTCAGGAGCTGCATCTACATGTGCTATTAGACATGTCACATCATATTGAGCATATTGAGCTGGGTTGGAGCAGCCCCAGCTGGCAGAGGACTTGGGGGGTCAGCCTGCCAGGCCAGAGCTGCTCCAACCCGATTCAACGGACTGTGGAGGAGCTGGCTGGGGCATGAAGGTGCTTCAGTGTGGGGCTAGCCAGCAGGCAGCCCCAGCACTGAAGCACCCTTGTACTATAGCCAGCTCCATCAGCATCTTCACATGCATTGCTGCACACTAAAGAACGCTGCCACAGGCTAGTACTTGTATTTACAAGTACTAGCTTGTGATGGAGTTAATTAGTTTCCTGCAGTCTAATAGGGCTGCATGTGTAGACATTGAGCCTTTACTGTGGAGCTAATTAGGCAGTTCCACAGTAAGTGTCTCAAGTTGATATGCCCAGGGAGCATCAAATCCCAGAAATGAGACAGTTAAGGCAGTGTAGGGTGATCCAGTGCATGTGCCAAGAAGCACATTTGAGACAGAGAGGCTGAGTGTAGTGCTGGGCTGCACAGACTTGTTTCAAGGATTTGACATATATTGAATGGGAACAAATGAAAAGGTATATTTCTTGGCAGTAGTCCCAGCCCAGGGGCAATGTAGACAGGTCTTTAGTACAAAGGCAACATCAGTCTGTTCTTCCTAGGTTGAAAGAAGCTAATGCTTAGAGAATCAAAGAAAGAACAATTGTGTCAATTAGGGTCTGTGTAACTACAGGGTTTTGCATCTTACTGACAAAGCATCAGCTCATTCTTCCAAGTGGAGATGCAGAAAGTAAGTCCCTTTTCTTGGGACCAGTGGCATTCAAAGCCCATTCGTTAATTCCTTTCAAGGACCAACCACTTGCCCTTCTTCATTTTGTCTGACTTGCCCAGAATACATACGTTCAGGAGGCACTGCAGGAAAGCCCAGCCCAAAAGAATGAGCGTCTCTAACCAACTGCTCCATTTGTGTAAGGAAGCCAATGTTCAGTATTGCAAGAACCTTTGTCCTTGCTCTAGAAACATGTTAGAATCTCCTCCTTTCTCATTCCATGCCTTCTCCTTCCTTCATGTGAAAGGAAGGGAATATGTTCTCAAGAGACTGTAATGGATAGGGACCTACCAAATCTGCATTTTCACAATTTCCATGGAAACCACACATTCATTCAGTCTCTGCAAAAAAAGCCCGGTCAACACCAAAAAAAAAAGCATGGGGACTGTGAAAAGGTGTGAAATTAGCAGCAAGGGGGGGGGGGGGGAAAGTTCTATAAAAACAGAAAATGGCAGGAAGCCCTGGGGTCCTGAAAGGGGTGGTGGGGAAGTGAGGAGGGGAGAAGGGTAGGAGATTTTCGTGGTGGAGCATGGCAGGATCCCCCATGCCTCTGATTGGGTGAGGGGCCCTGGAAGTCTTGCCTCTCCCTGGATCTTGACAGATGGCCATCTGTCAATCTCCAAGGAGGGGAAGGACTTGTAGAGCCCTTCACCAGTCAAAAAATGCCACTGCAAAAAAGGCATGAAATTGGGGGGAAACTGCTCTGAATACAGTAGGTTCCTAGTCCTGGATTGTGTAAACTAAATGTAATGCACTGTAATATGTGCAACAGCAGGGTAGCAGCATAGCTAACTGAATGTGAACTGCCAAACTGCTAACTGCATATAACTACAACTCCCAGAGACCTTAGAGACTTGGAGACAAAATACAGAGGTAGCAGGGAGAACAAGCAGAACATGGAAAGCAGGAGTGGAGCACAGATGCAACAGTAATGGGGAAAAAGTATGTCCAGAGACTCCGGAGCCAGGACTGCTTTACTGTGCCACAGTGGCAATCAAAATATGACCTGCGGGCCACATCCAGCCCTCCAGGCTATTCTATATGGCCCATGAGGCCCCTAAAAAAATAGAAAATTAATTATTATCTGTCCCTGGCCTCCTGTCAAAGATGACAAGGTGCCACAGCAGCAGGATCAAGGGGGAGCAGGTGGCATGACCAAGGGATGGCAGGACCTAGCAGCCACAGCAGTAAGGCCTGCCCAGGCCCACCCCAAGACCCTAACCAGAAGCCTCTGCCTAGGAGAGTTTTCTGGCCTGGTGACCATGAGACTGTTCCCCACAACCTCCCTCTATCTGGTAGCGCAACTCAGATAAGAACACAGGGTAGAGGGGAGGACCACTGGTAATTGCCCCAGTCCTTGTGGCTCGGCGAGCTGTAACCCAAGGACAGTTCTAAGGGTGGTCAGATTGCGGCATTTATCCTGGAAGGAGTAAAACTATGAGGCCTGATGCCTAGGGGTATGCAGACACCCAGACCTCAAGACTGGTCAGTAGCATGGTTATCTAAGTACCTTAGACAGTCACCTTTCAAACTTGTATTATGCTCATATTTTGATCAGTTGGAAAGCTGTCCTCATTTGGCATTAGCCTTTCAAAGATGCTGTCAGTTCCTGGCCGTATATAAATCTGTAAAATTCCATTGATTTATGAATACAACTCCCTTATTTCAGCTACTGGATCAGACAGTTTCAGATTTCAGAAGAGGATGGCAGGAGTTCAATATCCCATGAGCCTTTGTCACCCTGCTGCATGCAAATAAGACCAACATCTTTCTGCAAATCCTTTCTTTTAATTCTTTAATTTTCATTAGAATCTGCTTTGGAGAGACCATAATAACTGGTATGTATGCATTTGGCACAGAAACAGGAAAGTTCCTTTTTACTTGGATAAAATAACCCTTAATTGGAAAGGATTAACATAGACTATGTTTTAAATGTTTTGCTGTGCAGCACTAGACATTGTCCAGGTGATCCTCAGTGGTCTGGGGTGCAGGCTTCAAACCTGTAGCTGTATGGCAACAGAGTGGTTCAATTCCACCTCCTAGGTGTGCTTGTGCTGTGAGGGTTATTGTTCTATTAATTCTATGCCCTGCAGGTGTTTTCATTATTTATGGAAATACAACAGAATCTTTTGAGCTCCACTTAGAAAGAAAATGCTACCTATCCTGGGTCTCTGGCTGAAAGTTCACCCTTTGAACATTAAAGAGGAAAAGATACCAGTGTTCTTTGCAGATTTGGGTACCAAAAAAGGGTTGTAGATTTTTAAAACTTATTAAGTAAAAATACCCCTCCAAGTTGAGGATAAGACTATGTGTCCTGAGCTTTCTTACCTAAAGACAAAAGAAATCTTGAGAATGGGTTGTCTTTTTTCTCTGTTTGGGACAGAGGGAAATGACAGACCCATATTGAATGCTTTTCTAAGAGGCAAAAGTTTTTGTAGGTACTATCTTTTATTGGACCAGCTACTTGGTTGGGATAGATGTAGAGAAAGCTTTGGGTATCAAAATAGCCTTCCTTGGGTCTCTTGGAGAGAAGCAGGCAGAGCAGACCTAAATCATGCAGTTAGTCTATTAAAAGATACCATTCACAAAAAGTCTTGCCTCTCACAGCTTCCCTGGTCCATCACAGCTGTTGTTTTTGCTAAACTAGTGGAAAAGGACATCAATCTGTGTTTGACATCTGCCTGACAAATGATCTCTTCTGTAAAAAAGCAAGACATTTCATGACTGTAATCTTTTCTCTAAAATGGGCACTAATATGTTGTTTCACTTAGCATAGGCCTTGCAAGGATAAATTCAGGAATAATTTTGAAGAAAACAAATGCTCCAGTTGAAGGGTAGTTTCCAATATAATAAACAGAAATCTTTCTTGTAAGAAGGAATGGAAATTAGGTCTCCAACTTCTAGGAAAGTAGCTCCACCATTAGGCTACCAAGTCAGACTCAATTTCGCTCCTTTTTTCTCTGACCTGAAGGACATTTGCTTATTCCGCTCAAAATGCTACCGCTTCAACAGGATGAAATGTGGGAGTCCCATCCTCCCAATATCTTGCACAATAGTGGCTAGGGAATTCATTTTGAGGTTGGACCTGTAAATTCAAAATCCTCCAGGCAGAGGACTGAATTAAGTGTAAGCCTTATGAGTGGTGCTAAACACCCTTTTGTAGTTGTTCTTCTCTTCTTTTATTTCAATCATTTGTGTAGAAATGCAGTGGTGCAAAACAGACAAGAGGTGATAGCAGACAGGAAATTAAATAGGAGCTTGCAGTGCAACAGGCCAGCATGATTTTGGACTGCTGAAGGGTCACATCAGGTCCTTCAATACACAATCCTCATGAGCCCATGCCTGGAGTACTGTCTTCAGTTTTGGGCCCTCCAAAACCAGATAGATATAGACAATTTAGAAAAGAACTCACAGATCAAAAACAAAATTAATACATATGGCTTGAATGGATGGGGCACTGGATTGGTAGTCAGGGCATTTGGGTTCTTTTCTTGATTATGTTACCAATCTATTATGTGACTGATGGCAAGTCACATTATCTCTCATCAGTGTTCCTCTGTCTCTCAGTTTCCCCATCTGCAAAACAGGGCAAGTGATATTTTCCCACTGTAAGATCTACACAAACATTGGCTACACATTGGCTATAAGAAAAGACTGAGGGCAAAAATCCTGCTTATGACCATATGCTAAACACTCATCTATTGAGAATAATGCAGGGCGCCGAGGTAGTGAGGGAATGTCCTTCAGTTCTGTTTGGGTGAGATTAATGTTGTTAGGATTGTAGGTAACAGATCAGGCCATGAAAGTGAGGTAAGCAGGTGAATGATTTTTCTCTGAACCCTAGTGGGGTTTGATATAAGCTAGGTGCTGAACACTTCAGCGTTGTCAGGACTTTGGCAATAGTTGACCATGGACAGCAGCAGAATCTTATGAGTGAATGGATATCATTGCCTACAGGCTTAGCTGGGCTTTCATGAAGGGTAGTGGCACATGAATTTTAGCGGTACACACCAAATGTCATATTTAAACACCTATATCCCTGTCATTATTTGAGCCAATTGCACCCTTTTTTATCTGTTAGGCTACTAGTATGGTCCCTACAGTGCAGTGTACATACCTAGCTCCAGGGAGTAGATGAACAGGGAGCAGGGTACCTGTCAAAGGGT
This sequence comes from Alligator mississippiensis, assembly GCF_030867095.1. NCBI lineage: Eukaryota > Metazoa > Chordata > Crocodylia > Alligatoridae > Alligator > Alligator mississippiensis. The sequence continues at coordinate 135,930,019 of NC_081825.1, read as the reverse complement.
GGGGCTCTCCATGCAGCTCTCAACAGCTGGCCAAAACTTGGTAAGCATCTCTCCAGCCAAAATAATTGCCTAGCCCTGATGTAGCTGCAAGCCACAGATGTGCAGACAGCAGTTGGGTGCTCCCAGGACTAGAGGCTTGTTTGGTGTTGCAGGGCAAGGTTCCTTGAGTATCTGAACCTCGGGACTAGTACGTATTATTAGTTACCTGTTCTTGAGTGAATACACCACAATGTTCCTGCTTGTTATCTGTTTTTCAGCTTCTAAGTATATGTACTTTAATGTTAATATTGATCTACTTGTATTTATTTCTCCCTAGCCTGTTGGCTTGTGACCCTAATCTCCAGCATTTTCTGTATAAAATTGGGAACCTCCCTTTTGGCTTCCCATGCCAGTTCCTGGGGTTGAGGGGTTTATTACAAAAGGATTCCTACAGCTAGCCTTGTACTGAGTGCAAAGAACTGTGTGATTCATTTTACATCTTGGGTTGTATAACAGTGAACTAAGAAAACTTCTTTTCCTGTGCTTTATGCAAAATGATATTACTAGGTCTCCCTTAATTTTTTGTTGTTGTTGTAGACTTATAACTCATAGCTGTTTAATAACAGGGTAGTACAACCTTGTCCTTTGGGCACATTTGTGTTTATGGCAGAATGTTGAATTCCTTTTGGATTTACTGGGATATTTTGTCCTTTTTTTTTTCTTTTGGTGACATCAAGAACTCTTGAAATTTCCTGTCTCTTCCAGAAGAAATGGATACTAAATCTTTCCTACATTCTGGAAAGAAAGGCTTATTGGGGGATGAAAAAAGAAAATTTGCCAAGGCTAACTTTTCTGTTTAGGAGCCAAATAAGAGTTTTGCAGCTTATACACAGATAGTGAGGAAGCATGTGGTGGCACATCCATGATAAATTACTGTATTTACCCTTGGTAAGAACAGACATGAAGATGAAAAATATGTATCTCTCATGTCTCAGCAACTAGAATGTACCCACTTCAGAAATGGTGTGTCATATTAGGGTCAGTAGCTCATGCTAAAACCCATGCTGATGAACCTTTCCTGCCATTTTTACCTGTGGAACTTGATTAAGCTAGCATAGGTATACAAACAGACCTTCCTTTTGCCTTTTACCACATACCTAGGATATCTTATCTTTTCTGCCACTGTCACATCCTCTGTTGTTCAAAATGTGGGAGAAATTTTCTGCCTCTTGAAAGAGCCATGTCTTTGGGCTGAAGAAGTAAGACACAAGATGCAAACGGTAATCTTGTGGCTACGCCAGACAAGAAAGCTGATATTTTTAACAGTTTCTTTGCCTCTGTTTGCTTGAACAGGGACTGGGATATCTCACCTACCAGAGGTAGGGACAATCTTGGGGATAGCTCTGTCAGGCCTTCGGTCAGTGCAGATGTAGTTAGGGATTTTCTGGAAGGGCTAGACATTTTTAAATCCGCAGGTCCAGATGCCCTCCACCCACGGGTGTTGAGGGAGCTGGCAGGGGTCACTGTGGAGCCCTTGGCCTGGCTATATGAGCATTCGTGGTCATCTGGCCAGGTGCTGGGGGTTTGGAAACTGGCTAATGTGGTCCCAATTTTCAAGAAGGGGAGGAAGGAGGACTCAAGTAACTACAGGCCTGTAAGCCTCACCTCGGTGCTTGGGAAGATCTTGGAGAGAATCATCAAGGAGCACATCTGTGGGGGGCCTGCAGGGGAGATCATGCTCAGGGGCAATCAGCATGGGTTCACCAAAGGCAGGTCCTGCCTGACCAACCTGATTGCCTTTTATGACCAAGTAATTAAATCCTTGGATGATGGTGTCACTGTGGACGTAGTCTTTCTAGACTTTAAGAAGGCCTTTGACACTGTCTCTCACCCCATCCTCATCAATAAATTAAGTTACTGCGGCATTGATGCCTGCACAGTTGGATGGATAAAAAATTGACTGATGGGGCGTACCCAGAGAGTAGTGGTGGGCGGGTTGTATTTAACCTAGCAAGATGTGAGCAGTGGGGTACCCCAGAGCTCGATCCTCAGGCCTGCACTGTTTAACACGTTCATCAGCAACTTGGATGAGGAGGTGGAAAGCACACTGTCCAAATTTGCTGATGACACTAAGATGTGGGGCGAGATGGGCACAATTGAAGGGAGAGAGAGGCTGCAACTAGATTTAGACAGACTACAAAAGTGTGCAGATGAGAATAGGATGGTAACGTAGACAAATGCAGGATGCTGCACCTTGGGAGAAGGAATCCACAGCATACATACAGGCTGGGGAGTTCCCTTCTTGAAAGCACAGAGACGGAAAGGGATCTCAGAGTCATTATTGACTCCAAGATGAACATGAGCCTCCAATGCCAGACTGCAGCCAGCAAGGCCAGCCATACCTTGTCATGCATCCAAAGGTGCATCTCAAGCTGGTCCAGAGAGGTGATACTCCCCCTCTATGCGACTTTGGTCAGGCCGCAGTTGGAGTACTGTGTCCAGTACTGGACGCTGCACTTCAAAAAGGATGTGGCCAGCCTGGAGAGGGTTCAGAGGAGGGCCACCCACTTGGTGAGAGGGCAGCAGGACAGGCCCTATGAGGAGAGACTGAAGGACCTGAACCTGTTCAGCCTCAGCAAGAGGAGGTTGAGGGGAGACCTAGTGGCTGCCTACAAACTCATCGGGGGGATCAACAGCAAATAGGTAGAGCCCTTTTCTCCCCAGCACCACCTGGGGTGACAAGGAACAATGTTAATAAGTTGATGGAGAATAGGTTTGGGTTAGAGATCAGAAGGCAATATTTTACAGTTAGGGTGGCCAAAATCTGGAAGCAAATTCCCAGGGAAGTGGTCCTCACCCCTACCTTGGGCAAATTCAAGAGGAGGTTGGATGATCACCTGTCTGGGGTCTTGTGAACTCAGCATTCATTCCTGCCTGTGGCAGGGGGTCAGGCTAGATGATCTGTTCAGGTCCCTCCTGACCCTAGCTACTATGAAACTATGAAACTAAGTACATTCTAGAATCACAGAACCAAGACCCAACTTTGAGGCTAGGTACAGATATTGTACTGTTTCTAGTTTAGGTGGTTGGAATCTGATCTATAACCATAGCAAACAGAAGTTGAGGTACATAGACCAGTTTTGAAATTGTGGATCCCAATCTAAGATAGACCTGGATCCATGTAGTATTAAATTTACTTGAGCTAGATTGGACTGATGCATCAATGTATCAAACATCAGTGCTAGGTCTGATCACAAATTAAGCTAGGTCACTATCTACGAGTATCCCATTTGCTTCTGCGGCCCCTGTAAGCCCCCCTTGCAGGGATCCATGGCTTGACTTCTCAGTGCCTAGTTGGCCCCACTCCCTGAGCTTTATAGCTGTCAACCAGGCTGGACAGACATGTGGGGGAGTGGGGCTTACAAGTTGTTGGGGGAAAGCAATGCCAGCACCACACTCTGCATTGCCAGCTGGGTCAGGGTGTCAGAGTGTCCCTGCCCTGCCCCAAACTCCAGGACCCTGCACTGTAGTGGCTCTTTGAAGGGCTCAAAGGATTCCCCGCTGCACCCCACCCAGCCAGCACCACACCCTGTGCAGCTGTGGGGCTCTGGTCCATAGGAGTGAGAGCACCCATGCCCTCATGGCTTCAGCACTTGGCAGGGGGTGATTCTAGTGTGGGAACAGGCAAAGAATGGAGGGACAGTGGGTTGAGCTGGCAGTGGCCCCTATCCCGCCCCTGTTCTACACACTACAATCACCCTCTGCCAGGCACTATGGCCATTGGGGCGTAGCTTCCCCTTGTCCCTTTGCCAGGTGGGGAGTGATTCTAATGCAGAAACAGGGATGGGGGCGAAGCCATTGCCTGCTCAGCCCAGTACAGGGAACTGCTCCCCCGCCCCCCATTTCCATGCTAGAATCCCCCCTAGCCACGTGCTGCAGCTATGGGGACATGGGTGCCCACCCTCCCTTGCCAGGCAAGGAATGATTCCTGTGCAGAAAGAGGGGCTGAAGCTTGCAGAGCCAGAAGAGCTCCCACACTGGCTACTGCTCAAGTGGCAACTGCTGCTGGCTGGGATGGCTAATCTCAGGTGAGGGAAGGTAAACTGCCAGCTTATCCTGATACAGGGACCCACTGCCCCACCCCCATCTTGGTGGAGTCACTGCAGCAATGGGGACATAGCATTCCCCCATCCCCCTAGATTGGAGCCCTGCAACTGCACAAGAGACAATGTTGACTGGAGTTGTGGTGGGGATCCTCTGAGCCCCTCCTTGAGCCATTGCAGCACAGAGTCCTGGAACTCGGGACAGGGCAGGAACACATTGTGCCCTGTCAACCCAACAGGTCATGCATTGTGTCCCACTGGCACCATTTTACCCCAACTGCTTGTGAACCCTGCTGCCCCCCACCTCTGTCCTGCCTGGGGCAAAACCCCATGCCCCCAACCTGGACAAAGCCCAGGGATTCCCATGCTGTGGAGCAGGGGTAAGCATGCCTCCCTCTATTGCCTGCAGGCAGCTGCCAGCTGCCTGACAGATGAAAAGGCAGCAGGGGGAGGTGTATGCATGACAGCTAATGAGGGATGGTGCAGCCACTCAGCTGTACTCGGGTGCCCTCTGTAGTCCTTCACACTAGGAGGCATGTGAGAGTGCCCCCTGCCTGCTGGCCTCAGCCAGTGCAGGCATCTGTCTGCTTTCTCCCAGCATAGAGCGAACATGAGATCCATTCTCTAATGATCCAAATTACACAGAGTAGAGAAAACTTCATAAATTAAGTTGATTTCACTGTGGGCTTTTTGACTGTTTGTACTTAGCCTAAATGCAGTGTTCTTTCTTTCTTGTAAGATTCTCAGGTAAGACTAGGGATAGTGATGTTGTTAAATTGGTCACACAGGATTAAGGGGCATTTCTTTCATTCCTTCCTATGGACCAATATTCTTTGTTGATATTGGTAAGTCATTTAATTTCTGTATTTCTATCCACCTATCAGAAATGGTGCTTACAATGCCAATTAACCTCAGAGCTAGGGAAGCTAGGTATGTATGCTTCACTTTAGGGCACATACCAGGAGCCAAACAGATGAAGAAGGTGCAATTGGCTTAAATCATGAGACGGACATAGATATTTAAATATGAAATTTGGTGTGTGCCACCAGCATGTGCCACTAACCTTCATGAAAGCCCAACTAAACTTATAGGCACATGATATCCATTCACTCCTAAGTTTCTGCTGCCATCCATGGTCAACTATTGCCAAAGCCCTGACAATACTGAGGTGTTCAGCACCTAGCTTATACCAAACCCCACTAGGGTTCAGAGAAAAAATCATTCACCTGCCTACCTCACTTTCATGGCCTGATCTGTTACCTACAAACCTAACAAAATTAATCTCACCCAAACAGAACTGAAGGACATTCCCTCACTACCCTCGCCCCCTGCATTATTCTCAACAGATGAGTGTTTAGCACCACTCACCTAGGTTTATAATCAATTCACTCCTCTGCCTGGATAATTTTGAATTTATAGGTCCAACTTCAAAATGAGTTCCCTAGCCACTATTGTGCAAGATATTGGGAGGATGGGACTCTCACGTTTCATCCTGTTGAAGTGGTGGCATTTTGAGAGGAATAAGCAAATGTCCTTTGGGTCAGAGAAAAAAGGAGCGAAATTGAGTCTGACTTGGTAGCCTAATGGTGGAGCTACTTTCCTGGAAGATGGAGACCTAATTTCCATTCCTTCTTACAAGAAAGATTTCTGTTTATTATATTGGAAATTACCCTTCAACTGGAACATTTGTTCTCTTCAAAATTATTCCTGAATTTATCCTTACAAGGCCTATGCTAAGTGAAACAACATATTAGTGTCCATTTTAGAGAAAAGATTAGTCATGAAATGTCTTGCTTTTTTACAGAAGAAATCATTTGTCAGGCAGATGTCAAACAAAGATTGATGTCTTTTTCCACTAGTTTAGCAAAAACAACACCTGTCCTTTCAGTGGACATATTTTCAAGGGAAGACCAGAACAGTTGCCCCTGATGTCAAACCAGCACTAAGCAGGAGAGAAGCTATAGCTGGAAGTAAGGCACTTAAAAGAAGGCTTTTAGCATGCTCAAAAAGAAGAGTGAACTTAAAAAAAAGCACGGTGGTGCTGAAGTGATGTAGCTGTGATGGTCTAGGAAAACTTTGAGAGGCAAGAGTTTTTGCAGATGGTATCTTTTAATAGACTAACTGCATGATTTAGGTCTGCTCTGCCTGCTTCTCTCCAAGAGACCCAAGGAAGGCTATTTTGATACCCAAAGCTTTCTCTACATCTATCCCAACCAAGTAGCTGGTCCAATAAAAGATAGTACCTACAAAAACTTTTGCCTCTTAGAAAAGCATTCAATATGGGTCTGTCATTTCCCTCTGTCCCAAACAGAGAAAAAAGACAACCCATTCTCAAGATTTCTTTTGTCTTTAGGTAAGAAAGCTCAGGACACATAGTCTTATCCTCAACTTGGAGGGGTATTTTTACTTAATAAGTTTTAAAAATCTACAACCCTTTTTTGGTACCCAAATCTGCAAAGAACACTGGTATCTTTTCCTCTTTAATGTTCAAAGGGTGAACTTTCAGCCAGAGACCCAGGATAGGTAGCATTTTCTTTCTAAGTGGAGCTCAAAAGATTCTGTTGTATTTCCATAAATAATGAAAACACCTGCAGGGCATAGAATTAATAGAACAATAACCCTCACAGCACAAGCACACCTAGGAGGTGGAATTGAACCACTCTGTTGCCATACAGCTACAGGTTTGAAGCCTGCACCCCAGACCACTGAGGATCACCTGGACAATGTCTAGTGCTGCACAGCAAAACATTTAAAACATAGTCTATGTTAATCCTTTCCAATTAAGGGTTATTTTATCCAAGTAAAAAGGAACTTTCCTGTTTCTGTGCCAAATGCATACATACCAGTTATTATGGTCTCTCCAAAGCAGATTCTAATGAAAATTAAAGAGTTAAAAGAAAGGATTTGCAGAAAGATGTTGGTCTTATTTGCATGCAGCAGGGTGACAAAGGCTCATGGGATATTGAACTCCTGCCATCCTCTTCTGAAATCTGAAACTGTCTGATCCAGTAGCTGAAATAAGGGAGTTGTATTCATAAATCAATGGAATTTTACAGATTTATATACGGCCAGGAACTGACAGCATCTTTGAAAGGCTAATGTCAAATGAGGACAGCTGCAATCTTTACAAATGCCCAGACAGGGTACATGGAATATGCATATTGAGCAATAATACCAGATGGGGGCTCATGGATTCAGAAGTTGATATCTGACACCATATAAAAGAGAGGAAGCTTGAATGGAGCCACAGGAATAACTTCTCTCATCAAAGGATGGTTCCAGACAGTTATTTTAATTCCTTTGAAGCTGGATATCTCAGGTTCTTGTCTAGGTCTTTTTTTAATAGAACTTGTAACATTTCCTTCCGCTGCTTCTTTTGACTGAACTATGTCTTCATATAGGCAGTTATATCCAGTTATCAAGGAAATGGAGCCACACACAGTAGGCATAAATGACAACATAGCTAACTACCCAGGCATAAAATGACTTCTCCATTCTTCTCCCTGCAGCAAGCCAGAGGGGACCATTAGAAACATTTTTTAAATATCTATGTATTCTATTTTGGGCTCCAGTTATGGATATTACACACATCACATATGTTTTCCCTTCACACTCAGTTGCAAGCAATTTTAAGACGTTGGTAGAGAAAGCATCTCCAAATGCCTGACTGAATTCAGAATCATGCCATGGCCCCAAGACTCTGTGAATGTACCCAACAGCTACAACTTGAACCCTGAAATCACCTGAAAACTGGGTTTTGAACCTGCATGCCAGACCACTAGAGAAAAACTTGGCAAAGAATTTGTCTAAGCCAAATTCCCTAAACAACATACTGTCTTCTTACCCAATATTACACTGTTATTCTTCAGTATGGAGGGAACCTTTTCTTTACAATATACTGACACCCAAGACATCTTTTAAATGTGATAGTAGGAAATGCTGGAGAAAAAGGGTTTTGTTTTGTTGTTTTTTTTCTTTCTTTCTGGCTTCTTTTTAGTCAATGGAAGACTGGCATCAGTTGAACAGAACTAAGGAGACCTAGTTTAAACTGTAGTCTGAAATATCTTTTTAACCATGACATGAGTTTCAATGCATCTTTTCACAGTAAAGCAACTCATTAAACTTTTTTTTTAAACCATATTTGCATAGCAGAGTCAATTTATTTACCTTCCTTGTGAGGCAGCTAATGCAAGCTTTGTGCATCGGAATTTGCTTTCAAAATGTATGGACATTTCCTAGCCCTATTACACCGGCCATTTCCCACTATAAGAACATGAACTGATCTCTGATTCTAGCCAGTGTATGCATCATACATGCTGGTGGTATACATCCCAGGACCCTTTGTCAAACTGCTTGATGCAAGTAAGAGCTCAGTTGACTCCCTTTCTCTTACTTCATATAAGAATCAGAAGACACATTTTGATGAGATGATTCTAATTTTCAACTCTGCACTGCAGTCCAGAACATGTGGTTTCTCTTCCACCTGGTTACATAAACTTTATTACAATTTCCCTTCCCTTTGCTATAGGAGTTCAATTGTTCTGCTTGCCCAACTAAATCTCAGTGGTCTCCAGCTTTCAGACCCGGAGCTATCCAGGGAGGCAATGGCTTAATTCTACCTCTTGGGCCCTTTGTGGTCTCCGAGGTTTAAGCCACAAACTTGACAGTTTTTACAGTCCTGAAATCCTGCAGTAGTTTGTTAAAAAGGGGGAACAACCCCCCCCCCCCCCCGCCCCCCCAACACGACTCTCTAGGATTTTTGGCAGCTGCTGAATGAAGCTGACATCGTTCTTGTCAGTTCCAATATATACACCCTGGAATAGAGGCAAAGAAACTAACACAATTTGTCAAGTCACTCCATCACTTAGAGCTTGGAAGTGTTGGAGTCCATGACTCTGAGGCATTCTGCATTGTGGGACTGACCTGGAGCAGTGGAGCATGGATTTCCAGATGCTCCAGCTGGAAGAAAGCCAGGCAAGTTTTCAGCAGCACCCTGTATTTCATTAGTCATTCATCAAAGCCTGATAGATATTCTGTTTTTTTTTTATTGAATTGGCATTTTCTCTTCTCTGATCCCTTTTATACTAGTTGCACAGAGAAAAGAAAAGAGGAAATACCAAATCACGGCACCTAATAGGCACTGTGCACACAGCACATGGTTAGATTTCACCAGTATGTTGCCATAACAGCATGCTATGCTGAGGAAGCATGCAGCTACAGTGATGTAGCTGCCAATCACGTGTAGACCGCTATATCACCATAGCATGCTGTACAGTGACGTAGCATGCCATTTTGTCACCATAGGGTGATGTGTAGACACACCCAGTATCTGATAAAGGGGACAGAGCCTTAAAGATGTACAGCATCCTGTGGGGCCTCTGTTGTCATACTAATGCAAAACAGAGGGGACACTTTCCTTTTCTATCCAGACCTTTCATCTTCTTCTCTTGTTCTCCCAATTCATGTCTGTTTTTTGAGAGAAGATACCAATTGGCAGTCATAAACTTAGCATGGGACAAGTCTATTCCAGTTGGGTTAAATAAACCTCAATCAAAAGAATTTTTATCTGAACTTTGTTTTAAATAGTTGCAATCTCCTCCACTACAGCTGCTGCCAGTGTGGGCCAAGGGCATGGCTTCAATGTTGGGGTCCAGAGGCACCAGACCTCACCATTTGGCAGGTAGCACAGAGGCCTTGGTGGCTACCTATCTCACCAAGGATGTGGAGCTGCTGTACTGTGACCCCTTGGCCTTTTGGGCAACCCTCAGCCAGGTGTGGCAGGATCAGGCCACAGTTGCCCAGGAACACCTGTCCTGTCCACTAACCAGTGTTCCAAGTGAGAGGGTGTTCAGCATGGCTGGTGATGTTGTGACACCCCACCGTACCTCCTTGGATCCTGCTTTGGTGGAGCAGCTGGTGTTCCTGAAGGTGAACCTCCCACTGTTGAGGTTCACATGCAGATGGAGTGAATGCTACCCTCCTCACACCGCACCTATTTCCTTTTTTTAGTTGATTTCCAGTTTAATGCCCCACTCTTACAGCTGGCGGTAGCAGTTTAATTTATCACCAGCCAGCAGGGTACAAACATCTCCCTGCTGAGCTCCCATGCCAGGATGAAGTTGGAGGTATGAGCTGGGGCTATGGAGAAGGGGGAGGCCCTGGGTCCTAGGCATGACCTAAAACTGCACCCTTCTGGGGAAGTGAGGCCTGGTGGGACTACCAGTGGTGCGACAGCCCCAGGAAATGCTAACCTCCCCAGTGAAAGGCAGGTAGGGGGCACCTGATAACCTCCAGCCACCACACACACAGTCCTGGCAGGGAAAAGCCCAGACCAGTAAGGTCTTTGAGAGGCCTGAGGCTTACTGGCTGCAGTGGAGTTGTGGGGGTGAGAACAGGCAGGCGGCTCAGATCAGACCTGAGGTACCCTTGATTGGTCCGTCCTGGGGCCAGGACCCAAAGGGGTAGGGGAAGTTGAAGGGCCAGGGGCCCACCGCAAGTAATGCCCAGAGCAAGAGCCTCAGGATTCTGACTGGCCTGGAGGTGGGGCCAGGGCCTAAGGGGGAACCAAAGGTCCCAGAGAGGGGACCACAGTTGGAGGGGGTAAAGGATGCAATATGTGAGGCATGGGCTGCAGTGTATAGAAGGTACAGAACTGTGGAATGGATATCACCCCTAGACATCAGGGACCTAAATAGGAAGCCCTTCCACCTGGGTAACATCTGAATTAGTTTTCCATCAAGGTGTGGCAGGAGAAAGAGAGGTGGGCGGTTGGCCCAGAAACAGGTGGGCAGGCAGAGCTCTAACCAGCACTGGGAAGGCCCCCTGTTAAAGGCTACCATCCCTGCTGCATTCATCTCTCTCTGCCTTAACACACACAAGGCAGACAAGGTTCCTTGGGTCAATACAATATCTTTTATTAGACCAACTGAATAGTTGGAGAAATATATCTTAGCAAGTTTTCAGGTTTAAAAACCCTTCGTCAGCCTGAGGAAGCATTTACAGTTGGTGTGTGTACTCTTCCTGGATGAAATGAATAGTGAAGAAGCTAGAGGCTTGTCTGATATGCAAAAAAGCCAGTCAGTGAAAAGGTAAATTGAGGCACCAGGGGGTGACAGACAGGCTGGGGGGATAGGGAGGAAAGGCAATGTAGCAGGTAAAAGTGGAGAGGCACCTGGGAAGTCAGATATCAGGCAGGTTATAGTGTGTCATAAATCCAAGGTCTATATTGAGTCCATGAGTTTTTATATCAAGTAGATTTATGAAGTGAAGTTTGTAGGCTTGTCTTCAAAAGGTGTTTTGTAAATTCCCTTTGAAGATCAGGGCTGGGAGATTGAAGAGTGAGTGGCTTTTTTGTGAGGAATGTGCCCACACTGGTAATTGGGTGTTCTTGTCTGTAATAGATTTCCGGTGTGCATTCATTCTGGTGTGCAGTTGTTGTTTGGTCTCTCCTACCTATTTTCCATCAGGGCATTTGGTGCACTGGATGAGATATATCACATTTCTACAGGTGCAGCTGTAAGATCCCGGAATGGTGATGGTTCTGTTGTGGGGTGTAGTACTTGTAGGGATACTGGGGATATGTTGGCAGGTTTTGCATTTCTTGTCATGGCATGGTCTGGATTCATTCAGTGTGTTTTGGGCTGTAGGAAGTTTGCTTCTGGTGATGAGGTTAGCAAGGTTCAGTGCTTGTTTGAATTTACAAAACACTTTTTCACAGAAAAGCCTACAAACCTGATTTCATAAATCTACTAGATATAAATATCCATGGACTCAATATAGACAGTGGATTTATGACACACTATAACCTGCCTAACATCTGACTCCCCAGGTACCACTCCGCTTTTACCTGCTACATCCCTCTCTCCCCCACTTCTAGCCTGTCTCTCACCCCTTGAAGCTTCAATTTACATTTTCACTGACTGGCTTTTTTGCCAGCAGGCCAGCCTCTGGCTTCTTTACTATTCATTCCATCTAGGAAGAGCACACACATCAACTGCAGATGTTTCTTCAGCCTGATGAAGTGTTTTTAAGATTGAAAGCTTGCTAAGATATATTTCTCCAACTATTCAGTTGGTCTAATAAAAGATATCAGATTGACCAAAAGAACCTTGCCTGCCTATGTCCTTAGACCAACATGGCTACAACCTATGCCCCCTAACATACACAAGTGATACGAGTTTTGCTTTCAACAGTTTGAGGTGCACTTTCCCAGAAATCCCTGCACCTATCTCCCTGAAACTTGGCAGGCTTCCTACTCTCAGAACAGGCTACCACCTCTTCTGTTTTCATCCAAATCAGCAAAAAAAAAATTACAAAGTTATAGGTATTTTAGTGATTCCTTTTATAGTCTATGGCCAGATCTCTGAATTGTTACTGAATCTCTAAATCTGAATCAGACAAATTGAATCAGGACAGTGACTTGAATCACTGAATCAAATCACTGTCCCTCCAAATTGAACAAATCCAAATCTGAATTGAATACTTGCCACTTTGCACAGGCCTAGCGCCTACATGTGTACCCCATTTAGGGTGCACAAAACTAATAAACTCCAAAGCAGGATAGTACTTGTAAATATACATACTACCCTGCTGTGGAGTATTTTTGTGAGCAGTAGCACATGTGTAGATGCTGACTGGTTGACTAGGGCTTGAGGGTGCTTCAATGTGGGGGGCGCCTTCCAGCTAGCCCCATGCTACAGCACCTCATGCCCCAGCCAGCCCATCCACAGCACACAAGAGTCCAGTCAGAGCATCCCTGGGCTGGTAGGCTGACCCCCTGTGTCACTTGCCAGCTGGGGCTGCTGCAACCCAGCTCAATGTGCTGTTGTCCAGGTTCACATGCAGAAATGCACCTAGGAGCTTCCTGGGTGCAATATAATACAGAGCTATAAGCACCACAGTTTATTACTGCCCCCTAACGGTGCATGTAGATGCTCCCCTGCAGTAGCAAATAGTTCTATTCCATGTCCTGGCTGCACCTGTAGTAGTGATAACTCCACCCATGAGAAAAAAAGAAAACTTCTAGTGATAAGGGAAGGACTCAAAACTCACATGAACCTCAAAAGAAAGAGCAAATGTGCTCTGGTTCATGGAGAAAAAAACTGGTACTGGTACATTGAACATCCCACTGATGTTAAAAACCCTGAATTTTGAAATACACAGAGAAAAGGAAACAAAAAATTATTCCAAAGGAAGAAAATGCCAGGTTCTGCCTGCCATTATCCCAGATTTTTTTGTTTCAGAAGAGGAAATTGTCCTAGCTTGAAACTGATATTGAATCAGCAACTGAAGCTTCACATACCTCTACTACTTTAGTCAAAAGTAAGATTGTTATAGTCCACTTTTCAGCAAGAGGAAGTTTTGATAGTTATATTTAGCTAGGGGAGTACTGACATATTTTGTGGGGTGTAAAGCTCTATTGATACCAAAAATATTTGTTATATTTGGAGAAAAAAAAATTCTTACCAAGGACAGAAATGGACTTCTGATATTTTCTAAGTAAGCACAGAACAACAATGCATGTCAATGGGGTTAGCTGAGAGAGTTTCTCACATGAAAACATGAAGAGATTGTATTGTAGTCTATGTACCAGAAACTCAGAAATCATTATTTAAAGAAGGAAGGACTCTTCCTCAAGCATCACAGTGGGATGGTTCTTGTCATAGGCCTAATGTGAAAATCCTGGAATAAAAATCTTGGCTTTTCTACAGAGCATCCTATGAGAAGAAGAGCTGACTTTCTAACGGATTCTGGAAATCTCAATCAGATTCCTATCTAGGCTACAAATTTTCTTTCTGACTTAAGTGAACCTTGCCATCTTTGTGTTTATTATACCTGTTTTTAATATTAGACTTATTATTTCTTGACCTCACAGGGGCCTACTGACTATAGATGATGTCATATGAAAGGGAAAAGTAGAAACTTCTCAGTGATAGAACCACAGTCTAAACTGTATCAACACCTATAACATGGAACACCTAAAATAAGCTGGCAATACCCTTTTATGGCTCGGGATAGGGAAGACAGAACTGAAACTATTTTATCTCAGTTTTAATGAGTTAATGAGCTAAGCAACACTCTATTCTCTCTGTCCAGTTGGAAAAATGTAGTGTGGGATTTTGGCTCCAAAGTTGCTGGCAATTTCTCACTTTAGTAAATCTATGTTGTCCCACTCCAAAAATCTGTACATTGCTGACTCAGACCACTCAATATATCATGTAGTTTAATACCAGTTTAAGAGAAAGTATAGCAGCTGTTCAGCATCCCAGGAACCTTTGTTCATATTCTGAATCCAAATTACAAGCTACCCTGTCCTTATTCAACCTTTATCTTACTTCATGTTTTGAGGAAAATAATTCAGTTAGCAGATGTGATCAGAGCTCAGGAACAAGATCATTGCCTTCCACCTGGATTATGTAATTTTAAATTACAGAGGTTTTTTTGGGTTCCCCTCCTTATTCTTTATATAATTCAGTTCTGGAAAGTTACCACTATCTACACCATTTTTAGTGAATCAAATAGTATGTTTCAGACCTCAAACTGCCTAACAATGGTATGATGCTGTTACAGTTCCTGGATGTCTGCATGCTGCTGGTACGTGTTGTTTAATACTTTGAAATCATGCTGTCATTTACTTCTTGCCCACAATGAAGTGGAGCGATGCATGGAAATCTGACCCAAGCTGCACTATAAGGCACATCAGTTTTGGATAGGACACAGTACAGCAGTTGTTCAGTATCCCAGAATCTTTTGTATCTCTGCTGGATGCAAATGAGAGCTCAGATTTTCTTTATTCAAGCCTTTGTGGGAGCAAATAAACCTCATTTATTGAGACAAATCCAACTGGCAACAGCGCACTTAGCACAGACCCAGTACTCTTCCATCAGGATTATTTAATGCTTTATTCAAGAATCTGTGTATATGGTGTATTATATAGTCTGGAGTGGGACAGTTTTCTCTTCCCAGATTATCCTATGTTGTCTAGGACACTAGCTTGAAACCTGCAGCTGTCTAGCAATAGAGTGGCTCAGTTCCACTGTATGAATGTTTTTGGGGTGATTGCAGAACACTATATTGAATTCTTACCTATAGTT
The DNA here is from genome assembly GCF_030867095.1 of Alligator mississippiensis. Lineage (NCBI taxonomy): Eukaryota > Metazoa > Chordata > Crocodylia > Alligatoridae > Alligator > Alligator mississippiensis. Next base: position 135,914,844 of record NC_081825.1, on the reverse strand, counting down.
CACCTCTGTTTTCATCTTAAAGTTAAGTGTGCAAAATTTTCTTTCCTCTCCTGGAGAAAATAAATTTTTTTTTTTTTTATGGTAACTGGGAGAAAATGGGTACATTTATGGAATTAAAGGAGGAAAATGGGCTTCTGCTGGGTTTTTTATTTTTTGTTTTTCTTTGTTTTTTGCTTTGTTTTGTTTAAATAAGAAGCCAGCAAAGAAGGCACCATTTTGCATCCTATTGTGAGAAGATTAACCATTTTTTTCAAATAAAGATATGCAATGAGGAAGTTCTGTCCATCCTACCAGTCACTGACCCATCCTCTCATTTCAAAAGTGGAGGGAATCTTTTCGTATCTTGATAGTTATATCAATTATGGCCTGGGAATCCCTAAATAAGGGTGGGCTTTGTTATTTGGAAAACTCTTAGCTCTGAGTAATGTTTGGAGACGTAGCTAAACCAATGCTGGCTATGTCTAAACAAGTACTAAATGACTACACAGTCACCTGAGTTATTGTGCAGTAGCACTGACAAATGGCTATCTTGTGATGCTACTGCACAGTAACGTAATACTGTTGTGCAGTACATGCCACAGTTTTTTTCTGCCCAGCACTAAAAAGGCATTTGTTTAGTTCCTTCCCATATTGAATCATCTTTACTGACCTTCACAAGCCATAGCATCTTTGTGTCTGTCTCCTTTTGCTGTAAAATGGCATCAGCCAGCTGCTCCAATGTAGAGGCCATATGATATAAACATTACAATGATTTCCAGGCAATAGTACATGATGGTCCCTTTTCCCTTGTTTCAGGGAGAAGAATCAAGAAACCATTTTGTCATCTTTCTGACCAGTTGAAAATGTTCTCTTTTCTAGGTAGCTGGAAAACTGATCTGAGTTGGCATTGTCTTTTAAAACGAGGTCTCAGAGACCATCCTGAAAAGTGATAATCTACAGAATCTGGGGTATGGGAGGTGGTCTTTCAGTTAAGTTGGTTAGTTAGAGCTAGGAAAAGGGTCTAAAGAGGTTGCCTCTCACTCTACATTTAAATCTTGTTGTTTAGTTCTTCTCATTCATGTATGCCTTTGTTTATTGAACTTGGTGATCACTACAATCAAAAGCACTTAAAATGGTAAAGTGGCTATGATCTGTGACTGCAGCATCTGATCAGATTGTCTGAGCACGTGAAGATGTGAAAGTTAAAAAGTCCAGTTCACTTTCAGACCAAAAAAGATACAATGTATAGCTTTCTCTCTTCTTTGTTTTACCAGATCCTCTCCTCAATAATCATATTTTCTCTTTAGAATTCTGTTTTGGAGAGATGATATTACCTGGCGAGTACAACATTACAGTGCAGAGAAAAGACTGTTTTTGTCATAGGGTTATGTACTCCTCTGTGTAGTAGGTTTCCTTTTGTGCTTTGTATAATTAGGTTTGAATGTATTTTGATTGTCTGCATGCTCTGGTGTGCAGGGTTCAGTTCAGAGCTCTCTAGTTCAGAACAGTAGAGATCCACCTCTTGGATGTACCTGAGCATTTAACAGTTCAGCTTGTTTCTATTTTAATCCTTTCTTCTCTAAGTCAAGGAACATTCCAAATATTCCATACATCACCTTCACCCTTTTGGAAAGGAGCACTGAATCAGCTGAGTATGTGTGTGTGAGGAAGATGACTCTTGTGTCCTTAAGATAAAAATATGCCCCTGCTATTTGTGGACTAGGCAGAAAAGCACCATATTCAATCTTACAAAAAGCTGGGAGATACCTGTGTTGAAGTGGATCTGTATACTGTATGTGCCCTGACCTCTCTGCCTTTATATATATATGGTTTCTGGTTGTCTATGTATGGCAAGATTGTTATGATACCTGGAAGAGAAGCCCAGAAGTCAGCATATGTTGGTTCAAAACCTATTTTTATTACATCTTCTTAGCAAAGGTAAAACAATTAATGTTTCTTAATCCTCCCATAGCACTGATAAAACATTTGGTATTTTTTGTTAGGAGATTAAACCCCCTGGTCCCAGTGACCCTCTGATTAAATAAAATGAAGTACCTTTAAAAAGTGGTTGCAGTGCAACTTGTACTTCTGCTGGGATAACGTGTAAACAACATTTTTGTAAAAAAGGAACCAATTGATTGAATATCATTCTTCCTTATGGGAGAATCTGTGGATGTGCTGGGGGGGGGGCAAGGAAGAGGAAGGAAGGAGGAACAGAGTGGTGCTTCCAGAATACATAACCTCCTCCTGGCCTTATGACTTTTGCAGTCTCCATTCAGTCTCCGTTCTGAAAATATTCACTGATCTCTGACTCTACATTTCATGCATCATGCAAACTAATACTAGATAAGGAAAGAACATGAAAGATATACAATATCCCAGGAAACTTTGTCATCATGTTCAGTGCATGCACCATGCTTAATCCAACCAGACCTTCCTCTCACTCCATATATGGAAAAAGAAAAAAAGAATCCTGTTTTGAAGAAATGATTCCAACTGGCAGCTATGTTTTGAACTCTGAAGTATAGTGATTCCTTTCCCTTAGCTAAAACAGCCTGTGGTTATTACAGTTCTTTTCTGAGCTTTATATAACTCAGCTGGGAGTTCTTATTTTCTGTGATGATTCACAGCAGTGTGCAGTCCAATCTTCAAAACTGTATCTGTATAAAAAATAATAATAATAAATATTTAAAAAACCCAATTCCAGCTCTTGGGCATGTGTATGGTACTTTTTGGAACTCAGGGCATTTCACAAGATCAAGTTACTCTGGAGCTACAGATTCTAGAAAATTTGAAGTCTCTAACCTGGAGGGAATCTATGGCATGTGTCACAAGGCATGTCTACAAGTGACACTACATTGCCGTAGTGACGTGCTAGGGCAATGCAGTGTTGACAGTCACAAACCATGATGCTGCAGCTACGTTAACATAGCAACACCTCCCTCATTAGAGCACGCTGCTATGGCGATGTAGCAGCTAAAAGTAACCACACATGCCCAGCACAGTGCAGTATGGGCTGCTACTGTGATGTCATTTAGTACTTCCAAAACAAAGTACTAAATGATGGTGCAGTAACAATGGTACCATATGGCCACGTGTAGACACTCCCACAGAGCAGTAGGTTCTGGAGGCAGCAATTGGCAGATGTCCCATTAAACCAGCTGATAGATTAGAAGGTGGTTTGCCAGTGGAACCCTGCCTGTGTTTTTTCGAAGGTCATCAAAACACATCTCCGTGTGTGAGGTACTGCACTGAGTTGGAACGTATGGTCAAAAAACTGCCTTGTCAGAAGATTCCCACAAGCTTTACTCCCTGTATTCCTTCCCCTCTTATTTATAATCCATTTATTTCATTCCTAAATAGCTTAATATCACAGGCTTAATATTCCCATCTCCTACCCAAACTACCTGGCATGGCCTGGTCCTGCTCAAACAATCTGTACTGATTTTCGACCTTGAGTGCTGTATCAAACAGTGTTATGTTCAATACAGAATGGGCACATCTACACAAGACACTTCACAGTAGCCTGAGACTGCTGTGCTGTAGTGTCGCATGGCAGGAAGCATGATGTGATGCTACTGCATAGTAATCACGAGCGACTGCAACAGTCAGTGTTATGAAACAGCTGTTTCTTGGTGTGACTGTGCAGTAACTGGTTACTGCATAGTCCTTTAGTACTTGCGTAGCACTTGTTTATACAAGTACTAAATAAATATGCAGAAATAACTGCACAGTCAGTGTCTTGTGTAGATGCAGCCAATGAGTAGGGCAGTTGTTTTGGTTCCCAAGAGCCTTTTCTTGGGAACCAAAACAACTGCCCTACTCATCGGCAACGTCTGCACAAGACACTGACTGTGCAGTCATCACCCTGGATGCAAATTAGAGCCCACTGTTTCCTTATGCAGCCAGTGGTTCCATGTATGCCTTATAGAATAAAATAAAACCATTTTGGAAAGTGAATACCAACTGGCAATTATTACAGGGAAACAGAACTGTCGGGACCGAGGGCGGTCTAAGGCTATGGCCAGTAGCCTGGACTGTCAGGTGGGGTTTTTTCACAACAGAGTAGAGTTAGGCACAGAAGCGTATTGGTTTTACAAAGAAAGCTTTACTTACACTGCCGATGGTCACAGTGCAGGAAGGAAACTTGCTTGAGTTGCAGTTGCACACAGACAAACACAAGTGAGATCTCTTCCGAACCGAACCGAACCAAGATGAGTCATCGATGCACGACTCCACAAGCGCTTCACACGGGGGATACGTCAAATTTCCACTATGACAGGGAGTGGCTAAAAGCTGATCAGGCCTCTATGTCCTCCTCCAAGACACATGCGGAGTTTGCTAGGCTCCACAGCGCGCTTAGAGTTCCCCACAAGATGGTTGTGGAGTCCTCCAACTTGGGTGGAAACTGCTCTAACCTTTTGTACGGCTAGCGAGTCAATTGCTAGCCGCCACGTAGGAATAATTTAGAATTGACCAATAGTGGGGCACTAATTTGCATAAGTGTGGTGGGAACTCTTTGCACCGGGGATTTCTCTCTGCAGCTGAGAAATCTACCATGCAAAGAAAGCTCCATGTGGCGGGAAAATTCCAATGTGCCGAGGCACTAAAAATCATTGGGTTATGACAAGAACAATTTATTTCCAGTGGTGAATTTACCCCACAAATTCCTAGATTGTTTCATGATTTATATAGTATAGATTGGCATGGAGTGTTTTTCCATTCCTAATGCTCCTGAATAGTCAGGAGTTTAAGGATCAAACCTCAAGCTAATTTACATTTGAACTCTGCTGCAAAGATTGTGCATTTTAGATCAGACAGTCATTGGTAGGTGGCAGAGGGCAGAACTAAGACTCTTGCCTCAGGGCAGAACCAACCCCCTCCCCTTCAGGGACACAGATTCATGTTCCCACTTGTTCTCTTCCCTTCTGGCCCCATTAATCCTGTACTCTTCTCTGCCCAGGGCTGTGTTTCAACTGGAGGAATGGGAGAGCCCCATCTAGCCTATTCCAAAGACTGGTGGCTAGGTTCTCTTCTGGAAAGTGTGGGTTTGAATCCCTTTGACAGGGTATTAGACTTAGAAACAAGGCCCTTCCTCAGGTTGAAGAGGGCATAGAATCCAAATATCCCACATCTTTGACCGAAGCTGTTACTGCTACTCTATTAAGTTGACAGGTGGGCATCACCACCATGGTCATTCACTTTTGAATGATGCATGATAGGAAAGTTCCTCCTATCTAAATGATATAGATCCTGACAGTATAGTATAGTATAGTATAGTATAGTATAGTATAGAAGCACCTTCTTCATAACCCTGAGTTATTCATCTAAGCTCAAAAAAGCTCAAAGGAGGGGCAGGAGTTCAAAAACACTCCTATTCTTAACATTTCCCAGTGGCTTGTTCTAGATGCTTCAATGCCAAATGGCTAGGAGGCATTTAGGTCTGCTCATTCACTATACAGGGAGCCTAGACACCTTCTCATCATCCTGGGGCAAGAAGCCAAAATTTTTGCACTGGATAAGGAGAGAGGATGAAGGCTTTCCAATATCTCTTGGTCTTTTATCACTGGGCCTGAGTGGATGTATTATGGAAGTTGATTAAGATCTTTCCTTTTGCCTTTATGAAGAGAAGATCTGCAAAATCACTAACCTACTGAGTATGTCTACACATTAATGCACCGTAGTTACTGCACATTAAGTTTAGTACTTGTATAACCAAGTACTAAATCAATGCACAGTAACTGGTGCTACTGTGCAGACGAGCTGGTGCATGGCTTTTTAGTGATGCTATCTGTGCAGTAGCATAATAACAGTTAGCATATGAACAGTGCATATTTGCACTTGTTTGCCATGACACTCTATAGCGCGGTAATATTAGGCTACAAGGCAGTTAGCATCTTGTGTAGATGTGCCCACTGTGAAGGAAAACACACAGGATGTGAAGAAAACATGCCATTCTTATTATACTTGTACTCAGTGGGCATGTCTACATGTGTATTTACACATGTCTAAACTTAATGCATCTTTACTAAAGCGTGTTAAGGCAATTTAGGAGTGTGTCTACCCATGGATGCACATTAAGATGCATTAAATTTAGGCATGAATAGCTAAGCTGCATTAGTGCAAGTGCAGACATGCTAATGCACATTATGTGTATCCATTGACGCACACTTCACTAATGCGTATCAGTGGGTCTACACATGTGGTAAAGCGACATAGCAATTTGCACCTAAATTTGCTACCTGCTTTATGCAGGTAGCAAATTTAGGCTCACATAGTCTTAAATCATCATTTGTAAGGTGTATTAAGGTTGTGAACTTGTAAATATATGCCTTTAATGTGCTTTTAAAATGTCAATTTTAGGCTATCCCTGCTTAGAAGTGGCATGTGTTGATGCGTCCATTTAGAAGAGACATTCCAAACTTTTGGAAATGCAAAAGTGTTTTTGTCTCTGTCACTGCCTGTTATACAATAACATGAGACAGCATGGTAGTTATTCAATTTCCCAGACTATTTTGTCAATATGTCCTGTGAAAATAAGAGCAAAATTTTCCTTAATCAGACAGTCCTTCCACTTTCTCTTTTTTGCTCTCAAGTTAGCAATGTCTTTTGAATAAATTATACAAACTAGCAAGCAGTATACAGACTATCGATTCCATGCATCTTTAGTTAGATCACATTATTATTATTTGCAAAATTTAAGTGCTCTAGTGTGGGCAAATTTACTCTGCTCATGTGATCCTTATTGGTCTGGGGTGCAAGCTTTTAAATAGTTGCTGTCTAGCAACAGAGTGGTTCAATTCCACCTCCTGGGGACATTATGCCCTGAGGACCTGTTAAGCCCAAAAAACACTCTGCATAGGAAGGATGGGGGAATTTTCTACTGTTTAAGGAAGAATCCCCAACTCTTTCTGCTCTCCAGCAAGAAACGTAAATCAATCTGTCCTCATTTGAGGGAAATGATTACTATACTTAAGCCCTTTGAACATCCACATTTGCCCATTGATTGCTCAACAATCATTTTTGTATCTCATTGAAAAATACAAAAAGAGGGGAAAAGTGAAGGGCTCCCACATTCCTGACTGCCATTGATTCAGACTTTTATTTCAGAGGCAGAGGAAACCTTTTCCCAGCTACATAACAATGCTTTAAAATTTTAAAGCAACCACAGAAGGAAATTCATTCCCATTCTATAACTGTGTAGTTTTATAATTCCCTGCTCAGTATATTGCTGTCCAAACTGTGTGCTATCCCTGTGAGCCTGCAACAAGTACTAGTTATCAAGCAAAATGTTGTAGCACAAGCTGGAATTGTTTTGTGCCTTAGGTTTGAAGATTACAGGATCAGTGCAAGCTGGTGGTGGGGCTTATGGTCTTTTCTTACAAATCTTTTAGTAAAGGGGAGTGTTGGCACTTTTGCTAAGGTAATAGAAGAGGTGCTGCTTTGCAACCTACCTATTCATTAGGATCCTTGTATAGCTTAAGGTAAGATGTTTAATCTCAATGTATTTGTGTCCCTTGCTCTCTAAAGTGGACCCTGTGATTTTGCTTCAGTAAGCATGGGCCTTGCAAAGATAAATTAAGTAAAAATTATGAAGAAGTCAGATTGCTTCAGTGAAGGATGCTCATTAACCACTCAATAAATAAATAAAGAAAAAGCTTCCGAGAATGGTTTTTTTGATGGATTTTTTTCATGTGATGATTGCAAGAAAAATAATTTAAAAAACCCAATGTTTATTCCATTTCTATATCGGTTAGTATCTGGCTTTTATTTCAGACCAGTCAGAGCAGTGGTCCATGTGTAAATTTGTTCTCCAAACAAGCTGGCAGCTCCCAAGTCTTATAATCAACAGTGACCACTGTAGAATCAACACTAATCATTCACTGTAGTCTTTGCATCCATCACATAGGTTGATACTGGGTATATCTACACAAAAAGTTTACTGCTGAGTTGACTAATTCCACAGTAAATGTCTTGCATCTACATGTACAGTGCTATTAGGCAGGAGTAAACTAATTACCACTGCAGAGGATAGTAAGTGTAAGTACAAGTACTATGCAGCTGCAGAGTGGTTTACTTTGCTTTAGTCCCTGTCAGCTAGCCCTGAACTGAAGCACACCCTTGCCTCTGTCATCCCCTCTGTAACATGTTGAGCTAGGTAGGACCAGCCCTGGGTTGGCAGACTGACTCCTTGGCCCCCTAACAGCTGGGGATGCTTTGACCCAGCTCAACATGCTGCAGCCCCAGGCTCATATGTAAATGAGGCACCTGGGAACAATAACCTCCCGTGTGATAAGTTCCAGAGTTTATTGCTTTGATTTAATTGCACACATAGATGCACCCACTGGGTAAGAAGTTGCTAGGCAACTGTTTAATATCCCATTATCCTTTGTTTCTATTCTAGAAGTAGATGAGTGCCTACCCTGTCTTCATTAAGCTACTTCCTACTCTTTCTTCTGTGACATTTTGCAGGGAGAATTGCAATCAGTACCTGTACACTTTGCTCAGGAAAGTGACAACTATTTTGCCTTTGGATTGTGTAACTCTTAATAAAGAATGATCCCTTTTCCTGAGGTGTATATAATTTGTTGTTGTTATATTTGTTATTGCCCAGCTGATCCACAATGATTCTGGCTTTGAACCTGCTGATATCTAAGGATAGAATGTTTTAACTCTACCTCCTTGATGTATCTGCTTCAGAGTATTGTATTGTACTTTCAGACACATTTGACATGTTTGATCCTTTTTAGCATGGGAGGTGAAGACATCATATTCTTCCCAGAGGGAAGGCAAATTCTTTTTTTTTTTTTTTTCTGAATTTGCTAAAAGAAGAAAGGAAGGTATGACACTACTATTTCTCTGTTATGAACTAAGTCAGATTTCAACTTGTTGCATCTCTCTAGGCTAACTGATTCTTGCTCATGAAGATGCATACAGCAGAAGTTTTATTCTACTTGCCATTGTGCCACCCTATATTATTCTAAATAAGAAGGGAATCTTCTTTTCACTTGACAATAACATTCATATTCAGCAGGAGATAATCCAACTCTGAATGTATATTTTTCCTTTCTTTATGAAGATCTTTCCCCAGAAAACAGATGCTGATACAGGTAAAGTTGCAATCCAGGGCTCAGTAAACATTGTCTTGAGACCTACCTGTGATTGAATTGCTTTTCCAGACTTTCACCGGTCATTGATTATTTTTGGATCCATGCCTTGACTCCATACAGCGAAACAGATAGTGCTACCTGAACTTACATGTGTTTAGTCATTCATTAGAGCAGATTATCTACCTGCACATAACAGAGACTACACCAGGCAGACAGAACATAGACCTTTCAAGCAGTGCTTCTGACATCCTTCTCAAGCTTTATTTCAGTGGAGGAAGAGAAGCCATTTTGTCACCTTTTTAGTCAGGGTTTTATCTCTTCTTGTCTGCTGGTGAGTTGGAAATGGCTTCTAAAAGATGCCACCTGTTCCTGGCTCTATTGAATTTTCAGCAACCCATTCAGAAAAATAATGCCAAACTTTTAGAAGTTGAAAATGGCAATGATCTTTAATTCTAGTGCATTTTCAGACCAGCTGATACTTGTAAAGGAGAGAGAAAGGCAATTGTTTCCAGGATCCTTTGTCACAAAGCTTGATACAATGAAGAGCTTTCTCTTCTCTTTGTTCTTCCAGTTCCTCAACTAGCTAATTATATTCTCCTATTCTAAACAAATTTGGAAAGATTTTATTGCCTTGAATGTCCAGGAAAGCAGACGATAGGCTGTAGGGCTGTGCAAAATTTCTTTGTCAGTTTTGTTTTGACACTGTCTTGACTCGTTTTGAGCTCAAAACAGTGAAATCAAAACAAAACAGAGAGCTTTGAAACAGCCTCAAAACGACATGAGGCAAGTCAAAATGTTTCAAAATTTTGAAATGTTTTGAGTTCCCAAGCTCATGCTGGGCTTGCCTGCAGGGAAAGAGAATCTAAAGTAAGGAGAGGGAGGGGGAAGGTGAGAAAGGGAAGGGAAGGAGTGCTCTCATTATTGACTGTGTAGCTGGCCAGTGACTCACCCTTCCCTGAGGTCTCTTCCAATCCCAGTGCTCTGGGGGAGGGATGGAAAAACTGCATAAAGAGCAGCTTTGTTTGCACTGCCCTGCTTTCTGCCTCGGAGTCAGTTATTGAGCTGTGTGTTCCAGTTTTGCCTGCCAGCAGCTAGAGGTGCAGGGCCCCAGAACCCAGGCTCCTCCTGCACCTATCTCCTTGACAGCTGGAAGGCTTTGTGGCCACAGCAGGGCTAGGCGGCCTGCAGTTTTCACCCTCTGTGCCCCAAGACAGACACAGTCTCACAAACACCCATGTCATAAGTTTTGTCTGTCTGCAAGCAGAGGTGCCAGGCTCCAGAACTCAGATGCCCCTGCACCTATCTCCTTGAAAGCTGGCAGGCTTCATGGCCTCAGCAGGGGCTAGCATGCCTGCTGCTTTCACCCTGCTGCACCTTAACACACACAGTGTCATCCATGTCACACGTTTTGCTTGTCCGCAGCTTGAGGTGCAGTTTCCCCGAAACCCCTGCACCTGTCTCCTTGAAAGCTGGCAGGCTTCATTGCCTCAGCAGGGGCGAGCAAGCCTGCAGTTTTGACCCCACTGTGACTTAACACATACACATGACATGAGCTTGTTGCTTTCAAGAATTTGAGGTGCAGTTTCCCTGAAACCCCTGCAGTTATCACCTTGAAAATTGGCAGGCATCATGCCCTCAGAAGGGGCTACCATTTCTGTAGGTTTCATCTAAATCAGGCCATAAATGACAAAGTTATAGGCTGTTTTGAGCTTCCCCATTATAGCCTATGGGCAAAATGTTGAAACAGTGTCAAAACACCAAAAATGTTTCAACGAAACAAAATGAAACAGTGGCTTCGAATCAAAATTAAATTCAAAATGAAAAGCTGTTCTGTTGAAACGCAAGGCGAAACAGAACGGTGCTGTTTCACACAGCCCTAATAGTCTGTACTTCTGCCCCTGGGTTATATGTTCCCTCACTGCAATATGTTTCCTTTTGTCATGACTGATATATTTAGGTGTGAGTTTGTTTCATTGACAGGTCAATGTTGAGTAATCTGTATGTAAACTTCAGATCAATGGCTGTCCAATGACTGAATGGTTCCGTTTTATCTCCCAAGCACACTTGAATTCCTCTGTGTTTGATGGCCTACAAATACTATTTTTTAGTCTAACTTGCTTTTCACTAAGCAAAATAGCCCTAAATCTCCTACATTCTGATGGGAATAGAACTGAATCAGTCTTCTGTATATGTCCTCAAAAATCAAAAAGTTTTCCTTCTGTTCATAGAGTAGGCAGCAAAACCCAGTGTTGAATTACATGCATTCCTGAACGTCAGTTAAAAACTAAGCCCAAGCAGAGAAGTAACCTGACAGTGCCCTGTCCTACCTGCTGACTCAGGCCATTTTGTTCTGAAATGGAAGGGTCCTCCTTCCAGCCTGACATTGATGCAAAAGTAATCATTCCAAAGTGACAGCCACAAAATGTAATATTTTTTCTTGTTGTTCACTGTTTAGCCATGGGAATATAAGTAGTGTGGCTCATAACCTGAAATAGATTCAAAGGACAGCCATTTGAATGTTGACTGTCTTCACCAGGCATTTATAACCATTGCAAACCATTTAATGTCCGTCTCCATCCTTTGTCTCTGTAAAGCACAAAAAATAATATTGGCAGAAAGGGTCATGTGGTAACATACTCAATGATTTTTGTGAGTAAATTAGACCCTCTAGTGACAAGACCATATAAATAGCTAACTGGATCAGCAGCTGGCAACCTTTAATAAGCCATGGACAGCAATGACCCAGATCCAGTCCAACATGGTCCAGATGGTTTCCACAGCACATCAGGAGCAGAGGGGCTTCCTCTGTGTCCAAGCTTGGGCAAAGCATCTGGGACCTGCCCCTGTGCCGCTGTCACTTCTTCATCTCTCTGCACCTTGGCTGCAACGTAAGTGCAGCTTCTAGCTAGTGTAAACTACATTGGTGCTACTGCTACTTCTCCCTTCTTTCTTCCTACACCCTGGCCTCCCAGCTGCAGTGCAAGTGTAGCTGCAAGCCGCCTGGCTCCAATGCAGCTCCACATTTCCCAGCCCTGGCTCATGCATGGGTATGTGCACAGGCAAAGTCCTCTGTTGGCTGAATCCAGTGGTTCTGCAGGTCGTGTCTGGCCCATAGGCTGTATGTTGATGACTCTTGAGAGAGATAAACACAGACACAGCCCTTGAGAAGTAATCACACATTGCTTGTTGGCCATTTGTAAGGAGAAGAATGAAAACATAAACTTGCACAATGAAAGCAGTTGATTTAGTATCACTTTTCTTTGTCCAACTTCCCCAGAGGTTGGGGAAGTGGAACATTTGAGTGGGAGGCCTGTGTGGAATTTGGTTCCCAAAACATTGTCATTTTCTGTACCTAAGAAATCTTCAATCTCCCACTCTAGATGCAACTGAGAAGCTGATTGGTGGGTCTTACTTACTTGTTCATGGTCAAATGGATCACCTAATTTAGGGTCAAGAAGGATTTTTTTTCCAGGTCAAATTGGTAAAAACTTGGCAGGGGAGGGGGACAACTTCCTGAGTACTGTAAAACAGGGGCAGGCAATTATTTTGGGCAGAGGGCCGCTTACTGACTTTTAGCAGGCCATCGAGGGCCACATGATGGGCAGCCCAAGGCAGATTAATATTCATTTTCTAAATTTTTTAGGGGCCCCACAGGCAGGATAGAATGGCCTGGTGGGCCGCATCTAGCCCCCCCGGGCTGCATTTTGCCCACCCCTGCTGTAAAACATGATCCACTTTCTGGGATCAGCTGAGCATTTTTTAAATCATGTGCTTTGTTTTTCTGGTGTTTACAGGGTCTGAAAAAAATTTTCTTGTGGACCTTTTTTGGACAAACAGTTGCGTATGAATGCGGAAGACTGGATCTGATAGCCACAAAGACCTTTCCAGTCCTATGTTCCTCTAAAAAACTGTGATGATCTCTGACTCCAGCTACTGCCTGCATCATCCAGTTTAATATTGGTGAAGAGTAGAAATGAGGGCAGTTCAAAATATAGGATCCTGTGTCACTGGATCAATTGCAAATTTGAACCTAGTTTCACCGTATTAAGCATCCTTTCTCCCTCCACTCAGGAGAAAGGACTTGTTTTTAAGTCACCACATGTCATCTGTGCCTTAAACACATAAACAGGTTGATTTCTATTCACTTGGATGACATACCCTTCAGCAAACAAGCTCCTCTTTCTATGCTTCATATAGTTTAGTCATAGATGCTTATTTCTGCAAGAGTGACCCTCAGTGCTCTATTTCATGGTGCAGACTTGAAACCTGCAGATTTCTAGCAACTGTGTAGTTTTATTCTCCCTCTTTTGTACATCTTTAGTCATATCTATCTATAAGTTTTTCCTCTCTTTTGATTGTCTTTATGAAGACAAACGCTTCAAAAGCATTTTCATCACACTGCAAAGGAAGACACATGATGGTAGATCGAATATGTGATGGATGTGATATAAATAACTATGGAATTAAATATAACACAAGGCTAATAAGCATATATTCTAGTTTGTTGGAGAAAAGAATGCATAAGGCATTGTATCACCTTCCTAATTAGTTTGGCTTCTCTTTTCTTTTCTGATCACTTGAGGAAATGTCTTCATGAAGAAGTAATCTCTCAAATGGCCATCAGTTCTTTACCATATCAAATCAGTGTTGTTCTTTACTTTTCAAAATGCAAAACTGCTACAAGTACAGGTGCAGACAATTTAATATTAGCTGAGGGTGGCGATTATTTAATATCCCAGGATTATTTATCACCCATAATCCCTGTAAATTAGTCCCAATTTTTCCTCAGTTCACCATCATCTCCATCTGCTTCTTCGTTCTCCTGTTAGTCACCTCTTCAAGAGAGATAATACCAATGGATTCTTAAGAACTGTACATAGAGGATGGGAAATCTCTTTATGCCTTGATTATTTAACTAGCAGTAGTAATCTAACTTTATCTAATCATATCTAACTTTGTGTAGGTTAACATGGGATTTTTTTTCTTTTTATGTCCAGGTTCAAAGACACAGCTGTCTGGGAACAACACAGTTAAAACCTGTCAACTAGGTATACTAGAGGTGATGCTATAATAAGTGGAGTTTGAAAACCCACGGCTTCAATTTAGGGCCCTTTAAACTCCTGTATCATGCACACACCATGCACTTACTTGACTCTCCAGTGGTGGGGAGAAGCGGGTGAGCTGCCAGCAGGTGGAGTGGTCCCTGGGCTGGCAGCGGGGGGGGGGGGGGGGGGGGAGGGGGCAGGTGCTGGTGCTTCCCTCCATGGCAGCTGTGGCCCTGCCCCAAGAGGCACTACCTGCAGGAACCCTGCTCGGGTGGTCCCAGGGGGCACCACAGCCACAGAGGGAAGCATTGGGCCCATGTGCAGCGTAGACAGGAAGGCAGGTTCGGGGGTGGTGGGGCAGAGATCAGGCTCACCACTTTTCTTGGGTGGAGCCTGCTTTCCCGGGCTGCTGTCAGGCTGCCTGCAGGGCTTCATATAGAGCCCCTGAGCTGCACAGAGCCAGGTGCTTCACTCCGCAGCTGTAGGGGCAGCAAACTAAAACTCCTTAAAACTTTAGTTTGCTGTGCCCCAAGTCATTTAAGGTGCATTACACCACCGAATTTCCGACAGCAGCTGTAGTTAATGTGCAATATGCTGCTGCTGTGTGCAAATACTGTCACTGTTAAAGTGGTGGAAAAGCATTTAGCCCACTTAAAAATTTTGTGCATGCATGCCCCTCATTTTGTCTACACACGACCTTAGTTTTAAGGGGAAAATTCCAAAATAGCTTTACTACAGTTGCCATGGAATGTCAAGGTGTCCGTCCTCTTTTGAAAGAGATAGATGCTCTGAGCATGCTACTGCTGTTTTCAGATTAGCCTAGAGTATTAGGATAGGAGTTTGCTTCTAAGAAAAGGTGAAGAACATTTTCCATGTGAAGACAGAAAGAGAGAATGCTTTGGTTTCCCTCTGGGCAATTGATTAAGTGTTTGTATTTCTTTTAAGACAGGGAAAATATTTTCCAGGTTAAAAATCTTTAAACATGGGACAACAAGGAAGTCTGATCTCAACTGTCTGCCTTTCCTAATCAACTATGCAGATCAAAAATGAAAGAGAAAATGCTTCTGTGTCCTACCTTTATCTAATTTCAAGAGGATGTGAGACCATGAAGCACATTAATGAAACATGTAGAGTGAAATTACCTTTTCCTTTGTTCATCTAAGCGTAGTGTTTAGTCATGTAAAGTGGTGTTTTTGGCATTCATGTTAGAAACAGAGGGTCCAATGCAGGACAGGGGGCAATGTGTGTTAGCTAGTAAAGTGGATCAGCTGTAGCAGGGCATGTTCTGTCACAGCTCATCTGCTTCAGTTCAGTGGTGCGTGGTGCCTGTTTCTGTCTTCAGCTACAGATCCTCTTACTTGCTCTAGTCCTCCTGACTCCACATATTTGCTGCTCTTGGATGCTCAAGGGATAAGCTTCGAAAAGAGTGCTAGCATGCATTCTTTATGACGCATAAGTTGTGGCATTGTGGTTAGCATGTTGGGTTAAGAAATGTGAGAGACAAAGGTTCAAACCCCTGTGAGCAATAAGGCCTAGAACTCAGACCTCCAGCACTGCACATGAGTGTCTTATGCTCTCAACTATTGGGACTAAAACAATGAAGAACCTTTCATCTGCTAGTTATGGCTTCAGGGCTACCTACTTTTTTAGGTAAAGGCAGACACAGGTGTCCATATATGTGTTTCACCAGTGTATAGTCTTCTGATCATGCTAAGTGTATGCCACCAAATTGTATATACACCTATGTTGCTACACTGCTGGGAAACGGAATTGGTACCTGCAAGTACATGCTAAAAGTGCCATTTAAATGACCAAAGGAAAAAGAAAATTCCACCCCTGGTGATTTAAGCCTTGAAGCTCTAGCCTTTCCTCACCTTCCTTCTAGACATTGCTGTTAATGGTTCTTTTGATCTTCTCTTGGGAGTTTTCTGCCAGCTAGCCCTTCCACATATAAGTCTTAGAGGAAAGCAAATTTCTGTTTACAAACACGGTTCTTACTTTTGTCTTGGGTGCAGGGTAATTTCCTCCCATTAGCCTTATGTCATCAGCATTAGTAGTTGGTGTCTTATCTGAATTTTTATTATATAATTTTATGTCTGTCCCCCTCTCATGTTTAATGATCCTTGGTGGTCTTTCACTCAGGCTTCAATGTTTACTGAACATGTAATTTAGTTTAGTGACAATGTAGTTTCCACCAGTTGGGTATGATGTAGCTGAACTCAGCTTCTAAGCCAGGGCTGGGCAATTATTTCAGCTGGTGGGCTATTTAATGAGCAGGGATCCTGGTTTTCTCTGATAAAAAAAAAGATCTCCACTTTTTTGATTAAACAAGTAACACAAAATCCACATTTTTCTATGATTAAAATGAAGCACCACTTTAGAGAGAGAGAGAGAGAGAGAGAGAGAGAGAGAGAGAGAGAAGTGTTCCATTTTCACTGAAGCCTGAATGCAAGTAAACCAAAATCCACATTTTTCTATGATTAAAATGAATCTATCTATCTATCTATCTATCTATCTATCTATCTATCTATCTATCTATATTACTGGTGTTTCATTTTAATCATGAAAAAATGTGGATTTTGGTTTACTTTAATCCAAAACTTGGGGATTTTTTTTTTAATCAGGGAAAATCGGGATCCCTGTTAATACTTCTGGTGAGCTGTCGAGGGCTGCACACACAAAATCTTTCAGAGATATAATTTTAACAAATTATAAATAAAAAAAATTGTATATTAAAATCAAATATCTACTATACTATATTTTAATTTTATTTCAAAAAATATTTTTGTCCTGATTTGTGTTTTTTGAGAAGTGCATATAGAGGTGATTACAAAATAACTCAAAATAAAGGTGGGGAGGAGATGGGGGAGGCAGGGGGCACAAGCAGGAGAGCTTGCCTGTGCAGTGAATTGCAGGGGCAGATGTGTTCTACCCTTCCCCATCCCCACCCCCCACCCGACCTGTTGCTATCAGACCTAGACTTAGTGTGCTGGTCTAAGGAGAGGCTCACAGTACTCCATCCCTCCCTTCCCTCCCGCCCCAGTTTCAGAAAAAAAAAAAATTATTTTATCTCTTTTCTAATTAGTTTAACATCAAGCTTTTCTTGCTGACTGATCAGCATGCTATTGTGTTGGAAATTGCTCTCAAAACATGCAGACATCTTTTGTCACTTACACAGTTAAAACTTGTCACACTCAAACACCATCACTGATTATATCCACTGCATGTAGCACACAGTGCACTGCTGGACAGAGAGAACATGGCAGTTGTTCCATGTCCCAAGATCCTTCCTTGCCCAACTATGTGCAAATTAAATGTATTCTTTCCTGTATTAGGGAGCCCTTCCATTTTTTTCTCCTATAGGAATGAAAACTTTTTTAGAGGAGTTGTAAACAGGAAAACAGTTAGCACAGAGCTAGGGCAATTCTTTTCCTCATGGTGTTTCAAACCTAACTTAAATAAAATTTAGGTAAAGGCAAAAGATTTAAACAATTTGAATTCTCTTAAGGAAATATGGTAGAGGGCAGGATAGGATATTATCTTAAAACATTACCAGTGCTACCTTGTCCTGCCTTCTACTTGATTTCAGATAACACAGCTAACTGCCTCTCTGTATTTAAAACAGTATGATTTTAGTGCTTTATGTATCTTGGTATGCAGTGACTTCTTTGCTGATCCTCAGTAGTCTAGGCTTCCAATCTCTATCTGTATAGAAACAGGGTAGCTTAATTCCATTTCCTGAACATAGTTAGAAGACTGTAAAGTCAAACACCTGAGGAGGTGTTTTCTCCCTCATTTTGAACATCTGCCTCTCTATGGAGGAATTTCTAAAAATATTCCTGGTCTTATTAAATATGCAGTAAGTCCTGGATCTTAGAAATCTCTGATGTGAAATCCATACTGACTCTGACACAGTGCTAGTTCTGGTTAAGAAGAAATTATAACATCTGTGCTATAGCCCAAATTTCTTTGTTGCTATGCTAAACAAAAATTTAAACCTGCTCTTGCCTCAGCCATCAAGGCCTTTCACTTATTTCTAGGAAAAACAACACCTTTCTGGGGCAAAGTTTTCAGCTGGGACCTCTGTCCTCAGTACAGGTACAGGATAATTTATTTGCATGTGCTTTGAATCCTGCAAGGTGTAAGCACACATCTATCCTTCTAAAAGTTTTCACTGTACTTCTGTGAGGCTCTGTTGTGTTAATACACATCTAACTAGCTCTGCATTCACTTTGTGCTGTTGTTTCAGCATAGGGGCCAGGGGACCCTTCAAAGTCTCTGGCACCCTACTAGAAGGAGATCTCAGTCTATCCTTCCTCTGTGCAAGTAAGTTAACATTTAGGAAATCAAAGAAGGAGGACTAAATGATGCATCTTACCAAAATGATCCATCATACTCTTCCAAGTGAATATATCCACAGAGAATATCCTATCACACAAGCCATTGGCTGAGACAGTGGCCCAGATAAGGTGAGGATGACTAGGGTACCAGTTCTGAATGAGTTGGGGGGAATGCAAAAACAGCAGCTGCTATGCTGATGGCCCAACCACTGCTACCTGCAGCCCAACTAGTGACACTGCCCAGTGTGCTGCTTCCACCCAGATATGCTTCCGGGCTGAGACTCTGAGATTTCAAGATCTAAATATTTTCTCAGCCTAAGAGAGATATTGGTTTGCTACAGGAAATACTTTTCAAAAGATCCCTAGGGTAAATCCCAATCTAAATTTCTGGGCTCACGTAACTCAGTGGTCTGTTGCTAGTATGTGTTCCCCGGTGTGCTTGAGTTACAAGGAAGTGAGCTTATTACAGTTGATAGTCACTAAGCCTGTTCTGCAGCACAAGCTGTTATAACCTCTAAGCTAAAGTTCTTGTGCTTGCCAGTTCAATATGAACTCAAGGCTGAAATTATGGGTATCATTTTTTTCATGCTTACATAGCATCCAAGAAAAGTGTGTATTATCGTAAAGTATATTATCATTCATGGGTTTCAGAACATGAAACATATTGGCATATTCTGTATTTTCAAATTGCAGTATTCCAATCTGAAAGCCTGCTTTGATCTCTGACTTTAGCTGCTGAATGCATTACACTTCTAATAAAGTATGAGGAAAGGGAACTACATTTTCCTTGCAACTGAAAGGATAGATAACATTATGGTCAAATAAGCAGTGGTAGAAATATTCTTCCAGCAGCACAATATATTTGACTTCAAATACTGACATGAAAATCAAGACCAATGTCCAGCCTGAGTCTATCCTTGGGGTAGTGTGGGTAAGGCTCACAAGTAGCTATAGCCAACTGCACAAAAGGGAATGCAATGACTCACAGTCCATTCCCTGGACCAGTGGTTCTCAACCAGCATGCTATAAAAGCTGGTCAGGAGTACCACACTGCCATAAGTGCTGCAAAGTTAAACTGTTCCACAAGCCTCAATTTTTCAGGAAGCATGCTGGAGCTGAAATGGGAAGAGCTGCAACAGAAGCAAAATGCCTGACTATAGTATAATGCAGGCAGGAATACCTTTCTGCTGCATTTGCTTCTCAATAGGCTCAACTACACAAGATGCTACACCACTGTAGAAATGAGCTACATTGCAGAAGCTCGTAGCATCGGTGGGCGTGAACCGTGATGCCAATGCTAATGCACAGTAGCAATGAGCTGTTGCGCATCAGCTCATTGTTACTGCCCAGTAGCGTGGGAAAAAACTCATGTGGCACTGGGACTGCACAGTAATGCCAGTTACTGGGCAGTCATTTAGTATTTGCTTAAGCAGTAGTAAATGCAAAGGACATTGGCCCAATTTCAAGAAGAACACTGGCAATAGGCCTATTGAGTACCTAATCTGTAGTGAAATAACTTGAGTACTGTACTGAGAAGTTAGGAAGACACAGGTTAGAATTTTCTTTGGATAAGGGCTTCATAGAGCCTGTGTCTCCTGCTTCTGGTCTCCAGCTGCTTAAGCAAGTACTAAATGATTGTGCAGTAACAACTGTACAGTCTGGCACACATATAGATGTGTGCAGTGGGAATGTCTACGTGAGATACTTTGCTGCACAGTAGCATAGTTTACTGTGCAGTTAGCATGTGTCTCTACACATGAACATAGTTATTGCACAGTAAACCTCACTAATCACGAGTAAATTTGCTACCAGAAAATGCAGGTAGCAAGTTTACCTTCAATTAGTAACAGTGCAGTACCACTCGTGTAGGCACCTGACTAGGAGCAAATCTGCTCCCAGTCAGCTGGCCACCAGGGGCCCTGGGAACTGCTTGCTGCTGGGACAGGCTCTGCCACCAAAGCCTGGGCAGAGACTATTTCCCCCTGCCCTGGCAGCAGGGAGTTCCGAGCCCACCACTCTGCGATTGCAAATGGACAGTGGGGGCTGGGGTATCCTTATCTCCCAGCCCCTGGTTCACCATCGTAATTGGGTAGCAGGGGCCTGTGAGACCCTTTTCTCCCAGGGAGCATGGAGCAGGGTGGGGAACAGTCTCCACAGATCAAATGCATGTGGAGACACATGAAGCTCGTCTCTGATCTGCCTCCTGAAAACCATAGTTCATAGGGAAGTTCCACCTGGCTGCAGCAATGGCATTGACCTTCCCCTCTCCTAGACTTCCTTTGCCCTTTTCCCCACCTACCCTCTGTCCCCTCACAGTGGCCAGGTAAGTCACAAAAATGTATCAAGACGTAAATCAATGAACTGCAGGTGTTAGATGCTGGAGAAGGAGCTTTCTGTGCTTTAGCAATAGCTGAATGGTAAGAATACTTATCTAGGAAGCTTGAGACCCTGGGGTCCAGCTCCCTGGTTCTCCTGAAGAAGACTTGAACAGACTCTTCTCTGATTTCTGCTGGATAGTGCTCCAAGAAGTGTGATATAATCAACTGTCTTCTCTAGTAGTACTTTTAAAACTGTCCCCCTGAGGGGAATATGTGGAACCAGGGGGTTCAGCAGTGTGAATAGCTTGGTCAGATGACTGCACCCTTGGAAGAGAGAGAGCTCTGTGTTTTGGTGTAAACCCTTATTCCCAGTTGTACAGAAACTTCTCCATTGTGCTGCTCACTTGACATGTTCATTCACAGTCTAGTGAATGCAGAGGGCATTGATCTAGCTTCAAAAGAAACACTGGCAAAAGGCCTAATTTGTAGTGAAATAGCTTGAGCACTGTACTTAGAGGCCAGGAAGACACAAGTTCAAATGTTTGTTGGACAAGGGTTTTATGCAGCCTGTCTCCTGCTTTTTGTCTCCAACTGCCCAGGTATTGGGGCCACAACATAGGAGTCTTCTCCCTCAGACAGACTATTTCATGGCCCTTTGCTCCAGTATGCACATATGCCTGAGCAATGCATAACAAATGAACATGCTCAGTCTGTGCACATAGGCTTCTGAGTCTACAGTGGAGGGTTACATGCCAAAAATACCCAGGTATACAGTCATATAACTGCCATTTAGAAACACAAAGGGAAATGGAATTCCACTGTTTGTGCTTACTGAGCCTTTTTGTGACATAGGGCTCAAATACTGGAGGCTGTGGTATAGATACCTGTCTTACAAAACTTAAAAGAAAAGTCTCACAACTCCATGTTTCTGGTTGTTGTAGGAAGGAGAATAGAGGAGCCATTTTATTTTAATTGTAATCAGCTTAGTGCTGCTATGTTATTTCTAGCAATCTAAAGATCATGGTGCTCAGGACTTCTGTTACAGAATATTTTGATAGGTCCTATCCATTGTAAACTTGTAACATGCAGCCCTTAAAAAATGCATAATACTTACATCTATGAGTTTGGGCATTTTATCTATTACAGAAATTAATTATGGATAAGGAGAGAATATGGCAACTGTCACTTCTTGGCCTCTTGTGGGCTAAGATCAAGTGTAGTCCCTACCTGCAGGCTTTGTCACTATTCTGGATGACAAGGGCCACATCTACTCCCATGCTCTGATAAGCTAAGGAACAATTCTTGTCTCATATGTGTTGTCACCTCCTAGCCCTATTAAATCTCCATATGGTACTTTTTTGCAATTGAAAAAGTGCATCGATCCTCAAAGCCAACTTCTGGAATAAAACTTCTGATATTGGCTACAAAGAGAGGATGGCAGGCATTCAGTTTCCCAGGATCCTTTGTCATTGTGCTCAATGCAAATGAAAGCCTAATCATTTCTCAGTCAGCCAATTTACCTTTTTACCTCTCTTTTCCTCCATTAGAGACTTGCCTGGGAGCAAAAATACCATCTGACAATTATCTGCTCATTACAGAGACTGGATAATTCATCTCCTTCTTGGTTACATAGCCCTAACAGGAAAAAAAAAATCCCTGTATTGTGGTATATATAACTTGCTGTAGATCTAACTTCTTTGCCTAGGTGATCCTCAGTGGTTTGAGATGCAGGCATCAAACCTGCAGCTGTCTTACAACAGAATGTTTTAATTCTACCTCCTGAGTGTTGGAATAAAGAAACAGATAAAACAGAGTGATTTCTACAATGTTATTTCCCGCCTTTAAAAAAAATGCATAGTGTTAAAGGATCACTCTAAAATCTTCCCCATCGTAACAAAAAGGGAAATGTGGCCCAGGCTTGGTCTGTGGGGGTAAAAAAATCTGAGTCTAGAGCACTGAAAAGGAAAACCCACTACTATTCTGTGTAACTCTGGTATAAAAAAAATATTATACACTTTTGCCTTTTACTGAAACATAGACAGAGGGCCTCCAGAACTTTTATTTCAAGAAGGGACATTTTTTTCAGGCTAAAATTGCTGATGGGTTTACCACAGGATATCCCTTTGGGGAGGCAAGAAAAAAAAAATCCCAACTTAAATGTGTTTGTTCTTGTAACCCCTGTTAGCCTAATGTGCATTGAGGCTTTTTAGGTGCATGTCTACACATGCACGTGAAAAGTCACATTAATGTGGTTGTGCAGACCAACTTGGGACTAAAGTTAGTCCCAACTCAATGGACACACACTGGGTTGATGTACATTAGCACATCTACACATTCACTGATGTGACTTAGTTATTTGCACATAAATTTGATACCTGCTTTATAAGATCATTATAGGGACCCTCCAAGCCTTTTGCTGCTTTAGCTCAAATCATACTAAAGTTGGCTTTTTTTGGTACATGAAATTGTCAGTTTAATATGAGCTATTTACTAAGGATGACACACTATGGTTTCCTCTTTTCAAGGTATTGAGGAAAATGTATGTTTGGTAATTGCCTATAGAACAAGATTCTTCCATCTCCAAGACAAGTCTTCTAACCATTCCCTGCTTGCACTCCTGCCTCTTTAAAATGCATATTAAAATATTGACTCACTGTGCAAATATTTTATGTTGGTAAATTCAGTGATGATTGGGAAAATATACTAAAATCACTACAAGAAATAAATAGTCCAAAAAGACTTTAGGGTTTGTTTGGAGCTTTTTGGTTGGCTAGTTCGTTGTTTTTCCTTTTCTTTTTCTTTTTCTTTTTCTTTTTTTAATGGATGGCTTCAGGGAGAAGAATGAAGAAGCCAGATTATTTAATAAATTCTATAACAAACATTTTTTTTTTTACTATATGACTAATGTTATTGGTGGAAATTGCTCTTCAAACATGCTGGCAGCACCTGGTATTTAGAAACCTACACAAGTCTCTCTAATATGGTGTTAAAGCCTTGATCTCTGATTAAAGCCATAGCACTGCTGTTGTAACTATCACACTGTAATAGGTTAGGTCAGGAGACACTGGGTGTGTCTACATGCACATTAAAGGGCTTTTCCTAATGCACATTAAATTTAGAACCTCCAGGCACTTTTACATGCTTCAGGTATTAGCTACAAAGGACCAACTCACAGGATCATTATAAAATTCTAGTTTATTGGATGGATGCAAAAGTTGGACCATAAACCTTGGTGCTGATCCCCTCAAAAACTAACACATTCATGCACACACATACACTCACAGTAGCTAGCTATGAACACTAAGCACCACTGTCAAGATATACTTATCCCCAAGCACTGGAGTCCACTGTCGATGGCCAGTCAAAGCTTCTTTCAGTGCAATGTTGCTTCAGAAGGGGGTCGCTGGCTGGTCCTTCTGGCTGGACAGGCAGGGTGCTGGTCAGGTCAAAGAGGGTGCCATTGGGGCTCATTCTTCACTGTCTTTTATTCCTCTCTGGCAAACGTTGGTGACTCCCCAATTCTCAGACTTAGCCAGTCCAGGGGTCATTGACCTCAAGGGATGTCCCTCTTGGTAGCTGCTGGATGGCAGCTGCAATTCTGGGCGCCGCAATTCAAGAGGGATGTGGATAACCTGGAGAGGGTCCAGAGAAGGGCCACTCATATGGTTAAGGGCCTGCAGACCAAGCCCTATGAGGAGAGACTAGAGAAACTGGACCTTTTCAGCCTCCGCAAGAGAAGGTTGAGAGGCGACCTTGTGGCCGCCTATAAGTTCATCACAGGGGCACAGAAGGGAATTGGTGAGTATTTATTCACCAAGGCGCCCCCGGGGGTTACAAGAAATAATGGCCACAAGCTAGCAGAGAGCAGATTTAGATTGGACATTAGGAAAAACTTCTTCACAGTTCGAGTGGCCAGGGTCTGGAACGGGCTCCCAAGGGAGGTGGTGCTCTCCCCTACCCTGGGGGTCTTCAAGAGGAGGTTAGATGAGCATCTAGCTGGGGTCATCTACACCCAGCACTCTTTCCTGTTTATGCAGGGGGTCGGACTCGATGATCTATTGAGGTCCCTTCTGACTCTAACATCTATTAATCTATGAATCTATGAGCCCCAGGGGTCACGTCCGCAGGTATGTGCAGTCTTGGGAGTACGTTGATGAATTTTGATTGATTCACTGCCCTGACGAATACAGCTCTGGAAGTGGTTGATCAGGGGGGTATTTCAGCCCCAAGGGTCTGTTTCCAGCATTGATTAGTTCAAATCAGGGCTTCCGTACCTTTAACACTGAAGTTTCAGGGAGTTTCTGGCTCTGTATTGATTCTTTCCTCTTCTTGGTCTGTAGTTTTGTAGGTGTTAATTGCCGCTCTTTAACTTGTTTATCCAGACTAGCTACTGTGTTCCACAGTCAATCATGATTCATTCAGGGACTTGCTCCATATAGAGATTCCTGCCCTTGCTAACATTGTTACATGGTACAACTTACTTTTAAACTTAAAGTTCATTTGTAAAAGCATCTACAAGCTCTATTTCCACTACAAGTACACCTTATATAAAAATAATAATAATATAATAAAAGAAAAAGAGAGGAAGGAAGAAATGGTAGAAAAGAGAGAGCTTCCCCAAAAGGGAGCAAATACTGCAAAACGGGCTTTCGCCATATAGAGGAGATTCACATTTGAGGTGAGGGGGCAGGCAAAAAGATTTCTACACAGGAATGGGGGGTGGGCAACACTTCACTTATAGCAGCTCCAAAATCTTCTCTAATTAAAGCACCACAGCATCTCATGTATCTTCAACCCCACACTTAAAATTGTGGTGAGGGCACTTAAACTAAAGCTTGTTCTATGAGCTTTAGTTGAAGCACCCTCCCACACTGTTTTTAAGCATGGGGACACTGATACAGGAGATGCAGGAGGCTGCCAGAATGTGGTAATTACCATGCTCTAACAGACTCAATTAATCAATTAATCGAGTCTGCTCTGAAGCACTGTAATTACAGGACATCAGAGCAGCCTCCCCCACCCCCCGCCCCCTGTGTAGAGGAATTCTCCATTGCGAGGCACAAAATTAACGTGCATTAGGCTGCCCTAATGTGCAGTAGTGCAAGCACATGCTTTTTAGGTAACACTTAATGCACAGTAGCCTATTTTACTGCACATTAGAGTAATTGCACATTTTTTTACACAATGCTTTAATGTGCAGTAAAATAGGCTACTGCACATTAAAGTGCATGTGTAGTTGCACCCACTGTGACAGATTTTCCCCAAATCTTTTGATACTACACTGGATGAAAAGTAGGTCCTACTTCTTCTTCAGCTAGCCCTTCTACTTATTTGCTTCAGAGACAGGAAGCCTATTTTGGAAAATTGTTAGAAAATATTTTTAACTGTGCTTTCTATAATTGATTTGATTGGGATTTCCTTTTTCATGTGCTCACTGGTGGTCAATGGGAGCACCTACACGAGACTTTTACTGAGGAATAGACTAATTAGCTCCACAGTAAATGTCTCATGTCTACACTTGCAGGCCAATTAAGCTGGAGTAAACTAACAAACCCCACAGCACAGTAGTGCTTGTAAATATAAGTACTATCCAAATGTGTAGATGCTGATACATCTCGCTGGGGAACGAGGGTGTTTCAGTGTGGGGCCTGCCTGCCTGCCAGCTAGCCCTGCACTAGAGCACCTTCATGTACCCCACCCAACACCTCTACAGCACATTGAGCTGAGTCGGAGAAACTCCAAGGTGACAGATGACAGGCTGACTCAGGAGCAATAAACCTTAGCATGATTGCATGCATAGACACACCCAGTGGGTCCAAACTGGTTTGTTTCTAGTAATAGAATAGTAGAATTCTAGTAGTAGAATACAGTAACTCCGTTTCTGGGTGTAAAATTTATGGTGCTTGAGTTTGTTTCAGTTTCTTATGAGTTCTTCAAGAAAAAAAAAAGGAAAGTTCCAAACTCACCCAGAACACAGTAGGAAACTCATTGTGGCTTTCCTCTAATCTGTGAGGAAAATATCACTGCTGTTAATTCACTAGGAGGTACATTTCATTGGATGATTTTGCATCTTTTGATGAAAGGTGTTTATGGCACAAATCTTTCTTGAATTTAGCAAACCATTAAATTATTTCATGTTTACCTACCCTATTTGAAGCAGTGTTCTCATAATGTACCCTGACCTAAAGAGGCATAGTGACCACAGACTCATTCGTGTGTCAGGGAATCAGAAACTGTGGCATGAATCTATGACTCCAGCTGTTCTGGTCTCCTTTTTTAGATTTTCCATGAAGATGAAATCTCTATCATCATCTGCAGGCAAGTGGAAATGAAAAGATGTGGGATTAACATAATGTAAGTAAACAGAAACTTAAAAAAAATGCATGAATATTGAGCAGTGCTTCCATTGGCCTCTTCTGTTGTTTGTTGCGGGGGCTGCCACAAGAAGAATGAAATAGCTATTTTAGCAGATTTGTATTTAGTTTAGCATCACTTTTCTGGGCAAATGGGGAACTCCTGTCATTTGAAAAAAAGCCTCTCAAACATGATGCCAATTCTTAGCCTCAGTAAATCTGCAGTATTTTATACTTTTGAAAATGCAAAACTGCACTGAACTTTGCTTTCAGCTTTCAGGTTTCAGTCTGGTGTGGTTGATATTAAATATCCCAGGACACATTGGGCACTTGTATACATGATGTGGGTTTAGTCCTTCAGAGTTCATTCTATGCCCTGTAAACTGAAATGGTGGGTTTTATTTTTCTGTCAATCAATAGTTTTAAATCTCATGAAATTTCAATGTGCTATTCACAGTAAATTAGTGCAGGGGGTGCTGCATAACAATCCACTCCACTGATCTCTTCGTACTAAATTACAGCACGGGACACCATACACCGCTAATCCCCACTACAGACTGGTTATATTTATAGCTCACAGCTATATTAATTTAATTAATTTAAATAATTTAATTAATTGTAACACATATTTAAATTTTATACTTATTATTTTCATTCCTATCTTTATTTTTATTCTTATCTTATTTTTATTTTTCTATTTCTATATCATCAAATAAACTTTATTTCCTGTGTAAATTTCACCTCCCCCCTCTCTGAACAGGGATCTGAAATTCTCCAAGTGTTTATAGTATGTGCATGAATCAACACCCCATGAATTTCTTAATTCTTTGCATGGATATTGCATGTTGAGTTAATGTGACCAATGGCAGATAATGCATTTTAATTTCTGTGCTGCATTTCACCCCCATACACACAAAGCAAAGGAAAACCTGTAGATTTCAGCCCTCTTTGGCTCATCCTCCCTCCCCTACCATAACCACAGCCTGCCCCCACCCCCCAACAATGTATTTATGAGACACACAGAAGTGTTGCAACAAAATTGTAAATGTTATTTATAGCACTCAGTGATAACTGCTGGATGGTTTAGTGTTCAGCACTGATAGATCTGTGGCCTACAGAGCACCCTAACCACCTGTAGCAGCTAGTATGTTTGTGGCCAGGCAATTCCACACAATGGCTCCCTGACCAGCATTTGCATGCTGATCATAGGGGCACCATGCCCTGCCTGCCTACTTCTCTGTCTGGATGCTGCCTCTGTCACTTCCTTAGACCAGGACTCACTAAATACCTCCCCCTCTGGTCTCATCAATACTGTGGAGCATGCAGGCTTCCACGGTTAATGTCATAATATTTTCTGGCTCTACCTTGAGCCTGTACTTCAGTGACCTCCACCACGCTTTCAGGTGCTGAAAGGCACATTCAACAGTCATCCGGCATTTGCTGAGGCAGTAGTTGAATACTGTCTTTTGCTGGTCAGTAGCTTGTCCTCCATATGGCTTCATGAGCCGGGATAAGTGGGGGCACAGCAACATTCCGGATCACTGTGTTGGGGATCCTGGGTGCATATTATCCTTTCTCCATCATGCCAGGCAGAGGCAAGATTCAGAAGACACGCACATCATAAGCACTGCCTGCCCAACCTGTATAAATGTTAGTGAAGTGTCTTGATGATGGCTTGGAGGATCACTGAGGCAAATCTCTTCTTGTTGCTGAATGACCAGCTACCCTGGGATGGGGATAGGACTGGAATGTATGGCAGTCCAATGCACCCATACAGTTAGGGAACTCCATGGCCTTGAAGCCTTCAACAACTTCCCTGGGGTAATGGAGGCAGATAAAGATGTTCACTGTGATTTTCTGCAGCAGTTGGCAAACTTCACATATTGCCACCCTGGCTATGCAGGGAGCCACACCAAAATGGTTCCCAATGAAGTGAAGGCTGGTGGGGATGGCCAGTTTCATGATGGCTACACCCACCCTCTTTTCTGGTGAGATGGGGTTACACATGACCGTGTCCTGGCACTTCATGTGTGATGAAAGCAGTGAAACTTGTGAGGCCCAGACCTTGCGATCATTTCTCTATAGATTCATCTGCAGAAGTGTGTCAGCCTTGAGATTCACAGCTTCCTCTCAGTTCTCCAACTCCAGCTCATGGCCCATTGACTGGTATAGCAAGGCATGAGAAGCTGCTACCCCGTGTTGGCACCTCTGTAGAAGGCCTATCATAGCCTGCACTGCATTCAGTAGCAGTATCTCTGCATTATCGAGTGCCTCCATTCTCCAGTTGGACACCTCCAGGGTGTCCAACGGCATCTGGTTTTCCTCACAGATTCCATCAGGAGCCATTGAAGCCACCTTGTTATGCAGAAAACAACAGTTACTATTTTGCTCAGAGCACACCTGCTTGTGCTAAGGGGATTGAATAGCTAGGGCTTTTGGATAGATCATTAGCCTTATAACAGCCCTGCTCTTTACATTTCAATTCCTACACACCCCAGGTTCCTGTAACCACCATTCCTGTAAAAAACTTTGGGTTTTAGGGTTTGGGGAGATTGTTCCTAAAATCCTTCAAATGTTTAGCATAAAAAAAAGGCAGGCACTGACCAGAAGACTGAATGGATGAACCACAACTCCCCACCCCTGACCAAATAGACCTCTAGGAGAACAGTTGAGCAATGGAGAGCTCAGACAGTGTTGCCAGGGAAGGAGGGAGTGTGTGCTTGAAAGGCCAGCTGCAATTCCTTTCAAGCTGCGTCACAAGCTGCCAGGCAAAGAATTTTGCAAGTGTGCAACAGTGAGCCATTAGGAACTATCTTTCTGGAGAATGGGGTATTTGGGACACAATTTGGGGCAGACTATGGATGTCAAAGATGTTCTGGGCTGTTAGGAAAGGTTGCATGAGTAGATGTACATGAGTGCTGATACAGTTCACACCTGCATAGTTATGCATATGTGGAAACTCAGACCTGCACAAGAAGGTTCCATACACATGCTTATATAACTGCTCATAGCTGGGGACAGAAAACATCTCATGACTCTGGTCAGAGCATAGCGGCCAATCTCTAAGTGACTCATTTTGTCCCCAAAAATACAAGCCATGTATGCCGGGATTGGAGAAGCAGACACATACATCCCTAAGCCATAGCCTCAACTGGGACTGGGAAGAACTGGCAGATTTGATTGATATTTGCGGGGAACAAAAGGTTCTGGACCACCTGGAAAATCAACAAAATAAACCAGTCTACATGGCCATTGCCAAGGAAATAAAGTCATGCAGCTACAACTGGGACCAGGTAAGTGCTGCAGCAAGATGAAGGCCCTGAAATGTGCTTTCTTTCAGGCCAAGGACCAGAACTGTCATTCAGGGGCAGGACACACAGTAGCCCCATTCTATGAGCAGCTGTCCCGCATTCTCACAAAGGACACAGGTAAAGCTTGCCTCCAATCCTTTGGGACAATGAGGGTGCAGGAGGCCACAGCATCACAGAGCCTGGAGAGTCCACAAACTGTCATGCCATGGCAATGGGTATTGCGATATGCACTGCACAGCCTTCAGGCAACCAGTTGGAGGTCAGGGACAAGTGCTTGCAGCAGCTGCAGGACAAGGACAACTGAGATCATGACACCACTCTCCCTGAAGTGTTTCCTGCATAACCCAGAGGAAGAGGATGCATCACATTCCATGATGGCACTGACCCTGGATTTGTGTGACATGACAGAAATTCCAGAGACCCAAAGATCGGTGTTGGTGCCAGAAATGCCCAAGGATCCACACCCAGGACTTGTAAGTTATAGGGAAGAGGCATTAGATTGGTTTCAGTGACTAGGGCTTACGTGGATCTAGCCCTGCTTTTGCATCAAGGCCAAGCGCAGTGAGGTGGGAGGTAGGGCATTAATTCTGTAAGCAGAAAATATGTCCACTGCTTGCAGTCATTCAATGTTTCACTTATGTGGGGGTGGATGTTCTGGGCCCACTCTTAAAAAATTGCATGGAGGGGGAGATGTGTTAATTCATTTAATGGAAGGAATTTGTGCTGCTGAGAGATATATATTGAATTATTTAGTGGACTGGGAAAACAGCTGAGTTCTGCATAATCATCCTTTACAGATGACTGTGTTAATTCACCAAGTGGCAGGGATGCTGGTTGGTGATCACCAATAGCCTGTCCATTACATGGAGTGGCATCTTTGACCATGAACACCTTTTTCCCCCCATTAGTGTTACCAGCTATGACATCCACTGGAATTCTGGGATGTGCACCCAACACATGTGAGGGAAGTAAGCCAAACCAAAGAAAACCAGGCTTGTTTTAGACACATTGCACTAATGAAAGAGGACATACACACCTCTGTACTGGGGGGCGGGGGCTGCCTAGAATGTGGGTACCATGGGGTACAGCAGTGAGCAGTATTTAGGGGTGCTGCACATCATCCCTAATATTTCCTCTGAGCCCATGCAGCTTCCCAGTGCTCCCTGGCCACCCAAGGGGGGAGCTTGGGGAGTCAGGGGCTTTCAAGGTCCAGGTTTTTATTATTGTGACCAGAGGAAGACACAGCAGCCAAACCAAGGCTGGGGGTGGTGGGTTGGCCCTGAATGTTGTTAATGAGGAGAGCACTAATTGGGTGTGTACTGCACTAAGCAAAAGCAAAGAACAAAATAACTTCAAAACTGGTCAGACAGGTTTTACTAAATAGTAATTGTCCCTACAAGCCAGCAAACACCCTATCTCCACCCTTGTACAAGCCAGCAGACACCCCAAGCCCACCCTTATACACGTCTCCTCTTAAACGCAGGGAACATGAAGCAAAGAATCAAACAAAGGAAATAGAAACCTTTATTTACAAACAGTCTATTGACCATAATTAAACAAACCACAGAACAGCTTTCATAAGATAACGATTTATAAATAGTATAACAGAGTAATTTCTTTTTACTAAAGTAATTATGCATAAGTCATGACAAAATCAATCTAAGCAATAATCATTTCTAAATAAAACACTTTCTGCTCTAAGGTGTACTTTTGGAGCTTGACTGTGGACTTATGGGTGGGACATGCTGGATCCATACTGGTCTGTCCTTCTCCTAGGCAGAAGCAGAAGCGGGGCTGGTTGAGCCAATGGCCAGCAGGCATTAAATTGTTACTAGGAGCTGAGTAAGTATTTGCTGGTTCTCTCAGGTCTGGGAATGCCTTCTGGACTTGGCAATATTCCCCTCATGCTGGACAACTATGAATCTGCTCATAGTCAGATGGATCTGTCTCACCAGTCCCTGGGGACATTCATGATCCTCTCTGTACATGCATTGGTAACAGCCTACCTCAGTAGCCTGCATGTCCTCAGCAGCAACAGTATTGAAAGCACAGCTGGAAATCAAGATATATGGGAAATAGAGTGAATTAAGAACACTTGGTGCTCTAAAAAATATGCACCCAGTGAATCTTGTGAGCGGATGAAAAGCTGCTGGTCCCAAATGACCAAGAAAGGTGCCTGGCCATGGGTGTTAGCAGGAACTGAGTAGCTGAAAATAAGTGTCTCCATGCTTTGGCCACTGATGTGCCTCCCTGCTGTGGGTTACCCTGTACCTCCCTGCCCTTTTCACTAACTCCAGGGGTCTTTAAAGCAGTGTCCTATGCCATCCCTCTCCCCTCCCTTCACCTCACAGCCCAGCCTAATCCCAGTTGTCCGTTCAGGTGACAGATGATTTAAAGGGTGCCCAGGGCTTCACATACCAGGTACGGAGGTCAAACTATGTGATCTAACCTCCTTGGAGAAAGCAGCAGGTGATATGATGAGGACCCTGCTGCTATCATTTCCACTTGAGCCCCCGCAAGTTGCAGTGGTGGTTGGCAATGAGCCTGCACGCAAGGACACCCCAGAGGCTTCTATTCCTATATGTTCATGGCAATCCAGTACCTCCTTTAGCAGCTGGAGGTATCTGTAGTTGGCCACATCATGTAGTGGAGTGCCCTGCTACTGTGAGGCATAGCCAGTGAGGGAATTACTTGCTGATAGAATTCACCCGCTATTCATGAAAGCAGGCATGCTTAATGCTCATGATTGGGTTCACAGAACTCCACTTGTTGGGTTTATCCAAAACTGGTGAGCAAATTAATGGAATTAGGGGGACAATTACACCATAGCTAGCCAAAAAGAAAGGGTTTAGAAGTGCGGGGGGGGGGGGGCACAAAGGTTTCTCATGGTTACTGATGGGCAAAGTTTGGGGATTTTTGCTATGCATTCAAGACTTAGACTCTGCAAGTGTTGCAAGTTTGGGCACCAGTCACCTGGGACATGGCTGGTGACAGACAGGATCAAGGCAGGGAGGGGGCTTAGGTCCTTTAGCCCTCTGTATGCCATGGGACAGTAGCAAGCTGCCCAATGAACCATAGGTGTCAAAAAAACACTTCCAGTGGAAGAAGTGCTTAGCAGAAAAAAGGCAAGTACTGAGCAGAAGACTGAGTAGTCACCCCTACTAGCCTAAAGCATCTCCCACATGAAGACCACACCAGTACCCCCATAAGGGAGCCCTCCACCCCCAACAGGAGCTGCCACCCACAAGACTGATGCTCCACAGATTGCTAAAGCACTGCTAAGTGTACCTGAATCAAAAAACCAGAAACTTCTACAAATAAAACTTTAGGTCAAATATAAAAAATACAGCCAAACAGAAAAGATGGAAACACTGTTGAATACCCATTTGCCTACCCTACAACTACAATGCAATAAACAAAAGCAAAGTTATAAAATGCCTCCTTCAAAGTCAGTTTCTTTATTCACTTCATTCTGAGTCCCAGAAGAAAAGGGATATCCCTCTTCTGCATTATGCATTGTGGAGGAATCACTGCTTGACTCATCACACAAATAACAGTCATGCTGCAGGGGAAGAAAAAATATTGCTGGGGGAGGGTGGGGTTGCCCCATACTACCAGACTTCATTTTGTATCCTCCCTTTACAGGCTATGAAATCTCCTGGGATATTTCCCCAAGGCTTCTCTGGCCATACCTATGCACTATGTGCGGCTGAATATCCATGTGCGGTTCTGCGAGTCATGGTACTGGTTGAAAGGTTTTGGGTCATTGCACTGGCATTCCTCAAGTAAGGCATAGCTGGAAGGCAATTAAAAAAGATACAGCCTTTAGTCTGACATGTTCCAACATGGCCCACATTACCTATCCCATATTTTCATGCTTTCCTCTATTACCATATGCCCAACCTTCCCCATACTGGTAAATTTACCACTGGCCAAACTTCTGCCTCTGCTTCTGGTTCCCTACATTGTAGCAGATGGGGGTGGAGGGGGGAGGCATGGGCTGGGAGCAGTGGAGGAAAGTAGCCTGAGTGAAAGGAGATTCAGATAGAGCTGTTGGTCAGGGGAAGGGAACGTTTGGGGTGGGACAGTGGGTGGTGGAAGCATCACCATTGTGACAATCAGTATGCAAGGGGGGGAAGGGTGCAAGGAAGCGTGTGATGAGAATAGGGGGTTGAGAAGGAGTGGGGAATGGAATGGTGATAATCAGGCCTTCTTTCATAGATTTCATAGATTTTCATAGACATTCAGGTTGAAAGGGACCCCGAAGGATCATCCAGTCCAGCCCCCTGCCCCAGGGGGAGGAAGTCAGCAAGGGTCATTGGATTGCAACAAGATAAACATCCAAATGTGTCTTGAAAGCGTTCAAAGTGGGAGCTTGAACCATCTCCGGTGGCAGTCTATTCCAAACCTTGGGGGCTCAGACAGTAAAGAAGTTCTTCCTTATGTCCAGCCTGAATCAGTCGCGGTGGAATTTGTGACCCTTCGATCTTGTCATCCCTTGGGGTGCTCTGGTGAACAGACGTTCCCCCAGATCCTGGTGAACACCCTTGTTAAACTTATAGGTGGCCACCAGATTGCCCCTGAGCCTGCACTTTTCTTGCTCGACCTCAGGTCCTTGATTGCCTGGAATCCATGGCTGCGGTGGCTGGATGTCCACTGGGTCAGTGTGTCTATGCTTCTCAGCTGTTTGACCAAGAACTGCTGCTCTTAGTCTCTCAAAGGAAAACATTACAGTAGATGAGTGAA
Source organism: Alligator mississippiensis (assembly GCF_030867095.1). Classification (NCBI taxonomy): domain Eukaryota; kingdom Metazoa; phylum Chordata; order Crocodylia; family Alligatoridae; genus Alligator; species Alligator mississippiensis. Next base: position 135,879,642 of record NC_081825.1, on the reverse strand, counting down.
CTCTGGGGACCCATTATACTTCTACACAAAAAGTGTAGCGACAGCTAGTGGACAAAGGAGCTCATTTCACATCATTCAGTGAAGTACCATGTACACATTATAAATCAATGGCTTCATTGTTCCAAGTTGTGTCTTTGCAAACTAAACTACATTGGGATGTGGACTAGTTCATGACAACACAACTCATTTAAATTGCCAAAACCCCGTGTATGTGTAAAGTGTGACACCATTAAGCCACCCAAAAGAGTAATTTTCATTATGTGTACAAGCTCTACTCATCACATATACAAGTGCCCATTGTCTCTATGCCTGAGTAAAATTACAACTTAATATTTCCTCAGTTAGTCAGAAATTCCTGTCACCATCTTTGAACAGCTATTTAACACTTTTTTGCAATGATATATCAACTGACAATTATACATCCAGCAGAGGGACTGGGTGATTCCTTTTCACATTGGTTAAGAAACTTGCTGTAAAGCTATTATCTGTGTTAAACATTTGGTATTGGGGTTAAGTCTTTTCCCAGATGATCCTCAGTGGTTTGGGGTTTATTATGGAAACCTGTAAGTGTGTAGTGAAAGAGAAGTTCACTTTGCCCTTCTGGGTGAATATGTGGTGATGCCTAGGTGTTCATTGGGATCTTCTCTTCCATTATAGTTTTATGCATTGTTAATGAGAAAAATTCCCACTTTTCTGCTGCAGTCCACAAATCAAAGAAGCCTAATCTGTTCTTGTTTGAGGAACACATCAGATATCTGGTGTATTGAAATGAAAACTGTACTGCTTTGACTTTGAGAAGAAGTACCATATGATGCTGTAAGGGTTTGTTTGATTTTTTCATTTTATTGAAAGATAGAAGTGAAGATATGGACCAAGAGTGCCATGTCTCTGGGGAGCTGCAGTTCTCCTTCCCACATGCCTGTGGAGATGATGAGCTGTTAATAATTGTGCTGCAGCCTCCAGTCTGAGGGAGGGCTGTAGCTTTTCTCCCCATACCATAGCCACAATGACATATGAGCAGTTAGGCAGCACTCCTTAATTGTGCACTACTCACCCTACTCTCCCTCCTGCTTGGAAAGCTACCAAGTGACCCCCATGTAGCAATATGATGTACTGGACACATATTACAAAAGCTTCCTGTATCCTATCAGTCCCATGCTTAATTTCAATAGCATTAAATAAAGTATTTTCCCTCATTCATTTTCTGTTTGGTTCAGCAAATACTCAAGCACAACTCCTTGGCTTATAAGTACAGCACCTGCTATTCCAAGACAGTCTTCCATCCAAGAATTAACCAGAGGCAGACTTGCTCATCTTTTAAGGTTAAAAACAGGCTGTCTAACATAACCACTCAATCTATACCAGGAAGTACTTTATCTTTCAATAAGATCACCATATGGCAATTGTTCAGTATCCCAGGGTCCTTTATGTTTGTGCTGGATGCAAATAAGAGTGAATATTTCTGTATTCACCTGCTCAGTCATTGTGGAAGAAAAAATGTTTTAATAATCCAAATCCAAAACACAACTGTATACCTCTGATGGAAAGCGGCTGCTCCTTTCCACCAGTGTTACTTCCCTCACCAGGAATGACTAATCTATAGGGTACATTATATACTTTGCCATGGGCAGAGCAAGATAATGCAAAAAGGGGTTCAGATGGTGTAGCATATAATCACATATAACAACCAAGTATTTGGTTTTAAAGTTTGGGTGGAATCAAAGGGGGTGCAACTGCACTACTGCCCCCCCCGCCCCTCCCCCCCCCGCCCCTCCCCTTAATCCACTTCTTTACACTGGTGTTACCAACTGTGCTTTGTCCAGATGATTCTTCTGAGTCTCCAGTGCAAGCTTCAATCCTGTTGCTATCATGCAACAGGGTGATTCATTTCCACCTTCTGGGTTGGTGTGCTTGAGGTTATATGTTGATCTGTAGTCATATTATATAATATGTTGATGTTGTAGCATCAAAGTAAGTTTTCAGACTTCATTAGCATACCAGAGGAAAAGGTGAATTCAAGCTGCCCTGTATTAGTGTCACCTTATACTGTCAATGAGACAGCATTAGGCTAGTCAACAGTCAAAAGTTGTTTCATAGTCTCATAGTTTCTAGGGCCGGAAAGGACCTGAACAGATCAGCAAGTCTGACCCCCTGCCTTGGGCAGGAATGAGTGCTGGTATCATAATACCACAGCCAGATATCTATCCCACCTCCTCTTGAAGACCCCCAAGGTAGGGGAGAGCACCACCTCCCTTGGGAGCTCATTCCAGAGGCTGGCAGCCCTAACCATAAAGTAATGCCTCCTGATATCAAGCCTGAACCTACTTTCAATCAATTTGTGGCTGTTGTGATGGGCTAGCTGGCAGTGACTTAGCCCAGGGCTTTTGAGGGGTAAAAGATGGTTGGAGGACTTGGGATTCCCTTTCCTCACCAATCAGGCCTCAGAGACTCACCCTTCCTTCATGTCCCCTGATTGGCCCCTTGGGTCACCTGGAGGGATATAAAAGGGGCAGTGCGGCTGACTCAAGAGAGACCAGTGTGGGACCACAAGGAAGGAGATTCAAAGAGCTGGCAAGAGCTGGGTCAGCAGGAGCAGTTGCCCCAGAAGACCCTGAAGGAGTGGGACCTGCAGGCAGCAGTTGGACCTTCAGCAGCGCAGCGTGCGGCCAGCAGGAGAGCCTCCCTGCTGGGCTCCAGGATTGCCTATGAGAGGCTGTGGTCAGCAGGAGAGGCTCCCCAGATCCAGCAAGGATTTGAGCAGCGACCTAAGAGGTTCCCAGCTCTGCTTCCAGCTCCTCCAATAAGAGGCCAGACAGCTTGGCGTGAGGCCAGAGTTCTGGGAAGGTCAAGACCTCTAGCAGTTTGGAATGGTACCAACACTGGTGGCTGTATGGTAGTGTTTCTGCCTACCATGTTGGTGATCTGAATTCAAGTCCCAGGTGGGATGAGTGAGCTAACAGGGAAAAATTCTTCTTGCAGTGGAAAGGGGATATTGTGTTTTCCCCCTTTCTCCCTCTCCATGTACCTAGGCCCTATATTCCTTGTCATTTGACATTTTGTATTTTGTGCCTTTTATATTTCACCAACCAGTATTGTTTGAAATGCTGCTTGTGTTTTACACTTTGGTTAACCCTGTCTTTTGTTAACTGGATGAATATATCTATGATTGTAAGTGTCTAACCTTTGTTGAATCCTGCCCCCTGGGGGCATTGTAGTGTCCCCTATACCCCCTGGTTTATACTGGTTATGTTCCCAGTATTGTTTGCTCATTAAAAGGTATATAGTTAAGTCCCCATTGGTGGTCTGGTTTTGCTCTATAGGGGGAGGAGAGTCCCTACACCTCCCACAGCGCTTGTGCACCTGCTTTGATCCCTTTAATTGGAGAGGGGGTACCTCTTGGAGTACCGCCCGGGTTACACTGTTATTCCTTGTTATCCCAGGTGGTGCCCAGGGGAACAGAGCCTCACCTATTTTGTGCCGGTCCCCCTTGGTGAATTTATAGATGGCCACTAGATCCCCTCTCAGTCTTCTCTTGTGAAGGCTGAATAGATTCAGGCCCTTTAGTCTCTCTTCATAAGGCCTGGCCTGCTACCCCCTAACCATGTGAGTGGCCGTCCTCTGGACCCTCTCAAGGTTAGCCACATCCCTCTTGAAGTGTGGTGCCCAGAACTGGATGCAGTACTCCAATTGTGGCCTGACCAGTGCCACACAGAGGTGAAGGATCACCTCCCTGGACCTGTGATGCATCTGTAGATGTACGATAAGGTGCTGTTAGTTTTACTGACTGCTTCCTTGCATTGGCGGCTCATGTCCATCTTGTTTTTTGACTGCTTGTACATTTGTTTGTTTCCCTACATGCCTCTTCCTAAATTCGGGAGAAAAAAAAAAACACATCATGGTCTTTCTATGCCAGATTAAAAATATCTAATTGTAGTCACTTTGCATTAGCTAGCTGTCAAAAACTGTTTATTTATTTTTAATTATATATTTGCAGCTGAAATTGACTAAAATTGATGGAGAATTGACAAAAGTATTTTTTCCAGAATTTTTTTTTTTTTTTGTGTGTGTGTAAATGTCAAGCATAGATCTTTTCAGTCTCAAAGCAGAATAATTCAGAAAGTTATGGGCTTGAGAATAAATGGCACCTTTTCTGAAAACATCTCTCTACTGGCAACAATTTGGACAATTTAAATGACATTTTGGAACCCTGAATAATTTGTTAATTTCTGTTCCTAATCTTATGATTTGAGCAAGGTTTAGGCTAGGGACAGAAGTAACACATAACATGGTTTAAGTGATCAGAAACTAGTTTAAACCTGTAATAGAACAGAAGCTCAATGCATATAAACCAATTTCAAAATGACTGAAACTGGTTTAAGATAAACCTGATTGAATGTGGTATCAGACTTAACTGATTTGGGTCAAACCAGTTTATCCCAGACCCCTTCCTGGTTCAAGTTAAATCACAGTCCCCCAGCATCCCAGTGTGCTTTACAACCCTGTGCTGGGCTACGCTGTCTGCTCCAGAGAGCAGGGCTGGGCCCACCCCTCCACTCACTAGCTGGAGCAGTGAGGGCTGCCAGACAAAAGGGTGGGGAGGGGGGTCAGCTCGGCTGGAGTCTGGGGTTCCCCTACTCAAACTTACTTCCTGCTGGCTGTGACTGTGGACTACAAATCCCAAAGGCACCTGGAAGCAAGAAAAGGAAGAGATGAACAACCCTGAAGAGTCCTGCTGCTATAATTTTGGACTGCAAATCCCAGCACCCTTGGGGACAACAGGAAGAGGAAGCAAATACACAGCCTATACTGGCTAAGTGCCACAGAGCCATGTTCTAGTGCCCCCTGGCTTCTGGCCTGAGCCACTGTAGGCATGTGGCTGCCGTCCTTGAAACAAAGGTAATGCATGCTCACTTCTGTTTCAGTTTAATCACTGCATCTTAGACAAACTTGCAAAGACTGAATCAATTCAGCTTCAGGCTTTTTGAAAGCCTGTACTTAGCCATAATGACTTTTAAATTACCTTTTGATGTTTGATGTATTTTAATTATTTTTATGCAATGAATTAAGTAAAATAATAGTAAGCAGAACACTTTCTAAAATAATTCACCAAAAAAGTTTTACAGACAATTCACAGTATGCCACCTTGATACTTTGAAATATCTATCTCCCAGTTAACATAAAAATGTTAAATCATTATGAGTCCTCAGCTGAAGTAAATCAGTATTGCTCCTTCAAATTCAATAGATTTATGCTAATTTATAGCACTTGAGTATGTGGCCAGCTAAGTTTTTCCATGAAGTATGTCTTTGTTTTCTGAGTATTAATTATCCATGATTCTTCTACTTTTCTTCTTGTCTTTGCAGGTGTTGCTGATTCTCCTATTTCTTTCAAAAATGGAAAGATTGATTTATATTAAGAAATGTTGTATTTCTTTGTTCAGTACACTGCATTTTTATTTTTGGCATCCATATTTAAATCTTTATGTACACATACATAAGGATGATATGGATTTTGCTACTGATGTTTTTTAAACTCTGCTATGTATATCAGCTGCTTAGGCAGTCTAACTCCTGGATGGCTTTAGCAGCAGTAAACAGGATTCTTGAAGAAAAGGATTATCATTAGAAAGAAGCTGACAATTCTCTGGTCATAGAGGGATGCATCTGACTTATAGGTCTCTGAAGTTTAGTGGATAAGGGATAAGCAAAGAGGCCAGGGGCTGGATCAGGAAAGCATTCCTACTCAAGAAGAGCTGTAAAGCACAGGGCCTTAAGCACTTTCCAAAATTTAGTTGCAAATGCATACCTAGGCTCAGCTCCAAATCTGAAGATCCTTGACCCATGCCCAAAAGAACTGCTTGCAGATTTGGTTCTGAAAATAAAATATATTTTTCATTTCTTTTCCTAACCTGTGCTCCCCTTAATCCTTTGTCCTTTGTACCCATTCCTGAGGTATTAGTAATAAGCATATTTCCTATATTACATGTTCCTGTTGGCTGCATCCAGATGAGCAGAGAAGTGTGCTTGCTGCAGCACAAATAATAATACCCCAAATTTTTGCCATTGCATATGCCCCTGCACATGCCCTTTGGTACAGGCCATGCCTTGTTCCTCCTTCCTGGGCATCCATGTGCTATGGGCAGGGGAGGAGGCAACCTGTGCACCAGCCAGCCAGGGAGTGGCATGTAGAGATGAGGGAACAGGTAGCCTTGGGCTGGTGTTACTCTGTCTCCTAATGCCTCAGCATCGGTGCTCCATGTTTGTCCCAGTGCATGCTATTCTTGTGTATTTTGTGCTGGTTTTTTTCCATTTTTTTTTTTTTTCTACTGGGAAATATTGGTAGCAGATTTTGCCCCTGTATTGCTAATTAGCAGTGACACACATACTTTTACATGCAATGTGTGCAGGTTGTGGCACCACAGAGAGGTTTGCATTGCCACAAACTGCATGTGCCTGCACATCTGGACATGCCCATTGCAACAGTTGGAGAATACTCATATCAGCTTCAGTGCCTCATTATCTCCCTCCCAGTGTTGGAGCTGCATGTGCCTGGAGGCCACAGTTAATCCCACCTTCATAGGGGAATTAACTCAGTGATCAAACAGGCCCCTTTCCATTTCTATATGTTATAGTCCAAAAGGTTGTTCACACACAAAATAGAATACAACCTTTATATCTATACTATGCCCTACCAGTGGTATGGTATTTTCATAGTAACTTGGAGAATAGTTTTTGGACTAATTACAAGCCTGAAATATAAGGTATACCAGGAAGGAACCCAGATGTTCCACAAAAGGATGTAAACAAGAAAAATATGTTGATCCTGATTCCCTTTTGTGTTTGGATTGGCAGGGAACAAGTTATGCCTTCTGCAGCATCCTTGCATGTGCTTTAGGGTGGAGAGGAGGGGCATACCTTATTTATAATGGCTCCAAGAGCTGCAGTTAAAGTCCCCACTGCACTATGTGTATTCAGCATCTCGAGCTTCAAAATGGAGGCAGGGGCACTTTAACTAAAGCTTATTTGATTAGCTTTAGTTAAAGTGCCCCCACCACCATTATGAAGCATGCGGATGCTGAATACACATGCCACAGATGATGCTGGAGCATGCTAATTAGCACAATCCAGCAGGCTCAATTAATTGAGTCGGCTCTGATGCATGTTAATTATCATGTGTCAGAGCAGACATCCAGAACATGTATAGGTGCCCTTTGCTTTGTATGTTGCATATGTACTGATCCTGTACCTTCAGCATGAATTAGAACGGCTTAGGACCATTTATGAACTAAGACCACTGTCAACAACAGACTGATTGTGAATTGGTGTAGGGGAAGTTCTGACAATCCCCCTCCCAGCCCCAAGATGTCACTGATGCTAGCCTAGGAGAAACAGTCTGGAAGCTCATTATCCTAATTTATGTCAGCTCAGCACCTTTCAAGCTGGTTTAATTCTCATTTGGCTGTTTAGGGCTAAATTTTGCTAGTTTGCACTTTCTCAGCATTGAAATTGCCTGGAAAAGGGAGAGATGCTGTCCCATAAGCTTGTAGGTCTGATTCCTCAATGCTATGTTTTAGTTTTACTCAGTTGAAGTCAATGGAGTCATACAGGCATAAAACTAGTTCACAGGAATGGAGGATTAAGTTTTCCATCTCTACTGGATTTTAATTGGAAAGGAGTCTGTTTTTGACATAATTTCTTCCCCTGTCTCAGCCAAAGTCTACTGGATCAAAAGAAATGCAAATTGAGAGAGAATATTTTGGATGTTCCTGATATTAAAGTTGAACACAAGTAATCTTTTATGTCTTTGACTTAATGATGCATTTTTCTTGTAAAAATATTGAAACAGCTGATGTTTCCTTGTGTGACAAAGAAAATAAAAAAAAATCTGAATTATACCATTACATTAAAAAATATAGACATTAAATGCCTTGCATTAGCAAACATGACATTAGCCTTTTCATTAAAATACAGTTTGATTTATTCTGTGATGAATGGACAGTCCCAATTACTCAAGAGTATCAAGATATTCTGTGGTCTTTTATTATGTAACCAAAACCTATTCACTAAAAAATTCAATTGACTAGTTATCAAGATTATTGGCCGATGAAATTTAATATAAAATTCATCCCCTCCCCCCTGCATTTTGAATTACAGCAACAGAAAAGTATTTGTCCAGTGGTTAACTTTAGATTGCTTTTGTATGTCTCTTTATTTGGGATGGGATGAATTTGATGATTTTCTTTCATTTTTAGTCCCAGGAAATTGAAGGTTGACTGAGACAGAGGACCTTGTGATACAAGAAGTGTGATTTAGGTGAAAGGCCAGGTCCAGGTCATTCTCATAGGTGCTACTTTTTAAGTTTCAGTATGCCCCAACAATAGATGCCTTGTAGCAGAAACATGATCCAAACAAACAGGAAAAGGTACATTAGGGTTCCTATGACATCAATGGGGAGATGTAAGCACTACCAAGGGGTGGTCAAGGATACCTAACCATACAGAGAGGTACTAAGAACTAACCAGAGAGAAATGCTAAGCACAGGGTGTATTTAAATACCCACCACACACATTACATGCCTCAGTCAACTCAAGATCCAGAACACCCATATAATAGGTCACTCACTCACTGGTGTGAGATACAACAAACCCTTCTCATGATAGCTATGGGAGTTGGAAGTGGCAAATCTGAATTCTATGCCCTCTTCAGGCTGAGGGGTTTTCACCCTACATTTTCCATGTTATTGGGAAGTGCCTTAATCCTCAACTGAATTTGGGCCAGTGTGCAGATAACAATACAATAATTCCAGGGCAAAAAGAGAGCAAGAACACAGGAACATAAGTCTGTAGCCCAGGGATGAGAACTGTCTTCTGGGAGCAGGAAATTCTAGGTAGGTAGCTGGCACTGGGACTCAGGATCAGTCCTCCTAGTGGGTGCCATCTTCACTAGCGGATAGAATTATGCTTCTTTGTAATCAATCTCCTTTTGACCACATGGATCTTGCTGTCTTTCCTGTTTCTTGCCCAGTTTCATCAAGAGCAGTAGCAGAAGATGCTATTCTGTAACCTTGTGATTAAAGTACTTCCCTGGGAGGCTGAAAATGTAGATTTGAACCCCCCTCCAGCTATGGAGGGTCTACAACCTGGCCTCCCTCTTCCTGTCCCAGTGATCTCACTATTAGGGTATTATGTAAAGGGTGGGCAGCACCACTACTGCTAGCTGCTCTTGAAGTGCTATTAGGACTGGCTGTGCACATTGTACTGATACAATGTCAGTATGTGTTAGATTTGTGCTGAGAACAACTAACATATCCAGTCCTTCTGGGGACTTGGAGTTGAGACATCTTCCTACTTCTGATGTGGATCACAACAGGGTTTAGGCAGAAGAGAGATGTTTTTTAAAATATGTAGAAGCCTAAGTCTAGGCTCCTAGGCAGGTTTTACAGATAAAATGTAGGCTCTGAGTCCGTGCCAAAATGGATTAGAAGCAAATGGGAAAGATTAGGTTTAGATTACGTTTCTTCTGATTTAGGCACCTCAGTTTTGCCTTAGTCCCATTTAGACACCCTGGGCATGTCTACATGTAGACTTTAATGTGCATTAGCTTATTTTAATGTGCATTAAAGCATTAAAAAACAAACAAACTGTGAGATGTCATTAATGCACATTAAAATAAACTAATGCACCTTTTTTCTAGTACCTCACAATGGAGGTACTAAATGTAATGTCCATTAACAAAAGTGCATTAATGAACATGTAGACATGCCCCCTGTTGACTAATTTAGAGGTGTCCCTATGTCTCCGCTGCAGCTTATAATAATTTGAGAAGAGATTTGCCTTGGCTGAGTTGGAGAGTGTTTTTTTTTTTTTTTGTGTTCCTGTGTTATGCATAAGTAAAACAAAAGATTGAAAACTTTAATTTGTTCACATGGTAAAGGAATAAAACAATTTTCTTTAGCATTTATAAAAGGTAAATGGAGACCACATTCAGCATGTAGCTTTTATGGAGGCATCATTATTGAAGAAGATTAATAGTTTTCAGGGGGACAAATGGACTTTATGTATGACAACCATGAAATGATAAGTTTTCAGTTCATTGACCATAGATTTGCACTATTTACTGTCAGTGACTCTTATTCTGATGCCATAAATGGGTTTATAGTAACACATACATCACATACAAAGAATCCAAGCCTATTGCAGTCTTGAAGGCTATCAAGTAGAAGTTCCTGGGAGATGAGCAGCAAAAAAATCTGCATCTCATGGGCCAAGCACATTTGATGGATGGATCTTGAAAGATCTCTATCCCCTTCTTTTCCAAACTGATCCCTAAAAGCACTAATGTCTGTAGGTACTCAGAAGTGACATGGAGGGAAGCTATGTAGGTAGCTAGCCAAACAGAAAATGGTCTGCATACAGTGTATGATGCACTTCTGCTGTGACTATTCATTATTTCCCCCTCCCCCCCAGCCTGTCTCTCACCCACTGACTCCTCAATTTACATCTTCACTGACTGCCTATCTTGCATGTGTATCAGCCTTTGGCTTTTTTACTATTCATTCTATCCAGGAAGAACACACACCAACTTAAGATGCTTCCTCAGCCTGACAAAGGGTATTTAAACCCAAAAGCTTGTTAAGAAGAAATTTTCCAACTATTTGAGTTGGTCTAATAAAAGATATCAGATTTACTCAAAGAACCTTGTCTTCCTATATTCATTAAAAATGCACGTTTCTTTTTTCTATCTGTATCTCTTCAGACATTCAACATACGTGCACCTCTTTATTTTCATTAATATCTGTGGACCTGGTGTTCTGCTTCTTTCTAGAAACCCATGTAAGATAACAACTTCTATTTGGTTTTTATCCTCTGAAAGTATTAGGTAGTAATCTGTTTAAAAGGGACTTGTGGAGATATGGAAAGAATAGTGTGTGGTCTAAAACTCACCAGGTGGCCATGAATCCATAGAAGAAGATACCAGATGCTTCCACTGTTCTCAACCAAAGCCCAGTTCCTTACACCTTGTATAAAACTCCTGTCTTCTTTTATATTCAGTGCAGCTCTATCATTTTGGAACCTGCTACATGTTCAAATTAAAGATGGTTAGAAACCAGCTGTAAGGGTACTATGTATTTTCAAGTACTAACTTTATAGCTGGTTGGCTTTTTTATAGCTTAAAAATCATTTTTATAATGTGATAATTGCTTTGCATGTGTGACTAGTCTAAATTTATTCAGTTAATTGTATAATATATGTAATGTATAGCAGAGACCTATGTTGCTGTTAGCTACCTGAAGTGGTCATGATGTTCCAAATGGCAGTCACAGAGCACAGGGGAGAAGTCACTGCTACTTGCTGTGGTCACTACAACTTTTTTACTATAACTTTAAATACAAAAACCACAAGTTGTGAATTTGTTTCCAGAATACCCTTTAAACACTGTTAGACCACTAATCAGGCTGCTGGCAGTTGCGGTTATTGCAAGGTGACATTTATTCTAATATATTTTAAATAAGTCGGGTATTTGATGCATTTAATTTTCTTATTCATAATGAGATTCAGTCACCTAAAACCACACTAAGGTACATCCTTATCATTAACCAATCCAGTATTGAGTATACACTTACCTACATTCCCATAAACACATTTCAATAATATCTTGTTCTACGCCAAACATAAAGCCTTTGGTTTAACTGCTGATCTATGCCAGAAATTAATTGACCAATTTATTGCATTCTTGAAACAAGGCTTCTTGTTTACTTCCTTTCTGGCCTGCTACCATTCCCTCTGATGTCATTAAGCAGAACCCACTGTACCATTAGTTAGAGCTGGCCATAGTGATCCTGATTAATGGTGGATCCCCAGAGCTGTCTATCTAGACCACTAAGTCTTCCACTCCAAAATATCTTTCCAACCATGACCCTCCCATGTGCTGATCATAGCACCCAGAAACAGCCTACCTCTCTGTGCTGATCATTGCACCCAGAAACAGCCCAGGACTGTTATAATCACCATATGTCATGTGCCTTATCCCTTTCTAATGAATGCTAATTAAATCTGGCCTTCTTAAGTTGCAAGATCACTGATAAAAAACAAAAATGTAGCTGAGATTCCAAGCTGGCATCCTTATCTCGTGGAGATTTATGTACAAAGCTGTCTCAGTACTTGGATAGGAGCCATCAGCCAGGCTGTAGAAATTATTTGACATCATCTTATTCCTTTCTGGCAATTCTGGATCTGGCAGATATGGTTCTAGAAGCATTGTATCACTACTAGATAGGACACATTTTTGGCCAATATTTGTTTCCTAAGATGCAGAGTCAGTTACATGTGTTTCTTTTACATATTGAGATTGCCTACTCATTTCAGTTAAAAAACAAAACCAAACAAATAAACAACAAACCCTCTGCATATTCTGAAAGAATTACAGTGTTGTTTCATTATTTTTAATTACATATTTTGAGTTTTATTTTGAATTAATGTTTTCTTTGAATGATTATTTTTATTAAAAAGAAAAAGAAAGCACAGACAAAAAGTGGAACAAAACATTCTACTTCTAATCAAAATATTTCAGTTGATATCACTGGTATAATTTATATTTGATATCAATAAATATCAATATAAATATACACTAAATATACAAAGATGCATATGTATGCCTGTGTAAGTATGCATGTGTGCTTATATATGTTTCTATGTGTACATATGTACACACTTATGGTTTGCTGATAATTAAAATACAGACAAACAGATTGATCTGAAGTGATTTATTTTCCACTAATTTGGAACTGCTTTACAACCAGAAAATTGCTATTTACACAGCTGTCTAATTAGGCCTTCCCACATTCCCATTACCCACAAGATAGCAATAGCTGGGCCAACATATAGTGCTAAGTGAGTACTGCTGGTATTAGGTGGTGTGTTGTGGCTTGGACACAGAAAGCTTATCCCTTAATTCTCCACATTAGTGATCACAAAATTGCAATGATTTGCAAGGATCACAAATTGTTGCAAGCAGTTGCTGTGGCATAATTATGGTGTGAGTTAATAACAGAATGAAAATGGACAGTCACAGAGTTAGGAGGGACCATATAATTACATAAACCACCAGCTTTAGCCCTGGAATTGCTCAGGGAATAGATATTGCTTTCCCTGAACTATTTCAGGGAACAGCTTTGTTATCTTTTCTGTTGCTCTTCACAATTGTTGAAAGGCAAAAATGCCATTTTTTTTTTTTATTTTGACCATCTAAACCTAAATATTTTCATCTCAGTGAACTGAGGTTTTTATTTGGACAGGTGGATTTATTGACAAAAAAAAAGGTCTAAATTTACAAATTGACCAGTTCTATTAACATATCTTGATTCAAGTGAAGGTTATGTATGGCCAGATGAAGACTATTCATTAATTGTAGAACTGTAGAGTTTAGCTAGGGGCACTGTAGAGCTGGACAATGTTCTCTGGGTAATCCTACCTTGTGTATTTTTTCTCAAGGCAAATAGAGTTCCATGTTGCCTTTTTCAGACTGCTTCTGATGCCAAAGCTAGCTTACTGAGAACAGTATGTTGCATTTGCGTTAGGCCATGAATACACACACTACATGGCCAAGAAGGAGACTAAATAATTGATTAATTCAGTCACATGCAACTCAGATTATGAAACAGACAGACCTAGATGGTAGGGCTGTGCGAGACAGCTATGTTTCGATTCGGTTTCAGATTCAGTCACTTCGGAGGACAGTGATTCGTTTCAGTGTTTTGGATCACTGTCCTGTTTCATTTCAGTTGAATCTTCTCCGAATCTGTTTTGAATGGGCTGCAAGGGATTCTTTGCACAGCCCTACCCAGCCAGGCAGGGCTTGAGGCCAGGAGCTGTTGGGCACCAGCAGGGAGCAGGACAGAGCCATGTGTGGCTCATCCGGGGCAGTGGCAGGTCCGTGGCCCTCCATGCAGGCAAGGAGACCCCCGCGTGGATATCTGATCCCTGTCACACTGGGTCGTGGGGGCAGGGAAGCATCACAGAGTGGTGAGCAAGCCTGTTGGTCCCTGCCATGTGACTCAGCTCTGTAGGGAGCAGAGATCCATGCCAGGGGACTCCTTAATGCTGCTGCCTGCTCCATGCTGCCCTGGTGATGCAGGGCTGTGCGGGACAGGCAGTGGCAGCAAGGAGACTCTGGCATGGATCTCTGCTCCCTGAGGAGCCTGGTCATGTGGTAGGGCAGTGCTGGTCCCTGCCTCACAACCTGGCTCCTCAGAGAGCAGAGATCCAGGGATGAAGGGGGCGACCAGCAGTGGGGAGGAGACCCCAGTGTGGATCTCTGCTCCCTGCAGAGCCAGGTCATGCAGTAGGGATTCCTCAGCTCCCAGTTCAATTCCCCAGCTCTCAGTTCGATTCCCCAGCCCCTGGTTTAATTCCTCAGCTCTTCCTGGGGAGTGCAGGCCCCCAATCTGCACACCAGGTTTCAGCAGGCTGCCGCTGCAGGCTGGAGCCAGCGGCAGCACTACAGTGTTTCCAGCACTGGGTGTGGGCTGCACTGGATGGCTACCACTGATCCCAGCCTGCAGCAGCAGCCTGCTAATACTAATGCAGATTGGGGGCCCATACCTGGTGCTCGCGGGGGGCGGGGGGCGCTGGTGCATGCAGATTGGGGGGCCCACGCCCCAGCAGGAATAGCTGGGGAAATGATCAGAGAGCTGAGGAATCAAACTGGGAGCTAGATGTCAATATCAGAGCAGTCCTTCCCACCCTCTTAGTTTTTGTTTCCCTGCAAGCCCAGCTCTGAAACTCCAAAATTCTCTGGAACATTTCAGAGCCTTTCAATTCATTTTGGAGCTGTTTCAGAGCCTTCTGTTTTGATTCAGATTTGGTGTTTTGGGTGCTGATATGGACCAAAACACCTCTGAAATGAAACTGCCAAAATTTCGCCAACCCTACTAGATGATCATTTGCAAGCCTCTGTGGGCATATCCCCTTGACTGCACATGTGCAGTTTGTAGCACCTGAAAGCTACTTTGCAATATGGTGGATTTTCTTGATACCAGGACATCCTGCTAGTAAAAAAACTGCTACTAAAAAAAGCAGCATGGTGAAGGTGGCAGCTGTGTACACAGCCAGAAACTGGAGCCCTGGCCAGCCAGAGCTACACTATGGCTGCCCACCAAGCTCTGATCAGCTATCCTGGCACTATTGTTGCCCTAGGAGGCCCCCAGGATCCCAGGTAAGGCTGCTGGGGCCAGCACATGTGCTGGTCCCAGTCTTCCTTACCCAGCTCAAGTCTCCTTGCCACTCACCGAAGTATGCATGCAGGGGTGTGCCTAGGGATAAATAGCAAGAGCACTAATATGTACTGCTGCTATTTGTCCCACAGGAAATGCACATCCCACCACATGTGCACTCATAGGGACATGCCCTGGGAGTTTGATTTGAGCTGTTAACTTTTTCACTGGCAAAAGATCTAAGGAGTTTTACTCAATCTGCTGCAAGGTGAGCAAGCATCCCTGCAACAACTGCCCTTTGTTGCCATACATGTGAATAAAGGGACTATACTGAAGTGGTGTGTCAAAATTAATATTCCTATTCTGGTCAGACCATTCTTCCATTTGTAGAATGTGCCAAATATGTCACTTATGCACATGATGTCATTCTACTGTAAGGCATGTAGTTGTGCACACTTGGATAACTTCATAATTGTAAAGAATGAGCTTGCAAAGTAGATTCATAGATTCATAGATGCTAGGGTTGGAAGGGACCTCAAAACATCATCGAGTCCGATCCCCTGCATAGGCAGGAAAGAGTGCTGGGTCTAGATGACCCCAGCTAGATGCCCATCCAACCTCCTCTTGAAGACCCCAGGGTAGGGGAGAGCACCACCTCCCTTGGGAGCCCGTTCCAGACCTTGGCCACTCGAACTGTGAAGAAGTTCTTCCTAATGTCTAGTCTAAATCTGCTCTCTGCTAGCTTGTGGCCATTGTTTCTTGTAACCCCCGGGGGCGCCTTGGTGAATAAAACCTCACCAATTCCCTTCTGTGCCCCCGTGATGAACTTATAGACAGCCACAAGGTCTCCTCTCAACCTTCTCTTCCGGAGGCTGAAGAAGTCCAGGTGCCCCAGTCTCTCCTCATAGGGCTTGGCCTGCAAGCCCTTAACCATATAAGTGGCCCTTCTCTGGACCCTCTCCAGGTTATCCACATCCCTCTTGAAGTGTGGTGCCCAAAACTGCATGCAGTATTCCAACTGTGGTCTGACCAGCGCCCGATAGAGGGGAAGTATCACCTCCTTGGATCTGTTCGTCATGCATCTGCTGATGCACGATAAAGTGCCATTACCTTTCCTCATGACTTTGTCACACTGCCAACTCATGTTCATCTTGGAGTCCACTAGGACTCCAAGATCCCTTTCGGCTTCCGTGCCACCAAGCAGGTCATTTCCCAGGCAGTAGGTATGCTGGACATTTTTCCTCCCTAGGTGCAGCACTTTGCATTTCTCCTTGTTGAATTGCATTCTGTTGTTTCCTGCCCATTTGTCCAACCTGTCCACGTCTGCTTGTAGTTGTTCCCTGCCCTCCAGCGTGTCCACTTCTCCCCACAGTTTTGTGTCATCCGCAAACTTGGACAGAGTACACTTCACTCCCTCATCCAAGTCGCTGATGAAGACATTGAAGAGTATCGGTCCTAGGACCGAGCCCTGCAGGACCCCACTGCCCATACCCTTCCAGGCCAAAACCGACCCATCCACTATTACTCTTTGGGTGCAACCCTCTAGCCAATTCGCCACCCACCGGACTGTGTAGTCATCCACGTCACAGCCTCTTAACTTGTTCACCAGCATGGTGTGGGATACCGTATCAAAGGCCTTCCTGAAGTCTATGTAAACAACGTCAAACCCTACTCCTGCGTCCAGGCATTTTGTAACCTGGTCATAAAAAGAGACTAGATTAGTCAGGCATGATCTACCTGCTATGAACCTGTGTTGGTTTCCCCTGAGCATAAATTTTCCTGCCAGGCTCTCGCAAATGTGAGCCTTGATAATTTTTTCAAAGACTTTACCAAGGATGGAGGTGAGACTGACTGGCCTATAGTTGCCCGGGTCCTTCTTCCTCCCCTTCTTGAAAACGGGGACCACATTGGCCCTTTTCCAGTCCTCCAGGACCTGGTCCATGCACCATGAGTGTTCAAATATTCCCGCCAGTGGCTGTGCAATGACGTCAGCCAGTGCCTTCAGTACCCTCGGATGGAGCTCATCCGGGCCTGCTGACTTAAAGGCATCCAGTTCCTCCAAGTGACTGCACTATCTCAGGGTCTACACATGGTAGATTGGCACCCTGCTGCTGCCTCTCTACAATCCCAGTGAGAGACTTGTCATGCCCCTCGCTTAGGAACACTGAAGCAAAGAACTCATTGAGGAGTTCAGCCTTGTTCCCCCTGTCTGTCACCAATTGCTTCTTCCCATTTAGTAGGGGTCCTATTCCTTCCTGGACCTTCCTTTTACTCCCTATATATCTAAAAAACAATTTCTTGTTATCCTTAACTTGGGATGCCATCCTCAGCTCCATGGTAGCTTTGGCCCATCTAACTGCCTCCCTACAAGCGTGAGCAGAGGCGGTATACTCCTCTTTGGTAATCTCTCTCTGTTTCCACTTTTTATATGCTTCCCTTTTAGCCCATGCTCTGGATTTCTCTAGTCAGCCAGGGAAGCTTTCTGGCCCCTTTCCCTCTTTTTCTCGACATCAGGACATCCTGCTACTAAAAAACTGCTACTAAAAAAAAGCAGCATGGTGAAGGTGGGGAGTAGTAGCTAGAGAGCCTGTACTCATGCCCCCTTGTGGATGCATAGCCCCCTTACAGTGGCAACATGTAGGGAGTGCATGGGGGTACATGTGCACCCCCATCAGGCTGCGTTCCCTGTTTAGCTGGCAGGCAGGGGGGCAGGCAGGAGCACCAGTGCCAGGCCCCCCTGCGAGAACCATCCAGGGAGCGGGACAGCCAGTAAAAGTGGACATGCTGCTTCTGGAAATGGGATTGGTTGCTAGGGGACTCCCCCCCCCGCCCCAGGTTGCTAACTGGTTCAGGGGGAGAACATGCCTCTCGTGACTCAAGAGGCATCAGTCACCCATGCCCCCTTAGATACCCAGAAATAAAATTGACCCAAGCCCATGACTACTAGGTCTGTGCGAAATTTCAATGGGTGTTTCATCTCAAAGCTCCTTTGACTCATTTTGAGCTTGAAACAGTGAAATTGAAACAAAATGAAAGGCTTCGAAACAACTTTGAAATGAAATGAGGGCACTCAAAATGTTTCAAAAGTTTTGAAATGTTTTGAGTTTCAAAGCTGGCTTGCTTACAGCTAAACAGAAACTAAGAAGAGGAAGGGGGGATGGACTACTCTGATATTGAAATCTAGCTCCCGGTTCGATTCCCCAGCTCTCTGATCACTTCCCCCAGGGTGCCGGCCCCTGATCTGTGCATGGGGTTTCAGCAGGCTGCTGAAACCTGGCAGGCAGATCCGGGGGCCCACACCCCCCAGAAAGAGCTGGGGGAATGATCAGAGAGCTGGGGAATATAAACCGGGGGCTGGGGAATCAACCCAGAAGAATTGAGCCGGGAGCTAGGGGAATGTCCAGGTCCCTAAACATTGCTCCAGTTCATGGCTGGATTCCCCAGCTCCCCTATCTTTCCGCCAGCTCTCTGATATTTTCCCCCAGCTCTTCCTGGGGGGCATGGGCCCCCAGATGATGCAGGATGACAGCAGGCTGCCGCTGCCAACTGGGGATGGTGGCAGCTCTAGCCTATTTCCCCAGCCAGCAGCAGCAGCCTGCTGAAACCCTGCACTCTGATCTGGGGGCTGTACCCCCTCAGGAAGAGCTGGAGGAATGATCAGATAGCTGGGGAAGTGAACTGGGAGCTCTGGTTGACACATGGAGCCACCCCAGGTCCGGTATAGTGCACGGCACCCTGCCGAGCCACGCTGTATCCGCTCCATGGGGCAGCTGCCTTGTGGGTGCCAGGTGGAGGGAGAGACTAGCATCCCTCAGGAGGGCTGTGGGGTTGTGCCAGGCTCATCCTGGGGGATGCGGGCCTCCAGATCTGTGTGCGGGATGACAGCAGGTTTCCGCTGCTGGCAAGTGATATTAGTTTTGTTTTGACCAGCTTGAGATGCAGTTTCATAGAAATCCCTGCACCCATCTCCTTGAAAGTTGAATGGTTTCATGCCCTGAAAAGGGGCTACCAACCCTGAAGTTTTCATCCAAAGCAGGCAAGAAATGACAAAGTTATAGGCATTTTTGTGATTCCCCATTATAGCCTATGGGCAAAATGTTGAAATGTCGAAACAGCGTCAAAACAGTGAACCAGTTTCAAGAAAATGAAACAGAACAGTACTTTGAAACAGTAAAATGAAACACTGTCCCTTTGAAATGGTGAAATGGAAGTTGAAACAAAATGGTGCTATTTTGCACAGCCCTGATGACTATGAAATTTAGGCTTTAGGAACATGAAAGGTAGGGGTATGGCTCCCTTTTTTCCCACTCCCTCTCTCTACCCCATACATTAGTATCTAGGCTGCTCTCCTAGGCTGTGTTTACATGAGACGCTGACTGCGCAGTCATTACTGCACAGTCAGTTAGTACTTATTTACTTGTTTATACAATTATTACTTGTTTACACAAGTACTAACTGACTCTGCAGTAATCCATGTCACTGAGCAGTAGCACCAATGAACAGATTTCTTCTGATGCTGACTGCTCAGTAGCCCAAGACTACTGTGCAGTAGCGTTGCATCACAGGTTCTTCCATGAAATGCTACCGCACAGTAGTCTTATGCTACAGTGCAGGCAGCATCTTGTGTAGACATGGCCCTAGATTCTGGTCCACCCTTAAACATACAAGGTCTGAATCTGGACATCTTGATTTCCTAGTAAAACACTCCAAGCACCATGATACAAATCATGCACTATCTAGCTTTTTCTCCAGTGCCCCCTTTTAAGTTAAGCCACTAATGTAGCCATAGGCTAATATAGGCAGGAGTAGGGAACACTTCTGCCTTACTGGGCACAATGTGAGAAAATAGGGCTCCTTCCTTTTTAGGCCAGTAGCCAACTCACTGGGCTACACATCCTGTGGCTTGCTCTTTTCCTCCTGACCCCAGATATTTCCAAGGACTTTCCTCTTGTTGCTGCCCAGGAGACTAGGTTCAAAAGGAGCACCAGAGAAGTACCTAGCTAGTGACTGACCTGTGATGTGGTAGTTACAGGGGTGTTCTAGTAATTCAAAGAAAGCTAGATTCTAAACATGTCCTGATGAAAGGGACCAAGAAACAAGGTACTCATCTCTCACATGAGTACTCAAGCCACTACGCTATGTTGGGGAAACAATATAAGTAAGTGTTCTTTCTCTGTTGACTTGTTGCCAATGCACATGCCCCATCTGAGTGGCATATAGTCACCCATATGAGCAAAGCTATGTGCCCAGAAATAGAATGTCAACCCGTGTGTATATATTTTTGGCACTTATACAACAAAATTTCTGCACTTAGATGAACAGGAAAGAATATAATATCAGCACTTTTTTTTCCCACTGGCCAGATACTCATATTGAGATAAATAAGGCAGGTCAGGTCTCTGAGAGCAACTGTATCAGGGTCTTTGCAGACTCAGGAAGATATTATTATATATGAGGCACATTTCCAAGGTTTTCTTCACCTTCATGAAAACTAGAACCTTATTATTTAAAAAAAGAAAAGATAAGATTTTGTAATGCAAGGATTCCAGGAGTCAGCACCCTCAGCATAGGTCTACATAGTTTCTACACCTTAAATCAGTTCTAGCTGTAGAAATACTAGTTGAGTAGATAAAGAAGATGTATTTTTGTTATTCATACCAGAAAACGTGATGTACCTACTGTTTATTCCAGGTCTGCCCTGTGGGATTTATGAAAAGAAATGGCCTCGAGGCTGAATAAAGGGAAGATGTGCATGCAAATGTTTTTTACATTACCATAGGACTTATTTATAGATTGGAGAGAATAACTTGTGCTTGCTCTCTGAACAGTGACTTTTTTTTTCTCATAAAGAGACATACCACAGGCTGTGGTGCCTGAGCATTCCTTTTTATCACGTTTTACAAGTGTGAAGAAAAAAAAATAAAACAATGACAATGACAAATATTGCATCTTTACAAGTTTACAAGATGTCATCACAGTTTGTGGTCCAAAGGCACTACTGTAGTCTGGCTCTGAATAAACAGAGCTATTAGCAATAGCAGGAATCTCACCAACTGCAGTTAGACTGACCAGTTGTTTCAGATAAACAAGAGATTATTTTCCATTTCCTGAGCCCTGTTGTCCACTTAATGCTTTGCAGTCTGGAGAACACTGCTGTTGTTGGGTGGTTAAAAGCAAAATGCTATCAAGGGGCAAAAGAAATAATAAGAAAGAAAACACAGATCCACCTAGTTTCCAGCTCAGTAGCAAATACAGCCAGTACTCCCTTAGGCCTACCATGTACTGATTATAAGCTGACACAATGCCCACACATGCCATCTGCTATTATTAAAGGCTTTTTTTTTTTTCTTTTCTTCTTGCAGAATTCTATGTTTCTTTGTCCTTCTGACACACCTTAGCATACAGTCAGTTCAAGGGTAGCTCCACAAACATTTACCAAAAGTCAATGGAGAAGAACTGTGCTACCCTATTGGGGAATGTAAAAAAGGGCATCCTGACTAATCAAACTTACTTCCTTCTATGACAAGGTGACACGCTCTGTAGATGGAAGGAGCTGGTGGTGGGGCAGGGGTGGCAGAGAGCAGGGGATTGGGGGGAGTAGGGATATGATATGCCTTGATTTTAACAAGGCTTTTGATACTGTCCCCCATGATATTCTCATTAGTAAGCTAAGAAAATACAATCTAGATTCAGGGCCCTGCTCCATAATTGTTTTCGTGCTTCAGCTTGTTTCAGTGGTTCTCAAAGAGGGTGCTGCTACCACCAGGTAAAAGTGCCCTGCATTGTATAACCAGACCAGAAAGGACTGTAGCATGAGCTCACACTCTGCTAGCAGGCTGAGCTCCATGGAGCTCCGCAGCCTCATGAAGCGCAGCCCAGCGGCAGGAGGCAGGCAGAGCCAGGGATGCACTCGACCTCCTGCCACTGGGCTTAGCTCTGTGGGGCTGCAGAGCCACTCAGAGCACAGCTCTGGCTTTCCCCTGCCTCTCGCCACTGGACTGCTTCAAAACTCGAAACGTTTTGAAACATTTTGAGTCCCCTCATTTCATTTTTAAGCTGTTTCAAAGTGTTTTGCTTCATTTCAATTTCATTGTTTTAAGCTTGAAATGCATCAAAACAGCTTCAAAACAAGACACTCAGCAAAATTTTGCACAGTCCTACCAGCCAGGACTCACCGCTGCCTAAGTGCAGACCTACCCTAAATAAGTCAACAAAGCTCAAACTAAATGACCACACAATCACTGTGGTTCCTTGCCTAATGACTGTACCAGGCTGGACAGCCAAATGGCTTCTTAAGGGCCGTTGCCAGCTGAAAGCTTGTTTAACTCTACGTTAAGTCATCTTTTCAGTCCATAGGGCAAAATGAAAAAAAATAAAAATAAATCCAAGGTCCATTGAACTCAGCAGGAGTTGTATCATTGACTTCTACTGAGCTATGATTGCACATCATCTACAATTTAATAGTTTCATAGTAATTTCATTATATATTGAACTGAATGATTTCTGTTTGACTCAAACGTAACTTTTGTTTGATTAAAGCATACTTTCAAGAATGGCATCCAGTCTTGCTCTGATGATATTGAAACGCAGAGAACCCAGCACTTCTCTTTGTAATTTTAGTTTGAAAAAGTATGCTTTATTTCCAGGGGGGAGGGGGGTGTTCTATGTGTTCAGGTTCTATCCACTAGAGATTGTTATACCTTTCTCTACTAAAGCGCCCTTTTGAATCTGGTATTTTCTTCCTGTGAAGATCCTTATACATTTTAATTAAGACATAATTCAAGCCTCATCTTCTGCTGATAAACTAAACAGATCAAGCTCTTTGAGTCTCTCCCTGGAAAGTGTTTTTTTTTCCCCAGACCTTAAATCATTCATGGCTCTTTTCTTCATCCACTCCAATTATTCAACATCCTTTTTAAAACATGAGCATCAGAATTGTGTGTACTATTCCAGTGCCATAATTGCCAGTGATGTGTGCAAAGATAAAATTATCTCCCTGGTCATAGTACACCCCTCTTCATACAATCAAGTATCACACCATCCCTATTTGCCACACATTTGTACTGGAAACAGAAGCTTATATAGAGTTGTTTGTCCATGATGAAGGTAATTTTAGAGTCACTGTCCTCAAAGATGCATAGTATTAGCTTAAATTTAACAAGATCTTCAAACATATAAGTAGTCTCCCATTCAGACAGGATAGTTTGCATTCCTCATTCCTGATGTGTATCTTAGCATTTGGTTGTCTTTAAACACTTTACCAAGTGATCAATATTACTCTGCAAGACTGCCTTGTCCTCCTTATTAAGTAGCATTCTGCCCATGTAAGGTTTTACACTTCCAGATCGTTGATGAAAATGCTGAACAGTATCAACTCTAGTATTTTGTCCACCAGAGGGTGCTGCAACTTTTTTTTGTAGTTCACCCCTTTGAATTGCTTTCTTTTTTGAGTTCCTTCCACTTTTTTGTCTTGTGTGGTTTGCAGGCTCCCTGCTTCCACAGCTGCATGGCAGGGCATGCGCACAGGGTGGGTGGAGGGCCCCAGGCCAGTGGGGGTGGGGAGGGGCGGAGGCAGCACTGGCTAGGGACCTGATCTAATTCATTTGAAAACCTAGTGTGTGTAAACACAGATGTGAAGCTCCAAAATAAACAAGTTTAAATTTTATAAACCTGTTTAATTTAATGAGGATTAAAACCCATGGTGTGTACAAGTGCCCTAAGGCTCCAAGTGTGTCGCATTCATGAAGTTATCTTTTCCAAGAAAACATGTAATCTCCTTAAATCTACTTCATGGCCTACATCCTGACCCACTCCTTGCATGAGTACTTGATCATATTCTATAAACATTTCTAATGCAATTGTGCCTGTGTCCAAGAGGAGGCACTGTGGAGCATAACTAGTCACCTGCACTAGAGATGGATGAGAGTTTTTGTTTTTGTTGTTCTGTTTTTTTGGTGACAATTTCAAACTTTTAAAAAGAAAAGTTCCAATTTGGAAAGGAACCAAAAATGTCTGAAATATTAGCAAATAAAAAATAAAAATATATATTTCAGGTCAAATAAAAATTATTTTAATATAAATCAAAACATTTTGTTTAACTTTCATACTTTTATATTATTTAAAAATAAAATGTAGGGACATTCTGAAAAAGAAGCTATGTCAAGCTGAACAATCAAAACATTTTTTAAAACACTGAGGTTAGCTCTCTTGAATTTTTCTGAATTAGTATTTATTCAAACTATAATATTTGATAGAATTGGTATATATTAAAAATATGTTGGCATTGTCAAATCTGTGCTTTTTTAACAAGCAATTTTAGTGCAGAAATTCTGTTCTAGTTTTACCCTTCACCATTCACCTGCTTCACAAAAACTATAGAACCGAGACTGTTAAACTTTGGCTAATAATCATCTTCAGAATCCTAGCCAAAATGGTGGGACAATGCTGTAAAGTACTGGGCAGTAGAGGAATAAAAAGTGTATATTTTCAGTGTCTTCTTAGTTTTTCTGTATGTTTCACTTTAATCGATCATATACTTTACTTTCTAAAAGTATGTGGCTTTTTTATTTCAAGTACAGCTAGTCAAAAGGTTGAAAATGATCTTTTCTTGTGATTTGTTTAGAAAACAAATGTAATTTCATGCCTTCAGTTTTTGTTTCCTGTATATTTAGAAACCATTCCAAAACAAATTCTGACAGTGCAGATACTGACACAGAAGTCCATTTTATTTTTCTACAAAATAAACAAGTTTACTTGCCCTGTTACCATGCCTACAATATAATTACTACAGTTTTAATTCAGCTCTCTAGAGCAGCAGTTCCCTATCTTTTTAGATTTGAGGCACTTCTCCATAACTTTTGTGAAGTAAGTGGCAACTCATTTAAAAAACTAATGTATTTATTATAGTGACTTAATTGCTTGAAGAGGGGCTGGGAAAGAGGTGCAGCAGCTGGCAGGGAAGAGTATGAGCTGCAGTGAATGGGAGGGGGAAGAGCATCTGAAAAGGAAGAACCTGTAGTTATGTCCTCAAACTTATCTCATTTACCTCCTCTCTCCTTATGTCACCGTTCAAAGGCTGTCACACATTACCCTAGTTAAGAATCACTGATCTAGAGTTACACTTTAGCATCCTTAGTTGCTTTAGATTTACATGCTTCTTCCACAGCTCACTGATACAAACAATATTTTATTTTTCTCTTTTTTATGATCGTGGTCAAACAGTTTTTTCCTTGTATATTTCTGTTATTTTTTAGGTATTCACTAGATAAATTCTGGTTTTACTTGCTGTAAATACCTCGTGGAAAAATATGGAGGCTGCTCTGTGCCAAAATATAGTTCCTTTCTCTGTAAGCCCTGATTAATTGTAAGCATTGAGTCTGAACATCTGATTCTAATGATAAAAATCTTACACACACACACACATACACACACCATCCTTTCTGTATTATCTTTTGCAGGTCTTCTTCTGATCCTGTGAAAATATAAGCTTGCGAGTAAGTACTTGCATTGGCTTTAATGGGGCTAAATGCGTGAGTTAAGTTACTTACTTGACTAAATCTTTGCAGTACTGGGCACATTATAGAGTTTTGCAAGTAATTGGCATTTCCCTTTCAATTGAAGACAAAGATTTTTTCCCCATTTTTTCCTTCTTTCTTGGGGGGGCCAGGAATGGAAGAACACAGATAACTTTCTTTTGAGTTCTCTTGAGTTTGATCTTAAACACTTTATTCAACCTGAAGCAGATTATTTACGTTTTTTTTTTTTCCAAATCAAACCGTTTTCTTATCCTTTCTTTTAAAAATACAGATGAATTTTGAAATGAAAACATCTTTTCCAAATGAAAAGCACCAGCATTACATTTAAAAAATATATAAAATTAAAATTTCAGCTGTTTTGAATCACCAGATTTATTTAAAAGTCACAGATATTTTCATCCCTTCCTCCTCAACTGTATACTTAAACAGATTTTTTATTCATCAAAAAACATTTCACTGAGATCAACTCATAAGCATAAGTTAGCTTGCATCTAGAAAGGAGACAATCTTCAAGAAAAGAGACAAGTTCAACTGTGGAAACTACAGAGGGATTGTCTTACTGTCTACCATATGAAAGATCACTGCAAGAACCCTCCTGAACTATGTCCATCCACTTGCTAAAAAGCTCTTCCCAGAATCTCAGGTTTATGGCATTAAGAAGCACAACTGACATGATCTTGACTGCTCACCAGCTGCAGGAAAAATGCTGGGAATAACGTAAGCCTCTCTACATGGCCTTCTTTGACCTCACAAAAGCTTCTGATTGTGCCAACGACGAAGTGCTGTGGAGGATCCTTTTGAAGTATGGGTGCCTACTGATTTTGTCACCATTCTCTACCTTCTCCATGATGGTATTTGAACACTGGTTCTCAATAATGGATCTATCACAGGTCCCTTTGAGGTTAAAACAGAAGTTAAGCAAGGCTGCCTCATTGCTCCAACACTCTTCTCAAAATTCCTTGCTGTGTTGCTACATCTGACTCCCAACAAGCTTCCATCCAGGGTGGAAACTACCGAACTACCAAATGGATGCTAAGCTGTTTAACCTCAGCCAACCATGCGTAAACCAAGACCACCCTGACCTCAATCACTGAGCCCCAGTATTCTGAAGATGCTGTAGTGTGTGCTTACTTGGAACTGACCTTCAGGCAACTGTTGATGTCTTTGTTGAGGCATACAAGAAAATAAGACTGACACTGAACATTCAGAAGACTAAGGTCCTCTGCCAACAAGCTCTAAATGAACAGTTCCAGTAATCCAAATCCACAGTGAGACTCTGGAGAATGTTGAATATTTCCTGTACCTCAGAAGCCATGTCTCGCAGAAGGCTGACATCAATGAAAAAATCTAACATCACCTCAAATGTGAAAGTGCAGTCTTTGGATGCCTGAAGAAACAGGTGTTTGAAGATTGCTACATCAGATCTAAAACCAAGCTCAGGGTTTATCAAGCAGTTGTGATCCCCACATTGCTGTACAGAGCTGAGATATGGACAACATACAGAAGACATCTAAAGTTTTGACTAAGTAACATCAATGCTGCCTGCAGAAGATCCTCCAAATCCAGTGGGAAGACAGACCACCAATGTTACCGTCCTCCTGCAAGCAAACACCACAAGTATTGAGGCAACGATTGATGGCTAGAAAATGCTATTTAGAGGTTTGCTTTTGAGAACTGGCTTGTAGGTAAAGTAGATATGCATTAGAACAATGGTCCAGGGCACCACCAAGGTTTAATGGATTTCTAAAAGCCTGTTTGTGACTGTTTTTTTTAAGGCCAACTATGTCTGACACAGGCAAGTGGCAAACAGACACACAGGTTTGGAAATTGAAGACATGTGCCAAACAGTTCCATAACATGAGATAGAGGATTCTGCAGTATTGGCATCAGTTCACACTGCCCAGGTGCAGAGCCCTTGGGATTTCCAGTTTTGGTAGATGGACCAAATTACAAGGACATTGAAGAAGCCCAAATTATAATGTGTGCATGTGATGGGTTTGTGAAACAAAGAAATATGCTGACAGAAGAGAATGTGTATAATATGACAACAACAGAGAGACCAATCAGAGATGCCCAGAGATGAAGAGTCATCAAAGGGAGAGAAAGGATATAAAAGGAGGGATTTTAGAGCAGCAAAGGGTCCGTGAGTGGGGAACCAGAGGCTACCATGGACAGACAGCACACCACCACCCTATTTTATTCACCCCACTGGGTTGGGAGTGGGCCTTGGCCTCTGACTTCCATGTTGCTGACATCTGACATTGAAGAGAAAACTTCAGAGTAAAGTTTGCATACTGGCCAGACACACCTTGACTCTGTGAACCCCAGGACTGGTAGATATAGAATTGTTTGCATTATTCTTATCTGCTATCGCTGTATCGATAAAATTCTCCTATTATCAAATGAAGAGCTTGTGGTCAGTCTGAGGGATTGGATCCACCCACAACAAGGTATCTGAGTCATAAATCTGGTGCCAACAATGGCCTGGTGCCCATCAACTTCGTTGGGCTGTCCATGTCATCTGGATGTCTGACTCCAGACTCTTGAAGCAAGTTTTATTCTCCCAGCTCGCCCAAGGCATATGCTTAAATGGAAGGCAGTTAAAGTACTTCAGGGACATCCTCAAGGCCAACTTAGAAAAATGTAACATCGACTTTTGGGAGACTATCACCCAAGACTGCCCCAAATGAAGGAAGAGTGCTGCAGGGATGTCATTACTTTGGAACCTCATGACAACAACAGGAGATGTAAAGGTGGGAGAAGCAGAAACAATACACTGCAGACAAAATTAAGACTCCAGCACCACCCACCCAACACAGAAACATATTTCTGAACTGCAGTAGAGTCTGTCAATCCTGGATAGGCCTCATCAGATATCTTTGGACACATAGATAAAACAATCATGGAAGGCAATCATCCTCAACTGTGAGGGATTACCAAAGAAGGAGGAGTGATGGTAGGGAACATTATGTGGGTTAATATACAAGCTTCCTGCCTCCAAGAGTTTGTTCACACCTGTAATGCTGTGTTCAATGTAAACACACCCTCAGGCACTCTTTACTTTCATCTATCTGAGCTCCCCATCATCAGTGCTGATCCTCCCTCACACTTTGTTCCAGAATACAAGGGCCAGGTCAGAGAATCATTATGAGCATAATATGAATGTGCAATAGGGCTGTGCAAAACACCTGTTTTGTGTTTTAGTTTCAGATTCAGCGTTCCGGAGGGACAGTGTTTCAGTTCAGTGTTTCATAGGGCTGTCCGAAATGGTTATGTTTTGTTTTGTTTCGGATTTGGCATTTTGGAGGGACAGCAACACTAGATGAACACTACAGGGATGGCAGGCCCTGTTCTCACCCTCACAACTCCACTGCAACCAGCAAGCCTCAGGCTTCTCAAAGATCTTATAGGTGAGGGATTTCCCCAGCCAGGACTGTGCATGTATATGGTGGCTGGAGATTATAAGGTGCCTCCTTCCCATGTTTCATTAGGGAGGCCCTTGGTCCTCACATTTCTTAGGGGCTGCCATGCCACCAGCAGTCCCACCAGGCCTCCCAACCCTGACAGGGTAAAGTTTTAGGTCATGCCCAGGATCTGGGGCCTTCTCCTTCCTCAAAGCCCCAGACTATACTTCCAAGTTCATCCTGGCATGGGAGCTCAGGAGGGAGATGTTCTTCCCCTGCTGCATGGTGATGTAGTGAGTGCTGCCTCCAGCTCTGATAGTGGGGCATTAAATGGTTTTTAAAAAATGAAAAGTAAAAAGGAAATAGATGCAGATACAGTGAAGAGGGTGGCACTGACTCTGTCTGCATGTGGATCTTGGGGAACCCCAGCAGTGACAGGTTCACCTTCAGGAACACCAGCTGCTCCACCAAGCCAGGATCCAAGGAGGTGCGGTGGGGTGTCACTACATCCCCAGCAATGCTGAACACCCTCTCACTTGGAACACTGGTTGGTGGGCGTGAAAGGTGTTCCCAGGCAACTGTGGCCAGATCCTGCCACATCTGGATGCAGGTTGTCCAATAGGCCAAGGGTTCGCAGTCCAGCAGCTCCACGTCCTCACTGAGACAGGTAGCCACTGAGGCCTCAGTTCTGCCTGCCCAATGCTGGGGTCTGGTGCCTCTGGACCCCACCATTGTAGTATGCCCTCGGCCCACAATGGCAGCACGTGTCGTGGAGGAGACTGGCTCCTGCGGGGAGTGCTGGCATGAGAAAGTGGATCCCCCTCTTCCACATCCCCTGACCTGTGCCCTTCTGCCTCTCAGACTCTGTTCACCAGCACCTCCATCCAGTGATCCAGGGTTTTGATGGTGCACACCCCTTTACCTTCAGGTTAGACATGGCCACCAGCATGTGGACTGTACTGGGCCTCAACAGATCCAGCCATTTCTTGATGCCCTCCATTAGCCGCTTTACCAGTGCTTGCTCCTCTGGTGACACAACTTGCCCCAGCCAGAAACATCAATCCCCTGGAACTTCTGCATTTGGTTCTCAAGTTCCCTTACTATGGGGATCATCTGGCTAAGGAAGGCATCACTAACACTGACCACCTTGGTGGCCTCAAGGAATGACTTGAGGACCACAAAGATCTGGAAGATGGTATCCCACTTTGTTTTGTTAGGCGGGCTGCTGATACCAGTCTCCTTGAGTAAGGCCATCTCATGGATGGCCTTCTGTTGCTCCACCAGCCTTTCTAGCATGAGGTATGTGGAGTTCCAATGAGTCTCCACATCCTGGATGATTTTGTGCTGTGGGGAGCTCAGCTCTGCCTGTTTGCCCTGCAGTGTTTTGCCCCTCTTAATGCTCCAGTGGAGGTATCCCGCTACCTTCCTACATTTTGAAATGAGCTGGCTGGTTGTGATGGCACTGTCATCAGCAGCCCTGTCCCCCTCCAAGGTGTCCCTGACTATGAGGTGGAACGTGTGTGCCACACAGCAGATGCCAACAAAGTTGGCATCACAGACTGCCTTGATCATGTTGACCACATTGTTGGTGACCATGAACCTGTGGGTAAGCTCTCCCTGCCCAATGAGCCACCATTGCACCATGTGGTTCATTGCCCCCATGATCTCCGTTGCTGTGTAGGACTCATCTATCACCTCAGCTTGAAGGAGAGTCCACCAGTTGCCTGACTGATGGCACCAGTGCCCTGTGAGGGAGAGGTAGGCATGATCTCCACCCCAGCTGCTCCAGATATCCAAGGTGAAGTGCAAGGCTACTTGCAGACCTGCCTTTCACAGCTCCTCCCTCAAGTACTTCCTACATGCCTCACACAGGGAGGGCACCACCACCCTGCTGAAGATGGTGTGTGTGGGCACTTGGTAGGATGGGGCCACAAGTGCCATGAGCTGCCTGAACCCTGGCCTCTCAACTAGGGAGAAGGGATGGCCATCCAGAGCAAGCATCTCCCCAATGTTCTGGGTGATCTCGCTTGCCTTTGAAATGTGCCCCTCTTTCTGTCTGCCTTTGCCCCACTGTTCCAGGGTTGCCTGCCTCTGCTTTGGGGGGACAGGGGCTTTGAAGCAAGAGGGGGACTTCTTTCTGGGCATGCTCCCACGGGTGCCAAGCTGAGGAGGAGCAAGGGCAAAGGGGCGGGGTGCTTCCTGAGATGCATCAACATCCTCATGGCGCTGAAGTGTTTCTCCTCCTTGCCCCAGCTGGTCTTACACTGGCAGTGCAAGCTGAAAGCATACCTAGGATCATCTGCCACTCAAAATGATCACACACCACACTACCCTCTCACTTCTGGGGTGTGGGTGGAGATCCTACATGATCCCCCTCCTCAGCAGGCAGAGGCACAATAACAGGAGGAGCTGACTCAGCTGATCCACTTGCCTCCACAACCTTAACCTGAACCTCCTTCAAACTGCCTTCCAGGCAAGGAGACCTGGCTTTAGGGGAACTTGGAGATGAGTGGAGCACAAACTCAGATTCCTTCTCAGTCCCCAGAATTTCTTTTGCTAGGGTGCTCAGGTCCCCTTCTTCCAGATCCAACTCCTCATCTGGAACTGGAAGGCTCAGGCTGGGATCTGAAATAGGAGTGGAGGAGACTATCATGCTGGTGCTTCTTGTCATGCTGGTAGTGCTGGGGGTTATTATTATGGCTGGTGTTATTGGAGGGAGTACAGATGCAGGCACTGGTCCCACCTCCCTGCTGCCACTAATACCAGAAGACGCATGCCTGCTAATGCTAGGGAAGGGGCAGAGGGAGAGCTGTAAGTCCCCCCTCCCCTCCTTCTCCCTTCCTGGATAGACAACCTGGCATATGCCTTTCCAGCACGCTTCGTATTTCATGTGCTGGGAAAGAAAAATGTATGTCTGTGTGAGTGTGTGTGTAATAAATGCATGCATATTGAGTGCTTTCCTACAGTGCACTGTGATGATACACTGTTTGGTGTGGGGGGGAGGGAAATAAGAAGAACAAACAACAGGATTTGGGGGGAAGGGTAAGCAAGGGTAAATAGAAAAGGACTGGCAATGGCTACAACTTGGTAGGAAGGCACTACCAAGCTGCAAGCTTATAGATGGTGCTCTCTGCTCCTGCTCCTGCTGTAGACAAAGTTACAGCTGCAAAATGGCAGAGAGCAGTTCACAAACAGCCTTTTATGGTGCTTCTCTGTCCCTTCCCCAGAGAACTGGGATTGGAAGGGACCTCAGGGACAGATCATTGTCACTGGCCAGCTACAGATGTCAATATCAGAGCAGCCCTTCCCCCCCTCCTTCCCCTCCCCCTCCCTCTTAGTTTCTCCTTCTGCCTCTGAAACAGCTCTGAAACAGTCCAAAACTTCCAAAACATTTTGGAAACATCTGAATCATTTCAAAATATTTCTGAAATGCTTTGGATGTCCCATTTTGTTTCAGAGCTGTTTCAGAGCCTCAAGTTTCATTTTGGATTAGGTGTTTTTGCTGCCGAAGAGTCCGGATCTGAAACTAAACAAAATGCCCACCAAAATTTCATACAGCCCTAATGTGCAAGACCTGAGAGAGAAATCTTGGGACATGGTACATCCTAGTAGAGGGCCCCCTACCTTCAAAATACTTTCAAAATAGTAAATAATTATCTGATATTCCCCTTTCCCCCTAAGGTTGAGGATCCAGTACAACTGTAGCCCCATCTTACCTTCTCACAGACCCTGTGCATATGCTTCAGTGATTGCACTTCTGGATATCCCAAACACAACAAAAAGGCACTGTTTGTCATTACTTGTATTACAACAGTGACTCTAGACCTCAGTTGATAATCTTGGGGCACCTCTACACGTATTGCTTTATATTCATAGCAGTGCACACTGCTAAGGTGACGTAGTAGCTAAAACTAACCATGGGCGGCCAGCACAGTGCAGTACTGCCTGTTACTGTGCCATCATTTAGTACTTCCAAAAGTACTCATCCAGTAACTTGTTGTGTTGGGCATAGTGAAAATATATAATGAAGAGACAATGGCTGCCATGGAGAGCCTACAATCAAATAAAGACTAGGTGGGGAACTGTGTACTCTCCCTCTAATCCTGAGTAGAGTTTCAGCCTTAGAACTCTGTCCAGAATAAAATGTGGCTGACAAGCTTGGTAAGTGGCAGAATCTTAAATCTCCTTGTTCTAAATGTTTTATAATCTTTCTTAACAAGTACAGAGCTCTCTGGGTGTTAGCACAGCCCCTCTGCTGACATGATGACATTTTTAACAACAATTTGCTGTAAAATTTCCAGGGGAATGATAACTACTGCTCCAAAGAATGCAAATGAAAAGCACATGTGTGAAATAAAAGCTTTTTTAGAGTCACTGGAGAAAACCTATATTTTCTTGACAATTATAACAATATTAGGTAGCAGAGAAGGTTGCCAAGGCAACATGGCCATGGGTGCATTCATGTAGAGTGTGCATGACTACCTACATTGTCAAAACAATGGATGGATGTCAGGAAGGTTTGTGCAGGGATTAAATATCATTTCAGAAATCAACACTACAAACCCTTTTTAATAGATGAATTGTTTGGGGGTTTTTTTGACTATGCGCCTGATCACAAACAGTTTTGTTCCTTTTTTTTCTTCTTGTTTTGAAGACAGAGAGAAGAAAAATACATTGAAATCTACCTAAAGAGATTAAAATTGGTTGCTTAATGAAGGTGCCCTTCCAGTAAAGTTAGAATAGACTTTGCTTGTGATTTAACTGGGTCCTCACAGCTCCATTTAATTCAAAGTGCAGGTAAAACCATGGTGGCCATCTCTGAAATTCAAGCTCCTCGTCCCCAGAAGCTGGGCAGTACAAGACCTTACTCCTTCCTCCATTTCTGCTCTGTTATCCAGCAACTCGATGTTTCACTAATCTGCCCTTAAAATCTCCAAGTCAAGTGCCTCCAGCTTCTTATTCCACTGTTTTCTTTGAGTTTCCTTTCATGGTAATTCTTAAGCTTACATTTGTCTCCCAGTTATTGTTCATTGAGCATCTTTCTCTTTTTTTATTCCAGCAAATCCTGCTGGGCTGTTCAATTAAACCTTGTGTAAAGATTTCAGTCTGATACCACCAAGGAAACCATTCCCCTCATTTCTCACTTTGAAAATCCTGAGATCCAAAGACAGACCCAGTTCAGAAGAAAATGATAGGTCAGCTGAGCATCTAAGGTGGATGTGAGCAAATAATTTATGGGATCTAAGAGGAGTTTTGAGTGCATAACCAATACACTCTGGTTGCTTTGTGTTTCAGTAAAAGGGTGACATGGAGCCAAGATATCATCCTAAAGATACAACTTTTCCCTATACAAATGGTAACTGTCCAATTAGACTGGTTTGAAGCTAATTTGACAGATAGGAGTGGTGCAAAGCAAAGAAGAATTCTGCCCCCCCTCAGCTTTATCAAATGTAAAAGGAGGGCAGGATATGTTAAAATTTGGCCAGGAGTTCTGCTCAGTCTATATACCAGTTGTTAAAAGAGATCCCTTTTCTGAATCAGAAAAACAATGATTCTTCCATGTTTTACAGAAGAAATGCAGACAGTATGTGAAATTTTCTTTTCTAAAACTGAAAACATTGGAGTTTTCTGCTAATTGAAGTTCTCAGCTTCTCTTGGAAATTAACCAGTCACAAGATGTATTCAAAGCTGCAATTAGGTACTGACAGCTCCCTGGGTGGGTGAGATTCTTTTCAGCTCCACTGTGAAGAATTTAAACACATTCGAGTCATCTTTGAGCCTTCTTACATGTTAATTTTGGGCGGCTCTTGGAGCTTTTAACCCCTGGATTGTCTGCATATTAATATGTGTAAATGGCTTAAAGCACTTGTTATGCAGCTTAAATTTATGCACTCCAGGGCAGGATCATGTTTTGATCCACACACTCCAGCTTCTTTTCCATTAAGGTGTGGTCACTCCCCACAGACGTTCTGCTCGAGTTGAAGGCGTGCTGCAAGCTAGCACTAAGCCAACTTACATTTGCGCGGCTCACATTGTAAAGTGTAACTATGTAAAGTGTAACTATGTAAAGTGTAACAAGACCCTTAAAGTGCAAAGACGTCCTGCCAGCCACATGCTGTTTTCAAAGTAATCATGAAGGCTGCTATATGTGAAAAATGACAATCACATTAGGAGCACCTGGAAAGGAGGGGGGTGGGGGGGGGGAGAAAAGAAAGAAACTTGAATAAAAAATAAGATTACAATGGGTGAGTCTACATGAGACATTTACTGAGTTGCCTAATGAGCTCCACAGTAGTCTCAGTGTTAACACATGCACCCCTATTAGGGTTAAATAAATTAGTAAACACCACTGTAGGTTAGTACTATCCTGTGGCGGTGTTATTTAGTGCTGCCCACTGGCTAGCCGCACACTGAAGAATCCTCATGCCCCAGGCAGACCCTCTGTAGTGCACTCAGCCAGGTTAGAGAAGCCTGGGCTGGCAGGATGACCCTCCAGGCCCCCTACTAGCCGGAGTTGATCTGACCCACCGTAATGTGCTGCCGTCCTGGGTGCACATGTAACTGCAGCATCTGGGAGCAATTATCTCAGGCAATAAACTACACTGGAGTTTATTCAAGCACATCAATAGCATGTGTAGATGTGCCCAACTAGTGTTTTTATGTAAAATAAAAAATACATAGTGCAAAACTTCTCCCAAACCATACATCTTGTTCTTTGCAAACTGAGGTTAAAGTGCCAGCATTTTTGGCTTTAAGTTAAGAGCTCTGAATATAGATATATACCATACCATAGATTGCACTTATCCTGAGACTGTAGTTATGTTGACATTGCCATCCAGAGGTTAGATTGCTGCCCGTGTAGGCATACTGGAGATAGATTTAATCTTGGTTTGGTTAAGAACAACAATGAAGCCACACATACATGGGGTTCACAGCAAGTTGCACACGTGCAGTCAGAACCCTCAGAATTCAGGTTGACATAATCTTAATTTTCAATGAAGGAAATAGATGTGTTTTTTACATCAAGTGACTATCCTAATATAATCCCAGAAGAGACAAAGCATTATAGTATTTACCACATTGCAGCTGCTTAAGGCAAACCTGACATGGCAGTCACAGTGTTGACCTGAACTAGCTACATGTCTTATCTCTGCTAGGGATTGTGACAACGATCTCAGTATACAGGCACACAATTCCTTCAGTGAAGACATAGGGTTAGCAGAGTGGCTCTGCACAATTGCATATACCATGCCTCAAATAAAGCATAAAACTTGTTAAACATAATTTTAATTGAAAGCATAGCATTTAAAAATAGATTTTTTCATCCAAATGGCATTCTCTAAGGAAATGGAAATTAAGTTTATCTTAGCGTTTTTGTATTTAGTTAATGTTCTTTATATTACCCTTCTTCTCCTCATCTGTCATCTACCTTTTTCTTTTTCCATGATACCAGTTGTCTTCATCCTTTAAAAGCCAATCTTCTGTTATTGTTATTTCTCAAAGTTGAAAATGAAAAGGGGGGGGGGGTATAATGGGGTGTTTACACTAAAGTGTAGCCTAGAGCGGCAACATGTTTATGTACCATGAACTGGGTAACAATGGGCACATCTACATGTGGAAATAATCTCTAAGAAGTTTAGTCTTGAGTAAATTACTTGAGCGTAAACTCTCCCTGGCACATGTCTACATGTGAAGGGATATGGGAGCAAATGTGCTGCTCCTAGCAGCAGACTGCTCCTGCTCCCTGAAACCCTACCAAATCCAGAGGGAGATCTACATTCCCCCTGGGTGCTAGTCCAGGGGCCGGGAGATGGCTGTCTCCTGCGGCATTGCTCCCTGTCCCCAGAAACTGCCTGCTGCTGGGGCAGACTCCATCACTGGAGCCCAGGTGGGGACAATGTCCCCCTTCCCCAGCAGCAAAGAGCTTCGAGCCCCCACTCCATGATTGTGGGGTTTCTAGGCTGGGAGATCCTTATCTCCTAGCACCAGCTCATGGTGTCACAAGACCCAGACTGGGAGATCCTTATCTACCAACGCAAGCTACATGATCAGGGCCGATACTGGGAGACCTTCTTCTCCCAGCACCAGCTCCATGGTCATGGAATCTCCTAGCCTGGGCCCCATGACTGCAGAGCTGGCACTGGGTGTGAAGGATTTCCCAGTCCCGGCCCTGCGCTCATGAAGCAGAAGCTGAGAGCTCCCTGCTGCCAGGGCAGGAAGACTTTGTCTTTGCCTGGGCTCCAGTGGTGATTCCTGCCCTGGAAGAAAGCAGCTTGTATAATATGTATTTTTACAATATTGATACATATTTGTACAATAATATACATATGTCTATAGCAGTCACAATGTTGCAATATATATATATAGTACAAGGTCCAAAAGGAGAGGATGAGAGAGGCAAAGTTCAACTTCTTGCTGCAAATCAGACACCTTAGGTAGTTGGGCTCAGATTTCTCATATCCTGGGTGAGTGCTCTGACTACCAGATTGGACACAAGCACCTCTGTCCCTCATGTGGCTTTACCATGGGCTATACCTTGCATACATATGCTATAGACATGTATGTAGGATTGGAACATACTGGCTAGACAGTGGGAGAAACTCTCTTCACAGAGAAACTATGTGGATTTTTGGTTTGAGATGAAGTGCCAAGTCGCTCATAAGCTAGTAGGCAGTGTCAATGCTAGTAGGTAGGCATCTATATCCCACTGCACTGGGTTTGCCTAAAGCATCTAAGGGACTAAGATAGATATGCAGTTAAACAACTATTAAGAGGCAGTCTGGAGAATGTTAGAGCTCCTAGTTGATTGATGGACAATGAGCACATCTACATGTCACGCTATGGTGCCGTAGCGATGTGCTATGCTGCTGTAGCGTTGCACTATAGCAACATAGTGATCATATGCATCTGCACATGACCAGCAGCTACTTTGCCATAGCAGCATGCTCCCCCATGATAGCATGCTGCTATGGCAAAGTAGCTGCTAAAAATAACTGTGCACTGCACATATGGTGCCGTAAGGGCACTTACTGCACCATGCTTTAGTACTTCCAAAAGTACTAAAGCACGGCACAGTAACAACACTGCCAAAGATGACATGTAAACACGTCCTTAGAAGCCAAAATACCTTTGAATATCCAAGTCTTAAGTGACTAAGGTATGCCTAAAAATTCCACCATATGTATATTATTTGGCATTCCACCTGAGAAAAGAAGCATATCAAGTTTTTTCTATAAAGGCAAAAATCAAACACCTGATTGAATTGCTTCTGCTTAGTACAATATGAGACACTTGACAAAGCTATAGAAATCCCATTTGAAATATAGTAGCTGTTGATTTTCTGCTTCCTGAGAATTATTAGTATTTTTCTATCTTGCAAAACCAGCCGTTAAATCAGGAAAATGTGGTGGCAATAGAGCAGTCTGCAGTGTAAAAAATACAGCCTCCTGTTGTTGAGCTGAGAATACAATTGTGAATTTAAGGAAAAATCTTATAGGACAAATAATGAGCTTAATTGAAAGACATTTTGCAAGGAAACAAGCTGCAGCACTATCCACAATTCTGATAATGGTTAAACATTTTTTAAACCAAGTATAAAAAAATAGTAAAAATAAGGTTGCAAATAAAGAATGCAATTAAAAGCAGAAGAAGATTCAGATTCTGTATTTCATTTGTGAACCATTTCTTTATTTCAGCAACCCCAAATATTATACACCAATCTTTAATTAATCCTCCAGGTTATAACATTTGAATGAGCAGGTGCTATAACATAACGTGATTTACAATCTGTTCCACAGTTATTCTGTAAGAACTGTAACTACTAATCATAAAAGGTCAACCATTTCAATAAAATATATTTTTAAACTAACATGATTTCATAGCCTCGCATAAATATATATATTTGAATATGCCAGAAACTGTGAAATAATATAGCTCTTACAGCAGTTGTAGTCTAGATTTTTCTACAACACTTACACTTTAGCTTTAAACAGGAATATCAAAAAGTCAAAGGTTTGCCTAAGACAAATAGCTAGTGGATGAGAGTGGTTTAGATATCCCCTATTTGCTGTGGCCAATGAGACGTGGGGTCATGGGATCAAAGGGGTCATGATGCTTTTGTCAAAGGGGTCATGATGGCTTTGACTCCACATCCCAAAGGGCTACATACCTTTTTACAAGTGAGGCTGATAGGGCACAGCCTTTGTTATGAGTCTAGAGTGGGACTTAAATGCATGCCTCCGGAGTTAGAGCAAGGTTCCTTATGGGCAATGCCATCATGCATCAAGAAGGAATAGAACCTAATTGAAACATGCTTTATTTCTGTTTATGTCTTGTACTCCAGGGTAAAAGTTTTTTGGTTGTTTTTTTTTTCCATGCCTACTCTCCACCCATCCCAGTCTATAAATAGTAGATCTTCCTAATCCTTTCATGACTGTCATCACCATAATATCTAGGCATCACTCCATCATCAGCAGAAAGGGTCCATCTATAATTTTCCATCAAAGCATTCATACTTGGAGGGAAAGTAAGATGGACTCTGATTAGCCAAAAAGGAGAGTGCACTGCTGCATGAAGGAGGTAAAACACTCAGTTCCCAAACTATCAGACACTCCCAGGAATGATGATTCTTAAGAAAGCAGTTACCCTAAAGCTAGATAGCATCTCTGCACAAAACCTGGCCTCATTTTAATGCGAATAATTAAAAAGGTGCATTTATTTCTGAAGAGCAGCTGTATTTAGAACTTAGGGATAGCAGTAGGTAAATGACATTTCCATTCCTGACACATCTCTACTCTGCAGCAATCAATAAGTTTAATTAGATAGAACGGTTAGGAAGGAACTATAAAAGCAGATAGATCTTGCCAGGTAAATTAGTGAAAGAATGTAGCCGAAGATTTATTTATGATATTGTTGTTGAAATCTGATGTACGTAATTACCAATATCTTTTGTTGTGAAAGTAGGGAAGTGCAATTGTCAGAACTTTTCAACAGTCGAAGGACAGTTCATCTTAATCAATTATTTTCATTTATTAGAATTGCTAATGAACTAAAAGACTTAAGGGGAATATGCACAGTGCCCCAAACTCTCCAACATTACTTTGTAAAGCACAGGCCTGATTTGCTGCTGCCTTGTCTCTTATAAGTTTAAATTCACTGATTTGATAATGTTTTAACCACAATTTGCACTTGCTTTGGCATGGGCACATCCCTCTGCTGTCCTTCAATATTAAGGGTGTCATGTAGCAGGTGGAGAGACTGACTCCCCATGTGGTATCAAATTGCCCTAGTAGATCTACAGTCCCTGTTTGAACTACTGTTGGAGGGGGTAAGCTACGGAAATCCCAAGGTACATGCAGAATATTAAGCACTTCAGCTGGATGCTGGAGGCAGCAGACAATAAGAGTCCAATTAGAAAACTTTGCAAGAGCATTTTAAATAGAAATAGCATCTATGGACTACACGTGAATGTGCTACATTAAGTAGAAATAGTATCTATGGACTACATACCGTTATGTGTCTTACATAGTTTATCGAAATATATCATTCTCCAGTTGTATCCTCTGAGTTATGCAGACCATAGTTCTCAGCAAAGACATGTTTATCATTGGTGCTAAAACGTAATTCCCAGATGCTCTATAAAATGAAGCACTACCACAATGAAAACATTCTTAGTTTGGAGATGCTTGGATATTTTCAAAATAAATATCACAAAGAAAAAATCACCATGTAGCTATGTCCCTCTTATTTACAAGTAACTAGTTGTCAGGAAAAGCGATTTTAAGAAAATGTTTGGGAATTTTTAATTCTCTCAACTTATGACCAGTGCAGTTGGTTTTAATGGGACTGCTCATGCATTTTAAGAACTTTCCCATATTGAGTGAGAATGTTTGCCAGTAGAGCTGAGAGGAGATTTTTCCACAATGTATTTCCAAGAAAATATAGATTTGGTGATGTCAAAATGCTCTGTCAATGCAAATTAAATTAAAACATACAGATTTTGCCAATTTTAAGAAAAAAAATTAAAAGTCTGAAAAAATCTGAAACAGAGCCTGTTTCATTTTTTTTTTTAATTAAGCATTTTGATGTTTGAGTTTGGAGATAACCTTTTGTTTATAAATTTTCTTTAATTTTATTAAAGTAACCAAAAAGCTTTAGAAAAAAAGAATGTTTTGATTGTATTGAAACATATTTATTTCAATAAGGAAAGGTAGGTTCTCACAATTTTCAGCTTGCTACAAATTAAAAGAATATTAATTCATACCAACACTTTCACACGTTTTGAATTTTCCAACCAATTTTTTTTTACGTTCAGAACCAATACCTATAATTCAGTACTTTAAAGACTGAAGCCTTCTAAGCTAATTTGATGCCTAAAATAAAGGTTTAATATCCTCATAGTTATTATGAACATGCTGTTCAATGTTTTTTTTTTTCTCAATAGAATAATATAATCATAGAAGAGTAAGGCTAGAAGAGACCTCAGGAGGTCATCTAGTCGAACACCCTGCTCAAAGCAGGATCACTTCTATGCAAACTATGCCATAAAGGTGCTTATCTAACCTACACAAAATACTCTGCCACACAACTACAAGGCATATTGCTCTAAAACACCAAAACC
The DNA here is from genome assembly GCF_030867095.1 of Alligator mississippiensis. NCBI lineage: Eukaryota > Metazoa > Chordata > Crocodylia > Alligatoridae > Alligator > Alligator mississippiensis. Next base: position 135,837,874 of record NC_081825.1, on the reverse strand, counting down.
ACTGTAACCTATCACAGGTAAAGCAGGGAATGAGGACACTAAGGGAACTTCAGTGTCGAACTACTTCAAGGATTGTTAAGATATCCTTGAGATACACAAAGAAGTCCATGCCCCTCTCTATACAAGACAAAAACCTCCACAGTCCATGTTATTCTGACCATAGGGTAAAATTCCTTCCTGATCCCAAACGTGATGATCAATCTGACCCTGAATAGACAGGCAAGACCCATCTGTTTTTCATGTATATTTTACATTGTTAGCCATAGAATAGAGTAGAATATCCATTAAATTGGGTGGTGAAGGGGGCAGAGGCAACATGAGTTTTATTTTGAAAAGCTACAATTATTGGTGCATTTGTGTTCATCTTACCAACCTATACACGTGTTTCACCCATATTCACTATACATGTGCTAGGGCACAGATGGGGCTAGCAGAGTCAAAATATTCCCTGTAATCCTTTTAAAAAATAAAAAATAATGATTTATTATTATAGATATGTTAAAAAGGAATTGCCTCACAGAAATGTCCAGATGGTCACAAAGAATAACTGGTAAAGAGTGAACAGCAAAGGTTCAGAAATTCATTAAAATACTGTTCTTTGTCTCTCCTGCTCTCACACTGTTCTGTAGTCTATCCTTTTATCCTTTCCCTATCAACTCATTTAGAACTTCCTTTCTTCCCTAAGACAGGTTTTCTGGTAAGGAGCTGGTAATTCCTGTTTGTTCCCCTAATTCTGTTGTCCCAAGACCACTGACCTGTCCATATGAAAGCCCAGGAGCAACATCTGCTATCTTCTGATTTACCTTAGGTAAGTCATGGTACATCTCTGGGCTCTGCCTTACTTGAGGCTTCTGGTTACTAATGTAATACTAGACAAGAAGTAATAAAATATTTTATTGTTATCTCACAGACCCCATGGTGAAGTATTACCAGATGTGAGACTTTCTCTTGAATCTTGAGCATTCTTTTTAGTGAAGCAGCCACTTTTCCACTCATTTTTCCACGCAGTTTGACACTAAAGTTATTACAAAATGGATGTGCTTCCTTCCTTTTGATTTAAAGAGGCAGTAACTGATGAAGCCTAGTGCTCTTCTCAGAACACTAGGTGTGTCTACATTATGGAGCCTCTGCCCATATGACTTATCAGGCATAACTATGTTGGCAAAGCCCCTTAACAGAATACCAGGTCAGGTTTTTTCTTTCAGTTAAGCTTAATTTCCTCTCTGAATAGCAAAAGCTAGGTAGATATTTCTTCTCTTTATTGCTGTGACCACACCAAGAGTCCATGTCAGCTAGCTAGCTTCCTAGCTAGCTAGCTGACATGGACTCTTGGTGTGGTCACAGCAATGATATTGGTGAGAGAGGGTATGGATTTTTCATTCTCTGTTGCTAACATAGTTTTGCCAGTAGAACTATTGTAGCATAGGTCAGACCAGAATGAAGTATTGGATGTACTTCTGTACTGGCCTTCCCCTTTCACAGTCATTTACAGATAGCAAAAAGTGGCAAAGTGGGTAGAAAATATTACCAACTTGTCTCCAAACAGTGGTGATGTAAATTTACCTTGTACTGATGTTAACTGACTGCATACATGCCAAATCAGCTAAAAATCATGCCTGAGGAGCCTCATCTGGCCCTTTACAACTAGCAGCACAAAGTATTTAAAAGCCCCATTTCCCAAGTGTAAATACAACACCAGGACAAGGAAAAGTAGAGTCAGGCTTGTGTTTTTCTCATTGCTGTGATTTTAGTCTTTCTTTCCATTTATCATGGTTGATGCTACTTAGATGTGTCGCTCTCTGAGGATATCATTTAAAAATCCCCTAGGTTCAGAGTGGGGGTCTATAGTTTGATTGGACTGAATCTGAACAGAAAAAATAATTTCATTCTCGCAGGGGGAAAGGTTGCCATCTTTTATGGTTTCTTCCATCCCGAGGTCAGAGTACTGAGAGAACTATTGCTATAATCCATCCAAGGGTATATTTTAACCTCGCTTTTTGGTATGAATGACCTGGGATTTAAAAAAAAAAAAAGTGTTTTTCTGGGTGCTTTCAAATACTTGGCAATGCTCCTTTTTCTTTAGCACAATAAAGACTTTTAATAATGTACTTTGAACTTATGGCAGTAATGAAGAAGCTTACATTTATTGAGAAACTAGAGCAAAAGAATGTGCCTGTCATAAAGAACAGCCACCTCATTTTAGATATTCTGTGTTTATTCTTTATGCCTTCCTCTGCAACAAATCTTTCAGATTTGATGTAGGTGTTCAAATGAAGAGAAAAATAAGTAAAACTTAGAGTAAGGTTGAAAGATTTCCCATGGTGAAAGTGAAGCTATTTCTTTCTTTTCTTTTAATTCTTTTCCCCTGGTACATAGCCCAAGAAATGGGAGATCAAACATACAAAAAATAAAATTTGCATGGAAGGCTATGTTACAGCATAACAGAACTATTACCAAACCACATCTTAGACATATCACAGGACAGCAATAAGCCTTCTGCTCTGAACTGAAATGCATTTAATTTAATCTGACTGATCACCTTACATCATGACTCACCTGGTTTCAAATAGTAAAATACATTCAGTTTTTGAGGATTTCAAAGCAGCCTGGGGAGTGGGGGAGGGACTACGATGACACTATATTAATGTTATTAGAGGATAGGGGCCAAGGCTGGCCAAACAGTTTTAAAAATTCTCAACCAGTGTGAATTCTGTACATGTCAGTAAATTCTACTGAGGACCAAAATGTTCAGAAATAGAGGTGTGATGATAGTCTCCTAAACACTTATTTAGACTCTTAAACAGTAGTGGCCTTGGGGAGGGCAAACAGGGCAACCGCCCAAGGTCCCACATTTTATAAAATTAAAAATTAATGACAATGACACGGAATATTTGTATTAACAATATTGTATTAAGATACTTTCATTGCAGTTTCATGGATAGGGAAAAGTGAAATTGAAAATGTCCAATTTGCTTCTAGGTCATGAAAATTAAGCCTCTAAGGGGCCCCAAATGACTCTCTTGCCCCAGGCCCCAAAAACCCTAAGGTCACCACTGTTCTTAAGTGTATGGCAAGATTTTTAAATAAGCTCAGTTAACTCAACAATTCTCATTGAAGTTGATACATATTATTACGTATCAACACAATTGAAATTCAGGCCACATCTTTGAGAGCCCAGTATGATTTAGGATGATATTGTATTCTTTCCTAAGTGGTTCATTTTTGGTTTTGGAAATTATGTGCACAGAAAAATTCTATTACAAGACATATTGCCTTGTACATGTAGACAACTACATAACTGTACAGATTGGCAACAAAATGAGGTATCTCTCATACAGAGGGGCTTTGAATCTAGATCTCTCAATACAGATCAGCCTTTATGCAGCAACTCTGGCATGCTCCTTTGGAAACTGGCCACAAAAAGGAGGCATGTAGCAAATATGTGGGACCAGAAGGAAGGAAGCAAACAAGAATGGTGTGGCTCAGGGAGGTGGCTGCTGGTCTGGAATGATGGTGGCCATTGAGTTTCAGGTTGGGTCCTCCCTCCCAACAAGATGCTTCCCTGCTATTTTTCCTAGTTCAGTGTTAGTGGATCAACTTTAAAGGAATTCTGGACAATGTGCTGGATAATGGTTAACCTGTTGTGTAGTGGCTGAGGTTTTAAGGTCAGAGACCCTGAAACACAAACCTGTTCAGGGTGAGGGGAGCCTAAACAAAGGACCTTCAGCTTCCCAAGTGTGCACCTTATCCACTCAGTTGTGTGGGCAAAAGAGGGGTAGGCAAAAAGCCTTCTTCTGGTCCTAGGTATAGTAGACATGGGTTTTGGCTAACTCTTTATTTTCAAACTATTAAGGTCATTATACATCTGCAAGGAGCGCACACATGCATTATTGCTTCTTTTGCATGTTCTGTCTCTGACTGTGTTATTCATAGTCATACAGTCAGAGTCATAGAAAAATAGCTGGAAGTGACAACTTGAGGTTATCTAGTCCAACCTTGCCTTAAGTGGAGAGGCAAAACTGTAACCTGTAACTCTGGGATTTAGTCCCAGCAGGAGTATTGGCACACCTCAGTCAAGATCCTCAGCCTGGGCTGCAGCCAACATCTGATACTTCTGAGGAGGTGAAAAAAACAAACAAACAAACCCTGACACACAGCAACAGGAGGGTAAAAATTCCTTCTTGGCCCCATGAGGCAACCAGCAAAGACCAGAAAAATGGATAATACCCATGGTATAACACAGGCATAGCAATGTCAGGATAACCCCCCATGTTATCCAACCTCTTTTTGAACACCTTAAGTGAAGGAGATTCCACAACTTCCCCAGGTACTCTACTCCTCGATGTTCTAACAGTGAAGAAGTTCTTCCTGATATCCAATATAAACCTACTTGGATGCAACTTCAATCTGTTGGTCTGAATTCTGCTCTCTACAGCAAAGAGAAAAAACAGTTTCCCTCATTTTTATGGCAACCCTTAAGATATTTGAAGACTTCTATCATGTCCCTTCTTAAGCACTTTCTCAGTAAACTGAACCTGCTGTTTCCTTAAATCCCTCCCTCCTGTGCCTGGCTTTCCAAGACTTTTATCAATGTTGTCATTCGCTTCTGGACCCTCTCTAACTTCTCTGTGTCATTTTTAAAATGTTGACCCCAAAACCATACGCAATACACAATAATCTAAACAAGGCTAACCAATGCTCCTATTGCTGCAACCCAAAACTGCATTTGCCTTTTCTGCTGCTACATCACTGTAGACTTATAGGCTAGGGACAGACATTACACATAAACTGGTTTAAGTGATCAGAATCTGGTTTAAAACTGTAACAGAACATAAGTTCAATGCACATAAATCTGTTTCAAAATGGACAAAACTGATTTAAGATAAACTTGGTTGAATATAGTATCAGGCTTAAATGATCTGGGTCAAAACAGTTTATGCAAATGTAGCAGAAAGCCCCTTTTCCTCTTGCCTGTAGTTGCTCTCCCCTCCTTGGATATGTTTTTCCCCTTCTACCTTTTCTTCCTTCCTCTTTCTTTCACTTTAAGATAAGGAATTGTGTTTTGAAATTTGTGTGTATGCATTTTGTATCTCCCCTTGTATTTTGGTATTTTTATCTATTTGTGTGACATGGCATTACTTTTGTAGCTTATATTTTATACTCCTCACCTTTCAACTTTCAACTAAATGTGTTTAATTTCATAAGTAAGTTATACATTGTAACAATGTTAACAAGGGCAGGAATCAAACTGCCCTTCCCTGTATCAGGCTGGCCCCTGAAAGAGCGAGTGAATCAGTGATTGAATGTGTAACACGGTAGCAGGCAGCAATTAACACCTAAGGAAACTGCAGATCAACCAACAGAAGAACTCAATAGAAGACAATGTAACAACTGGGAAATCTCTAAACCTCACTGATCAAGGGCTAGAAGCCCTGGCCTGAGTTAATCAATGCCGGGGACCAAATTTTGGGCTGAATATCTCCAGATTGATTGCTCCCAGAGCCCTATTCAAAATTCATCAACGGACTCCCAAACCTGCACGTACATGCGGACGACCCCTGGGGCTGACAGATGCCATTGAGTAGCCACCGAGGGGTGAAGTCCCACGAGGGTCAACAATGCCTGGATTGGGCAAACCTGAAAACTGGGGAGTCACCAAAGTCTGCCAAGGACAGATAAAAAGCAGTGAAAAGTGACCCTCAGTGGCACCCTCTTGATCTCCAACTTGACCAGCACCCGACCTGTCCAGCCAGAAGGACCAGCCAGCGACCCCCTTCTGGAAGATAACACCACACTGAAAGAAGCCTCAACGGCAGACTCCACCACCTGTGGGATAGGTATACCTGACTCTGTAGCCTGCTACTGTGTGTGTGTGTGTGTGTGTGTGTGTGTGTGTGTGTAAGGACCAGCCCCAAGGTTTATGATTTAACTTCATTACAGTGCTTTAATCCGCCTAATAAACCAAAATTTTAAGGATCCCGAGTTGGACATTTGTAGCCAAAACAATGTCTGTTCCAAACCCCTTCCTGGTTTAAGTTAAACTTTGTTAACTGATGAACTTCCTTAACTTAACCCCTTCCTGGTTAAATTATACTTTGCAGCCCTGGGCTTGGCTCTCTGCTCCAGAAAACAGGCTGGCCCTGCTTTTAGCCAGAGCTCTAGGGGAGACTGTAGGCACAGCAGGGTCTGCCTGGCTTCACTCATTGCTCAAGCAGGGATTCCCCGCTCCCTCCCATATCCCACAGTATGAGCCCCAACTCCATGGACCCATGCTAGCTGATGCTGAGAGGTGTCTGCTTGTCTCCAATTTCACTAGGACAGGAAGACAGGACAGTATATTGCTTAGGGATTTCTGGAGCTAATCAACAGGCCAGGTGGTAATGTCCCTCTGTTCCTTCCTTGGAAAAAGCTGTTTAAGAAGAGCTTGAACTACTGAGGCTTTTGTTTTTCTGATGGGCTGATAACACAGTGGTTTGCTGACAGGCTGATAATACTGTGGTTTTATCATCTCCCTGGCTGGTTTGCAGCCCTGTCAAGTTTGCAAACAGGGAAAAGGAGATTGAAAAGCTCAGTATCATCAACAGATGGATGCACTGCACCCCTCGCCTTTGCCTTAGAGTGAAAGCTGGGGGCTGGCAACACTCCTGCCCCTTGCGCCACCATCCGGGAAAAGCCTGAGATTGTGCAGGCCAGGGTGGGGGTTTACACCCCTCCCTAATCAAAGTGTCCTTCTGGTGCTTGGCCATGTCTTGTCTCATCTCAGCACTGGGAAGAGAAAGGAGGGCTTCTAGCCTAAGCCACTAATGCATGTGCCTGCGTTTCCAGAATGAAAAGGGAATGTCTATCCACCTCAAAATTGGTTCAAGCTTTGCAGGTTAGACTAACCTGCAAAGATTGAAACAATTCAGGCTCAGGCTTTTTGAATGTCTTTCCTTAGTCATATTGAGCCTGTGATCACCTATTTTGTATCTGTAGTTTTGATTATTCTTCCCAAGATGTAGCACCTTGCATTTGTCAACAGTGAACTTCATGCTGTTAACTCTAGCCCAATATTCTGTCAACATCCAAATCTTTGAAATCTATGAAATTCTTCTGAAATGCACTCCTCTAGTGTGGTTGCAATCCTTCCCAATTTTGTGTCATCTGCAAATTTGCTCAAAAAGCTCTGTTTCACAGCATCCAAATCATTAATAAACACATTGAACAGATCAAGGCTTAGGAGAGACACCTGTAGGATTCCACAGGAAACCTCCTGTCATTCTGACCTGGATACATTTATAATTACCCCTTGCTTGCAGTTATTGAGACAGTTGTCTATCCAAATTGTAGTAGTTTTGTCTAGCTCACATTTCTCCAATTTGTTTATGAGAAGGTCATGAGGGACTCTGTCAGAAGCTTTGCTGAAGTTCAGATACAGTAAGCAGAGCATTCTCTTCATCTACCCAACTACTTATCTTGTTGAAGAAGGAGATCACGTTTCTGTAGCATGATTTATTGTGCTGGCTGCTTTTGTTCAATCTTTCCTTCTCCAAATGCTTGCAAATGGACTTCCTTATGATATGCTCCAGTAACATCCTAGGTATCAAGGTGAGGTTAACCAGTCTATAGTTCTCCAGGACCTCCTTTTTGCCCTTTCCAAAGAGGGGTACTATGTTGGCCCTTTTCCTGTCCTCTGCTAATTTTTCCATTTCCCAGATCTTTGTAAATATTATTGCCAAAGGCTCTGGGATCTCCTCTACCACTTTCTTCAGTTCCCTGGAAAGAAGTTCATCAGGCCCTGCAGACTTGAATTCATTCAGACCCATCAAAAGATCTCTGAAAATACACATGCAAAGAAAAAGCAAGGACTATAAAAAAACATTCTCACTGGTCCTTCCACTACAGAAAGAGTACCACATTAAGATCATAGCAGTTCCACTAGTTCATTTAATATCTTTTAATGGAGAAAGTTCAATAAAATGCAAGTGTCTGATCCAAGGTCTGTCCAGATTTCCATGGAAAGGATAGGAATTTTACTTTTTCCTTATGTTTTCCCTTATGCTGCAAGCAGATGTTCTGTAAGACAAATTACATGATGAAATTAAGGATCTGTCAATTCTATAACTGTATTTACGCACAAGCCACACATCAAAACAGCTCAAAGAATAGCACATCACATTACTATAATTCAGCCTATACGTGATCCTGCCAATATTTTGTCAGGGATTGAGGGTATCATGGTAATTGTATTCATACTAGATATGTGTATGTCAGTCTTTTTAAATGAGCAGATAGTTGTATTTTTTTTAAAATCATGCTTAAATTAAGAATAGTTTATAATGATAACAGAACTGACCTAGGTAGATGTGGTAGACATTCCCCGTGTTTTAGAGGTTTTTTTTTTCTTTCTTGAGCCCTATGTATTTCTTCATATGATTATACTTCTTCTGTGTTTACCCCAGTCCAACCTGCAATAATTTTTCTAGTATGCCTGATTCCCCTGGGGATGAAGAGAGGTCTCTAGTAAACCTATAAATAGGCTGGTGTGAAAAGCCAACATTTATTTCATATTATTGTTTGTGTGGATGCTTTCAGGTCTAAATCATTCATCTTTAAAGGAAAGTTTCCAGCATTCTGAGGTAGTGACAGGCAAGATGGAAAACTCTGTTTTTGCAAATAGATTTAGTCCATGTGATGATGTGGACTGGCTAGCCCCTGGTGAGAAAGGAAGTAAAAAGAACTGCTGGACTGGGTTGACCCTGCCCCAGGTATGCTTGCAGCAAATGTCAGGCCTAAAGGAGTGGTATGAAAGATGAGAAGTGGACTCAAAGAGGGGAGGGCTCTGAGTGCTGACTGAGCCTGGCTGCCAGTCAGATGTACTCTGAGGAGTGAGTGCTATGGATTCCCAGGTCAGCATGGGAGCCCAGGTAGATTGCAGTATGGGGACCACAGAGCTGTCACAGTGCCTCACTACGTTTTGGTAGAGAAGGTGGGCAGTTTAGCAACCCTAACCTCTGCTACAAAAGGGGTTTGAACAGAGCAGGAGAGAAGCAGATCACAGATGATGCCTCGCTACCCATAGCACACACCATGGAGATGGAAGCACTGCTATAATGGATGAATGTCCAACATCAGTGACTAACTGAGGACTTAGCAACTCAGAACCAGCAGTAGCAGTTGGTGCAGTTTAGTGCCTTATTGCAGCTACCTGCACCAACAGTGCCCCCTAAGCCAGTTAGTACAAGCCAGAGCATTCCCATGTAGCTGAGCAAGATGGGGCCAGCTGATGACCTCAAGGAATATTTAGAGACATTTGAGAGGGTGGCAGCTGCCAAACAGTGACAATGGCTACTGTTCCTGGCTCCTTCTCTGTCAAGGATGGCCTAAATGGCCTACTGGGGCCCCAGTGACAAGGTGGCTTATGATTACTGAGAGGTGATACTAATAACCCACAACATTTCAAAGAAGACCTTCAAAGAGCACTTTTACATGAGGAGTACAGGCAACCTTCACTATTCACGGGGGATACATTCTCGTATCCCCCGCGAATGGCGAAATCCATGAATAAGGCACTCTATTCATGAACGCAGTGTCCCCAGTGGCTAGGGGTGAAGGGGCACAGCTCTGGCAGCAATGGTGGGAGTGTGGTGGAGGCTACCAGGCTCCTGCTCCAGCAGGAGCGTGGTAGCAGCAAGCACAAAGCTCCCAAGGAGCTCCTGTAAGTGTATAAAGTGTATATAAAATGTGGGCTCGGCATTCATGAATATTTGAAACCATGAATGCCGAACCCACGAATAGTGAGGTTTTCCTGTACTACCCACATGGAAACTGACACTGACTCGTTCCCAGTGGCCAAGGAACTGATGTTGGCACTGGCTCAAGCCAAATGACAAGACAGGGAAACAGGTGGCAGAGGTAATTATCCTGGAGTAGTTCACCTGAATAATTCCCACTGAGAGTAGGAAATGGGTATTGCATCCTTAGCCCAAGGTGGTAGCACAGGCTGTTCACTTATTGGAGAAATACCTGGAAGCAGAGCTCACTATAGGGCCTAGTCATGAGGAGATATGGACACATCAAGGCATGTGACTGGGTCCAGAGGTAAGTAACCTGATAAGGTGGGATATCAAAGTGCCAACTAGTGCAGCAACCCTGGCTAGGGTGAGAGACTCTGAATTAAGAGGACTGGGGCCTCCACTGGCCTTGTATGGGGATCCCCAAGCTCATTTCCCTAAACTAAAACAGGTGGTCCCAGTCAGCCCCAAAGAGGGTGGGAACAGGAAGCTGGGACATAAGGGACCCTAGGTTGAGGGAAGCATGTCCCCTGGATGTAAGGTGCAGGATGCTTGTTTCATCTACCACCAATTCAGGTATTGGGCTCAAGAGTGTCTTTACATGGAGTGCAACTATGCCCAGATTTGGACAGGAGAACTGTGGGCTTGGGCTGCACAGCCTGCAAAACTGACAGTCCCAATCAGAGTGAATGGCACTAAAGTGAGGGCCCTGGTGTATTTGGGATGTGCCCAAATAATTATTAGAAAATCTACCACCCTCAAACTAATGGGTTAGTGGAGTAGTTCAGCTGAACCCTTTTGGAAATTTTGAGAGTATTTGTGGCCGTGGATGTCTATCACTGGGACCAGTTGCTCCGAGCCCTGTTGTTTGTGGTCCGGGAGATACTCTAGGCATTAAGAGAGTTTTCTCCCTTTGAGGTATTATACAACCAACAACACCAGGGAATCCTGGATCTCATATGGGAGATGTGGGAAGAGTAACCCCAACAAGCAGATAACATGGTCTTGTATATACTGAATCTATGGGAGAAACTTAAATCACTGCAAAAATTTGCCCAAGAAAATGTGTAATGGGCCTAGCCTCACAGGAGGTATAAAACAATAGAACTGCACGGCTGCATAAATTTAACCTTGGAGATTGGATGCTCCTAATTTTGCATCCTCTGAATCAAAACTAATGTCTCATTGTCAAGGACTGTACAAAGTAATCTGGTGGTTTGGGCTGGTAGACTACAAGACCAGTTGGCCAAAGCAGAAGAGAGGCCAGAAAATTGATCACACCACCTCTTGAAATCATGGAAGTTTCCAGAGACCCTCTTTATAGCCCCCTAAATGAGAACTAGGGGTGCAGGCAGGTCCAACAGCCCAGGCAGGAATGATGCAGTTAAGGACCAACTTCACACCACAGCAACTGAAACAAGCCTGAAGGCTGGTCCACTCATTATCCAGGGTGGTTTCATCACATCCTGGATGAACCAGCCTGGCAGCCCACCAAATCCAAGTAGAGCCAGGAAGCAAGATCAGGGGAAAAATCCATCCCCTGTCCCATAAAATGAGAGACATGGTGAAGCATGAGTTACAGGTGATGCAGAATCTTGGAGTTATCAAGGAATCGCACAGTGACTGGAGAAGTCTGACTGTATTAGTCCCAAAGCAGGAAAGCATTATTTGGCTGCACTGACTTCTGAAAGGGCAATGCAGTTTTGAAATTTAATGCATACCCAATGCATTGAATTCAATGAGTTATTAGACCAGCTAGGAGTTTTCCAATACTTTACAACACTCAGTCTTATGAAGGGGTATTAGCAGCTCCCACTGACAGTGGAATGTAGGGAAAAGACAGCCTTTGCTACCCCCTTGGGCTTATACCTATTTCAGGCAATGACATTTGGGTTGTATGGGGTCTAGCTATGTTCCAGAAGCCAATGGACTAAGTCACCCGGGGAATGGTCAAAAACAAACACTAGTAGACAAGGTCCAGGTCCTGCAAAGGTTTCCAACACTGAACACCAAAACTCAGGTACACTACTTTCTATGACTGGCCAGGTACTATTGATGGTTTATCTTTTAATTCTTATTTTTTTTATGGTTTATCTACTATTGATGGCAATATCCTTAGCTGCAAGCCCACTTGCAGACTTTCTAAAGGGTGACCATCTGCAGAAGGTACAGTGGACTAGAGTGTGTGGGCCGGAAGCGGTCTGAGGCTTTCAGGGGCGCGCGGCGGGCTGTGGCCAGCAGCCCTGGCACGTGGATCAGAGAATTTGGCATGGCGGACTAGAATTAGGCACGGATGCGTAGCGGTTGATTAAAGATTATTTTACTTACACCGTAGATGGTCGCGGTGCAGGCAGGAAAAACTTCGCTTAAGTTGCAGTTACAAAACTCACTCGAACAAGACCCGTAGAAAACTCCAGCCTCTTAAACCCGGAAAGAGCTCTGGATACACACACACACAAAGTTTGCTAGGCTCCGTGGACTGACTGCGCAGGGAAGGGTACGTCAAGGGATCAGGCGGCGATGGGGAGAGGCTAGAGGTTGATCAGGCCCCTATATCCTTCTTAAGGCACACGCTGAGTTTGTTAGGCTCCACAGCACGCTTAGAGTTCTTCACGAGATGGATGTGAAGTTTTCCTCCTCCAGATGGTTGTGGAGTCCTCCAACTTGGGCGGAAACTGCTCAAGCCTCTTATACGGCTAACAAGCCAATCGCTAGCCACCACGTGGGAATAATTTAGAAACAGTCAATAGCAGGACACAAATTTACATACGGGTGGCGGGAACTCCTTTGCACCGGGGTTTTCTCTATGCAACTGAGAATTGCACCGTGCAAAGCAAGCTCCTCATGGCGGGAAATAATTCTGCAGTGCCGAAGCGCACACAAAATCATACCCTTTGGGTCATGACAAAGAATGCACCCAAATGTTCTGAACATTGAAGGCTTGTCTATACCAGGAACTAGTCCTGTATAACCTGGATTTTTCAAAAGACTTTATATTCCAGACCAGTGCTTCCAGTGTAGGTTGGGGACAGTGTTGTCCCAAATGGTGAATGAGGAGAAATACCCCATTCTCTACTTGAGCCACAAACTATTCCTAAGAAGAATTACTCCATCACTGAGAAAGAAGTCCTGGCAGTAGAATGGGCAGTGGAGGTGCTCCAGTATTATCTGCTGAGTTGGACCTTGATCATAGACCATGCACCCTTCCCCTGGCTATACACTCTGAGGGAGATGAATCTCCAAATTATTTGGTGATAACTGGCCCTGCAACCATTCTCTTTCTGAATCCATCATAGGGACCAAAAGGCCCACCTCAATGTGGATTCTTTTTTTTTCATGGGAGGGGGAGGAGGTATCTAGGAAGGCAAGTACCCTGCAACAGGTCTTGAGAAGGAGGATGTCTGATAATGTGGATTGGTTAGCCTCTGGTGAAAAAGTGGGTGAAGAATGCTGCTGGGCTGGTTTGGCTCTGCCCCAGTATGCTTGTAGTCAATGCAAGGCCTGGAGGAGTGGTATAAAAGAGTGAAAGAAGGTTCAAAGAGGGAAGGACTCTGAGTGCTGACTGAACCTGGCTGCCAGTCAGCTGTCCTCTGAGTGAGCACTGTGGATTTGCAGGTCAGTGTGTGACCCTGGGTAGATTGCATCATAGGGACTCGAAAGCTTCCCCAGTGCCCCATTACAGTCCAACATTGAAACAGAAAAAGGGAAGTGAAAAATATTTTGACTTTAAAAAGTATAGAGCAAGTGACCAAAAATGCCTACTAGAAATAGACAAATTCCTTAAACTCTTTTTAACTTTCAGTGTGGGTTATGTCTCTCTCTCCGTTTCCCTGGTACAGATATAAAACCAATGTGCCTGAAATCTTCTTTAAAACCGAATGCTCAAAATCCAGAGACATTGTTTTTATATCTGTACCAGGAGTAATACTAATTTCAAATAAAAGGTAAATCTGTTGGAGTAATTAGGAGTTTTCCCCGGGAATCAACAGAGCCATTTTAGCATCCAGAATTTCTACTGCTTTCCCTCCGAGTCAATAAACTCAGCTGGGAAACTCGTTTATGTCAGAGGGCAATAAGAACAGTTATAAATGCAATGGCATGGTTCTGGAGGTTCCAGTGCAGGTGTCCTTGGGCATATCTTCAGTTTTCCCATCTCATATTGTTTGGAGAATTTTCATTCTGAATTCTTTTTTGCTTATGCTTGAATTCACCTTTGCTTTGGTGTGCCAAAAGAGGAGTGCATTTATTTGAAGTGAACAGAGCCACAGAAAGCAACTAGAAAAGTGTTCTGTATCTAAATTGCAAACTATTTGGAGCAGGGCTTTATGTATATGTACATGCTGCATCTAACAGAATGGGGCTCTCATTCCTAATTGTGGTTTCTAGGTGCTACTGTCATTGAAATGACTAATTCTAATTTCACTAAACCTCTCTTTATGCAAACTGCTTCTTCTAAAGGCACATCAGTCAGCTAGATATGTAAGAATTGTTTTTGTGTAAGGGAAGGCTGGTTAGCACAGCACTGATATGATTCTTAGTATGAAAATGTAAAAAATATAGTTAGTACACAGCTTGGTAGAGTTGGAAGACAAAGCAGGATTTTTAGGCACATAGTCGATGTATACTGATGCAATCTAAGACATGCAGCCCACTTTAGCCTGAGGCAAAATGATTATAAAGTGTCAATGCCACATTATAGAAAGAAGAGACACAGAACCCCATGCATGATACCTGCATTTGTACAAAGTTTGTAAGATTGTAAGAAATTCTTAGTCACTGGCTTTAGCATGCAGTACACAGTTACTGGAGTAGGGAATAGTCAAAGGTTTTAGCAGGCTTTGTGAGTCTATAATGGGATGGACAGAAAGAGAAGGGCATTTGGTCTGTTCTTCCATGTTTGCTTCCAGCAGGTGGTTTCAACTGTCTCTTTTCTTAATGGTGATGGACAGTAATGTGTTCAATGTAGATGTCCCTTGACTGTTGGATGGTGTCAGACACTATGAGGTGTCTCATCAGTTTTGAGTAGCAATGAGGTACTCTGAAGGCACTCAGGATGCTCTTATTGCTCAGGACCCATATTCCAAGTGCCCCAATGATCAGTGCTTGCACCATCATATCATACCCCTTCTTCCTCAGGGTATCAGCCAGTGGCCTGTTCTTAGACAGTTTTTACTCCTGGGATTTGGTTAAAGCCTGCCACATGTTCTTAAAGGAGCATCTTTCCATCCCCCCATCCCCACAAAAAAGAGTGCAATGGGGAAAAGGTCACTAAAACAGTACCTTGAAACTTTAGAACAACCCTAGAGCTGCTTTCACCTTTTGCTCAGGCCCTGTGGTTGGGTACAATGGTGCATGGAAGTGGACACTATCATATTTGCAGTCCCACCCATCCTTGGTTATTGAGTTAAGCAGAGATCAGTCAGAACCAGAAGTCTGATGTCATAAATGCAGATTTGTTTGAAATAAATGTATAAAGAACAAGAAAATCATATCAAATGAAACAAGGAAAGATTTTGGGTAATGTATGGATCTCTCTCTAGATGATTGACCTGTGGAGAAACTGTGAAATGAGAACAGTATTTGGTAATAGTTCAAACCCACTGAGCAGTCTAATCCAATAAAGATATGCATTAGAACTCAACTGTGGTACAGCAAGGAAAAGATGTGCAGAAAATTAATGATGCATCACTGAATATTATAAATATTTTTAACAGAATGGGCAGAAGATGATACAGTGCAAAGAATCAATCTTTCATTGCCTTTGTCTTTTAATAAAACCATAACAACTATCTTTTGTCATCAGTAAAAACTGCTTTCTTTGAACATAAGTGCCAGGAGTTGCATAATGTGAAACTTACTGATGCATGTAAATGTTAGCAGTGGGTCCTCTGAGCAGAACGTACATTTTAAAATTAATCTTTTCATGGATCAGCAAGCACATTCTCTCCCATGTTGACAAGAACAAGGTATTTATTTAGAAGTAGCCAACTTTCAAAACCCGACACCTGGAATTTTCATGTTTGTCTTTCATTTTTTAAGTCTCCAAGCTACATCATTCCCAAGAGTACAAAAAAGACTGTTCTATGTAACAGTCTGGAAAAGATTTCAAAACCAAAGCTACCAAACCAGAAGAGGTCATAGTCCAGCAGGATGCTCATAGACAAACAGCATGTTTATACTACCTCCAGGCATGGTAGGGAGTATGACAAAGAAGCAAGAGACTTCTGTTCCATGCTGCTACAGCCTGAAAAATACCAGTTGGCTGCTTTTTAGTGTGTGGATAAACACGTCTAGAGCTTCTCTCCATCTCTCTGTCTCAGGTGTGCTTACGAACATGGGACCGGTGATGCTCTAATAGTTCTTATTTTTCTAGCACTTGGTGAAATGAAGCAGTAAGGGTTGTTAGTTGTAGCCATGTTGGTCTAAGGACATAGGCAGACAAGGTTCTTTGGGTAGATGTGGTATCTTTTATTAGACCAACTAAATAGTTGGGAAAAATATTCTTTGCAAGCTTTAAGAGTTTGGTTTCTATTCTACCCAAGAGAGCACACATCACACCAGCAAACTCCCCCCATGCCTGAAGCTGGGTATTTGTGCCCAAAAGCTTGCAAAGAACATTTTTTTCCATCTATTTAGCTGGTCTAATAAAATATATCACATCTACCCAAAGAAGCTTGTGAAGCAGTAAGAGCATTTTTATGCATGCTCCAGGAGTTGGGGCATAGAGGAGCCATTTTAATGACAGCAGCTCTGAGAGCCACTCTAATTTGTATCTTGGGTATCAGCATCCCTGCATTTCAAAATGTCAGCAGGGGCACTTTATCTCAAGGTCATCAAACAAACTTTAGTTAAAGTACCCCTGCCACCATTTTGAAGCACAGGAACACTGATACACGAGACAGAGACTGTCTGGATCACATTAATTACCACACTCCAGCAGACTCTATTAATCTCCATGCCTGTGTATAGGCATCCTAAGTGAATGTGGCATGCTTTGCAGTGGTTTATCTGGGCATAGTCAGAAGGTCAAGTATCCAGGCAAAGAGGCAGAGAGTAGTGACTGCTATTTCAAGGAAGTCGTCATGACACAGGGTTCATGATAGCATACTTCAAGGAACCTAAAGTTGTTACTGGTCATCAGTGGAAGATGGAGTCCTGCCACAAAGAATGGAACATGAAGGAGGGAATTTAAAATTTAAGCAAGACAGGGTTGCAGAAGATGCAGAACACAGAGTTTTGAAGAAAGCTCAGGAGAACAAACCCCTCTGACAGAGTCATTCAAAACTGGTTTCATTTCTGCAGGGAATTTTGATTTTTCCAGAGAAAATTTGCATACCAAATATTTGCAGCTGGGCCCCTGTGCACCCTCCTACCACTCTGCTCTGCCCCTGGCAGGAAGTGTAGAAAGCAGAAGCCTGAGGAGAAAGGGGAAGCCTAAAGACCCACAGTGCAGTAGCAGCAAAAGCAATAAGTGAATGATGGATGAGCAGGAGCCTGTGGGCCCCATGTTAACACCTCATTGTTGTAGATGAGCAATAATCAGTAGGAACTACTTTGCTGTGTACCACACACAAGCTAAAAGTACGGGTGGCTAAAATGGATATTTACATGCTTTGGCACTCCATATGGTTGTATAATCATGCATGACATAGTATGATGGTTCAGATGTGCTGACCGTTGGCTCCTACAAACTTTTTTCTTAAATAAAATTTTGTTACAAAGGCCAATCAGTTCTAAATTAAGTTCCAAATTTCAGCTAAGCAGAGTTCATACATACAAGTTTGCATGGTGCTACCACTGACAAGTATCCTATCTCCCAGACACATTAAGTGGAGGCTTCCGATACTCCCTCCATGATAGGCATCCTATATACAAACCTGGAGACCTGGGAGCTCAGATACCCGCTAGTCTCACTTGCCTCTAGCCAAAGGAACAAACTAGGGGGATAGCCCAAAAGCAATCCCCCATCACCATAAATTGTGTATATGAGATCCTCACATACAGAGACATTTGTAAACTTTATACTACAAACTATGTGTGACACTAGTTCAAAGCCAAAAGGGTTCAGATTTACCATATAGTCCATTGGGCTGGGGCACAGCAGAGTCAACAGCATTTCAAGCCACGATGACCCCCCAGCTCAGCACTGTTCAGTATGTATGTATATTCCAGATATGCCCCCTACAAAGGACCTGTCTCCTAATTAGTGCCCCACTCAGGAAACTATAGGCCTGTTAGTCTTACCTCAGTCCTGGGGAAGCTCCTTGAGAAAATTATGCAGGTGCACATCTGCGAGGGACCAGCAGGGGAGATTATGCTTAGGGGCAACCAACATGGGTTCATTAGGGCAGGTCCTGTCAGACCAACCTGATGGCCTTCTACAACCAGGTCACATCTTCCTTAGACGCAGGTGTCGCGCTGGATGTAGTCTT
This sequence comes from Alligator mississippiensis, assembly GCF_030867095.1. NCBI lineage: Eukaryota > Metazoa > Chordata > Crocodylia > Alligatoridae > Alligator > Alligator mississippiensis. Next base: position 135,819,669 of record NC_081825.1, on the reverse strand, counting down.
TCTGGACTTTAGGAAGGCCTTCGACACTGTCTCTCACCCCATTCTCATTAAAAAAAATTAGGCAACTGTGGTGTTGATGCCTACATGGTCAGATGAGTTGCTAATTGGCTGAGGGCCGCACCTAGAGAGTGGTGGTGGTTGGGTCATTTTCGACCTGTAGGGATGTGGGCAATGGGGTTCCCCAGAGCTCGGCCTTTGGGCCCGCACTGTTCAACATCTTCATCAGTGACTTGGATGAGGGGGTGAAAAGCACCCTGTTCAAATTTGCAGAAGACACTAAAATGTGGGGAGAAGTGGGCACACTGGAGAAGAAGGACAGGCTACAATTAGATCTGGACAGGTTACAGGGGTGGGCAGATGAGAACAGGATGGGTTTCAATACTGACAAGTGCAAGGTATTGCACCTGGGGAGGAAGAACCAGCAGCATACTTACAGGCTAAGACTGTAGAAAAGGATTGTGGAGTCATTATTGAGTCCAAGATGAACATGGGCCGACAATGTGAGGACGCAGTCAGGAAGGCTAAGCGCACCTTGTCATGCATCCACAAATTCATCATGAGCAGGTCCAAGGAGGTGATCTTCCCCCCTTATGTGACATTGGTCAGGCTGCAGTTGGAGTACTACTTCCAGTTCTGGGTGCCACACTTCAGGAGTGATGTGGACAGCATTGAGAGGGTCCAGAGGAGGGCCACCCACATGATCAGGGGGCAGCAAGGCAGGCCCTATAGGCGGAGGCTATGGGACCTGAACCTGTTCAGCCTCCACAAGAGAAGGTTGAGAGGGGATCTGGTGGCCATCTATAAACTTACCGGGGAGACCTGAGGGGAATGAGTGAGACCCTTTTCCCCTGAGCACTACCAGGAGTAACAAGGAATAACAGCCATAAGTTGATGGAAAGTAGATTCAGGCTAGATATCAGGAGGCATTACTTCACAGCCAGGGCAGCTAGGAGCTGGAACCAACTTCCAAGGGAAGTGGTGCTTGCTCCAACATTGGGAGTCTTCAAAAGGAGGCTAGATAATCACCTGGCCAGGGTCATTTGACCCCAGGATTCTTTCCTGCCCATGGCAGGGGGTCGGACTTGATGATCCGCTCAGGTCCCTTTCAACCCTACCACCTATGAAACTATACAATTATGAAACTCATGACTGCAACTAGGTGTTCTTGTCTTGAATCCTGGGATCCTACAAAAAATTATATGCAGATGAAGTGCAGGGCAATCTAATCCTGTTCCACCTCATGGAGGGCAGGGCCACACTAATCATATGTGAAAGGCTGAGACAGGGGATGACAGACAGATTGTGGGTGAACTGTTTGTGGCCCCATTTGGTGATGTTTTGCCAGACATTTCAGACTGGTGAAAAAAATTGGAATTATTGGAAATGGGAAAGAAAGGTGCAGCTCAGCTATGCGAATAAAGAGTTAGTTTGAAATTTAGTGGCTCACCATGACCTAAAAAAGAGTTAGTGATAAGGGGGCTTGCACTCAGTGCACCCTACTATATGTCTTATTCACATGAATTACACAGGCCTATTCTTGTGGTGGTTCCCATTGGCAGCTTGGCCTTTCCTGTCCCTGAGATGTATAGCATATAGCAATGCTATACTGAAACACACCTCTCACATTCCAAAGCATGCTATTTTAGTCTAAAAATGCTAGATCCCAAACCACAAACAACATGGACATATTAGTGTAGTTCTACTCATGCACTAATAAATCGTGACATAACAGGTGGATCTGAAATCTCATTTGTAAGGATGTGTGCACAACAGCATACTGACAAAACTGTAATCCTTCTGGCATTGGAAGTAGGGTGCACAGAGCACGTGTGGCATGTCTCAGCATGGTACATCCTTACACTCTATGCTTTTATGCTTTCCTACCTCCTGGAAGGGATGTTGACAATCTTCATTAGCACATTTTGCAACCGTATAATTCTCATCAGGTTCAAATCTGAAAGCCTTTACAAAGAAATACTGCAGTTGCAACAGCAAACATGCACAGGAGGAAGGGGTTACATAGAGAGGCAGGAGAGGTGCTCTCCTTCAAAAACCAACTACTAAGGTCTTTTTCAAAGAGGGCTCTCTGAAGAGAAAAACATTCAGCCCCTTCCAAACCCATCAGGCCATGCTTGCCTATGGACAATGAAGCAGGTAGAAATGCTGCTCTCACGATTACATCTTATCCAGGGGCTAGGACACCTATTTAGTTTCCCCAACCTGGAACCTGCCATTTGACATCAAGCAAACCAGTTTACTCTATCCCTTTCTACTTAGTTATGTAAATCTAGACTGAGCTTTGCTGACCAAAAAATACCATGCATTGTGTCCTCATAGTAGCCAGGACTACTTCATACAAATAGCAATAATGTCAATTTTCTCCACATCTTCCATACTTACTCTCCTGCTGCCATGCTACACCCTCTCTCCTGCAGAATCAAATCCTTCATGATTAATTTTGGTCTTCCTGTCACAGACTAGTGTACTAAGGGTTGAATAGAAACCCTGCCATTTGGCTTAGGTTGCCAGTCAGAATGCTGAAATATTATATGGTCAAGGCCATCTTTGCAGTGAAAAACTTGAGCAAGATCTAGCCTCAAATACCAACTATTTAATCAAATACAAGATAATGAGCAAACTCATGAAAAGCCCAAGCTGTTTAATGACAGTTCAAACACAGTAAAAAAAAGGTGGCAAGTGATAAATGCATTGGGCTTGTCTGTACCACATCAGTGGCAGGTCCCAGGACTGAGCCTGCCTCACCCCTGCAAATCTACTGACACACTCCAAAATTTGAAGTTAACCAGTGAGGCTATTCTAGCCTTGTTCACATTGCCTCCTCTCATGCCTGCTGCACATGGTGTGCTTCAGGGCAGGCACTGGGGAGTAGTCTTCATGCTGAACTGGTTCCTAAATTATTTACATGCTGGTGAAAGTTTTACCCTGGCTCCTTTAAGTGCCCTTTTAAATCCCCAGCAATAATGCTAAGCTATTAAAATGAACTGCATTTTTTATTATTTTAACAAATAAAAGGGGAGTGAAAGAAATGAGTTTTACTTTGTGCTAAAGGGGATTTACAATCCAGAATAAATGGTCATTATAAGATACATGTATAAACATAGTAGCAATTGACAAATAAAGCTAGCTTCTGAACTTAATATGAAAGAATATTTTTACGTGGCAATGGTAGTTTTCAGATATGGTTCCAAACTACCTAATACCTGCACCATAATTCTTCCCACAACAGGCTTGTTGCAAGGCAGTGCCATCTTTTACTTGTCACATTATATGCTTTATTCAAATGAGATGCAAAGCAATGAAAGAGCTGATATTGCCATCATTACCTGAAAAACTGTCCAATACCACCAAGCAGAATTCTATTATGCAAATTCAATCCTCATTTTGGGAACAAATGATAGGCAGGATATAAAATAGAAAAATAAATTATACCCACACAAGTAAAAGATCAGTCAAGCAACCTAGTGAGATATCATTAGTGCTGATGAATCACTATTCCCATTATAAAAACAATGTATAATGCTTCAAATCAGGTATCCTGGTTGACTTCTTTGCCAATGAATATTTATGCAGATTCTTTTGGTTGTTTTGTATATCCAATAGTTGCCAAGATAAATTCAATAGACAAATCATATCTCTATCTGTCACAGACTGTGTTTCTTTCTTCTAACAAACGGAAGAAAGATTCCAGTTGAATAATAAAGTGAAAGTAATAAGGAGAAGTAAAAAAAAAAATCTCACTAGAACAGTAACTAGATAGAAGTCAGGGCAGAGCAGCACCTTAGGGACTAACATGTTCAGAAAGGCATAAACTTTCATGGGTATCTTCAAGTATATCAGACTGGCATCTGACAAAGTGATCTATCTGTTGTTTTTCAAAGATTATGTTTAGTTAGTCAATGAGGGTCCTGCTACACATTTAAATTAAAGCTGGATAAAAACCAGCTATAGAGCTGTTACACATTTTCAAGCACTAATGTTATAGCTGAGTGGCTCTTTTTGTAGGTGGATAGTCATTTGTCATGTGATAATGACTTTGCATGTGTGGCTGGTCTAAATGTATTGCCTGATTAACCAGTTAATTGCATAATATATGTAATATGTAGCAGGGACCTACAGTACCATTCTTCCCTGCCTTCTACCTCATCCTGCTCATTAAATTAGATGACAGATAAGCCTTGAGATCAAAGAATGTGTTAAAGCACAGTGCCATTCTTCTTTTAAGTGAACTAGCTGCTTTATTTTTACTCGAAGAACAATAGGTTATAAAATACATTGGTTATATAACGCAAATAGCCATTTACTACCATTCTCAATTTCCTTTGGATTTGTGCTCCTTCACTAAAAAATGCAGTGCAGGATTATCAAAAATTCATGACCTTTCTTAGCAAATAAAACATTGAAAGCAAATAAAAATATGCAGAGTGCTGAATAAACAGGGTTAAATGGTAGTTGTTCAAAACATCAAAATTGACCTCATTATTGTCTGTTACATTTTTCATGCATCAGTAAAACCCTTCAATTAATTAAGCAGGTGAGGTTCTTTGGGTTATTAGACCAACTAATAAAAGATATCGCATCTACCCAAAGAACCTTGGCTGCTTATGTACTTAGACCAATATGTCTATTACCAACAACCCTTCATTTAATTAAAGGTCTTATCCTAATCTTGTTAAAAAAGACAAACTTTTACCCTAGTTCAATGCCAGACATTTTGGGGGGAAATAAACATATTTAAGGATAGATCTTTATTTATTGCCAATCAAGCTTACAAAAAGAATGGGATCTAGGATTTCTTGTGTCAAGTAAGTCAAACAATTCTAAAGTAGAATTTGTAAATGTACATAAGTTAAAGTTATCAAAATATGTTAATTCAGTTTATATTGAATTGTCCATGTGACGTTCTTAAGCAAATTTGACTACTAATACCTACAAACCTATCACACACAATTCAAAATATACAGCTTCTTATGTAGAAGCTGTTCAAATTTTCTGGAATTTCACTAGTGCTATTTACTTTTGCCAACTTAGGCAAAATTCAAATAGTAGCATTATCTAAGCCTATTTGTCTTTTTTCTAAGCATAAGTCCATTTTCCAAACCACATGCAGGGCCATAGGTGGCATTACAAACTACACATGAAGAATATTAAAATATTTTATTTTTTGCAAATTTGCTACCAGGAAATCCTGGTAGAAAAACAAAAAACAAAAACCAAACCCCCCACCCAAAAAAAAACAAAAAAAAAAAACCCTCCAGGGAAAAAAGCAGTGCAGAACATGTCAGTAGCATGCGCTATAGCAAAGAGAAAGCTATCCACCCAGAGAAACTCTTTGACTGCTCGCCAGGCTCCATGCTGCCAGATCTGTGCCCCTGCTGAACCAGGACATCAGGTAATACTGCTGGGATCAGCCTCCCCTACCTCTACCTTTGGATCTTTGAAAACTCTTGGCGCTCTGGTGTAGTGCCCGAAGACTGGAAGAAGGCCAACGTGGTGCCTATCTTCAAGAAAGGGAGGAAAGTGGATCCGGCTAACTATAGGCCCATCAGCCTGACTTCTATCCCGGGGAAGATCTTAGAAAAGTTTATTAAGGAGGCCATCCTTAATGGACTGGCCGACGCCAACATCTTAAGGGATAGCCAGCACGGGTTTGTTGCGGGTAGGTCTTGCTTGACCAATCTCATTTCCTTCTACGACCAGGTGACCTATCACCTGGACAAGGGAGATGAGATTGATGTCATATATCTTGACTTCAAAAAAGCCTTCGATCTGGTGTCCCATGATCGTCTCTTGGAGAAACTGGCCAATTGTCGCCTTGGGGCCCCCACGATCCACTGGCTGGAAAATTGGCTCCGGGGTCTGACCCAGAGGGTAGTAATTGATGGAAGTCACTCATCGTGGTGTCCTGTGACCAGTGGGGTCCCCCAGGGCTCTGTCCTTGGACCCATACTGTTCAACATCTTCATTAACAATGTGGACACTGGAGTCAGAAGCGGACTGGCCAAGTTCGCCGATGACACCAAACTTTGGGGCAAAGCATCCACGCCAGAAGACAGGCGGGTGATCCAGGCTGACCTGGACAGGCTCAGCAAGTGGGCGGATGAGAATCTGATGGTGTTCAACGCCGATAAATGCAAGGTTCTCCACCTTGGGAAGAAAAACCCGCAGCATCCTTATAGGCTCAGCAGTGCTATGTTGGTTAGCACTATGGAAGAAAGAGACTTGGGGGTCATCATTGACCACAAGATGAACATGAGCCTGCAATGCGATGCTGCGGCTAGTAAAGCGACCAAAACGCTGGCTTGCATCCATAGATGCTTCTCAAGCAAATCCCGGGATGTCATTCTCCCCTTGTACTCGGCCTTAGTGAGGCCGCAGCTGGAGTACTGCGTCCAGTTTTGGGCTCCACAATTCAAAAAGGATGTGGAGAAGCTTGAGAGAGTCCAGAGAAGAGCCACGCGCATGATCAGGGGTCAGGGAAGCAGACCCTACGATGACAGGCTGAGAGCCCTGGGGCTCTTTAGCCTGGAAAAGCGCAGGCTCAGGGGTGATCTGATGGCCACCTACAAGTTTATCAGGGGTGACCACCAGTATCTAGGGGAACGTTTATTCACCAGAGCGCCCCAAGGGATGACGAGGATGAATGGTCACAAACTACTACAAGATCGTTTCAGGCTGGACATCAGGAAGAATTTCTTTACTGTCCGAGCCCCCAAGGTCTGGAACAGCCTGCCGCCGGAGGTTGTTCAAGCGCCTTCATTGAACACCTTCAAGATGAAACTGGATGCTTATCTTGCTGGGATCCTATGAGCCCAGCTGACGTCCTGCCCTTTGGGCGGGGGGCTGGACTCGATGATCTTCCGAGGTCCCTTCCAGCCCTAATGTCTATGAAATCTATGAAATCTATGAAATACCTGGAAGCACACATGCAGGGGCATGCAATGGGATACAAAACATTTGTGCCATTGCCATTTGTGCCTCTACAAGCACATGCACCTTGTCATAGAGAGAGATCCCCAGGGGTGGCTGTCATGCCCCTGGCAGCTCTGTGACCATGCAAGCAGCTCTGTGACCATGCAAGCTCTGCCTTGAGGGTGCTCTCTTATCTTTCCTGCCACGTCTTTGATGGAAAAATAACTCGGGAGGTTGCCCACAAGCTCCCAGACCCAGGAGGCACCAGTCACTGAACTGGGAGGTGGTGTGGGGGCAGCCCCCTGCGTGCTCCTTGGTAAACCTGGAAGTGGACCAGAAGTGCATCTGGTCCACTTCCAAGTCTACTGCTGAGCGCTCTGTGGACCCTGTCCCCCTGTGCTCCTCTGGGATACTCCATCTGCCCCAGCATCGCAGCATTCACAAGCCGCCTGGTACCTTGAGGTATGTAGAAAAAACATTTAAAGCTGTGCCTATGTCTGAATCACCAAATCTTTCTGAATCTCTTTGAATTGATTTAGGGGGGTTTGATTCAATTCAGGGAGATTAAAGGGTCTCCCGATTTAGTTCAGAGATTTGGCCAACAAATTGGGCCAAATCTCCGCTGAATCGAATCAGCAACCAAAGCTTAGCATAGCCCTAACAATCATTCTATATTTCAGTCATTCAGACAGTTTAATTTGGGTATGTATTTCCTGAGAAGAATTAAGCTTAACAATATCTTTCCTGGCCAATACATTTATACAGTAATTAGGTGGTTGGATTCTGCAAGAAGAGCCAACCTTACAGGGGTGTGGGGCCCAGGGTAAGCCAGCCTGTGAGGGGCCCCCCCTTAACACTGTGCGGGGCTGTGGTCCTCCTGAAAATGGGATGGGGAGGCTCTGTGCTTCTTCCATGGCATGGGGCTGAGCCACCAGCTCCAGGCGGGCCCCATGGAATGGAAGGGGTGCAGGGCCCTGGGTGGTCACCTGGATTCACTGTACCCTAGGGACAGCTCTGTCTGCAACTTAACTTCACAGATGAAAGTACTGGTTTGTCAGGGTAAAAAGAGAGTTAATTCAAGTATCCTACCTTAAGTGTTATGAGAACTGTATGCCTGTTTTCTTTCCTGATGTTGTAAGTCTCCCTAGATGAGATATTACAAAACAGATTAATAAAGTGCTTGTGAGTGACAAGCATTGCTTCCTAGCAGTGGACATTCTTACTAGCCATACAATGAGGACCCCATTCACAGACTTCCTCAACCTGATATCTAAGCTCTTGGAGAAGTTGGTGGGCCTTGGGGAAGTTGGTGGGAGGTCAATGAAAAGTGATCCATGCTTCTGGTGAAGATTTGAGATATTTAGCAAGTATGTAAGATATATACATCCTCATCATGCAGTGAGAATGCAGACATCCCTTTTATGACTTTAGTGTTTTTTCAATGCATTCATGAAAATGCGACTAGTTTGTGCCAAACTTTTTATGCCATTCTAGCTTGTAAAAGATATGTTAGGTCATATACCTGCTAGTTTAGCTCTGCTCAGCCAGCTCCTTTCACATGCTATTGTCTATGGGTCCACTTATGATGCAATCTTTTGGCCAACATTGCGTGACTTAACTCTGTTTATATTATTAATTTTACTTGTCTGCAGAAATGTCCATCTTACATGTAGAACATAATATTTATATAAAATCTCTTCACACTCCTGAATGGTTTTGCATTTATTCGGTTATTCATCATGCAACAGAATAAAGTTAATTGGTTCATTTGCTATGTCAGGAGATAAAAATTAATGACATCACACAAAAGAGTTGCATACACCATTTTACAAATGTTTGGTTATCCCCTACCCTACCCCTCAGTGATAAGGTGAATAGGACCTTCTAATATATGAAAATCTCTCTGTGAAACTGCCAATCCCATTTAATCACATTGGCTTCTCAATATATTATTGAAGGATTCAGCTTCTTTCATATAAAATATATACTTTATTAGATATACATAACTGACCTTTGACAAAGACATGTTTTACTGATTATATTGCTATTTAAAAGAGACAAGGTGGCTTGGAATATTTGCAATATTTCCTGGTCTTGTTATCTAAGCAACAAAATTTCCTCAGGATGAAGGGGTCTGCAATGGATTTAGTTTAACTATCTTTAATTTTATAATGTTGTTCCCTAGTACTACACCATGATGCTACATAGATGTGGCCATGCTGAAAAGTTAAGTGCCATGTTCTTGGAGTGGGATGCCCAACCCCTATGAGGTGCCTAATTTTCCTAACTTGCTTTAAATAGAGAGAATAAGTCAAGACTGCAATTCACAACCATGGACACAGCGAGTGAGGGAACCCTAAGTCAGCTAAAAGGAAACACTAAGGAGAGGGCTGTATTCAAAATTCTTCCTCTCTTCCAGACTAAGGCACTTCTCTGATGGACTGAATTAGGTGCCTGTGTGAAATAAGGATTCACAGACTGAAATTAATACCTAAACTTAGATATCTAAGTTGTCTAGTTATGTATAGGCTCATTCTTTTCTTAGTGGAAGAACCCACCTTTGCCCAAATGTCTAGTGGTAAGAGCACTGGCCCAGGAAATGTGAGACTATGGTTCTATTCCCTCTTCCACCCAAGGGGATTCAAAACTACACCCCGATTTCCCTGGAGAGTACACTAAATGCCAGGCATTAGAAAAGCTGTGATGGGGAAAATCTCTACCCTCTGGCTGAAATTGTGCCACTGGGCAGAAAGGAATCCAAGAATCATCTGGAATATAAGGAAAAGTTAAAGGGTAACTTGCTTCATGACTTAGCAAGAGCTTGTGGCTGAGTCTAGCTAGTCAGCTGTTTTATTTCTTCAGGCTATATGTAACATAGTAATAACACCTGTTTGACTTTTGCTGAAACCTTAAGCTGAACATATGCCAAGTTTTTAACCTGTGTTAGTATCAATAATTATCTCAGTAGTTTCAGTCAGGGTGTTTTTACTGTAGTCTTAGCACTGTAAAAGAAGAAGCTCCTGGCTAGAGCTTCTTTCCTCCTCTAGTTGTCCTTCAGCTCCTTCAGCATGCTGGGAGCCAGGAGAAGTGGGGAAATGACTGTTTCCCTGGAGCGGGGTATTTCTCCACACACCATGACCCACAGGCAGGGGCATGTGCAGCGGCAAAAAGCAGCGGATCAAATTTGTGCCGCTACTACTTTTGGCATGGCAAATACACACACCTGCATGCGGGGACACACCCACTGAAAGTGTATCAGTAGAGACATATGATCCTAAACACCTTTGATCACATCTCATGGCGCTCCAGTAAGAGGTACAGCAGAGAACTCACTGGCCTGGAGGAATGGTCACTAAAGATAGATTTAGCCACCTTTGTGTAGTCTGACTTCGGGGCACCTTCAGGAACCGAAGCAGCTCCAAGTTGAAAAAAAAATTACCCCTGAGAATCTAAGTTATGGAAGTTTCTTCCCACATTAACAAGTAAAATTATTCTAGCACTGTATTTTTCAGCTCTGCTCTGGAAATGACTCTCTCATCAGAGCGTGATCCCTAAGCTAGGGCTTAATTCCAGTTCCCATCCCTCCCCTCTCTCTAGAAAAACCTGGATCCATCACTCATTAATGATTGATATTGGTGTCACTATCATCAAGTTCAATTCTTCTAATTAAACCTTGTCTCCTGAAAATATCTTCATTTTATTTCTATGTTATGTGCGTTACTTAAACTTTGCTGTGATGGAACAAGGGGGGAAAAAAATCCTCTACCCCCCCACCCCCCCTAAAGCAATCATAGTGATCTAAACATGACAATCATTCACTCTCTCTCTTTAAGAGGGTTGGAAATAACAGAAGATGTGCCTGTAATTTCAGTAGAAACACTCACTGAAATCCAGCTAGTTATTCCTTGATAAGGGGTGAAAGGAATAAAAGAGTAGTATTAGCTTGAGAAGTCCTGGTGCATATAACTGTAGAATAACCATTTCAAAAGACTTTGTCTAGAAATGAAACAATGAAAAAAAGAAATTTCCTCATGTAGTAAAAACTTCTGTGAAAATAATATTTTATTTATATCTATATCTACATGTGTGTATGTGTGTGTGTGTGTGTATATATATATATATATATATATATATATATACACACACATATATATATATATATATCATGGTAATTACCAGCAGACTCCAGCATCATGTGTATCAGTGTCCCTGCACTGAAAAATGGGAATGCTTTAACTAAAGCTTGTTCAATGAGCTTTAGTTAAAGTGCCTCTGCTGCCATTTTTTAGCATGGGGACACTGAAACACATGATGCTCTGGGCACTTTAATTAAAGCAGCTCTCAGAACTGCTCTAATTAAAGCACCCCCCTCCACCCCCCAGCACCTGTATAAATGCCCTCATCAGTGTCCAATTATGAAACTGCTGCTGAATTTTATCATGACATATTTGTGTTTTTAGTTATGTATCATTTTTTTGTAACTGGAAGCCTTAGGATGAAAGCATCTCAAGGCAAGAGAAAGCCTTGGGATGAAGCTTGGAGGAATGACATATTTTTAGCCTATAGGGAGGATTTCCAAGGTACATGGATGATAAAAGAGACATGTTCTTACCAGCTCTCTACAAGCACATCCCACATTCTTACAGTGATGCATTTAGCATATATGTGAATGCTATAGCTCCTGTTCTCAAAGTAACTGGTTAGCAGTAGAGTCCTAAAAATATAGGACCAATTGCTGGAAGATGGCAGTGTAATGAATCCCCTTGTTCCTTGACTGATTTGGTTTAAGCTAATTCTACATTCAAGGGAAAAAATAGTGGCACAATGCAGCTGGTACTTGGACTAGATGGGGAATTACTGAACCACTATAAAAGGACCAGTTAAGCACTGTCTGTTTTTAAATAAAATACCCACTTTTACTGTTTACCATGGAATTGCATTCTAATCACTATTTCTTTATGTTATAAGAATAACTGAAGGCTCCAAGTGAAACTAAGGCTTCATTGTGCTAAGCTCTGTTTATGCATATAGTACAAAAATCCTTGCCTAGAAGATTTTATTATGGAAAGAGGCAAAAAATGGGAGGGAAATCAAAAACAATAAGTGAAGTGAGTTTTTTTCAGTGGCCTACTAGCAGAGTAGGAAGAGAACTCATTGCTCTTTACTATTAGCCCACCACCATATCTGCTATACCCGACAGCCTCAGCCAAGGGGAGACCAGCTCAGGATTGTTCATTATACAGCGTTCTTATATTATAAAGGAAGAGTATACTATACCAACTACAATACTGATTCACTGAGTTGTGAGGGTGAGGGCTAGAATGCCAAAGACTAAGACTAAGCAATTCCTGAAAAAACTTCAAGGCTGGTTTTCTCAGGACTTACAAACTTAGAGCTAAAACCCCTTTTACCTTTACATGCTTAAGTGCCAATTGTGAAGCCATGTAAATGCCATTTTTGTCACAAATTAATATTTCACATTATATTTCCATTTGTGTAGCTGCACTTGTCCTTTGCTACCCTCTTGACCATATTCATCAGTCTGCACTGTAGCTATGTAGGCTCCAAGTTGAAACTGAATCATTTAGGTAAGCATATAGCTGCATATTAGTCCCCCAAAATTTGGTGGAAGAAAAGCTATGTTTATCAACTGCTCAGTGGGGCAGAAGCCATCTAACTGGCATTTTTTCATTTTCTCCAGCGGATATTAAGTTCAGAAAAGCTAATTCCCTTTCTCCACAATGCTTTGTAATGCTAACCCACTCCACAGCATCTCTGCCCCCAGCCCTCCTTGCTCCCTCCCCACCATGCCAGGAGCTGCTTATCACCACCATTATGAAAGAATTCAGCTTTCTCCATTCCTGTTGCAGGGATGTGTAAGTGGCATGTGGCAAGGAGAATTTGCTGCTTAACAGAGGCAGCAGCCAGTGGTTTGAGCGCTGCAGAGAGGAGCAGTGGCAGTCAGATTTCAAGAAGCCAGTCTGCCTCTCTAAATGGTTGATGACCCCTACTTTATGCTATTGAGCTACAATGCAAAAACATCCTCTTTTATTTTCCCTTGGGCTGTTCTGTGCATACTCAGTGATTCTATTCTGGAACAGACAGATATAGAATTTTAAAAGTTGTCTAAGTGCCAAAAATGGCATTTATCCAGATACATAAGTGATGATTAGTTGTATATGGCAAAAGAGTATGTGTGCACCTAAAGCTAGAATTCTTGTAGGTGATATTTTTTATTGAACCCCAAACTTGCTTTTGTTAATATGAATTGTATAGACATAGGCAAGCTTCTGGGTTCACAGTACCCTTCCTTAGGCCTCTGAGACAAAAGTAGACACAGCTAAACTAAAAAGCAGGTGGAACAAAAGCTTGTTACGTAGGGTCATTATTGCTTGTGAAGTTTAGGGAGTAGCAAGTATCAGGAAGATTATAATGAGTCATGAGGTTGTTGTCTATGTTAAATCTCTGGTGTTTCATGTCTAATAGGGTGATGAATTTCTGTTCCCAGGGTCCTCTTGTGAAGGTATTGGGGAGATTTCCTTTGAACATTAGAACTGTGAGGTCAGACAGGAAGTGGCTTTTTTTTTCCCTCTGTGAAAATTGATCTTCTACCTGTGTTCTAGTGTCTCTGTCCTTTATCTTTATTTTGGTGGTTATTCATTTTCATTCATTTTCAGAGTGCATATTTTTTCTCTGGTTTCACCCACATAGTTTCCACGAGCACATTTGGTGCACTGAACAAGGTATGACATATTCTGGGATAACCATGCATCTATTTTGTTGTGTGGATCTTTTCGTGGACCAAGACTTTATAGTGGTGGTGAGGTTTGTGTTTCCCAAGGATCCTCAGAGCTATGTTGCCTGGAGTTACACATCTGCAGGGTCACCCATGGCAGGAGAAGTTCCAGACGAACCACAATCCAACCCCAAGTCCTCAACAGTGGATCAGGTAGAAGAAGATGTCAGAATCTCAAAGAATAAAAATGGAAGAAGGCTTCAGCACGATGGAGGTCTCCTGCTGTCTAGAGTTCTTCTTTGCCACTGGGCCCAGATCTCTACCTTGTCAATACAGCATGGCTGCTGTTTCCATGCACCAGCTTCCTCACATAAAACCAAGTCACATAAAGATTTCTACCACAGGAAACAACACATTTTCCTGTACCAATTTCCAGAAGTGATGGATGGAGACAGGATTAGTGAATCTGGCAGTCTCCAGCCACAAATCTGCATGCAGGCAATGGTAGCCTGATGATCATCTTGCACCGGATTGAGACAGGGTGCAATTCAGCAGCTGCTACTTTGACTGAGCAGTCCTGTTCAGAGTCCCCTATAATAATCTCACATGGGGAATGGGTTAGAAAAGGTACCTAAATCCAGAATGTCTTATCTGTTCCTGGATGGATATCAACATTTAGTGAGATCACTCCCTCTGTAGTCAAAAACATCAAAATAAGACAATTATTTTTGCAACATAGAATGTTTGCACGTTAATGGATAACTGAGACAGTTGACAACCAGAAAGAACTACCATCATCTCCAGGGAATTAGTGAGATACAACATTGATGCTGCATCTCTGAGTGAGACAAGACAACCAGATGAAGGGCTGCTGAGGGAAGAGGGTGGAAGCTACAACTTCTTCTGAAAGGGAAACCAGCCCAGGAAAGGCATATTCCCAGTATTAGATTTGCTATCTAGAACCAGCTTATTAGTCAACTTATGGAGCTCCCTATGGGCATTAATGAGCACCTTATGACTCCCCCATCTTAAGTTCAGTGACAATAACCCACCATCATCAGTGCTTGATGTCCCCAATGCTTGATGTTGATGATGATATCAAAGAACACTTCTACTCCAACCTTGACCACTTGATGATTAATACTTCAAGGAGGACAAGATCATTCTCATTGGTGACTTTAGTGCCAGAGTTGGATGTGACCTGGAACTCTGGAATATTACCATTGGGAAGGAAGGAGTAAAGAAAGTCAACCTAGTGGCATCCTTCTCCTCAGCAAATGCATGGAACATGGTCTTTTCATTGCAATTACCATCCTCAGACAGAGAAATAAATAAAAGACCACCTAGAGACACCCTTGGTCTAATCACTGGCACCTCCTCAACTATGTTATTGTTAGAGCCAATGATTGAATGGATGTCTGTATCATGTGATCCATGTGAGGAACTGATGACTGCCAGACAGATTAGTGTCTTGTCTGGTACATTATAAATATCTGACTTGCTCTGAAACACTAAGAACAACCAAAAGCAATGTGAAGTATTCTCAATGCCAAATCTCTTCAAGACCCAAAGATCTGTAACGATCTCTAACAGTGTCTCTGTGAGAAGCTGCCTGCCCTGTCCACAAATAAAGCAATACTGAGAAACTCTGGCAGGGCCTTAAAACTGCCATCCATGCAGCCTGTGCTGAGTCTAACGTCTATACCACCCATCAACACCAAGACTGTTTTGATGAGAGCAATGCTGAGATCCAAGATCTCCTCTACCAGAAGAGAAGAGCTTATTTTGCTTGGCAAGATGACATCTCATTTCAGCAGAAGAAGGATATGTATCAGTTCCTCAAAGCCAAAGCTCAAAAGAAGATTGAGAGAAAAAAAAAATCAGTGGTAGCAAGATAAAGCCAAGGAGATCCAGCTCTAGGCTGACAAACATAGCATGCATATATTCTGCCAGGCAATGAAAGCCATCTACAGCCCATGGTCCTACTCTCCTATGATTATGGGATGGCTCAATGCTCTTCAAAGACAATTAATCTATCCAGACTACATGGAATGAGCATTATGAGGCAATCCTGAACTATGAGTCAGCTATGATAGATAGCACCACTGGGTCCATCTCTCACAACCCTGAAAAGGGATCCCTCACCAGTTGTCCTATCCTTGAAGAAGTCTGCATGCCATCCAGGAAACCAACAAGAACAAGGCTACCAGACTGGATGGCATACCTGCCAAATCTACAAGGCTGAGCAAGGAACTGGTCCTGAAACTCCACAAATTTATTCTTTGAATCTGGAACAATGAAGAGATCACTGGGGACCTGAGGAATGCCAACATCATAACTATCTTGAAGAAAGGAGATAAGTCTACGTGTGGGAACTAGTAAGGTATCACCTTCTTTTCCACACCAGGAAAATCCTCTCCTACATCCAGGTTACCAGCACTGAGTTGCTGATCCTCAAGCATCAACCTTGCTGGACTAGACGTTGTGTAAGGATGTCCACCTCCTGACTCCCAAAACAAGTTCTTGTCTCTCAGCTTAGTAGAGGCCTGAGACCTCCTACTGGCCAGAGGAAATGCTGAAAGAACACTCTGAAGGCATACTTCAAGAAAATAGATGCTGACATCAAGACCTGGGAGGAGCTGGCTGCAAATTGACTCTAATGGTACCATAACCAAGTGGCATCCTGTTTCAAGGTAAAGCTGCTTGGCCTTCAAACAGATAAGAGACAGCAGAGGAAGGAAAAAGAGAGGAATCACAGACTGCAGCCTACTCTCCCTTGTGAATAGAATTTCAACTACTGTGGATGAACCTGTGGCTCAAGGATTGGACTCTTAAGTCACCTCAAGACCCATCAATGAGCTATAGTAGCAATCATCCCTGGATTGAAGGATTGCCAACAACAACACTGTGAAGAGTGTTGATTGTTGTGGCAGTAGAGACCTGATGAAAAGTCTGGCATCTAGAGCATGCCACATTCTGTGACCAAGAGCACACAAAGGAGTGATATGACCTTCCAGCCCAAATGATCAAATACCATTTACAGGTTGGTCAACTGCAGGGAACCTTACACACAAGCCCTCAGCAGGATTAGGACTCCTACTGCCAGAGGTGTGATTGACTAGCTTAATTACTCCAGGACCAGACTCTACTACTAGATGTGTAAGAATTTAATTCAGAAGATGCAGTGTAAAGCAGAACAATATATTCTGGTTTTCACTGAAAAAGGTAGTAGCAGTGGAAAGGAAATACTTAAGTTCTATGCTTCAAGTTCAACTACAGTAGATAAGAGGTGAACTAGTTTTGATGTATTCCTTGAAACTGCTGGAATGTCTATGTTTATTAATGACAGGCACTAGTATTTTGTTTTATAAATATCAAACGCATTCTTGATCTTCATTCACGTAAATCACTTTTTTTGGATTATCATAACACTCTGAGCAACCTGGGAATGTCAGATCTTTTGTCAGGTTCATTTCACCAGTTTTTAAAGACTGTTTTCTTGAATACCATACCCTTGCAGATAAAACATATTTTTGAGGAGTGAAGCAGAGATGGTAAATCACTTTGCTCAAAAAAATCTGTGCCAAAAATTTCAGTGGGTAACTCTCCAACTTTCTCTCTAATATAGTTCGCTTTCACCCTTTTTCCTGTTATCATAGCCAGATTCATGGAACTGGTTAAAAGAAGTAATAAGAAACACTTATTCACACATAGAAATTCTCTTCTTTCACAAATTGGTAAGCAGAAAAATAAAATTCTTAGGATTTGCAAGTAAAGACAGGTGTAACTTGGTGGGAGGACTTGGAGATGATGGGAACATTAAAGCTGCGTCTAGATTTGCATGATGTGGAAAAAAATAAGTGGCTGGTCAAGGATCCCTCCTTAATCTTTGCTGGAATCACTCATGATGCTATCTGTGTTATCACTTCTACAATGGCCAAATAAGTATTTCCTTTCTCAAATACCTACCCCGTTCTTATGTGTAGACATTTTTTAATAAATGTTATTGGTCAGTATTTTCTGGCATGATTCCCTAAACTTAGCCTCCTCTTAACTTCAATATATATATGGATAAAAGCATTCAGAAGCATGTTGGCCTGATTTTAAGGACGAGCTGAGAACCCATAAATTCTACTGAAATCAGTGGTAGCCAAAAGGGCTCATCTTTATAAATTAGGTCAAATGTATTTCAGGTACATAACTCAGGATTGAGGAGTTTAATTTTAGGCAGTCAGGCTGGAAAACATTCGCAATGCTTCAGCTTGCTGAATAGGCACCTACGGAGTTTCAAGCCTTCTCAGATTTTTGTCCAGTACCTGTCTCTAAGCAGTTTGAATACTTATCAGAAGCTTAAGGGCAATTCATTTTTCATTGCAGGACAGAGGCCAAATCTTATGACCTCTCTTGTTCCCAACAGTGGCTGTCTTTCTTCCTTTCTTTCTTTTTTTAACAATATTATCTTCACTTCATTCCCCCTTCTCTGCACCAACTTCTGAAGATGTCTCTTCTTTTTATTAAATAGCTCAGGGTGATTTGGAAAAACATCGTTAAATTTTTAGCAGTGTCAAGTGTCACCCTTCTTAGAATGAAAATGATGACTTGGCTTCAGATCCTCCTTAGGTGCAAAAACAATTTCTAGGATGAGGACATTTTTTTTAAGGTGGAAAATCTACCAGTAACCCAAAGTATCATGAGCCAGATCCCCACTGTTCTATACCTTGTGCTATCACTTTCCCCTGGACAAAGCAGTCATACGATGGTAAGAAATCAAAATACTAACCTCCTAAATGGATGTGAATAATTAACCCAGCTGCAGGAACCTTAAACATGAAGACCCTTTGTTTTCACACAGTGAAAAAAATGGGAGGATTAAGTAGTGAGATAAGAGTTTCTGTTGTTATTTTTTATCCAGCCTTTATGACCAGAATCCAGTGCAGAAAGAAAAGGCAATCTCCCTTACTTTCCTTATGGGAAATAGAAATATGTTGTGTAGATACTGAAATAGGGCTAGTATGGAACATGGCATGGTATATTGTCTTGTGTGTAAGACAGTGATTTTTCTAGTTACATGATGCTACTAAAAAGATGTTACACAGGATTTTTTTAGTAACTTGTAAAAGTTGGCTGTAAAAGCTGCTGGATCCATAGTCTTTCAGACTGACATCCTTTAAGTTCCCATGAGAAAAAACATGCCAAAACCAGTGGCAGCAACACAAATCTTCTTACATTGCAACACTAGCCTACCCCAATGCCAGTTCTGGATGGGTGATCTCTGGAAGTAAAAATGGTTTATTAAGCATACTCAGTAGCCATCTGACAGCAGTGGTTTTCATTCACTACCACTGTGGGTTAGATTCAAACCACTAACCAGCAGGTTAAATGTTCCATATTTAGTACAGTACCCTAGAACGATTTATTCCATTGCATGGCCTGTAAATCTGTGGAATGAACAACTAGACTGACATCTACAAATGTTAAAGGGGAAATGTAACAGCAAATGCTTTGGGTACCACTCAATGGTTTTATACAAAAAGATTTTAGGTAGACAGTAGGGCTGTGCGAGGCTTCGGACAGACCTTCGGATTTGGAGAAGCTTCAGATGCTTTGGGGCCTGAAGCAGCACATCCAGGTTGAAGCACTGCCTCATTAGGCTTCCTGAAGTGCTTTGGAGCTGCCTTGGAGCTGTCTTGGAGATCCAGCCATAGGGTATAATGGGGAAACAATAAAATATCTATAACTTTGTTGTTTTTTGTCCAATCTAGATGAACCTTACATAGATGGTAGCCACTGCTGAGAGCATAGAACCTTCCAAGTTTCAAGAAAATTGGTGCAGGGAGTTGGGAGAAACAGCACCCCAAATTCTTGAAAGCAGAACTCATGTCACATCTAGGTGTTACAACATAGCAGGGTGAAAACTGCAGGGCTGGTAGCTCTTACTGAGGCCACAAAACCTGCCAAGTTTCAAGAAGATTGGTGCAGGGGTTTGGGGAGAAATGCCCCTCAAGCTGCAGACAAGCAAAACTCGTGCCATGGGTGCTTGTGGGACTGACTTTCTGTCTTGTGGTGTGGGAGACACTACTGCAGGCCCAGCTGCTAAGCTGTGTTACCAGTTACCAATTAATCAATCATGATTCACTCAGGGACCAGCTCAATACACAGGTCCTAGCTACTACATAATGACTTAACGAGCATCAATTAGCACCTACAAAACCAGGCTAAGGAGAGGAAAGATTCAATTCAGACAATTAACTGGCCCAAGACAGACACAGTCTTGGCACGAGTTTTGTCTGCCAGCAGCAGGGGTGCAGGGCCCCAGACTCCCCTGCACCGAACTCCTTGACAGCTGGCAGGTGTCATGGCCTCAGCAAGGGCCACCATCCCTACAGCTGTCACCCTGTTGCACCTTAACACACGCAGTGTCACCCACGACATGAGTTTTGCTTGTCTGCAGCTTGAGGTGCAGTTCCCCCCAAGCCCCTATACTTATCTCCTTGAAACTTGGCAGGCTTTGTGGCCTCAGAAAGAGCTACCAGCCCTGCAGTTTTAACTCCTCCTGTGTTGTAACACACAGCCATGACATGAGTTTGCCTTTCAAGAATTTGGAGTACAGTTCCCCCAAACCCCTGCACCGATCTTCTTGAAACTTGGCAGGTTTCATGCTCTGAGCAGAGGCTACCATCTCTGCATATTTCAACCAGATCAGACAAAAACCAAGAATGTTACAGATATGATTCTCCCTTATACCCTATGGCATGATCTCCGAGGCAGCTCTGAAGCTTCGGAGCCGCTTTGGCTTAATCGAGGCAGAAACCCAGTCCAGAGCTCCAGATTGGATCACAGCCATCCTAGCTGGCTGAATCTGAAGCTGGATCGGATTGCTGCCAACTCGCACAGGCCTTGTAGACAGCATTCCAAGTGAATAACAGACCAGGCTGGTCATAGGAGCACTGTGTTTTCTTCTGTTGGCTGTGGGCAAGGTGGTTCACATGTCTGCGTCTTGATTTCCTAGTGGAAAAAAAAAAATATACAGGCTTTCTTTGTAAATCCATTTATAAAAAGCACTGTGAAGAAATCACTTCTTAGTATGATGTCATAGCCCTAGCTGAGCAACTCATCAATGGATATTTAGCAGGCTGCTGTGTTTCCTCTCCTACATTTTAGACTAATATACCCATAAGGTCCTTTTGAATTCTGAGTAGGCTGAAACTTTGTCTTTTCCCTTCAACTCTTTTGGATGCTGCCAGGACACAGGCTGTCTGTCTGTTATACTTACAGGGCAGCTACAGACTTTATACATGAACTCTAATCTAAATCTGGTATAAGTGATCAGAAATTGATTTGAACCCATAACTGTACAGAAGTTTGGCACACATAGACCTATATAAAAATGGCAGAACCAGGTCTAAGATAGACCTGGTCTGATGTGCACCCAAATCCAATCAATTTAGGTTAGACCAATGAATTGAACTTCTGTGCCAGATCCCCTATCAATTCAAGTTATATTCGTGCCCTCTCACATACCAGTCTCCTTTGCGACCCCCTGCAAGACCCACCTTACAGGGAGATTCACTAGCACTTGGCCTCCGCTTGGCTGCTTTGGCTGAGTGGCTGGTGGGCCCCATTCCCAACCTCTCCCAAAGCTGAGCCAGCAAAGACCCTCTCCCCAGCTTGGTCTCCTGCCTCCGTCCATTTGTCAGCTGCAGGCAGGCACTGGGGGGAGAGAAGGGTAGGAGGCATCTGTGACCCTTGCATGAGCCCTGGGATCTGGGCACCCATGTTCCCAGGCCATGTCCCCATACCCTCTCATGAACCACCCCATGATGTACACACACATCTGACACTGAGCCCAGGAGAACCTCCATGCTTAGGCACAGGCCCATGGAACCCAACCCTGGCTCCTGCATACCCAGCCAAGGAACCTCACACTGATGTGCTTAGGCACAGCCCCTGAAGCCTGACTTTGGCTATCATACACCACATCTCAGAGGCCAGCGGCAGTGGCATGAACCCTCCCCAAGCAGGAACTGGTGCGGGCAGCTTACCTCTAGTGGCTTGGGGTGGCAGAGGCCATAATATCTCATGCAGGTAACCTTGCGACCTCCATTGCTTGACCACTGAGAGCAGGTACCCAGGTCATGGGCACCTATGGTGCTGCAAAGCTTTTTCGCCTACAACTACAGAGTCCTGGAGTACTAGGGAGATTGGGGGAGGGTGTATGGTCACATGCTTTCCCATTCATGGCAGTCAATCAGGGCCCAATTATTCAGTTCTTCCTGGCAGTCTAGCAGACTGGAGAAGCCATGTGGCACACTGGGAGATATGCTCAGGTGCCCCCAACCTGCAGGCCTCAGCCAGGGCAGGCAGCCTGCATGCTCCCTGTACCAAAGGGTGAATGTGTATACTGTTTGCTACCAATTTAACCTAGGCTGCTTATAGAAAACCATGTAACTTTTATTCTATGGGGAGCACCCTGCTGACCCACACCACAACCAGAGGTAAGTGGGACCCATGGTGGGAAGGGGCTAGAAGAGTTCAGCTGTGGGGAGGCAGCTGAGAGGAGCTGAGGAGGGTCTTGCCCCACCCCAGCTCCTACTTGGCCCAGTCCCCCAGGAAGAGAGGTGAGGGGGAGGCAGGGTCCCCCAAATCCCAGGCAGGGCCCCCCCTTGCCAGGGACCAGAGCGGTACCGGTGTTGGGCCCACTACACATGTGTGAAGTTTAAAAGGGCCCACTAACAGCAAAAAAGGCCCAGTCAGGCCCAGGGAGTGGCACAAGATGCACAGGTGCAAGCCTGTTGTGCCCCTACACCCTGAAGTCCCCAGTGACCCCCAGCAGCTGCAGAGCACCCTGCCAGCCCCGAGCACAGCTGGAAGTAAGTGGGGCCCATGGTGGGAGGGGGCTAGCACAGTTCAATTGTAGGGAAGCAGCTGAGAGGAGGTGACAAGGGTCTCACCCCACCCCAGCTACTACTTGGCTCAGCCCCCCAGGGAGCCATGTGACCGGAGTCTCGTGAACAGAATACACAAACATGCACTTTTGGGCCTGGCACATGCGTTTAGCATGAGAGTTTGCGAAGGAGGGGGATTGGGAGGGCCCACAGCCCTGCCAGTGAGCCCTAGGGAAGGTAGTCCCATCAGTAGCTGGGCTACCAGCAGCATGATGCAGATGGGCACACACCACACACCAAGGGTCCCCTCAGAGTCTGTGGCTTCCCCCTCTGGCACCTCAGAGGCCTCCACCCAGACGGAACCCATGGCTCTGGGCTCCATGCAGATGGAGCCTCTGGCTCTCGGCTGCAGGGGCTGCCTAGCATGTTGCCAGGCACATGGGACTGGGAGCATGGCCACCTCCCCTTGTGAGGTTTGCTCTACTTTGGAGTCATGGGGTGCCAGATAGAGGAGCTCCAGGCCACAGTCCAGAGACTGTGTGCCATCAGGGATGGTAAGCAGGAGATAGACTCCTACTGCCAGGCCCTTCATCCCCTGGAGGTGGAGGGTAGACCAAGGTCACCTTCCAGGACAAGGGAAGACTCAGAGATCTCCCACACTGTCAAGCCAGGGGCTTGGACCAAAGTGGTCAGCTGCCGCAAGACCCACTACACCAAGGTCTCCAACCCTCTGGAGCTTTGCAACAGGTACGAACCTCTTGCAGCCCCAGTAGAACCTGCAGAATTGCTAGCTCCTGCAGACAATACAGGCTCATCCTTAGCTACTATCTCTGCTCTCCCTAAGACCACTCGTAGAGTGGTCATCATAGGAGACACCCTCCTGAGGGGAACTGAGGGTGCAATCTGCCACCCTGACCCCTTATCCCAGGAGGTCTGCTGCTTCCCGGAAGCCCATATCCGGGATGTGACCAAGAGGATCCCAAAGCTTATCCAGACCACCGACCACTACCTTATCCATGTGGACATGAATGACACAGCTTGGAGCAATCCCAGCTGGGACATGAGGTGCTACAGGGCTCTGGGAGTGAGGCTTAAGGGGTTGGGGACTCAGGTGGTGTTTTCCTTGATCCTCCTGGTTTTGGGCTATGGGCTGAGGAGGGAGAGGAGGATTGAGGTAGTCAACCAGGGAGTGCAGCGCTAGTGTCATCATGAAGGCTTAAGCTTCCATGATCATAGTCCGCTCTTTGGTGAAAGAGGCAGTGGTCTGATGGGAAGAGATGGCCTCTACCTCACTCCACTGGGGAGGAGGCTCTTCTCAGTGAGAATGGCTGACCTGTTCGACTGGGATTTAAACTAAGCCTGCTGGGGGATGGGTGGATAACTGCCAGTGCAAGCCCACTAGGCAACTACTGCATAACCAGCAGGTTAGGGCACCCAAGGGAATCCACACCTACCCCAGCCCTGGAATGGTGTCTGCCTGGGAGTGCAAGGAAGCCTAGGGCTGCCAATGGAACATTTATGTGTCTATACATCAATGCCAGGAGCTTTGGAAACAAACAGGAAGAACTGGTCCTCCTGCTAAGAAAGAACGTCTATGATCTCATAGGGATAATGGAGACCTGGTGGGACTCCACCTATGACAGGCCACAGGTATAGATGGCTATACCCTGTACAGGAGAAATTGTGCAGATAAAAGGGGCAGGGGTGTAGCTCTCCATGTCAAGGAAAGGTACACTTCCCTGAAAATTGACATTGGCACCCAGGGAGGACAATTGGAGTCCCTCCGGGTTAAAATACATGGGGAACATGGCACAGGGAGCATTATGGTAGGAGTCTACTACAGACCTCCTAACCAGAAACAAGTGCTAGACCAGGAATTCACCAGGGAACTGGCTGAGGATGCATGCTCTTGGTGCATGGTTGTCATGGGAGACTTTAACTACCCAGACATTTCATGGGAAGAGCACTCAGCCAAATCCGATCAGCCTCAAAACTTCCTCACATGCATGGACGAGCTCTAATTGGCTCAGGAACTCTATTGGCCCACAAGAGGTAAAGCGTTGCTGGATCTGATAGTGGTCAAAGGGGATGATCTAGCCAGTGACCTAAGAATCGATGGAAAGCTGGGTGATAGTGACCACGAGCTGATCACCTTTACTATCCATAACAAATGCAAGTTGTTATGCGGGCAAGTCAGTCAGCAATACAGAAGTCCTCAACTTTATGGGCTTTTGTTGTTCATTTCAGTTCCAAGAAATATTGTTCTTATGGAAAAGATACAATTGTCCTTTATGCAAAATACAGCAATTGACACTTTATACATGAAAAGCCAGATTCTATTCCACCTATTAGGCATCTAAATGGATGGTAGCAGTCAGGTGTGATTCTAGTCCACACTGTTTATATTTTGAAAATCCATTAATGCATCTATTTTTGTAAAACAACATCATCTAACTCTAAAGACTGAGTCACAAAACAGCCCTGGAGAGGAGGAGGTGGAGGAGGAGGAGGCCATACCCACCTTTGGCAATAGCTGTTTTTCAGGGACTTGAGCAGGGTGGAAATATGATTGCTCTGAGGCACCTAAGTCTATACACATACCTAATACATGGAACTGAATCTGGCCCTCATTTTCAAAGGCACTAGGTGTGTTGCTTTCAGAGTGAACTGCTGGGTACTGATCTCTACATTTGGGGCCTAAGTGGGTGCTGTGTTTCTTTGGAAAAATCTGGATGAAAATATTTATTCCTCTGCAGAGACCTATAGGGAGCTTTGATTTCTTGTGTGTGCTCTCAAGAGAAATAATTATAAAAGCTTTTCTTACACACCCTATCATACAAAATTATGATTGACATAAGCCTCGGTTGGGCATTGACATTTATTTAATTGGTATCTTTTATGGGATGGGAGTGAAGAGCTTCTGATTTTAAATATTCAGTTGATGTAGAGCAGCAGTCACATTAGATGACATGGTTATCAGTTAGATTGTTCATTCAGTTGTGTTGTCTTCATCCATTGTGTATGCACACCACAGGAAATAGCAATGCTGCAAGTGACTGTAATTGAGGGGGGTAGGATGAACAATAAGGACATCATGAAATGAGTGGCTTTCTTCAAAAGAATTGAGAAACAAGGGCACGTTTGAAAAACTCATGCACAATTAGTTTACACATTGTATCTCCATCGTGTAACCTTAGGAGGTGAGTGACAAGCACAGAATTTGATTTCAGCACAGAACAGGATTTTGGTCCATGTCCAGGATGTTTGCTGTAATAGAATATTAAGCAGATATTTCAAGCAGCCCATAAGAACTGTAAAACATAAAGAAGTCAAAATGAAATTATCTTATCACCCAACCTAAATTTATGCACCAGAATGATCATCTTTGAAATAAATGTGAAGTACGGCAGGTGACATTTTTAAACAGGTAAGATGCCTATATTACTACTAGGAAATGCAGAGCAGCTGTCATTTTGAAAAGCTGAGATTTCTTTCCAATATTCCTGCAACACATAAATGAAGAGGCACCTGCAAATTAATTAAAAGGTGACTAAAAATACTGTGGGATGTTTTGTTGGCTCCTCTTTCTGAAAATTTAGCATGACACTATTAAGAATAGGAGATCTATACACTTCTGAACAAGTGTGGATAACCTGTCATAACTGAAGGGCATTTCCAACTGCACACATTAAATTGTCTCTGAAAATGAAGTTGTTGCCACTAATAAAACAGAATAGGATTTCAAAATATCATGAACTTGAAGAACAGAGTTGTGTCAGTAGACAACTCAAAGTTAACTCCAGACTAAGAGACTAAACCTACAAGCCTTTAAGTACTTAATAATTTCCTTCACATGGAAAGTCACACTGATGTCAGTCAAACTTCTCAGTGGAGTACAATTATCCATGTTGACAAGTCTAAATTTTGCTTGTGAAGGCAATCAGGACTCATAGTAGAGATTATATCTTTTATTGGACCAACACGATTTTTGCAAAAAAATAAAAAAATCTTTAATTTTGATTGTGGTTTGATTTGGATTGAAAATCAATTTTAAAAAATGAAATCTCTTAAGCAGAAAAATCTGCTGCTGCCATCTTTGATTTTAGAAAGATTTAGAAATGTTGCTAAATTAATTTAGGTGGCCGAATGGAAGTGATCACTCTTGAAATTCACTAAAAACAAACAAACAAACAAGTAAATAAATAAATAAAGGCCTTCTACCAAAGTAGCACACATCTCTTCCAAGAAAATAGGGAAATTTATTATACCTCTTCCTGACATGAATGTAAGAGACTAGTGTCCAAAGACTGATGTCTTTACAGTCAAGGTAGAGGAAGTGGCTGATTTTTATATACTCACATACCTCTTCCTTGTAATTCTCAAAGAAAAAATACTTCGGTACCTTTTTTTTTCTTAATTCTGAATATGAAATAGCTTTTTTCCACTTAAAATGTAAGAATGAAATGAAACAATTGTTTTTTAGTGGAATAAATTTTAAAATGATTTGTTTTGGACAAGACTGCATGAAGAACTGAACTAATGATGATGGAATAGGCTTATCTGTATGGGGCCTCACTAGCAGTCAAACTGAAACAGTACCAGGAATGGGAAAGTAGAATGAGTTGTCCCCTGTCCCGCATATGACCAGAATAGATTCCATTATTAGAGACACAATTATTTGTGGGACATCTGAGCTTAAGCTAAAGAGAGAGAACGTTGAGAGAGATTGATCTTACTCTGGAGAAGTGCCAATTTTAAGGGCAGAATTATCTAAGGATGACACATCTACATATGCTATTAATGCTATAAGGGCTTACTGCACAGCAAAATACTGCACAGTAAGCCTTTCCTGGGAGCATGTCTACATGTGCTCCCTCTTGGGAGGAAATCCGCTCCCAACAGCAGCAGCCCTGACACAGGCTGTTCCCACCCTGCACTGGCCCCCTTCAGCAGCCAGGGGGAGATCCAGGCTCCTCTGGGGTGCTAGACTGGGACCTGGCAGGGACCACGGAGCCAGTCCCCATGTGCACAAGGCCAAGATTGCTGTTTTGGCTGCAGCAGCAGCTGTCTCCTAGGCCCCTACACATTGGGAGGGCTCCTGATGTGCATCGGGCTGGGAGATGGCTGCTGCTGCAGAGCTGTTCTGGCCCCGTGCACATGGGGACAAGCCCCATGCCCAGCAGGGCTTCCTCACCCAGCTGGGGGCTGGCTGGGAGCTGCCCCAGAAGTGGGACAGCTCCCAGCCAGCAGCCATCCGGGCAGAGAAACAGAGAGCTCTTCAGTCCTAGTGCTGTGTGTTTGCATTGCTGTAATGATGTCATCACCATTATACAATGCCCTTGTTTCATGCCCATATCACTTGTGCCCTCTTAAGTCAGTGTCTGACCTTCTCCAGATGTACTTCGGTCATGAAATGAACAGTGCTGGGACAGCGTGGGAACAAAGAGCTACCCCACCCAATGATGCTCAGTTCCTGGCTCCTTGGGGAGCCAGGAGCTAAGCAGTGCCAGCACCAGGGGAGTTCCCCAACTCCTGTTGCTCTCTGGTGTTGGGGCTGTCTGGAGCAAATTTGCTCCCAGTCAGCATCTGCACATGAACTACTGTGCAGTATTTACTGCATAGTTAGCTAACTGCAAAGTAGACTAATATACTGCCCAGTAAATGATGCACACATGTCGATGGTGACATTTTAATGCACAGTAGATTAGTCTACTGCTCAGTAAAGCCTCTCATGTAGACACACCCAGAAAGAATCAAACAAAAGAAGATTCAGAACAAGTTATACAAGGACAATTTAAAGGAACCCAAGAGGAAGAAAAAAGATAAGCCAACTAGGAATGCATTCCTCAGGTTCCTGTGTTGGTGTGGGAAGCAATATGAAAGATGGAAAGAGAAATGCTCAGCTTATGCACAAAGATGCATAGGCTGAGGAAGAAAGAACCATTTCATATCCTAGTCCAGGAACAAACCTGGGAGAAATAAAGTGACAATACATGCAGTCGGAAAGAATTCTGATTTTTTTAATATGGAAAATGATGTTTTCTCAGTGCCTAAGCTGATCTATATATTCTGAAAATACATGCACTGCAGAAGAAAGCTGCTACATGGCCATCTGCCATATCTGGAACTATGGTATAAAGCAAAAACCTAGTCAGATTCCAGCTTGATTGTGGAGCCAGCTGCAACATAATTCCTTCAGATCTGCTCAGCAGTAATATCAAATTGGATGAATGTGAACAGATACTGGTGATGTACAATAAAACAACTATACAACCAGTGGATAAATGCATACTATCAAAAAAAAAATCTACAGAACTGCAAACAATACTGCCTGGAATTCATAGTCTTTGACACTGAAGAATGTCATCCCCTGTTAGGCAGCCAAGCACTGCAGGCTGTGAATCTGATCTCAGTGCAATACCAAACTATCCTGCACATGGGACAGGAGAAAGGAAGCACAGCATTATCCTATCCTTGTGAGATGTTTTACAGAAGTACAGGGATGTTTCTGAGGGACATGGGTTCAAGTTAGAAATGGACACAGTATGGTAGACCTTGTTTATTCAGTAAATAATTCCCTTTCTTTTGCCAGTATTAAGCCAGTATCTCAGCCTGGTGTTATGGTTAGTGCACTCTTGCTGTAAATGACTATAACATGAGCTTTGTTTTAAAGACTGTGGATTTTAGGATTTGCCCCATGGAAACAACATCTGTTTTTTCTGGGCTGGCCCATTTTAAAAAGTGTTCTCAACTGTTTCCATCCCCAGGAGCAGGCTATTTGAATTGCTTAACCTGACAGTGCCTGATGTCTAGCACATTGGGAGGGCTGCTGGTGTGCACGGAGCTGGGAGGGAGCTGCTGCTGCAGAGCAGTTCTGGCCCCATGCACATAGGGACAGGGCTTCCCCATACAGCTGGGACAGAAGTGGGACAGCTCCCAGCTAGCACCCATCTGGGCAGAGAAGCAGAGAGCTCCTCAGTCCCAGTATTGTGTGTATGCATTGCTGCAATGATGTCATCACCATTATAGGATGGTCCTCGTTTCATGCCCCTACCACTTTTGCCCTCTTAAGGCAGTGTTTGACCTTCTCCAGATGTAGTTAAATCATGAAATATTGTGAAGCAAAACCTCCAGAGTGATGTAGCTTGAAATTTCAGAGTAAGGCAGTAAAGAATGAGACTTCTTGGGGAAATTTAGGTTCCGTTCAGAGCTGTCTGACTTTCAAGCCTCTATGGCAAAGAATGAAACAGGACCAAGAACAGGCAAACAGAAAGAACTGTCTCTTGGCACCAATGTAACTTGTGCTAGATTTCGTTAGGTTTATGAGTGTGGCTCAGGTAAAAGGGTACTGAACTGCAACTAATGGAGACTAGAGAAGATTGGCCATGCTCCTCAGACATGAGGAGCTTTTTATAAAATAAAACACAATAAAATAAAATAAAATGCGTATGCATGAGAAGAATTGTTTGAACAAAGAAAGAATTTGGATGCTTTCATTTAAAAGACAATTTCTCAGGGAAAAAAAAAACCCTGGAAACATGAGGGAGGCTGGATGCCAGAAGCAGGGAGTGAGAACACAGGTATGGTGGGGTATAGCCCATCAATTCAATTTACAAAGGATAGGGGCCTCACAACTTACTGACCATTCCTTGTTCCTTCCATTCATACCTGGCAGAAGGGTGACAGCACTTTTTACTGAAGGCCTTCCTTAATTAGACAATAAAAGCTCCATTCTTTACTAGTTTTACAGGAAGTCCTTCTTGCTCCCCTCCCAGGAACTGTTTTTACAAACACTTGGGTGGATCTAGGATTTTGAAAGTGGGGAGCTGATGCCATAATCCCATAACACAACATACATTTTTCTCCAACTAAAAAGAAACCAGAAGCTTTAATAATATATTAGGGACCTAGGGCTATATTGCTCAATTTGTGATCTAAGAAAAAAAAACATATATAACTGAGTCTGTGATGGGCTGATGCCCCAACCCTTCCTCACCCTAGACCCCTCTGTCCAACAGACCTCTTCCCCCTAAAAGCCCCTTAGTGGCTGTGACTCTCCCCCCACCCATCCAGCCTCCGACCCTTTTCCGTCAAAACATCTCCAAAAGAGTTCTCCCCGTCCTTCAAAGCCCTGAGCATGAGACAGGTGAGGGAAGGGCTGTAACTACCCCCACATTGCACCCCCCCCCCCTCACAGCACCCCTATAGCTGGCCTCCACTGCCCTTCACCCTCAACATAGAAGAACAAGCAGCTGGGAGCAGGGGAGGACTTACTTCAGCCACTGACAATGCCCCTACATGGGGAAGCCAGCTTCTCTATTCACCCATACTCAGTTTTATGCTGCACTAGTTGCATCTATTTCAGCCTCCCCCAGCCTCCATCATCTCATAAGGATCACTACAATGACTTAACTTTTTGCATCACCTTTGCAACTCTTTCCTGCTTTTCAGTGTTATGCTATTATACAGCTCTACCTAGCATTTAGCCCTGCCTCTCCCCTCCCCCTGTCTCTGATGTGTTGTGGATCAAGTCCCCTATGGTTAAAGCCACCTTGTACAGGCTCCTAAAGCAAGGAGCACACCTTCATGAAATATGTTAGGAGGCCAACAGGAAAACAATACCAGGACTAGATAACAGACAGGATAATTATAGAAGAACGGCTAGTTTGATTGGAAGAAAATCCAAGGTTGTTAACACTTAAAGAATGAGCAGATTAGCAAAAATCAAGTAGATAATAAAGAGTGATGAAATCAGTTGACACGCTGAGCTCCACCTGAATAGAAATACAGCTGTTTCTGCCAGGCAGTTTGTTTTAAACTTTCAGTGGAGCAGGAATCAAAGGGGATGTGTACAACTGCATCCCCAACACCCCTTGGATCCCCTTCTGTTTATACACACCTTCTTGGGGCTAAATATTTGGTTGTGATCTTATTTGCTCTGTGGCAGCCATTGAACCAGATGTACCTAATCTTGTTCTTTGGGTTACTGGCTGCTGCCTCAGTTTGTGGGACTTGTCATCACTGGTGCTAGAGACCAGACAGGATTCACCTTTAATGAGAACAAAGGGCTTAATGGGGGCTTCTGAGCATAACCTGACACTTTAGCTGGCTCTGACTTCTCCTTCTGCAGGAAAAAAAAATAACATACCCAGTGACATCCTGTCATCACATAGAATGCCTGTACATGCACTGGTTCATGTTTCAATTAGTATGGGTTGGAGCAGATTTGATTGATTGAGTCTGCTCCAGGTTCAAATTAGAACACTCCAGCATCACCTCACCATCACATGCATTAAGGCCCCACATGTTTTAAAGTTGCTGCAAAGGTGTTTTAACTAAACCTCACCAAATGAGGTTTAGCTAAAGAGTCCTGCAGTCATTTTTAAAGGTGAGGCTTTTTAATTAGAGTGGCTCTCCAAAAAGCATTCTAATTAAATTCCCCCCCACCCCCCAAGCACATGTATAGGCAGCCATGGGGTGTGGGTAAATACTGGGCCAGATTTTGCCATTGTGCAATGGGCTGCTGTTTGTACAACACCACAGTCAGGCTTAGAAATCTGAGGCTAGATTGAGAGGCTCAGCTGCTACATCAGCTACCTAAATGGAATGGCCAGATTTTTATATATGCTGGGAACACAGCAGCCACCCTTGCTCTTCATTCGAAATGTTTCATGCTAAAGAAAAAGTCAGAAATGTGCTTTGTTCCTCAAAGAATATTGCAAGTTTCCTTCCCAGTCGTTGTTTTCTTTGAATATTTCAAATCCTGTCCTCCATGTAACCTTACAAATTGAGGGCAATTCCTGTTACATTAAAAGGCATTTTCATTTTACATTGAAAAAAAGGTAAGATGAAAAAAGAATATCAACAATAGGGTCAAATTTTCAGAAATGCCCACATCCCATTTTCTAAATTGATTTAAATACAAAGCATCAGCTTTTTAAAAGTATTTAGGTAACAGAGGGATTTAGGTAACAGCTGTCTCTACATGAGACATTACTGTGCAGTAGCATTGGTGGGGACTAACTGTGATGTGCCAGTACTGTGCAATAGCATCCAAAAAAAACCCATGCAGGAACAGTACTTTGCTGTAACATGGGTTGCTGCCCAGTCATTTAGTAATTGCATAAGCATAAGCAAGTACTAAATGACTGCACAGAAATGATTGTGCAGTCTGTGATTCATGTAGATGCAGCCAGAGTCCCCCTTAAAGGCTCTTAATACCAAGATTTTATAGGTACTAATGCATGTAACATGCAGATAGGTGCCAAGTGGTATTTTCCAAACTTCCCGCATACTTTAGTTGCATAAATATCTTTAATACAACTATCTGTAAGTTTCCAAGCAATTTTGAAAATGGAATTTTGACTATTAAGGCAATTATGTGACTTGAGGAGTGGGGGAAAGGATGCGTACCAATAGTACTGAAAAGGGACAGATCCAGCGGGGACAGTGGTGCAGTCACACCCCGGTTTGGTTTCTGGTCCACTCAAAGTTTAGAAAAACTGCCTAGAAGTGATACCAGCACTTCTATTTAGGTGGCAGTGAGTCACTTGACATTATGGCTCATTATAATCTATCTGATTCCTTCTAATCTCTTAATTTCACAGATGTTAAGAGCCCTTTCACTTTTTACAGTGTTACACTAATCAAGCTATTCTTTCCTCTGTGATTTTGTTGTCTGTTAGCCACTCCTGGTAACTTAGCTCCTATTTCACACCCCTGCAGGCTGTTTTTAACTCTAGCTAAAAAAAAAAATTAAATTGACATGTAGAAAAATGAACTCAGGTGAACATTAACTCAGGTGTGGAAATACCTTTCAGTGTGGATTAGGTATGCTATCAAGATTCTTGAGAAGGCTAGATTATTTTATGAATCTGAAAGAGATGTGCATTTAATTCTAATAACTACAGGGCTAAAGCAATGACATCTTTTGCTTATTTTTCCCTAGTTGGTTGTGTTTTTTAATATAAGGTATGATAGAGCAAATCAATGCACTTTCTAATAAAGTTGTATTTGTTTTGATCTTAAACTGAACAATATAGCCCTAGGCCCCTAGCATATTAGTAAAGCTTCTAATTTCTTTTCACAAGGAGAAAAATGTGTTGTTATAGGTGATGATGACCTACACCAGGTACACCTCCCCTTTCCAAAATCCTAGATCTGCCTATGGTGCAGTGCTCTTTCAAATAATGGGCTCCATGTCTTCAGAGGTTAAGCCTCTACATTGCATATGTTTGATTCTGATCTTGATTTCAACTGTATAAAAGCAGACTGATTTTAATACTGTTTCTCTGAAACTGCACTGGTTGAAATGATCACATCAGCCCTGACACTCTCCTTATTCCGTGTTGCTTTCAATACCCCTCAAAGCCCTGCCAAGAGCTCATTTGTTCTGCTCCTACAAACTGAGGAATGGTTATTTGTGCAAATCAGAAACCACCTAGGACTCTCCCTTACAAGAGATAAAAGTGCCAAATTTGTCTTCTGTCACATATCACGTAGTAAAATCATGAAAGAATTTTAAAGCAGTCCACAATACAGAAGAAAAAGTAATTGTTAAAGCTAACACAGTTCACCTTTCAAATAAAGCAGTGAGCATCTAATGTCTTTCAGAGCACAAGAAATAGTAGAGTTAAATACAAATCATGACTTCTTCAAAAGGAATAAAAATGGGTGGATGTTTTTAAATGATTTAAAAAAACTAATGGTATTCAAATTTCCTTTTCAATATTTAGCCTATTTTGAATTCTAACAAACAGACACCTGCAATGATTACTGCATTTCTGCCTTTAGAAAAAAATCATCACAGAAATGGAGATGATCACAACCTGAAGTCCCAAATGTTTAGAAATAATAGAAATCTTATTGTTTATTCACCTTTAGAGCTGCAAATGAAGGCTTAATTATTTCATTATCATTTTTAAACAGGTAGGCAAATTCATCAATTACTTGATCTAAAGATGTCCCATAACTTCAACACTTCACTGTGGTAAGCATGTGGTGGAAAATTTCTCTTATATGTCTATTAGTTAGTATACAAAGAAAGATAAAGCATATGCTAATCTACACAAGTGTGTTTTACATCCAACATTATTATCAGGACATAAGTCATTCAAAGAAGTAAAAGGTTATGGCATAGATCCTCAAAATTAGATACATAACTCTCACTGGTTTTCAGCCATTGAGACATCAGCCCCCTCTTCACAAGCAGTTAAAGGTGCAATGGGATATAATGAGCAATCCACACAACCACATCTCCTGTCATACCACATGTAAATGGCAATAGGCACAATTGTGGAACTGTACATTAGATCCCATCATGCCTTATTGCTGGTGCAGGGGGACCCTGATCCCAGGCTTCCCCTGCACTGAAAAGAAGCAAGCTCCTGAAGCTGGGAGCCCCCTCAATTGAGGAGTTCTCAGTCACAGAGGCATCCCATGCACCCCCAGAGCTGTAATCTCCCAGGCTCATGGATGTATGAAACCCCCATGCCTTGAGGACTGCAGCTGCTATGATCCCTAGGGCTTGGGGATGCAGGAAACCAACAAAGCTGATTGGAGCTTTTTACGGCGTGACAAGTAATTTGCATTTGTAGCTGGTTTCAAGGTAATTACACATTTAATTAGTTAATTTTGTGATACCTGTAACAGGTAGAGGGATCCCTATTGATTTAAACAGGACTACTCTCAGGCTCAGCTCTTACCATGTATTTAACTACTTTGCTAGTTGATGCTCAGCTCCTTCCAAGATATTTGGCCTAAGGGCCACAGCCAGGACAGCTGGTACATTCTGTCTGTGTCACTGACCTGAGTTGGCAGAGTTAAGGGAGGACAGTAGAGGAGATTTCTTCAGAAAGTTCTAAAACCTGAGGTGAGGAGACCAAGAAAATTCCTTAAGGGTCTGACACTGATGACCAGCTCCAGTCTTTTACTAGGCCACAGTACCACCATCTTCCATGCTTTCCACTCTGTACTGTGGCTGTCTGATTCTTCTATCCCTTCCAATATGGGGACCTTTCTAACTGAAAGTTATTATCTTGTAAAATTTAAGATTTCAAAAAACAAAGCATCATAAAAATGTTCAGAAGATTTTTAAAAATGGAGTATGAAAACAATGGTGTAAAAAACACTTCTGATTTGCCTGATATTTCAGATTATTATTAGTACTATTAATGTTACTATTGATTTATTTACTTTTTAATTTAGGATTTTATGCATTTCTTTCACAAAACCTATGTAGCGAAGAAAGGCATTCAGCTTTGTCTCCTAAGGATGATTCACTGGCCTAACTACAATACTATGCTGTCTCTCCAGTTCTTCATGGGAATAAAGACATGTAATTGTCAGGAGAAGGCTTCAATCTTTCTTCCAATGCAAGACAAGCCTTAAAAACAATGACAAACCATGAAATACCTTGCCATTCTGCTGGACAATTGTAATGTGTTTAAATATGTTTGGGAGCCTCCAGCTCAGATGATGAAATATTGGACATTTGTCTGCTATAACTGAAGAGCAAAACAAGTCGTGTGTGTACCTGTTGTGGTTACATCCTCACTTTGGCATAGTTTAGCCATGAGAGCTGATACTTGAAGATTTGCTTTGTTTTCCTTTGACTGTTGACTTGAACCTCCTATCAGCGAACTTGAATTTTCATTATCATATTCAAACACAATAGGTATCTCCAATATAGGTAGTCACCACTGACCTGCTATTATACCTGTGAAGGCAATGGTAAAACACCCTAAAATCCATGCAGAGTTAGGTCAAATTAACTGCTTCTGAATATCCGGCAGAAGGCAATAAAAATGGTTTGGGGGCTGGGGCACATGATTTATGAGGAGAGGCTGAGGGAACTGGGATTACATATTCTGCAGAAGAGAAGACTGAGAGGGGATTTAATAGTAGCCTTCAACTACCTGAAGGAAGATTCAAAAGAGGACTGAGCTAGACTGTTCTTAGTGGTGGCAGATGACAGAACAAGGAGCGATGGTTTCAAGTTGCAGCAAGGGAAGCTTAGGTTATATATTAGGAAGAATTTTCTCACTACAAGGGTAGTAAAGCACTGGAAAAGGTTACCCAGAGAGGTTGTGGACTGTCCATCCTTGGAAGTTTTTATGACCCGGCTAGACAAAGCTTTGGCTGGGATGATCTAGCTCATTGGACTAGATGACCTCCTAAGGTCCCTTTCAATTTTCTGTGATTCTATCTCATCCAATCAGCATAAAAGATTATAACATAATAAAAGTTTTGGGTCCCCCTTGAAAGCTTAAAATGTCTAAAACTACTGTTTTCAAGAATCCAACCTACTTGTTTAAAAGAGGGATAATTTTATGCACAGGCATACACTTCTTGGGTTGTCTGTCTCTGAATTTCTAACATAGCTAATCGTTTAAGCTGCTGAGTAAAACACACTAAATAGAAACTTAAAATTATTATTCCTGTTTGGTCTGCTTGCAACATTAATCCTAAAATGCTGGCAGGAATGGTGGTTTTAAACAGTAGATAATCATACTGTATATGAAGCCTACTTTTCTCACAATGCAATGCATAGATTTTGAGCCCAGACAGTCAGGTGATTATGCTATAAGCTTTTCTATGCAGAATCTCTGCATTACTAAACGCAAATCTCTTCTTAATATCAATGATCAGAGACCTTTCTTTGACAACAGTCTTCTTAATATGATATATCTTGCTATGTGAGTAACTGAGTCATATAGGGGTTTCAAGCTGCATATAAAAATCTGAACATTATAACCCAATGCTGACTGTCAGCCACATGTACTGGACTTAAAGCTTAATCAGTAGTGGAAGGGCATGAGTACATTCATTATGAGACTTTGCTATTCCCACACTTACACCTAATTTTTCACTTTCCAAGAATCTTATGTGGAGAGAAGATGGATGCATCTTTTAAAGGTCAGATCTGAGAGACTATCCTTTTTTTCTACAGTCCAATTTTCTAGGGAGTTTGTAACTTCTAGAATTTCAAAAGGAGCAAATATTTCCAAAATAGGAACACCATGATAATTAAAGATGTACCAGATATTTTTTCACTTCAGCTCTGAAATTCATTTTAAATAAGAAATTTGCAAATCATTTAACAGCTAAGAAAGCTTTTTCAGCTAGTCCTACTCCAGCTGAAATTGCTTTACTATTCACAAGCTTAGTAATTTTATTGTCCATTTCATTAAATAACAGAGATTTTTTAATAATTTAAAAGTCACCTTTTAAAATTTGAACTTTATGTATTTAGAATACAAAAGCAGAGCTGTAATCTTTCTTTACAGTCTCAAATGGTTTTGTCAAAATTGCCTACCCCTTCCAGTACTTTTCTTTACATCAGAAATTCAAGGACTGCCTTGAATTCAAAAAGATTTTTCAATAAAAGTAGACTTGGTGACTTGATGTTTGCTTCTCTATGTTTGGATGGTTGTTTTTTTTGTTTTTTTGTTTTTTTTTTTCTATTCAATACCAATGCATAAAGAACTTTTTGGGAAAAGGATAGATTTGTTAAAACCTTACCACTTTTGCTTTTATCAGGTCTAAGAGCCCACAACGTACATTTGCAGAGTACAGAAACCTCCAGCAAACCTGAGAGGTCTGTGTCTGACATTATTGATATTTGCAAAGTAAAACTACATATAAAATGAAGAAAACTTTTGGAGCTTCATGCTATACCATAATCAAAGTTCCAGTACCATCTAAATATAACTTATAGATGGCACTTAACAGAAGCTATTTCCACACCTGAAGGTGAGACATAAAAACGTACTGTGTTTGTTATTAGTTAAAGATAGGTGAAACTAAATGCAGGTCTGGTCCAATCTAACAGGGCTTAAAAAGGTGAGGATGGAAGGCAGTGTTAGGATAGCATCCATGGAGTACATTATCAATCGTGCAGTCCAAACTCCTTGGCAAAACCTTGCAAAGGGGCTCTGTATTGTAGATGTTTATCCTTTTTTTCATTTAAAGCAGTGGCACCCAATCTCTGGCCCATGGAGATGTGTCATTCAGCTCACAAGGTTCCCATGGGTCCATAAATTTGGTGGAGGGGGAATGGTGGCAGCTTTCAATGCTGCTCCCCTGCCACCAAATTTCTGGAGCTATGGAGAGCCCTGCAGACTGAATAACAAGATCCTGCACATTAAATCAAATGGGTGTGCAGTTGGGCCAGTCCACAGTGTTGCTCCACAGTCAGATCTGAGCACAAAGTCTCAGGCCCACAGGCTCACCTTGTGCCACTCATCCAGCCTGCAGGGCTGGAAGGTTGAGCACCACTGATCTAAAGGGACGTATTAACTTTCCCTTCCGGCTGGTAGGTACTCATAGGTGTAAAGTGAAAACAAAACAAGGAAACCACATAAGAAAACAGAGGGTGATCTCTCTATTGAAAAGGCTAGGAATGACATGACATAAGACATTACATAATCCCTAACTGGTTGTTAGCGATCTTGCCTAAGTGCTCTTGAAAAGATGATTCAATTTATATCTACAAAAATGTATTAAATCTTCAGTGGACAACCAATAATTTATAGTGATTTTATTTTTCCCCCCAGGGTTTTAAATTAATGTAAAATAAAAGCTTTGTTTATTTTCTGATTATTCATTTCTACTATACATATGATTAAAAATAATGAACGGTTATTAATTTTTATCACTAGTACTATCATTACACCTACTCATATCCTTTGATATTATTGCTAAAATTATCTTTAATAGTTTTAATAGGAGCTATTCTCCCATGCTAATGAGACTATAAATCAAAGTATTAAACCAGATAGAAAGTACAATTTCGGACTCAGTTCTGAAATTAAATTCCTCACGCCGAGTCAACACCTGTGAAAGTTACTTAAAAGAACAATAAAGTCAGTCTCTTCCATGTAATTTACATGCTACTGGCACTGAACACATGTTTCACACTGTCACAACCCAAAGTTGTGATTTTTCGTTGGTGTGTGCGCTTCGGCACAGCTAAATTATTTCCCGCCAAATTTGTCGCTTTCTTTGCACGGTGGAGTTCTCTGTTGCTAGAGAACTCTGGTGCAGCGGGGCATTTCCCGCCGGATTGCAGCTTCTTTGCAGTGTGCATCTCTTTCTTGCACTGTAGTGATACACGTTGCAAAGAAGTTCCCGCCATTTGTATTAGGATCCATGCCATGTTATTGGCCGATTCCTAATTTAGGCACACGTGGCGGCTAGCAATAGAACTGAGCCTACGGAGCTTTTGCTTCCTGCCTCTCCCCGTCACCGAGCGCAATCCCTGGACGTATCCCTTTCCTGTAATTTCTGACCCCGCGGAGCCTAGCAAACTCTGGGGAAAACTTATCGGACCCACAGAGCCTGAATAAATCCGGGGAGATTTTCGAACCCAACTTAACCGGACCCACGGAGCCTAGCAAACTCCGTGGAAGCAATTGTTTTGTCAGAATCCTCCAACGAGGGTTCAAGCGGGAGCTGTGCCTGGAAACTTGTCCAGCCTACATCGATACCATCTTTGGGTGTAAGCAAACAATCTTTTCAATCAACCATTACGCCTCCGTGACTAATTCTAACTCACGTGCGCAAAACCACTTCGCGGCTCTCTCCTACCCCATGTGTCCGGGCTGCTGGCCACAGCCCGCGTGCACCGGAGACGGGTCCGGTTCGCCCCCGGCTTGCCCATGGTGGCCAGAATGGGATCGGAATCACTGCCGTGCATGGCGACGAGGGCGGGCTCGGGGCCCGGCCCGCACACACACAAAGCAGATTGATAAAGCTATGTGTTTGTGGGATTGCGAATGGGACATCTAAGACAGAGGGAGGAGAAATGCAGAACTGGCTAAACCACTTTTGTTGGAGTCCCCAGAAGTTTTACCATCGCTTTCACAAGGAGCCGATTGATGCCAGGGCTGAACACTTTAAATAATTCCAGATAAGGGTTTTCAGTGTGAAATATGTAACATGATACACCAGTGCTCTAGGTTATGGGCTATATCCTTCGCTGATGTAAATGTGGGTAAATCTATTGCATTTGGTGGAAACTTGCTGATTTTTACCTGATGAAGATATTGTTCCATAATGCTAAACATATTTATTCTCCTTTATCACTGTAGGGAGTAGAGGAAGGTCTGAATCCATTCCTGAACAATGCTACAAAATAAGAACAACTGGATTCTTTATAAATTATGCTGGAAATTTAAATCAGTTAACCTTTTCTATATATTTATTGAAACATCCTATAAAACTCTACAGCAAGAAAATATTTTCTAGTTTATTTAGAAAATATAGATCATGATTTTAAAAGATATCCTATAGAATGGGGTGCTCAACATCTGGCCCATAGGCCAGATCTGACAGTGTCATATCATTTGGCCTATGGGGCTCCCCATGGGTCTGACAATTTTGCAGTTCAATCCTGACATACAGGGGTCAGCAGAGGCTGTGCTGGCACTGATTCAAGTGTGTGGTGTCAGGTGGAAGCAGCACAAACCCAATCTGGCCTATGGTCCAGCCCCACACAACTCATCTGGTACACAGGGCTAAAATATTAAGCACCACTGCTATAGAAAATAATTATTTTTAATAAAATGCCCTACAATTTTTCTTCATATAGTAGACAGAAAAAAAGTAAAAACGAAAACAAACTGTGAGGAAATAATGGGGCAACCCAAGCTGGTGAGGCAGAGACCAGGCAGGGAAATGAACTTACTTGAAGCAGCCCTGGTGTCATGGCCAAACACCATGCAAAAAAGACTCTTTTCTAGCTGGTGCTTCCTCATGATAGGAGGAAGAGACATGAGCGCCAGCATAAAAGGATCCCCGGAGAAGACGGGGGGAGGGGGGAAGGAGAGAACCAGGACTCTGGGAGGACATATGGAGGCACCAGAGTAGAAGTGGCAATCCCAGAATGGAAGGAACTGAGCCAGCCAAGCAGAAAGGGGTGGGAAGCAAGCCCCACTCTCTCCTCAGCTGTCTTGGCAGTATTAACATCCTGAAGAGCTGCAGAGCGAGAGAAGCAGGTTAGGGGGGTTACTAGCAGAAAGCAACACTGGTGAGACAGACGGCAATAAGCAGGGAGCACTGGGGCAACAGTGAACCGTCGACAGTAGTAAAGCTATATTCTTGTTGGGTTGGGTCTTTTTTGAGTATTTAATACAGTGCACAACATGGGTGGCAATAATTAGAGGAACTAGGACTGCAATTATAGCTCACTCCCTCTGTTGTCAGTAGCAGGCTATATAGCCTATAAACTTAAAGTTTAGATCCAGAATGAGGTCCCTATGGAAAAATTGAACAGGTACCTTTTTTTATTTCATTTCAATTATAAAAACCACCCACAGGGGATTCCTTAGCAATTAGTAAAATATTGACTTTGAAACCATGAACATTTGAACGGAGTGGCCTGAGTGAAGATGAAGGGGGAGGTGGAGCTCTCAGTATACTAGGGGAAGCTCCTTAGAACTGTACCAGTGCAGAGACCTTTCCTCTCAAACTGTTAGTCCAACATCAAGTCATGGAAGGTGAGATCATTAGAGAGAGGTTAACTGCAAGAAAGGATACTGGGGACATTCAGCTAGCAGCTAAAATCAGTAGATACCCTTAGGAAATTAAAAATCTTAAAAGTGATGAAGATCTACCGAGATTGGGCTATGATCAGCTGAGGGTGGGACAGAGACAAGTATAGCTTAACAATTAGGAGTCAGATTCTACCCCACTGATTGGACATCTAAGTGGACTTAGGAGCCTAAGTGCAATTCTATTCCCCCTCACTCAAGTTCTGGAAAATCCATTAATGCATCTAATTTTGTAAGGCATGGTCACCTAACCCTTAAGCTTGAGTCACAAAGAAAAATGAGGAAGAGAAGGAGCCACCCACCTTCTACAATAGCTGTATTCAGGGGCTCAAGCAAGGTGAAATAGTATCTTACCTAGGAGCCAAAGTCCACTTATAGCTAGAACAGAACCTTACTGTTAGACACTAACCTGGATTTCAAAAGAAGGGATTCCTCTGTCTACTGTGTGACCTTGGGGAAATCATTTTGCCTTCCTGTGCTTCAAACAGGCTTATCTGTAATAGAGTGCAATAACACCAAACTCCTTCATAAAATGCTTTTAAGATATATTGATGGGAAGCATTATATAGGAGGTGGGTATTATATTATTATTATTATTATAGAATTTCTCATTATGGGACTTACCTCAAATAAGCTTTATTGAAGACATGAAAATGTACATCAGCTGAGGATCTGGCCCAACAAACATAGGAATACTTGCTCGAATAAATAATAACTTACCTTCCCATAAAACAGTAAAATAAAGCTTTAAATCTTGTCCCTGAAGAGAGTTTATAATTTCACAAGTATTTGAATTTTCCATGCGGAAGACTTCAAAACCTAACCACACTGCACCTGGGTCTTACAAAGGGAATAAAGGAGTCATCGTATCATCTTAGGGACATGGGACATAGGACCAGAAGGCATATTTTGGGCCTTCAGGTGAAGCCCTTTCCTATCCACATCATACAGTTCCATTCTTAAATATGTAAGTTTCATTTTAAAGACAGTTAGGCATGTTCCCAATATTTCTACTGACAGGCCCTTCTACAACCTCACTGCTCCAATAGCTAGAAGCCTTCTAATTTCTCCCCTAAATTTATGCATTGCTAGTTACATATGTTTTGATACTGCTGCAAGATAGATAACCCTTGTTGGTGGGTGGAGATGGAGTCACAAGCAGAATATATATACTTCATCCATTTATCTAGGAATACATACTGGGTGCAATTTACTCCCCTATACAGGGCCAGTACAAGACCTGTGTACCACTTGCATTCCACTTACCCTCTCAAAACAGGGTTGACACAGACTATCAGTGAGTCATAGACTCATGCTGGATCATTCACAGGGCTGGATTTCACTCACTGTAAGGCTTATAAGCGTAGACAGCCATATATTTTATAGCCATTACACTACTGTCATTGCTTAAGGCTAGATAAATTGAATCTTCCTGCAAGAGGAGTGGTGGGTGTCTGAACCTAACCACTTTTGTGGCTTTGCAGTGTGGATCTCTTCGCGGTAATTTAGGAAAGCTTGCAACCATGATTTTATGAGATGTTCACTTAGGTGAGATACATATATATTCAAATCAATCCAAGTTACACAGTTGTCTGTAAGTGGTATAGTTTAAATCAATAGCAAACAAAACACACAGGGTTCATCTACACATGCATTTCAGCACGACTAAATTTAATGCACATTATGCTAATGCACATTAAGCAATTTTTGGCAGGTGTCTACCTTTGCAGGGACTTGTCACTAAAGTTAGCCACAAGTCCCCGCAGCCCTGCCATATGCCCCTGTGGCCACTAGGGGGACCTTCAGACTCTGGCCACATGGATGCCGGCACTTGGCAGCCATGTTGATGCCAGAGCCAGCTGCCAGCAGCTGGCAGCCATCTGGGAAGCTCTGGCCCCTGGCCAGCCCCTTCCCTGCCCAGGAACCGTGTGCTCAGCACTGGGGCAGCTTGCGACAGCTCCCTCCTTGCCCATCCTGCTTCCTGCACCAGGGCTTCCTCTGCCAGCAATGCCCAGTCCCCTACTGCTCCAGCCTGAGCCCTGCCAGCAATGACCAGTGCCCCGTGCTCCTGCTGGTCATGGTGCTGGACCTGCTGGCCCCAAACCCTAAACCTAACCCTAACCTTACCCAAGCCCCAGGACAGCTGGGCACCTGCTAGCAGAGGCCAGGGCACTTGTCGCGGGAGGTTCTGCCTGACCCTCTCCTCCTGCACTCCTTGCTCCAGCCCACCTGCCCCACTGCCCACACACCACCTACCCTCTGCCCACTCCCAGAACCACTCTCTGGACATGCACATGGGTGAAACAAAAAAATTTTATTAACCTCACAAAACCTACCTCTGTTCCTCCCCCTTTCCCCCTCAACCACCAGAGCCCCTCTACCACCCTCCCTACCCACCAACAATAAAAAAACCCTCTTACAAGTGGGAAACTGTATATAAGGTGAAAGCTATATTTAATGGGAAAAC
Source organism: Alligator mississippiensis (assembly GCF_030867095.1). Lineage (NCBI taxonomy): Eukaryota > Metazoa > Chordata > Crocodylia > Alligatoridae > Alligator > Alligator mississippiensis. The sequence goes on along the minus strand of NC_081825.1, from coordinate 135,775,098 downwards.
TATTTACAATATTTTGGGTCTTCAAGCCCAGAGTGGGGGACCATGGAATGGGCCTAGAGGCCAGGGCCCTGGGGCAGGTGCTGAGCATCCCAGCCCTGAGGTTGTGTATGCTCTATATGCAAACTGAGGTGAACTGTACTGTTCTGTGTGCAGTTGTATAAGCAGTGAAATGCATGTCAGTGTGCAGAAAATGGTGGCAGTGTACTTTTGAATTAAAGCACCTCTGATGTGTTTTAGTTCAAAAGTGTGCCATGGCCATTGTCTCAGAGCTGATGTGAATTTCACCTCTTATACAACTGCATGAGTTGCAGCACTGGGAGCTTTTCAAAGTACTTGGTGCTGCGGTGCTTGCATGTATGAAAATGCCCAATTAGCCTAAGTTAATGCGCATTAAGGGCATGCACGTGTAGACAAACCATTAATGTTAATGCACATTAACACATCTCGTGTAGATGCGCCCTTTCAATGTTGAGAACACCTTCATCTCTGGTTGACCATATTGAGACCTAGTCAATGTTCAGCACATTTGAAAATGATTTAAGATAATCTTCACCTATATGCATATTTCCCTTAGATCCTATTCTTTTTAAATAGTAGCAAGATATTCATTTTTTAAGCTGTTCTTATGTGTCATGTCTTGTACTTGGTGATAACTGGTGGTGCTAGGGGGGGAAAAAGCTTTATATACCTCTTCTACAGTAACTCTTTTAAATGCAGGTTTTCAAGGTGGAGATTGTGGCACATAAGTTGTTAAACCATGCAGTGTAAGCAATTACAATGAATTCCACAGATATATATATATATATATATATATATATATTTCCTATTGCTGTGACATTATGTGAGAGGGTAATATTTCTGAATTTTGAATTTTGCACATATAACTTTATGCATTATCAAAAGTTAGTGCTACCTTGAAATATTTTTTTTTGAAATTTAAAAAAGTAAAAATGTTGAGGATTGGACTACACGACCTCCTGAGGTGCCTTGCAGCCCTAATTTTTGATGATTCTATGAATTGATGATCACACCATGAGCTAATTCTACCCAAAACACACTTAAATAGGAGATTTAGCCAGTAGTCCACAATATTTCTGCACAATCGGTTTTAGGATTTTTTATTGAATGTCTAGTCTTAGATATAGTTAGTTATATACACACTAAATTATGCTTTCACTGAGACTTGGTGTCTTTTAATAAGGTAAATATCAGAAACAATCTGGATGAATATACCAGAACATTCACCTAGATTGTTTCATATCTCTGCTCTGTCAAAAGACAACAAGTAGGTCTGCAGGACAAGACAAGCATGTATAATTTTATAAGAGTGCATTCAGGATTGTTGTTTTGATAAGTAGTAATATCTAAAATAATTCTCCTCTTAGAAGCTGACATTGTTCGAGGTAAAAGGCAGATTTTTTTAAGTGTATACATCTGTTACTTTTTTGTAATTGCTTTACTTTTGTGCATTCCAGATTGGAAAACGAAAGCTTTCCATACAATCCAGTGTGCCTACAATTATCTTTTAAAGTTGTTTTAAGAGAAAAAGATGACTCCAGAAAATATTGTAAGAACACAAAAGATGGATCAGACCACAGGTCTATCTAGCATAGACTCCTGTATCTCACAGTGGGAGAGAAGATGCTAAGGGGAAGAGAATCGGTGCAGGGTCTATTGAGAATGATTTGTCCTCTGCCCCTTCTCCCTTAGATCTACCAGTACTTCTAGATCTAGGAAGTCTTATTTGGTTGTTGCACTCCTACTATTGTGTTTAGGAGCCACTTACAAACCTATCCTGAATTAATTTGCTCAGTCATCCTTTGAACCTGATTAAATTAGTAGCCTGTACTTCATCTTCTGGCAATGAGTTGTACAAGTTGATTACACAGTTGGTAAAGAAAGACCTTCCTTTTGTTTTAAACCTGCTTCATAACAACTTTCGTATATGTCCTCATTTAGGTATTATCAGAGATATTGGGCGCATCTACACATAGCAGTGGGCTCGCTAGGTATAGTATGCTGCTACAGCGATGCAGTGGTGAAACCTACCCATGCCCTGCATGCACGGCAGAGTAACCACCCATACTGTGCCATACTTAAGTACTTCCTAAAGTACAGCGCTGTAGCAATATTGCAGTACAGCGACAAGTACAGGTGTTCAGTAAGTAGTAAATCCTCATCTACTTTTTACACATGATTCATTATTTTATAGATCTGTATTATATACTCCCGCATCATCTTTTCTCTAAGCTGATTAGTCCTAGCCTATTTGGTCTCTTCTCGTATGGAAACCTCTCCATGATCATCCTTGTTGTCTTTCTTTGTACCTTATGTACTTTTGGTTTGTCCTTTTGGAAGAGGGGGGACCAGAACTGCATGTGCTATTCATGGTGCAGGCCCACTATGTTCACATGAAAAACTAATTAATTCTTTTAGAATCTAAATGTGTGTCTAAATTTACGCTCAGGAGTAGAGGAGCTAGGACATCCTTGGGTAGTCAGACCAGGAATCCCTCTAGGAATCAACGGACTAACCACTTTCAAATCTACCACTTTAGGGTGGATCCAACTGATAAACAGGAAGTTAAGTGTCCATCTGGGTTGGGAAGATGGACAGTGAGAAGGCTGGACATCTCCCAGGAGGGAATGGAGTTTTTAGAACAGACTGTGCTGAAGACAAGTATGTTAGCTAGTGACAATGACACAGGAAAAGGAACCTCAGACTAATGGATGGAGATACTGGATTCAAGTGACTGAGAGAGAGAGCAAGTGATCCAGGGAATTGTGTATGTTGTGGGAGTTGTTAGGCCTGGCAAACTATCCTCATGGTCTTGGACTGGGGCAAAGTAGAGCTGGAGAAGTCATGCTCTTACATCTTATGTGAGAGATGGACATACATTATTTTTTCCTCACAGCTACAACGAGTATGTTGAAAGAGCAGCAACTACATTCAGAGCAACTGATGCCTGAAACAAAGAAAAGACATCTGGAAGATGATAGCCTGAGACAAGGAGGTTGTGTCAATAGCCCTATAAGACAAGCTGCAAAGAGAAACATCCTACAGTCTGTTTATAGCCAGCTTCCCCAGTTTCGACTGACTACCCCCAGTTTTATTCACATGAAGAAAATAGAAATGGCTCCCGTGGAAAACTGCTTCACTAGGGGTTTTCCAGCTGACATGGAGCTGCAGGAGAGGCTCTGCATCAATCCATAGCCCAGGCTCCAGGAGAAGGATGTACCTGGAAGATACCTATACCATCTAATCTTATCTTTTGGATGACTCCAAGCTGGCCTTTCCTACCAGGCTGCTCTAACATGCTTTTAACAGATGGACAGGAAAAAAGGGATCATTTAAAGCCACTACTGCCTTCCCACTGTTTATCATTCCTTCACCAATTATAAAGAAAGTCATGGTCACTGAATTTTATCAAGCCTTTCAGCAAATCTAGTGTGAGTTTGTAATTTGTAATGAAGCATGAAGCCAGGCCAGTTTCACTTGGTTTCTTGTTTTATTATGAACATTTCACCCAGCTTGAGTTAAAATGCCATTAATTTTTGCAAAGCTGTCAGTTTTCACTGTGAATATCGCATGAAGTGATCATTATTAGTTTTGCACTATGTGCTTGCCAATATGAACAAAACCAAGATAGCTGGGCAATTCTCTAGCATAGATTTTTTTTTTTTTTAATTCCTAGAATATCAGCCTTTTTTTGTCCTTTTTTAACTGAATGCACAATAAAGGACAAAAGTGACTGTGCCAGCTTATATGTTAGAGAAATTGATAAGATAAGAAAAAAAATCTAGTTAAATTTAAATTTGAAAATAAATTTGAGGAATTCACTGTTTTCTCTTAAGGCATTTCAGCTGCATCTGGGTCACTAGTGTGTAGCCTAGTAAGGCTTGGCTGCTCTCATAACAAGAGAAAAAATTCCATTTTATTTTCAATTTATCTACTCATATAATAGACTAGCTCCAAGTCCTCAGGAACTGTTGGTTTTTACATATCACACCACACAACAACTAAAAGGGTTCAGCCTTTTTCCATGGCAGTGTGAGAGTTATAAACTAGGTAGTCTCTTACTGGGTTTTGAGATGAAGTATTAGTAAGTATGAGTAGATCCATGACTAGATCTATAGATCCTTTGCCATTCCCACTCCATAATGTTGTATAATCTACCTGATCTGTAGCATGTAGCCTACTCCAAATGCATCTCTTCTTGGTCAGGTGAGGATGGAGAGCAGTCCATTAGTCAATGAGCAGAGAAAGCTTTAGATTTGTCGGTGTATTCTTCAGGGTTTTCATTATAGCAGTTTGTTAGCTGTTGTTAGGTGGAATAAAACTGGTAGCAGGTCAATACTCATTAGCTGCATACAACCTGACAGAATTTTCATTGCTTGGTATAACTAAACATCAAGCCAGCCACACCAGAGTACAGCATTCTGCAACAGAATAGCATGGGGATAATGCTAATTTCTTTGCCTCTGCCCCCCAGATACCAAGTTTACTACCAAATTATTTCTGCTTCTGAGTTTATGAGTAATCTTCATTAGGGCTCACTTCATTCCATTGAAAGCCCTTTGTCACCAAACAAATGCACTCTGAAGAGTCTAAGGATTGTGATCGGTGTGTCATTTATATAAAAATTAACCCCTTGAGGTAAGCACTGGATGCTGAGGGAATCAGTTTCTTTTAAATCTCTCTTTGTTTACCACATTTCCAAGCACTTATGAGAAGTTTTTAACACAGAGCAGCTTCTCCACTATGATAAATACCTAGTGGGGTAATATTTCAGGTATTTTTCCTAGAAGGGGGATGTGTCATAGAGTGCCAGAAGATGTTGTAAAGTCAATGAATACAGCCCCAAACATCATCATTTTGAAAGCTATTCTCTACCTAATGACCACACTTGAACACAAGTGTTTCTGTTTCATCTAAAACCTGGAACCCAAGTCTTTTCTTGTTCATAGGGAGAGCAGTTAGTTTGTTGCACTGCATAAAATTCTACTGCATTATTTCATGGCCTGTGTTGTGGTATCTGAGCACTTCACAGCCATTAACAGACCTTACTCTTAGAATCCCCATGTGTGGCAGAGAGGAATTATTCCCATTTACGGACAAAGCAACTTGCCTAGTGTGACAAAGGATGTCTGCAAAGGCGTCAGAAATCGTACCTTATGCGTAAGCCAGTACTTTCCAAGTATAAATTCCTTTCTGTTTAGCATACAGTAAATAAGCATTTTTTATAATCTCCCAAAGCTAGAGTCATTGGTGCATGCTTTAAAATTCACATGACTCCATATGAAATGCTAATTGAAGTAGACTTTTAAAACATGTTTCCTTTAATATTACATTATGTAACTCTTTTGCATTACCATTAGAAAGGGCTTCTTTGCAAGAGCTATTGAAGGCTATACAAGCAAGTAGAGGAAAAAATTATATATGCATTTTCTCTTTGACCTTAGTAAATGAGGTATTCCTCAATGCCAGTTGCATGAACATCTTTAAAAGCACTTGATTATAAAAGACTATGAGTTTTCTGTCCAGCAGCAATATCTCTTGTTTATGTACCAACAGCTCCCTCTGTCTGTTTTGACAAGTGCTAGCAGTGGATTATTACACAGATACAGCTATTTTTCTGTTTTTCCTGAAAAATCTGTGCCCTTGAGCAATGGATGCTGTTGCTGTTGCTGTTGCTATGGATTGACTATTTGACGTAGTTTTAGTATTTTTTTTTTTTTTTTTTTTTTTTTTTTTGTGGTGCAGGGTGGTAACAAAATGTCTATCAGTTGCTTATTATTACAAATTCCAGATTATGAATGGAACAACCATTAAAGAGAGAAGAGGGGAAAGAATCCTTGCATTAGCTAAAGAGAGTATTTTCTGTTGAAAGGGAGCTTTGAACACCCTGTGAATTACTGTCACATTGAACATGTCTCTGGGGATTTGAAAGTTTTATATCCCTTTGCAAAGTATCACTATTGTCTGTATAACAAATGTGAACTGAACTGTTCTGTTAAAAGTCAGTCATGCACACTTAAGAACATAATAGTAGCTTAGCATTAACAATGCTGCTGCATTCAATTCAACAAACTGTTATTGTACTAGAACTGGAGCTATAGCAAGCTGTTTGCCTTGTGATGAAGAGCCAGACAAAGAAAAAACATTTTATTAAAGGCATACTATCAAGGTTTCCTTGATCTTTATAGACTTTGACACTTGTCCTATATTTGGCCAGGTACAGACTTTACAGTTTTACCAGTATAAGTGATCAGAAACTGGTCTATATCCATAACAGATGAAAGTTTGGCACACATAGATTGTTTTAAAAATGGCAGAAATCGTTCTAAGAGTTGCCCTTCCCTCCCTCCCCGCTCCCCCAAAAGGATGAATGTGTGTTCTGCTCTCTACTGATCTAAACTATATCACTTACAGAAAACTGTATAACTTAGACAGATTCTGCATCAGGCTTTCTGAATGTCTGTACCTGGTCTTAGAGCTTGTAATGAGAATACCAGCAATAGAACTTAGTACGTAGTATTTCTAAAGGATTCTTATTAAGGATGCATTATTTTTCTTCCACACGATACTGTAGTAAAAAAAAATACAAAAAAATCAATTGTTTATGTAGTATGAGTTCTTTCTCCATTCAAAACATTGCACACATGTGTTCAGTTTAAGTACTGCCTAAGATTGTAGGACTGTATTCCAGAATTATTGCCCTAAACACTGTGGCATTCAATAGGATGAATTATTTTTTGAGTTCCCTACTGTAGAACATAGCATTATCAATGAATGCATTGAAATATTGTGTAATTATAATATTCATTACAGTTTATGTTCAAACAGCATTATATGTATTTTTTTAATTCATGTTTTGGATAATTTTCTGGACAGTGTTGCAGGTAGAATTATTTTTTGTACAGTTAATTGAAAGGCAAAGGACCAGATGTGGATACTTTTACTTATATTAAGTGCCATGTTACTCTAAGTGGTCCCTTTGTGGAGAAAAGTATTAATCAGCTTGAGAAAGCTGACATTTGCTGTTCTTCCTACCTGTAACAGAGCTTCCAAATCACACACATACATATTTATATATAGACACTGTTTCAATACAGAGTGCTATCTTTTATCATCTAAAAGGAGTACTTCAATGACACAAGACTTAGGGTACTACAGACATTACATTTATAGCAACCTAACTAGGGTTAAATGCCCATTTGTACAGGTGTTCAGGGGGTTTAATTGGGCCAAAAATGGCAGGTCTGATCTAAGTTAGTTCACTTGACTAGCTGATATATATATCAGCTTTCATAGATTTCATAGACATTAGGGGCTGGAAGGGACCTCGTGAGATCATCAAGTCCAACCTGCCTGCCAGAGGTAGAAAGTCTGCAGGGATCAGATGATCCCAGCAAGATAAACATCCAAATGCATTTTGAATAAGTCCAGAGTAGGTGCTTGCACCACCGCTGGGGGAAGTCTGTTCCAGACCTTGGACACTCAGACTTTAAAGAAGTTTTTCCTTATATCGAGTCTTAATCAGCCTTCTAGAAGTTTGCGGCTGTTAGACCTAGTTATCCCTTGGGGAACCCTGGTGAACAACTGTTCTCCCAGGTCCTAATGCACCCCCCCTTATATACATATAGGCAGCCACCAAGTTCCCCCAAACCTTCATTTCACCAGGCTGAAGAGTCCCATGTCCCTCAACCTCTCTTCATAAGGCTTGCTCTCTTGACTTTCGATCATATGAGTGGTTCTCCTCTGGACTCTCTCGAGCTTATCCACATCCTTCCTGAACTGGTGGGGTCCAAAGTTGGATGCAGTACTCCAGCTGCAGGCTCACTAAGGTGGGAGGATGACATTTCTGGTTTTGCTCAAGATGCATTAGTAGATACATGCCAGAGTTTAGTTTTCTCTGCCAACACAGCATCACATTGGGGGCTCATGTTCATCTTCTGGTCAATCAAGACCCCCAAGTCCCTTTTGGTCATGGTGCTAGTGAGCATAGCACCATCAAGCCTATACGTATGATGCTGTTTTTTTCTCCCAAGGTGGAGTACCCTGCATGTCTCTATGTTGAATGCCATCAGATTTTGGTCTGCCTGTTTTGCAACAATGTCGAGGTTGGCCTGTGTCCCCAGCCTGTCCTCCAGCGTGACTGCATTCCTCCATATTTTAGTGTCATTCTCAAACTTTGCCACTCTGCATCTGATGCCTGAATCCAGGTTATTAATGACGATATTGAAGAGTACCGGCCTGAGCACTGAGCCCTGGGGGATGCCACTTGTGCCACATTGATTTGTTCCCATCAACTAGAACCTTTTGGGTCTGACTCCAGAGCCAGTTCCCCAGCCATCGGCCCATGAGATTGGTTTTGAGGACATCATGGGACACCAAGTCAAAGGCCTTCTTGAAGTCCAGATAAATGACATCAACCTTGTCTCCCTTGTCCAAGCAATGTGTCACCTGGTCATAGAAGGAGATGAGGTTAGTCAGGCAAGACCTTCTGGTAATAAAACCATGTTGGATGGCATTCAATAGGCATTCCATTAGCCGGTTGCAGACTGATTCCTTGGTAATTTTCTCCAAGATCTTTCTAGGGATGGATGTCAGACTGATAGGTCTGTAATTCCCTGGATCTTCTTTCTTCCCTTTCTTGAAGATTGGGACCACATTGGCTTTTTTTCAGTCTTCTGGTTCATTACCCAAGAGCCATGAGCTTTCACATATCTTGGCCATAGGGCATGCTATGATGTCCGCTGGCTCTTTTAAGACCCTGAGGTGTAATCCGTCTGGGCCCACAGACTTAGGGATGTCTAGCCTCTCAAGGTGTTCTCTCAGTTGATCTACATCAATTGTAGGCCCATTTCCTGAGCTCTGGATGTTTTGCATCCTGTCTGACAGTGTGACCCCCTTGGGTGGGTGGAAAACTGACACAAAGTAATCGTTTAGGAGATTGGCCTTTTTTGGGGAGTCAGATGTCAGCTGCCCCATTTGATCTCACAGGGGTCCAATGTTGTTTTTGTTCTTCCTCTGACTTCCCACGTCTGAGGAATGACTCTTTGTTAACCTTGATTCCGGTGGCTAGCCTGAGTCTGGTTGCTGCCTTGGCTTTTCTGGACCACTCCCTACAGGCACAGGCCAGTGCTAAGTAGTCCTCCTTGGTGATGGTTCCAGTTTTCCATCTACTGTAGGCTTCTCTTTTTTGTTTCAGGAAACCCAGAAGTTCCCTGTTGAGCCAAGGGGGCTTCCCTACCCTTTGATTGCATTTCCTGTGGAACAGGGTGGATTCCCTTGCACACTGAGGATTCAGTTCTTTAGGAACAACCAGTCCTCATGGACTCCCCTTCCTAGGGGGCCATGGTCCCTTAGTGCCTGAATGACCAGTCTTCTGAATTTGTGGGAGTCAACCTTCCCAAGGTTGAGGATTTCTGTTTTACTGAGGGATTTGCCCACTCTGTGTTGGACAGAAAAAGTAATCAGATCATGGCTGCTGTCACTAAGCTTGCCCTCAATCCTCAGATTACTCACCAGATCATCCCCTTTGGCCAGAAGCAGATTCAACAGTGCCTCTTCCCTAATTGGCCTGTGTCCTCTTGCATTAGGTACAGGTCATCAGTGCAGGTGAGGAAATTACACGACTGGTCAGACCTGGCCATGTGCTTATCCCACAAGATGTCAGGGAGGTTGAAGTCTCCCATGACGATCATACATTGGGAATGTGTGGCCTCGGCACAGCTCCCTATTGAATTCAAAATTCAGTTCTTCTTCTTAGTTAGGAGGTCTGTAATAAACTCCTACAAGTATATCCCCTTCCCCATGTTCCCCCCATATTTTAACCCAGAGGGTCTCAAGTCATCCTCCATGGTTACTGAATTCAGTTTGAAGGGAATTAAACTGCTTTTATATATATATAGACATCCAAAATAAAAAATAAAAACATATTTCAAAAGTTGTTGAAAAATAGGGGAAAATGATGTTCCCTTTTGACAAATGTTAAAATGGGAGATTTTCATGTTTTTAAAAGACTTCGTTTTGTTTTTTTTCTAAATAAAATTTAATTCCAAACTCCATATATTTTCAAAATGTTTAGATTTTGAAGAAAGAGGCATTTTCATTGAAAGCTGTTTTGATGAGAAAATGCCAATCTGCTGTACTTAATTTAGATGTCTAAAACACTTTTGAAAATTGGATTTAGTTGTGTAAAGTCACGTATGGTAGCATCTTTTCCCCCAGTCTTGTAAGTGACCATTTTTTATATCTACTGGTCATTTTGGGTACTTATACATCCAGGAGTATTCTATTCTACTCATGGATATGTAGCTTTGCATACATTGATGACTACACAAACACAGACAAGGGGAAAGAGTGAGACCACCCATTATTTCCCACAAATAGCTCAATGACTATGGTACTCAATTTGGAAGCCAGAGGTTCTAGCCTCTCCTTACCCAGAGGGGGTCACTTACTTTCCTTGAAAGATTGCATGATGGATTAGCCAAATACAACACCTGCTTGGTGGTCAGGGCTTTCTTTGGGATATGGGAGACCCATGTCAACATGACAATATGACCCTGCTATGACATTCCTCAACATCCTGAGTATCCTGGGAGTGAGATTAATATTTTCCAGTCAAACTGTATCATGTTGTATAAATAGTACAGATTCATCACAGTAAGGACTTTAGCTTGGGTCAGCCATGCTGCAGGTGGGTATTCTAACCAGGTTCCTGATAAATCACTTTGGCCCAAAGTGATTCCTCTGTCCCAAGGAAAATGTAGTTATTTATGCAGGGTTGAACTGCTTACAATAGAAAAAAGAGAGGGGAGACTCACCCAGACAGAATCAAACATGAGCTCAACACAAAGAGACTTGTCTGCACCAGTAGAGAAGAAGCTTGTGTGTGCCTCCCCTACCAAACAAGTGCACAAACTATTGACTTTTCAGGACTGAGCAGGTCTCTTTTCAGTTTTGACCAGAAAGTGTCTTCAGGATCTGAAAAACCATTTCCCTGTGAACGTTTCTTTGAAATAGGTAAAAATTTTCAGGTATTGCAAATCAACATTTTCCAATGATAAATACTTTTGTGACCTTGGTCTATTTAGGAATATTAGAACCATTAATTTTCTGAAGGGATTTGTGCATCTGTATTACTCAGCTATATTTGAAATTCAGCTTTCCTTCCTCCTCACTCTCTCATAACTTTAGACATAAAACATTGTGATCAAACCTCATCAAAGCATGAAAGAAAACAAAACTAACAAAAACAAACAAAACAAAATACCCCTCTTCCTGCAATGTTTTGTGAGAATGCAGTGTTATTTTAGCTTTAGAACAGGAAACATTTTGGGTTTTTTTCCATTTCTGGTTATACATAAAATAATGGTGGTAGCTACAGTGTATTCATGATGCTGACTGTTCTTTATAATGAAAAGATATACAGTCTAATTCAAGTGTATATTATAGTTAGATTGTATGATACTGGGCATATCTACATGCTTTACTTCACAGCAGACTAATTTTCTGCACAGTAAAGCAACACCATCTACATGTATGCAGCAATTAGGACACAGTAGACTAATTTACTGTGCTGCCAGATAGCCCCATCAGATACAAGTGGTATCGTGTAGTGCTGAATGAACATGTAGATGGTGACATCAGGATTAGTTTCCTCTGGCTCAAATTGAGTAGTTAGTATATTCAGTTGTGTTAACTGCACATGTAGATGTGCCCAATAAGGATGAAGTAAGTGCCTGCCTAGGTCAATTGGATAGATAAATGGAAGTTAGGTTAGGTTCTTTGGGTTGTACTGCCAAGCCAGATGCCTGGCATCCCCTCACTATGCTCCTGGAAGCACATGCAAGAACATGGGCTCATTTGATCAGAGCTAGCTGGCCATGGGGAATCCTCTTATCTGCCCTCTGGGCTTGCAGGTCTCACCACACAGCTTTATTATTTGTAAAAAGAGGAAAGCCAGCCAGCAGACTTTGAAGTCTGTTTTCCACAATGTGGGGAACTGAGCACAAGCTTTAAAGCTCACTGGGGCAGCTCCTAGAATTGACTGAAGTTTTGGATCTCTCCTGAGACATTCAGATAATTGGATTTGTACTGTATTATTTTTGGATTAGTGTCTTTGATGCAGGAATATGTCATAGCTCTGCAGGGAGACTGAATGCATTTCCCAGCTGGCCTACTGCTCAGTTGTGCAGTGTCTGCATCTTTCCTTCTGCAGTGGATGAGGGTTTGATATTTCCCAATGCTTTACCACATGCCTTTAAGTATCTGTGACTGCTATTGTTATTCGCTGTGACCCTAAGTGAACCAGGAACAGAAAAAAAGGACTGCATATCAGCTCACCTGAAACAAGTTTCCACCTATTGAATGAATGCAAGCATCACAGTGAATTCTCCTTTTGGCTATGATTTTCCAATAACTGTTATAGTATTGGGGGAAAAAAAAGGTAGGGACAAAGGAAATCTCATGATGACTTCAGCTGTTTGTGTTGGATTGACTAATGTTGTTAATCACAGCCAATGGAGTGATGGAAATACGAACAAAATGGAAATAGTGACATGGGTAAGATATAATGGACTTGGAAATGAGGATGTGTATAAAAGAACCTCTGAACCAAGAGAACCAGTACTTTGACTGTTACAGCCATACAGCCACATCCATGTGGGTTACTTCTTAGTTCTGGAAAGAAATCCTTGCTTTATTGAGTCAGAGGAATTGTTTGATTTTTCCTGCACTGAAGATTTTAAGAAAGTCTCAAATGGTACATTTGTGTTGACATTTTTTGATAGTCCACTGCTCTCTAAAGATGAATGTTGGCATCTCTGCTTCCAGTAAATCCTCCACCGAGATGCCATCTGCTTCCTCCTTTCAGTTTTATTCCTAAGTTTAAGCCTCTTCTATACCATCAGTGCCAGCACCTCTCACCAATGTCAGGCTTTGTCCAACTAGCAGTAGAATGTAGCATATGGGCAAGAAGAGACAACACCAGAAGACACTACCTTTTTGTCACTGCCCCCTGCTCTGTCAGAAAACCCATCATGGGTGGTGTGTATGCTAGGGAGAAGGGAAGAAAGCAGGTGGGAGAAAGTATTATCAGAAACACTAGGAACAATGTTAGCCTCAACAACATCTTGCAGCCACCTCCCTCCATTTGAAGGAGGAGAATTTGAACCAGGGATATTTCAGGATGCCAGGAGTGGTCTTACTTACAGTATTTCCCACTGCATCCAGGAACACCAACTGGGACCTGAAACACAAGCAGTGAAGGGAAAACATTAGCAACTGTGGACCTCTTCCAAATGTCCTGTTTCCTCTCCGCACTTCCATTTTCTCCTGTGTAGCCTTTGCCAGCAGAGATAAGAGCCTAGAATTTTATCCATACCATTAGAAGTACTACCAACTGAGTTGTTCAGCCTGCAGTTTTGCAATTAGAGGGAATGTGAAAGATGGATTATGCCATATTATCATGTCCTACACATCCATTTCTGAGGGATGCATCTATCTCTGACAATTGTTTTGTTTGACGGCTGTAGTTATCAGCTGTCAAATGCCATCACTTGATATATGATCATAGCAAGTGACCCCCATAGAGTTTGCTCCCTCATGCTAGAGCTACTTCTCTAAGTCACAGAGCAATAAGAAGCTAAAGGGATGTTCTCAGGAGATGGGGAGAAGTAATCTCCGGCTGAACAACTAGATAATTGGGTGCTCTATGTTAAATTAACACAGATCATTATGACTCTTAGGTTATAGGGAGGTACAGTACAATACTGTAGCAACAACTTATTAAAGTAAAACATCTCTCCTTCCCACACATTTACCATAAAAGGAAAAAAAAAAAAAGCTGTGATTGCAATTGCAAGCATAGAAAATGAATATTTGTGTATGTTCCAAGATGTGGACAAGACATATCTCTTTGAAGAGTAAGTGTATATAGGGAGTGAGGGAACAAGACATTTCATTGTCTTTCACTGACCTTGTGATTGTATCAAGTGACCCCAATAAGCGTTGCAATTTCCTGCTAGAGATACTGCTCCATTTCACAAAGGAATAGGAATCAGAAATTCTTGCTGTGCACTATGGTACCAAATCCCACTCAGGGGGAACTTAAGTGGTGTCAGCCCTCTCTGCCTTAGTTTTCCTAGTGATATAATGGGGATGATGACACATAGCTCATAGAAAGATCAGGAGGATGCATAGATGTGTCTTAGGTTCTTGGAGCAGACAAAACTCGTGTGTTAGAGGCAATATCTTTTATTATACCAACTAAATAGTAGCAAAAACCCTTTTCTTTGCAAGCTTTTGGGTCCCAGTGCCCTTCTCCAGGCAGAGGAGAGTTCGAAGATTGCAAAAGTTCTCCCAGGTAGAAAAGAAACTTCATCTTGCACAGGGGAGGTAAAGGATGGTGTGGTTCTCCTGGGTTTAAGTCCATTTGTGAAAAAGTTGCTCTGTGAATTTGCAGATTAAGCAGAATTGTTCCAGGCAAATGTGAAGCAGAGAGTATTCTGAGGAAATCATGCATGCCATTATTCAAGCTCCTATTGTAGAATCAATGTAGGCTCCTGTATACCTGCCAGATCTCATGCCCAGATCAGTTTCTCATATGAAAATATATGCACATTTTGTAACGCTATACATTCACAATATATGTTGGAAACTTTTTTTCCCTTTGGTCCCCAGTCTTTCAGCTTGCTTGGAACCCAAACAACATTCTACTTCAGCTGTCTGATTGGAAGGTATTGAAATCTTCCATTCTTGGTGCCAAGATAAATCCATCTCACTTAAATGGGATTATGTGTAGATATAAGACCAGCTACAATGAACTTGATATAGTCCTTTGTTGTGATTTCGTTTTCTGCTGCACTTCATCTTTCAGATCATAGACATGATACATAAGTATGGTTCTGTCATGTGAATAACTAGCACTCATTTCATAAAAGAACAGGGGAGGGATGACCCTGCCACTATTTAAAATGCCTTTCATGAATGAACTAAAACTAGCTCAATTCTAAGCAGTCATATATAGACACGTGCACACATATACACATGTTTATGATATATTTTCCTTTCTGCTAGCCACCATGCTTCACATATGTAGGAGGCTTGAATATTTATATGTGAATATTAAGAAATAGGCTATCAGCTTGTTTCTATAATTAGTTAAGCCTCCAAACCAAAGTCAATGAAAGACCAAGGAGAAATGAGTTGGAGTAATCTGAGATGTAGTCCTGTATAGCAATTTTCTGCCAAGGTCCAGACACTGAGACCTTGAAAAAACAGAGCTGGAGTTATTCCAGATCTCCCACAACACAATCTCTTCACTAGGATACTCAATGACAATGTGTTCAGCCAGTGACACACAAGGTATTATTTAATCACAATAGCTCTCAGTGGCTGGTCAATGAACCTGACAAAGAGATATGGTTACCAAGTATTTACTGATTGCTGATTAACCTTTGGGGTTGTCAAATGTATCTTGGTTATATTCTTTCAAAAGGATCACATCCATTCATCCCACAGCTAGGATATGGCCAGCTGCTCTCAGACTTCTCCTGAGTGAAGATGTTACCAGATTTATTGCCCCAGCCTGGCTTATGATGATGAATGAGGAAGATATGGGTCAACCCAGAAAATGTAGCCAGAATGGGTTTTTTCCTTTAGGTGTCCTTTAGGGAGGAATGTCCAGGAAACTGAATGGAAGTGGACAATATTAATATAAATATAACATCTGGTGGTGAGACATGGATTTTCAAAGGGACCTAAAGGAGGTAAGCAAATAAATCTCATTGAAAGTTTATTAGAACTGGGTATCCAATAAACTCAGGACAGACTAGTAAAGGTGTTGCATTAGAGTTCCAGGGCTCTGAGTCTGAGCCTCACTGATGGGTACCCCTGAACTTTCACTATGCATTTTCTACTTCGGGAACAGCTTTGTATGTTTTGAAAAGTATTTTATCTAACCAAGGGCATAGAGTAGGTTGTTTAGGCTGGGGGAGATGGCTTGTTGCTTAGTTGCTTAATTGCTGGCCTTGCTAGAAGGAAAGCTGTATCAACAGAGGCTGGAGCTGGAAGGGGGGTTATTTGGGGGGGGGAGCTGGAAGGGGGGTTACTTGCTGGGCTTGCTATACATTTCGTCACATCAGCAAGTTTAACCTGTTACGTAGCTATATAAGGCAGACGCCCACTGAGGTGTGGGTGCTTGCTTTGCGAACGATTACCAAGCACCACTTTCTGCGCTGAAATAAAGATTAAGTTGGATCCTTCAACCCTGTGTGTTTATTGGCACAAGCGCACCGGGCACGAACTCACCGTTGTTTGGGGACAACAATTTCTGGTGACCCAGATGGGACCCTAGCTGACTGCCTTGCCCAGTCCACCTCTTCGGCTCCGGCAACAACTGTGGACGGCGTGAGGGCCAGGCGCCACCGACCTTATTCGTCGGAGGTCTGACCGTCTCCTGGTTGCCTGACAGAGTCGTGGAGGGGCACAACGGCGCAACGCTCGAAGGACCAACTTAATCAGGTGGGGCGAGGGAGGTTTCAATGGACTGGTGAGTACTTCTTTCCATATTTTGGGCAAGTTGGGAAAGAGATGGCTTTGAAAGTTCCGACCGTATAGATGCCCTAGGCGAGTGAGATCGGGTGGCAGCCCCGTGAACTCCCTTTAATCAGTTTGGTTCTGAGGTTGAGCGGCGGTCGCCGTCCGGTAGTTGGATAATGGGAAGTAACCAGTCTAAGATCCCACCCTGCAGTCCCTTAGGATGCATTTTGAAAAATTGGCCAAAGTTTGGAAGTGACCCTATGACAAAACAACAGATGATTCGGTATTGCAATACATGTTGGCCACAGTACCAACTTGCGGATGGTGCAGCCTGGCCGGAGAATGGGTCTTTGGATTATAACACAATCTTGCAATTACAGTTGTTTTGTAGGCACCAAGGGAAGTGGGATGAGATGCTTTATGTAGAGGCATATATGACTTTATATAGCGATGAGGTTACACAGAAGTCGTGTGGGATATTTAGGGGAAGTGGGGTAATGGCTTTATGGGGGGTCACCACAGTATGTCCAAAGGAGCCAGAGGAGGAAGATGTGCAGTTGCTAATTGCTCCCATGGCTCCCCCGTCTCATCCTGTGAGCCCTGCGTCACCACAGGGGACTTCCACTGCACCTGTAATGGCTTGTCAGGGATTCCCGGCTGGTTTGTCCAGTCCGTCGTCCCTCACCTCCCCTGACAGCCTTGGGTTGCCGTCCCCGGGTCTGGCGGATGCAGATGGTAGCAATCTGGTGGTAGAGGGGACTGTAGGAGATGGGGCGTTTAGCCCTGTGGCGAGTCGCTTATGATCAGGGGCCCAACCAGTAGTTCAGGCCCCTTTACGACAAGCGGTGGGTCCTGAGGGTGAACCAGGTTTTGTCCATGTGCCATTCTGCACAGCAGACTTGATAAATTGAAAACAGTCTGTGGGCCAATATCACCAGAATCCGGAGGCAATGGTACAGTTGTTCTCTACTATTTTCCTCACCCACCAACCAAACTGGATAGATATTCAGGCCTTACTGGCCGCTCTTCTGACTCCAGAAGAAAAAAAGTTGGTCTTAAAGAAAGCACGCACGATAGCACAGCAGCATCACCCAGCCGGTGATGTAGATGAACTTTTCCCTAAGAAAAATCAAGACTGGGATCCCAACACCCGAGGGGTCCGGAAGGAGTTAGAGCTGTATCGGGAGTTTGTGCTGGCTGCTTTCTGGGAGGCTATCCCCAAGCAGAAAAATTTGTCTAAATTGTACGAAGTACAGCAGGGTCCGGAGAAGGATCCATCCAGTTTTTATAAGAGGTTATGCGAGGCAGCCAGACAGTGGATGGATTTAGATCTGGAGCTGCAGGAAAATGCCAACATGTTTAACACACTGTTTATAGGACAGTCAGCCCCAGATATTAGAAAAAACTACAGAAGACTGAAGGAGCAGCTGGAATGAGCATCAGCCAAATGATTGAGATTGCTTATAAAGTATACTTCAACAGAGATCAGGTTAAGGAGAAAAGGGAAGATAAGAGAATAAAGGCACAGGCATCGTTACAAGCATCGTTGTTGGCAGCGGCAATTGTAGATCAGAGGAGTCGGGGACGAGGCAGGGGAAGTAGAGGGCATAGAGGAGGCGTGGGCTATGCTCCGGGAGGCTACGGCCAGGGTCCCAGGTTGGGACCTAATCAGTGTGCTATTTGCAAGCAGGAAGGGCATTGAAAAAATGAGTACCCCAAGAGGGAGAAGAGATGAGAGGAGGAAGAAAGATTGTTGATGTTGGATGGTTCTGACCAGGAGTGACGGGGACCGGGGGCTAACACTGAAGTAATCTCTGTCTCCCTGGATGAGCCCCTGGTTAAAATGCAAATAGGGGGAGAACTTATTGACTTTCTAGTAGATAGTGGAGCCACACATTCAGTTGTAACCAATTTTAAAGGACCCCTATCAAAAACCAAGATCCCCATAATTGGAGCCACCGGCCAGTGGATGTATCGTCCTTTTGTGCCACCCATGGAATGCAAATTGGGAGGAAAGAACGTGTCTCATCAGTTCCTGCATATGCCTGAGTGCCCCATACCTTTGTTTGGGGGGGATTTGCTGTGCAAATTGCAGGCCCAATTGACCTTTTCAGAGGGGAAAATTACTATGAAGATACCAACTGAGGAAGCCTGGAAAGCTCAGGTGTGTCTCCTATTGCAGGAGGGGAAGGAAGGGAGAATTCCCCCAGAAGTAGAAGACGCAGTAGTACCATGGTTATGGGCAGGAGAGAAGCCAGGAAGAGCCAAACTGGCCACCCCTGTAAGCATTGATTTAAAGCCGGGAATTACCCCGCCCAGGGTGCCACAGTATCGATTGAAAATAGAAGCTTGGAAAGGCCTGGAACCATTGATAAAGAGATTCCTTAAATATGGTTTACTTCGGGAGTGTCAATCATCTTTCAATTCCCCCATTTTGCCTGTAAAGAAACCCCACAGTAATGAGTATCGTTTCGTGCAGGACCTCAGAGCCGTGAACAAGGTCATGGTGACCCTTCATCTGGTGGTGAAGGATCCTTATACTTTGCTGACTACTTTGTCTGCAGAGGAACAGTGGTTTACAATCCTGGATCTGAAAGATGCTTTCTTTTGCATCCCACTTGAAAGAGACAGCCAAGAGATTTTTGCATTTGAGTGGGAAGACCCGAATACTAGGAGAAAAACCCAATTGTGCTGGACAGTTTTGCCTCAGGGTTTTAAGAACAGTCCCACTATTTTCAGCACTGCCTTAAGTACCAACCTTCAGAAGTGGGACAAAGGGACATCAGGAACCCTGTTACAGTATGTGGATGATTTGTTAATTGCAGCAAAAACAAAGGATTACAGCATGATTGCATTGAAACTATTGAGAGTGTGTATGCTAGCCGGCCGGATCTTAAAGATGCCCCACTACCTAATACAGACCTTGAATTTTACACAGATGGAAGCAGCTTCACAGACAATGGAACCCGAAAGGCGGGATATGCCGTGGTTACATCATGGGATACCATGGAGGCAAACGCCTTGCCTCCAAATACCTCTGCACAGAGAGCTGAGCTTATTGCGCTGACCCGAGCTCTCCATTTGGCAAAAGGAAAGATAGCCACTATATACACGGATTCGAAGTATGCCTTTGGAGTCTTACACGCCCACGGAGCTATATGGAAAGAGAGAGGACTCTTAACGGCAAGTAAAAGCCCAGTAAAGCATGGAACAGAGATCCTGAAATTACTTAAAGCCGTGACGGAACCACTGGAGGTAGCTGTGGTGCACTGTAAGGCCCATCAAAAGGGAAATGCTGATGTTATTAAAGGAAATCGACGAGCAGATGCTGCGGCGAAGAAGGCAGCTAGAGGACAAGTTCAAGAGACTCAAATGTTGGCATTGATGCCTCAGGTAATGTTACCTGAGGAACCTCCCAAATATACTAAAAAAGAGAACCAACTCACAGAGAAACTGGGAAGCAAAGAACAACAAGATGGATGGTGGGTTTTGCCTGAGGGACAAGTCCTGATGCCAAAACTGATTCTTAGCAAAGTGCTCCAAGAGTACCACCAGAGCACCCATATGGGAGCTGACGCCATGACCCAAGGTCTCCAAAGAATTGTAGTGGGACCTAAGATGAGAAAAACAGCAGAACAAATAGTGCGTAGATGCCCTGTCTGTTGTGCCAACAATCCTAAGATTTCCCCCAAACCTCCACCAGGGGCAGGAAGGCAAGGACTATTAGCAGGAGAATGTTGGCAGATAGACTTCTCTGAAGTTCCCAGAAAGGGACACTACAAATACCTGTTAGTGCTCGTGGACACTCTGACTGGATGGACTGAGGCCTTCCTGTGCCGAACCAACCAAGCAAAAGAAGTGGTCCGGGTGATGCTAAAAGAAATGATTCCACGATTCAGAATCCCAGAGGGATTGGCCTCGGATCGTGTGTCGGAGGTGACCCAGGCAGTTTCCCGGGCTCTGGGGATACAATGGGATACAATGGGACCTTCACACAGCATGGAGACCGCAGTCAAGTGGACAGATGGAACGAATGAATCAGACTCTAAAAAGACAGCTGGCTAAACTTTGCCAGGAGACTCAGTGAAATGGCCCGAAGCTCTGCCTCTTGCCTTGCTTAGAGTGCGCATAGCTCCTAGAGTTAAATTGGGAGTTAGTCCATTTGAATTAATGTATGGCAAGCCATATCCTAAGAATCCAGTGGTGATGCATGGGAGTCAAATGCATGTAAAAGGGGAAGGTTGGGTAAAAGATTACTTGTATTCTTTGCTGTATTGTCTTCTCTCCACAGGTATGTTCAGGAACGACTTCCACTCCCTCTAGATACACCAGTCCACAAGTTCCAGATCGGAGACAAGGTACTGGTCCGAACGTGGAAAGACGAGCCGCTTCAGCCCAAGTGGAAGGGACCGTATCCTGTGATTCTTACTACTCACGCTGCAGTGAAGGTTCAGGGGGTAAAACCGTGAATACACTACACTCGGGTGAAGGCCGCACCAGAAGTACCACCTGCAGGAGAAGTTGCTGAGAGTGTCGCACCGGAAGCCGACACAAACGGACACCGTTGGACAGCAGAGCCAGTAAAAGGACTTAAATTTCTGTTTAAACGTCAACCATGTGAAAAATAGTTCTTTGCGTAGGTATAATGTTTCTAGAGTCTAAGGGGTTGGTGCATCAAAAGTTCGATAAGAGTCAAAATGTGTGGGTTCATTTGGCAAAGGACGTATTAAATGTCACTCATTTTTGTTTGGCAGGTGAAATATCGGTTAATGATATTTTCACGTCATGCCTTATAGGGGTGCCCACTCCAATGGAAGCACTCCGGAGTCAGACTTGGTTCACATCTGGGGGAATAGGAGGTCCAATCAATTACACTAACAACTCCATGTGGGGAACCATTACCACAGAAAAAACAAAAATTTTCAATTGCTCAGACATGACTAATGTATCTTACAACTATGTTCATGTTATATTACCCCGGGGGCGGCTCCTCCTTTGTGGGAAGACTGCCTATTCATATATCCCAGCCAATGCCACAGGAGGCCCTTGTGTTCTAGGCCGGTTGACTGTCTGGCTACCAGGTATGCCTAAGATCTCTAGTAAGTGTCACCGGAGAGGTTCGAAGGTGCTAGATAAATCCTGTGATAGTGACATAAACCTCCTGAGTGAGGCCGAGGTAGTGTCCTTAGCAGTATCCCTAGTAGGGGTGGCAGGCCTAGTAGTGGATGCTGAGAGGCAGCTTGGTAAGGTGGCCTGTGCCCTGGCAAAGGGCCTAAATACAACTTCACAGGCCCTAGCTGCCCTCAATATTGAAATAAAAGAACTAAGAGGAGCTACTCTGCAGCCATAGATTACCTGTTGCTGAGGCATAACCACGGATGTGAAGAGTTCGAGGAAATGTGTTGTTTTAATTTGACAGATAACTCCGAGTTAATAGAGTCAAAAGTGCAGAAGTTAAAAAAAGGTTCTGTCCCACATTAAGCAAGGGGAAGGTTTCGACTTCTCATAGCTTACTTCTTGGCTCCCTAATTTTTCATGGCTTAAGCAAATTTTCCTATTAATTGTGGCAAGTATGTGTATTTTCTTGATGATCTGTTGTGGGATACAGTGTGCACCAATGTGTTGTGAGATACTCAAGAAATCAATTTCTTCCCCCGTACACCGCGTGAGGTTTGTAAAATCATCAGTTACAAACCCGATCCAAAACAATCGGGAGGAAGCAAAAAGATTTCTGGAGATGAGAAAGATAGTCGAGAACTATGGGCCTTTTCCATAAGGGCCATAGTCTCGAAGTGGGGAGTTGATGGGTACCCCTGAACTTTCACTATGCATTTTCTACTTCGGGAACAGCTTTGTATGTTTTGAAAAGTATTTTATCTAACCAAGGGCATAGTGTAGGTTGTTTAGGCTGGGGGAGATCGCTTGTTGCTTAGTTGCTTAATTGCTGGCCTTGCTAGAAGGAAAGCTGTATCAACAGAGGCTGGAGCTGGAAGGGGGGTTATTTGGGGGGGGGGAGCTGGAAGGGGGGTTACTTGCTGGGCTTGCTATACATTTCGTCACATCAGCAAGTTTAACCTGTTACGTAGCTATATAAGGCAGACGCCCACTGAGGTGTGGGTGCTTGCTTTGCGAACGATTGCCAAGCACCACTTTCTGCGCAGAAATAAAGATTAAGTTGGATCCTTCAACCCTGTGTGTTTATTGGCACAAGCGCACTGGGCACGAACTCACCGTTGTTTGGGGACAACATCACTCTGATCTCAGAACTGTCTCCTCCTAGATGTTAAATGTGAACCTGGCCATTTAAGTTAGGGCATCAAGGAAAGCTGGATGCAAAACCTTCTGTGTCATTGGCTGTAGAAATGGGTATGCCTTCACTAAAAGAAGTATGCAGCTTGGCTTGGACAGACCTTTGTTTTGCTCTCTGCTATGACGCCATGATCTTACCCCTTTGAAAATTCTAGCCTTAGGTATGATTTTTGTTTTTAATAATTCTGTTACTAGGAAGGGGCGAAGAAAAAAAAATGCAAGAAATGCAAATATCAATAGGAATCTAGAGTTCCTCTTTTTAAATACAGGTTTCTTGTTCCAAATCCCTTCTAATGATACAAAAATGAAAATGAATGTGTGTAAATAAAAGGGATTTTAGAAGTTTTTTGCTGACCTGGTTCAGCTGGAAAATACAGCAGTTAAATGGAGAGTCCAGCAGACAACTCTCCTTGTTTGATTAAAGCTGCTACGAAGACGGTTTATATATATATATATATATATATAAGCCATCTTCATAGCAGCTTTAGTCAAACAAGGTGAGATGCTTACATATATATTTATACATGGGAAGAGAGAGAGAGAGACACACAGAGAGAAAGAGAGAGAGAGATACATACCAAGTAGAGCTATGCGAAGCTTTAGTCCCTGATTTGATTCGGTGGAGATTCGGCCTGATTCAGTGGCCTAATCTCTGAATCAAAATCAAATCAGAGGGCCCTTGAATCTCTATGAATTGAATTGGAACCCTCTGAATCAATTCACAGAGATTCGGAAAGATTCGGTGATTTGGACGTAGACACAGCTTTAAACGTTTTTTTTCTGCATACCTCTAGGTAGCAGGGGCTCTGAACGCTGTAGTGCTGGGGAAGATGCAGCATCCCACAGGAGCATGGGGGGCTCCCCAGTGTGTTCGGCAGCAGACTCGGAAGTGGGCCAAAAGCACTTCTGTTCCACTTATGGGTTCACCGCCGAGCACAGGGAGGGGCACCCTGCGCTCCTGTGGGACACTCCAGCCGCCCCAACATTGCAATGTTCACAAGCCATGCTGGTACCTTGAGGTATGTAGAAAAACTTTTAAAGCTGTGTCTGTGTCCAAATTGCTGATCCTCTGAATCAGCATCAAATCTTCAGATTTGGATTTAGCTGAATCAAATCAGGGACAGTGATCTGAATCAACGAATCGAATCACTGTCCCTGATTCAGGCCAAATCTGAATTGAATAGGGCCTGCTTCGCACACCTCTAATACCAAGTACTACATTAATGTATAATCCTGCTCTGGTGATAGACTAGGCCCAATAAACCAGCACTAGGCTTGTTGCTGCTTCATTTTCTATGATACTAGATGCAATTTGTATGATACTAGAAGCATTTAGGAGTGCTTATATATTATATTATATTATATTATATTATATTATATTATATTATATTATATTATATTATTTAAGCACTCCTAAATGCTTCTGATATCATAAAAATTGTATCTAGTATCATAGAAAATGAAGCATCAACAACCCTTGCGCTAGGTTGTTGGGCCTAGTCTATCACCAGAGCAGGATTATACATTAATGTAGTACTCGATATGTATTTCTCTCTCTCTCTCTCTCTCTCTCTCATTCTCTCTCTCTCTCCTCTCACTATTTTTCTTTTCTTTGGATTTTCTGTCAAATCACAATTGAAGCTTCTGACCTCTCATTTTCTTTTTGATGCAAAATAAACCTCATGCTGTCCAGGTGACTATATGTAAAGTGACTTTCAAAGGACAATTTAAATGCTCAGAAATTGAAATCTTGACATAAGGTAAGTGATTTATTTTCAGGAATAGTAATGCAGTTGATTCTTCCATCGAAAAGTCCATATTACCTTGAAGATTAACTGCTATCAAGATAGGTACTTTCTGTATATTGATAATTTGGCACCTGCCCTTCTGGAAGAGGTGATCCACTGTCCATCTGATTATATTCAATTTTCTGTGGAGTCATTTCCCTGTTGATTATAAGCACTTCTTAAGGCTTTTTTTCTTCCTTTTCTGAATATTTTGACTTTGTTTACATATGATCACTGAGAACATGTGGAGTTTGACCTACCTAAGACTACTGGATTGTAGTATTGCCATGCTAGATAACCTCCAGGGTACATCTGGTCTACTGTCCTGTTTTTGACAACAGCTAGTACCAGCTGTTTCAGTGAAAGAAACCCTGTGGTAGACAGTTGTAACCTGCCCTCAGGGAAAGTTTTCTTCTACATCTCTATAATTAGAAATTAGTTCATGCCTCAAAGTATAAGAAGTTATATCCTTTCCAAAGTAGCTTTCTGGCATGTGTTATCGTTTTGTTGCCTATATAAATGGGTGATAGTTATTTTTCCTCTCTTGCTAAACCCAAGGCTTAAATGTTAACTTGTGTCACTGAGTCCCATAGTCTAGCTATAAGGTATATATGCTGGTTATATATGATTCAAATTTACATCTTTTTGTTGCTGCTTTCCTGGTAATTTGAATTAGTAAAGCATAGAGATTATATTATGTTATATCACTTAATTCCTGTGATGTCATACCTACCCACAGCAGGGTTGCTAACCCAGAAATATTATTTTTACTGTCAATCTGCCAACTTTTTTATGGACAAAATTTTTACTGATAAATATTTTACTTAATATCAATGTCACCCCTCCAACCAGGCCCTGGGTGGCAGGAACAAGGGCTGAGTTCAAATTTGGGGGTTTAATCCCAACAGTCTAAATCTGTCTCAAACCTCCATTCTGTCTGCACCACCCCCTCTCTGTCCAGTCACGTGCCTCAGATTGCCTGGGGCCACATGGCGCTGTCTGCCTTCAAGACAAGAAGCTATTATAGGCAGGAGATAGTTGATGGGATGCAGTGGTAGCACATGACTGGGGGCGGGGGATGGAGGGGATTAAGGAGGTTTCTGTAGGCCACAATGTGCTAGGGGACAGCTCCCTGTAGAACGACCTCTCATCCTCCTCAGACACAAGGCAGTGCCACTCTGCTGTATCCAACAGCACTTGCATCCAGCTTCATTCTGATGATAAATCTTCAGTCAAGCTCATGATTTCTTAGTTTTGTATGAACAGCTGTTTTTTATTTACTTTACAAAACATTTATTTATCATTTTTTATGGACTGTCCATAAATTTGAAAACAGTTGGCAATCCTGACCCACAGTTCTGGATCTGGCCAGAAGTAAATGTTGTTAAAGTGGACACATCTATATGAGACATTTACTGTGCAATAATTATCTGCCCAGTAAGGGCATCTATATGTGCACCCCTATTAGGCTGGAGTAAATTAATTAATTCTGCAGCAAAATAGTACTTGTAAATACAAATACTATTCTGCTACAGCTTTTTACTTTGTCAGCAATGCATATGTAGGTGCTGCCCTGACTGGCTGGGCCATGAGTGTGCTTGAGTCCAGGGACTGCCTGCTGGCTAGCCCCCACTGAAGCACCCTCCTGCCCCAGCCAACACCTCCACAGCACACTGAGCTGGAGGGAGCAGATCCAGGCTGACAGGCTGACCCCCCAGACCCTCTGCCAGCTCAGGCTGCTTTGATCCAGCTCAATGTGCTGCAATCCCAGGTGTGCATGAAAATGGCATGCCCAGGAGCCATAAAATGCAGAGCAATAAGCCCTGGAGTTTATTGCTTTGCATTGACTGCATATGTAGATGCACCTAACGTAACTTAGAGTAGGCTCAAGGCTGTTCTAAGCTACGCAGTGGTAACATCTCCTTAGGAAACACTCTGGTTGCCCATGCCCAGAGTTCAGTAACTGCTGACCATAGATTCTAATTCTTTAAATTTGGAGTGACAGTAAGACTCCATACTGTTTTCTGCCTATTATCAAAAGAAATATAGCAGCCTCTGCTGGTAACAACTACCTTTTAGCCTACTCCATAAAGAACAAGCTCCCTGCTAGCTGCATCACTTATTGCCCATGAAGCACCTAATAAAATAGGAAAGAGTGAGAAAAAACTTCAAAGGAACCCATTGGGCTAGTTCTAGAGCTCATCTCCAATGTCAGAGAAGCTTGGCTCTGAAGGCAGCTGTGGAAGAAATAACTGTGTCCTGCCTATGTACCTTCTACAAACTCTTTGATCTGCCTTTGGGAGGAAAGGAAGAGGAAATGGAATTTGTAAGTTCTTGCCCAGAGTGTCCCTCTCCCTTGGTTGGGGCAAGTCAGTTCTTTTGTTCAGAGAGTTGCAAATGGTTCATCAGTCATATTTTTGTTTTTAAGAAAATATGTGCTGTTTGAGCTTTTCTTTGCAGAGTCTGTATCTGAGGTTCTTAACGTCTGCTCTTTGATCTGTTCCATAGTATGAACTCACTGATAGATCTAAAGAAGGTCTCTAATAAACGCAATTTCCGCATGTTGTACCTCCCTCGGGCTCTTATTTTGAATGACCTGCTTCTCCCATTTCTAATTCAGGTAGGTTCACCCTATGCTCCCTAGCCCTCCCCTAGCCACATATATTTATTGAATAGGCATGTTTAATACATACAGATATTTGTTGTTGTGAGCTCTTCTAAGGATGACTTTTCAAGGACAAAGAGAGCCAAATGCATGTAAAGGATATGAGCAAAGATCTTTGGAGAGGTATCACTAAAGAGGATTCAAGTCTTCAAAGCAGGGACAACCAGAGGCAAATTTTCAGTTGGTGCAAAGCTCTAAACTGACATACACCAGTTGAGAACCTGTTCCCTCACCCTGCATTTTTAAATAGGTATACATTGAATGAGTCTCAAATAATTTGAGACTAAAATGTGCATTAAATTTAGAGCCAGAAGCTTGGCAATAACAAGATTTACCCCCCTCTTCTTAAATTGCTCAAATTTATTTTCCTTTTCATGTTTTTTTTTTCATGTGAAATGCTGTTAAGCAAGGGAAAGAAAGGTGGAAAATGAATCAAAATGTCAAAATACATCCTCAGTTGAGGCTTAATTAGCACTGTGTCATTGCAAGAGATGTTAATTAATTAATGCATCATTCATTTCAAAATAAACTCTTTTTCAGATTCAGTAATCTCAATTGTTCTTGCCTAATGTTTTACAAAATCTTCCAGTAGAGTAATTCTGAAGATCATATTTTTTCTTGATGATTTCACAAAGCAGACTTGACTATGAATAGTGTGTGTGGGCATGTGTGCGCACACACACATAAGCATGCACATGCATATGTGCATGTGCATGTATGTGTGGGTAGGTATTCATTTGTATTTCAATAAACATGTTTACTTATCTACTTACTCCTGACTGATTCTGAATGTTGATTAAGTCTTCAGGTAAATGGAGAAAAGACAGCATTAAGTAGTACATAAATCCAAATGTTATCTAAAAATATTATGCGGTATCTTACATAATTTGTACATCCAGAGACTAATTCTTAGGTATCAATATTTTCTAATGCTTCACTTCCAAATACATGTTAGGGTGATCATCCCTTGAAGAAAAAAATAAACGTGTCCACTTTTTTCTATTTTTCTTGACTAGCAGTTAAAAATTGTTTGGCTTTTATGGAACATTTTAAGAAATACCATTTCTGTGATTCTAGTTGTTCAAAGGAAAAACTTGTTTCTTTTTCAACATTTGGTGACAATGGTGCTAAGCTTCACTGTACTGTAATAACTGTCTCGGTCATTTCCTAAATAACCACCCTTTTCATTAGTGAAGCTTTTAGAAATTTGAAGTGGATGGAGTACACTCTTCCATAATTTGTGTTCAAATGGCAAAAATGACCTCAAAAGTGCATAGTTATGTTGTGGTTATTCTACCTTTTAAGTCATTATTGCTTAATTTTTCACTGAATCTTGCACTCAACAGCAACATTAGTAGTGGCTTCATGAATTACTAATGTAGTGCTTAGAGGTGAAAAGTAAAGACCTCATCAAATTCTGGATATTTGCATATACATTGAAGATAATTAAGTATCTAAGAGGCAATACTTTCTTTCTTCAGCTTTTGAGGTATTCAGCACAGAAAGGAATAACTTTTTCTATTGAGAATTAACCTTTGTATTAAACTGTCCGGTCCTATATGGTATATCACATACTGCATTAACCCTCATTTGCAGAGCTACTTCTTGGGTTTCATTTGTTTACCCTGGCAATCACGATGAAAGTAATTAAAAGATTATGTTTTTAAATATTAAGAGTTACAGACAGAATCCATTTGATAAGTCAGAACTTCACAGGTAGAGTGCCATTTAAAGACTTGGGTGAGTCATTCATTTTTGTCAGTTTGGAATTTGCCTTTGTTGAATCACAATCAATCTACCAAGGCATTTATGATCCAACCCACGTTAGTTGTGGGTTCAGCAAAGGAGCCTTAGTCAGGTTTCAGAAATAGATCAACTTTATTAATAAATAAGCTAAAGAAAAGGGAAACAACTGAGAGCCAAATCTAACATACACCTTCTTGGAGCCCCTGCTCCTAATCAACTGCCTATAGCCAGTCTAGCCAGCAGAACTTTAAAGTTTTTTAAAGGGCCAGCATACTTACACAACAAAGCATATTTAAGCATGCACTAACTTTAGATTTCTGTTTAGTTTAGATGACCTCCATCAGAATATACATATGCTCAGTAATGATGGACTTCAAATTATGTTTAAAGATAATTCCATGCTTAAATGTTTTGTATCTGAGCTTAAGAGACACCAAACATCAAGACAGAGTTGAAAAAAAATCTGATTTTTAAATCACTACTCTTGTTTATGTATATGACTTGCTCAAAACAGCAAATCTGCTTTTAGCATGACTAATAGCTTTTCTTCCTCTTGACTACATTTCAATTTGGTGTGGGGTAAAACTACACAATAAAAATGATCTTTCAAAAATGAGTCAAACAGCCGGGTACATGTTCAAGTGAATCCCATTTGAAAACTGAGTATAGGCATACATTTGCCTTGAAATGAATAAATCTGCAAGTAGCTATGTTTACCAGAAGCCTGATAGTATCACCTGCATAAACAAGGTACAAATGCTTCAATCAAGGAGACATATATATATATATATATATATATATATATATATATATATGTTTTTAAGAAAATGTTTAAATTGCCTACTTTGCAAAATATCATAGATGTGCCTGCAATTTAATGTTTCAGTGGAGTGTCACATGGATTTGTACCATTGTGTGGAATAAGATAAAAATGACAATAGAAGATTAAAAATCATTCAACAATCACCTTTGATTCACAGGGCATTAAAATCAAAGCATCTCTGAAACTGTTAAAAGCACACACTTCTGAATCATGTTTTGTCCTGGGTATATTTATCTCTCGCTCTGAATAGTTAGGTTATATACTGTATTTACTCGAATAAAAGATGACCCTTATTATAAGATGACCCCACAATAATTAGATTCTATTTATGGAAAATTTATAAATTTGTTATAATTTTCCAGGCATAGAATATAATATTGGAAATTTGCCTTGAATTTGTCCCCCTTGCACTGCTACAGCAATGAGAAAAAAAAAATCTGGGATATCAGGTACTGCTTTGCTCTCTGCTTCCCCCCAACTTTTTACCCTGGCTGCCCCTTCCCCTTTCCCTTACTGTCAGACCCTGCTCTTCCTTATCCCATAGAAGTGAAAAGCAAATTTAAAACAAAAAACCTTCAAATTACACATGGATGTAGCAATTTGCATATAGTACCTAAAAACTTAGTTCATCCACAATTGCTGCATGTTTCCTTTTTTTTTAAACTGATGCAAATTTTAGCACAGGTCTTTCATAAAAAACACTTTGGAGCAGCACTTTGGCTTCTACTGGATGCGTGTACACATATTTACTGAGCTGTAGACTAATTAGCTGCAGTAAATGTTGCACATCTACATGTGCATCCCCATGATGTTGGAGTAAATTAATTAACTCCACAACAGGATAGTACTTGTAAACACAAATACTATCCTGCTGTTGAGTTTTTTATGCTGTAGCAGTGCATATGTAGATGCTGCCAGCTAGCTAGAGCATGACGGTGCTTCAGTGTGGCAAATGCGTGCTGGCTAGCACCCTTGTACCCCAGCCAGCCCCTCTGTAGCATGTTAAGCTAGAGCAAGCAGCCCCAGGCTGGCCGGCTGACCTCCCCAGGCACCTTGCCAGCTGGGGCTGCTCTGACTTGTTTCAGTGTGCTGTGGTCCTGGGCGTACATTCAAACTGCACATCTGGGAGCAAAAAACTTCAGAGCTAATAAACTAATACTATATATTAGTTTCATGAAACTCATAGATTCATATTCATAGATTCATAGATGTTAGGGTCGGAAGGGACCTCAATAGATCATCGAGTCCGACCCCCTGCATAAGCAGGAAAGAGTGCTGGGTCTAGATGACCCCAGCTAGATACTCATCTAACCTCCTCTTGAAGACCCCCAGGGTAGGGGAGAGCACCACCTCCCTTGGGAGCCCGTTCCAGACCTTGGCCACTCGAACTGTGAAGAAGTTCTTCCTAATGTCCAATCTAAATCTGCTCTCTGCTAGCTTGTGGCCATTGTTTCTTGTAACCCCCGGGGGCGCCTTGGTGAATAAATACTCACCAATTCCCTTCTGTGCCCCTGTGATGAACTTATAGGCGGCCACAAGGTCGCCTCTCAACCTTCTCTTGCGGAGGCTGAAAAGGTCCAGTTTCTCTAGTCTCTCCTCGTAGGGCTTGGTCTGCAGGCCCTTGACCATATGAGTTGCCCTTCTCTGGACCCTCTCCAGGTTATCCGCATCCTTCTTGAAGTGTGGCGCCCAGAATTGCACGCAGTACAGCAACTACGGTCTGACCAGCGCCCGATAGAGGGGAAGTATCACCTCCTTGGACCTATTCGTCATGCATCTACTGATGCACGATAAAGTGCCATTGGCTTTTTTGATGGCTTCGTCACACTGCCGGCTCATGTTCATCTTGGAGTCCACTAGGACTCCAAGATCCCTTTCCACCTCTGTGCCACCCAGCAGGTCATTCCCTAGGCTGTAGGTGTGCTGGACATTTTTCCTCCCTAGGTGCAGCACTTTGCATTTCTCCTTGTTGAACTGCATCCTGTTGTTTTCTGCCCACTTGTCCAACCTATCCAGGTCTGCCTGCAGCTGTTCCCTGCCCTCCGGCATGTCCACTTCTCCCCATAGCTTTGTGTCATCCGCAAACTTGGACAGAGTACATTTCACTCCCTTGTCCAAATCGCTGATGAAGACATTAAAGAGTATCGGTCCAAGGACCGAGCCCTGCGGGACCCCACTGCCCACACCCTTCCAGGTCGAGACCGACCCATCCACCACGACTCTCTGGGTGCGGCCCTCTAGCCAGTTCGCCACCCACCGGACTGTGTAGTCATCCACATCACAGCCTCTTAACTTGTTCACCAGTATGGGGTGGGATACCGTATCGAAGGCCTTCCTGAAGTCTAAGTATACGACATCCACCCCTCCTCCTGTGTCCAAGCGTTTCGTAACCTGGTCATAGAAAGAGACTAGATTGGTCAGGCACGATCTGCCCGCCACAAACCCGTGCTGGTTTCCCCTGAGCATAATTTGCCCTGCTGGGCTCTCACAAATGTGAGCCTTGATAATTTTTTCAAAGACTTTACCAAGGATGGAGGTGAGACTGACTGGCCTATAGTTGCCCGGGTCCTCCTTCCTCCCCTTTTTGAAAATGGGGACCACGTTAGCCCTTTTCCAGTCCTCCGGGACTTGGCCCGTGCGCCACGAGCGTTCGAATATTCCCGCCAGTGGCTCTGCAATGATGTTGGCCAGTGCGTTCAGCACCCTCGGATGGAGCTCGTCCGGGCCTGCCGACTTAAAGGCATCCAGTTCTTCCAAGTGACTCTGCACCACCTCAGGATCTACGCATGCAAGTCTGGCACCTTGCTGCTGCCTCTCTACAACCCCAGTGAGAGACTTGTCGTGTCCCTCACTTAGGAACACTGAGGCAAAGAACTCGTTGAGGAGTTCAGCCTTGTCCCCTCTGTCCGTCACCAATTGTTTCTGCCCATTTAGCAGGGGTCCTATTCCTCCCTGGACCTTCTATATCTAAAAAAACAAATTTTTGTTGTCTTTTACTTGGGTTGCCATCCTCAGCTCCATGGTAGCTTTGGCCCGTCTAACTGCCTCCCTACAAGTACAAGCAGAGGAGGTATATTCATCTTTAGTGATCTCACCTTGTTTCCACTTTTTATGTGCTCCCCTTTTGGCCCTTAGGCTGCCCTGGATTTCTCTGGTCAGCCATGGAAGCCTCCTGGCCCCTTTCCCTCTTTTGCCTCGCTCGGGGATCGTCTTGTTTTGTGCCCGAAGGATCGTTTCCTTAAGGCACAGCCACCCTTCTTGGGCTTCCATCTCTTCAAATCTCCTACTCTGCAGTGCGTCCTTGACTAATCGCCTGAGTTCATTGAGATCAGCTTTCCTAAAGTCTAGCACTATCACCCTACTAGTTACCTTACCCACTCGACGTCTTATGTTGAATTCTATTATTAGGTGATCACTGTCTCCTAAATGGCTACCAATCTGGAGGTCCCCTATCATGTCATCCCCCATTGCCAATACCAGATCCAGTATGGCATTCCCCCTAGTGGGACCATGCACCTCCTGTGTCAGGTGGAGGTCCTGTACACAGGTTAGAAACCTGCGTGAGCAGTGGGACTTTGCTGTCTGCGTCTCCCAGCAGATGTCCGGGAAGTTTAGGTCCCCCATGACTACCGCCTCTTTAGCTTTTATGGTCTCCGAGAGTTGCCTCAGGAGCCCCGCATCTATTTCTTCCCCTTGGTGTGGGGGTCTGTAGCAGACCCCTACCACCAAATCCCTTTCTCCTTGTCCCCCATGTAGCCTAACCCGCAATCCTTCTACTTCCTCAACCTTGGATTCTGTCTTGATGAGGGTTGATGTATATTGCTCACTGACATAAAGTGCAACCCCCCCCCCTTTCTTCCCCGACCTGTCCTTTCTGTACAATCTATAGCCCTCAATATGTACCGCCCAGTCGTGGGATGAATCCCACCAGGTTTCTGTTAGCCCCACTAAGTCATAGGTGTTTAGTGCAAGCAGGAGCGCTAGTTCATCCTGCTTGTTCCCCATGCTCCTAGCATTAGTATATAGGCACTTGAGCCCTGCGACTGGTGCCTTTGCTGCCCCCCCCGCTCCGAGTCCCAAGGGGCCCATTGTTTCTTACCTTCTGGATTCTTACCTGTTCTGTAGTGCTGGCCTCCCCATGGCTTTCAGGTTTCCAATGCTCTCTTTCTTCAGGCTGGTCTGTCCTTGTGGGTGCCACATGGTTTGGTGGTCCACAGCTTCCCCTGCCCTTGTACTCCCCTCCCCCCGACGAGCCTAGTTTAAAGCCTGCCAGAGGAGATCCGCCAACCTAGAAGAAAACACGCTTACCTTTGGGGGACAGGTGAAGCCCATCCCAGCTGAGCATGTCCCTCGTTGTGATGTGCGGGTCATTATCCAGGAAGCCGAAGCCTGCCTCGAGACACCACTGCCGAAGCCGCCAGTTGGTTTCTCGGATGCAGTTCTCCTGCCGTCTTCCTCGTCCGGTCACTGGTAGGATGGAAGAGAATACCACCTGTGCACTGAAGTCCTTCAGCACGCCACCCAGAGCACTGTAGTCCGCCATCAGGTGATCGGGGGTTCTCCTGGCCGCATCATTAGTACCCACATGGACTAGGACCATGGGGTAGTAATCGGTGGGCTTGATCCTGACCTGGATTACCTCCGTCACATCCCGAATCTTTGCTCCAGGGAGGCAGCACACCTCTCATGCTGAGGGGTCCTGGCGACAGATGGGTCCTTCCATACCTCTCAGGATGGAGTTGCCTATGATGAGCATTCGTCGCCTCCTCCTCTGGGTCCTCGTGGATCTCTTGACCTGTTCGGAGTGTGAAGAACGTGGTGTTTCTTCTTGCCCAAGGGTTTCCTCCTCCCCTTCCATCTCCTGCATGGTCGCCAGGGCCTTGTACCTGTTCGCCAGTCAGCCTGGAGAAGCTGGTACTGGTTCGCTGCAAGCTGCTCCAGTCCTGGCTGTGACCGTCTGCCACTCTGCTGTGGAGGGCATTCCCCGGGCTGCTTCTTCCTTCGGTGCCTGGGCCTGCAGGGAAAGGAAATAACTGTCAATTTCATCCTCCGCCTCCCTGATCCCCCTCAGCCTGCTAACCTCCTCCCGGAGCTCCCTCACCTGTGCCTCCAGAGCCCTAAGATGGGCACCTGCCGGACAGGTGTGGGGGCCCCCAATCTCTGCCCCCCCCGGCCCTGCTGGGGATCCCCCACAGGGCAGGAGGTAGGGGGACATCAGCTCCCCCATGATAAGTAAGAAAGTGAGAAAACAGTCCCTCAGTGCCACAAAATTGTGCAGTTGAGTTTCCTGCATTTGGGGAAACTTGCAGGAATCAGCCTGTCTTGAGTACAGGGGATAGGCCTCACCTTGGGAAAACCAATTTCATGATTATGGGATCTCCCCTGTATTATATTAGTCCAAAGTCAAAAGTCTTATAATTTACCACCTAGTTTACTGGGCTACCATGGTTTGCATGGGGTTTGCATGGGGCCACCAGAGGGAACAGCATTTCAAGTCATGATGAGCCATGACATTGCATATCCAGAATGCCTCTGTTGGTCCCTTTCTCTGCCTGGCACATATGATTAGTGTGGCCCCATTCGCAATGGTGACCCCACAGATTAGCACTGCTTAGCATGTGTGTGTACTCCAGATACCCCCCACAAAGATCCATGTACTAATTAGCCCTCACTCATGACTGGAACTGGGGGTGTTCTTGTCACAAGTCATGGGAGGCTTCAAAAATTTATGTGCAGATGAGATTCAGGAAAAACTGGTCTGGTTTCACCTTGTTGAGGTTGCGGTAACAATAACCATATGCATTCGACTAAGAAAGGACCCAACAGGGGGATTCTGGGTACCCTGACTTGAAAAAGAGTTGGTGGTGAGGGGGACATTGCTTAAGAGGCACTACCATATGTTTTATTCAGATGGGTTGCACTAACCTATCTTTGTGGTAGGTTCCTATCAGTGGCATAGCTTCTTGGCTGTTTTTGGCTAAGACTAAGTCTAGTGTCTGGATGGAGGTTTGGTATATTTCCTGGGCTGATGCCAGAAGTGCTGGGGGGATAGTCATGGAGCACAGGGATGGAGGAAGAAGAGGATTTCTTAGAGCCTGGGCCAACAGTGTTGGCAGTGGTCTTGGAGAGGAGAGTGACACTTATGGAAGGGAAAGTGGACCAGCAAATGCGGAGAGAATCAGAGAGTAGATGGGAAGATCCAGAGTCTGATGAAGGACGGATGAAGGTGGGGAAGAAGGGATGAAAGAAGGTAGTAAAGAAAAGTGTGGTGGGATCAGGAGGCGGCTTTATTGAAAAAAAACAGTGAGGGAAAAGCCCCATCAACAGGAAGAACAGGAGAAGAGGAGAGGAGGTCAGGAGAGAAAAATGAGGACTGAAACAGTGATTGAAGGAAAGAGGAAGAGTAGTGGGAGGAATAAACAAGATCTGAAAAGAGAAACGAGATGGGAGAAAGAAAAAGATGGATCAGCAGATAGTCTACTCAAGAAAATAAGAGCAATAGTAACAGAGGAAGGAGAACAGAGGAGTCAGGCAATTAATTGATATGAATTTATAGGGAAAAAAAAGATTGAAGTTTTGGATGTTAAAGGGGGACATTTGAATAGCCTGGTCACCTTTCCTAACCTGAAATTTTGTAAAATTGTGTATTGGAGCCATGAAGCTTATGATGATTTTTGCAAGATGTATGCAGCAGTAGGCAAGAGAGACAAATTTAAGGGGATAAGTTTTATTACAGGAGAAAAGACAGGAGGAAGGAAAATATTTATTTAATCTACACTAGTTGAAGTCAGTAGTTTCACCACAGGTGTCAAAGGAGGTTCTCTGGTCAAGATAAATTGCTCTGTATGGAAGTTGACTCCTGAAATTATTCCTATGGAAATTTTACCCTATGTGGCTTTTCAAGTTTGATCTTCTTGAAGAGTTGCAAGTTTGGATTGAAAAGCTCATTGTACATGGCTACCAATGCTGTTTGGTGGTTCATTTTTAAAAATACTGTTCCATAACCCTTTCTGACCTGAGTGGTTACTTGAGGTTTTGAGATTTTGCAGGTTTATGCAGTTAAGAAGAGACATTGAAGACAGAGGCAAGTGTTTCTTTGATGCAATTTGTGAAGAACTGCAGGAAGTTTTATGCCTTTAAATACAGGAAGAAGCTTACAGCAATATACTATTTTTTGAATCACAGCTCCAAGCCTCTATGAGCTAGAACTTTACTCAAAAGGTCTCCAGACTTTTCTTAGGGCTGCACAGAACATTTTTTCTGGCTGCACATGGGGCTTTTTTCTCTATTTCTGTTGTGCTTGTCCTCCTTCCCCACAAATATACCCCTGTTCAGAAACACCCACTGACACACCTCTACCCACACACTTCAGATTTCTGAGAGGTTTTCCATGTACCTTTGTTTTGGATGGTGATATAGCTGCATTTTGCTTCAGAGGCTGTTGTTTTTACTGTCTTAATTGTAGGCTAGTGGTTACAACCATCAGCTCCAGTGGGCTTTTTCCTAACCCAACAATTAACCCAACAATAAAACTGAAGAAAATTACTCCAAAGCCAAGCAGAAATGTAGGGCAGGGCTTTGTTAGAGAGTTTAGAAGCAACAGGAGGATATTGATGGTTTTGATTCAAAATAGTCTTGAAGTTGGATAAAATGTTTTGACTCCTGTAAATCTGGCTGAATATTTCCTAGGAACATAGGACTGCCATCCCATTTCAAGTAGTGTCCAGACTCAAATGCGGCAGAAGGTACATAACCTTCACAAAGGACAATTAGATTACAACTGTCTGGCTATTAAAATTAAAGCATCTCTGCTTTATATGTTACTGAACTGTAGAGAGGCTTCATTTTGCTTAGCATTATGAAAAAATACAATCTAATAATTTACCCATAGAGAAAGCGTCTTCCTAATTCTAGCTAGTAACTAGCCATGAAGCAGGACAGTTCATAACTTTTACTAATTTTTGTCATATATTTTAAATATATTTTATTGCCTTTTTAATTGAAGCACAAGCCATTGGATATAGGAGGTGTATGAGTTAACCACAAACTACAGCATCTCAGGTAGTAAGTGCAGCTGAAGAGTTGGTCTCTCACCAGGTGTAGAGCAAGCTACATAAACTACCATTCATGCCATATGGATGAATGGGTTATTACATACAGAATGAGAGATTAGAAATAATTCCGGTAATTGGAAAATATTTCCTTGACCAAGGACCAGCAGGAGAGGAAGTGTAAAGAGGGCTATTTGTATAGAGTTTTGGTATTCCTGTTGCACTTCACATGAGCCAAGATTAGCCAGTCATTACAAGACATTCTACCCTGATTAGCATTAGTCACTAAAAACTTCACTGGAAGTATTTTATCTGTCATCTGTTTGCTTTCTTGGCTTTTTGTTTGTTTGCTTTTTTGTTTGTTTGTTTGTTTGTTTTCAGGGTAGAGGGGGTTGTTCAAAATTTTCCAACAGAGAAAATTCTCACTTCAAGGTACAGCTAGCTGAGTTGACTGTCCTTCATATATGGACTGAGTGACATACCACTCAGGTCTCTGCTATGACCCACAGCTGTTTGCTGTTTATAGCCTTGAATCATCTGGGGATATGTTTGGGGGGATTTATCACTGATATAGAAGGAACATCATGCTTCAGTGGAAAGTAACTCAGGTGCACTACTGAGCATGTGAGCAAGAACCGGTGAGGCCCTGACTACCCCTTTATGTAGTGCAAAACATATCCTAGTGACAAAATCCACTGTGAATCTGGGACAGACTCACATAGCAGAACAAATGCAATGATACCGACAATGGACTTCCTAGCAAAATAGCCATCTCATAGTTCTGTATGCTGGCATCAAGTGTTAGAAAGAGGTGCAGGGCTCTGGGGTTTAGCCATCTCAGTGACTGTGGGCAGCTTGTATTGTTTTTAGTTATAAAGAAACAAAACATTTAAAAATAAATTAAGTACATTTTAGATAGATAAGGAATAATAATAGTACAGCTGTGCAGCAAATGTCATGTTTGGTTACTAGTCTGGAACTAGGAATGCCCAGAATTTCCTTAGTTTTATATAGTTAAAGGATATGTGTTTGTATTACTGCTTTTGTTTAATTTATTATGAATGTAGTTATACATTTTAAAGCCTCCAGAATCCATGACACCTTTCCAAAGAATACTGACAAAAGGTGGATTTTTGAAGAATACCTCAGTAATGCAGGAACACGTTGAAAGTTACTGGGAGCCGGACAGCTTGCTTTCCTTTAGTGACTAAGTAATTCCCACACTGAAAGTGGTATTACACTAACAGGACTGGCAAGGTGACAAGTTCTATTAATGTATACATAATCTAGAATAGAATATAGAAATTGTCATCTTGCCACTCAGTTGGTTAGATGGACTCAATCATATGCTTTACTGAAGTGCTGCCATCATTAACAACTGTAGCAGAAGTCTTGAATGTTGAATAGATTATGAAGAACTGTGCTTCTACAGTTAGACATGAATCTGCTGTAGCAGAGTAGAAAAGTATTGAGCAGATATCTTAGCCTTAGCCCATATTCTACTTCCTATAATCATGACTGCAAGATTTCAGTAACTCAGTTTGGTGTTTGTTTTTGTTTGTTCATTTGTTTTTAAATTTAGCACTTTTAATGAGCATTAAATCATTTAAAGGAGAGGAGGGGAAACAGTAAGAAAAAATGTTTTGATTGTGAACTTCTCGGGAACCAGTGTGTCTTAGGAAATTAATGCCATTTTAGTCCTGTTGGCAATATCTATCTTGCAATAAAAAAAATATTGGATGTAGCTTGTTGTAAAATAATCTGACACATTTAGAGACCCAACCTGCATAAGAGTGGCCTTTCAAATGAATGGCACTGCGCCATTCTCTGCACCTGATTTCCAGTCTGTTTAATAATACCAGACCATCACCCTCTGGGCTAAATTCTCAGCTGATATAAATTGAAGCTGCACTGAAGTCAATGGTCCTATGTTGATTTATACCAGTTAGGGATCTAGCCTTTAGACTTCCGCAAAGTTTAATAAAGTATTCATGTTTTTACTGAAAGGAAAGAAAATGTTCCTTGGACACCAGTGTTCTGATTCCAGCCATACAACTCCCACATGACAGGTTCTGATTTCCATTGATCTGGTTGCAATTAAGAGTTGAATGACATCCTGTTACAATATCTATGAAAAAAGATTATCTGTAAAGAATGAGTTTAGAGGAGAAGATTTTAGGTAATCCAGGAACACACTTTCTGGGAATGATTTGGTTGGCTTTAGAAAGTTAAAAAAAAAACATTTCTTTCTGCCTTTTATTTTATTTATATATTTCTCTCAGCCACCCACAAAGCAAGAGATCCCATTAATTTAACATCCAACAAATCAAGGTAAGAACCTAAGAAGATGCAGCATCAAGGGAGAGATAAGAAATGTGCCTCTTCTGCTGTATTTATCTTAAATAAGAGTATGCCTGAGAGCTCTGGCTTTCTGTTATCTTTCACAAAGATTTATCAGCAGTGAGCAGCATTAAGCCCTTGGCACCGATGCTCCAAATAAGCAAAAATGCTTATTTTGTTTCCTTCTCCAAAACATATCCAATCCCTAGTTTGAGAAACTTCTGTGTTAAATGGCATTTTCTCATTTCAGAAGCTATTTCTTAAGATGCCAGCAATACTGCTTATATCAATAGAGTACATTCATTTTTTCCCATTTGTCTTGTATACAAGTAAGCGTGATATTTGATTTGATTTATTTTGTTCCTTTTTTCATTTTTAGTGCTAACTCTTCTTAGCAATAATCAGGATTTCTTTGGTACTGGAATCAGATTTGCATTGTGACAATTATCCCATAATTTTTAAAAGCTAACATTCAACAGTCAACTTAAAACTTTATTTAATTCCAAGACCCATTAAAACTGTTTCTAATGGAAATGTATTTCCCCCCTTTCTCTAAGGGAATATCTGCACTGCAAAATTGCTGTCAGGCAGCAGCTGGCTCACACGTGGGGTGTCGCTCTGCACATATTATCTATTGTACCAGAAGTAGTGAGTGTGAGCTCATGTGTAGGGACCTACTGAATTCACAGCGGAAATGGGCTGCATGGCACTTCCTTTAATCTTGCAGATTCCCCCATGACCCTCCCCACACCCGCCAATTGGCAGAGGGGCCGCACCACTCGCTTCTGATTGACAGGGAGGCGAAAGCCATAGTTTGAAATATAGAGCCATCTTTGCTACCTGGCTGGTCAGCAGCAAACAGCAGGGCTACCCAGGCCCCTCAACCGATCAGCAATGTGGAGAGAGAGCACACAGGGGGACCTGAAAACTAAAGGAGCTGTTGCACAGCCTACTTGTGCCATGAATTCAGCATGTCTCTATTCATGTGGCACCATGAGTGACTTAAGGAGCATTGGGTGCATTTACATGAGATATTTATTGCACAGTTGACTAATTAACTGCACAGAAAGCATCTCAGTGTCTACACGTACACCCTATTGGGGCGCACAAAACTAATAAAATCCAGACCAGGATAGGGCTTGTAAGTACAAGCCCTACCCTGCAGCAGAGTTTTTTTCATGTGCAGCAGTGGATATGTAGATGCTGAGCCAGCTGGCTGGGGCACAAGGGTGCTTCAGTGTGGGGGCTGCCTGCCAGCTAGCTCTGAAATGGAGCACCCTCATACCATAGCCAGCCCCTCTGCAGCACTTTGAGCCCAGTTGAAGTAGCCCCAGGTTGGCAGGCTGACCACACCCCACAGCTCCCTTCCAGCTGGGGCTGCTCCAGTTGGGCTCAGTGCCATGAACTCCTGGCACACGTGTAAATGGTGCACCCAGCAGCTTCCTGGAAGCAATAAACTGCAGAGCAATAAGCTCCTCACTTTATTGCTGCATATTAACGGCATGTGTAGATGCACTCTTTGACTCTCAGCAATGCAACTTAGCACACCTGCAGTGCCATGCAAAGGATACATGGAGAGGATCAGTAGCTGGTCCATGATCACACAAAATGTCTATTGGAGAGCAGGAAT
This sequence comes from Alligator mississippiensis, assembly GCF_030867095.1. NCBI lineage: Eukaryota > Metazoa > Chordata > Crocodylia > Alligatoridae > Alligator > Alligator mississippiensis. The sequence continues at coordinate 135,733,193 of NC_081825.1, read as the reverse complement.
AGGTTCAATAATTCCTATTTTTGTTTTGGAGGTGAGGGTGGAATATTTTCAGTTATCTTATCTTTCCTACACCACACTCTAAGGTTAATTTTATATCCACTGACAATGGGGGTAAGATATGGCCATATGTATTCATCCATTTGTAGGAAACTCCCCTCCAATCAAGAAACTCCATGTAGAACACAACTCAGCATCAACTATAAATGCAAAACTTGTCAACACATGTCCAGTATCACAACAGTGAACACCCCTCACAACAATACCATCAGAATCCATGAATAGTACACATGAATGTGGTATATTTCCTCCTGTATATCAGATGTATGCATAGAAATTATGTGGGTGAAACTAGGCAGAAACTACTCACCATAATTAATTTTCACAGAAAAAAGTGTAAAGTATAGGCACACGCAAAATATACTAGGAGCACATTTTTCAGAGAACAGCGACTTCCTCCTTGATCTCAAAATCCTTGTGCTCAAAGGTAATTTACAAAACACATCCAGAAAATGGGCCTAGGAACATAAGTTCTAAAGCCTACTGGACAGTAATAAAATCAGATTACAAACACTAACAGTCATCTCCCAGTGCTTCATAGGTAATAACTACCCCCTTTATGGATGAAGTTACTTTACCAGTAACTAAACTATGTATTCTACTGCTTTTGTCTCATAATGGCTCATGTTTATACCTCTTCATTCCTAGTTCATAGCCCTCCTTGAACCCCCCCCCCCAAGCAAACTGTTTACATTGAGTTTTTACACTTACATTGAGCCTTTTTTTTAATATTTAGCTCAGTCTGTCTCTGCTTCCCCTTCTGACCTGAGAGAGAAAAGACATGTGATACCCAAAAGCTTGTCCAACATCTCTCCCAACTATCCAGCTGGTCCAATAAAAGATATAACAAAAAAATCCTTGCCTCTCAACATTACCTAGACCATCAGAGCTACAACATTTCAGCTTTCCACTTGTAGTTTAATGAGCTGTCTGTCAATCATGGTCAAAGGACAATGGCCCTCTCTCTGATTTCAAGGGAATTTATGCTCATCTACATCAGCCAAGAATCTGGCCCAGATTTTTTGACCTTGGGTGGCCCAAGCTGCTCTCCTATAGTATAGTATTGGATATTTAGTATAAATGCATGGTCTATCTTTGAGAAGCACTGAGACCTTTCAGCTCCAATCATAATCCAATCATGACCCTTCTTTCACATATATGAAGGGCACATCTGAAGCTGGATCTGGCTGGATTCTGAGAACTCGTACTGAAATAATGCTTTTCTAGCCCTGGAGAGACCCTAGACATAGTAGGAACTGGGGCCAGGATGAGAGGTGAGCTTATTGATTTGCCATGAGTTTTTTTTCTGATTGCTTTTGTTGTATGAATGGAACATTTCAAGTATCAAAGCTACCTGACTGTGGTAGCTTCTATAAGTAACCAGGTATATTTTCCCACAAACCCCAGCAATACTTCCTAGTATGCAGCCTGTGCATAAAAGGTAGGATTCTAGTCCTAATTTGAACTGAACCCTTTATAGCTGGCTACTATTTTTTCTCTTCTTCACTGAACAACACCAATGAATTAATTGGTCCTGCACTGTAAAAAAAAAAAAAAAAAATAGATGATTAATCTGCTGCAAACAAAAGCATCTGTCTAGTAGGCCTGTTTGAATTTCTCAAAAGGCTAAGATTTTTTTTCTAATGGTCATTTAAATAATAAATGCCACCACACTCATTAGAGGTCTTTCAGTCATTTCTTTTCTCCTCTGATACTTGTTGTATTCTATTAATATTTATTGAATTCAAGGAATTTCATCTCAAGCTGGTGGTCCACATTTCTTTTCAAGGTCACTAAATATAAATATTTTATTTGCTAATTTATAAAAAATGGTGTTATATGCTATGCTGCAGACATGGCATGTGAATGCATTAGTTTCCAAAAGCAGAGCTTCCCTTGGTAAATGTAACTGGGTGCCAATAATGGATAATTACAAATCCTGTATATTGTCTCTAAGCAGGTAATAAAAATGCATAATGGCCATGTAAGCTTCCCACCTAAAACGTGCATAAGGCAGCAATATTCACTGGTAGCACAGTATATTTATTAGAGGCATAGTGAAAATGTCAGGGTTTCTATTTCTGATATTAGGAGCTCATTTGTGGTTAATAATCAGAGTTTCAGCTGGAGAAAGATGTGAGTATATGCACAAGAGGAGGTCTAAGAGATTTTCAAAAACACCAATTATTAGCAATCCATTGTCGGTGAAGGTCTTACTTCTGGTACTTCCGGTTGTGGAGGTTACATACATTTTACCTATGGCAACCAGAAGCAAATGTAATGCCTTTAGAAGAATAGGTGAGAGAGACCTCTGTGGGCTCCCTTGCATATCATTTGCAAATGACAGCTTGAACACAAGCTACACTCCAGTTCCCATACATATGACCCCTTTTAAATGTAGGGAACATTGGCATGGCTAGAGCTTCCTGGCCATTAAACTCAGTTCCTGTATTAACAGCTAGACATTTACTTAAGTAATCTTGATCAGCACTTCAACACCTCATAAATGGATGTCATGTACAAAATCAGAAATACCAAGATACCCTATAATTTGCCATAGGCAAAAACTGGAGAGATGAGGACATTTCTATCAGCACTGCTAAGTCTATTGCTCCCTTTTGCTTGTTAAACAGGGACAATCATATTATATCTGTATGATATATAGGTATCATGCAGGGATTAAGTCTGGGGAATGTCTCTTTGCCACCTTTGGCCTGGCTCCACTTTTGAGAGGTGCAGACTGCCTGTGTGTGTGCTGTTTTGCTTTGGAGTGTGCCACATGTGGTGGAAGTGGGGTGGCTAACAGGGCTTAGCACCCGCAAACACAGGGCAGCATAAACACAGGGTAGGGCCGTGTAATATGGTATCATCTTCAGTGGCATTTTAAAGCCTATGAAGGCACCACAAAGTACCTTGTTATCCCAGTTTTCCTCTAGAAACAGACTCCCCTTTGCTTACCTGCCATGACTTGATGTTCAGTGGTTCTTGAAGAGGGGGATGCCCCAGGGCTTCCCAGGCAAGATCTATGCTCTCATTCACCAATGTGAGGAGCTTTTGCCTTAAGGGCTAATTGCACGCTCCGATCTTCCCTTAACATGCCCCTGGCCTCACAGGTGTTAGCTGTATGCCTCTGTTGGGGCTTCAGTCTACTCGGCTTCTACCCCTTTCTCTCTACCACCCGACCAAGACAGGTAACACATGCAAGGAGTGCCCAGGCAAGAAACAGGGGTCCAGATAGTCTTCCTAATCCGGTGGTGGCACGCGCAGCTATGCAAGGCCTTAAATGCCTATATACCAATGCTCATAGTATGAGGAACAAACAGGAGGAACTCACCCTCAGAATAGCCAGTTCAAACCCAGACACAGTAGGACTTACAGAAATGTGGTGGGATTCATCCCACAACTGGGCAGTTAGCATTAGGGGCTATAGGCTCTACAGGCGGGATAGAGAAGGAAGGAAGGGAGGGGGTGTCGTGCTCTATGTCAAAGAGCAATACACATCCTCTGCCAGCAAAATGGGGTCGGAGAAGGGGCAAGCTGAAGTGCTCTGGGTCAAGATACAAGGAGGTTGTGGGGAGAGGGATTTAACAGTGGGGGTCTACTACAGACCCCCCAACCAAGGGGAGGAACTGGACCGGGAATTTTTGAGCCAGCTTGCAAAGGCACTTAAGGCAAGGGATGTAGTTGTCATGGGTGATCTAAATTACCCGGACATCTGCTGGGAGGAGCAGTCAGCCTGGTCGGACTATTCCAGGAGGTTCCTAGCCGAGATACAGGACCTGCACTTAACCCAGGAGGTGCACAGTCCCACCAGAGGAAATGCCCTGTTGGACCTGGTCCTGGCCACAGGCGGTGATCTGGTAAGGGGCTCCAGGTCCTTGACCACCTGGGTGATAGCGATCATCGCTTGCTGGAATTCATCATCCAGCGCAGGGTGACAAGGGCCTGCAGCAAAGTGGTAGCCCTAGACTTCAAGACGGCCAACTTCAATGAGTTGAGATTGGTGGGAGAGGCACTGGGGTTCTCGAGGGCAGGGGAATTCAGTGCCCAAGATGAGTGGTCATTCCTTAAGGAGACGATACTCAGGGCCCAAGGGGTGACGATCCCAACAAGAAGCAAGGGGGACAAGAGTGCCCAAAAGCCCCCCTGGCTCACCAAGGACATCCGGGAATGTCTGGTTGCCAAAAAGGCAGCGTACACCTGGTGGAAGGGGAGGGCTATCTCCAAAGAGGAGTATACCTCCACTGGCCGGGCCTGTAGGGGGGCTGTTAGGAAAGCTAAGGCGGACTTAGAGCTAGGACTAGTGTCCAAGATCAAAGATAATAAAAAGTCCTTTTTCAAATACATAGGGAGAATGAAGAAGGCACCGAGAAACGTGGGGCCCCTGCAAGATACTCTTGGCAATCTGGTGGTTGTGCCAGAGGAGAAGGCAGACCTCTTTAACAAATTCTTCACCTCCATTTTCTTGTGCAGGGACCGGGACTCTCCTACCATGATTCAAGATGGACTCAAGGGGAATGCCTCCAGACCTAAGGTTGAGAAGGACCAGGTTAGAGTGCTTCTGGAAGGGGTGGACGTGTTCATATCAGCAGGTCCAGATGCTGTGGTCCTTCCAACACCCCAGGGTGTTGAGGGAACTAGCAGGGGTTATTGCAGGGCCCTTGGCATGGCTTTATGAGCACTCGTGGTGCTCGGGCCAGGTGCCAGATGAGTGGAAGATAGCCATTGTGGTCCCCAACTTTACAAAAGGGAGGAGGGAGGACCCAGGCAACTATAGGCCTGTAAGTCTTACCTCAATCCTGGGGAAATTCTTTGAGAAGATCATCAAGGAGCACATCTGTGATGGGCCGGCATCGGGGATGATGCTCAAGGGCAACCAGCACGGTCTCATTAAGGGCAGGTCATGTCAGACCAACGTGATTGCCTTTTACGATCAGGTCACAAAAGCATTGGATGCAGGTGTTGCCGTGGATGTAGTCTTTCTGGACTTCAGCAAGGACTTTGACACTGTCAACCACCCCATCCTCATTAAAAAACTAGGCAACTGTGCCATTGATGCCTACACAGTCAGATGGATTGCAAATTGGCAGAAGGGATGTACTCAGAGGGGGTGGTGGATGGGTCATATTTGACCTGGGGGGAAGTGGGCAGCGGAGTCCCCTAGGGCTCGGTCCTTGGGCCCGCACTGTTCAATTTCTTTATCAGCAATTTGGATGATGGGGTGAAAAGCAACCTGTTCAAATTTGCTGATGATACCAAAATTTGGGGTTAGGTGGGCACGCTAGAATCAAGGGAAAGACTGCAGCAAGACCTGGATAGGTTGCAGGGGTGGGCTAACAAAAACAGGATGCGTTTCAATACTGACAAGTGCAGGGTGCTGCACTTGGGCAGTAGTAACCAGCAGCACACTCATAAGATGGGAAACTCCCTTCTTGAGAGCACAGAGGCAAAAAGGGATCTTGGAGTCATTATTGGCTCCAAGATGAACATGGGCTGACAATGCGAGGTCACAGTCAGCAGGGCTAACCAGACCTTATTGTGCATCCACAGGTGAATCTCAAGTAGGGCCAATGAGGTGACCCTCCCCCTCTACGCGACACTGGTCAGGCCACAGCTGCAGTACTGTGTCCAGTTCTGGGCACCCCACTTCAAGAGGGATGTGCACAACATTGAGAGGGTCCAGAGGAGGGCCACCCGCATGATCTGGGGACAGCAGGGCAGACTTTACAATGAGGGGCTATGGGACCTCAACCTGTTCAGCCTTCACAAGAGAAGGCTGAGGGGGGACCTGGTGACTGTCTATAAACTCACTAGGGGGGACCAGAAGGGTTTGGGGGAGACCTTGTTTCCCCCAGTGCCCCCCGGGATACCAAGGAATAACGGCCACAAGTTGTTGGAGAGTAGGTTTAGATTAGACATCTGTAAGAACTACTTCACAGTCAGGGCGGCTAGGATCTGGAACTAGCTTCCAAGGGAAGTGGTGCTGGCTCCTACCCTGGGGATCTTTAAGAAGCAGCTTGATGCCTACCTGACTGGGGTCATTTAAGCCCAGTTTTCTTCCTGCCCAGGCTGGGCGTCGGACTTGAAGATTTACAAGGTCCCTTCCGACCCTACTTCTGTGATTCTATGATTCTCTAGCTAGGCCCACCAGCCTAGACCCACTAGATAGGGCTAGGCTTCAAGGTTCTAGCCCCTTAATATTCTCTAGGCTCATGGCCCTATATGATTTTCCCTGACTCTCTGTTGGGGCTTACACCTACCTGGCCTTGTCCCCTTTTTATATGGCAAGGCCCTTTAGCCCATATCTACTGTGTCAGGCCTGGCTTTAAGGCCCTAGCCCCCAACTGGGCCCCTGGCCATTGTCTGCTGCGCCCCTCTGGCACTAGGCTTTCCAGCCACTTTGCAGCTGCACCCTGTGGACGTTAATGAGGCGTCCACCTCCCCTACAACCTCAGCCACCAACCACCAGTTTACAAATGAAACATAAAACAGTAAGCCCCTGGGCTATAACAAAATAAAGGTACAGAAGAAAATCTGACTGCTTAGAGTTCCATGGCTCTGTCTCTGCATTCCATTGCCTGCTGGTCTTGCTTGAAGAGCTGCCACAGCTTCCCTGGGACTTCTCAGGAGTCCACCCTCTCAGCCAGCCATCTCCTAGACAGCTCAGACCAGGATTTATATACTTCTAGCTTGAGTTATCATCTGGTCATTTGATGCCTCAATCAGCAGACCAGTCAGCCAGGCTCAGCTTTTAACCCTGGCTCTGCTGGCCTGCTGTGCCCTGAAAGTTCTGTTCTTAAAGGAGCCACCATGCTTCTAGGTAACAGGGCTCAGGTTTCCTGTTACAGGCTGCAAGGAAGCCCAGCTGAGGGCTTCCAGCAGCTGCAGCAGGGGTGGGATGTGGGGAGGGGCAGGTACTGCCCAGCTGGTGGTGTGGGACTAAGCCATGAACATCTCATCTGGGGGGCACAGCTCCTGCTGCTACACATACCACAGGAGGCATGGAGGGGTGTGCCCCAATCTGCATGAGGCAGGGTGGGCTGCCGCTGCAGACTGGGACCAGGACTGGGGCTGGGGCCAGGTCTGGGGCTGTGCTGGGCTCTTCCCAGTGGGGGTGGGAGGCATGCTATGCTGGGGGCAGGTGGCAGCAGCACTGGGAGGGAGGCTAAGTGTAGAGGAGATGGCTGCAGCCACCATAAGATTCACCATTACACAACTTCCCCTCCCAGCGCCCCTGCTACCCACCCCCAGTGTAGCATGCTTCCCCGCCGCCGAGAAGAATCTGCCACTGCCCCAGCCACAGCCCACAGTGGTTGCCCACCCTGCCCCATGCAGATCAGGGGCATGCACTGCCCATGCCTCCCAGGACATGTGCAGTGGTGTGAGCCACCACCCCTGCCCTGCACCCCTCAGATGAGCCACAGCTCCATCCCATTTCCCCACCCTGCCCCAGCTCTGCAGCACCTGGCAGGGCGGGCATGGGGGTCCTGGGAGCTCCATCCCCTTTGACCCCATGGTGCAGCTGAGATTGGCCTCAATCCGGCTCTCTGCTCCAGGCCCCCCCAGGTGGTGCGGGGCCAGGGCCAGTGCAGGAAAACAGCTGGGACCAGCGCTAGGGTTGGAGGAAGCAGGTTCATTGGCACCAGCACCAGGCAACAACCCTGAGCATGGGGGAAGGGGTGGCTACACAGGCTCATTGGCCCCTGGTCCCAATCACAGGCCCGGCTCAACTTCTTTTCCTCTGGATCCCTGCCTATTCCCACCCTCCACCCCATTCCCTCTCCCTCTCCCCTCACTCCTCCCCCTTCAGACTTTCCTGCACAGAAAAGCTGGTGCATGCACGAACACACGCGTTCAGCCCCCTCCCCCTAATTGTTTTTATCCCTGCACCTATTAGCAGTGCACACATGAGCACCATGTCCTTGCAGCATGGAGAATATTTAAATGTGCAGTATGTGGTATTGCAGACATGTCCAGTGCCACATACCACACAACCGTGTGCATTTGGACATGGCCATACAGGGTTGGCATTTCCAAAAGTGGTTTAACTTTTGTGCTTTACTTAAAGCACTTTAGGTATAGTGGCTTAAAACTTAATAGGTACATTCCACAGTTTGGTGTGAGTTTTGTGCCTTGCTGTAGTTCTGCAGAGTAGGAGGCAGGGCTTGCTGGACATTGCACAATGAATGTCGATACTGGGCTCAACTGGGTAAACTAAGATGTACTGCCACAGCTCACCTTACATTTAAAACACATATGAGATTTAATTAAGGTGATTTCCTACATTTTAAAAATGTTTAAGAGTCACTCCCATCTATTAAGTGACAGGTTTAGAATGTTTTAAATGGCAAAAATTGTCACATGTATAGGCACCCATAGGGAATATATTGTTGGAATAAAGTACATCACATTTTCATTATTCCCCTGTATGACAACTAGGGATTAACTTTATACTACAGAGAAACTAATTAGAGGTTTATCTAGCTTCTGCATACATCTGGGTCCTAGGGTATTTTTATGCATGTAAGAGCTAAAGATTATGCTTTTTATGGTATTTTCTTTTCAAATATTTCCTTCATGTTTCCCAAATGAAAAAGTGGAGTAACTGCATATTAGAAATTAACGGTTGAATTTTCTCAAACACTGGCTACAAGAAAACAATTTTTACTTCAGGAGAAAAGCCAATAGATTGTGTTTACCTATACAAAAGCTCATCAAGAAGGTTTTTTTTTGTATACAGTGTAGAGAAGCCAAGAATCAAAGAAAGCAAATGAAGTAGTACTTGAATTAATTGAAAATTGTTCTCACGTTTTTTTGTTTGATGTTAGAAGCATTGTTGCCTTTTGCTGCTACTAAGGTTAAAATTAAAATGAAGAAAAGGAATCAACAGTATTGGTAGAAATACTACAGCAAATTGCATGCTGAACAATGTATGCCTAAAATACTTGTTGTGTGCATGTTGCAATTGCTGTGTTGAAAATAATACAGCCACATCCTTGAAGGGCAGGAAGTCGAAGAGAATTAGCAACATTAATGAAAGACTTATTTGATATAAAGCAACTATGGGTCTTGAAGGGTAACTGCCCTGCATTATCCAGAAAAATCAAACTAGATGATCTAATGGGATCTTCTGAAAATAAAATGTTATAAAAATAAAATAAAAGATGATGTAATGGGATTTTCCAAAAATAAAATCAGTGATGTAGCATCCACAGACGGTTACGTGTGAGCAACAGCTACTTCACCATAGCAATGTGCTTCCCTAGTATAGTGTACTTCTATGACAAAGTATCTGCTAAAAATAACTCTGTGGCATGAGTATGGCACAGTACAGGCTGTTACTGTGCCGTAGTTTAGTACTTCCAAAAGAAAGTACTAAATGACAGTGCGGTAACAATGTTGCCATAGTGACATGCGTAGACCAGCCCTCTGGGAATGAGTCATCCCTGGAATTAGTGGGGTTGCACTTCCATCAAGCAGTAGTAATGAAGTTATGATCCACATCTATTGCAAAGATATTTGGTACATGTATTTACATTCTTGATAGGGAGACCAAGGACAGAATTGGAATATGGACTAAATCTTCTACCCTGCTTTATGTATGATTCTATGATCTAGCCCTTCAAAATGTGCTGTTACTCTGCAGGGAGGTACAGGACTATTCTGCTAACCCATGCTGGAAACCACATTAAATGGATGTTATTAACTTCAATGCATTAAATGAAAGGATTTGTGTGTTCCCCAGAGGAGGTACCTTATTTAAGCCCTTCTGGAGTTCTAACACCAAACAAAAAAACAGTAAACAAATAGGAAGTAAGTAGAAGAAGGGGTTGTGGCTCAAGAGGTAAGAAAATGAACAGCAAAAAAATTAAGAGAACCAAGAAGAAAAAGTAAAAAAATTGAGCTCATCACTTGCCCAATCCATGACTAATAGAAATGACTGTAGATTGGCTTAGAGGGGAGGTAGTATAGTTGGAGTCAAGACCAAAGAAGAGCAGATTATAAATCAGGATGCGTACTGAGGAGAGCGTGACCAAATTCCTTATCAGACCAGAGAGAGAAAGAGACTTAAATCATAGAAATACTAGAATCATGAAGTCTCAGACCCTAATGAGTTGAAGACCTGAGTATGTATTTAAGCCTGTGCAAAGCAGAAAGTATTTGCTTCAGATTCAGCAATTCAGAGGGATGGTGATTCAATTTAGTGATTCAAATCACTGTCCTGATTCAATTCAGCCAAATCTGAATCTGAAGATATTCAGTGTCAAATCTTATTCAGCCATAGACTATACAGGCAGGCAGTGCTGGTGGGACTGGCAGCCCTGGGAGAAGCTGCGGCTTGTCCGGCTGCTCCCCCAGCTGCCCCTGAACCAGGGCAAGGCAGGCAGTGCTGGCAGCCTCAGAAGAAGCCACAGTGGCTGAGGGGAATGATCAGGGAGCTGGGGAAATGATCGGGGACTTGGGGGATGGAACCGGGATTTGGGGAATCAAACTGGGAGCTAGTTCATTTCCCCAGCCCCCAATCATTCTCCCGACTCCCGGTTTGATCCGCCAACTTCCAATTATTCCCCCCCCAGCTACCAATCATTCCCCCAGCTCCCTGTTCATTCCTCTCAGCCCCTGTGGCTTCTCCCAGGCTTGCCAGCCCTGCCTGCCTCACCCCGGTGGGGGTGGGGAGCAGCCAGATGAGCCGCTGGATGAGCTGTGGCTTCTCCCAGGGCTGCCAGCTCAAGCTGGGGCTCATCCAGCTGTTCCCCCAGCTGCTCCCAGCCCACTGCCTAGTACCTGCCTGTACAGTCTATGGCCATATCTCCAAATCTCTCTGAATCTCTCTGAAATGATTTGGAGGCTTCTGATTAGATTCAGAGAGATTAATGGTACTCCTGATTCAATTTGGATTCAGAGATTTGGCTGCCGAATCGGGCCAAATCTCCAAATCAAATCGGCTACCGAAGCTTCACACAGCCCTAATTTATACGATACTCCTAGCAATACATAGTCCTTGCCCCAGATCAAATAATCTGGTCAACTTCAGTTGGCTCTTTTCCCTACAACTGCATGGAAAATTATCTGTCTCATTATCTCATTATTCATTCCCATGAAGTACATGAGATCTTTACTTTTCTAAACAAATAAGCAAAATATTCACAGCAGAAATGTTTTTGGCAGCAGGCTAAACAATCTCTGGCATGACAGGCTTCTAAATAAACACTAAGCAGTCACTAATTAAAGTTAAGTGTGTAGTCCTAGGTTTTCAATTAGTGCATTCAATATATAGTTCCGCCTTACTTATTTTTATGTCTAAATATACTTAAAATAAATCTCTGAATCTGGAAGTGAACTTTCAGCTTGTATTCCAGGAAAAGCTAGGCCTGACAGTAGCATAGATTGAGAGATAACTTTCAAGGACTGGTAGTAGTGGCTGGAAATTTAAAAACCCTGAGCCAAAGGAGCCAGCCCATTCCATTCTGCCGTGATTTACCTTTATTTTAATCTCAGTTAGGCTGGTATTATTCAAATAGCCCTTCATGGAAGCCTGGTAGTATTCCATCAGACTGTCAGTCTGAAACCCTGAATCTGAAACAGAGAGCCACAGAAACAAGAGATAGAAAAGATTGATGATATCTTTTAATCCATTCCAAATGCTAGAGATCTAACACCCTTGCTCTACATTTTAGCCCACTGTCCAGATTATCTTTATATGCTCACTATGATGGGATTTACCCCTTTCTCTCTAATAAATTATTCCATATATTTATAGATCTTAGTGTCAGGGAATATTTTCTTGATGCTCAATCAAGTATTTCCTTTGTTATATTTAACCTATTATTTCTTGTTAAACTTGCCTTTGATACCCTGAATTTTTCCTTGTCTTCCTTGGAATTTATAGCATCCACAATTGATCTTGCATCTGCACATGCTCATTGTTCAGCTGGGCTCTTTGTATTTTCCCATTTCATTTTACCTGATTCATCAGTGCTTTCAGTTTTCTATTTAGGAGGCAAGTTAGGAAGGAAGGTGGTAGTTGCTTTCCAAACTTTGTTTCTCAAACAGTTCAAATCACTGAGAGCCTTTTGATTGGCTTCAGTGGGATTTGGATTGAGTCCATAACAAGCCTCTCTTACTATCACATTCCATGATACAATGTACATATTTGGAATTACCTTTTTTGCTATTATACCATTAAATCTGATAAACAGTGTAACACACAAAATATTTTTTTTAATTTTTTCCCCACCAGCTATACTTGTTTGAAACAAGGGGAACATGTTCCTAAAATTTCAATGACATATTGTTTTATCTGTGGGTTTTTTTACTTCAAAAATGTACTTTTCATTAAAAATTCCGAAAATGAAAACCATCACACACCAGTTATGCTATCAGACTGGGGGATCATATCATATTTGTGGCCCTATATTTCCCTTGGATGTTCTTCAGAACAACTGTTGTCCAAGTTTCCCCCAATGATGGTTATAGGCTTCTTGGATTACTGTCCCTTTGCTTCCCCCAGCCTTTGGGTTTGTTTGGGGTTTGTTTGTTTTTTCTTTTCTTTCTCCAATCATATTTCAGTTTGATTTTTTTTTCTTTCCACTTCTACAAGCTTTTAAATTTCATTTATATATATATATGACCTTGTTGGAGTTCACTAGGAGCCAGTTTCTTTCCATCCATTAGGCAAATAAGTGGACATAGGTGCCCAAGTGCAATTCTATTTACCCAATTTGAGTCTCTGAAAACTGTTAATAGGGAAAGTGGGTGAGTCTTCTTTATCCTTACTGCTTTCTTGTGACTCAGCCTTAAGGATCAAATGATGGTGTGTTACAAAAATAGATGCATTAATGGATTTTTTGGGGACTCAAACAGGATGGAATAATATTGCACTTAGATGCTTTAGTCCACTTCCATTGCTAATAGGTGGAATAGAATGTGGCCCGAGATCTTCTGACTCATTAAAAACTGTAGATTTCTGAACCTTGCCATTTCTTCCCTTTTCTGTAATGAAGATATTATACCCTGGCAGAACTTTCAGTGATCTAATTAACTTCATTTGGAAGTCATAATGGAGTATTAGAGACTCAAATCGGGATTCAGAGAGAGCATGCTAATGTTTCCATGATGGCGTTTAACTATCTATTTGTTTTAGACCAGTTTAATAATAAGCAGCACTAATGCCCCAGGATTATGACTCAAAACACTGGATTCACTGGAAATTTTTTAAAACACAGGTTTCATGAGGAGATGGGGTGGGGAGGGTTGAAAATATTCTTTCCTATGGGATTTGCTGATTAATCAAAAGTGAAAATGTTCATAGGAAAAAATTGAAAGTAACATCAACATTGTAAAAATATATCATTTTGTTTTTTTCTAAATTAAAAAAATCTGTTTTCCAGTTCAAAATACTTTTCAGTTAAAATGGTCAAAATCAAAATGAAACATTATGAAATATTCTAATGAAATGTTTCAGTTGACTGGAGCCAACATAATTTTCAGAATTTTGATTTATGAACATTTTAGAAAATGTGTATTTCCATTCCATATCAGTGTGGAGAAAGTATTTGACTTATTTTTTCTGGGCTGGGAAAATAATTTCCTGACTATCTTTTCTAACTATTTGCTTTGGTCCTTGGAAAAATCTTTGAAAAAATTGTCAAGGAGCCCATCAACCACAAGTTTGCAACTGCTGGGGTACTGAGAAACAACCAGCATGGCTTTGTCAAGGGGAGGTCATGCCTAACAACCCTAGTGACCAGGTAACTAACCAGCTGGATGTGGGACAAGAGGTGATTGGCAACTGGCTCAGTGGCCAATCCCAGTGAGTTGTAATCAGTGGGATGGCCTTATCCTGGAGGGCTGTCTCCAGTGGTATCCCCCAGGGATAAGTGCTTGGGCCCATGCTCCTTACATCTTTATCAATGATCTGGATGAGGGATTGCAAAGTGCAATGATTAAGTTTACAGATGACACCAAGCTGTGAGCACATCTGAAGACAGGGCAAGGATCCTGGATGATCTGACAGGCTGGTCCTATGGGCTAAACACAATCAGATGAGATTCAATAGGAACAAGTATTGGGTCCTTCTCTGGGTAGGAAGAACCTTCACCATATCTATATGATCAGTGGTGGTCCACTGGCTGGCACTGCATCTAAAAGGGACCTGGGGGTGACAATCGACCAGAGAATGACTATGGACTGTTAGTGTGATGGAGTCACCAAAAGAGGAAATAGAACTCTGGTGTGCATCAGTCAATGTGCTGCCAATAGATCCAGAGAGGTACTCCTCCCCCTCTGCTCGGCCTTGGTAAGACCACAGCTGGGGTACTGTGTCCAGGGCCTGGGGGATAGGTCCTATGAGGTGAGACTTTGAGATCTGGGTTTGTTCAGTCTGAGGAAAGAAGACTGAGGGGTGACTTGATACCTGCCTACAAGTATGTCAGGGGTGAACACCAGGATCTAGAGGAGCAACTCTTCAGAAAGGCACCCCTTGGGAGGATGAGGTCCAATGGGCACAAGCTAGTAGAGGAAAATTTTAGGCTAGACATAAGAAAAAAAATTATTTTCCATCCGGGTAACTAGAATCTGAAACACACTCTTAGCAGAGGTGATATATTCACTATCCCTTGCAGTGTTCAAGAGGAGGCTGGACAAGCACCTCATTGAGCTCATTTGAGACAAATTACCTCCTGTCCATGGCAGGAGACTGGATTTGATGATTTTACAGGTGCCTTCTGGTCCTTCTATTCTATGATTCTATGATCTGTTCCCTTTGAAGTTAATGATAAACTATCAATAGGGAAAACATCAGGCCAATTCTGAATGCTTTTAAAAGATCATGCTCTATCAATACTGCTATATTTGAGTTTATTATTCTAGAATAAGTCATTTTGTTTTACAATAAATGATAGCAGAAGCTGGCTTATTTCCAGAAGGGAAGAAGACATAGGGACACACATTTTGGAAGGCTGGCTTCATTCACTACTAGTAAGAAACATGGCATATCATTAAGTTGTGAAATTTAAACCTCAAATGAAAGTAATTGGGTTGAGAGTTGCCCTAGCAGTTGGCTGCTAATTCTGAAAATAATCTACCACCTGTTGTTTAGTCTGCAGAATTAAAGAAGGTTTAATGTTTGAGGCTACAGAAATTTATTGTTCCAGATGGAACACTATTTAAAAAAAGATATATGGCAAAATATCAATGTTCAGCTCAGTAGAATACTGCACTTAAAAACATGGTTTAGTCCAACTCAATTTACCCTTTACTGCAAGCTGTACATAGGGACAATTCCCCACTTTCAGGAAGTAGATTGTCTACAAGTAATTATAAGGTCACTGATGACTTTATAAGAGTTTTTGAACTAAGAAGCTGTGAAATTGTATTTTTTTTTCTGTGTACACCATCACATTTAAAAACAGGCAATGATTTTATTGTTCCATTGAAAATATAATCAAATATGTGGTTGATACATAATATAAATGATTCCTGGAGATAGAACTGAGAAAATGCAAGGGTTATTTCAGTTGTGTGGTATTTACTGACCATCTGGAAGCAGGAAAAAATGGAAATTCAGGAAGAAATTTTTTTTCAGAAACAGGAACTATCATATCAATAGGAACATTATGTAAAAGAAAGACCTACCCCTCTCAACAGCATGGACTCAATTATAAAAGAGTCTCACTGATAGGTGTTATAGGGCTTTGGCCCCTTCTCGATTGGTGCCTTGCCCCCCCAGAGATGTCAGGGTCAGATCAGGATTGAGCACCACAGAGAAGATTTGGGTTCTGCTCCTACTCACCTGCCACATCTTTGATGTCCATTGTTCTTTTCTTGGGAGGTAGTTCCCTGTAAGTGGCCCAAGGAGATCTCAACCCTGGGTTTCTTCATGGGGCTGCAACCTCCTCTTTACCCCACCCTCACTACATCCAAAGCCAGGGGCAGACTCTGCTGGTCTTACACAGGCATGATCCTATCTCATCCACACTGCCCACATCCAAGGGTCAGGTTGTCCTGGCCGTCACTCCTCCCAAGGCCATCCTTCGTCTTAGGACTGAGGCCTGGGCAACTAAACTTGCCCTGGTCTGGGGTTAACTGCAACTTAGAAGTAAAACTAAACATAAGAGGTCAGTGTTCACTGACGGGCTCCTGGGATCTTGTCTCCCAGAGGCCTATGGTCTTGCTGAGTACTGTCACCATTCCTCTCTGCCTAGTAGATGTTTGGAAGGGTTGGCTGCCCTGTGCCAGATCCCTGCTGGCCCTGTCAGGCCCTGTTTGGTTCCATATCCCTTCCTCCTTCAAACCCGCCTGTCCTGAAGCAAAGTTGTTTGGGTCCCACCAGCCAGCATTGCCTGTGATTCCCACACTGGGCTCCATGGTTTCCTGAACCTCCCTCCATGCCAGGCTGTCTGAGGGTGTCAGCAACCCCTCACTGCCACTCCCCACCATAGTACCAGTGGCTCCCTGTTGGGGCCTTGACTCTCCTCCTGGGCATCCCAGAGAACTGCCTCCCACTGGCGGAGCTCCCTAGCATCCCCCTGCTCCCAGGGCTTGGGCTCCTTGTCTCATCTGCTGGTGTCCTCTGGTAGATGCTCAGCCTCCTTCCCTTGTGTCCGGGTCTTGTACTCCCCAGCTCCGCAGATGGCATTTCCCTGCCGGCGCCCTGATCCGCTCCTCCCGGTGCTGGGCCAGCTGTGTTCCCAGCTGCTTTTTGAGCAGCCCGCACTTCTCCGAGGTCATGCCCCTGGTGTCCACTGATTTGCAGGCTCAGGCAGCTCCAGAACTGCTGAGCCTGCTCCAGTGTCTCTTCCCAGTTGTCCCTCTTCTTCACCTGTACGGTATGTATCCGGGCATATCGGGAGGGGGTCTGGGGTGAGTTGTGGGGGCTTTTGCCTCCCCTTTCACAGAGAGCTTAATCTGCTATCAATTTCTTTTTAATAGATTCATAGACATTAGGGCTGGAAGAGACATTGGAAGATCTTTGAGTCCAGCCCCCTGCCCCAGGGGCAGGAAGTCAGCAGGAATCATAGGATCCCAGCAAGATAAACATCCAAATGTCTCTTGAAGGCATTCAAAGTAGGTGCCTGAACTACCTCCAGGAGCAGTCTATTCCAGACCTTAGGAGCTTGGACAGTAAAGAAGTTCTTCCTTATGTCCAACCTGAAATGGTCATGGAGGAGTTTGTGACCATTCAATCTTGTCATCCCTTGGGGCGCTCTGGTGAACAGATGTTCCCCCAGATCCTGGTGAGCCCTCCTTATAAACTTATAGGCAGTCACCAGATCACCCCTGAGCCTGTGCTTTCCAGACTGAAGAGTCCCATAGCTCTCAGACTCTCATCATAAGGTCTGTTTTCCTAGCCTCTGATCATGCACGTGGCTCTCCTATGGACTCTCTCAAGCTCCTTCACATCATTTTTGAATTGTGGATCCCAAAACTGGATGCAGTACTCCAGCTGTGGCTTCACCAAGGCCGAGTGCTATGGGAGAATGATATCCTCGGATTTGCTTGAGAAGCATCTATGGATGCATGCCAGCATTTTGCTCGCTTTACTAGCTGCAGTATCACATTGATGGATCATGTTCATCCTGTGGTCAATCATGATCCCCAAGTCCCTTTTATCTGTAGTTCTAGCCAGCGTAGCACTATGGAGCCTGTAAGCATGCTGCAGGTTTTTCTTCCCAAGTTTTTGACAAAACTATTTTACTTTTATTTTACTTTCATTTCATTTCAAAACTGGATCCAGGACAGACCCCTGGGGAACCCCACTTAATACCTCCTCTCAACCAGACATCAAACTATTGATGACTATTTGCTGAGCACAATAATATAAATAGTTGTGTATCTTCCCTACTTTCACCTAGATTACTAATATTACAGTATGTTCACTTCAGCTTGCTAATGAGAATGCCATGGGACACCGTGTCAAAAGCCTTGCTAAAATGAAGGTCTACGATGTCCCATTTTCTTCTCCATTGTCCACCATCTCCCACCACACTATCCACAGAGTCTGTCATCTTATGTCAGGGGCCTTACCAGGAAGCCCAGCCCAGCCTAATTGCCTAGTTGGCCAGACCTGCCTGAGGCTCTTACAGGTTACCTTTAGCAGAATTGATAAGAACACCAGGGCTTATCAAACACACTAAGGCTCTCACTGGGATTGTAAAGCTCTCACTGGGATCGTAGAGAGGCAGCAGCAAGGCACCAGACTGCCATGCGTAGACCCTGAGATGGTGCAGAGTTACTTGGAGGAACTGGATGCCTTTAAGTCAGCAGGCCCGGATGAGCTCTGTCCAAGGGTACTGAAGGCACTGGCTGACGTTATTGCACAGCCACTGGCAGGAATATTTGAACACTTGTGGTGCACCGGCCAGGTCCCGGAGGACTGGAAAAGGGCCAATGTGGTCCCCATTTTCAAGAAAGGGAGGAAGGAGGACCCAGACAACTATAGGCCAGTCAGTCTCACCTCCATCCTAGGCAAAGTATTTGAAAAAATTATCAAGCCTCACATTTGTGAGAGCCCAGCAGGACAAATTATGCTGAGGGGGAACCAGCACGTGTTCGTAGCAGGTAGCCTGACTAATCTAGTCTCTTTTTATGACCAGGTTACAAAATGCCTGGACGCAGGAGTAGGGGTTGATGTCGTACACTTAGATTTCAGGAAGGCCTTCGATATGGTATCCCACACCATACTGGTGAACAAATTAAGAGGCTGTGACTTGGATGACTATGCAGTCCTGTGGGTGGTGAATTGGCTAGAGGGTCACACCCAGAGAGTCGTAGTGGATGGGTCGGTTTTGACCTGGAAGGGTGTGGGCAGTGGGGTCCCGCAGGGCTCGGTCCTGGGACTGATACTCTTTAATGTCTTCATCAGCGACTTGGACACGGGAGCGAAGTGTACTCTGTCCACGTTTGCGGATGACACAAAACTGTGGGGAGAAGTGGACACGCTGGAGGGCAGGGAACAACTACAAGCAGACCTGGACAGGTTGGACATGTGGGCGGAAAAAACAAAATGCAATTCAACAAGGAGAAATGCAAAGTGCTGCACCTAGGGAGGAAAAATGTCCAGCATACCTACTGCCTAGGGAATAACCTGCTTGATGGAATGGAAGCGGAAAGGGATCTTGGAGTCCTAGTGGACTCCAAGATGAACATGAGTCGGCAGTGTGATAAAGCCATCAGAAAAGCTAATGGCACTTTATTGTGCATCAGCAGATGCATGACGAACAGATCCAAGGAGGTGATACTTCCCCTCTATTGGGCGCTGGTCAGACCACAGTTGGAATACTGTGTGCAGTTTTGGGCACCACACTTCAAGAGGGATGTGGATAACCTGGACAGGGTCCAGAGAAGGGCCACTCATATGGTTAAGGGCCTGCAGGCCAAGCCCTATGCGGAGAAACTGGGGCACCTGGACCTCTTCAGCCTCCACAAGCGAAGGTTGAGAGGCGACCTTGTGGCTGCCTATAAGTTCATCACGAGGGCACAGAAGGGAATTGGTGAGGTTTTATTCACCAAGGCACCCCCAGGAGTTACAAGAAATAATGGCCACAAGCTAGCAGAGAGCAGATTTAGACTAGACATTAGGAAGAATTTCTTTACAGTTCGAGTGGCCAAGGTCTGGAATGGGCTCCCAAGGGAGGTGGTGCTCTCCCCTACCCTGGGGGTCTTCAAGAGGAGGTTAGATAAGCATCTAGCTGGGGTCATCTGAACCCAGCACTCTTTCCTGCCTATGCAGGGGGTCAGACTCGATGATCTATTGAGGTCCCTTCCAACCCTAGCATCTATGAATCTATGAACCACTAGAGCCCCCATCTCCTTCACCCCTGTACTCAGATTCCTGGGTTCATTTATGTTCTGCTCAGCATCATCCATGGCAGTATCATTAGTACCCACATAGGAGAGCAGCATGGGTTAGTAATCAGAAAGCTGAATGAATCTTCACAACCTTTCCGTAATGTCTATAATGCAGGCTCCTGGCAGGTAGCAGATTTCCCGAGACAACAGGTTTCACCAGCAGGTGGATTACTCAGTTCCTTACAAAAGGGAGTGGCCAACCAACATCACACACTGCTTTCTGTGGGTGGCTGTGGTCTTGGTTTTCTCAGCCTTTGGGGTGTATTTCTTGACCTGTCCCACCAATGGAGAAGGCTCCTTCTCCTCCAGTGCCAAGAGTTTATACATTTTCTTCAGCTACACCTTCAGGTGAAGGAGATCTAGTCCAGAACAGTCCAAAGCCAATTACTCATATGCTCATCTAAGTTGTGGAAGACCAAGGTTAAAGTTTCTGCTATGTCTGCTTCATACCAGAAAGATGTACCTATGGCTCCTGTAACCCATTTGATTACTCTTGCCAGCAGACTAATAGAGCTGGATTTTTTCCATAGTTTGTGTCAGATCTGTTTCACTTTGTATAAACATTTAAAGAATTATGAGTCCAGGTAAGAAAGGGCTAATTCTAGTAGCTTGGGGAGTAAGGACACTTACTTGGAATGGGAGATGTATCAAACCAACATTTTCTTCTTCTCCCTGACTCATGCCAGTGCTGTTGTTGTTGTTGTTGTTTTTAAAATGAATAATTTGAAAGGTATAGATTTTCACTGCAACAGAAACTTAGGGTCATAAAAAAGTAGGACTGGAAGGGACCTCAAAAAAGCCATCTAATCCATCCCTTTGCTCAAGGTAGGATCATCCCTGACTAAACCATCCCAGCTAAGTGTCTGTCTAACCTACTTTTGAAAATTACCAAGGATAGAAACTCCTCAGCTTCTCTAGGTAGCCTGTTACAATGCTTGACCACCCTCATAGTAAGAAAAGTCTTCCTAATCTCCAACCTAATTTTTTTGTGCTACAGTTTGAGACTATTGCTCCTAGTCCTGTCACCTACAGCCACAAAAAGGCTATCTCCATTCTCTTTATAATCGCCCTTTAGCTATTTGAAGACTTATATCAAATCTCCCCTCAGTCTCCTCTTTTTCAAATTAAGTAACCCGAGTTATTTCAGCCTTCCCAAGTGTGGGGTCTAAGAGTGGACAGAGTACTCCAGGTGAGGCCCCACTAGTGCTGAACAGAGTAAAAGAATCACTTCCCTCAATTTGCAAGCAGTAAGGAAACCTAGTATGATGTTGGTGTCTTGTTTGCAACAAGCACACTGTTGGCTCATATTCAGTTTATGATCCACTGTAACCCCCAGTTCCTTTTCTTTACTACTGCAGTCCAGCCAGTCATTTCCCCATTTGTATTTGAAATTATTTTTCCAAACATACCTAATAATAAGGTGGGTTTTTTTCTGCTCAGGACAGCTGATTTTTATGTCTCTAGTTTGGCTTTTGATAAGGTACTGGTAAAGGAGTTAAATAATAGGGTATATCTTCAACACCAATGAGCCTTTTTAGTTCAGTTGCAAAGAGCTGCATTCAGCTGTAAATTTCTCCCTATATCTGCATTTTCATAGCATGGTGGCTTTTGCAGGATGTGAGTATTTAAAACTTAACCTGATAAGAAAAACTCCAGTTTCCTCAGTGCTTGAAAGAAGAGTGTCGATATTTGCAATTGTATTAGTGGGACATAACTTGTTTCAAAGTTTTACATACAATAGCCTTATATAGCTTTACAGTTAAATATATGTGTTTATGAAAAACAAAGTCAAAATGATCTCTCAGTCATATTCATCTTATTATTTTCTCTTTACCACCTAATTTCTTAGAGGAATCAGTCTCACAAATGTAGATATAACAGACAACAGGCATCAGTAAATTTAGAATATTTACCATGTTTAAAAGTGTTCATCAATACTGCTGCTGCTTCTTGCACTGTTGAAAACTCCAATTGCTGTAATTTTCTAAAATAATTTCATATTTGGAGACAATGCTTAAGATTCAAGATAAAACTGATTCATTTTTAGGACACACTTATTTTCCAGGATTCTTGTGCAGGAAGGTGATGACATGGGTCAAGGAAGTTTTCACTGAAGGGTTTGCCAGCTGCAGGGTTCATTGAGTACATTAATAGATATCCTTTTGTAGGCCCTGAATCAGTGTTTTTAAGTTAAAAATATTTTTTCCATTAGCTTCAGTGGGGTTTACGGCAGGATATTTTATCCCATAGTTTTGATTCCTCTGTTTCCTTTTCCTCCTTTTCCTCTTTGAATTTCCCTTTTCATCCCTTCAGTCTCCTCTCACTTTCTCCCCCTCCCCCGCCCTTCCCAGCCTGGATTTTCTCCATAATGCCAATTCTTTTTTTTCATATCCTTTCTGATGGCACAAGCAGAGACCAGGGTGTCAGAGGAGGTAAATGGTGGCTATATTATATTATAATGATCATAGATCCTGGTATTCTCTGATTTAAAAAAAAAATCCTACATTTTCTGATTTAAGAAAGTAAACCAAAATCCACATTTTTCTGTGATTAAAATGCAATGCCACTAAGATGTCTGTGTTTATATGTGTGTGTGTGTGTGTGTGTACCTTGATCATGATGTTTCATTTTAATCACAGAACAATGTAGATTTTGGCTTACTTTTTAAAATCAGAATATTTGGGATTTTTTTAATCAGAGAAAACCAGGATCCCTGGTAATGATATTGAATGCAGATAAGTGATGCCTAGGCTTGCCACTGTTCAGTATTGTAACTAAAGGAGGGTGATCAGGGAAGCAGCCCTGGTCACTGGCTGGAGGGGAGGGGCAAGCAAAAGCAGCAGCTGTAACAGCTGCCAGCCAGCTGTGCCACTGCTGTCCTATGTATTATCACTGCCCAGGGAAAAGCTGCCTTGCTTTGTCTCTGCCAATGCTAACAGCACTCAGACTAACAGCTGATCCACATAGCTTGGTGATAAGTGAAAAGCTTTGAGGAGATGGGTTGTCAATATTATTACAGGACAGACATGGGTAGAGGACTTTCTGAAATCTGAAAATATTTGAATAAGAGGCGGTGGTTCTGGCCCACAGGCTCCATGTTTCTCTATAACATCAAAATTCACCACCTCCATAGCATGATACAAATACAAACACATTAGGCCTCCCTATCTCCCTAAAAGGTAAATAATAGAAGAGATGGTTGAGAAATATAGAAAGAGATGGTTGACTTATTCCCTGTGGGGAGAAAAAAAAAATCATATACAAAAAGTAAATATGTTTGGCTTGATTGACATTTTTAGATCAAATTTATTTATTTTTAAATGTTGCTGTGCCCTATTCTAATGATAATGCCCAGATCACGGATATGGGCACCAAGGCTTAGGTAGGACCATAGCTCAAATCATCTGATAATTTGCTCCATGTCTTACTCTAAAAAGCACAGATATTGTGGACTCAGAAAGCTATTGCTAATTCAGACACTGACGTCTTATGAAAAAGCAGAAGCTTTAAGAGAGCAATCACGATATGTGTGAAACTATGTTCAGGGGAACAATTTTTTCCCCATCTGTTATTTTAGCTAGTTAAACCACCTTTCTGCTTGACATGTATTTGCAATACTCTAGTGAACTAGAAGTATTTGCTATTCTTTTTAATATTGGAACATTCTAGAAGAATGGTCTTTTCAATCAGATGAGACCATTGTTATAGTAAAAGATAGTTCTGAATGAGTTAAGTTCCTGTAAGATGTTATTTTGGGTATATGGGATAACAAGACTGTGAAACCAAGAGGCAATTTGGTAAAAATCCAGGGGGGGGGGGGGGGGAGGAGGGGGAGAAATCCAGTAGTGAACTAGATGGCCACTAGATCAGGCCAGTAAATGAAAAGGTGTCATTAGATTAATCATTTAATTCTTGGTAAGAAGTAAGATGCTTTGTTATGAAACAATAAAAAAAAAAAAAAATCACCTGTCCTACCTGATCTTGCTGAGAGCAGACCATATGAATTAAAGCTAGGTTTTAGGAGGTTAATGCTTTTCTATCCTGGAAGAGAGGAGAGTCTTGGTTACAGAATCTCAATGTTACTCAGTAAAATTTGCCCCTCAGGGAATACATTGCAATGTAGCAAGATTTTTACAGTTTGAGGATTGTACAAACCAAATTCTTGATATTGTCATTTTTACAGCCCATAGAATGAACACTTTGTCAGTTGCTAATGGTTTCATTTGGTATTTTCTTCTCCACCCTGCTTTTTAGAAATGTGACCTTTTAAAGGATATCTGAGAAACAAATAATCTTTGCACAATAATCCTCAGTGTACACATATACACACAGAGTATCATTAAATTCATCTCTGAAATAGCAAATCAAAAAAGCACAAATTGTCTTGGGTCTTCTTCTACTACCTCCTGTTTATCTTATTTATTTTGTGGAGTGTATTTCTCTGGCATGGGGATGAATGTTATTTAAAAAAATGACTATCTGAAGTGATTAAGTGTACAACAGACTTTATTTCAGATAACCAGAAGGAAAAAATGCATCTACTTTGTCTTCAAAAACAGGCAATTCTGACCTATGTGGGTTGCCAAATGTTAAGAATTTTTTCACTGACAGTCAGATGAAAGATAGAAAACATGGAAAAGCAAAGCTGGCAGTACTAGTAAATGCTCCAGCACTCAACTGTATTACATAAAGGTATTTTTTACTCCCTGCAGTACAATAAAAATGTTCTCTATGTCTTCATCTGTATATTTAACTTCTAGCTTCTTTTGCTCCTCAAAACCTCTATAAAATGAGGATACATGAGATACAGATAGTAATAGAGCTGGGAGAAAACTGCAATGCATTTTCTAAAGTGCATTAAATTGCTCCCACTGTGCATGTGTACTCTTTTTTGTTGTCAGGCCCAGATGAACCAATTCCAGAAAAGATGCCAAAAATTTGGAGGAAGAGACAGGGTGCAATTAAAACAATGGGTGGGCTCTTCTTTTGTGACCTTGGGTAAATCTTGTAGTTTCACTTGTAAAGGTATTTGGGCTCCCAATTTACACTGAAATCAGCTGGAATTAGGAGCCTAAATGCCTTTAAAAATCTTGCTCTTAATACCTTTGTGCCATAGTTCCTCCATTTGTTAAATGAGATACCATATTTACTAAAATCCAAGATGAAGCTTCCCCCCCTCTCTCCATTCAAAATGGGGCTAAGGCAGAAAGCCCCCATTTTGGATTCGAGTACAAAGGAGGTGACAGGCGGCTGCCACAGCCCTAGCTCTGGCTCAGGCTCAGAGTTGGAACTGCAGCCTCTGCCCTCTACCACTGCTACCCCCTACCCCCTCACCTGCTGCCACTTAACTTCAGTCATGGTTCCAGTTCCAGCTCAGCCAGGGCCAAAATTACCCCCACTGCAACCACTGCTGCTTGTCTGGGCAGGGGCTTCACTTGAGCTTTTGAAACTTGTCTTTATTCCCAGCAAAAGGAAAACAAGCCCTTCCTACTTTGTCTTTTTCTTTTTTCTCTCCCCACAAGAAACGCATAAGGGAAGATCCTACCCCAGGACAAATGTTACCATATAATGTACTTGAACTAGGGTTGTCTACCTCCCAAGACCTATATATAGGTTCTTTTTCCAGACACAGACTGTTTAGGCTTTGGGGCACAAGGACTCTGCCTGCTGAACTGATGTTGTCCAATAGATGCTGGAGTGGGGTGTGGTTTTGTTGGAGTTTTTTATTTGTTTGTTTTGTAAAGAGTTGCCTGCTTCACCACATATGATTTAAAGTGCACTTGGTCCCTGGTAAAGTCCTCTCCCAGGAAGGGGTCAGGGACTCAAAGGTCAGGTCTTGGAGTCTAAGGAGCTAGGGTCTCACCCTCTCTAGAAACTATACCTAGGTTAGCTTCAGGTTGTACTGAGATGGAGCACCCAGATAAGTGGGAATGTGTGTTTCCCCAGGGAAAAGTAACAGCAGTATACCTTGGTCCCTAGTGTTGCTATTAGCTCAGTGACATTCTGCCCACTTAGGTGATCCAGAATGTCACTTCGGGAGCCACCGAGTTCTTTCCCCTCACTGTATGAGAATCCAAAAGCATCTAGCAGTATTAAAATTATTTATCTGGGGTAAGATAGGCTTCAGTGGTGAGATCACTGGTGCAACCCTTGACAGACTGCGCTCCCTGCTTAGACAAGGGGCAGCAGGGGAAGGCGAGAGTGCTGGTGCCACCCCTGGGAGCTCCAGCTGGGGAGTGGGAGCACCTGGATGAAGCACCATGGCCACTTCCCGGAGATTTCTGTAGTGAGATGTGTGGGGGACCCCCCCCCAATCACTGACTGGTCACTGGAGGGGGGGGCACATGCCCCCCAATTAACTGGTGTTAATTAAGGTGGCACCAGTTGACCATGGTAGGCCTGTAAGGCCTAAGTAAGGTACTATAGGGGTTATTGTGGATTCCCCAGGGGACAATCCTGCCATATATAGTCTTTTTGGGCATGTCAAGATGAGCCTGGCTGGAAGTAGAAGTGTCTCTCTAGCCAGCCAGGTTCCAGTTTTGGGTGGTGCATGCTGCCACCATGTGCACCACCCCACCTTTTGCTGGCATGGATTTTTTTACCCCAGAATCTCCAAGGGTCAACCCCCTCCCCCCATGCTCCAAAGTAGCAGTGGGGGGAATGCCTGCACATGTGGTGTGTGGCTCCACAGATGGGTCTGTAGTGCCACATACCACACATCTGCACTCATCTGGACATTCCTAGAGAAACTACATATGGAAAGGATAGCTACAGTATAGGTATCTTGCCCCAGAGGGATGATGCTAATATGGTTAGATGCTTTGGATTCTCATCTTTGGATTCTACAGTGGGAGAGAGAACTAGGTGGCTTGCAAAGGTGATCCAGAATGTCACTAAGTGTGCAGAATGTCACCGAGCCAATAGAAACACTAGGTATAGGAGAGCATCTCAATTTTCACTTCTCTTAGCTTGGACACGTGGAAGCATATTGGACACTTAAGAGACTTGTAGTATCATAGCCATGTTTATGGTTTAGAACTGGTTGTAGAGCAGTGGGTTAGAAGCAAGGGCTTCAAGGTACTGTAGGACAGAATTGTTTTCCAGTTTTATCCCTCTCATTAGTTTATTATATTAATACAGTTTAATCTATTCCTGAAAGCTTGAATACAGCACCTCCACAGAACCCATGAATAATACAAGATCTAATATATAATGTCAAATGAATAAACAGTCCTGGCCACAGACACTCAAATAGGTTCACATTCTTCTTCACCCTACAGATTCATGTCCCCTCATTCTGGTCACCAGAATCATCTATGCGTTTTACAGTAGATAGTCACTGGTTAAAAATAAAGCAACCTTGGCAGCAAGGACCAGAACTCTGAACTTCTATGGGAACTATTTGATGTCCACTTTGCAGCATTTCTGCTTCGGAGACTGGGGCCACCCACGGTCAGGTGGCCGATAGTGATTTGCAGTGTCCGGTGCTGCTGGGCTGCTCCGGACAGATGGTTTCACTGGTCTTTAGCGACGAAAAAAATTCAGGGGCCGCTGCTTGTGTTTGGGCTCCCGAGGTACATCGAAAAAAATTACATGGGACAAATAAAAAGAAAACAGGGTGTGCACGTGAGGGTCAAAGGGCCAAAACAAGTGCTCCCCCAGGGGACAGTGAGCAGAGCACCCCAGACAGTGCCCACTGGCTGACAAACTGTGGGAGCTCACCGGCGGCTACTGCCCAGTGGTACTCTGCTCAGAGATGGGTGCGAAGGACACTGAGGAAAAATGCCCCAAGGTGACCGGGAGCCTTCCCAGCCAGAGCCTCCCGCCTGGATAGCCAGATCACGAGCTTGGCCAGAGCCAGGAGGAGGTTGCCCAGGAGGTCCTGAACTTCCATGGGAATGACCTGGCCAGCTGAGCTGAGCTCCAGAGTCAGGCTACCCCTTCTTTGATTTGCTTTGAATCAAAGGTGTAGCCTGCTCCCATCAATTTTGCACTCTTTGCTGTCCCAGCTCCAATGGAAAGGAGAAGTAGTGGAGGTTTTCTAACCCATAGCCTATTGGTCTAGGGCATCCTCTTGTGGGGTGAGACATGGGTTTGAAATCCCTCTGACTAAAGATGGCTGAAAAACCAATTCTCCCATATCCTGCACAAGAGCTTAAAGTACTGGGGAGGAGGTAAACTGATCTTCATTAATGGTTTTTCTATTTAGCTGTATCCATAACCACTGTATCAAGCAATCACTAGATGAGAACTGACCACACCTAAGGAATTGAGGACTTGGGTGAAGTTTAGTCATTTTCTAGTATCAATGTGGATCACAACAGGTTTAGGCAGGTTGCTAATCTGTGTTACTTCTGTAAATGTATTCTAGGGCAAGTCTGGGCATAAACAGATTGGAATAACTTAATGATTTAGGTGCATAGGTGGTTTTGCAGCTGTTAAATGTTGTCAGTTAGTATCATGCTTTATGATTTTGGCAGGTAGTTCCTCATAAGTCCTGTTTAGCGTCCTGCAAGGTCAATTAGGCTCTGGCCCCTATTAGGACTTTAAAAAGCACTTAAGCAGGTTAAGTATGGGAGAACACATGCCCATCATTGGCGAAGAACTCATGACGGGACACCTTTAAAGGCTGGACAGCCACAAATCAGCTGACCCAGATGGAATGCACCCAAGAGTGCTAAAAGAAGTGGCTGACATCATAGTTAGACAATGGCAAGGATATTTGAGAACTCATGGTGCTCCAGTGAGGTTCCTGAGGATTGGAAGAGGGCCAATGTGGTGCCTATCTTCAAGAAAGGGAGGAAAGAAGATTCAGGGAACTACAGGCCAATCAGTTTGACGTCAATCCCTGGAAAGATATTGGAATTTTTTTTTCCCCCTTTTAAAAATCAAAGAAACCATTAACAACAGGCTAATGGAATGCAACATTCTGAAAGATAGCCAACATGGCTTCATTGCTGGTAAGTCCTGCCTGACCAAACTCATTTCCTTCTATGACCAGGTGATGCATCACCTGGACAAAGAAGAAGTTGATATAATTTATTTGGACTTCAAAAAAGCCTTTGAATTGGGCTTCCATGAAGTCTTCATGGTTAAGCTTTATGATCTGATGGCTCAGAAATTGGCTCCTTGTTCAGACCCAGAGAGTGAGAGTCAATGGAGCCATGTCAATATGGCACATGGTGACCAGTGGCATCTCCTAGGGCTTTGTACTTGAACTAGTACTCTTTAATATATTTATGAATTATCTAGATTCACGTATCAGAAGTGGACTGGCTAAATTTATTGATGACACCAAACTATGGGGAAGTGTGGTCACACTAGAAGATAGACTGGTGATTCAGGCTGACCTGGACAGACTTGCAAGATGGATAGATCAAAACACTGAGAAATGCAAGGTACTCCATCTGAGGAAAAAGAATCCACATCATACATAGAGACTTGGCAGTGCTACACTCACTACCACCACAAATGAAAGATATTCGGGGGTCGTAATTGACCACAAGATGAACATAAGCCACCAGTGTGATGCCACGGCCAGCAAAGCAAACAAAAACCTGGCTTGCATCTATCAATGCATCTGAAGCAAGACCCAGGATGTCATCCTCCCACTGTACTCGGCCTTGGTGAGGCTGCAGCTGGAGTATTGCATTCAGTTCTGGTGTCCACAGCTTAGGAAGGATGTGGAGAAGCTTGGGAGAGTCCAGAGGAGCGCCATGCAGATGACCTCATAAGAGAACAGGTCTTTTGAGAAAAGACTTAGAGGCATGGGACTCTTGAGCCTGGAAAAATGAAGGCTCAGGAGGGACTTGGTGAAGCCTATAAGTATATAAGAGATGTGCACCAGGAACTTGGGAAACATCTGTTCACCAGGGCACCCCAAAGGAAGACAAGGTCTAATGGTCACTCCGGGAAGACCGTTTTAGGCTGAACAGAAGAAAAAAAAACAAAACAAAACAAAAAAAAAAAAACTTCTTTACCATCCAAGTCCCCAGAGTCTGGAATAGACTTCCCCCAGAAGAGATGCAAGCACCTACTCTGGACACCTTTAAGACATACTTGGATGCTTATCTTGCTGGGATCATTTGATCCCAGCAAACTTCCTGCCCAGTGATCTTATGATGCCCCTTCTAGCCCTAATGTCTATGACATCTATGAAATCTATTAAATCTATAAAGTGGATAACTTCCATTGAAAACAACAGGGGCTAGGCCTCTTGGCATTCTGGAAATCCTATGAGTTGCCTGTCTGCTTCTTCAGATACCTAAACATTTGTAAAATATTTTCGTTGTAGTCCTTAACTTTTACATTATAGGACTGATCCTTTCAGAAAAAAAAAAAAAAATTCAGCATCTTGTTCATTGGTTTTCTCAAACAATGAGGCACCTACTACTTCTATTGGAAGATGATTTCATGGAGTCATAGATGGGAATTGAATGGGCCTAATTTCTATAAATAGCATTGGCTTGCCTGGTTACCAGAGTGCATCACATATTAAAATATTAAAAATTGTCCTATTGATAAAAATGCCTTTGACATTTATGAAATGCCACATTTTCTAAAAATCAACACCTAGGATTCTCAAGTGGAGCAAGCGAAACGAATGGACACACTTTGACCTTCATCTCTCTGTGCCTCTGTTCCTACACAAAAAACTGTTGTGTCATATGCAGTGGTAGAATTGTCAACTATAAGTTAAAGGACCCATTTCTTTTGGTTTCATAAGAACTTAGAAAGAGAGGAAAATGATATTCTCATGTCAATTGTATTAAATAAATATCCTTGGGATTAAAAAGGCCAAAACCAAAAAAAACCTTTTATCCAGTTGTTTAAATTGCTGTCATATGCTTTTTGGGGCCAGTGCCCCCTTCAGACCAATATATTGTCTGGTAGAAAGGATGGTAATCTGATAAAGGAGACCAGTCAACAAACCAAGTTACACTGATTTTTTTCTCCAAGCTGAGACTTGGAGCAAGAAAGTAGATATAAGCAGTCTTGGGGTTAAAACTAAAGTCATATACAGGGATCTCACAACTGGTATCCTGTTATGGAAAAAGACCTGGCATGAAGGAAGCTACCATAAAGTCCACTTGAGGCACATCTGTGCCAGATTTGCAGTCCCAGAAAGAATAAAGTGACCATCATAGTTACAGTAAGTCATATGAACTATATAGGAGAGTGCACAATTATGCTGAATGCTGGACATGGATAGGGCTGCTCTTGTGAATATATTAATAACGTTATTATGAATGATGATATTTTAAATTAGTAAGGGTACTAAGAGAAGTAAAAATAGGTAGATCTTTGCAAGCTTTTCCAGCAGCTGATGTATTTGCCCTATTAATACACACTTGAGTTCATTTGAAGAGACATATGAGTCTCAAAGAGTGCTAAAAGCATTACCACTTAAAGTAAATGGATTGAAATTAACTTTTCAATTAGTTTTGAAAGAAAGAAAAAAAAAAAAAAAGAGACTTTTGACTTTTAAGAGGCATTTATTCCAGGGAGGGTGATAAATTGGGGCCAGTAGAGAGTATGGACAGGTTGGCCCAAAGATCTGGTCCTCATGGACAAGGCCTGGGCTCATGGCCTGCCCATACACTCTTGACAAAAAACACAAAAAAACCCACAAAGAACAAAAAGAGTATTCACATATTTACAGTTCTGGAAGTGGGGACACCCATGGGGGGCCTCAGGGCATCTGGGGCCAGCCCGCATGAACAAAGTCTGAGGTCTCTGCCCGTTGGATGCATCTCTGTACCTTGAGCAGCTGGTGGTGTCACAGGGCAAGGAGCAGGCGTCCCACCTCGACTTGGCACAGTGCCCCCTCGATGGCCCAGCGTTCCTTAAAGGTGGACACCATCTGCCGGAGGACCGCGTGCTCGAACTCAAGTGAGAGGCAGGCCCACACCAGCAGGCGGAAGAGCTGCAGGGCATCGACCATCCTGGTCCAGGTGAGCCAATTTCACTGGCTCTTCAGGGTGGCCATCTTGGCGTGGCCCAGCAAGAAGTTGTCTAGGCTGACTGCGGCCCACTCAGCCACCCGATATGGGAAGGAGTGGATGTAGACGTCCTCCAAGAAGTTCGGGCCCAGTGCCCGAAGCAGTGCTCCGAAGGTGGCAAAGAGCGGCTGCAGCTGGGGACAGTCGAGGAAAGCGTGGAAAATGTCCTCATACAGTACCTCCAGGCAGAAGGGGCAGGCTGCTGAGGCCACCAGGTCCAGGTGGTGCACAAAGGTGCCAGTGGCCAGGATGCCATGCACTAGTCACCATTGGAGGTCACCAGTCTTCTTGGCAGTGGGCACCTTGTACAGCGTGCGCCATGCTGGAGTCCTGGACCGCACCAGGCACCGCCACCATACGGTGTCAGGGCGGCCGGCCAGCACCTGGGTGTACCAGGTACACACCACCCACACAGAGGCCCTTGCGGAGCAGGGTGCCAAAAGGGCAGCCTGTATTGCTGCGGGGGGGCACAGGGAGCCTAAGCAGAGTGTTGGGCTGCTTGGCCACCTCACTGGGCACCGCTGGGATGACTGGCAGCAGCGGAAAGGCATCGTCTGTGGCATCTGCGGTGGGGAGGGTCTGGGGAGCATGGAGATAACCATCCAGGGTGGTCACTGCTTCCATCGGGAGGGCGGCCCTAATGGACCACAGAAGCTGGCCCGCTGTGCGGATGGAGTGCAGTGTCAGCAGGGCAGCCAGGGCTTTGGGTGACAGTCAGTCCAACTGAACAGGGTCCAGGAGGTGCCCCAGGTGGGTGGTGTGTGCCTCGATGAGAGCGGCCATGAGGCTGGCAGAGGCCAGGCTTGGCACGACACGCTGCAGGGCCGGGTTGTAGACCAGGGGCTCCCGAAGCAGTTGCAGGAACTGCAGGTGCCTGGCCTGGGGACAGAGATGGAAGGCTGCCTGCCAGGTCCGCACCATGCTGCGGTAGAACGGGGGAAAGGACTGCCCCGTTCAGGAAGGTGAGGTCCAGCAGAAACAGCTCCTGGTCAAAGCCAAGGCCCCTCGCTCGCTGCAGGAATCGGCATGCCAGCTGCTGCCATGGGAGGTGGCCCTCGGTGTACAGGAGCCACTGGAGTGCATGCAGCCAGTAGGCGGCCACCCTGCTGGCCAGGTCGATCAGGCCCTGGCTCCCCTCACCAGTGGGAAGGTAGAGGGCAGCTCGCGGGAGCCAGTGGTGTCCGTCCCACCGGATGTCCATCAGGAGCCATTGCAGTCTCTCCAGTAGCTCCGGTGGAGGGTCCAGCACTATGCAGTGGTGCCACAGGGTCGCCGCCGCCAGGTTGTTGGTGATGAGGACCCGGACGCAGTAAGAGAGGGTGGACAGGCACCAGCACTGAAGGTGTGTCTCCACTCCCTCCGCTAGGTCCTCCCAGTTGCGGGCTACAAAGGCTGGTGGCCCTAGGAACACTCCTAGGGCTTTGAGGCCATTCCAGCGCCAGGCGAGGCCTCCCGGCAGGTCCGGAGTTGTTTTGCCAGCCCATGTCCCGAGCAGGAGCGTGTCACTCTTGCCCCAGTTGATGCGGGCCGACGCGGAGAGCTAGTAGGCGCGTTGGCAGTCCACCAGGGCCTGCACATCTTCCTGGTTGCCCAGGAAGATGGTCACGTCATCTGTGTATGCCGTCAGCTGGATCGGGGGGCTGGTGGTCATGCCTGGTGCCGGTGGCAGGGCTAGGCCGGTCAGGCGACATCGCAGAGTGTGCAGCAGCAGTTCAATGGCCAGGGCATACAGCATGCCCGACAGGGGGCGGCCCTGGCATATGCCGCAACACACTGGGAGTGGGGAGCACAGCACGCCGTTCACCTTGAGCAGGCTGGAGGCATAGTGATACAGGACCCAGAGCGCCACGGTGAAAAGTGGCCCGAAGCCAAAAGCATCGAGGGTGCTGAGCAGGTACTGGTGGTCGACGCGATTGAAGGCCTTGTCCTGGTCCAGGGAGACCAAGTCGACGTCCAGGCCAAAAAGCTCCGTGGCCGTGAGCAGGTCACGCAGCAAAACCAGGTTGTCCTGGATGGTGCTGCCCGGCACACAGTAGCTCTGCTCGGGCCCGATGACGGAGGCCATGAGGTGTGGAGACAGTTCGTCAGCGCCTTGGCCAGGATCTTATAGTTGGCACACAGAAGGGAGATGGGCCGCCAGTTCTTAAGGCAGCTGAGGTCCCCCTTCTTGGGCAGCGAGGTGAGCGCTGCCCAGCAGCAGCTGGTCGGCAGGGTCTTATCAGCGATGCTCTCACAGAAGACGCAGAGGAGGCTGGGCCTGAAGAGGGGCCAGAAGGCTTTGTAAAATTCCATGGGCAGTCCATCAAGGCCCGGGGCCCTGCCCGAGGCAAGCCCCCCCACAGCAGCCTTGAGCTCCGTCAGGGAGAGTTCGTGCTCCAGGGCCTCGACCTGTGAAGCGTCCAGGTGCGGTAGGTCCTTATGCAGCTGCTGAGCAGCCTGCGGATGAATGGGCTCAGCCTCAAACAAGTCATAATAGAAGGCCACGGCATGCCCCCACACTTTGCCTGGGTCCGTGAGCAGCTGTCCTTCTCGGGTCTTGAGATTGTCCAGTGTCTTTGCCGTGGCCCGACGCCTCTCCAGGCTGAAGAAGAAGCCAGTCGGGGCATCGGCCTCTGCCAGCTCCCACAGGCATTTCTTGTGGGACCGGAGGCTCTTGAGGAGTGCCGTGTCGTTGCCCACATGGAGCAGGGCTGCCTCGAGCACTGCCACATCCTCCTCCAGCTCTTGGGTGCAGTGGCGGATCTCATTCACCGCCTACTGGCAATACTGCTGGCAGAATGCCCAGATCTGGATCTTCCCCACGTCCCACCACAGGTGCCAGGAGGAGTAGTCTGCTCACGCAGCCTCCCAGCTCCTCCAGAGGGGGGGTGAAGCAGTCCCTGAAATGGTTGTCCTGCAGCAGGCTGATGTTGAGGCATCAGTAAGGGGCCCGCGTGCATGCTCTGCCAGGCAGGCTCAGTTTGCAGCAGACCAGGGTGTGGTCCAAGAGGCCCGATGGGATGATGCGGCTGCCAGGCAGTAATGGCAGATCGTGCTGGCCGATGTAGAGGTGGTCAAGGCGGGCCATGGCGATCCCACTGGCACTCATCTTCACCCAGGTGTATTGGCGCACCATTTGCCCCCACCCCACTCCCCTTGCTATGGCACTGGCCCCACTTACCATAGGATTTGTGGCTTGTAGGATTGTTACATGACTTTGGCAGGTGAATGCTGCCCTGGAGAATATGATTCTAGCTGTGCTTCTGCTATGAAGTTCCTAAACCATACAAGGTCAGTCAAACCAAACTTTTCACAGGTGGTTGCTAAGTGTATATTCCTTATGACTTAAGTCTGACTTTCAGGAAGGTTGAATGCTCTATATCTGTGGGTGAAGTCAAAGGGAGTTGTGTTGAGTCAAAAGATACCTAAAATCTGATCTCCCATCACAGTGTTTATCTTATATTGGGCAGCCACAATTAATGGATATCATTTGACCTTTGCATCCCTGTGTCCTGCTTCCCCATTCACAAAAATGGAGATAGCACTCTCCCATCACTTTGCAAGAGTCTTGTGAGGAAAAGACTTGTTAACATTTGTGAAGCACTTTTTAGATAGTAAAGTGATTAGCATCATGGAAAAGCACAAGAGAAATGTAACAATTCTGTGTTCAGAAAAGTGATAAAAACCAAGTTCCAGGGGGGCGCCAGAGGGCGCTCTCTGCGGCTCCTACCTCCCCAATACCGCAGCCCAAGCCTTGTAGATGGCATCATGGTGTCCACACAGCCACCGGCCCCCTCACTGGGCCTCAGAATCATCCACACAGGACCCTTCTACGATCCTCTCCTATCAGGCGGCCACTCCACTGTCATCCGGGCTACCTAGCCCCCCCGAAGCCATGTTCCCCTCTCGGGTGTGGTCCCCCCGGGATCTTCAGCCACTTGCCCTGGCCCACCTCCAGGCCAGTTGGGACCCCAGACCCCCGGCTCTTGGGCGTCCCTCACGGTAGGCCCCTGGCCCTTTTGACTCCTATAGTCCTGGCCCCAGCTTGGGCAAGTCAAGGGTACTCTCCCCTTCGGGCTGGGTCTCTAGCTGCTCACTCGCATCCTCGGGCCTCACCGTGCCACTGCTCCCTTTCTCCTAGGGGCAACCGCAGCACCACACCCTGTACTCAATCACGCTCTTGGGGTCCGCCCTCTCTGGGCCCCTCACAACACTGGCCCTCTGGGCCCCCCAACAAACACAAGGGTAACCCACCCAGTGGTGGTGGGAGCTAGGGGTTAAGGCACCCCAACCCACCTTTCACCGGGGTGATAACTGGCCTGGCATTTCCTGGGGGCTCCCGCGCCACTGAGAGCCCCACCAGTCCACCCACTCCCGGCAGGGTGCAGTTTCAGGTCATGCCCAGGACCAGGAGCCTCCTTACCAACCCCTTACAGATCCCCCTTACCTCCAGATCATTCACAACAGCCCTTCAGCCAGGCAATGTTGTTACCTGGCCTCCAGCAGCTAAACTGCACTGTTTATATAGGCAGGCCTTGCCTCTAAAATGGCTGCCCTAATCAGGCACCTGGAGGCTGCCAGCTCCAGGCCCTTAAAGTGGCAGGCACACCCAGTACACCACCACATACCCTTTTATTTGGAAGCTTTTATCCTTCAGCTTTGTGTTTCCTTCTTTCATTTTTCAGTCCTTTTAACATTGTTCTGATACACTTTTGTCCCATGAAAATTTCCAGTAAGGTTTTATTTTCATATAAGTTCACATTGAAATTATCATAGCACAGTTTTTTTCTACCACCGTTCCCCTCTCCAAACTCTCACTTAGCATCAAGCACAAGATGTCAAAAGGCCACCTCTGTTCTCATGAATCTGAAAACACTTTATTAAAATAATTTGACACACACCCACTTAGCTGAGAGCAGAGGCTGACCTCAAAACCCATGATAATAGCTCTAATGGAAAATTTAGAATTTTCTGATCCACTGAATTCAACTGATACCCTGGCAGGATTATCCAAGGATGGAGAGCAAATATTTACAATAACTTCGCTAATTGAGAATTGAAGCAACTCAGGTTCAGAGTGAAAATGTTTAATAAATTTCTCAAAAGTTTTGATTCTTTGTTTCCTGTTTGGATTTCACCCCCTCATTCCCAGCTTTAAATTTAGATTCTTTTGATTATATGTATAGGAGTTTTTCAGTAGAGTTGAATGACATGTATTTTACTCCCTGTGAGGAGATCTTAAGGCAGATATAGGGCATTGCTCTTTTTGGTATAAAGAAAATGGAAAAAAAAAATAGAACTACTTGTCACAAGAGTTTTGCTTTTTTTCTGTTGGATAGCATGCAGCCACACACACAATTTGTGGAAGCTGGGAGAACCCAGACTTTGTGTTGCTCAAGTAAAATCAGCTCTTGAATAGACAGAAGCCCTCTGCTGACAAACTGCTTCCAGAAACATGTTTTTGTAGCCTGGCACTAGAACCATGATCTAGTGAATATGACACTTGAATGGGTATTGGCATGTTGATTGATGCTGGATCTTCTGTTGGCTGCTGTGAGTGACATCAAATTCCTTCCCAGTTTGTGCCTATGCTTCCATCCCATCTTTGCCTCGCCTAGGTTATATATCCTTTGGAGTACTGTCTCTGAATATAAATGTGTGTACCACCTAACATAATGGCTTCCATCTCTGCTAGAGCTGTTATGTTCTACCATAATAATAGGGTTCATGGCAGAGAATATTGTGCTCTGCTGTGGCAATACTCAACTGACACATGTCCTTGGGGACTGTTGCCTGTTGATATAGTTTAGAGCAGCCCCTAGGCTATTTTATTCTGTTCCAAAATCTATGCCAGAATCAAAGCTGGGCTAAAAGTCAGGAAAAGTCAAGTTTGTTCTGTAAAGTTCCTCCCTCTCATCTCTGCTGCCATGCTGAAGCGAACTTGGCCATGGCCAAAGAGAACATTACTCCTATATAGTAATCTTGCATCCTTTTTAATATGCATGTTGGTTCAGGTTTCTTCTGCATTATGTAAGCACCAAACTAGCTACCATAGCAACAATGTTCATGTCTCCAGTCCTGCCAGAGCTAAACACTTTGTAGTAATCTGCAAATATTTAAAATATACACGATTGGCTTGTCAGTTTTGTCACATATGTTTATATGCAAATGGATCTTATGACTAGCACTTCCAGAAGTCACTGGGAATATGTCAGTGCTGAACATTCAGCAGCTTTTTGTTGGTTTTGTCTGACCTGAATGTTAATTGTTGTTCTCTTTAAATGAGCATTAAATCTCTTCTGCTTCTGGAGACCAACATCAAAATTCAAATATTTAATTTGCTCATTGACATTTATTAAAATGGCTTCATGCTTGAATTTCAAGTTAAGGCTGTGGCAACTAATTTTATTAGAGTCTAGATCATGTTTGAAGTGAATTTTAAATCTGATGGAAAAGCATTTAATGTGTACCAAAAAAGAAGACAACGAAAGGTCAGCAGCATGAAGTTTTGATATCTTCAAAAATAGCAGAGTTCACATAAGGGTTGGATATTGTAATAACCAAATAAACAGCACTGAAATATAGCTGCAACTAGTAGCAGACAAGCTCTCTAAAGGTCAGGAGAGCTATTTTCAATCTTTTCCATTGATTGACATCCCTCCACATTCCCCTCTCCGCTAATACTTCCTTAATAGAAGGGTTTGTTTTTTTTTTTTTAAAAAAAGGTTAAGGCCTACTTATTTCACCATTAAAAGGAAAAAAAAAAAAAAAGGAAAAATAGGGCAGTTGTAAGCACCTTGGACCTGTTAATATCCTCTTCAAACTAGAGACTGTAACCTCCAGAAATATCATGGGTTAGCAGCTTTGGTTTAGATCAGTAGAGGAAAATTGTAGCTTCCAATCCTGCAAACAGTTAAACATATGCTTCACTTTGAGGGCTGAGTAGCCCCATGACTTCAAGCCCCCTCCTCAGGTAGGTAAAGCTAAGTGCGTGTATAGATGAAACTCTTCCCCAAAGTCTGGGACCTCCTTGCCTTCTCTGACCACTCCTGGCTGTGCCTTCAAGCTGACTAGAATCTGTACAGGAGAAAAGTAACAAATTCATAATAAAAAAACTGATATCTCTGGCAATGCCAAAATTTATCCTACTGCCTGTCAAATTACCCATTTCAACTGACATTTTGCATAGAAGTGCTAAATCTATTTTTATGGTATATTACTGCAAACAATTCCTGTTCCTCATCCAGTATGACATCAATATGCAGCTGCTGGGATAGATAATAAGGGAAGTTAGACTCAGATGCCAACACTAGGCAGATGACTTCCAGCTCTATCTCCCTATTATATCAAACAAACATCACCATCTCCCAACTGTGCCAGCCCTGGCTAAATGTAAACCTTGGCAAGACTGAAATGATGGCAATGGACGGATAGAAACAAATTATGATGGGCTTTTATATATATATATATAACATCATCATTCATCTTCATCATCTGTCCTCATACAGTCAGGTTAACTTCCAGCCTCAGTCACCCTCTGGACTCCTCCTTGATGCTTACCTAATTAACTCTAGCTATAAAATGACTTCTATCACCTATAAATAGCCAGAAAAGTTCTTCTCACTATGCAAAAATATACACTTAATCATAGATACTTTATGACCTTCAGATTCAATTATTGCATTGCCTTGATTTTTTTCCCCCATTTTGACTAAAGCAATATATTCCAACAGGAAACTTCCTGACGACCAGGTCAAGACATACTAATGATAAATTCTTACAGAGTAGCTCATGTGTCCACACACCTTATGTTACAACTAGAATGTTAAGAAATACAATAAATAGGGATCTAGTCAGTCTGACTGTTTGCAAAAACACAATTCCCCTGCAGTGGTTTGCTATCAGGCCCAAATAATCCAACAGCTGGACTCTTGATCTTCACTCTTCCATGGAACTGCAAAAAGTCCACAAAATGGACCATGATGGCCACATTCTTCCAAGCAAAAAAAAGAAAAAAAAGAAAAAGGGAACATTTGTCAGCATGGCTGAGATTCATCATAAGCATGGGAGAGAGAGGAAGTTAGGCACTGTGGATTTTTCAGAGTGGTCCTGAACACACACCAACAAGCATGCCCAAGACAGAGCCTGAAATTAGGTAGAAAGCATGCTTATTGCTGCTCTAAAGTTACTACGTTGTCTGATTTCCATGTTTTGGAATGAAAGAAGTAGGCAGGATGGGCTTGTCATCCACAGTTCCAGGCTCAAAATGCAATGTAGACATGCCCTAATTGAAAACTCCTTTTTACTTCATGGCATGGATATATTCCTATAATCAAATTATTATCACCATCATTATCAATAATAATAATATCAATACTGATTCTAATACAATCTGTGGAATAGCATATTGATCCATAAAACCTGCTTTAATTGCTTCAGGGAATCTTTATCGAAAGGGTTATCTTCAGAAGTCCTTTCTGACCCTAAAGTTTGCATTAAAAAATACTAAATCCCCAAGGAAAAGCCCAGTCCCTCCAAAAATGAAGGTAAATAGAGATCCTTTTTGTTTGTGTAACCTTGAGAAATGTTCCTCCATATTTTCAGCATGAATGAACCAAGACAATTCTCACTGTGTATCTGAATTCTTCAAGTTGTCAATATGCTACTCGCCATTCATATCAAGCTAGAGCAAGTTGGCTAATAACAAAGATGTCTATTTTGGCATTGCTTTAACATTGAAGTTTTCAAACAAGGCTACATTCAAACTGGTCCTCAGATTTTCAGTTTTCCAGTCCTTTCTGGGTGAAGCTCTACTTTGAAACCTGAGCAGTCATTTAATTTTTGAGTTCTAGATTCTAGATTTAAAGATAGGAGGATTTAAGAAAATCTATGTATGCTATAAGAAATAACAATAAGATTGAAGTATGCTTCTGAGAACTATTGGCTTGCAAACAATATTTTTCTCACTTATTTCTGAATTTAATTTTTCCATTTGAATTTTTTTCCAGACATAATTCCAATAAAAAAAATAAATAAATAAAATATCATATTTAAAAATTACTTACTAAATGCACCTTTCCCCAAAATTAATATTCTAAAATTGGGATGTGTTAGGTGGGGATGCTGATTTCCTGCCAAGAGTAGAAGTACCAAACTTTCATTCCTTCTCTATCAAAAGTAAAAACAAGCAAACGACTGCCCAGCAGCAGCAGTGGCATCTCTACAGCAGAAGTTAAGAGTGACACTTGACTCAATGGCTCATTGCTCTTCACTCCACAGATGTTAAAGATCATCTGTCCTTTCTAAATGGACTTTGCTCCACTAATCAACCTAAGCTTTCTTCTCACAATTTTTCTGTCTACTCGGTATTCCTGGTGATTTTTCCATTTCACATCCTTAGAGACCAGTTTTAGCTCTTTTCAAATTCATATATCTGTCCATGGAGACCTGTTTTCAGCAGCAACTAGAATCTGAACTTTTGGACGAGCAGAGGAGAGTAGGAGAATGGGCTGAACATTAGGTTCTCTTCCTATTCTATGTAACAATAACTCTGGAAAAATCTTTTTTTTTCTTCATCATGCCTTCCTAAAAACAATGTATATGTTTCATTGGGGGCATTGTAGTGAGAAAATACAGTAGCTCTTTTTAAAATGCTGCTCCCTATAAAAACATCACAAATGTATGTAAATAGAATTTAAGTATAGTATAACTTTAAAATGAAAGTGCATATGTAAATTGTAATTTCTATCCAAATATATTTATATAAAATGAAACTAAATGCATATGTTTAATGAACTATCCGTGCTAGTCATTTCTCTAGAGTTGGTTAACCTAAGTGTGGAAAATTTCACAAAACATGCTATCACTTTGAATTCCCCCCCCCCCCCCCCCAATTTCATGAGGTAAACAATGGAATTAACTGTCCTTCAGTTTACTAGGAAAATTGTATTTATGAAAAGTTTTTTTCCCAGAAATTCAAGTGTTTGGAATTTTGTAATAGGTTTCCCCTTCCCAGGCTTTCTCTTTTCGCAATTAAATGAACAATGATTAAGTGTCTGTGTGTGTGTGTGTGTGTGTGTGTGTGTGTGTGCGCGCACGCGTGTGACCTGCTCACTCAGTTTGGTGTTTTCATTCTCTACCCCTTTCCCCTCATTCTGCAGCTTTCTAAAAGTTCTCCAAATTCCAGAATGTTATGGAATAGCAAGGTAATGGAGTATTATCTTCCTTTTCCTATTTGTCACAGGCCATCTGGGCACTGTGAGTGTATCAATTTTATCACAGGCCAACTGGGCTGTTTGATTCAGTTTTGGATCGAGGAGGCAAAGTTAGGAGTGAAATAAAGGCAAATTTATTATAGCTTACACACATATGACAGTTAACAGAAAGATAAATGCGATAAGCAGATAATGCAGTATTAAAGAACTAGTAGTAAATAATAACAACAGATAATAACAACAGATAGATAGATCAATTCTGTTGCAGGCCAACTGGGCACTGTGAGGGTATTAGCCACTGGGCTGTTCAAAACAACAGATAGACAGGCATGGGTTGGCAACTTATCGATAGTCCCTCAATGCCAGGTATGTGTCAAGTGATTCCAGCGAAGTCAGGCATCCCCAATCGATGCTGTCAGAGGTTTACTGGGGAAGATCATTTGATCAGTATCCGATCCTCGCTCACACCGGGAGTCTGGGGTCCGGGCGTGGAACAGAAATGGCCGTTCTGTTCCCTCCTTCCTGCTGGTTACTTGACACACGTGCTTTTTATACCTAGTCTTACGCTAAAGTGTTGGCCTCAGAGCCACTCACAATGTTGTCCTATAGCTGTTACCCTATGGGATTGAAAGGTGTTAAAAATTATCATAAAAAGGTTACTACCCAAACTTGGGTTTATCCAATAAGCAAGTTATGATGCAGCACCTTTAGGTTTGAAATTGACATTGCTCCGCCTAAACTCCAACCCCTTTCAGGTTTCATTTGAATATGACTTCTTGGTATGTGCTTTCCTGGAATGTGTTGGGTGTGCCAGGCAGTTAGATCCAGGTTTATCATCAAGGCTGGACCCTGAGCAAAAAACCATTGGGTCTCCTAATCTTACAGCTACAGCTTCACCTATGGGGCCCAGTTAGTTCCAAGAACAGTTAATTTTATCATCTTGGTTAAACTTATGACAGACAAGTTGCATTTGCAGTTTACAAACTTACAAACTTATATTAACTAATATTACCTGTTTAGGCAAAATACCAAATGCCTCTAAGAAGCACATATTTATTGCTTATTAATCCCTCTGGTTCTGGCCATCACACTATTCCATCAAGGTTTCCAAAGTGAAGGAACTACTCAGGTATAAGCAAAGCTCAGATTTGACTCCCAGTCTCAGATCCCTATCCACTAAATTATATTGTAAATGCCAGAATTCCTCAAGACCTTTAAAATATTCAATAATTCTACCAGAAAAAGGATCAGTTCAGTGCATTTTGGAAGGGAGGAAAGAAAGAGTAGTTCTGAATGAATTAGAGATATAATTGGCCTTTAACAGTTGCACTTCAAAGTAAGAAAATTCAACTTAGATATAATAATTTCTTCAGCAATGCACTCCCAGCTCAGTACTCTAAGCCAGGAGTTGGAAATTACTGTGCAATCACTTTAAAAGAGTCAAACAGAAAGCCTTCTGGAAAATAAGACAGAAATAAGCATTGCTTATACAAGAAGAAGAAGAAGAAGAACTACGCTGTATTTAAATATTTTACTGAATAAATGTTTACCAATCAGGTTATCTTTAAGTATCCAGTCACTTTGCAAGAGATAATCTTGCATATTTACATCTCACCAGTGAATCTCTGCTTGTATATCACCCTTTATATTTTATTCTATGTTACAGACTCCTAGGGCACGCCTACAAAAGATGCGGATTGTGCAGTAGCTTAATAACACTGCGCAGTAACACATCAGAGCACAAACAGTGTTAATATTCTACTGTGCAGTATTATTAGGCTATTGTGCAATAATGTCACTAAAAAGGTGTTCGCCAGTGCTACTGCACAGTAACTCTGGTTACTGCACATTTATTTAGTACTTGATTATACAAGTACTAAATTAAATGCACATTAACCACTGCACATTAATGAACATATAAATGCACCCCTAAAGTATTAACACTTAAACTGATTTTGCCAGTAAAATCAAAATTATTGCCATTACCCACAGTATTCCAATCCAACAGTAGGGGCCTGACTCACAATGCATTTTTTATGTGTTGTGCATGTCATAACCAAATGAGTTGAGTGCCCCTGTCACAACAGAACTGCTGAATGACCACAGTTATTAATACCCTTAGTTGGTATTTTACTTTGTGTTTGTGTTGGATGTTGTATCTTAAACACACTTAAGAACTCGAAGGTATCAAACGTAAAACACGAGGGTGAACTATGCTCGGAGTGTGAGGGAGTCACAATGAACGCATGATCAAATACCCTCAGCAAATCACGGGTTACATGAGGGGTGTGACCGCACGGCCGGCAGTCACAGCCTCCTGAAAGTCAGCAGATACATGGGACACATTTTGATTGGCTCGGTAGCTTATAAAAAGGGGAAC
This sequence comes from Alligator mississippiensis, assembly GCF_030867095.1. Lineage (NCBI taxonomy): Eukaryota > Metazoa > Chordata > Crocodylia > Alligatoridae > Alligator > Alligator mississippiensis. The sequence goes on along the minus strand of NC_081825.1, from coordinate 135,688,710 downwards.
ACAAGCACAAGGGGGATCCATGAGTCAGTTTGGAGAGGCCTGATCACCCTTTCCAGGATCCTGCGTCCACGAAATCCCTTCCTCCCGGACGCCCCCCATCACGACCAAGTATATCATTTGAACGTGTTTAGAGCTCTCGAGTTACCAGCGAGTTTAATCTTGAAACTGCTGTGAAGGAAACCACCTATACGAAAGTGTAAGTAAAGCATTTATTTGTTACACCGCCTCCTTAATTGTTTTTTTGTCAACCGGAAGAGAGATAAGAGAAGGAGAAACAAGGTCCCGTAACCCTTTCGTCCCTGGCCTGTTCGCGCAGCACCTTTCTGGGTCCAACCACCCACCGTCAGGTTGGTCAGTGCAAATTAGGGTAATGTACAAATAAATCAGAGTTTAGATGCACGTATATCTAGGAGACCAACTGGCCTTCTGGTTAAGGAAGCAAACCAGGAAGGAAGGAATAGTTCTAGTTCTACCTACCTATAATACAGACTTCCTGTAAGAGCCTATAAGGAAATACCACGTAACACCTTATGCTTTTGTTTAGTGATCTTGAGCACCTGTGGCTGCTACTGAATCATTTGTAGTTATGAAGAAAACAGCTGGGTATCCCCACATACACCTTGTCTCACCCCTACTTTGCATACCCTCCACCCCCTCCCCCCAATGTAGAAGCAAACAAACAAACAAAAAGAACATTTTGAGGTCATAAAAACTGTTCATTTTGCAATTTCTAAAATTAATGTTTAATTTTGAGGGAGGAGATTCCGAGGCTACCCATACATATAGGATGCATCTACGAGTCACCCTACAATGATGTACTGGTATGCTACATCGCTGTACTGCACACTGTGGTGATATGGTGATATAGCAATCACATGTCTACATGTGATCACCAACTACATCACTGTAGCAGCACACTTCCCAGATATAGTGCACCGCTACAGCAACATAGTGGCAAAATCTACCTATTCCCCATGTACACAGTTCAGTAACCACCCATACTGCACTGTGAGTTGGTACTTCCAAAAGGAAGTACTAAAGCACGGCACTGTAGCAATGTCACCATACGATGGAGTGTAGACATACCCATAGAGGACAAACTTAAGCGCTATACTGAGTCAGACCAATGGTCCACCTCATCTAGTAGCCTTTTTCCCCTTCCCACAGTGGCAAGTAGATGTTTTAGACTAAGAGTATTTCTACAGCAATAAATCCCCTGTCATATCAGTCATCATTCATCATGGTTTAGGAATTAGAGAATACCTACCCAACTGTTCTATATTTCCAGTGGAGCTATCCAAACTGCTACTGCACTCTTTTTGTCCTTTAAGCCATATAGTTTTGGGCAGTGATTCTCATCCAAGATACCTCAGAACCCTGGAGTATCCCAAGATATTTTCCAGGATGCTACAGGGTGCCACACAATATTAGCAGTATTAGGTGTGCCAACATGATTCACAAACCAAACCAAGAATGTTTTAATAGGAAATCATAGTATTAAAAACATTCTGCTCCTCTGTGGTCTTTCACAATTCTTTGAAGCAGAAGAATTGTTCTATTATTTTCCCGTATTGAAAAATGATGAGTGAAAACTAAGATCTGGCATTATCTGAGGGGTTCTTTGAATTGGATGAGGGTGACCTCAAGTCTGAAAAGGTTGAGAACCAGTGGTCTAGGGATTAGTGCACACACCTGGGGTGTGGAAGACCCAGACTCAACCTACCTTTGTCTGATTCCATTTCCCAAATATCAGGAGGCTACCTTAAGTCTTAAGATATAGGATAGTCTGAGGTGCCATTTTTACTGACCAAAGCTAGAGCAGGAATTAGAAACCATGGCCACATCCACACAAGCATGGGCATTGGTTTCCCTGGGGACAAAAAGCAGCAGCACACGTTGTGTCACTGATACTTGTCCCTTGGGAACACCTGTGCCATGCACCCTCTGGCACATGGCAGGTTATCCCAGGTGGGCTCGGGGAGTCTGGGGCCAGCATTGGGCTAATCCCAACAGCCTTACCTGGGGTCCTGGGAGCTTTCTGGCACTACAAAAGTGGCGATCCTGCCACTCAGTCTGGCTGGCAATCACAGTGTGGCTGGCCAGGCTCCAGTTTTGGGTGGGTCACACTGCTCCTGTGTGTGGTGCTCTGGTGGGTTTGTTTTTGTTTTTTGGGGTTTTTTTTGGGGGGGGGGGGTTGATCTACCAGGGTCAAAAAACACCCCTGTGATGCTACCTTGCAGTGTGGAAAACAGCTAAACGTATGGTGTGTGGTGCCACAGACATGTCTGCAACACCACATACTTCAAGGCTACACTCATCTGGACCCGGCGCATGTGTCCTCATCACCAGGCTAGTCATCTCTACCATCTGTGACTCAATCAATCTTTAAAGGGGTTTGATATAATGTGGAACAGCTTCAACAGGGACAATAGAGTGAAAGGTCCGCTGACAAATAATCGTTAGGCTTGGAGTTGGATCCTTTCCTGAGAGGACCCCCCGCCTAGTTGGCAGAATCAGCCACATGGGGGACCCCCGCCCTGCCACTGACTGGGGGGGATTACGTGCCCCCCCGACTAAGGGGGCACCAGTCACCCATGCTGCCTGTACCCCCTCTTCCACCCCTCCCTGAAGGCTTTCCAGCTGCTTTTTCATAGTGTCTTTCATAGTATCTTGTCTTTGCCTTGGTGTGCTGGAAAATCTGTCTCTTCTTCTGTAATGCTATCTGTCTGATTTGTGTAATATATGTAGACATTAAGATAATTGTATGCTTGTGTATTTGTGTAATGTATGTATGCATTTATGTAAAAATAAAATAAAAATATATAAATGTATGTATGTGTTTTCCTATATAAATTCTAATATACAATATAATTATGTTGTGCTTCCCTGCACAGTGAATGGAATGTACACTGTGAGAAAGAGCACAGATTTGAAAATAATTAAAATAGACTAAACAAAAAGAGGATTTTGGGGGAGGAATAAATTGAAAGGATTCAATCAATGAATATAATAATAAAATAAAGGGGTATAGAAAGAATAAAAAGTATTGCTGAATCCCACTTGCTAGGCTAGGAAGTAGGAAATGAATGGTAGCTTTTGTTGTCTAATGCTGCTGTGTTTCCAGAAGACAGCTCAGTAACTGACCCCAACGCAGAAAGCATCCCAGTTCAAACAATGCCACTTTTTGCTGTTTATCCATCCTGCCCCCAGAGCACTGGGATTGGAAGGGACCTCAGGGAAGGATCACAGTCACTGGCCATCTACACAGTCAATATGACAGAAGTCCTTCCCCTCCCTCTCCTTACTTTCTGTTTCCCTGCAGGCAAGCCCAGCTTCAGCTTCGAAACTCAAAATGTTTTGAAACTTTCAAAATGTTATGACTACCCTCATTTCATTTTGAGGCTGTTTCGAAGCCCTTCGTTTCATTTCAATTTCTTTGTTTTGAGCTGGAAACTAGTCAAAACAGCATTGAAACAAAACAGCTGGTGAAATTTTGCAGAGACCTATATAATAACATTAGGTGTAAGACACGTGAGATGATAGTTCCTCTTTACTCAGTACTGATTAGTATTAGTCTGCAGTTTTTGGCCCCGCATTTTAAAAAAAGACTTGGAGAAGCTAAGTGAGGGTTGAGAAGTGGGTGGCAAATAATAAAGTGCTTGGAAGGAAAATTATATGAGGAGAAACTAGAAGAAATAGTCATGCTCTTTTTTGTGGAAATGGTGATTTAAGAAGGGATATAAGAGCAGCCTTCAAATATCTGAAGGGTTACCATAAAAAGAAAAAAAAATAGGGAACACCATTTTTTTAAAGAAGTTACTTAGATCAACTTCCCGATATCTCTACATTCATACAAAATAACACAAAATAAAATTTTTATATGGATAAAATAAATCTGATTCCTAGGGACAGCAGCCAACATTTGGGAGTCTAAAAGCAAGACTTAGGAAGGTGTTCAGGCACCTAAAGAGCCAGATAGGTATATTAGTGGGATTTTGAAAAAATGTCTCAACTCTTAAATGCTTTAATGAAGTCCTCTTGGTACCTATCTGAACCATCTCTGCCTTGCAAACCTGGACAGAAGTCCCATTTTCAAGAGCACTTAAATAAAGTGGAATTGCATTATTTTTTAAAAGTTTCTAAATCACTTAAGAGCTTTCAGTGGGATTTAATTTTTAGGGTATGTTCCCTCTCACCTGCTCCTGTTTTCATGCACCAAACTTGAAGATGTGGTAATGAAGCTACTCTGGGTATACCCTTGCTTGCAGGGTTGCTCTTGAGACTGTTCTTACTTGAAAGGAACCACACGAGATGTCCCAGTAGCAGCTAATAGCTGTATTTTCAGATCTGGTGTAAGCAGTGTGTGGGGCAAGGTGTTTCAGGTTTGTGGTTGTGGGGCAGGTTGTGCTTTGGAATTTCCATCTTTGGACATGCCAGGAAAACAGTGAAGGCAAACATACCCTAAAAGACTTAAGCCCTTTTGAAACTGATATTTAGGCTCCTAAATCATATACTTCTTAAATTTGACCCCTCATGTTTTTACTTTTGTTGCCTGGGACCTGGAAAGAAAAGCAAAAAAAAAAAAAAAAGAAGAGGCTATTCCCTGACATGCCTTTACTCTCCCTCCACCACTCTAAATGAGTCTGGCCATCAGCTGGCAAACATCTCTCACTGTTAATAATTCAGGCACAAAGGAACCAGAAAGTGAAAGTAACTGGGCATGTCTACATGAGACATTTACTGCACAGTAGACTAATTAGCTATGAAATGAGCATCTTGGTATCTACAGGTGCACCCCTATTAGGCTGGAGTAAAGTATATTCCACAGCAGGATAGTACTAATAAATACAAGTACTATCCTGCTGCAGAGTAAACATCTCAGCAGCAGCGCCTGTGTAGATGCTGACCTGCTGTCTGAGGCATGAAGACACTTCAGTGTGGGAAGGCTGACAGCTGGCTAGCTCTGCACTGAAGCACCTTCATGCCCCAGCTAGCCCCTCTGGGTATTGTTTAGATGAGGGAAGTCACCCCAGGCTGGCAGGGTGATCCCCTGGGCCCCTGCCAGCCAGGGGTGCTGCACCTTGGCTCAACGTGCTGTTACCCTGGACATAGAGGTAGTGAGCTGTGTGAAAATGGCACTGAGCAAACTCCAGACCTACTACCAGAAGTTGGTAGCAGAGAACGGAGGAGACACAGAAAATGTCACCTGGCACAGAGACAAGTGGCATAAGATCATACAATCTCTCTACCCCCTGAGTGAAGAGGGGGGCAAAGGCAGCAAATAGGAAGAGACAAGTGTACAGCAACAGTGATAGCAACAGCAGCAGCGGGTCCTCCAATGAGAGCTGGAGTGACAGCGATGGAAAGGACACTTGAACTGAGTACGTCACCTTGCAATTGGGGCATGGGTGGAAAGGAAGCATGGGCTGGCCTGAAGGACCAGCATGGACTTAGTGGTTTTGTGCATCTTGCATGCATTGCAGATATTGTAATGGCTTCAGGTGGCCAGCGAGTCTTTGTACGGGTGTGCGGGTGAGGTTTTTGTAACGGGAAAGGTTTGGTTTTTTTTTTTCCTTTTGTGGTGTAATAGGTAGAGTGTAGATATATATAACTTTATATAGAGAGAGACATATATTAAAAAAAAAAAAAAAAAGATGTTCACACAGTAGCAATAATCCCTGGAGAGATAAGCTCTGGAGTTTATTGCTGCACATTAATAGACATGTGTAGATGTGCCCACTAGAAACTAAAGTAGAACAACTGATCAGAAGCAACTGTGCCTCCAGGTTTCATTTGGAAAATGGTGCTCCCCTCCCAGTGAATGTTGGTGGTAATTGCTTCACTACACCATTAGTACAATTCATAGGAAACCTTGGATACCCTTTTGGCATAAGTTGTGGAAAAGGAATAATCTTCTTTTAGTAGGAATGTAGGGTCTTCCTACTAGCAGATCTGTCCCCTTTTCTTTCAAAGGGATAATATGAACACTTTCTCCGGTTAAGTAACATTGCATCTCAGAATAATTATGTATGGGTATGTGTGCCATAAGGATTACATTGACAAATACATTCAGCCCTCATCCAGTTTCTGCTAAGGGGAAAGAGTTGTGGTTAATGTATATTTTTAAAACCTGGCAGTTTAGTTGGGTGTATGAATAAGAGCTTCTGGATTATGAGCTCTCTAGAAAATTAGATCCTGAGAGAGAGAAGTGTATGTACACACACACACACACACACACACACACAGAGCCATTTCAATGTACATTGAAATGCACAGCCATTTCAATGCGCGCGCACAGACGCGCGCACACACACACACACACACACACACACACACACACACACGAGTCAGCTAGAACTTCCTTTGGCAAAAACTAAGTTTACATGGAAAGAATATATTAGGATGCAGGAGCTAACCAAAGTTACTATCTTGTTATAGTGGGGGATGGTATTGTGGTGCTTCATTCATTTTTCTTGAGGTAAATTTTATAATACAGCTATGGCCTTTTCTCAAAACTTTGTCCACCTCATTCAAATGTTCTAAAGACAGCGTCAAATTCCATAGACCAAATTGTCATTTCTCTCTATTTAATACAACGTTTAGTTTTTTAACATTCCTGATTTTTTTTTAATTTCTCCCCAGTATGCAACACTAGTTTTGCCATATCTGTGTAAACTAACTGATCAGTATATATTGTGCTAAGCCGATTCCTGGAAGCATTAATAATGCATGTACTATGCAATTTCAATATTCAAACATTGAAATGGCTGTTGCAAGAAAACCTATTTAACTTAATAATCCTATTAATTTAGCTTTGCCTTTTCTGTTTCTTAAGCAGTCTGAATACATTACAATATAAATCACTCCTATACCTATAGTACTCTTTCTGAAAACATTGGAGTGCATTTTTAAAGCTCTTGTGAATACTACAAATGGCCCTGAAAAGCACAGAGATCTTAAAATACTGCTTTAAAACTTTAAGTCTGGATTTCAGAGTCCAACAAAATGATAAAGTGCTAAAGGGAGCAAGCAGAATAAAGTTTGTCTTGGTAAAAAAAGATCCTTTAGAGATCCATCAGATTTTCAGCAATGATTTAATTAATTCCAGAATTTCATCTTATAAGATAAACAATGGCATCTAGGGATAAACAAATGCCTGGACTTGGTGGCTTGAGAGGCCTTGTCTGGTTCTATAATCCGGAGTATACTGGAAATGGAACACTTGTAGAATCAGCTAGAGAACATAACTGATTCTTTTTAGGTCTGTGTCCTTGATAGGAAAGTTTGAAAATTTCAACACTGATGAAAATCTTTGTTTGTTTTTTGTTTTCCTCCCCAGTTTCCTTCTTGGGGCACCTAAAGAGATCTCAAACTGAGCAACCGAAATAATGCACGTAGTCAATGAGTATATACTTAAAAAAAAAATGAATCTCTACATTTATACCTTGAAAGTATTTGTGTCTTTTTCTCAACATTCCCATCCCTCGGTGTCTTATACTGGTAATAATCATTCACATCCTATAGCTATGGTGAAAAACTAATTGTAGATTGTAGGATACTGCTGAGAGCTCTACAATATAAATTTTGCATAATAGCTTGGCTTCATCCCCTTTAAGATTAAAAAAAGGGGAAAAGATTGAGGGATAGTTCCTCTCCAAAAAGATGAACAAGTTGATAGAAATTCCTGCTTTCACTGGTGTTACAGGCGATTCTTAATTTTACACAGAGGGCATGTCTGCATACGCATTTATGTCAGCTTAAATTTACTGCACAGTGAATTACTGCGCAGGAAGTGGGAATAGGCCACCATCTACATGTGCAGGCATTAAAGCTCATTAACGTTGTGTGCAGACTGACTTGGGACTCAAGTTAGTCCCAAATCAGTCCACACACACAGCGTTAATGCACAGCAAGGCATCTACATGTGCGTTACTGTGCAGTAACTATTTGGGCATAGATTTGATACTTGAATGATGCTGATATCACATTTATGCTCAAATTGGCTTCGGTCACCATATTTACTGTGCAGTACAGGTGTGCATGTGTAGGGATATGCCCATACTGTGCAGTGATTTTGGTTACTGTGCAGTAAATGAGTACGTGTAAATGTACTCACAGATGAGAATCCAAGCCCTATTCAAGCCCTTGCTTGTATCAACACAAATGGGCTATAGTACCTCAGTGTGGAATGACAAGGGCAGGAAGCTCTAAAAGAAGCAGAAGGTTCCATTCAATAGGAATATTTTAGTGTAAGGCTGGGGAATTTTGGTGGGGATGTGGTCAGAGAAATGAATCACTGGCCATTACATGATAAAAGCTTAAAAAGCTATTTGCCTAAATAACATCCTGTGGTTCATCATCAGTTCAGATCAAAGAATATGGTTCCAGTACTTTATTTAGTGTCTAGAAAGGTCCCAAATGGAATGATAGTGCAAAGCTTAATGTCTTTCTGGTCAGCAGAGGGAATGTTTATACATTTTTAGTTAATGAACTTCACATTTTTATACCTGCTGTTACTAGCAAGTGTAAAGTGACCAATGAATCCATTACACTTTAATGTAAGTGGACCTTTTGTTCAAAATACTGACAACAATCATCAACTTCAGCAGGAGAGTAGCATTAATATCCAGAGATTGTTATTTGGATGCAATTATTTATATTTACATGGAGGGCACCTCATATTAATGTTTATCCTTCCTATTAAAATATCACCAGTATCACCAGGCTGTTGTTGTTTGTATGAATGTATCAAAATGATATTAATACTGGCTAAGTCCAGCCAGTTCTCAAGGGATCAGACATAGACCTTAATCTCAACACCAGGGATGAAAACCTTCTATTATTTAAGTCAGTGAGTGTCTTGCTCCTGAGCTCACTGAAGCCAGGATTCGTGCCCTGGTCTTCAAAAAGATCAGTCCAAGACAAGCAAGTGTACACTAGCACACTAAGCAAAAGTCCTTGTAGTTGTAGAAGATATAGCACTGCAGAGGAAAATGTAGATTTCTAAGACAGTATTGTCAATCCTAGGTTTTTTATTATATTTTCTCAATATTTGTTGAAAATCCTAAGTGTTGGAAATTGGACAATGCATGAGAATCTTGGATTCCAGTAAAGCAAAGTTTCCAGTCTTCACATCTACAGAAAAAAAGTCTGAACACACCATTTACTGCATAAAGTCTTAAAACCAGAAGGCAAATAACATTGGACATGTCTACATAAGATGCATTAATGAGCATTAGCACAAGTTAATGCACATTACAGGCACACATCTACACGTGCATTCCCCTAATGCACATTAACTAAGGCTTACAGCACTTAAATTTGATACCTGCAAATGCAGGTATCAAATTTAGGTGCAATTAGTCAATGAGCATTAACGCACATGGAAGCATGACCTGGCTAACTTTAGTGCTGGGTCTGCCCTGCCACTACGGGGCTGGCCTGAGTTCAGCCCTAGGAAATACCCAGGGGCTGGGGTGCTGGGCTCTGCCCCAGGAATGTGTCCCATAGGCAACCCCCACAGTCCCTCCATTCTGGGCTTGAAGACCCAAGATATTGTAAATAGTTTTCCCCTTGTATATAATTTCCCCCTTGTATATAGTTTTTCAGTTGTAAGCAGGTTTTTTATTGTTGGTGGATGGGGAGGGTGGTGGAAGGGCTCTGTTGGTTGAGGGGGGAGGGGTTCATTTTGTTGAGGGGGGAGGGAGAATGAATGGGGGTGGGTGTTGTGACGGTAATAAATGTTTTTTGTTTCATGCATGTGCATGTCCTGAAAGTGATGCTGGGGGTGGGCAGGGAGTGGGGAGGGATGGGGGGGTGGTGAGGCAGGTGGGCTGGAATGGGAAATGCTGGAGGACAGGATTGGACCTGTTCTTACCTGGATATCCTCCACTGGCAACTAAGGACAGCACTAAGTCATCATTTTAGATGTTTGTATGGAGCCTACTTGATGTGACTTGAAACTAACAGGCTCTGATGGCCCATTCCCATTACAGAGCAAGTAAATCTCCCTGCTTTGACTCCCAACACAACTAACCCCTTTCTCCCCCCTGTGTACAAACTAGTCAGGGAAATTGAAGGCCATGTCACACATTACACTTAGAACATGTTCACTGCATCTAACATGGGCATCTTCAGGTTCAAGCAGTAAAACACATGTTAAATGCATCTCTAGATCATACCAAGTAACATGGGTTAAACTGCCATAGGATTGCTCTATGGAGATAATGAGTTCAAGATGCTGGTGATGCATATTTGGTGGGGCTTTTTACATAACTTGGACTCTGGCTCCAAATCTACAAATTATCTGTAGAAACAACTATTTTGGATATCTAATAAAGAGATAGTTCTAATTCAAACTTGGTCTCACTCTGGATTCCTGATAGATGGAAGGTACAGCAACTGTGAAGAACAGCAACAAAGAAAACTGCTACTTTGTTAAATGTTGAGCATATTTGGGCTTAAATGTGTGTATTAAAAGCAAAATGTGAAGTTCACATTCATCTTTCTGGGCTGGAGGCTATTAGATGATTAAAGATTCTGAGAACCAACACATTTCTGTAAATCAAGATCTAAAATACCCCAGAAGAAGAAAGATAACTTAATTTTTATTAGATTGTCTAATTAATTGGTTATCAATTTAATATTTGTACAGGAGTATTTCCCCAAAAGGAGTGGAGTTTAATTGAAACAGATTAAAAAAAAAGGAAAAAAATAAAAAATAAAAAATGTATCATTTAGAAGACTCACTTTCTATCCTCCCTCCTAACTACCCTGTCTCATTAATGATGTAGAAATAGAGGTCCACAAGACATAACTGTTAATGGAACAGATGTTTTAAAAATATCCATGGTCTTCTATTGTAGCTAAGCTTCTGAGCTGGTTTTTGGCTAGTATAGTGCACTTTATCTTTGTACTGAGTCATAGATCAGTGCACATTTACTGTGTTTGAACAGGCCTACAACATAAACCCATCACTGCCCCAAAGTGCTTATCATGCAAGTTTTACAACAAGGCTTGTGAATAGTGCAAGACAAATACCATTGATTGAATTATGTCCTCATTTATGACAGATCTACTCCACTGTTTAGGTAAGACAGGTATAAATTAACTCTTATTTAGCTGTCTGGTCCCAACTGTTGAAAAGCTGGAACCAGCTTTTCACAAGTACATTCAACATGCAGCTATGTAGCTAAATGAAACCTTATGGCTTTCAAAAAAATGATCAGTACCCACACAGCATTTCTTTTATCTAAATAGAAGCCTCACTCTCAAAACTCTTGTATTTTATTTAGGGGCATAGTTGAAAGCAGTTAAATGTTACGATCTTATATTTTCCTGCATTCGTAGTGAAATTCACTCTCAGCAGGCATCCCAAAGGTCTATTGGGGGTGTGTGGGGATGTGTGTGGGTGGGTATGGGGGTTTGTGAGGGCCAGAATCTCCTGCCTTCATTTCCTGAGGTAAGACTAGAGAGTGTTTATACCACGTCTCTAGTGCTTCAGGGATTTCCTTCATTGAATTTATCCACTCTAAGGCCAGAAGGGCCCCAGGACTTTCTTCTACTAGCCCTTATGCAGGGGTATCAAAGATCTAACAGACAGAACCCTTTCATCTGGCTCACAATATGGTATGAACCTCTGGAGCTGGTCCTGTATGCTACACATCTAGCTCCATGGGACCAGACAAATTTGACACCCCTGAACTAGGGCATGTTTAGTAATACAGTGGAAAAACCACCACAAAACCTTGATAAATTGTTCCAATGGTTAATTCAACTACTATTAAAGTCAAGAAGGAAATCAGGTGCAAACATGTATTTAGATTGAGGCAGGCACTTATTTCAGCTCAAGGGCTGCTTCATAGGGCTGTGCAAAATTTCACTGGACATTTTATTCCTATACTGTTTCAACCAATTTTGAGGTTGAAACAGCAAAATCAGAACAAAACAAAGACCATTGAAATAGCCTCAAAACAAAACGAGGCTGATAAAAACATTTCAAAAGTTGAAACATTTCTAACATAGCCTGGGGATGGAAAGTCAGTCCAGCTGGGCTGACTTTCCATCCCCAGCACAAGATCTGGCAGAGGGCAAGAAGCAGCCCAGTGGGGCTGCTTCCCCAACCTCTGTTCTTGATTGTGCCAGGGGTAGAAGGCAGCTCAGTGGGGCTGCTTCCTGGTGCCCCATGCTAGATGGCACCGGGGGTAGAAGGCAGCTCAGCTGGGCTGCTTCCCCGACCCCCACACTTGATCACGCCGGGGGTGGAAGGCAGCCCAGCTAGGCTGCCTTCTGCCCCTGGTGCAATCAAGCATGGGGGTCAGGGAAGCAGCCCAGCTGGGCTGCCTCTGCCCCCGGGGCGATGTAGTGCTGGGGATGGGAAGTCAGGCCAGCTGGGCTGACTTCCCAACCCTTCAAAACTTGAAACAGTGTCAAAACAGCTTTTCTGTTTCAACGGAATGGAATAGAATAGCTGTTCTGACTTAAAGTGAAATTCAAGATGAAACACTGTTCTCTCGAACCATTGAAACTCAAGGCAAAATGGAATGGTGCTGTCTCGCACAGCCCTACTGCTTAATGACTTTTGGTGAGTTGTCAAGAGCTTCAAGGAAAGCCCTGCCCCTTGACAGTCACCCCGCCCCCTGGTCACCAGCGTGAGATCAGAAGTCCTCTAACCCCTGATTTTTGCCATGAGAAGTCCCTCCCCTTGCCCCCAGAAGTACTCCTTTTGAGAAGGGGGTTTGCCATCTTGGAACCAGAAAAACAAGTTATATACTAAAATCAAACATCTGCAATAACAGACTTTAATTTTATTTTAAAAAGGACTTCTGTCCTGATTTTTGTCCATTTGTGTTGTGTATATATAGGTGATTACATAATAGCTCAAAATGAAGTCTTACTTTTGTGTATTGGGTGTGTGTGGAGGGGTGTGGGGTGGATGGGTGTGTGGGTATGGGGGTTTTTGTGTGTGTGTGTGGGGGGGGTTGTGGAGGACTGTTGGGTGTGTGGAGCAAAAGGGTCACTGGTGGTCTGTGTGTGGTGGTGTGTGTGCACATAACACTGAGTAGGTCTCCCCACAGAGGCATGTAGATGTGTGTGTGGGAGTGTGGGGGAGGATGTGAGTGGATGTCGTGTGTGTGGGGTGCGTGATTGTGTGTGGTTGTTGGGTTTGTGGGGAGGGTTTGAGGGTAGGGTGGACTGGGCACAGGAACCCCCTGCACATGCTCCCCTGAGCTGGTTAGCACCCAACCCCACCCCACAACAGCGCAGATCCCACACTCCCTGCAGCACCTCCCCACCACCAACAGTGTGCAGCCCCAGTCTGCCCCACACCTTCTCCATACTACCTGCTCATGATGCATCCTGCTGCCCCTGGGCACACAGTGGGGCTGCGGCAACTCTGTGGCTGAACTGCCTTACTAGGCAGCCCAAGTTGTGGCAGCTCCTTCTGGCTGCTGCTGCTGCCATTGGCCCCAGCCCTGTGATACCAGCAGAGACTTGCACATGTGCTACACACTTGCCCCAGACTTGCCCACCCAGGCTGAGCAGCAGAAGCAGCAGCCAGGCAAAAATTATTGCTTGGCATTGTTGAAAAATGGCCCCTCCCCCTCTCCACTGATGGCACTTCCTGCTGCAAGGAGCAGAGCACAAGCCCTGCTGGGCTGCCCCAAGTCTCCGATGCCATTACCACCACCTCTGGACTGCCCAGTGGCTGCTCTGCACTGTCACCACTGCCCCACTGGGCAGCCTGGAGTCAGCAGTGATGGCGGCAGAGATGCAGGGCAGCCCAGCGGGGCGTGGGCTCCATTGGCTGTAGCACAAAGCACCAGCAGCAGCAAGGGGTAGGGGGCAGTTTCCCCCCACAATGAGTAACCGTTTCTGCCCAGCCACCACCATTGCTGCTGCTACTCAGCTTGGGTGGGCGAGTCTGGAGCATGTGTGGGGTGTGCCAAGTTGGGGCTATGTGCGTGGGTCCTCACTGCTACAGCAGGGCTGGGGACATTGGACAGCAGCCAGAAGGAGCTGCCACTGCCTGGGCTGCCTAGAAAAAGGCAGTCCAGCCACAGAGCCACCTCACCTCTGCTGCATGCCCAGGGGCAGCAGGACGCACCACGGGTGGGTGGTACCTGGGCCAAGTGTGACCAAGGGACCCACCACAAGCCAGACAAAGCCCCTCCATGGGCCATATTTTCCCCACTCCTGATTTAAATGAAAACATCCAGCCATTGGTCTGGTTAGATTCTTTATCCTAAGCCTGAAGTGCCCTGAATGATTTTACTTTTAGATTCTGACCTAGTAAAACTTATAGTCTTCATTTTTTTATAAAATAATGAGAAATGCCAGCGCTCACTCCATTAGATTCATTATTTTCCCTTAACCTTCTCCAGCATTTTAACATCCTTCTTGAACTGTAAACAACAGAACTGGACATGATGTTTCAGCAACAGTCAAGATGAGCTAGCAAGTCCATTTTAGAACAGATGGCATCTCATATGGCATCTACTGTTCTGGATAGATATTTCAGGTGCTGGAAGCTTCAGTAGTCTACTATACACGGAGTCAAATTCCAATTTCACTCATAAAAGTACTTCAGGGGAAAAAAAGGTCAAATGTCTTTACTCACCAAGCAGAAGGTTGCATAGAATGTTGATCAACATGGATATTTTTCTTCTTATCATCGTCATCATTATCATCATCATCATCATCTTATGTCTAGTCAGTTTAAAAGTGAAATAATTCTGTTCTGGATGATTCCAGTTATGATTTGCTGAATTAGCAGAGGGAAGCTTTGAAGGGGTGTTGCTCAGATTCCCACAGGCAAACAAAACATTGGCTTAGCAGAAAGAATGTGGGCCCTTTGGGCAGCATATGGTTTGCAGTTTTGTTTGGTAAGTATCCCTTCCATCGTCTTCACTCCCCATGGGAAAGGGGGAGAGATAAAAAATAACACATTGGAATCAGTATCTTATATGATGATCACCTTCATTTTAAAAGGGGAACGCATCCCAAGTGAATTTCTAAATGAAGATTCATAGCGCACACATCCCTCTTCCTGAAAGATAACATTAAAATAGTAAAGCATCACCCATCTCTAATGCTGATGCTATTCCCTTTTATTGGTGTGTGCAGAGATTAACAGAGGAAGTCAATTTATGACCAAGATTATGTATAGTATAAATATCCTGTAGTAAAAGTATGCTGTATGACACTAAACATCAGAATGTGAACTCAATCTGCAATAGCTCCTACAGGCAAGGGAAGTCATAACATGATCAGGTTCTGTATAAAGATGATTCTGCTGTTCTACATCACGTCCACAACTGAGAATATTTGGAAATACTAGGAAAATATTTGAACTGTGTATTCTCAACTATATAATATCAAATATCTCAGAACAGTTCAGTTTCAGGCACAAAGCTTGAATGCCTTTGATATTTGTGATCCTTTCCTGTAAAATCTAGGAAATATCAGTGATTTATTATGCAAGACTGGAAATAGCTTACATATTGCAACCTTACAATGCCCTACATGCTATGTCAATCATCCCATAATGAATAGAAGATGTCATACAAAATGGCAAACTCTGGGGATAATCAATATTCATGTTTTGTGTCAGGTAAATTAAATTTACTATTAGAGTGGTACTAAGGTCTTCATAATTAAAGTAGCAACTTTTTTGCTGTTAGAACCTATGATAAAATCCAGAAAACTAGTAAATCATTTAAATGACAGCTGTGTCTTTAGTTACCACATTTGAAGCAAAAAACAAGCAAGCAAGCAAACAAATAAACAAAAACAGGTGGGGACAGGGACGGGACCATGAAAGAGGTCTCCGTTTTGTTGTCACAAATGGTAGAAACATTCCCCCAGTGGAGAAAGAAACACTGGATTTTTTTTAATTATCTGCCTTTTCCTACAGCTGTATCTAAGCTTCTCCGGCTAGTTCTCTCATTTCCTTTCTACCCTTCTATTTTCTCTATTCAATTCTACTTCTCCCCATAAACGGGAAAAAAAAAATCTCAACCCTTTGAATTTTATGCAACTACAAAGCTAAATTAAACTGGCAAGTGTCTTGGGAGCAACTTCACGATTATTCTGTCCTCATTTCTAGGTTTGTTATTGCTGCCTGGGTAGCATGGATGCACCAGAGGGTTCATTTTCCGCCAGAATTCTTTCACTCGGTCTTTCTAGTACTTCCTTAACCATTTATAATACAGGTTTATAACAACCCAAGACAGCTTGTTCCCCCTTTATTTGTTGTTTCCCATTTGTTACCCAAGTTCAAAAATCCAATTTAAGGCTAGACAGCTCATTAGGCCAGCATAGTTAAGGCTTACGATTTGGCAGGTACACAGTGGCTGCATCTACACAAGATGTTGACTGTGCAGTAGCTTGTTACTACTGCGCAGTAGTGTTTCATAGCATAAAGTGCGACATGACACTACTAAACAGCAGTAATGAGCTACTCTGCAGTCAGCATCACCTAAAAGCTGTTCAGTGATGCTACTCTCCACAGTACTTTAGTACTTGTGTATTTAGTACTTGTGTATGCAAGTACTAAATGACTGTGCAGCGCAATGACTGTGTTGTAAGGTCCTTTGAATGGTGCAACAAGGTGTGAGAAGATGAGCAGGTAATTGCAGATTCTGGGTCCTGCCTACCTGGCTATTCCCTAACCCAGCCTCTCTGCAAGGATGTAAGAACTGTGATAAACAGGGATCCTGGTTTTCTCCAATTAAAAAAAAAAATCCCAAATTTTCTGATTAAAAAAGTAACTCCAAATCCACATTTTTACATGATTAAAATGAAATGCCACTAATATCCATATATATATATAAATGTAACCCTTGTGCTGAGCAGCTGTTAGCAGCAACAAGGGCCAGGTCCAATTTTGGGGTACTAAACACATTTACCTGGTTCAAGCCCCCACCCAGTTTACCTGGGAAACAATAAATTAATAATTATGGTGTTCAATAAAACCAACAACCCCTTTCTCACAAGCAGTGTAAACACAGAATCCAAATTTATTAAAAAGCATAAAGAAAAACAAAAGTAAACACTAACTATAATTTTAAAACACTACAAAACAAAATCTATAGGTGGCAACCTTTCAGGGTGGGGGTCTTTACCCATACCCAGTAAGTCTGGGAGTTGGGACTCCCCAAAGGGTAGTTCTGGGGGTCTACACCCTTATACCTGCCCTGCAGCACTGGGCTGGAGATGGGGGCCCACACTGGAGAGTCCAATGAGCTGCTCCATGGGTCCACTGTGCTGCAGGGAGCTGCTAGAGAGTGTAGATCCTTCTGCATTGCAAAGGGCCCCTCATTGCTCCCTGCAAAATCATAGCACCAATTTTTACTTCCACATGGTGGATTTGAGGGGTCAACTGTAGTTTTCATTAACATATTGTACCTCAAAGTTTTTAGTCCTAATCCCAGTTCTGCTAGGGCAGGAAACTGCAAGAGAACTCATAGAAAATCCAGCCAAGCAGCAAAAGTGCTTGACCAGCAACTAGCACTTAGCATACTACATTGGTCAGTAAGACAGAGCCACAAAAGCAAGATGTGGCAGGCCCAAAACATGCCTTGACATATAGCAAACAAACGTACAGTGGGGCTCAGCAATACAGCTGTTCTGAGACACAACAACCGTAAAACAGTAAGAGGCGGGATTCAGACCTGTCCAGCACCCGGGCCTGAACATACAACAAAAGAGGGCCAGGCCTACTTGGCTGTGCCCCGGAAATATAGTCTCAACTACACTGCTAGGCAGGCTGAGACCTAAAAGATAGAAACAGCAAAAGTGGGGCCAGGCCTATTTTGGCTTGGGCCTGAATTACAAGTACCTCCCAACTACACTGCTTGGGTGGGGCATAAACTGCAAAAGGGACAAAAGGAGGTTGAGACTTATTTCACTGGGCCTGGGCTAGGCAGCATAATGCTGGCCAGGCCTATCCACCACAGAGGCCTGGATAAACAACAAGAAGTGCCAGAGCTTCACTCTGGCCCAAATTTTCCAATCAAACATATGGCTGGGGTTCAGCCCCACACTGGTGGGCTGAAGTGCAACAACTGTAAAACAGCAAAAAGTGCCCATGCTTATGCCTGCAACCTGGACATGTAGTCTCAGATATACCACTATACTGAGACACTACAATCCCCAACACAGGGGCTAGAGACTGCCAGGACCCTGCTTCCTGGTCAATCTTGACTAGGGAATGATGCACTCATGGCATCATCCCACTCAAGGCCCGCACGGCTTTTAGCTGTCAGGACTCCATTTCTTGGGCAGCAAGCACTAGGGACAGATATACTCATACTACCCACCTGCTCAAGGCTCATGTGGTCAAAACTGCCTGCAAGATATGCAGCTGGGATTCAGTGACATAGCTATGCTGAACCCAAAAGAAGTTGCAATAGCAACGAAAACATGCCAGGCTCTCAGCCCTGGACCATAGTGCACCAGCAAAACAGTTAGGCTCCAACCTTGGTTAGTTTGATGCAGGGATTGTTGCCCCCCCACCAAATCCCACTCAAAATCCAGAAAACAAAAAGGGGAAAAAGAGGAACAGATGTCTCAAGCCCCG
The DNA here is from genome assembly GCF_030867095.1 of Alligator mississippiensis. NCBI lineage: Eukaryota > Metazoa > Chordata > Crocodylia > Alligatoridae > Alligator > Alligator mississippiensis. Next base: position 135,670,127 of record NC_081825.1, on the reverse strand, counting down.
AGACAGACTTTCTCTCCCTCATAGCTTCAGCTTGCTTCTTAAGTGAAGAGTGGGGAGAGACCCATCCCTACCTAAAAAGCAGGCTTTTCTGGCTCCCAATTCAGCTTTCAGGCTTAAGAAGCCTGAGGAGGAAGATGAGATACCCAACCTAGGTGGCCTGACCCTAAAGCACTTTTCTGACCTTATCATTTGGGGAACCTGTACATGTCACAGGGTTTAATCCTCATTAAATTAAAAAGGTTTATAAAATTTTAACTTGTTGATTTTGAAGGATCACATCAGTGTTTGCACACACTAGTGTTCAAACGAATTGAGCCCGATTCCCAGCCAATGCTACAGGAGAGTGGGATGGTCCCAAGCCCCCGGCCTGCCCCCCGTGCCCTGCCACACCGCTGTGGGAGCAGGGAACCAACACATGGCACAAGGGAAGGAAAAAAACAAAACAAAAACAACAACAACAAGAACACACCCCAAAAAGCCAGAAGCAATTTGAAAGCAGCAGCAATTTGAAGGTGAGCTACAAAAAAGTTGCACTGCCATCTGGTGGACAAAGAGGCTCATTACACGTCTTTGAGTGCCTTTGTGTTTGCATGCAAAGAATCCATGAACATGATGCTTTAATTTAATAAACCAACTATGTCCAAGGAGTTTTAGTTTAATGCACCAGAAAGACTTTTAAAGTATCCAGAAAACCTGCTCATGCAAACAATCATGCCCTTTCTTGTGCTGCAATAGCAAAAAATGTGGCATGTACAAATGCCTTTGGTCCCAACCAGAAGCTGGCATTACTTTAACACTGCTAATGCAGACCAATCATTTCAAAGGTGGTCAGCAACCCCTGGTGAGGTGGCCAGAATCACCAAACTGGTTCTACAGGTTCCTTGGAGGTAATCTTAAAACAAAGTCCTGAACACAATGAGGGGAAGAGGTGTGGTTCTCTTTCAGCCCTAGAGGAGGCAAAATATACAGCATAAACAAGATATATAGGAAAATAAAACCAGAACACACTAGATCACACACAACCCCAAGTATGTGTGGCTGTTACATAAATATATAGTGGTGTTTCATTTTAATCACAGAAAAATGTGGATTTGGGGTTAATTTTTTAAAATCAGAAAAATTGGGATTTTTTTCTCTCATCAGAGAAAACCAGGATCCCTGGTGATAAATAAGTTCATTTCCAAAATAAGGTGGTTCTCAATTCACAAAAGTTATATGGAGTCTCATGAGGTTGAGATCCACAGCTATAGACCCTCCTCCAGCACAGTGCTTCCTAACTTTGAGCAAATGAACAAGCCTGTCAAGTTTAATTAACTTATTCACTGTTAAAGCACATGATTAAGTAACTTGCTTGTACTAGGACCTTAATTAAGAATTAGATATGCAAAGTGAGGCCATAATAAAATTCCTTAGAAAGAAAGAGCTAGGGTTTATCTTACTGAGGTAAGCTTTAGTTAACCAATGTAAAACTCACTGCAAAGCAACTGCAGTCTTCTATATTTAGAATTGATTAAAAGTAGACTTTGCCTGCTTTTCAAATCCATTGGATCAAATGCAGCAACAAAAAAGGCTACTAGGTTTGAGTGAATGCTCAGAAGAATCGTGTTAGAAGGTACAGGCAGTGCAGTCAAATGTCCAATATGTTAAATTTTAAATGAGAAGAGAAAGTCTCTCAACCATAATCTTTGTTGAAGTTCAGAATCCATTTGATTAAATGTGTGGTAAGTTTATTTTTACAATTTGACTGATGTTAGGAACCTTAAAAAGGGCAGATCATAGCTGAGATTCAGATTACAGATATTAGAGAAAGTCCTCAGGTTACAGTTAATTGTAGAGAAGGCATAGGTATTTTGTTGCATACATAGTAATAGATCTTGAAGAACAGAATCTATTTTAAACAGGGTCACTGAAATCTTCTGTTAGTGTGTGAATACCTGGCTAATTTCAATAATATCTGTAACACTAATTACTTCTGAGTATAGCCTGTACATATCTAATGAAAGTTTGAATAAGAGCTGTATAGTCAAGATATATTCCCACCCCCCTGGAGTATTTCTATCTTGAAGGAAATTTGTTTTTTAAAGGGAAAACAGACAGACTGACCTGATGGAACCGCTTTTTAGATACAAAGCTATTTACTAAAAGCAATTTATTAACTCGAAGAAATTATTTTGAATTTTTAAATGAGCAAGGGACATGCCCAGACATAAACATTCAAAAAGCTTCTTGAGAAACACATCAGAAAGAATCAAACTCGTCACAAATCCATAGTCTGCTCACCTCATACTGGAATATACTTAGACTATAACAAGAACTTAATATTAAAAAAAAAAAAAAAATCAATAAAATGAAGCCTGAAGTACTTGATGAGGGAAGTTTAGCTTCACAACAAATCACCTTGAGTTGTGATCTTGCTACGTTTCCCCAAATGAACAAGGCCTGGCCGTGTCAGAATTTGACTGTGGTGTCACTAATGCATGCATCAATTCAATAAAAAAGCCCTCCTCAAAAATTTAAGTCTGGAGTTCAAAGCCCAGAGATGCCATCATTCAGATGAGGGGTAAAAATAAGGTCTTTTGGCCCATCAGTGTTTAGTATAAAACTGAAAGCACCTCCTGCGATAGATTATGGGGGTTTTTTTTGTAATATTTCTCATTTAAATGTGTTAACAGTATATAACAAGGTTGCAAGCTCTGGGGCCTTTACACAGGACAATTACCATGTATTTTATTTAGATAGTAATAAGCATTACTGTGCCATATTAAATTGTTAGAAAACATTTTAAGCAGTTGAATGGTAATGCTTACTAAGATCTTAGCCTGCTCTGGCCAGAGCTGGAACCAGGTCAATGGAGCAATGGCAAGGGAACCAGGACAATGGAGCAGACAGGAGGGCAGGGCCAGCACACAGATGTGGGGGGTGGCCTGGCCCCGAAGTGGCGGGGGGGTTGGGGGGGGAAGAGAGGAAGCAGGCCTGGCCCTGAAGATCGGAGGGTGAGGAACAGGGCCGAACAAAGGCCATTGTCCCTGGCCACCCCTCTCCCCGTCATTCTTGATGTACAAAAGGCTAGTATAATATAACATTAGAACATGCTCCACTTTATGCTCAAAGGAAAATTGCTATTGAATTTTGAAATGTGCATAAAACCACCTTTACCCCATTATCTATGGGCCTTCTGGAATGCACAGCTTGTAATTGAGAGACGTGGGTTCTCTCTCACAGTGGGCCCATCTAAATTGCTTTAGTGATAAGTTATGGCTATTTATGGAACTGTGACACTGATGCTACTGCACAGTAGCTCATTGCTACTGTGCAGGAAGTTCAGAAATGACTCATGCACTGTCAGGACTGTGCAGTAACAGTGGTTAGTACTAAATGACTGCACAGTAATAGCTGTGCAGTCAGGGACACATGTAGCCACACCCAGTATTTATTAATCTATTTTTTTTCGCCCTGTTTCTGAGCCAAGACTTTAGAGGGACAATAGCATCAACACACTGAGCAGTGCGTTGTCAGTAAACAGATCATTAGGAACATTATGGCAGACATATAACAGTAAAACCATAATCCCACTGAATCTCTTCTCAACTCATTTGAAGTGCGAGGAAATCCCCTGCATGTATCTAGAGCTCAGTCCTAAACCACCCCTAATTAGAGACAGCTGTATAATTTGTGACAAACCCTGAACATTTGTGACAAATATAAAGTAGCCATTAGAGGCTCGATCAAGAACATCAGAATTAAAATGTGTGTGATGAAATTTAGATCAGAGAATTAAGTGTCTGTAAAGGTATACGGAGGGTGTTCTTAATTTCCATCAGAGAGATTTGTTTTTAAAGAAATAAGGAAGAATTTTACACTTCTACACAATGTATTCTGGCTCTAAATACAGAACGATTTCTGCTGTTGGTTTAAATGTGGTTAACTTCAGTGTTCTTCTATGGCTAGTGCTTGGTAATAATATTCATCTAGTTGTTTAATGAGAAGTTGCTTAGACAAGATTTAGTGTTCATGCGTTTCATCTGGAGGCAGACCCCAAACCCACAAAATGCCAATGAAGTCAGTGGAATGACTCCTTATTTATGTGATACAAGGAAAAGTAGAATTCTTCTGGGAGGATCCAGTCTTTGATACTGTGAAGTTAATGACAAACCTTCTTCTGGTTGCACCAAGTTCCAGATCACACATCAAGCTACTTGCTGTTTAGTGGAAATGTTATAAATTGAGTTAGGTTAGTTGAGACAAAAAAAGACTTATCATGGCTTCCCTCCATCATGAAATATGTAAAAGATTACTGGAAAAAGAGTAGGAGTGTGTGTGTGTGTGTGTGCGCGCGCGCGCACATAATTGACATCTGTGTTTGCATATGTGCAATTGTGTACTGCACCCTCCTGTCTAGCAGCACAATTTTGAGATCCTGGGAGCTGGCCTTACCCCACAGGGCAACAGTTGAATTGAACACTTTGCACTCCCATTTCCTTGAAACCCGTCTCCTTCAGGGGAAAAGAACAACACATCCCGTACTCCATGTCAAGTCATCCGACACCTCATAGGTTCAGACCTGGGCATGTCCTGACTCCCAATTAATGTGAATGTGCTGGGGTGTGCTTTTCCAGGGGAAAATTAGCAGTGACACATAGTTGTACTACTGCTATTTGTCCCCAGGCACATCACTGCATGCATGCTCTGGTGCACAGCAAAGTCACCCAAATTGGGTATGGGAAGCTGGAGCCAGCACCTGTTCTGGCTCCAGCAGCCTTACTTGGAGTCTTGGGGGCCTCCCAGGATAGCAGTGTTGCCAAACCAGGTGCTCAGAGTCTGCCTGGGAGCCAGAGCATGGCTGCACTAATTAGCAGTGTAGTTAGTGCTTGCACATGTGCAACTGCAAAATGTATATGCATGCTTATCAGGATGTGCCTTTTGGGTCCTCTGTGGAGCTGCCTACAATACTATGGGTAGGGACCTACCAAAATAACAATTGCATGATTTTCATGGAAACTGTTAAATTGGGTGGGATATGTAAAAAAAAAAAAAAAAATGTTGGGCTCCATGAAAAAGGTAGGCTCTGAAACTTTGGCATATCTGCTACAATAAATAAAACTTACCAGCAAGCAGAGAAAAGGGCAGGAAGCCCTGCAGTCCTGAATCACAGGGGGAGAGAGGTGGGGGAAGGAGAAATTCAGAGGCTGAGCCCATGAAGTAGGCTCAGTCCAGGAGCCAGTCTGAGGCCAGTCAGGGAAACAAGAGGGTATTGTCACCAGATTTTAAATCAGCCACAGGCATGTTGCTACAACATGCTGCATTCTGGGGAGGATTCAGCATGACCACTGAGAAGAAATCCTACAATAGAGCCAAATACTTTTCAGTACTGGACCATATAATGCACTATCTTGCAGGGGCCTTGCACACAGATGGAGGCAGACTGATTTCTGAAGCCTACAATGTGGCTTTGGATATATGAAGGACAACCAGTATAGAACGGCACTTAGAGTCTGAGGTGCACATGGAATGAAAGGCTGTTGCAAAGGCTGAAAGTCAGAGCAAGAAACAAGTAACCATGTCATCCCTGTAGCAGGGACTCAGATGCAGTGAGTCATGCTTCTTTGGTGCACCAGAGAAGAGGTCTAGGGGAAAACTCACCTGGTGGGGTCCAGGTGACCAGCGCTTCCACAGCGCACTGGAGAAGAGACCCACAGGGAAACCAGAGTGGCACACCAGCTCCAGGGTTGTGGGGACATGTTTCCCTAGGAGCTGGCACTGATTTGCCCAGGAAGAAGCCTGGGCTGTTTAATGGGAGACACCAAGAGAAGTGCAGTGTTCAGCATGACCAAGAAAAAACATGGTGCAGCAGGACTGGGAAGAAGACCAGCAGCACCAGTGACCCAGCCAACTGAATCCTCGTGGGATGGTGGGATCCAGCGACCATGAGCAAATGACCAATGCATTGTGTCCAGTGAGATAAGTGATGCTGGACAGCAGGGTAGTGATGGGTGGCTCCACAAGCCAGAGGGTAGGGGGAATGCAGAAGGAGTTCCCCAGCAGAAGGGCAGCCAAGCTTATCTGGGAAGAGAGTGAGAGCAGGCCACAGAGCCAGGGTTAGGCTCGAGGAATACTGAGATAGCCCAGAGGAGGAATTTGTCTGGACTAACTGAGTAAATAGCCACCAGGTTTGAACCAGCTGCAGGGAGCTTAGGTGAACCTTCAAACCCGGGGGCCCAGAATTTTTCTTTATAGCCTTTCAGAGTATGTACCACAGGCAAGGTGGATGAGGGCCTGTTTGTTTGTTTTTTTAATTTAGTATTCCTAGGTGAGGGAGAGACATCTAGGGAAAGGAGGATCCCCTGTGCATTTGAGTTACAGCTAACTGGTCCTAATCTGTACACCTGGACCTTATGAAGCTGTTTAGTTAAGAGTCTTGGCAGGGAGAGATTTCATCATTCAAGACGTGCCAATCCACAGAGAACCACTGAATGTAGAGCCTCATGATAGAGGACTTGGAGGCTGCAATGAGATGAGCGCAAGAAAGGGGAGAAGGAAGGTGATCATGAACTAGACTGGAACATCTAAGGTCAGACCTATGTAGAAGAGATGGACACCAACCAGTCATGCAGCAAGTAACCAAACCAAATTGGGGAGGAACTGAGGTCCAGTGACTCCCACTCACTGTCAACAGAGAATTATGACTCATCACCTGAGAGGAAAGGGGCAGGGTGTAGAGGTGCCAGCCCCTTGTCAGATGGACCAGTTCTCGAGATACCATCCATCCTCCCAAAGTTTATCATAACATCAAGATGTGGTAGGTGAGAGGGACAGAAGACAAGGCAGAGTTCCCAGTGATCATAACTTGACAAAGGAAAGTAAAGGAACCCATACACCCACACTCGCTCTTTAAAAGGACTACAGAAAGCAGCTTGGAAAGGGGAGAAGTGCCATATTCCCTTGTGAAGGCTTTCACAGTGGCAAACGTCCCACTGGAGAAACTTGATCACCCAAAGTTAATGAATTACCTGAACCAGAACATGCAAAATGTTGGCAGTTTCCCATGTGCCAACAAGCTTCACCAAGGCTATTTTCCCTGCAGTGATTGCTTTGCATGTACAGCCCACAAAGTCTATATTGACAGTGTATGGATTCTTTTCTATTGGGGCTGATGAAGCCACCAGCACTCAAGCTAACTATGTGCTGCACATTTTATTACTATGGCCTGTCTTTAGGAGCTGGACAGACTGGGACCTGCCTGTGTTTCAAACATAGCTGTCCACCTCACATCTGTTAATTTTTCTACCATGTCTCAATTCATAGTGAAGATAATTGTCAACTATGGCTTAAAACTTAACAAGATCGCAGTGTTCCTGTCCAAGAGTGCGGGCAGTCTCTGTTCACCACCCCACCACTGACACTGCAGGTGGCATCTGTGAGTGGTTCACGATTGCCGCTGGCCACCAATGCCACTGGTACCTGTGGATGGTCGCCAACACCTGGTCAGCACTCGCCACCCCCAGTCCGCCACCACTGACAGTGCCGGCGGCATCTGTAGGAGCTCCCCTGCTTACTACCGCTGAGCTCTTACCGCTGCGCTCCTGCTGCCAACAGTGCAGCCATGCCCCCCCAGTTGCCAGGGGCACACACCATTCATGTGCTGACCAATGCATCTCTTGTTACTTGCAATGCACACATTCTGTCTTTAGTAAGTGACATCCGATGCATGCAGTTCCCTAATGCAGATAGCCTGGTACCCTGCTTCAAGAAACCCTTCAAGCACTGTTCAGGCTGTAAGCTCTGGTACAGGGAGTCCTTCACCAGTCAAAGGAGGGGCTCACATGTCACTGTTCTGCTGCCACCAGAGCCTGTACTCACAAGGTGGAATATGTGATTCAACATAGTCCATTACCATGACAAGCATATGCAGTACTACCAGCAGTTTGTGAGTGAGGAGCTGGAAATTATACCTAGCACACAGTGCATGCTTAAGCTTCTTGATCTCTTAATGTGAAGTGGCATTCAAAACCATGTGTTGTTTGTGGCTGAAAATGCTATCCAGGTCATGGATCTCCTAATGTGGTTTGAAGGCTGGCAGGCTGTGATCCACTATGTGCACACAGGTTGATGGTTTTGATAAGCTGGGTTGAAGAAATGGCATTGCAAGAACTGTCAAGCTGTCCTCGTGAAAACTAGTGGAGACAGAAACTGTTCCAGGCACTAGCTGTGAAGCTGAACTAGTTCTATAGGTACAACACATCACTACCACTGCAGTTCAGACAACCAGCTGCCTCCTTTCTTAGTGCTGTTCACGTTTTGGATCCAAACCAAGTGCCTGTTATGAGTTGTGACCCTCAGCTACTGAAATCTATCCCTGGATGGCAGAAAGAGCATAATAATGAACATGCTGCTTCCATGAACTTTGTCAAAGAGTGCTGGATGCCGGTGCCTGTGCCTGTGTTCTTGGACTCTGTCTTTGACCAGTTTCCAGATCTCTACACCCTGGCAAAACACTGCCTCATTTTTCCAATGAACTCAGTGGATGATGAGAGTGACATCTCAGTGTATAGACAAGTGTTCACCGCACAGAGACACAGGATGTCTGGAGCTACTGCCACTGAAAGCAACATGCTAGCATTTAATACCTAGCATGAGTTGTCTGTCTCTAGGTCAGCATTCACCAAATTCCTTTTTACAGTGTCCTTTAATAACATGTATATAGATGTTGTGGCGGGCCAGTAGTGGGTGCACCTGAGTTGAGCCACCCACCTCACTGCGCCTGACCACCTTCCAGGCTCTGAGTGCCTCCATGGGGGTGCCTCACATCTGGCCAACCCCCTTCCTGGAGCCCACCTGCAAGCATGGGGGTAATACTGACACCAACCAGAGTCTGGACTGATCTGGAACCTGCACCCTCTAGGAAACACAAGCCTAGTAGTCCTTGAGGGTACTTGACCCACTGCAAGAACTTGGGGTGCTTCCCTCAGTCTGAAACACAAATAGTGATCTCCCTTAGTCAGGCAAACCAAGGGGAACCCTAAAGCATAATCTAGACTCTCTCCCAATAAATCTCCCATGCTAGGTACAAAGGAGAACTTAATTGGTTACAAGGAGTAGGTTTGGAATAGGTTACAGGGTAGAGCAATATCAGAAAAATACTTTAGAGCAAACAGTGACATGGTAGCCTTTGATCACACATCTGAGCTATATATCTAGTTAGATCTCAGGTAGCTTAGTCACAAGTGTCATCCACAGGCAGGTGGAGATTCCCTCTGGAGGCAGGCAGTTCACTGATTATGAGTTTCAAGAGAGAGAGCAAGTTTCAGTGGGTCCAGCTTCTCTCTGTGAGTTTTCATCATGGCTACTGCTCCTCCTCCTGGGCAGTCCTTCACTTATATAGCCCTTATAACCTCATTTACCTGATTCAATGAAGGCTAGCAACTGTTGGCTGCCAGCCAACCAATGTGAAATGCAACACTGGTTGCCAGCTAGACTGGCAGGGTCTTTAGTCCCCTCCCAGTAATATTGGCATTGCTTAGAACAATAAAGAGCTTAAGCCCCCCACCCAGGTGTGTGATGCCAGTCATGTAGGCAGACGGAGCAGGTTTCCCCACTCCCTCAGGAATGTATCCTGAGGTTACAACTCAGGGTTACATGAAGCAGAAGGGACCAGAAGTCTGCCCTCTGCATTGACCATGGTAACGAAATTGTCAGATAGCAGAGTTTGGGGAGAGACAGAGATGGCATTCTGCCACAGTTGGTAAGTTAAGTATTTTATAGTGTGCAGAAACCTTTACAGCAGGGGTAGGCAAAATGTGGCTTGCAGCCCGGATGTGGCCTACCAGGCTATTTTATCTGGCCTGTGGGGCCCCTAAAAAATTTAGAAAATTAATATTTATCTGCCCCTGGCTGCCTGTCATGTAGCCCTTGATGGCTTGTCAAAACTCAGTAAGCAGTCCACTGCCCAAAATAATTGCCCGCCCCTGCTTTACAGTGATCTCAAGTTGAAATTAATTGCTATACTAGCCAGCTTGCTTTTGCAGTACTACTATTTTGACAATCAAGTGTTTCTCATAAAAGATCACCTAATGTGAATGTGATGTGTCTTTATTCCAGCAATTTATCAACATTTTTAGAAGTTGTTCCTTCAGCATTTCGTCTTACCTGACTTTTGAAGAGCTTATATAAATATTTGTGACTTGAGAGACTAAAATTTTAACCTTTGAAACACTTGCTGTGAGGACACCAAATTGGTTCCTGACACCAGTGGTCAGAAGGCGGAAATTCTTTTATATGATATTGTTTTATGGGGGTGGTTGGTGGGCTTTTTTTGGTTCTTGTTTTTGTTTTTTGCTTCCTAGAGCTCTAGGTTTCTGATCTTAATCTTGTTGGCCCCTTTCTTCTAAAAGGGTCATAAAACAGCATTGAAATGCAGAGGCTCCTGCTAGAAACCTGCCTTCTTAATCAAGATCAACAACAGGAGATGTGAAAGTTGGGTACTTTATCTACCTTAGAAGGGATTCATTCCACATGGGATACATGTCAACATCATGCCTGCTTAATGGAAGACACACACAACCTTGGTGTTTTGTCTGTGGGTTCAAGAAACACTGGCATATGTGCATGAGAAGAACTAAACAAACCTTAATTGTAGAGTTGTAGTCAATCTCTGCAGACTTTTGGCCTCTAAATAGCTCCCCTGAGTGACCAAATCGCAATTCCAAGCTTTTGTTGCCTTCTTTATTAGAAAGTGTCTCTAAATTATAATATCTGTCTACAGAATTACAGGTGATTTGGCTCCATTTCCTAGAAGAAGACAGAAGTGGTAAATTATTGGTGCACTGCTTCTTCATAAGAGCAAACCTGTCTCTCATTTGCATTGGTCTCTAAATCCTCCTTTAGATATGTGGAAGTAAATTTATTTAGAATCTCTAGTGAATTAATATTCAGTGTTCAGCTTTCCCATAAACTTTAATTAGGAAAGAAAAGCTAGCACCAAAACCTCCCAAAAAACAAAGCAAACCAAAACAAAAAAACCCTCCTGCCCCACAAGTTAATTTCCTTTATTCTACAGATAAAGAAAGGCTAATCAGAAAAGTTACTGGACATTTGATTTACCTACATGTCAATTATTCTGGTAATAGAAGTGTAGCTCAGACAAGTACTATAGTTCGTGTTGTATATGTTGAGTGTTGAAACCACATTTTTAGCTCTTAAATTTCAACCTCAACCTATATATCATTGCCTGCAAGTAGTGCGGCCTGGACCCCCCTGGGAAGCCCATGGGCCTCTGGTAGCCCACACAGCTGGCCCTGGGGGCTCTGCTTCTGTGGAGGGAAGAACCATCCCCTCCCCACCACAGCTCAGGGACTGCCCAGGCTACTGGCAACTCACCCCCTAGCTCTGGGGCAGGCAGGGAGACTCTGCCAAAAGCAGGCACCTGTGGCTAGCAGGACACCTGGTGCCACCCAGGAAGGGGTTGGCTTGCCCCAGGGGCAGTGTTGGGTGTTGGGCAGAGGTGTGTGGTGGGGGGGAAGTTGGTCCTGCCCAACACTCCTAGGCTCTCTCTCCCACCCCTGCCTGACACCCCACACTGCCCCTGGGGCAAGCTAGCCCCTTTCTGGGCAGTGCCAAGCACCCAGCTGGCTGCAGGCACCTGCTGAAGGCAGAAGTGGTGAAGAGCCCAATTTTGCTTTGGCAGAGCCTCCCCACCTGGTGTGCAGCAAGGGGCAAGCTGCTGGTGGGCTAGGCAGCCCCTGAGTTGCGGGAGAGGCGGGGGGATGGTCCTTCCCTCCATGACAGCAGCACCTTTCAGGGCTGGTCAGGCAGGCTGCCAGCAGGCTGTGTTCTGCCCAAGTTCCCAGGGGCCTGATCCAATTTCCTGGGAGCCCTCCAGCATGCCACCTCTCCCACAAGCCCACCCACATTTCCAACACTTTGCACACTGAGGCAGCGTCAACTTATAGAACAGACCCCAAAATTCTAAATTTTTACACAAATATGGGGTTGACATATACAATGTGTTGACCTATATGCTGTAAAATACAGTAGACACCCAATTCTTATATGTCAGAGATGCTAAACTCACTTGGGGTTCCAGGCCAGATTTGGACCATAGGACTCCTCACAGGCTGGATCCAGCACTGGGAATGGGGTAGTAGTGGCAGTGATGCAGGCAGCCATGGAGCAGGTAGGCACTTGCTGTGGTGAAGGCACCAGTTGCCACTGTGGTCCAGGTGGCCACAAAGTGACTGAGGTCTATGTTGCTCTGCTCTTGCTCACCTGCCTGCTGCTGAGGGCCATGTTCTCCAGGGCCACACCTACTGCTGTCCAGGCCCTCAACTTCTGCTAGCCTGCTGGTAGCCCAGAAAGCCAGATTGAGTGTTTCTATGGCCTAGATGTTTGACACCCATACTGTATGTGATTCCCAGTGTTTTTACCATCTATTTGCTGTCCTACACTCTCTGTTCCCTTTCACTGAGATCTGAAGTAATGATGGGGATATTAGTGCCCTGTTGGCATTAATGCTATAACAGCAGGGAGGGCCTCATATGAAGGGTGATAATATATAGTTTGAAGAATGGTTCTGATGCTTGCTGCTATTAAATTTCAGCACCCTGCAGCTTGATGACATGAAATATAGGCCCTTTATAGTACTCTTGAGGTGCAGTTGTGCCAGTAACTAGAGTGGTGTGGTTCATGCTCTCTAACTAATCGTGTTACTATGTTTTCCTGGTTTTCCCCCCAATATCTCTTAAAAAGTACCTTTCAGAAAACACTAGAGTAAAACATCTCATGTTTATATCAAAAGGTGCTAATGACTCCCAGTAGAGAGCTTTTTTCATTCTCATTAAAGTCAGTGGATGCCAAGATTATTCACCATTGGCCACAATGTGCTTGTCAACTAGAATTGGCCTAAAGAATTCCATTGTAACTAATTTATTTTTATCTTTTTTTCTTCCCAGTAATTTTTGCTTAGAATTTTTACTTGGCTGTGGGAAATTAAACATTTTGAATCATGCAGTATTTTCAGAGAGGTTGTTAGCCACGTTAGTCTGAAACCAGGCAGAAGACAAGGTAGGGCAGCACCTTAAAAACTAACTCATTCAGAAAGGCATATCTATATCTATATATACCTTCCACTCCAGTGTTCCTCTCTTTTACATAAAAAGAAGACTTATCACTGGATTGGAAGGTGCTTAGGGACCAGCGATTCTGACTCAGTTACATTTAACATACTATATATGCTTGATTCCAAGATGACAGTTGGCATGGGGAAAAAGCCCCTTGTCTTATTGCAGAGGTTCCCAACATTTTTCTTTTCGTGTACCCGCTTCTATATTTCCCAATTGCCCACATACCCCTACCAGCATACATTTTATATTCTAACCCCTCAAATGCCAATTATTATTATAATGAAAATTAAATCCACCATTACATAATTTCTCCCGTGTACCCCCCAGAGATGTCTTGCATAACCCCAGGGGTATGCATACTACAGTTTGGGAACCCTTGTCTTATTGCATACAAAGAAATATCACTAAGTACATTGTCTATAATTAAACTGCTGCCAACAGCAGCCTGTGTTCATCAATGGAAACCAGCAATTAAGTTGATTAAATGTAGCCAATACTGAGAACAACTATAAAACACATGGCTCAGATTGAGTGAATAGCTGATGGAAACCTTTTTATTTACATTTTTTGGCAGGCATCCTAATGCAAGCACCAGGCCCAGAAGCCTTGAAGTTTAAATGCCCCTTACTCCTGCTTGCTCTTAAACAAAAGGCTTATATATGCTAGTGACCATTAAGTGCAATTCCCCTCACTGCCTACTATGGATACGGTATGCAGATTGGTACAGCCAGGGTCTGACAGTTAGGGTAGGGGGAAGGGGCTTCCAAGGGAAAAAACTGGGGAGGGGAGGAATCAGAAAACAAAGAGCTATTTGATTCCCTGGATTTATTTTCCCTTCTGTAGCAGTGGAAAGAGCAAGCCTCTAAAAATTAGAGCAAGCCTCTAATAATTCTATACCTGGAAAATTATAACTTTTTAAAAATGTTCCATATATATAATCTAATTATTGGAGGAGGGGGGGTCCTCTTATAATTGGGGTCATCTTCTATTCAAGAAAATATGGTAGATCAACAGAAGGAAATTCCATCAGCATTGTATTGTATTGTATTACTGATAGAATGCCTCATGTTGATTTATTTTTAATGCAGGCATGTCAGAATTACTGGTTCCCTAGGCACCTTCCAGTCCAGTGAGTAACTCATCTTTAAGTAGATTTGCATAGTTTTAGGTTTACTCCTTTTAAATATTATAAAATTATTGTGAGTACTCTTTAGAGAAAAACTAATAATGTCATGCTACTGACTCATAGGAGCTCCAACATACATCTCCCAAATTTAATTCTTCCCTAACAACATTTATTTTGTTTATTTTTATGTACAGCTCAAAAAGTAAGCTGTATGTCCTCTAGTTGGCAGCCTACAGCTAAACTAACTGTGAGTTCACTTAGACCCAGGGTCTAAGGTGTTAGTTTCAAAATGTGTGATGGAGGCAGAGAAGGCCAAGAAAAGTTCTCAATATGAACCTAAAAGGAAATCCCAGACAGAATTATTTGGCCATAGAAGTCAGTGTAGTGCTTTTAGAATTTCTGAGCAAGAAAATGGTGTTCTTTCATTCATTTCTACTCTATTTAGTACACAGGACCTTGTTACATGTTGCACTTTGAACTCCAGATGTTGAGTGGTATAAGTCCTAGCTCGAGTTTGCAGTAGTCACACCTTAAGGCTAAAAACCTTCTCTGGCTGTCCCCTGACCTGCACAGCTGTGTCTTGCCACTCAAGGGCTGGTGAGCACGGGTCTCATTAGGAGCTACAGCTGTGAGTTGCAACTACAGGCTGGTGAGCCTGGGCAGACTTCTATTCCTGATTGAGGTTGGGAGGGGGGCGGGAACATGAAGCTGGGATGAGAAATTTAATGGAATGAGAGTGGCTAGTGAAATGGGAGTTAGAAAGAAAATGGGGGTGGAGGAGGCTGGTGAAATGAAGGAAGTCAGCCACTGGAGAATAAAATTAAAAGGTAAGACCAAAAATAAAAAGAAATAAAGAGGAAGCAAATTAAAGATCTCATGTTTTAAGAAATTGGATTTTGGGATTGGGGTGTGGGGGGTGCTGGTCATGGTTCCCAGAATGGCTGGGAGGTGGGAGGTGAGGGAAGGCACTTTTTGGGGGAACTACTTCCTCTGCCCATGCCCCAGGAACAAAGTCCCAGATCACAGGGACCCAATCTGGCTTCCTACTCTCAGTGGAAGCAAGGGCCCATTGCAGGACCTTATGAAGTAGCAGCAGTTTGCTGCTATGAGCAGCAAATGTGCTGCCATGTCCCCGCATGTATAGATGTCTGCCTAGGAGCATTTACTCACAAATCAACTGATCTTAGATCAAATGAATCTGTAAATTCCCCCTGTGGTATATAGAGTCTTAAGTTCAGGTTCTTACCAGTTTGCCAATTAAGTTTATACCAGTTAAAGTTATTAGCTGAAGGGCTGTTAACCAAACAAACAAACAAAAAAAATCTAAGTTAGGAATAATGCAATTACATATTGGTATCTCTGTTCAGTTAAAAAAAAATGTAGTCACTCTTTTCTATTAGTATGATGCACATTTATTAGAAATGAATTATGAATTAATAAAGAATCAGTTAAATTATAAATAGTTCTTTAAATAAATGGTTAATTGATTATTAGATAATCCAACAGGTCAATAGAATGTTTGTAACCTTCTATACAATCTTTTGGTTATCTGCCCAACACAGCGGTGTCCAGCCTTCCTCCCCCACAGGGTAGATGAGGGACATGGGGTTGCTCCACACACAAGATCCATTGTATAGTCAGTGCATGTGGTTGATCCATGGGTGTGATCATATGCACTGGCTTGATCCTGCACTTTGGATCTTTCTATGCACCATCCTGACCATGTGGTGACATCTGGCTATGCACTAACCCAGTGCTACTCAACCTTTTTGCCAGGCTGGCCAGACTGGCAGTACTTGGTCCATTTGTGGAGCAGATCCAGCCAGTGTTCCTGATTTGCTGCCCAGGCAAGGACAGTGGACACCATGTGGCTGCGTGGAGGGGGGTGAGGGGCAGGCTGGCTCCAATGCAGCTCCTCAGAGGAAAGAAGCTTGACCTGGCCCCATGGAAAGGAAAGAGGCCATGGCCCTGGCCCTACTTGGAGGGGAAGAGGGAGTGGCCAGGACCCAATCTAGCCCTCATGGGAGGGAAGGAGGCATGGTTCAACCCCACCTGGCCCCAGGGGAGGAGGGAGGAATCCTGGTGCTGATCCAGAAGAGAGGATTGTGGCCTGGCCCCACAGAAGAAAGCCCAGCCCTGACCAGCCACACAGGGCTTGTGGTTTTGGACTTTGGCAGAGGGGAGGGTGCTCCCACTCCCTCAGTGCCAATTTTCCTGACCTGTAGCTCCTGTGGGCCAGATGTGATGGCTTCATGGGCTACATTTGGCCCACATGCTGGAGGTTTATTACCCCTGCACTAGCTTGACCCCATGTGCACAGATCCAGCCATGTGATGGCCGAATTCCACAAGCTGGATGTGGCTTGCAATGTCCTCATCCCATCACATACCATCCTGATCCTTTACACACAGATCCATCCATAAGTCATCCCACATGCCGGGGCAGGAATCCCCACATGTCTGGAAATTTGGCAACCAGGGAGTGGCAATTAATACTGCCATGAAGTGCTGCCACTAAATTTCCACACCAAGGGGGATCCCTTTAGTTCGGATGACACTACTCCATTTTTGGGCCAGTGATCAGAGGTGGAGCACTAGGCTGTGCAAAGCTTTGGTTTCTGATTTGATTCAGCAGAGATCCGGCCCAATTCAGGGGCCAAATCTCTGAATCTGAATCAAATCAGAGGACTCTTTAATCTCTCTGAATTGATTTGGAACCCTCCAATTCGATTCACAGTGATTCTGACAGATTCGCTGATTTGGACGTAGATACAGGTTTAAATGATTTTTCTACATACCTCTAGGTAGCAGGGGCTCTGAATGCTGTGGTGCTGGGGAAGATGCAGTGTCCTACAGAAGCAAGGGGGGCTCCCCAGCATGCTCGGCAGCAGACCTGGAAGTAGACCAGAAGCACTTCCAGTACACTTCCTGGTTCACCTGGGGGCACGCAGGGGGGCCCTGCCATGCTCTCCCGGCTTGGTGACTGGTGCCTCCTGGGTTTAGGGGGGCAACTGGGGTCCCCCTGTGGCTGATCACTGAGCCAGGGGGGCATGGGGGATCCCCCAGCATGTTCCCCGGCAGACCCAGAAGTGGACTGGAAGTGCTTCTGGTCCACTTCTGGGTTCACTGCCAAGTATGCTGGAGAGCCCCCCATGCTACTGTGGGATTCTCCATCTGCCCCAACATTGCAGCAATCACAAACTGCTCCAGCTACATCATGGTATGTAGAAAAACATTTTTTAAGCTGTGCTGATGTCTGAATCACTGATTTGCCGAATTAGCATTCAATCTTCAGATTTAGATTTGGTTGAATTGAATCAGGGACAGTGATCCAAATCAACGGATCAAACCACTGTCCCCAATTCGGGCTGAATCCGAATCCGAGTCAAATAGGGCCCATTTCACACAGCCCTATTGAGCACCACTGGCTTAATATGTTAGTAACATTTGCAGTTCATTTATTAAACTTTTACTTTAAAAAAATGGAACCTTCATATATACAATTATGCAAACTTCTTTGTTTTGTTTCTCTCTCCCCATATGGAAGCTGAATTACTTTGCAACTCTCCCTTTTATTGACTTAGGAATTATTTCTAGATGTGTTAGATAAAACTCGTTAATAAAAACAACATGCATATTAGACATTTAAATCAGTAATTGGTCACTCAAGTATGCACTCTCTAAGAAACCTTTCATTTAGAATAACTAGGCTGTCACTCCTTTAGAAGGAAAAAATACATGTAAAACATGAATTTTGTTACTTATCAAATAGAATCAATATACAGATGAGTGCTCTCTGGCTCATACTGATAGACAGCTCAAATTCCCACTCCTTACCTTGAGGTGAAACCCTTCCTACTGCCTTTGGGGAAGCAGGACTTTCTGAGAAACTGTCCTAACACTGCTATAAGTACCTGATAGTTTTACCAGAAGTAGACACAACTGGCAACACACTATTCTAGCATCAGCTTTTGGTCACTGATCTGGGAACTCTTACTCTTTTGGATCTGACAGATCCTCACAGATAGTGAAGAGCATGATTGTTGGGGTCCACATGTTTGTGCTAGTCCCTAGAGTTTGCATAAGCCTCTCTAGCTAAGGGATGAGACCTGCACTTTGGTCTGTTCTTGCAGAAGCTAACACAGGTGTTCTTATCAGCCCTTTTCCAGCCACAGAAGAGCTCACAGAAGGAAGCAGGAACAGGATTTCCTGCAAGTCTCTTGTTAACCTGCATGCCACAAAAATTGATAAGGAAGAGGACTTCCCTTTTTCAATCACTGCTTTTGCATTCACTCAATCTCTTTTCACAAGTAGGGTGGACTACACCCAGATTACACTCTGATGCTTAAATACCACTTACATGCCTGGTAAGTGGAATAGGATGTAGCCCAAAGAGACCATCTGCCACTGGTGCAAAGCAGCACAGAAGTCGAGGCTCCTGGATGGAATGTGATCACTGAGATGGCTCATTTGGAACTTAAGGGAGCGGTCAACACATGCATTAAAGTCCTTTTCCTAATGCACATGACATTTAGTACCTCCAATGTGAGAGGTACTAAATAAAGATGCATTAGACTGCCCTAGTGTGTAGTAGCAAAAACACACACTTTTTAGTGATACTTAATGTGCAGTAGTCTGTTTTACTGCACATCAGCATATTTGAGTGTTATTTTTACATGACGCTTTAATATGCAGTAAAATAGGTTACTACACATTAAAACATGTGTAGACATGGCAAAAGAGTCTGGAAAATAAAATCATAAGAGGTCAGAGAGACCATGTTCAGAAAGAGGAGTATTGCATATTTTGCATCTAATTCGTTATTCCTTTGGAAGCAGGGAAGGGAAGGGTTTTGAAGGCTCACTTTAGATTTAGTCTGGTTAAAATAAAAGTTTAGTAACCCAGCCTACAGTGTCATAAATTGACTTAGTATTTGGTAATCTGCAAGATTTTCAGAATAGGGTGGGAACATCCAGTAAGTATGTTGAGATATGTACAAGGTGGGAAAAGTTATGCTAGATACCAGTAAAGGACTGGCATTGTGCAGGGTGGCAGGTTGTGAAATTTTAGGCTTCCATTAAGGTTTAAAGGAAAAGGCTTAGTAAGTCCTACTGACAGCAAATTTCAGCCACCATCATTAATATTATTCCTATTGGAGTAGGAACACCAGTCAAGAACCAAGACCCTAGAATGCTAGATACTGTATAACCAAGGAACAAAGAAAACAGTACTTGACTAGATAGTGTACAACCTAAATGTCAGAGGGGAGACAACTAATGGATAAAATGATTTAATGCAGAGCTAAGGATTTGGGAGGGTGAAGCCACAACAACATTAGCAGGGTATGACATAAAAGCAGAAGTTTCAGTTTCCTACCTGCATAACCTTTGGTCAGTCTTTCACTACAACTCATTGTCACTTGTCCAGATAGCTTCAGCTGGGAAAGCCAGGTGTTAAAAGGAAGGCAAACAATTTGTTGATGTCACTTCAAGCTATGTATGTAGTTTTAAAATTTAATCCCATGTCACATCTTCCTTTGTAATAGGACCTAGGATACATAATTGGAGAACCAACTCTTTTAAAGTCTTTATAAGGTGGGTTAAGAACAATGATATTTACACGGTATCAAAATGCACCTACTATTCTTGTCAGTTTGGGAATCTGATTTTTGGTCAGGCACGGATTTAACAATTTCTTGTTCACTTTATATTAGTTCCAGGCCATGGATCATTCATGTTCATGTTACCATGGTTCATTTTCTGATGTTCAGGTTTCTTTCAAACTGCAGAAAACTTGTTTTTTCTGGTTTCCTACTGTTTGGTCACTGCCTGGTTTACATTGTCTGCAGGGAATGTATATATTTGTGCAGCTTCTTTGTTTTGAAAACATGCTTATCAGACCTTGGTTTCCCTAGCCATGTTTCTCATTCTGTACTCAAATACTATGTTTACCCCCAGCTTACATACAAAGATTGGAGTTAAGAGTACATGTCAACAACGGAAGGGGGAACATGCAAGGATATGCTTCAAAATCTAGTGCTGTGAGACTCAGGAGATAATATATTTTTCATACAATCAAATATATATATATTTTTGGGGGGGTCGGACTCGATGATCTATTGAGGTCCCTTCCGACCCTAACATCTATGAATCTATATTAAAACCCCTTTTTATAGTGCAAAAAACCCCACAAACCCCCCAAAACAAACAACCCCAAAATACCCTTTATCTTGGAATAATGTTTGCGGGTTGAATCCACAAAGGGAGTACAAAGGTTTGGTATGCTAGTAGAGCCCATGCCTCTCAGGTCAATACTTAGGCACTCTGTGCAGGGCACGATGTGAGTTAGGTATCTGAGAAGGAGTTTCACAAAGGCTGACATGTGGAACCAAGAACTGTCAAAAGTTGAGGACATGGGTATGTTTTTAACTTCACTTCCATTCCAATTAGAAATTACTCCTTCTACTCGTAGCCTTGAATCCTCTCCTGGAGTTGCAAAGGAATGATCTTAGATTTCTAAGGGCCTTGATACATGTTGCATTTTGAACTGCTCAGATGGTTATTGGCATTATTGCTAACTCGAGTTTGGAGCAGTTCTACCTTAAAGCTAAAAATCTTCTCTATCTCACCTGCACAGCTGGGACTTGCCATAAGAGGGCTGGTGAACCTGGACAGGCTTCTATCCCTGCTGTAGGTAGGCTGCATAAGAAGTAGTTTGGGAGGGGAGGGAACATAAAGCTAGGAGGTGGAGAGTGAATGGGATGCAAGTGGGTAATAAAAGGGGAGGTGGGAAGGAAATGTGGGTGGGGTAAGGGTGGTAAAAGGAAAGAAGTCAGCTATTGAAGGATAAAATAAAAGGATGTACAAATACATACATACATAAATCAATAAATAAAGGGGAAGTAAGTTATGAAGGTCTCATGTTTTAATAAAATGGGATTTGAGATTGGGTTTTCAGGGTGGTAGCCAGGCTACCTGGGGTGACTGGGAGGTAGAAGTGGTGCAGGAATGGGCTTTTTTGGGGAGCTGCTGCCCCTGCTCAAGGAAGGAAGCCCTTGCTCATGGGAACTTAATTTGGCCCCCTACCTTGTTCTCCCCCAGCCCCCTAGACCTCACTCCTGGACCTGTCCATGCCCTGAGACCTGTCTAGTTGCCATGTGTTCTGCAAGCTGTTTGCATGCTTTTTCACTCCTTGGGGGTAGGAAGGTCAAACCCCCAGGAGTTGGAGGGGGTGTTGGCTTCATGCCAGAACCATCCCCTGGGCAATAGAGTTTATGGGATGGAAGCTTTATTCACACAGAACAGGAATGTGGGGGAGGGGACACTGCATCCTGGGATGCTGGAGGACTGCAACTTGGGCAGCTCATCTGTAGTGAGTGGCCACACATTAATGGAATATGAACTGGGTAATACAGATCAGAGATAAATCTGCCCTGGGGTGTTATAACTGTAAGCCATCTAAAGTGTGCTTAAAACAGGGTTCAGGTGTTACTGTGTGGACAATCCAGGGGTTAAGAGGTTTAGGAACTGACTAAAATTAATGTGTAACAAAGTCCTAACACCAGGTAGTGGTTGTGCCATCACTCAACAGTGCAACAGTGCTAACAGCGCTAAATAGTGCTAACTATTTATCAGGTGATAAATAGTTAGCACATCCACCCAGGATGTGGGAAGACATAATTTAATGTCCTTCTCTGTATTAAGGGTTTCAAACTGACATCACCCTTTCCCTAAAGATGTGCCCTAATGACTGACCATAAGTGAAGTTTGGGGAAGTAGTAGACCTAAGTAAGAGGTGGGCAATTATTTCAACTGGAGGGCTGCTTAATAAGTTTTGGTGAGCTGTTGAGGGCTGCAAGGGTAGTGCAAAACAAACAAACAAACAAAAAAGTAAATCAGGAATTGGTCACTCAAGTGTGCACTGTCTAAGTGAAACAGGTCCCCTGCCTCCGGGTTGCCATCTTGGTACCAGACATCCTGACCCTAACCCCTGACCTTTTCCACCAGAAATCCCTCCCCTTGTCCCAGAAGTACTCCTTTTCGGAGCGGGGTTGCCATCTTGAAACTGGAAAAACAACAACAACCCCCCCCCCAATCATATAGTAAAAATCAAACATCTATTATAAGATATTTTAATTTTATTTTTAAAAGATGTTTTTGCGCTGATTTGTGTATCTGCATAGTGTATATAGAGACAATTGTATAATAGCGCAAAATAAAGTCTTAGTCTTGTATATTGTGTGGAGGAAGGGTTTGGGGGAGTGTGGGGTGTGGTTAAGGATGGGTGTATGTGTGTGGTGGGTTGTGAGGGGGTTGTAGATATGTGGTGGGGTGTGGGTGTGTATGTGCATGCAGTTTTGGGGGAGGCATGTGGGGGGATGTAGTTGGGCGTGGGTATGGGGTGTGTGTGTGTGGGGGGGGGGGGACACTGTTGGAATGGTGGAGTGTGCTTGTGAGGACCTTATCCACACAGTCCCCTTGCCATGGCACAGCTCCTGTTGGGAGTGGCAGCAGCAGCAGGCGATGGGCCTTTCTCATGGCCTGTGGCAGACAGAGCCCCCTGACTGGAGTATCAGGAGATGTGGGGAGCCACAGGCCCTTAGGCCGGGCCAGCTCCATACCTCCAAGTGGGGTTCCCAGCACCCCAGCCTACCCAGCCTGGCCTGATTGGGTGGCACCAACTGGAGATGGGCCAGCCAGAGTCCCAGGAGCTGCATGTGCAGCATGGAGTGGGGCAATCACCCATGGCCCCCTCCCCTTTCCCCCAACTTTTTCCCAGTGGGAATCCCTGGGGCCCTTCTTCCCTGAAGTTCCAGCCATATGGAGGGAACAGTCACGGGGTCGTCAGGCAGAAGCCTCTGCTAGGCAGAAGCTTCCTGTTCCCCATGCCCCCTACCTTGGGGCTAGGGGTGGGGTCTGTCAGGCCAGGCTGGCAAGAAACATCTGGGAACAGAACCTGATACTCTAACCATAAATTTAGGGAAGCAAAAAGACCTGGTTTTCACCCCTTGTCTTCTGAATCCTTCACTATCAAGTACTCACAAGAGGAGGGCTGGAACACAGATCTTCCCTTCCCAGGTAGTTTGTTATAACTGTGGTGCTAAACAGCATGCTCTTCCTTGCCTATATGCATGGTTGCTGGTTTTTGCTCTCTCATCCAGTGAATATTTAATTTGAGGGTTATAAGCTGGTCAATTGACTGGCCAAATATTGCCAATTGACTGCATATTTTTATCCAATCAAAAATTATAGGACTTTTCTTTACCTAAACTTGATTTTTTATCATTTTTGACACATTTGTTAATGGAAAATGTCTACTTTTTCTTTGTATTATTTGGACTTATAAGCAATTAAAAAAAAATTAACACATATTTGACTATTCAATAGATAGATGCTTAACAGATAATGGCAGGTTTAGGTCTGAGATAGGCACTGCGAAAACTGAGAAACTTCTGCATGTGCCCAGGCATGGAACTTTAGATGTCTGAGGAACTCTACTAGTGAAACTGTAGAGCTGCTGGGCTCTTTAGGCTTAGACAGCAGTTGAGTTGGGGTTTTGAGTAGGAAATGTTGGACTTTCTGATAGGTGCCTAAATAAAGTGGGAGTTTGTTTGCACCTAAGTACCTTAGTCATTTACGTACATGTTTATGTGGCTAGCACAACTGCATTCACACGCACTTTCACTGGTCACAGCAAATGTTCATCCCTGCAGCCTACCCTGCTAGAGTCACCACCTCACTGGATTTTGACTTAAACTGGAGATTTTTTCAATACATATTTATCTTTGATTTATTGTATTTTCCAACTGTGTGGACAAAAAATAGATGGCAGAAAAAGGCAAGTACCTAGCACTGGGATAAATGGAAGTGAATGTGACAGTAGCTGACTTTGCCTAAATTGCTCACACAGCAGCATGTGGACACATCAAATCAGACAATGTTCACTGAGGGTGAACCATTTGACATTCTTGCTTTGCTTCAAGTGACCTTACTTTGATAGTTATTACATGAAAACAGTTAAGTGCCGAATTGAAATTCCAAGTACATACCTTTTACTCACATCACCGGCTCTGATCAGATAATGAAATTTTTTACTTTGCTGCAGATGGTTAAAAATTGGGTAAAAGGACTGAGTTTCTGTTGAGATAGAGCAAATTTTTTTTTTAGACATTCTGTACTAGACATGCAGAAATACAGAGAATGTACCTTGGATAATATCTTAAATTTGAATAATAAACTTGGTCACACATTGAATTAAAGTGTTCTTAATGCTGTTTTTAAAACAGTTAAGTTATAGATATTATAAATACAAAATCATTATTGATAGCTGTCAGTAAAGCAGTGACAGTGTTTTAGATTACCATGGGTGTCTACATGTGCATTTAAGTGCAACTAAATTTAATGCTCATTAAGCTACTGCACATTAAGTGATTTTGGCAGGTAACTTCATGTGCAAAGTCTTGGGGCTAAAGTTAGTCCCAAGTTCCTGCAGCCCTGCCATGTGCTGCTGCGGCTATCTGGGGGAGCTTCAACCTCTGGCCACATGACTGCCAGCACTTGGCAGCCATGTTGAAGCCAGAGCCAGCTGCCAGCACCTGGAAGCCCTCTTGGAAACTATGATCTCTGGCCAGCTCCTCCCCTGCTTAGCAGCCTCATGCCCAGTGCAGGGGCAGTACACAGCAGCTCCCTGCTTCCCCACCCGGCCTCCCCACACCAGAGCTGTTCCAGGCTCTGGCCCTCCCCGTGACTCCCACTACCTTGCTGCTTCAGCCCCTGCCCGTGTTTGCAATGACAAGCACCCTGTGCTCCTGCTGGCATGGTGCTGGCCCTGCTGGTCCCAATAGGTTACCTCCAACCCAATTGTTCACATTTTTTTCAGCCAGTTCTTCCAAATATACCAGTAATAAATTACAGTAATGAAGTTCAAAGGTTTCATTGTCAAGAGTTTGTATTAGCTGCGTTAGTCACAGAGGGTATCTATCCTATGTCTGGGACTCCTTTGAGGCGTTCAAGGACAAAGTTACAAAAGAGGTCCTAGCATTTCAAGCAGTATTACTCTTTTTAAAGAAAAAGTTAACAGCCTATTTTTTTCTTAGTCTATTTTTGGCATTTCTAAAACAATTTTATTTAGATTTCTGGAAGCCATTTTTAAAAATAGTTAATATTATATAATAAATTCAGGTTTTCAAAAGAAAGGATATGGGCCTTCTTTTTTGCTGGTAGACCAACATCAGGTCTGCAAGGGACAGGAAGCTTCTGCCATGACAGGGAAGCTGTGAGAAAGTACATACAGATTTGCCTGATGGGAACATCTTTTAGACTTATTTTAGCAATGCCAAAGATGGCCCCATGTAAAGCATGGTTCATCCTAGGGAGCATTGTGTGCAATGGTGGAACAGCTTCTGTAGTAGAGCTGCACAGAGCCACCAAAAGGTACACAGGTAAATTTGGACTTTTGAAAATTCCTTGTGATGGCACCTGTTTGATGGCCAAAGGCTTATAATAGTCATGGGCTAAGTGCTACCTGCCTCTAATGTATGGATTGCACTGCTGGGTCCTTTGACTAGAAGGTCATTATGTGCTGGTAAGAGGAGGCCTCTATGTGCATATCAAGGCAGAGTTTTAGAAAATGTACCCCCTTTTTGACTCTTGGAATATAGTATCCTGATTTGTACTACATCCCATACTAGAGTGCATGCACACAGAAGCCACACAGTATACTAACCTAAGCAGAACAGAATGCAGTTCCCTCCGGGCCACTTTATATTGACATCAAGCTCTGATGCACTTCAATATAGTAATAAATTACTAATTTCTTGAGTATTTCTTAAACTGCAGCAGAATGGCCACTGAGTATCATAGGTTTTAAAGTTAATTCAAAACTTTATGGGAAGGAAATCCAGTAAATGAAGAAAAAAGGAAATATGATGGTGACATTTTGGACTGGTGATTAACTCTGCTGAAAAATTTTGGACCAAGTGACATTTTCTCAAAGTGCTATCTGGGAAACCTGCCAATAAGGAATTATAATAGTCAATCTGTGAACTGACAAGACACTGACATGCACTGGTGTTTGCAGAAGAAGGACAAGATTTAGATTGCTGAGGAAAACCTTTATCACTTAATTCAGATGTGAATCAAGAGATAAATGGAAGTCCTTTCATAAAGACTAACAAGTTTCCTAGCAACTGGAGCAGGAACTATTGCCGTAAGTTTTACAAAACAGATGACTCCTGCTAGAGAATTTCAGTTTTCCAGGAAGCAAGAAATTATTGGCAGCTCGTTTTGGGAATCTGATCTTGGAATCACTGTGTATAATGAAACAACAAGAGAGATTTAATGACTGTTCTGCATGGCAATTAAAATATCTGAGTATCATTTACATAGAAAGGAACAACAATGTGACAAAGCCATGCCAAGCAATACAAATGCTGAAGTTTAGCCTAAAAACTAACAGCAGAAACTGAAATCTATGGAACCTCATGACAAACCAGTTTCTGGGGGAGTGTGGGGAGGGGTGGAGATAAGATGCTCCAGGCAGGCTCATGTTCTGCTCCCTCTGCTTCTCTGATTTTAGTCTTGGCCTGGCTGTGGGGAGCACCTGTGTGTGTGTGTGTGTGTGTGTGTGTGTGTGTGTGTGTGCGCACACGTACATGCATGTGTTTGTCTGTGCTTGTGTCTATGTCCGTGTGCGGCCCTCAACAGCTCACCAAAATTCATTATGTGGCCCTCCAGCCCAAATAATTTCCTACTCCTGTGTTGGACCATCATTGGTTAAAAATGATGCATCACAGACTGCATCACAGCAGTCACTCCTCCTACAGGTGGGCTATAACTAATACGCACAGAGGCAGACTCCCTCTTGTTGGCTTCTCTTATGGTCCCATGCCTGTTGCAAACTTGCCTGCACAGGATGTATCTATACATGATGCTATATTGCCGTAGCAATGCACTACCACGATGTATCATCATCAGTCACAAACCATGATGCCACAGCTACATAGCCATGTGTCCCTTCATTATAGCATGTTGCTAAGGTGACGTAGCAAGAAAAAATTACCATGCGCTGCTGGCATGGCGCAGTACAGGCTGTTACTGCATTTCAAAAAGGAAGTACTAAATGACAGTGCAGTAACAATGGCACCATAGGGCATAGGCGACTGGTAGGGAGGATACAAGGGGGCATGTGCCCCTGCCCCCTGAGATTGGCCCCTGCCAACACCAGCTTCTGTAGGCAGTTACCATTTGCCACTTTGTCCTCCCCCTGCTTCCAGCTTCTGCAGGCAGTTACCACTTACCGCCCTGCCACTGCCAACACCATCCCCAGCTTCTGTGGGCAGTTGCCACTTGCCACCCTCCCTGCTGCTGCCAGCTTCTGTGTTTAGTCACCTTTTGCCACCCGGCCGCTGATGCTGACGCCCACAAACTGTGCCCCCTAAGTCTCAGGAGGCATCAGTCACCCAAGCTGTAGGGGTGCATGTAGATGTGTCCCCTGTGGCTTAACTTCAACAGGAGCAAAATAAAATACCTTCCACATACTGGTTAAAGCATTCTCCTAGTACATTGAGCATGCGGATCTCACCCTCTTGCTAGACTGTCAAGCAAAAGGTGGGCACTGTCACTACTGCCTTTGAGCTGAAGTCAATATCAACTAGACATGCTTTATTTGATCTTTTCCCTCCCTATCAATTTAGTCCTCTTCAGGGACATAGGCAGAGTGTCTGGGTTTCCCAGGGAAAATTTGAATCTCATTGGAGCTTAGAGACCTTTTTTTGAGCTTGGTGTACAGCCAGCCTGATTGATTCTTCCCAACTTACGTGTCTGAACTCCACCCATATTCCACCTAATGAACAGGGATCCAGGTTTTCCATTTCCTGCAGAAAAAATGCATAAAACACAGATTTTCCCCTTTAAAGGTTGGGAGCAGGGCAGGGGTGTGTGGGTGGGCAGCTTGGGCCATGTAGGGTGGGCTGGCAGGCACTGCTCACGGTCACAAAGCAGCAAGGGGGGCAACCACAGTTGGACCCTTGTCCCGGTGCACAGTAGGAGCTGTGGGGGAGTGAGAGGGAGCCAGTGTAGGGTGGGTAGGGACTGTGGGTTGGGAGTGAGGGGCACCGGCATATCAGGGCTGCTCAGTGCCACAGAGCAGTGTGGGGTGGGGTAGCTGCAGCTGGACCTGCATTGTAGTGAGTGAAAGGGCAGGGGGAGCTCTGATTCTGCATCGTAAAAAGACAAAATCAGACACCAAAATATATAGTTTTTTAGAATTTTTTTTTTTTATTATAATGATTGAGGCACTGGCAGGCTTCCAACTTGATTTTTAATTTTAAATATTCCAATAAAATATTGTGTTCAGCTGATACCTATATATATAGGGGTGTTTTATTTTAATCACAGAAAAATGTGGATTTTAATCAGAGAATTGGGGATTTTTTAACAGAGGAAACCAGGATCCCTGCTAATGAACCACTTTGAAAATTGCTCCCCATTTTACTATATTAAATACAGAGTTTTGGGACATCTTACCAAACAAAAATGATTCAAGTCAAGCAGCTGTGTATAATGTAATGTTCTGGAGTATTTATTCATATGAACTGCCATAACTCTTCTGAAATTAAAGATTATGCAATTGTTCTAAATAAGAGAAGACCAGATTTTCAAAAGTATTCCATACCCATGAGCTCCCACTGAATTGCAAAACCCTTCAGAAAATTAGGCCATTGTATTTAGGTGTCTGAAGGTGAACAGGGCAGTTTTTAAAGTCTGTTTATTTAACTTCACTATTGAAAAAAAACCCCAGCAAATGCAGTGATTTCATATTAGCAGACACTATAAGGAAATAAATAAATAGCTTGAGAGCTGTCATACATTGACAGGTTATATTCAATAAAAGTTTGTTTTTTTGCCACGAATGTCGGAAAGATGAAGGGAGGCCCATAAGTGCTGTAGTATTTAAAGAATAAGTAGATGCCGGAAGGGCCGTGATGCTATCTCTGCAAGTGCAACTGCACAGTATGTGCGCCAGCTGAATGTATAATACTTTGAGCCCTAGCTGGGGGTGGGGACGGGGCGGGGGAGACTCTTTCTGGAGTGTTCAAGACTGCGTATTCAATATCAGTCTGAGCTCTTTGGAATAAAGGTCAAACCACTGCTCCAAGCCAAAAGGGAACCGTATATGTCAGGGATCTTCAGAGACGTTGGAGAGGTGGAGAGCTTATGTAAATGTGCACAGATTCACAGAACTAAACTTACTATGCTCTCTGGCTGCTGCTTGCTTTTCTGCAGAGCTTATATATAGCCTACAGTATAGATAATACATCTGAACTGAAGAAACCCCTATATTATAATAGGGGAGAGGGAGAAGGCATCCCTTTAATTAAGCTTGAGAGACCAGGTTATGATTTAACAACTGATCTTCTATGTTCTAAAAACTGCATGCTAATTGGAATGCCATCAAATCACAATGTCTCACATGGATTCAGGAGAAGAATACATGCTCAAATTTGATAAAAGGGTTCCTGAGATATCAAAGACCCACCCAAGCCCAGTTACTCAGTAAGGCATGCCACTTCCGACAGCCAGCAACACACAGAAGGATGTGGCTGCCAACATTGGATGTTCCAGCCAGAATGGCAAATAAATTATTGACAGCTGAGTTGACTGAGGCTAGTCTTCAGCACAATACCAGAGTGAGGCATAAGCTCTCATATCTCTGAGAGAGCTTGTCCATTCTATGCCAGTGGCAAGTCCGGGCAAGGGATGAGGCCAAACATACCCTTCCTACCTGAGTGTGCAGACCCAGAAGTATTCTGGTCAGCGTGCTCTCTATTTATCCTCAGTGGTCACTCTCACACTCTTGCTCCTCGGAGTACCTGAGTGCCTGAGAAGAGCCACTGGGGATGAGCCTCAGGTGACCCTGATTAGTGAAATTCTATGTCTGGAGTGTATCTGAAACTTGTCTAGCTATATGGTTTACTGTAATGTAGAAGCATATCAACCAGCTACTAAGCTGACACTGTTTGCTCTAGGTTATTCTTTGATGCTTCTTTATTCTATACCACTCCCCAAGCCTACCCTCTTTAATTCAATAAAGCTCACCTCTATAATAAGCAGGATGGACTTGATGGGAGAGGAATCGGGCATGCCTTTTCTAGTCCCTATGCTCAGCTGGCTAACGGAGGCTACTTTCTGTCCTTCAGGCTTAAGAAAGCACCCCAAGTTCTCACAGTGGGTCAAGCACCCTCAAGGTCTACCAGGCCAGTGCACCCCAGGGGGCCTAGGGCCTGGAAGCAGTCCAGACTACTGGGTGGTGGCAGCAGTTACCTCAAGCTTGCAGGTTTGCTCCAGAAAGGGGGTCAGCCAGATGTGAGGCACCCCAGAGGAGGCACTTGGAGTTTGGTAGGTGGTTGAGAGCAGTGAGGTGGGTGGGTCAGCACAGGAGCGCCCGTTACTGGTGCACCACAGCTGATATAATTTGTGCTGGGCTGATAAGCCAGAGAATGTCATTGTGCAGTTATGGCAGGAATTAGATTCTGTTGCAAGTCTCTTTTCACACACAAAATGAGGAAGCACCTAGGGAGAGAAATGTAAGGGAGAGGCAGTTATCCATGATAGTATGAAGTTAGGTAGAAGGCAGGGTAGGGGGTACCTTAGAGACTAACTCATGTAGAGAGAAATGCCAAGATTAGATAAGTTTGTCTTCTGGGGGTTTTGTTTTGCTTTGTTTTGCTTGTTTGTTTTTTAAACAGCCATTGCAACTTTCACTATTTTTCCCTTTAGCCTAGCATGGAAAAAGGAAACCATGAAAAAATATATATTTTTAAAGCTAAACCAAGCTAATTTTTTGGATTTAGAGTTGGGGTGATGTAGCCATGATGGCCCAGGGAAAATGGAAGAGGCAAATTTGTTTTAGTCTTTTTCAAATGTGTTTAAATAATGGCTACTACAAACTCCCAAGGGACAGAGCAAAACCTCTTATTTTTTGAGAGAAGTGTATACCATGATGTTATATATTTTTGACTTTGAGATTGACATTTCATATTTCAGAATTGCTAAAGTAATTCTGTGTGACCTTAACTGAATTGAAACATGACAGGGCAGCTAATAGGTCCATTTGTTGCTGATTGTAACATGTAAAAATATTTCTCTCAATTTCCATTAATTCTATATCAGTTCCTCAGATGCCCAGCTGAGAGACAGAAAAACAGAGTAATTCTAATCTTATTTCCCCCCCTCCCCAATCATTTGGGGGGGGGGGGGGGAGGAAAGCAGTCACAAGGATTCTCTCATTAGTCTTCCTTGGGGATCATACTTTCACTGTTTACACTGTTCTTACAGAAGTCTGTAAGAGATTTCAATTCCCTCCTCTCTAAATGTACTGTTGGTTTTGAAGGAGAAGCCATATGGGGAAAGGTTAACAATTTAGATGAAAGATCTTGTACTTAGAAGACTGTGCTTCAGGGCCTTGTCACATGGAACATTTAGTACATGTTAAATCGGTGTGGTATTAAAATTAGAACATATTCTAAGCAGTTGCATGATAATATTTTGTACAATCTTGAACAAGGATGGCTACTGATTTTCTGGTCCAGCCCCAGCATTGCACTGGCACTACAGCACCACACTTGAACTGTCCTGGTACAGTGCCAGGGCTGGGACTAATAATAATCTGATTATTTTGTATTTGTGGTACTAGATCTGTATTTCTCAAATAAGATGTTACTGAGTGGGGGTAGGAGCAGCACTTTGGCCTTTTCACAGTGCAAAACATCCTTCCACAATGCTTGACAGTCCATGAATGGTGCTGGAGAGAATGCATATTGTAATCTTTTAAAGGATTAAACCACTGCCAATCCTGAATGCTCCCATCCAGCAGTTCTAAGACAGGATAGGAGGATGCATCTGCAGTAGCAGATACAATTGAAGCCAGTGACATTCTGCCTGTAGGAGATAAGAAGGGACCTTATTCTCCTCACTTACATAGGTATAAATTGAAGTCAATACAGTTAATTTAATACAGGTTAAGGAGAAATCACACCATGCTCTCCTGTGCGAGGAACAGGCTCTGTTTCTCAACCTGACCCCTACCCCTGCAGTTTGATAATGACTGGAAACACCAGTACTAACCCTTAGATGTAGATCAGGGGTTTTGCACCTTTTGTGGTTTGTGTACCACCAGTGGCCAATAGAGAAGCAGGGAGTTCCCTGGTGGCCGGTTGATGAGTGTAGGGAGGTGGTCCAGCAGCCGAGCAATGCGGGGAGTGGGGTCAAAGTGCCAGCAGCCCTTGACAGCAAAACTGGAAGTGCTGGCGGCGCATGGTGGCAGAAGCGCCAGCAGCACATGGCTCTGGTAAAAAAGCAGCATAAAGTGCTGACAGCCCCGTCACCTCCTTCTCCATGCTGCTGCCATGTTCCCCCTGGGGCCTTCCCAAGTCCCACCCAGTAGACAACCGCTGATGTAGATGACTGTACAAAACCAAGCTGCAAGTGTTCCATTGTCCTTGCATCAGGAAAATGATTTGCTTCCTATTGAACGAATTAACAATAATGTATGCAATATTTAGGTTTTCAGCAAGACGACTCCAGTGGATGAAACAGAAAACAACCTTTCAGATTCTCGACTGGGACATGGTGAAGCAGTATGAATGCTGGACTTAAGCATGTTTAAGATACTCAATATTTTGGGATCTTTGTTGCCTTTGACAGGCAAAGTATGAACAATGTGTTACCACAGCAACAGAAATCTACTGCTTTTTGGGTTTTAGCTGACTATGTTTTCATACTATTTTCAGCTAAATGTATGTAAAACAATCACAATCTGTAAAAGCTGTTATAACTGCTTTAAATGCATTTATGTCTGAAGAGATTTTTTTTTTTTAAAGCTCTTAAATTGAGCTGTGGAGTGAGGAAAATGATTTTAAATGCTTATTACTAACATATCTGCATTATTTTAGTGGTTAAAAAGGATCAAAATCAGTCTTTCAGTTCTCTATAGGGTTTTTTACACAGAACAAGTACTTAGAAAGTAATCTTCATTCATTTTTAACTGCTGAAAAAGTACAAAACTGAGAGTAGTTAAGCATCTCCCATGATAAGTAATTGATATAACTTGCCTCAGTTATGTCTGGAGGAATAAATTATACACGTATTATTTGCACTGTATAATTTGGGCACCCACATGCTCACTGTGGAAACAAAAATAGGTCAAGAACACCTGATCCTGCATTCCTAATCAATCTATTTATTCAACTGCATTAACTGGCTACAGGGCTGGAAATCTTTTTCATGATTTTTTGATTTCCAAAACTACACTGTTACACATGTTACAAAGAACTTTAATGGTGAAATAAAAATGTCTCTTGCAGAGGAAGCACAAACATATTATAATGCAATAGTGAAAACAGCTAACTTTCTTTGTTGACCCAAAAGGCTTGTTTTGGTATTGATTTGCTTTTAACTTAGCAAAGGATGAAATTCAGCCCTGTGCAGAAGACTGACTGAAGACCTGAAGTAGCACAAATGTAATGAAATTAAAGAACATCCAACATGTATTTGGAGATTGTCCACTGAGCTCCAAAGATAAGACAAAAAATGAATCTGAAAAGAAAAAGGGAATGATGACCCCTTACTAAGGAGTCTAATATTGCACTTCTTCTGAAATATTCTGTAGCTGGGACTCCATGGCTTTTCAATGTAAACAGACAGAATGGGGAAAAGCTGCCAATCAAGCCATCTCTAAGTTCTGAAACTTTAAGAAGACAAAGGCACCTGTTTGAAGTCCCCCTGAAGGAAAGGCTTTATCACATGTATAGGGCATCTGGACTTCTGCAGGAGCTATACTGTTAGGGTGAAGGGTCAGGGGTGAGAGGATAAGGGTTGATTTTCCATGGAAGTAGGTATTCTCATTCCCATCAATATAAGTGAATACAACAGATTGCAGCCCCTCCTTCCCCAACAGCTTTCCAAGTCCTTCCTTTGTGCAGAGAAAATTTGAAAAAAAAACCAAAAAAAAAAAAAAAAAAAACCACTGTAAGTTCAGCCTTGATTTCTTGTGCTTCTTGAATTTTCTCACAAAAGCAGATAATTTGGTTTTGGTTTACTCCACAACTGAAAACAGTCCTATCTGTGGTTAGAAAGAATGGCCATCACCTGATCAACAATTACATGCAGAAACTACCAGAAGAGCTGTATCTCCAGGCTCTTATTTTGCTGACATTTCCATTGAAATGAACAGAAGATGTACTTGACAAATCACTTCATGTCTCAGGTCTAATGTGCGTGTGCACACCTCTCTTTTGAGGTGAGTTGAAGCTTCCCCATCAGCTACCCTGAGCTGTATGAGGCACCCATCCCTATCTACATCATCATGCTGCAGAAGCATGTAAGAAGTACAGAAGGAAAGAAAGCAAGGGTGTATCATGTGCTTTGCAGCACCTCAAAAGCTTTTGAGGTTCTTCAAAATGCATGTGGTGCGTGTGAAAAGATTCTCTGTGCTATGTATTTGCAGTATGTAGCCAAAATTAGATATCAGGAAATCCCAGTATTTAAAAAAAATGTGGGGTGGTGCATGTGGCTACAGCTTGCACTGCCCAAAACCAGAGCCTGGCTGACCAGGACCATGTTCTGGCTGTTGACCAGGCTCTACGCACCTGGATTGCTGCTTCTGCAGCCCCGGAAGGCCCCCAGAACCCTAGGTAAAGCGGCTGGAGCTAGCCCAGGTGCTGGCTCAGGCTCCCTTACCCCACCCAGGGCAATTTGCCTCATGCCAGAGCACACATGTAGGGGTGTTCCCTGGAAACAAGGAGCATCAGTACAACTGTGTACCACTGCTATTTGCTCCTGGGGAAACACAC
This sequence comes from Alligator mississippiensis, assembly GCF_030867095.1. Taxonomy (NCBI): domain Eukaryota; kingdom Metazoa; phylum Chordata; order Crocodylia; family Alligatoridae; genus Alligator; species Alligator mississippiensis. Next base: position 135,635,036 of record NC_081825.1, on the reverse strand, counting down.
GTGCACACTTTTCCAGACACTCCTCAAATGGGCAGACTAATCCCTAGAAAAATAGGAACAGGAGTTGGACCCAATACTTTCTAGGCATTGCACCCAACACTTTTTTTTTTCTTCCCATGCTTCTCTTTATTTATTAGTTTTATGTTTCACCTTTTCCAACAAAAGCTCTGAGTGGCTTACTGTAAAATAACAAAATATTTTATGAAACAAGGTAATATTATGGGTGGTAGAGAGAGAAAGCATGGTTCAGATGGACTAGCAGTAGACTTCTTGTCCTGTATCCTACAATACTTGGAGGAATAATGAGTATGCAGTAGGAGGGAGGGGACAGAAGGAACCTTTATCCCGAGCCCTGATGCTCAGCCTGCTTCTAGGGGCAGACTGATCCACTCTCTACAGGCAAACTGATGGGTTATAATGTCAGTGGCCAGTAGGTATAGATTAAAACATTGGATTGGTTGTGAGTATTGACATAACAAAAATGCTATCTTTTAACTGTAGGGCAGTGGTCCTCAAACTTCACTGGTCCACAGACAACAATACTAAGTGATATATTGCATGCTACGTCATGCTTTGTTTCCCCACCAACCTCTATTTCAACTTTTTAAATTCCCTGTGGTTATTAGCAATGTGAAAGGATCTCATGAGAAGCACATTATCCATGAGCTGTAGAATTCTAAACCTAAGGTTTCTGAATCATTATGTTTGGCAGGGCTGCCCATAGTCTTAAGAGGGCTTTGAATAATTAGAAATCATTAAAAAATAGTGGCCTTCTAGCTATACCCAGTCATAATATATAGGTTATAGGTGGTGTCTCATTGCTACAGTGGCCTTGCTAGTAGAAACTTCTATTGATGGGGGAGGGAGGGGATTTCCTGCATCAACGAGTGTATAGCTGTTTTATGTTGATAATTGAAGTAAAATGGCCTACCAAGCCCAGGATTTGAGGAATAATCTTGTCATTGATATCATCTACATGAACCCATATTAATTCATTAACTGACCGGCATTTTTTGTGATATGCAGCTCTATACCATTTGAACTTTTTTTTCACTGACAATATATCTAAGTCAAGCGGAGCAGTAGTTTCATGTACTGAATTTAGTATTTTATTTTTCTTGTTTATATTTATTCATAGACAGTCTTTAATTTGTATTATTTTTCAAAATGATTTGACAAATGGATTCAGCACTTCATTTCAGCCCTAAGTATTGCTTCATAGTCACTGCTTGTATGTAGCTTGATCACCTAAGTCAGGGGTGCTTAACCTCTGGACCGAGGACAAATTGTGGCCTGTGGAGCCTTAGAACATAACCTGCAGGGCTCCCTACGGGTTGGAAAATTTGGTAGCGGGCAAGCAGTGGCAGTTAATCCTGCCACCCCTCCCTTTGCCAAAATCCCAAACTGTACATGGATGGGTCAGAGAAGGGCCATTACCCCCCGCCCCGCCCCCGAACAGCCAAATCAAGGCTGGGCCACATCTCCTTCCCTCTGTGCAGCCAGGTTGGGGCTGATTCATGCTCCCTTCCCCTGTGCAAGCTGGTTTGGAGCCAGGGCACACCCCTTTCCCCTGTGGGGCTGAGCCATGCCCCCTTCCCCTGCACAGGTGGTGCAGGGCTAGGCCATGCCCCGTCTCCAGCTATAGGACTGGGTTGAGGCCTGGCCAAACCCCTTTCTTCCACATGACTGACTTGGGGGGGAATGCCCCCTACCCCATTCCACATTTCCACATGTGTTCATGTTGTGCTTGTCCTGGGTATTCAATTGGGTCCACTGGTCAGATCTGGCTCACAAAGAGACTGGACACTGCTCATCCAGCCCTGTGGACAAAAAAGGTTGAGTATCACTATTCCAAGTCGTATGGTATTTGCTTCTTTCCTCAGGCTGGCTGTCTACCAAATGTACCTAAAGTATTCAGAAGCACTTATGTTAGTATATTCCTGTATGAGTACTTGTACTGGCTGTGGAGCTATCTTTATATCTCTGGTCCCTTTTTGGTCTTACTCAGTGTTCTGCTCCCAGGTATTTGGGCTCCTACCCTTATGTCAAATGGAATCTTGCAATTGTTCCACTTACATTCCAAGATGCAGAACGTTGTCCCATATAGAGCACTCCCTGATCCATGGGTTCATATCGATTTCAGGCACCTGTGACTTCTCCCTTCAGGACCCCGTTACAGTGGCCAGCACTTCCTTAAAACTAGATTTTTTTTTTTTTTTATTTAGGAACAAAGTAATTAGGATTAAAAGATATTTTAAGACACCACAGAGCCTACATGCATATTTAACCTAACCTTTAACTTTAACACATGATGAATTATATAGATTTTCTCCTTTATTTACATGATAGTAATATGCCAAATAATATTATTCTGGGGAAGCCCAGAGCTTCTTATGTGTCTGTGCAGTTCTTCTCTCCCAGTCAGGGAAGGTCAACTTTAGAAATCCCTTGCCCTACCTTTGTGCGCCAAGGCCCAATTATCATACTACCCAATAGTTTCAGATTTAGATGTTACTTGAAATAGTATTTTCCAGTCAGGTACAGCATTTAGCAAGGCTTATGCAAAAAAAAAAAAAAAATCCACCATGACTGATCAGCTGTACCCAATAAGTTGTTATCACATACCTGATGGCTCACTCTTTCCTGTGAGTGAGAATGTAAAAATTATATTTGTAGGTGGACCCATATGATATTAGTTTAACATCTAGTCTTACAGCATGTCTTCACTGGGCACATCTACATGTGTGTTCATGTGCCATCATTACTACAGATTAAGTTTAGTATCTGTAATAACAGGTACTAACTAAACATGCCATAATTGGCACTACTGTGCAGTAATGCCAGCACATGTTTTTTAAGTGATGCTTAAAAGCAGTAGACTAATTCTACTGTGCATTAGTGCAATAGTTCAGCTTTTGCTGTGATGTGCTAATGCACATTAGAATTAGTCTACTGCTCATTTAGCATCTTGTGTAGCTATGCCCAATAAGGTGCAATTGTTAGAGTGATAGCAGAACCCAAACTACTTATCAGATGTTTATACTACAGTGTAGTAATATGTTATATACATATAGGTATATCGTTAGAAACTGAGCACATCAACTGCATTTTGGATACAGATAAAAATGGGCAATTATACAGACATTTGGTAATATTTCTGCACAACAAACTTTTCTCATTGAATGCAAGTCCTGGCTATTAAAAAAAAAAACAAACAAATTAACGAAGAACCCCCCCCATAAAATATTGACATGGATGTTCATAGAAAGCATATTGTCAAACAAACTCATAATTTTATTATTTTTACAATGCATCCTTATGAATACATTTTCTGTAGTGCTTTTGGAGGTCCAAACACATGTGATGTGTCTGTCATGCCAAGCTGTATCCACTTTTTCAATGATTGTGCTTGAGTTGCTTAAGTAGCATGACTAAAGAGACATTCTTAATCCTAAAATATGGCAAATCTAACAATTGAGTGATAAAACTACACATAGTCAAGATTTTAAGTTGCTGAAAAGGGCATTCACACCCAAGCAGAAAGTCAGGACAAAGGCCTATACATTATTCATACCCAACCAGAGTCAATCCTGACTAACACACTAAAGTTGTGCATAAGCCTTGCACTGTGAATAAGTTTCTCTGCATTTTAATCCCTACAAGGCTGTTGTTTCTATTAAATTTTTCCAGTTTTGTATATGTGTGGATAGAAATGAAGCTTTCTTGATGTCATCCTGGCATAATACTGTCACAACCCAGTGATTTTGGTGCCTCTGCACAGTGGAATTTTCCCGCCACATGAGAGCCTCTTGCAAAAGTAAAGGCTTTCTGTTGCTGCAGAAAACCCCCGGTGCAAGAGAGTTCCCGCCATTCGAATGCAAGTTTGTGTCCCGCTATTGGCCAGTTCTAAATTATGCACACGTGGTGGCTAGTGATTGGCTTGCTGGCTGTTTAAAAATTAGCGCGACTTCCACCCAAGTCGGAGAACTTTGTGCACGCTGCAGAGTGCTTCTGAAGAGATCTGACTCGTGGCTGAGCTGATCGATAGACTGATAACCTATTGATCCATCTCCCCATCGCCAAGCGCAATCCCAGACGTATCCCTTTCCCTGCCAGCCCGATTTGTAGACGGACGTGCTGGCCTGAGCCCTGCCAGCTGGAACAACTAGCGTAGTTGTTCAGACGACTGGACCGTTTTCGTCGCAACAGCAAGCAACGTAAGTAAAGTTTTACAACCATAAAGCTTTCTCGGCCTCTCTATTCACCAGCCCGCCCCGACGAACAAGTAATTATTAAATCACCTCGAGTCGGCTTTGGCCGTCCGAGACAAATACAAAAGTGAACCTAGCCTGTGAAAATGCATTTATGCCACTGTAAATCCATGCTGTCCCCATGGCAGAACTTAACACTCAAAACAACTTGGGGCAGAACTACATGGACTCCTTACTGTGCTCAGGAGCACTGTCATGAAAAATTCCTTGCCTACTCACAAAACATTCCCTATCTGCCTACTCCCATGCAGGAATATTTCCACCTTAGAATGGCACTGATAATATACTAAGTATACACAGAAGAGAGAGTCTTAAAACAGTGCTTGGGTGCTCTCTCTAGATTACTGCAAGGGAACTTGTGGCAGGAGTGCCTCTTCTGGAGTCCATCTATCAGTGACTCTATCCTCCTGTTATGGGCCAACCACCTGCCTTCTCTCCTGTCACACCTTGATATTAATTAATGGATGTTAACTAGCAGGAAGCTGCCCATTTATTGTTCCAGTGCCAGGGGGCAATATCTGCACCTCCTTTTTCTCCCCTACACTACAGCCCAAGCCTTGTGGATGATACTGACATGGTTTGATCTGGGCCTTGTTGTAATTTGGCCCTCCCCTTGTCCTCCCTGGGCTTTCCACAGCCCTATCTCTCTGTCTCACTCTGCACCTTCCTGGCACTTGGGCTCTCCGCAGCCCTGTCTGGCACTACACCTTCACTGGTGCTCGGGCTCTCCATGGCCCAGTCTTGCACTGTGCCTCACTGGCACTTGCTGCCCCCTCTCTGGGGCTACTCACTGCCCCCTTTCTCTGGAGCATATCACTGCCCCCTCTCTCTGGGGCTAGGTTTCCCATGCTGCTGCACGTCGGCTATGAGGCCTCCTCTATCCCCTAATAGCCTCACCCAAACCACTGGTTAAAACAGCAAACACAAAACACTAGCCCCTGGGCTATAACCAAAAATCCAAGCTGCCTGGCTAAAACATCATTCAATCCCTACCAGGGAATACCCCATCCCATAACAGCATCAGGAGCTGGTCGTGCAGTCAGGCCTCTCCCCTTCGCTTGTTCCAGCAGAGCTCCCTCCCCCCTTGGCTGCCAGTAGGGAACTGCCCTCCTGGCCTCAGGCCTGAGATTTATGTGGGAGCCAGGTCCTGCCCCTTCCGGTCAGCTGACCAGGTGCAGGTTCAGCTAATTCCCTCCTTAACCAGTTGTCCCAGTAATTGGCACCTGGGTTGCTATTTCTGCTCTGAGAGTAGCAGGCACCTTAGTTTCCTGATACAGAACTACATTGCTTAAACTCCAGGACTTGGTGCCCATGGAGCAGGAGTGCCAAGCACCAGTGGATCCAGATGTGTGCAGGAGTTGCAGTTGCACCCCTTTTCACTTGTGTGGTACTTGCACAGTGAGCTCTCTAAGATCACCAGCTCTTTGGTGAGGCTCTTAACTAGAATTGCACTTTTGTGTGGCTTTGAACCCCAAGGAATGATTGCCCACTGCCAAATCCAGTGGTAGTGAATTCACTTCCTGGGGTCTAGAGCTGTGCTAAAATGGCAGCTTGAGCCAGGGGCTCAGCTGACAAATTGGTGGAGTCAGAAAGTTCACTCCATATCCAATGCATAGATGAAGAGAGCGTGGATGCACCATCCTGGATCTGCTCATATGGCCAGGTTATGCTTCACATCAACAGTCCCAGGCACAGTATGGAATAAGTGTAGACATGTCCTTTGTGACCTGGTCTTTTAATCATGCTATGTTACACTTATTCTAAAAGAATTTTTAAAATATAAAATAAATAAATAAGCCATGCAACTATAAGAGGATCCTCAAAAGGATGGGATTTTTTTTTCTGTATTAACAAGGAAATGCCCAATTGAAACATCAAAGGTATAATTTTACAGAACAGATCAAGTTCAAATGCTTGAAAATACATCAAAGAGTTTTGAACTTAAAATCTTCATATTTTATTCATGAACCCCTTGGAATGAAATACATCATTAGCAGGAAATTTACAAACAAGACACAAAAGAACTCTCTGAAATGATTACAAGTAAAAGGCTTATATTTTTAGCAAGAAATGGGATATTCTGCTGTAAGACAAAACAGGTACTTAAGGACTGTATAGCTCACTAGATTGGCTAAAGATTTTCCCTTTGACCACTAACTCTTTGGAATCCAGCCATGATGAGTAGTAAGTCTATGCCCATTTGAAAATGGGTTGACTGACAAAGCTTCCATTTGTTTCTATTATGGGATAAATCCATTTCTGGATTTAGCTGACCCTGATTTAAGTGCTGAATGAGCTTGAAGTTTGAACAGGTACCCTGCATGTTAAAAAAAAAAAAAAAAATCCTTCTCTATCATTACACATTTTTTTCTGTTAAAAGTATTTTTAAAGGACAATTTCATCTCCTGTTGCGAAGCCAAGATACCTGTATATAATGTGCACTGGCATGGAATTCAGAAGTCAAAGATTTCCTGGTTCAGCTTCTGTGAACCATGAGCAGGACACTTCACCTCTCTCTCAATTTTCTTTAAAGTGGAAACAGTGAAACGAAATTCTTTTCATCAGTAGATCTTAAGCAGCTTTACAAAGGAACTATAGTTTATTATCATCCTACATATTTGTTCATTAACACTTTCTTGGGTCTTGAGAACAGTATTTCAAAACTTCAAAAGTAAATGACAGAACCTTAAGGAAATGCTCCTTGTGTCATTATCTATGCATAAAGGTGAACACCGTAACATTTAAAGAATCAGCTATTATAGAGTACTTGAAAACTGAAGGGAATTTACATTTTAATGCCATTTCTTTACAAATTGTTGACAACTGAGAAATCAAAATTGTGTCAAAATAAGACCTGGATACCCAGGTGGAAGAGGCCATTGTGTGTTTTTATCTTTTATATTTTACAAAAAGAATATTGGGGCCTTTAATCCTTTAAGATGGGGCTCTTATTTCTGAAATCCAAGCCTTTCTCTTAAGGATATTAGCATAATGCTCCTGCAGGGCCAAACTATTTAAAGATAGCAGATGGTCAAAGGAAAGCCATACTGACAGGGTAGAAGAAATTTTGCATGAATATAGTTCTTGTGAAACCATTCCTAAAACATCTTGATAGGTCTATGATTCATAGAACATCTTATAATAGGTCTTTCTTTTTAACTTTTTCCAGCAGTCCTCCTTTAAGTTTATGACTAATAAGTAATTGATCCAATGATTCAGTAATGCCAAATAATAATATATTTGATATACATCTGCATGTCTAAACTTTACAAAATACTCACAACAAAAAACATTAGTGGTTAAGATAGAAATTCAGTAATGTGGAACTAGAAGCTATACAGATCAATGCTTATAAATAGTATATTTTTACAATGCTTATAAACACTATAATATCATAGCCTGTTAATCAATAATATGGGCCATTTATATTCCTTATTAGCATAGCATAATACAGGCTGGGGACATCTACATGTGCTGAAAATCGTGAAGCAATGAACAGTGGTGCATATCACACTGGAGTTTATTACTTCTTGGTGCCCTGTATACATGGGCACCTGGAACTGCAGCACATAAGTCTGGGTCAGAGCAAAGCAGGCTGGCAGGGGGCACAGGGGGTCAGCCTGCCAGCTCAGGGCTGTAGCAACTCAGCTCAAGTGCTGCAGAGGCACTTCCTGGGAAACAAGGGTGCTCCAGTGTGGGCCTCACCAGCATGTATCTCCTGCACTGAAGTAGCCTAATACCCCAGCAAGTCCCATCAGCATCTAAACATGCATTGCTGTACAATAAAGAGCGATGCTGTACAATAATACTTGGGTTTACAAATACTAAACAAAGGTAGAGTTAGTTTACTGTGGCTTAATAGGGCTTCATGTGTAGCCAGGAAGCCAGGCCCTGGGCCCCACAGGAACCCAACAATGTCCTATACCTCCCAGCAGCTTCTCTCAACTTGCTCCCCATGTGAAGAGCCCCTCTTTAAAACCCAAACTTTCCCTTAGTCCAATTTTCCATCTCCCCATCTACCTTTTCAGCTCCCCCGTAGCTCTGGCTCCAATCCCAGCCTCTGTGCAGGCATTGGCAAGCCTTCACTCACTCCCTAATTCTAAGCAGGATGGCTTTGCATTGGTAGAAGCAGTACAGAGAGACAAACATTGTTCACGTGGCTGAGGGTGGGGCCAACTCTTGCCAGGCCCGTGGGAAAGGGGAGGGTATGGGACCATTGGGCAATGGGCTGGGACATCTGGAGCCTGTCATGTGCAGCCAGGCTGCCCTGTGCGTTGAAAGGCAGAAGGGGCATGGCTGTGGAGCCATGGAAGGGAGGCCCATTCTCAGCATTGTTCTAGTAAATCCCCTCGACTCGCAAAGCCACAACAGAGATGGGACAACAACCGAAGCCCCAAACCTACACCTCTGGCCGCTACCAGCCAGGTCTTGGCAATGGGCCAAGCCTAGTTGCATGCCTGTAGTGAACATGGCAAAGTGTACGAAAGGGGCGGAGCAAAGGACCACCCCAAATTTGGAGCTTAGCTCAGTGGCAGAGCATATGACTGCAGATCAAGAGGTCACCAATTCAAATCTGGGTGCTCCCCCTTTCTGTTGCCTGGGGTTGGATACATCTGGGGAAGCCCTGATGGCCATCGCTATCCTCCTCCAATCCCATGAGTGGTGGTTGGCCATTGTGGCTTCAAGGGCAATGCAAGGGCTGTGTTGGTGAGTCTTGGCTGCCCCTGTAGGAAGAGAGTGAAGGCTTGCTACTAGCCTGCTCAGAGAAGCTGCTGGAAGGTGTGGGATGCTGTTGGGTTTCTGTGGGCCCAGGACCTGGCTGCCTGGCACCAAAGCAGGTGTTGCTCAGGCCTACAGTAAAGGCAGAGAGCAACTGTGCAGCAGTTGCGGTTCAGACTCCAGTTCTTGTTCTGCAAAGCCGTGGAGTGGTTGACAGAGGGCGCATTTTGGTGACCCAGGATGGAGGGGCCGTGTTATGTGAACAGATATTGAGAGAGGGCTTAGAGCATGGCTGTAGTCCATGAGTGGAGTTTGCTTGTGTGGGTGGAGGGATGGGAAACGCAGGACCAGAGTCTGTTGTACAGACCCCTTCAAGGGTGTGTCAGTGTTCGGCTCCTAAGCAGGATGGCTTTGCACTGGTAGAAGCAGTCCAGGGAGCCGTACTTTGCTCACATGGCTGAGGGTGGGGCCATCTCTTGGCGGGCCCCTGGGCAAGGGGAGGGTATGGGGCCATTGGGCCATGTGCTGGGAGGTCTGGAGCCTGTCATGTGCAGCCAGGATGGCCCATGTGTTGACAGGCAGAAGGGGCTTGCCTGTGTGGCTGTGGGAGTGGGGCCCATTCTTAGCATTGTTCTAGGTAATCTCCTGGACTGGCAAAGCCACAACAGAGACAGGACAAGCCCTGAAGCGCCAGGTCTATGCCTCTGGCCACTACCAGCCAGCTCTTGGCATTGGGAGAAGCCTAGCCTGCGTGCCTGTAGTGAACGTGGCAAGGTGTGCAGAAGGCGCTGGGCTGCCTTAACTTGGAAGCATAGGTCAGTGGCGGAGCATTTGAGTGCAGATCAAGAGGTCCCCAGTCCAAATCTGGGTGCTCCCTCTTTATGTTGCCTGGGGTTGGGTACCTCTGGGGCAGCCCAGGTGGCCATCCCTATCCTCCTGCATTTTTGTCTGTGATGGTTGGCCATTGTGGCTTCAAGGGCAATGTAGGGGCTCTGTTGGTGAATCTTGGCTGCCCTTGTAGGGAGAGAGTGAGGGCTTGCTACTAACCTGCTTGGAGAAGCTGCTGGAAGGTGTGGGATGCTGTTGGGTTCATGTGAGGATCAGGGCCTGGCTGCCTGGAAATGAAGCAGTTCTTGCTCAGGCCTACAGTAAAGGCAGAGAGCAACTGTGCAGCAGTTCCGGTTGAGACTCCTGCTCTTGTTCTGCAAAGCTGTGTAGTGGTTGACATGGGGCGCGTTTTGGAGACCCAGGATGGAAGGACCACGTTTTATGAATGGATATCAAGATAGAGCTCAGAGCATGGCTGTAGTCCAGGAGTGGAGCTTGCATGTGTAGGTGGAGGCATGGGCAGCCCAGGAACAGGGGCTGTTGTACAGACCCCTTAAAGGGAGGTTCACTGTTGGGCTTCTAAGCATGATGGCTTTGCACTGGTACAAGCAGTAGAGAGAGCCAAACTTTGTTCACATGGCTGAGGGTGGGGCCATTTCTTGCAGGCCCCTGAGAAAGGGGAAGGTATGGGGACATTGGCCCATGTGCTGGGAGGTCTGGAGCCTGTCATGTGCAGCCAGGATGGCCCATGTGTTGACAGGCAGAAGGGGCATGGCTGTGGGGCTGTGGGAGGGGGGCCGTTCTCAGCATTGTTCTAGCTAATACCCTGGACTGGCAAAGCCACAACAGAGACAAGACAAGCCCGGAAGCCCCAGGCCTATGCCACCTGCCGCTACCGGCCAGGTCTTGGCACTGGGACAAGCCTAGCCTGCGTGCCTGTAGTGAATCTGGCAAGGTGTGCGAAAGGGGCAGGGCAAACAGCTGACCCAACATGGGAGCATAGCTCAGTGGCAGAGCATTTGAGTGCAGATCAAGAGGTCCCCAGTTCAAAAATGGGTGCTCCCTGTTTATGTTGCCAGGGGTTGGTTTCCTCTGGGAAAGCCCAGATGGCCAGCCCTATCCTCCTGCACTCCTGTGCATGGTGTTTGGCCATTGTGGCTTCAAGATCAATGTAGGGGCTGTGTTGGTGAATCTTGGCTGCCCCTGTAGGGAGAGAGTGAAGGCTTACTGGGAGGTCTGCGATGCTGTTGGGTTCCTGTGGGCTCAAGACCTGGCTGCCTGGCACAGAAGCAGGTCTTGCTCAGGCCTACAGTAAAGGCAGAGAGTGATGTGCAGCAGTTGCGGTGGAGCCTCCTGTTCTTGTTCTGCAAAGCCGTGGAGTGGTTGATAGGGGGCGCGTTTTAGAGACCCAATATGGAGGGGCTGTGTTATGTGAACAGATACCGAGAGAGGGCTCAGAGCATGGCTGTAGTCCAGGAGCGGAGTTTGCTTGTGTGGGTGGAGGGATGGGCAGCCCAGGACCAGGGGCTGTTGTACAGACCCCTTCAAGGTTTTGTCAGTCTCGGACTTCTAAGCAGGATGACTTTGCACTGGTAGGAGCAGTACAGGGAGCAAAACTTTGTTTCACGTGGCTGAGGGTGGGGCCCTTTTTTTGCTAGGCCTCTGGGAAAGGGGAAGATATGGGGCCATTGGACCATGTGCCCAGAGATCTGGAGCCTGTCATTTGCAGACACCAGGCCTGTGAGTTGAAAGGCAGAAGGGGCATGGCTGTGGAACTATTCGAGGGGGACCATTCTCAGCATTGTTCTACCTGATCCCCTGGAAAGGCAAAGGCACAACAGAGACAGGACAAGCCCTGAAACCCCAGGCCTATGCCTCCTGCCACTACCAGCCAGGACTTGGCACTTGGGCAAGCCTAGCCTGGGTGCCTGAAGTGAACGTGGCAAGGTGTGCGAAAGGGGCAGGACGAAGGACTGCCCCAACTTGGGAGCATAGCTCAGTGGCAGAGCATTTGACTGCAGATCAAGAGGTCCCCAGTTCAAATCTGGGTGCTCCCTCTTTATGTTGCCAGGGGTTGGTTACCTCTGGGACAGGCCAGATGGCCAGCCCTATCCTCCTGCACTCCTGTGTGTGGTGCCTGACCATTGTGGCTTCAAGGACACTGTAGGGCCTGTGTTGTTGAGCTTTGCCTTCCCCTGTAGAGAGAGAGTGATGGCCTGCTACTGGCCAGCTGAGAGTAGCTGTTGGAAGGTGAAGTATGCTGTTGTGATTCCTGTGGGGCCCAGGGCCTGGCTGCCTGGCAATGGAGCCAGGCAGCTTCATCAGAAGACGTCAAGTCGGTAAGGTAACTAGTAGGGTGAAAGTGCTAGACTTTAGGAAAGCTGATTTCAATTAACTCAGGCATTTAGTCAAGGATGCACTGAGGAGTAAGAGATTTTAAGAGATGGGAGCCCAAGAAGGGTGGCTGTGCCTTCAAGAAATGATCCTTCGGGCACAGAGGGAGACGATCCCGATGCAGGGAAAAAGGGAGAAAGGGGCCAAGAGGCTTCCTTGGCTGACCAGAGAAATCCAGAGCAGCCTACGGGTAAGAAGGGGGGCACATAACAAGTGGAATCAGGGAGAGATTACTAAAGAGGAGTATGCCTCCTCTGCTCACGCTTGCAGGGAGGCAGTTAGATGGGTCAAAGCTACCATGGAGCTGAGGATGGCATCCCAAGTTAAGGATAACAAAAAATTGTTTTTTTAGATATATAGGGAGTAAAAGGAGGGCCCAGGGTGGAATAGGACCTCTACTAAATGGGCAGAAGCAATTGGTGACGGACAGGGGGGACAAGGCTGAACTCCTCAGTGAGTTCTTTGCCTCAGTGTTCCTAAGCGAGGGGCAAGACAAGTCTCTCAATGGGATTGTAGAGAGGCAGCAGCAGGGCTCCAGACTACCAAGCGTAGACCCTGAGGTGGTGCAGAAGCACATGGAGGAAGTGGATGCGTTCAAGTCGGCTGGCCCAGATAAGCTCCATCCGAGGGTACTGAAGGCACTGGCTGACGTCATTGCACAGCCACTGGCAGGAATATTTGAACACTCGTGGCGCACGGGTCAGGTCCCGGAGGACTGGGAAAGGGCCAATGTGGTACCCATTTTCAAGAAGGGGAGGAAGGAGGACCCAGGCAACTATGGGCCAGTCAGTCTCACCTCCGTCCTAGGCAAAGTCTTAAAAAAAATGATCAAGGCTCACATTTGCGAGAGCCCGGCAGGAAAAATTATGCTGAGGGGAAACCAGCACGGGTTCGTAGCAGGTAGATCATGCCTGACTAATCTAGTCTCTTTTTATGACCAGGTTACAAAATACCTGGACGCAGGAGTAGGGGTTGACGTCATTTACTTAGATTTCAGGAAGGCCTTCGATACGGTATCCCACACCATACTGGTGAACAAGTTAAGAGGCTGTGACTTGGATGACTGCACGGTCTGGTGGGTGGCGAATTGGCTAGAGGGTCATACCCAGAGAGTCATAGTGGGTGGGTCGGTATCGACCTGGAAGGGTGTGGGCAGTGGGGTACCGCAGGGCTCGGACCTTGGACCGATACTCTTCAATGTCTTCATCAGCGACTTGGACGAGGGAATGAAGTGTACTCTGTCCAAGTTTGCAGATGACACAAAACTGTGGGGAGAGGTGGACACACCGGAGGGCAGGGAACAAATACAAGCAGACCTGGATAGGTTGGACAAATGGGCAGAAAACAACAGAATGCAGTTCAACAAGGAGAAATGCAAAGTGCTGCACCTAGGGAGGAAAAATGTCCAGCATACCTACTGCCTAGGAAATGACCTGCTTGGTAGCAGGAAGCGGAAAGGGACATGAGTCGTCAGTGTGACAAAAAAAGTCATGAGGAAAGGTAATGGCACTTTATCGTGCATCAGCAGATGCATGACGAACAGAACCAAGGAGGTGATACTTCCCCTCTATCGGGCGCTGGTGAGACTGCCGTTGGAATACTGTGTGCAATTTTGGGTGCCGCGCTTCAAGAGGGATGCGGATAACCTGGAGAGGGTCCAGAGAAGGGCCACTCGTATGGTTAAAGGCTTACAGGCCAAGCCCTATGAGGAGAGACTGGGGCACCTGGACCTCTTCAGCCTCCGCAAGAGAAGGCGAACCTTGTGGCTGCCTATAAGTTCATCACGGCGGCACAGAAGGGAATTGGTATGGTTTTACTCAAAGGGCTGCCCCAACTTGGGCGCATAGCTCAGTGGCAGAGCATTTGAGTGCAGATCAAGAAGTCCCCAGTCCAAATGTGGGTGTTCCCTCTTCATGTTGCCTGGGGTTGGATACCTCTGGGGCAGCCCAGGTGGCCATCCCTATCCTCTTGCATTCCTGTGTGTGGTGGTTGGCCATTGTGGCTTCAAGGGCAATGTAGGGGCTGTGTTGGTGAGTCTTGGCTGCCCCTGTAAGGAGAGAGTGAAGGCTTGCTACTAGCCTGCTCAGAGAAGCTGCTGGAAGGTGTGGGATGCTGTTGGGTTTCTGTGGGCCCAGGACCTGGCTGCCTGGCACCAAAGCAGGTGTTGCTCAGGCCTACAGTAAAGGCAGAGAGCAACTGTGCAGCAGTTGCGGTTCAGACTCCAGTTCTTGTTCTGCAAAGCCGTGGAGTGGTTGACAGAGGGCGCATTTTGGTGACCCAGGATGGAGGGGCCGTGTTATGTGAACAGATATTGAGAGAGGGCTTAGAGCATGGCTGTAGTCCATGAGTGGAGTTTGCTTGTGTGGGTGGAGGGATGGGAAACGCAGGACCAGAGTCTGTTGTACAGACCCCTTCAAGGGTGTGTCAGTGTTCGGCTCCTAAGCAGGATGGCTTTGCACTGGTAGAAGCAGTCCAGGGAGCCGTACTTTGCTCACATGGCTGAGGGTGGGGCCATCTCTTGGCGGGCCCCTGGGCAAGGGGAGGGTATGGGGCCATTGGGCCATGTGCTGGGAGGTCTGGAGCCTGTCATGTGCAGCCAGGATGGCCCATGTGTTGACAGGCAGAAGGGGCTTGCCTGTGTGGCTGTGGGAGTGGGGCCCATTCTTAGCATTGTTCTAGGTAATCTCCTGGACTGGCAAAGCCACAACAGAGACAGGACAAGCCCTGAAGCGCCAGGTCTATGCCTCTGGCCACTACCAGCCAGCTCTTGGCATTGGGAGAAGCCTAGCCTGCGTGCCTGTAGTGAACGTGGCAAGGTGTGCAGAAGGCGCTGGGCTGCCTTAACTTGGAAGCATAGGTCAGTGGCGGAGCATTTGAGTGCAGATCAAGAGGTCCCCAGTCCAAATCTGGGTGCTCCCTCTTTATGTTGCCTGGGGTTGGGTACCTCTGGGGCAGCCCAGGTGGCCATCCCTATCCTCCTGCATTTTTGTCTGTGATGGTTGGCCATTGTGGCTTCAAGGGCAATGTAGGGGCTCTGTTGGTGAATCTTGGCTGCCCTTGTAGGGAGAGAGTGAGGGCTTGCTACTAACCTGCTTGGAGAAGCTGCTGGAAGGTGTGGGATGCTGTTGGGTTCATGTGAGGATCAGGGCCTGGCTGCCTGGAAATGAAGCAGTTCTTGCTCAGGCCTACAGTAAAGGCAGAGAGCAACTGTGCAGCAGTTCCGGTTGAGACTCCTGCTCTTGTTCTGCAAAGCTGTGTAGTGGTTGACATGGGGCGCGTTTTGGAGACCCAGGATGGAAGGACCACGTTTTATGAATGGATATCAAGATAGAGCTCAGAGCATGGCTGTAGTCCAGGAGTGGAGCTTGCATGTGTAGGTGGAGGCATGGGCAGCCCAGGAACAGGGGCTGTTGTACAGACCCCTTAAAGGGAGGTTCACTGTTGGGCTTCTAAGCATGATGGCTTTGCACTGGTACAAGCAGTAGAGAGAGCCAAACTTTGTTCACATGGCTGAGGGTGGGGCCATTTCTTGCAGGCCCCTGAGAAAGGGGAAGGTATGGGGACATTGGCCCATGTGCTGGGAGGTCTGGAGCCTGTCATGTGCAGCCAGGATGGCCCATGTGTTGACAGGCAGAAGGGGCATGGCTGTGGGGCTGTGGGAGGGGGGCCGTTCTCAGCATTGTTCTAGCTAATACCCTGGACTGGCAAAGCCACAACAGAGACAAGACAAGCCCGGAAGCCCCAGGCCTATGCCACCTGCCGCTACCGGCCAGGTCTTGGCACTGGGACAAGCCTAGCCTGCGTGCCTGTAGTGAATCTGGCAAGGTGTGCGAAAGGGGCAGGGCAAACAGCTGACCCAACATGGGAGCATAGCTCAGTGGCAGAGCATTTGAGTGCAGATCAAGAGGTCCCCAGTTCAAAAATGGGTGCTCCCTGTTTATGTTGCCAGGGGTTGGTTTCCTCTGGGAAAGCCCAGATGGCCAGCCCTATCCTCCTGCACTCCTGTGCATGGTGTTTGGCCATTGTGGCTTCAAGATCAATGTAGGGGCTGTGTTGGTGAATCTTGGCTGCCCCTGTAGGGAGAGAGTGAAGGCTTACTGGGAGGTCTGCGATGCTGTTGGGTTCCTGTGGGCTCAAGACCTGGCTGCCTGGCACAGAAGCAGGTCTTGCTCAGGCCTACAGTAAAGGCAGAGAGTGATGTGCAGCAGTTGCGGTGGAGCCTCCTGTTCTTGTTCTGCAAAGCCGTGGAGTGGTTGATAGGGGGCGCGTTTTAGAGACCCAATATGGAGGGGCTGTGTTATGTGAACAGATACCGAGAGAGGGCTCAGAGCATGGCTGTAGTCCAGGAGCGGAGTTTGCTTGTGTGGGTGGAGGGATGGGCAGCCCAGGACCAGGGGCTGTTGTACAGACCCCTTCAAGGTTTTGTCAGTCTCGGACTTCTAAGCAGGATGACTTTGCACTGGTAGGAGCAGTACAGGGAGCAAAACTTTGTTTCACGTGGCTGAGGGTGGGGCCCTTTTTTTGCTAGGCCTCTGGGAAAGGGGAAGATATGGGGCCATTGGACCATGTGCCCAGAGATCTGGAGCCTGTCATTTGCAGACACCAGGCCTGTGAGTTGAAAGGCAGAAGGGGCATGGCTGTGGAACTATTCGAGGGGGACCATTCTCAGCATTGTTCTACCTGATCCCCTGGAAAGGCAAAGGCACAACAGAGACAGGACAAGCCCTGAAACCCCAGGCCTATGCCTCCTGCCACTACCAGCCAGGACTTGGCACTTGGGCAAGCCTAGCCTGGGTGCCTGAAGTGAACGTGGCAAGGTGTGCGAAAGGGGCAGGACGAAGGACTGCCCCAACTTGGGAGCATAGCTCAGTGGCAGAGCATTTGACTGCAGATCAAGAGGTCCCCAGTTCAAATCTGGGTGCTCCCTCTTTATGTTGCCAGGGGTTGGTTACCTCTGGGACAGGCCAGATGGCCAGCCCTATCCTCCTGCACTCCTGTGTGTGGTGCCTGACCATTGTGGCTTCAAGGACACTGTAGGGCCTGTGTTGTTGAGCTTTGCCTTCCCCTGTAGAGAGAGAGTGATGGCCTGCTACTGGCCAGCTGAGAGTAGCTGTTGGAAGGTGAAGTATGCTGTTGTGATTCCTGTGGGGCCCAGGGCCTGGCTGCCTGGCAATGGAGCCAGGCAGCTTCATCAGAAGACGTCAAGTCGGTAAGGTAACTAGTAGGGTGAAAGTGCTAGACTTTAGGAAAGCTGATTTCAATTAACTCAGGCATTTAGTCAAGGATGCACTGAGGAGTAAGAGATTTTAAGAGATGGGAGCCCAAGAAGGGTGGCTGTGCCTTCAAGAAATGATCCTTCGGGCACAGAGGGAGACGATCCCGATGCAGGGAAAAAGGGAGAAAGGGGCCAAGAGGCTTCCTTGGCTGACCAGAGAAATCCAGAGCAGCCTACGGGTAAGAAGGGGGGCACATAACAAGTGGAATCAGGGAGAGATTACTAAAGAGGAGTATGCCTCCTCTGCTCACGCTTGCAGGGAGGCAGTTAGATGGGTCAAAGCTACCATGGAGCTGAGGATGGCATCCCAAGTTAAGGATAACAAAAAATTGTTTTTTTAGATATATAGGGAGTAAAAGGAGGGCCCAGGGTGGAATAGGACCTCTACTAAATGGGCAGAAGCAATTGGTGACGGACAGGGGGGACAAGGCTGAACTCCTCAGTGAGTTCTTTGCCTCAGTGTTCCTAAGCGAGGGGCAAGACAAGTCTCTCAATGGGATTGTAGAGAGGCAGCAGCAGGGCTCCAGACTACCAAGCGTAGACCCTGAGGTGGTGCAGAAGCACATGGAGGAAGTGGATGCGTTCAAGTCGGCTGGCCCAGATAAGCTCCATCCGAGGGTACTGAAGGCACTGGCTGACGTCATTGCACAGCCACTGGCAGGAATATTTGAACACTCGTGGCGCACGGGTCAGGTCCCGGAGGACTGGGAAAGGGCCAATGTGGTACCCATTTTCAAGAAGGGGAGGAAGGAGGACCCAGGCAACTATGGGCCAGTCAGTCTCACCTCCGTCCTAGGCAAAGTCTTAAAAAAAATGATCAAGGCTCACATTTGCGAGAGCCCGGCAGGAAAAATTATGCTGAGGGGAAACCAGCACGGGTTCGTAGCAGGTAGATCATGCCTGACTAATCTAGTCTCTTTTTATGACCAGGTTACAAAATACCTGGACGCAGGAGTAGGGGTTGACGTCATTTACTTAGATTTCAGGAAGGCCTTCGATACGGTATCCCACACCATACTGGTGAACAAGTTAAGAGGCTGTGACTTGGATGACTGCACGGTCTGGTGGGTGGCGAATTGGCTAGAGGGTCATACCCAGAGAGTCATAGTGGGTGGGTCGGTATCGACCTGGAAGGGTGTGGGCAGTGGGGTACCGCAGGGCTCGGACCTTGGACCGATACTCTTCAATGTCTTCATCAGCGACTTGGACGAGGGAATGAAGTGTACTCTGTCCAAGTTTGCAGATGACACAAAACTGTGGGGAGAGGTGGACACACCGGAGGGCAGGGAACAAATACAAGCAGACCTGGATAGGTTGGACAAATGGGCAGAAAACAACAGAATGCAGTTCAACAAGGAGAAATGCAAAGTGCTGCACCTAGGGAGGAAAAATGTCCAGCATACCTACTGCCTAGGAAATGACCTGCTTGGTAGCAGGAAGCGGAAAGGGACATGAGTCGTCAGTGTGACAAAAAAAGTCATGAGGAAAGGTAATGGCACTTTATCGTGCATCAGCAGATGCATGACGAACAGAACCAAGGAGGTGATACTTCCCCTCTATCGGGCGCTGGTGAGACTGCCGTTGGAATACTGTGTGCAATTTTGGGTGCCGCGCTTCAAGAGGGATGCGGATAACCTGGAGAGGGTCCAGAGAAGGGCCACTCGTATGGTTAAAGGCTTACAGGCCAAGCCCTATGAGGAGAGACTGGGGCACCTGGACCTCTTCAGCCTCCGCAAGAGAAGGTTGAGAGGCGACCTTGTGGCTGCCTATAAGTTCATCACGGCGGCACAGAAGGGAATTGGTATGGTTTTACTCAAAGGGCTGCCCCAACTTGGGCGCATAGCTCAGTGGCAGAGCATTTGAGTGCAGATCAAGAAGTCCCCAGTCCAAATGTGGGTGTTCCCTCTTCATGTTGCCTGGGGTTGGATACCTCTGGGGCAGCCCAGGTGGCCATCCCTATCCTCTTGCATTCCTGTGTGTGGTGGTTGGCCATTGTGGCTTCAAGGGCAATGTAGGGGCTGTGTTGGTGAGTCTTGGCTGCCCCTGTAAGGAGAGAGTGAAGGCTTGCTACTAGCCTGCTCAGAGAAGCTGCTGGAAGGTGTGGGATGCTGTTGGGTTTCTGTGGGCCCAGGACCTGGCTGCCTGGCACCAAAGCAGGTGTTGCTCAGGCCTACAGTAAAGGCAGAGAGCAACTGTGCAGCAGTTGCGGTTCAGACTCCAGTTCTTGTTCTGCAAAGCCGTGGAGTGGTTGACAGAGGGCGCATTTTGGTGACCCAGGATGGAGGGGCCGTGTTATGTGAACAGATATTGAGAGAGGGCTTAGAGCATGGCTGTAGTCCATGAGTGGAGTTTGCTTGTGTGGGTGGAGGGATGGGAAACGCAGGACCAGAGTCTGTTGTACAGACCCCTTCAAGGGTGTGTCAGTGTTCGGCTCCTAAGCAGGATGGCTTTGCACTGGTAGAAGCAGTCCAGGGAGCCGTACTTTGCTCACATGGCTGAGGGTGGGGCCATCTCTTGGCGGGCCCCTGGGCAAGGGGAGGGTATGGGGCCATTGGGCCATGTGCTGGGAGGTCTGGAGCCTGTCATGTGCAGCCAGGATGGCCCATGTGTTGACAGGCAGAAGGGGCTTGCCTGTGTGGCTGTGGGAGTGGGGCCCATTCTTAGCATTGTTCTAGGTAATCTCCTGGACTGGCAAAGCCACAACAGAGACAGGACAAGCCCTGAAGCGCCAGGTCTATGCCTCTGGCCACTACCAGCCAGCTCTTGGCATTGGGAGAAGCCTAGCCTGCGTGCCTGTAGTGAACGTGGCAAGGTGTGCAGAAGGCGCTGGGCTGCCTTAACTTGGAAGCATAGGTCAGTGGCGGAGCATTTGAGTGCAGATCAAGAGGTCCCCAGTCCAAATCTGGGTGCTCCCTCTTTATGTTGCCTGGGGTTGGGTACCTCTGGGGCAGCCCAGGTGGCCATCCCTATCCTCCTGCATTTTTGTCTGTGATGGTTGGCCATTGTGGCTTCAAGGGCAATGTAGGGGCTCTGTTGGTGAATCTTGGCTGCCCTTGTAGGGAGAGAGTGAGGGCTTGCTACTAACCTGCTTGGAGAAGCTGCTGGAAGGTGTGGGATGCTGTTGGGTTCATGTGAGGATCAGGGCCTGGCTGCCTGGAAATGAAGCAGTTCTTGCTCAGGCCTACAGTAAAGGCAGAGAGCAACTGTGCAGCAGTTCCGGTTGAGACTCCTGCTCTTGTTCTGCAAAGCTGTGTAGTGGTTGACATGGGGCGCGTTTTGGAGACCCAGGATGGAAGGACCACGTTTTATGAATGGATATCAAGATAGAGCTCAGAGCATGGCTGTAGTCCAGGAGTGGAGCTTGCATGTGTAGGTGGAGGCATGGGCAGCCCAGGAACAGGGGCTGTTGTACAGACCCCTTAAAGGGAGGTTCACTGTTGGGCTTCTAAGCATGATGGCTTTGCACTGGTACAAGCAGTAGAGAGAGCCAAACTTTGTTCACATGGCTGAGGGTGGGGCCATTTCTTGCAGGCCCCTGAGAAAGGGGAAGGTATGGGGACATTGGCCCATGTGCTGGGAGGTCTGGAGCCTGTCATGTGCAGCCAGGATGGCCCATGTGTTGACAGGCAGAAGGGGCATGGCTGTGGGGCTGTGGGAGGGGGGCCGTTCTCAGCATTGTTCTAGCTAATACCCTGGACTGGCAAAGCCACAACAGAGACAAGACAAGCCCGGAAGCCCCAGGCCTATGCCACCTGCCGCTACCGGCCAGGTCTTGGCACTGGGACAAGCCTAGCCTGCGTGCCTGTAGTGAATCTGGCAAGGTGTGCGAAAGGGGCAGGGCAAACAGCTGACCCAACATGGGAGCATAGCTCAGTGGCAGAGCATTTGAGTGCAGATCAAGAGGTCCCCAGTTCAAAAATGGGTGCTCCCTGTTTATGTTGCCAGGGGTTGGTTTCCTCTGGGAAAGCCCAGATGGCCAGCCCTATCCTCCTGCACTCCTGTGCATGGTGTTTGGCCATTGTGGCTTCAAGATCAATGTAGGGGCTGTGTTGGTGAATCTTGGCTGCCCCTGTAGGGAGAGAGTGAAGGCTTACTGGGAGGTCTGCGATGCTGTTGGGTTCCTGTGGGCTCAAGACCTGGCTGCCTGGCACAGAAGCAGGTCTTGCTCAGGCCTACAGTAAAGGCAGAGAGTGATGTGCAGCAGTTGCGGTGGAGCCTCCTGTTCTTGTTCTGCAAAGCCGTGGAGTGGTTGATAGGGGGCGCGTTTTAGAGACCCAATATGGAGGGGCTGTGTTATGTGAACAGATACCGAGAGAGGGCTCAGAGCATGGCTGTAGTCCAGGAGCGGAGTTTGCTTGTGTGGGTGGAGGGATGGGCAGCCCAGGACCAGGGGCTGTTGTACAGACCCCTTCAAGGTTTTGTCAGTCTCGGACTTCTAAGCAGGATGACTTTGCACTGGTAGGAGCAGTACAGGGAGCAAAACTTTGTTTCACGTGGCTGAGGGTGGGGCCCTTTTTTTGCTAGGCCTCTGGGAAAGGGGAAGATATGGGGCCATTGGACCATGTGCCCAGAGATCTGGAGCCTGTCATTTGCAGACACCAGGCCTGTGAGTTGAAAGGCAGAAGGGGCATGGCTGTGGAACTATTCGAGGGGGACCATTCTCAGCATTGTTCTACCTGATCCCCTGGAAAGGCAAAGGCACAACAGAGACAGGACAAGCCCTGAAACCCCAGGCCTATGCCTCCTGCCACTACCAGCCAGGACTTGGCACTTGGGCAAGCCTAGCCTGGGTGCCTGAAGTGAACGTGGCAAGGTGTGCGAAAGGGGCAGGACGAAGGACTGCCCCAACTTGGGAGCATAGCTCAGTGGCAGAGCATTTGACTGCAGATCAAGAGGTCCCCAGTTCAAATCTGGGTGCTCCCTCTTTATGTTGCCAGGGGTTGGTTACCTCTGGGACAGGCCAGATGGCCAGCCCTATCCTCCTGCACTCCTGTGTGTGGTGCCTGACCATTGTGGCTTCAAGGACACTGTAGGGCCTGTGTTGTTGAGCTTTGCCTTCCCCTGTAGAGAGAGAGTGATGGCCTGCTACTGGCCAGCTGAGAGTAGCTGTTGGAAGGTGAAGTATGCTGTTGTGATTCCTGTGGGGCCCAGGGCCTGGCTGCCTGGCAATGGAGCCAGGCAGCTTCATCAGAAGACGTCAAGTCGGTAAGGTAACTAGTAGGGTGAAAGTGCTAGACTTTAGGAAAGCTGATTTCAATTAACTCAGGCATTTAGTCAAGGATGCACTGAGGAGTAAGAGATTTTAAGAGATGGGAGCCCAAGAAGGGTGGCTGTGCCTTCAAGAAATGATCCTTCGGGCACAGAGGGAGACGATCCCGATGCAGGGAAAAAGGGAGAAAGGGGCCAAGAGGCTTCCTTGGCTGACCAGAGAAATCCAGAGCAGCCTACGGGTAAGAAGGGGGGCACATAACAAGTGGAATCAGGGAGAGATTACTAAAGAGGAGTATGCCTCCTCTGCTCACGCTTGCAGGGAGGCAGTTAGATGGGTCAAAGCTACCATGGAGCTGAGGATGGCATCCCAAGTTAAGGATAACAAAAATTTGTTTTTTTAGATATATAGGGAGTAAAAGGAGGGCCCAGGGTGGAATAGGACCTCTACTAAATGGGCAGAAGCAATTGGTGACGGACAGGGGGGACAAGGCTGAACTCCTCAGTGAGTTCTTTGCCTCAGTGTTCCTAAGCGAGGGGCAAGACAAGTCTCTCAATGGGATTGTAGAGAGGCAGCAGCAGGGCTCCAGACTACCAAGCGTAGACCCTGAGGTGGTGCAGAAGCACATGGAGGAAGTGGATGCGTTCAAGTCGGCTGGCCCAGATAAGCTCCATCCGAGGGTACTGAAGGCACTGGCTGACGTCATTGCACAGCCACTGGCAGGAATATTTGAACACTCGTGGCGCACGGGTCAGGTCCCGGAGGACTGGGAAAGGGCCAATGTGGTACCCATTTTCAAGAAGGGGAGGAAGGAGGACCCAGGCAACTATGGGCCAGTCAGTCTCACCTCCGTCCTAGGCAAAGTCTTAAAAAAAATGATCAAGGCTCACATTTGCGAGAGCCCGGCAGGAAAAATTATGCTGAGGGGAAACCAGCACGGGTTCGTAGCAGGTAGATCATGCCTGACTAATCTAGTCTCTTTTTATGACCAGGTTACAAAATACCTGGACGCAGGAGTAGGGGTTGACGTCATTTACTTAGATTTCAGGAAGGCCTTCGATACGGTATCCCACACCATACTGGTGAACAAGTTAAGAGGCTGTGACTTGGATGACTGCACGGTCTGGTGGGTGGCGAATTGGCTAGAGGGTCATACCCAGAGAGTCATAGTGGGTGGGTCGGTATCGACCTGGAAGGGTGTGGGCAGTGGGGTACCGCAGGGCTCGGACCTTGGACCGATACTCTTCAATGTCTTCATCAGCGACTTGGACGAGGGAATGAAGTGTACTCTGTCCAAGTTTGCAGATGACACAAAACTGTGGGGAGAGGTGGACACACCGGAGGGCAGGGAACAAATACAAGCAGACCTGGATAGGTTGGACAAATGGGCAGAAAACAACAGAATGCAGTTCAACAAGGAGAAATGCAAAGTGCTGCACCTAGGGAGGAAAAATGTCCAGCATACCTACTGCCTAGGAAATGACCTGCTTGGTAGCAGGAAGCGGAAAGGGACATGAGTCGTCAGTGTGACAAAAAAAGTCATGAGGAAAGGTAATGGCACTTTATCGTGCATCAGCAGATGCATGACGAACAGAACCAAGGAGGTGATACTTCCCCTCTATCGGGCGCTGGTGAGACTGCCGTTGGAATACTGTGTGCAATTTTGGGTGCCGCGCTTCAAGAGGGATGCGGATAACCTGGAGAGGGTCCAGAGAAGGGCCACTCGTATGGTTAAAGGCTTACAGGCCAAGCCCTATGAGGAGAGACTGGGGCACCTGGACCTCTTCAGCCTCCGCAAGAGAAGGTTGAGAGGCGACCTTGTGGCTGCCTATAAGTTCATCACGGCGGCACAGAAGGGAATTGGTATGGTTTTACTCAAAGGGCTGCCCCAACTTGGGCGCATAGCTCAGTGGCAGAGCATTTGAGTGCAGATCAAGAAGTCCCCAGTCCAAATGTGGGTGTTCCCTCTTCATGTTGCCTGGGGTTGGATACCTCTGGGGCAGCCCAGGTGGCCATCCCTATCCTCTTGCATTCCTGTGTGTGGTGGTTGGCCATTGTGGCTTCAAGGGCAATGTAGGGGCTGTGTTGGTGAGTCTTGGCTGCCCCTGTAAGGAGAGAGTGAAGGCTTGCTACTAGCCTGCTCAGAGAAGCTGCTGGAAGGTGTGGGATGCTGTTGGGTTTCTGTGGGCCCAGGACCTGGCTGCCTGGCACCAAAGCAGGTGTTGCTCAGGCCTACAGTAAAGGCAGAGAGCAACTGTGCAGCAGTTGCGGTTCAGACTCCAGTTCTTGTTCTGCAAAGCCGTGGAGTGGTTGACAGAGGGCGCATTTTGGTGACCCAGGATGGAGGGGCCGTGTTATGTGAACAGATATTGAGAGAGGGCTTAGAGCATGGCTGTAGTCCATGAGTGGAGTTTGCTTGTGTGGGTGGAGGGATGGGAAACGCAGGACCAGAGTCTGTTGTACAGACCCCTTCAAGGGTGTGTCAGTGTTCGGCTCCTAAGCAGGATGGCTTTGCACTGGTAGAAGCAGTCCAGGGAGCCGTACTTTGCTCACATGGCTGAGGGTGGGGCCATCTCTTGGCGGGCCCCTGGGCAAGGGGAGGGTATGGGGCCATTGGGCCATGTGCTGGGAGGTCTGGAGCCTGTCATGTGCAGCCAGGATGGCCCATGTGTTGACAGGCAGAAGGGGCTTGCCTGTGTGGCTGTGGGAGTGGGGCCCATTCTTAGCATTGTTCTAGGTAATCTCCTGGACTGGCAAAGCCACAACAGAGACAGGACAAGCCCTGAAGCGCCAGGTCTATGCCTCTGGCCACTACCAGCCAGCTCTTGGCATTGGGAGAAGCCTAGCCTGCGTGCCTGTAGTGAACGTGGCAAGGTGTGCAGAAGGCGCTGGGCTGCCTTAACTTGGAAGCATAGGTCAGTGGCGGAGCATTTGAGTGCAGATCAAGAGGTCCCCAGTCCAAATCTGGGTGCTCCCTCTTTATGTTGCCTGGGGTTGGGTACCTCTGGGGCAGCCCAGGTGGCCATCCCTATCCTCCTGCATTTTTGTCTGTGATGGTTGGCCATTGTGGCTTCAAGGGCAATGTAGGGGCTCTGTTGGTGAATCTTGGCTGCCCTTGTAGGGAGAGAGTGAGGGCTTGCTACTAACCTGCTTGGAGAAGCTGCTGGAAGGTGTGGGATGCTGTTGGGTTCATGTGAGGATCAGGACCTGGCTGCCTGGCACCGAAACAGGTCTTGCTCAGACCTACAGTAAAGGCAGAGAGCAACTGTTCAGCAGTTGCGGTTGAGACTCCTGTTCTTTTTCTGCAAAACCGTGGAATGATTGAAAGGGGGCACGTTTTGGAGACCCAAGGTGGACAGGCTGCGTTTTTTGAACAGATATTGAGAGAGGGCTCAGAGCATGGCTGTAGTCCAGGAGTGGAGTTTGAGTGTGTGGTAGGAGGCATGGGGAGCCCTGGACCAGGGGCTGTTGTACAGACCCCTCAAGGGTGTGTCAGTGTTGGGCTTCTAACAGGATGATTTTGCTATGATAGAAGCAATTTCAGGATCTAGGCATTGTTTAGTAGTCAAAGGGTGTAGCAATGTCTTGCAGGGGCCCTGGGAAAGGGGATGGTATTGCATGATTGGGATGCAGGTTTGGAGGTATGGTGTCTGTCATGTTTATACACCTCAGAGACTCTGATGTTTTTATTTCATGGTGTAACAGCCTTCTATAGCCCTGTTCCTAATTATTAAAAGAAATGTTTGGCCTCACCACCTATCATCTTAAAACTACCTCACTACACCTCCTTCTTCCTTCTACGTAAATGGTTCCTCACTTTGTCACTGAACCACTATGCACACTGTAAGGTAAGCTTTGGCCTCGCTCCTTCTCTGATTCCATTATCTCCATTTGGACACGCAATCTCGACCTCTGGGCTAAAGACATGCAACGAAGTCTCCATGAACATTACTTCAGGTATGAGCCTTTCACATTTGCCCACCATCATCCACTTGACAGGTGTCCACAGTGAATATTACCTAATTTGCCCCTTGGTTTTGCTTGAGGTGCAAAGAAGAAGCACTATCTTGCCCACCATTTCCACCCCATCACTGCTATCAAAGCGTATCCCATTCTTTCCCACAGTTTCTCTGCTGGGATGTAGGTAGCCTTCTGTTTTTTTCCTGCCATGATAGGAAAGTATCCCTAACTTAACCCCTAATTCCCTCAGAATCACAAGGGCCAACAATCATACCTAGGAAACTGGGGTGATCACCTACCCAACCCAAGAGGTATCCAACAGCAAGGAACATAGAGAGGGAGCACCCTAATTTGAACTGGAGACTTTTTGATCTACAGTTGAACACCATACCACTGAGCTATGCTCTCAGCCCCTGATTTTTTTTCTTTGTATATTGTAGCACAGTGGGACTCCCTGACTAGCCACAGTGCTAGTTGCCCCACTTGTCTTTGGGCACGCCCCCCACTTTACTCACCTGCTGTGCCTTGTTATTAATTAATCGATCTTAATTAGGCGGGAGGCTGCCCATTTACTTCCCCAATGTCAGGGGTTGCTATCTGCAGCTCTGTACCTCCCCTACACTGCAGCCCATGCCTCGCAGATGGCATCTGGATGTTACAGTCCTCCTGGCCTACAGCCGGAGCAAGCTTAGGCCACGCTGTCAGGCCTCAGTCACATGCACATTCGTACTGCCCACCTCTCACTTGGGACTCAGACTCCACCCTCTCTCACAGGGTCTCTTTCATCCTTCACCAACTTATGCTGCCCTGCTCCCTCTTGAAGCAGGCCCCTTAGGCCATAGGCTTAGCTAGTCCATCCCTTGGGTGGCAGACGTACCGTCTTTTGGGCCTCTCCTCTGACTCTCACCAGGGTAGTGGTCAGGCAATTTCCCGACCGAGTCTAAGCATACTCTGTCCCATTCTCGGGTAACACTATAAATATATATATGTGCTGGGCCCTCAGCCCTCTGGTTCTTCTGTTCCTTCATTGGGGCTCCACATCTCCACCCCCTCACTGGGGCTCCACACCGCCCCCTCACTGGGACCACTCATCTCTGCCCCCTCACTTGGGGCTCCGCACAGCCCCATCACTTGGGGCCATGGGGCTTTCCTCCCCAGTGGGCTCACGTGGCTGCATCCATGCCTGGCCCCAGATGCCTCCAATGATACATAAACACACCCAATGGTGAGGGCTAGGTTTAAGGTGCCCCTTCCTGCCTTTCACCAGGGTGATAAATGGCCTGGCATTTCCAGGAGGCTCCTACACCACTGAGAGCCCTACCAGGCCACCCACTCCTGGCAGGGTGCAGTTTTAGGTTAGGATGAGGACCAGGACCAGGAGCTTCCTAAACCATCCCCCTACAGCTCCTCTCTTACCTCCAGGATGTTATGGAGCCTCACAGCCAGACAATGTTGCTGCCTGGGCAGCCAGGCAATGAACTGCCCTGTTTATATATGTGGCCAAAGCTCTAAAATGGCCACTGCAATGAGGCACCTGCTGGTTGATTGGCCTAGGTCTTAAAGTGGCAGGCACCAACAGTGCCCTGCTACACACCTCCCCCCAGAGGAGGTTTCCCCTGCTGCTCCTCCAAAGCAGGCTCCCCTCAGAGCCTGTGAGAGCCCTCAAGTGGTGAGCACCCTGAAAGATGCTCCGCCACACACCTCCCCCCCTTGGAATGAGCTTTGGAGGGGGGCTTCACTTGGCTGCCTTCCCTGCTGGGCTCTGCCCCAGCCTACAACTACCCCTGCCATATGGCAAGCACCCCAAAGGTGCTCCATCACACATATCTGGCCTATATTGGCCACAGACACACATGCTAGGCATGTCTCATTGCCAAGGTCCAGGTAGTATGAAGGGCCAGTAGAGAGTGCTGCTTTGCTGAGTCATCCACCTCACTGCACCCCACCAAAAACCAAGCTTCAAGTGCCTCCCCTGGGGGCACCTACATCTGTCTGACCCTGTTCCTGAAGTACACCTGCAAGCCTGGCATAACGCTGCCACCACCTGGACTCAGGTCTTTGTCTGGGCCCCGTGACGCCTGGGGTACATAGACCCTGTAGACCTAGGGGTTCTTTAACCCCATCTGGATAGATATGCGTGCTTCTTGTAGCCTGAAACATAGAAAGTAGCCTTGCTTAGTCAGCTGAGTAAAGGGAGAAAGAAGGCTTGCACAATCCCTCCCAAGCATGTACAAGAAGGCTTGCTATAATGGATAGTTGTATTGGGTAGAGAGGATAGGCATGGGGAGGGGTACCAGTCAGAGCAGTAGCAAGAGAATAGACCTTAGAAAATATAAGCAGCTTGGTAGCCTTTTGTTACATTTCTAGAACACTGTTACTGGCTAAATTTTAGGTAAGTTACTCACATATTCATTTGGAGTCTAAAAGATCTCCAGAGGCCCTGTGCTTGCTTCATGTTCCCAAATATGTCTCCCCACACTTCCTCAGGGCGGGGGAGGGGTGGGAGGCTGTTCTCTACACCTGTTTGGACCTCACCACTAAGTTCCCATCAGAAGCATTAGATGCTGATCGGTGCTTCCAAATGACATTGGACAGCCTAGGTGAGAGGACTAGTCAAATGACCTGCAAGGGCAGGAACCTGAGACAAAAGAAGCAGGTTCCCCCTCCCTTTGGAATTTTTACAGCCCAGCTAGTCCCACAGGTACCATGGTAACATGGGAATGGGCTTGGGCTATTGCTTTACAGCAGTGAGGAATAGGGGGTGGGGGTGGGGAATTCTCCAAAGGTGGTACTGGCCCAGGCATAGGACCAGGTCTTTAGGGCTTTTCTATTCTCCATTGTGGCTCCACCCCTCCAGGGAATTGGCCAGAGGAATTCTGGGAATGGGCTCCCTCCCACAGCCCCAGAGCCATTTATGTTCTGCCTTTAAATGCACAAGCCAGCCAGGCTGCACATTACAGGCTCCAGACCTCCAGACTGATGCCCCCCTACACTCCTCTTTCACTAGGGCACAGCAACAGATGGTCATATCCCTGACTTTCTTACAAATGCCTCTCACCCTGTAGTGCTTCCACCAATGCAAAACTATCCTATCTTGGAAGCCCAACACCTACGAACATAGAGGGGGTCTGTAGAACAGCCCCTTGTTCTGGGTTGCCCATGCCTTCAAGCAACACTCTCAGACTATAGCTATGGCTTGAACCCACTGTTGCTTTTGCTGTAGGCCGGAGGGTGACTTACTTAACTGCCTAGCATCCATGCCTCTGGTCAATGTGCACTAAATGTGCAAGAATGCAAGTCAAGGCCCTGGAACATGACTCAGTGGTAGAGCATTCAACTGTACATCAAGAGGTCTTCATTTCATAGATGGGTGCTCCCTCTTTATGTTCCCTGGTGTTGGATACCTCTTTGGCAGGGCTGATGGACAGCCCTGTTTTTCTGCTCTCCTGTCTGTGGTTGTTGGTCTTTGTGGCTCCAGGGGCAATAGTGGCTGTGTTGAGACTCGCCTGCCCTTGTAGGGAGAGAGTGATGGCTTCCTATCATGGCCCATGTGGTGGTGTTATATGGCAGCTTTGACCTGGTTCTTGGGAGTATCACTCAGTGGTAGGGGTTTTGACAGTGGATTAAGAAATCCCCAGTTCAAATCTGGGTGCTCTTTCTTTATGTTTCCTGATAATGGATACCTCTCATGGTGGGGCAGATGACCAGTCTTGTTTTCCTTCTCTCCTGTGTGTGGTTGTTCATTCTCCGAAGCCATGGAGTGGGTTAAAGAGGTGAGTGAAAGTCGCAGGGTTGAAGGGCCTTGTGTTGTGAATGGATATCCACCGAGGGCTCATGACATGGCTGTAGTCCAGATTTGGAGCTTCAGTGACTTGGGCCAACCAGTACAAAGGAATGTTCTTCAGACCCCCTCAAGGATTTGTAGGTGTTGGGCCTCAAAAACAGGATGGTTTTGCATTGGTAGAAGGAGTTGAAATATGGGTGCTTCCTCTTTATGTTCCCTGGTATGAGAAACCTTTCTTGTCAGGGCCCATGGCCAACCCTATCTTTCTTCTGTCCTTTGTGTGGTCATTTACCCTTGTGCCTGCAAGGCCCTTAAGAGCTGTGTGAGGGACCATTGCCTGATCCTGTAGGGGGAATGTGGTGCTTTCTACTGCCCAGCAGAGAGAAGAAGCTGAAAGGAGTGGGACCTGCTTTCCCCCACAATACTGCTTTGTGCATGACTGGCAAGACAGTGGGTCTCCTTTGGGCCTACAGCAGATCAATGCAGAATTATATCAGCAGTTGAGTTTGATATTACATGGAGCAGTGGTGTCTATGAATGTGGTTGAGTGTGACAGAAACTGGGTTTAATGGTCTCATTTTGTTATTGGGTGTCCATGTAGGGATTAGGGCATAGCTGTAATCCAGGGGCACGCTTGCAGTTTCTGCTTGTGGCATGGGCAACCCCCTACGGGGCCTATCCTGCAGGTCCCTCTCAAGTTTGTGTTGTTCTTGGGCCTCTAAGTCAAGATGATTTGCATTGGAAGGAGTAGGTAATATGAGGTGGTCTACAGTGATAATTATTAGTTTCTGGGAAGACCCCACGGGTTTCTCTTAAATTCTGTCAATGCTAGAAGAAGATTGTTATTATTATGGCTGTGGGGATTTTTATAATTAAATCTTTTTTTCCAGGCTACCATGCCCTTTGTATATCTTTAATTTTCTATCCTCTCCATATGGCTACTGCAAATAGTATCCTTATACCTGCAGTAGAAAAATATAGACAAGCATAGACATCTGTGAGTTAAGGCCTTTTTAATTAATAAGCTTTGTGCCAATTTTGGAAGCAATCATAATACCGTAAGTTTGTAGGTACCTCATGCATGACTTTTCCTATCTCTTTCATAAGTGCAGAATTCAATATACCTATGTAATCCTGGACAAATCCCATTCCATTTTCTTCTTGAAAACCTTCCATGAATGGGATCTCACAATTTAAGTCCATCATTTATTTACTGTCCTATTATTCCTGCATTCAGGGAGCTCGTTTGTTTATTTTTACCCAGGGTATTTAATCTAAATCTGTACCGATGTATTTTAAACCCCATCCCTCTTGTCCTGCCCTCTGTAGCATGGGGGAATTTTTTTTCTTCATATGTCCAACAGTCTTCAAATATTTTGAGCCCCCTCCTTTTGTTCTTCTGTTTTCCAAATTAAACATACCCAGTTCCTCATAGTTTTTCTTTTTTTCTATATCACAATTTATATTAGTGTTTGAATTTCATTTTATGTATATCTCAGTTCTCAAAAAAAACCCCAAACCAAGCCCCTTAATGCTGATATTCCAATTGCAGAAGTTATCCACTAAATATCTGTAACTCCAATCAAGTAATATTTTTTTGGTTATACTTCCTTATTCCTTCCAAATCAACATGCCATTTTTCACATGCTCCTGTTGGTACATAGGCCTTTGAAGTTATTTTCTAAACTTCTTTACTGTTTTTCTTCTTGGAACTAGGAATTTTAGGCTATTATAGTTTCTCATACTTTCTCCTGGTTCTTATCCCTTGATCGTTCTTGAACTTTGGCTAATAGATTTCTTGTCTGCATCTTGTAAAATCCTTCTCACCATGTTAGCTAGATGATATCCAAAAACACTTTTCCCATTCATAATTTGCTGGATCCCACCTCTGTGCATCAAATCCTTTTTCATGGGATATCATAGCTATTGCTGGAGCAGCACAAGCCCTTTTACTGACACCTCCTTTGTATCAATATTTAAGTGTGCTTATTGTTTTTATGTGTGCTGTACTTGAAGGGCCCTCAGTCACAAGCATCTGTCCACATCCCTATCTACCTGAGATCATGGCCAGGATTTCCACATACCAGGTGCATCTATATGAGACATTTACTGTAGAGTTGCCTAATTAGCTCTGCAGTAAATGTTTTACCGTATAAATGTCCACATTTATCAGGACAAAATAAACTAATTAAAGCTGCTGTAGGTTAGAACTTGTAAACACAAGTATTATCTTATTGCAGAGCTTTTATTCCACAGCAGTGCATATGTAGACACTGATGTAGCTGTCTAGGGCATAAGAGTGTTTTAATGTGGGGGCCACCTGCTGGGTTGCCCTGCACTGAAGCACACTTGTGCCTGAGCCAGCCCCTCTGCAGCATGTTCAGCTGGGTCAGAGCATCCCCAAGCTGGCAGGATCACCCCCCTCACCCCAGCCAGCCAGAGCTGCTCTGAGGCAGCTCAACCTGCTGCAGTCCTGAGCTTATGCTTAAATGCAGTGCCTAGGAGAAATAAACCCCAGTGTGACATGTGCTGGAGTTTATTGCTGCACATTAATTGCACGTATAGATGCACCCGCAAGTAGGGAAGGAGGTCAGAAGCTGCCTGGCTCCTGCATGGGAGCACTGTGGGAAGAGAAAAAGGCCTCCACTATCTGCTGTTATTAAATCTGACATTAGAGATGGGCAGGAACCAGAACGTCTTTTCAGCAAAAAGTTCAAGGTGTTTTTTGTTTTTGTTTTAAAGTTGTTTCATTCCAAACTGCAATGGAAATGAAAATGTCAAAATTTTCTGCTAAATGAGACTCCTCCCACAGGTCCCCCCCCCCCACTCCCCACCCCCTTTTTTTTTTGTTTGCAATGGAAAACCAAAAAAATTCTATTCTGCTAATGTTGAAATGTGACTTAGATCTGGCCAGAGCAAATGGTGATTCTTTCAGCCCAAAGCATTTCAGTCAAAGCACTTTTAAGTCTAACAAAGCTTTGCCAAATCCAGCATAGGGTTCTGTGAATTACTGTCTGCCTGACACAGAAACAAGGAGCCAGGTTTTTGATGGATTTCTGTCAGCAAGGCAGACCCAACAGGTGGACTGTCTCAAGGTTGAGGAACTAGGCAACTCTAGTCTTTTAGCCCTAAGCCCAGAGCCCTACCTCCAACCACTGGCACAGCAATCCCTAGCAGGTATGAAACAAAACTGAGCTTCTTGGGAAGCATATTTATACCATGAAAGCACCATTTATCAGTTATTCCAAAATCAAACTTTATCAGAAGTTCATGTGAAACCTCACACAATTTTAGTTTTAGTTTGATAGACCGGGACCAAGCTTGGAAAAATAATGTGTCCTGGCAAATGGGAAATCATGCGTTTGGGCCAGCTCTTGTCTGACATCATCAGATCTCTATTTTGAATTTCTTCTAAACATAAATTCATCCAAATTTTCTATTTC
Source organism: Alligator mississippiensis (assembly GCF_030867095.1). Classification (NCBI taxonomy): domain Eukaryota; kingdom Metazoa; phylum Chordata; order Crocodylia; family Alligatoridae; genus Alligator; species Alligator mississippiensis. Next base: position 135,601,153 of record NC_081825.1, on the reverse strand, counting down.
TAATTGGAAATGTGTATGTGCCTGTTTAACTTAAAATGAATTTGTCAAAGGGAAAAATATGCCATAAAAACATGACCACCTCTAAATGACATTTTGCAGACACCAAAGAACTATTTCACTACTAATCTTAGAAGAATGCCCCTCTCTGTAGCATGTTATGATTAATGAGCAGCTACAGTCCAAAATTTTGAGATATTGCCCTAAGATTATAAATATTTTACTTTTTATTTCAAACTTCTAGCACTGTGTCGGCAAGAAGAATAAAGCTGAGCATCAGAATGCCACTATTATGCAGATCTTGGCATGAGAAACTGCTGCCTTTAATAATGGAAATTGGTATTATGCAGAAAAGGCTCTAGTAAGCTTTAAAATATTTTTAAAAATTGTCTGGCATACCATTTTGCATGAATCTTCAGTGGCTTGTTTCACTTGGCTTCTTGGTAACAGGGTTTTCTTTCTCCCACAAAGCATTTTTTCTATCCCCCTTTATCTTTCATAACTGTTTCAGCTGGGCCTGAGTAATAGAATAAATGCAACATTATTCACTTATTGCAGTGCTAGATCTACTTCTGCTTATTAAATCAAGATAGGCAGGATATGGTGCTAGAATACACTCTGGCTTAGAAATATTTTCCTTTTAATTATATATGCAAAGTTCCCTTCATATATGAAACCATTTATAAAGTTGTTAGAATTGCAGATGAGCAGATCCCCAATACTGTCATTCTTAAAAAAAGAAATACTTTTAGAGCAGCCAGCTGAGTAAGTTGGTGAGTATCACTGATAGGTTCTTCATGCCATATTGTACAGCGCTTCAAAATGTCTCCTTAACTGTAGATAATAAACTTGTACAGGGTACTAATATTTATAGTTTAAACACTAACAACAATAGCAAAAACCGTGATAACAAGGACAACAACTACAACAACCCTTAAACTGACCACTGTTTAGAAACTGGAGAGAATGAATTGACTGCAAATGAGCATACCCTATGAATGGCATTGCTTCCCACTGAAGCACCATGTGTATACCATGAACTTAAAAAGGAACTATCAATAAGAAACAGTCAGAATCTGCTTTTAGTAGTTCTGTTTAATTATGAGAAGTAGCAGCTTTATGTCAATTAGCAAGAATGAAGCTGGTTGTCAGGATGAAAGTAAGGGGAGCAGTATCTTCATTAGGGAATTCCCCGTGTAACAAATACCACTTGTACACATGAAGACAGACATGGGAATAGAGAATTCCATTAGTAACTGCAGACTCAAGCTTTAGGACAGTAGCAAAGGCAGTTAGGGTGTAAAAACAGGAGCCTAAAAGATGAGCAACTTTGGAACTGTAATTCATTCCCTAACTAAATTCTGACATGAAGTTTGCATCTGTGCTCTAGGGTTTTTGTATGTGCGTGTACATATATGTGTGCACATGTATGTTGGAAGCTTTGTTTTTGAAAAAGCAGTATGTTTTACACTGGGAATGATCTAATGAACAACTCTCCCACCTGCCACATGAAGAGGAAGTGAAAGAGAAAGAGAGAGAGAGAGAGAGAGAGAGAGAGAGAGAGAGAGAGAGAGAGAGGGACCACAATTTTCTAAAGTGACCAGGGACTTTCAATACCAAACTTGGAACAACTTAACCCTAATCATCAGAACATCAGTGCTTTCCCTCTAACAACCAGGTCTTTTTAAAGATTCCTCAAGACACCCAAAATTAGCATTCACTTGTGGACATATTTAGCAGCAAAGAAAATATGTGTACACTCTTACTTTGTGATAGATACACTGGGCGCATCCACACATTCAGGCATGCACACTTGCAGCAGCTCAAATAGAAACAGTGCAAATTTGAGCTGGGGCTTTTTGCCTCAGCACACATGCCTGGACATTCACTTTGGTGTAGAGCAAATTGGGCTGCTTGGGACAAAATAACCCTGCCTGGCTCCTCCAGATCTGCAGCCTAGGGGAGCTAGAGCCTGGGGCTAGAACATGTGTTGGCCCCAGCACTATAAAAGCTGCTCATTGCTGGCCCCAGCAATATAAAAACCTACCCTAGCAAGCAGCTCAAGGCTACTCATTCTCAGAAACTTCTGGGTCCTGGATAATTGGTATCTGGGGACACTACCCCTTGTGCCAGCTAGACTGCTGCAGCAGCATCCCAAATCCATTTTTCAAAATACCCCAAAATTCATGTTCTTCCACAATTAGAATAAAACACCACTCTACACACACACACACACACACACACACACATCTATATATATATATATATAGAGAGAGAGAGAGAGAGAGAAAAGGGGGGGGGGGGTCAATCAGTTGGGCAATGCCTTATTGGTATATTTAAAATGTTAAAGTAATTTGGAAGCCTACCAGTGTTTCTATCATCATGATAAAATAAATTCTAAATATCTATATTTGTTGATGTGTGCTTTTGGTTTTCTTCTCACATGATGGGTGTGTGATGAGGGGACATGGGGTTTTCAGGAAAGGGATAGGACAGTGTGTGGGGGAAGGCAGGTGGGTGTGTGGGTGGGTGTGGAGGGATGTGGGGGTGGTAGGTTGGTGTATGGGTAGGTGTGGGGTGATTGCAGGGGAACTGTGAATGTGGGGGGAACTTGTGACGGGGCTGCTCAGGAGGGGGTAGGTCCCCTGCCCCACACAGGGTACATCCCCCCCACACAGCACATGGACTGCCCCCCTCCTCTGGAGGGCCCTAGCTCGCACCTGCAGGGCCACAGGTCCTATCCCCTGCAGGATCCCAGCCACCCTGTAGGGCCACAGGCCCTCTTCCCCAGGGCCCACAACTTCCCCCCTGCAGCAGCAGCAGGAGTGGGGCATTCGGAGCCAGCTGCTGATAGCTTCCCCACCACCCCGCTCTGTGGTCTCAGAGTAGCCCCAAGCAGCTAGGAGCTGGTGTTGCCTGTGCCACTCATGGGGACCGCATGCCATGCTGAGCTGGGTCCTGCCAGCACTGGGGCCACTCGCAGGATCCAGCACAGTGCACAGAGATAGAACTGAGCCAAGCCAGATTCTGCCACCATGGAACTGGCCCCGCCTGGCCGTGTGAGTAGTCCCAGTGCCGGCAGGGCCTGGCAGGGCTCAGCATGCTGTCCCTGCATGCCACACTGGGTCCTACCTTCAGAGACAGTGCTGCTTGCCCCATGGTGCCTGTGGGGAGGTGGTGCATGGTGGTACCTGGCCCAGCACAGCTCACTATTCTGGCTTTGCACTGTAACAGTGCGCGCGGCTCCAGGAGGGGCAGCTCCTGTGCAAACGCACATTAGCTGCACGGCTTGGGTCAGATCGCTTTAAGTCAGGCTGGCAGGGTGAATTTTCCATGAGGCTCAGGAATGCCTGAGCCTCATGGAAAGTGTGCTCCACTGGCCAGATCCAGCCCGGGCCACGCAGCCAGTGTGCATTTGCACAGGAGCCACACCCCCCAGAGCCATGAGTTCTGTTTCAGTGCAAAGCTGGACTAGCAAGCCATGCTGGGCTGGGCCAGGTCATGTCCCACCAAGTGCCACCAGCTCTGATGCAGTTGCCATGCACCACCAGCTTTGCTGTGGCTGCTGTGTGCTACTGGCTCCATGCTCTGGCCATTCACCACCTCCGCTGCGCACCACCCCCGAGCCCCACACAGGCTGATATGCTCCGGGCTTCACACACCTGTAGGGGAGACTCTGGGGTGGCCACATGCCTGCTCCCCCCACCAGCCACTGTGGTGCTAGTGGCAGCAGGCAAGCGGGACTGTGCAGGGCTGTGGCTCTGCTTCAGGCACATCAGGCAGTGATGCGGCACTGTGTGACTTGGGCTCTGTAGATGCTGAATGGACCTGGCCCATCCCATACAAGGCCATGCACAGGTGGGCTGGGCCAGGTCGGTTCAGCATGTATGGAGCCCAGGTCGCATAGCACTACATCACAGCAGTCCGGGGGCCAGGTGGAGGGGCAGGTGTGTAATCTAATTTTGCCCCCACTCTGCAAACTTGCAGCACGAGGAATATTTCTCCATTCCCGTGCATGCCTCTTACTGTGTCTCAAAGGGCTTTGAGATGCTGTGAGATGCACTTGTGCACTCATGTGGATGCACCCATTGTGTCATATCTAATTCATAAAGTCACTCCATTCTCTTTATTAGATGCCCACTTGTAAAACTCTTCAGAGATGAATATGCAAGGGGGAAATCAGGTGATTTTTAGGGATGGAAGTTCAACTAGCATGTTGCTTATTTTGACTTTGTTTTATTTACTTGTTGGAAATTTTAATTTCTTCCATTTGTGGTATGAATTACTCTTTAAAATGTCTCAAATTTGGTATACAGAGAGCTAGTAGGTTTACTGAAAAATGAAGTGAAGTATCGAAATGGTTTGAAGCACAGTAATGGTTTTAATTACTGCACATTGTGCATAGTGATTTAAAATTACTGGAGCAGTCCATATCTTAACAAGCTCTTGAATTTGTATGGAATCAGGTCCTTGGAATGTGGAAAGCAATTAAGAATTGCTGAAGCATTTCAAATTCAAATGCTGCATGCATTACTCAGCATGAGAGTGATCAAATGTGGAATTTATTTAACAAAACAATGATCCACCACATTTAAACTGAGTGCCTTAATGATAATATGGACATATTTGCAACTATGCTCCCTAGGGTCACAGTGTCAGTATCTCAACATTTGGTTGTGGGTAAAAATTGGCTTTTATCATGTGTGACATAAGGAGTGGTCTCAGTCCAACTGTTGGACTTAGGGCCCTGGAAGGCCCTTAGGTAGCCTTTATCTAATGCTAGACCTTTTCATATAGAGGAACATGAAAGAATTTTCAAAAGGTCCGGAAAAACAGCTTCTATTTATCATGCTCATTGGGTTTTGAATTGCCTTGCACGTTATCTCAACTAGGCCCTGTAATAGGGACCCTGGGGCTTCTGTTACTTTAAGAAAGAGACTGCCACAGAAAAAGCCCCAGACAGTTGAATAGGGTTAGTTTCAAAAGCAAGGGATCAAATGCAGCATGGGCACAGTAAGCTGAGTATTAAGATGCAGGTGGTGGGGGGTGGGGGGAAGAGCACACTTGCAGCTGGACCAGAGACCACCTGACTGGAAGGGAAGGAACCCAGGGGCTATAAGCCTGAGTCCTTGAGGCAGAAGAGCTGTGTAGCCCTGACCTCCGCTGAAAGAAAAGCCCTGCTAGTTCAGGCTGCTGGGGACTGAGTTGCCTGATTGTTTATTCTAGTTTGTACTGTAGGACCAGATGTGGCTGGTGGAGGAGGAGGACAGGAGGCCTCAGGGATGCCTAAGGGGCTTGCTAGGTTGAGCCCTGCCAGGGAAGGGACACAAGGCACAGACAGGCTGAAGTAGAGAGGGCTGGAGTCTGAGTCCAGGGAGTGGTCTGAAGCCAAAAAGAAGCTGAGACTGGAAAGGCCACGCCAGAGCTAGTGGGTTTAGGTTACCAGTCAACAGCCAGAATAACCTTCAGGCTAAGGCTAAGTGTAAGAAGGCTGAAACCTGAACAGGAAGGCAAACATTGACCAAATGGCATCTGTGAAGCATGGGTAAGGCTGTAGGAGCACCAGGAAGCCATGATTAAGAGACCTGAGGCTTATAGAAGGGCCATTTTGATCACAGGTAGTGACCACTGGCTCACAGTGGCAGCTAGGCACCAGTGGGCATGTCTACACATGCATTTATGCTGGCTTAAATTTTCTGTGTAGTAAATTACTGCACAGTGGGTACATCTACACTTGTGCATTTAGTGCTCAGTAGCCAAAATTACTGCACAGGATGGGAACACATCTATGTGTGCATGCCCGTACTGCTCAGTAAATATGGTGGTTTACTTTGACTTGAGCATAAATTTAATACCTGCATCATGCCTGTATCAAATTTACGCCTGATTAGTTACTGCACAGTAAAGCACATATAGACACCTTACTGTGCAGTAACATTGTGTGTGTGGACTGACTTGGGACTAACTTTAGTCCCAAGTCAGTCCAGACACAATATAAATGAACCTTAACACCTGCCCATGTAGAGGCCAGCCTATTCCAGTTTGCTGTGAAGTACCTTACTGCACAGTAGATTTAAGCTGGTGTAAATGCATGTGTAGATACACCAAGTAAGTGGGAATAGCCAGGTGTCTACATGTGCAGAAGACCTGGGACTAAATTTTGTCCCAGGTCAGAGCAGCCTGCCATGTGCTCCTGTGGCCACCAAGTGAGCTCCAGCCTCCAGCCACATGGCTGCCAGCCCTTGGGACTAACTTTAGTACCCAATTGTAGCCAGGAGAGGTGGCCAGCCAGGAGCCTTGGGGCTGGGCTCAGGCCAGCTCCCTAGTGGCTGGGCAGACCCAACAGGAAGGACTCCTGGATTACTGTGCAGTAGTACGTCTACACATGCATTACTGCGCAGTAACTAATTGGGTCTAAATTTGATACCTGCATAATGCAGGTATCAAATTTACACTCAAGTTGGCATAAGTCACCGTATTTACCATGCAGTACATGTGTGCATGTATAGAGATGCTGTTGTACTATGCAGTAATTTTGATTACTGCACAATAAATGCTCACTTGTAGATGTACCCAGTAAGTCTACTAGGCTGCAAAAGACACCCATAAAGAACTGTGTAATTTTTGGAGAGTGAGGGCCCAGCAATAAGAGATCAGTTTGCTTAAGAAAAGCACCCGTGAGGGCACCCCTGGGATTCAGGTGTAGCCTCCCAATTAATATCAAGTAAACATTAAAGCATGGCAGATGAGATATACAGGGGAGATTATATAGAGGACTAGTCCTAGGGAAGGATTAGACTGGCCCTAGGACATAATTAGACTGGATGTGCCACCACTGAGGACAGTCTAGCTCCAAATTACAGCCACCCCAGAGCCCATCCTCCTACAGGCGCATTGTAGAAATGGGATGTTAAACAACATTTTTTTGCTGCTCTTGGGGATCACATATAAAGCATCCACACTTGCATTATGAGGACAGTTGCCAAGTTGTTTCACTGATTGTCTTCAGAGACCAATTTTGTGGGTCTATCCAAGTCTGTCTTAGGTTGAAGGTCCACTGAAAATCACCAGACACAAGGCAAGACATCTATTTTGTCATGTGGGGGAAGTCCGCTTAGTTTTCTAGGTACAGTCCTAGATTAGTTCTTCATTTCCTTCAGCAATAAAGGCAAACCTTAAGAAGCAGGTGAATGTTTGAACAATACTTTGTTGTGAGCACAGTGGAAAGGTGCTAGGATGTTGTCTAGTTTATAAACTTAAGTGGAACCCAGAAGACATAAGAAGTGGTTGTGCTCAAAATCTGCACCATTATTACAATGTAAGTTATAAACTCACTGCACTATAAATGAAATAAAAAAAAAAAAAAGTTAAATCTGTGTATTTAAATAAAGCCTGCTAGGGAAACTCATAGGCAAAGTAATTGTTTTCCTATTTTACATGTGGTGATCAAATAGCCTAATAAAATCACCTAGTTAAACAAAGATCTTCTTAGAGCCTTTCAATACTTAATCAGGCCTCTGTACAACAGCATATTGCCTAAAACAGGCATGCCGTAACATATATAAGGGCACATTTTAATATAATACGGGTGGGAGACTTCCACTGTGAAGTGCATCCTCAGGAGTAGACCCAGAAAACATGTTGCCTCAATGCTCTTGAAACCCAGTTCCTTCCCTACTTCTCCCTGTGAGCAAGAGTAGTCATACTTACTCTTATAACTCCCTGCTTGGAAACAGGTGGCAGTCAAAATGATCTGGGTGCCCGAAGTAGGACTTCAGTTCAAAATGTAGATAATGTAACCCCTTACTCATACGATGCTTACCCTAGGCATGCTTCTGCTTTTACCTCCAGTTTGGCTTCTAGTCTTCTTTCCTGGCTGCTTTGTGCCTAGTTCATGCCTTGGTCTTGTTGGTATTGGTGAACTAAGCATTCTTTTACCTCTGTCACTGAACAGTTTCAATCTATGAGTGTTCTCAAAAATGCACTGTTGGGATCTCTGGTTCAAACCTTCACCTAGGATGTCAGAAATGAGGGTTAAGGGCCCACTTCTCCTTCTGGGGTCAGCAGGGCCAGCACCATGTCCAGCAGCAGTGCAGGGTGCTGGTCATTGCTGTCATGGGCCTGGCTGGAGCAGCGGGGCACTGGGCACTACTAGCAGAGGCAGGGCAGCCCTTGTGTGGGGTGGCAGAGTGGGCAGGGAGGGAGCTGATGCATGTTGCACCTGTGTTTCATAATTTCATAGTTGGTAGGGTCGGAAGGGACCTGAGCAGATCATCAAGTCCGACCCCTTGCCATGGCAGGAAAGAGTGCTGGGGTCAAATGATCCCGGCAAAGTGGCTGTCTAGCCTGCTTTTGAAGACCCTCAGGGTAGGAGCAAGCATCACTTCCCTTGGAAGTTGGTTCCAGCTGCTAGCCACCCTGACTGTGAAGTAGTGCCTCCTGATGTCTAGCCTAAATCTACTCTCAAACAACTTATGGCCGTTATTCCTTGTTACTCTGGGTAGTGCTCCTGTTCCCTGCTGGTCCCCCTTGGTAATTTTATAGATGGCCACCAGATACCCTCTCAGCCTTCTCTTGTGGAGGCTGAACAGGCTTAGGTCCCATAGCCTCTCCTCATAGGGCCTGCCTTGCTGCCCCCTGATCATGCAGGTGGCCCTTCTCTGGACCCACTCAATGTTGTACACATCCCTCCTGACGTCCAGTGCCCAGAACTGGATGCAGTAATCCACCTGCGGCCTGACCAATGCCACATAGAGGGGGAGGATCACCTCCTTGGCCCTGCTTATAATGCATCTGTGGATGTTTGACAAGGTGCAGTTAGCCCTTCTGACTGTGTCCGCACATTGGTGGCCCACGTTCATCTTGGCATCAATAATGACTCCAAGTTCCTTCTCTGCCTCTACACTGAAAGAAGGGAGTTCCCCAGCCTGTAGATATGCTGCTGGTTCTTCCTCCCCAGGTGCAGCACCTTGCACTTGTCAGTGTTGAAACCCATCCTATTCTCATCTGCCCACCCCTGTAACCAGTCTAGGTCCAATTGCAGCCTGTCCCTCCCTTCTAGCATGCCCATTTATCCCCACATCTTAGTGTCATGTACGAATTTGAACAAGGTGCTTTTTACCCCCTCGTCCAAGTCGCTGATGAAGATGTTGAACAGTGTGGACCTGAGGACCAAGCCCTGGGGGACCCCACTGCCCACATCCCTCCAGGTCGAATAAGACCTGTCCACCACCACTCTCTGGGTGTGTCCCTACAGCCAGTTCACAGAAGGTTTTATTCTTTTTCAGTGGGTGAAAAGTCTTGAGGGCCCTTAATCAGACTCAGTCCAGAGCTCCATTGTGACCTTGGGCTTTATGAGAATGAACCCTCTGGGCACCTATACACGAGCAGAAAGGCTGCTCTGACGTGCTGTAATTACATCATGTCAGAGCAGAGTTCCTTAATCAAGTCTGCTGGAGCGTGGTAACTACTGTGTTCCAGCAGTCCCCAGTGTCTTGTGTATCAGCATCCTTGCACTTCAAAATTCTGTCAGGGGTGCTTTAACTGAAACTCATTGAACAAGCTTTAGTTAAAGCGCCTCCACTCCCAGTGCGTTAATAAGAGTGGCTCTTGAAGCCACTCTAATTAAAGTACCCCCCTCCCTCCCAGAGCACATGTATAAACACTCATGTTCTGAGATCATCCTATGGGGAATTTTCCTCTTTGTATCTCTAAGACTGTAAAAGTTTAAAAGGAATGGTTATATTCTTGCCTTTAATATTACTTGAACTACTAAACTATGGAACATAAAGACTCCTGCATTCAAATACAACAATTGCTACTGATAGTTTAACTTAAGAGCATTTATCTGTGAGTTACTTTTTGATAGTTCACACCTGGTTAGCCCAGTTAGAAACATGCTTGAAATGTTAAGCATCATTGAAAACTAGATATCTTGCATAACTGAGGTTGCATAACTGAGCATGCAGCAGCTGTTGTACTGTCACTGTTACCTCTGTATGTCCTTGTAGTGATGCAAGTTAGCTGAAACATTCTCTAATTTTGAACCCAAATGGAACAGGACTAAAGTTGCAGTCACTTTTTTTATAGGGGTATCTTTTGCATAAGTATGAAACATAAGAGTTATATTGTGTAACAGACTGTAACAGAAGGGATACTAAATGGTTGGGGGTATCCCATGGCGAATCAAAACCAGGCTGAGCCTGGGAGATTCTTTTGTGCCCCTGAGGATGTCAGAACAAAAGGATTGGAGCAATTCTGCCATCAGGCCCTGGAAACAGGGTCCCTCTTAGAGCCCCAGAATTCTGCAGCCAGGATGGGCTCACCGCCAGGGTCTGGTGAGGAAAGTTGGCCATTGGGGGCAGTTGGGGAGCTGAGGGAGGGACAAACCACAGTGAGCAGACTGCAGGGATCTCACTGGGTGGCAGAGCAGTCAGTGAGAGAAGCGAGCAGAGCCTGGAGGTGAGCCCTGGCTCTGATTAAAGGGGAAGCACCCAGGGCTGGGAGTTGGTGAGTGATCACAGCACTCTTTTCCTGTAATGGACCCTCATGTGGGGGGCCCTGCGGCAGTGAGCAACCAGGAAAGTAGATCCACCAGCCCTGTCTGAGGGGCAGGAAGGGGTGTTGTGGGGAGGAGGTTGTTTATGTATTACAGGAGGTTGAGCATGGGCACCAGCCTTCAGCAGGAGTAGAGCCCTGGGACATCGAGGGAGCTCCCATTGCACCCACACCTGACTGATTATGCTTGTTATCCCCACTGCCCTGCACTGCCCCATGCTGCCTGGGGGGCACTGCCATGAGCCACTCGCCTCTATGCTCCCCCAGCCATGCCCACGGCTGCCCACCTGCTCATGCAGAGTCCCCCACATGGAACACGGCAGTGGGGGGCAGTGGGGATGGCCCCCTTGCCAGGCAAGAACTGGTAAGTTCGGGGGGGGGGTTATATATTTTTTTTTTCTTAAAGGGTCGGAGCTGGGGCAGGTGGGGCAGCCATGGGGGGGGTTGAGGGAGTGGGTTGGGGTCGGGAGGCTCATGAAGAGCCCCCCCATGAAGTTTGGGGCAGTGGAGGTCAGTGGGGAATCGCCCCCCACCCGGCAGCACCCAGTGAGTCGGGGCTTTTTTTTCAAAGTGCTGGGAGCTGTGGCAGATGGGGCAGCCATTGCCAGGGCTGAAAAAGTGGGCAGGGTATGGGCCCGTGTGATTCAGCTGAATCAATTCGGGACAGTGATTCGAATCACCAAATCAAATTATTGTCCCCTGAATTGGCCAAATCCGAATTCGAAGCATACTAGCCACTTCACATAGGTCTAGAAATTGGATAATAACACATTGACTTTATTTACAAAATAAATATTGAAATACTTAATCATAGCCTCAGTTTTTCCCCATGTTATCTTATTGTGATAGAACAACTAGTATTCCATTTAAAATGTCTTGTGATAAGTTTGGGATAGTTTCTGCCTTTACATAGCCTTGCATAGCTTTCCACATAGCATGAATAGCCAGGACTGTGTGTATTGTAAATGACTAACCCATAGAGGCTGTGAGTCTACTATAGATCTGCAGACTTGCACCCTCTCTGCTCAAGCTGTTGCAATTGATGTTTTTAGCACTGTAGGTCTGTTGGTTTATCTGGTGCCACCCAATTTTTACATCTAAGTCTGAAAATGTTGGCCTGGGACACTCCTGATATTTTCTGAGTGCTTATTTCAGTAACATTAAAATGATGGTGTATGCTATTTATGTGTGTTTAGTCAGCATCCTGCTGCTTGCCAAAAAAGGAATAGAATGTAGAGAGAATCCTGCAGAGATGAGTGTACCATGTGTTTACAAAGCCTCCTTGTACTGGGAGGGATGGGTTGGGTGGAGATACAAATACTCCTATTTGGTCAGGCTGAGAAATGTGTGAAGTAAACAGTGACTGCTTTCTTCCACGTGGCGTGTTTTCTTCTTGTATCCTCCCCAGTTACATTAAAAAAGCCAATCCCATCCTTTATGGCATTGTTAGGACATCACAGGAGTGTATGAACTGTGTATACTGATGACTGACAAGACAAAAGTAACACTACCATTTTAAGGGCTTTAGATTAGAATAGCTGTTCTCTAGATGAAGTCTGTGAACTACTGTTGGTCTGCAGAAAATTGCATGGTAACTAATTCTGGCTTTTTGAGATGCTGAACTTACTTGTACAGGAACAGGTGGAGGGGGGGGGGGGTGCTATTCCTTTTTATTCCAGCTACTATACTATATACATATATTTTTTAAAATAAGCTAAGAAACAGAGCTGGGCATATATTTTCCACTAGAATTCTTTTTTTTTTCTTTTAAGTCAATTTTAAAAAGCTATATGAAAAATGTTCATATATCCCAAAACATTGAATCAAAATAACTGGTTTTTTTTCCTCATTTGAAATAACTGTTTCATTTTTTATTTGAGTTTCTCCCACATTTTTGCCCTTTCTGTCACAATCCATAAAAGCATTCTAGTAGAGGACATCTTTTTATTCCGTTGGATTTTTTTTTCAGAGAAAATATAATCCATTTTTCAACTAACCTCACTAAAACTACATTGCTTTTTTTTTTTTTTTTTTTTTTACTTTTCTCATAAATACGGTTGCCATGGGGATGGTGTATCATAAGTAAGATGTGAAGTGGTTTGCATGATCACATTGTCCGAGAATATTAACCCACTTTATAGCAAAAAGAGAAACATGAATCCATGGGCGAATCTACTGAAGAGTGGTCCATGCTATTACACAGTTTGGGGATGAATACTTGTCTCAGAATCTGACCTCAAATAATAATCAGGCCCTTTACATAGTTTTGAGTATCTGTTTACAACAGTTTACACCAATACAATTCTTTCCAATACCAATTTTGTTTTTCTTCAGGGACAGAATAATGTAACAGTGATCACTCTAATATATACATCTGCATAAATGCCACATGGTAACAATTTCTTAGAAATTAAAGAAGTCTTTCCCTTCAGGAATATTTAGATTGTATAAGTAATGGCACAAAAATGTAAAGAATACTTCTAAAATTAACTGAAGTCCTTGCTGCATATGAAATCTATGCATCTCAGATGCATTATGTGGATACCTTAACATAATCTTTTATCACATATTTTTGTTAAGAAATGAAAACACACAACCTCAGCTCCAAATCTCAGGAATGCATAGTGATATTTCTTGTTTAACTTGCTTTAATAAAAGGCTTATTTTAGTACCAAAGGAACTCATAATGGCATAAATGTTTTTGCAAAAATGTCTCAGGGTTAGTAAACATCATTTATTCCCTCAAAAGAGATTCTGTGGTTTTCATTAATGGAACAACATCTGTTCTTCCAGAATTAAATGAGTTCCCTAAAGGACAATTAATAAAAATATTGCCACTAAATACAGCTGGCATAATGTTTATAATAAAAATAAAAAACCCTACAATTGATGGAAACAACAGGAACACAGTGAAGTGCTGCTCTTTAAAAAATAACAATGACTTGAAAACAGTATATCAGCAAACAGTTTTATTAGTGAGCTGAATTGCTAGTTTGAATGCCTAAAAATTATGTAGCTCACTTTGATTTACTTGTGATTCAATAGCCTAACCCAAGCAAAGGTGATATAATGTTGATTGTAATTTTTGCAAGGAATTCCAGTTTTTATTACATTGTTGACCTTATCATTCAAAGGCATCATATTAAGACATTCAAAAGACACTAGTTAAATTTTCAGATGATCCCAGGGTGGGAGTTCTGGGAGCAGATGCTTTAGAGGGCAGAATCAAGTGGCAACATGGCCTTGGTAAATTGGGAAAATGATCTGAAATAAAGAGGATGAAAAATAATTGCAGACAAGTGCAATATATTACAGTTGGGAAGGAGCAATTGAATACTTAGATACAAAATCAGGAATAAGTAGCTTATTCCCCATCTACACCACCCCATCTACACCACCAAAAATATAAAAAGGCCTAATAACATGAAACAAATAATGTAATATACAAATCCTAGGAAGTGATTCTTACACTTGGGCTGTGTACACATGTTCAAATGATCTTTGAGAATTCCCCCAGATTTGTTCTCTTGGTAGAAAAACTTACCCAGAGATTCCTGAACAGATATTTGATTACTGAACACTTCAAGAAAAGAGACTTTGCAGTGCTGTTGTTTCTCAGCAAGAGGACCCCTGTGGACACATCTCAGTACACTCCTCAGGCTTCTAAATCTTCCTGAAAAAAAGGTGTCAGCAGTGTGGAGGTCAACCCTGATTGGCTGACCTAGGTTGATCTGAGTCAGACTGCACCTTCCTGTGGCACAATAGTTAGATGTTCCCAGGTTTGGTTTTGTTTTTCATGGAGTGGCCATTTTTACTCTGGAAGAAAAATTCTGAACAGCTACACACTCATATTTTTTTTTTCCTGGGAGAGCAGCAAGGAATTTATGAATAAACTGGAAGGACTAAAGTGGACAGCAAAAAATATTTAGTGTTCTAGCAAATGTGGCATCTGAGGAAAACCTTGAAGAACTGGTTGAAAGAAGAGAAAACTGAAGGTCTTGGATTTGATAAAGAACTTCAAATAAAAGAGAATGGCTTCTATAATGATGGATAGAAATTAAAACAGGGTTAGTGAGGTGGTAGAATTTACATTACTGGAAATTTTTGAACTTTAGGTTAGATGTTTTTTTCCTGGGATGTTTTAGACAGAGATATTCCTGTCTTGGATAAGGTGACCTTCTAGGGTCCTTTTCCACCCTAATCTATGATTCTGAAACTCTTAGATTACACCATATTATCATTACAAATGTGATTTGTGGAAACAAATGTATATGGGGAGTGGGGAGGATGCAAAATATGGACAAATGAGCTGTTGGCCATGAACTCTTCAAAAAAGCTGCTCTTACTTCTCTGAATTGTAGTTTGATGCTTGTGGATAAAATATTCTGGAAAATACCAAAATGACTCCTCCATTTACACAAGAAGGGACTGATAAATGTATGTGTTTTGCTTTTTATAATTAAAAAAAAAAAACTAGTTGGGGCTAGACCTATGGTCAATCCCCATTCCATCCAACTCGTGACAGGTTGAAATCCTAGTGCTAAAATTGTTTCTGAGGACTGAGCCCTGGAGTCTCAGAACAGAAACAGTAGCAGTTCATACATTTACTACCTGCACTTGCAAAATATTGATGATGCATCCAAGTGGCATCTGGCAGTGCAGTAAATTAATGTGCTTAAATGCTCGTGTAGAGGTGATGTCATGATTAGTTTACTTCAGCTCAAATTGAGCCAGAGTATATTTAGTCACATTAATTGCATGTGTAGATATGCCCAACCTACAAGGAGTTAAATGCTCAGTCCAATAGAATGACATAGAAAAAGATACACCATTTAGTTGTTGGGTAATTAACCTTCACTTAAAGTCTAGTGAAAAAAAAAATGGTTTCATTTTAACAAGAGGCTTGGTGTAGTGATCTTCTACCATAAAGTTTTCCCTAACATCCAAAGTCCAACACAAAATAGGATTGATTGTGACTGTTTGCTGTGGAAATATGGAAAAAAAAACCAAAATGACAGGAGGTCATTCTTATTCTTGGAACCTCTGAAGATCATTAGTAATTCTGCCACTCTTAACTTCCACAGTATTTTGGAAAGCATATTAGCAGTGGAGATTTGGGGAAGAGAAGAGAATCTCTCATTGTGATTTCTTCTAAATATTCATAGTGCAGAGCTCTCCTCTTTCATGTGCTATTTAATTCATATTTAACATTATATATTTTATACAAAACCAGAATGCATGCTGTTAGATTGGTAGACCTACAGAACTCTCCAAGGATCATCACCTTGTTGTGGTGGAGAGGCTTGCATGTTCCAATGGCCCTGAGAGCAATGCCATCTGGAGTTTATGCTCCTGGTAGGGCCATCGATGGCAGCAATGTCAAGGGGGAGGTTCCAGACAAAGAATGATCCAAGAAGTCCTCAATGGTGGAGCAGGCAGAGGAAGGCTGTGGCCCCAACAGCTGTGAAGGTGGAAGAAGGCTGCAATGGAGAAGTGGCTCCAGTCATCATGGTTTTCTATGCCACTAAACCTGGCCACCAACTGCCAAGACCGTGTAGGCCTGACTGTGCACTGGAGTTCCCATGCTAAACATGCCATGCACAGACTTCCATCAGGTCCAAAAGTCCTGTGGTGATGGAGGATTGGGGACAAGGGCAGGGCTCTGATCTCCACCCCAGAGTGCTGAGGGAATTAGCAGAGGTCACTGTGGGACCCCTGGCACAGCTTTATGAGCACTCGTGGTGCTCTGTTGTAGTGCCAGAGGAATGGAAAAGGGCAATGTGGTTCCCATTTTCAAAAAAGGGAGGAAGGAGGACCCAGGAAACTATAGGTCAGTTAGTCTTACCTCAATCCTGGATAAGCTTTTTGAGAGAATTATCCTGGTGCATGTCCGCGAGGGGCCAGCAGGGGAGATTATGCTTAGGGGCAA
This sequence comes from Alligator mississippiensis, assembly GCF_030867095.1. Taxonomy (NCBI): domain Eukaryota; kingdom Metazoa; phylum Chordata; order Crocodylia; family Alligatoridae; genus Alligator; species Alligator mississippiensis. The sequence continues at coordinate 135,584,670 of NC_081825.1, read as the reverse complement.
CCAACATGGGTTCATTAGAGGCAGGTCCTGTCAGACCAACCTGGTGGCCTTCTATGACCAGGTCACAAAATCCTTAGATGCAGGGGTAGCCATGGACGCAGTCTTTCTGGACTTAAAGAAGGCCTTTGACATTGTCTCTCACCCCATTCTCATTAAAAAAGTAGGGGACTGTGGCGTCGACACCTACACAGTCAAATGGGTCACTAATTGGCTGGATGACCACACCCAGAGAGTGGTGGTGGATGGGTCATTTTTGACCTGGACGGATGTGGGCAGTGGGGCCCCCAGGACTCAGTCCTCAGACCTGCACTGTTCAACATCTTCATCAGTGACTTGGACGAGGGGGTAAAAAGCACTCTGTTCAAATTTGCTGACGACGCTAAGATGTGGGGGGATGTGGACATGCTAGAAGGGAGGACAGACTGCAATTGGACCTAGACAGGTTACAGGGGTGGGCAGATGAGAACAGGATGGGTTTCAACACTGACAAGTACAAGGTGCTACACCTGGGGAGGAAGAACCAGCAGCATACCTACAGGCTGGGGAACTCCCTTCTTGTCAGTTCAGAGGCAGAAATGGATCTTGGAATCATTATTGATGCCAAAATGAATATGGGCCGACAGTGTGGGGATGTTGTCAGGAAGGCCAAACACACCTTGTCATATATCCACAGATGCATCCCGAGCAGATCTAAGGAGGTGATCCTCCCCCTCTATGCGACATTGGTCAGGCCGCAGTTGGAGTACTGCATCCAGTTCTGGGCACCGCACTTCAGGTGGGATGTGGACAGCATTGGGAGGATCCAGAGGAGGGCCACCCACATGATGAGGGGGCAGTTGGGCAGGCCCTACGAGAAGAGTCTAAGGGACCTGAACCTGTTCAGCCTGGACAAGAGAAGGCTGAGGGGGGATCTAGTGGCCTGTTACAAACTAGTTAGAGAGGACCAGCAGGCATTGGGGGAGTCCCTGCTCCCTCGAGCACTACCAGGAGTGACTAGAAATAATGGTCACAAGCTAGCAGAGGGTAGATTCAGACTAGACATCAGGAGGCGCTACTTCACAGTCAGGGCGGCTAGGATCTGGAACCAATTTCCAAGCCAAGTGGTGCTGGCTCGTATCCTGGGGGTCTTTAAGAGGAGGCTAGATGAACACCTTGCCGGGGTCGTTTGACCCAGTACTTTTTCCTGCCATGGCAGGGGGTTGGACTACCAACTATGAAACTATGAAACTATGGAACCAGTGCAAGCATCCTCCATGAAGCTGTGTCCTCCAGCACTGAAATCTTGCTCTTGAGAAATCAACTATGATGAATGGGCCACTGTGTCTGGATGTCTGAGAACCACCTCTCTCACCAGATTTTCTTTTCCCAGCTCTCTGTTGGCCAACATTCAAAGGGCAGCCAAAGGAAATGGTACAAAGACACACTCAAGGTTACCCTCAAGTACAGAGGCATTAACAGCAACAGCTGGGAGGAGCAAGCTGATGACCATTTGGTGTGGTGCCATAGGATCTTTCTCTGTCCTCTGCCCTGTCTGGGACAGGACACTACCCTTTGTTGCACCTCACTGTGGCCTCTGCATACTTCTTACAGCCACACTTCCAACATAAATGGAGACTGCCACCTTACATAAACCTCACCCTTTCCTGGTATTGAATACATCAGGGTCAATGCTCACAAAAAGAGAAAAAACCCAAAAGAATACTACCCTTTTAAGGGCACTGCTTTCACTCATAGCATCAAAGTGTCATAGGCTGGACTATGCTGCTGGCATCTCCTCCCAGACTTTCTGTGTCCAAGCCACTGAAGATCCTGGAAATTTTCAGAACAAAAGCTCCCATATATCCACACAGCCACAAGAGTCCTTGCTCCCTGACTGAGTAGACCTCTACCTTCCTCCCCTTTCTTCTGCCTGGCTTCCATTTGGGCTTTTCAAGAATCCAAGGGCATTCTCAGATGGCCAATTGCCTGCCTCACCTATCCTTTCATACACAAGTATAATCTTTTAATTAACTGATAGCCCTCATGCTAGCAGCTATGTTTTCTTAAAGGGCCAGGGTCCTGGCTCACTGCTGCAGGTCTTCTTCCTCTACATTTGCAGTTTTTGCCTATATCCATCTCTCTGTCTTTCCACCATCAACTGAGTAACAGGGTTAGGGTTCCCTGTTATCGGCTACTGTTGGCTTAGAAAATGGTATTTGAAGGTTTGCTTTTTTGGGAATTGGCTTATAGGTATAGATATATGCATTAGAATGGTTCAGGATAGGCAGCAGGGGTTAATTGATTTCTAAGAGTTTGGTTCACACAGTCACATAGTCACATAGCCTTAGGAACAGACAAGCTGTCTAATACAACAGGGACATATAGTCTGGAAAACAGAGGGTGTATGTATCATACTGCCCATATCATAACAAAAGATAAAAGTGGCACCAGCTAACAAAGCCCCATAGCAGGGGGAGCTGAGTCCCAGGTTTGGGGGAACAGACCAAATTAGAAGAAGGCCTGGAAGGCTATATGGATGTGTGACCACAGAGAAAGACAAACCAGATATATCTGTGGATCAAGAGTCATCAGGAGTCATTGGGGGGAAGGAGAATAAAAAAAGAAAGACTCTGAAGCAGCAAAGGGTACCTCCTCACTGTCCCTCCCCATCTGTCCTCCACCCAGGTCCCACCCTGGGTCCCTTCCTCCTCCTCCTCATTACTTCCCATCCCATTCCTCATCCCCTGGGAAGGGGCCCCAAGGCCACCATGAACAGAGGGCACACCACCAGCCCATCTTATCCACCTCACTGGAGGTGGGGTGTAGGCCTCAGTATCCCACCTCCAAACTGCTGACATCTGACACCTAAGAAAGAGTTTCAGAATGGAGACTGTGTCCTGGCCAGATATAATTTGTCTCTGATGACAGCACTAGGATTTGGTAGATATATAGGTTTGCTTGATTGTTTGTGTGACAGGGGGATGTCCCAAGGCTGGGCACAAAGCTGGCCTGCCCACCTGTCTAGGGCAGTCTTCCCTATCTCACCTGCCATGACTTCATGTATAAAAGAGGATGTAATAATGTGGGAGGCTGCCCATTTTATGTCCTAATGCCAAGGGCATTAAACACAGCTCTGACTGAATATCTGTTATTGAATGGAGAGGTTGTGATTGGTCTGAGGGTGGAGGAAAAAGTTGGGTGGAAGCAGAGAGTGAAGAGCCCCAGATTTATTTACCCTACTGTAGCAGGGGGAGGGGGGCAAATTCAAGGCAAACTTCTAATAATTAGATTATTGACCTGGCAAATTATAACAAATGTATTAATTTTCTCGATATAGACTCTAATTATTGGAGGGATCATCTTATGATCAAGGTTGTCTTATATTTCAGTAAATATGGTAATATCATTTGACTCAGAAACAGGTGCATACTATAAATAGAAGTTAATGTAAAGTTGATATGAGCCATGAATAACAATACATAAGATAAAATGAATTTACAAAAAACAGTGGCTTCATGGCCAGTGGTCTCTGGAATGCTAGTTTTACAGACTGCAGAGAGTGCCCAGGTTATAGAGTATTAGACCCTCCTCACTTCTCCTTTTCAAACAATATCTAAATAAGGTAAAAATATACTGAATATTTTCTAGTACTACTTTTCCACATAAATAATTACTGTTGTTGATATAGAGGTATTACCAATGAAAGTGAAAACCTCCTCTGAGAGGTTCTCTTTATTAAGATGTGCAGCATGCTGTGAGTTTCAGAATATGACATAATTATTTGGTAAATGCTTAAAAAGAACAAATTTATTCATAGAAATTTGGGTCTGGGGCATTTGAGATTCAGGGATGATGAGAAAAATGGCCAAATGGTCAATCAATATTTGCAACAAATAACTCAATTTCAGTCCTGAAAAGCTGAATAAGCTACAGGGAAAATAAAGTCATATTTCAATTGAGAGAAGCTAAGGTTTTTTGCTAAAATACATATAATTTATTAGTTTGCTTCTACATTTCCGCCTTGCAGTGAGTGAGAGAAATAGCAGGGCTATTGCTCTAAAAGTTGCAAATTGATTCTGAGGCCAAACCATTTTAAAATTTACTTTTTAAACTAGTGGCATCATGCCCCCTTTTAAGCTGCTGTTTCAAGTACTTATCTGTTCCCAGATTAATGCCTCAGTCCTTAATACAACTATCTTCACAACACTCATGTGATGAAAGAAAGTGCTATTATTCCCATTTTACAGATGCGGAACTGAGATCTATATGGGCAAAAAGTTAGATGTATGAAAGGAGTTTGTTAGAGATATCAGCAGTTTGGTAGAACATAAGTGCCTAATTCAGTCTGATTCAAAAGAAAATAAAAACCAATAAATGAAACAAACACCCTAACCTAAAGCTTCAGGTTCCTTCAGACTGAAGACCTCTAGGCTGCCTTGGGTACATTTCCCTCAATACCTAAGGCTCCACTTCTGGGAAGTAACAGAATGGGTTCTACTTGCTTAGAAGTTAGCAGCTTGATGCCTAGCTTGTGTTTAAGCTTCAGTAAGATCCGAGCTAGGCATTTCCCTACCTATATCCCCTGAGTGATGCTATCTGGTTGGTGTGTCTTGAACGCACTTATGGGATATGTCCTGCATTGGGACAGCACAGAACATCAGTAGCAGCTTTTATGTTCAAAGACAAAGAAAGAAAGAGGTGCTGGTTGTGATCTAATGATTAGAGTACTTGGGGGTGGGGGGGAGCTCAGATTTCCATGACCTCCACAGTCTGAATGTGGAAAACTAGAGGGTCAAGACCTCATCTACTACTTTACAAGGGAATACCATAGCCACTTGGGTACAGACTATTCTGGAAATCATCTTACCACCACATACTAAAGTAAACTAATTTAGATTGGGCCTGCCATTTTAGGTTTGAAAATTTCTGAATGCCTGCACAGATGGGCATTTGGTCGATCTAAATGTAACCTCTGCAGTACCCTAAGAATCTATCCTTTATACATCTCTGGGACCCAAACCTGTCTACCCATATTCATTTTGGATAGCATGTTACTTTATTCCTCCAGCCACTTCCTTGGCTCTAATGGGACTATTTGTGAGTGGGGAGTGCTACTGTGTATCAAATCTTGCTTTTGACTGATATACTCCAAGAACTGGCATCATTTTTTTCCACCATGGGCCACCACTTGCAAGCCAGCAGCCTGCTATAAGCTGCAAATCTCCTTCTCCTGGAGCACCCAAGTAACCTGTGCTTACCCTTCCCACCAATTCAAGTGGTCAAGAGTGATAGTCAGTGTTAAGTTTGGCAGTGCTGTAGGAACACAGAGGGAGGCTCAGGCAGTCAGCAAAGTCTGTGGAGGAAACAGATGGAATTGGGAAGTCAGTAGGACCCTGGAAACCCCCCTTCTGCTGCCTGGACTGGACTATGCTGCCCCCTCTTGTGCTGCCAATTTCTGCATGCTGCTATGGGCTGGATCCAAACTCTTCAAGGACCAGATTCAGCCATCAGGCCATAGACTGCTACCACCTGGAGGCAGATATTGCTTTCTGCATATAACAACATGTGGAAATATTTGTCAACAAAAGATCTGTTGAAACCATAAGGGATATGTGATAACACGTACGTGGTCCTGAATCCTTCTGTAAGACTTCTGGGAGGCTATGCAGCTTCTTATTTACAGGGTGCAAAAATGGATAGCAATTTCAAGTACTGTGAAAAATCTGCTAGTTAAGTTGTAAAACAATATCTCTTAAATCCATTGTCTCAAAGCCTGGGTCTCAGGACCAACCTAGACCATGGGTGGTAATACTGGATTATTTTGTTTCAATGTTTCTACATCAAAAATTGTAGACCAAAGGGTAATGCTCTAAGGACAATCGTCTAAAAAATAATAGTTGAAATTTAATTCACCAGCAGTAAGGGAATGAATTCATGCCAGTACCTACTGTAGAAAAATAATGTTTTGGACAGAATAGACACTTCCCTGAAGGATAAATGCATAGCTTTCTGCTTATGATTGGGAAAGCTTAGCTGAAGATTGCTGAGGGGGATATTTCTACACTTTTTTTAATGAAAGTCAGGTCCGTAATTTCAAAAAAATCTGTCACATTCAGTCTGATCTATTTATCAAAGAGGAGTAGAAGGCACTTCTCTTTGGATTTACAGCCATGTCAGCTATTAAGCACAGAAACAAACTGAAAGAGAAAAGTGTTAAACTAGTTTAAAAACTGATTACTTTCCAAAGAGAATCTTTGTCATAGTTTGTTGTCGTTTTACTCTGATAACACTTCTCTGATAGAAAAGTGATTCAACTTCTAGTGATGGTGAGTGTCTGCATGCGTGTTTATTGCCTCATAATCTACCTGTGCTTTACCTTCCACCTAAATTAACTGACTAATTGCTACAACTAAGCAGTGAAAACATTTGTTTTGGTCTTAAAATTAGGAAGGACAAAGATTCTGGTCCCTTTGCTGTGGTCCCCAACTCCCTGTCACTACAGTAGTACTGTGATTATTCATCCACCCTACAAATATTTATCCCAAATAAGAATTAAAAGTTGAAGGGTTTGAATTTTTCTCTGAATGAAAATCCATGCATAAGTATTTCTGTTTTACATTTGACACAGCAGGTTTCAGCAGGCACAAATCAGAAAGTTCTGTTTCAGGTCAACATTCATCTCTTGACTCCTGCTGGCCATGAGAGTCAAATTTTATGTCCTTCTTTCTCAACATTTTCTCCATCCAGATAAAACCACTTATAATGCACTATGATCCACTATGAACTTTCTCTCTGGCCGAGCAGTTGGAGTATATCCTGGGTCCTCTCCCTTGCACAGAATGCCATTTTAGCCTGCAGCTGCCTTCCCTGTGGCTGTCATTTTGGAGAAAAGCCTCTGCCTCTTTAACCCCTGGGCTTTGAATTCTCAGTACAGGATCCATCCCAAAATGAATGTGAGATTTGGCCTCAAAGAAGCAAATAAATAAATAAATAAAAATGAAAAATCACTGGTGTAGAAAAGAAACAAGAACACAAGAAGAAAAAACACATGATTTAAGGTTGAAGTTTAACTAACAGATGAACCATTTCCAGGAAGATGGCCCAAGTGGGATGAACTAATTATAAATAAATCATTGATAGCTCTTGTATAATGAGTATGAATACTTACTGAGGTCCCTAATTTTTACTACCTTGTATCTGCTCTATTGCCTTATTTGAAATGTTTGACACCCACACCTTGGCTCACTGATTGTGTAAGGAACTAATTTGCATTTTAGCTCTAATAAAAATAATAGTATCTTCTTTTTTACCATGCTCAAACAGGGTACATGGAAATCAGTATACATTCAGAGTTACCACACCAGTGTATGGAGTCATTTATTCAGTCAGGGGTGTTGGGGGTTCTTTTTTTCCAGGAGCATTTAGGTACCTAGAGATGCAGATAGGTACCTTGGGTTTTCAAAAGTGTCTCTACTGCTTAGATAACTGATTTTTCAACAAGTCATTCTCTAAGGTTGGTTGTCACTGTTAACCCTCAGCTATGTCTTTTGTAGTTTCTCACCTTAATCAATTGGTTTGCTTTTGTAAGGCTCAGCCCAGAAAAAGAGCAGCAGCCTGACAGAGTTGTGGCAGCTAGTCAGGCAGGTTAACCCTTCCCTGGGACAGACAGTGTGGACATCCACAAGTAAGCGGGAGGTGGGTGTGGGGGAGCCTTCAGGGCAAGGGGAATCAGGAAAGCCCAAGGAATAGGGAGGAAACCCAGACTAGGACGTGGGAAGCGTGGAGATTTTTACATTTCCTTCCTCCAGGCCCCTGTTCACCTGAATTGTGACTGCTCCAAACTCAAGCTAGCACTAATACCAATCAACATTTTGTGGTTCATAATGTAACATGTAACAGAGTTATTAAAGTTTAAAATTGGAGAGCATATAACAGATAGTATTAAACTATAATTTAAATACCTGATTCTTTTAATTGCTGGAACTGTGATAGCTCATATTCCCACACTGGTAGGGTGACTCATCCTCATGTGCTTTGGACCTGATTGGCTACTGGACTCATGCTCTTCATTGTTCCATATCATAAAGGATGCAGTTCAATCATTTTAAAGTTCTTACAGGGTGCATCTACACATGCAGTTACGGTGCCTGAATAAACTGAAGAGCTTATTGCTCTGGAGTTAATTATTCCCAGGCGCTCTGTTTGAACGTGTGCTTAAAAGCCATACATTCCACAGTTTATTTAGGTGCCGCACATGGAGCCTGCACAGAGACGCCCCAGCTGCCAGGGGTCCTGGGGCTCAGCCTGCCAGGCTGGGGCTGCTTTCACTTGCTCAGTGTGTTGAGGAGGGGCCAGGTGAGTCACAAGGGAGATGCAGTGTGGGGCTAGCTGGCAGGTAGACCCTGCAATGAAACACCCTTGTGTCCCAGCCAGCTGGGCAGTGTCTACATGCCTGCTGCTGCAGAATAAATTCATTTACTTCAGCCTAATAGGGGCACACATGTAAATACTGAGACATTTACTATGCAGCTAATTAGTTAAATGTGCAGTACATGTCTCGTGTAAATGTGCCCACAGAGAAGCAGTGACAAGCTGTTCACTACTTTATAACCTTGCAGCTATGCTTTGTGTCTGGAAGTCTTTCATAAGCATCACCCCAGCCCTGACAAGAATGTTTCAAATGTCTCCTTACTACAACAAAGAGTGGGAATTTAATCTGAACACTTCACACATCAAGGTATGTTATACTGTAATATGCCTTTCAGGTCTGCATGTTGAAATGCTGCATCGTATATAATATGATCTGACACAACACTGATATCAAAAGGCACCATCTAATAAATCTGAGAATCTAGTCCCAGTGTAAAATAATTTACTAATATTGCGCCACCCCATTTAGAAGACTTAGTAAGTACACAGATGCCAGAGGATCCGGCACCGTTAAGTCAGAGGAAAAGATTTAAGAACCCTAATTTCAGCAGTCTGTGATGACAACTACAAAAACAGCCCAAAGGTTGCTTTCTAGGGGAAATCATTTTGAAATAGCAAAACCTTAACTACCGTAAACAATGTCAGTATAAATTACTGCTTTCGAGACAATGCGACTAGTAAGATGAGGAACATAAATGGAATTTAAAGTCAAAATAAACTTACAGCAGACACCTTTACTCTGAAAATAATGGTTATTTGATATTGCCTACTAGGCAACTGTGTTTGCACAAAGACAATGGAGTCATTTTGGGAAGCATTTGGAGACTCTCCTGAAGGTGAATTGGCTAAGAAGTTTGGAATGAAATGAATAAATAGTTTATTCTTAATGTTTTATATAAAGAAAAGAAAATGTCAGAATGTGTGTGTTTTATATTAGGTGGTTATCAGTTAAAAACCAGAAATAACCCTAGCAGTAGGGGCCAGAACTTAGTGCTTTCCTCTGCTAGGAGGAATACCTGTATCACTGGCCACATCTACGCGAGACGCTAACTGAACAGTAGCTTATTACTACTGCACAATAGTGTTGTATGGCATGAAGCATGATGCAACACTACCGTGCAATAGTAACAAACTACTGTGTATTAGTAATAAGCTACTGTGTAATCAGCATCACTAAAACACCATTTGGAGACACTACTGTGCAGTAGCTCTGGTTACTACACAGTCATTTAGTACTTAATGACTGCTCAGTAACAGCTGTGCAGTCAATGTCTCATGTAGACTCAGCCAATGGGTGACAGATTCAGTTTTTTCCCCTTCTGACCTCATGAAGCTTGCACTCTTGGGTGTTCTGTGGCTTCAACAGGAAGAGTGGAGGTTCCACCCAGCTTACCTCTTACCTTGGTGGTTAAGGCACCCTCCTTGGAAATGGGAGAGGTGGGTTTGAGTTGCCTCAGAGTAAGGTGAGACCAAAATCCACTTCCTGGGTGAGTGCTTTAACTACTAGTCTACTAGGAAGAAGGTAGGAAGTTCATCCTGTGCCAGTTAGGTGTCTCCCCTCTGGGAGTTTTGGGTCACAAAATGATGGAGGCATGTTATATGAGGTCCTGAGTGAGGTGCCTAAGCTATTGGGGGAGTTTAAACGTGCTCCTGTCCTTGTTCCTAGCATTTCCTTTTAACTAATTGTAAGAACATCCTTATTCTGCACCTGGACACCATGGATTACCCTTAGGTAAAGCATCTGATTCTCTCCATTGCTAGTGTAGGGAGTCTGCTTGCCTAACAGGGATACTTCGGATCATTTTCCTGGGGCAGGGGGCCTTTCTAATGCACTGTAACACTAAAGCAGAAAATCTTACAAGGTCAGCTTAGAAATGGCTTAGGACCACAGCTTCCACTGATTTTTAGTAAGGCTTGTTTTCTTATGTCATTTCACTGGCTTTAAAGAATTCTTCCAAAGGAGCTACATTTTTAGTAGATTTATTGATCTATTTATTGTCCATCTGTCTTTCTCACATCAAAGGGCATAATGTAGGAAATAGGTTAAGATGGAGAAACAGAAGGATCCTCAGCACCTAGTGCTATGTAGGTACATAGGAAATAGGTTCAAATGATTGGTTTTAGCTACCACCTTCCTCTCATAATTACTTTCTTTTCTCTTAATTAAAAGATTGGCAAGCAATGCAAGAATAACTTCACTGATCCATGCTGCCTGTAGCTGGGCCTGCTTAAACTTCCAAGGATAGCAGTTGGGAAAATATCTGTTAAAAGAGGTACACAGTGACATAGACCTGAATCCTGTTCATAGGGGACAAATAAGTATAATTAAAGTCCCAATTCTGTAAAATACACATGCTAGGCTTTACACATTATAATTCTCATTCATGCCTTTGTAGGATGTGCAGCCAGAGTAGTATGACACCGTGGGAACATCTACATGTTAATTAATGACTGTGCATTAAGTTTAGCACTTGTATAATCAAGTACTAAATCAATGCATAGTAACTGGTGTTACTGTGCAGTAGCATCACTACTTGCCTTTTTAGTGCTGCTACTGTGCAGTTGCCTAATAATACTGCGCAGTAGTGTATTAGCACTGTTTGTGCTGTGACATGCTACTGCACAGTTAGCACCTCATGTAGATGTGGAAGAAGCAAGCCTTAGTAGTAAATGAGGATGTCATTCTGCCAACCACAAAAATGAAACAGAAATAAGAGATTCCAGGATTACTCCATTCCTAGCTTTGGAAGGAACACTGAGCTATTGTGCTTGCTCCCTGTGCACCTATACTCCCATCTGATGTCAGATGGTTTCAGCAGCTATGTGCTGGTGAAGTGATTGGCTAGTACTGGCATACCTAAGGCAGCTTGAATTCACCTAGCTTTAGGGAATCAAGAGCTCCAAGTAGGCTGCTTGCAGTAAGAAGCAGTTTAGCTGCATCCATACAGTGCTGTGAGCAAGTTAATTGGCCATGCACTCAGCAATGATAATTAGCCTGCCTGAAGCACTGCACGGGTAGCTTCCAGCTTAGAAGGCAGCCTGCCTCAGTAGCACAGTGTGCTTGGGGTGAGACTGCTTCCAAGCTTTGACATTTTGCCTTCTAAACATGATTTTCTTTGCAAAAGTTCCAGATGCTATGGCCTATTCTAGGCCCAAGAACCACTAATGAACTGATGAACCAGCTCAATACGGATCAAATATGCAAGCTTAAAAAATGCCATTCCTTTGAATACTAGGACCTAATTTAGATTCCATTTAAGTGAATTAAAGGACTCCAATGGATTTGATATGAAAACTGAATCATGTAGTCTGTATAACAGCCCAACCATCCAGGAGGAAGGCAAAAGGAACATGTGTGGTTCCAACATCTTTTCTTGGGGATCTTATGTATTATTTGGTTTCAAGAAATTCTAATGTATTATGTAATAGGGCTGTCAAGCTGCTTTGGTGCTTGACTGATTGCCCAAAATTATTTACAACTCACAGGAGTGATCACTTCAGTTTGTCTTCTCTTCTGATCCAACAAGACTATTTTCCTAACACACACTGTTACTAATGATCATTTAATGGCAGTTCCTGTCCTTCCCGTGAGTACCCTTGAAAATGGATTACCACAGTAAATAAACTCATGGAAGAGATTATTGAGCAGGCTAACAAAAGACTCGGGTGGTTACAGCACTGACCACAGTGATTTATTGTTCTGTGTCTGCTATTGCATTAATAGAGTTAAAAAGAGTCTCCATATTTCTCATTAAAGAGTAAAGGTGGGATAATGCAGCTCTTTGCCAATATACCTGGCATTTATTAAGCACCAATAGATTACCATTGTAAAGTATGAAATGAGAAGGTAACAAAAGCCTTTTCATTATGTATTTATGTCATTTGCAAAAATACCACATGGACATAAATAAAGGCAGAATTTGGGCCAGAATAAAAAGAAAGTTTGAGGGAAGATAGAACTGAAATTGTCCCAGGAGCTTAAAATGTAATAAAAATTCTATATTCTTTAACTCCAGCTCAGAAAGGTATTTAAACATTGACTTTACACACATGAGTAGGCTTATTAATATCTATGAATGATTTAAAGGGTCTTAACCAGTTACTAAGGTCAATAGGAGTTTTTCAATTGAACTAAGTGAATGCCAAATCATAACCAAACCCAAGCATGAGCTGAAGTGCCAGCTCAGATTAGGGCTGTTGAGTAAAAAAGGAAAAATTCAAGTAGTTAGATGGCACTGGGAGCATTTACACATGGGCTTTACTGTGAGTTGACTAATTAGCTCTGCATTAAAGCATCACTGTCTACACATGTGCTGGTATTAGGGCACAGTAAATTAACTAACTCCACTGTAAGATAGTCCTGTTGGGGACAGTACTATCTAACAGCGGAGTCATTTAATGCGCTAAAAATGACTGCAAATGACTGCTGCACTGTGTTGGTGGTGACCGGGACAGCAGTGATTTCAGCTGGGGTGGAGCAGCCCTGGGCTGGCATCAGGCTTGAGGGGTCAGCCACATAACTCTGCAGTCTTGGCCCTCTTATGCCCCAGCCAGCCCTTCCTCTGCCCAAGGCTGATTCCCCAAGCCTGCTGCCAGCCTGGGGCTGTTACTTACTGGCTCGAAATGCTGCTGTCCTAGGCACACATATAGACAATGTGCCCCGGAAATTTATCGTGTCGCATTAATTGCAGCCAGTGAAAAAACAGCCATCGCTGGGAATATTTGAGGTATATTTGCCACACCAGCAGTTAGGAATGATGAAGCATTGGACAATATTAATTCAGAACCAGTTTCAAAAAAAGTTTTGTAGCCAGCAAATCTCCTTTAGACACCTACATTATGGTGGCAGGATTTTTAAAAGTGTTTATCATTCAAGGACTTGTTGTTTTCAAATCCTGTATGTTGTCTGATGCCACATGCCTGGAGAAGATGAAATTATTTTCTGAATGGATTATAATAGTATGAACACATGTGGAAAAATAAAGAAGCAGTAGGAAAATTAAAATGCTGGTCCAAAGGAAAACTAAATAAGCAATGCTAGTTGGATTCAGACAGCATGGAAAAAAACCCAAGACAATCAGTAAACATAGGAAGTAACATTGTTTTCTAAGGGCTACAGTTCATTAATTTAGCTGAGGCTGTGAGCTTATTGTAGTCATGAAAAGCCCACAGAAATGGATATTCTGTTGATGGATAAAAAAGGGAGTATATAAAGAACTAAATATTTTATTTGAAGCATTTAGACGAATTTGCAGTGCAACAACCTAGACAAAGGAGCAATTCTAAAACTCTAAAAGAGAGTGGATCAGGAGGAAGATAAAAGGAATTAAAAATGAAGCAAGGGAAGTGAATTCTTGATTTTAATATCATAACTGTTAAGGAATTTAGCAAAGATGGTGTGCAGTCTGATTTAGGTTGAAGGACGGAGAAGAACAATATGTTTTAAAGTTGCAAAAGCATGGAAAAGATTTTATCTGTTTCTAATCAGGAGAGACTTTTGGTAGTTCTGGTGAAGATACACAGTGGGTGCATCTACACGTGTGATAGATTTTTTCACCTCCTCAGCTGCCTTTGACATTGGACACCTCCAAGGAAGAAGACAACCTAATCTGTACGTCGCAGAGCAATTCTCTCACAAAAGGACTCTCAGATTCCCAGGGGAATATACTTGCAGCCTCTATCTCCCAAGTGTAAATTGAAGTTTATTTTCTACCTAGGAGCACTTTTACAATCTGTGAACTCTCCTCAGCCTGATAAAGAGTGTGTGCCTGAATGTTAGCAAAGAAAGGAACATTTTTCTAGTACTTAGTTGGTCTAATAAAAGGTATCATCTCTGAAGCAAGAGCTGTGTGTATCTCTTCTCTCAGACCAACATGGCTACCAAATAGATCCCTGACACAGTAAACTCTAGTGATTATCATGTCAGAGTTTATTGCTCCAGGGAGCCATGTTTACATGTGCACTTGGGACCACAGCACGTTGAAATGAGATGGAGCAGCCCCAGCTGGCAGGAAGACTAGGAGCCAGCCTGGGGCTGCTCCGACCCAGCTCAACTTACTGTAGAGGGGCTGGCTGGGGCACAAGGATAGCTGCCCCACCCAGCCCCAGTTCCTAGTTCTTTTATTTTTTTTAAAGCCTCACACTCAGCAGCTTCTGCAGGAGCTGTTAGGGTTTTGGGGGGCTCATGGTAGAGCCCCCAATGCAGTGTGGGGTGGTAGGGGGCAGTGGGGAATGCCCCCTGGCTGCCAGGAGCTGGTGAGTGCACAGTTTTTTTTGTTTTTTCTTTAAAGGAGCCAAGACACTGGGGCCGAGTGGGGCAGGCATTGACGGGGCTGGGAAAGCTAATGAGCAGTAAGCAATTTTTGTCAGGTTCTACATGTCCAGCACCAGCCTTGCCATTTGCTCCTGTGGTCACGGTAGGGAGGTTCAGGGTCCAGCTCTAGCTGCCAGAACTTGACAGCAGCACAAGCGGCCACCTGGGATGGTGTTCCTTGAGGACAGGTGGCTCCCCTTCCAGCTGCGCCAGTGCAGGGCTGTTTGTGCAGGCTGAGAGGTGCCTGAGCCACTACACCCTGCTGATGATGATCCTCTGCTGCTGATCCTCTCATGGATGGCCTTCTGTTGCTCCAACACCCTCTCAAGCATTAGGTATGTGGAATTCCACCAAGTCTCCACATCCTGCATGATTTTGTGCTGCAGCATGTTCAGCTCTCCTCGTTTGTCCCACAGCATCTTGCCCCCCTTGATGCTCTGGTGGAAGTAAACTGCCACTTTCCTGCATTTGGAAATGAGCTTGCTGGTGGTGTTGGCACCATCACCAGCAGCCCTGTCCCCCTCCAAGGCATCCCTGAATATGAGGTGGAATTTGTGCACACGGTGGATGCCAACCAAGTTGGCATCACAGATTGCCTTGACCATATTGGCCTCATTGTCAGTGACCATGAACCCATGGGTGAGTTCACCCTGTTCAGTGAGCCACCCCTGCATTAAATGTTTCATGGCCCCCATGATAACTGTTGCCATGTGGAACTCATCTATCACCTCACCGTGGAGAGCCCACGGCTGACCTGACTGGTCACACCAGTGCTGTGTGAGGGAGAGGTAGGCATAATCTCCACCCTGGCTGCTCCAGATGTTCAAGGTGAAGCATAAGGCCACTGCGGACTTGCCTTGTGCAGGTTCTCTCTCAAGTGCTCTCTGCATGCCTCATATAGGGAGGGCACCAACCTCCTGGTGAAGGTGATGAGTGCAGACACGTGGCATGATGGGGCCATGAGTGCCATTAGACTCCTGAACCCTGGCCGCTCAACTAAGTAGAGGGGTGGCCATCCACAGCAAGAATCTTCTCAATGATCTGGGTGATCTCGCTTGCCCTTGCAAAGCGCCCCCCTTTCTGTCCACCTTTCCCCCAGTGTTCCAGGGTGGCCTGCCTCTGCTTTGGGGGGAGCGGGGCTTTGGAGTGAGAAGGGGACTTTCCTTTGGGCACACTCCCACTGGTGTCAGGCTGACGAGGACCAAGGGCAAGGTGGTGGTACCTGCAGAGGTGCATCAGCATCCCCATGGTGCTCATGTGTTTTGTTCCCTTGCCCCAAATGGTTTTGGCTCATCAGTGCAGGCAGATAGCATATGTGAAATTATGAAATTGAAAAGAATAAATCAATTAATATAACAAACAAAAAGGTCTAGAAGGAAAGCAAAAGGTATCGCGGAATCCCACTTGCTACTCTAGCAAGTAGGAAATCAAATCAATGGTAGCAGTAGCCTTTCTTGTCTAATGCTCCTGAGCTTCTTGAACATAGCTCAGTAACTGTCAGACCCCAAGGCAGAAAGCAGGCTAGTTCAAACAATGCTGCCTTTTATTCTGTTTTTTGATCCCTCCCCCAGACCACTGGGATTGGAAGGGACCTCAGGGAAGGATCTCAGTCACTGGCCAGCTACAGTCAATGTCAGAGAGGTCCTTCCTGCCTCTTCCCCTCTATTCCCCCTCCCTTTCCTTGTTTTCTGTTTCTCTGCAGGCAAGCCCAGCTTCAGCTTCAAAACTCAAAATGCTTCAAAACTTTTTAAATGTTTTGACTGCCCTCATTTTGTTTAGAAGCTGTTTCAAAGCTTTCCATTTCATTTCAATTTCACAGTTTCCAGCTTCAATCTAGTCAAAACAGCATTGAAACAAAATGGCCAGCAAAATTGTGCACAGCCCTAGTAGCCAGGATCTAGTTAGCCAAATAACAGAGTTGACAGTTGTACTTCACAGAAAGCTTGGTAGAATTTTTACCAGAACCCTTGGGCCAAGGTTTTAAATATGGGAGCCCAGGTAGATTACTTACGGGCCAGGTTTCCACTATATGCACAAGAGGGACAATACTCTGTATGCTAATACCAAACTTCTGTGCCCATATTTTACACACACGCTCTCATTTTTGGGGTAGTTTCCTCATTTCCACCTGATGTAGCTCTAGTCCTGCAACTAACTCTAGGTGGGCTCACGATTCAGTTGTCATAGACTCAGTAGCAACATTAGAGCTATAGTTGGTGGTAAAGTAACCTTCTCAGGAATGTATGTTGGCATTTAGGGTGCAAACAGAAGTGACACTTTTAGCCAAATCTGGCCACAAAAAGCAGTTTATAGCCATGACCAAACACAAGTGCACTGCTGTAGACAGCTCCAAAAATGGCCAATCAGGTGTGAATCTGACCCTCCATTGCATGAGGAGTCAGATGAAAATATTTCAAAACAAAATCTCTTCTGGAATTTCTGCCTGTGTTGCCTGCCAGCTTCAATCTGCTTTCAGAATGGAAAGAGGGAAAAGGAGTAAAGGGAGTTTGGTCCAGAGGGTTTTCAGCTCCTGCTGGAGGGTGGAGCAGGTGTATTGGAGCCTATCCCTGAGGTGGGGAAGGCTTCAATTCACCCACCCCACCCTCAAGAGCTGGGTGGAAAACCCCTAGAATGAGCTCCCTCTGCTCCCTTTCCCTCCTCCTGTTCTGAAACAGGGACAGGCTGGGAGAAAGGGGAGGGGCCATTGCTAGGGAAAATTGGCTACAGGCTTACAGACAGCAGCTAGATTCCCCTCCCCCCTGGAACCAACAGGGAACTTCTGTTTGTTCCAGGGGATTATTGTAACTAAGAGCACTTCCTGGAAATTGTTCTCAGTTACAAAGGGGAGATACACTTCTGTCTGAACCCTTAGAGGCTAAGTACAAAAATTCAGAGGGGTTAGGGAGAGGTGAGATTGCATTAAAAATGTTCGCCTAATCTAAAATAAGTCAGGATGGGGAGGTCTAGCAGTGGGGTTGGGAGAATGGGAGAGGGGGCATGGATTGGGGCTTGTGAGGGGATTTTGGGTGCAGGTGGCATCCATGGGAAGGATCAGAGGGATGGGAGGGCAGGTGGCATCCATGAGATGGATTGGGATGTGAGGCAGGTGGGATCTGCAGGAGGGATCAGGGGATGTAGGGAACAGGTGGCATCCAGGTAGGATTAGGGTTATCATGGGAGCAGACAGTATCTGCAGGAGGGATTAGAGCCAGGAGGGATCTGTGGGAGCAACTGGGGGGATTAAAGGGTCAGATACCATCTGCAGAGGGATTGGGGGGCTCTTAGGATCAACAGGACTCATTAAGGGGATCAGGGGGACAGGCAGAATCTACAGAGCAATCTGGGAGATTGGGGGGGCAGGCAGGATGTGTGGGAGCCATCAGGGAGATTGTGGGGGGTTAGCAGGTGAGATCTATGGGGGGTTAGTGAGGTCGGGGGGGTTGGTGGGATCAGGGGGTCTCATGGCATCAACAAAGGGGTTGGGTAGGACGAAGGGCAATTTTTAGCCCTTAGACCTTCCAGCGAATTTACCCCTCATATTCCCCCCACTCCAGGAATTACTTCTGTATAGGGTGGTCATCATAGAGGACCTGTGTTCTCTATTGATATGAAATTGGACATAAAGGCATCGGGTTTTGAATCCATAGAGGAGAGAGGACAGAATAGCAGAAGACTGGAATGTCCTCTATGATGGCCACCCTACTTCTGTAGCTCCAGATGGGGGAGGGATGCTGATAAAACCAGCTCCTGGAGTGGCTTGCAGGATTGGGGGTTGGGGAGCAGCTGGTCTGGGTGGGGTGGGGGGTGAGAGGCCAGGGGAATAAAAATAGCTCAGTGCCAGGAGCAGTGAAAGGAAGAGAGCACCCCTGGGCCTGGGGTAAGTGGCTGGGGCTACACAGGTAACTGTACACAAATTTCACTGCTGGTTTAATCTAGATTAATTAAATTTGAGTGCACATCAATCCAGGCCTACCTTAGACCTGGTTCCACCATTTTTAGACTGATTTATGCACACAGAACTTTTGTTCTATTACAGATTCAGATTGATTTCTGGTCATTGAGACCGGGTCTAAGTGTAAGGTCTGCGCCTGGGAAAACTAAATTAGATCAAGTGGCCATTTTGAATACTATCTACTCCCGGCCTCCCAAACTGAATACGTGCACTTAGCTGTATATAAACCAAATAGATAAGCATTTTTCTCTATGAATAAGTTAAGAATCTAAATGGACAGGGCTGAAAGGCCTGCTGGACTTTATTTCACCTCAGGTTATATGTAAACTTGACACAAAGGGCATCCATGAATGTTTGAGTCTATGTTTGATTTCATTGCCCTCTAAACCTTCAGATTGTATGAAAAGCTAATTTAGTTCACTATGTTTGTGATGCAAATGGAATAAAACTAAACATTGGAAGGGTAAAAAGAAGCTAGGCAAAAAAATGAGCCATTTGGGGCCTCATAAATTTGCACTGAAAAAATGAATTATTTGTTGTGGTCTGCTTTGCTTTGTGAATATTTCCAACACTATCTCCACAAACTCCATCCATCTTTCTTTTCATCCTTGCTGCTTTCTGGAGAAAGAAAGAGATATTCGAATGTGCTTTTGATGAACTGAACCAAGGTTCTCCTTTATTCTCTGTTTCTGTTCCCTGCAAATTGGATTTTATAAGTAAAAATGATTTCAGAACCTAGCAAATCTTCTTCCCTCATCTTTCTCTCAAATGAAACATGCAGATATTCAGTTTCTGAAATTCAGAGGACACAATTATTTTAGCTATGTTCAGGTGATAATCCAGGCAGCCATCATTTTTTACAGTAGGAAGACTGTGTCAAACAAGTTTCAGAAGTTTTGCATCATTATACTCTCATTTTGAAGTTGATGGAAAAGATGTTATAACACCCTTTGGGTGCATCTACGTGTGCAAAAAAGCACCATTAAATTTAGTGCAAATTAAGATAATGTGCATTAAGTGATTTTTGGCAGGTGTCTACATGTGCAGAGATTTGGGACTAAAGTTAGTGTACTTGGCACTAAAGTTAGTTCTAAGCCCCTTCATCCCTGACATGTACCCCTGTGGCCACTGGGGGGGGGGGGAGGAGGATGGCTCTAGCCTCTGGCCACGTGGCTGCCAGCACTTGGCAGCCATATCAAAGCTCTGATCCCTAGCCAGCTTCTTCCCTGCCCAGGGTATGCCTGCACAGCACAGAGGCAGCATGCACAAGCTCCCTCCATGCCCACCCTCCCTCCCCACATCAGGGCTACCCTTGCCCCTGCCAATGGTGACCAGTGGCCCACTGTTCCAGCCTGGCCCCAGGCAGTTATAACCAGCACCCTGCACTGCTGCTAGCCATGGTGCCAGCCCTCCTGGTCCCAGCAGGCTCTGTGCACCCACCAGTGGGGGCTAGGGCACTGGCTGCAGGAGGCCCTGGCCAATCCCCTCCTCCTGCATTCCTCACTCTAGCCCACCTGCTGTGCCACCCACACACCCCCTACCCACTACCTACCTCCACCACCACTCTCAGGACACACATGGGTGAAACAAAAAAAAAAATATTGCCTTAACAACTCCCACCTCCATCCCTCCACCATCAACAAATGGTACCCCTCCACCACCCTCCCCACCCACCAACAGTTAAAAAACAACTTACATAAGGCAAACTATATACATGAGGAAAACTATATGCATATTGAAAATTATTTACAATATTTTGGCTGTTAAAGCCCAGAGTAGGGAGCTGTGAGGGCTTCCTAGGGGGAAGAAACCCTGGGCAGGTGCACAGTACTTCAGACCCTGGATGTTCCCTGACCGGCTTGAGGGCCATGGGAACCATAGCACATGGTGGTGTCCTCATGTGGGGCTGGGTCTTCAGCCACATAGTTCAGGGAAGAACGGTGCGGCAGGGCCCAGGAGGGTGGCGGCGGGTCTGGGGTGGAGCCAGGGGACCCAGTGGGCAGGAGCACTCTAGGGCCTCCTCCCAGGGCCAGACAGCCACCTGCTGTGGGGTGGGGTGGGGCAAGGAGCCCTGTGGGGTCATGGGTGGTGGTCTGGCAGTAGGGGACATGTACATGGACACCAAGGACAGGAGGGTCTCTATGGCCTCATGGTTGGAATCCCCTGCTGCTGGAGCTGCTCCAGGTGCTTTAAATCCAGAGCCTCCAGGCAAGCCAAGTGGTCCTGCTGTGCCTGGTCCTGCACCTCTGCCCAAGTGACATCCTCTGTCCACCAGGTCTGCTTCCACACTTCCTGTACCTGATCCCACACATTCTGCTCCTCCACAGCAACCACCAGCCACTGGAGGAGCAGGGTCTAGTCCTTGGTGCACCATTGGCACAGCTGTCACATCTGGAATGCTCCAGCAATGGGTGGCAGTTACTCTGGAGCAGCATCCCTGTGGGGGGTGGGGGGCTCTCCCCCATGTCCAGATCTTGGCCCTACAGAGGCAAGAGACATGAGCCTTTTTTGAGAGTTTGCAACATTTCAGAGATAAGATGCTCTGCATCAGGGTCCATGTGCTGTCCAGCCTCAGATCAGGGGTTGCCCATGCACAGGGGCCCATGGACCATAGTAAGGTGGCCAGGCAGGCCTGGACCCTGGCAGCTACCAACTGAGCCCTCCATCCACCCTTCCTTCCCTGGGGCCGACGGCCCACTGGGCGTTGGCTGCAGGTAGCCTGCCTCCCCCACCTCCTTCCCAGGGTGGGCCAAACCAGGATGCTGGCAGCACGTGCTGCCCTGGCTCCAGACATCACTCCCCCCTCTCTCCCTGCTGGCCAACTGCTCAGCTGTGCTGATGTCCAGCCCATGGTGTCTGGTCTCAGGGTGCACATGGCTCCCAGACAACTGGGGTGAGAAGCTAGACAACCCCCCCCCACACACACACAAGGTGACCAACCCCTTGCACCGCCACTGTGCCCCAAGCATACCTCTGCTGTGCATGCCCCAGGCAGCGCACAATGAGATGTTTGTGCAGGTGGAGGGGTGCCCAAGCTACTCCTCCTTGCTTCTGCTGATCTTCCTGGTGTCCTGGGCACACTTACTCTCCTGGTTCAGGACCCTGAACTATGATGGTGTGGGGGGCAAGTCTGAGCACCAAAATGCAGGTCAGCTGCTGCATAAAGGGTATAGACTCTTGCGCACAACCAGATCAACGATTGAAGTTGGTCACTGCCATCCACTGTATCTGCAAGACCTTGACCTTTACACAGCATTGCTGCAATGATGAAGAGTGCCCTTTCTCCTGCATCCCACCTGAAAGGGCCTCATAAATTTGGGCATTTGAGTGCCTGCCCCATGCAAATTCCCTCTGCACATCAGCACAGCCCCAGAATGCCACAAGGTCACACACCTTCTCCCAGGTCCAGTTTAGGGCCTTAGCAGTTGGCACAAGTATGTGTATGTGGTACAGCTGGGGCTTGATGGGGAGGAGAATGATAACATGATCATCCTGTGCCAAATCTCTGGGCCCTGGTGCTGCTGTTCCTGCTTGGCCCAGCACAGAGATACAGCCAGGGAGTGGGAGCCACATGGCAGAGGCACAGGACCTGCAAGCACAGGAGACAGCTGGGGGTGAGCAGCAGCAGGGAGCAGGTGCTGGACCTTCTGGCAAAGATAGCCAGGCAGCAGCACTGAAGTAACTCAGGGGTGGACAAAGGGTGTAGCAAGCTGCAGCCTTTTATAACACTCACCTGTGTCCAAGCAGCAGCTCTGGAGAGGGGACAGGTCAGGCAGATACAGCCTCTGGCCTGTCCAGGGGGGCAAATGAGGTCTTCTGGGCTCCTGGGGAGTAAATAGGCTCCTCCAGGCTCCTGTGCAGTGTGCCCCAGGCCACAAAACAGATAGGAGCTGCCAGTGAGCAGCCCAGCCCTGGGGGAGGAGAAGTGCCCAGCCAGGAGCCCTGGGGCTGGACTCAGGCTGGCCCCCTAGTGGTTGGCCAACACTAAAGTTAGTGCCAGGTCACATCTATATGTGCATTAATTCACTTTAACTAATCATGCTTAAATTTTATACCTGCATTTGCAGATATCAAATTTATATGGAATTATCCGAAATTCACCATCTTAATGTGCATTAAAAGTGCACACATGTAGATGCACACCCTTAATGCACATTAAATTAGCCAAGGAGTTTTCAACCTTTTTAAATCAGTGTATCTCCGGTGGCTGGATGCAGAGTGGGGCAGGGGCGTGGAACACGGTTCACAGCGGCATCCACTGTGTGTGAGCTCCCCCTGTTCCCCGCATCTGGCCAGGCAGGTGGTGCCTGCACAGAAGCACATGATAGTGCATGGTGGTGCTCTGTCCCCGCCCACCCATGTATACCCCCCTGGGCCTTCTCAAGTATCCCTGGGAGTATGCATACCCCTGGTTGACAAGTCCTGAATTAGCCTATCACGTGATGCATTCCTAGTAATCCATTATCACGTTTTGTGTAGATTCACCCTTTATCTATTTTGATGTAGAATCACAATATGCAGAACTTAGAGAATCACTGGCTTTATGGGGCTCATAACTCAGCTTAGGGTTATACAAGTGTATGAATAGGAATGATTATAAGGCATAGAAACTCTTCTTTTTTTTTTTATTTTTGCCACTGGCATATACCATTTCCATTAAACACTGTGTGCAATAAATATTCAAACCAAAAACACCTGGAATGGTTAATCATCTCACCTACTACCTGGGAATTAAGTGAAAACTTGTGCTATGACATCATACAGGAGACATAACCAATTTCACGAAGGGGAAACTGGGCCTTTAAGAAGTTACATGAATTATTAAAAAAAAAACCCAAACAAACAATTAACGTTTTTGGGAGAGCAAGGAGCTGAACCTGCAACTCCAGTTCTGCATTTTAGTCCAAGGCATTACCTCCTCCTACACGTATAATTTAATGGATTGAATCAATTTGAATTTCGAAACATTTAGGCAACACAGTGTTATAACCTGTATCAGAAATGATTGTTTGGGCATCCTCCAAATTAGAATTGATGCTATTTTCAACCTCCTTTCTGGCTCTTGCCTTGGGTAAGCTATACCTCAAAACCTTCCAGATTAATTGTTGAATAAATATGCAGGAAGATAGGAAGATACAAAATTTTAGGATCCATTTTTGCTCCAAATGAAAAACTTAATTCATGATTTAGAGTTCTTATCATTAGCAAATAGTTTGAATAAGTGTTGTCTGGTAAATCCATATCTGAATCCTACTCCATAAAATTTTCAATTTTCCCTCTGCTAGAGGGATACAAAGTGAGTCATTACATGCCAGAAAAACAAAACAAAACTGTAATGATTTTGAAGGCAGCAAATATTGTCTGCTAATGATGCCTCCTGTGAAATCACACAGCCCTAAATACTATAAAATATAGACCTAATGATATATATGCCCTTAAGCAAATTCGGGGAAAAAAACAAAATTCTGAAGATCTGTTTGTATATGACTCTGAACCATTAGGACCCCATAGTATATGATTTAAGGGTCATTCAAATTTGCTGCTATATTAAGTTCCACAATTCTATCTGTGGCAATAAGATTTCCTCCTTTAAGGGCCTTCCTTGGTCCCTGTTCCTTCTCCCTGGGTGCATCTATGCCCAGAAAGTTAGATTTTGTTGTTACTATATTGATAAAGCTCACCACAGGCATGTTCCCACATGCAGGGGCATACACTTGCAGCAGCAAAAAAAAATTAGCAGCACAAATCTGTGTGTCTACTTTTTGATGTTGCACACACCCCTGAATGCATGCTTTGGTCTGGGGTAAATTGCCCCATTTGGGGAAACTGCCTTTTCCCCACTCCTCCCAGCTTCTGGCAGGCTGAAAGAGCTGGGGCAGAACTAGAAGATAAGAAATGCTTTGGCCAACACCCAGAGTATCTCTAGGGAGGACTGAACCTCTGTGTCTTCTGCCAATGTTCCTGTGGCATGTGGTGAACTGAGCCGCATAGCTTTTTTTGCAGCTTTTTAAAAAAAATATTTTATTTTTTTTACTACCTGGGTTTCCCAGTAGCAAATTTTGCCTGTCCACTGCAAATATGCAGTGTGGGACATATTAGTGTGCCAGGCTTGAAATTTGTGGTGCTGCAAAGAGGTTTGCAGTGCCACAAACTGTACATGCCTGCACATCTGGATCTGGCCCATAGGTACAAGGGTCTGAATAATTAGCATGACTCTGAAGACAACCTTCCTGATGTGGTGTGATTTCAGTAAACTTTGTAACTTATTAATCTAGCTATTTCCAAGTATTAAAATGTGTGTGCTGTCCATTGTTAATGTGTTTATGTATAGGTCATATATTAAGTGTGGCTTTGAAAGAAATTTTAAAAATGACACAATTAAATTCTTTATGAATTTTGGTTGTAAACCTAAAGAGTACCAATTTTCTGATTTTGCTGTCTTTGAAATCAATGTCAAACCTTCTACTAATTTAATTAATCTAGGGTCCATATCTTAATCTACGTGAACCTATGTTAAAGTGGTATCACTAGCAGAGTTAGTCAGAAAATTTACAACTGTATGTTTTTGGCTTTTGGGTTTTCTTTTACTCCACCGAGCAATTCCATGTTAGTAAAATTGAAACATTCTGTACAGAAGTCAATTTAACAACAATAACATTCAGAATAATAAATGAATGGAAAATTCCAGGAAAAGGAAAAAGTTCTTTGGAGGAAAATGTTCTTGGAGAGGATACTTTGAGTTTTCCATTTTAAAATTATTTTATATTTATTTTTTCTAATATAGATTATACCCAAGAATATAAAATGATATACAGTTAAAACTGGATCAAAATATTTCAGCTTAACAAAATGACCCAAATGAAATGTTTTCTGGAATTTAGGGAAAGGGTGTTTTATTTTTTTGTTTTGTCCTGATTTATAATGGAAACAAACATTGACATGTCAGAATTTTCTACAAAATTGAAATTCTTAGTTTAGCCCAAATTTAAGCTGATCCCGTTTGCCAGAATTTCAGCTGCTCACTTTTAGCACCAAAAATGGAATCAACTAAGCAGGTGTTCTGACAAATATTGATATCATTACATTTCTTGGGGTTTTGAGCATATTGTATTTTTCTTCAAGAGCTGTTCAACGAAATTATGTCTGATTTTCCAAAGTGCAAAGTAAACATCACATTTCTTCCTATTTTCAGCTGTATTAATATTCATATATTTGCCAATTTGATCTTATAATTTGCAGTTTGAAATGTATTCATTCTGCTTTTTTCAGCTCTTTTCTGAGTATCAAATCTTAATTATAATTATGTTTCCAACCTTTTTTAAAGCATTTTTTGTCCTCGTAGATATCAAAAAACTTTACAAAGGAAGTCGGTATCATTATCTGCATTTTATAAGAAACTGAGGCAATGAGAGATTAAATGACCCAGTGGGCACATGACAGAGTGAGGAAATGCACTCTTCTCCTGAGACTCATTCTAATGATTGATTTGTAAGAACTAAAGGTGGTATGTTTTGGACAGGAAAGGGGAGTTGTTGTTTTGATTTTAGTTTTGTTTTCAGCAAAGCAAATAAGAAATTTCTCATTTCATTTTTTTGATTTGAAAACCAAGAACCTCTTTCAAAATCAGATGGGAACCAGGAGGAAAATGTATTTTTTTAACAAACCTATCTCATGCATTTAGGGTCATATTTATAGATTTTCAATATAAAAAAGGAACCTTATGTTCATCTATCCAATGCTCTTGTAGATCACAGGCTCTAGCGGTTCACTCAGGGATTCCTGCAGTGAAAAAAATCACTCTTCCCCACTGACTAACTGAGGTTTTTTTTAAGTCAGTGGCAAGTTCTGCCTAAAGGAGAGATTGATCTGGCAAGGGGTCTTTTTCTCTTTGCAATGCATTCCTTTCTCCCTATGTAAAAAGTTTACTTGCAAAATGTTATTTAAACCTCGATGGCAGGCTTCCAGGAAGTGGAAAGCAAACTCAAATATTGTGGCTGACTTCTGACTTTTTTCAAGTTTCTTTTTTGTTTCTGGTTTGAAATGTGTAGGCTGTCAATCTTGAGTGTAAAATAGTGATTTCAGACTTGTTTTGTTTTGTTTTAAATCATTTTGAAATGAGCAAGTAATTAAAATGAGAAAAGCAGCTGCTGTTCAAGGATAATAATTGCTGGGTTTTGTTGTGTTTTAAGCATTGATTGCTTCTCAAGGAATAGTAGTGACTAGATTACATGGTCACATTTCAGTAGGACTCCCAAGATCCTCATTGTCATCTCTATTTTGCATAGTACTAAATATTCAGGTCCTAATCCAGTGTAAACCAGGCTAATCCAATGTGAATCTCTGTCTCCCTCTTGCATTTAGATCATGCAAAGATCTTCAAAACTAGGTTTAAAACTATATTGGGATTTGAAAACCATATGGTCTACGTTGGACTTCGTCACTAACTGGCTTTATGACCTTGGGTCACTTCTTTCTTCTGTGTGTCTGTTTCTCCTACCATTCTATGATTATCTAAAGAAATTATGAGTCTTAGGGGGTAAGGACTATCTCATGCATATATGCAATTCCAGGTACAATAGGCCCCAGTCTTACTGGAGGCCTCTTAATGTTTCTGTAGCTCATCTAATCATAGTCAAACTAAAGACAACTCATTTACTTTGCTGAACAATCTCCTAAGCAATGGGACCATAATATATTTTATCCAAAAGGATTGAGACCTATAACACCTCTACATGTATTAAGTATTTTGAATTTTCTTATTATTGAAAAAAATGATAGGAGATGCAAGAAAGTATCAGGTCTTGTTGACACTGGATTTATGACCCAGATACCTTGTCCAGATAAACCCAAAACTTTCAGACTGACCACAGCCTCTCTATTCAATAACAGGGAATTTTTATTGATACAAAGTGATAGCAGATGAGAATAATTCAAACAATTCTATATTTACCAGTTTCAGGGTTCACAGAATCAAGGTATGTCTGGCCAGTATGTGAGCTTGACTCTGAGGTTTTTTTTTGAATGTCAGATGAAAGCAGCCTGGAAGTCAGAGGCTGAGCACCCCCCCCCCCCCCCGGGGTGGATGAGATGGGTTGGTAGTGTACCCTCTGTCCATGGTGGCCTTAGGTTCCCCTCTCAGGGGCCCCTTTGCTGCTCTGGAATCCCTCCTGTTGTATTCTTTCTTTCTTCTAATGACTCTTTATTCCTGGGTATTGTTGATTGGTCTCTCTGTAGTCATCATACTATCCATGTTCTGTCCTGTCAGCATATTTCTTTGTTTCACAAACCCATCACATGCACATATCCTAATTTAGACATTACCAGTTTCTCCTAATTTGGTCTATTCCCCAAAGCTAGAAATCTTAAGGGCCCTGAAGTTGGGCACTGTGACCTGGCATTAGTGCTGCAAAGTCAGGGTGTGCAAAATGGGCTGTATTTGATTTGGATTGGGCTTCAATCAGGGGACAGTGATTCAATTAGTTGATTTGGCTGAATCCAAATCTGAAGATTTGATGCTGATTCAGAGAATCAGTGATTCAGCCATAGAAACAGCTTTAAATGTTTTTCCTACATACCTCGATGCACCAGGCGTGGCTCATGAACGCTGCGATGGTGGGGTACATAGAGCCTCTAACAGGATCATGGGTGGGGGGAGGAGGCCTGCATGCTCGGCGGTGGATCCGGAAGTGAACTGGAAGTATTTCTGGTCCACTTCTAGGTCCACTGCCAAGTGCATGGGGGATGCCCCCCCCCCCCCGCACCCTGCCCAGCTCAGCGATCAGCCATGGTGGGACCCTGGGTGCCCCTCTAAACCCAGGAGGTACCAGTCGCTAAACCAGGGGATGTGGGAAGGATCCCCCGTGCAGTCTGCAGAGGATCCAGAAGTAGACTGGAAGTGCTTCTGGTCCATTTCCAGATCCACCACTGAGCACACTGGGGACCCCACCCTGTGCTCCTATGGGACACTGCATCCACCCCACCATCTCAGTATTCACAAGCTACCTAATACCTTGAGCTATGTAGAAAAAACATTTAAAGCTGTGTCTATGTCTGAATCATTGAATGTCTCCAAATTGATTTGGAGGGTTGTAATTCAATTTGGAGATATTTAAGGATCTCCTGATTTCATTTGGATTTGGAGATTCAGCCACCAAATGGGGCT
Source organism: Alligator mississippiensis (assembly GCF_030867095.1). Lineage (NCBI taxonomy): Eukaryota > Metazoa > Chordata > Crocodylia > Alligatoridae > Alligator > Alligator mississippiensis. The sequence goes on along the minus strand of NC_081825.1, from coordinate 135,555,834 downwards.
GAATCTCTGCTGAATTGAATCAGTGACCAAAGCTTCACACAGCCCTACTGCACAGCCCTACTGGCCCTTCGCACAGCCCTACTGTCTTTTACCTCTTTTATGGAGCAGTGTGGTACATGTCTTCAATTTCCCAACCTGTCTGTCTACTTGCTGCTTCCTTGGGTCAGACACAGTGGACCTTAAAGGACACTGTCACAAACAGGCTTTTAGAAACCAATGAACCCTTGCCGTTGCCCTGAACCATTGTTCTAATGCAATACCTACTTTACGTACAAGCCAATTCCCAAAAGCAAACCTCTAAATATCATTATCTAGCAATCAGCAGTAAAATTATATTTTACTGTTCATTAATGCAATACCCTGTCAGCATCTCTTTGACCAGATTCTTAGAAATGGACAAATATCTTAAACCCCTTTTGTATGCGTGGGGGAAGAAAGCACAGTGCTTACTGATTTATAATGACATTATTTTGACCTGTACTCCTCTGAAAGAAGTCTTCAGTAAATCTCCTTTCAGCTTTAACATATCTCATTATATCAATACTGTGCACGTCTGGCAACTTATTTATTCACCATAAGGTTTCTTTGGGGTTTACTCCTTCATATATTTGTGCTGGATTTTATTAATGGTTTTGTACAAAAATGAAAAAAAAATGAAATTAAACAAACCTAATCTTTCAATGAGGTTTCAAACAACTAAGATCCATCCGTCTATGTGCCCCCTCCCTTCAACACCCTTTAAAGCTATGTTACAGGGTTAATTACTAATTTAAATAATTGATTAACTCACTGTGCATTCTTTTTCTCTCTCTACTATCTTTTCATGAGATCATCAGGTCTAGCCCCTTGCCCAAAAGGCAGAACGTCAGCTGGGGTCAGATCATCCAGCAAGATAAGCATCCAAGCTTTTCTTAAAAGTATCCAGAGTAGGTGCTTGGACCACTTCTGTGGGGAGTCTATTCCAGAGATACAGGTGGTAAAGAAGTTTTCCCTTACATCCAATCTAAAATGGTCTTCCAGAAGTTTGTGACCCTTAGGCCTTGTCTTCTTTTGAGGTGCCTTGGGGAACTGATGTTCTCCCAGTTCCTGATGCACACCCCTTATATACTTATAGACTGCCACCAAGCCACCCCTGAGCCTTCGCTTTTCCAGGCTGAAGCGTCCTATGCCTCTCAGCCTCTCCTCATAAAGCCTGTTTTCTTGATCTCTAATCATGTGTGTGGCTCTCCTCTGGACTCTCTCAAGCTTCTCCACATCCTTTCTAAAGTGTGGAGCCCAGAACTGAATGCCGTACTCCAACTGCAGTCTCACCAAAGCCGAGTAAAGTGGGAGAATGACTTCTTGGGTTTTGGTTGAAATGCATCGGTAGATACAAGCCAGGGTTTTATTTGGTTTGCCAGCTGCGGCATCACATTGGTAGCTCATGTACATCTTGTGGTCAATCATGACCCCCAAGTCTCTTTCTGTCATGATGCTAGTGGGTGTAGCACTGTGGAGCCTATAAGTATGATGCAGGTTTTTTTCTTCCAAGGTGGAGCAACTTTGATTTCTCTGTGTTGAATGTCATCAGGTTTTGATATGCCCACCTTGCAAGCCTGTCCAGGTCAGCCTGAATTGCCAGCCTATCCACTAGAGTGACCACACTTCCCATAATTTAGTGTCATCCACAAACTTAGCCAGTCCACTTCTGACACCCGAATCCAGATAATTTATGAATATTTTAACAAGTACTAGTCTGAGTACTGAGCCCTGGGGGATGCCACTGGTCACCACGGACCATGTTGACTTGGTTCCATCGACTATCACTCTGGGTCTGACCACAAAGCCAGTTCCCCAGCCGTCAGACTGTAAGGCAAGATTAATCTTTGAAGTTTATGTGAGTTTGTTTTATTTAATGCCCCAGATGGCTTCACAGTACCTTTTAGAAAATAAGCTCTCTTTCCCTAATCAAATCTTTTGTGCTCTTTTCCTTCTGCCTCTCTGAATAAGGCATGTCTGAAATTTACCATCAACTCTTCAGAAATCCTTCTGCTTATGCCTATTTGGGGAAAACAAAAACAAAACAAACAGACAAAAAAACCCTTCATGCTGTATATTCCTCAAAATCATTATAGTAGAGAGTAGTTCCTTTCCCTCTGCAATGAAAAATTTCAATCAAAAGAAAACATTATGGTTTTAGACATACATTTTAGTGGAGAATTTGTATTTCTTTGAGAAGAGTTGAGTTGATTTTTGGATTTCTGCAAACAAAAAGTGATTTTTTTTAATGTGAAACTAAAAACTTTGTAGCCCAAATCAACCATTTTCTGATTCAAGAGGGAAGCAGATATTTTCTGTCATTTTTTTTTTTCACACACAGTTGAAATTCTTGGTGTTCATTAAAAAGTTTTAAGGAAAAAAAAGTAACCAGCCCTTAATATTCAATGAACAGCTCCCTTGGACATGGAAGATAGAGGTAACCTAAGCTGTTTTCTTTTGGTTTTTTTTTTTAATATTTTGGCTTTTAACAGGTTTTCAGGCCATCAAGGATTAGATGCTAACTCTAGGCACAGTTCTAAGGCTGTAATGTATATAATCTATTCCATTTCAGGTCCATCCCTAGGGAAAGACTGCGACTGATAAACCTATGGATGAGCAAAACCCCCAGAGCAAGACAGCCACTGCAGGGGCTTCACACATCCCCAAGCCCTAGGGATCAAGGTAGCTATGATTCCCAGAGAACGGAGGTTTCATGCAGCCATGATTCCCAGAGCCTGGGGTTTTCACATACCCCTGAGTGGATCTCAGCTGCCTTGATCTTCAGGGCCTGGGGGTTTTATGCTGGGTATGGTGCATCCCTGAAGTTGGGATACCTGTCAGCTGATGGGGCTCCCAGCTGCAGATAAGACCCTGCTACATGTGTAGATTAAAACTTGATAACAACCAGCTATAAAGCTAGTACACATTTTCAAGGTCTAACTGTATAGCTGGTTGGAGCTTTTCATTGTGTGATAGCTACTTTGTCTGTGTAACTTGTCTACAGGAAATTACATAATTATCCAGTTAATCGCATAATATCTACAATGTGTAAAAGGGACCTTGGATATTTAGGTGCTTTTGAACATTTTATGCCAAATCGCTTTCTAAAATATGGTGTAATGAATGGAACTTAACAACCAAATATCAAATATTATGTTTTCATGCTATTTATGACTAGTTTTTCTTCTGCATCTCTTCAGTATGTTTGGCAGGGTTTTTGTTTTTTGTTTTTGTTTTCTTCCAGAATACAGTTTGGTTGTGTATTGTAATATTCAAGGACTATTTTATCTCAAAGACCAAAGTACTCAAAACAACCATCCTTGACCTTCAACATACCAATGAATGTCAACCTTGTACACATTGAGGAAAACCTCCAGACTGCACTGAATGTCTTTGGGGAAGTCTCCTGAACATTGGGCTTCTCACTCAACATCAAGGAGATTACATTTCTCTATCAGCCTGACCCAGGCCATGAATGTGACTCCCCTCCCCAAATTAACATTGAGGGAAAGACCCTGGAGGTAGTCGAGCATTTCCCATACCTTGGTAGCCACCTTTCTCAGAGCGTGAACGTTGATGAGGATATACAGCACAGGATCCAGTGTGCAAGCGCCTCCTCTAGAAAATTGCTTTGGCATGTATTTATTCATTGTGATCTCTAGAAAGACACCAATATCCAGGTTTGCAATGTTATCATCATTCCCACTCTCCTCTACAGATGTGAAATGTGAATGATCTACCATCACCTTCTCAAGAATTGAGTTGGTGACCCTCAAGCACCAACTTCACTAGACCAGACACTGAGTATGGATGCCCAACTCTTATCTCCCAAAACTAGCGCTCTACTCCCAGCTCAATAATGGCCTGAGATCTTCTGGTAACCAGAAGAAAAACTACAAGGACACATTGAAGGCATACCTTAAGAAAACAGATGCTGACATCAAGAGTTGGGAGGAGTTGACTGCTGACCAACTCCAGTCGTGCTGCAACCTCAACCAAGGAGCAGCCCATTTTTAGGTAAAGTGTCTTGCCCTCAAAGCAGAGAAGAGAGAGCAGAAAAAGAAAAAGGAGAGTAATCCCAGCCTGCAGCCTAATCTTCCCTTCAGACACACCTGAAAAATCTGTGGAAGGTTCTGTGGTCCATGGCTGAGAAGAGAGGCTGTGGGACTCTTCAGCCTGGAAAAGTGCAGACTATGGGGTGATTTGGTGGCAGCCTATAAGTACATAAAGGGTGTGCATCAGGATCTGGGGGAGCACCTGTTCACCAGAGCATCCCAAAGGAAGACAAGGTCCAGTGGTCACAAACTCCTGAAAGACCATTTCAGGCTGGACATAAGGATAAACTTCTTTACCGTCCAAGCCCCCAAGGCCTGGAATAGACTCCCCCCAGAGGTGGTGCAAGCACCTACTCTGGACACTTTCAAGAAATATTTGCATACCTATCTTGCTGGGATCCTTTGATCCTAGCTGACTTCCTGCCCCTTGGGCAGGGGGCTGGACCCAATGATCTTACGAGGTCCCTTCCATCCCTAATGTCTATGAAACCTATAATTGGGCACTTATGTCACCTCAAGACCCATCAGTGAGCCTTGGCAGAGATCCTCCTCTAAGAGGGACTGTCAACAAAGATGATTCAAGGACTTTAATATTGGTAATATCAAGTGACATGATGTGTGAAAAGGGTTGTTATTTCTCCTGGATTCCCTCAGATTATGATACACTTATTATTTGTTTGTTAATCTCTCTCTGTTTTTGGTTGGAAACTTTCAAGACTACTATGATAAAGCATCATCAAATCACATTCCAGCAACCAAAGGTAAACTCTACAACTGATTATGAAACAAAATATCACTCATATGGGGACATTCCAATATTTAAACCTTGCTTTGGGCCCAAATCTGAATGACATTTTCAAACGTTGCATTTTTTTTCAAAAATGAAAAAAAATCAGAAACTGTTGATTCAAAAATGTTAACATGATTCATCACAAGAGATGTAGTTTGACTGAAGAAAATAGTCCACAGGGAGAATGTAAACATAGATTCATCAAAAAATAGGACTGGGAGGGACCCCTGGAGGCAGGATTCTCCTAGTGTAAACCCATCCAGCCAAGTGGATTCCACAACAGCTCTGGTGGCTGCAGAGATGAGTGATAACCTGATGCAAAATAGTTTGTTTAGATTTCTTCTGAGCCATAATAATCACTTTTTTTTTTCCTCTTGAGAAAACGTAATAAAAACTTATTTGCTAAAAGTAAAAGATTATTTTTTCTAGATGTTGTAGTATGAACAGCAGAGCCCCACTGTAGCACAGAGTCACCATCCAAATCAAGAAACTTCTTATGTGCCACTGCCTGAAAAGATGGTTACACAAAGCAGGAAGAGATAGATATGAGAAAGAGGGAGACAAACACAGGGAATGAGAAAGAGGGCTGGAGGAAATGAAAGCCTGCTGACGAGGATTATCTGATAGGCAACAGGAAGCACATACATATAAAGTCACTGCCTGCCTCTTCAGTCTGGGTTTGATAGAGAACAGAAGAGTCATTGTCCTCAGCTGTGGTCCTAAGGAGTCTTGAAATGCCTCACAGTGGGCACATCTACATGTGCACTTTAATGTGCAGTCAACTATTTTACTGTGCATTAAAGTGTAACATAAAAAAAAATGACAATATGCTAATTAGGGCAGCTTAATCTACATTAATTTTGCACATCACATTGGAGGAACTAAATTTAATGCACATTAGAAAAAGCACATCAATGTACATGTAGACACACCCAATGATGCCTTAGAGGTTTGGTTTGTGTAAATCATACTCTTGTTTGACAGCACTGTATTCATCAGCTGGTTTTACTGCACAGGCCAGTTATCCTAGTGTTTCCCACACTGACGGTGTTGTCACAAAGCCCATAATATTATGCTTTTTCTTAAAGTCCCAGCTGCTGGAGCTATGCAATTTTGTAAAGCTCACAGATTTAATTTAAAAAGAAAAACAAAAAACAAATCTTGGACTCAATTCCAGCAAAAAAGTCTGAAAATCTGTCCAGCAAAAACACTTTTAAAAAGAAAATCAAAGGGCAAATTAAAAAAAAAAGATAAGACAAAGTCATGATTTTGTAGAGCTTACCTCATCATGTTTTGAACCTTGTAGGTAGCAATGCTGCCATCAGCATCTCATGCCTTGTCACTTCTACTCTATCATACCACTTATTAATCATATGGGGCACATCTACACATGCATTAATGTGCCATAATTATGTACTAACAGGTACTAACTTAATGCATCATAATTGGAACTACTATGCAGGAGTACCAGTGCATGTTTTTTTGTGATCCTAATTTGCAGTAGACTAATTCTGTACATTACTACACTAGCACAGTTTTTTGTCTGCTGCGCTAATACACAGCAGAACTAGTCTACTGCACATTTAGCATCTCATATAGACATGCCTACTGATACATTTCTAAAGCTAGAAGAGAAAATGACTTCCAGCATAAAAAAGGGCAAAGAATCACCTAGTAACTACTGCACTGATCCCATGGACTGTCTCTCTACTCTTTCTCCTTTTTAATGCAAGGGCAGTTAACATGTGGAATAGATACAGGCCAGCAATATTAGGAGTTAAAGTAAGAAAAGGAAACAAGCTCTTTGAATATACATGCTAATGTATCCTGTATGTATTTGGGCCAGCCCACTCTAAGCATTTAGAATTTGTTTTTATTGGAAAGTGTTTTCAGTGTGCTGTAAAATGCCATATAAAATAAGATTGTATTGCATAAATACAAACATTAGGAGGCTTAGAAAGCCATTTGGCAAGCAGATGTGTGGAGTTCTATTTTACAGATCCCTCCAACGTTATTAGGAAACTGACATCTAATAAAACTTAATTCTAGAACATTAAAATATTCACTTATTTGCTGTGGCAAAAGCATCAGTTCTGGGGGAGAAGGGTGGGGGAAATGCATTCAGTTGCTAAGCAACTTATTCCCAAATTTCTCCTTTAGTGCAAATGAGACATTACAGGATGAGTGTGGATGAAATATTGTGATTACAGGAGTAGCTTTCAGCTTGAAGAAGTTATCATATGCAGATAAAATGGAGAAAGAAGCAGCAGTGAACACATTATTAATGTGAAGGGGTTGAGGTGGGGTGGGGGAAGGAAACTTGCATGCAATAAAACTCTAAAAAGCTGCACAGCTCTCATAAATGTTACAGCCAAAACAACAACAACTATCACCCATATTCCAAAGGTCATTGCTAGTGTTCATTTTTTATGAAATTAAAGTATATATGGGCAGCACTGGGCATGTTAGGACTGAGGCTTTCACAGGTGTAAAATACAAAGCAGTGATATATTTTAGAGACTGAAATGACTTTTATGTGCAGGGATCATATTTGGAATTTTCTAACACAAAGTATTGAGCTGAAGAGTTGGAAAGAGCTAATATGTGGGCCTGATCCTACTTTCTGCATCCCCAGCTGAGCCAGCAAATAGGATTGAAGTAATTTGGGCCAGAATTTTTAAAGCCCTCTTTCAGGGCCAAATTTTTTAAAAGGATCATCTCCTGGTAGCTTCTTTGGGTGGTGGCTTTGTAGGAGGGTGGTAGGAAATTATTCTTGTGCAGAAATGGATCCAGGATTTTACAAAGTGGGTGTAGGAGCAGCGACCAGCACTGCAGGGGTAGCTGCACCCCTGATCCTAGCCTCTCCCCCTATCTAGGTAGGCAGACTGTGCCACAGGAGCAGCATTTGCAGACTTTTTTAAATCTCCAAAGCGGTTAAAAATCTCCCTCCTTCCCACCTACAGATGCCACTGTCCCCATTGACCTGGGGGTGAAGGGAGCTCTAGAGCCATAGCAGCCAGGCTGCACTGGGGCTGGGCTCAGCCCAAGACATTAGCAGTGGCAGTGGGTGAATTGTTCCCCCTCCTGACACCTGCTCCCAGGCTGGTGGAGAACATCCAGAGAGACCAGGTAGGGAAGGGAAATCTACCTGCCTGCTGTTCCTGTAGCCACCCCTGCCCCTGCCCCTGCCCCTGCCCCAGGCTGAGCTCAGCCCCCACACAGCCTGACTGGAGTGGGACAGGAACTCCCCTCAGGGCAACAGGGACAGAGGCAGTAGCACATGGGGGAGGGGGAAGAGGAGAGGACATGCCTCAGAGTATGAAGAAGAAGGAAGCAGAGGATTCTTACATTCTCTGAAAAAAGTCACTGGCTGCTGCTTGCCAGATGGTAAAAAAAGGGGGGAAGGGTGTGTGGACATGCCTCTGTACCCACTCTAGATCCACCCCTGCTCTTGTGGGCTCAGCTCAGTTTGTAGAAGGTGAGAGTCTACAGCCCAGATAAACTGGATCATTCAGCCCCTTCTAAACAATACTGGATATTACTTTACCTTCAAATATGTGTGTGTGCAGGGAAGACTCTCCATTTAGCTAACTCCATCTCACACGGAATGGAGAATCACTTACTTCCCCAGGTGGTATATGCTTCCTGACCCTAGGCTCCATAGAGAGTAGGCCTGTGTGAATAAGGAAGAATTAAATTCAGATTTGGCCAATTCAGAAGACAGTGATTTGATTTGGAGATGTGGATCATTATTCTGAATCACTTTGGCCAAATCGGCTTTGGAAGGTTTGGTACTGATTTGGAGAGATTCAGTGATTCGGCCATAGACTATAATGGGGAATCACTGAAATACTTATAAGTTTGTCATTTCTTGGCAGATTTGGATGAAAATAGCAAAGATGATAGCCCCTTCTGAGTTCATGAGGTCTGCCAAGTTTCAAGGAGATAGGTGCAGGGGTTTCTGGGAAACTGAACCTCAAACTTCTGAAAGCAGAACTTGCGAGGTATGTGTGTTAAGGCAAGATGAAACCAGCAGGGATTTGGTAGTCTATAACAGGGAGCCTTTCCAGTCCCAGTTAGATCTTCGCCCACCCACCTGTTTCTGGGCCAGCCACTGGCCCCTCCTTTTTCTGCCATGCCTTGATGGACAACTGATTCAGATGTTTCCCAGGCGGGAGTCTGCCCATTTAGGTGTCCTGGGTTGACATCCATTCCACAGCTCCATACCTTTCCTAACACTGCAGCCCATGCCTCACAGATGGCATCCCAGGCAGCTAATCTCATCTGAAGCAGCACAATTCCACTGCAGCCAGCAAGCCTCAGGCCTCTCAAAGATCTTACAGGCCTGACCTTTCCCTAGCAAGGGCTATGCATGTGTGTGGTGGCTGGAGGTTATAAGGCACTTCCTACCCACCTTTCATAGATTCATAGTTGGTAGGGTCTGAAGGGACCTGAGCAGATCATCGTCTGACCCCCTGCCCCTGCCAGTACTTTTTCCATGGCAGGAAAAAGTACTGGGGTCAAACGACTCCAGCAAGGTGTTCATCTAACCTCCTCTTAAAGACCCCCAGGGTAGGAGCCAGCACCACTTCGCTTGGAAGTTGGTTCCAGATCCAACCACCCTGACTGTAAAGTAGCGCCTCCCGATGTCTAGTCTGAATCTACCCTCTACCAGCTTTTGACCATTATTTCTAGTCACTCCTGGTAGTGCTTGGGGGAACAGGGACTTTCCCAATGCCTGCTGGTCCCCTCTGACTAGTTTATAACAGGCCACTAGATCCCCCCTCAGCCTTCTCTTGTGGAGGCTGAACAGGTTCAGGTCCCTTTGCCTCTCCTTGTAGAGCCTGCCCTGCTGCCCCCTGATCATGCGAGTGGCCCTCCGCTGGACCCGCTCCAAGTTGTCTACATCCCTCCTGAAGTGCAGCACTGAAGTGCAGTACTGGATGCAGTACTCCAACTGCGGCCTAACCAGTGCCACATAGAGGGGGAGGATCACCTCCTTGGACCTGCTTGAGATGCATCTGTGGATGCATGACAAGGTACAGTTGGCCTTCCTGACAACGTCCCCACACTGCCAGCCCATGTTCATTTTGGCATCAGTAATGATTCCAAGATCTTTTTTCGCCTTTGCACTGATGAGAAGGGAGTTCCCCAGCCTGTAGGTTTGCTGCTGGTTCTTCCTCCCCAGGTGCAGCACCTTGCACTTGTCAGTGTTGAAACCCATCCTGTTCTCATCTGCCCAACCCTGTAACCTGTCTAGGTCCAATTGCAGCCTATTCCTCCCTGCTAGTGTGCCCACATCCCCTCACATCTTAGTGTCATCAGCAAATTTGAGCAGGGTGCTTTTCACCCCCTCGTCCAAGTCACTGATGAAGATGTTGAACAGTGCAGGTCCAAGGACTGAGCCCTGGGGGACCCCACTGCCCACTCCCTCCAGGTCAAAAATGACCCATCCATCACCACTCTCTGGGTGCGGCACTCCAGCCAGTTAGTGACCCATTTGACTGTGTAGGTGTCAACACCACAATCCCCAAGTTTTTTAATGAGAATGGGGTGAGAGACAGTGTCGAAGGCCTTCCTGAAGTCCAGAAAGACTACGTCCACTGCTACCCCTGCATTTAAGGATTTTGTGACCTTATCATAGAAGGCCACCAGGTTGGTCTGACAGGACCTGCCTCTAATGAACCCATGTTGGTTGCCCCTAAGCATAATCTCCCCTGCTGGCCCCTCATGGACATGTGCCAGGATAATTCTCATAAAACTTACCCAGGATCAAGGTAAGAGTAACTGGCCAATAGTTTCCTAGATCCTCCTTCCTCCCTTTTTTTGAAAATTGGGACCACATTGGCCCTTTTCCATTCCTCTGGCACCACACCAGAGCACCACAAGTGCTTGTAAAGCCATGCCAGGGGTCCCACAATTACCTCAGAGAGGTCTGCAGAACTTTCAGCAGAGAGGTTTGCAATCTTGGTATTTCCTTGGGGGCTGCTGGGCCACCAGAAGTCCCACCAGGCCTCCCAACCTTAGCAGGGTGCAGTATTAGGTCATCCCCAGGACCTGGGACCTCCTTCTTACCCATAGCCCCAGCCCATACCTCCAAGTTCATCCTGGCATGGAAGCTCAGCAGGGAGATGTTCTTCCCCTGCTGGCTGGTGATGCAATGAGTGCTGCCTCCAGCTCTGAGAGTGGGGCATTAATTAAAAAATAAATAAAATAAAAAGGAAATAGGTACAGACATAGTGAGGAGGGTGGCACTCACTCTGTCTGCATATGGAGCTTGGGGAATCCCACCAGTGGGAGGTTCACTTTGAGGAACACCACCAAACCAAGATCCAAGAAATGCTGAACAGCCTTTCACTTGGCTCACTGGTCGGTGGACAGGACAGGTATTCCGGGGGAACTGTGGCCAGATCCTGCCACATCTGGCTGCAGGTTGAACAATAGGCCAAGTGGTCACTGTCCAGAAGGTCCACATCCTCGGTGAGATAGGTAGCCACTGAAGCCTCAGTGCTACCTGCCCAAAGGTGGGGTCTGGTGCCTCTGGACCCCAACATTGAAGCCATGCCCTTAGCCCACATTGGCAGCAGCTGGTGTGGAGGAGGAGACTGGCTGGTGCTGTGAGTGCTAGCATGGGAAAGTGGATACCCCTCTTCCGCATCCCTTCAGCTCTGCCCTTCTGCCTCCTTGACTGTTCACGAGCACCTCCATCCAGTGATTGAGGGTTTTGATGTTGTACTTGCTCCACTTCACCCTCAGATCATACATGCCCACCAGCATGTGGACCATACTGGACCACAAGGGATCCAGCCATTTTTTTTTTTATGCCCTCCTTCAGCCTCTTCACCAGTGCCTGCACCTTGGTTGAAAGCAGCTTCCCCAGCCAGGAACACTGATCCCCTGGAACTTCTCCATTTGGTTCTCAAGCTCCTTGACTATGGGGATCACCTGGCTAAGGACAGCATCACCAGAACTGAGGGTCTTGGTAGCCTTGATGAACAGCTTGAGGACCACCAGGATCTGGAAGATGTTATTCCACACTGCTTTGTTAAGGGGGATGCTGATCCCAGTCCCCCCCCCCCACCCCGCTTGAGGGTGGGGATCCTGCCTTATCCCCCTCCTCAGCAGGCAGAGGCACAACAACAGGGGAAGCTGAGCCACCTTCCCCCACAACCTCCTCTAAGGTGCCTTCCAGAGATGGAGATCTGGCCCTAGGGGAACTTTGAGGGGTGTGAAGCACAAACTCAGATTCCACCTTGTTCCCCAGAATTTCTTTTGGTAAGGTGCCCAAGTCCCCTGCTTCCAGATTGATCTCTTCCTCTTGCACTGGGAGGCTCATGCTGGGAGATGAAATTGGGGTGGAGGAGACTGCCATGCTGGTGCTGGTGGCTATTTCTGGTGTTAGGAGAGGTGGTGTAGGTTCAGGGACAGGTACTGCTTTCACCACCTTGCTTCCACTGGCAGCATAAGACTCATCACTTCCAGGAAAGAGGATGTGTCTATGTTTGAGGGGGAGGGGACTTGCAGCTCTCCCCCTACCCCCTCTAGCCCCTCTCCCTCCCCTGCTAGAAGACCTGGAACCTGCCTTTCCAGTACGCTCCATATTTATTTTTGCTATGCGGGTAAATGTGTATGTATGTCTGCAATTGTAATATCTGAGTGTGTGTAACTAACTAATATCTCTTCTCTGATTACTGTATGTGTCTGTAACTAATATCTCTTCTCTATTTACTATACGTGTGTGTGTGTAATGTATGTGCTTTCCTGCATTGTTATGGGTTACACTGCCAGGGAAAACAGAGCTTTCTTTTTAAAAAGTGTGTGTGTGGGGGGGGGGGGAGGATAAAAAGAGAAAATAAGAGCACTGTGATTGGAAGGGGATTTAGGGAAAGATCACAGTCACTGGACAGCTACAGATGTCAGTCTTTCCCCACCCCCCTGCTCCCCCTCCCTCTTCTCAGTTTCTGTTCCCCTGCAAGACGGCCTTCTGAATCTCCAAATCATTTTCCAAATCTTTTCTGAATTGATTCAGAGGCTCCAAATTGATTCAGAGGAGTTTTTTGTCTCCTGATTCGATTTGGATTCAGTGATTTGGCCTCCAAATCTGGCGGAAACTTCTCTGAATAGAATTGGTGACCAAAGCTGTGCACACCCCTAATAGAGAGTAATATATGTGGGAAAGGGAGAGGAGGAAATGAAAAGCAGGGGCTGCCTTGCCTTGCCTTCAAGACACCCTCCACTGTGGATCCTCTTTTAAGGTGTGAAGGGGTAGTCTGAGGTAAGTTATAGGCTTTGGTGCCCTGAGTACATTGGGCCAAATATATATATAGGAGAATGTGGGGTGGGGGGGGGGGCAAAAAATAAACAGGTAGCCTGAAGGGAGAGACCCAAAGTGTCTAGTGTCATTTGTCCACTAGATCCAAATCTTAAAAGATTCCAGTACATCAGAATTTAAAGGCAAGGCATTTTTTAGCATAAAAGTTCTTTTTCATGCATTAATGCAAATATTCTTCTGCTAGTGCTAAAGTAGTTTGCAGTAGAGTCGAAGGATAAAAGATAGTTTCACATTAAAAAAAACCCCAAACATTCTCTAATATGTGACAGCTACAGAGTAGATGATGATGATGAGGTGGAGGAGGTGTCAGGTAAAGCTCTTATTAGCACTATTTTGGGTTGATGTGCATATCCCACTTCTACTTTTTCTGTTCATCTTCCAATGCATAAAGATAAAGATACTGCTCTATACCATTGTATCTTCAATTGATGCTACTTTGGGCATTATTCTAATGATTGCTTGTAGATAACAAGTTCCATATAAGAGTAAAATGTCAATAATTTTTCTCATATGTATACTGGGATTCTACCATGCATGTTGCAGAAATGCTTGTTGAATTATGTTATTTAGTTGGCTTGGAATGCTGCAGTGGTTTGTAATTTAAAATGTTATCTCTAAAATTAAATTTCTGTTGAGCGAAAACATTATTTACTGGAGTTTAAATGTCATCATGCTGTTTTCATATACTCTTGATTCAGTTTACTTTTATTTGCATCATTGCCAAAAACAGTGGTTTGGAGTGCTGCAGAATTTAACACCTTTGAAGAGCTGGCATAGCTAAATCACTATATTTCATTGTTGTTGCTGTTCTTGTCACTTCTTTCCTCAAAATACAAGCTCTAGTTTAACTTCTGTGCTGAAGATCTGCTAATAGACCATGAGGCTATAAATTCAATAATGCATTTTATTTAGGCATGCAGGACAGCCCATTTGGAACTGACAAGCAATACCTCAAAGGTTTTAAAGCATTTACATCTTAGATATCCACTTGGTTGATAACTCACTGCAGCTTCTGTTTCTTGAAGGTATAAGTCCCAGACCAGCTGTCAGTCAGAAGATCAAGCCTTCCTTATGGTTCCTTCCTGGGGAAAATCGCAGGTAGATAGTTATATCTATAGCTATATCTATATCTATATCCATCTATACCATCTCTTTCTCTCTGGAGCATGTAAGTACTGGAAATAAAAACTGCACATCTTCCTGGGGGGAGGTTAAAAAAAAAACAAAAAACAGTCCTGCAGGGCTTTTGAACTTTGTAGGCCATTCTTCTGTGGGAGTAGACAAGGTGAAAGGAGGTTTCGGAACAAAGGTGCATTTAGTGTGTCTGCAAGCTGCTTGGGAACACTGGTCAGTAAAGACCTGGCTGGAATGCTATATTCACCTGATCTAATCTCTTGTATAACCCTGCCATATAATTTCACATTTCAGCCCAAAGACACACAATTGTGTTCAAATATATCTTTTTATAAAAGATTCCCCTATACTGAAAAACTTGAAGTGACAGAGATCCACTATATCACTAGACATTTTTCTAGTAGTATATTCCCCATGCTGTTATTTTGTACCTTTATTTCTAGTCTGAATTTATCTAACTTCAACTTCCAGCCATTAGATCTCAGTGGGTGTATCTACATGTACACTTTACTGTACAGTAGATTAATTTGCTGCACAGTGGGAGCATCTACATGAGACTCTATGTTACCATAGTGAAGAGTTACAGCAACTTAGCTCTTTGCTATGGTGATGTACCATCAGTGGGTACTAGCCGTGATGCTGCCACTACTGCTCAGTAGAGTTGGAAATGACCTGTGCACCGCCAGAACTGCTTAAAACCAGCAGGTACAGCACAGTCAGTATTTGCTAAAGCAAGTAAATGAATGTGCAGTACCAACTGCACAGTGGGGTACATGTGTAGATGTGCCCACTAAGCATCACTGTCTTCATGTGTGCAACAATTAAGCTGGTGTAGACTAATTTACTGAGGCATCAGATAGTCCTGTCAGACACAAGTACTATGCAATGGTGGAGTAAATTACTTCACTTAACTGCCTGTGAAGATGGTGATATTTCCAATTAATTTGCTCTGGCTCAAATTGCATCGGAGTTTATTCAGTCACATTAATTACATGTGTAGACACCCATTATGTATTTGTCTGCTGTATCTCAGTCCCTCACTATCCCCAAATTGGCCAAAATATCATAAGCAGTAAAGATGGCTTGCTGTTCTTACATGTTTAATCTGTCTTATTTTATAATTCTGAAATGTTCATCATGGCTTCTTATCTCCACTAGGAAAAAAATGAGAGTAAAAATAAACTGCATTTCAGTAAACTTTGCCAGAGAATGAATGAGTGACAAATGGTGATAGAAACAGGATCTGAGACTAGTGACAGTCATTGCTATCATTTGGAGGTTCTATAAATACATCTGAGGTTGTTTCCCCCTATTTTAATTGTAGAAAAAATATTTTATAGGGGCTTCAAAGAAACAGAAATGTCAAGGCCTTGGAGATACCGGGTGCATCTACATGAGCCATCCACTGTGCAGCTGTTACTGCATAGTCACTTAGTACTTGCATAACCAAATACTAAATGACTGCACAGTAACTGGCATTACTGCTGAGTAGCATACCAGCATGGTGGCCTAGTGATGCTTACTGTTCAGCAGCTCGTTACTACTGTGCAATAGTGTCATGTCACAGTTCGTGCCTGGTGACACTACTGTGCAATAGTAACAAGCTACTGCACAGTAAGTGTCTCATGTATACACACCCACTGTATATGTTTGACAAAGTTTAGGAATAGAATTAGCCATATATCCAGCCAGCTTTTCCAAAGTCTTGTCAGGTTAGTAAAGGAAGTGATACTGTTCAAGTGTTTTGGACTGCCATAGTATAATCAACTTGATAGAAAAAAGGGACAATAAAAATTAAATCTATTATAGTATAGAAGGATATTGATTCTTTTTTATTTATTTATTTTTATTTAAGGAGGGGAGGGGGTGGGAGGGGAGGAGGAGATTCAGACTGCTGGGACCCCAATTTAGCATGACACATTCCCACATTGCAAAGTTTAAATTTAAATCTTAAATTTAGATGCACATCTTATATCTGCAGATGCCAAACCACTTCCCAAGACACTTAAGCTTCTGATACTAAGTGGTCATGTCTATACAAGATGCTGACTGCATAGTTGTTACTGGACAGTTGTTTAGTACTTATATAAGCATGTACTAAATGACTGTGCACTGACTTGAGTTACTTCACAGTAGCACCGATGTTCACCTTTTTCATGATAAAGAATGAATGATTGGGATGATGGCCTTGCTTTTGGGAAAGCTGCTAACCCTCTCTGAACCATGTGGGTATGAAGGCCAAGCTGATTTATGAAGGATAAGTACTCTTTGCTCCATTTGTATTAGACAATTCAAAACATTAGAAGAGGGGATACTGTAGTCAAGGGGTGGGCAAAATACAGCCCATGGGCTGGATTTACCCCACTAGGCCATTCTATCCAGCCCAGAGGGGCCCTAAAAAACTTAGAAAATTAATATTTATCTGCTCCTGGCTGCCTATCAAAAATGACAGGAGACAGGGGAAGTAGGGCCCAGGGGAAGCCAGCAAGATTCAGCAGCCCAGAAGCACAGCCCTCCTGGCCCAGCCCCACCCCCCCACCCCAGCTGTCTCCCACCCCTGCTCCCCTCACTCGGAAGCCCCGTACTTAGCAGAGCCTTCTGGCCTGGGCCCCTGGGCCTGTTCCTGCCTCCCTCCACTGGTGAGGGAAACTCAAATAAGAGTGGGTATAGGGAGATGGGAGAATGGTGAGGATCACTCCAGTCTTTGGGGCTGGGCTAAGCCAGGATGGCTCCTCCTGAGCCCTGAAGTCTGGCCATGCAGTTGGGAGCCACATGGTGCTAGAGCAGCCAGGAGTGGGCAGGAAAGCAGGGAAATGGGAGCTACAGGAGGGGGAAAAGGGAGAAAGCAGGTGTGCGGAGCACAGGGATAGTTGAGCAGGAGCACGGGGCCTGCATCTGTGCCCCAGGGCCAGTGCCGGTGGGACCCAGAGTGGGGCAGCAGGAGCACAGGGTCTGGCACCAGGGTCTGGCACCAGCTGTGCTGGAGGTGGGGCAGGGGCCCCATGCTCCTGATGCCCTGCTCTGGGCCTCACTGCCGCTGGCCCCAGACGCCAGAGCAGGCTCTGCGCTCCTGCCCAGCTGTCCCTGCACTCTGATGTGCCTGCTCACCCCCACTAACCCCCACAAACCCCATTCCCACCCACACCCCACATATCCACATACACACCAACATGCTCCATCACCCTAAACTCATACCCCACACCTATCCCCCCCACAAAATGCCCCCAAACACCCACACCCTTCCCCATGCCCCACATACCCAACCCATGACCCCCACCTCCCCACTATATACAAGAGTAAGACTTAATTTTATGTTATTATATACAATCACCTCTATGTACACTGCACAAACACATATAAATCAAGACAAAACTTTTTTTTTAAATCAAATTAATGAATGTTGTGATCTTCACTTTTAGAATATAATTTAGTATTTTTTCTGATTCCAAGATGGCAAAACCCCTTGCTGAAAGGAGTATTTGTGGGGGCAAGGGGAGGGACTTCTGATGGCAAAGGTCAGGGGCTAGGGGGTGGGATGTCCAGTCACAAGATGGTGACTAAGGGTGGGGCACCTGTCAAGGGGAAGGGCTACCCATGAGGCCCTTGACACTTTGACAAAACTCTATAAGTGGCCTTTGGCCTGAAATAATTTCCCACCCCTGGGCTAGACAAAACTTTGACTGGGATGATCTAGTTGGAGCTGGTCCTGCTTTGAGCAGAGGGTTGGACCAGATAACCTTCTGAGGTCCCTTCTAACCCTAATTTTCTATGATTGTATGATTTCCACTGACTTCATCTGAGAGGTTTTTAACCTCCCTCAGCTCCATAATGAGCTCTGCATGGGTAGACAGATGTGTCTTTTCTGAGCTCATTGGGGAAAAGGGGTGTCATGGCCTAGCCTCTTGAAATGAGTGCCTTCCATTTATATTTTAATATTTTCTGAGAGGTCTAGGTGTGCACTCAATGCTTGTGAAAATCCCATCTGAGTTTTAACGTATGCAGTCTTAGAAGCACAGTAAGTAAAATGGCAAATTCAGAGTTCACCATTGTCAGAAAACTGCCACCTTGCTGAACTGATCCATTCATCCAAAGTCTGGTCCCGGCTCTGGTGTGAGACATATGGATATAACCCCGCTGTGCCCTCATGAGTCCAGGGACCCCCGGAAGAGCCCCCAGAACCCCTGATGAGCCTGACCTGCCTGTAGATAAGTAGGGCCTGTAGAAGGAGGGACCTAGCCACCTTAGCCAGCTGGGAGCCAGCTGATTCAGAGGCTAGGAGGGCACACCCCGCCTCAGTTCCTACTTGGCCCAGCCCCACAGGGAGCCACGCGACTGGGCTGCTGGCATGCAAGCCAAGTTAGGGGGAGGGAAATACTCACCCATTCCTTCCCTTGGTGGTGGGGAGAGATCTCCTTAGCTCCCCTAGCCCCCCAAGACCAGCAAGGCACTGACTGGTCCTTTTCCACATGCACACAGTTTAAAAAGGGACTGGCAATGGCACAAGCCTCAGTCTGGTCCCGCTTCAGTGTGAGATGTGTGGGTATAATCCTGCTGCACCCCTGTGAGCCCAGGGACCCCCAGAAGAGCCTCCAGGGCCCCCGATGAGCCCAGACTGCCTGCAGGCAAGCAGGGTCCCATGGAGGGAGGGACCTAGCCACCTTAACCAGATGGGAGCTGGCTGAGTTGGAGGCGGGGAAGGCATGCCCCCCCAGCTCCTACTTGGCCCAGCCCCACAGAGAGCAGTGTGACCGGAGCCTCATGAACAGGCCACACAAACAGGCATGCTCCTGGGCCAGGTGCACAAGTTAGAATGGAGTTTGCACAGGAGGGTGTGTGGGAGGGCCCAAGACCCTGCCTGTGATCCCCCCTAGGGAAGCCAGTCCCAGCTGTAGCCAGCCTACCAGTGGCCTGACATGGATGGGCACATGCTGCACCCCGAGGGTCTCCTCAGGGTCTGCAGCACCCCCCCCCCCGCCTCTGGTGGGGTAGCCCCCAGGTCCCTCTTTGCTGAGCTGGCAGGGAGCCAGGCTCCTGAGTTGTGCGCACAAACAGAATGCTCAAAGAGGGGGAGGGCTAGGGGGGACTGTCCCCCCAGACTAGGGAGCCCCCCCAGGGCTAACCTTCAGGGTGCATGCTCTGGCGGCACTGGATCCCCTGCAGTGGGGGAATGTAGGGGGCAGGACAGCCATCAAACACTTCTGGGAAGACATGAGTGCCTGATTGACTGAAAGGGCAGGCGTGGGAAATTCAAACTGTGGCCTTTAAAAGCCGTGGTTTGACACAGCTCCTGGCACTCAGGGCCAGGAGCTGAGCAGGGAGCCAGGCACACCTGGGTCCCCACATTCATGTATGCCTCTTCACCTTATCAGAGGCAGTGGCAGCAGCAGCAGCAGCGGCACCAGAGGCACCAGCGGGGGCAGCAGCAGGGGCAGCAGTGGGGGCAACATCAGCTGATCCCCCTAAGGTAAGTGGGCATGGAGGGAACTGACACAGCAGAGCCAGATCCGGTGGGGTAGCCCCCCGGGTCCCTCTTTGCTGAGCTGGCAGTGAGCCACACTCTTGAGCCACACACGTGAATAGAGCATGCCAGCATTTGCACTGGCGTTCGCGCAGGTGGGCAAGCAGGAAGGGCCAGACAGGATACTCCAACAAGGGTAGGCAAAAGGCACCACACAGTAAAATATAAATAAATTGCAATATATAATGGTGTGGGCCGGAGTGCTGCTAAAGCCCCTGCCTGGGGGGTGCCACCTACCAGGGGCTTGTCTGTGGCCTCCACCCAGACAGAGCCCATGGGAGGGCTGGCATCCCCCTCCCCCATGGCCTGTGGAGGATGCCCAGCAGGGCCGGGGGGGCAGGGAATGGGGGCCCCCACATCTGTCCTGAAGGTGCCTGTCTTAGGGCCCTGGAGGCACAGGTGATGGGAGCTCCAGGAGGAGGTTAGCAGGCTGAGGGGAAACAGGGAGATGGAGGATGAAATTGATGGGTATTTTCTCTCCCTGCAGGGCCATGCATCCAAGGATGAAGCACCCCAGGAGGTGCCCTCCACAGCAGAGTGGCAGATGGTCCCCTCCAGAACCAGGGCTGCTTGCAGCAGAGTGGTGCCAGTTCCTCCAGTCCGGCTGGAGAACAGGTACGAGGTCCTGGTGACACTGCAGGAGAAGGAAGGAGAGGAGGAAACCTTCAGAGAGGAGGCAACTCCACACTCTGAACAGGCTGAAGGAGTTAAGCAGACCCAGAGGAAGAAACATTGAGTGATCATCATAGGCAACTCCATCCTGAGAGGTACAGAGGTCCCATCTGTCACCAGGACCTCTCAATACGCGAGGTCTACTGCCTGCCTGGAGCAAAAATTCAGGATGTGATGGGGATGATCCAGGCCATTATCCGGCCCACCAATTACTACCCCATGGTCCTAATCCATGTGGGCACTAATGATGCGGCCAGAAGAAGCCCTGATCACCTGATGACAGATTACCACACTCTGAGGGGCATGCTGAAGGAGATAGAGGCACAGGTGGTATTCCCTTCTGTCCTACCAGTGAGCAGATGTGGAAGACAACATGAGACCTGCATCAGAGAGGTCAACTTGTGGCTTTGGGAATTGTGTCTCGAGGCGGGCTTTGGCTTCCTAGACAATGACCCACACATCAGGATGAGAGACATGCTCAGGTGGGATGGGCTTCACTTTTCCCCCAAAGATAAGCATGTGTTCTCTTCTAGGTTGACTGATCTCCTCTGGCGGGCTTTAAACTAGGCTCATTGGAGGAAGGGGAAGATGAGGGTGGAGGAAGCCTTGGACCACTAAACCAAGCATCACCCACAAGAACAGCCCAGCCTAGACCAACGATAAGCACAACAAATACCCAGGTAAGCAACAGGGGCCCGGATAGTACTGAGGTTACGGGGCCAGTGCATGCATCTTCAGGAGGCCTCAAATGCCTCTGCACTAATGCTCATAGTATGGTGAACAACCAGGAGGAACTCACCCTCCTGCTAGCTAACAGCAACCCAAACATAGTGGGGCTCACTGAAACATGGTGGGACCCAACACATGACTGGGTGCTGAATATCAAGGGCTATAGGCTGTACAGGAGGGATAGGACATGGAGGAGAGGTGGGGGTGTGGCGCTCTATATCAAGGAGAAATACACATCCCAACAAGTGGCACTGGGTCAGAGGAGGAGCACACTGAAGTGCTCTGGGTTAGAATACAAGGAAGTCAAGGGGAAAGGGACTTAACAGTGGGGGTCTATTACAGACCACCCAACCAAGGGGAAGAGCTAGACCAGGAATCCTTAAGTCAGCTCACAGAGGTAGTTAGGTTAAAGGACTTGGTCATCATGGGTGAACTGAACTTTCCAGACATCCGCTGGGAAGAACAGTCAGCCAGGTCTGACCACTCATGTAGGTTCCTAGCCGAGATACAGGACCTTCATCTAACCCAGGAAGTGCACAGCCCCACCAGGGGAGATGCCTTGTTGGATCTAGTCATGGCCACGGGCGACGACCTGGTGAGGGGCCAGAAGGGGAGATTATGCTTAGGGGCAACCAACACGGGTTTGTTAGAGGCAGGTCCTGTCAGACCAACCTGGTGGCCTTCTATGACCAGGTCACAAAATCCCTGGATGCAGATGTAGCAGTGGACGAAGTCTTTCTGGACTTTAGAAAGGCTTTTGACACTGTCTCTCACCCCATTCTCATTAAAAAAAAACTAGGGGAATGTGGCGTCAACACCTACACAGTCAAATGAGTCACTAGTTGGCTGGAGGGCCACACCCAGAGAGTGGTGGTGGATGGGTCATTTTTGACCTGGACGGATGTGGGCAGTGGGGTTCCACAGGGCTCGGTCCTCAGGCCTGCACTGTTCAACATCTTCATCAGTGACTTGGATGGGGGTGTAAAAAGCATCCTGTTCAAATTCACAGACAACACTAAGATGTGGGGAGAAGTGGGCACACTAGAAGGGAGGAATAGGCTGCAATCAGACCTAAACAGGTTACAGGGGTGGACGGATGAGAACAGGATGGGTTTCAACACTGACAAGTGCAAGGTACTGCACCTGGGGAGGAAGAACCAGCAGCATACCTACAGGCTGGGGAGCTCCCTTCTCATCAGTGCAGAGGCAGGAAAGGATCTTGGAGTCATTATTGATGCCAAAATGAACATGGGCTGACAGTGTGGGGAAGGGGTCAGGAAGGCCAACCGTACCTTGTCATGCATCCACATATGCATCTCAAGCAGGTCCAAGGAGGTGATCCTCCCCCTCTATGCAACACTGGTCAGGCTGCATTTGGATTACTGCTTCCAGTTCTGGGCACCGCACTTCAGGAGGGATGTGGAAAACATGGAGAGGGTCCAGAGGAGGGCCACCTGCATGATCAGGAGTAAGCAGGGTAGGCCCTACAAGGAGAGGTTAAGGGACCTGAACCTGTTCAGCCTCCACAAGAGAAGACTGAGGGGGGATCTAGTGGCTGTTTACAAACTAGTCAGGGGAGACCAGCAGGCATTGGGGAGTTCCTGTTCCCCCGAGCACTACCAGAAGTGACAAGAAATAATGGTCACAAGCTAGCAGAGGGTATATTTAGGCTAGATATCAGGAGGCGCTATTTCACTGTCAGGGCAGTTAGGATCTGGAACCAACTTCCAAGCGAAGTGGTGCTCGCTCCTACCCTGGAAGTCTTTAAGAGGAGGCTAGATGAACATCTCACCGGGGTCATTTGACCCCAATAGTCTTTCCTGCCATGAGAGGGGATCAGACTTGAGGATCTGCTCAGGTCCCTTTCGACCCTACCAACTATGAAACTGTGAAACTATTTTTCCAGGCTCCTTGCAGATGGAGCCTCTGGCTCTCAGCTGCACGGGCTGCCTGACACTTTTTCAGGCTCTGGGGCCTGGGAGCATGGCCACCTCCCCTTGTGGGGTCTGCTTCATACTGGGGTCTCTGGCACGCCAGCTGGAGGAGCTCCAGGCTGCAGTCCAGAGACTGCACAGCATCAGGGACTTTGAGCCAGAGATAGACTTCTACTGTCAGGCCCTTCTTCCATGGGAGGTGGAGGGTAGACCCTGGTCTCCCTCCAGGACAAGGGAGGACTCAGGGACCTCCCTTACTGTCCAGCCCAGTGGTTGGACCAAGGTGTTCAAGTGCCCCAAGGGCCCCCCACCGCTGGAGCTTTGCAACAAGCTTTGCAACAGACCTCTTGCAGCCCCAGCAGAGACTGCTGAGTTGCCAGCTCCCACAGACAACACGGGCTTTACTGTAGCTACTGCCCCTGTTCTCCCCAAGGCGAAGCACAAAGTGTTTGTCATGGGAGACTCCATCCTGAGGGGGACTGAGTGGATAATCTGCCACCCCAACCCATTAGCCTGGGAAGTTTGCTGCTTCCTGAGGGCCCATATCTGAGACATTGAGGAGAAGATCCCTAAACTCCTCCAGCCCACTGACCACTACCCAATGCTCCTTATCCATGTGGGCACCAATGACATGGCTAGGAGCATTCCCAACCAGGTTATGAAGCACTACAGGGATTTGGGAGCTGGGCTAAAGGGTCTGGAGGTGCAGGTAGCATTTTCTTTGATCCTCCCAGTCTCAGGCTATGGTCTGAGGAGGGAGAGGAGGATCCAAAGGCTGTGGCGCTGGTGTCATCAGGAAGGCTTTGGCTTCCATTACCACAGTCCACTCTTTGGTGAGAGAGGCAGTGAGCTACTGGGAAGTGATGGCCTCCACCTCTCTCCACTGGGGAGGAGGCTCCTCTCAGCCATAGTGGCTGACCTGCTCCACCGGGCTTTAAACTAAGCCTGCCAGGGGATGGGGGAACTACTGCCACTGCTGGCCCATTCAGCAACCTTCGCAAAGCCAGCAGGCCAAGGCACTTAAGGGAACCCAACCCTGCTCCAGCCCTGAAATGAACTGTAGGCAAGGCCTGGGCCCCCAAGGGGACACTTGCCTGCCTATACACAAATGCCAGGAGTTTGGGGAACAAGCAGGAGGAACTTGTCCTCCTGTTAAATGCAAATAACTATGATGTCATAGGGATAACGGAGACCTGGTGGGACTCCACCCATGATTGGCCACAGGTATAGATGGCTATACCCTGTACAGGAGGAATCGAGAGGACAAAAGGGGCGGGGGTGTAGCTCTCTATTTCAAAGAAAGCTACGCTTCCCTGCAAGCCAACATTGGCACCCACGGTGGAAGACTTGAGACCCTCTGGGTTAAAATCTGTGGGGAACATGGCACAGGGGATACTATGGTGGGAATTTACTACAGGGTCAAGACCTTGTCTAGGAGTTTGCCAGGGAATTGGCTGAAGCCATGCGCTCCTGGTGTCATGGGAGACTTTAACCACCCAGACATCTTGTGGGAGGAGCACTGAGCCAAATCCGTGGGGTCACAAACCTTCCTCTCATGTGTCAATGACCTCTATATGATGCAGGAAGTTTACAGGCTGATGAAAGGTAAAGCGCTGCTTGACCTGGTACTGGCAACCAGGGATGACCTAATCAAAGGGAAGCTGGGTGACAGTGACCATGAGCTGATCACCTTCACCTTCCACCGTAAAGCTGGCAAGTCAGTCAGTAATACAGAAGTCCTTGACTTCAGGAAAGCTGACTTTGACAAGCTCAGGAGGCTTGTCAGTGAGGCTCTAAAGGGCCACAACCTAAAGGGGAGGGGAGTTCAGGACGGGTGGTTGCTCCTTAAGGGAGCAATCCTGGATGCACAAGCAAAGTCTATCCCATCTCGAAGGAAAGGCAGCAAAAGGGCATAGCAGCCCCCTTCGCTCTCCAGGGAACTGGCGGAACTCCTATGTCTTAAAAGGATGACCTACAAAGGATGGAGGACTGGAACTACCACCAAGGAAGAATACTCTGCTCTGGTCCGGACCTGCAGAGAGCAAACCGGGAAAGTCAAGGCTGTGATGAAACTCCAGCTAGCTACAAATATCAAGGACAATAAAAAGTCCTTTTTCAGATATGTGGGGAGCCAGGGGAAAAGCAAGGGAAACATTGGACCCCTGCTAAACCAGATGGGGACAACTGGCAACTGATGCCCATGAAAAAGCAAACTTGCTAAATGGGTAATTTGCATCAGTTTTTCACCAGTCTCATGGGACACCCCTGCCCACTATGGGGATGCCTGGGTGAGGGAGATTCCTTATCCTCCATCAATTTTGACCTCATGAAGGAACACCTTGACAGGCTGGGTACTTTCAAGTCAGCCAGCCCTGATGGTTTACACCCAAGGGTACTCAAGGAGCTGGCTCACATCATAGCTCAGCCCCTGAAACGGATCTTTGAGAACTCCTGGTGCTCTGGTGAAGTGCCCAAAGATTGGAAGAAGGCAAATGTCATGCCTATCTTCAAGAAAGGGAGGAAAGTAGATCCAGCAAAATAGAGGCCCATCAGCCTGACCTGTATCTTGGGGAAGGTCTTGGAAAAGATTATCAAAGAGGCCATCCTTAGTAGACTAGCTGACAGAAATATCCTGAGGGATAGGCAGCATGGGTTTGTTGCAGATAGGTCTTGCTTGACCAATCTCATTTCCTTTTACGATCAGGTGACCGATCACCTGAACAAGGGGGAAGATATTGATATTGTATATCTTGACTTTAAAAAGCCTTTGATCCTTTGATCTGGTATCCCATGGTCACCTCTTGGCAAAACTGACTAACTGCAGCCTCAATCTCACCACAATTCTCTGGCTGGGGAATTGGCTCCACGGCAGGACCCAGAGGGTGGTGGAAGTCAATTGTCGTGGTGCATGGGGTCCAGTGGGGTCCCTCAAGGCTCTGTCCTAGGGCCTATACTCTTTAACATCTTCATCAGTGATGTAGACATTGGTGTTAGAAGCAGGCCGGCCAAGTTTGCCAATGACACCAAACTCTGTGGTAAAGTATCCACACCTGAGGACAGGAGGGTGATCCAGGCAGATCTTGACAGGCTCGTGAAATGTGTGTATGAGAACCTGATGGTGTTTAACTCTGAAAAATGCAAGGTTCTCCACCTTGTGTGGAAAAAACCTGCAGCATGCTTATAGGCTCAGCAGTGCTATGCTGGTTAGCACTACAGATGAAAGGGACTTCTGGGTCATGATTGACCGCAAGATGAACATGAGCCTTCAGTGTGATGCTGTGGCTAGTAAAGCAAGCAAAACACTGGCTTGCATCCATAGATGCTTCTCAAGCAAACCCTGGGACATCATTCTCCATAGTTTCATAGTCGCTAGGGTCAGGAGGGACCTGAACAGATCATCTAGCCTGACCCCCTGCCACAGACAGGAATGAATGCTGGGTTCACAAGACCCCAGACAGTTGATCATACAACCTCCTCTTGAATTTGCCCAAGGTAGGGGCAAGGACCACTTCCCTAGGAAGTTGGTTCCAGATTTTGGCCACCCTAACTGTAAAATATTGCCTCCTGATCTCTAACCTAAACCTATTCTCCATCAGCTTATTACCATTGTTCCTTGTCACCTCAGGTGGTGCTGGGGAGAAAAGGGCTTTGCCTATTTGCTGTTGATCTCCCCTGATGAGCTTGTAGGCAGCCACCAGGTCCCCCCTCAGCCTCCTCTTGCTGAGGCTGAACAGGTTCAGGTCCTTCAGTCTCTCCTCATAGGGCCTGTCCTGCTGCCCTCTCACCAAGTGGGTGGCCCTCCTCTGAACCCTCTCCAGGCTGGCCACATCCCTTTTGAAGTGTGGCGCCCAGTACTGGATGCAGTACTCCAACTGCAGCCTGACCAAAGTCACATAGAGGGAGAGTATCACCTCTCTGGACTGGCTTGAGATGCCAGTTGTACTCGGCCTTGGTGAGGATGCAGCTGGTGTACTGCATCGAGTTTTGGGCTTCACAATTCAAAAAGGATGTGAAGACGCTTGAGAGAGTGCAGA
Organism: Alligator mississippiensis; assembly: GCF_030867095.1. Taxonomy (NCBI): domain Eukaryota; kingdom Metazoa; phylum Chordata; order Crocodylia; family Alligatoridae; genus Alligator; species Alligator mississippiensis. The sequence continues at coordinate 135,528,618 of NC_081825.1, read as the reverse complement.
GGACAGTCACGTGTATGATCAGAGGAGGAAAACAGACCTTATGGTAAAAGGGTGAGAGCCATGGGACCCTTCAGCCTGGAAAAGCACAGGCTCAGGGGTGATCTGGTGGCCACCTACAAGTTTATCAGGGGTGTCCACCAGGACCTGGGGGAACGTCTGTTCACCAGAGCACCCCAAGGGATGACAAGATTGAATGGTCACAAACTCCACTGCGACTGATTCAGGCTGGACATAAGGAAGAACTTCTTTAGTGTCCGAGCCGCCAAGGTTTGGAATAGACTGCCACCAGAGGTGGTTGAAGCACCCACTTTGAATGCCTTCAAGACATACTTGGATGTTTATCTTGCTGGGATCCTATGATCCCTGCTGACTTCCTGCCCCTGGAGCAGGGGACTGGAGTCGATGATCCTTCGGGGTCCCTTCCAGCCCAAATAACTATGAAATCTATGAAGTGTAAGAGACCAGAGTACTGACTGATTCTTAATCATTGATTAGAACCTTAAACTTTTTTGAGCTCTTGGAACCTCATTGTCTAAGATTTATATTAATGGATTTAAAATGATCACCAATAGAAAGGCAAATAGCTTATGAATTCTGTTCCTCTATCCCTTTGTACAAGAGTGGAGAAAGATCGATTTCAACATCTTTACAGTTCAGTTTTTCAAGTATTATGTGGTTACTCTGCAGCCTATTTGTTGATATTAATTAACACCTCTGAGCACCTTTCTCTGTGAAATCTGCTGGAATTTGTTTTGGGAACACTTCCTCCTCATAATCTCATTGCATTAAAGTGTCACTCTTGTTCTAGTTCATCATGCATTAGATGCTACCTTATACTTGATGCACTGCATTGTTTCTAGGCAACAGGGTCATTAGCATGTACCTTTTGGTGGCAGTTTGTTTGTAGCAAACTAGATTAAAAAAAATGATCCATCTTAAAGAAAGTGTTTTCTTTCATGTCTTTCTCTTGTCATGGAATGCTGCAACTTCAGATAGCAAGTATTGTCCAAACCACAGATGCCATGGCTAATCCCATAAATAATGTTTTCAGAACTGCTGCCCAGCTTTGCTTCTCCCTTGTTCTGATGCATGGCATTACTGGAAGATATATTCCTGCTACCTATGTCCAATCTCCTTTATTTCCCTACAGAAGTAACTTTTACCTGCTGTATTTAAGAATGGTCTACAGAAGCAAGATGCAGGCCCCAGACATTTGGACATTAGTGTAATATGTCCAGTTTGAATCTCTCTGGAGGCTGGGGCAGGGAGCTGGCATGGGCTCCATCAGCTCTGGGGAAGTGCTGCACTCCCCGGCCCTGATGCGGGGGAGCAGAGCACTTCCCCAGAGCCAGCAGAGACCGTGCCAGGCTCCCACCCCAGCCTCTCCTGGTGCACGGCCTTGAAAAGGCTGTGTGTGGCCACACTTTTACTTGTGCACGGCTGTGCACGCACGCACCTTAGAGGGAACCTTGGCAATAGCATCACAAAAAAGATATCTGCCGGTGCTACTGCACAGTAACTCAGATTATTGTGCATATATTTACTAATTCTATAAACATGTACTAAATAAATGCACAGTAACCACTGCACAGTAACATATCATGTAGGTATGTCCAGTAAATGTTAATTTGAATGTGTGATACCACCCTTAAACACCTAATCCATTTAGGCACCTAATAGGTGGAATAGGATTTGTCCTAAGTGTGCTTCAAGCAGGATATTTCACTGCAATTATTCCTCCTGGCCTTGAGGTGGCAACAGGCATGTTACTGTGGCATCAAGGAACAGATGTTGACAGCAGGGATAAAGGTTACCACCTTACTATTGCTGCTAGTTAGATCATTAATTGAACTATCATAATGCTGAAGTGTGGCTCAAAGGTTGCATTTATACATCACCCTACGGTGACATAACGATGCTCTACAGTGCGTTATAGTGACATAGTGGTCACATGTGTCTACATGTGATTGCCAGCTACATCTCTGTAGCGGAGTGCTCTCTAGGTATAGCATGCCTCTATAGCAACGTAGCAACAAAAGCATGGTGCCATAACAACATTGCCATATGGAGATGTGTAGACATGCCCAAAATGTTGAAGCTTTTTAACTCAAACAGTTAAAGTAGAGAAAAGCTATAAGCAACTGAAGAAAAGAGTCTTATAATGGAAAGTGTTAGGTGGGTTTAAAATAATAGAATTATAGAAAAGTAAGGCTGGAAGGGACTTTACGGATACAGACAGAAATTATATATAAATCAGTTTAGGTAATCATTAACCAGTTCAAATCTGTAACACAACAGAAGTTCAGTGCACATAAACCACTTTCAAAAAGGCTGAAACTGATTTAAGATAAACCTGGTTGGATGTAGTATCAGCCTCAACTGATGTAGGTTAAATTGGTTTACTAAACTTCTGTCCCAAATTCCCTCCATATTCAAGTTAACTCATAGTTCCCCAGCATCCTAGGAAACTTTTCACCTTCCCTTCACTCCCCTCCCCCCCCCCCCCCCCCCCCGCCAGGGTAGATGGGATAGACTTGGCCCATGATGTCTGCTCCAGCTGAGCAGGAAGGCATGCTCTATCATGATCTGGCTTCTAGCCAAAGCCACTGAGGGCATGTGGTTGCATTTATGGAATCAAAAGTGAATGTCTGTTCACTTGTTTATGGGTTCAATCTACACAGTTAACTAACTTGAAAATATTGAGTCAATTCAGCCTTGGGCTTTTTGACTGTCTGTACTTAGCCTAGGAGGTCATCTAGTTCAAACCCCTGCTCAAGGCAGGAGCATCCCTGTTTAAACCATCCTAGACAAGTATATGTCTAACCTGCTTTTAAAAAAAATTCCAAGGATGGAGATTCCACAACCTCAGCTGTGGAATCTCCATCCTACCAGTTACGAGTTGCCCTAGTCCATTCTGTAGCGGCCCTATGTTACCCTGCACCTTCTTCCTGCTCCCTATGTACTTAAAGAAGGACTTTTTGTTATCCTTAATCTTTGTTGCCAGCTTGAGTTCTGTATCTGCTTTGGCCTTTCTCACTGCTTCCCTGCAAGCACAGCTATACTCTTCCTTGGTGGCTGCCCCCTGCTTCCATAGCCTGTAGGCCTCTGTTTTCCTCTGAAGGCTCTCCTGGATTTCCCTGATGGGCCAAGAAGGGGTTTTTTTGGCTCTTTTGCCTCCCTTTGCATGTACTGGGATGGTGTCCCTCTGTGCCTGTAGGATCGGTCCCTTGAGGAACCCCCACCCTTCTTGGACTCCCATCTCACAGATGTGATTACCCCTCCATCCCACCCTAACCTGATTACCCCTCCATCCCACCCTAACCAATCTCCTGAGATCATTGAAGTTGGCTTTCTGGAAGTCTAGCACTACTGCCCTACTAGTTGTCTTTCCCACTGTATGCCAGATAGTGAATCCTATCAATTGGTAGTCACTATCCCCTAGGTTACCTTGAACCTGCAGATCCCCCACCAAGCCCTTCCCTTAGGTCAGCATGAAGTCAAGTAAGGCACCTCCCCTAGTGTGACTGCATCCATCCTGTGTTATATTCAGGTCCTATATGCAGGTTAAGAACCTACATGAATCGGCAGGCCTGGCCGACTGCTCCTCCCAGCAGATATCTGGGTAATTTAGGTCACCCATGACAAGTAGGTCTTTTGAGTGTACTGCCTTTGACAGCTGTTTTGAGAATTCTAGGTCTGACTCTTCCTCCTGGTGTGGGGGTCTATAGTAGACCCCCACTACCAAGTCCCTTTCACCCCTGCCCCCTTGTAATCTGAACCATAGGACTTTGATTTGCCCTTATTCTGTCCCCAACTTTATTACAGAAGGTGTATAATGTTCCCTAACATATAGAACAGCACCCCCCTCTTTCCCCAATCTATCCTGCCTGTATAGCCTGTAGCCTTCAATGCCCACTGCCCAGTCATGGGTAGGGTCCTACCAGGTTTCTCTTAGACCAACCAGGTTGGGATCTTTGTCTGAAAGCAGGAGTAAAAGTTCTTCCTGCTTGTTTCCCATACTTCTAGCATTAGGATAGACACACCTAAGCCCCCCAATAGGTGCCCTTATTATTCCCCTATCCTGATTCTTAGTGGGTCTCTTAGTACTTACCTGATCATTTCCAGTGTGCAGTTCATGGCTTGTCTTACCCAATCGTGTCCTGAACTTGGCATCCCCATCCCCCAATGAAGCTACTTTAAAGCTCTACATAGGAGGTCTGCCAAACTGTAAGAGAACAGACTCTTACCTTTTAGAAAGATGTAGGCCATCCTGTCCCAGCAAGGTCTTATCCTGGAAGTATGGATCATAGTCTGGAAAGCTGAACCCTGTAAGGTAGCACCAGCTCCAAAGCCATGAGTTGACCTCAATGCAGTTGCCATGGTGCTGGCCATGGCCACTGACCGGGAGGACCAATGAGAAGACTACTTGTGCCCCCGAGCCTCTAAGCCTGTCTCCCAGACCCATGTAGTCAGCCATGACCCATCCCAGACTATTCTGGGCCTCATCATTTGTTCCAACATGGATAAGGACCATGGGGTAGTAGTTAGTGGGCCTGATTAGGTCTGGAAGCCTCACTGTGATGTCCCAAACCCTAGCTCCAGGCAGGCAGCATACCTCCCATGATGTAGGTTCTGGATGGCAGATGGCTCCCTCCACTCCTCTCAAGGGGGGAGTTGCACACTACAATGACTCAACGTCTTCTCCTCTGGCTAAAATTTGCAGATGTGATCAAGTTGGGTGGATTCAGAATGACCTGAACAGCCTGGAGAAATGGTCCACATTTTACTAGAGTAGGGTCAACAGTCAGATGAGGACAAGTGCAAAATCCTGCATTTGGGACAGAATAATTCCATACATAAACACAAGCTGCAGAATGACTGACTAGTCTACATTACTGCAGATAAGGACCTGGGGGTTATGAGGGACCATAAACTAAATATGAGCCTACAGTGTGCTCTTGTTGCAAAAAAATAAAAATTAAAAATAAAAATGCTAAAGGCATACTGGGTTGCTTTAATAGGAGTGTCACTTACAAATCAAGGGAAGTGTTTCTTCCTCTCTATTCAGCACTGGTGAGAGGCCTCACTTGGAGTACTGTGTGTGTTTTTACACATGCATTAATAAGCCTTTTTCTAATGTACATTAAATGTAGCACCTCCAATGTGAGGTACTTAATTAATATGCATTAGGCTGCACTTATGAGCAGTAGCACATTTGCATGCTTTTTAGTAACATTTAGTGTGCAGTAGACTAAGTTACTGTGCATTAGCGTAATGTCATTTTTTTTTATGCGATGCTTTAATGTACAGTAAAAATATTTACTTCACATTAAAGCACACATGTAGGCATACCCACTGTCAAGTTTTGGGTCCCACACTTCAAGAAGTATATGGACAGATTAAAATTAATCCAATGCAGGGCAACAAAAATGATTAGGGGTCTGAGAGGCAAAGTTTATAAGGAAAGGCTGAAAGAACTAGTTATTTTGTCTGGAGAAGACTGAGGGAGGATGTGAAAAAAAAAATTCAAATACCTGAAAGGCAATTTACGGAGAGGATGGGGATAGGCTTTCCTGTGTGGCTATAGGGGACAGGACTAGAAGCAATGGCATTAAACTAGCAGCGGAAATTTAGGCTAGAGATTGGAAGAACTTTCTGACTATGATGGTGTTCCGGTATTAGAACAGGGTATGTACAGAAATTGTGGAATCTCTTTCCTTGGACATTTTCCAGAGCAGATTGAACAGACACTTGGTTGGAATGGTTTAGCCAAGCATCAGTAGTAAAGGCAAGGCTGTATCAAAGTTCCCATATCATTCTTTTCATTCTTTATTCATCTGCAAGGGTCCATCAAAACAGGAAGCCCATGGACAGGAGATAGAAAATTCCCCATTGGTTCCCTGCCTAATGACACTGCTGGGATGAAGACTGGGTGAAACTGGTTTAAAATAATCTATACTAAAGACACAGCAAATGATGTTGGCAGCAGCCAAGCACACTCATCAAGCCAGGGCTCAAGTGCATCATCCAAAAATCTTCATGCATCTGCCAAAAAATTGCAAAACCATCTGATTTATGTATCCTAAATGAAGAAGAGAAGGATATACAACTTTTCCTCAAGTAGGTATGTAGACTGCTATAACATTATATATAACTAGCTGAAACAGAAATTATTGACCTCCATAAAAAGGGCTCTGTCCCAATGCTGATGTTAAAAAGAAATGAGCAGAGACCAGAAACTTGTAACAGGCTAGAGCTTTGCATGGAACAGTTGAATATTAAAATATATATGGTCTTGATTAGAACTGGATAAGAACATAATTTTATATTATTAACTTTAGAAAACTAAAGAGAATCTCACCTTGGGATTTTCAATTGGAAATGGACATCTAACTCCCTTATACTTTCCCTAAAAAGTGCAGTAAAACTAAACTAAACATGGACAGTTTATTTCAGAATCTCATCAGATTCCTAAAGTTCCTTAACAACAAAACTTGCCTAAGGGTTAGGTCCTGATTTCTTTAGCCCCTGATCTACATGCAGCACTGTGGGGGTTATGCTAGAACATATTGCATTTTAGAAAAATCCTGATGAGGTACACTTCTTCCCCAGCTCTTACCTGGCTGCTGTGGGGTGGTAATTCACAGCTAACCTATCCTAAAAGCAAATTAGGTCATTACTATGGCAGTTTAGCTGCACTGGTCACCTGAGAAAGAGTGTGACAAATGGTAAGGAAGGAGTTAGCAAGCAAGTAGCAGCAAATCCTGCATGCCTGCACTCAAACTCCTGTCATTAACACATCAATAGGCATCAATGGAGGCCCATGGACATCAGATCAGGCTTACACAGACATGTGGATTTTCCAAAAGTTTAACAAGATTCTACTTTCATGAAGTCATTGGCAAAATTTCCATTGTTTTCGCTGACAACAGAGTTGGACCATAAGTTTTCTTTAACAGAACTAAATGACTTGCATTGAGCAAACCTGTTTTCTATTATTTCTGTCTTCCTTACTAAATATATGTCTCACAGCATTATCTTTTTTGTTTCTAATATATTCATTATGACAGGAGGTACCAGAGATGGTGTTGTTATATGTGGAATTACAAGTTATTTCTCTTTCAGTTCAGGCAGTAATCCATCCTGGAAGAAATGCTGAGATATTCTTCATTTCGTGACACTATTTTCTCTTGGGGAACTTCTTACAAGAGGGAGGAGTGTTCGTCCTGTATTGTCTCCCACCATTAGCAGAGGGGCCCATTCTCTTGCTCTTGCTCTTGCTCAGCAGGGAGGCAAAAACCACCGTTTTAAATATGGCCCCGTTTTAGCCCCCCAGCCAGTCAGCAACAATCATCATGTTAAGCCAGGTAGCAATGAGTGTGACAGTGTTTATTCACTCACCTTGGGTGCCTGTACACATGATGCAGGGGTGTAGGTTGTAGCCGTGTTGGTCCAAGGACATAGGCAGACAAGTTCCTTTGGTGAATCTGATATCTTTTATTAGACCAACCCAAATAGTTGGAAAATAATTATTATCTTGCTTAATAATTATTTTCCAACTATTTAGGTTCGTCTAATAAAAGATATCAGATTCACCCAAGGAACCTTGTCTGCCTATGTACACATGATGGGGGTTTAGTTGCCTAAATTGAAATGGTGGGTTTTAAATTGATTTAAAAAACACCATTTCAATTTAGGGGCTTCCATCACTGTTACAGGAAGGAGACTGATCCTTTTTTTTTTTTTTTTTTTTTTTTTTTTCTGCAGATTTCCACATCTCCTACAGCTGGGGATGGCCAGTAGGCCAAGCAGCCCCTGAGCTGTGGGTGGCCCTAGTCCTTCCCTCTGTGTCAGTAGCACCCTGCTGCAGCCACCCAAGAGGGCTGCTAGCAGGCCAGATGCTGCCCTAGCTTGCCCTCAGAGAATAGTTGGATTGGGTTGGGTGCTGCCTCTGAGCTGTGGTAGCACCCGCCCCCTAGCCACCCACCTGGGTGGCCCCAGAGGGTGCTGCTGCCATGGATGGAGGAACCAGGGAAGCCTGCAGCTCAGGGCCTGCTGGTAGCTTGCCTCCTGGATGTGGGAGAAATAGGCAGGCTCCACAGAAAAATAAAGAATCGGACCCTCACCACTTTTTTTTTTCCACGGAGCCTGCCCTCCTTTCCCACGGCCAGAGGACAAGCTGCCAGTGAGTCGAGCTGCAGGAAATGCTGCCTTACCTTCACAGTGGTGGCACTCCCGGGGCCACCCAAGTGGGCAGCTACCAGACAGTTGCTGCCCCAGCTCAGAGGCAGCCCCCAGCCCCATCCAACTCTTCCCCAAACCCAAGCTGGGTCAGCATTTGGCCTGCTAGCAGCCCCAGGGGGCACTGCCACCATGGAAGGAAGGACCGGGGACCCCCACAGCTCAGGAGCCACTTGACCCACTGACAGCTTGACCACCAGCTGTGGGAGATGTGGGCAGGCTCAGCAAATTTTTTTAATTTTTTTTTTTTTAAAGATCAGGCCCCTCTCCAATTCTGCCTTCAGCCTGCCTCTCCTGCAGCAGGGTTTGGGGTGGGGTGAGCTCTCAAAAGGCTGCAAAGTTACAAATAGCTACATTGCAAACTAAACTGTATGCAGGTGTGATTTACTTTGCAACGTAACAAACTCGTTTAAATAATAACCCCCTCCTCCCCCACATGTGTACAGCACAACACAATTAAACCACAAAAGGACAATATTTGTTATGTGTACAGTCACCCCTTAATAGCACATTTAGATGCACCCTGTTAGGAGATAATCCTTGCCTGAAAGGGAACAATTTTACAATGCCACAAGGGCACTTAACATGTGTTAAACTGCTTGAACATGCATTGACTTGCATGTCATCTGTTCTTAGTAAGTATTAAGGTGAATGTATGACACCACCTTAAGAGGATACCCAGATTCAGTGCCACCAATGACTTTAAATAGGAAGCTCGTCTGTAAGGCCCTGAAAAAAGCCCTGAAATAGACTGAAAGGAGGTACAATACTATAACTTCTATAGGAGGTTTCATGTGGGCCTAATAGATGTTTTTGGGCACAATATTTGCATTTGGACTTTACTAGCTGTTGGATGTTTTATTTTTGCAAAATCATTGTTGGATTATCACACAGTTTTCTATTAAATAGATTATAAATAACATCACATAAGCAGAAATAAGAATTAAATTGCTAGTTTGCATATTCCAGGTGGTATGCAAAGTGAAAGAACTCTATTAACTCTATCACTAGATACCATCTCTCTCCTGAACAGCAGTCAGAAGGAACAGCTGCATGTTATTTCTGCCTCAGTTTGGAGCTTGTTTCAATAAGCTTAGATTGGCTGCATTTTCCAAGACTGCTATCTGGCTCATTTATAACAGCCATTCTTCGGAACTCTCGCATCTGTCAAAGCCCATACAAATCCCCCCCTAGAGGAAGCAGATGTTATAAAGTTATAATTTAGATGTTTGTTTTGCCTCTTAGAAGGATTCTGGACAGCAATCACTGTGGTCTGTTAAGCATCATTAGCAAGTGCAAATTGTTGATGAATCTGTGGATTAGTTTGTATCTGTTTTTATAAGAATTCTTCACCTCAAGAATTACAATGAGAAAAAAAAAAATATGCACACACACAGGGTACTGGGAAGCTAATTGTATTATAGTATTATATATTTATTACTGGTGTTAAGAACTTTAGAAACTATGTTAGGATATTGAAGTGGCTATACCAGTTATTAGACCTCTAAGTGATTTCCAAAACAGCAACTTATTTCTCTTCTCTGTTTGTCTTGTTTTGTTTTGTTTTTTGGTTTGTTTGTTTTTTGCAAACTGGTATGACCTTTACTTATTCTAATCTTTTTTATGAGATTCAGAGCAAGTATAAATATCCACCTGGATGTCTAAGGGCCTGAGTCTTTTATCATTTAAGTCAATGTCTAGATCAACAAATTTAAATGGAATTAATTCCATAACTCAAACTGACTTCAGTGGTAATCAGGATCTAACAGTTTGGTTTTTTCAACATGATATTTGTAGCGTGTTTCTCACAGTATCCATAACTATGCTGCTGTTTTCCTATTTTTTCTATATTAATTTGGGAAAAGGATAAACAGATCATAGTTTCAATACATTTTATTTGGAATGAAAGTAAGTAATCATCAGGGATCCTAGTTTTCTCTGTTTTAAAAATATTTCCAATTTTCAGTTAAAAAACAGTAACCCCAAACCCACATTTTTCTATGATTTAAATGAAACACTGCTATATCTATCTATCTATCTATCTATCTATCTATCTATTAGACCCTGACTCCATGCAACGCCCAGCGACTAGGGAGACAACAGACCAATGCCATCACGCATAACCTGCACACATTGCTTGTCAACAGCTTTAATCAAGATGGAAACAGCTTTGGACTAGCTCCAACAAACCAGGGAGCTACCACGAACATTAATTCTTTCCACATTTATATACCTTGTTTCATACTCATTAACATTTACTCCACCTTTGTCCCTCCTTTGTTCCGCCCACATTCCCTCCTATCTCAAGCTCTGCCTCTGTTTACTGTTTGTTTCATTAGCATGGAATTACCTATGCATTTCACTTATTTACTTGTCTTTTTGCTATGTGCACATGCCTAAGACCCTGAGCCCAGCTTCTTTCGGTCACTTGCAGTATCTTGCTGGTTTTTTCACCATCTCCAAGGTCTTGCTTCTGCTTATCTCCTAACGATAGCTGGTAGATGCATCCTGTTCTTCTTACACAATGAACCATATATCTTACAACACTACTACGTCATTAGGAAAATGCTTGCCTAAGCATTTTGCAATGTTACTTTTAATATATCATTTTGCCTTGTGGTTAGCAGCTTTGCTGGGCCGCAGGTTATAGCCTTTTATTCAGCTGCAGACTCAATGCTTCCCAAGATCCAAATATTGTCACCCTAACACTATCTATATCACCTTGATTACTACTCATAGGACTAAAGCTGGCAAGCAGAAAGGAGAGAAAGAAAGAGAAAGGGATAGAGAGAGAAATGTTCCCTTCAAAATTTAATTCTGTTCTGAAAATGAATGTATTTTATGTGTTGAGTATTTTCCACAAAAATAAATAAATAAATAAATAAATGAAAGACCAAAAAAAAAATCCTGTCTTTTAAAAATAAATTGAAATGTTGGTTATTTTTCCTCCCTTTCAGTTCCCCACAATATTCAGCGGAACTAACGATGATCAGGTCCGATACTTTCATTATAGTGGAATAGGAGTTCAGTCCCCCCCCCCGCCACCCCCCTCCCCCATTCTGCAATTTTTAAAAACTTTGACAACTTTCATGAGTATTTCCACTGACTTCAACAGGCTTCAGATTATTTCTTAGTGTATTGCATGTCTCTTGTATATTGCTGAAAAGTTATTTCTTTTTTTCTGTTTTTCATGGAGGTGGAAGCACACTGTTAAGTTAATATCTGGAACTGGATCTAACTCCAAACTTTCTAAAAAGCTAGGGGTGGTCATGGTTGAAGTTCTTGTTCAGATCTAAAACAGTGAGAAGCAACAGTGATGATTTTTGGATTCATCTTCTTTAAAGTTTAATGGTTCTGATAGGAAAGGACATACATTTTGAGTGTATTTCAATGAATAAGGACAAAGGTACTACAACTTGTTCACTGATCCTTAAATGTGTTCCTCATAGGCAGACCTCTGAACAGTGCAGAACCCCACTGAAGTAGGAGTGTCTACTTTGAGCATCTTGTGTAGGAGTGTCTACTTTGAGCATCTTGTGTTATCAGAGCCTAAAGCCCCAATCCAGTGAACACTTACTTGATTTTATCCAGTATGTTAAGTCCCATTGACTTATGGATGGAATTATAACAAATGGTTGGATGGAATTATAACAAATGCTTTGCTAATGTAAAGATATATATTTTGTCCCAGTTTTTTCCTCACACTTTGCATTATTAGTAGATGTAAAATTAGAATTTCTCATTTCATAGACTGATATAAGAGATGTCACAGAGTTACTGTAGTTCACCTTAAATTGTCCCATGCCCACACACAATGGGCACATCTACACAAGACATTACTGCACAGTTGCCTAAGTTACTGCACAGTATTGGTGAGCGTCTACGTGTGTGTGTCCTTTATGAGGAGTAAAAATAGCTAATTATGATTAAATTTGCTACCTGCATAATAGGGCAGTGTGAAATTTCAATGGCCGTTTCATTTTGACACTGTTTTGACTCATTTCGAGGTGAAAACAGCAAAATCAAAATGAAACAAAGGTTATCGAAATAGCCTCAAAACAAAATGCGGCTAGCAGAAACATTTCAAAGTCAAAATGTTTTGATTTTAGCACTGGGGATGGGAAGTCATCCCAGATGAGCTGACTTCCCATCCTCAGTGCAAGATCCGGCAGGGGGTGAGGACTGAGCTGACTCCCCGCCCCCTGTGCAATCTAGCATGGGGGGCTGGGGATGGCGAGGCAACCCAGCTGGGCTGCCTCCTCAACCCTGGTGTGTTCTGGGATGTCAGCCAAGCTGGGCTGCCTTCCCACCCCCAGCTTGGGTTGGGAACTCAGCCCAGCTGGGCTAAGTTCCTTTCCCCAGCCCCATGGTCTGGCAAAATGGTCAAAACAGGGTAAAAACAGCCTCACTGTTTTGATGAACCAAAACAGTGAGCCTGTTTCGACTCAAAATTATATTTGATACAAAACACTGTTCCATCCAGACCTTGAAACTGAAGTTGGGATGGAACACTGCCGTTTCACACAGCCCTACTGCATATGCGAATTTAAACACGAGTAGTTACTGCATTCATAGACATTGCCGGGTCTGCCCTGCCACTAGGCTCCTGGCTGGGAGCCTCTCCTGGCCCAGGGCTGGGCTACATCTATGGAAGATCCTAAATGGCCCTGTGTTCCCCCATTGGCATGCCACAACCCTGCTGTCCCTGTCTGCCTGGAGATATGTGCTGCAGCATGGCCCTGCTCAGCCTTGCAGCTGCCAAGACAGTGCCACCTGGCCAGCAGGGTGGACAGCACTTACCACAGGCTGCTGTAGCCCCTGGAAGCCCTGGAAGCACCCCAGAGCTGTCTTCAGCACTCATCTGGTTGCAGGTTAGCAGCATCTGCTCGCTTCATATCCCAGCAGTCTGCCCTGCACCTGTACCTGCTGTGGGACATAGCCTCAGCTGCACAGCTCCCTTGCCATGCCCTTGCACTGGGTACTGCTGGCAACTGCCCAGGGCTGGCAATAGAGGGACAGCCATTCAGGGGCCCAGAAGCATAACATCTTCCTCCTATCCAGGCCCACCCCCACCAGCATGTGCATGCCCATGCCATTCACCTGAGGCCCCAAGTGGAGCCAGAAGTAGATTGGTGACCTCATGGCACTCTGGGGTGATGCAGAGATGCACTGGCGTTCAAGCGGGGTGGGGGCTCAAGCGGCCACATGTATGAGGCCTTGTTGGGTGGGATGCAAGAGTGCAGGCACTCCCAATCAGAACAACAGTGCCACATCAAGATCAAGGCCTTGTGGGCACAGTGGGTGGTTGTGACCAACCACAATCATCAGTCCAGTTGTGCCTTCAAGACCATGCCCTTTATGTGGCAACTAACCCATATTTTGGTGCCCCAGCACCCAGGCCACAGTCATGTGATTTTGACCAACATGGGGGGCCCGCCTGAGCCCCTGCCCCACCCAAACTCCTCTGGTTACACTTACATGCCTAAATGTGATCCTCTTCCCCTTGAAAAACTGTTAATATAAAAGATTGTTGAGTCACCCAATTCACTGTTTTTTGTAATTAGATTTTAAGGGTCAGATGATAGCATGCTATCAAAGGTGGATGCATTAATGGATTTACAGGGACTTGAACCAAGTGGAATAGAATTGCACTTAGTCACCTAATTTCACTTAGGTGGAAAAGAATCTCACCCTTTACAATTTTATTTCTTGCCTTTAACAGATTCCATACCATTGGCCACTTTGTGCCTCCCTGTTCTTCTTCATGGGCTGCTGCCTCTCTCAAATTGCCCACTATTTCCTCCTAACAAAACCCTACTCAAGGTTATTGGCACCTTGGTGCTAAAAAAATCAAATGCATTGCTTTAAATACATATTTCTTGTAATGGAAGTTGCATAAATACAAAAAAAATTATAAATATATATATATATATTAGATTACAGCTTCATTAAGGCATGCATTTTTAAATATAACTCAGGATTCATAAGGTAAATGGCCCATATCAAGCTTAAAAGATATTTCAAAATTTAAAGAGATTTTAAGCCATTACAAGACATTTGCCTTTTGAACCACTATCAAATATTTCTATTAATTTTGCAGTGTGCTTTATGATGATCTGTACATACCATAAAAAAGAAAAGTCGAGGCAAAAATAGCATTTTATTTTGGCATGAATAGTACAAGGCAAGGGCACTTCCTCAAGGTTGCCAGTATACTTAGCATTTCCTTTGCATTCCTGCACCGACTGGGATGATCCCCATGCTAATAAATAGCAAAATCACATATGTTCCCAGATTGTTCAATGTCTTTTATTGTGCAGGACCATTTTAAGTCTTCTGAGGACCTCAGTATTATACTCTTCAATATAAGGCCACTCTGCAAGGATTCATGTGCAGTTAGCAAACCCACCCCCCGCTGTCTCCCATATTCCTGAAACCCGTATAGGCTTCAAAGACACATTCTTCGCTAATGGGGCATATTTAATGTGGAAGTAATTTGGAAAATGTCTTACCATTTCTAAAAGATTCATAAGTGTGAAAAGAAGATAGGAATAGAATCCTAAAATTGAAGGAAAAGAAACATTGTGGGTAGTTGTTATGGTGCCTTGGAATAGATCAATAATCACTTGTGATTTTTTTCCCCTTGTTTTCCTTTAGTACTAGTAATGCCAGGGCCTATCACAGGGGGGGCAGGAGGGCCATTTGGCCCAGGCCTCTCATTCATGGAGGGCCTCAAATTTAGACTTTTGACGTTATCACCAAATGAGGTTATATATACAGACACAGAGATACACTGACAGAATTGAAAGAAAAAGAAAAAAGCTAGAAAAGCACTTGTTAAATAATAAAGGAACATTTATTACAAATTATTGCATTGTATTTTGAGCCTCAAAAAAATGGAAGTGGCCCGGGCCTCTCTCGACCTCTGAGAGGGCCTGAGTAATGCTAAGCTCTATTCAAAGAAAAGAGCTATGTCCTGAAGAAAAGCTGATGAACCTCAAAAAAGTGAGGTGATGGGGCACCTGGAGAGGATCTCTTCAATGAGATATTGAATTCCATTCAACAGAGGGCCATGAAGGCAAAGAGCTCTGAAGGTTGGTTCCCAGAACACTTGATCAAAAGGAAACATGTCCTGTAAAGCATTGATTTTCAAACTTTTTGAGCTGAGTCCCGCTTTGAGTTACAGTTTTGTTCACACTCCCCCTCACCCCAGAAGAGAAGCGCAGCCAGGTGCAGGGCATCCCTCATCCTAACAGCCATAGTGGCTTGGCTCAGTTCCTCTCGGTGGAGTGGACTGGGAGATTATTCCACCTGCCACGGTTTTAGCACCCCCTGCCTTGGCTCTGCTGTAGCTGTAGGGTGCTCGCTGACTGCCAGGTTCTCAGAGGTACAGCAGCATGCAGGCAGAACCTGCCCAGTGCTCCCCACCCTGATATTCCCCCATGAGGCTGCAGAGGTGCTGGCTTCTTGCAAACTTCTTACCCACACACCCTGTGCTGCATCGTGCCCCCACCATGTTCCTTCATGCCCCCCAGGGGGGTGCACCCCACAGTTTGAAAGCAGCTGCTGTAAAGGAACACTGTTGAAAATGTAATAAAATACTTTTGATTACAAAGGTCAGTCACTGCACTTACTGTTGCTACTTGTCTTGAAATAAACATTCTTTTGCTCGTTCCAGCAAACGGGACTGAGTTTCTGAAGTTCCTATTGTCATGGCCCTTTTCAGACTACTCCACCCTAATACTAGTGTACCTGCTCCTGTAGTCTTTGCAGTAACATGAAGAAATATCATCTCCTAGCTTTGGTTGGTGAAAGGACAAAGACTAGATATGTGTCCTATCTATAGTCCTTCTAGTTTCTTCTGAAGCATCCATGTATAGCTGTCAAAAACCTCCTGTGTATTGCTAGCCTTTATGATGCAGCACAACAGCAGTCCCTTATACCCTCAGAGTCCTCCATTGCAATAGCTACTGACCAGTACTAACTGGAAATGGAAAGTTTCCATACTGCAATAACAAAACATTTCTAAGTGGTGAAATTTTGAGTGAAGAGAACTTTGCCATCCTGAAGTTCTGCTGCCACTGCTGAC
Organism: Alligator mississippiensis; assembly: GCF_030867095.1. Taxonomy (NCBI): domain Eukaryota; kingdom Metazoa; phylum Chordata; order Crocodylia; family Alligatoridae; genus Alligator; species Alligator mississippiensis. Next base: position 135,512,288 of record NC_081825.1, on the reverse strand, counting down.
CACACTCTTCCATCATTCCTTGCTCAAAAGAGGTATCCCACTTGATAAAGCTACACCAGGTAAATGCTCTGCTTGGTTTCATCCTCCTGTTTTTTTTTTCCTTCATTAGTCACCCTGATGTCATACCAACAACGCTGAAAACTGCAAAAGCAAATCCATCCACCTGTTTGGCTCCAAATTCACATACATCATTACCCTGTTCATAGTAATAACTGTCATGGCAATGACACTTAGTAATGGGTCACCACTGCAGCCTTTCAGAAATTCATTTAAGAAATGACTGGCACAATTAATGGGTGCCAAAAGAAGAATCATGTAAGTTTGACATTAGTCCCAGAATTACTGTAGTTTCCACTAGGCATCCCACAATTCACTGCATACATCTAAGCTGTGAAAAATTATGCTTTGGGGTATCTGTCTAGACTGCTGAATGGTTAGTCTGAGCAAGTACAAAGTTGTTATAGATGAAATGACAAAGAAGGGACTTTAAACCAGCATAACAAAAAAGTATGGATATACTTTGGTTGATAACATTAAATCATAACACTTAGAGCAAGTAATCCAGATGGATATGACATTCCTGTACAGATGTAGCATTAGATAGGCCTATGTTTTTTGTGCAGTTATCTGATTTTGGAGAGGGTAAAATCTAGGGCTGTGTGAAACACCACTGTTTCATTTCAGCTTCTGCTTCACTGTTTCAATGGGACAGTGTTTTGTTTTGAGTTTCATTTCACTTTGAAGCACTGTTCCATTTCATTTAATCGAAACTGTTTAGCTGTTTTGACATTTCACCCGTAGACTATAATGGGGAAGCACAAAACTGCCTACAACTTTGTCCATTTTGGGCAGATTTGAATGAGAACAGAAGAAATGGTAGCCCCTTCGGAGGACATGAAGCCTGCCATGTTTCAAGGAGATAGGTGCAGGGATTTCTGCTAAATTGCACCTCAAATTTTTGAAAGAAAAATGTGTGTCACTTGTAAGTATGAAGGCACAGGGGTGTGAAAACTGCAAGCATGGTAGCCCCTCCTGAGGCCATGAAGCCTTCCAGCTTTCAAGGAGATAGGTGCAGGGGTTTCTAGGAAACTGCATTTCAAGCTGCTGACAAGCAAAACTCAGTGTGTGTGTGTGTGTGTGTGTGTGTGTGTTAAGGTGCACCCTCACTGGTGCTGGGGCCTCCACGTGACACGGTAGTGTGCCCCAGTGAGGTCTCCTCCTCCCCTGCAGCCTCAGGCTGATCCACCACTTTAAATAAGAACAGGTAAAATAATAACTCTGTGAGGAGCAGCACAGTAGCACTGGCAGCATCTCAGCAGCCAAACTGGGACATAGACTTTCTTTCATCTCTTGCAGGAGCTTCTTCTCCAGGGTGTGTGTTAAGGTACGCCTTCACTATGTCCTTCCCCTCTCTTCCCTCTCCCTCTCCTTACTTTCTGTTTCCCTGCAGGAAAGCCCCGCTTCAGCTTTGAAACTCAAAACTTTTCAAAACTTTCAAAACATTTCAAAGGCTGCTTCAATGCCCTTCATTTCACTTTGATTTTGCTGTTTTGAGCTCGAAATGAGCCAAAACAGCATTGAAACAAAACAGCTGGCAAAATTTTGCACACCCCTAGTTAAATCCGTTACAAAAATACAAAGTGTAAATGGGGCCTCATTATTTTTTACCATTTGTAGGACTACAGTATGTTAAATTCTTTGCAAATATCTAAAAGAAATATTGAAAAAACTAGCAAAATAAAGACTAAGTAACATACTCCAGCTGTGGCTGGATTAATCTGCAAATACTACAGATTCATTAAAAAACATATAATGCCCACACATAGCCCAATTATTACAGTACCTATGTCCTCTGGATCTTGGCATACTGAGATAGGAACAAAGGGTAGATTTTACTGAATTAATATGAAAACTCCTCTATTCATCCTTTCTAAAACACCATACAATTGTCTAACCCAATCTTCTCTTTATTTGCTTTAAAAAATCTCAGAGGATAAAGTGAATCTGCTACAAAAATATTACCCATCCTTTCTTTTATGAAAATCTAGTAAAACTTTCTGTCTGTTCATATGCTGAATTAGCCTGCATACTTTCTGAAATAAACTTGATTTGTACCACTGTTGATACCTAATTAACAACAAAATAAGAGTTACAGTTACAAAGTGCCAGCACATTTTAACATCATTGAAATGATTACCCATGTTAACATAGAAGCATGGGGTTGGATTCTCAGCTGGTACAAACTGACATACCTTCATTGACTTTAAAGAAGCTCCACCAACCGGTTAACTCACCCAGAGATTTTCCTTATGAATACTACAATACAGTTATTGGGGGTGGGGAAGGACCTATTACCAAGAACAGATCAACTGTGTTCTAGTGGATGGGGTACTAGACTTGATGTCATGATATATAGGGTTTTCTTTCCACACTGGGAGTGTCTACACATGCATTAACGTGCTTTTCCTATTGCACATTATATTTAGTACCTCCAATGTGAGGTACTAAGCAAATGTTCATTAGGCTGCCTTAATGCACAGTAACAAATGTGCATGGTTTTTAAGTGACAATGCACAGTAGCCTATTTTACTGCATATTAGCGTAATTGCATGTTTTTTATGTGACACTTTAATGCACAGTAAACTAAGCTACTGCACATTAAAGCACACATATAGATGCTCCCAATGTCTCTGAACTGCCTTGAGCTGTTCCTTTTACCTATTTCCATCTCTGCTTCCTTAGTCTGTCACTCTAACTAGGCTAAAAGTTCTTTCAGGCAATATTTTTTTTCTTAGCAGATGGTTGTACAGTACTTTGCACAATGGGACGCATGTTGGCCCTGGATTTATGACCCAAATACCTTGTTTTGGGTGGACCCAAACCCTTAGACTGACCATGACCTTTTTATTTGTTAATAGACAACTTTTATTGATACACAGTGATAGCAGATAAGAATAATGCAAACAGTTTTATATTTACCAGTTTTAGAGCTGCACAAAGTTAAGGTATCTTTGGCCAGTATGCAAACTTTACTTTGAGGGGTTTTTTTTGAATGTTAGATGTTAGCAGCCTGGAGTTTGGAGGCTGAAGCCCCATCCCTGCCCATGGGGTGGGTGAGACAGGCTAGGTTAGTGGTATATCCTTTGTTTATAGTGGCCTTGAATTCCCCTTTTGGGGACCCCTTGTGCTTTGTATTTTTTTTTCTTCTGATGACTTTTTATCTTTGGGCATTGCTGATTGGTCTACCTGTGGTCATCATACTGTCCACATTTTATCCTGTCAGCAAATTTCTTTTTTTCACAAACCCATTTCATGTATACATCCTAATGTGGGCTTTACTAGTCTTCTTCAAATGTGGTCTGTTCCCCAAAACAAGAAATCCCAAGGGCTCTGCAATTGGGCACTATGACTTGGTGCCACCTTCTCATATGTTATGGAACAGTGTTGTATATGTTTTCAATTTTACAGCCTGTGTGTTTACTTGCTGCTTGCCTGTCAAACACAGTGGGCCTTGAAGGCACAAACAGGCTTTTAAAAATCAATTATCCCTTGCTGTTAGACTGGACCATTGTTCTAATGCATATTTACTTTACCTACAAGCCAATTTTCCAAAGCAAACCTCTGAATGCCATTTTTAGCCATCACCCCACATCTTGATTGCATTCTCTATGCACAGCTTTAATGTAAACTTTAATAAACACTGAATAACATCTGCCCTTCAGAGGTGGTACTTCTAGAAACAAAATGGGAAGAGTCAAAAAAGGTGCACCAGGAAGCAACTTACCATCCCTTCAGACATTGTGTAAAAACACTGTATGTGTTTGTCTTTCAAAACAAAAACAGAAAAAAAAAACCCAGGAACTTAGTATGTAGATCATGGAGAGACACTTTACCAAATGTTAATTAATTAAAAACGTGTAAATGAGATAGGCTGTTACAAAAATGTGACTGAAATTTCCCCATAGATTCACAGATGTAAGACCTATAGGCACCATACTGATCAATAACCTATTCTGACACAGACCATAGAATATCACCCACTGAGATTCAGTTACTTGTGGTTGCTCTAACATATTGTTTGAAAATAAACTGAGTCTTGACTTAAAAATGTCAAGTAAGCCATCACAGTCCTAGGTAAATTGTTCTAATAGTTAATTACAGTCACTGCTAAATTCACATATCAAATTGTGTCTTTTTTCCGTTTACATATTCCTTCCTTTAACTACCAAGCATTGGTGCCTATTATGCCATGTCTGCTAAATTAAAAAGCTTGCAGACAACTTCTCTCTCAGTAGGTACACAGAGACTATGATCAGGGTACTAATTTTATTATGCAGTCTCTTGTAGTTTATGATTCACGGGATGTATCAGATACAGAACACTGACACTCGACAGCTCCTGTTGATAGAACTGATTTTGCTGGAAGAATCTTTTAATGGTTGTTACAGCCTACCTCTCTTGCCTGATGGTAGAATTATTTCATTTTCCTCAAAACTTCCTTGACTGATATGTGCCACAAATTGCAGCATCCCATAATGTGGGTGTCATGTGAGAGTACTGAAAATAAAAAAAAAAGGAATTAACAATAATGATGCAGTGTTTTAAGGTACAAGTCTGAAAGCACTTTACCAAGGCCATGTCTACTCAAGATGTTGGCTACACAGTAGCCCAAAACTATTCCTCAGTAGCGTTGCCTGCCAGAAAGCACGTGTGACACTACTGCACAGTAGTCCTGGGCTACTGCACAATCAGTGCCACAAAAAAGCCATTCCTCAGTACTACTGTGCAATAACTTGAATTACTGCACAGTCATTTACTAATTGTTTATATGGCTGTACAGTCAGCATCTTGTAAGTAAATGCATCTTCTTACTTCTGTTTGAGAAATCTGAGATCCAGAGATTAAATGATTTAGTTATATCTCCAAGTAGATCTAGGAAAGTGACCCTGTTCTCCTGACTCCTGGTCCAGAGCCCACAGAACCTGTAACAGATATCAATAAAAGAACAACACAATCTAAAAAAATGGAGTCAGCTAATGGTATCTGAAGGTTTTAAGAATTAAGAAATGTGTAGATTTCAAATAAATGGGTGGATGTTGTAAATACAGATTATTAGATTACTAGCCAATTGCCTGTCATGAATAATGGAGCATTTCTGGAAGAGCTTACATGCCCCCCACCACTCATGCTTTGGGGCCAGCCATGAAAACCAGGGGTGGGCAATTATTTTGGGTGGAGGGCCACTTACTGAGCTTTGGCAAGCTACCAAAGGCCACATGGGTAGCTCAGCCCCTTGGTAGGTGCCCAACCCCCTCATCACCATTTTCTGACCAGAAGTCCCACCCCCTAACCTCTGACCTTTACCATGAGAAGTCTGTTCCCTTGCCCCCAGAAGTACTCCTTTCAGCAAGGGGTTGTGCCATCTTGGAAACAGGAAAATACCAAATTATATTCTAAAAATGAAACATTTACCGCATTCATTCATTTGATTTCAAAAAATATTTTAGTCCCAATTTACATGTGTTTGTGTAGTGTACACAGAGGTAATTGCACAATAGCTTAAAATGAAGTCTTACTCTTGTATATTGTGGGGGTGAGTATAGGTTTGTGGGGAGCTGTGTGTGTGTGGATATCTGGTGTGTGGGTGGATATGGGGTTTGTGGGGGACTGTGTGTAGAGGGAGGGTGCCTGAGCTGTCTGAGGGGGTATAGATGTGGGGGTCCGCATGTATGGCAGTGCAAGGGAAGTATGGGTGCATGTGTGGGGTGTACATGTGGGACTCATCCTATGAAAACACCCCCCCCCGCACACCCACTCTGCCCCTGGCTGCACACCCACAACCACCCACCCACTGGATCCACAACTACACCCACCCACCCACTTTGCCCCTGGCTGCACACCCACACTCACCCTCCCACTCTGACCTTGGTTGCACACATAACAAACATACCCACACCATACACCCCCACAACACACACTCACACCAGACACATACACACCCTACACGCACAGCTCCATGCTCCCTGCTCCTGCAATGCAGCTGGACTACATGGTACCGACAGTACCGGCTAGCAGGGAGTGCAATTGCTGGGGTGGGCTGGGCTGGGCTGTTCAGTTCTGCTGATGTTTCTCCTGGGTCCTACTGCCCCTGACTCCTATAAGCTTTGATAGGAGTAGGGGCAAGTCAATACAGTTTTAAAGCCCAAGGGCTCCATCTGCCTCTGCTTTGGCTCCAGGTCCCTGCCCGAGGGGGTGGGGCCCATGCAGCCAATTGCTGCCCACCCTCTCTGCGGTGCATGCATAATTGGCCCCCAGCATTACAGGCAGACAGACACACAAATAGAAATACTAAACCCTTTATTATATTAGAATGCACTGGACTAGAATTTAGAAGAAAGAGGGTTTTTTTTTTTTCTTTGTTCAGCTACAGACTTCTTGTATGATCTTAGACAAGGCACTTTTGAATCTTCTTAGTTTCAAACCTGCAAAATGGAGATGGTATTTCCCTTTTTGAAATAAGACTTGTAAGGATAAATTGATACTAAGATGCTATAGTGATGAGTATCACATTGTTATAGTGATAGCTTAGCTTGGTAAAAGTTAAAAAAGAACAACTACAGAGAACATAGGCATGGTAGCTAATGATGGGAGATGACATAAATGGTGTCTCAACATTTCTGAGATGCTTTTATTTTTAAAAGGTTGCTTTAGCAAGGAGTATTTGGAAAACCTTCTTATAACTATTGATACACAGTATATGAAAAGATACCATGAATTATTGATGTATAGTATATGAAGATACTAGCCTGAGTTAGGTCTAGGGTCAGAAGTGGTATAACCATATGAGTTCCCTCAGCAGAGCTGCTTCCTGGTCCAGAGCTGGAATATGCAGCACCAGAGGCTGCCTTGTACCTTATGGACATACCTTCAGAGACCATAATTAAGTGGGCAAAATTTCAAAAAGTATTCAACAGCAGCCAGCATGGGGTCATCTCAGTGGGAAGTGTTGAGGGCAGAATGGGTCCTATTGGGTGTTGATCTGTTTTAGCTGCAAAGTGTGAGTTCTCCAGGTTACATAGGTGTATGATGATATGTGCACTTATATCCTTCAGTAAATTAATAACCCATCAATAAAAAATAAGTTGTAAGTGTACTTGCTAGTGCTTTTAGACTAATTTACTGAATTTTACTACAGTGTTTGTCTTAGCCCCACATAGCTACTTTATAAAAATTGTATGTCCATTTTGCAGTCAAAGGTGTGACTGCAGTTTGGGCAGATATACTTATTCTACCTTTAAATGACGTAACATAGGTACTACTTGTAGCAACAAGCTCATTGAGAGCTACAAAACTGATCTTGAACCCTAAGTAAACAGACAACTTGCCTATGCAGAGATTTGTCCTTGTGTTGCTACACTTTTCTCAGTACCTGACTTAGCTTGGGCACTTGGCATTGTCTACCTGAACTCAAGTTCCACCTTTAACTGTGATATTAAAGTACCTTCAGAGAAGGACAGTTGAGTTAAAGATGCATTGTCTTTATGCAATTTCTTTGCTTTACTGCTTTGCAGCTCCTTTTATCTTAACATACTGTAGCTTTATTGGTTTTTGGATGTTGGTTGAGAGTGTGTGTTTGAGGGGAGGGCTAAACATATTGACAAAGAGACTGATTGTAATAGCATCTGACAAAATCTGAGTATACAAAGCAGACGATTATTTAGCTAGAGCCAGAAGGAAATAGTTTGTTCTGAACATAAAGATGATCTAGATTATTGAACTGTGTTAGGTTTAGGAAGCAATTTTCAACTTGATTTAATATGCCAGTCAAAGAGGAAATTGTGGGGATAATGCTGATACTGTCAAGTTGAAAGAGTATGACTAAATCAGAATCCAGTCCTCTGTTTCATTAACTTTTTCTCTGTTATTTGGATGTATACTGCTCTGTATAGTTCACTGGTTTATTTTGAAATAATGGAAGAATTCCTCATCTTGAGAAACAGTTTACATAATGGAGGAAAATCTTGGAAAAAATAATGGAAGAAAAAAATTAAGAATATGGCTTCACATTTTTGTTTTGTTGTGAAAAGCACCAGCCTTCTGAAAATCAGGCTTGAAATTATCTCAGGCTGGACATTAGGGCTGTGCAAAATTTCACCATGTGTTTCATTTTGGTGCTGTTTTAACTCATTTTGAGCTCCAAAAAATAAAATCGAAATGGAACAAAAGGCATTGAAACAGCCTTGAAACGAAACAAGGGCACTTGAAACATTTTCTAAGTTTCCAAATGTTTTGAGTTTTGAAGCTGGGCTTGCTTGCAGGGAAACATAAACTAAGTAGATGAAGGAGGAACAGGAGGGAAGGACTGCTCTCATATTGACTGTGTAGCTGGCCAGTGACTGTGATCCTTCCCTGAGGTCCCTTCCAACCCCAGTGCCCTTGGGGAGAGACAGAAAAAGCAGTATTGTTTGAACTGAGCTTTCTGCCTTGGGATCAGTTACTGAGCTGTGTCTTCCAGCAGCTCAGCAGCATCAGAGAAAGACTATCACTTCCCACTTGCTACCCTGTTCCTAGCAAGTGGGATTCAATACCTTCTGCTTTCAATACCCTTTTATTATTATATTCATTCATTCCTTTCAATTTATTCCTCCCCAAAAATCCTCTTTTTGTTTTTGTTAGTCTACTTTGATTCTTTTCCTCCAGAAAAGAAATCTGTGCTTTTTCTCACAGTGTGCATCCATTCACTGTGCAGAGAAGCACAGCATATATTGCGTATTATAATATAGAATTTATTCAGGAACACATATCACATACATTTATATATTTTATTTTTTACATAAATACATACATTACACAAATACACATACATAAAATTATCTATATATATTACATAAATACAGATTACATTACAGAACAATGCACAGATTTTCCAGCACAACAAAGCAAACACACTATGAAACACACCATGAAGCGTGCTGGAAAGGCAGCTGGAAAGCCTTCAGGGAGGGGTGGAAGATGGAGTAGAAGGAGAGCTGTAAGTTCTGCCCTCTGAACTGAGACACAGCCTCTTTCCTACAACTAGCAGGCATGAGGCTTCCATTAGTTCAACAGGCAGCAAGGAGAAGGGAACAGTGCCACTGCCTGTGTCTGAATCTACATCCCCTCCAAAAGCATCAGCCATAACCCCCCACCCACCATAACCACCATGATAACAAGCAGCAGCACCAGCATGACTGTCTCCTCCACCCCCATTTCACTTCCCATTTCACTTCCAGTGCCAAAGGAAGAAATGGAACTGGATCTGGATCTGAGTGCCATAGCAAGGGAAATTCTGGGGAAGGAGGGGGAATCATCTGAGCTTGTGCTCCACACCCCTCAAGTTTTCCCTATACCCAGGTCTCCTTCCCCCAGAAGGTACCTTGGAGGAGGCTGAAGTAGAGGCTGTGGAGGCAAGTAGCTCAGCTGAGTCCCTTTCTACTGTTGCTGTGCATTTACCTGCTGAAGAGATGAAAAAGGCAGTGTTTGCACATGCACCTGCACCCCAGAAGCAATTGGGTAGTGTGGTCTGGAATCATTCTGAGCTCTCAGATGATACTACATAAGCTATCTGCCTGCACTGCTGATCCAAAACCACATGGGGCAAGGGAACAAAACACATGAGCACCACAGGGATGCTGATGCATCTCTGCAGGCACCATCCCCTTGCCCTTGCTCTTCCTCAGCCTGGCATCAGTGGGAGTGTGCCCAAAAAGAAGTCCCCCTCTTGCTCAAAAGACCCCATCTCCCCAAAGCAGTGGAGGGAAGTGCTGGTGAAGACAGTCAGGGAAGCAGAAGGGCAGAGGCGGGGGGATGTGGAAGAGGGGGATCCACTGTCCTGTACCACAGGACATCATACACCAGCCAGTCTCCTCCTCCACCACAGGCACTGCCAATGTGGGCCAAGGGCATGGCTTCTATGATAGGGTCCAGAGGCACCAGACCCCACCATCAGGCAGGTAGTGCTCAGGCCTTTGTGGCTGCCTATCTCACTGAAGATGTGGAGCCACTGTTGTGTGACCCCTTGGCCTACTGAGCAAGCCGCAGCCAGCTGTGGATGGAACTGGCCATGGTTGTCTGGGAACACCTGTCCTGTCCATCGACCAGTGTTCCAAATGAGTGGGTGTTCATCATTGCTGGTGATGTAGTGACACCACACCTCACCTCCTTGGATCCCGGTTCGGTGGAGCAGCTGGTGTTCCTCAAGGTGAATCTCCGATTGCTGGGGTTCCCCAAGCTCCAGGTTTATCCATCCTCACTCCATCTGCACCTATTTCCTTTTAATTCCTGGTTTCTGAACCATATAATGCCTCGCTTTCAGAGCTGGAGGGGGTACTCACTGCATCACCAGCCAGCAGGGAAAGAACATGTCCCTGCTGAGCTCCCATGCCAGGACGAACATGGAGGTATGGATAGGGGCTACAGGGAAGGAGGAGATTCCAGGTTCTGGGCATGATCACTAAAACTGCACCCTGCCAGGGTCAGGAGGCCTGGTGAGACTGCTGGCAGCATGGCAGCCCCAGGAAATGTCAGGACTGAGGATCTCCCTGGTGAAAAGTGGGTAGGAGGCACCATAACCTCCAGCCACCACACGCATGCACAGTCCGCTGGGGAAAGCTCAGACCCATCACATCTTTGAGAGGCTTGAGGCTTGCTGGTTGCAGTAGAGTTGTGAGGCTCCAGGTGAGCTCAGCTTTAGCTGCCTGGGATTCCAGCTTTTGGGTTGAAAAACCTACTGGACACAGTCAGTTTTTTCTTAATATTGCCCAATAAACATAAAGATGTAAGCAATTTAAATCTTTATGGAAAAAAGGAATGGTATAAACATGAGAAAACATTTCCTTTAGAGCAAGGGTATCAAACATCCTGGTTCAGTGGCATGGGACCAGATAAAGCCCATAGACTGGCTGCACATGCTGGATTCCACGCACATGGCTACTCGAGTGCAGGCATCACAAGTGCAGGCATCACTTTGTGCTGTGTGCCACATGCACACCAGAACCATTCCTACATGCTGTGCAATGCACACATCAGAAACAGCTCCATTCACCACATGGAGCACACGCTGGATTCAGCCCCATGTGCTATGTGCAATATGCACTGGATTTGATCCTATATGCTGTATGTTCACCAGATCTAGTCCTGCAGACCTCATGCATGCAGCCAGTGTGGCAGCATGAGGGTCTGGTCCAAGATTCATTGGTAGCACAGTAATCCAGATGATGGCGCTCCTTATCTTTGACACCCCTGCTTTACAGAAAGAGTGTCTGTGCAGTAGCACACAGACTGTGAGTATGAAAGAGTCCTTTGGAAGTTTAAATACAGAAATCTTACAATCACCATTCAAAACCAGGAAACAATGCAGAAGAAATACACTAGAAGAAGTGTTGCCTAGCCCATTGTAACATTAGCATTTGCAATTCCACTGTGCAACATTAGCAATTTTCTACTGAATGATAGAATAGCCATTTTTTTTCCTCCAGTAACATGCTCTAAAAGCCGCAACATCATTAAAGTGTGATTATGGGGAAAAAAGCAACTGTGTAAAAATGGCATCTGCTTAATGAATGTGTTCCCTCTGTGCCTTTAAGTCATACAAGTTTATTTTAGTGACACTGATATGCTGCAACGCTACAAATGGCCACTCTCTACCTGAACCATGATAATGCTTTCCTTATTTTTTCTGATTATTAATTTTACTGTTTAGTGGTAGTAAAGTAGCCCCTGAAAACCTCAATTAAATCAAGATACCCATTGTGCTAGACGTTGTGTAAATATATTGTAAGAGACAATTCCTGGGCAGAAGACCTTGCATGCTAAAAATACAGGGCCAACAAAAGTGGAATGGATAAGTGAGGCACTGACAAAGGGAAATGAATTTGCCTGTGGTCAAGTGCAGATCAGTGGTAGAACCAAACAGGAAAAGTCAGATGCCAAACTCTGTTTTATGTCTTTCAAAATCCACCTTCCCCGCCACCCCAGAAATAATAAGTGTTGCAGAGAGCCTGTTAAACAGCAAGATTCAAAAAAGAGGATTTATGCTCAAGCAGTTATCTCATGAATACTTTTTCAGGATGGCTCCTGACCAAGCAATAGGCTGAAAGGTGTTTGCAGAAAAGATTAGTCAAACAATGACAAATATATACAAATTCATAAAAAAACAAACAAACAAACAAACAAAAAACCCACAACCCATAATCTTTTTGCTGATTATTTGGGAACTGAGGAAAATGACTGATACTCTATGCAAGTTACTTGTTACAGCTTTACCCACCTTTCATAATGCCAAAGAGCACTTAGAATGATAGAAAATTAGGGTTGGAAGGGATCTCAGGAAGTCATCTAGTCCAACCCCCTAAGGACCACCCCTAACTACATCATCTTAGCCAAGGCTTTGTCTACCTGGGTCTTAAAAAACTTTAAGGATGGAGATTTCACAATATCTCTGGGTAACCTGTTCTACTGCTTTACTACCCTCCTTGTGAAAAAAAGTATTTTTTTTTCTTAATATCAACCCTAAACTTCCCTTGCTGCAACTTGAGACCATTGCTCCTTGTTCTGTTACCTGTCATCACTGAGAACAGTCTAGCTCCATCCTCTTTGGAACCACCCTTCAAGTAGTTGAAGGCTGATTTTAACTCTTCCCTCAGTCTTCTCTTCTCCGAATAAGTAAGGCCAATTCCCTCAGCTTCTTCTCTTAAATCCTGTTCCCTAGCCCTTCAACCATTTTTGGGAATCATTTCCCTTGTTCTACTGGCAATGTTCCTACTAATTAGCCCAGCATGCTGTTAGCCTTCTTCACACACTGTTGGCACATAGTCAGTTTATTGTCCACTGTAACCTTCAGGTTCTTTTTTGCAAAGCTGCTGCTTAGCCAGTCAGTCCCCAGTCTGTACCAGTGCATGGGATTATTCTGTCCTAAGCGCAGGACTTTGCACTTGTCCTCACTGAACTTCATGATATTTCTTTTACTCCAGTCCTCCAAGTCTCGGTCTCTTGGAGTTGTCTAGGTCTCTTGGAGTCGTAGCCTGACCCTCCAGCATACCTACTACTCCCCCAGCTTGGTGTCATCTGCAGTCTTGCTGAAGCTGCACTCCATCCCATCTTCCAGATCATTGGTGAAGATATTGAACAAAACTGATCCTAGGACTGACCCCTGGGGCAATCCACTTGATATTGGCTGTGAACTAGACAATGAGCCATTGATTAGAACTATTTTAACCGGTAGTCCAGCCAGTTTTCTATCCTCCTTACAGTACATTCATCCAAACCATACTTCATTAGCTTGCTTGAGCCCAGTCAGTGGGCTCAGCTATTGAAAATCATACTACTAGGCACCTAATTGTTCCTTTTGCATTTTATACAGATTTTATGTGGTTGATTTAACATTGTGAATTCCACTCAGGGAGCTAAGCACCTAACTCCTACTATAGATTTGGCTTACAATAATTAAGGTTGAAATGTATTGGTGAATATCTGTATAACTTACATTCACTTAAATGGAAGTAAATAGAACTTTTTTTTGGTGGGTTGAGGGGGAATACCAATTCTTTATAACAGGTTTGGATGGATTCCTACAGCTTGGAAAAAAAATTGCAGGGTATAGTTGGGCACTAAGATGTGCCTGCTCCTTTAAGGCTGATACATCCTTGCCAGGGAGCTCTGCAGGCTAAGCATAGCTCCACAGCAGTGAGTTGCTGGGTTGACAGCCTAAGGGGATAATGGGGCAATACCTGTAAGCCTCACATGACCAGGGGGCAAGGTTTGGGGCTGGGCTAGCAGGGACATACTCTTTCTGGCAACTGCCAGGGAAGGAGCTCCTACATGAGGAAGCTACCTGAGACCTGGTGCTGCCTGCTTTGCTACCCAAGTGCTGCAAGACTTTAGGAGCCTCCCAGGTACTTAGGTTGGGGAGCATGCTGTCCTAAGGGTGGAAGTTTGTCCCCGTAAAGGGGCAGAGTGTGGTTGTCTTTGCTAGTTTTTAAGTTATAGCCAAAGGACTTATGCTTGTGTTACTGTTTACACTGGAGGGCCAGGATGAGGCTGTAAGGGGAGGTTTGGAGGTAGTGCCTAGAGCAAGGGGCACATGATTTGGGTAGAGCCCAGTGTCAGGCACAGAGAGAGAGAGAGAGGTGCCAGAGAGGTGAAGCTACAGGGGTGCAGGGAGCCTGAGCCCCAGAGGGGCACAAAAGTGACAGATAGTAGTATAACACCTGCAAGGCTCGGGACACAATAAAGGAGGTGTTGGAGTCATGTAGAAGCAACTTATTAATTGTATCAAAAAGGCATAGCAGGCGAGAGAGGTAGGTGGACTGCCCTAGACAGGTGGGCAGGTTATCAGTCTTGGGACTACCCCCTGTAACAGAGGGGGAGAGGGGACGTGTTTTGAAATGATCCAGAAGTCCAGTTTCAACATTTTCTCAAAAAGAAGAAAAAAAAAATGTTTGAGATGTTAAACTGATTATGGACAAACACCCATGAAGCCTAACATATTGAGATCAAGATGTTCCAGAAATCCTGAAGCAAGCCTTGTTCACTTGATTTAAACTAATATGTTTTGAGAAGTTGACTTTTCATTATAAATGAGACAAATATTTCTTAGACTAGGAACACAATTTCCTACTTCAGTGGAGGATCTGGCCCTGGGTGGGTAAGTTCTTTTCATTGCAATTGATGAAAAGCAGTTACCCATTTCATTGCAATGAATACTCTAGCTTTATCACTCAGTGTCCTTTTTTATAGATTGTTTCTAGCTTGTTCTGTCATTCAGTTGCTGCATTCCATACAAATAAATAAATAAATACATTGCAATGGACACTGTTGTACATCTTAGACGTATTTCAAGATCAAGTCCTTATAGCAGAAAAGATGAGATAGACATCATGGAGTTTAGGAGCACATGGAGAAATTCTTGATGATCAAAGTCATAGAATTCTATGTTGTAAGCATGAGTTTTAATAGAAAGAGCAACTAATGGCTACTTCTCATAATTGGTAAAGAGCTGAAAGAGGATAGCATCATCTTTGGAAACTATACATCTGGAGTATTAGTTGCCAACCTGCTGTTCTTTAGGAAAAGTCACTTTTAAAGGTAAGGCAATTAGTCTAAATCATTCTCCTAAGAAGTGCATGTGGTTTTAACAAACATTAAACTCATTAAGACCAGAAAGTTCAAATCAGAGATGCTTTATACAGGATTCTGATCATTTGCTTCTTGTATTACTGGGATTGCCAAAGCAAAGTATTTAGTAAATTAGTACTTAGTAAATTTAGTAAAAAGTATACCTCACTATCACTCTGCTTGGTCTCTACCTAAGGGAATCCCACAGCCTGATCACTGAAGTAACAATACTTCCTAGATTAATTAGATATATCTTGTGAGAACCTTAATAAATGTAATTAATTCAGGTTTCCCCAAAGCAAAAGTCTAAATCATCTTCCTGAGAAGATAGGTGGTGGGATTGTATGTGAATAACAAATTATTAGGGACATGATTAATGATAAATAAAAATGTATTATAATATTATTACAAACATCCTTGACAACCTGTATTTATGTAAGAAGCCCTAACTCGTATGAGTAGCCCTACTTATGTCAACCAGACTCGTTTTGATTGTGAGGATTTGCAAGATCAGACACCACCTCTTTAATAACTCCTGAAAACCAAAATGTGTTTCACATATACAGGTACTGAACTTTTATTTCAGATGCATGTCAGTGGGGAAATTTGCCTGTCACTGAGTAACTGTTCTATTCAGCAAAGCATAAGGATTAATGATGGAAAATACTAGATGAATGAGTATCATAAAAGCTGCCAAAGCTCAGAGTCCCTTATCAGTTACATTTTACCTTACACGTCCCTTTGGTGTAGCTGTAAATTATTAATGCTGAAAACTGTTATTTCATTCATGAATAATTTAATATGGTGCTGAATGGGGTGATGGGAAGATAGAATGGAGCGTAGGAACAGAAGAAACAATTCCTGCTGATCCAAGCTGCTCTCTGTGTTAAGCAAAATAAAAAGCATTACCATCATGGTTGCACTTTGTGGATTAGTGAGAAAAGAGATGGGTTAATCCTGAAAGTCTTCTGAATGGGACTATCCCATAGATAACGATTAGGCCCAAGGTCTGCTAGGAACTGGTTCCCTTCAGGCACTGAGATTTAAATGTTTAACTCAGCCTGGCACTGTTTTATTCCAAAATTTTCATGTTCTCATATAACTATAGCTGTTTCTTATGCTTCTTATGCCCCACCCCGAACAAACATGTCAATAATAACCAAAACATTTTGTCTTTGTCAATTTTTTTCAATGCTGCTCAAGTTTTTTTTGTTTGCTTTAGTGTGTGTGTGTGTGTGTGTGTGGGTGGGTGGGCCGGGGGGCAGGAACAGCCCCTCCATCCAAATTAGAGTTGGCCTGGTTTTGAATTTTCAATAAAAATACAACTATTTTTGCAATTGATTTTTTAAAATTGATTTTCACAGGGAATAGGAAACAGGAAAGTACAAAATGGTAAATGATGTATGAGGTATACATATGTCATCATTTATAGGATTTCAGAGAGTGTTATATAGTTTTATAATTTTCAAAACTACAAGAAAGAGAATACAGGACCAAATAGCATTGCATTGACATAATACAGTAAGGAGATATTATAATAATAAAGAAAGAGAGGAGAGGGGAACAATAGGAAGGCAAGGAGACAAAAAGGAGTAAACAGGAAAAAATAATGATAGACTGGAGTTCTGTAATTCTTGGAACAATATTCACTTTTTTTTATTGTTCCAGTACACCCAGAAACCAGATTCATGGTTCTTTGTTTGAACCTTGGAGGATATAGCTTGTATATTGAACCCTGTGGTTTGACTGATTGATTTTTTGTTTAAGGAAGTTGATGGAACCTAATCCTTGTAGGTTAATTTAGTGGGTTACTACAGCTTTCCTTGGTTGATTCTCTGGACCCATATCCAACTAAATAGTCCATTACATCTGTTAGCTCCTTAGTCCCCAGTAGACTGATAAAAATATTCCAGGACTTTGATGGGATGTAGTGATTGATTGATTCTTGAAAGGAAGTGAGGAAGGTCATTGGAGGCTATAACTACAGAAATAGAATGCTCTATTCAGAAATGGTAATAGTACCTGCCATGAGGCAACTGCACACAAACTAACAGCTGCAACAGGAAAAAGCTATCTTGTTCTGGGAAGAAATTTCTCTGGATTAGACCTGGGATAACACTGTCCAGGTTAGCACAGATTGATCTCAGATTAAGTTCAGTTTAAGCAGGCTTGAACTCCAGTGCTTTCTCGGCTCTGTTATAAGTTCGCCAAATGTTTCATTTAAACCTGGCTCTAGGTTAGAAGGTTGGTGCAAGGACCATGTGCGAAGGGGCCTTGGGGTTTGGGTTCATTGAGAGTTCATGCATCACAATTTTTCAGGCTTCATGTAGCTTTTACCCACTGTGTTTTGCCTTGAGTTTTGACTTTAAATGAACGGCAAAATGCTCAACAGGTGCAACGGAAGAGATGAATCACCCATCTACCAACTGTAAAGGTCCTCAAAATTGTTTTCTTCAGGTCAATGGAATTTTTACAAGCCTAACCTAAATCATAGCAGTATCATAAAACCAATCTAGCAGTAGTATCATAAAACCAGTCTGATGGTTTTGAGTTTCATAGCTCAGTTCTCTTAAGCCAATGAGGGCTGCAAATGCCATGAAATCAGGCCCTTGATCCCTGGTAAGTCAGGGATATCAGCTGATATTTTATTTTCTCCTTCCCGTAAAAGTGATCACTTTTTGGACATCTGTGGGACACTTTTTGTTATTTTCTCATCTAGGGGTATTTTTTTCTTGTACATGTAGCCCCATGCAGATGGATGACCACATATGCATGCTAAATGACAGCAACAAAATGATGGAAAGATACCTACCATATTTTCTCCATGAATAGCTCAGTAAAAAGGCACTCACATGGAAAACTGGAGATCCTGGATTTTGCCCCCTGCCCTGCACTCAGAAGCTGCTTGAACCTATGTGTGCATCACTGAGGTGGCTGCTGGTCTGGAAGGGAGGAAACCCCCACTCCAAGTGAGGCAGAAGCTTTTCCCCTTCATTGCCCCATCCATTTGTCTCCAAGAACTATGTTAGTGGCTCAGCTTGGAAAGAAGTGCTGAAGAAGAGAATTAATAATGTTTGACTGTGGTGTGGTGGTTGTAGTGCTGTGCTGGGGACTAAAAGGCAGTATCATTCAAAACCCTTCTGTGGATACCAGCCCACAACCTCCAGGATCTTAGGTGAGTGCTCTAGTCACTGAGCTATGGGCCAAAAAAGAGACACAGATGCACAGCACTTTTCTTTTCCTAAGGCTAACTTTCTAGTCACAAGTTCTTGACAACACCATTTTCAGGCATCTTATTCCACACAGCATCCATAAGAGGTATGTGTATGGACTATGGCCGCTACTGCACATGCTCAGTTGGCAAAAAAACGGCCATGTAGACAATAAGAAAAGACTAGAATGGCACCTTTCATATCTTATCATGCTAGCAAATTATGTTGACAATTCAGCACTATTCTGTGACTCTCATCTGTATCTGAGTGTGCAACAGGATATGTGAGGAGCCTTAATTAGGAAAAACAGAGCCTGATTCACCCCTACTTCTTCTCCCTATATAGTCATTTACCCCTATGCAAAATGTGTAAAGAACCATAAACCCAGTCCTAATCTAAAATGTAGATGAAGGTGACTACAGTGGGCGTGTTTACACATCCAATTAATGCACCTAAAATTTCTGTGCAGAAAATTCAGGCACATTAAACTGTGCCTCCGTATGTTCACTGTCCTCATCTCCATGGGACAGAGAGAGCTGTAGTAGCTGCTGTGACAGCTCTCCCTGCCCCGTGGAGATGGAGATGAATTCTGATCTCCACGTGGCTGAGAGGCAGCTGCCCCCAGAGCTGGGATAGCTCTCCCTGCCCTGTGGAGATTATGACCTGTCCCGATCTCTGTGTGGTTGGCAGGCAGAATCCCACCAAGCTAGGATAGCTCTCCCTGCCCCCTGTGCCTCCCTGCTGGCTAGGCTGACCAGGAGCTTCAGCACACTAGTTTAATGAGCCAATTTCTAGTACCTGCAGAGAAAACATTGCACTAGAATAATCTACTGTGTTGTAATTGCTGCGCATATGTAGATGGTGATGCTTTACAGCACATTAGATTAGTCTAATGCACAGTAAAGCATCTTGTGTAGACACACCCAGTGTGAATCAGAATCATATCCAACTATTTTGACTGAATGTAGAAAAAGCCTGCTGGCACACTACTAAAACAGGTGCTGTGCCCATTTCCAAAAAGGGATCAGAATTTTAAAAAAGGGTGCTTCCCTGTCATTGTTCTGAAAAATGCACTGAAGTCAGTCATTCATGCTACATCCAGATATCAGTATTCTCTGTGTGCTTCTTTTGCTTTTGCTGGTCAACCATGGATGTAGATAGTTTAAGTGAAATCCCTACCACAAAAGAAGTCAGTGACTTAATTACTATTGCTTTCAATGTCACCAGGATTTGACAGTTGTCTCTATCAGGGTAGATTCTGATAAACTTATTTTGGTTTAGCAGCACTTTAATCTCTGAATAGTCTTATTCTGTCCTTGTTCTGTCTTAGCCTTTCTTTGTTTCCTGTAGATCAGTGTAACTTCATTGATGATTTGCATTGCCTGAAGATTTACCCCATCACCTCCATTTAGACTACTCATGGTGTAAGTTGCTATAGGTGCTATTCAACGTAAGTAAAGGTATGAGAACCTAGTTCATAGACATAGGGTCATAAGATTGGGATAAAACATTAATTAATATGTTTCAACCTCCAAACATATAGGTTAGGTACAGACATTCAAAAGCTCAAGGCAGAATAAATCAAAGTTTTTTTGTAAACTGCATAGGTTAGACCAGAAGCAAACAGAACACATGTTCATCTTTAGGTGGCAGAGGGCGAATCTTATGCCTAGTTCCACCATTTTAAACCAATCTTTGTGTGCTGAACTTCTGTTCTCTTACAGGTATAGACCAATTTCTGATCACTTATACTGGTAAAAGTGTAATGTCTGTACCATTCCATGATGAAGCTATATAAATTACATTTGCTATGAATGTAAACTTAAATGCATAATATTGCACCTCACCTTTGTGTTTAATTTATGTTTCCATAAATAAAAGTTATTTCATTATACTAAAGGACCAATCTCCCTTTTACCAAAATCAATGATGGACATTCCAATGTCTTCAAATAAAACGGGGTCATCAAAGTACCATTATTTCCATCCTCCCAACAAACATCTTTGTAAACTATACAGATGTATGCACACATTTGTGTGCATGTCTGTCTTTGTAAATCAGCAAAATCAAGAGACTGGAGCAGAGTTATTTGCCAATTTGGAAGAAATAAAAAAAAAAATATTCTTCTAATAAAAAAAAAACTAATCTGATTAAAAAATGCTGATATAGCTACATTGATTGACATCATCTGAGGATGTGGTCAAACACATTTACAACATCTATAAAATTACCTTTTTGATCATAAGTTCTTGTAACAGTTTTTTTTTTCCTGAGTGTGCCCCCCCACCCCCTCCAAGAGAATGTGGGTCATATTCTACTCTTGCTAACACTTGTGTCTGTGCATTGAATTCAGTGCATTTACTCCAGATTCAAGCAAGTGTAACAGATCCTACCCTTTATATTCTCCATCTGCATGATAATTGAAAGTCTCATGAAAACAAAAGAACTGCAAGAGAATGAGGTTTACAACATGTTTCATTGGCAATATAATTACCAATATCTTATCCTCACTGTTTACTATATTGGTAAAGGTTAGTTAAGTTTGATATCACCAATTGTATGAAATGTTTGATCCGAATGGTAATTTGTGCTTGTTAATTAGAAGTCAAATTGCAGCCTGTTGTGACCTAGATTTCAGAATAATTTGCATGCAGTCAGCAATGCTGTAAATATAATTATTTCAGATGCAGCAATAATAAAATTATAATCCTTGCTGGGTGTTTCCCTCCCCCCCTGTTTTATGTTGTCTCCTTTTGGAAAATATAATAAAAATTATAATTGATGCAGAACAAATCTGAAAATTACCAGCACAACTCTGTGACAATTATAGAGCAAGACTGTAACCTACTTAATCCACATGTGAAAATATAAAGTAAAAATGGCATTATATTTTGGGCCCTGATTCAGGAATTCACAATTTCTTTCTTTACTTGTTACTGAGGGAATAAGTCATAGAATGCATATATAGTTCTGAAACACCAGACTGTATTATCAGCTGCTTACAGTATTGGCAAACATTTTTTCTACTCTACAACATACATTTGGGGGAGGGGAGAACCCCATCTTAGTAACAATTTAAAATTCAGCTTGCACACACAAAAAATAATCATTACAGAAAAAAGTTTAGAAGCTTCAAGTATTTTGCAGAATAGAGTGGAGCTGACTCTAATAAGATCACTATTGTAAGAGTAATGGTATAGCCATGATGGTCCAGAAATTATGAGGATGATATCATCTTAGAAGTATAACTTTTACTGTACCACCTATGTAGTTGGGACGAAGTTAGAGAAGCTTTTGACCGTAAGACATGCTTCCTCAGATCTGATTAGGAGCCAGACACTAAATTGTGCTCTGAGCTAAGAACACACATTTCCAAATGAGTTCAGTGGGAGTTTTTTGCTCCCATAAGAGCAGTCAACTACAGAACACAATTCTTGCCAGTTTCAAACTTGTCTTTAGGATAATAGGGAATGAATACTATCAGATGTGAACTGGGGAAAAGATTTTAGTGGGAGTTATTATATTATGTTATGAACTTGATCTGCATTTGATGGATAAGCAGGTCTATTTTTTATCAAAATGAATTATGTCAGTTTGTGTTGGGTAAATGAAATATAAATAACAGAAGCTATTGTTTTGTATGGGTATAAAGTGCTGCTGCTTGTTACTGGCTATGAGTCAATCTGGCCAAGTCAGCATTAAAAAATAAGACATCCAAAATTTTGCACCATTTAAAGTATCTGTAAGCCATTAAGTGATGTCTTCTGCTGTGATCAGAAGGAAGAATACAAATGAGGGAGTATAGCTAAATTCTGTGGGGACCACTGGAAATACGCAAGCTCTGATAGGGTAGATATAAATGGATGTCATGCTACAGTAATCAGAAACAAATCAAGCTGATTTTTAGAAAGACGGGTGGTGGGACTCTAAAATTCTCAGTGTTGAGGGATGCTGAATCATGATGCTACCCCTGAGGTTGGGGCCAAATTAAGCAACTGTGACAGAACTGGAACTGAACTGGCAAAGGAGGGTCTAAATGCCTGTTTTATTGCTTGGGGGGGTTGTCTTAAAGCATAAGTGGGTTTTGATTGAATGCAATCTGTAGCAATTGGAGTGTTGCACTTCTGGCTGCTAAAGATTTTTTTGAAAGTTGTGGTGTACCTAGTGAAATAAAATTTTAGTTGACTTTCTTAGTTTTCCTTAATCCTTATTTTATTTTATGCATTGAATTTCCTTGTTGTCTCCTTGTCTGTCTTTCCCCTAATGAATGATTCCTTTGTTTTGAATCACCAAATAAAGAGTGTTTATAGGTATATAAGAAATATCTACTAAGAATGACTAAGAAAAGTTTATTTTCCTATTTTCAAAGTTGAAGTCAAATTAAGACTGGGTGGGGGCCTCAAGAGGTGTTTGTGTCATTATCTGAGGAGGATCCTTGGGCAGGTTGAATCCAGCCATTGTTATTGCCATCAGTACCTGGCAATGAGTTCACATATAGCCACTAATGTAATTGGATGGAGAATGAGACCCATCTATGGACTTCAGATGTGTTCATTGCAAATTTGGAATAATTGCAAAATTACATTTGTGTGTATGGGACTCAGTATCAAAATCCATGATCAAGAAGTCAGGAAAGTTGCCTCCTAACATGATAGAACATTATAGAACATATATAAGATGATGGATGTAAATTGATATACCTCCATTGACTTCACTGATATTAAAGTTACACATCCAAGGTCATATTCACTGTAACCTTACTGAAGCCATACATTGTGGTCCATGTCTACACAAGACACTGACTGTGTGGTAGCTCATTACTAGGGCTGTGCAAAGCTTCAGTTGCTGATTCTACTTGGAGGACATTAGGCCCAATTCGGCAGGCGAATCTCCAAATCAAAAATCAAATGAGGAGACCAATAAAAAGGTCTGAATTGATTCAAAGCCTCCGAATTGATTCAGAGAAGATTCATGCAGCCCTTGCTCACCACCACAGGGAGATGGAACCAGGCTCTGTAATTAGAAGGCAGGGGGGCTGTAGGAGGGGGGGACCAGTGGGGGACCCTCACCAGGCCCCATCCCCTGCCCGCTCTCCCAGCCCCGTAAATGGCCGCCCCACCCAGCCCCAGAATCCCAGCACTTAAAAAAAGCCCCACACTCACCAGCTGCTGCAACGGCCATCAGGGCCTCTGGGGGCTCATGGCAGAGCCCCCCTCCCCCCACCCACAAACTGGAGGGGCAGTGGGATGTAGCAGGGATTGCCTCCCACACCTAGCAGGAACTGGTGAGTGCAGGGCTTTTTTTTTCCTTTTTTTTAAGTGCCAGGAGGCTGGGACCAGGTGGGGCAGCCATTGACAGGGCTGGGAGAGTGGGCAGGGGATAGGGCCTGTTAGATTCGGAGATTGAGTTGATTTGGCGGCAGCTGAATCTCTGAATCAGATTCCACCGAATTGATTTGGGACAGTGATTTGAATCACTGAATCTAATTTCTGTCCCCTGAATCAGCTGAATCTGAAGCGAATACTAGCTGCTTCACACAGGCCTACTCATTACTACTGCACAGTAGTGTCACATGGCATAAAGCATGATGCAATGTTAGTCCTCAGTAATAATGAGATACTGCACAGTCAGCATCATCAAAAAGCCATTCCGGAGCTCTACTGCTCAGTAATACCAGTTATTGCACAGTCATTTATTACTTGTGTATGCAAGTACTAAATGAATGCACAGTAACAACTGTTCAGTCAGTGTCTCATGTAGATGCAGCCATTATAATGTTACTGAGTTCCATAGTTTAAACTGGTTTATCACTTGAGTCATACAGAGGCAAATGTGACCCTCCCAGTTTGGATTATCTTCCTGCAAGCTGTTTTGGAGTGAGAAAATGTCTAGTTTCTTACCCCTTTTCTTTTTATGAGAATAAAGCTTAGTAAGAATGCTGATTCATAAAGCCAGTAGTTGATTTTGGAAAATGTTAATATCTTGTGATAAAACAGCCATTGCCATTTTACAGTACCTGACAGAAATTACCCAGTTTCTCTGATTGCATCCAATTAAGTAGCATTATTACCAGCCCATTAGGTTAGATACATTTCACAGTAGGAAAATAAAACCTAATGTTTACTTATTGATGTTTAAATAAACTGTAATTATCATTCCGTGATACTCTTGTAATACTGTAATTAAGCTTTAAAATAAAGGGGTAATTAGAATTAAAAGGGTTTATCTCCATTTCATTTAAAAGTTACTGTTGTAACAATCAGTGGCACTGTGCAATAATGTTTAGAAAACAGTGTTTGTCAGTTTCTGCTATTTATGTTTTTAACCATGCAGTTTAGGTGGTTAAGGATTTTGGTGCACCTGGAAACCACTATAAGCAAGATTTTATTCTACTGATTGGGTGTGTTAAGTGGACTCAGTCACCTAAGTGCAATTGCATGAGTGGCGTGTGCCCTTGGAGGTTGGGGGAGCACAGCAACCACCCGCAGGTGGTGGTGGCAGCAGCAGGGATCTGGTGGCGGTGAGCAGGGAGCTCCTCCAGGTGGCTGCAGCAGTGGGGTGTGGCGAGCACCAACCAGTGGTTGGCGACAACCTGCAGATGTGGTGGCCAGCAACAATCGGAGATCACCCGCAGATGCTGCCAGCAGTGTTGGCAGTGAGGGGGGAGGGCGTTGGCAAGTGACGACCACCTGCAGGCACCGCTGGCCATGCTGACAGCACTTTTTGCAAGGGGTGCACCACCAAGTTCAGGGGGTGCATGTGCACCCACATGTACCCCCTATGTGTTCCCAGTGTACAATTCTATTCCACCCCATTCAAGTTCTGAAAATCCATCAATGCATCTGAATTTTGTAGCGCACCAGAATCTGACCCAAAACCAGAGACAAAGAGAAGGACCCACTAATATTTTTGCATTAAACATTTTTCAGAGATTCTAGCAGGGTGGAACAAAATTATACTTACTCTACTTACATACCTAATAGGCATAATAGAATCAGCCCCCCTAAGAGATGTCCTTAAGACAAATGCATAAGCAGTAGGCCTGTGTGAATAGGGAAGTATTCGATTCTGATTTGGATTCAGCCAGTTTGGAAGACAGTAATTTGATTTGGAGATTCAGATCACTGTCCTGGATCAATTTGGCTGAATCAGCTTTGGAAGATTCGGCATTTGTTCTGGTTCAGAGAGATTCAGTGATTCGGCCATAGACTATAATGGGGAATCACTGAAATACCTATAAGTTTGTCATTTTTTGCCAGATTTGGATGAAAACAGCAGGGATGGTAGCCCCTTCTGAGGGCATGAGGCCCACCAGTTCTAAAGGAGATAGGTACAGGGGTTTCTGGGAAACTGCACCTCAAGCTTCTGAAAGCAAAACTCATGATGTGTGACTGTATGTGTGTTAAGGGGTTTCTTGGTTTCCCAATTCGATTAGGATTTGGTGATTTGGCCTCTGAATTGGGCTGACACTTCTCCAAATCAAATCAGTGGCCAATGTTTCACACACCCGTAATAAATACTTGGAAACCTGCCAACAGAAACCATGTACATCTAGGCACATCTGTGATGGGAACTTTCTTCCATTAAGCCCCAAGACCTGTACTTTATATATTGCTGTTCTAATGATTGAAAGAAAGGGATCCAAACCTTGTCCCTCCCTTGAGATTATAAATCTAATTATGGGTGAGTGAGATTATGAGTTTTCTCCTGCTCTCTTTGAAAATACCGTTCAGATGAGAGTAATATACCAGTAACATTGAGACAAACCAGAGACACCCAGCAAGGTGCTACTCAGAGCTGTAATCTATGCAAGATGAATGTATATCTGAGACTTACCATGACTCCAAGAAGCTTTTGAAGACTTCAGCAATGATGAATCATAGAAAAGCAAGGCTAAAAGGCTCCTCAGGAGGCAATCTGTTCTAACCCCATATTTAAGGCATGACTATCCCTGCCTCAACCATACCAGACAAATGTTTGCGATCATTTTATACAATGCTAGTCTCAGATGCAGCTCAAAATCACTCTATTAACAACCTTGAAAGATTAGTTATGAGACAATTTGCTCCAAATTTGAACATAGCCTGTCATTTTTTTTTACTGAGAACAACTGAGAATAACTTTAAACCTTTAGTTATCTGTAAGACTAGCTTGTGTTTGAAGAACTTTCAAGTTCAATATCAAGGTAATTAGTGTTTACAGGCATATTTTATACAACGTTGTTATACATAAGACTAAGGAGGGCACTGAGTTCTAAAGATTTTTCCTTAATAATTTATAATAGCCCAGGTTTGACATTGTTACTGGATTGGGGTTTTTTTTAGGTTAACATTTGTCATACTCGTATTTTAATTTTTGGTGGGAAGCTTAAAAAATAGACTAACACTTAAAGGTGTAAGGTATCTCAAATATATGCATTTTTTTTTAATTGGGATCTTAGCTCATGATTCAAGAGGCCTTGACTTCAAAAACAAACAGTCCTGAATCAAATTCTGAATTTGAATCACATCAAAGTTTGAGTGACTTGATACCAAGGGTTTTTTGATTTATACTTTAAAAGCTTCAAATTAGTGAAAGAATTCAAACTATAATTACCCATGAGATCAGTGAGGACTGTATAGCAACTATATATGCCTGAACTTGAATAATAAAATAAATCAAGTTGGAAGCCACTGAAAAAGATGATAAATGATAACTATGAAATAGCTTGCCTTATTATGTATAGTAAACACATAAGACTACCTCTTCAGCTAATGTAAATCATAGTTGCTACTTGAGCAACATGGATTTACACCAGTTGAGGATCTGCCCACTCCAATTTTGGGGTGTCCTAATTCAGGAAAACTTTTATCTGAATAACTTCAGATTTTTCTGAATTTTAGAGCTGATATGACTTTTTGGTACAGGATGGCCAACACTTAGCCTATAATGGAAATGTACTTGCTACTTTAATTGTGTAGTGAATGTGTTTTGTTATCTGTCTGCTTACATGTCAAACCTGGGCCATTCTTCATACCTATATTCCTTTCTAGAAATACTCTGAAATTAACTTCCATTAATGTACTTTATGAGTTCCAGATATTATGTGTGAGCAGAATATGTAAGTGGCCCAAGTAAGGTATTGAGTCTGGTGTTTGCACATTGGACAAATATAGAATACTATTTGCCATACCTTCAGTCAATGCAGGAGAGTCCAATTTCATATGAAATCTATGAAACTGGGTGCTTCTACATGAGACGCTACATCACCATAGCATTGGTGAGCATGAACTGTGACATCGACACTACTGTGCAGTAGCAATAAGCTGCTGTGCAGTAGCTCATTGCTACTGTGTAGTAGGGTCAGAAACAATCCATGCACCACAAGTCATTTAATACTTGCTAAAGCAAGTTGTACTAAATGTCTGCGTAGTAACAACTGCATAGTCGAATGCATGTGTAGATGTTCCCAGTGAGATCTAGTGCTCTGCAGCACAACTGTATTTATTAAAGCCCAGATTTTGAATTGGAAGCATCAATGGAAATTGCTAATTCCAGCGAACTTAATATAGCACATCAAATGAATTCCAGAAGACATATTTGTTTATCTGGAAAGTTAGTGTCTTATCCAGAGTCTACTGGGGTCAAAGGGAAGGCTTTTATGAGTTCATTGAGCTGCTGACCAGGTAATAGAAATGGGATTTTCAAGCACCCTCAACTTTGGTTACACTGAAGTCACTGGTTAATGTTCAAATCCTCTGTAACAGGAGCAGAGTTAGGTGAATGCTGACTAGTTAAAGTTAGTGTGTGTGTATGGGGACTCAACAACCCCTAAAAATTCACAGGGCAGGGGGGAGGGGAAAAGACTTTGTAATGGCCACTAGATTCTGAAAATGTTAGCTACATTGTTTTAGGAGCAGATTGTGATCCCTTTTATTTAACAAACATCCTTATTAAAAGCCAAGGGGAAACTTGTGAAGTAAGGAGCTTCTTAGTGTCAGTAATTTACAAGGTAACACATAGTTACTACCATTTCTGGCTTGGTTTCTTTTCTTAACTGTAAAGGGGATACACACTCAAAATGTGGTATGTTCCGGCAACCTTAACATCACTTTAACAGAGCATTTTTGAGGGGCTGTATTATAACATGAATGCTATTTAAAACTAATCAAATCAATAAAAAAACAATTCTTATTTATTCTTAGCCTATAATCTTCACTTTATTGTATATATGACATAATACCTCTAGTTTGGCTTGAATGTACACTCTTGTTTTTCTGTTCCACTATAAAAAATTATATTTGATACAGTTGACATTTTGGTGCAATGGACCATAAATTAATGCAAGTATGAGCTATAAAACAAAGGACATTAGAATAATCAAGTGGCTATAGAAGTATTCACGTGTGCATGAGTCTATGGTGCACAATTTTTGATTAGCTCACATTTATAAGCCTTTTCTGTTCCTTTTGTCTACATCCAATGTACCTTAATTTCATTTTCCCTTGAAGGGAGCTCTAGGGATTGCTAAACCTCTTGAGTTATGAGATTTTTGTGTCAACAGAAATTTAATTACCTCAGAGAAATGAATCACTGTAACTCATCTATAATAAATCTCCAAATACTCGTATCCTAGCAAATGCATTTTCTTTTGAGCCAAAAGTCATAATTTTAATCAGTGTTTGTCTTTCCATTAACATTATCATGTTGAAACATTTTTTTTTTGTTTGGTTTCATGTGTGTGTGCATTTATTTCATTAGGCTACGTCTCTGTTAATATGAGCATAAAGTATCTATTTTTACATTGTTTCATTATATATATTACAGAGATATTGCTGAAGCTGCTTACATGCATTTACCTTATTGCTCTAGCCATGACAAAGCTAATACAATACCTCTATGCTGCCAGTTGCTATGGAAAGGTAATTTTTTAAGCTGTGTTGCTGGCACATGTAAATGCAAGTACAAGATATCTCTACTTTTCTTGATATGAAGGAAGAGGATCTGCTGTTGCGTATTCCAATGGACTGTAGAATCTGATAAAAAGTCAAATCACTTTGGCTCTGGAAGTAACTTAAGCATGTACCCAAGCTTTGCTATATGTCACTACATTAGCTTTCAATTGATTTAAAGCTAGTAACATATTTAAATATGTTGCTTATTTGTTTTACAAAAAGCATTAAGGTGTCTGAGAGCCATTATTTTATGACAAGCATTAGTATGGATGGATTAGTAGATTCATAGGTTGTAAGGGGCTGGAAGGGACTTTGCAAGATCATTGGGTCCAGCCCCCCTGCACTAAGTAGGAAAAATAACTGGGGGTCAGGTGACCCCAGCAAGGTGACTGTCTAGTCTCCTCTTGAAGGTTTCCAGGGTAGGTGACTGCACCACCTCTGGAGGTAGTTTATTCCACAGTCTGGACACTCTAACTGTGAAGAAGTTTTTCCTAGTGTTAAGCCTGAAACGGTCTTCCAGGAGTTTGCGGCCCTTACTCCTGGTTTTCCCCAAAGGTGCCCTGGTGAACAGCTGTACGCCAAGCCTTTAATGTATTCCCCTGATATAGTGGTAAGCTGCTACCAAGTCCCCTCTCAGCCTTCTCTTTTTTAAGCTGAAGAGAACCAAGTCCCTCAGCCTTTTCTCGTATTGCTTGCCTTACAAGTTTCTGATCATACAGGTGGCTCTTCTCTGGACTCACTAAAACTTTTCCATGTCTTTGTTGAAGTGTGGTGCCCAGAACTGGATGCAGTACTCCAGCTGCAGTCTCACCAATGCTGAGTAAAGCAAAAGAATCACTTCCTTGGTTTTGCTTGAGATGCATCAGTTGATGCATGCAAGAGTATTGTTTGCCCTGCTGGCTACAGCATCACACTGATGGCTCAGGTTCGTACTATGGTCTATTATTACCTCTAGGTACTTTTCAGTCATGATGCTAATCAGTTTGGCGCCACCTAACCTGTAAGTATGTTGGGGATTGTTTGCCCCCAGATGGAGCACTTTACACTTTTCTATGTTGAACTTCATCTGGTTCCAATCCGCTCAACTTGCCACCCTGTCTAGGTCCACCTGTATCTGCAGCCTATTTTCAAGTGTGACCACACTCCCCCATAACTTGGTGATGTCTATGAACTTGGCCAGTGAGCTCTTCACCCCGATATCCAAATCATTGATGAAGATGTTAAAAAGCACTAGACCAAGCACGGACCCCTGTGGGACACCACTGGCCATTTCTTGCCAGGACGACACAGATCCATTCATTACAACACTCTGGGTCCTATCCCACAGCCAGCTTCCTACCCACCTAACTGTCGAGCAGTTCAGCCTGCAATCCTCCAGTTTTCCCATGAGAACATCATGGGATACCAGATCAAAGGCCTTTTGGAAGTCTAGGTACACAATGTTGACCTCCTGTCTGTTATCCAGGTGGTGAGTTACCTGGCAGTAGAAGGGATGCGATTGGTAAGACAAGACATGCCCATGATGAAGCCATGCTGGCTGTCATTCAAAATCCTACCTTCTGCAAGCATATTGCACGTAGACTCCCTTATGAATTTTTCCAGGATTTTCCCTGAAGTAGAATGGGATAGAAAATCCCAGGATTTTCCCTGGGATGTAAAACAGAGTAGATAAATGCAGCTCATGAATGGGCAGTGAAGGGGCATTTCATGTGGTCTTCTCTATAGACCAGCACTAAATATAGCAGTTAGCAAGAAAATGATACTGGGTGCATCTACATGACATGCTTTACTGAGCCGTAACGTAGTTTACTACACAGTAAGCATGTGTGTGTACAGATGCACATGCTTACTGCACAGTAAACCTCGCTAATTATAAGTGCAATGCAAGTAGCGGATTTACTTGTGTTTACTTTGCACAGTAGCACTCATGTAGATGCCTCATTGGAAGCAAATCTGCCCCTGGTCAGCCAGCCACCAGGGGGTGGAGATTGGTCCCTGCCCCCCAGGAGCTGCCTGCTGCTGAGGCAGTCTCTACCACCAGAGCCCAGATAGGACCAATGACCCTCTGCCCTGGCAGGGAGCTCCCAGTCCCCTGTTATGTGATTGAGGTAGGGGACCAGGGACTGGGAGATCCTTATCTACCAGTGCCAGCTCTGTGACAGTAGGACTGGCACTGAAAAATCCTTATGTCCCAGACTAAGCTCCATGGTCACAGGACTCAGAATGGGAAATCTTTATCTCTTAGTGCCATTTCTGTGACTGTGGGGTTGGTGCTGGGAGATCCATATCTCCCAGCACCAGCCCCATGGTCACAGAGCTGGCACTAAGAGATAAGAAACTCACAGTTCCAGCCCCATAACAGTGGTGGGGGCTGGGGAGCCTGGTCTCTGCTCAGCTCGATGATCATGGAGCTGCGTGGGGAACAGGCTTTCCAGCCCCTGCCCCACAACTGCAGAGCAGGGGCTGGGAACTGTCCTCAGTGAGAGGAAGGTCCCAGACCCATGCCCCATTCAGGTGATTGTGGCATGGGGTTTGGAAAGAGCTGCAGGGGTGTGATAGGTCCCAACCCCCTTCCGTGATCTGCTAGTTGGGCAGCTAGCAGAGAGCTAGTTGCTAGCTGCTCCAATGGCAGATTGGGGTAGGGGCCTGGGACCTGTCCCTCCCCTGAAGCTCTATCCAAGTCCACTGCCTCTGATCTGGGAGCTGGGTCCAAGAGCTCCCAGCTGCTAGAGTGGAGGGACATTGTCCCCACCCCAGCAGCAGGCAGCTCCCAGGGGCAGAGAGCACTGTATCAGCTTCTGCCAGGAGACAGCTGTTTCCTGGCCTGGTGCTACCTGTGAAATCCTGGGATAGCACCCAGGGAGAGACTAGAGCTCCCCTGAAAGCAGCAGGGGCTCATTGCAGGGCCACAGGAAGCAGGAGCAGCTTGCTGCTATTAACATCAAATCTTTTCCTGCTTCCCTGCACATGTAAATGCCTGCCCACGAGTGTTTACTCATGAGTAGTTTACTTCTGAGTAAACTGCTCCCGCATCAAATGCACACACACTGAGAGACACACATGAGGCATACAGCACAGTACTCAATAATATGACATAGAAAACTGTATCACATTACCTGAAGATGAGCTATAACAGTCAAATATTGACAGACCTGTATGCATACTCATTAGATGACAATTAAGTCAAAGAAATCAAACTATAGACTATACCATCATGTGTCAGATTTTCAGTTTAAAAGGTGAGGAATAAAAGCCTTGCAGTTTTGAAGTTAGCATCAAAATTCTAGTTAACTGTATGATTAATTGTGATGGTTAACTTTTGCAATGGTGAAAAAAAAAACCCTCTCCTTTTTTGTTCTGGAATCACTTACAAAGGTCAACTTAAAAAAGAAACCAAAGGTCAACTTAAAAAAGAAACCAAAATCACTTCTAGGTTGACCATAGGCTTGAGACCTCTAGGTCCCGTAGGTAATTTTTAGGAAAAGTTGTAGTTCACTAAAAGAGAAGGGGAAGGAGAGGATTGAGAGAAAAGTGTCATCTTTCAATGAGTCAAATTTCTCTTATTTTGCCTCCAAACAATCCTCCTGAACTTATTGAAACTATCTGCTAAGTTACAGGGGCGAGGTTCATACTGCTGGCATTATGCTACAATATCTGAAGTAAAAAATACAACCTAATTTATTGCAATGAAATTTCATGTAATAGGAATATGCCACAATTTGATCTACACCATGCTGGTTATCACTGTGTTTTTTTAATTGCAATTATTCTTGAGTGTTCCATATTATGGTTATTTTAAAATGTTATTTTCTTTATAAAAAGCACTATTCCTCTCCCAAATCTGAAGATCATCTGAATCACACTGACTCTCTTTTTTTTCATGGAGCAGTACTTTATACCATCACGAACTCATTCAAGTTAACTGAGATGCTCACAAAGTAAGATGTTCACTTGAGGTGAGTAAGGAAATCCCAAACTGGTCATTTGAAAACTTCTTCTTTTGGGGCTATAGTCTACCAGCCCTGCTATACCTGAGTCAGATCCTGATTCCCTCTAATCAACCTGATTAATGGTGACTCATGCATCGTGATACACATTCTCTCAGGATTTTTTTCCTAGATTTATTTCTAGAAAATATAAATACCTAATTTGACATTATAACAATCCCTGTATGTGTATCCAGTGAAATTTTATTAGCCAATGATATTTATGTCAATAAAACTATGATGGATGAGAAATTATTCAGTAGTAATTCATGAATACTATATATTATTCTGGTTGTTGGCAAGTTTATTATGTGGTTGTATTAAATGAGTAAGCTTTTGGAAACAGCTAGGAAATTAAAACAATTGTCCAAGATAATTTCTCTTCATGAACACTTGAGGTAGCATTCTATTTTTTTTCTGGTCATCTAGGTGGCCAGGTTTGATGGGTGGGGATTCTATTTCTGGACATGTATCCGGTGCATGTAGAGGACTATGCAGTCACACTGACTGAGCACTTGCAGTAGTAGCCATAGCCCTTGTACATGGACAGCACTCTAACCCTCATGCCAGGTGAGAGCATTCACCTGCAAAGATAGAGATCTTGGGCATTTGAACAAGGGTCTCTCATTTCCCAGTACAGTAGTTTAATCACCACTCAACAGGCATTATTCACTCTCTTTTCCAGCATTCCTTTGGAAACTGGGCTACTAACACAGTCCTTATTGTGCCCGTTTCCGTTCGACTAAGCGGTCCCGTGTGGCCTTCGCCCAGACTATGGATCGTGTCTGTCCGGGGCTCGCGGTTGGATCCCACAGTCTACCCCTGCTGACGTCAGGGAGTCACCTTAACTCGCCTGCCATGACTTTGTATGTTGCTTCAGTGGAGGGGTTCGCCCTTGGGGCAGCCTCCAGGGTCGTCGTGCCTTCTGGTGGGCACTCACGGGGCTCCAACCTCCCCTACACCCCGGCCACTTGCCACCTTGGGCTGTCGATCTTCGGGCCCCTTTGGTGTCTTCGGCTCTTCCCCAACCTCTGTCCATGGCTTGCCAGACACATGCCTGCGTCCTTGGGTCTGGTGTATGGTCTACGAAGTCCTCCAGCCTAGTCCCTCCAATAGGACTCCCTATCGCCCTATAC
Organism: Alligator mississippiensis; assembly: GCF_030867095.1. NCBI lineage: Eukaryota > Metazoa > Chordata > Crocodylia > Alligatoridae > Alligator > Alligator mississippiensis. Next base: position 135,477,867 of record NC_081825.1, on the reverse strand, counting down.
TAAGCACACTGTGACGTGACATGCCTGCCCCACCACCATGATAATGAAGGCCCCTAAACTACTGGGCTAGGAGGCCCAAAAGGGTGCCTCGGGCCCCTGGGCCACGTGGATTCCCCTGGGCTCGGGTTGCACGGCCCTGGCGGCTCACCCCTCTGGGGCGCTAAGTCCCCGCTTCTTCCTAAGGTCGCTATGGGTCACATTGGTCCACCATCCAACCCCACGTCGGGTCTTCGGCCGCCCTCTGGCGTGGCCCGATTGGGCCCCATTGGACACGCCCTTTCGTTACCTCTTCTCCAAGGCTCCCGTGCAGGCTTGCTCCTAGGTTTCAGCGCCGGCCTGCCCCGATGCTGCTGTCTCGGCTCCTCCCTCCGATTCCTCCGTGGGTGCTGCCACTGGCTCTCCTGCGGATGCAGCTGCTAGATCCACCGTTGGCATTGCTCCCACCTTCACTGCCACCTCTGCAGCTGACGTTGCTGCCAGCTTTCCAGCTGACTCCACTGCCGGCATTACAACCAGCTTCCCTGCCGGCTCTGCTATTGATGTTGCAGCCGGCTTCCCTGCCGGCTCTGCTATCAATGCTGCAGCTGGCTTCCCTGCCGGCTTTGCTGTCGGTGTCACTGCCGACTCTCTCAGAGCCTCTCCTGGCTCCGCCCCGGCTTTCCATGCTGCCGGGCGTGGCGGCTGAGCCCCTCCGTGTGAGGGCTCCTTACTCCAGCCTCAACTCATCAGCCACCCCGCGGCCTCATCGGAGCCACTTTTTATCTCTCCTGGGTGGTGTCTCCCGCCCATGCTGCTTGGCCGCAGCTGTATATACGCGTGACTAATCACCCTCGCTGGTGGTTTCACCACGCGCCTCTCCTCCGGCTCTTCAGGCTCTACAAGAGGTAAGTGGGGCTCTCTTTTGGTCTGGGGCCCTCCTGCCACCCCAGCTCCCCGGGACACTTATAAAAAACAGATGGCAGGAAGTATGTGCGTGTGTGGGGGGTGAGGGGGAGAGCTGGTGGGAGGGGTGGGGCATGGAATTGAGACCTCCAGTGCCCTAGCCAATGAGCTTTACCCTTTACTTGCTTTACTTAGCTTTACCAGGCGGATATTAAAGCACTAGGAGAAATTACCTAAAGAAGTTGTGGAATCTCCATCCTTAGCGGTTTTTAAGGCCTGGTTAGACAAAGCCTTGGCTGGGGTGATCTAGTTGGGGATACTTCTACCTAATTTTCTACGATTATAATAGGTAAGACTTTAAAGCAGTTCTCTGTTTATTTAGTATTTTATAGTGTACACCTAATTTCCTATACAATACAGGTACAAATTTAAAACATTTGTTCAGAAGTGAAATATCCACTGGGTCTTATGGATAAAGTGTTGTTATTTTTACAGTGTTAAAATTAATGTGGACATAAAATGGTCTAAGATCATGCCTTTTTCAATTGCCACTGTTAGGAAAGAAACAGAAATAATTAGACCCCTGCATTAAGCAGGGGGTTGGACTAGATGATCTCCTGAGGTCCCTTCCAACCCTTGTACCCATGTTGAGAAGAAGGTTAACAGGACACAGGGCTGTGTTAGTAGAAGCATTGCATTGCAAGCAGATCAAGGGATGTGACTATTCCTCTCTATTTGGCACTGATGAGGCCACATCTGGAATTCTATGTCCAGTTTTACCCCCTGTGGCAGGCCAGTAGGGGGAGCTCCTGTGTTGAGCCTCCCACCTCACTACGACCATCCACCTTCTGGACTCTGCGTGTGTCTCCAGGGGTGCCTAAGCCCTGGCAGACCCCCTTTTGAGCCCCACTGCAGAGTCTGGGGGTAACATGCTGCCACCACCTCGAGAAGGAACTGTCTGGGTCCTGTGTCCTCGGGGAAACACAGGCCTAATAGTCCTATGGGTACTCAACCCAATACAAGAACTTGGGGCACTTCCCCAAGTCAGGAGCCAAAAAGGATAGTTTCCCTTAGTCCGCAGACCCAAGGGGCCTCCTAGGCATAATTAAACCCACTCCTCAATAAGTCTCCTACACCAGTCACAAAGGAGAACTTTATTGGTTACAGAGGGTAGTGTTAAAATAGGGTACAGGGTAGAGCAATATCAGAGAAATCCCATAGAGCAAACTCCTGTGGCTGGGGTAGCTTTTGATCTCGCATCTGAGTTACTGCAAGCTATATATCTAGTTGGATCTCAGTTAGCTTACTCACAAGCATCATCCAGAGGCTGCTGGAGATTCCCTCTGGAGGCAAGCAGTTCCTTGATCATGAGTTTTGAGAGATAGAGCAAGTTTCAGATGGTACAGCTCTTCTTTGCTCCTGAGTATCCCTCATGGCTGCTGCCCCCCTCCTCCTGGACAGTCCTAAAATTATATAGCCCTTGTGACCTCATTTATCTGGTCCAATGGAGGCCAGTACCTGTTGTCTGTCAGCCAACCAATTTGAAATATATCACTAGTTGCCGGGCAGACTCTAGCCCACCAGGAAGGAAGCCCCTCACCCAGGTATGTGATGCCAGTCATGTAGGCAGAGGGAGCAGGTTTCCCCCCTCCCTCAGGAATGTATCCAGCTCAGGTTACCCAAAGAGATAGGGTAAAGGTATGTATCCTCTGCTGGGCCCATCCTAATCACAATTGTCACATAGCAGAGTTTTTTTGGGGAGAAACAAAGGTGGCTTTCTGCCACACACCCCTCTCCCCCAACTACAGAAAGGATGTGGAAAAATTGGAGACTCCAGTGGAGGTCAATGAAAATGGTTAGTGTCTGGGAAACAGGATTTAGGAGAAGAGGGTGAGGGAACTGCTTATTTAGTTTGGAGAAGAGAAGACGGAGGGAAAATTTAATAGCAGCCTTCAAGTACTTGAAGGTTGGTTCCAAAGAGGATGGAGCTAGACTTTTTTCAGTGGTGGCAGATGACAGAACAAGGAGCAATGGTCTTAAGTTGTACCAAAGGAACATTAGGTTAGATATTAAGAAAAAACTTTTTTCACTAAAAGGGTTATCAGCAATCCCTCATAGTCAAGGATGATTGTTCTCATGGGTCCCTTTTCTCTGTTCAAGTTATTCCAGTTGTTAATGTGCATGAAGAAGCAGCTAGATTCTTAGTTTTTGTATATTTAACTTGTCTGAATATTAAATACTATCACTGCAAACCATGTCCTGCCTGCCTAAAGTCCTCTATAAATAAATAAAAGCAAATGTACTGCACTCAGACGACTTAATGGAGAAGAATAAATGCAATCTGATGCTGCCCTAAGCTTATCTTGTGGCAAGCAGCATTTCTACCCTTTTCATTTCTTTGCTTCCCTCTTTGCCACTGAGTGAAGGAGAACAGTGTGTCAGGGTATATTTGTGCATGTATTTGTTGTTAGATATATTTACTTTGATTAATTTACTTCTGGAACTCAGTGCCCATGGTACAGACATTTCACTAGATGCTGTTGGTAGTAAATCAAAGTTACTCAATGACTTTTCTCCTGCAGGGAGTTGGACGGTCCCTGATGGGAAAAAGGTCATTTTTCCCCCTCCAAGTAAAAAGTGAAAAAAACCTAAAACGTAAAGACTAATGCATAGATACTGATAGCAGATGCAAAATCTGTTTTATAGAGTTAAGTAGGGATCAGGGCTAGAATATTTTATTGATGAATATTAATTAACATTAATAAGGTTTCAACCTAACAATTAGCCCAAATATATGTTTCCTGTGCATTTTACCCTTTCATGTGCTAGAAAGGGCAATGTTTGGTTGTGATATGTTGCTATAATTCCTTGTTACTCAGACACAACAATGACTGACAGCTTCACAAAAATCCAGATATATGATGGGTGACATATAATTGTGACCTCCCATGATTCTTTTTACATAGTTAGCTCTGACATTTGTACTAAGTACAGACAGTCAAAAAACCTGAGACTGAATTAATTCAAGACTTTCAGGTTAGTCTAAGCATTCATTAACTTAGCACTAATCATGCATTCTTTCAAAATGAAAGCCTTAATGTTAAAAGTTATCAGTTATTATTTTCTTCCAAAGTATTTTTGTTGTCTCAGCTCTGGACAAGACAAGTATTTTAATTACCATGCTTACTCTCTTCAAAGTGCTTTACTAATATGAACTAATTAATTCCCATAACACCTTTGTTGGACAGGTATGCATCATAATGTCTTAGCTGGCATGTTAATTACTGATCTCTACTAAGTGAATGTAGGAGAGCAGTCCCTGAGAGTGTGTGTATTACAGTTTACATAATTATACCTACCTTCCATGTGCAGCTGTCCATAGCTAGATCTCAAAGCACCCTAAAGAGGAGGCCAGCATCATTACCCCTTCTTTACAAATGGAGGAAGAGAGGCCTAGTGCCATCCCAAGGGTCACTCAGCCGGTAAAAAAACACAGCTAAGACTACAGCCAAAGCTACATGAGTCCTAATCAAGTACTCTATCAACTGATTGAATCTTTTGTACTTGGGGCTAAAGGATGTAAATTCTATCCCTTCTGCCTCCAAAGCAACCTATTGAAATCATGTTAAACTGTGAAATCTTTTACAGGTGTCATATACAAGCTGGCTTCCACTTTGCATCTTAATTTTGTAATTGCTACAAGGCTTTTATGTAGGAAGAAGAAAATCTAAAACTGCTTTGCAAGGCACACCTCATTTGTATGTCAGTGAAAGTTGTCAATTTATAAAAAGTGGCGTTTAACATTATAAATACTTGCTTCATACTTTTCTTACAAAACAAACTATATTAATTTCTTTAATGCTGCAAAGCACACATTTATTTTGTTACTGCTTGGCTGAAAAATCCAGATCTATTTTTCTTTTCAGTATTTTGGAAAAAAATTAAAAACTGTACAGCCAGTCCCAGATACTCTGACCTTGCTAAGTGGATTGTAACTTTATGAATGTCTGTAAAAGTCAAGATTCTTTTTTTTAACTGGACTGCAGAGTTCTGACTATATATTAAGTGCAAAGTTCTAGCTGCCTCCAACCATAAACCTAAAGTCTTCTCACAAACTTATATTTAAATTAGCCCTTCAAGACGTTATAACACATTCATGTCCTGGGATGGGGCAAAATTAACACACCTTACTATCTAGCTACTATCTACTAAAAGTAACGTACCTTACTATCTAGTAATACGTGTGATTATTCTCACTGAAGGCAATTATGTTTGTTAAGACCATGGGTGTTTGTCTCCCATGGACAAGAAACAAAAAACAGCAGCACACCTTGTGTCACTGCTATTTGTTAGGGGCGTGCGAAGCAGGCCGTATTTGATTTATATTCAGATTTGGCCTGACTCAGGGGACAGCAATTCAATTAATTGATTCAGATCACTGTCCCGATTTGATTTGGCCAAATCCAAATCTGAAGATTCAATCCTGATTTGGAGAATCAGCAATTTGGCCATAGACACAGCTTTAAATGTTTTTTTCTACATAACTCAAGGTATCAGGTGTGGCTTGTGAATGCTGAAATGGTGGGACGGATGAAGCATGCCACAGGAGCATGGGGAGGGAGGGTACATGCTTGGTGGTGGACCCAGAAGTGGACTGGAAGATATGTCTATGTCCAAATCATCAAATCTCTCTGAATTGATTCAGAGAGATTGGGTTCTGATTCAATTCAGAGGGATTAAAGGGTCTCCTGATTTGATTTGGACATTTGGCTGCTGAATCAGGTGGAACCTCCACCGAATCGAATTGGAGACCAAAGCTTCACACAGCCCTACTATTTGTCCCTGGGGAATGCCTGTGCCACGCACAGTCTGGCACACTCTAGGTTACTCCAGGTGGCGTAGAGAAGGCTGGGGCCAGCCCTGCTGGCCCCAGAAGCCTTACCTAGAGGTCTGGGAGCCTTCTGGGGCTACAGCAGTGGAGATCCTGCTGCTCAGAGGTTAGCCAGCAACCGAAGCATGGTTACAGCTAACCAGTCTCTGGTTTTGTGTGCTGCCCCCATGTGCACTGTTCCACATTTTTGTGCAGTTTTTTTTTTTTTTTAACCTGAGACCTTCCAGGATCAACACCCCCCCACACACACACATACACACAGCACTGCTATCTTGCACCACAGACAACAGATGAATTTGCAGTGTATAGCACCTCAGACATATCTGCAGTACCACACGGTTGCGCTCGTCTGGACATAATCCATAAGTCTATCCCAATGCCTCACAGATGCATTACACAGCACAGTCATAACTACAAAGTCATGTATCTAACAGACTGAATGCAGCAAGGCCATATACTGAACTTAAATGACATTTTTTATGTCCATCAATAATAGGCTAAGTTTTGAAGACCACATCCAATCTACTCAAACTTGAGAAAGTGTTCTAGTCAGAAAACCATGAGGGCCGCAGTTCTACTAATCTATTGTTTTAAAGATGTAAATTCTGGATGCAGTAGGGAGGCAGTGACCACTGTGGCTGCTTGCAGACATTAAAAAAACAAAAACCCACATTTTACTAGAAGAGGAAGTGCATTATTTTAACCTGGCTGTGCCGCCTCTGTAAAGTTTGGGTACTTCAGCAGTGCTTTTGGTATTTTTAGCTAAAGCTGATTCAAACAGCTATTAGATAAAAGCACCAAAAAAGTCTTACTAAAGCGCCCAGTCTTTACAGATGTTGGATGAGTTGTGTTGAAATAATGTGCTGCCACTTATGGGCATTCACAGGGCTTGGCATGAGAATGCACCAAGTTTAAAGTAAAGCATTGTTTTTTGTTATTTTATATCTATTTTACACCTGGAAACAGCCACTATAGCCTGCATCTGGCCAAAGAAAACATTGTGGCTGTAGGAAGGAATTATTTTAGGGGCAGTTTAGGACTAAGGACAGGGTGCCATGAGCACTAATCTGATTCCTGGAAGTTTCTTTCCCCTCACCCCATCTAGTTTAAGCAGCACAGCCCCACCTGGTTTCCTTGTCCCTATGAGAGTCAGCCTATACTCAAGTGGACCCTTCATTTCTTAATCGGGAAGTCACAAGTCCCTCACCCACACACGCAACACATTATGCCCTCAGCCATGAATGCTTGTAAGCCAAGTCCATTATTAGAATGTTCCATTTCAAACCCACTCTCCTGTTATAATGGCTTACCTGCAAATTGGATTTGGTCACATGTCCCATAAATTTTTAACTAAGAAGGTAAGCTGTCAGTTTTATCACAGTTACACTGCAGAATAGCCCTAAGCAGAAGTCTCTAAAACTCTGCTTCACATTATAAAAATGAGGCTAAAGTAGAAGACTCCTTGCTATACATTTTTATAATATAATGTACCTATATCAGTAACCAAAGCTATAAAATGAAAATGAGATAACAAGAACTTTCGTGCTTTTTTCCTGACAGACAGAGATTATCTAATTGATATACATCCAAAACCTCAGGCAATTTTTTAAAAGATCAGGACTGTCAATTTGTGTAATTTGGGATATAATTACTTCATTTTAATAAAGAAGGCAGAATAATGCTGGGTAAAATGTAACACTTTTGTCAATGAGAGCAAATAATTTAACATTTGAAAATGCAACATGAAATAACTGTAATCAGTAATACAAAGAACATCTCCAACAGATGCAAATATGGTTATGACATTCAGGAAAATGTCAAAATTAGTTTCCGTTTATTCCCATATCTCTAGCTTAGTTATGACTGGAACAGATTACATTATCTCTTCTGTCAAATCTAATAGAGCTGGCAGTTTTATCTGTTTGAACTCTGACATTTTGCCAGATTGTTATCATTTAGGATCTGCGTCTAGTGAAGTATGTGGTTTGCATTACTGTTGTGATGAATGCATCAATAGTTCTTTCCAGAGTTCTTTCTAATTAATAGGGGTAGTCTTTAAGTGCATGAGCAGTCCTACAAAATTCAGGGGAATTATTTGCTTTAGTTAGGAGTTTCACTTACAGCTTTGCAACCTCTGTGAAAATACTAATCTGAAATAATTTTCCAGGAACAATATTAGTTTGTATTTTTCCCCACATAAAAATGTCCACCATTTTCTAATATATCTACCCCTTAGTGGATATAATGGGTCAGATCTCTAGCTAACAGTAATGGACATTTTTTTCCCAGAAGTCAATTGAGTACATAGGAGCTTCTGTCTGTGAGAGTATTTGAAATATTTTTTTTTTCTCTGTGTAAAGTTTCAAGGAAAATAAATTATTCTTTGAACATGTTGGTGTTCTTGCTAATAACCCCCCAAAACTTCAACCCCCCGCCTCTCCAAAATAGTCACCAAAAACTGAAAAATGTTAACTTTGATCGTCTGGTGATTAGGTATTGTTTCTCTGTTGACAAAAACAGATATTGTTTAGTAAATGTTATTGAGTGGAAAAGCCATTCCATTGTTTAGAAAATAAAAATTTCAATATGAAAACTATGACCATCCCTATTTGGTATAGTTGTCATGACATGAACACTTAGAACCAAGATTGAAAACAAGTGTGTTTAGCACAGTCTAGTAAGATGTGGAGCCATTTAAATAAGTGTTTTGTCAGCTCATTTCTGGACCACAATAGAAACTGGGAAGAACAAAAACTTTGAATCAACCAGATCTATCTATCTTTCTTTCTTTCTGTCTTGGGGGGGGGGGGAGGGGAGGCGTGAGGGGAGGGGTTACAGCAAAATAAAAAAATTGGGGGGAAAGCGTTCATTTCAAATGAAACAAAGTAACAAAGTATTTTTTTTAATTTATGATTTAATCCAACTTTTCAAAATAATGAGTTGGACACAAAGAAAATATAATTTCAAAATAGGAAAATAATTAAATATTATGTTTCAAAATGGTAAAGTAATACTTCTCAATTGTTTTGTTTTTTTAAAACTCTCTTGTTTTGCTTGAAACTGTTCACTAAATTTTGCACAAATTTAAAAATGCTTTCATTTGATCTCAAACTTCATTTTTCAATGAATGAACTATTTGTCAAAAAAATTGACCCAGCTCTACATCAGTTATCACATTATAGAGACTTTGATTTTCTACCCAGTTGTATTTAAAATGCTGACCCACAGGTGACAGACTGCATAATCCATTAGAAATCCCTTTCATTTTCCAAGCCCATAGAAATATGTTCAGTGAGTTAAATTGATCAAATGATTTTTCAGCTCTTGAAAGCTGCTTAATGTCTTGTGCTCGCAGTATATAAATTATACCATCCTAAATTATGTTTTCATGTCATTTACTTTTGATATTAAAACTTTTTTTTATTTGTATTCCATTTGTAGTTGTGTCTAAGTAGAAGAGGCAAATGGCATGTAGCTATTTGTATTTAGAGCCTATCTTTATTTACAGGCTTTGTTCAAACCTTTACAGTTGTGCTCCTTGCTTATAACCCACTGCAATGGGGTTGGCCTACCTTATTATACCATGCTATTTCAATTCTACCTCAGTAAGAATATCTAAAAACTGACTATAGAATATATCATCCCTGAAAGAGTATGCATTATTTTATAGAGTTACAGTTTCAAAAAATGTCAGTCCTCTTAGGTTAGAGCTCTGTAATTCATTGTAGATAAGGATATTGCAATTTTCTTATTTTCCCAGATCTTTTTCACAAGCTGAATCATGTCTGAGAAAATGCACCTTTGGTGTATCTCCAAAATAGGCTTATGTGGAATATAATGTATTCCTCCAGCTAACTATTTTGACAAAACCATCTTTGCCCCATAATGAAAGGTTCTAGTAACTCAATTTCTCCTTGGGTTTTGTTTTATTTGCCTTAACTACTTTATTACATTTATTATTTTGTCAACCCTGGAGCTGATGTGCATACTAATATGTTTAGGACTGTCTGTCTCCCAGCCTCTTCTAAGCTCACTGATTAAAAAGTATACCATCCTGGTATTTAGACAGTTAATCCCTCTTTTTCCTCCTAATCAGCCTTGTTACCAAGTATTGGGCAAACCCAATGCTATAAGGTCTAAGGAAGCAGGCTGTGATGGGGTCTTAGTACTTGATCCTGTCAGAATAATATCACTTGAATGTTTAATGTTCTACTATTTTAGTTTCAGTACCATTTAAAACTGTCATTTCACATAGTTTCTGCCAAATACTCAAGTGCAGGTGCCGATAATAACTGGAAGAGAGGGCAGTGCTGGTTTCCATTTGTCATTCCTGCATGAAGAGTTCACATACTTCAATTTCTCAGAAAAATGGCAATTAGACTTCCATGTAAGGCTTGTAGCTGATATTTAAAGGCTGGTCTGAAGCCAAACTTCGACAAAGTGAAATGGAGGCTGCTAATGTACTTTACTTTAATGACTTTTCTCTGTGGACATTTGTTGTTTTGCCATGTAGTCCTATCTCCTAAATAATATTTATCCATCTCCTTATATTATATGATGTGTTATTTATTCCTTTAGATACCTCTTGCCTGATCCCAAATTATTGAAGGGTTGTTCTCTTCAATATCAGAAACAAGCTGCTGGCCACTATGGAGTGTAACATAAGTGGCTACTGGCCACTATGGAGTTTTCACACTTACAAGGCATAGAGCAGAAACAAGTGAAAAATCTTGACCCTTGGAAATCAATGGGAGAATTGTCATTGACTTATAGGAGATCCAGAATGTATCCTAAGATTCTCCCTTCATGCCTTATAAGTGTGAAAACTCCGTAGTGGCCAGCAGAATAAGCTTATAAATTGGGTTAAGGAGAAGAAATTCCCTTTCATATTTGAAGGTGGTGTGACTTAAGTACAATGTTATGGTAACATACCTCATTTTGTCATGGCCCCGCTTTCAGCCGTACTTAAGTATGTACTTTTTAGTCAAATGAACTTAAGTATAAGTTTAAATTTAAACATATTCTTAGAAATGTTTTGCTGAACAAAGGCAGAAAAAAAAGATGTGATTAAAGTTATGCACATCATAAGTTAATCAGGGCACTAGTTTCCTGACATTCTTAAAGCTGTCTTGAAAGTGTAACAGTGTTAAAACCAGGTATTTAAATCTTAAATTATTGAGCATAAGATGTAAAAGTTATGATTTATGATGATTTAATATGCAGTCCCTGACTAGATTTCATAGACATTAGGGCAGAAAGGGACCTTGTAAGATCATTGGGTCCAGTCCCCTGCCCAAAGGCCAAGAAGTCATCTGGGGTCAAAGGATCACAGCAAGATAAGCATCCAAAATAAGCCTAGATACAAATAAGCCTAGATACAAAATAACCGTTTTAACATAATTTGGTTGATCTGGGACAAAATCAACTATTGTACCTATGTTTGCTGGTAAGAGCAAGACCTAATCACATATGCTAGGTACATACATTCAAAAAGCCTGAGGTTATGCAATTTAATGTAAGCGGCATAGCTTACATTGGTAGTGAACATAACACACATTCACCCTTTAGTGGGGAGGGAGCAAATCTTACACCAGGTTCTGCCATTTTAAATCCATTTTAAATTTTAAATATGTATGCCAAACTTCTCTTCTGTTTTGGGTATAGACCAGTTTCCAATCCCTTATATCTGTAAAAGTGTAATGTCTGTACCTGGCCATAGGGTCAAATCCACAAGAGGACTCAGGATTCTCAGTGTAATGTTTAACTTTCAGGAGCCCTACAACCTCCAGTGAGGCTCTCAGGCTCCCTGTACAGTAGGGGTGTGTGAAGCTTCAGTCACCAAATCAATTTGGAGAACATTTAGCCCAATTCAGAGGCCGAATCACTGAATGTGAATCCAATTGGGATACCAAAAAAAGACCCTCTGGATAGATTTGGAAGCTCTGAATTGATTAGGAAAAATATTCACAGATTCAGAAGGCAGTCTTTCAGGGGAGCAGAAACTGAGAAGGGGGGAGAGCGGGGGGTGGGGGGGAAGACTGACATTTGTAGCTAACCAGTGAATGTGATATTTCCCTGAGTCCCCTTCCAATCACAGTGCTCTGGGGGAGGGATGTAGAAACAACACATAAGCCTCTGTGTGCAGCCTTTCTGTCCCTTTTGTGAGATGTTACTGCCTGAGCACTGGGAAGGCCCCCATTACAGGCTGGTATTTTCATCGCGCTGCGCCTTAACACACACACAGTTTCACTCGTCATGAGTTTTGCTTTCAGAAGCTTGAGGTGCAATTTCCCAGAAACCCCTGAACCTATATTCTTGAAACCTGAAAGACTTCATGGCCTCAGCAAGGGCTAGCAGGCCTGCAGTTTTCCTGCTGTACCTTAACACACGCAAAAAGTCACACAACATGAGTTTTGCTTGTCAACACCTTGAGGTACACTTTCCCAGAGACCCCTGAGTCTATCTCCTTGAAATCTGGCAGGCCACATGCCCTCAGAAGGCACTACCATCCCTGCTATTTTCATCCAAATCTGCCTCGACAAAAACACATGACATGAGTTTTGCATTCATCAGTTTGAGGTGCATTTTCCCAGAAACCTCTGCATCTATCTCCTTAGAACTTGGCAGGCTTCATGCTCTCATAAGGGGCTATCATTATTTCTGTTTCCATGCAAATCTGCCAAAAATAACAAAGTTATAGGTATTTCAGTGATTCCCCATTATAGTCTATGGCTGAATCACTGAATCTCTCCAAATTGCTGTCAAAACTTCCAAAGTCGATCTGGCCAAATCCATTCAGCACAGTGATCCAAATCTCTGAATTGAATCACTGTCCTCTGAATCAGCCAATCTGAATCCTAATCGAGCACTTCCCTATTTGCACAGGCCTACCATACAGCACATGTGATACATACACTACCTCAGAATGGGACTGACAGAAACTAGGAAGATGAGTGAGAAACTTCATAAACTAGCCTGTCAAAGAGGTGAGGCTTGAGCTCCTACTTCCACTCAAGATTCACATCAAGAGACCTATTACAACTATTTTATAATTACACCTTGTTTTGGTTTGTGTGGGATGTGGTCAGGTAGGTGTGGTCTGAAAATCTTTACCAGCATGGATCTTGTATGCAAAACAGGTAGAGGAATATCTAGTGTGAAATCCATTGAGATTATTGGGATAAAGCTTCACAGTGCTTTCAGGGCATGACTTTACTGATGACATCTTAGGTGTCTAGGGAATTGGCAGCTGAGTGGAATCTAGCCCACCAGAGTAGATTAGCTAGAACTTGGATATTATGTCAATGAATGAAACAGACCTGTACTCAGAGGTCTTGGCTTTGAGTGATTTCTGAGCAGGTATTTTATAGTATCTATTAAACTGAACTAAAACTTGCTCTGAGTGGAGTAACAGAAAAATTAATAGTGATACCAGAGATTAAATTATCTGGAACTTGGAAGAACACTTGAGAAGGTTTACAAAAGCACTTCACTATGCCTCTTCAAGAAATGGGTGCTGGCAGAAAGAAGCCAGTCAGAAGGCAGCCTTATTTCTAACAATAATAGCTGGTTTTCAATGATGTGTGAGGTATAAGAGGCTAACTGTAGATATGTATTTTTGATAAATCTTTATTCTACATAAAAACAATACAAAGGGGGATGTTTTAAAGAGAGGAGAAAAATAAAAATATAAGAGTTTGTGCATGAAGAGTCATTTTTTTGCAATTATTGGGGCTGAGTTCCTGATAAAACACTAAACTCTGATTGGGAATTAAGACAAAATAGTCAGTGAAGTTACTGGAAAATTGAAAATTAACATTTTACAAAGGAAATGGAATGTGTCAAGTGTCAGACTGAGCCTTATTGAGGGTGGACATTTCTTTGACAATTGTAGACAATCCAAATCAAGAATAATCAAGAATTTTGCAGCAGAAAGGTAGTCACTGCTCAAATTCAAAATCTGAAGGAAAAAATACATGAAGTTATACGCTCTGCATTGCATTACCACATGGAAAGCTGCCCAGGCTAAGGCCTGGACACACTTGCTAGTCAATGTAGGATCCTTTGCTTGTGTATAGACCTGTTATATCCAATCCAATGAGCTGGTGGACAAGTGTGTCAGAACAGTGGAATACTGACTCAAAAATTTTCAGAATTAGACTTTGACCTGTATTTAACACTGTAAAATTACACAACGGTATCAATGAACCTGGGGCTATCTCCTACTGAGATTTAGTCCAACAAAAAACTGAAAATAAAAATTCCGACACTTTTTCTCAGCACTGATTTCAGAATCCCTGGGTACTTGCAGGTAAGGCAGACAAACAAACTAAAGCAGAAACTCAATATGAGGTGGACTCCTGGGAGTTTAAAGATCCCTTCAGAAAATTAAGTTTATGAGAAGATGAGTAAGAACCTTGTTAAAGAGGACATGGCTATGGAAAATGTTGAAAGAAAACACATCAGGCTGGAGAGAGGTTCCCCAAGGATCAGAAGAAATAGAAATGGGTTGAAATCCAATAGTACAAAATACAGTCATGCACTTGCAGACTGATAACATGAATCTCTCTTCCAGTTTGACTGCTAACCAGCTCAAACTAACTGAGAGAAAGAAGAAGTCATGTATTCAAGCTGAACTGAAGATGACTATGGGCCACCAAAGTATTTCACAGCTAAAAACAAATGCAATTCTAGGATGTATGAAGTGAGACCTCTCCAGCAGCACTGATACAACATTATCTGGAATACTTTACAGTTCGTAATACTCATAATCAGGAAGGATGAATTCATACTGGAATTTGAACTCAAACAGGAATACAGCATAACTATTAGGAAGATCAGTGAAATAGCTTGACAAACAAGAGAGGGATAGAAAATCTTGACTTGTTTAGCCTAGCAAATCAATGTCTAAGAGGAGAGTATTTCCATCTATAAATGTATTAGGAAGGCAATAAGCACAATCAGAGATAACTATTTGAACTATAGGACAAAGGTAGCACAAGAACAAATGATTAGAAATTGACCATTGAAATGATAAGGTTTCTGACTATCAGATCAATGAGATTCTGGAACAGCCATTTGATATGAGTAATGGGGGCCACCCACCCTCTCAACTACTTGTATGATGGTTTTTGTTATGCTTATAAAAATATATGATATTGTAGTGGAGTTGCTTAGGAGACTCCCTCCAATTCTATGACCTTATATTCCTAAAGGACACTGCTTTGGTTGTTTTGCATTAGAAGGTTTCAGATAGAAAACAACTACAAAAAGCTGAAATGATGTAAGAACACGATACAGTTAAAACAAAGGGACTTACTGTGACCTGGCAACCATGGTGCTGATATCTTAGTAGAGATTTCAAGGCACCTCAGTGGTAAATTGAACATTGTTAGTTAGAAGGTTGCTTATAAATGTGGGAAATTTTGCATTATGTGAATATTGACTATAAAATGTGATTTTGTTGTTAAGTGTGGCTGAGGAAGGAAGATGTTCAGAGATATATACCATTAAGAAGAATTTCACTCAAGCTTTTTGAAGCTAGTTAATAAGTTGTGCTGAGGCATATAGTCTGTAATGCTAATCAGTTAAGTACACAGATACTAAATGAAGTAGACCTTTGTCAAACTTCTTGACTCCAGAGGGTGTGTCTACGTGAGCAGCCAAATGGGCAATGTTTGCTGCACAGTCATTTACTACTTGCTTAAGCAGGTACTAAATGACTGCACAGTAACCAGCATTACTGCACAGTCCCATCACCATCGCATTTCATGCCCGGTGATGCTACACCACCATAGCAATGAGCTACAGTGTAGCAGCTAGTTCCTATGGGGACATAGCATCTTGTGTAGATGCACCCAGAGTGATAACTGAGCAACAGTCAGTGATTACAGAAGATATGTTATTTTTCTCATTAATCAATGCCATCAGAATGTAATATTTTGTTACAACACCTTAGCATCAACCAGTTACTGAGGTAAAAAAATATACTATAGTTTATGCGGGTTCTCCTTTTCAGCATGGGAGTTAAAGGACTAAAAAATGTAAAGTCGCTAATATATTTTTGTTATTAGATGATCAGAGAAATACATTCTTTTACTAGATAGACTGCCATATACCTGCCTTTTCCAAGTGATTTACAAATGTTTAATTTGATTTATACTTTACTAATTTTTATTTTATTTCAATTTTTCACAGTAAATATTTTTGCCACTGATTAGGTATTGAAAGAATGGGTTTTAAATTCTCCTACTTAAAAATTACCTTAATTTCAGCACTTTCAATTTTATATTCGGGTACTATAGTATGGCTCTTCTGCTCTTGCAAAATGAACAAGATTCAGACTGTGTCATGGCATTTGGTGAAAACAGCATTTAATTGAAGACCCAAGCAGTAGTTACAGATGAATACTATTCCTCATTTTGCTTTTGGACACTTTAATCAACCTGCCCGCATGTTGGGATCAATCAATTTCAGCACTTGTGTTCATTCATCTTTGTCCTGCCATTCATCTCATGGCAGCAAGAAACACACTGTGTAATTGAATTTAGTTGAAATCTAATACAAGGACAAACCATGACAAGTTGGGTTTAATCAGCCTGATCCTGTATTTTGAGCACATGTATTTGCTCTGTGTTTCTGGGAGTACAGGATCCAGAATTCTGTGTAGTTTCATTGAAAACATTGGCAATGAATGTGGAGGATCCAGGGGTTGTGGTGGTTGTTTTCATTACTTAGAAATCAACTGAGAGAGAGAGAGAGAGAGATGAGAATATGTTGCATTCTGTCTTTCAGCTTCAAATATGTTTGCATAGTTGATTCTTCCATGTAACACACATAAAAAGTTACTAGTACATATGATGCATTTAGAAAAATCCTGGTCTGAGGTTTCTATTTTATTTTGTATTGCAAGTATATATTCTATGAACTCCAGCTGGCCATCACAACTTCTCTACCATAAAAAAATTATTTTAGGAAACATGGAATTTTTCCATTAAACATGTTGGCTTGTGTTAGAAAATGTAAATTTTTTGTTGCAAAACTGAAAACTAAATATTGAAAGAAATTAACGTGAGACAGAAAACTAGAACAATTATGTTTCTTATCAGTTATCAGTGTTTGCCTGAGCTGCTATGAGTCGTCATAGGAGCTGTAGGACACTTACAGAAATTACATTTTTCATATGATGAGGCCTCTGAAAGTGCTCTACAGCCATAACGTAACAAACATTAAATGGCCAATTGTGCAATAATTTAACACTCGTCTGATGAAGTATCAGACAGGGGTGTTTTAAGGTATAGTCCCATAGGGAACCTGTGTACAGAGGGTGGTGAAGCACTGGAACAGGTTACCTAGAGAGGCTGTGGAATCTCCATTTTTTATTTTTAATGCCCAGCTCAACAAAGCCCTGGATGGACCATCCCCATATTTGGGGATGGTCCTGCTTTGAGCAGGGGGTTGGACTAGATGACCTCCTGAGGTCCCTTCCAACCCTAATTTTCTATGATTCTAACTTCAGCTAAACTTGTGACACCAGCCAGACCTCTGGAGGCAGGAGGCACATAATGATCTTCTATGAGGAACTGTCTTGCATTCTCATGAGGGTTACGGATGTTGCCACCCTGCACAGTTATGCCACCAGTGGGGAGAAGTTGCAGCTAGTGTCAAGAGGCCACCAGCATCAGGACCCAGCAGAATCAGATGATGAAGTGTGACAAGCACTCAGACATGTTGAGATGTACACTCAGATACCTCCAGTGTACTATGGGTAGCCAAAGGTGCACTAAATGATTATTTGGCACCTGCTGAGGAAGTGGTTGAAGTGTTCTTTCCTGCAGTCCAGGTTCCCTATGTTGTGCTTCACGAGCCAGAGGAAGAGAGGATTGGCTGGGTCACCAGTGATCAAGGGTGTGCCAACCTTGATGCTGGGGACTCTGCAGGTGTAACTTCAGTTCTTTATCAACTGTGGAGGGTAAAGTTGAAGAAGACCCTGGCATCATGGGCAGTGCCCACCCAGCTGGCAAATATATAGATGAAGTGGCCACAGTGGTTGATGACATCCTGCAGCATGGTGGAGAAGAAGTCCTTGCAGTCGGTGAACTCCATGGCACCTTGGTGCAAGCAGAAGATGGGAATATAGGTACTGTTGATGGCCCCCAGACAGCTGAGAAATTCCATCCAGCAGATGCTGGTTATGACCTCATGTGGGTTAACATGAGGGCCTTAATGTAGGGCCAAGGAGGTGATCCTCCCCCTCTACGCAACACGGGTCAGGCCACAGCTGGAGTACTGTGTCCAGTTCTGGGCACCCCACTTCAAGAGGGATGTGGACAACATTGAGAGGGTCCAGAGGAGGGCTACCTGCATGATCCGGGGACAGCAGGGCAGACCCTACAATGAGATGCTACAGGACCTGAACCTGTTCAGCCTTCACAAGAGAAGGCTGAGGTCCCCCCTTGTGACCATCTATAAACTCACTAGGGTCTCCCTTGTGACCATCTATAAACTCACTAGGGGGGACCAGAAGGGTTTGGGGGAGACCTTGTTTCCCCTAGCGCCCCCCGGGATAACAAGGAATAATGGTCACAAGTTGTTGGAAAGTAGGTTTAGATTAGACATCTGTAGGAACTACTTCACAGTTAGGGTGGCTAGGATCTGGAACCAACTTCCAAGGGAAGTGGTGCTGGCTCCTACCCGGGGGGTCTTTAAGAAGCGGCTCGATGCCTACCTGGCTGGGGTCACTTGAGCTCAGTTTCCCTCCTGCCCAGGCAGGGGGTCGGACTTGAAGATCTACAAGGTCCCTTCCGACCCTTCTTCTAGGATTCTATGAACAAGGTAGATGAAACAATTCACCTGCATACCCTGGATGACACGGTGTAACTCCTGAACCACTGCTTTGGCTATGGATTTGCCCATGCCAAACTGGCTGGTGATACAGTGTAGGCTGTTAGGGGTGGTTAGCTTCCAAATGGCAATGGCACCTCCAGAGTCATGGGTGGACTTATGCTGATGTCCTGCTGCTCAATGTGGGGGTCCATGTGGGCAATGATGTCCAAGAGCATGTCCTGGCACTTGTAGAAATTCCTCAGCCACTGTTCATCACCTCAAGTGTGCAGGATGATGTGTCCCTACAATTCAGGTGCCAAACCACCACTCAATGCTCTGGAGGTGATCCAAGAACACCCTGGAGTCATCCAGGAGGGCATTAGCTTTGTTTGTCCAGATAAAAATACTCAGCTAATTTCAGGATTTTGTTGGTTTCAGGGTACAGTAAGTAGTCCCATGTGGGAGACCAGGCTCCTGGATCCTAAACTGGAAGGTCCATGCTAAAGTGATTATCTCCCAGGTCATCTGCAGACAGGCACACTGAATTTCCCACAGCCTTTGGTGAGGGTCAACAAGGCAAACAGAAGGATGCACTGCTCCTCCTGGGTCTGTGGACTTTTATGCATGGGATAGGGATCCATGCTGTAGTGGGGGGCTGAGAAACTTAGACTCTTCCAGCTAACCAAAGAGGGGCCACTCTTAGCTCTTTCTCTGGGAGCCTCAGAGCAAGGAGGGAGGGGCTACTGTGCCCAGGAGTTCCCCAGGAGGGGTGTGGTACCCAGTGGTAACCAGCCACTCAGGACTGCCCTGTGTACCTAGCTACTCTTGAAAATTTCTAGTAGCCCAGGGAGCCTGCAGGGTAAGCTGGGATGGATGCACAGGGGCACCCTGTATGTGGTTTATCAGAACAGGCTGACTGTATGCCTCCTCCCCTGAATGCTGAATGCTTGCATGATGCTGTGTAGATAGAGGTTTAGACCCTTCAAAGTAAATTGTGCAACTTGGAGTAGTTTATTTGAATTTTTGCATAAACCCTATCTGTCCACACTTCACAGGGAGTAGAACTGCAAGCTTTACGTAAGTGCCAAAAATGCCACTCACGTGCCTGGAAAACTGCCATGTGAGATATAAAATGAAATAGAATCATGCCCTATGTGTCTATGGGAAGGGTAATTAACTCAAAAACATTAGAGTGTTTTTTATTTCTTTACTACAACATTTTCCAATATCTAGAAAGAGCAAAATTTGTTTTTGTAGTGTGTCAATTTAAGGACACCCAGGTACCTATAAAAGATGCTTGCTTCTTTACATACACTTAAAACCAGATCAATATCATGGAAATACAATAATTCTAGGAAAATCTCTAGAATTTGCTATTTTAAAACATTATATTTAATGCATTAAAAAACAAGAAAGTGTTTTCCAGGTGTATCACTTTGTAATTTTCGGTAGCATTATCTCATCAACAAGTTTTTAATTTTAATAACTACCCCTTGAGGGAAAATGCCTAAGGGTACCAAGACACACTGAAATATGTAAACCTGCTAAGATATACTGTCTTTCACTTGACATTTCCCATATTTTAAGTTTTTATTATGCTGGAAAGAACACAAAAAAGGCTCTTCTAAGATATTTTAATATAAAGTGATCTGGATTCAATGTGGTAAATCAGTCACATCCAAGTGTAAGATAGTGATAAGTAATAAATTTAATAGCAGCAGCATATTGCTATTGTTATTCCAAAGCTTTATGGCACGTACTGGGACATGTTCAAAGCATATTGTGTGGTGAGTGACCAAAGTCACACAGAAAGAACTTGGGAAAATTCTCAACATCCACAGGACTTCAAATTCTTAAATGAGTGGGGACATGCTTCATTTCCAGTATTCTTAAAGCCTTCTCAGGAAACAGTCAGTATTATTGTTTTTATGTTTTGTTTTGGGGTTTTTTTTTTGTTATTGTCATTGCTGTTGCTGCTTTTTTTACAGTAGCAGGTGGAGGACTTAGCATCATTAAGCTGTCCATTGCAGAGGCCTAACTTGAAATTTTGGTGCCCTAGGCAGCATGAGGTAAGGGAAGTGAACACTTACCTCTCTGTGCAGAGGCTTCTGTAGTTTTGGTGATAGTGCAGGTTGCTGTCACCTCATCTTAGTGCATATTCCCCAAAGAGGGGCTGCAGAAGTGGCACAAGCTCCCTGGAGGCTGCCATTCTTGTTCTCCCTCTGGACCAATGCCTGGGCTGACACTGACCACCTCTTCCTGCCCTCCATCAAATCATGCTACTGGTGAACTACACAAACACATAAAAAAAGATCCTTGACCTCGAAATGTCACAGGTAACTAGGACAAACAAGCAAGCAGAGCACAAGGTAGCAGCAAGAGGATTATGAAGAGTGGCACAAGCAGTGATTCCATAGTGTTAGGTATTTAATCATTACCAAACCTTGATCCCATCACCTAATCCAGGGACCTTTTGCATGTTCCCTAAAATCCACAAATAAGGGAACCCAGGCAGACATATAATATCCAACTGTGAACCCCTAGTGGAGGAAAAATCAGGCTTCATTGAATCCATCCTAAAACCTCTTGTCACTCAAAGACCAAATTTTGTCTAAGGCACAACAGACTTTCTACAAAAACTTAACAACATAGACCACCTTCCAGAAGTACCCTGTGTCACAACCCAAAGTTGTGATTTGTTGTTTATGTGTGCTTCGGCAACGCTAAATTATGCTGTGGGAGAGAACTCCGGTGCAACGGGGAATCTCCCGCCAAATTTGCAGCTTCTTTGCATGGCGCATTTCTTTTGCATCTCGGAGATGCACGGTGCAAAGGAGTTCCCGCCATTTGTATGGGAGCTCGTGCCACATTATTGGCCAACTCTGAATAAAGGCACACGTGGTGGCTAGCTATTGGCTTGCTAGATGTACAAAAGGCTTGGGTGGTTTCCGCCCAAGCCGGAGAGAGAGGAAACCTGGAGAGAGAGAAAACTCGCCAGGAGGAGGAGGAGACTTCGCACTGTGTGAAGATCTCTAAGTGATGTGGACCCTTACAGACCCAACGCGCCTCTCTTAAGCAGGCAACAGAGGTCTAAACAGCCTCTGCCTCTCCCCATCGCCGAGCACAATCCTAGACGTATCCCTATCCTATAAACCCAAGCTGGATCCTCAGAGCCTTAACGACTCCCTGGTAGAGGGAACCAAACCAAGCCCACGGAGCTTTAATAACTCCGGGGAAGATTAGTGCCATACAAACCCATGGAGATTCAGCCACTCCGGAGGGAACCGAACCCACGGAGTCTCAACAACTCCGGGGGAACTGAATCCACGGAGCCTCGACAACTCCGGGGAAAAGAGCTGACTTGTCGTAATCCTCCAACGGGGATTTAAGCGGAGCTGTGCCTGGAAAGCTGTCCAGCCTACACCACTACCATCTTTTGGTGTAAGTAAACAAACTTTTAATCAACCACTATGCGTCCGTAATCAATTCTAGCTCGTCGCGGTCTTCTCCGGCCCCGCGTGCCCGGGCTGCTGGCCACAGCCTGCATGCACAAAGACGGGCCCCGGCTCGCCCCCGGTCGGCCCGCACACCCTGCTAGCCACCATGGATGTAACCAGCTTTTATACCAACATCCTACACCAGAATGGCATCCAAGCCTGCCTTACATATCTACAAGACCAAGATTACAACTTAGAGTACAAACCTAAAGATATTACTGAACTTATAAACTTCATCCTTACACACAACAACTTCTGTTTTAACAACCAACACTTCCTCCAGACCATGGACACAGCTATGGGCACCAGAATAGCCCCACAATATGCCGCCCTTTTTATGGCCCACCTGGAAGAAGAATTCCTCAAGAACTGTATCTCACACCAATGCTATACTTAAGATATATAGATGACCTATTCATCACTTGAACCAAAAACCTGTAGTCTCTGATTCATTTGCATCACAAATTCAATAACTATCACCCCTCCATCAGACTCCCTTGAATACTCCAGCTCCAACATTTTTTAGACACTACAATCAATAACCAGAATGTTAAAAATACATGCCACAATATACAAGAAACCCACAAACCAGCATACATATCTACACAGAACCAGCAATCACCCCAAATGCACCAAGAAAGCTGTAATATATAGCTAAGCCCTCCAATACCACCAAATTTGCACTGAGAAGAATACCTGCGATTGTTACCTTGCAAATCTCAAAAGGGCCTTCACTCAACAAGGACACTCCTGCAGAAATATACATCATATTTTTGAAAGAGCCACCTGGATACCATGTGAAGAATTGCTGCAGTACAAAAAGAAAATCCCCACAAAGTACACCATTAGTTATGACATACCATATTTCCCTGGAGCCTATACAGAAAATCCTCAAACAATTTCAACCCATACTAGAAGAAGACCCAATTCTTAAAGAGATCTTTCCAGAACCATGCATCCTAGCCTTTACACAAACACCAAACCTCACCAACCTCATCACCAGAAGCAAACTTCCTATGGCCCAAATCACACTGAATGGATCCAAGAAATATAAAACCTGCCAACACATCTCTACCACTCCCACAATAACTACACCCCACAACAGAACTATCACCATTCCTGGATCTTACACTTGCGCCTCTAGAAATGTAATGTATCTTATCTATCGTACCAAATGCCCAGATGGAAATATGTAGGAGAACCCAAACAACAACTGGACACCAGAATGAACACACACCGAAAATCTATCAAAGACAAAAATACCCAACTACTTGTGGGTGCACAGTTCTCACAAGATAACCACTTTCATTCCAGTCTCTCAGTTCTAATCCTCAAAGGGAATTTACATAACACCTTTCATAGATGAGCCTACAAACTTCACTTCATAAATCTAGTGAATACAAAAAGTCATATATTAAATATAGACATTGAATTTATGGCACATTATAACCTGCCTGCCACCCGATAACCCCAGATAATCTGTCTGCATTTAACCACCTACATTCCATCACCAGTTCAAATTCCCCCTCCCCTCACACCTACCTGTCTCAGACCTATTGTCTCACAGGGTCCCTGATCTTCACTGCCAGGCATTTGCATTTCCACAGAGTTGCATTTTGCATACTGGCTTCCATTCCACTCAGTAAAACATACAAAGCAACAACAGACTCTCCCTGTGCCTGAAGAGGCGTGTTTGTACTCAAAAGCTTGCAAAGAACATTTTTTTCCAACTTTTAAGTTAATTAAGTAAAAGATAATCACATTTATCCAAAGAATCTTGTCTGCCTTAATCATTACCAAGAATTTATATGTATTTTTCCAGTCACCTGAATATTGTGGGTTCAGGTTTAATTTGATTCATGGGCAAAAGTATTTTCTTCCTGATTTTATCTGAAATATGTGGCCTGTCTTTACAATCAATTGGACTGTGATTGCTACACTGCTGTTGCTCTGTTTACTACATTCTAATATTATATACTGATACTGAAATCAGTATAATGTCAGAAAATACATCAAACAAAACACGTAATACATTTTTTCAAGACATAACGATTATATCAGACAATGGTCACATTAAATGTCATTTATCTACAAAATAAAAAACATATCTAGATTATGTTCTTAAAAGAAACATAGTTTCAGGAGATACAGACCTCCTTCCACTAAACCCCAACAACATACATATTTTCCTGCCTGTGAAATTTTTAATAAGAAAGGTCTATGTTGCTGCATATGAGAGATGCTATTCATGGTAACCATTAATTATCAGATATATTCAGAATAGACTGACCTATTCTCTCTCCTGCATTACAAGTACTCAGTCTTCTTTGCCGAGAACTCATTATGTCAAATTCAAAATCTCAGTCTTTATTTGCTGACAGCTAAAGGTATAATTGTAGCATAGTTATAGCAAGCAATTGTAAAACAGGACTTGCTAATTAAAACTGTGATGTCTTTTTTCAGGTACTATGCATATGTGTTGTGTGTGGACTTTTTTGAACATTTTAATTAATTATACAATGTTAAATTGGGATGGCACTGATAGCGATGTAGCAAAGAATATTTCATCTATATATAAAGAATATACTCTTCACCCAATGACATGTATTTTTAGATAATATCTTTCTTAATAGTTGATACGAAGTCCATTAAAACCAATCCAGAGAATTTTTATAAAACTGTGCCATCAAACATGAACTACATAGATGATATTTTATCCTTTGAACTGAACACTTAGATTCACTTATTGACTTCCACCACAAATTCAATGACTATCACCTGTTTACCAAATTTTCTTTGGAATACTCCTATATTAAGTTCAACTTCCTAGAACCCACAATCCACATTTGGAATGGCACTTTACAAAATACTTTATACAGAAAACCAGTGGACCATCACAATCATGTGCACAAAACCAGGAACCATCCCAGACACACTAAGAATGCTGTAGAGGGGACCGGGGCAGGAGGAGGTTGGGAGGAGTCCCCAGTCCCTCCACTGGGTGAGGCATCAGCCCCAACAGGGGCAAGAGGGGCTTGGGAGGACATCCCAGCCCCACCCCCCCAGGTGGCATGCACACACCAGAGGCGTTGATCCCCCCAGA
Source organism: Alligator mississippiensis (assembly GCF_030867095.1). Taxonomy (NCBI): domain Eukaryota; kingdom Metazoa; phylum Chordata; order Crocodylia; family Alligatoridae; genus Alligator; species Alligator mississippiensis. The sequence goes on along the minus strand of NC_081825.1, from coordinate 135,452,669 downwards.
TGGAGCACAGGTGGAGGGGGGCTGGGAGGAGCCCCCAGCCCCACCCTTTGATGAGGCTCCCATGCCAGAGGTGGACGCGTCATCCCCCTGCATGGGTACAGCAGCCAGTGTCCCAGATGACTGCCCCAGGGGACACTGGGAAGCCAGGTGGGAGCTACTGCCACAGTGGCAGTATGCAGTCCTGCCCTGGGAGAAGTAGACCACCTATGGCCTCCCATTCACCACAAAGGTAATGGAGAGAGGCAGGGCCTGGGAGACCCCTGAGGAGCATGAACACCTGCCTCCAAAAGGACAGGACATAACTGAGCCTGGGGTCCCTGCTCCCCATGGTCAGCCTGCGCCAGGGGCTGGTGGGGACATCATAGGGCTTGAGTGCTTTGATGAGGTTCCAGTCTGGCAGGTATAGGGGGACAGTGGAGTCCACCATCCACACTGCCAGGGTCTCCAGGGGTGTGACCAAGTAGTGGATGCCTGAGATTGCTAGCCCCACCGAACACACCTCCCTCACCAGGCTGGGAGAGCTCAAGTACATGATGGGCACTGAGTTTACCCGGGAGGCATACCGGACACTCCAGCATTCCAGCATGTCCACCAGAGTGCCAGCTCAGATGTCCACCCTGACATGGAGATAGGCATGCACCCACACACCATGGCTGAGGGGGAGGTCTGCAGAGACGTCCCTATGCCATGTTCCCTGGCTGCTGGCAGCCATCCTGGGCAGGACAGGGTTAACTCTCCCACAGGAGCTGCTACCAAGACAAAAAAAAAAAAAGCCTCAGACTGAAGCTGGGGACTGGGAGGGGGCTAAAACAGCCCCCAAATCAGCCCCAGGCGGGGCAGAAACAGTCCTGCAGGGGCTGAAGGTGAGCCCTAAGGCAGGAGGAGGTGGCAGAGACCAGGGTAAGGGGCTCTGGAGGAGGGAGGCACCAGAAATCAAAGGGAGAGCACAGGCAGGAGTGGGGGATGGGCAGAGGCAAAGGAGGATGCCAGATCCCAGGGGCAAAGCTCAGAAAGCAGGGGAAAGGGGCAGAGAGTGGGTCCCCAAGCACAGCCTGGGGAGAGGCAAGGTTTAGGAGCGGGGGAAGAGAGGAACGGTGGGGGGACAGGGAATGGGGGGGAAATGCACAGAAGGGACCTGAGCTGGAGGAGGTCAGAAGGGCTTCACCTGTCAGCGACCATCTTGAAAGAAAGAAAGACTTTCTGACTTTTAAGAAACATTTATTCTGGGGAGGGTGACAAATGGGGGCCAGTAGAGATTGTGTACAAGTTGGTCTGAAGATCTGGGCCTCAAAGTCAAGGTATGGGCTCATGGCCTGCAAGACCTGCCCATACACTCTAGACAAAAAACAAAAAAAACACAAAGAACAAAAGAAGTATGTACATATATACATATATACATTTCTTGCCAGTGGGGATGTCCAGGGGGGCCTCAGAACATCAGGGGTCGGCCAGAAATGGAAAAAGCCCGAGATCTCGGCTCACCTCTGCACCTTGAGCAGCTGGTGGCATTACAGGGCAAAGAGCAGGCATCCTGCCTTGACTTGGCACATTGCCCCCTCAACGGCCCAGCATTCCTCAAATGTGGACACTGTCTGCCAGAGGACTGAACTCAAGTGAGAGGTGGGCTCACACCAGTAGGCAGAATTGCTGCAGGGCATCGTCCATCCAGGTCCCAGTGAGCCAGTTTCACTGGCTTTTCAGGGTGGCCATCTTGGCCTGGCCCACCAGGAAGTTGGCCAGGCTGACTGCGGCTTGCTCGGCTGCCCGGTACAGGAAAGAGTAGATGGAGGTGTCCTCTGAGAAGCCCCAGCCCAGTGCCCGAAGCAGTGCCCTGAGGGTGGCAAACAGTGGCTGCAGCTGAGGGCAGTCAAGGAAGGCATGGAAAATGTCCTCATCTAGCACCCCCGGGCAGAAGGGGCAGGCTGCTAAGGCCACTGGGTCCAGGTGGTGCACAAAGGTGCCAGTGGCCAGGATGCCATGCACCAGTTTCCACTGGAGGTTGCCGGTCTTCTTGGCAGTGGGAGCCTTGTACAGTGAGTACCATGCTGGGCTCCCAGGCCATGCCAGGCACTGCTGCCACACGGTGTTGGGGCAGCTAGCCAGTACCTGGGCATGCTGGCTGCACACCATCCATGCGTAGAGTCCCTTCCGGGGCAGTGTGCCAAAGGGGCAGCTCATATTGCTTCTGGGGAGCACAGGGAGCCTAAGCAGTGAGTTGGGCCAGTCAGCCAGCTCACTGGCCACCACTGGGATGACCGGCAGTGGTGGGAAGGCATCACCCATGGCGTCCCCGGTGGGGAGGGCCTGGTGAGCCTGGAGGTAGCCTTCTAGGACGGTTCCTGCTTCCATCAGGAGGATGGCCCAAACGGCCCACAGAAACTGGCCAGCAGTGCGGACAGAATGCAGTGCCAGCCGGGCAGCCACGGCTTCAACTGACAGCCAGCCCAACTGAGCAGGGTCCAGGAGGTGCCCCAGGTGGGTGGTGTGCACCTCTATGACAGCAGCCATGAGGCTGGCAGAGGCCAGCCTCGGCACAATATGCTGCAGGGTCAGGTTGTAGACCAGGGGCTCCTGAAGCAGTTGTGGGAATCACAGATGCCTGTCCTGGGGACAGAGATGGAAGGCAGCCCACCAGGCCCACACCATGCTGCAGTTGAACGGGGGAAGGACCACCTCATTCAGGAAGGTGAGGTCCAGAATAAAGAGCTCCTCTTCAAAGCCAAGGCCCCCCACTCGGTGCAGGAACCAGCACGCCAGCTGCCACCACGGGAAGTGTCCCTCAGCATACAGGAGACACTGGAGGCCTTGCAGGCAGTAGGCAGCCACCCTGCTAGCCAGGTCAATCAGGCTCTGGCCCCCCTCAGTGGTGGGCAGGTAAACGGCAGCTCACGGGAGCCAGTGGTGTCCATCCCAAAGTAAGTCCACTAGGAGTTGCTGCAGTCTCTCAAGTAGCTCTGGTGGAGGGTCCAGCACAGCACAGTGGTGCCACAGGGTCGCCGCTGCCACATTGTTGGTGATGAGGACCCAGCTGTGGTAGGAAAGGGTGGACAAGCACCTGCGCCAGCCCTTCAGGCAGGTCTCCACTCCCTCTGCCAGGTCCTCCCAGTTGCAGGCTGCAAAGGCCAGCAGCCCCAGGAACACTCCCAGGGCTCTGAGGCCTTCCTGGTGCCAGGCGAGGCACCCCCGGCAGGTCTGGAGGTGGTTTGCTGGCCCACGTCCCAAGCAGGAGTGTGTCACTCTTGCCCCAGTTGAAGCAGGCCAACGCGGGGAGCTCGTAGGTGCGTTGGCAGTCCACCAGGGCCCGTACATCCTCCTGGCTGCCCAGGAAGACTGTCACATCATCCACGTACACCGTCAGCCAGATCAGGAGGCCAGTGGTCAGGCCCAGTGCTGGTGGCAAACCTAAGCCAGTCAGGCGACATTGCAGAGCGTGCAGCAGCAGTTCGATGGCCAGGGTGTACAGCATGCCCAAGAGGGGGCAGCCCTGGTGTATGCCGTAACACACCAGGAATGGGGAGCACAGCATGCCATTCACCTTGAGTAGGCTGGAGGCGTAGCGGTACAGGACCCAGAGCTCTGCGATAAAAAGAGGCCTGAAGCCAAAAGCCTCTAGGGTGCTGAGCAGGTACCGGTGTTCGACACGATTGAAGGCCTTCTCCTGGTCCAGGCAGACCAAGCCAATGTCCAGGCCAAAACGCTCCACAGCCATGAGCAGGTCAAGCAGCAGAAACAGGTTGTCTTGGATGGTCCTGCCTGGCACACAGTAGCTCTGCTTGGGCCCAGTGATGGAGGCCATGACGGTGCAGAGATGGTTTGCAGTGCCTTTGCCTTTGCCAGGATCTTATAGTCGGCACACAGAAGGGAGACGGGCCACCTGTTCTTAAGGCAGCTGAGGTCCCCCTTCTTGGGAAGCAAGGTGAGCTCTGCCCGGCGGCAGCTGGTCAGCAGGGTCCCATCGACGAGGCTCTTGCGGAAGACACAGAGGGGCCAGAAGGCTTTGTAAAATTTCACAGGCAGTCCATCAAGGCCCGGGACCCTGCCCGAGGCAAGCCCCACTACAGCATCTTCAAGCTCTGCCAGGGAGAGTTTGCACTCCAGGGCCTTGACCTGCAAAGCGTCAAGGTGCAGCAGGTCCTTATGTAGCTGCTGGGCGGCCTCCAGACAAATGGAGTCAGCTGAATACAAGTCCTGATAGAAGGCGATGGAATGCCCCCGCACTTCACCTGGGTCTGTGAGCAGCCTTCCCTCCGGGGTCTTGAGATGTTCCAATGTCTTTGCCGGAGCTCGCCGCCTCTCCAGGCCGAAGAAGAAGCCGGTTGGGGCATTGGCCTCTGACAGTTCCTGGCAGTGGGCACTTACCCTCACACCATGGGCCATGCCCTCTGCCAGCTCCCACATGCATTTATTGTGGGACCAGAGGCTCTCAAGGAGTGCCACATCGTTGCCTGCATGGAGCAGGGCTGCCTCAAACTCCGCCATGTCCTCCTCCAGCTCCTGGGTGCAGCGGTAGATCTCGCTTGCCACCAGCTGGGAATACTGCTGGCATAATGCCTGAATCAGGATCTTCCCCATGTCTTACCACAGCCGCCAGGAGAAGTAGTCTGCTTGCACAGCCTCCCAGCTCCTCCAGAGGTGGGCAAAGCAGTCCCTGAAGTGGGTGTCCTGCAGCAGGCTGATGTTGAGGCACCAGTAAGAAGCCCACTTGCATGCTCTGCCAGGCAGGCTCAGTTCACAGCAGACCAGGGCGTGGTCTGAGAGGCCTGATGGGATGATGCAGCTGTTGTGCAGTAACGGCAGATGGTGCTGGGCAATGTAGAGGTGGTTGAGGCGGGCCATGGCAATCCCACTGGCACTCATCTTTGCCCAGGTATATTGGCACATGTCAGTGTGGAGGACCCGATCTGCCGCCTCCACCACAGTCTGCAGCTTGCGGGCCGAAGGCAGGTGTGGCTCTGGTCCCATCTGGTCTAGCAGTGCGTCAACGGTGCACTTGAAATCCCCGCTTATGAGGAGCGGGTCATTGTTCTTACTAGCGTCACGCAGGAGGTCACCCAGGGTCTCTAAGAAGGCTACCCTCTCTCTCCCATTTGTGGGTGCATAGACATTGATGAGGAGCAAGCTCTGATGTGCCAGGGTGACGTGGACAGTCAGCAGTCAGCCAGGGATGACCTCTTGTGCCACCACCGAGTCATACTGCAGTTGCGGCAAGAGAAGGGTCACCACTCCTGTGCTGAGGTTGGTGCCATGGCTTAGAAAAAAGTGGCCTCTCCAGGCAGCATGCCAGTCAGCTTGAATGTGCACGTCGCTTTGCATCTCCTGGAGGAACGTGATCACCAGCCGCTTCTGCCGCAAACCCTCCAGGATGGTTGTCCGCTTCACCGGGTCCCTGCAGCCATTGGTGTTTAGCGAGGCAAATGTAGTATCTGTCATGAGCAGGGGAATAGAGAGGAAGGATAAGCAGGGTACAGGCAGGAGAGGAGATGGTAGAGCAGGGCAAAACCACAGAGACAGGGGAAGGCCTATCGTTGCCCTACCCTATTCCGTGGACCCGCCTCAGCCCCACACCTCGCTCACCTGGGTCACCAGATTCTCAGGCTGGAAGGCATATTGATGCATGCCCGGGTCCCAGCACATGGGTCTCGCTGTGTCACTAGCGGCATGAACAAACCTCATGGGGTCCAGGCACCATTGCTGGATGCTCTCTGGTACATTCCTCTGGTTCATGGTCTATTCTAAGAGTTTGAGGAGGCCTCCATATCTGGGGGCCACCCAGGAGGGGTTCTCCAGCAGGAGCTGGATGTTGCCGACTAAGAACCAGTGGGGCTGTACTCTGTGAGGGAACCTACCAGTGAGACTGGTGAAAGTGCCCTCAATGGCCAGGCTCCCTAGCAGGCCCCCCTTCAGTATCTGGGTCAAAGACCGTCTCCGGGAGATCGATCCCCATCCTCTTTGGGAGGCAAATGTTATCCCGCTTCCAGGGCCGTTTAGAGGATGTTGTAATGCCAGAGCCACTGCCACTGCTTCTGCTTGCACCTGTGAGATTTCTGTCCAAGCAGGACTGCTCACCATTGAGGCTTCCACCCAGGTCTGGGTTTGTCACTGTGGGGACTGCAGCTGACAGGTTCCTTTCAGTGACAGCCAGGTCAGGGGGTGCCTGCAGTGTGAGCGGTGCCTTCTGGTGGTGTCTCTCAGGGAATAGGCAAGAGAACTGCAGGAGGAGGCAACAAGGCTCTGAAGCAGCCTCCGCCATGAGGAGTTCATCAGTTTGATGCTGGAGGAGACCTCCCGGACTGTGGAGAAAGAACTGTCATAGGCAGAGCTAGAAAAAATAGAGAGGACATGGACTCCCAGGAAGGTGGAAGCTGGAAGCTTGTGACCTTTGGCAGCAAGCAGAAATCTTCAACTCCACCTGCACCAGTTTGTCTAGAGAACAGATATGCAGCCCTAGCAAAAGAGAGGGAGGAGCACACTCCATTGGTGGAGGGGACAAGCCAGGCCTCACCAAGGTGGAAGGGATCAAGACGATCACCAAGAAGAAGCGTTGGGTGGTGGAGGTTGGAGACTCCCTTCTGCGTGGAATGTAGGGAGCCATCTGCTGACTTGACCTGTTGTTTCAGGAAGTCTGCTGCTTGCCTGAAGCCCAGATCCACAATGTCATGGAGGGATTACTGAGACTCATCCAGCCCTCTGACTACTACCCCATGTTGCTCATCCATGTTAGCACCTATGATACTGCCAGGGGAAACCCTGAGCAAAGTGCCTACAGGTCTCTGCATGCAGGGGTGAAGGGTTCTGGGACTCAAGTCGTGTTCTCTTCGATCCTTCTGGTCAAGGGAAAGGGTCTGGGCAGGAAGAGGTTCATCCTGCTGATCAATACCTGGCTGTACAGGTGGTGTTGCCAGCAGGGCTTTGGCTTCTTTGACCATGGGATGTTGTTCCAAGAAGAAGGATTGCTGAGAAGAGATGGGACCCACCTGACAAAGAGAGGGAAGAGCATTCACAGATAGGCTCACTAACCTAGTGAGGAGGGCTTTAAACTAGTTTTGCTGGGGGTTGGAACCAAAACCCTGAGGTAAGTGGGGAAGCGGGAGACCAGGAGGAAGAGTAAGTAGGATGGGATGACAGGGAAGGTGTTCTCATACTTCCTGAGAAATTAGGGCAATCAACTAGTTACCTCAGGTGCCTGTATACAAATGCACAGAGTTTGGGAAACAAGCAGGAGGAACTGAAAGTTGTTGTGCTCACAGAGCAATGATGTTATTGGAATAACAGAGACTTGGTGGGATAGCTTGCATGAGTGGAGCACTGTCATGGATGGGTACAAACTGTTCAGGAAAGACAGGCAGAGGAAAAGAGGAAGAGGAGGAGTTGCACTTTATGTAAAAGAACCATATGATTGTTCAGAACTCCAGTATAAAAGTAGAGATAGGCCTGTTGAAAGTCTGTGAGTTAAGGTTAGAGGGGAGAGCAACAAGGGTGATGTTGTAGTGAGTGTCTGCTATAGACCACCAGACCAGGAGGAAGTGGTGGATGAGGCTTTCTTCAAACAGGTAGTGGAAGTTTCCCAATCACAAGCTCTGGTTCTCATGAGGGACTTCAAACACCCTGACATCTTCTGGAAGGTCAACACAGTGGTGTGCAGGGAATCCAGGACATTTTTGGAGAGTGCTGAGGACAACTTCCTGGTGCAAGTGCTGGAGCAGCCAACTAGGGGACATGCATTTCATGACCTGTTGCTCACAAACAGGGATGAATTGGTGGGGAATGTAGTGGTGAATGACAACTTGGGCACCAGTAACCGTGAGATGATTGAGTTTAGGATTCTGAGGAAAGGAAGGATGGATAGCAGCAGAGTAAGGACCCTGGACTTCAGAAAAGAAGACTTCAACTCATGGCATGATCCCCTGGGAAACCAGTCTGAGAGGGAAAGGAGTCCAAGAGAGTTGGCTGTACTTTAAAGAAGCCTTACTGAGAGTGCAGGAACAAATCATCCCAATGTACAGGAAGACTAGCAAGTATGGCAGAAGACCAGCTTGGCTTAGCAGAGATCTCTTCAATAAACCAAGTCATGAAAAGGAAGCTTATAAGAAGTGGGAACTTGGACAAGTAACTAGGGAAGAATAAGAGCATTGCTCTGGCATGTGGGAATAAAATCAGGAAGGTCAAAGCAAAATTGGAGTTGGAGCTAGCAAGGGGTGTGAAGGGTAACATGAAGGGTTTCTTTAAGTATGTCTCTAGCAAGAGAAGAATTAAGGAAAGTGTGGGTCCCTTACTGAATGGGGGAGGCAACCTTATGACAGAGGATGCAAAAAAGGCTGAAGTGCTCAATGCCTTTTCGCCTCAGTCTTCACAAGCAAGGTCAGCTCCCAGACTACTGCACTGGGAAGCATAGTTTGGGGAGGAGGTGAGGAGCCAACACTGGTGAAAGAACAGATTTGGGACTATTTAGAAAGCTGGGCATATACAAGTCCATAGGGCTGGTTGGGATGCATGAGGGTGCTGAGGGAGTTGGCCGATGACATTGCAGAGCCACTGGCCATCATCGAGAAAACTCAGGGTGATCAGAATAGGTCCCAGATGATTGGAGAAGGGCAAACATAGTGCCCAAATTTAAGAAGGGGAAAAAGGAGGATTCAGGGAACTACAGATGAGTCAACCTCACCTGAGTCCCTGGAAAAATCATGGAGCAGGTCCTCAAAGAATTCACTTCTAAGCACTTAGAGGAGAAGAAGGTGATTAGGATGGATTCACAAAGAGCAAGTCATACCTGACCAACATGATTTCCTTCTATGGTGGGATGACTGGCTCTGTGGAAGCAGGGAGACCAGTGGATGTGGTGTACCTTGATTTTAGCAAGGCTTTTGGTATGGTATCCCACAACATTCTCTCAGGAAAGCTAAGGAAGCATGGTCTAGATGAATGGACTGTAAGGTGGATAGAGAACTGGCTGGAGCATCAGGCTCAGAGAGTAATAATCAATGGTTCAATGTCTAGTTGGCAGCCAATATCAAGTGGAGTGCCCCAGAGGTTGGTCCTGGGGTCAGTTTTGTTCATTGTCTTCATCAATGACCTGGAAGACATCATAGAGTGCACCCTCAGCAAGCTTTCAGATGACACCAAGCTGGTGGAAATAGTGGGGAAGTGGGGATTCAGAGAAACCTAGACAAATTAGAGGACTGGGCCAAACAAAATCTCAGAGGTTCAATAAGGAAAAGTGCAAAGTCCTGCACTTAGAACAGAACAGTCCCATGCACCAGTACAGGCTGGGGACTGACTGGCTGAGCACAGCTCTGCAGAAAAAGACCTGGGGGTTACAGTGGTCAATAAGATGAATATAAGCCAATAGCGCACCCTTGTTACAAAGAAGACTAGCACTATGCTGGGCTGCATGGATAAATGTGTTGCCAGTACGTCAAGGAAAGTGATTATTCCCCTCTATTCTGCAATGGTGAGGCCACATCTGGAGTACTGTGCTTATTTTTGTGCCCCCCACTACAGCAATGATGTGGACAAATTGGAGAGAGTCCAGTGGAGGGCAACAAAAATGGTTTGGGGGCTGGGGCTGGGGCACATGACTTATGAGGAGAGGCTGAGGGAACTGAGCTCATTTAGTCTGCAGAAGAGAATATTGGGTTTGGATTTAATAGCAGCCTTCAACTATGTAAAGGGGTTCCAAAGAGGATGGAGCTAGACTGTTCTCAGTGGTGGCAGATGACAGAACAAGGAGCCATGGTCTCAAGTTGCAGCAAGGGAACTTTATGTTAGATATTAGGAAGAATTTTCTCACTAGGAGGTAGGGCTGTGTGAGGCTTCAGATCTGGGGCTACTTCAGACACTTGGGCATCTGAAGCAGCCTGCCCAGAGTAAACAGCTGGCTCATTCAAGCTGTCTGAAGCAGTTCAGAGCTCCTGAAGCACTTCAGAAAAGCTTTGGATGCTTCGGACACTTCAGATGCTGAAAGTGAAAGTTAGAAGAGGGAGGGGGAACGGGGTGGGGAGGGGGAGCAGGGGCGAAGACTGACGTGTGTAGGTGGCCAGTGAGAAGGATTTCTCTCTGGCTGCTTTCCAATGACAGTGTCTTGTGAGGGGGGAGGAGGGAGGGACCTAGAAACAGCATAAAAGCCTCTGTTTGGAGGTGTGCTGTGACTTTTGCAAGCTTGTTCCCTCTCAGGAATGGCATGATGGTGTCGCTGTGGACGTAGTCTTTCTAGACTTTAAGAAGGCCTTTGAAACTGTCTCTCACCCCATCCTCATCAATAAATTAAGTGACTGCGGCATTGATGCCTGCACAGTTGGATGGGTAAAATATTGGTTGATGGGGAGCACCCAGAGAGTAGTGGTGGACGGGTTGTACTCAACCTGGTGAGATGTGAGCAGTGGGGTACCCCAGGGCTTGGTCCTCGGGCCTGCACTTTTTAACATCTTCATCAGCAACTTGGACGAGGGGGTGGAAAGCACGCTGTCCAAATTTGCTGATGACACTAAGATGTAGGGCAAGGTGGACACACTTGAAGGGAGAGAGAGGCTGCAACTAGGTGTAGACAGACTGCAAAAGTGGGCAGATGAGAATAGGATGGGGTTCAACGTAGACAAATGCAGGGTGCTGCACCTTGGGAGAAGGAATCCACAGCATACATACAGGTTGGGGAGTTCCCTTCTTGAAAGCACAGAGGCAGAAAGGGATCTTGGAGTCATTATTGAATCCAAGAGAGGTGATAGTCCCCCTCTGTGCGACTTTGGTCAGGCCGCAGTTGGAGTACTGCTTCCAGTACTGGGTGCCGCACTTCAGAAGAGATGTGGCCAGCCTGGAGAGGGTTTAGCTTGGTGAGAGGGCAGCAGGACAGGCCCTATGAGGAGAGACTGAGGGACCTGGCCCTGTTCAGCCTCAGAAAGAGGAGGCTGAGGGGGCACCTGGTGGCTGCCTACAAGCTCATCAGGGGAGATCAACAGCAAGTAGGCAGAGCCCTTGTCTCCCCAGCACCACCTGGGGTGACAAGGAACAATGGTAATAAACTGATAGAGAATAGGTTTATGTTAAAGATGAGAAGGCAATATTTTATAGTTAGGGTGGCCAAAATCTGGAACCAACTTCCCAGGGAAGTGGTCCTCACCCCTACCTTGGGCAAATTCAAGAGGAGGTTGGACGATGACCTGTCTGGGATCTTGTGAACCCAGCATTCATTCCTGCCTGTGGCAGGGGGTCAGGCTAGATGATCTGTTCAGGTCCCTCCTGACCCTAGCTACTATGAAACTATGAGAAAGGTACCCTCAGACACAGGCATCTCAGCTTGGTTGCTTTACTCAGTAGTTGAACTTGCTTGCTCCTTTTTGTTGTTAGAAAGGATTGGGTAGGATTTATCTTAGCTTAGCATCTCTTAGTACAATTCAGTTCATTTCTTTTAATTTATATTTGCTCTTTTTTTTTTTTTTTTTTTTTTTTTTTTTTTTTTTTTATGCTGGAAAGTCAGGTGCCATGTCTTCTGGCAGCAGAGGGAGAGGTGTAGGGGAAGAGCTAGAGCTGCAAGCCCTGACCCCCCACTCCCCAAACACAGACACAATCTCTTCCCAAGCAGCCATGACATCAGTGATGTCAGAGGAATCCAGGAGGTGGTAGCAGTGTCTGTACCTGATGTCCCTGCACCTGCACCATCTTAGTCCACCAGTAGGCACCAGCAGTGGAATCACTGTATCCTCCACCCCACTGTCATCTCCCAGCATGAGCCTCCCTCTGCCAGAAGAGGAGCTGGACCTAGAACCAAGGATGCTGAGCATGCTGGCTCAAGCAATTTTGGGGACTGAGGTGGAATCAGAGTTTGTGCTCCACACTCCTCAAATTTCCTAAAGACCCAGGTCTCCTCCGGAAAGCAAAACCTGGGAGGAAGCTGAGGTTGTGGAGGCAAGTGGCTCAACTGAGGCAGCTCCTCCTGCTGTTCAGCCTCAGCCTGCTGAGGAGTGGGTAAAGGCAGGATCCTCATCCTCAACCCAGAAGTGGGGGAGTAGTGTAGGGTGGGAACATTTGAGGTGCCAGCTGATTCCAGGTTTGACATCTGCCAGCGCTGCCTAAGGTACGTGAGCTGTGGCAAGGATGTGAGACACTTTTCCACCATGGTGATGCTGCTGCATCTGAGGAGGCAGCACCCCCTTGCCCTTCTTCCTGCTCAGCCTGGCACCAGTGTGTGTGCATCGAAAGGGAACTCCAAACTCCCCCTCCCCCACTCGCTCCAAACCCCCTTCCCCCCAAAGCAGGGGCAGGCCACCCTGGACCAGTGGGGGAAAGGTAGACAGAAAAGGGGGCATGTTCCCAAGGCAAGAGAGATCATCCAGAGCATTGGGGAGATGCTTGCTCTGGATAGCCAGCCCTTCTCCCTAGTTGAGCGGCCAGGGTTCAGGTGGTTCGTAGCACTTCTGGCCCCATTTTACAAAGTGCCTGCATGTACCACCTTTAGCAGGGCACTGGTGCCTTCCCTGTATGAGGCATGCAGGGAGTACTTGAGGGAGGAGCTGCTCAAGGCAGGGCTGCAGGTAGCCTTTCACTTCACCTCTGACATCTGGAGCAGCTGGGGTGGCGATCACACCTACCTCTCCTTCACAAGGCACTGGTGCAATCAGTCAGGCCGTTGGTGGGCTCTACTGCTAGCCGAGGTACTGGATGAGTCCCACACAGCAAGGGAGATCTCGGGAACCATGAACTGCATGGTGCAGAGGTGGCTCGTTGGGCAGGCCAAGCTCACCCATGGGTTCATGGTCACTGACAATGAGGCCAATATGGTGAAGGCTGCCCGAGATGCCAACTTTGTTGTCATCCGCTGTGTGGCACAGAGGCTGCACCTAATAGTGAGGGATGCCTTGGAGGGGGACAGGGCTGCCAGTGACTGTGCCACCGCCACTATTGCTACAAGTCAGCTGATTTCAAAATGCAGGAAGGTGGCAGGCTACTTCCATTGCAGCATCAAGGGGGGCAAGATGCTGCAGGAGAAACAGGCAGAGCTGAGCATCCCACAGCACAGAATCATACAGGATTTGGAGACTCGATGGAACTCCACATACCTGATGCACAAAAGGTTGGTGGAGCAACAGAAGGCCATCCATGAGATGGCCTTGCTTGGGGATATTGGGATCAGTGCCCCCCTGAACAGAGCTGAGTGGGGTACCATCTCCCAGATCTTGGTGGTCCTGAAGCCCTTCCTTGAGGCCACCGAGACCCTTAGTGCTGGCGATGCCCTCCTCAGCCAGGTGATCCCCCTAGTGAGGGAACTGGAGAACCAAATAAAGAAGTTCCAGGGGATCAATGTTCCTGGCTGGGGCAGGCTGCTTTCACCAGATGTGCAGGCACTGGCGAGGCGGTTGAAGGAGGGCATCAGGAGATGGCTGGATCCCTTGTGGTCCAGTACGGTCCACATTATGGTGGGCATGTGCAACCCAAGGGTGAAGGGAAGCAGGTGCACTGGCAGCCCCAAAACCTTTGATCACTGGACACAGGTGTTGACAAACAAAGTCAGGGAGGCCAAAGTGCAGAGGTGAGGGGATGTGGAAAAGAGGGATTCACTTTCCTGTGCCAGCACTCCCAGCACCAGCACCGGTGCCAGCACCAGTGCCAGCACGAGCCAGTCTCCTCCGTGCCATCCACTGCCAATGGGGGCCATGGGCATGGCTTCAATCAGCCTCCTAGCTAGTAGGTACAGAAACTCATGGACTCAATATACACAATGGAGTTCTGGCACACTGTGACCTGCCGGACATTTGACACCCCAGGCACCTCTGCATTTTTACCTGTGCTGCTACATCCTCCTTTTCCCTCTACCTCCCACCTCAGCCTGTCCCCCACCCCAGCCTGTCCCTCACCCCCATTTACATTTTCACTGATTGGATTTCTTGCCTGCATTGTGGGCCAGGCCAGTCTCTGGCTTCTTTACTATTCCTTCCATCCAGGACCAACTGCAGGTACTTCCTCAGCCTGACAAAGGGGTTTTCAATGCTAAAGCTTCCAAAGGTACATTTTTTTAACTACTCCTTTTTTTTTCATAATACACATATAGACATAAAAACACAACATACGTCATCACACACCATGAGTAACGTCATATGTCCAACACAACACAACACAACATTTTTATTTCTTGCTGTCAATTCCTTTATAAAAAGAAAGGCTCTGTGACAGTTCCATATGGGTACCTTTGATGCTGCTGCTGATGCTACTGGTGTTGAGACAACTAAGTTATTTTACCTGTTGTCATGTAAAGTGGTAGACCAGGTGTGAGGCTGTAGGGGAGGAGGAGGCCTCACTAGGGCACACTGCCATGTTGTGCAGCCAGCGCCCGGAAGGGCACACCTTAACACACACACACAGTGTCACACATCCACATCATGAGTTTTGCCTCTTAGCAGCCAGAGGTGCAGGGCCTCAGAAGGCAGACTCCTCCAGCGAGACACACACACAGCTGGCAGGCTTTGTGGCCTCAGCAGGGGCCACCACCCCTGCAGTTTTCAGCCTGCTGCACCTTAACACGCACAGGGTCATGTATATCACAAGTTTTGCCTGTCAGTAGCTTGAGGGGCAGTTTCCCCCAAACCCCTGCACCTATCTTCTTGACACTTGTCAGGCTTCGTGGCCTCAGCAGGGGCCACCACCCTGACAAGTATCACCCAAATCAGAGAAAAAACAACAAAGTTATAGATATTTCATTGATCCCCCATTATACCCTATGGCTGGATCTCTGAGGCAGCTCTGAAGCTGAGCCGCTTTGGCCTGATTGAAGCAGCAAACCAATCCGGAGCTCCGGATCGAATCACTGACATCTGAAGCGGCTGGATCCAAAGCTGGATCAAATATCTGCCTACTCACACGGGGCTACTAGGAAGGTAGTAAAATATTGGAACAGGTTACACAGAGAGGTTGCAGAATCTCCATCCTTGGAGGTTTTTAAGACCTGGCTAGACAAAGCCTTGGCTGAGATGATCTAGTTGGGGATGGTTCTTCTTTTAGTGGGGGGAGGGAGGGGGCAGAGTAGATGTTTTCCCGAGGTCCCTTCCAACCCTAATTTTCTATAATTTTATATTCTATGATAAGCAAAAGAGAATGCAAGATTCCTGAAGCTAGGAAAAGCTTGCTTAAGCGGGACCGTCCATTATTAGCATTCATTACTATCAGGCGGATAGTTGTGGATGGTCCTGCTTTGAGCAGGGGGTTGGAAACTAGATGACCTCCTGAGGTCCCTTCCAACCCTAATTTTCTATGATTCTGTGGTAATGCACTCATGTAGAAAAGGGGAATACTGGATCCTGGTCCTGACTCACAACAGAATTTACGCATTTTCCTTCTTTTTGGCCCATTAGACTTGAATTCTTTTCTGCACAGTGGCACGACTTCAGCAAGAAAAGTAGAGTGTGCTTCCTACCCAATCCCTGCAGAGCCAATTTGTAATCTAAAGATTAAGGTAGTTTCCTTAGGGAGGTGGTTTTGAACATACTGAGGCTGGAGAGAGCCTAAAATCCTTCGCTCCCATTTCTTGGATGAGGGTCTAACCACAAGGCAATTTTACAAGGGGGTGTGATCACACCACTGCTTGTCTTGGTATGTTTTCCTGGAAAAGCATGACATCCATATTGTAACTCCACCCAAAACCTCAGTCTACCACCCCGTGGCCCTCGGAGAGATAGTGGTTCAGAGCAGCTTGAAAATACTGCAGACAATACAGCAACATGTCTCCCAATAACCCATTCATTATGAAAATGGGTTAAAACACATTTGCCCAGACATGTCAAGTTAAATTTACAGTAAGTGAGCTTTAAAAAAGAAAAAGAAAAACAGAGCCCCAACTTAAAGGCTCTTATCTCAAGACTGCATGGGGTTGGGATCTAGAAATGGGAGCTTTATACCAGAAAACCTTCATGGCACATGAAAGCACATTGTATAGAAGGTGAAATTCTGCCCATGTTCAAACCAATGAGAATTTAAACATTTACTTCATTGGGCCAAGACTTCATCCACAGTCTTTAATTTATAGTAGACAGCAAAAGCTTTGGTAACTACTTTGTATAGGAAGGACTATAACATTGTAAGTCAATGTAAACAGTGGAAAACTTTATATGCTGCCTATCAACAACAAATGTCAATGGAAGAGCATTAGTAATAAATGTCATGGTGTGCTCTAATTACCTCCTACAGCTCTTCTCCTTTAGGGTAGGTGTTCTTTCCACTGAGGTCATGATGTGGTATGTATTAATTAAATCTTCTCAGTGTTCTCTCTGTTGTTTCTTGGAGGCAACTAAAATAATGTGCAAAATAAGGGTTTTTCTTAAAAGAAAAGAACACATCCCAGAGCAAAGCAATATCTTAAGCTTTTGAAATGTATATCATCTATTATTAAAACAACAAAATGAGTGGTTGCTGCTTTAGCTGGGTTTTCTGCCCTTTTTAATAGCGTGTTTTAAAACCAAATAAAGAATAGAAATAAGCAGCAGAAATAGGGCTCACGCATGAAAGCACAAATTCAATTGTTTAGTAAATATGTGTTTCTATTATAATTCTGGCCCTGCCAGTATAAATGACTTGAAAGGAGACTTCTCCTCAGTAACCACTGGCAGGGAATGCATCTTCAGGCACATTTTTGCCCTTTACATCAAGAGATTTCATTGTATTCATAGAAGCCACAGAGAGTTTGTTCCAGTTGAAGGCTCACTGGAAATGGGCAATTTCCCATTGACATTGGTACTCTTTGCATCAGATCTCTGTTTAACACTTTTACATCTGTGAGCAAACAATTGCAAAATTCACTGGGCCAAGAAGAGACAGAAAGCGTGACCCTGGTATCCCATGATGAGAACACACCCCCAGAGAACTAGAAGCCTGGGTTTCAATGCCAGCTGCCATTGGTGTGTTTTTATTTGAGCTAAAAGACTGTTTAATTCAAAATACAAAACAAGTCTTTATCTTTATCTAGTTTGTAATTTGGGCTATTAATTTAAATCTGAGCTATTTAATATACAGTTACCAGAGGGGTTCATCCATTTGTGGTTACAATAGATATCATCATTGAATTAAGGACCCCTGAGACTTGCACAAGACATTGATAGAGCATAGCATTTATTTAAAAGGCTAAGCAAAATAACCCAACTGTGATCTAGTAAAGGAAGTGAAGTAGAAGTACAAAATGAATAGCATTCTTGCTACCCACACACCTTTGAGGAAAAGGGATTTGTGCAGGTGAGAGAGTAAATAATTTCAGCTGATATTCTGTTCTTCCTCACTTGGGGCTTCCAAGACTATAAATACACATCTTTGAAACAGGACCAGCTGTGAATCCAGGATACATCCTGGTACAGCTGATCTGCTTTAGTGATGTTACAGAAGTCACCAGGGCAGTTGTCCTGCAGGGTCAGAGCCCTGCCATTCCCAGGGCTTTAGAGGAGAAATTCTGTGGGACAATGGCTTTTGGTGCCTGCCAGGGAATTTCTGGTGTGCATCTCTATGGGTTCCCCTGCACCTTGCATAGGTGCCCCCCAAGTCAAAGCATGGCAGCTTGGATATGCACATCCCAGAAATCTCCATGTAGGGGGATTCTTGGGTATGCATATGCAAACCTAAAGCTATGGGAGCACCTTTCTCTGAAGGCTAGAGAGCAGGAGAAGTGCCATGCTGCCCAGTCTCCTGCCATAAGCAAATAGACTTTGACTGTGAAAAGGTGGCATGGACTATTCATAGAAATTGTCACACACAAATTTGGGCATATGTGATGCAACAGAGTGCTATGACATCTGCTTGTTCAGCTTTTGTGTTGCATAACGTTTTTATGGCAGCACAAAAGTGGTATCTTTTTGTAGCCTATGAAAGCCTTTCATACACCCTCTACAACAGGGGTTGTCAGCTGGGGTACATGTACCCCCAGAGGTACTTGAGAAGGTCCTAAGGGGTATGCGCAAGTGGGCAAGAATGGAGCACCACAGTGCACCATCCCGTGCCGCCACACAGGCACCACCCACCTGGCTGGACGCGGGGGGCAGGGGAAGTTCACCACTCCACATCTGGCCATGCACCACCCCCTCCCCCTGCTCTGCATCTGGCCACTGGGGGTACACTGCTCTGCATCTGGTCACTGGCAGTTCACTGATCCAAAATGTTTGAAAACCCCTGCTCTACAACATGGATGTTATATATGCAAAATTTTGCTCATTTTAATAGCTTTTCAGAGATTGTAGGGTTTTGGATACACATATAATTTCTAAGACCTTTTTTAATTAACACTTTTGTCATATTAAAATTGTCTCATGGCTAAATTAAGTTAGATTGTGGCTAGAACTTTGCAACAATTAATACTTTTACTTCCTTAAGAATTTCCCTGAATTAAGGGAAACCCCTATTTTTTTAAGTTTACCATGCCATCCTACCCACTTGTTTATTATTTTCTATTTTGTCCTATGATTACAGGTTAAATAAAGATTGTTTACAGGGCATAAACCCATGGCTTGTTCATGCCAAGCTCTTCATTCACAGGCTTTTTCTCCTGTTAGTTTCCTACTTGTGTTACAGCTACATCATTTCCTGCAGTTATGCGCTATAGGTCTTAGAAACGGAGACTGGAAAAAAGGACTTGCATTTTTTTCAGATGAGTGCCCTGATCACAGGACTATGGGGTCATGTTCTTCAAGTTTTTTCTTCCCAGTGGCACAGTGTATGCCCCCAACCACATTAAACTTTAGCCCAGTGATTTTAAACCTTTTTTCATTTGCAGGCCAGTAAAAAAAATTGAATGGAGGTGCAGACCCCTTTGAATTGTAAGTGTGGGTATTCATATACATTTCATTTATTATATTTATCTTTTGTAGACCCTTTAGACATAGTCTTCAGATCCCCAAAGGTCTGCAGACGACAAGTTAAAAAGCACTACTATAGGCTGAAAATGTGATTAGGGCCTGCCTATGGTAGAAAAGGTAGGGCAGACACTAATGCCATCACTGTTGTTAGGGATATAGGTTGTAGCCATACTGGTATACAGGCAAAATGAATCAGAACTTGTGGTAAGGTAATGTCTTTTATTAGACCAACTAGATACTTGCAAAAAATATATTTATTTGCAAGCTTTGGGGCACACACATGCTTCTTCAGGCATAGGAGAATGCAGATTGTAAAATTTCTTCTAGGTAGAAATGAAAATTAATTTTCTATTGTATTCTGTTCATTGGTAGTTGTCTGATGGCATGAAACAACATAGCCAGAAGGAAACATCATTCTAATAATTCAACAACCTACATGCCATCAGACAACTTTGAGGTAAATAGACCGCTCTTTTATTTGAGCCTAATTAGCAGAAAATGAACTTTTCCAAACAGAAGATTTTACAACACCTTCAGCTATCCTCTTAAATATGAATTTTCATTTCTACCTAGAAGAGATTTTACAATCTTTGCATTCTTCTATGCCTGAAGAAGGGTAAGTATGCCTGAAAGCTTGCAAATAAAGGTTTGGGGTTTTTTTTCAAATATCTAGTTGGTCTAA
Organism: Alligator mississippiensis; assembly: GCF_030867095.1. Taxonomy (NCBI): domain Eukaryota; kingdom Metazoa; phylum Chordata; order Crocodylia; family Alligatoridae; genus Alligator; species Alligator mississippiensis. The sequence goes on along the minus strand of NC_081825.1, from coordinate 135,433,178 downwards.
TAAAATGATAATCTCTACCACAAGTTCTGATTACTTTTACCACTGTAATTATGCCTTGACCTCCTCAGTGAGGCCCTCCCAAATCTGGGATAGACTGGCTGCTGGACTCAGAAAAATAATGAGGCTTTGAAGCTATCATGACACCAAGAAGCTGTCAATGTAGGTTTGAGGGGTAAGCATTAGCCTAGGTGGTCAGCAAGAGTGAGTGACTTCTGGTTCAGTTGATACAATCTCAGAAGAGTGCTGGGGCATTGGTAGTCCATGAGGGACTGGATGTTTCCATTATTGCTCACAAAAAGTCACATCATTGGCATACCCTATCACCTTGACTGGGGGTCCAGTGGCTCAGTTTGAGCTCAATAGGAGGCTTATGCCTGCTAAGTGATACCACAGTGTGTGGAGCAGTGGCTCAATATGTAGAGTGTACAGCATTCCAGAGCCAGTGTATCCTTGTCCGGCACTTGCTCTGGTACTAGCACTGACAGACAGGAATTCTTCCTCAAGGCACTCCTGGAAGATGCAAGCTGAGAAGGAATCATAATGTTATATACAATTCCACAGGCAATTTATCAAGGCCTAGCACTTTTTTCATGCTAAAGACCTCAACAGCAACAATCAGCTCTGCTAGAGGTAATTATTGCTCTAACTTCTTGGCTTCCAACATAGGTGTTGAACACAGGTGTTGAATAGCTCTAGAAACTAATGGTGTATCCTGGCAGGGTCAGTGAACACCTGGCCTTAAAGTGGTCAATGATCTTCTGTTCTGAATGACTCTTATCTAGGGCTAAGAAGAACTGGGTTGATGTGTCAATCTCTGAAAGTTCTTGTAAGTGGGCTCTGAGCATCCCTTAAAGCTGTCTCAAGCTCCAGTATGTCTACAGTGACCATAAGCAAATCTGGGACAACCAGAAGTTCCAGGATATTGCCATCCCATCATCCCTCCCCTCCCCACCCCCAATCAGGTGCAGGCAGTGGCAGAGGCTGGTGGGTAGGGTTACAGGTACAGTCCAGTGGGGAGATGGAGCTACCTGGTGCACCATGCTGCTCTACCTCCCCACCAGACCGTGCCCCACACCCAGGATTCTTGTTTTAATTTCCCCCAACTGGCCAGGATAGCTTTTGAAATCCAGGACTCTCCACCCAAACTGGGGCATATGGTCACCCTAAGTATGACCTTTTCAAATTCCTCAGTCTCTGCCTAACCAGGACAGTGACTCCTGCATTGGCACTGGCCAAACTGAAGAAGGCCTTTCCTGACCAGGTGGTGAGCCAGTCTGCTTGGTTGGACCCTTCTGCATGTGTCTTCTTGAAAAAATGTGAAATACAATCTCTTCTGATTTGGGTAGTCAAAGAAAGCTGCTTGATTTCTAGAGTCCCTGCATCCATTCACATTGAGTGAGGGAATGAGGGAGTAAGTCTTAATAACCAGTGCATGGGCAGTTGTAGATGATCGCCTAATAGACAGGCAAAGTGCAGGAGCTAGATTCCCAGGAAGCAAGGAGTCATGATCAGAGCCAGAATCAGAAGCCAAAGTCAGAATATGCCAGGAGTCAAAACCAGAATCAGGAGCCAAAACCAGTCAGGATATGCTAGAAGACAGGGCCAGAAGTAGGAGTAAAGAATCAAAACCAGAGTTCTGATAAGAGAAAGCAAGGAAACACTTGGTCATGAGCAGGTACCTTAGTCTTTTCCTAGACAGAGTACCACAATCTGGGTCTAGCTTTTAAAGACTCAAGTGGGTGAAACCTGTTGCTTGTGGTCTCAGGGGACTGGCTGCCCTAATTGCCTCATTGGGAAGTTGGGTAGATATGCACTTCTATAGACTAACTAAACAATATAGAGAGATAGAGAGAACACAAGCTTTCATGAACCCAAGTTAATTTCATCAGATGCTGTGAAAGGATATGCAGAAAGCAGAGTGTAAGAAGGAAAGTAATATCAATCCAAACAGTCCTGCTCTCTTGTAGTGGAGGTTGGCTACTGAATAACTTTACCTGACTCACAATAGCATTAGCATAAATTCTGATCTAATGGGGATCTGCTGGTTGAGTGCCAAGCAATTAGAGTAAGCAATGTTTAACCAAGTGTTATGCAAGTGAGATTTTTTTCTCTATCCTGTCATGCAGTTGATGTGAGGTCAACTTTAAAGATTAAATAAAAGAAGAATGCAGTGGATAATATTGATTCTATCCTTGTTTGTTAATTTGATAGATCTTTTTGCTTTCATTTTGAAAAGGACCAGAAACCAATCCCTGGATTCAAGCACTTGACTGAGAACTGATTAGAGATCAGTATAATAGGGTAAATCTGAACCTCTGAATTTTGGGAATGGTTGAATGCTAGGCATTAGATTCTGTCTGGTTTGAATTATGAATTTTTATTGCAATAGAGAGTTTCTGATCCATGGTTTTTGAGGTAGTCCTATTTCTAAATTCCCCCATCACAGAATTTAAGAAGCTTTTTGCCTCCTGAATTCACAAATATTAACCCTCTGGACACTTCAAATGCATCTAAAATGTGTACAGGTCTGAATTATGTGCCCTTAAATACAAAATTTTATAGGATAAAGAGAAGAATCTGTAAACCTGAGCAAACCTCCCTTTATGTCCCTTAAAGCTTGAGAAGGCATCTTACCGCCTTATCCTTTCTCTCTTTCTTATATATGCATCTATCTAATGGTCAAAAACAGGTGCCCAGAGGTCACAAACACCTTGGGCATCCTAAATTTCTAAATGGAAAGGGTTCCAGCTAGACCCTGGATAAAGTAGAGTGGGGTTCTTAAAATGGTGGTAGCAGAGAAAAAACTGAAAAACTTTGCTGTACATTAGGACTACGCTACAGCTTTGTCATCATCCACTTCCATCAGCTATCTGGGGATTGTCAGTGTAATTCTATACTAGAAATAAGATAATGAAATCTTATAGGCTGGATAAAAATGGTATGTTATGCTCTTCACATCAAAATGCTTTCTTTATGAGTCTCAGCAGCTATGTAATAGACCCTGCAATCAGAGTTGTAGAAATATTACTTGATATATTATGCCATTAATTAAATTCTTGCCTGATGACTTCAAAAGTACATGCAGGCTGGGAACAATTATTTTAACTATATAAAATAAATGTTCTTACCTCTAAATTTGTTTTTACTCTTGTACTTATAAATGCCTACATATAGGCATTATCATCATTCTCTGAGCATGTTATCTTTAGCCACTAACAATATAAAGATCTTTTTTCAGTCACTGATGTTGCAGCTGTCCAAAGACATCTTCTGTTCTTTGCTCCACTGCAAGTCCTTAGGTTGAGGCAAATGTTATTGTTAAGATCATGACTTAGGGAGGTTATTTTCATTTCAGCATTAAAAAACATGAAGCTACTTTGTGAAGAGACATTTTTAGAAGGTCACTAAGCATAAACAACATCTCAAAGGTTCTCAAACAGTGATCTTTGACATCAGATGGCATCTTTGACACCACAGAAAGCTATACAACAAGCACAGTGTGGTATCTTGACCTTTGCTTCTGATGGCTCTGTCATGACATTGCATCATCTTGAGTGAGAATCATCACACACTGATGCAACATCACAGGGGCAGATGCTGCATTTTAAGGTCAAACGGTCAAGCTGTATTCTACCCCTGGTTCTCTGACTGAGAATAAAGTTATTATGCAATAAGTTTATGTTCTTCCTTCCTGAGCTTCACCAGCATTTTTCCTTCTCCTACAAAAATGGGGAAAGCAGCTTTTGGTGAAGTCCCATACAGTTGGTTTTACTTTTTCACCTCTTTCTATGGTTGAAGTCACTATATTTTTTTTTCCAATTGACTGGCCCCATTTAATATCAAAGTGAAAGCAAAAATACAATAAGGGCAATGATGCATATCACAATCCTGGGGGTTGATCCCAGTGCTCCAAGATCTCTCTCCAAACTGGATTTCATTATAAAAATACTCCTGTCTGGGACAAAATCACAATCTAAACCTTTCCAGCTTAGTTGGGGGGGGGGGGGGGGGCATGTTCCATCAGCTTTAAGTTTCCCCAGAATTGCAAAAAGGATGGGTTCATTGTTTAGATGGAAATGAAATTCTTGCCATTGTCAGCTGCCCTGAAATCACTCTTACCCTGAAGCAATTTGGGAAGTATAAAACAGAAATAAATGTAAAGTGTATTGCATAGGCTAGATAGTATTAACAAAAACAAACAAAAACCTGTTAGGTCTGGGGACAAATATGCTAATATAAAACAAAAATATCTCAATCTGTTTCCTAACTTAAATCACCTTTTTAGTAAGTTCTGTCAGTGTTTCCAGCAGCTAGCATTCCTGCCAGTACTTCTCAGATTGTTACTTGCTTTCTTTGCTGAAGACTAGAATCTTCACCTAAGACAGGGATTCCTAGACAACTTTCATCACCAAAAGCCCTCTCTTAAATCCCATACCTTTATCTTTATTTTCCCATCTTTATTTCTCTGCTGAATTCTCAGGGTCCATGTATATTTTGGCAGATTATTTCCTTCCCCCAGGAAGATAAACCCCTAATGATATTTCTCTCAGCTATTCTTTATTCTGTTCAAGAGGGAGATAGACATCAATCTCTGAATGTGATTTCCCTCTCACTTTGAGCTGACAGGGAAGCCTGAATGTCTCCATTAGTATTATGCATCAGATGTTTCTTGCTTTAGAAATGCACTCAGTCATCATTTGGGCACTATGAGAATTGTTTCCCTTTAAAATGTATCCATACATAGTATGCCACTCCCTGTGCTGCAGCAGAAGATAGAGCAGCATAGCATCTTAGGGCACATCCAGATCACTGTGGAAGTTTGCTTCCCCAGGAACAAGTAGCAGCAGGGAACTCTCATGCCACGCACACACTAGTGTGTGGCAGGTTACCCCAGGTGGGATAGGAGAGGCTGGGGGCAGCAACTGTGCTGGAGCATGCCCAGGGCAGAAATATGTGCTGCTGTTATTTGTCCCAGGGGAAACTCACATTCCTGCTCATGGGGATGCATCCAGACAAGTGTGGTATGTTTCTTGTGAGGTGCTATGTGCAGTATGTTTCTCGTGAGGTGCAGTGAGGTATGTGGTGCGGCCAGCACGTTTGCGGTGCCACATTCTGCACATGCAGATGTTCTCTGCAAGGGTGTGATGCCCACATGTGCACTGCTCCACTTTTTTGACCCCTGGATACCCTGTGGTCAAAAAAATCCACAGGAAAAAAACAAAACAAAACAAAGCAGCGCGCACAGAGGCAGCACACACTGCTCAAAAGTGGAGCCAGGCCACCCAGAGCCACACTGCAGCTGCCAACCTGGCTCCATGCAGCGGAATTAAATTCACTATCTAGCGAAGGTGGGTAAACTAACCAGTAGGGCTGAAGTGCTAAACGTCAGAAAGGCTAACTTCAGTGTGCTCAAGAGATTAGTTAGTGAGGTGTTAAAGCTCAAGAGCATTGGTGAAACAGAGGTCCAGGTAGGGTGGTCGTTGTGCATAAAAGGGGGCAAAGGGGCCAAGAAGCCCTCTTGACTGAACAGGGAAGTTCAGGAAAGCCTAAGGGCAAAGAAAGGGGTATGCAGGCTGTGGAAATGGGGTAGTTACAAGGAGTAGTATACCTCCCTGGTTCGCACTTGCAAGAAATCAATTAGGAAGGCGAAAGCAGGATTATAATTTAGGCTGGCAACAAAAATTAAGGACAACAAAAAGTCCTTCAGGTATATAGGAAGCAAAAGGAAGGTGCAGGATAGCATAGGACCCCTACAGGACAATCTAGGGCAATTGGTGACAGAGAGCGGGGACAAAGCTGATCTCTTCAACGAGTTCTTTGCATGTGTATTCCTAGACACAGACCAAGACAGATCTCCCAACTGGATCCTAGATAGACACAGGAGGGATACCAGCCCATCAACTGTTAATGCAGACTTAGTGACAGGGTACTTGGAGGGGCTGGATGTGTTCAGATCAGCAAGCCTGGATGAACTTCATCCAAGGGTGCTGAAGGAATTGGCCAGTGTCATAGCAGAGCCACTTGAACAGCTGTTCAAGCACTCATGGTGTTCCGGTCAGGTCCCAGAGGACTGGAAAAGTGCCAATGTGGTTCCTGTATTCAAGGAGGAGGGACGAACCAGGAAACTGTAGGCCAGTTAGTCTCACCTCTATCCTTGGCAAAACTCTGGAAAAAGTCATTAAGGATCACATTTGTGGGAGCCCATCAGGGGAAATAATGCTGAAAGGAAATCAGCACAGGTTTATTCTAGGTAGATCCTGCCTGACTAACCTTGTTTATTTTTATGACCAGGTCACAAAATGCTTAGACGCAGGAATCGAGGTAGATGTCATCTACCTTTAAGAAGGCCGTTGATAAGGTATTGCATTTTGTTCTCGTAAATAAACTGACAGGCTGTGATGTAGATGATTGCATGGTTAGGTGGGTGGCAAATTGGCTTAGGGGTTGCACCCAGACAGTGGTGGTGGATGGGTCGATATTGGCCTGAAAAGATGTGGGCAGTGGAGTCCCTCAAGGCTCAGTCCTTGGACCAGTGCTATTCAATGTCTGCATCAGTGACTTGGACAAGGGCGTAGAGAGCACCCTGTCCAAGTTCACAGATGATACCAGATTATGGGGCAAAGTTAACACAGCAGAGGGTAGGGAACGGATCCAGGCAGATCTGGATAGGTTGGAAAAATGGGCAGAATGAAATAGGATGCAGCTCAACAAAGACAAGTGCAAAGTGCTGCACCTGGGCAAAAAGAACCACCAACACCCTTACAGGCGGAGGGTAACTTGCCATGCACCAAAGCATGCATGGCACGGGTGTTCCCCAGGGACAAGTATCAGCAGCGCAAGGTTCTCCACAGCTACTTGTCCCCAGGGAACCAGTTGTCCACACCATGTGTGGACACAACCTCAGAGTCTCACCTCCATCCTGCCTGATAAATATGCATGTCAAAAGTTCTTTTGTATGTGGATATGTATTGTCTACTGAGGAATGTTTCTGACACCTGATCTAGCAATACACCTATTCACCATCTTTGGACTAAATCAGATTTCACAGCTGCAAAGATACATTCATACCAAATAACGTTCAGTGATAGAAGTTATAATTTAGAGATATTTCCTTACTTGGAAGGTTATATAGATTAGGAATTGGGAGACGGTCTTTCAGTTAAGTTGGTTAGTTAAAACCAGACAGATTCTGAAGAGGTCGCCTACTGCTTCACAATTCAAGTTTTTATTTATTTCTAATTCACATACACCTGTGTTTATTGAACCCATTGATCACTACATTGTGTCAGAAGTGGTGAATAATAATAATTAAAAAAAAAAAGAATTTAAGATCCAAACTGAAACAGAAGTTGTGAACTGAGAACAAGTGGAACAATGCAGCCCTTTGGAAAGACAAAGGCTTTTGTAAGTATTAATCCTGTAGAGTTATAGTATAAGTAAAACAACAGTTAGTCATGGAAGTTGTGCAACCTCTACCTGCCCTTCTGATATCAGACAATTCAGCAGAAAACTGAAGGGAGTTTAGACTAGGGTTGAGTGGTACCTAATTGCTGCAGGGACAGAAGAGAGAAATGACAAAGTCAAATCCTCAATATTCTTTTAGATTGTAGAGGAGGAAGCCATGGCTGTTTATAATACTTTTATCTTTGCAGAAGGCCAAAACATGCAGTTCACTGCAATACTGTCACGTTTGAGGAGTAGTGGAAGGCCAAAAAGGAATGATACCCCTGAAAGACAGAGATTTCTTATATGCAAACAAACAACAAAACAAAGTATAGAACAATATGTTACTGAACTGAAGAGAATAAGAACTTTGCTTTTAAGAACTTGACACAATTTCTGATTAGAGATAAGATTACTTGTGACACTGCATTCATCATTGTTGGCAGTGGCAGTCCTTCCACATGATGATGATGGTCTTCCAGTAAATCGGAAAGTCATCAGTGAGTCCAGAAATGACTGAGGAGGTCAATTTGAGATCTGCATGTTTGACTGAAGAGTTGGCAAATAATTCCAGAAGGAAGGAGTAGATCCTTGTGATGCTCGGTCACAGCTATTTCTCTTTGTCTCTCATGTATTGAGCTCAATCATGAGACAAGTTTGCTCAAAATGATCAATGCCTTGTAATACAACAGAGTAGCACTGGGGGTGATTCAGGGCTTGAGTCTCTCAGATATTGACATTAATATCGCATCTCTTCTGACTGGCCTTCCATGTGTCCTTGAATCTCTTCTTTTGCCCAACTCTAGATCAATGATCATCAGTAAGTGGGAAGTATAGGATCTGTTTTGAGAGCCATCTGTTAGGCAACCTTATGACATACCCTGTCTAATGGAGCTGGTGGTTGCTAGGGCTGTGCGAGTCTTCAGATCCTGCTTTGGATCCAGTGTCACTTTGGATGCTTCAGCATCCAAAGCAGCATGCCCGGATCGAAGCGTGGGCTCAGGAAAGCTATCCGAAGTGGGTCGGAGTGTCCGAAGTGCTTCAGATCCACTTCGGATACTTCAGATGCTTCAGACGCCTTGATTGACAGTTAGAAGAGGGAGAGGGAGGCAGGAGAGAGAGGGAGAGTGGGTGGGGAGGGGGAGCGGGAGGGAAGACTGACATCTGTAGGTGGCCAGCGAGAAGGATTTCTTCCTGGCTGCCTTTCCAACGGCAGCGTCTGTCGGGTGGGACTAGAAACAGCATAAAAGCCTGTGTTTGGAGGCATTCTGTGCCTTTTCCCAGCTTGTTCCCTATCAGCAACTGTGTGACAGAGGAATGCTCAGACTGCTGCATTGTGGCTTGCTAGCTCGGTACTAGTTGAACTTGCCTGCTCCTTTTTCTGTTACAAAGGAGTGGGTAGGATTTAGCTTAGCTTAGCTTATCTTAGCTATTCTATTCATTTATTATTAATATTACTATTCAATTTATTTCTTTGAATTTATATTTGCTCTTTTTTTTGTGGAAACTTTGAAAAAAGAAAGCTGTGTTTTCCCTGCCAGTGTGATCTATCACTGTGCAGGTAGGCACAGATTCCTTGCATGCATACACACGCACACATATACAGACAGAGACAATATAGAGAAAAATCAGATATTCATAGCAGAAGAAGACAGACAAACAGACAGCACACAATTTTTATATAACCCTTAACACTGAAGCAAACAATCAAAAAATAGGCCAGTGCACGCATGCAACAGAGAGAATAAAATGCACAATACAAAAGGATTTACACACACACAGACCTTTTGTAGCACAGGACAGATCAATATAAAGCATGCAGGAAAGGCGGGTGCCATGTCTTCTGGAAGAAGAGGGAAAGGGGGTAGGGGGAGAGATAGAGCTGCAAGCCCCCCCAACCACAGGCTCATACTATTTCCAAGCAGCCATGACATCAGTGCTGCCAGTGGAAGCCAGGAGGTGGTAGCAGTGTCTGCACCTGACATCCCTGCACCTGAGCCACCTCTGCTCAGTCCAGAAGTGGGCTCCAGCAGTGGAATCACTGTCTCCTCCACCCCAATTTCAGCTATTAGCATGAGCCTCCCAGTGCCAGAGAAGGAGCTGGAGCTGGAGCTGGAACCAGGGATGCTGAGCATGCTGGCTCAAGCAATTCTGGGGACTGAGAGGGAATCAGAGTTTGTGCTCCACACCCCTCAAGTTTCCCCTAGACCCAGGTCTCCTCCAGAAAGCAGCACCTCGGAGGAGGCTGAGGTTGTGGAGGCAAGTGGCTCAGCTGAGGCAGCTCCTTCTGCTGTTGAGCCTCAACCTGCAGAGAAAGGGGAAAAGGTAGGATCCTCACCCTGAACCCAGAAGCGGGGGAGTAGTGTAGGGTGGGATCATTTGAGGTGGCAGATGATCCCAAGTTTGCCATCTGCCAGCACTACCGAAGGTACATGAGCTGTGGCAAGGATGTGAGATACTTTTCCACCATGGTGATGCTGCTGCATCTGAGGAGGCAGCACCCCCTTGCCCTTCTTCCTGCTCAGCCTGGCACCAGTGCGAGTGTGCCAAAAGGGAAGTCCCCCACTCACTCCAAACCCCCTTCCCCCCAAAGCAGAGGCAGGCCACCCTGGACCAGTGGGGGAAAGGTAGACAGAAAAGGGGGCATGTTCCCAAGGCGAGAGAGATCATCCAGAGCATTGGGGAGATGCTTGCTCTGGATAGCCAGCCCTTCTCCCTAGTTGAGCGGCCAGGGTTCAGGTGGTTCGTAGCACTTCTGGCCCCATTTTACAAAGTGTCTGCATGTACCACCTTTAGCAGGGCAGTGGTGCCTTCCCTGTATGAGGCATGCAAGGTGTACTTGAGGGAGGAGCTGCGCAAGGCAGGGCCACAGGTAGCCTTGCACTTCACCTCCAACATCTGGAGCAGCTGGGGTGGCGATCACACCTACCTCTCCTTCACAAGGCACTGGTGCAATCAATCAGGCCGTTGGTGGGCTCTACTGCTAGCCGAGGTACTGGATGAGTCCCACACAGCAAGGGAGATCTCGGGAACCATGAACTGCATGGTGCAGGGGTGGCTCGTTGGGCAGGCCAAGCTCACCCATGGGTTCATGGTCACCGACAATGGGGCCAATATGGTGAAGGCTGCCCGAGATGCCAACTTTGTTGTCATCCGCTGTGTGGCACAGGAGCTGCACCTAATAGTGAGGGATGCCTTGGAGGGGGACAGGGCTGCTGGTGACAGTGCTGCCACCACTACTGCTACAAGTCAGCTGATTTCAAAATGCAGGAAGGTGGCAGGCTACTTCCATTGCAGCATCAAGGGGGGCAAGATGCTGCGGGAGAAACAGGCAGAGCTGAGCATCCCACAGCACAGAATCATACAGGATTTGGAGACCCGATGAAACTCCACATACCTGATGCACAAAAGTTTGGTGGAGCAACAGAAGGCCATCCATGAGATGGCCTTGCTTGGGGTATTGGGATCAGTGCCCCCCTGAACAGAGCTGAGTGGGGTACCATCTCCCAGATCTTGGTGGTCCTCAAGCCCTTCCTTGAGGCCACCGAGACCCTTAGTGCTGGCGATGCCCTCCTCAGCCAGGTGATCCCCCTTGTGAGGGAACTGGAGAACCAAATAAAGAAGTTCCAGGGGATCAAAGTTCCTGGCTGGGGCAGGCTGCTTTCACCAGACGTGCAGGCACTGGCGAGGCAGCTGAAGGAGGGCATCAGGAGACGGCTTGATCTCTTGTGGTCTAGTATGGTCCACACGGTGGTGGGCATACGTGACCCAAGGGTGAAGGGGAGCATGTGCCCTGGCAGCCCCAAAACCCTCGATCACTGGACACAGGTGCTGGTGAACAAAGTCAGGGAGGCCAAAGTGCAGATGTGAGGGGATGTGGAAGAGAGGGATCCACTTTCCCATGCCAGCATTCCCAGCACCAGCTCTGTTGCCAGCACTAGCCAGTCTCCTCCACATCAACCACTGCCAATGTGGGCCATGGGCATGGCTTCAATGCTGGGGTCCAAATGCACCAGACCCCAGCCTCGGGCAGGTAGCGCTGAGGCTTCGGTGGCTACCTATCTTGCTGAGGATGTGCAGCCACTGGATTCCAACCCTTTGGCCTACTGGGCAAACCGCACTCAGATGTGGCATGATCTGGCCATGGTTGCCTGGCAGCACCTGTCCTGTCCACTGACCAGTGTTCCAAGCGAGAGGGTGTTCAGCATTCCTGGGGATGTTGTCACACCCCACCACACCTGCTTGGATCCTACGTTGGTGGAGCAGCTCGTGTTCCTAAAGGTGAACCTCCCGCTGCTGGGGTTCCCCAAGCTCCACCTGCAGACGGAATGAGTACCACCCTCCTCACTCTGTCTGCACCAATTTCCTTTTTTGAGTTTTTGAAAAGCCAATAATGCCCCGCTCTCAACTGGAGGGAGTACTAACTGCATCACCAGCCAGCAGGGGAAGAACATGTCCCTGCTGAGCCCATTCTCCTGCCAGGACAAACTTGGAGGTATGGGTTTGGGGCTATGAGAAAGGAGGAGGCCCCAGGTCCTGGGCACGACCACTAAAACTGCACCCTGCCAGGGTAGGGAGGCCTGGTGGGACTGCTGGTGGCACAGCAGCCCCGTAAATGCCAGGACCAACGATCCAGTGGTGAGAGGCGGGTAGGAGGCACCATAACCTCCAGCTAACGCACACACACACGAAGTCCAGGATGGGGAACGCCCAGACCTGTCACATCTTTGACAGGCCTGACGCTTTCTGGTTACAGTGCAGTTGTGAGGCTGCCGGTGAGCTCTGCTTAGCTGCCCAGGTGTCAGATGTCCGGCAGGTCGCAGTGTGCCAGAACTCTACTGTCTATATTGAGTCCATGAGTTTCTGTACCTACTACCTAGGAGGCTGATGAAGTGCAGTTCATAGGCTCAGCTCTGAAAAGTGGTTTGCATTGTAATTTGTTCCCTCTCAGGATCAGGCCTGAGAGACTGGAGGCAGAGTGTTTTTTTTGGTGAGGAATGTGCCCCCACACGTAGTTGGGTTTTGTTGTTTTTGATAGAGTTTGGTATGCAGTTTCTTGGGGTACTGGAGATAGTTGGCAGGTTTTGTGTTTTGACCTGTAGGAAGTTAGCTTCAGTTCTAGTGATGAGGTTAGGTGCTTGTTTGAGTGTACAAACCACTTTTCAGCCTCCTAGGTAGTAGTGTTACGCCTCAGCTCTGTATTCTTGGGCAACCCTGGCACAGGATGCAGTCTGTCTGACTCACAAAGGACTCCCCCTCCCCCCCTCCTCTACCTAAACGAAACTGATTAAGATGCAGTGAGAGACGCACCTAAAACTCTCCAGATAAGGGTGATAAGAGTGAACAACTGCCCTCGGTCTCATCTGCATCTGAGATGGAACCAGATGACCATTCATTTACATGAGAGATGGAAAACAGAAAGCCTGAAGCAGAGACTGCAGCGAATTCTGGGACCAGAGAAGCAGGAGAGCGCTGCATGATGGGGAATCTGTGCTTCCAATGTTAATTAACCCATGTTCACACACACCCAGCTCAGCATTTATCAGACCAGTTCTAATCTGGATTTGCTAAGGACTTTTCTCCCCCCAGACATACACACACAGCTCTAAGTTTAATAGGCATCTCGGGCCGTACATTCCCCGGTCCCAGTATGGGAGGCCTATTTAAACTTGATTGACTAAAACTCGGTTGCCGGGTTAGGGAATGCTGAGGCAAGAGACCAAGTCTGAGGGGGTACGGGCAACATTTGAACAATGGTTAAGGGTTCATCACAGCATCCAGCCTGCTGGAGCCCTAATCCCAGGTGTTGTCGTATCTTTCCCGAGACGACTGGTGGGAGTCCTCTCCACAAAAGGTTATGAGCACCCCAATAATTGCTTTAAGTCTGTTAAAAGACTATAGTAAAATCTGGAAAAGTCATGCTAAGCTGAGGCTTGTGCACAACAAGTAAAAATCCAAAATCCTGATACTGCAAGCTATCTATTGTTCCTGAAGAAACCATGAGATATCCCATCAGGATATCTGCCATCCATAGGAATCTCAAGCTGGCTCCCAAGTATTTGGGTTACTCCCTAATCTTAAGTGTTTCCTGATTATCAATCAGTTTCCTGAGATGGTCCAAACCAGATAACCCCTTGTCAATAGAAAAGACAATGATTTACACTACTGAGGGTGCTTCAAAGCAGCTCAACTGAGGGTATAAAAATCTGTAAGTGTGTGTGCTTAAAAAAAAGAAGAAAGAAGAAGAAGAAGCAGGAGGAAAGAGGGAGAAAGAAAGAAGAAGAAGAAAACTCCTGTGCTGACACCATCCCCTGTTGTTCTTGGGACGCTGGAAGAACAGATCGTCTCTCTCTTCAAGGATTGTGCTACGGACTGTGCCTGTCAGCTTTGCAGCCTGGGTACCGTGGACTCGGTGAGATTCCCAGCGTTCTCTCTTCTTTCTAGGCATAAACTTCTGAACCTGACCTGTATCAGTTAAGCTTGAGCTAAGTTTCCCCAAATACTTAGTGAAACCAGGGTAGTATTGTCATTGTTTGTGTTTGTTTTTCTTTTGCATGTCTATTACTAGTACTATTATACATTTCATATGGTTAGCAATAAATAACTTTTATAGGCAAACTGGAAGTAATTGGGTATATTTTTCCTTCTCTGCTTCTTTTTCCTCCTGTGCTCTGCAGCAATGCTTCTTTTACCTATGCTAAAGATCCCTGTGAAGCCTAAATTATTGTGGGGTCTGCTCATCAAGAGGCCAAAGATTGGGACGTGCTGAGTTTGAAACACATAAGGGGATCAGCTTGTACAGGCTGATTGACCCAGTTTGACTCAGACGTGCCCTTATGAACTGAATGCTGGCCCATGAGGGTGTCAGCTGGACACCCAGCCGGATTCAGAGGGATTCTGTTTACCTGTGTGCTTGTGTCTGACTGCATTTTATTGTTGCTCTTATGAACTGATTCTTGGCATATGAGGGTGTCAGCCTGTCCATGCTGATCAGCCCGGCCAGATCAGGCGTGTCACGTTAATTTGTGTGTGTTTGTGTGTATGACTGATTTGGTGACTGGAGGAACCCAGTCCCATTGAGATTGAGTCCTGCAAGATAGCTCCACTGGGGGTGAGGGCTTGCAGAAGGGAGAAATACAGCTCCATATAGTAACACAAGCAGCACATTGACAGAATCACCAAGACCCTAGAAACTATCCCTAATAAATGAGCACACCCCAAAGTAATGGGCAAATTTGGTAACAGTAGGTACAGAAACTCATGGACTCAATATAGACACTGACAGTGGGATTCTGGCATGCTGTGACCTGCCAGACATCTGACACCCCAGGCACCTCTGCACTTTTACCTGAGCTGCTACATCCCCTTTGATCCCCCATTATAGCCTATAGCCAGATCTTGGAAGCGGCAAACCGATCCAGAGCTCCGGATCAGATCACTGCCTTCTGAAGAGGCTGGATCTGAAGCTGGATCAGATTGCTGCTGACTCGCACAGGACTAGTGATTACTTAAACCAGAATGCTGACATTCCTTCCACTTTGGGGGCAACTACATGTGCCAACTTAAGGCACTTTAGCTCAATTCAAAGTAATTAATGGCATAGGTCTACATGTGGTGATTTTATGCTATGTGTGCCTAAATTTGTTACCTGCAAAAGCAGGTATCAAATTTAGGCGCAAATAGCTAAAGCATATTAATGTACATGTAGACACATTAAGGCACATTAACACTGTGTATGGACTGTCTTGGGACTAACTTTAGTCCTATGTCAATCCATGCACAGGGCACTAATGTGCTTTACTGTGTACACGTGTAGACACAAGTCTAAATCCCCTTAATGCACATTAAATTTAGGCACACCTAAATGCTTGTGAAGATGCACCCTTTAATTTGGATAATTTTCTTAATACATCACCGATGGTAACATTCCAAAGCTATCATGTGTTCCTGGCCTGCCATTGAAATTTCAAACACATACAATAGGGTAGGAATGATAATAGCCTGGGAGGTGAGAAGTTTGATTTGTTTCCTAATATCATGATCATCAAAAACAGAGAGATGTTCAAAGACAGCTCTGAAAGATTTTATCTGGCATTGAATATCATTGTCTATGTTACTTTTCTGGGAAAGGTGGCTACCCAAATGGAGGAAATGATCAATGTTCTCCAAGGATGGCCCTCTAATTGTAATATGTGGAGGAACAGCTGGATGGTTGGGGGTGGGGGGGAGGTAGGTAAAGTATGTTGGTTTTCATGAAGTTGACACTGAGCCCAAGCATTCTGTATGCTTCACAGAATAGGTTAAGTGTGACCTGGATCTCTTGAACTGGAGTATGAACACATGACTCTGTCATCCATGTATTGAAGATTAATAACATAGGTTTTGGTTATCTTTGATTTGGAACATAACCATTTAATGTTAGAGATTCCCATCCATACAATACTGGATTCTTTCTCCAGTTGGCAGTCTGTCCACAATGCCATGCAGAATAGACGCAGGACAGATGTAGGAGAGATGGTGCAATCACACAATCTTGCTTGACTCCAGTTCTAGTAGAGAAAGGGTCCATTTTCAAGCCATTAGGACAGTCACTGGCATGTTGTCATGAAGCATGTTGATTGAATAAAAGATCTTAGATCAGTGAAGGCCATGTAAAGGTCCCGATGTCGCAAGTGGTATATTTCCTGCAGCTGTTCAGAAACAAGAAAGGGGAAACTTGTCCCATGAAAAGACTGTCCAAGTATGCAGGGGAGCATAAACTGTGAGGTCCCAGGCTGCAGAGCTGAATGCACAAAAAGGCGTCATCCACGCAGTAGGCATAAAGCAATATGGCCAGAAAAAGCCACTTCACAGAGTGGAATTTTGTATTGGAAAAGAGAATGCTAAGGGAAAAAGGTTAAAAGGGAAGGTGTGCAGCAAATGTGGAGACAATCTGGCCCTGAAAATTGTGCTGCATTTAGAAAGCTCTGTTTTAACTGAAACAAAAGGAGCCATAGTGCTAGATGTTGCAGATCCCAAACACAAAAACCTCAAGTGCATACAACTGAAAACATATCAGAAGAAGTTTATACTTATATGGTAGAAACATCCAAGACCAATGAGAGGAACTGGATTTTGTCAGTGGAAGTGCAAAGGAGAGTGGTTTTATTTAAACTGGACATTGGAGCTCAGGGTAATATGTTACCAGAGCATGAATACAGAAAATTAAAATTAAGACCAAAAATGAGTCTCTAGAAACATCATAGGCCATGTGTAGATGAAATGAGAGGCATGTTTACACAACACTTTAAGGTGGGCTAACTGTTTTTGCACTGCTTTAATGGTGTCAGTGTGTGCATGCATCAGCAGAATATTACACACTAATTACAGCTAATGACTTAATTAGTGACTTAGAGCACAGCAAACTAAAACTCCTCCAAGGAATTTTAGATTGCTGCCCTACCAGCTACTGGGCTCTGTGCAGCTCAGGGACTCTGCAGGAAGCCCTGCAGCCAGCCTGGCAGCAGCCCAGGAAAGCATGCTCTGCCCAAGTGAGGGGAAAAAATAAGTGGCAAGGCTGACCTCCACACAAGGTGGGTGCCTGTGGGTGGTGCCTCCTGTGGAGAGGAGCGGCACTGCTATTGTAGAGGGAAGCACCAGCCCCACCCCACAGCCCAGGGGCTACTCTGCCCACTGGTAGTTCACCCTTCCCTCCTCACTGCCGGAGAAGCAGGTAAGTCGGGTATGTGCATGACACGGGGGTTTAATTGGCCCTAAATTGAAGTGGTGTTTTTTAAAACCCACTGCCTCAGTTTAGGGCCCCCTTTTCATCTACACATCCCCAAAGTAACTACCTATTCAGGATCAAATACACCAATGAAAGGGAGATGTATTGTTAATGTCCAATATAAAAGCAGAATATATTAACTCCCATTCATTGTGGTACCTAAGGAAGTAACACCCATTTTGGGTCCAGCAGCTTGTGAGAAACTCAATCTAGGTAAGGGTGCGTACAATACAAGAACATGTATGCCTCCCAATGATCCTCTTGGTCATCATATCCATAATTCTGGACATTATTCTTAGGAAGCAGCCAATTTATCCAGAACACAAGCAGCAACGATGTCCTTATGGAAAGAAATGTACATACAGACACAAATGTAAATACCGCATTATCATGCAGAAAGAGAGAATCATCCTCAGCAATCTGTGTTATGTGCTAACAATAAGCACAGGTGCCAGTCAGTCAGTCAGATCCTACTAGAAATATTCAAGTCTATCAAAGCATGGAGAAAAAGCTTCTGACCAAGAACAAATCACAAATTGAATCTGATATTTTTTCAGTCTGAGAAGACAGATTCACAGAGACTTGGTAATAAAACTTCAGAAAAGGAGGAATGAATAGGCAAGTGAGTAAAAGACTCATTCCAGAGTGATGTGTTTGTAACTTCTCCTCTATAGATCAGTGCCAATATTTGTAGTGTTAGCTGATTTTTGCATTTGTTGGTAAGAGGGAAGATGTAGTGAGAGCGCTCCCTTACTTAAGAGACACTCCCCTTACTTAGGAAACTATAAAGATTGAGAAATAGTCCAGGTTGGTTCAAGCCAAACAGAGTCTGAAGAGGCTTCCTGTCACTCCACAATAAAGTTAATTGTTTAGTTTTTCTCACTCATGTATGCCTGTATTTACTGCACCCAGAGCCAAATCACCAAGAGTGTATTTGCCTCTCCACTGAGGCATGATGGTCGCATGCATCCTGTATGGAAAGAATTCCGTGATTGCTACACCATGCTTCATACAAACAATAAAATTATATAGAATAGGAACTGAAGATGATTCTAGGTTCCGTCATCAGCTTAAGACTTCCTTTCCCACTAATGTAAACAGCTGTGAAAATTTAAGGCAATGAAAAAGTAAAAGAAATACATTCTTGAGGATAAGCAAAAACTGAGTTATGCTCTGCAAGCATTTTAAAAATTTTTTTTTAGAAACAGCTTACAATTGTAAGGTCATTTTGTCCAGTGAACAAGGCGCTGAACCCTTGTTCTATTCCTAGAAATGTCACTGAGCTTCTCTATAACTTTAGGGTAGTTGCTACACAACTATGTCCCATTTAACCCTTTTTGTCGTGTCTGTTTAGACTGTAGGGGTGCCTATCCACATAACAATTTTTGCCATTTAAAGCATTCCAAAGCCATAACAGAACGTTTTTAAAATGACACAAGGCACCTTAATTAAACCTCATAATATGCACTTTAAATGTAAGTTTAACTATTGTAGTGCATCTTAGCCTACCTAGTTTGCCTTTTTTTTCTCATGTATTTAACTGGGGGTTTTCAAAGCAAAAAACAGTCAGAAGATTACTCATGCATCATGAGTCATTCTAGACCTCCCCGTAGTCTCAGGCTTCATTGTGCAGTGTCCAGTGACCTCTGCTTCCTGCTCTACAAAACTACAGCGAGGCACAAAACTCACACCAAGCTGTGGAATGTCTATTGAGTTTTAAGGTGCTGTACCTAAAATGTTTTAAGCAAATCACCAAAGTTACAGTGCCTTTGGAAATGCCTGCTCTGCACATATATAGACACTCAAAGCTCCTTGGTCAGGGGATATTGCTTTCTACATGTAGGCAGAGTTACTAGTATAATAAAGCCCTGCTCTTGAAGGACTTGAGGTGCTACAGTAATAAAAGTGATAACTAGAGCAGGCCAAGTGCAAGCAAATTATTCATCAGAATAACTGCATTTCCATTTATACCAGTGTGTAATTGTAGTCAGGGCTTAAAGCAGATTTATCTGTCTTCAAAATGTTGCTTACAGACATTTCCATTAAAAAGGCAATGTTTACAAACAAATATGGCATATTACATGAAATACCACACATATTTGCACACCTTTGGTTTACTTCAAAGTAGTAAGTAAATATTAAATTTCACTGGAGTTGAACAACCACAGATCATTTAAAATTCCTTTTGAACAGTTTTACTTTACTAAATGAGTCTCTTAAGGGTTACTAATGTCAGTCTTACAGCAACTAAATACTAGACCTGATTTTCAAAGCTGCTGAGTATCCAGCACCTCCTATCACTTGAAGGGGAAAATATCCGAAAGTGATTAAAGCAGTTAGGAGCACAAATCCCACGGGAAATCAGACTTGACTCAACAAGATTAAAAAAAATAAAAGGGGGGGGAGGATACAGGATAAGTCTTGAGAAGTACATTGTTCCTATATCCCTTCTTTGTTCTAGTGTTACTAAGTCTTCTACAGACTCCAATTACTTTTTATTCTCTGAAGAATGGAGGATGTGACTTTTTGGAGCTTACTTCAAAAAAGAGAAGCGTGTTCCATAGTACTCCAAAGGACCTGAAGTAGTAAAAAGCTATAAACACTGTGTTTGGATTTCTTAGCATGACTTATCTGAGTGCCAAAACTGACATCAGAGGAAGGACACCAATTTTTAAAAGACTTTATATTCTCCTACTCTGACACAGAACAAGCTGTAACTCTTATAAACGGATGGGTCATTTGTATGAGTCACTGTGGTTCTGACAGATCAGTAATAAAACTACAGGGTTGGTTTTTTTTGTTGAAATTTTGAGTTTCTGGAAGATGTATAGTTGGACAGAAAACCCCATTAGCTTGTCTTCAGAGTTGTAGGCCTGAAAGGTTCAAGATAAACTACAAAAAAGTATTTTGGAGAGCAAGTCTAGAGTAATTTAGGATCAAATAATTTTTCTGGTTGCTGGTGGCTAAGAGAAAGAATTTATTTGAAAGTTAGGGGTTAACATGTGACACTTTTCAGGAATGTTATCATATAGGTCCTATTTTATGATTACTGCTAGGCAGGACTCACAGTTGCTTTAAGGTAAGAGACTTACTATTGCAACTGCCCCTTTAAATTACAGTGTGCAGCTCCTCTCTGTTGTTTTTCTGTCAAAGTCATTGCTGCCATTCTTAAAAAGGTGACCAATGTTTTTTGTTGCCTTTTTTTTTTTTTTTTAGGAGGCACTTCTGGACTAGATCCTAATAATGCATTGTTTGTTGTATTCCCACCAACTTTCCTAGAATGTGAGTATTAAAAACAGCATTAAAAATAAGATCTTTAAATCAGACCTGCTGTTTCTATCGACAGTCTTCTTGTTGGTGTATGGTTGTTAAGAAAGAGCAATACATATAAATACATGTTTAAGTCAGACTGTAACATCAGGATCTTCTAACAGATCATTTCCACTAATACCATTTACTGAAAACTGCAGAAGTGACATTTGTGTGTGTGTGTGTGTGTGTGTGTGTGTGTGCACGCACGCGCATGTATACATGTTAAAAATGCTACTGTGACTTAAAAAAAAAAAAGCATAGATCATTTCTATTTGCAAACTATCATACAAAACAGGGAGAGAGTAAGTATAGTCTGGTGGTTATGGTACTGGAGCATGCAACATGGTTCAGTTCAGTGCCTGGCAAGGGCAAAGATTTCCTCTGTGCCCTTTGAGCAAGTCACTTAATATTCCTGTGGCTCAGTTTTCCCATCTCTAAGTTGGCACTTTTAAAATTGGGTACCAAATGTTTCAGAAACTTTGAAGGCTACCTCAGAAATAGGAAGAAACAGGAATCTGTGCAGGACCCTCCGCACCTCACCCCGCAACTGGCCATTGAGTCCAGATGCCTGCTATTGAAAGTAACCACATCTTTACAGGCTTTTTTTTTTTTTTTTTTTTTTTTATGTATAGGCAATCTAAGATCTTACTTCTTACCAAATGTTACTAACATTCAACGTTTATTATTAACAGAGATGAAGATTCTAGATAACTGATGCAGACTTGTTGCCTGTCTAAAGGAAATGACATTGACTGTCTTTTGCAAAGGGATCTTATCAACCCCAAAGGAAAACAGAAGAAGGTGATTTCCTACAAGCACAGAATTCATTTATTTAAACTTGTGAGTAAAAAAAACAACTATATTTTTGTGTACACCTAGTAAAGAATCTATTTTATATTTTTTTTCCCCAAAAGCTAGCTACTCATCTGAATCAAACGTTAAGTTTTAACAAGTGCATTTTCTCCAAGATGAAAAGGACAAAGTCCAATATCTTCTCTTTGTTATTGTTGGTGAATAGCTAATCACTGTCAAAGCTTGCATACAGGTTTAGCAAGCAATAAATGACACCAGTGTCTGAGATACATGAGCCATGTCCTTGAGAAAACTCTAAGACAAATACAAGTGGCATGAGTAATGATCAGAAAGTCTAGTTAAAATGGCAATTTAAATAATAATACTGATAATAAGAAGAAGAAGAAAAAGAAGAAGAACAATAATAATACTACTATGATTTATTTGGGGGACTCTTTCCACATCTATGGCTTGTCAAAAACAGGAATTAAAAAATACCTCATATGTTCAACTAAATGTGAATTCCAGAATTATTCCTTGCATTTCCACACAGGCAATAACTTTAGATCTAGGTTTACTTATGAAGAAAACCGTAGAATAAAGTTTGGTGTGCATTAGTGTGTTTATACATATAAAAGAAGAACTGAGAGGGCATCAGTTTCCACTTCCAGACTGCACACATTTCATGGAACTTGTAGTAGGCCATCTCCTCTAAAGTGGGACTGTAACTGTTAAAAACAGGGAAGGTCTCAATGAGGTTATGATTTTCACACGTTTGCCTGCTTAACTGGGTTTGCAGGTAGAAGACAACGCCCTACCAAGTGAGGGGTTTATATAAGAAATGCGTGTTTTCATGCTAATCCAGTTCCTATACTGCTTTGGATATAGGCTACAGATTTCTGTTTTAACCTTAACTGAGAACCAGTCACCTATAAACCTGAATGTTGGACTGCTACTAGCTGTAGATACCCCAGAGTGTCCGTTCGTTGACAGGATTCTGAAGTGTTTGTAAAATGAGACAGCCAGTATCAGTTGGAGTGCCTAGAGGTGAGTCCTCAGTCTAGTTTTGTTCAATATTTTCATCAACAAGCTGGAAGATGGGATGGAGTGCACCTGCAGCAAATTTGCAGATGACACCAAGCTCAGGAGAGTAATAGATACACTGGAGGTGAGGGCTAAGATTCCAAGAGACCTAAATTAATTGGATGATTAGACCAAAAGAAATCTCTTGAGGTTCAATAAGGATAAGTGTAAAGTTCTGAACTTGGGACGGAAGAATCCCATGCACCAGTACAGGCTGGGGCCAACTGGCTAAGCAGCAGCTCTGCAGAAAAGGACCTGGGAGTTACAGTGGACAATACACTGAATTTGAGCCAGCAGTGTGCCCTTGTTGCCAAGAAGGCCAGCAGCATACTGGGCTGCATCAATAGGAGCATTGCCAGCAGATCAAGGGAGGTGATTATTCCCCTCTATTCAGTATTGGTGGGGCTACATCTGGAGTACTGTGTCCAGTTTTGGGCCCCCCACCACAGAAATGAGGTGGACAAATTGGAGAGTCCAGTGGAGGGCAATGAAAATGAGTAGGTGGCTGGGGCACATGACTTATGAGGAGAGTCTGAGGGAACTGGGGTTATTTAGTCTAGAGAAGACTGAGCGGGGATTTTAAAATAGCCTCCAAGTACCTGAAGGGTTGTTACAAAGAGGATGGAGCTAGACTGTTTCAATGGTGGTAGATGACAGAATAAGGATCAATGGTCTCAAGCTGCAGCAAGGGAAGTTTAGGTTGGCTACTAGGGGAAAACAAACTTTTTCACATGTAGGGTAGTAAAGCACTGGAACAGATTATCCAGATAGGTAGTGGAATCTCCCTCATTAGAGGTTTTTAAGACCTGGCTAGACAAAGTCTTGGCTGGGATGATCTAGTTAGTCCTGCTTTGAGCAGGGGGTTGAATGAGATGACCTCCTAAGGTCCCTTCTAAGTCTGATTTTCTATGATTCACAAGATCTGAAGATCTCACTGCATATTTTGGTTGTAACAGAGGACCTGGCCATATTACTGAGAAATTAAGGACTGTGCTTTTAAGGCCAGCTCCTAAGACACCAGAAAAGGCAGACTATGGGCTATACAGTAGGGGTGTGCAAAACGGGCCGTATTCAATTTGAATTCAGATTCGGCCTGAATTGCGGACAGTGATTTGATTCAGATCACTGTTCCTTATTCGAATCCGAATCTGAAGATTTGATGCTGATTCAGAGAATCAGCGATTCTGCCATAGACACAGCTTTAAATGTTTTTTTTCTACATACCTCACTTTACTAGACACGGCTCATGAATGCTGCAATGCTGGGACAGATGGAGCATCCCACAGGAGCATGGGTGGGGGGCCCCGCATGCTCAGTGGTGAACTTCTGGGTCTGCTGCCAAGTGTACAACCACCCTCCCCCCTGGTGCCCCTCCAGCTTGGCAATCAGCCATGGGGGGAGGGGGGCAGTGAACTCCCTGGTGGACTTGGAAGTGGAGAAGAAGTGTTTCTGGTCCACTTCTGGGTCTGCTGCCAAGCGTGCTGGGGAGTCCCACACACTCCTGTGGGACACTCTATCCACTCTAGCATCTTAACATTCACGAGCCACCTGGTACCTTGAGGTATGTAGAAAAAACATTTAAAGCTGTGCCTATATCTGAATCACCGAATCTTTCCGAATTGATTTGGAGGGTTCTGATTCAATTCAGAGAGATTAAAGGGTTTCCTGATTTGATTTAGATTTGGAGATTCGGCCACTGAATCAAATCAGGGACTGAAGCTTTGCGCAGCCCTACTATATAGGCCCTGCAACAGAGGCAGAAGGGGAAGTCTGACTTGGATGGAGCGGAAGGAAGGGCCTCTTTCCTGGGAGAAGAGAGAAGCAGTGCAGGGAACTGGAGACTGACCCTGGCTATGGTAGCTGAAGGAGCTTCTCTGTGTTGAGCACAGCTAGGAACTGTGCATAGGCCCAGGAGAGCTCAAGTTGGGTGAAGCCAAGAGAACTGAGCAGAAGCTGGGAAGAGATTACAAGAAGACACCCCAGCTGTATGTGATTGTGTTTGTGTTCTTTGTTTTGCTGGTTGGTCTTTAAGCACACGAGTGGCTGAAGGGGAGGTAAGGAGGCCACTGAAGATGCTCCACAGAGGGGCTTAGATTATTGTTGGATTGATGGGCTGCCAGAGCCCCTGTGAACAATGGCCAAACTGTCAGCCTGAGAGGTAGTGTGAGGCAGGGCACTAAGGACCACCATTCTGGCTTTCTGGAGGCAACTGTCTAGAGTTAATAATAGGAAGAAAGGTCTGGCAGGTGAGGACAGGTTGGTGCCTGAATTGACACTAGAGTGAAAGGGGTGGGATTAGAGTGGCCACAAGGAGGCACCACTCCTGCTAGTAGTGGATCCTGTTATACTGCTTGCAGAGCAGGGCTAAGAAATCAACTCTAAAAGAATACCAGAGGGGCGTGTATGTAGATACCCATGTTGTAAGGCTAAACTATAAAAATGTGAGTGTTATGTGGAACAGCAATGAACAGCAAAGGCCTGTCTGAAGAACACTGAAAGATTTACTGATCCATACATTTTGGTTAAAAGACATTCACAATACTGTAAATACTATCTGAAACGTTTTCTGGCTGCAATAAAAGCTTGTTTACTCGGGAACCCTATGGCAAGACCATGGAAGGCAGATCGAAAGCTGTTAACACACAGTTATTATGATGTGTTTAGCAACTGGCAGTTTCAATGGCAGTCAGAACTTGCATTTTATCTGGGTATTAAAATTTCCAAGAATAATATTTTTATTTTTTTGCTATAACTTTCAGAAGATTCTCAGAGTTAAATTACAGGATCTAAACAAATGAAGCAGTTTGGCATTGTGGAAGCATGCTAATAGCTTAAAAATAAATGTCTTACCTTCCTTATTTTACCTATTATGTAGCCTGCCAGATTGTAATCCCTCAATCCTATTTTGTTAAAATCAACCAAATGTTCAACAGGTTTCTATGGGAAGAATGTAAATGGGCTTGCCTTGCATCAAAAAATGCAACTCTTAAGTGAAATAGGTGACTTTCATCTTCCAAACCTTCAACTATATTGCAGTGTCTCATAGTAAGCCAGCCTATGTACTGAATGAGTGATATAACCAATAACTCCAAATATGAATGGAAACTGAACAGGCACTTATGCTTTCCTTTCCATTATCACCCATGATAAGCTCTACTTCTAACAATGGGATTCAAATGATCACACCTCCTGCCATGCCATGTCTTCATGGCAGGAGGTGTGATTGTGGGATTGTGAATTGGATCCTATCATGTCTTATTGCCAATTCAGTGGAGCCTGATCCTGGGCTCCCCCTGCACAGGCAAGAAGCAAGCTCTCTTATCTGGGACCCCTCTTCACTGAGGGTGGACAGTGGAGCCAGGAATATCCTGCAGTGGAGCTCATGAGAATGATGGCACTATGGAGAAAAGGAAGATCTCTCTTATGCTGCTAGGGTGCAAAGTATGAGCTAGCACATCTCTCGACCTGTTGTAGCTGGTGTACTAAAAAAAGTTATGGAGTTCGCCACACAGAGAAAGAGTTTGGATGCCAGTCTATCATGGGAGGCTTAATGAAGCAGAACTTTAACACGTGTGGGAAAGAGCCAACAGTAAAATCATTTCCCTAGGTAGGATTCATCAGTTCTGGAGTAAATTCACCAATGTACAGAGGTGCTTTGTAGCCATTTGTCATCACTCAGAATCACAAAAGAGCATTTAGTTCTTTTCTGAGTAGGTCATGCCCCCTCCCCCCTGCCGCAAAAAGTAAGGAGTTAAATTATCTTTTGCATTATAAAAAAAAAAATCTAAAAAACTCTGAAACTATTGTACTTGGCAAACTTAGAAATTACTGTACTTGGTATTAGCACTGTACTAAAACCTTGTCATCCCATATCTTTTCACTTTTGCCTTTGGACCACAGCAACAATCTTCTTTTGGTTTTTACTTCTTTTGGTGCACCTCTATCTAAGTGAGTTCATTCTGCTCATTCTACATCTATTTCTCCAGCTGTTTACTCCTGTGTCCTCCAGGGCTCTCTTCTTGGACCCAGTTTCATTTTTGTTTATCTCGGTTTCCCTTTAGTACTCTAATTTGGAGTCATGGAGTGGATTTCCACTTGTGTCCTGATGTTATGCAAATTTATTTCCAGCTGCCTGCCAGAAAACTTTAGGATTTATCTTCATTGTCATGATTTTGTTGGATATCAGCATTTAGATGTCAAGTAATTGGTTATCTCTTCTTGTCAGGAAGGCTGAATAGCTTTTTGTAAAGCTTTTGGCATCCCCTTCCACATTTTTTTCATTATGTTTTTTCCCCCCTAGGCTATAATATTTGGCTACCCCACTGTGTTAAGAAACTTGGTTTTGGAAAGATCCTTAGTCTTATGCTACTGTTTAGATAGTGAAGATGTCAAATAATCTTCTTCATGTCAAACTTTAGAATGCAAACAGAGATGAGTAATTTACAGTAGGTAATGTCCAGACACCTCTACCGTTATTCCAAATTCCTCTCTAATGTTACAGGAATGGATTTCAAACCTTCCATAAAAGTTTTACTCTTGCAAAAACCCAACTCCAGATAAATGCACATCTACTGAGCCAAATTCAGTTCTCCAATGTATGTGTTCTTCCCACTGAAGTACAGGGATTCCTGTCTGCAAATCAATGGCAGGTATTTTTTTTGGACCACACTCTATCAGCTTGAGAATAAAGAGTTTACTAAAGTAGTTGTTTTTTTCCTCCCCCCCCCCCCTCCCCCAGCTGGTTCTAAGAGATATAGCTAGGGGAAAATGAAATAACACTGCGGTTAAAACTGTGACCCAGCTATCTCGTGAGACAGAGATTTTCAAAAATATGACCCTGAAGGTACGCTAGCTGTTTCAGAGTGAGCCTGATGTTCAGAAGTGCTGGACACCCAACAGGTCTCACTGAATTGCTTTCCTCTACGTTCCTGCCAAGCCCAGAAGCACCATGAAGTGAAAGCTGATCACTTACTCACTCTGCACCAGTCAAATCCCAGAAATGAGACTATATAGATGTCTTTGAACAGCCTAGAGTGTGCTCCAAGCACCAGTTGGGCTCTCTGGTTCATATGCTTTCTGGCATATGCTCAGTGCTTCTCTAAGTCAGGTAATTTCCTCACTTCCAAGACCAGGCACACAAGGAGTGGGGTGGAGTGGGTTGGTTGTGCTTCCAGTATCCTAGGTAGTGTAGACTGGTAGACAGTTCGGGTTCAGGATACCTGAAAATTAGGGTTTTTTGTTTTCCTTTTTTGGTTGTTGTTGTCAGCAGGGATTCTGAGATTAGCTTTACCTACTGCAAACCAATGTTTTCCAAAATAGGAGCTCCAGGTATGGCTGTCAAAAGTGTTGAACATTTGGTCTAATTCTCCCTGACTTTACTTTGCACAGAGCTAGGCCAATAGTAAGTATGTTTGATAACCTCTGCTTTATTTTCGTATTTGCTTTTATAGCAATGAACCTTGCATGTTAAAATTCATTTAACCCCCAGATGAAAAGGAATGTTTCAGAGAATGTGCCTATAGTCCTGTGCAAAGTGGATACTATTCACTTCAGATTTGGATTCGGCTGATTTGGGACACAGTGATTCGATTTGGTGATTCAAATCACTGTCTCGAATTGATTCAGCTGAACCCAAATCAGCCAGGCCAATCCCCTGCCCGCTCTCCCAGCCTGGCAGTGGCTTCCCTACCTGCCCCAGCTCCTGGCACTTTGAAAAAAAAAAGCCCCAACTCACATGGTGTTGCCAGGTGGAGGGGAGATCCCTTCTGCCTCCCACTGCCCCCATGCTGCATAGGGGGGCTCTGCACAAGCCCCCTGACCCTCCCTTGCTCCCCCAGTCCCCCCCCACCATGGCTGCCCTGCCCGCCTCAGCTCCAACACTTAAAAAAAAAAAAAAACCCAGAGAAAAACCCTGGACTCACCATTCCTGCTAGGCAAGGGGCAATCCCCACTGTCCCCTGCTGCCCTGTGATGCATGGGGAGCTCTTCCACAAGCCGCAAGACAGCTGCAGGAGAAGTGAGTCCCAGGGCTTTTCTTTTCTTAAAGGGCCAGAGCTGGGACAGGTGGGGCAGCTATGGGGGGGAAGAGCTGGGGGAGCAGGGGGAGTTGAAGGCTTGTGGCAGAGCCCCCCCCCCCCCCACACAGTGTAGGGCAGTGGGGGGCAGCAGAGATCACCCCCCCTGCCTGGCAGAACCTTATGAGTGGGGCTCTTTTTTAAACCATGCTCTCCCACCCACTACTTACTGGCATGGAGTCTGGCGCCACCTCCCTCCTGCAGTGGGCAGGGATTGCCTGAATCATCAATCTTTTCCAAAGATTGGGAGAGCTTCAAATTGATTTGGACCTTTTAATTAGTCCCCCGATTCGATTCAAATTCAGAGATACAGCCACCAAATTGGGCCAAATTATTAGTGTCACCACTGCCAAATTGGGGTGAATTGGGCTGACTCCTGATCACCTGCATGATCAGGAGTCAGCAGGACAGGCCCTACGAGGAGATGTTAAGGGACCTGAACCTGTTCAGCCTCCACAAGAGAAGGCTGAGGGGGGAACTAGTGGCCATTTACAAACTAGTCAGAGAGGACCAGCAGGCATTGGGGGAGTCCCTGTTCCCCCGAGCACTACCAAGAGTGACAAGAAATAACGGTCACAAGCTGGCAGAGGGTAGATTCAGGCTAGGTATCAGGGGGTGCTACTTCACAGTCAGGGCGGCTAGGATCTGGAACCAATTTCCAAGAGAAGTGGTGCTGGCTCCTACCCTGGGGGTCTTTAAGAGGAAGCTGAATGAACACCTCACCGGGGTCATTTGACCCCAGTACTCTTTCCTGCCCATGGCAGGGGGTCGGACTTGATGATCTGCTCAAGCCCCTTCTGACCCTACCAACTATGAAACTATGAATCTCCTCCAAATTGAATCACCACCCGAAGATTCGCACAGCCCTAGTGTCCCTGTGGCAAACTGGGCCTCCCCGCCTAGCCACAGTGCTAGGTTCCCCATTTGCCCTTGGGCATGCCACCCACCCGACTCGCCTGACACACCTTGTTCTTAATTAATTAATAGTTGTTAATTAAGGCGGGAGGCTGTCCATTCATGCCCTAATGCCAGGGGGTGCCATCTGTAGCTCCGAACATCTCCTACACCACAGCCCATGCCTCTCAGATGGTATCCAGATGATAATATGCTCCCGGCCTACAGCTGGAACAAGCTTAGGCCTCATTGTCAGGGCTCAGACACACATATACACTCATACCATCCTCCTCTCACTAGGGCTTCTCACACTCCACCCTCTCTCACAGGGTCTCTTTCATCCATCAACAACTTATTCTCCCTTGCTCCTTCTTGGAGCAGGCCCCTTAGGCCATAGGCTTAGCTAGTCCATTCCTTGGGTGACAGACATACCATCTTTTGGGCCTCTCCTGTGACCCTCACCTGGGTAGTGGCCAACCAATTACCTGACTGGGTCTAAGCTTACTCTGGCCCCTTCTGGGGACAATTCTATATACATAAACATATAGGGCTCTCAGCCCTCTGGTTTCTCCCACCCCCTTCACTGGGGCTCCTCATCTCTGCCCCTTTTCTGGGGCTACGCCTCACCAGGGCGTTCTTCTCTGACCATGACTGGTGTTCCAGGGCCTCACGAGGACTCTCACTCTCCCCCTGGAGCAGCATGTCATTGTGCTACTCATCTCTGCCCCGCTTTACTCAGGGCTCCAGATCTCCGCTCCCTTCACTCGAGGCTCCACCCCCCCACTGGGGTACTCATTTCCACCCCCCTCACTGGGGCTCCACACCACCCCCTCACTTGGAGCTATGGGGCTTTGCTCACTGGTGGGCTCAGGTGGCCTTAGCCATGCCTGGCCTCTACTCTCCTTCTTCAGGGTCTCTCAGAGTCCTGCACCCCATACAGGGCTCAGGTGGCCACAGCCGTGCTTGGCCCCAACTGCCTCCAGTGTTACACAAACTCACCCAATGGCAAGGGCTAGGGTTAAGGCCTTCTCACCTTTCACCAGGGTGATCACTGGCATGGAATTTCCTGGGGGCTCCCGTACCACTGAGAACCCCACCAGGCCACCCACTCCTGGCAGGATGCAGTTTTAGGTCATGCCCTGGACCAGAAGCCTCCTAAACTATCCCCTACAGATCCTCCCTTACCTCCAGGATGTTCTGGAACCTTGCAGCCAGACGATGTTACTTCCTGACCTGTCAGCAGGGAACTGATCTGTTTATATGGGCTGTCAGAGATCTAAAATGGCCACTGCAATCAAGCACCTGCTGGCTGCTTGGCTCTGGTCTTAAAGTGGCAGGCACCAACAGAGCCCTTCCACAGTCCCATACTACTTTTCCTTATGGGTTCTGTACCACTAAAAACAAAGAAGGATCGTACTCTCTTTTTCTCTGAACAGAGGGTAGCAGAATCAAAGTATGCCATTGGCATGTATTAGAGCAGGCAATAGACAATTTCTCACCTCCCTCCTGATCTTGCAGAATGAGTTTTCTGGAGGAAAGACCTCCTTAGAAGAGGGATGGTAAAGAGCAGTATGTGGAGCAATGTAACTACAGGTTTCCCTCACTTTATGCTGTACATGTGTTCCTGGAAAAAGGCTTACAACTAAATTCGCAAAAAGGGAACCCACTTTACAATGTAACAAATAGGGATGCATTCCAAGACCTTGACTGTACTGACCCCCAGACCCATTTCTACCACTTTTACAAGACAATTTTGGTACTCACCAACAGCATAAAGTACACACAAGCACAGGGTGGTGGTCAATGTTACCATAATGGAGATGGCAACTACAGAAACATGTGTCACAGACAATGAGCGTAGAGCACAGATCTACATAGGAGACTATATTTTGGTGTGAGTCACTCCCACAATACACCGGACAAAGCAGCTGACTGCGGGCTTCCACCACACTGATCACATAAGAGTGAATTTACCTCACATATAACAATTTTTTGGTATAAAAAGGGTCATCGCATAAGAGCGAATATGCACATACAAAACCTGCATAACGTGAGGGAAATGTGTAGTTACTATATTGTTACCTTCCCTTGTGCTTGTGGTCCTAACCTGTATTCATTTTGGGGAGCATCTAAGGTCTGTACAGAGCTCCAAGCAGTTACTTTCCATCAGAACTGAGCTTCGGGGGGTGGGGGGGGGGCCGCAGAGTGGGAGTGTAGAAGCACAATGTCTCCACCCAGAAGTGTTTGCTCATGTCTTTTACACCCAAGTTGATCTCATGATCCATTTTGCCCCTCCAGAGGTCCCCAGAGCTCCTATATTTTTAGGCTAACTTTTGAATAGGAAGGAAATGCTATTTAGCTGAGTAGCAGTCTGTATTCTAGTACAGGTTCTACCACTGATTTGCTGGGTGACCCTTGTAGTGGAGGGAGGTGACGTATTTTGACAGTTTCCCCTTACATAAATTGGAGGTAGTGATATTTAGGTACTGTCTACATAAGCAAACCAGTATCAAACATTGACTTGAACTGAAATAAAGCAAAAGGCTTTCACAAAACCTTTTAGGACTGGTTAAAGGAAATCAGGCGTTTTGTTTTTGTTTTTTTATATATCACACCTTAAGCTAAAACAATGCAACTTCTGGATGTAAATAAGCTTTCACCTTGCTGTATAAAGTAGTGTGTAATAGCTAAATGTTACTATTTCATTTTGTGGCATCAAAGTCTTCCAAGTTAGGGCTCTGTCAGCTGAGTGTTATGACTTACTGAGCATTACACTGCTATTATGCTGACTTTTTAAAATATTTTATAGGATAATTGCATGGAATAGAATAAGACCAAATAGAATTGTATATTGCATTTTATGTACATATGTGCCATAAACCTCTAGCAGGGCAAAGCCCATTGCAATCCAATTAGAGAGATCCTATTGAAATCAAGTTTGCCTTTATTATTGCTATCTTAATGGTATGTAATACACCAGGATAGGCAGACTGTAAAGATTTTTTCTTCTGCTATAATACAAATGCTGTCTTCCTCCTTTTTTTTTTTTTTTTAACTAAGGAAAATATATCATACCGGCTGCGTCTATGCAAGACACTGACTATGCAGTAGCCTGTGACTACTGTGCAGTAGCATCATGTGGCAGAAAGTGTGATGCAATGCTATTGCACAGTAGTCTTGTGCTGCTGTGCAGGCAGCATCACAAAAAATCTGTTCATCAGTGCTACTGCGCAGTAACTCCAGTTGCGCAGTAACAACTGTGTAGTCAGCGTCTTATGTAGACGTGGCCATCTTTTATAACATAGAACCTTTTATTCACTGAAGGCCAGAATTTTAAGTCTTTTGCACCAACAATTAAGAACCCATTTTCAAAAAACCTCAGATCCACTTTAGCCAGGATTTCACACCTTAACCCAAAACAATGCAATTTCTGGATATAGATAAGCTTTCACCTTGCTGTATAAACTAGTGTGTAATACAAGAGACCTACCCTAATAACTGGCTTCTCATGTAAGTGAGTGGGAATGAGTAGATAAGGCTTACTTTGTTGAGGATAGAGCCAGAGTCAGGATATATCTGCTGAGTTTAAAGACTGCACCTTCCCAGAAAATCATCCTTTCTCTGTAGGGCATGAAACACGTTCATAGAACAGATGGTAACAACCTGCTGAGTTCCACTGGGTGAGTTCATTACATCAACAATTAATTTTAAGTTGTATAAGCTCATAACAAAATCCACTGCTTGCACTGTTTTCACATATACAATACCTTCTTCAGTTTGGTGGAACTAGACATACAATCTGTCAAAGCAAGACAGTGAAACCAAATTCTTATTTTTGCAGACTACAATGATGCAAGGATTGCTTTACTTATTTTGTTAACAAGACTACTGCAAGCTCATTATTTGCACACTGATCTGATTTTTTTAAATGTACAATGACATTTTAAATAATTTGAAACCCCTTTTTTGGGTCAACTCTGGCTAAAAAAAAAAATAAAGTCATATCTACATTTTGAAAAATAATGCTGACCTTGGACAGATCTATACCTCTTATTAACCAAGCTAGGCAGCACCAAGTTGAAACAACGTATGCTACACAAACTAGAAACAGGGTAGTCTTATTTATACAGTGCTGTGCCCAGTCTAATTAACTCTTCCAACAGGCAAAGCCAATTAGCGTGCACACAATACCTTGCTAAGACAGTAATAAGGCAGTTTCCTTTTGTGGAAATAGTCTGTGTGGAACAACGCCTAACATTTCAGTATGATAAGTGAGCATGTGCACATTCCTGCTGAAATCCTCTGGTTGTGATTTCACCCTAAACTATGTTTTAATAGAGAAGTTCTGAACCTCTCAAAATAAAAGCACATGGTGGAAGTGCTGCTGATGATAGGCTTTTATGCTGGAACTAGCAAATTGCCCATGAAAAATGACGGGGTAAGGGGGTCTGGCAGGGACAGAGTCCTGTGTAGGGCCCTGTGCCCTCCCCCCCACAACTTCTGATCCAAAACCACTCTGCCCCATTCCCCAACACTTCAGGTCCAACCCCACTCCAGAACCTCCCCACCGCTTTAGGTCTGACCCCATGCCATCCTCCCCCCACAAAAGTTCAGGTCCAAACCCACTTCCCCTTTTGGGTCTGACCCTGTCCCACCCCCTTTCTCCACCCTGCTTTGGGTCCAGCCCCACCCCCACCTCCCTGGTTTCTGGTCTGACCCTATTCCTCCCCGCCTCCCTTGCCATTCCAGTCTAACCCCACCACCCCTCTCCCTCCGGTTTGGGTCTGACCCCACTCCCGCTCCTCCCCCACATTTGGGTGTGACTTCATTCCCTCCCCCCCAGTGCAGGTTCAACCCCACTCCCCCCAATCCCCATGATTGAGTCCGACCCCGCTCCCCCCCCCTCGCCCCCTTCAGGTCCAACCCTGATCCTTCTCCCCCCCGATTTGGGTCTGACCCCACTTACGCTCTCCCCTCCCCCCCACTTGGGTGCGTCCCTGCCCCCACGTTCAAGCCTGACTCTGCCCACTCCTCCCACCCCTGCTTCGAGTCTGACCCCAAATGCCCCTTTGGGTCCAACCCTGCCCCCCTCTTTGGGTGTGACCCCAGCTGCCCTCCCCCAGCTTGGGTCTGACTCCATTCTGTCCCCCCCTGCTTCGGCTGCAACCCTGCCCCCCCGCCCCTGTTTGAGTCTGAACCTGCCCTTCCCCCTCCCCGCCATTCTGGTCTGAACCCACCCTCCTCACCCCAATCTGCGTCCGACCCCACCCCGCTTGATCCCTCAGTTTAGGTCCAACCCTGCTTCAACCCCCCTCCCCCAATTCAGGTATTTCCCCATCTGCCCACTTCGTGTCTGACCCTGCCCACCTCTCTCCCCATTCATATCTGACCCTGCTCCCCCCCACCCCCACTCCTGGTTTGGGTCCAACCCCACTTACCACCCCCTCCAACCCACTTTGGGTCTGACCCCGCCCTTCCCCCATGGTTCAGGTCTGATCCTGTTCCCCCACCTTTGGGTCCAACCCCACTACAGCAGAGGGGCTCCCACTTTTCCTCAGCTGGCTCCACCACTTTTAAAATACTCTTCCCATTTTTCTTTTTTTTTTTTTTTTTGCCTGTGGAGGTGGGGCAGAGGGAGCCACTGCACCTGAGGCTGCAAAAGGAGGCAGAATGTGAAGGGGCTCCTGTTTTAAGTCATCTGGCCTCGCCCC
Organism: Alligator mississippiensis; assembly: GCF_030867095.1. Classification (NCBI taxonomy): domain Eukaryota; kingdom Metazoa; phylum Chordata; order Crocodylia; family Alligatoridae; genus Alligator; species Alligator mississippiensis. Next base: position 135,398,103 of record NC_081825.1, on the reverse strand, counting down.
TGGCCTCCTAGCCCACACAGACAATTGGCACATGCACAGTTGGCCAAATAGACAGACAGACAGACTAAACCTTTTATTATATTAGAAATTTCAAAGGGTCATGAAGGTGAGAGATACACTGTTCTTGCTGAATTTCACTGAGATAGACAGCTAAATTAAAGCTTTGATCATTCTACCCCTAAATCTGATTGCTCTAGGTAGTCATTACACTGCTATATCCTTTTAAGTCAAACTGGATTTATACTGTTGCCATATCAGCTTTTTGTGTATTCATAAACCGTTTAGTGTCCCTCCCTTACACTGAGAAGTGAGTCATAGATTCATAGATAGATTCATAGATTCATAGATGTTAGGGTCGGAAGGGACCTCAATAGATCATCGAGTCCGACCCCCTGCATAAGCAGGAAAGAGTGCTGGGTCTAGATGACCCCAGCTAGATACTCATCTAACCTCCTCTTGAAGACCCCCAGGGTAGGGGAGAGCACCACCTCCCTTGGGAGCCCGTTCCAGACCTTGGCCACTCGAACTGTGAAGAAGTTCTTCCTAATGTCCAATCTAAATCTGCTCTCTGCTAGCTTGTGGCCATTGTTTCTTGTAACCCCCGGGGGCGCCTTGGTGAATAAATACTCACCAATTCCCTTCTGTGCCCCTGTGATGAACTTATAGGCAGCCACAAGGTCGCCTCTCAACCTTCTCTTGCGGAGGCTGAAAAGGTCCAGTTTCTCTAGTCTCTCCTTGTAGGGCTTGGTCTGCAGGCCCTTGACCATACAAGTGGCCCTTCTCTGGACCCTCTCCAGGTTATCCGCATCCTTCTTGAAGTGTGGCGCCCAGAATTGCACGCAGTACTCCAACTGCGGTCTGACCAGCGCCCTATACAGGGGAAGTATCACCTCCTTGGACCTATTCGTCATGAATCTGCTGATGCACGATAAAGTGCCATTGGCTTTTCTGATGGCTTCGTCACACTGCCGGCTCATGTTCATCTTGGAGTCCACTAGGACTCCAAGATCCCTTTCCACCTCTGTGCCACCCAGCAGGTCATTCCCTAGGCTGTAGGTGTGCTGGACATTTTTCCTCCCTAGGTGCAGCACTTTGCATTTCTCCTTGTTGAACTGCATCCTGTTGTTTTCTGCCCACTTGTCCAACCTATCCAGGTCTGCCTGCAGCTGTTCCCTGCCCTCCGGCGTGTCTACTTCTCCCCATAGCTTTGTGTCATCTGCAAACTTGGACAGAGTACATTTGACTCCCTCGTCCAAGTCACTGATGAAGACATTAAAGAGTATCGGTCCAAGGACCGAGCCCTGCGCGACCCCACTGCCCACACCCTTCCAGGTCGAGACCAACCCATCCACCACGACTCTCTGGGTGCGACCCTCTAGCCAATTCGCCACCCACCGGACTGTGTAGTCATCCACATCACAGCCTCTTAACTTGTTCACCAGTATGGGGTGGGATACTGAAGTCTAAGTATGCGTCATCCACCCCTTCTCCTGTGTCCAGGCGTTTCGTAACCTGGTCATAGAAAGAGACTAGATTGGTCAGGCACGATCTGCCCGCCACAAACCTGTGCTGGTTTCCCCTCAGCATAATTTGCCCTGCCGGGCTCTCACAAATGTGAGCCTTGATAATTTTTTCAAAGACTTTACCAAGGATGGAGGTAAGACTGACTGGCCTATAGTTGCCCGGGTCCTCCTTCCTCCCCTTTTTGAAAATGGGGACCACGTTAGCCCTTTTCCAGTCCTCCGGGACTTGGCCCGTGCGCCATGAGCGTTCGAATATTCCCGCCAGTGGCTCTGCAATGATGTCAGCCAGTGCCTTCAGCACCCTCGGATGGAGCTCATCCGGGCCTGCCTACTTAAAGGCATCCAGTTCTTCCAAGTGACTCTGCACCACCTCAGGATCTACATATGGAAGTCTGGTGCCTTGCTGCTGCCTCTCTACAACCCCAGTGAGAGACTTGTCGTGCCCCTCACTTAGGAACACTGAGGCAAAGAACTCGTTGTGGAGTTCAGCCTTGTCCCCCCTGTCTGTCACCAATTGTTTCTGCCCATTTAGCAGGGGTCCTACTCCTCCCTGAGCCTTCCTTTTACTCCCAATATATCTAAAAAACAATTTCTTGTTGTCTTTTACTTGGGTTGCCATCCTCAGCTCCATGGTAGCTTTGGCCCGTCTAACTGCCTCCCTACAAGCACGAGCAGAGGAGGTATATTCATCTTTAGTGATCTCACCTTGTTTCCACTTTTTATGTGCTCCCCTTTTGGCCCTTATGTAATTTGTGACTCATGTAATTCACGTCTTCAATAGCATAAGTTGTCTAAGGACCTTGTTACATGGTAAATTTGGGTGGCTTCTGGAGCTCTTCACACCTGGGTTGTCCATAAATTAACACCTGAAACTAGTTTTAAGCACATGTTATGTGGTGTAAAGGGTGCAGACAGAAGGGCAGCTCCCAGCTATAACTCAGAATGTTTTATGCAAAGTGTTCTGAGTTATAATGTTAACCCAGACCAAACAGAAATTCACTGTTGGTCCCAGGGAAGAGAGGAATCTAGCTTCTGGATGAGAGCCTACAGCCAGGTTCCCATAGTGATGGCCATGGTTATGTGCCAGTGCTTGCTGTTTTCAGAATGGGAGGAGAGAAAGGCAGTGGAGGAAGATTACTCTTCAGGCTCCCTAGCTGGTGCTGAAGGGTGGGGTGGGTAAATTGGAATGCTTGTACCTCAAGGGACTCCAATACATCCACCCCACCCTCTAGGGGGGACTGAAAAAAAAACCCCAAATTGAAGTCATTTTGCTCCCTTTCCTCCCTCTTATTCTGGACACAGTTTGAGATTGACAGGCCATGTAGACACAAGTTGCAGAAAATGAAACATTTTGAAACTTCTTCATCTGATACCTCATGCAATGAGGGGTCAGATTTTCACCAGATAGGCCATTTTTTTAAGCTGTCTAAGGATATCCACTTGTGTTTGGTCACAGCTATAAACTGCTTTCTGTGGCTGATCAGGTAAAAATTGTCACTTCTGTTTGTCTCCAAAGTTATGTCACCCCAGGAAAAGATTGTCTCTAATGTATGTTACCAGTTCCTGTCATGTTATGGCAGGGTTGGCCAATTATTTTGGCTAAAGGGCCACTTAATGAGTTTTGGCAAGATGTCAAGGGCTGCAATGATAGCCCTACCCCTTTACAGGTGCTTTGCCCTTGGTTGCCATCTTTGGACAGGCAGTCCCACCCTTTCACCCATGACCTGTGCCACAAGAAGTCCCTCCCTTTGCCCCCAGAATAACTCCTTTTTGGGGGGGTTACCATCTTGGAACTTGGGGGAAAATCATATACTAAAAGTCAAAAAGCTCCTATAACATATTTTAATTTTATTTTAAAATCTATGTTTGTCCTACTTTACATTAGTTTATGTATTGTGTATAGAGGTGATTGCATAATAGTTCAAAAATAAAGTCTTACTCTTGTATATTGTGTGTAGCTGGTGTGGGGGGGACTGTCTGTGTGAGGTTTGTGAGGGAATGTGGTTGTGTGGCGGGATGTAAGGTATGTTGGGGTTATGGCTGTGTGTATATGTGTGGGGTATGTGTACAAGGTGTGGGTATGTGAGTTTTTGGGGATTGATGGAGGGTGGGAGGGTGTGGGGACACACCACATGCTTCCCCCCACAGCACACAGCTTCTGCTACCAGAAGCAACAGCAGCAGGCGGTGGGCCCTCAGGGCCTTCATGGCCCACACAGGCACTGCCACACAGCAGTACACAGTTCCAGCCAATTTCGGGAACTTCACATGGCAGCAAGGAGCATAGCCAGGCTGGCCTGCCTCTATCATATGTGGCTCACATGCAGCTCTTGGGACTCAAACACCACTGGGGGAAGCCCCACATGATAGAGCCAGCTGCCTTCTCTGCACCCTACTGACACATGCAGGTCCCGTGATGTAGCCAGTTGCCTTCCCCACTCCTTGCCACCACATTCAGTGTAGTCCTAGGAGCTGCATATGGTGGCAGGGAGCAGAGAAGACAGCTGGCTCCATCATGTGGGGCTTCCTCTCTGTCGTGTGTGAGTCCCAGGAGCTGTACATGAGCTCCATATGATAGAGGTGGGCCAACCTGGCCGTATTCCTTACTGTGACATGCAAATCCCAGAGCTGGCTGGAGTTGCACACTGCTGGGCAGCTTCACCTTCATGGGACAGGAGCACATAGGCCCACCGCCTGCTGCTACTGCTGTCATGGTGAAGGCATGTGGGGGGTCCCTGTATCCCTCACACCCCAAAACCCCCACATACCCTGCCCACCGAAACCCTGCACTCCCACCACACCACTGGATGTATGCCCTGGGTTCCATGCTCCCACCAGCCCCATGCTCCATGCGTCCACCCAGCTGCAACATCCCTATGTGCTGCCCAGAGTGAGCACTGCAGCAGGGACATGAGGAGGAGCTTCTGAAGGCGAGGGAAGCGAGCAGGTCCCCCAGTGGCTGAAGCAGTGGCAACAGCAGCCCCTCCCAGAAGCTGTGCATGCTGGCCAGGGCCAGGGCCAGGGCCAGGGCCAGGGCCAGGGCCCTCCCATACATGAAGGTGGGAGGGAAGGGTGTGGGCTGGGAGGGGTACAATTAATTGGTGGGAACCCATGGGCTTGATGAAATTATCTGTGTGTCAGCACAGAGGCAGAAAAGGATCTTAGAGTCACTATTGATTCCAAGATGAACATGGGCTGCCAATGTGGGGACGCAGTCAGGAAAGCTAACCGCACCTTGTCATGCATCCATAGATGCATCACGAGCAGGTCCAAGGAGGTGACCCTCCCCCTCTATGCAACATTGGTCAGGCCACAGTTGGAGTACTACATACAGTTCTGGGTGCCACACTTCAGGAGGGATGTAGACAGCATCGAGAGGGTCCAGAGGAGGGCCACTCACATGATCAGGGGGCAGCAGAGTAGGCCCTATGAGTAGAGCCTACGGGACTTGAACCTGTTCAGCCTCCACAAGCAAAGGCTGAGAGGGGATCTGGTGGCTGTCTATAAACTTGCTAAGGGGGACCAGCAGGCAATGGGAGAGTCCCTGTTCCCCCAAGCACTACTGGGAGTAACAAGGAATAGCGGCCATCAGTTGACTGAGAGTAGATTGAGGCTAGACATCAGGAGGCACTACTTCACAGTCAGGGTGGCTAGAAAATGGAACCAACTTCCAAGGGAAGTGGTGCTCACTCCTACCCTAGGTGTCTTCAAAAGGAGGCTAGACAATCACCTAGCCAGGGTCATTTGATCCTAGCATTCTTTCCTGACCATGGCAGTAGGTCAGACTTGATGATCTGCTTAGGTCCCTTCTGACCCTACCAACTATGAAACTATCTGCCAGGCTGTATACAGCTTGTGGGCTGTATTTTGCTTGCCCCCGTGCTATGGTGTAGTCACTCTATGCTACACCTTAGTCTAAACACCAACCTCATCCCCACTAGTCCAGAATGGGCTCATAGCCCCCACCCTCCCTATTTAGCACCTTATATCCCTGATCACTCCCCCCACTCCCCCACTGCTTTGTGGTTGCTCATGCTGTCTGCCCTGCAAGAACAAGCCGGGAAGTGTTAAACTGCCTTCCCTCCCATCACCACTCTCTGGGCTAGAAAAGAACAGCCTAGCAGCAGCCATGGCTAGCCAGCTAAGTTAACCCTTCCCTGCCTACTCCCTTGGGACAGTGCAGGCAGCCACAAGCAAGTAATGCCTTGGAGGCAGTGGAAGGCAGGAAATGGGGGAAAACCCAAGGGGCAAGGGGAGAGCCATGGGGTGTGGGGGAGTGTTCCAGGGGATCCCCAGGGCAGCAGAAGGTAGGGGGAAAGCCTGGAATGAGAGAAGGGTGATTCTTACCTTTCAGTCCTCCAGGCCATGGTGGCCTGAAGTGTGAGTGCTTCAAACTCAAGCTAGCACTAACACCCATCAACTCATGTTTTTTTCTCCATGGAATGCCATTCCCCTAAAGGCAGTAGCCTAAGTTAACACAGCTGAACTTTGAGGCCAGACCTTGAGTTTTAGCTCCATCCTCTTCATTGCTGCTTCCTCATAACGTAAGGGTTCTTGGATGGGATAAAACCAGCACAACTAGCTCTATGGCACTCACTCCCAACCTTCCCCCAAGCACACAGAGAAAGTGTCAGAGGTGTAGAGTAGGGCTGTGTGAAGCTTTGGTAGCTGATTTGATTCAGAGGAGATTCGGCCCAATTCAGTGGACGAATCTCCAAATTTGAATCAAATCGGAAGACCCATTAAAAAGGTCTGCATAGATCCAGAAGCATCTGAATCAATTCAGAAAAGATTTGGAGATTTGGAAGGCAGGCTTGCAGGAAATAGAAACTGAGAAGAGGGAGGGGGAAGTGGGGGGGTGGGGGGCGTGCAGGGACTGCTCTGATATGGACATCTGTAGCTGGCCAGTGACTGTTATTTTTCCCTGAGTTCCCTTCCAATCACAGTGCTCTTGGGGAGGGACATTAGAACAACATATAAGGCTGTGTGTGAAGTGATCTTTGCCTTTTGTGAACTGTACCTCTCTTGGACCAGCACTGTCTGAAAGGCTCTTGCTTGCTATCTAGTCTTTTGGTAGCTAGCTAGTTTCTCTTCTTCTGTGTTTTCCCTGACAGTGTGTCATCACTGTGCAGGAAATCACAACATATATTACAGATGCACACACATTCTACAGCACACCAAACATTATGAAACATGCTGGAAAGGCAGGTGCCAGGTCTTCTTGCAGGGGAGAGAGAGGGAGCAGAGGGAGAGCTGCAAGTCCCTCCCCACCAAACGTAGACATACCCTCTTTCCTGGCAGTTATGAGTCTTCTCCTGCTTATGGGAGAAAGGAGGTGGGAGCAGTGTCTGCACCTGCACCACCTCCACTAACACCAGTAATAACCACCAGCACCAGCATGACAATCTCCACCCCAATTTCAGTTCTCAGTGTGATCCTTCCAGTGCCAGAGAAGGAGCTGGATCTGGCAGCACCAGAGCTAAGTGCCATAGCTAAGGAAACTCTGGGGAAGTAGGGGGAATCTGAGTGGACTCAAACTCATGAACTCAATATAGACATTGGTTTTATGACATACTATAACCTGCCTGACATCTGACTCCCCAGGTGCCTCTCCACTTTTACTTGCTACATCCCCCAACCCCCCCCCCAGCCTCAGTTTACATTTTCATGGACTGGCTTTCTTGCATGCATACCAGCCTCTGGCTTTTTTACTATTCATTCCATCCAGTAAGAGCACACACCAGCTGCAGATGCTTCCTCAGCATGATGAAGGGACTTTAAACCCAAAACCTTGCTAAGATATATTTCTCCAACTATTCAGTTGATCTAATAAAATATATCAAATTTGCCCAAAGGGCCTTATCTGTTGATGTCCTTAGACCAACACGGCTACAACCTACACTCCTTAACACATACAAGTGATATAAGTTTTGCTTTTAACAGTTTGAGGTGCACTTTCACAGAAACTCCTGCACCTATCTTCTTGAAACTTAGCAGACTTCATGCCCTCAGAAGGGGCTACCATCCATGCTGCTTTTATCCAAATCTGCAAAAATATGACAAAGTTATAGGTATTTTAGCGATTCCCCATTATAGTCTATGGCCAAATCTCCAAATCAGCTGAATACAATCGGGACAGTGACTTAAATCACCAAATTGAATCACTGTCCCTCCAAATTGGCTAAAACTGAATCAAATACTTGCCACTTTGCATAGGGCTAGTGTGGAGCCTAAAAGAGGTGTCTGATAGACGACAACCTTCAGTCAGCACAGTAGTCCAGTACCAGTCTCAGTAAGGCCAAGTATTGAAATTATGGTATAAAATCGTATAAGTAACCAAAAAGTGATCTACCCCTGTTACAGAACAGAAGTTTGGTGCACATAGACCAATTTTTAAAAAGCCTGAACCCAGTCTAAGATTGACCTGGATCAATGTGGATTTAAACTTAAGTGCTTTAGGTTAGACTAGTGCATTGAACTTCTGTACCAGGCCCCCTAGTGATTCATGTGAGGATGCTGTCCATGGTATCCCAGGTGCCTTTGCAGCTCCTCACCAGTTTCTGGTGGCTGGTGGGAGCCGGGCTGGGTCTCGCCCTGCCCAGGCCCCTACTTTGCCCATCCCCCCAGGGAGCCATGAGACCGGAGCCGCACGAACAGGCTGTGCAAACAGGCGTGCTTGTCTGCCGGTGCATGAGTGTGCGTGGATTTTGTGCAGGAGGGTGTGCAGGAAGGCCCGAGTCCCTGCCTGCGATCCTCCTAGGGTAAGTAGACTCAGGCCCAGCCCACCTACCAGTGGCATGCCGCAGATGGATACTTGCCACACCCTTCGGGTCCCCTTGGGGTCTGCGGCCCCTCCCTCTGTCACTTCAGAGACTTCCACCAAGACGGAGCCCATGGTTCCAGGCTCCACACAGACAGAGCCCCTGGCTCTCTGCTGCAGGGCCTGCCTGTCCCTTTTTCAGGCTCTGGGGCCAGGGAGCATGGCTACCTCCCCTTGTGGGGTCTGCTCCCTTTTGGGGTCTCTGGCATGCCAGCTGGAGGAGCTCCAGCCTCTAGTTCAGAGACTGTGTGCCATCAGGGACTGTGAGCAGGAGATAGACTACTACTGCTAGGCCCTTCTCCCCCGGGAGCCAGAGGGTAGACCACAGTCTCCCTCCAGGATAAAGGAGGACTCTGGGACCTCCCATTCTGTCCAGTCAGGGGGATGGACCAAGGTGGTCAAGGGCCCTAAGGCCTGCCTCACCTAGGCCCCTCCCCCACTGGAGCTCATCAACAGGTACAAACCTCTTGCAGCCCCAGCAGAGCCTGCTAAGTTGCCAGATCCTGCAAGCAACACAGGCTCAACTGTAGCTACCACTCCCGCTCTCCCCAAGACAAAATGCAAAGTGTTTGTCATGGGAGACTCCATCCTAAAAGGGACTGAGTGGGTAATCTGCCGCCCCAACCCCTTAGCCCAGGAAGTCTGCTGCTTCCCAGAGGCATGCATCTGAGACATTGCGGAGAAAATCCCTAAGCTCCTCCAGCCCACAGACCACTATCCCATGTGCCTTATTCATGTGGGTATCAATGACATGGTTCAGAGCGTTTCCAGCTGGGTCATGAGGCACTACAGAGGTTTGGGAGTGGGACTAAAGGGTCTGGGGGCACAGGTGGTGTTTTCTTTGAAACTCCCACTCTTGGGGTATGGGCTGAGGAGGGAGAGGAGGATCCAGGTAATTAACCAAAGACTGTGGCATTGGTATCATCGGGAAGGCTTTGGCTTCCATGACCACAGCCCACTCTTTGGTGAGAGAGGCAGCGAGCTGCTGGGAAGAGATGGCCTCCACCTCTCTCTACTGGGGAGGAGGCTTTTCTCAGACAGACTGGCTGACCTGCTCCACTGGGCTTTAAACTAAGCCCACTTGGGGGACAGGGGGCCTACTGCCACTGCTGGCCCACTGAGCAACCCTTGCAAAGCCAGCAGGCCAAGGCACTTAAGTGAGTCCTCCCCTGCCCCAGCCCTAGTACAATTTGTGGGCAAGGCAAGAGCCCCCAAGGGGACACTTGCCTGCCCGTACACAAATGCCAGGAGCTTGCGGAATAAGCAGGAGGAACTCATCCTCCTGCTTAACACAAAGAATTACAACATCATAGAGATAACGGAGACCTGGTGGGACTCCACCCATGACTGGACCATGAATATAGACAGCTATACCCTGTATAGAAGAGATAAAGTAGATTGAAGGGGTGGGGGTGTAGCTCTCTGTGTTAAGTAAAGCTACATGTCCTTGCAAGCTGATATTGGTGACCAGGGTGGATGACTGGAGACCCTCTGGGTTAAAACCTGTGGGGAACATGGCACAGGGGACACAACAGTTGAAGTCTACCACAGACCTCCCAGCCAAAGTCAAGAGCTTAACCAGGAGTTCACCCAGGAACTGACTGAGGCCACATGCTCCAGGACCATGGTTGTCATGGGTGACTTCAACTACCCAGACATCTCATGGGAGGATCATTCAGCAAAATCTGAGTGGTTCCAAAGCTTCCTATCATGCGTGGATGACCTCTACCTGACTCAAGAAGTCTATGGGACAATGAGAGGTAAAGCGCTGCTTGACTTGATACTGGCTACTGGGGATGATCTAATCAGTGAACTAGTGATCAATGAGAAGCTGGGTGACAGTAACCATGAGCTGATCATCTTCACCATTTGCCGTAAAGCTGGCAAGTCAATCAGCAACACTGAAGTCCTTGACTTCAGGAAAGCTGACTTTGACAAGCTCAGGAGGCTTGTCAGTGATGTCCTACAGGACTATGACCCCAGTGGGAGGGGAGTCCAGGAAGAGTGGTTGCTCCTCAAGGGAGCGATCCTCAATGCACAAGCTAATTTGATTCCATCTTGGAGAAAAGGCAGCAAGAGGGCACAGCAGTACCCCTGGCTCTCCAGGGATCTAGCAGACCTCCTAAGGCTAAAAAGAAAGGCCTACAAAGGATGGAGGATGAGATTAACCTCCATGGAGGAATATTCTGCACTGGTCTGGTCCTGCAGGGAGCAAACCAGGAAAGCCAAGGCTGCAACTGAACTCCAACAAGTATCAAGGAAAATAAAAAGTATTTTTTCAGATATGTGGGGAACTGGAGGAAAAGCAAGGGCAACATTGGACCCCTGCTAAACCAGATGGGACAACTGACAACTGACGCCCAGGAAAAAGCCAACCTATTAAATGGGTACTTTGCATCAGTCTTTCATCAGTCCCAATGGACGTCCATGCCGACTATGGGACAGGGACTTCTAGGTGAGGGTGATCCCCTGGCTTCCTTCAATGCTAACCTCATAAAGGAACACCTTGAGAGGCTGGATACCTTCAAGTCAGCTGGCCCTGGCAATCTACACCCCAGGGTACTCAAAGAGACAGCTAGCATCATAGTCCAGCCCCTGGCACGGATCTTTGAGAACTCCTGGAGCTCTGGCATAGTGCCCGAAGACTGGAAGAATACCAATGTGGTACCTATCTTCAGGAAAGGGAGGAAAGTGGATCCGGCAAACTATAGGCCCATTAGCCTGACCTCTATCCTGGGGAGGGTCTTGGAAAAGATTATCAAAGAGGCCATCTTTAACAGACTAGCTGAAGGCAATATCCTGAGGGCTAGCCAGCATGGGTTTGTTGCGGGTAGGTCTTGCTTGACCGATCTCATTTCCTTTTATGACCAGGTGACCTATCACTTGGACAAGGGAGAAGAGATTTATGTCATATATCTTGACTTCAAAAAAGCCTTTGATATGGTATCCCATGATCACCTCTTGGCAAAACTGGGCAACTGTGACCTTGGGTCCACCACAGTCCACTGGCTGGGAAATTGGCTCTGTGGTCAGATCCAGAGGGTGATAGTAGATGGAAGTCAATCATCATGGTGCCCTGTGACCAGTGGGGTCCCCCAAGGCTCTGTCCTTGGACCCATATTGTTCAACATCTTCATTAATGATGCAGACATTGGAGTAAGAAGCAGACTGGCCAAGTTCGCTGATGACACCAAACTCTGGGGCAAAGTATCCACACCCGAAGACAAGAGGGCGATCCAGGTTGACCTGGACAGGCTCAACAAATGGATGGACAAGAACCTGATGATAACACTGAAAAATGCAAGGTTCTCCATCTTTGGAGGAAAAACCTGCAGCATCCTTATAGGCTCGGCAGTGCTACGCTGGCTAGCACTATGGAATAAAGAGACTTGGGGGTCATCATTGCCACAAGATGAACATGCGCCTTCAATGCAATGCTGTAGGTAGTAAATCAAGCAAAACCCTGGCTTGCATCCATAGATGCTTCTCAAGCAAATCCCAGTGTCTCGGCTGGGAAGAACCGACCGAGGGAAACGCTGGTTAATTAAGCGAACATCAGGCGGGCTGGTGGATGGAGAGACGAGACAGCGTATTGGTTGGAAAAGTAGCTTTTACTTACGCCGCTGGTGGCCGCGATGCAGGCTGTAAAGGCTGCTTACATAGTTGCAACGAGTTGCTCCAACTGGCAAAAACCCAAGCCAGTGAGTCCACAAATGAACCAGGCATGCAGGGAAAGGGTACATAGGGGATAAGCGTTCGGCGACAGGGAGAAAAATCGATAGTTGATCAGTCTATCGATTCAGTATGCCACGAGTCAGGAATTCTTTTAAGTCACTCTGCAGCGTGCTCAAAGTTCTCTGACTTGGGTGGAAGTCGCGTGGATTTTATACGGCTAGCGAGCCAATTACTAGTCATTAATTCATTAATTTTGTAGGTGGTGGATTAGAATTAGCATTGCACTTAAACTGAACACTTTTTCATCTAATAAACCAATTTTCGTCATAGCCAGTTATTGACACTTCAGGAGCATGTTGAATGTTTAGTATATAAGAATACCTTATCTCCTTGTCCAAAGCTGGGTGACTTACAACACAAGTAATGCATCTTCCGTTTGCAAATCTAGTAGGAATGATTTTATATTGACTTACAACTGTCACTGTTTCATTTGGAAAGGAAGTTGCACTAAATTCTATTTTACCAAGGTCTCCCTCCCAATCAATATCTGCAGCAGGTTTTCCTGTGGCTGCTATACACATGGCTGCTACTGTCCAATCTTTACTATCTATTAAGGGAGTTGGTCCCTTTGTAAAGCTCACAGTGGGTTCAGCAATTACAGTTATAGTTGTTATCGACTCTGCATTTCCTAATGGGAATATAACTGCTTTGCATACATACTTTCCTGCATCAGAGAAGCTCACATTGTTTAGGTTGATTGTTATATCACTGGATGAAGAGTTTTTAAATGCCACTCTTTCATGGTATTTTCCTTGAACAGAAAACCCATGTTCAGGATGGTGTACAACAATAGTTTGTGCACTTTTACCCTGCAACTTTTCCCATGAAATCTGCACTATGGTATCATTCACATTAACTATGCACTTCAATATGACATCCTTTCCCCAAACTGCTGTTATGTGTGGATCAACAACTGGTTTGACTAAAGCACCACAGCAGAAACGGGAAAGAAGCAGTGTAAGAACAAGTTCTAACCCAGTGAACATTTGCCGTCTCGGTGTCCCATTGCTGCGTCGACTTGAAGGTGCTGCGATTTGATGCTTGGTAAATCTAGCGATCGAGCAGCTGCAGATTACCACTTTGTTATGATCAGACCTGTAGGGAAACAAGAGAAAACCGTAATCGGGTTCACTATAAGGAAACTGGGTGAACGTCAGAACGGCGAGTCATCCAGTTGTGGTGAGCGATAATAGAGGGACAATCGGGCTTTTCTTCTAATAAGACAGAATAGGTGTTAGGATACTGTTCTGACCGTTGAACTACTCCCTTATAGACCTGTGGATGAGATTGACGAGGGTGTGGTATTGAGAGGCCCAAGCAGATCTACTTGCCAGACCCTTCCCGCTTGCAACTGGGAAGTGTCGAAAGCCCCAAGTTGATGTTTGGTTCGATGGCATTTCTCCTTCGCACATACCTCACAGGCTTGTGCTACCTTTTCCCAATCTCGTCAAACTCTATACGAGGTTGTTTCGGTAGTAGCTTGGCGCCAGCGTCGATGGCTGGCCTGCGGTCCTGGGTGACCCCAGTTTTCATGGAGCCACGCGAGGAATGGGTTTACCTCAGTACCGAAGGTAGAGGTGATAGGCAAAACTATGTTGGTCCGGAGTGGGTCTTCTAAGAGTTTATCGATGACCTCATGCACTGGGTCAGTATCTGGACAGTGTGACTTGGTATGTTTAATCAATGGGAGTCGTGTAAATTTAGTTAGAGTTTTCCAGATGTCTTCCCACTCACCTAAATTTTCACTGGGAAGTGCTGTACCGGTGAGAATCTTATAAATGTACTGTGAGTCAATTGCAATAATTGGAACTGGGAGTGTGTCATCGTGGTGCACTAGACAGTGTTGTAACACGTCGAAGAATCCCAACAATTCACATTTTTGGCCAGAGGTGTCATTCGGGTGGACCCACGATATTTTCACATCGTGGCAAGCCTTACAATAATACCCATAGCCTCCACCATGTCGAGAGGTCCCATCTGAAGCCATCCAGGCCGGGGCAGAGGTTCCATATAACTTTGGGAGATTTTCCTCATCTTCCGGGCTAGGACTAGGTTTTGTGTCCTCTAATTTCCAGCAGCACCAGTTGTAGTGGTGGATAAGCACCAACGTGTTCCATGTCTTAGGTTCCCCCTGAAAATGCGGGTCAACTTTCTCTGCATCTAGCAAGGGCAGCAGTGTCCCATGCCCCCTTGCTAATGGCTCCGCTAGCTGTCCAGCTAGGAGGATTTTTCCTATTGCTCCATGCCGATGTTGTGCTGCTTGAAGAGTCTTATGGGCAGTGTATACTAATTCATCACAAGGGTTGTGCGCAACAGCCCACATGTGGTTCATGGTGAATCCAAGGGTTATGATCAATGGTTCACCAAGAGTGATTGCGTGGAGCTGCGCACTCTTGACAGAGGCTAACAGGCGAAGCAGATTCTGCTGGTCCCCTTCCATCCAAGGCATGGATTTTCGGGACTTGTTACGGATCTGTTGCTATAATTTAGTAAGGACTGCTAGATGACTAGGGTTAACATAATGCCGATACCAATTTAGGGGCTGCTGAAAATGTCTTTTAGTCACGGGCAGGGATTTCTTTAATGGGTCAATGTCAGGACCATCATGTGAGATTCCGCGGCGGATAGAGCCAATGAATCGGGTGCCAAGGAATGTGATGTCATCTACGGGATGTAGGCATGACTTTTCCTCGTTAATCGTCCATCCCTTACTCTGAAGGTGGGCGACCAGTTGGTTGACTATACTGGTAACGATGGAACTGTCACGACCCATGATAGTGATGTCGTCAATATAACTCCAGATTCTCAATTCCTCTTCTGATGGAAGGGTATGTGAGGTGCGAAAGTTCTTCAGGGTATCATTCATGGCACCGGTGGCTAGCGACGGGGCATTGCAGTATCCCTGCGGGTAGACCGTCCATCTGTACATGGTGCCCTCGATGCACATATTCGATACTCCTTCAGGGTCAATGATCGGGATTGAGAAGAACGTGTTCTTTAGGTCCAGTGTGACCCCGACCCATTCGTTTCACTGGAATTGAACCATTTCAAACATACATTGTGGTAGGGTAGAAGGGTTGGGTTGCTGAAGCACTCGACACCTTTTGTTGGCCTCCCTGTAATCAACAACTAGCCGAGCTTCGTTAGGTTTCCCAGGCTTTGCAACTCCCCACCCCGGTGACAGGTAAGTACTGGCAGTTACTGGTTTGATGCAACCTTGTTGTTCCAGTCATTGCAGGAGATCAATGAGGGATTCTTTGAGGGGACCCTTGGTTGGAACTGGTCGGTATCACCAGGTGGAGGTGTTGTAAAGCGTCGGTTGATGCCAATCTGTCTTTGGGATAATGATAGGTAGCGCTTGTAACACTTGTTCTTTGAGGTTAAGCACTTTGATTCCCGGAATTCCCAGAATATTGATGCCCCCTAACACTGCCCCCAGAGCGCGTTGATGGCCTTGGACAGTAAATCTGACTTTTGTTGTAACTGCAACAGCGTTAAGTCCCTGTACCCTAATTGTTTTTGTGGTTTTCTGGTGGGGTATCGATGAAGTAATTACATTAACTTGAGCTCCGGTGTCGAGGAGGAAGAACACTTGTTGTTGATTACTTGGGTCGGTGGGATCGTAGACAGTAAGTTCGGCGTAGGGACGGAGATCAGTGGGATCAGGCTTGAGTTGAAGGAGGTCGCCGAGGCACTAAAAATCATTGGGTTATGACACCCAAGACATCGTTTTCCCCTTGTACTCAACCTTGGTGAGGCCGCAGCTGGAGTACTGCATCCAGTTTTGGGCCCCACAATTCAAAAAGGATGTGGAGAAGCTTGAGAGAGTCCAGCAGAGAGTCACACACATGATCAGAGGTGAGGAAAACAGACCTTACAATGACAGGCTGAGAGCTATGGGGCTCTTTAGCCTGGAAAAGCACTGGCTCAGGGGTTATCTGATGGCCACCTATAAGTTTATCGGGGTGACCACCAGTATCCGGGGGAACGTTTGTTCACCAGAGTGCCCCAAGGGATGACGATGTCGAATGGTTATAAACTACTGCAAGACTGTTTCAGGCTGGATATAAGAATGAATTTCTTTACTGTCTGAGCCCCCAAGGTCTGGAATAGCCTGCCATCGGTGGTGGTTCAAGCACCTACATTGAACACCTTCAAGAGAAATTTGGATGCTTATCTTGCTGGGATCCTATGACCCCAGCTGACTTCCTGCCCCTCGGACAGGAGGCTGGACTCATTGATCTTCCAAGGTCCCTTCCATCCCTAATGTCTATGAAATCTGTGAAACTGGTGGCCTTCTATGACCAGGTCACAAAATTCTTGGATGCAGGTGTCACAGTGGACGTAGTCTTTCTGGATTTTAGGAAGGCCTTCAATACTGTCTACACCCCATTCTCATTAAGAAATTAGGCAACTGTGGTGTCATTGCCTACACAGTCAAATGGGTCACAAATTGGCTGAAAGGCTGCACCAAGAGAGTGGTGGTGGATGGGTCTTTTTTGACATGGAGGGATGTGGGCAGTGGTGTTCCCCAGGCTCAGTCCTTGAGCCTGTACTGTTCAACATTTTCATCAGCGACTTGGATGAGGGGGTGAAAAGCACCTTGTTCAAATTCATGGATGACACCAAGATATGGGGAGAAGTGAGCATGCTGGAGGAGTGGGACTGGCTACAACTAGATCTGGACAGGTTACAGGGTGGGCAGATGAGAACAGGATGGGTTTCAATACAGACAAGTGCAAGGTATTGCATCTGGGGAGGAAGAACCAGCAGCATACCTACAGGCTGGGGAACTCCATTCTCATCAGCACAGAGGCAGAAAAGGATCTTGGAGTCATTATTGATTCCAAAATGAACATGGGCCGCCAATGTGGGGACATGGTCAGGAAGGCTAATCGCACCTTGTCATGCATCCACAGATGCATCACGAGCAGGTCCAAGGAGGTGATCCTCCCCCTTTATGCGACACTGGTCAGGCCACAGTTGGATTACTGCATCCAGTTCTGGGTGCTGCACTTCAGGAGGGATGTGGACAGCATTGAGAAGGTCTAGAGCAGGGCCACTCACATGATCAGGGGGCAGCAAGGCAATCCCTACGAGCGGAGGCTACAGGACCTGAACCTGTTCAGCCTCTGCAAGAGAAGGCTGAGAGGGGTTCTGATGGCCATCTGCAAACTGGCCAAGGGAGACCAGCAGGCTGTGGGAGAGTCCCTGTTCCCCAGAGCCCTAACAGGAGTAACAAGAAATAATGGCTATAAGTTAAATGAGAGTAGATTCAGGCTAGACATCAAGAGGTGCTACTGTACAGCTGTTCCAGCTCTTAACAGGGCGGTTAAGAGCTGGAACCAACTTCCAAGGGAAGTGGTGCTCACTCCTACCCTTCAAAAGGGTCTTCAAAAGGAGGCTGGATAATCACCTATCCAGGGTCATTTGACCCCAGCATTCTTTCCTGCCCATGGCAGGGGGTCGGACTTAATGATCTACTTAGGTCCCTTCTGACCCTACCAGCTATGAAACTATAAAACTATGAATTTATTAAAATGAGTGCAGATTCACCCCAGCAAAAAAAGTTCTAAAATTACTTCAATCCATCCACCTCACCCCCACCCCTGCCACTTTTTTCTTTGTCCTACCTTGCTTTAGCAACATGTTGCACACATTTTGCATGACAGTAGGAGAAAACAAAGACCCAAACCTTCCTCATCCAGATATTTGGAAGTGATGAATTGAGAAATTTCACAGAAAGCTTTAGTTGGGCTGTTACATGCATACCCCTAATAGACAGAGAACACCAGGAAAGAACAAATAACAGTATTTATCCCCAATCTAAGTTTTAGCTGAGAGTTTTGCAAACTTCCCTAAGATAGTAAACATTCCTTTCTTGTGAATGACTAAAAAGCATGTATTTACATAAGCATTCAGCTGCCTCTATTTCAGGAAAATGGATGTTCTTTCTGTCTCCCACCCCGTTAGGCAGTGCTGAAACATTAATTGAGCCTTTTGTTTGTTTACAGCAGCGATGACCCTGCTAATGCACAAGTGTCATGCATGATAGATTCATTGACAGATAACCCTCAGTAGGGGCCTGTTACATGAAAAATGATCCTCTTCCGTAAGTATCACCTTCAGAAATTATTTAGTACCTTTTCTCTTCCAATTATGAATCTCCTGTAGCTGGGAAAGTGCTTGACAGATGCAGTCTATAGCAACAGGAAACTTTCCCATATACCAGTATCATTAATTCAACAGTTAAACTCACCTAATGTCTAAGACTCGGATTTTCAAAAGGGCCTAACCAAAATAAATTAAATCAGATTTTCATGCCTAACTCCTTTGAAAATCCCATCTAAAACAATAGAAGAAGTCTTTATTAAGATGCCAAAAAGTTCTATTATGCTATAAGAGGATCTGTTTGTCTGAAGTCATGTGCAGTTTGGAGCCAGAAGTTGTCACACTTCATAAAAAGCTGCTAACAACATGCTAACACAAAGCATCACAAAAATATTTCATGAATCACTAAAATTCACTGTTAACTGCACCAAACTGCAGTATTCATGGTGAAATTAAAGCAAAGATGCTACAGGTGTTTAACCTGTGTGCTCAGTGTCAGAATGAAATACTTCAGGTGCTAGGCTCAAGCTGTGCTTGGTACTGAGGTGATGATGTTACCATTCTTACAAATAATTTATTAGTAGAATAGTGTCTAGAGACACTAGAGACCCTCCCCCCTCTCCCTCCCCCATCTGTGGTCAGAGGTTCCTTTTGGCAGGCCCTATACAAGTAAATAATACAAATGTCCTTTTCTCAGAGTTTCCAAGCTAAGATTTAAATAATCTGCAACATGTGTATGTACAGACAAAAGCAAGGAAAGAGGTAGAAGGGCAAAGTAACAGGAGATAAGGGCAGATGCATAATACAGCAGTTTAAAAAAATGCCAGAACTTTTGAGTGACTATCCCCACTAATTCCAAAAGGCAATGATTTGTAGGTATCATGACAAATACATCTTACTTTAATGATTGAGGGAGTTGCTCTTCCAAAAACGTCATCTCCCTTGTCAGGTCTTTTTGTGTTCTGTAACGTGCATCTGCTTTAATAGATACTTTATCACTTAAGATACTGAAAGTCCAATGCATTTTGAAAATGCATGCTAATGAAAAGAAGGGATCATGTAGGCAGGCATTGTTGGTATTAAATCTTAAAGCAGTGTCATTGTAATGGTTTAACATACTTAACAAATGTTTATCTTTGCATTACAGACAATTAATTTTGTGTATCAGCTTTTTAAACATGCAACTACAGAATCCACTGTTCTTTGTAAGAAAGAAGTTAATGTTGATGATTGTACATATACATTTCTCTTATCTCCCCTTCATTTATCATTCAAGGCATCACATATTATTATTTTGTTTGAGTGTTTGCAAGTCCATTCAGCTATGGCTTTGTGTTTCTAGGTATCTTTAAAGAAGATAACTGTATACAAACCATGTTATTTACCATGTCGCTGTTTTGTGCACATTCAAAGTAATTTGCAAATGGTAAGGGATGAGTCACAATTTTTGTAACTATTTTCAGTAAAAAACAAACAAACAAACAAAATCTGCTGCAATTTCCTTGGTAAAAACATCTACCTTCAAATATACAAATACTATTTTTATTAAAATAATAGGGAAAGGAAGCATCCTGTTATAGACTCATAGATTGTTCGAGGCTGGAAGACACCTCACAAGATCATCGGGTCCAGCCCCCCTGCACTAGGCAGGAAAGACAAGTAGGGGTCAGGTGACCCCCACCTGGCCCCCACCTGTCGGATATAATCAAACTGTATCTTTTTCAGACTGTAATACTCTGGACCTTGAAATACTATGAACCTGGTTTACATGTAGTAGGCTGAGCAAATTTTGCTGAGCAAATCTTGCAAAGCCAGCGGATCATGGCACTCAAGGGAGCCCGCCCCAGCCCTGGTAAAATCTGTGGGCAAGGAAGGAGCCCCCCAGGGGGCGCTTGCCTGCCTGTACACAAATGCCAGGAGCTTGGGGAATAAGCAGGAGGAGCTCATCCTCCTGCTCAGTGCAAACAATTACGATGTCATAGGGATCACGGAGACCTGGTGGGACTCCACCCATGACTGGACCATGGGGATAGATGGCTATACCCTGTACAGGAGGGATCGTGTAGAGAAAAGGGGCGGGGGTGTAGCTCTCTATGTTAAGGAAAGCTACGTGTCCCTGCAAGCCAATATTGGCGACCAGGGTGGACGGCTGGAGACCCTCTGGGTTAAAATCCGTGGGGAACACGGCACAGGGGACACAATGGTGGGAGTCTATTACAGACCTCCCACCCAAAGTCCTGAGCTAGACCAGGAGTTTGCCCAGGAACTGGCTGAGGCAGCTTGCTCCAGGACCATGGTTGTCATGGGTGACTTCAATTACCCAGACATCTCGTGGGAGGATCGCTCAGCAAAATCTGAGCAGTCGCAGAGCTTCCTCTCGTGCGTGGATGACCTCTACCTGACTCAAGAAGTCTATGGGCCAACGAGAGGCAAAGCGCTGCTCGACCTGGTGCTGGCTACTGGGGAGGACCTAGTCGGCGACCTAGTGATCGATGGGAAGCTGGGTGACAGCGACCACGAGCTGATCACCTTCACCATCTGCCGAAAAGCTGGCAAGTCGGTCAGCAACACGCAAGTCCTTGACTTCAGGAAAGCCGACTTTGACAAGCTCAGGAGGCTTGTCAGTGAGGCCCTAAGGGACTGTGACCGCAGGGAGAGGGGAGTTCAAGAAGAGTGGTTGCTCCTCAAGGGAGCGATCCTCAATGCACAAACTAAGTCTATTCCATCTCGGAGGAAAGGCAGCAAGAGGGCACAGCAGCCCCCCTGGCTCTCCAGGGACCTAGCAGACCTCCTGAGGCTAAAAAGAAAGGCCTACAAAGGATGGAGGATGGGAGTCACCTCCAAGGAGGATTATTCTGCACTGGTCCGGTCCTGTAGGGAGCAGACCAGGAAAGCCAAGCCTGCAACTGAACTCCAGCTAGCTTTGAGCATCAAGGACAATAAAAAGTCCTTTTTCAGATATGTGGGGAGCCGGAGGAAAAGCAGGGGCAACGTTGGACCCCTGCTGAACCAGATGGGGCAACTGACAACTGACGCCCAGGAAAAAGCCAACCTATTAAATAGGTACTTTGCGTCGGTCTTTCATCAGCCCCATGGGACGCCCGTGCCTGCTACGGGGCCGGGAAGTCCGGGTGAGGGTGATCCCCTGCCCTCCATTAATGCTGACTTTGTGAAGGAACATCTTGAGAAGCTGGATACCTTCAAGTCAGCCGGCCCTGACAATCTTCACCCCAGGGTACTCAAGGAGCTGGCGAGCATCATAGCCCAGCCTCTAGCGCGGATCTTTGAAAACTCTTGGCGCTCTGGTGTAGTGCCCGAAGACTGGAAGAAGGCCAACGTGGTGCCTATCTTCAAGAAAGGGAGGAAAGTGGATCCGGCTAACTATAGGCCCATTACCCTGACTTCTATCCCGGGGAAGATCTTAGAAAAGTTTATTAAGGAGGCCATCCTTAATGGACTGGCCGACGCCAACATCTTAAGGGATAGCCAGCATGGGTTTGTTGCGGGTAGGTCTTGCTTGACCAATCTCATTTCCTTCTACGACCAGGTGACCTATCACCTGGACAAGGGAGATGAGATTGATGTCATATATCTTGACTTCAAAAAAGCCTTCGATCTGGTGTCCCACGATCGTCTCTTGGAGAAACTGGCCAATTATCGCCTTGGGTCCCCCACGATCCACTGGCTGGAAAATTGGCTCCGGGGTCGGACCCAGAGGGTAGTAATTGATGGAAGTCACTCATCGTGGTGTCCTGTGACCAGTGGGGTCCCCCAGGGCTCTGTCCTTGGACCCATACTGTTCAACATCTTCATTAACGATGTGGACACTGGAGTCAGAAGCGGACTGGCCAAGTTCGCCGATGACACCAAACTTTGGGGCAAAGCATCCACGCCAGAAGACAGGCGGGTGATCCAGGCTGACCTGGACAGGCTCAGCAAGTGGGCGGATGAGAATCTGATGGTGTTCAATGCCGATAAATGCAAGGTTCTCCACCTTGGGAAGAAAAACCCGCAGCATCCTTATAGGCTCGGCAGTGCTATGTTGGCTAGCACTATGGAAGAAAGAGACTTGGGGGTCATCATTGACCACAAGATGAACATGAGCCTGCAATGCGATGCTGCGGCTAGTAAAGCGACCAAAACGCTGGCTTGCATCCATAGATGCTTCTCAAGCAAATCCCGGGACGTCATTCTCCCCCTGTACTCGGCCTTAGTGAGGCCGCAGCTGGAGTACTGCATCCAGTTTTGGGCTCCACAATTCAAAAAGGATGTGGAGAAGCTTGAGAGAGTCCAGAGAAGAGCCTCGCGCATGATCAGGGGTCAGGGAAGCAGACCCTACGATGACAGGCTGAGAGCCCTGGGGCTCTTTAGCCTGGAAAAGCGCAGGCTCAGGGGTGATCTGATGGCCACCTACAAGTTTATCAGGGGTGATCACCAGTATCTGGGGGAACGTTTGTTCACCAGAGCGCCCCAAGGGATGACGAGGACGAATGGTCACAAACTACTACAAGATCGTTTCAGGCTGGACATAAGGAAGAATTTCTTTACTGTCCGAGCCCCCAAGGTCTGGAACAGCCTGCCGCCGGAGGTTGTTCAAGCGCCTTCATTGAACACCTTCAAGATGAAACTGGATGCTTATCTTGCTGGGATCCTATGACCCCAGCTGACGTCCTGCCCTTTGGGCGGGGGGCTGGACTCGATGATCTTCCGAGGTCCCTTCCAGCCCTAATGTCTATGAAATCTATGAAACTATCAATCCTGCTGGATAATGGTGCATGCATGAGAGGTCACCAAGACCTTTGACATGCATGCCAAAGGAGGAGTAGGGAGAAGTATAGGCTGCCCTTTAGACCACTGAGACAGTGTCCAGAGCCTCAAATGGCTGTAGTTATATGTGCATCCCAGAATCAAACCCCAAAGCAAATCCAGACAGACAAGGATTCTACCACTGAACAACAACAGCAGGTTATTCAAATTTATACGTATTGGTCAACTTATATATACTGAAATGTGAAAATCCTACCCATAATTTTCCTTCTAATATTATAAAAGCCTACGTCTGTCTATCTGTCCATAACACTTTATTCGTGCCCTGATTGGCTGACAGAAACAGCCAATCAGAGTGCTCCAAGCATGTGGGAGTGCCACCAAACCTGTGCTGGCCTCAGCTCCCCCACCCCGCTCCCTGCAAGCCATGCCGAGGACTGGACAGGGGGTGGGGGATCTGGGGCCAGCAGTGCTGGCCTTGGCTTCCCCACCCTGCTCCCTGCAAGAGGCAGAAGAGTGGCAGCATGGGGCATTAGGTGGCAGCACTCCATTACAGGCCCTCTCCCCCCTGTCATTCTTAACGAGCAATTGTCTAGTTTTAACATAGCAGCCCTTAAACATTTGTGAATGATGTACTACCTTGTGCCGTACATCACCAAGTACATTTTCTAGAATAATTGGTTTATAGATAGGAACTTATATGTAGTTGAACAATATTCTGAAGTTTATCAGTGATAAGTTACTGATCTTGGATGTTTGAGGAATAATAATTATTCTTGTACTGTTTTCCTTGACTTTATTTTAAAGCACTGTTTATGATCACTTTCTTGTTTCTTATTGATGTCTTTAATTGAAATAATTTGTAATGGGCTTGTGTAAATGTATCATGGTGAAAGCTGATGGAATGATTTATAGATTTTAAAACCTAATAGCAGCATTATTATAGGTTGGCTGTGGAAAACAAATAAGGAAATAAGAGCCTTTTTCCCCAACTCTGCTGTTGGATTAATGCATGACCAGAGTAAATTAATTTCTCCATGTCTCAGTTTCCTCATGAAATGAGGCATGCAGTAAAAAGAGGAATGATACTAACTTGCTTTACAATGCATTTTGAGATCCATGGATTAATTATATTTTAGAGCCATTTAGTTATTATCATGAATTAAATTAATCTCATGTCTAACATTTATACAGGTCATAGAACTAAAGCCAGAAGTTCAGCTAAAGAGCAAAAAGGAAACAGTTTTCTACAGGGTTTAATGTTTATAAGGGGGAAGTAAATTAAACAGAAGGCAAACATTCTCCGTTAAAATTCAAGTCAGTTTCACATTGCCTGTCTGGAAATTTTCCCTTCAAAGGCATCTTCCCTAACACCAAAGCAACAACTGTAAGATCTGATCTCTACAGGTAGTGCTCAAGCAATACAACATCTGTGTGGATAAGACGTTAAGCTCAGAGAAACTCACTATGGTAAGTTAACTAAAAAGAAATCTGGTAGATTGTTGGGGCCAAAGTCACAACTTCCATTATCAAGGCCTTCTATCTGAAGTCAGCTATGAAGCTTTAGAAATTAAACAATGAGGTTTTTTGGGTTTTTTTTCCATCCCGTGTTATAAGAAACTTTGAAAGAAAAAATGTAGCCAGAGTTCTAGCTTCAATATTGAATATTTCCTTTTACTCTGGTCTTTCTCAGGGTTTGTTTGTTTTTTTTATTATTATTTTTATATAACCAATTGAATGCTGAGGTTTGCTGTACCTTATTCAGTGAGAAGGCAACTTAAAAAACTAATATGCTGCATCGGCATCAAGTGAAATAAATTGATTTAGAAGATGACAGCTGAGGGGCCATGCTGAAGTGTGTTCAGCCTGTAGATGCCAGGCTGTCACACTTCTGTGTAATGTGTTTGAATTGGTTTCTCATGGAAATATATTCCTGAGGAGCTATATCAGGCAAAAAAACCTGCGTCTCCAGGAATGTTTTGATCAAGCACTGTGGACTTCAATCAGGTGCAGTCACACACTGTTTGTCACGAACCTATCTATGGGGGATTCTGAGAGCCCCAAGTTTCTCCCTACTGTGCTGCCACTTGTCTTAAGGAACAAAATGAGGTTGCTATGGGATAACTTCTTAACCCAGCAAGCCTCAGCTCCACTGCGCTTCTGCAGAACCCTGAAGCTACAGTGAGGGAATCTCTGCTAGCTCCATGTGGCCATCACATTGGGTTACAAAAGAAATTATAGATCCCCCTCTCTGTGGAGAGAGCTAATCTAAAGCATCATTTGCTCAGAAATCACTCTTTCTATGGGCAATCAATAGGAGACAAAACAACAAAGGGACTTACTACATAGGATGAAAAAACTACAGAAGCAAAACTGACAATAGATTTGGAGACAGAAAAGCAAAAAAAAAAAAAAAAAAAGTTCAATATTTTTATTAATGACCTAGAAGATGGAATGGAGTGCACCTGCAGAAAGCTTGTAGGTGACACCAAGCTGGGGGTGTAGTAGATATGCTGGAGAGTAAGGCTAGAATTCAGAAAAACCTAGACAAATTGCAGGATTGGACCAAAAAATATCTCCTGAAATTCAATAAGTCCTGCACTTAGGATAGAATGATCCCATGCACCAGTACAGGCTGGGGGCTGACTGGCTAAGCAGCAGATCCGCAGAAAAGAACCTGGGGGTTACAGTGGACAGTAAGTTGAATATGAGCCAATGGTGTGCCCTTGTTGCCAATAAGGTTAATGGCATACTGGGCTGCATTGGAAGGAGCATTGCCAGGAGATTGAGGGAAGTGATTCTTCCCCTCTATTCTGGAGTAGGAGTGGTGTGTCCAGTTTTGGGCCTCCATTACATAAAAGATGGAGAAAAATTGGAGAGTCCAGTGGAGGGCAAAAAATGGTTTGTAAACTACTGCGTGCCAGAAGTCCCAAGAGGCAGGACACTTCAGGCAAACACCTTGGAAATGCAACACTTTCCTTGCTTCCTCAGGGCTCTAATGGTGAAGATTTCCTGCTGGCTTACAACAGTGAGGACACCAAGTTGTCCTCTTGCTGTCCTATATTGCTATCCTTTTTTGCCAGATTATTCTATCTCCCACAGCATCAGTGCTTGTTTAGCAGTGCTACCTTATGAAAACAAAAGGTAAGGCTAAAGGTCCAGATGTTCCTGGCACCTCCTTGCATTTCTTGACTTTCTGCGTATAGCTATTCCAGGAAGAAAGGAGCCAGAAGCAAGGTTGTCCAAGGCTTAGGTGGCCAGAACACAAGGGTAAGTCTTTCCCTCTTTATTTAGGCTTGTGACCTAAGGGCAAACATTTTTAAAAGGCTACAGTCCAGATTCGTAACAGTTCTTAGGCACATACAGAGGGCTGAGGTGCATTTTAGATTTCTATGTTCCCAGAAATTATTGAAGTTTCACCTTTATTAGCAATCACAAAATTAGTATTATGCTGGCATATCCAGAAAGGTTGAGAGCAATTTACCATTATGGAAGCAGATTTTCAGCCTAGTAGGCTCCTCTATTTCAGACTGAAAACTTACCCAGACATCTTCACTAGGGCTTCTACGAATACTCAGAAGTGACTAAAGTGGTGCAGTTAGGCATACCACTGCACCTCTCTCTCACCTCATCTCCAATAAGATTCCAATTCCTGCTAGAACTTACCTAAACTACTTAATACACCAGTGAAATATCTGCTAGTAGGAATAAAATCCCTATTTTGTATCAACAACATCAAATTCTGCTTAAAGGCAACAATGGTAATGGTTGCATCTTATCCTATAGACTTGTGGTTAGAGCACTTGCCCAAAAGTAGGAGACCTTGATTATAGACATAACACATCCTGAACAATTAAAACCAACCTCTCCCACATGCTAGGGGAGTACCTTAAACATCAGGCTATAGATCAAGGGTGGGCAAAATACAGCCCATGGGCCAGATCTAGCCCAGCATGGGGCTTTGTCCAGCCTTCAGTGGGTCTCTCAGTCCCACCTGGCCCAGGCACCATCCGGCTGTGCCACATCCTGTTGTCTGCTGGGCATGCAGTGGGACTAGGAAGGCTCCATGGCTGGACTGTCTTTCTAGCCAGCCCAGGCAGCAGCAGCTCCTTCTGGCTGCCACCACTGCTGGCCCTAGCCCTGTGATACTGGGGGGAGCCATGCACACAGCCCTAACATGGCCTGCCCTGTGCCTGCTCTGGACTCATCTGCCCACATTGAACAGTGGCAGCAGTGGAGGCTGCTGAGCAGGAACTGTTTCTCGGCACAAGAGAAAAGTGCCCTCCCCTCACCACTGCCAGGCCTTTTGTGCTGCAGCTCTCTGAAGTCTACGCTGGGATGCCCTGCATCTTCTCTGCACTGCCACCACAGCCCCACTGCTCAGCCTGGGGGAGGGTCCGAATCAGGTGTGGGGTCAGCCATGTCAGGTGTGTGTGTGTGTGTATGTCCTTCTGGTACTATACCATGGGGCTAGGCCCAGCAGCAGGAGCAGCCAGAAAGAGCCACTGCCACCTGGGCTGCCTAGAAAGGCAGTCCAGCAGCAGAGCCTCCCCAGCCATGCTGCACAGGAAACACGGGGTGGCAGGATGCACCATGGGTGGGCAGTGTGGAGTAGGCATGGGGCAGGCTCAGATCAGGGCTGTGCACACAGGTCTGGCTGATGTGTTTCTGCCAGGGTGAGTCTGAAGAGGGTGTGTGGTAGAGCTGGGGCTGCATGCTTTTGGCAATGGTGGGGAGGTGCCACAGCGTGTGAGGGCTCTGGGCTGTTGTGGGGTGGGTGCTGACCAGCTCAGGGTGGTGCACGCAGCAGGGGTGGGGAGCTCCCATGCACATCCTAACATATGCACAAAACCTCTCCCACAAACCCCACAACCACACCTTAATCACACACCCCACAAACACTGTACTCACCCACATACTCCCCCATACAAACCACACACCCCTGGCCACATGCACCCCCCCACACACACATACCTGCACACCTCTGGGAGGAGCCCTTTTCACTGTTATATGCACACACCCCCTTCCACACACCCCCTAGACCCATCCTCCACACACCCCAGCCATCCTCCCCCTCCACACATCCCACAGCATGCCACATACCCTATACCCACCCACCGACCCACACACACACATCCCTACAAACACACCTCCCACAACCCCCCATACATACCCACCCATATCCACACACAGCCCCACACCCTTTCCACACCCCACATACACACAAATCTACACACACACACTCTTACATTCCCCTACAAACCCCATACCCACCTGCCCACACTCACACCTACCTATTTCCCCCAACCCCCATACACACCCACCCCATACCCCCTACCCTCACACATCCATGCAATATACAAGAATAAGACTTCATTTTGAGCTATTATGAAATCACTTCTATATATATGATGAAAACACACACAAATCAGGACAAAAACATATTTTTAATAAAATTGAAATATGTTATTGTAAATGTTTGATTTTTGGTTCCAAGATAGCAACCTCCCTTCCCAACAGGAGTACTTCTGGGGGCAAAGGGAGGGACTTCTGGGGGCAAAGGGAGGGACTTCCAGTGGCAAAAGTCAGGTGTAGGGTGGGAGTTCCAGTCCCAAAATGGTGACCAGGGGGTGGGGCACCTGTCAAGGGGTGGAGCTAGCCATGTGGCCCTCAGCTGCTCACCAAAATTTGATAAGAGGCCCTGCAGCCAAATTAATTGCATGTCCCTGCTATAGATTGAAGCCTGATGATTGAGGAAGGCCACCAATCCCTGTGTCTACTTCTTGGGTGAGTTTTGTAACCACTAAGCTATTTTACAACAGGTGAGCACCACCATCACTTGACTCTGGATCTTGGACAGGCTATGATATCTACTGTACAACCCAGAGTCAGGTGCCTAACCTCTGGAGAGCTCAGATATTTCCACTTACCGGCTCTGGTTCAGTTTATCCCTCATTGCCTAGACACTTCGACCCACTCTTTGGTGATGCCTAACTCTCCCCAATGATTATAATGAAAGAGGTACACACACTAGAATCTCTTTGAATCACTCCTAGAGCCAGATACCTAGGGCCATATAATAGCCCAACTACTAGGCACTTAAGTGAACTTAAGCATCTAAATGTTCTCCTATTCCACCCCTGAAAAACAACTAATGCAAAAGGTGGATGGGTCCTCTTCTTGTTTACTACTTATTTTAATTGGGTCTGAAGTTTAAGATGGCATGTTAGAAAAGCAGGCACATTAACATTTTTGCAGGGTAGAGCTGGGTGTAATAAGATCGCACATAGGGTCTTACATCTAGGGCCTTATGTCTACTCAGCCACATAATAGGTGGAAAAGGATCTAGCACCTAATTTTTAAGCACAGTGGACATGTCTACGCAAGATGCTAACTGTGCAGTAGCCTAATAGCACTGTGAACTAGTGTGCTTGGCAAAAACAGTACTAATCTACTACTGCACAGTAGTATTAGGCTACTAAGTAAGTCACATCTGAAAAAGTAGACTTAAGTTTCTATATCATAATTTTTTTTCTGTCTTTGAATATTAGTGCCTTTAACTATAAATGTTGTGTGTTATGGATACAAAACCATAATAATTTTTCTTACAGGTTATACTTTCTATTTATGGGGCTGGTCCAAAGCCCACTAAAATGAATGCAAATATATCTATTTGACTTTTATGGCCTTTGGACTAGGCTTCATATTAACAGACCCCTTGACTACTTGTGTAAATACAGAATACTCCCATAAAGAAAGCTTGCAAGAAATAAGACCTATGATTTGAAATGTGGTGCATTAATGACAAGCTGACTGAGGGTATTGTATTCAAAAGGAATGAAACTCCATGTGCATGATAATACAAATAATAAATAATAATGGCAAATGGAAATGGTGCAGATCAGGATGAGGTTTTTTTTTCTGAATATGATCAAATATTTCTACAAAATATACTATTATAAACAGTCATTGCTGTTTTTCTTTTTCAGCCAGAGTTTAGTGACTAACTCACCCATAGGTTGTAAGTCTCTCACAGTTGCATAAGAAAGATAATCATCATCCTTCGTACGGAAGAAATCCTGTATATCATATTGCTGCTGCTAAAATCACAGCTGCTGTGGAGTTCATTATTTGCAGGATTAATTTTACATTTAACTTAATGCTTTTGCCTATATTTTTCTCTACAGAACAGCATGCTTGCAGGCACTTCCACCTCTTCAAACTAACCTGCTCAACCACAGGACCATATGTACATACTTTCTCAGGCACAGTTTCAGGCCTGCATTCCCTCTCTCATTCTGGGGAAATAGTTATTTGCTGCTGGGTTATAAAAATAATGAGCAACCCCTCCCCATCCCCACTGCCCATTCCTAACCCCAAGGGGGTGTGTCCCAATGAGCACACATGTGTAGTTTGCAGCACCACAAACGTCTAAGGTGCTGCAAACAGCACACAGTGCACATGCACCCATTTGACATCAGGGTGTCAAGAAAGTGAAAAAAAGTGGCACAGGGCATGTGGCAGCAGTATGCACTGCCAGAAATGGAGCCTAGCCAGCCAGAGCCATACTCTGTCAAAATACTCTTTCAGCTAAATTTTTATTAGCTCTATCCATTATGTGGATCGGAATAGGCATTTCTGTGTTTATAGGTATCTATTTTCGATACATGGCAACATTTCCTACACTAAAAAAAAAGTTTTATTACAAATATACCTCATCTTGGATAAGAGAAGAGGATAGAGCATGAACTTTGTGGGTACTAAAAGACCAGTCTGATAATAATTGAAATGCATTACATTTCTGAAGTATAAACTATCTGGGATTAGAATGGTTATGGTTCTGTGCTTTATACAGTGGAGTCCTAGTCCATAAGCCCCTACACCACATTCCTAATAAGAATAATGATTAAATATAACCACCGCTTCCAACATCAGTGGAACAAAAAGTCTGTAAAAATTTAGTCAATGTCTTATGTGTATGATTAACTATTAATACAGTGGTCCCAGAGGCCCCTTCTATAGGGTGATCATATTTCCTGAGTCTCAAATCAGGACACTTGCCTCCACTCGGCCAGCTTTCTGAAATGGTCAGCTGTCTCTGAGTGACAGTCTCAGCTAAGCAGTCCAGAAAGCCAAGAGGTGGTTTTTCAGACTGTGGGGTGCCACCGGACCAGCAACCCCCTACTGCAGTGGGGATTAACCTTTCTGGCAGTCCTGCCACCATTTAACCCTGTACCCTCTCCAAGTGCCACAGTGATGCCATTCCCCTGCCTAATCTGCTGCTCTTCTTTCAGCTTCCAGCCCTGTGCTCCCTTCCTGATCTTCTTTGCTTTCTGCTTTCTGTTTTGTGCTCCCTGCCCAATTTGCTGCTTTGCTTCCTTGTCGATCTGTTGCTGTTCTGTGTCTCCACCCTGATCTTCCACATGCCACATACAGCAGCTGTCTGTGCCACTTGGTGGCACACAAGCTGCAGGTAGGGCACCCTGCTCTGTTGCATCCCTTGGCTGTAAAAAAACACCACTGAAGCATTCCTGTTGAAGTGTTCAATTAGCCAAACCAACAGGGTGCCCAGGATGGGTATTTAAAAAGGCACAGGTGTACAAATAAATAAGTATAAATATTTTTTAATGATGTTATGCCATGATTTTAATGTTGATTGTCATTTGTAAATATCAGATTCATTTAGTAGAATTCACAGCTAATGTCCCCCTAATTTCATTTAGCCAATTAAGGAAATAAATTGTGCATTTCTTTCCACTAAATGTATCTGCACATTTTAGTCCATGTAAAATCGTTTTCTCTTAAGGTGTCTCAAAGGAAAAATCTACTGCTTTTGAAAATCTGAGATGTGTGCACAATGCTATGAAAATAAATAAGAACAGCTACTCCAAGGATAAGTACGCAAGAATGGAAAGAAAGGAGACTTGGGTGCTTGGAGTCCACGAGGATTAAGCAGAATTGCATCTTAGTTAAACTTTATACCTGATCTATTTCTTTGCAATATATAGTGCTTACAAGATTTGAACCTCTTAAACTTTTCTCTAAATTAGCAGCTCCTGTTTGAAAGTACATTCAACTTAATGAACATCTGAAAAAGCTCTGCTAATGAGCCCGTATGTGTTTCACAGTAGTGGGCACAGGGGTGGATATTCCAAGCCCCAAATCTCTACAGATTGTTTTCATATTGGTCTGAAACAACTGTGTGGTGGCTCCTGCATTGCAGTGTAGCATACTGAATGTCTTTTTAATGCTTCTTCAGAACGGCTGTCTCAAAGCTGAAGTAGGTTTGTTAATTCATTTCTGGGCCTTTGGATCACTTTTCTATTTTGCTGAGGCCTTGTATGATGGTAGAAATGAATGAATTGTATATTTTATTTAGCAAAGATTAAAATAAATCAGTTAGTAATGCATTGCCTGATCTAAACAGCCAGTAAGTACTACTGTCTTTCATTATCCCACAAGAAATTGTTGGCTAGTTTTATGTGATGCAGTGATGTATTATTCATCGATAATTTCATTGGTAACATTACTTCACATTCTAGATGAACAAGACTTTAAAAAAAGTAATGAAATCCTTCACTAGAAAAGGATATGTAGTCTTTCTTGTAAATATGTATGCATGCACACACAGGGCATGGAGAGAGAGAGAGAGAGAGAGAGAGAGAGAAGCAAGCTCTCAAAGATCCAGGCAATTGCCATGTTTTTTACTCATCGGTGATAGTGAATCCACTTATTAAGGTTGGTCTAAAATTTGGCCACCCTTAATTTGAATTATTTTATAACACTGAAAAACTTCAAATACACGAACTGATCATTTTCTTGTTTGGTGAGCCCTGCCTGAGGTTTGTTAAGTTGTTCTTTGAATTTTCAGCAATAAATAAATAAATAAATAAAAATAAAAGGTCCCCCTATTTCTAGGAATGAAGCTAAAGAAAAATAGATTTTGTCAGCGTTAATGAAATCTAATATAATCCTCCACCTCCACCCAGCTTGGCTTGTTTTGTGGATCTTAAGACATAAAACTCAAGACCAGTGGGAAATTGGGCTGTATTGTTAACTATTATATGTTAAGTAATATATGCATGCCAGATTATGTCAGTGTTAATAAGTGACAGCGGGCACATATACACATGACTCTATATTATGGTAGCACCGCTTTATGGCAACATAGCACCAACAGTCATAAACCATGATATTGCAGCTACGTCGCTGTAGCGATGCACTCCTCCATTATAGTGTGTCACTATGGCAATGTAGTGCCTAAAAATAAGCATGCACGGTACACACAGAGCAGTATGGGGTGTTACTGTGCCATCTTTTAGTACTTCCAAAAGGAAGTACTAAATGATGGTGCAGTAACAATGTCGCCATCGCGACATGTGTAGGCATACCCAGGTTTCACAGATTCACAGAAGTTTAGGGCTGGAAGGGACCTTGTGAGATCATCGGATCCAGCACCACTGCTCTGGGCAGGAAAGACTTCTGGGGTCAAATAACCTCAGCAAGGTATGCGTCCAGTCTCCTTTTGAAGATCTCCAGGGTCTGCCTGCACCACCCCTGCTGGGAGTCTATTCCAGAGTCTGGTCACAAACTGTAAAGAAGTTTTTCTTTATATCCAGTCTGAAACCTCCTTCTAGGAGTTTATGACCATTGTTCCTGGTTTTCCCCGAAGCGCTTCAGTGAATATTTGTTTGCCTAGCCTCTGATACTCTCCCCTGATATATTTGTAAGCTGCCAGCAAATCCCCTCAAAGTCTTCTCTTTTCTAGGCTGAACAGTTCCATATCTGTCAGCCTTTCCTTGTATGGCTTGGTCTTCAGGCCTCTAATTATATGAGTGGCTCTTCTCTGGACTCTCTCAAGCTTCTCCACATCCTTCTGGAAGTGCGACACCCAGAATTAGACATAGAACTCCAGCTGCAGCCTCACCAACGCTGAGTAGAGCAGGAGAATAACTTCCTCAGTTTTGCTTGAGATGCATTGGTTGATGCATACCAGTGTATTGTTTGCACTGTTACCTGTAGCATCACACTGGTGGCTCATATTCATTTTATGGTCAATTATGATCCCCAGGTCTCTTTCGCACATGGTGCTAGCTACGGTAGCACCACCAAGCCTGTAAGTTTGTTGCAGATTTTTCCTCCCCAAATGAAGCACTTTACATTTCTCATTGTTGAACAGCATCTTGTCTCAGTTTATCTCCGTTAAAGACCTAGTCAGTCCCCCATCTAAGATGAAATGGCATAACTGTTGGAATAAGTGAAGCAAAACTAATATATACCAGCTGACATTCTGCCTCTTGATAGGGATATGTTTAAAAAAAAAGTTGAGGTTGAGCCTTCAACCTTTACTCTGAATTTTGTGACATTTCGGTCTTTGATGTCTTAACCTGAAAGATGCATAATGTCTAACTTTTGGCATAATAATGTGCTCACTGTCAAATTTCATGCCAAGACCATTCTTCTTCCTAGCTAATGATTCACAATACAGTATCTAATCACATACTAAAATGATATAATCAAATTTACTGCGCAAGTAGCAAATTGTCCCATTGCTTATAATTTCTTCCATTTCTACATGGGCTGTGGGCAGATTCTGATAATAATCTGCACCAATAAGAATGTAGAATTATTATAATAAAACAAATTAAGTTAATGTAGATCTAACTGCAGATCAGAAAGTTACCCCATACCCTCCCTAATATATATTGCAGTCTACATGGGTTCTAATTTGGCTCAGATATTTCTTGAGACTATGACATGAAGGATGCAGTATAAAGTTAATTATGTTGCATTATACTATTCATTCCATTGTGCTGCTCCTTTAAATTTTGCAGAAAATTATATTGTCTAATGAACACATTTTGTTTTTCTTCTATACTATTTTTGTACTGGTTTAATTGCTGTACAGTGGCTTTTGTCCCCTTTTTTGAAGCAGGGAGGGAAATTTTTCCTTTATTTGCAGAACTTTTTTCCTTTTTTAATATTAATAAATAAGCAAGGATAGTGATTGTTCCCCAACCCATGATTCTCAGGCAACATGTTTGCAAGACTCTTCAGTACTTCTTGTGACTTCAGGAAACTTAAAAATTAAGACTGAGGCTCAAAACTATTGCCCATAGCCCCACAGAAGTTAGGGGACTGCATCACAAGACATAATTGGATTCTAATGATCCTGGCCCTTCTTGAAACACTAGGATTTATGCCACATTTTTTTTTTCACAGAATGGGAACAGTTTAAGAACACCATAGGAGCTTTATGTTAGAATGTCTCTGACCATAGTAAATTTATCTCTGCAAAATGATGGCTATAGCTCTTAAAGCTTGATGGATTTGGGTATCCAACTCTCATTGAAATTCCTGTACTAAAGACCTAAATGCATTTCTGCACAGAGAGCATAAATCAATACCATATCAATGGAGACATACTGGCATAAAAATGGGAGAAATTGACTGGTAAACCACATCTCCAGTACTCCTGCTGACTACAGTGAAAATGTTGGTGAGCTATAACTGATGAAGTACTAACCTCTCTTACCATTTTTTGTTTTTGTTTGGTTTTTTTTGTTTTTGTTTTTGTTTTTGTTTTTTTTTGGGGGGGGGGGGGTTGTATTTATACCCAGTCTTGTTAACTGCTCTAGTTTTACTTGTGTGTCTCATGAAACATGGTGACTTTCTTACAGTTCTAACTCCTGGATTTATGCCATCAAAGAAATAAAAGCAATGTAATTCATAGTAAGGGCATGAAAAACTATCCAGGCAACTTGATATTTTGGTGATATTGGGTGCGTCTACACATGCTGCTACATCACCGTAGCAATGCACTATGGTGACGTAGCATCAGCGGGCATAAACAGTGACACCGCAGCTACTTCACTGAATGTGCTCCCTCATTATAGCGTGCTGCTATGGTTATGTAGTGGATAAAATAACCGTGTGCCACTGACCCAGCACAGTACAGGCTGTTACTGGGCCATCATTTAGTACTTCCAAGGGGAAGTACTAAATGATAGCACAGTAACCCAGCACCATAAATAGCACTGTATTTAGACCCAGCACTAAATAGATCACACACTATGACTGACCTTATGTTCTTTCCTCTTCACACACAACAGCACTTGGACTACATGCGACGACAGTCATGGATCCCTGAAGTGAACTGTCATTTAGTTACCTCTGTAACATGCATTAGGAAGGAAGTGGATGTGAACACCTGAATGAATGGAGCTGAAAGACTCTGTCTTGTAAGAGGAGGGGGGACAAAAGGGTGATTAGCTGATGAGCAGAAGTTTAAGGATTCAACCAGGATGCCAAAGCAGTCATCGGTAGGTGGGGTAGAAGAGGGGGATGAATACCAATGGCAAGGATGTCTGCTGCAGGTGTCCCCTACCCTACCTTTGCCTCTCTTACAATTGTAAATCCTGGCAGGGTTAAACCATTTAGGGGAGTCATCACTGCATTCAAGTGTCCCTTTAGCTGTAGTAAAATGTCACATGTTACATGAGTGTGGTTTAGTGAATGTGGGGAGTCATAGTAATGGACTGAGACTTATGACTAGAAAAGACTGGAAAACTAAACTTTGATAGAACCACTTTTTGTTGAAAAAATATGGTCCTATCTCTAGAACCATGATTACATCAAAATTACTTTTTTACCCTATTTTTGGCTGAGAAAAACTAAAAATGGATTAAAATTCAAAACACTCCCTCTTGACATTTTTGGAATATTTCTTCCCACCTTGAAATAACTTTCTTGTTTTGAAATGTAGTCATGTTTATTTTATAGGATGTCATATAAAAATGTAAATGGCATCTTTTCACAACAAAATACTTTTATCCAAATTATTTCCAGCCCCTCCCCAAATTCTCCATTGCCAAAACTTAGAGTCATTTCAAGTCAGTTCATTCTGAGTTTAAGTTAAATTTTGAAAACTCAAAAGTCTTGTGAACCAGAACTGGCATAATGTAGCCTGTTCTCCAAAGGACTCTAGTGTTCTATTTTCGACTCTGCCACTGACCTGTTGCATGATGTGGGATAAGACATTTCCCTTCTCTGTGCCTTTTCCTTCTTTGACCCCATGTTTATCTGGACTATGTTTACTGTAAGGTCTTTGGGGTGGGAACCATCACTTGCTATACATAATGAGCACCAAAATGGAGCCTGGATTCTAGGTTTCTAGGGGCAGATAGAGCAGGACACACAAAGCAAACCAGCAAATTGGGCAGGGAACACAGGGAAAGAAGAAGGGAGATCAGGTAGGGAGCACAGGGCTAGGAGCAAAAGCAGAACAGCAGATCAGACAAGGAAAGTGGATTGGAGTGGTACCTGGAGAGGGTGCAGGGCTAAGCTGTGGTGTGCCTGCCCAAAATGTCAGCTTCCACCGATGTAAGGTGAATGAAAGAAGCTTTGATGTACATTAATGTTGTAAAAATTCAGCACAGTCCTTTTATAAGAGGCAGTGACATTATCCATATGAGTAATAAGTTCAAAACATCTAAGTTTTAATCATTCTAATATCACAGGGATACAAAGTAACTATATAAAGCACTAGGAAAAATAACAGGGTTCTAAGTTGCTCGACTGTTTTACTTAAAACTCTCTCAAGAATTCAATCTGGGTCTTGTAGTAAGTGAGGTAATATAAGACGGAAATGTTTGGGTTCCCACCCCCATTAAGTCGATGGAATATATACACTTATTAACTGCATTTTTCTTATTAACTCAGCACTACAAACACACACACACACACATACATCTCAGGAAGATGATTTTTTTTTAAGCGCTCAGAGGAGCAAAAGTCACAATCAGTGCTCCTAATTCTTAGAAGTATAACTTCAGCTCCACCTGGTGGCTACATGAATGTATGAAAGTTATCTGCTAATATTGGTCTTATTTTTATTGGACCAAAACAACAACAACAAAGAAAATTATGAATCAAGACCACAAAAATCATAAGTAGTAACTTAAATATTATGTAAACTTTAAATTAACGGTTCTTTTATTTGTTTCTGTTTATTGTGCTCTGAGTCACATTCACTGATTTTGAGCAATGTATTTATTTTTCAATCATGCTGAGTTTTTTTCTCTAAAAATTGTATGACTCAAGTGCTACAAAAATACCAAATATGAAGTGCAAGTACCACTGTAGTACTATATTATAATTGGCTTTATGTGACATGCTGAACCACCGCACTGTAACCTTGTTGTCAGCATGGGGATGCTAATTAACTCTTTGTTCCTCACAGCTGACTACCCAAAACTACTGTATTTTGTTAAATGCATAAACCTAGACATAACCTTACCTAATTAATTCTCTTAAAATATTTAGAGTAAGTTTGTAAGAAGAATTTCTACTGCACAAAATATTTAGTTATTTCATTTTACTCCAAATTAGCCCAATGTAAAGCACTTTTAAATATCCCACAAAATACATTCTGGTCAAAATTCAACTGTGGGTCATTCAAACTATCTTAAATTAACCTTGAAGTATTTGTTTTACCATTTAAAAGTTCTGAAAAGCAAAGTCATTTGAAATAAAAATAATCAAAAGTTTCCTTTTCAGTAATGATATCAACATGCTCTATTTCATTTTTTAAAAACAACCTTGATTCAGTGGAGGACCTCACAGGTTTCCCCCAAATGATACCATGGCCTTCTATCCCTATTTGTTCTATTAGCTGGTTCAGAGGAGGATGTGGGGTCCTGCCCATTGTTGGATAATGTGTATCCTGGACATTAACTCAAGAGTGATTGTTGCCATCCAGCAAGTGCAGGAGCTTTGAAAGACCCTAATAGGGATACAAGTGGAGGCAGGCTTCTTGTACACTTTTTCCTTAAGCACTGAGCACAAACACTAGTCACAATTCAGATAATAAAAGATCCTGTTGACAACATAGGAACATAAGCTTTGAAAGAGCTCCTGGGTCATTGTGTCTAGTGCCCCATGTTTCAAAAACCAAAAGAATCAGAACATATGCCAAATATTCACTTTTCCTCACATGTCATAACACATATTGCTCTACTTGATGATCAGTTTATCTGTCTGTAGTATTGTTTGCTGTCTTTGTTATAGGGCATGATCCAAAGCCTGTTTTACCATATGGCTGTCATAGCAACTAGAGGACTTTGAATAATACCAATACAGAGCATTCAATAATTTTAACTGCATTCTTATTCTTGCTTTAGACTATAATCATCAGTGAGGTCTGCACAGCTCAGAGACCAGTGTTACTGAGGGTGCAAAATGTAAAAAAGGGCTTGTTTTCTTTTCAGTTATTATTTAGTAATCTATTATCATCTAATGGCAGACCCAGTGCAAAAAGTTGATTGATTAGACATAAATGGTGGAAAGGCAAGCAGAGACACACAGTCACAACACATCACAAATTAACTCACTAATTGAACAATAACCTAAAATAGAGGTAACCTTGTTATCAACCTACAGCTTGATGGCTAGATACAGCCCACAAAGAGATTCTAACAGGCCTGGTAAGCTGGGATAGTGGTGGCCATCATTGGCAGGCAGGAAATTTACAGCAATTACTGGCAAGGGAAGTAATGGCAGCCGCAGCAGTAGCAACAGCAGTAGCAAATGATGGCCAACCTTTGCATTGAGTTGTGTCACTTCAACTCACTGTTGCTAAAACTTGCCAAGTCATGATCTAAAATGTCTTAGTCTAGTAGTTTGGGTCACTCTGTCTTGCCATTCAGTAATGGTCACAATGAAATCAATAGTGGATACAATTACATTTACTTTAAATTATGTAAAACAGAAGTGGAAGGGAAATTAGTTGTGTGCATTGCAATGTGAAAAATATAAATCCAGTTATAATAAACTTCTGCTTAGAATGAAAAAAAGTCTCCATTCAGGAAAATAACTGAATCACAAAAAATTTCCTGTACTTTTGACTGGGCCAAATTTATTACAGTGATCGCACTGCATTTCATATTCAGTCATAATACCTTCTCTGGATGTGTGCAAAGGAGAGTTATGCATTAGGGACTAGTGAAGGTGTAGCCTCTCTTTCATGTGTTTGCGCACTCTATACAATGAAGGGTTTCATAACTAAGTCTTAGTGACATTTACCCCATAAATATATATATATATATATATATATATATATAATGCTCTTGACTTGCAGCTTCTAATGAATGAGCAGTAGGGAGTACATTTGCATGCGTTAAGGTTACATTATCACCAACTCCTGGCAAAAAACAGTTCTCAACAGAAACAACTCCTTCCCCATATCAGAAGCCTCAATGCTAAAGTGCATCAAACTGCATGAAAATTACCTGGAAACTAATGAGCAGCTCTCTGATGTGTATATGGTATTTATTAGAGTCACTTCAATTGACTAAGTGTTCCTATTGTGGCTAATAACCTACCAACATGGTCTAATAGTTTTCTCCCCCCAAACATTTAGTGTAATGAAACCA
This sequence comes from Alligator mississippiensis, assembly GCF_030867095.1. Lineage (NCBI taxonomy): Eukaryota > Metazoa > Chordata > Crocodylia > Alligatoridae > Alligator > Alligator mississippiensis. The sequence goes on along the minus strand of NC_081825.1, from coordinate 135,357,716 downwards.
GAGAGATCAAGGAAGTTGTTTGTATTGAGGAATGCCCTGGTAGACTTGCCAGGGTCACACAGTAATTTTCTGGTAGAGTTGGGTACAGAGAACACATTTCCACTATTGTAGCAGTGAAGCAGATACATGATGCGTAGCTTTACACCAGCATAAGTCACTCTACTCCAGTGTAAGTTACCCTGTGACAAAAGCTGTAGTAATTATACTCTATGAGAGCATCTACACAAGATGCTAATTGTGCAGTAGACTAATTCTACTGCACATTAGTGCGTCATGGCAAAAGCCATGCTATTGCACTAATATGCAGTAGAATTATTCTCCTGCACATTAACATCACGTAAAAGGCATGTGCCAGCACTATTATGCAGTAACACCAGTTTGCACATTTAGTTAGTACCTGTTATTACAAGGTGTCTATACATGTGATGGATCTCTACTCCAATGCATGCTAATTAGTGTGATTAATTAGATTAATCAAGTCTTGTGCAAGTCTCCTGGAGCATGCTAGTTAGTGCTCTCTAGCAGCCACTGCATCACATGTATTCAGCATCCCAACATTTCAAAATGGAGGCAAGGGAGCTTTGTCCCCACCACCATTTTGAAGTGTGGGACACTGAATACACATGATGATGTGGGCACTTTAATTAGAGCAGCTCTCAGAGCCACTCTAACTAAAATGACCTCCCCCCATCCCCCACTCCACTCCAGAGCACATGTGTAGATGCCCACAGGTACTAAACTTAATGCACAGTAATCAAGGCACATTAATGCACATGTAGATGTGTCTGCTATGCTGTCTCCTTAACTCTAGTCCATTTAAGCTGACTATGTAGGATTTGCTTTCCATAAAAATATGCATCTCATATCAGGAGAGAAAAATCTATTTAGCCAAGAGAAGAGCATCATTTTTTTTTTCTTTCAGTGGACAACCTTATGGACCTCCAGAACTGGTAAGCAGTAGTTACGGAGTCACTGCTGGGGATAAGTGCTGTATGGCCATGGCCCGTGTCTCCCTAACATCTTACCAGAGGAAGCCATTGGGGCACCAGACAGTAATGTCACCACCAATCTCTGATGTTTCTCTCTTTCCTGACACCTCTTAATGTTCCTTAACTATCGGGAGCTGAATGTGTGTTTGGTAGAGATCCTGATGTGTCTCACTGTGGCAGAGGTCCTGATGGGTCCTTCTTTGTGAGGCTGTGCCACCCCTACGTACCCTACTCTTACCACTTCCTGAATTGGACACATTGGGGCCTACATCTTGTAATGCCCTGGTACCACTGATGGCTAACCGCTAGAGGACCTAACGGATCCCTGGATGTTTAGGCCCTTTAACTTGGGCTGCCTGAGGCCGTTCTAAATCAATCACCCTTTTATTTGGGAATCTGTCAAATGAAATTAGTCCATCTAAAGTCCAGCAGTCCAATGACCTTAAATCAGTTCTTCCTGAGGTCCTGGGCTAATCAGTCTGGGCAGTACCTCAAGGACCCAATCTGATAATCCAATGGGCAGTAAAGAAAAGAAAACAATGAACTCAAAACATCTCCCATTCTGGGTTAATTAGCCATGCTCAGTCCTCTGTAGATCCTAATCAAACTACTAAATAGATGATCAACTCCTCGCCTTCTCCCCAACCAAACACTGAAGACAATGCCTCCCAGATTCCTGGGTCCAACAGTTCAGGTCCACCCCTTTAAGGATGATTCTGCTCGTCATGGAAAATGACAAAAAACCCCACCAAAAACAAACCCATCTCACACTTGGTTCTTCCTCCGAGATCAGCTCATCAGAGTGAGAACCTCGAAGCTTCTTTTTGGAGGGAAGTTTTCCCTCTAGCTATTTTACACCACACTGGTGGAGGGAAGCACAATTCCCAAAACAACAGATAAAAACAAAACATAAAAAAAAAAACACTGAGACAATGCCCTTGAACTCACAGACCAATTCTCAGTGGTTCTGTTGCTTTAACCTTCAGCCAACTTCCACTGAGGGATTCTTGGCTCAGTGCGCCACAAAGTTTGTCAGTGGTCCTCTGACCACTCTGCCTGGAGGATTTGCTTCTCTCTCTCCCTCTGCTGGCCACAGGCTGCTGCTGGCAGGGGAGACTTCCAGAATCACCTCCATCCACTGGCTGTGGTCCTCCACTGACTGCCCCTCACCGGGGCCAGAAACACCCTCCTGTACCTTCTCTTCACCTATCTGGAGGGAACACACACTGTGGAAACATGGCAGTACTTTCCCCATTCTGGCAAGCTTCTCGCTGCACCTGCGGCAAGTATTCCTCATGTGGGTCTCCTGGAGCTTTTCTTTTTCCCTGCTCCTTTCCCTTTACAATCACCTACAAGAAACCAATGGCAAATGGTAGAACAGGGTGTGTGTGTATGAACTTCAGGAACCTGATCCAAGACTTTGAGAACGTGATTCTGTCATGTCAGGATCCAAATTTGCTTCACTTGTTGTCAGCTTGGTGTACTTGTTGAGGTAGACAGCAGTAATTAAGGACAATGGAGAGCAGCAACAGGTGACACAGGACCTACCTGCCTTTTCTAAGTAGACTTCAGCACCCAAAGTGTAATGCTGTTCCACCCTGCTCAAGTCCCTAAGGATTTATTAATTCAGGGGCATCAAAGTTATGTCCTGTGGGTCATATCCAGCCCTATCATTCAGTCCACAAGGATGCCCATGGGTCTTGGACTGGACCCACAGCCTCATGTGTCATGAGCTGGACTGACCTCATGTACTGCACTTGGCATATGGGGCTGGCACACACACTACACACAGCACACATGACTAGGCCTGGAACCCACTGCATGTGGTATACATAGCTGGTCCAGGGTGCATGAGGTGCCCACACTGAACCTGACCCACTTGCCACATCCAGTGCATGGGGATGGTTTGTGTGCCTGATCAAGCCCGCAGACTGGCCCTGAACCACTCTCCTTGCAGGGTATGATGATTTTGACATTCCTGCATCAATGTATCTACTTTTGTAGTGCACCATCATGTGACCTCTAAGACTGGGAAATAAAAAAGCAGAAAGGGGGAGACCCACTCACCTTTATTATCAGTGTCGTAGCAAGGGGGGGGGGGGGACTGGAGGATGAGCAAGGTGATTGCCGCAGGTGCCAAAGAAATGCCAAAAGGTGCTGCCCAGCTGAGGTGGGGTGTGGGACAAAGCTGCAAGCCACTCATTTCAGGGAGCACCAGACAGAGGGAGGGCAACTCCTGCTGCTGCATGTTGTACCAGATCTGTGCACAGGGCAAGGGCAGGCTGCCACTGTGGGCTTGCTCTAGGTGCCAAATTTCCTTGCTATGCACTGTTTATTATTATAGCTTTTCAGGAACTCAAGCAGATTGGAATAAAAAACACTTAGGTACCTAATAAGTGGAATTAGTGTAGCAAACCCCCCAGTTTTTGTTTATATATATATTTTGTTTATATATATATATCTCTCTCTCACCTGAACCTTCCCCCAGGTACCCCAAGCACACACATACAAACTGTACCATCCAAGTTAGGAACTTACCTGTGTGTATGTGTAGGTGGGTTGTATGTGTGTGAATTGCTGAGTGTGTGTGTGTGTGTGTGTGTGTGTGTGTGTATTTATACATGTCATTGTGTGCACGATATATGAATTAGTGATCTGTGTCTAACTTTTGGGGTGTATAGTGTATGTGCTTGAATTGTTGATAGGTATGCATGTGCCTAGGCTGGTTTGGATGTGTATGTGCCTGAGCTGGTAATGTGTGTGTGTATGCACCTAATTGATTTGTGTGTTTGTATATGTGCAATTGTGTCACACCCTCCTGTCTAACTGTGCAATATTGAGATCCTGAGAGTTGGCCTGACCCCACAGGGCAACATTAGAATCTGCCCCCACCCCATTGTCTAGAATAGTCTAGCACTGTCAAATTTAGACTGGTTTTCCACACAGCATTTGCAATTTTAACCCATTATGGAGGCATGGTATAGAATGAAGACTGTAGTGCAAGTTATAATCATAAAAGTGTTCACAAAACAGGGAAGTTCTCAGCATGATTCACAGATTCACAGAAGTTTAGGGATGGAAGGAACCTCATGAGATCATTGGGCCCAGCAGGAAAGACAGCTGGGGTCAAATAACACCAGTGAGGTGTGTGTCCAGTCTCCTTTTGAAGATTTCTAGGGTAGGTGCCTGCCCCAACCCTGCTAGGAGTCTATTCCAGACTTTGGTCACATGAACCATGAAGAAGTGTTTTTCTTATATCCAGTCTGATTGACATAGCCCACTCCCCATCTCTCATTCCTACTCAGTCACACCAACTTGTATGTAAATGAGCACAGGTAGGTGTGGTGGGTAACTGACTGAAGGGAATGTGACGATAAGACTTGTAAACAACTATAAAGAAGTAGACTGCACAAGTGCTGGCCTAACCAGGGTACGCATCCACCCCAGTGGTTGCAGTCCTGGTGGCTCCTTATCTTTTCTCTTCCAACTTATGCTGGTCTCACCAGACCCCCATCCCATTAACCCATATGTGCAGAGTACCACTTTTCAGTGGGCATGTCTACAAGTGCATTTACACTGGCTTAAATTTACTGTGTGGTAAGTTACTGCACAATAAGTAGCAATAGGCCAGTGTCTACACATGCAGGCATTAAAGCACATTAATGCTGTTTGTGGACTGACATGGTACTAAAGTTAGTCCTAAGTCAGTCCAAACACAGTGTTACTGTGTAGTAGGGTGCCTACGTGTGAATTACTGCATAGTAACTACTCAGGCGTAAATTTGATACCTGCATGATGCAGGTATCAAATTTACACTCAAGTCAGCATAAGTCACCATATTTAGCGTGCAGTACAGGTGTACATGTGTAAAAGGTGAGGAACTATCCTGATAGGGGAAAAAAAGAAACAATACATTGGATATTAAACTGATGTCTTTTTCTAAAATAAAACAGCAAGGAGTTGAACTCTTACATGGCAAAGGAGAACATCTCTGCTATTTTGAAGACTAATCTCCTAATTGGAATTCTTTTGTTACAACAATACATAACAATATAGATCAGGGGTTGTCAGTGCGTACCCCTAAGGGTACTTAGAAAGGTCCTAGGGGGTACATGCAGGTGGGTTGGGATGGAACGTCACCACTTACTACCTTGAAACACTGCCACCCAGGAGGAGGGCCAGGGCAGGCAACAGCAGCGGTGCCCCTCTGTGGACTGCACAGGCGCTACCCAGCTGAACGGATGTGGGTGGGGGAGGAGCTCACAAGCGGTGGCCATTGCCACCATCCACCATCCCATGCCACTGCCACCACCCACCACCCCACGCTGCGGCCACACATCATTTTCCCACAGCCTTTTGCATATGCAGCTCTCTGGGCTGCTGACAGGCAGTGCATGATTGGCCAGGTGGGAGGCCTGTCAGCAGCCCACGGATTGCACATGCAACTGGCCATGGGAAAGTGGGGTGCAGCAGCGGCAGTGCAGGATGGTGAGTGGCAGAGGCAACCGCTGCATGCAAGGCCCTCCACCCCACCGCCATTCCATGTCCAGCCACCACCCCTAAAAGGGGTACACTTCTTTAAAAAGGTTGAAAACCCCTGATATAGATTGCTTGTGTATACATATCTATCCATGGCATTTTAAAGTTCATTTATAAAAGCAAAGCTATTTTTAATTGTATTTCTTCATTGAGGCAGACCAAGGAAACAATGGGAAGACAACAGAAAAACTGATCTGGAAGAGCTGGGTGAAGATGTGATAAGGTGGAAGGAGAATGGAAGGTTAATTAAGGCAGTTATAGGGACTTGAGGCTTGTGAGACCAGAGACAGAAAAATATTTGTTCATCTCAGTTATTTTTGTTCCATTTGCTTCAAGTCCAGCAAAGTAAGGTCAGAATAGTTAATGGGTAGATTCTGCTTCCTGTAAAATCTATTGTTAGTTCAAAATGGAAGATAGTTATGGTCCCATCTTATTAGTCTTCAGTTGCAAAATCTAGTATTTGGTGTGGCTTAATTATGCATATGTTCAAAAGAGGAGGATTGACGGGACTGTATAAATCTGAGATGTGAAAGGTATCAGGGATACTTTACCAGACATAATGCACTGTTCATTTATGTGATTGGGTGAGAAAGGAGCTAGTGAAATGTCTTTTTTTAACAATCTCATGCATACTAAACAACACAAATTGTGGGCGATTTGAATGAGAAGAATTATGATAGGTGTAATAAAAATATTTTGAGTTTGCATTAGGGATGGCTAACCTTTCAATCTGATTTTCCTATCTTCAGTATGACCAATTAGAAGCAGAAGTCTGCAGGCCCTATTAAAATAAGTGATTACATTACAGTTACAAAATTCCTCTGCTTCACAGTGAGCCTCGCTGGGGTGCTTCACCGTCCATAGAAAACCAATTTATAAAGATTACAGAAATATTAATTTTGGAACTGACAGAAGGTAGAACATTTTTCACACTGGTGCATAACTTGATGGTGCTTTGCTTAGCATTTAGTTAATTAAAATGTCAAGATATATTGAGTTTATGACTTGGCCTTTGCCTTTGAACATGTTTCCTTGTGATCCAAAAGAAAATATAAAAGCTACAGCCAGGAGGAGAAAACACAAACAGGGTAACCTGAGCTGAGTCTGTGAATATTTTTTTTTTATTTGTACTGAATTATTTGGTGAAGATCATTCTTTACTGCTCTATCCCAGAACAGAAGATGAATCTGGATGCAAATATTTATGATAATAATTAAACTAATTGACCCTTTGCTGGATATGATATGTTCCCAACTACTGACCAGGACCTTAGCCTCCAAGTAACACCACTGAAATCAACATGACTCTTCCTAAAACAAGGTTTTGTTTACTGTTAGGTAAGGGCATTGGATCTATAAGTTGTAAGTCCTGATGTTCAATCACCATTTAATTTAAAAAGCATAAGATAATGAAGCAGGCATGGTAGACAAAAGATTAAGCAGAACCTCTTGTATCGAATCTTCAGCTAAAGGTGGAGATATTGATTTTTGGCAGCAGAAGTCAAAAATCCAGTTTTATTGTGTGCATGACAGTGATTTTTGCATTCAGAATGAAATCTGAAAAGCTAGTTCTATACTTGCCTCTGTACTTTACCTCAGCACGTGGCATAATAAAATAAAGAAGTCATGAAATATCATTAGTGTTTTCTTTTTTGTTGATGGCCAAGTTACTTTTGCTGCAGGTCATATTCAAGAAAATTTATGGTTCCAACCTTTAGTTTAGAATTAATGTAATTGCTCATCTTTGGGATTATGAATGGCTGTCCACTTGAGGAACAGTAACAAACAGACAACCTTTACGGAAACTATTTAATAAGTGCTGCCTTTGCCAGGGAACTTTTGCACAACACTAAGTTCTTTAGAAAAAAGAGTAATAATCTATTGGTGAATGGGGATACAGATCACAGGAAGTAAGAACGCCTGCTGAAGTGTGCAGTACAAGGCAGATAATGAAGCTGTTTCAAGGAAATTTGCAGTAAATACAGCCCCTTCCCCCCCCCCCCTTTTTTTTTTCGGTAACACAATTACAGGGTGTGGTTGCAAGTGCTACGTAATTATGACTCATTCTTTCCCTGACATTGCAGGGCCAGATCCTATGCTGACTTACACCTCTGTAATTTCCCAACCTTTGATGGAGTTACTCTGTTCTGAACCAATGAGATCCTGACTCAGAATGTTTAGTAATAGGCTTTCACAATTCAAGCCAAATTACAGTCAGATTCATGGGCAACAGTGAATTCACAAACAAGTGAAGTTAGTTAGTCTGCTAGCAAAAAAAAAAAAAAAAAAAAGGAAGAAAGAAAATAAAAGCTGATTTCTGTCTCTGAAACAATATAATTACAGTACCTCCCTGCCTTCTATATCTAGATACCATCACTGTGCCCCATTAATATTTCTTCTGCCTTTTCAACAGCTCTATCTATAGAAATTCTGTAAAGAAAATAAAAGTGTCAAACAAATATATATAATTTTAAACCACCATAGTGCATCTTAAAAATATTGGACTGTATTACCTAGTTCAATTTATCATATTATACATTCCTAAAGCATCTTTTTTTCAAATGATTTCAAAGCTCTTTGCAAAGATTAACCAATTAAGGTTCTTAGAAATACTGTGGTGTTCAGGGAAATAGATATCACTTTCCTCATCACTGAAATGCAGCTGCCTCTGAGGTGGAACACGGCAGATGCTTAATAGTGCATGGCTAAGCTACAGGAGAATTTGGCATAGGGAAACAAAGCAATACTGAATTACAACTGGCAAAAAAATGTTCCTATTTGGAATACAATGTGGTGGTGCAAGCCTGATCCATCTTCCCATAGCTGGATATCCACCAAACTGCTGGGTACCAATACATTATGTTCATGTGCTCTTAAGTTTCTAAGGTGGCTGAATACCTGTCTTTTCTTGAAGCCTTTAGCATGCTTTGTATGAACAGACATTCCATTTGTTACAGAAAATAGGATGTCACAGTCCAGCTGCCCAAGGCCTCATGGGCTGTGTTGACCCTAGTAGCTTAAGAAAACCTTTTTTTCAGGAGGACCATCCTTGCAGGTATTCTGGTTTTGTTTATAGCGCTTCAGAAGCGCACAGCAGTTGAATGAAGACACACAGACTTTGCATGGCTTTACTAAATGCTTAGTCTTTATTTAGATTGCATAACAGATGTACAGATCTAAACAAAAAAGAATAAGTCCCTCTCACACTTGCTTACCTTCCTTGCTTTTCTCAGTGCTCTGGAGTGTTCTCTGGGCTTTTCTGAGGGACCCTGGACTATCCAAGATCCTACTCCTGTGGCTTGTATCTCTTCCAAACCATGGACCGAGTCTGTCTATCTGTATGCCAGTGTAGTTAGTAACCTTCCACTCTCCTTTGGCAGGTCCCACCTGTTCGGGTGACAATATTTGGATCTTGAGGAGCATTGGATTTGCAGCTGAATAAAGGCATGATCGGTGGCCTAGCAGAGCTGCTGACCACAAGGCAGAATGATATCTAAGCCAGCCATTTGCTTATGCTAAGTAACCACCTTAATTGTGTCAACCATTTTCTGAGGGAAAGGCAGCAAGTGAATCTGTGTGAGTCTGTGTGCTGTGAATGAGGTGACATTTTAGGAATGTGGAAGATGATACAACCTGAGACAGAAAAACAGACTGGAATGTGAAAAAACAACACATAATTGGTAACAGAATCCAAGATGAACATATGTGAAAAAGTGAATGGTGATGGGTGAAGAAGCCTCCAGAAGCTTCCAGGTTTTGGTCAAAATCTGTCCATTGACTGAAGAAGAGAAATCAAGGTCTTAGACTCATAGCAAAAAGACATGTCAATGAATGAAAGGCATAGGAAATTCCATGCTAATGAAGCAAACAGTAAACAGAGGCAGAGCTTGAGAAAGGAGGAGAGATGGGTGGAACAGAAGGAGGGACAGGGTGGAATGAATATTAATGAGTATAAACCAAAGTGTATAAATATGGGAGAAAACTATTGTTCAGGGCAGGTCCCTGGTTTTCTGTTTTTTTGGGACCTGGCCTAAAGCTGTCTCCATTCTGAATAAAGCTGTTGTGAGCAATGTGTACTGGTGTTTGCTTCCTGCTTGGTCGGGCTACTGAGTACCAGGATCCATAAGCAATTGGACCATTGTCCCCCTAGTCGTTAGTTGCTGCATGGAGTCGGGGTCTAACACCACCAATAAACTACAGTACCCCCACCTTGGTATAGAAGTCTCTCTTTCTGCCCAAATACCTTTCTAATGTGTGTGAAAATCTTCCAAGCCCTACCAACTTCAGAGTGCTCTCTTCTCCATCTGTGGAAATTCCTCTCCTACAATCCTTCCCAGACAGCTGACAAACTTGCAACTTGGCAATTCTGTATCTTTTGTCTACTGATCTCAAAGCACTTGACAAGCATTGACTAATTAAAGTGCTCAAGGTACAGGGGGAGTAAGTGGAAAAAATACCAGTCCTCTGTTGTTCCTGGTCTTGACACAGTACTGACAGCCAATTTCACATATACTAGGGGATTAACAGTATGGATCCATAGTGACAGAAAGAATTCATGAGTTGTAGGTAAGCAGATTTCATAAACCATCCCACATGAACATTCTGGTTATACCCCTACCCATTTAATGAACACTCTGCAATAGATCATGTTAAAGTAATTGGAAAAACTATGAACAATATTCTCTTTTTTTTAAGAGGGTAAATATGTACAAAGGATCTGATCTGATGAAAATAGGTTTAAATCCAGATAAGAGAATAGCATAGGTTTCAGCCTCATTTCTGTACTTCTGATTGCTGTAATCTATGTTAGCTCTTTCTAGTCCTTAGTCAAAGAGCACTAGGTTTAAAAGAAAAAATACCATGGGTGAGTTTCCGTGCTGTGACATTAAGGGTGTTCCCAGTACTCCCAGATGTCCCCATTCTCAATCCATGCCTATCCATCTCTGCTCACATGTGCTAAACCTGGAAATAAGGTGGTGCAATCAATTGGGAAATGCCCTCTCCTGTAGGGCTGTGCGAAATGGCACCATTCCGTTTCAACTTGCGTTTTAATGTTTCAACAGAACAGCATTTCATTTTGAATTTCATTTCAATTCAAAACTGCTGTTCCATTTCGTTTTGTTGAAACAGTTTAGCTGTTTTGACGCTGTTTTGACATTTTGCCCATAGGCTATAATGGGGAAGCTCAAAACAGCCTATAACTTTGTCATTTCTGGCCTGATTTGGATGAAACTTGCAAGAATGGTAGCCCCTTTTGAGGGCATGAAGCCTGTCATGTGTCAAGAAGCTAGGTACAGGCATTTCAGGGAAACTGCACATCAAGTTCTTGAAAGCAAAACTCATGTCACTTGTATGTGTTAAGCCACAGCAGGGTCAAAACTGTAGGCATGCTCGCCCCTGCTGAGGCAATGAAACCTGCCAGCTTTCAAGGATACAGGTACAGGGGGCTTGGGGAAACTGCACCTCAAGCTGCTGCCAATCAAAACTCATGACATGGGTGACACTGTGTGACACTGTGTGTGTTAAGCCACAGCAGGGTGAAAGCTACAGGCCGGTAGCCCCTGCTGAGGCCAGGAAGCCTGCCAACTGTCAAGAAGATAGGTGCAGAGGGAGTCTGGGTTCTGGGGCCCTGCACCTCTAGCTGCCGACAGGCAGAACTCGTGACACGGGTGGGTGACACTGTGTGTGTGTTAAGGTGCGCTCTCACTCAACTGACACCAAGGTGGAAAGCAGGGCAGTTCAAACAATGCTGCCTTTTATGCAGTTTTTCCATCCTTCCCCCAGAGCACTGGGATTGGAAGAGACCCCAGGAAAGGATGATAGTTACTGGCCTTCTACACAGTCAATAATGAAAGCGCTCCTTCCCCCCTTCTCCCTCCCTGTCCTTACTTTAGTTTCTGTTTCCCTGCAGGCAGGCCCAGCCTGAGTGTCAAAATGTTTCAAAAATTTTGAAACGTTTCAACTTGCCTCATTTCATTTTGAGGATGTTTTGAAGGTCTCTGTTTCACTTTGGTTTTGCTGTTTCGAGCTTGAAATGGGTTGAAACAAAGCTGCCAGGGAAATTTTGCACAGCCCTACTCTCCTGCTGCTCTTGAGCAGGCTGGAGGCAGAGATCTTGAGAGTGGTGGCAAGGGGATTCCAGGAGAAGCTTCACAGTCTCCACTCTGGGCTTCATGTGTGCAAGCAGGTGCAGGGTCTATGCTAAATCAGGACACTTCCTAAGATCACCAGGACATTATTAAACAGCTAAGCAAATACACAGGCTGTAGTAAGGCTGACACTTTAGGCCCCAATCACCACACTTCAGACAACCCACAAGGCCCTGACTAAATTAAAGCAGCCTCACTAGGCTGTTCTACACATCCTCCAGAGTCCCTTCTGCTCAGCATGCTACAGGCCCATTACTCCATGTCCCTCCTGGCTGCAATTCCTTCTCTGGCTTATCTCCTACAGAAGGTTTATGACAGGAGCCTCACATGTATCTCCACAATATTTGTCTTCATCAAGATAATTTAGGGCTCCTTTCTACAATTTCTGACTTTTTTATATGGAATAGAGGGCCCAGGAAAAGGGAGGGCATCTCACCCACATCTTTACACATCCCTGGGAAGCAAGATGGAAGCAATCCCATTATTCTCCGTCCTAATGCCAGTTATTTGTCAATGTAAGATATTTCTTGGACATTGAATAGATTTTGAAAAATAAATAAAAATCACGTTCCATCCCCATATCAGTTTTGCTTTCACAGAGATACTGGCATAGTTTTAAATATACTAGTATTACACTACCATTATTATTTATGAGGTGGTCCTGATTATATCTATGTCAGGTGTGTTTATCTATGTGGAAACCCTAGGGGATGGGAAAGGCAAAATTATCTCGGCTGTTCTTTTCGCATTTCAGTTCACGTGTGTGACACTTGCCAACACTCCGCTGCTTGATTTTATTCATTTAGATTTATACAAAAAATAAAAAGGGGCATTAATCCAAGGTTGTAGCCTCTGTAGTAAGGCTTTAGTAAGACAGAACAGCTTTCAAGGAAAAAAAAAAAGCTGGAAGTCTACAAGCCAGCTTCAGGACGGCTTGCCTGGCAAAATTCCAACAATGTGGAATGTGTGGGAAACACCTGCTTGAGGGAAGCCTGCTAGGTGAGCTGATGAAGAGTTGGAAAGATTGGGGGCAATGGCTTCTGGCATTTACAGCATCCATATTCCTCAAGGGCCTGCATTATAAACAGCCAAGGATCCGGGATCCCAAAAGCCCTTGGGGCAGCTGCCAAGACAATGGAAGATGGGCCTGCAGGCAAGAAAACATCAGAAACCCACTTGGCTTTCATCAGCATTTCAATGACATGTGCACACACTTGATTTTTGACACAATTATATTTTCAAATGTCATTTCTAAACAGAAAGTATATATATATATATATATATATATATATATCCCTCCCATTAGAAAATTCTAAACAGCTCCAGCTACAGTTCTCTAAAGACATATGTAGATGTTTGACTCCACTGCCACAAATAGTCCAAATAACATTACTACCATGAATACTTTCACTACAGTTAATCAGCCTGCACTTTAACTCCTGCATGTGTAGGTGCTGGCCTATTCCCACTTCCTGCAGTTATTTACTGTACAGTACATTTAAGATGGCATAAACGCACATATAGACATACCCAGCCGCTTATTACTACTAAACAGTAACTCATTGCTACTGCACAGTAGCATTGCATCACAATCCATGCCCCATGATGCCACTGTGCAGTAGTAATTTTTGGGACACCTTTGAAGGTGTGGGAGGGTACAAGGTTCTTTGAGTTTCTATACATCAGTACTAGTACATGTTATTAGTTGCCTATTCTTAAGTAATACACCACAGAGTTACTGCTTGTTATCTGTTATTCAGCTTCTAAGTGTATGTGCTTTAATGTTTATCTACTTGTGTTTGTTTATTTCTCCTTAGCCCATTGGTTTGTGACCTTTATCTGCAGCATTTCCTGTATAAAATTGGAAACTTCTCTTTTGGCTTCCTGTGCCAGTTCCTGGGGTTATGGGGTTTATTACACCTAATTTTCAAAAGTGTTCAGTACCACCAAATGACAGAGATTTTCCAAAGAGCTCCATTTAGGAATATAAATGACCTGGCCTGATTTTCTGAATGGTGCTTAGCTCTTTTGAAAATCTATACATATCTTTAGTTTTGAAAACTAGATGCTTGAGTTAGATCACTAGAAAGTCAAGAGTCAGGCTATGGCATGGTATGCTGCTGCTAGAGAAAAATCAAGGGAAACACTGAATATATCCTTCACTTACAGCCAATTCATCTTTAAAGGACAACTCTGCAATGAAAAGGGATAGGCAACCTATGGAAGCAATGGCAAATTTGTTTCACATCTTTTATCACAATTGTTATGTCAGATTATTTTAAATGAAACTTGTTCATTAGATAGTGAAACTCAGCCTCAACCACTGTGGAAGCCATCATGAAGAATTTGTCTAATTGCCATCATGCATAATGTCTGCTGAAGCAAAGTAAAAGGGGTAGCTCTTTTGCTGCAGTAATGTTCTCATTGCCATAGTTACATCTATTAGATCCCCCTTGCAAATTAAGAAGTTGTATGAGGGCAAATTTTCAGGAGGAGACTCTCACCCAGAAATGTTCAGTTAAATTTGGCTAAAAAAATCATCCTATGATGATGCATACTGTTGTAACCCAGTAGGACCTGCACAAGGCACTAAGATTCACCTCTGGGTACATGTTTTTTCAGGGGGTTACTTCCTCTGCCCAGTGCCTGTTATAAAGTATTTCAGCAGCAGCACCAACTTTGTGGAATTATTTTTCTCCCAGACTATAAAGACCCAAATGTTGCTCGTCTTTAATAGATAGAGAGGTTTTTACACATTCTCTATTGCTTGTAGACCCATGCAAGGTTCAGGAATGATACTTCTCTTATCTATCTGTCAGTACATTAAAATCAGGAACTCAGTTTACACAAGGGCACACTTATATTTACGCAATGTGTGGGTGAATGTATAGAGGTCTATTTAAAATCATAGTTCCATTAGAGTCAGCATCTTTGCAATAAATTAAGTCATACATTTGACATCTTGCATATTAGGGGCTGAATTCAAACTGCCTCTGAAATATGCTAATACAAACAAAGTGAGGCAGTTAGCTTTCATTTTCTTCTTTTAGTTTCTTTCAGACACATTCTCCTTAGGTCTGCTATAAGCTGAGCCACACAGGAAAATTCTGGGGCAAGAGCTAGGAGCAAAAAACAAACTGTGCATTTAACAAGTGAACCATTGACCTTAGTGTCTCAGTCCTGTGCTGCTAATTATAAATGAAAGAGGTAAGGAAAGAAGTAAAGGAAATGGGACTATCAGCTTATTGCAGAATTTTTTTTAATGTGAAAACTCCTTTTTATGTAATTGATCTAGTTTTTTCTATGCAACCATTCTCCCCACTCCATGCTAAGCACTGACAATAGTTCATATATTTCATTTATTACAATCACAGCTTCTCTATCCTATACTAGTTTGTAAGCATAATCAGCAAGATTGTATCCAGCACCTGATGAAGGGAGACAGAGAAAATCTTCTCTACCTCTCACACCATGCCAACATTGCCTGTCTTGCTATTGCCCAGAGCCAAGACTTTGTCTTGCTATTGCCCATGGACTTGGCCAGCTTTAAAATGGTTAGTTCACTACACCATTACATAACAGGCTTTCTTCTTTACAAGTTGGGAGCTCTTGGGGAGATGGGGCTGAAAGAAATACAGCTTTGAATGCAGGGCAAAATTTGGACTGAAAAATCTATGAATGGCAAGTGTGTAAGGCTCTTACTTTTTGTTGTTGTTGCTGTTCCTTCAAATTCTTTACCCTAGACTTTTTTTAAAATGTGCCTTTGTTGCACAGGGTGTTATGGTATGGCATCCCTGGTAAGAAAAGGGTGGCATTCTTGGTCTACCATGTCTGGAGTGATGGGAAATATATGAACTAGAACAAGAGCAAGAACCAGATTAGGACACAAAATCTTGCCCCTGGGGGCTTCCTTGCTTTTGGGGAGATAATGTAAAATATCAGTCTTATGTCTGGCAAAAGCTATATCCCACAGTGCTTTTCTTGATGTTCTTACCAGTTCATTGGAGCCTGTCCATTCATCACTCTTGTTTCTTTATTCTCCGCCTATGTAAATGGGAAGGGATATATGCACTCTGCAGATACTGGTCTTACTGTTATATGGCTACTTTGTGCCTGGCAATAATTTTTATTTCTCTGAGTTGCAGAATAGTGGAAGTTGAATTATGCCCTCTAGTCCACAATACTATTTTGCATGGTAGGCAAAAGCTGGGTGGGAAATGGTTTCCCTATCTCTTAAAACTTTTCAAGATTTCAGAATGTACCTGCATCCTAACTCATAAAAAGCTGATATTTTAAAAAAAAAATCTGAACTTAAAATACTAAATAAAAGTTTCATTTTCAGCCAGTCAAAATACTTTGTAATACTAATGCTAATACTGACCATTTTAATTTGTAATATTGTATTATCATTAAAGTCAAAACAATTTAACAATTTTGTAATTTTTCCAAAATGTCTTCAAGTCAAAGTACATCCCAAGTTTGCTCTTACCTGGGAAAAGTCTGTTTCAGCAAATCAACATTTTAAAATGAAAAACAAAAAGTTTTACCCAAAAAATTTGCAACTCTCTACATATGGGGAAGAGGGCCTGGAACAGTGAAATAAGTATATATTCCCATCCACATAAACCTGTGAGGGAATTTGTCAAGTATGTGGAAAACAAAGGGATTTCTTGTAATAATCAAGTATATCATCTCTAAAAAAAAAACCCAGTTCTTTTTCCTCAATAGAATAAATATTATCAACACTACGGAGCACAAATTAATAATTCCAGATACCTTTAAGGTAACTTATTAAATCTAAGAATTGTTTATTTTAGTTTTTGTGGTACATGTAATATTCTAAATGTTTTCGAGGAAACAAGTTGCCTTCTCTCTATAAGAAAGATTTGATAACCCTCAGGCTCAGCTATAGCTAATAGCTCATTGGAGAAAAAGAAGAAGCTTTGGGTATACTGGGTCTGGAAGTTTAATAAACTGTATCCCATGCTGCATAATACACATGCATTAGTTTTTCAGGTTGACCTAAGCTGTCTACATGCATATATTTGAAATGGAGTTTTGTATGGTTAAACCACTAGTATGCAGGCATTGCACAAAAATCATGTTACTAATGTAATTTGTCTGCAGAATTATTCTGAACTGAGTTTTTCATAGAACAGTAGCTGGCCACATCCAAATTGATCTTCTGGCAGGTAAACAGGACGTAGGCATCCAAATTTGGCCTCAGTAGTAAAAAACAATAACAATTTGTTATGAACTGGATGTGTTTAAGTCAGCAGGCCTGGGTGAGCTCCATCCGAGGGTACTGAAGGCACTGGCTGATGTCATTGCGCACCCACTGGCAGGAATATTTGAACACTCGTGGTGCGTGGGCCAGGTCCTGGAGGATTGGAAAAGGGCCAATGTGGTCCCCATTTTCAAGAAAGGGAGGAAGGAGGACCCAGGCAACTATAGGCCAGTCGGTCTCACCTCCATCCTAGGCAAAGTCTTTGAAAAAATTATCAAGGCTCACATTTGCGAGAGCCCGGCAGGAAAAATTATGCTGAGGGGAAACCAGCACGGGTTCATAGCAGGTAGATCATGCCTGACTAATCTAGTCTCTTTTTATGACCAGGTTACAAAACGCCTGGACGCAGGAGTAGGGGTTGACGTCGTTTACTTAGACTTCAGGAAGGCCTTCGATACAGTATCCCACCCCATACTGGTGAACAAGTTAAGAGGCTGTGACTTGGATGACTACACAGTCCGGTGGGTGGTAAATTGGCTAGAGGGTCGCACCCAGAGAGTGGTGGTGGATGGGTCGGTATCGACCTGGAAGGGTGTGGGCAGTGGGGTCCCACAGGGCTCGGTCCTTGGACCGATACTCTTCAATGTCTTCATCAGCGACTTGGACGAGGGAGTGAAGTGTACTCTGTCCAAGTTTGCAGATGACACAAAACTGTGGGGAGAAGTGGACACACCGGAGGGCAGGGAACAAGTACAAGCAGACCTGGACAGGTTGGACATATGGGCGGAAAACAACAGAATGCAATTCAACAAGGAGAAATGCAAAGTGCTGCACCTAGGGAGGAGAAATGTCCAGCATACCTACTGCTTAGGAAATGACCTGCTTGGAGGCACAGAAGTGGAAAGGGATCTTGGAGTCCTAGTGGACTCCAAGATGAACATGAGCCGGCAGTGTGACGAAGTCATCAGAAAAGCTAATGGCACTTTATCGTGCATCAGCAGATGCATGACGAACAGAACCAAGGAGGTGATAATTCCCCTCTATTGGGCGCTGGTCAGACCACAGATGGAGTACTGCATGCAATTTTGAGTGCCACACTTCAAGAGGGATGTGGATAACCTGGAGAGGGTCCAGAGAAGGGCCACACGTATGGTTAAGGGCTTGCAGGCCAAGCCCTATGAGGAGAGACTGGGGCACCTGGACCTCTTCAGCCTCCGCAAGAGAAGGTTGAAAGGCGACCTTGTGGCTGCCTATAAGTTCATCATGGGGCCACAGAAGGGAATTGGTGAGGTTTTATTCACCAAGGTGCCCCCAAGGGTTACAAGAAATGGCCACAAGCTAGCAGAGAGCAGATTTAGACTGGACATTAGGAAGAACTTCTTCACAGTTAGAGTGACCAAAGTCTGGAATGGGCTCCCAAGGGAGGTGGTGCTCTCCCCTACCCTGGGGGTCTTCAATAGGAGGTTAGATAGGCATCTATCTGGGGTCATCTAAGCACAGCACTCTTTCCTGCCTATGCAGGGGGTGGGACTCGATGATCTATTCAGGTCCCTTCCGACCCTAACATCTATGAATCTGTGAATTTATCTCACTCTAGAGCTTGTATAGATAGCTTGATGCATTAGGTGCCTCCATTTTGGCCTGAAAAGATACCCAAGTATCTGGGCTTCAAGGCCTATGCTTGCATAGAAGCTATCAAATTCAGCTTCATTCCTGCTGAGGCTCCATTGCAATCCAGATAAATGGGCAGGGGGCACCTAAGTACCTGATTCCTTAGTATTTGATGGCATCCATGCAGTCTAATATGAAATCATAGATTCATAGAAAATGAGGGTCGGAAGAGATCTCATGAGGCCATCTAGTCCAACCCCCTGCTCAAAGCAGGATAATCCCCAACTAGATCATCTCAACCAAGGCTTTGTCTAGCTGGGTCTTACAAATCTCCAAGGACGGATATTCCAAAACCTCTCTGGGTAACCTGTTCCAGTGATTTACTAGCCTCCTAGTGAGAAAGTTCTTCCTAATATCTAACCTAAAATTCCCTTGCTTCAAATTGAGACCATTACTCCTTGTTCTGTCGTTTGCCACTGCTGAGAACAGTCTAGCTCCATCCTCTTTGAAACCCCGCTTCAGAAGGATGCAATTAAATCCCCTCTCAGCCTTCTCTTCTCCAGACTAAATAAACCTCAGCCTCTCTTCAGAAGTCATGTGGCCAAGCCCCTAATCAGTTTTGTTGCCTTCTGCTGGACTCTCTCTAATTTGTCTACCTCCTTTATGTACTGGGGGTTCCAAACTGGACACAGCACTCCAAAAGTGGCCTCACCAGTGCCAAACAGAGGGGAAAACCACTTCTTTTGATCTGCTGGCAAAGCTCCTATGAATGTAGCCCAGTAAACTGTTAGCCTCTTGGCAACAAAGGCACACTGTTGGCTTATATTCAGCTTATTGTCCACTGTAACACCCAGGTTGTTTTCTGCAGAGCTGTTGCTTAGCTAATGAGCCCCCAGTCTGAACATGGGAATGTTCTGTCCTAAGTATAGAACTTTTCACTTCTCTTTATTGAACCTCATGGCATTTCTTTTGGTCCAATCCTCCAATTAGTTGAGGTTTCTGAATTCTAGCCCTGCCCTGAAGCATGTCTAGTACTCCCCTAAGCTGGATGTCATCTCCAATTGCATCCCATCTTCCAAGTCATTGATGAAGATATTGAACAAAATTTTGCCTCAAAATCAACTCCTGGGGCATTCCATTGATACCGGCTCTTATCTAGACATCAAGCCATTGCCTACTACCCTCTGAGCCTGATGATCCAGTCATACTTTTATTCACCCTGCAGTCCACTGATTGAATCCATACTCCCCTAACTTGCTTGCAAGTATGCTGTGGGAGACCATATCAAAAGCCTTGGTAAAGTCAAGGTATATCATAGATTTCATAGATTTCATAGACATTAGGGCTGGAAGGGACCTCGGAAAATCATCGAGTCCAGCCCCCTGCCCCAGGGGCAGGAAGTCAGCAGGGGTCACAGGATCTCAGCAAGACAAACATCTAATTTTCTCTTGAAGGCGTTTAGAGTAGGTGCTTGAACCACCTCTGATGGCAGGCTATTCCAGACCTTGGGGGCTTGGATAGTAAAGAAATTCTTCCTTATGTCCAGCCTGAAATCGTCTTGCAGGAGTTTTTAACTGTTCAACCTTGTCATCCCTTGTGGGACTCTGGTGAACAATCATTCCCCCAGATCCTGGTGAATACCCCTGATAAATTTATAGGTGGCCATCAGATCACACCTGAGCCTGCATTTTCTCAGGCTGAAGAGTCTCAAGCTCTCATCGTAAGGTCTGTTTTCCTGACCTTTGATCATGCATGTGGGTCTTCTCTGGATTCTCTCAAGCTTCTCCACATCCTTTTTGAATTGTGGAGCCCAAAACTGGATGCAGTACTCCAGCTGCAGCCTCACCAAGGCCAAGTACAACGGGAGAATGACATCCTGGGATTTGCTTGAGAAGCATCTATGGATGCAAGCCAGCATTTTGCTCGCTTTACTAGCTACTGCATTGCATTGAAGGTGCATGTTCATCTTGTGGTCAATCATGACCCCCACATCCCTTTCATCCATAGTGCTAGCCAGCATAGCACTGCTGAGCTTATAAGTATGCTGCAGGTTTTTCTTCCAAGGTGGAGAACCTTGCATTTTTCAGTGTTAAACACCATCAGGTTCACATCTGCCCATTTCCTGAGCCTGTCAAGGTCAATCTATCATGTCCCCTGCTTTTCCCACATCCACCAAGCCAGTCATCTCATCAGAGAAGGCAGTCAGGCTGGTCAGGCATGGCTTGCCTTTGCTGTATCCATGCTGACTGTTCCTAATCACCATCTTCTCCTCCAAGTGCTTAGAAATGGATTCCTTAAGGACTTCTCCATGATCTTTCCAGAAATTGAGGACAGGCTGACCAGTCTGTAGTTCCTTGGATACTTCTTCTTCACTTTCTTAAAGATGAGTACTATATTTGCCTGTTTCCAATCATCAGGGACCTCTCCCAATCACCACAAGTTTTCAGAGATAATGGCCAGTGGTAGGGCTGTGTGAAGTTTCGGTTCCTGATTTGATCTGATGGAGATTCAGCCTGATTGGGTTGCCAAATCTCCAAATCTGAATAGAAACAAAGGACCCTTTAATCTCTCTGAATCAAATTGGAACCCTCTCAGCTCAGTTGGACCAGGATACCAACTCCATTGCGACTTTCGTGTCATTTCAGAAACAAAAGACTGTTGAGGTTTAAGTATTCAGATTTTCAATAAAATATCAGTCAGATTTGTTTCTAATTGTCCACATAGGTAAAAACTCTCTAGAAAAAAAAAGAATGTTTTGTTAATAAACTTTACTTTTGGGAAAAAAACCAACTCATCTTACCTGAAGCTAACACCTTTGCTGTCACGTCTTAGCCTATTTGGCAATTGATCTCAACAGTAACCAAAGAAGGCTTTTCACCCCCCCCCCCACTCTCCTGCCATGACTTGATGATAATAGAATTCTAAGGAGGGGTCAGTAGGGCCCATGGCAGGGAGGGAGGGACCCCAACCCAGACAGCTATAGGGCAGCTGAGTCAGAGCCGAGGAGGGACATGCCCCCTCCCAGGCTTCTACTTTGCCCAGCTCCAGGGAGCCACATGACTAGAGCCTCGCAAACAGGTGCACTTGTCTGTCCAGCATGCAATTTAGCATGGGAGTTTGCATAGGAGGGTGAGCGAGAGGGTCCGTGGCCTAGCCAGTGCACCCCAGGGTAGGTTGCCACAGTAGTAGCCAGACTACCAATAGTAAAATGAGGATGGGCACACACTGCAAACTGAGGGTCCCCAAGGGGTCTGCACCCCCGCCCTCTGGTTCCTCAGAGGCCTCCACCCAGATGGAGCCCATGGTTCTGGGCTCCAGGCAAATGGAGCCTTTGGCTCTCAGCTACAGGGGCTGTCCAACACTTTTTCAGGCTCTGGGGTCTGGGAGCATGGCCACCTCCCCTTGTGAGGTTTCCTTCCTTTTGGGGTCTCTGGCATGCCAGCTGGAGAAGCACCAGGCAGCAGTCCAGAGACTGCGTGCCATCAGGGACTGTGAGCAGGAGATAAACTCCTACTACCAGGCACTTCACCCTATGGAGGCAGAAGGTAGATCAAGGTCACCTTCCAGGAAAAAGGAGGACTCAGGGACCTCCCATTCTGTCCAGCCAAGGAGTTGGACCAAGGTGATCAAGGGCCCTAAGGCCTGCTGCACCAAGGTCCCTGCCCCGCTGGAGCTTTGCAACAGGTATGAACCTCTTGCAGCCCCAGCAGAGCCTGACAAGCTGCTAGCTCCTGCAGGCAACACAGGCTCAACTGTACCTACCACCCCCGCTCTCTCTAAGACAAAACTCAAAGTGTTTGTCATGGGAGTCTCCATCCTGAGGGGGACTGAGGGTGCAATCTGCCGCCCCAACCCCTTAGCCTGGGAAGTCTGCTGCTTCCCAGGAGCCCGTATCTGAGACATTGAGGAGAAGATCCCTAAGCTCCTCCAGCCCACAGACCACTATCCTATGTGCTCCTTATCCATGTGAGCACGAATGACATGGCTCGGAGAAATCCTAGCTGGGACATAAAGCACCACAAGGATTTGGGAGTGGGGCTAAAGTGCTTGGGGGCACAGGTGGTATTTTCCTTGATCATCCCAGTCTCAGGCTATGGGCTGAAGAGAGAGAAGAGGATCGAGGTAGTAAACCAAAGACTGTGGCACTGGTGTCATCAGTAAGGCTTCAGCTTCTGTGAACACAGTCTGCTCTTTGGTGAGAGACGCAGTGAGCTTCTGGGAAGGGAAGGCCTACACCTTGCTCTGCTGGGGAGGAGGCTCTTCTCAGCCAGACTGGCTGACCCGCTCCACCAGGCTTTAAACTAAGCCCGCTGGGAGATGGGGGGAATACCGTCACTGCTGGCCCACTGAGCAACCCTTGCAAAGTCAGCAGGCCAAGGCACTTAAGGGAGCCCACCCCTGTACCAGCCCTGGAACAATCTGTAGGCAAGGCAAGGGCCCCCAAAGGGACATTTGTGTGCCTGTACACAAATGCCAGGAGCTTGAGGAATAAACAGGAGGAACTTGTCCTTCTGCTTAACACAAATAATTACAATGTCATAGGGATAACAAACACCTGGTGAGAGTCCACCCATGACTGGGCCACAGGTATAGATGGCTATACCCTATACCAGAGAAACTGAGTGGACAAAAGGGGCAGGGGTGTAGCTCTCTATGTCAAGGAAAGCTACACATCCCTGCAAGCTGACATTGGCACCCAGTGTGGACAACTGGAGACCCTCTGGGTTAAAATCTGTGAGGAACGTGGCACAGGGGACACAATGGTGGGAGTCTACTAAAGACCTCCCACCCAAAGTCAAGAGCTTGGCCAGGAGTTCTCCAGGGAATGGACTGAACCTGCTCACTCCCAGTGCATGGCTGTCATGGGAGACTTCAATTGCCCAGACATTTTGTGGGAAGAGCACTCGGCCAAATCTGAACAGTGACAAAGATTTCTCTCATGCATGGATGAGCTCTATCTGACTCAAGAAGTCTACGGGCCAATGAGAGATAAAGTGCTGCTTGAACTGGTACTGGCAATAGGGGACAACTTAATCAGTGACCTAACAATTGAAGGGAAGCTGGTTGACAGTGACCACAAGCTGATCACCTTCACCATCCTCCATAAAGCTGGCAAGTCAGTCAGCAATACAGAAGTCTTCGACTTCAGGAAAGCTGACTTTGACAAGCTCAGGAGGCTTGTCAGTGAGGTCCTAAGGAGCCATGACCCAAAAGGGAGGGAAGTTCAGGATGATTGGTTGCTGCTCAAGGGAGCAATCCTGGATGCACAAGCAAAGTCTATTCTGTCTCAGAGGAAAGGCAGCAAAAGGGCACAGCAGCCCCCTTGGCTCTGCAGGAAACTAGCAGACCTCCTGCATCTTAAAAGAAAGACCTACAAAGGATGTAGGACTGGATCCACCTCCAAGGAGGAATATTCTGCACTGGTCTGGACCTGCAGGGAGCAAACCAGGAAATCCAAGGCTGTGATGGAACTCCAACTAGCTGCAAGTATCAAGGACAATAAAAAGTCCTTTTTTAGATATGTGGGGAGCTGGAGGAAAAGCAAGGGTAACATTGGACCCCTGCTAACACAGATGGGACAACTGACAACCAACACCCAGGAAAAAGCCAAGTTGCTAAATGGGTACTTTGCATCAGTTTTTCAGCAGCCCCAAGGAATGCTCTTGCCCATTACAGGACGGAAACCCCTGTGTAAGGGTGATTCCTTACCCTCCATTAATGCTGAGCTTGTGAAGGAACACCTTGAGAGGCTGGACACCTTCAAGTCAGCCAGCCCTGACAGTTTACACCCCAGGGTACTCAAGGAGCTGGCAAGCATCATAGCTCAGCCCCTAGCATGGATCTTTGAGAACTCCTGGTGCTCTGGTGAAGTGCCCAAAGATTGGAAGAAGGCCAATGTAGTACCTATCTTCAAGAAAGGGAGGAAAGTGGATCCGGAAAACTACAGGCCCATCAGCCTGTCTTCTATCCTGAGGAAGGTCTTAGAGAAGATTATCAAAGAGACCATTCTTAACAGATTGGCCAATGGCAGCATCCTGAGGGATAACCAGCATGGGCTTGTTGTAGGTAGGTCTTGCTTGACCAATCTTACTTCCTTTTATGACCAGTTGACCTATCACCTGGACAAGAGAGAAGAGATTGATTTCATATAGCTTGACTTTAAAAAAGCCTGCAGTCTGGTATCCCATGATCACCTCTTAGCAAAACTGGCCAACTGTGGCCTTGGATTCACCACAATCTGCTGGCTGGGGAATTGGCTCCATGGTCAGACCAAGAGGGTGGTGGTTGACAGAAGTCAATCATTGTGGTGTGCTGTGACCAGTGTTGTCCATCAAGGCTCTGTCCTTGGACCAGTACTATTCAACATCTTCATTAATGATGTGGACATTGGTATCAGAAGTTGACTGGCCACGTTCACCTATGACACCAAACCTTGGGGTAAAGAGTCTGCACCTGAGGACAGGAGGGTGATCCAGGCTGACCTTGACAGGCTAAGGAAATAGGCAAAGGAGAACCTGATGGTGTTTAACACTGAAAATGCAAGGTTCTCCACCTTGGGAAGAAAAACCCATAGCATGCTTATAGGCTCTGCAGTGATACACTGCCTAGCACCACAGACGAAAGGGACTTGGGGTTCATGATTGACCATAAGATGAACATAAGCCATCAGTGTGATGTTGCGGCTAGTAAAGCAAGCAAAATGCTGGCTTGCATCCATAGATGGTTCTCAAGCAAATCCCAGGATATTATTTTCCCGTTGTACTCAACCTTGGTGAGGTCGCAGCTGGAGTACTGCATCCAATTTTGGGCTCCACAATTCAAAAAAGATGTGGAGAAGCTTGAGAGAGTGCAGAGGAGAGACATGTGCATGGTCAGAGGTCAGGAAAACAGACCTTATGATGAGAGGATGAGAGCTATGGGACTCTTCAGCCTGGAAAAGCACATGCTCAGGGTGATTTGGTGGCTGCCTATAAGTTTATAAGTTTATAAGGGGTGGTCATCAGAATCTGGGGGAATGTCTGTTCACCAGAGCATCCCAAGGGATGACAAGGTCAAACAGTCACAAACTCCTCCATGACTGTTTCAGGCTGAACATAAGGAAGAACTTCTTTACTGTCCAAGCCCCCAAGGTCTGGAATAGTCTGCCATCAGAGGTGGTTCAAGCACCTACTTTGAACACCTTCAAAAGAAATTTGGATGTTTATCTTACTGGGATCCTGTGACCCCTGCTGACATCCTGCCCCTGGGGCACAGGGCTGGACTTGATGATCTTCTGAGGTCCCTTCCAGCCCTAATGTCTATGAAGTAGCTGCTTATGTTGATGGAATTGAAACAAAGTCCCCTGACACCTACTTTTGGGGCTTATCTGTAAGGCCATGATGCTTCAGTTCTGTAGCTCATCAAATTTTGTATCTAATCTGAGGAAATGCATACAGCAAGCACTAACAAATTACAATGCTCGTTTGCTAAACTATGCAGCTTTTTGGAGCAGAGCTGCTTGAGTTTTGGATTCATTTAATATGCTAGCCCCTGCCTTAACTAGTGTGAACAGAGTCAGATTCAGCTAGCAAAAATTTGAAAGTCTTCTGGTTTTATATCACTTTTTGTAAGAAACTACATTTGGGGCTGTGGTGGCCAATAGGAGGCACTCCTGCACTGAGCCACCCACCTCACTGAGCCCTACCAAAACCACATTTCAGGTGTCTCCCATGGGGTGCCTAAATCCAGCCAGGCCCCTTTCTGGAGCACACCCGCAAGCCAGTCACTCAGGCACAGTGGTAACACAGGAAGGCGGGGTTGGGCTGCTGCCTGACAGCAAAGAGACAGACGAAGGGAGATTTCTCCGCAGGGCCCACAACAGGTTTGGAACCTATCAGCACTGGAAACCAGAGCTTTTTTGTTTGAAACACTAAATACTTCAAGCTGGAACTTCTGTAGTAGTCCTTTTTGGAAGCTGTTTCATGTTTCAGTAACTGCCTTGGGAATCCCATGATGTAATGTGGCAGCTCAAAGAGAGGGTTGCTCTTGATGATACATGGGGAAAACAGTACAGCCAGGAAGCCCAACCCATCAAGAAGAATAATGTTTTAAGTTAAATGAACTACAATTCCCATAAAGAATCAGTGGCATTCACCAAAAAAAATAAATAAATATAAAAAGAAAAAGAAAAGAAAAATCTCACTTTTTTTGGCAGAAGTCAAATTTTTCTCTGCAAAATGTTGATGAAAATTAATTCACCTTCAACTTTGTCTACCCAGCTTTATCTGACCTTCCACCTGAAATGCATTAGTTTCTGTTGGTTAACTTAAAGGATAACAGCCTTGAATAGCAAATTCACTAATATCCATATGTTAGAAGCAGAGAGAAGATACCAGCCTTCTTTTCTAGTGGATTATAAAAGTATGCTATGCTTGTGGCAAAAGAGTGCCAAAGACATAAATCATGGGACTACTGACTCGTCTGATTGACTAAGACTGAACCAGACCTAGAATCACAATCACAGAAAAGTAGGACTGGAAGGAAGCTCAGGAGATCATCCAGTCCAGCACCCTGCTCAAAGCAGGATCATTCCTGTCTAAACCATTTTTAGACAAGTGCTTATTTAACCTGGTCTTAAAATCTTCCAAGAATTGAGTGTTTGCAGACTCTCTGGGTAGCTTGTTCTAACGTTTAACCACCCGCATAGTAAAAACTTGATTTAAGAGGAACTAAATTATCAAACTCTACTAACCCGCGTGGTTTCTGTCTTCAACAAGCTGGTTGGGTGGCAAGGGTCACTAGTTTTTAGTTATTTTCTACAGTTGAGTCATAAGCAAAGTTGTTGTGAATTTGAGTTTAACTCTAATGATTTAACTGAAATGTTAAACTGTATGAGTGATTTTGCATTCTCATATGTTAAGTTATAACACAACTGCAGGAAATAAGAACCCCATACTGAGTAAATTATAGAATACTTTATTTTATTTGATGGTGCCCAGTGAGCTAAAATAAACATGTGTCCTTAACGTATTGGTAATTCATATAATATGTTAATTACTCCGTGTGTAGTCATTACATTTCCAGTGGCAGTCATTACTCTAACAGTACTGGTGTATTTCTTCAGATGCACATTTAGCTTGTAGTTATAATAATGTTTTGTATGTTTCTGAAAGCATGCTTTTGTGCTTTCAATTATTATATTTCATTTACTTACTTCCTGTTTATATTCCTTAATACCAAGAACACAGTCAAGAATTAAACTAAGAATATTGCTTCATTCATTAAATCATCAATAAAGAAACTCAATAAGATCTCACAAAAGCAAATTAAAATATTTAGAAGACATATGGAGCCAGTTTTTCTCTTAATAGTTTATTTGCCAAAAAAATCACATTTAGGTCAACTGAGCTGAATGTGAGTATCTGAATTTGTGAATGGTTTGTTCCAAAAAAAAAATAAAGAGTGTGTGTTGGGGGGCGGGGGGGAGGGACTAAAATCTGAAACATTTCATTCTATCATTTTAAAAATGAAGCATTTTGAATTTTGATTTTTTTTAATGCATCTTGAGAGTTGAATTTACTGAAATGTAAATTCTAAAATATAAAACAAAAATAACATGCACCTAAATAACATTTTTTTTCTTGTTTTGGGACAACCTTTTTTTTTCAGTTTTCCAATTTTACCACCAAAGCAAAATGGCAATTACTGTATTTGCAAAGCTGTAATTTAAGGCACAGAGATGTTCAGGCCCCTGTTCTAAATCATGGTGCTTTACATGAAGCACCATAAGTTAGAGTAACCCCCTGATCAAAAAAACATTTGATTGTTAGGTGGGAGGGGATTGAGCCTGTCTGCACTGGCTCTCCAGGCCAGCAGGCAGGGGCAAGCCAGCAGCCTTGGAGGAGGTTGCCAAACTGCCCCTCTCCCTCTTTCCAGCTGCAGGGTGGGGGGAGGGGGAGCAGCAGCAAGTTGCCAGCTCTCCCCCCTGAGCTGAAGGGGGGAGTGGTAGATCAGAGCCCCTCTGGTAACTCCCTCCCAGCCCCACTGTCTGACATGCTGGGGGGATCCAAGCTGGGCCCACAAGTTGGAGAGAGCTCTGGTCCACCCCCTCCCCCAGTTCCCTCAAGTACCCCAGAGAATTAATTTTTCACATGATTGGCCATTTTAAAAGCACTCTGCAGCTGTCCATGTGTGTCATAACATGGCTATAGTGCACTTTCAGAGTCCCAATCACAGTTGTCTAGGCACCCTTAAGGATACTGTTTCTCTTCCCGTTTTCAGTTGAAATTGCTCCACAACTAAGAGGAAAAAATAATGTGCATCTAAAGAAAAATTAATCTTAAAGAACTGGTATTTTGTTCTTGGTATTTAACTTCAACCAGCTACTAAATAAGCAAAAATGATATTATAATAAATACAGTGAGCAAGAGAGATTGGGATTCAATCTCTAGTTTCTAATACATTTTCTGTGTGATTTTGGGCATTTTTCTATTTGTTTGGACCTCAGTCTCTTATTTATCTAGCTGTGACAACAATATTTCCTCTCTATACCTTCTACATTTAGAATACAAGGTTGTTGGTCTTCATCTCATGTACCAAACAAAACACAGCAAGGCCTTTGTGTGCTGTCATAATGTAAATACAGTAATAAGGGGCATTTGCTAGGAATTTATACATTAGCATAGTTTATGACACGTTTCTTATGCTTCTCTGTGACTAATATTGCTCCAAAGCACTTTTAGGCATTTTTCTGTGCCAGTGTCAACAATAACCACACCATAAAATTGCGGCTAGCATGGCATGAGGGTAGATAACTATCAACAAGATTCTGGTTTCTCCCTTCTTGATGCCACTGCTCAAACACTTTTTGGACTGCTCTGGACTCTACTTCCCCAAACTGAAGGTGTCTCATTTCCTCTAACTATAGAAATGAAGAGCACTATGTAAGCTCTGAGAAAGAGCCTAGGATACAAACAAGGGTGAAATTTAACTGATATATGTCTAATGAACAGCATGACAATTTGGGATAAAGGAATATATAATAAAGAGTTAATTTAATTCACATGAAAAAATAATTAAGCTGAAAAAGCCCTCCTATGAGCAACATGTATTTTTCTAATGTTATTTGGCTGTAGTTATTGTTATTTATATTAGAGGAATATCTATAGGCCACCACAAAAATCAAGGTTCATTGTTATGTTATTGTTATACACCTAGTGAAAGCTAATCCCTGCACAAAAGACTTTACCATACAATCAAAGAGACAAAGAATGAGAAAAAGGAAATGTTATTACTCTTTTTTACAGTTAAGGGTATGATTCATGCAGAGATTAAGTTATTTGCCCAAGGTCATCAAATAATTCTGTGACAGAACCATGAACTGAAAACCTGAATCCCAATCCACTGCCACAGCCTGAGACTGTTTGTCATGTACAAAGGACTGAAAATGAATAATGCAGAACTAACATTCTCATTTTAAAATAATAAAAACAAAAGAGTGTTGCCTGTTCACCTAACATACAACAAAGCTATTCACAATGTGTGTTGAGAATTAGCAATATTTTTAGAAGAGAAAACTTGAAAAAAATAATTCTTCCCTGCTCTAATTAGATTACAAAATACTGTCACAGCAATTAGAGGAAAATAAATAAGAATAAGCCCTGCACTCAGACTAATGGATAATTAATTGTGTATGTGCTAGCCAATCGCACATCATCCCTGCTGGATGCCATCGGAGAAATTTCTATTTTCAGAAGGCATTCTGGGTTTGATCCTTCATAGTGAGTAGGCTGCTTAGATCCCATTAAGTACCAATAGAAGCTAAAGAACCTCAGCACCTCTCTGGCAGGCTGAGCACCTGGATTGAAGTCTCTGTCACTGACAAGAGTGTATCTTGAACAAAAAAAGAAGGGAGAAAAAAGAAATCAAATGAAAATGAATTAGGCTTTTTTAAAAATGAATAAACAAACAAGGTGGCATATAATCATGATATATTACATAATCATCGGCTACATTTCAGTGCTTCTCTGTTGTTTGCAAGTGTCTTCCCAGTTGTACATTGTACATCTGTGTCCTTGTATTGTCATAGAACACAATGAATACTGCTGAACAGTTTAGGAAATGAGGCCATCAGCGTGAATGTAGGTATATGGATATGTACGTGCATGAATAGGTAATGTGGGTAAAGCTCCCATTTACCTCAGTCACAGGAGGGTTAAGCTAAAATGGATCCTTTTTTTGTTTTAGTCTCACACACAACTCATAATAAGCAATTTCTAGGAAGGGCCTAAAAGAAGTGGGTAGGGGTCTTCAAGGACCCTAGGACAAGTTCAAATAATAGGTGTATTTTCTAGATACGTATTAGTTCTTAAGTTCATTACTAATATAGTACCCACATCTAAGCCCCTTCCCGTCCACATCACAACTCATCAAACAAATCATTGTAAAAATATGTACTATTAATAATCCTTCTCCCAAGGAATTCATAATATAGACCAAGGATGCTCAACCCCTGGCCCATGGGCCAGATCTGGCCCACAGACCTGTGTCATCTGGCTTGCTGGACTCCCTCTGTGTCAGAAAAAATGGTTGTGGGGAACAGTGGGGGTATTGCTACTTCCCTGCTCCCACATTTCTGGACCCATGGAGATGCTGGTGGGTCAGGGAATGCAGACCTGGAGTGCTGCAGGGCTGGTACGTGGTTTGCAAGTTGGGACTGAGGTGCTATGGATCCCAACCTGGGCATGAAGAGTCAAGGTGGTGTGGGGCCCAGTC
This sequence comes from Alligator mississippiensis, assembly GCF_030867095.1. NCBI lineage: Eukaryota > Metazoa > Chordata > Crocodylia > Alligatoridae > Alligator > Alligator mississippiensis. Next base: position 135,326,449 of record NC_081825.1, on the reverse strand, counting down.
CAGCCATGTGAGGCCCAGCCCCACACACCAACCTATGAGTTCTCCAAATGAGAGAACCAGTCCTATGGCACTCATCCAGCACACAGGGATTAAAGATTGAGCACAACTGATATAGACAAATAGGATGGGGTTAGGATAGAAGGGGAAATAGCACCATGCAGAGAGGTGAAGTGTCTTCACTAACATCAGTACCTTGTATGTTATTCAAACAAATTCTTAAGTAATCAATTCGTAAGCATCTATAGATACACTGATAATTGCTAACAGCAGCATGGATGGATGTGTTAAGGGCAAATTATGCCAAATCAGCCTATTTTTCTTATTTGACAAGATAACTCAATTGATGTATTTAAGGGTGCTCAGCAGACAGGGTAGATCTTGATTTCAGTGAAACATTGAACAAGGTGCCATATAATATTCTCAAAAATAAGGTAGAAAAAACAGTTATTTAGAAGCAACTGCCATAAGGTGGAGACACCATTGCTTGATATACCAGACATAACCAGCACTAAGTAAGGAAGTAATATCAAATTGAGAGAAAATATCGAGTGGTGTCCCACAGGGATTAGATCTGGTGCTGTTTAATATGTCGATTAATGACTTGGATATAAAAGTCACCAAATTTGAGGATGACAAAATTGGATGAGATAGGAAATGCTTTAGCAGAAAGAATGTAAAAACTGGAGAGAAGGACTGTGAACAATAAAATTAAATTAATCAAGGACAATCATACAGTATTTCATGTAGGAATGAAAAATCAAATGCCTAAGTATAAAGTGGGGATACCTAGCTGAGTAGCAGAACTGCTGGGTAGCCGAACTGTTGTTATGTTTCATTAACTAAACACCAGTCTAATGAAATCCTCTTGCAAAAAATAAAAAAAGGCAAACAGAATGTTTGGGTTGTAATAACAGAAGCATCAAATCCAAGGTATATGGAGTATTAGCACTGGGCACTAGTTGGCACTAGTTAGACCTCAGATGGAATACTGGGCATTTATACACATGCTCTAAGAGTGGGGAGGAGAAGAGGGCTTTAGTCAGAGTGGTTCCAAGAGCCACTTTCATTAAAGTGCCCGAAGTGTCATGTGTATCAGTGTCCCCATGCTGAAAAATGGTGGCTTGTCAAACAAGCTTTAGTTAAAGTGCCTCCACCACCATTTTTCAGCACAGGGATACTGATACATATGAGGCTGGAGTCTGCTGGAGCACAGTAATTACCACACTCCAGCACACTCAATTAATCAAGTCTGCTCCAAAGCACTGTAATTACAGTGCATCAGAGCAGCCTTGCTGCATGTGTATAGGCAGCTGTGTCCAGTTTTGGTCCAGTATGGAGCACTATATCTTAAGAAGAATGTAGACAAACTACAGAGAATACAACAATAAGAAATAGGAAAAATCATCATGAGTTTGAAAGACAAAACAAATGAGAAAAGCTTAAAACAGTTGGGAACCTTTGGGCAGGAGAAAGGAAGATTAATCAGTGACATGATATCAGTTCCAAATGTCCAAAAAAATTGCCATAAACGGAATGGTAAGTAATTGTTCTTCATAACCACTTGGGGGGCGGGGGGGGGGGGGGGGTTAAACTATAGAAAAGCACATTTTACTTAGACCTGAAATGGAAATAGAATATTTTCTAAATGTAAGAGAAGCTGCGTTTTGGAACAAATTGGTTGGGGAAATAGTAGCATGTCCTTCTCTGGAACCTTTCAGGAGGAGAAAGAATAGGCATCTGTCAGGGATGGTTTAGGTAAGTAAAATGTGTCTCAGCTCAGGGGACTGAACTAGATTAGGATTAGATCAGAGTGGTTGAAATGGTAGCCCGTAAGCAGTTAGCATGTGGCTCATGAGTTCTACAGGCTGCCTCTTCCATTGCTGCAGAGCAAGGAATGGCTTGGGGGTCTGCACTCTGGTGGAGCAGCTCACATGGCAGGAGGTGGGGGACATATGCCACCAGCACAGCTCACAGAGCAGGGGAGGATTCCAAGGGGCCATGCACCACTGAGACACCCTATGTGACTAGAAGAGATTTTGGGGAGGGGTCTCCTAAAGTGTAACCCTTGAGATGGCTTCCAGCCTTATGATTCAATGACTGGGCTAAGATCTCACAGTATCAGAGACAAAAATAGAACCCATGGATGAAATCCTGGTTACACCACCAGAGCCAAGAATTAATATCTGATCTCCAGATCCCAATTTTAAACCCTAGTCACTGCCTCACGCTGCCTTCTAACATGGGTTGTCCAGGTAAAGACATTATCCAATTTCCAATGAAGTCAGAGAAAAACCCACATTAATTTTAGAGGCCTTTGGATCAAGCACTGTTAAGGATTGGACTGTGTGAGGATGTTCTGTATTTATTTTTAAGGCACCTCACCTTTTTAGGGAACAGAGGGATGCTCACAAATTCAAGGGTTGAAGACAGCATGAACAGTCATGCATCTTGTTCTGTGGAATTAATCAATTCAATGTCATACTTTATCACCTTCTATTTGACCAAAAGTAAGGAGCACGACCAATGTGGTTTTAAAACAGGAGTGCCTTTTATTAACAATTAGCTGAACAAAGAGAAAATTCCCAGTCCTCTGCACTGTACATACTGACAACGTCTTGGAGGACTTTCTTAATCAACCTCATCGGTGATCTGACTATTAAGTTTTTTAACAAGGTTTATTATTTTCTCCATCTTTGGCCTGAGCTGGTGAGCTGGGTAATTAATTATAGTTTGTCCATTTGTCAGAATGATTAAGGCAGCTTACCGTATTGCTGTCACTTCTATGTTTGACCTTCAGCTACCTGGTATGTTCTTTTGACTAGAATCAGCTACCATTAAGTGAGCCATTAAGCTCTCTGTTTCCATTATTTTCCTTGACAATTTAATATATTTTTATTTGATTTGTTCAGCATAAAATACATAGGATCATTTCAGCTAGAAAGCAGCATTATATAATAGATATATATATATATTTCCTTATTTCTATAGGGTCTGCAAAATCTAGAGATGAATGTCCCATATTATTGGTGAACGGCTTCAGTAGCTAAAGAACATAGCTTTTCATCCTATTTTATTTAAACAAGCAAAACAAATAACTAGCATCTAGTACCTAACTACTTTAAATAATGTTGTGCTTTTACACCACAAGGTTAAAATTAAGATGGGGCAGAAGGGTCCTCCCAAAACCTGCATAAGGATTTGCACTGAGAACTGTACACTCAAATTCCTTCAGGACTTTGAAAGAAGCTAGCTAGAAACTCTGCCTGCTAGTCTGATTGCTCTATAGATATAGAGAGATCACCCAATATTGAATCATGAAAAGGAAGCGGAAGGCCAGATGTCCTTCTTTACTGTGTGTGTGCTGAGCAAAGCATGTCCTTCTGGTTAATAAGCTGGGAAAGTTTCCTGAGTCCCTGCCCTATCTGCAGCCCCAGCCCAAGGACAAGCCTTCTCAGGGCTGCTCTAACCTACACCAGTGGGCAGTAGGTCACAAGGAAAAGTATGCCATTTGAACATAGCTAGAGCTCAAATAGCTCTGGCAAGTCCTGTTGTCCTCTCTAGTCATGCCCCCTCTCCATATATCTGAGAAAAAGTGATAAAGAGTGCTACACTATCAATAACAACACAAGTATGTTCTCACACAAAGAGAACACAACACAAGGGTCTGAGACCCTTTCTCAGACAAAGAGGTCTTAAATAGACTTGCTGCTATCACCTCCCTGCTGACCTTGGAACTGGCACCAATAAATAAAATACACCCACTCTTTTCTGATCTGCCTGTACTCAAGCCCAGCAATTAAGTGGAGCCCAAGGCTCCAAAGGGTCCTAGGCTAGGCTTGGCAGTGAAGTAGTATAAACATGGCTTGAATGTGCAAGCTACAAACGTATAGGACTTCACTGAATAGAATCCTGTTCCCTGAAGCACTTTCTATTGCAAGAAACAACCCCACTGAATTTTGCAATACAGCAGGGCAGGTATTTAAAAACTAAAACAGCATGTTTAAAGCAAAGAACAATGATAGCATAAAAGTTTTTAAGAGCAATTATCACATAAAAGCAATACAGCAGGCTATATGTATATAATAAAGCAGACTGTGGCTGCACCTATGGAAGTGGCAGACTGCGCAGTTGTTGTTGCGCAGTCATTTAGTACTTGCATAAAGTATGGTGTAACTGTGCAGTTCTGTCCCTGCACGGGTTTTTTTTCAGACGCTACTGAATAGTAGCATCTTGTGTAGATATGCCCTGTATATATATATAATTGCTTCTCATTGGGTACACCTATACGTTCATTAATGTGCCATAATTACAGTCCATTAGGTGCATTAAGTTTAGTACCTGTAATTAATCGGCACTACTGCGCAGTATTGCTGGCTCACACTTTTGTCATGACACTAATGTGCAGCAGACTAATTCTACTGTGCATTAGCATGGTTTTTGCCTGCCACAGTAATATGCAGTAGAATTAGTCTACTGCACTTTTAGCCTCCCATGTAGATGTGCCCACTAAGTCTTACCATTCCCTGAATCTGGGAAGGCCCAATTTCTTTAGACTTCCTCTCTCTAAAGTCTCTGTTTTAGCTGTCCAATTAGATAGCTTCTGAAAAATGCCTTATTTGTTAGCTTAATCATCAAGTTAGTGAGCCAGAATTCAGAAATTGTAAGTTTATTAAAAGTACCAGTAACAGCCAACCTTTTATTAAGAAGAGTTACTACTGAATGCCCCAGCCGGCATGCTCTTCAAGGGACCCTCCACTGCTCTGAACACCTTTTAGGACAGGGAAATGTAACAATTTGCACAGCTATCTACAAATCCAACCCCTCCCTCCCCCCCACTCCAAAAAAAACACAAACAAAAAAAGCTTTGTAAAGACTTTAACCTCCACTTCATTTCTAGCCTTTTAGCTTTGGTGGTCAAATACAGGGTTCAGACCTGTACTTGCATATTGGTATTAATAAATTTATACATAGCAATTATCTCCCCATCACATTAAACAATATTATTCTCCCTGAACACTGCAAAATTGAGAACTTGGGTACTCCAAATCTAAAAATCACAATGAATAATTACTTGGGAACTTTTAAATTTGCTTATTGGCTTTTAGGGCTCAAATTCTGAACTTCTTAGTGGCAACGGGTAGGCTAGAAACTGATTAAAAACACAAAAAAAGAAAAGCCAGGAATCTGTCTCAAATAATAATTTTATTTCAGGAGCTACCCATAAAGCAGCAAGGATTGCAAGACTTTTGACAATGTCACAAGATATTGCAAGACTGAGTAAGTGTCATCCAGCCAACCATTACTTGCACCATGACCTCTTATGATTTTTCAGACAACTTTAATTACTTGCAGGCATTTAGTATTCCTTACAGAAAGATTTAATAATACTGAATATCTGTATATTGAATTCATTTTGACAGATGTGCATGTCATATTTGTTTTAATAAAAAATACCATATCTACCCAAAGGACCTTGCCTGCCTATATCCTTAGACCAACATGGGTACAACCAACAACCCTATATATTTGTTTAATGCATTTTTAGTCATTCTAGGGGTTATTTTGTTTGTTCATATTTAAATAGCATGTTATATTTAAACAAAAACAGTAAATAATATAGTGTGGAGGTCTTTACATGTTTCATACTCAAAGATTTTTCTCTCTTTGAATTTTTACTAATTTTTAAAAAATATATACCATTAATCACTTGGACATTTTAGAAGGTAGCAAAAACAAACAAACAACCCCCCCCCCCCAACTTTTAAAGAAGATTTTTAATGAAAGATTTTTTTTTTCATTTTATCTATACAGTCAAACTTTTAGTGACTTATTAACTAATCTAACAGTTTTGAAAAACTTTAGAGAGAGATTCCATTATTTTGTTTCTTTATTCAGGCAACTATTGCATCAGACATCATAGCAGCATTTTTTTCCTTTTGTAGTGCTTCCAAGAAAAAAAACCTTTGGTCTATGACTGCAGTCACTGAAATGACTTAAGAGTATCCCAAGTCAGCAACACTGTGGGCATGTTGGCACACATGCATTTACAGTGCAGTAACTCACATTACTCCACACTATGGGTGAGCTTCTAGTTACCCCGACTGTTGCCACTAAAAGGGCAACAGTCAGGGTAACTAGAAGCAATGGACACAAGATAAAAGAGAGCAAATTCAGGCTGGACATCAGGAAAAAAGTTCTTTACAGTGAGGGTTGCCAAAATATGGAATAGGCTTCCAAGGGAGGTGGTGTTGTCCCTTTCGTTGGAAATATTCAAAAGAAGATTGGACAGACACCTGGCGGGGGTCATCTGATCCCAGCGCTCTTTCCTGCCCGGGGCAGGGGATCAGACTCAATGATCTAATAGGTCCCTTCCAACCCTAATAACTATGAAACTATACATTAAATATGGAAACGTATGCCAACTTGAGCATGAATTTGATACCTGTGTCATGCAGGTATCAAATTTACGCCTGATAAGTTACTTCACAGTAATGCACATGTAGATGCCTTATTGTGCAGTAACACTGTGTGTGTAGATTGACTTGGGACTACTTTTAATTCCAAGTCAGTCCACATAAAGTGTTAATGCATTTTAATGCCTGCACGTGTAGACGCCAGCCTATTCCCACTTATTGCACAGTAACTTAGTGCTCAATAAATTTAAGTCAGCATAAATGCACATGCAGACATGCCCATGGAGGGGGAATTTAAAAAAATTAAATGCCTACAGGATTTAGGAGCACCAATTCCATTGAAAGTCTCTAGACACTAGATTTTCAAATAATCTAAGTGCTGAATGGTATATGTAAGAACCTTGTGGGATTTTGCAAAGTGCCTGAGCAGGTCAACTACCTAATTCAACATACTGATTTTGATATTAAACCCTAAACCTCCATAGGCAATTTTGGTCCCCAGCTGCATGCAATGGTCTCTAAATATTTTTGAAAATCATGCACTAGCTTCCTTTCCTATGCCATTTAAAATTGTATGCAAAGTATGAAGTTGCATGTTAAGTCCAAAAAGATATTTGCTGTGCATAAAAACAAGAACTTCATGAAATGTCCCAACAAATATTTAGAACTGTCTATAGATTCTTTGAGTCATAGATGACACACTTACTAGTAACTATTTTCATATATACAGGCGTGACTCTTTTAAAGAGTCCTCTTGGAACAGCTCTAGGGCATGAATATCATGCTCTTCCATTTGATTCAGTTTAAAATATCCAAAATTATTTCATGTATTTTATCTCTTACTTAAGGACTGTAAAGTCAATTTCCTGTTGAGCAAAGAGTATTTATAGTACTTGTTAGATAACACCCTTCTTCCTTGCTGACTAGAGCATTAAATTCATTGACAAATGCTGTTATGAGTTGGTTTGTGAGTGAATAAAGGAGGTTCAGAGATGGGTGACAAAAATGATTACAGGGCACAGAAAGGAGACTGTAGACATTGGGAAATGTAGGACTGTGCACCTTGCAAAAGCAACAAATAAAGAAGGCAGAGCATTAAGTTATATAAAAAGATAAGTGGAATGGAGAAGGCAAAGCAGGCACTTGTTACTCTTTGCTCATACTCCAAGAACAGCTCAATGCTCTGTGAAACTGAAATGGGAAAATTTATAGCAGAACAATTCCCATTGAATAACTCTGTAAAAAAGACCTTGTGTTAAATGAGATTAAAACAATGCATTGAAAATTCACTGTGGTTCTGATTCTGTATGGCAAGCTTGATCATGGTGGGATCACACCCAAGCTCCACAATGTTTTTTTTTTTCTTTATGGCAAATATGTTAGCACCTTCGTGCCTTCATTTCACTTTCCCAGTGTTAGGGACTGTGGCATGAATAGTGAAACAAAGTCACCTGACTAATAGAAGAAAGTCAAGAAGCTAATTTCATGGCAGGCCAGGGATCAAAACTGAGGTTTATGCTAAGCCAAGAGTGATGGAACTAGGCATCCAGTTTGCAGTTCAAGTAAACCGGGAGTCTAAACTGAATCTCAGAGTAAACCAGGAATCAAGTCCAAAGTGAAGGCAAGCCAGGGATTAAATCCAAAATCAAGGTAAGCCAGGCATCTAAATCAGAGTTCAAGATAAGCCAGGAGTCTAGAGCAGAGTTTTCAGGAAGCAAGGAATCAATAACCTGTGAAGGAGTCATGAACAAGCACCAGAATCTTTGCCTAGAATACCTACTGTTATCTGGGCTTGCTTTTAAAGGCTGGAGTGGATGGGGGCCATTTCCTGCAGCCCCAAGGGATTGATTGCCCTTATTGCTCATGCTTATGGCTGGGCACATAAGCAATGGTCTCAGCACATTGCACCCAGATTTTGTATAACTTGTATCTTTATACTAGAATGTCTTTATAGAATGTACGGTATACTGATCTCTGCTGCAGCTTCAAGGCACTTCTGTGTTGCTACTAAATTTATAAAAAACAATCTTGCTAGTATTTGCTTTCCTAAGTGCCTTATCACTCCTTCAGTATATGCAGCTTCCCTTGTTTTTAACATTCCTAGTGTGGTGTGCAACATATTGACATGTATCAGCTTGTTCATTTGGATCCATGGCATTGTGACTACTTTTATACTGTAGATATTTGCAGGCAAAACATGTTTTTTACTAAGGTAGAGAGGCCCTACAATAGTCTCAAGCCTTGATACCTTGTCGGGCTAAATTCTACTGTAAGTGATGACATGTTGGGCTACTAAGAGAAATTAATGAGAAGAGCTTTCCTTGACAGCACTATGGGGACTCAAGGTATTATAAACCCTGTAAATAGAAATTTGTAAGAGATGATACATCCACTTGCTTTTACTTGCTGATAATAGAAATGTGCTTCTACTGCTGCAGGCAAATTATCTTACTTGTCAGTTATACACTATACTCTATTAACTACAGCATTTAGGGCTGCCATCCATTCAGAACATTTGTTCTTTCATTATTTGTATGGGGGTAGAGTCTTTTCTCAGTGGGTATGCGTAATGTTCTTTAGCGCTAATGGCAGTTACACATGACTACATTAATGTAAAAATGGAGCTATCATTTGAGGTTCTTTCATTTCTGGTCTCACTGTAGGAGAGTACGTTTATTTAACACCATGTTTCCTTGTAGGACACTTGTTTAGGGAAAAAAAGGTGGAAGAAAGTTTTTACACTTAAGACTGAGCTAGGATTTAGGAACCCTGAAATCCTTGCCTAGTCTTTCTATAAATCTTCTGTGTTACAATGGATGAGTCATCAGTTTTCCCTGCTGTCTGCTTCTCATCTGTGTCATGAGGAAACTATTATTTCCCTTGTTTATTTAAACTATTATTTCCTTTGTTTTTTTAAACTTATTTAAAGATTCTGTTGAGATCTTTGGAAGGATTATTCTTTGAGTTATCCCCAGTACAACGGGGTCCCTATTTCTTCTGTGGTTTCCCAGTGATGGGGAAGGATGGAAAAGCATCATATGACAGCACCAAGGGTATGGAATTGAACCCTGATCTCTGACTTGCATTGAGGGCTAACTTCATTCAAGTCAACTGTGAATGAGTTTCTAGTCATTCAGGATGGGGAGTTCAAAGAAGCCACATGGGATCCTAGTCACCTCACTTCCCCACCTGCTGTTCGCTACAGAGACTGTAGCTCAAAGGAGCATAGACTAGCAGTGTAATTTACATTGGTGTACTAAACTAAATTAAAGTAAATTTCAACAGGATAGGTGACAATCTGTCCATGCCTTAGAATGAACCATGCATGTGCTATTTTGAGCACAAGGATTGTAGCAATTTTTGCTAGTCTTTATATCAGATGATGAAATGGGAAGAATTTTTATAACCTCTTCATTTGCATCGGTGTTTTGCAGTGCACTATAAAATTGTGTGGGTTCATTTGCAAACACACAGTTTGGAAGTTAATAGTTCATTCTGCCTGGTTTCACCACAGGGTCTTTATCACTAGTTCTTTGCTGTCACATTCATGCTACATTTTTCATCTAGCTGGTTGAAAAACAGATGAGAGTTTCTTCAAAATTGAATCCTGTATTTTCATCCAGATTTTTCTATTCCAATTACATATTTTGTCCAATTATCAAATTTGATATTTATCATCCAGAGGAAAAGCTTCAGACAATTTTCTCATGTTTTGTCACCTCTCCATATTTCTAGTTACTCTAGATACCTTTGTATTATTTTCCTAATCTCATTGATACTCCCACTACCTTCCAATATAGTGTTTCCTGCAAGCACCATTTATGTGTTTTTGACTTCTCCTTATATGAAGTACTAAAGACAATCAGGCATGGTTTGGACCTAACCCATTGTGCAATGGGAAATGTTGTATCCTTAGGTCTTTTGAAGGCACAGAAAAATGTAAACTCCTGTTACTTTTCTTAAAGGTAATCCATGTTAGAGGCTCCAACATGTTAGGGGTTATAGAGACATGACTGCATAAACTATAAATACTATAGACACAATCCCTGTTTAAAAAAAATATCTTAACAGAAAAGACAAAAAACAGATGAGAAGGGAATGAGAGCCACAGGGAAGAGAAATGGCTTCCTCAGAGTCACACAACTGGACAGGGACAGAGAGAGGTATAGAAGCCAGCTCTTTTGAGCCCCAGTCTACCATAACAACTAGTTTTAAAGGGTAAAAAAAGTGACGTCTCTGCCAGGAAAACTATTTAATATGCACTGCCTGTTACTGGCCATTTCATTCAAGGGGACATTCAACAGGCTTTGTCCTTTCATAAAAAGTCAATGAACCTTAGCATAATCTAAAGATCCTGTGTAGTGATTTTAAAATGGTTGGTGCTTGCAAAATAAAATGGATTGTTAATATTGGCACATTCAGCATTACAGTATTTTTAAGGGTAATTATTGTTAATGTATAGATTCTAATTGGTAATTCCCAGTGTTAATTATCTTGCATTTAGTTACAGCAAATGGTCCCCTAGTTCTTTAAATGTAAATAAATTAGTGTGAGCATGTGCTTAATGGGCTCTTTCATATTTTCCTTCTCACCAACACTGGAAATTATTCTACAGTAGCTAAGCACCTCCATATTTCGTGGCTGTTTATTTATCTTTCCCTTCCCTGTTGAAAGTAACACAGCCAAGATAAATTGTTTGGCACCATTTTGGTAACAGGGTGATTAATGGGAGAGCTATTTCTACACCATTAGTTCCTTGTACATGGCATTTTATCTTTGTTTAGAAAAAAAAGATGCATGAAGTGGAAATGCTAAATACAGATTAAACAAACTTGATTTATTCTGAAATGAAATAAAGCTTAGAGATGAGATTGCCTCACCTCAAAAAGAAATGTCCTGGGTCATGAAATGTACAATGTGTCAAATATCCTTAATTTAAACCCACTTTTACTTATTAAGTTCAGTAAACCATTTGCCTCTCCAAACACTGATGTACTGAAGAAACATACATTCATATTTTGTTTTTAAACATAATAAACCTAAAATACATCTTTCTAAATGTCATGTGTTGCTACTTTAAATCATTGCTATAGTGCCAGGGAAAAATTATGTGATAATTCTTTGCATTTATTATTGTTGGCACTTGATAACTAGCCTTTTCTTTGTCAATACTTTTTAAGCAATAAATGTAAGTTGTACTTTAAAAATGTTCCCAGTTTTATATAGACCTATACACTAATGTTAAGTATTCAGAACTGCATACGTCCTGGTTAAAATTGTGTGTTGTGAGTGTCATTTTGCCTTTGATTGAATTTTGCTGTGGCTTTTCCTATTGAAATCATTGTAAATTCCAGACAAGGTTACTGCACAGTAATTTAGAACTTGTATAAACAAATACTAAATGACTGTGCATTAACTTGGGTACTTGTTTATAAGTACTAAATGACCGTGTACTAACCCAAGTAACTGCTCAGTAGCACAGACGAACGGCTTTTTCATGATGCTATTGTGCAGTATCCTCGAGACTACTGCACAGTAGCATCACATCGTGGGTTTTGCCACATGATGCTACTGCACAGTAGTCTTGGGCTACTGTGTAGCCAGCATCTCACGTAGATGCAGCCACTAAGCTGTAGCTCTCAATAATGTAAGATCAGGTCCATTGTATTCTTTGCATTGCTCATCACTTTGCACCTTGTAATGCATCTGAAACCTGTGCTGTGCAGGAGTTAATATTATTATGCAAACTGGAGAATGCCATGTGAAGTAGGCTTTATTACAACCCCTTGACAGGTAGGGGAGCTGAGCTTACAGAACCTATCACTTATAGTTATGTAGAAAGTTAATCAGTATCAAGGCCTGGAATAAAACATTGAAGTATTCATGTTCAGGCCTTGCTCCGACTGCTAAACAGACTCTCCTATTTTAGTCTATACTGTCATGGGGTGGGGTCCCTATGGATGGCCATGATGCTCCTAGGGCCTGTGACCTTGCTAGCTTCGCCCTATGGGTGTCTTCTGTTCTCGTCTGCCACATCTTGATGGTTAATATAATAAATGGTAGATAGAAAGGCTGCTCTCAAGGTGCTATGCACTCACGGTTCTGGTGGGCCCCACTAAACTGTGTAGATTCTAGGACCCCTTGCTGGATCCCTCTCTAAATAAGTGCCTTGCAGGACACCCCAAGCCTTGTGGGCTAGATTTGTGATTCCAAAACCACCCCTTTATCATGCCTCATGCCTCACAGATGGTATTCAAACATTGTTCCTCTGAGGGCTTGATCTAGTTCAGCCTCCTGTCATCACTGGGCCCTTGGAACCTGTCTGCGCACCTTCACTGGTGCTGGGCTCTCTGCAGCCCTGTCTGCATGCCCTCACTGGCACTGGGCTCTCCGCAGCCCTGTCTGCGTGCCCTCACTGGCACTGGGCTCTGTTCACCCCTTGTCACTGCACCCTCTGGTGCTGGGACTCTGCACAGTAGTGTGCCCCAATGAGGCCTCCTCCTCCCCAATAGTCTCAGCCTGGTCCACCAGATTAAAAGCAACAACATAAATATGAGCCCCTGGGCTATAACATAAAAGCAACCATAACACTGGAGGTCACATTCTGTCCCTTTAAAAGGGCCAATTTCTCCCTCAACAATATGTGCCTCTTAGCTCTGGATACTTTAGTAGCTCCTAAACTTCATTACTCTCACCAGCAGTAGCTCAGGCACTCAGGTATCTACATGGAGCTTTTCTGCCCAAACTCCACTCTCCCTGGCAGCTTCCAAGGCCCTAACTGCATTCAGTAATGCCCTGGGGCTTATATGCGACCAGACCCTGCCTTCTTCCGGTCAGCTGACCGAGTGCAGGGTAATTCCACCATTAGCTATAGTAACCTGGACCTGTGGGGTTTCTGCCTGGCTCCTAGGGCCCTCTCTCTAGGCAGATTCTGCCCTTACAGGAGTAGGCACCTTAGTGTCCTGTGACAAATACCTATATATATATTTAATAGATGTTTAAAGTTAGAAGCTTAAATGAATTTTTGGGCATTTGTATGAGTGCTCTCATTTTTAAAGTGCTTTCTTTTCAGCAAGTGTAGTTGACTTCAGAGTGTTCAAAATATTATAGAGTGAAATGAAAGACAGGCTTAAAAAAATTCAAACTTGGTTACATAAAAACAGGCAGATATATGATACTGTGCAGTATTTTCATGTACAAAGCTGTAGACTTCAGTGGGTACATCTACACATGAGCTTTAATGCCCAGTAGACTATTTTACTGGGAATTAAAGTGTCACACACAAAACAACTGTGACATTATGCTAATGCTCAATAAAATAGTCTACTGTGCATTAAGTGTCACTAAAATAAGTATGCAAATGCAGTACTGTGCATTAGTGCAGCCCAATGTACATTATTTTAGTACCTCACATTGGAAGTAATGAATTCAATGCACATTAAAAAAGGTGCATTAATGCACATGTAGATGTGCTCAGTGAGCATGTCCAGATGAGCCCACATGTGCCTCTTCCTGGTCTCAAAGCAGTTTGAGACGTGAGAAGACTCAGGACGCAGACTCAGAATTTGGTACCTGGAAATCCAGGTACCAAATGACTCTAGAGTAAATTACAGAAAAGGAAATACAAATAACTTTAGAGTAAATTACAGAAAAGACAAAAAAAAAACTACAGTAAACTCTAGAGTAAACCCACCCCAGAGCATTTGCATGTGTAGGCACACCCAGTGACAATTACATGAGTGCAAAGGCTGCAAGACCAGCCACCACAGCACATCCACATCTGCAGATCACCCAATCATCTAGTAGCTGATAAGCCTGTAATTCTGGAATCAGCTATAAAATAATTCCACACAATTTGAGCCCATGAGAAACAAGATAATTGTTATGAACTGAAGAAGATGGAAAAGATTCTTATAGAATTAGTGGATTAATCTGTTGATCAATTACAATATAAAATATACATCTATTTCTTTTTCTTGATTTGTATCCTATGGGTCAGCATTAGTTCCAGTAATAAAGTGCTTTTTTGCCTACTTTCCATTTCTACTTTAGACATATAATCAATACATATTAATTTCTTCATTTTTCTTGTTCCAAGGTGAAGTCTGATTTGAAAACCCTTTTTGCTGAGACTTCGTAGGCAATTTTTTTTTGCTATGTTCACCAAAGACATTTTATTACTTGTATGTTCTCAGTGCTTGCAATATTAGCCCTGTCTCTGACTACAGAAGGAATGAATGCCTGATGAATAAGGCTTTATATAGGTCAGAGGAGATGTAGGCTCATTTTGGGGCTGACTTCCTTCATGACCTGAAGCAAGCCATTTCATCCCTCTGTTTCTCAGTTCTTCATCTTTGTCTTTTTGTCTTGCTAGGATATAAACTTTTCATGGCAGGGACTATCTCATGGGCCATCCCTTTTGACTGAAGTGATTAGCTAATATTCAGGGCCTTGAAGGCTGTTTTCACTGGAAGTTGCAAATGGTTTTCCTGAATATAGAAGGAATCAGACAGTTTGAGAAATTTTCTTTGCTCAGTATTCCATGTCTCTTTCTTCAGCCACAACTTTGCCATCAAATTCACCTATTTCATTTTTCTCTTTGGGTCATACTGCAAGTTATTCTCTTGCTCTCCTTGGCTTTTTTCAGCGTTTTCAGTCTGCTTCTGCAATTATTCTGATGGATTTTGTAAACTCATCTCCTACATCAGGGGTTATAACAATGTCTACCTAACAAGTTATTGTAATGTTTGTATAATAACAGCTGCTCCTGCACAGTCCAGCTTTTGGGTACCATCACACTCAACTCCTCCAAAAGAATAATCAGTCTCACATGCTTATTTTTTGTCCCCCTACTGAAATCTATCCCCACCCAGCTCAGTTTTCTGACTAGCTGGGGATGTGCCCCATATTTTGGGTGGTGACTTCCCATTATCCCAGCTATTTTATTCTGTAAGAGAAATTTTTCATAATCTCCAACATAACACTTACTATTCATTTATACATCTAACACATTGCCTTGCTACTGAGCTACTTACAACAATCGATAATAAGGATTTTATACATGTAAAATGGAAAACAATTACTATCTGCAGTAGAGTCCTCTTTTCTTTTGGTTCAATTATAACATTATGTGTTTTATCAGTTAGTTTCATATTGGGGATTGCAAGTTTCCATCTGTAATCTACTCTTTGGCATACTGAACATTTGTTCAAGGCTTCACTGGGCATTATGACTGAGTTCTCTGGCATTCTTTGTATGCACATATGTGTAAAATTAAACCCAATTCGTTTATTTTTGATTTGTCAGGAAGCACTAAAAGAATTGGGTTTGTTTAGTCCCAACAAGAGATGACTGTTGGGAAGATATGATATCAGTCTTCAAATATGAAAAGGTTACCACAAAGAGAGAAGTTACAAACTGCTCTCCACATCCACTGGGGACAAGACCAGGAGTAGTAGGTTTAAATTGTAGTTTAGGAGATTTAGGTTATATAGTGGGAGACTCTAAGTGAAAGGAGAGTTAAGGTCTGAAATAGAAAGGCTATAACATCTGCATCACTGGAGGTTTTTAGAAACAGGTTATACTAGTGATTCTCAATCAAGGTGCCATGGCACCCTAGAGTACCTTGAGAACATATCAAGGGTACTGTGAGGCACCACTCAATGTCAACATTCTTGATGTATAAATATGATTCACAAGATAAACTTGGAGATTTCAAGTAATAATTCTTAGTGTTAAATCCATTCTGATCTGTTAGGGAACTTCTGAGTTATTTGCAACAGTAGAAGTGCTCTATAATTTTTTCTGTAGTCAAAAAATCAGTGAAAACTAAGAGCTGGAATTTTTTGAGGGGTGCCTTCAGTCTAGTAAGAGAAGTCTTGAATCTATCAAGGATGATACTTCCTTGAGGACAGAAGATGGATTAAATGACCTCTTGAGGTATTTTTTATTAACCTGTGAAAAGGGCAAAGGAATTCTAAACTATCTATTGAAGGCAAACAACAGATTCACTACTGTGTAATGCGGAGGGCAGGTTGGATGTGACCATATAGAGGATGACATGGGACTGCAATTTATTCATGGATTTGGGATTTCATGACCAAAGGGGATCATTTAGTCTAATAATCTCCTTTAGATAGGCTGTTGAATTTCATTTGGTAAATTCTGCATGAAGTCCATATCTTGTGGTTGGCATAGTGCATACCTTTTAAAAAGAGACATTCACTCAATTTAAAACAAAAATATCAACTCTACCTAACCTTTGCTCAATTTCTCCAGTGCTTAACTGCCTTCTTAGTTAAAAAATAATTATTATTTGTGTAGATTCATAGATTGTTAGGGCCTGGAAGGGACCTTGTAGATCATCGGCTCCAGTGCCCCTGCACTAAGCAGGAAAAGGCAACTGGGGTCAAGTTACCCCAGTGAGGTGACAGTCCAGTCTCCTTTTGAAGATTTCCAGGGTAGGTGACTGCACCACCTCTGGAGGGAGCTTATTCCACAGTCTGGACACCCTGACTTCGAGGAGTTTTTTTCCTGGAATTGAGCCTGAAGCAGCCTTCCAGGAGTTTTTATCCATTGCTCCTGGTCTTCCCCAGGAGTGCCCTGGTGAACAGGAGTTCACCAAGTTTTTGATGTACTCCCCTGATGTAGTTGTAAGCTGCTACCAAGTCCCCTCTCAGCCTTGTCTTCTGTAGGCTGAAGAGGCCCAAGTCCCTAAGCTTCTCCTCGTGTGGCTTGTCTTGCAAATCCCTGATCATATGGGTGGCTCTTCTCTGGCCCCTCTCACATTTTTTCCACATCCTTGTTGAAGTGCAGTGCCCAGAACTGGATGCAGTACTTCAGCTGCAGTCTCACCAGTGTGGAGTACAGCGGGGGTATCACTTCCTTAGTTTGCATGAGATGCAATAGTTAATTCATCCCGGCATGTTGTTTCCCTGCTGACCACAGCATCGCACTGCCAGCTCATGTTCATGCGATGGTCAATCACTACCCTAGGTCCCCTTCAGTTGTGGTGCAAGTCAAATTGTCACCACTGAGCCTGTAGGTAGGTTGGGGATTGTTTGTCCCTAGATGGAGCACCTTACACTTCTGAGTGTTGAACTTCATCTGGTTCCAGTCTGCCCAACTCTCCAGACTATCTAAGTCTGCCTGTATGTGCAACCTATCTTCTGGCATTTCCATGCTCCCTCATAATTTGTTGTCATCTGCAAACTTGGCCTATGAGCTTTTCACCCCCACATCCAAATCATTGATAAAGATGTTGAAAAGCACTGGTCCAAGCACAGACCCCTGAGGGACACCACTGGCCACTTCTCACCAGGACGAGACAGATCCGTTCATGAGAACTCTCTGGGTCCTACCATGCAGCCAGTTTTCCATCCACTGAACTGTTAAGCACTTAAGCCCACAATCTTCCAATTTTTCCATGAGGGAATCATGGGATACTAGATCAAAAGCCTTTTGGAAGTCTAGGTATATAATTTCAAACTTCTCTCCCATGTCCATGAGACAAGAGACCTGTTCGTAGAAGGAGATGAGATTGATAAGACAGACCTACCTGCGATGAAGCCATGCTGGCTGTCATTCAGAATCTTACCCTCCACAAGCGTATCGCACATAGATTCTTTAATGAGTTTTTCCAGGATTTTCCTTGAGATACAGGTTAGGCTTATTGGCCTATAGTTGCCCCAGATCCTCCCTCTTCCCCTTCTTAAAGACGGGCACAATGTTGGCCCTCTATCAATCCTCAGGGATCTCCCCTGTGTGCCAAGATTCCCCAATGAGTTTTGCCAGGGGTTCTGCAATGACCTCAGCCAGCTCCATCAGCACTATCAGGTGAAGTCCATTTGGTCTTGCTGATTTATAAATGTCTACCTTTTCTAGCTGGTTTTGCACCAGCTCAGCATCCACAGTGGGAAGGCTATTATTCCCACCATTCTCCATGTGATCCTTATCTCACTTGTATTTCCCTTTGGTTCAGTGAAATTCCAAAGTAAAGTAGGCATTCAGGAGTTCAGTTTTTTCCTGAGTGTCCATTACCAGCTGCTCCAAGGTGTTAAGCAGGGGCCCCACACTTCCATTTGTTTTGTTTTTTTTCTGCTCCCTACATACATAAAGAAGGACTTGTTATTATCCCTGACTCCCTTGGCTAAATTAAACTCAGTTGCCACCTTAGGTTTCCTAATCATTTCACTACAAGTGCAGACCACTATGGTATAGTCCTCCTTGAGGATTGTCCCTAGCTTCCATGGTGTGTACACCACATTTTTATTTTTCAAGAGGACCACAACATCGCTATTGAGCCAGGATGGCTTGCCAGCACTCCTGCTACCTGGAATGGTTTTCTTTTTTGTTTTGAGGATTGTGTATTTGACGAACAACCACTCTTTGTGCACCCCATTCGCCTTCTGTCTCTGGTCCTGCCTCGCCTCTCCTACTAATGCTCTGACCCTGTTGAAGTCAGCTTTCTTAAAGTCTAGGACTTTAATCCTGCTAGTTGATTTGTCAACCTTGTGGCAGGCAGTGAACCTGATGAGCTCATGGTCACTGTCGCCCAGGCTACCCTCAGTGTTCAAGCCACATACCAGATCATCTCCTTTGGTCAACACCAAGCCTAGGCACGGTACCTCTGGTTGGCCCTTGCATTTCCTGGGTCAGAAAGAGCGCCTCGATTACAGGTAAGAAGCTACATGACTGATCCGACCTAGCCTAGTGTTCCTCTTACTCTATGTCTGGGTAACTGAAGTCACCCATGATAACCAAGTCCATTGCATGCACAGCCTCTGTCAGTTCTCAAGAGAACTCCAGATCAAGCTCCTCCTCCTGGTTTTGTGGCCTGTAGTAAACACCGACGGTTAGGCCTCTCTAACCTGTCTCCCGCCAACTCCCGAAGCTTGACCCAGAAGGTTTCAAGCTGCTTATCTTTGGAGCCAATGTCAGCCTCCAGAGAGGTGTACTGCTCCCTCACATAGAGGGGTAATTATTTTAAATGGAAGGCCTCTGTGGAAAGAAAAAAGATGCAGGAATTAAAAGGATTGATACAATGAAAATCATTTGTTGGTTATTTCCAACTTTTTGTTTTTGAATTTTGGGATAAAGATGGCTCATTACTGATGCCACAGGACCATAGAGTTTGTGTGTCCCAGAAATTGTTATAGCAGAAATCACTATAATTCAGCAAGTTTTGAAAAATACCACATTTAGGGGGTTGTCTTTGATCAATGAAATGGGTACATAAGGAAAAACAAGTGTGTATGGTAAAAGCCATCAGCTCCAGGTTTTGACGAAGTGAAAATATTTAATTGTGTGGATTATGGATCAAATATTCAGGTGAAAATATGTTTGGTGAATAACTCACCTTAAAAGAGAAAATAGAACAGGAGAATGCCATAACATGGATTGGTGATTTGACAACGATGAGCTTCAACTAAGGTCAGCAACTTCAACTGCTGCAAAAACGAAGTGTTGCATTATTTGACTGCATTAATTGCTATATTTACTTTGAAAAGAAGGGGACTTTGAACTGTATTGCCCAAAGTTTATAACAATACATCTAGAACTCTTAGTTCAGAGATGATACCTTTTATTAGACCTACTAAGAAATCACGAAAAAGAAAATCTTTCTTTACAAGCTTTTGGGCACAGGTACCCTTCTTCAGTCTGAGGGGAAATTAAAGATGGCAAAAGTTCCCTTAGGTAGAAAATAAACTTCATTTTGCACAGAGGAAGCTGAAGATGGATGTATGTTCCTCTGGGTCCATGAAAGTCCTTTTGTGTGAATTGCCCTTTGATCTGCAGTTAAGGCAATTTTTCTTCCCTGGTGGCATCAGAGGTCAGAAAAGCAGGGAGGTGTAGAAATCTTTCTTGTTTAGCAATGAAGTTTATAATTCCAAAAATGGCTGCCTGAAAGCTTGCAAACAACGTTTTAATTTAATATTATTTTATTTTGTGATTTCTTAATTGGTCTAATAACCAAGAGTTCAAGAGTTCTAGTGTTTTGCATTTCTTTTTGTCTCAGACCAACACGGCCACCATATACATCCCTAATAATACATTTTACTCTTTTAGGACTTACCTTTGGGTATCTAGCTAATGAATTTGATTTCATGAGATTTTTTTCAACCATACTTCTCTTTGATTCTATGATCTTAAATAGCTATCCCTGTGATCTTACGCTCATACTTCTCAACCTTCATATCTGCCAGTGAATTGTGTAGCAAATTAGTGAGAGTGGGTGGCCTATAATTTGTTGCATGCCACAAGAAGATTGATCACAATGCCTTTTAATGAAATAATCTGTTTGAAAAGATTTTTTCTCATGATGTGAATAAAATCTATTTAGATCAACTTCTTCTTGTTTTTTGTTTTTTTTAAACAAAACCAAAACAGAAAAAAGCCTGAGGTGGAATCGATTCAATTTTTGCCAGTTTCTCTAAACTTTGTAGATTGGACCGATAATTAACTGAACAGATGTTTATTTTTCAGTTGGGAAAGGAAGCCATATACCTGCACTGGCCCAAGCCAGAAGCAGGTAGAACACACCTCCTAGCCTGTTAGCCATTGCCAAGCCCAGCTAAGCCAGGAACATCTCTGAATCAGTGCCTAACACATGTCCCCAACCCCCTGCTGTCTTCCAACAATGGACAGAAAGAGTGCCTTCCCCATCCAGGTGCCAGGCCCTGCAGCCGGGCATCTGTCCACATGGGAGGGGAGGCCCACACCTCATTGGGTTTCCTCCACCCTGGCTCTAGTTTGCCCTGTTAGGGAGCAGAGGGGGATTCCCCCTCCACCTCTTCCCCTGTGTGGTTGGGCCATGTCTCAGCCCTGCCCCCACAGGTGGGAAGTGGGAAACAGTCCCCCAGGCCAGTGCCAACCCCTGCAGGCAGGCATCAGCCCACTAAGGGTTTGGAGCCCCGTGCTTCAGGGTGTTTCCCCCACCTGGGCTTACGGTCTTCCAAACCCTGGTCTGTCCTACCATGGGAGCAGAGAGGGATTCCCATCCTCAAATGAGGTAACTTCCATCAAAAGGGGAGCTGAGACAGAAGTTTGATAGACTAGTCTAACCTAAAGCAATTCAATCTGATACTTTATCCATCTATATCTATCTTAAACTGGGTCCAGCCATTTTGAAACCAGTCTATATGCACTGAACTTCTGTTCTGTTACAGGTTTATGTTGGTTTCCAATCACTTATACCAGTTTATGTGTAATTTCTGTCCCTAGCCTTTGTGTCCTGTAGTGCTTGGTCAAGTCAAAATTTTGGTTTGTGGCAAGAAACACTAGGGAATTTGGTGGCCCCAGGTCTATCCAGACAATAGCTGGATGAGAAAACAGAGACATAAAGATTATCTGCTCCAGAGTTATAGGGCACATCAGCCAGCACAAACCTGGAAATGAAATCCAGATTTTTCAAGCTTTAGTGCCATGTGCAATAAACTAGCTTCTGTTAATGTCTTCCCTCTGCATTACAGAGTCATAGAATAGTATAGCCGGAAAAGTCCTCAGAATTTTATCTAGTCTAACCACCTGCTCATAGTATGATCATCCCTGTCTAAACCATTCCAGACAAGTGCTTCTCTAACCTGTTCTTAGAATCATCTAAGAAGGTACATTCCACAAGCTCTCTAGGTACTCTGTTCCAATGCTTAATATTCTTTAAAGTGGAATCCCCATCCAATCAGAAAGTAGTGACAATATCCAGGAGTTTACAAACCCAACAGCATAATGCAAATAAAAAAAGGAATGAGCAAATGATATGAAATGTTGGTAACCACCCTATTGTGTTATAACTAAATTCCAAACTCTTCAGTGAAAAACAAAGTCATGGGAAGAAAATTAGGATTTCCTAACCAGAAGATGGATTATGTTTGTTACAAATAATAGTTATAATAAAAGTCAATTATTTTTAGTGATAAAGAATATTGGATAATATCCTCTAATTGCACAGTTGTTAGCTCATCCATTAGTACTATTGACACTCATTATAAAATTTCTCTACCTGCTTTTTATATGATTGCCATTATTGGAGTATCTTAGGCTTTGTCTATAGTAGCAGTGTTCTCAAGTAGGTCACATCCTTTCAGGCAGTCTACCTCTTAACTGCATCTGTGTGGCCCAGATAATTAATTTGCAGGCAGGTTTAGTTGCACTATTGTTCAGCAGTAGGTTAAGTACAGGTGGCTACGTTGTTTCTGCTTTTTTAAGCATTTTGTCTGGAGCAACAGGGTGGACTTGAGGGAGCTACCACTGCACAATGTAATGTTACCATATAAGCAGTTTGAGTGTCTCATAAAATTCATTTCTCCTCACAACAGGTTTATGAAGTAAGAAGATAATGTTACTTCCCATTTTGCAGATGTGGAGTTGAGGCATAGAATTATGAAGTCACACGGTAATTGCATGACAGAACTAAAATAAACTGAGTTCTGCTTCAAAACCATCCTCTAAATTTAGGCCTAGAAGGTGTCTCCTGGGCTATGGGGTCCAGACCCCTAAGTGTACAAGCAACCCACTACCCAAGGAATTCACATCTTACCACACACACAAATAACTACAAGACATAAACCAGAAACAGCAAGAATGCTTTCTAAGGTCCCTGCTAGAAATTCAAATTAAAGCTGGATAGAAAGCAGCTATAAAGCTGTTACACATTTTCAAGCACTAACTTTGTAGCTGACTGGCTCTTTTTTATAGGTGGATGGACATTTTTATGGTCTGATAATCACTTTGCATATGGGGCGGGTCTAAATTTACTGCATGGTTCACTAGTGAATTCCGTGATATGTGTAACATGTGACAGGTACCTCACTTGCTTCAGCTAAGAGTGGGGAGCCAAGGGCACTCGCAATATTCTGTCACTACAATGACAGGGAAATAACTGGCCAATGTGTCTGAAAGGATTCCAGAAAGACAGCCATGACACCCCACAGATGAAGGAAAATTCCCACAGCTCATGCCAGTCTGACCTAGGGGAAAAAGATGAGAAAAACCACAGAAAGTGACATGAAATAATAAAACCAAGAACATGGTGATTGAGATGGTGCTCTAAATTACAGTTCAGCAGATAATGAAGAAAAAGGTGGAGAGAAACTCTATGGAGATTATTAAACTAGCACTTGTCACTTTGGCCTTCCTTTATTTTTTTTTTAATTTCTCTAAAATAATTTATTATTATAACCTGCAGTTACTGATGTAGTAACTTGGTTTATTCATCTTTAGTTTACCTAAGTTAACTGGCATATGTGGATGCTCGAGTGCTTTCCTGAACATGGATGAGAATCAGCACTTTGCACTATTAATTAAACTCTAAATTCACAAATACTGTTTTAGCAGTTATTCATAGTGAAGTTAATTAAGTGACATCAGAGGCAAGGGAATCTATGGACTACAGTTAGCTAGAAAAAAAAAACCTAGTTTGCAAAAGATCTTGAAGTTTCAGAATTTATTTTTCTTTTACAGTGGAATGAAACTGAGGGTTTTCATTTCTTTTCTTTTCATAAAATAAAACAAAATAAAAACAAAGTGTTTGCTTGATTTTATAATGGCCAATAGCCCAGTTAATAAAAGTGTTACCTGTGATGTGAAGCACCAAGGTTTAGGTCCCTAATCAGACTCAATCTTGATTTTTTAACCCTCCCTGCTGAGGGCTTTCACTATATAACCTATAGAATCACTCATTTTCTCTCTCTCTCTTTTTGCATCTGTTCTACTTTAAAAAATTATTAAACATTCATTGGGCCACAACAGGCTTAATTTTCTCACTGGCACAATGCACGATTAATTATTTATACAGAGTAGAACAGTTGGAGGGAATTTGTATGGACATGGGACTGTAATTGCATGTGAACCCTCTAGCAACTTTGTTCCACTCCTGTTGTGTTTGCTGTGTTATGTTTCAGTATTTGTTACTATGTTTTGTTTTTGCTCTCAGTTTTGGTAGCTGTAAACAACATAGGTGTTATTGAAGAAATTCCCAGTTCTTACTAGGGGAACATTCCTTTCAGGGGGCAATTACTTGGATGTTATTCATCACCAGAGATAATTAGCGATAGCACAAAGGCTCATTCTACTGCAATAAGGGTGAAGTTGCATGTTACACTTAAACCATATTAAGGACACTTAAAACACAAATGCCTGCATGGGTAAAGTTTGTTAACTCATGCTCAGTGCCCTCTAAGCATCTCAAAGTTATACCAGTTTTGGTGAGAGCTAACTCTGGGCCATACTGCATAGCTTGTGCTTAGGTAATTTCAGTCTGCTCCATGGAGATTAAATAAGCGATTTGCAGTCCTCCAGAATCCCAGGATGCACTGCTGCCAGTCCCCACCACCCAGAGCAGGGATAGAGCCCAGGTGTCCTGGCTTCTACCTATGCCCCTGCTCGTCAACTTTCTAGTGCCAAGTCAGAGCGGTGCAGGCAAGAAATGGTATTAACCCTTAATGTGCAACTGCTCACAGCATCCTTTCTAACTTTAACATTCCACAGCTTTAGTCTATGGTCTAAGTGTAATTTCACCCTAATTGCATAGAGGATGGAGTCTGCTGGTTGGGAAGCTTGGGAATAAATTAGGATTAAGTTGGATGGTTTCTTGATTGTAATTATAATATATAGCAGCATGGCATTCTACAGAAAACTCCATGATTCTTCCTGGGAGATATGGTCTTGATAACCTTGCTGTGACTGCTTCATAATACCCACTTGTCTGGAATGAAGTATCTTTTGGGAGCCAAGATGCATGGCATACGTCTGGGTCAACCTGATTTTAGGGGAAAAGTCTGGAAGTGATAGTGATGGAGACTGTAGAGTCTAGCAAAGGCTAGTGGCTGGCACGAGCTCAGCTCCCACCCCATGTGTTATCTTTGAGAGCTCAGAGGCAGATAGCTTGGTAACTGTGGACCATGTTTAGTTTTAACCAGATTTTGAATGTAGCAGATGTGCAAAGCTAGGTCACAGCATATAAAGCCAGTGTACCAGGTTCTTATGGCCTGATCTAAAGTCCAGTGAGATTAATAGAAAAGTCTCACTGACTTCAGTAGTGTTGGATCATGCTTTTAGCAAGCAAGACTGAAGAACTGGATTAGCCTCACTATCTGGATTACAGGGAGAATAAAACAAAACAGAAGCGAAGAGAACAAGCTGTTTGCAATTGCTAGCTTGTGACATGGTGACTATTGTCACCTCATTCCCTTGAGATATATCAACAAGCAACTCAATATGCTGCACTTGAAATATGATACTACCAAAACCATACATACAGGACTTAATAAAAAAGGATAGGAAAGACAGAAGTTTTGCATTGTTATTCACTGGGCTGTTTGCTGAAATGGCTGACATTAGATCAACATGAAGGTGGCCTTTCACCTTCTCCATGTCATAAGTCTTGCAGCAGTTCTTGTCAATTTACCTAACAGTAGCCTTTGCCTTGTGGGCCATCAGTTCAAAGCTGACACTGTGAACCTGGCATTACCTGGTAATATCTTCTGGGATCCTGAAAAGTTAAATGCCACAAAGTAATGCACTTATGTAGAGAAAAATAATGGTCAGAGTAGCCAAGAAGTCAAACGGGTGGCTTTTTTCAGCTCAAAGTCCAATATTTTTTTTTCTGAAAATACAGTCTGGACTATGCCTCCAACAGTGTGTGCATGGTATATAATGCATATTTAAGGCTTTGTCATGGCCTGTAGCTGCCCCCTTCCTGCCCCCTTGCTATCTTGTGTGGCTTACTCACTTTGCAGTTTGCAACACAAAGAGGGGCAGAAGCTTCCTTTGAGTTGCTTTCTCCCACTCCAGTCCAAGTGGATGGGCTAAAGTAGTGAGTGGATGAATATCTGGAATAATTTCCCAGAGTAGGCAGTGAAGTACACTAGATAAAAAGGCTGGCACAGCTTTCTTGCTCAGCAGCACAAGCAAATACTAAGGACATAGGATCATAGAAAAGTAAGACTGGAAGGGATCTTAAAAGGTCATCTGGTCCAGCTTCCTGCTCAAGGCAGTATCATCCTTGACTAAGCCATCTCAGTCAAACATCTCTCTAACCTGCTCTTAAAAACTTCCAAGGATGGAGATTGTACATTTTTTTTCTGTGTAGCCTATTCTAGTGCCTGACTACCCTCATCATCAGAAAGTTCCTCCTAATCTCCAACCCACATTTCCCCTGCTAAAGCTTGAGGCTATTTCTCCAAGCTCTGTCCCCTACACCCACAGAGAAAAACTCATTTCCCTCCTCGCTGTAATTGTCCTTCAGGTGTTTTAAGACTGTTATCAAATCTCCTGTCTTTTCTTCTCCAGATTAAACAACTCTACTTCTTTCAGCCTTTACTCGTAAGTCTTGCTTTCCAGGCCCCTAATCATTTTTATTTCTCTACATTGGACTATTTCCAACCTGCCTGCATCCTTCTTGAAGTGTAGGCCCCAAAACTGGACACAGGTGAGGCCTCACGAGTACTGAAGGGTGTGGAAATCTTATTTACACATGACACTTATGTTAATTCAAACCAGTATGCTGATGGCTTTTTTTTTTTTGTTGCAAATACAACACATTATTGGCTCATATTCAGCTTATGCTTCAGTGTACCCCCAGAACCTTCTCTGTAATACAGGACACATGTAACACTTACACTGGACACTGGTTTAAGACACTTACTTATGTGTCTTAAACCTGACATAGACAGATGGACAAGCCCATTGTCTGGGTGGGTCTAGTCTCTAGTCAGTCCTCCAGGCATCCCACACTGTATTGGTCCTCATCCTCCCTCCCCCCACTATTGCAGTTAGTTGCTCTGGTATGCAGCCAGAATTCTATGCCCCTTTATTCCCATTTTTTGGAATTTATTATCAGTGAGGTTCCTTGCACTGCTTTTCAATAGAAACTACCTTTGTAACTACCATCTGTGGCCTCACTCCCTACTTGACCACTTCCCTCATCATGTTTCCCCAAGTCCTGGGAACTAAAAAACAGGGGTCCAGGTACTTCCCCATACCATGGCTACCCACAGTCAGGCAAGCAGACTGAAAAGTTTGGTCAAGTACATGCTATTAAACTTTACTGAACTCATATTTAGGAAAGAACAGAACACAGAAAAGTACCACCCCCCCCCCCCAACTCCTGGACTCTGAAAGCATGGGTACAAACTCTCCACTCACTACTGTGAGAAAAGGCTCCCAGTTGTAACACCTCATATATGTCCTGCATCCTGAGAAAAAAACATTTTATAGATATATTGTGAGGAATATTGTTTGAAAATGCTATCTTCTCAGTAGAAATTGGCTGCTTTGTGGACATTACTACAGAATATGAATAGCTACTGTTATATGATAGCTCAGAGAAAATAAATTGTCAAAAATACAGAAAATGTATAAAATTAAAAGTAGTAGGAAAGAAAGAAATGTACATTTAAGAACATTTCCTTTCTCACTATAGAAAGAGTCATTCTGGAATTTGGGTGTGAATGACTTAAGTGAATGAAAAAAAGAAAAGAAAAGATAAGTTTCTAAGATATTTATAAGTTCAGAAATAATGATAATAAATAGCAAAGCTCTGAGAAAATACATAAAAGAGTATAGCTAAATTATCTCAGCAAATATCTGCAATAAACTTTGTCAAAAATAGTTAAGGCCACTAAACATGTTGGGATTGAAACATTTCACACAAGGAAAAAAAGGTTCCTTAATCATTAATTGTGTGTTAAATCTGACAGACTTAATAAAAATAAACTCAGCAGCAGAATAGGTAAAAAATAATATGAAGGTTACCCACAGGACAAGAAAACTTGAACATTGGGTTTTAAATCTATAATTCAGAGACACTTCCACGAATGTCAGAAAGAATCTCTCCTTCTCTTGAGACCTAAGAATCTCTTTACAGACATCAGAATCAAAGAGTTAGATATTTTTATTATCTTTAAGCAGATATAACTTTACAGAATGAAGCATTAACACAGAGGTTGCATCTGCACATCCACTTAACTGCAGAGTAGACTAAATAGCTGTGGAGTAAAGTATCATCATGCACACATGCAATACTATTAGGCTGCAGTAAACTAATTTACAGTGCCATAAGATAGTACTGTCAGGGATAGCACTATCTTATGCTGGGGTAATTCATTGTAATTAAACACATGTTTAGATGCTTACTGAAGGCATAAATTGTGCACAATCAGCCCAGCCAGCAGTGGGTCTGACTCCTACCAGGTGCCTAGCCATACAGCTCTGCCCTTTCAGGACCCTTATGCCCCAGCCAGCCTCTCCACTGCCCAATGCCATCGCACAGAATCCAGGGATGACCCTCCCCATGCCCCCTGCCAACCTGGGTTTGCTCCACCCCAGGTCAAATTGTTGCTGTCCTAGAAACACTTGTAGATGTTGCACCTGGGAGTAGTTTATTTTGGCTCAAACTACTCTGGAGTTTATTGCTTTGAATTAATTGCACATGCAGGTACATCCAGAGATCTCTAAAAGCAACCAGCAACACTCAAAGATACCATTTCTATCTGTTATCCTGAGTCCCTTTCATCCTCAAACATATCAGTTCCATCTCCTGAAATGTCATTTCTACCTCTATCAGCCCCACCCCTCCCTGCCCCCCAAAATCCATTACTTTCTTATCCAGTGCAGAAAAAATATCAATTTGATCGTTTTTACTACATTGCAGGATTTTTTTCTCCTACACAAGATTTGATTTTTAACTTGTCATTCTGAATTGGGACAAAACATACAATCTCAATATTTTTTGGCAGGAAAAAATTTCAAGGCAACAGCCTTCAGGCCAGCTCTTGGAGAGTATGCCCCATGGTTCTCTACTTCCCAGCTCTTAGTTTCTCTGGATGTCCCTTTCCCCACATGTGAAAAATGTAGCCAGCCAACTGGTTGAGCAGGGAGGCTAGGCTGATGGTTAGAGAGGCACAAAGACAGGCCTCAGTCTCTGGTAGCACAACAGAAAGATACTTGTCGATTTTATTTAGGGTAATCCTTTAGTGAAATTGAGCAGAACCTTCCAGATGGGAAGAGAGGACATTGTAATTTCATTTATCCCAACAGAAATATAAAATTCTTAAGCAAAATTGGACTATTTCATGGATTGTGTAGGGAAAATTACAGGGAAAATCATTCTGATAGAGAATTCTCAACAACACATCTGCTTCCACTCCCTGTACTGCAATCCTGAATCTTACATAAGATCCAATATCTAAAGCAGTGGTTCTCAACCAAGGTTCTGCAGCATCCTGGGGTGCCACAAGATCCTATGAGGGATGCCATGCCATCCATCCCTGCATGAGGCGGTAAATTCTCTCCTCCGTCCAGCATCCTGCACCTTACTCAGCTACTTCATCCATGCCTGTGGCTGCTTCTCTGGGGATGGCCACTGCTGCTGTTGTTGCCTTCATCACCCCCTAGCACCTCTGTTACACTCCCCACTATGATCCCAGCAGTGAGCTCTACTGCTAGTAAGTAGGTGTATGGACAAACAGGTGGAACTGCGTTTTGTAGCCTGGGCATTTTGTATCCCTCCACTACTCCCATGTTCTTGGGGCCAGTGGGAGAGGATGCCCCCAAAGAGCAGCCCCAGCAATGGGGGTTGTCCCTGTCTCTTGGGGGATAGGCCAAGGAGCAGACAGTGAAAAGAGCAGGGTGCAGAAAGTTGAGGGCCTGCCCCTGCTATCCTTTTGTGGCAACAGCTAGATCCAAAGTCCCCAGCTTCTTTAGCATTAAGTCCACCCTCCATCTTTTCTGAATTTAGATCTAGTTCAGTGATTTTCAACTGTGGTGCCACAAAATTTAAAAATGTACGGAAGCAGAGGGAGGACTTGAAGCTAAAAAGGTTGAGAACCACTAATATAGATGGTTAGGAGATTCAGACTATGCATGGGTGCAGATTTTTTACATGAGAATAAAAAGAACAACAGGGACAATTTATCTTGTAGGGTGGGTTCTTCAGTGTTCCTGAGTCTGTCAGTCAAGAGTGGATGCCTATTTAAAAAATGTGATGCAGCTGTACCACCAGAAATGGGCTTGGTACAGGATTTAATTGGTCATACAGGGCAATACAGTAAGGGCATGTCTACATGAGACATTTACTGCAGAGTTGCCTAATTAGCTCCATAGTAAAGATCTCAGTATCTACACAGGCAGCCCTATTAGGCTGCAATGAGCTAATTAACTCCACTGTAGGTTAGTGCTTGTAAGCACAAGCACTACTCTGCTGCAAAGACTATTAATGCACAGCGATACATGTGTAGACACTGATGGGCCTGGTCAGGCATGAGGGTGCTTCAGTGGGCTGCCTGCCGGCTACTGCATGCACTGGAGCACCCTTTTACCCTAGCTAGCCCCTCCACAGCATGTTGAGTCAAGTTGGAGCAGCTCCAGGCTGGCAAGCTGACTTCCTGAGCCACCTGCCAGCCAGGGCTGTCCCAAACACCTCACTGTGCTGCAGTCCAAGACACATGTGTAAATGCAGCACCCAGGA
The DNA here is from genome assembly GCF_030867095.1 of Alligator mississippiensis. Classification (NCBI taxonomy): domain Eukaryota; kingdom Metazoa; phylum Chordata; order Crocodylia; family Alligatoridae; genus Alligator; species Alligator mississippiensis. The sequence continues at coordinate 135,295,573 of NC_081825.1, read as the reverse complement.
ACAATGAACACCAGTGCAATGTGTGCCAGAATGTACAGTGTTGCATTAATTTCATGTGCAGCTGCATCCTAGATAATATCTAAATAGAACCTGACATCCTTAACAGCTGTGACTCTTTGAATAGGTACATAATAGTATTAGAAAACTGTAGCTGAATAGTGACTGCTAAAGATAATGCATTTAAATTCTGCAGAAGGAGATCTGATTAGAAATTTAGTTCTATGACTCAGCGGGTAGATCCACATGTGCAAATGCTGTGGGGTGGGTTTACTGTAGAGTAAATTACTTTAAAAAAAACAACCTGGGCAGGTGTCTACATGTGCGGGGATGCAGGAGAAGATTTGCTGCTCCTGGCAGCAGTTTCCTCCCACCTCCTCTGGCCCTTCATTGGCACCCTGCAGTAGCCAGGCAGACCTCTAGGCTCCCGCCCAGGGGCTGGCAGGAAGCACAGGGCTAGGAGACACTGTCTTCTGGCAAGGGCTGAGAGATTGCTCCCTGCCCCTAGGAGCTGCCTGCCAGCATAAACTCTGCCCCAGGAGCACAGGCAGGGACAGTAACACCCTGCCCCAGCAGCAGGGAGTTCCTGGGCCAAGCTCTCTGATTATAGGCAGGGGGCTGGGAAAGAGCTGCAGGGGAGGGGGAGCCTGTTACCTGTCTGTTCCCAGCCCCAGCTTCACCATCATGGAGTGGGAGCTGGGAACAAGTTCCTAGCCTCCACTCTACAAGTGTGATCAGGGAGTGGGAGCTGGAACTCCCTCCTGCTGGGGCAGGGGAACATTGTCCCTGTCTGGGCTGTGGTGGCAGAGCCCATCCTGGCAGAAGGCAGATCCTGGGGACAGGATCAATCTCCCACCCCTTACTGCATGGCTGACTGGGAGCAAGTTTGCTCCTGGTTGGCCATCTACATGTGTCATACTGCACTGTAGCTAATCATGAGTAAATTTGCTACTTGTATTTACAGGTAGCAAATTTACTCACAATGAGAGCACATTACTGTGCAGTAAGCATCTATACATGTAGACCATGATGCTTACTGTGAAGTAATTTTTGCTAATCTTGAGTAAAGCACCTCATGTAGACATGCCCAGTTTCTCTTTCAGTCTTTTGGAGGTAATGCTTTTTACCACCTCTTGTACTTTGAAATGAATGCATGCAAGTGCTCTATAAATGCCAAATATAATCATTAAGTGAACCTACATAGCTATAAATGTTTGTATAGGCCATAAAATTATCCAATCTTTTTAAAAAAATCCAGGCAGGGTACTTGACTCAGTGACCTAGTGTGACCACAGATTCAACAGGTTCACTGTTGATTGGGTAAAAATGAACAGTATTTTACTGTGTCTGACTTAGCTGCCCTTTAATCACATACCTTTTAGTAGTTTTAATTATAACCTTTTGATGAGCTAAAAGCATTTGGTATTTCAAAATCCAGATCCTCATACACAGTATATTCAGGAGCAACATTCATTTTCTTAAAGGTTGCCAAACTCTTAGCTCGTGAAATTTGCCCTAGATGCACTGATGTCAGCTGAGCTGTGAGAATTTGCATTAGCTTAGGATCTAGCCCCTAGTGCACCCTGATACATACCACACTGGATCCGGTTTTGTACTGTACCTAGAGTGGAATGACAGATTCTGAGGATAGAGGGTAAGGTTTTATGCTATGGTTATATCATCTGCATTCTGAGCTGGTGAAGCTCCTGATATAAATTAGAGTAGCTATGGGCTGTTTTAATTTATGGCAGCATCCCCTGGGATACCTGTAGGTCATATCACAATCCAAAACATCCCTCCATAGCATATATAATCTGTATTTGCATTCCCAAACCCCAGAAACTCCCCTCCCCACCAGCACAGACAAGCCATTTGCTAGTAACTGAAAAGGGAGCAGTGTTGGGCATCCATAGCCCTGCACTGCATGTGTTGCAAAGGAATTCTCCTTCTGCTTTTTTTTTAACTTTCTTAAAGGGTATGTGTACCAGATCCTGACTGGTAAATGAGGTGCTTACCTGGGGTACAGGCTGAATTTAGGTGCTTAAGTTACAAAATGTAATCAAGAATGCTCTGGCTCCAGCAGCCTTTTGACCCTTAGATTTTGAGAAGATCTCTCACTTTGAGGTTCTATGCATGTGGGGAAGTGGCAGCATGTAAAGAGAAAGGCACCTAATTCCTCCTGAGCACTACTGAGCTGCAGAATGGAGGTGGGGCCATATCCAAATTATGCCTTGGTCTTTGGGGCAAGGAGGTACAAGGAAGGAGGTGGTTGTAGGAGTGTGCCTAACTCACACCAGCAGTACTGGATTCAGTATAAAGTCTAGATCTTGAATTAACAGAGACATCTAATATGCAGAGTGGAGTCAGGTGGCTACATTTCAGGGACGGTTCGAATTCAGATGCATCCCTGTGCCTAGTTTGCTATTACCTTCCTTTAGGCAGTTTCCTGCTCAGGGTGTCTGAGGGCCTTGTTACACGGTAAGTTTAGGCAGCTTCTGGAGCTCTAAACCCCTGGGCTGGCTACATAGTAATACCTTTTAAGTGGTTTAAAACTCTCATTATTCATTTTAGAGTTACACCACTCCAGGCAGGATTATCTCCAATCTGCCTAATTTAATTCCAGTTCCATTACCTTACTTCCTATGGCTATTCCACCCCAGTTGAAGTCTTCTAGTATCCCAGAATTCTCTGAGCTATGAGGGGCCTGACCCTTTTTTCTCGGGAGCTGAGGAGGCTTTCACCACCCTGCCCAGCCAGGCTGTGGCCAGCCAGGTGCTACCTGAGTTCTGAGGGTCCTGATCCTTTTTTCCCTCAAGTGCCCAGCAGTCGTGATGTCTTCCACTTCTGCCAGGACCGGCTCTGCTCCCACTGGTGGTGACACAGGGGTGGGCATCACCTAAGCTCCAGGGTGAGTGAGCCCTGGAGCTCTCTGGGGTAGGTGAAGCTGGCAGCAGCTCCATGCTGAGAACAGGGCTGTCAGGGCTTAAGCCTGGTGGCCCTGCTCTCAGGGCATTCCTAGATTAATGTTATATAACAACTGCCCTGTCCCTTTTAAAAGAGAATTTAATTTAATTAGCTGCAAACCCATCCCAATTCATTGCCATGCTAGAAAACATGGGGTGAACTGTAACAGCATTCTTACAAGTCCTTATTCAGACAGGCTTCACCCTGCAGGGAACCAGGAAAGCAAAGACCTTCAAAATGCTGGTGGTGTATTATGGTTATCGCTGGACATTCACTCATAACTGGATGCCTGTAGGAAGACTCCACTCTGCTGACAAAGTGGAAAAAAAAGGAAGGAGAAAAATTTAAGGCAGTATTTGCTTAGTCTGTATTGTACTAAATATTTAATTGCATTTTCCAGTATCAAACACTTAACCTTTGAATGAGTCTTAGTTTGGCATGAATGTACAGTGACACCTGCTGGCATGGATATAGTCAAGACTGTGCCCACATCACTGCAAGCATGTTTTAACTCAACCATAAAATTCACTGAAAAAAGAAATCCACCACACAGAACTTGAGCCACAGAGAGAGATTTATTTGATATATTTATACTCTATATAAGCATTAGTGGGCAGAAAGGACTATATTTGCAAAAAGACCTTATTGGCTAACAGCTTCCATCATTCTCAGTGAGAACTGCAAGGCGCTCAGTACTGTTAATAACAGGGCCACTTCTCAGAGGCTCTTGGCTGGGAGCTGGGCACTTTTAACATCTACCCCTAAATTTTAAACATAATAGACACTAGAGCCCATTGGAAAACTTTGAACAGAAAAGTTTTTGGTTGAAAAAATACAGTTTGGTCAAAATCAAAGCTTTTTCCACATAAACATACTGCTTTTGATGTAATTTTGACAGGAAAGGCATTAAATTGAAACTTACAGATTTCTCATTTTGTTCTACTAGTAACTAACAAAATGTTCTGCTTCACTAAGGTAGAAACATTTTGTTTTTGACTTCAACATTTCATTTAATCCCATTTAGGACTTGTATTATGCCATTATATATATTCAATGTATTATTCATTATAATACATTTAATATAATATCTAATAATGCATCCTATTATATTTGACATCGTGTAAACATTTAATATTGTTTATTGTTCAACCTTCTTTTTTACCACATCAAAACAAAACAATTCAACATTATTCAAACACAATATTTTAATGTCTCCAAATCAATTATTTCTGGAGATTGTGAATTGGTTTTTGTTCAGATTTACAAGGAACATAAATTTTGCCATAGCAATTTTTTTTCACAATGTTTAGTCATTTCTCAAGAGAGTCACTGCTTTGGTATGTTATATAGATAAATAATATTTATTTATTTTGTTTTAGCTGCTATATTCTCTGTTCAGTATCTGTTTAATATTGCTAAATGATGAATTTGACACATCATTTATGAAGAAGGTCAGGCCCTAAGTACTCCATAGTAAAATAATTGCATCCTCACACCAGAGGTAAAAGTGTATGTTTGAATCTACTAAAAAGCGAGTATCCATAAGATTCTGAAGGAGAATATTTTTAAAGCTTTCCAAAAGATGAGGGAGTATCTGGATTTTCATAACCATTTAACTGTGAAGAATTCACCATATCCTTAAACTTGTTGCTCTTTATTTTCAATCTGAATTTGCTTAGCTTCAAATTATAGCCATTGGTCTTTATTAGCCTCTTTTTTGCCAGATTGAAGATCTGCTTAGTATCAGAAATTTCTGCCCCATATTGGCAAACACTGGTTGTAATCGAGTCATCTCCTAATTTTTTCTTGGATAAAAAAAAAATGTTGAGCTTTTTTAGACTTGCATCATAAGGCAAGTTTCCTAGTCCTTAGAAAATTTAATTGTTTTGAATTTAATACAACCTGGGTGCATCTACAAGAGATATTTACTATGGAGTAGGTTATTTAGATCACAGTAAACATCTTGGCATCTACACATGCAGGGCTATTAGGCTGGAGTAAATTAATAAACTCTGCAGCAGGATAATACTTGTAAAAACAAGTACTATCCTGCTGTCGCATTTTTACTCTGCAGCAGCACATGTGTAGACGCTGATGTGGCTGGCTGGGGCACAAGGGTACTTCAGTAACTGGGCTACCTGCTGGCTAGCCCCACGCTGGAGCACCCTTGTGCCCCAGCCAGTCCCTCCACAGCACACTGATCTGGGTTGGAGCATCCCTGGGCTGGCAGCCTGGCCCTCTTGGCCCCCTGCCAACCAGGGCTGCTCCAACCTGGATCAACATGATGAGGTCCTGGGTGCACATTCAAATGGCATGTCTGGATTCAACAAACCCTGGAACAGTGAATGCCAGTATTTATTGTTTCTAATTAATTGCATGTGTAGGCATGTCCCCTGAGAGATTCCTTAATATCCTACAGTTTTGCTACTTTTCTTTGCCTACTATGTCAATTAAGCAGCAGTGAGGAAGGTATGAATAGATATACAGTATTAGGGTCCTTGGCACATATTCATTTAAAAGCAACATAGGGTGTGGCTCCTGATTCCAACAATTGTGCCTCCTGACATGCCACACATGCATGACACGTGCAGTTTTTGGATCAGGGATCAGATCCCAATCATGCCCCCTGCCACTGCACTGTGAGCCTGGAATCATGCTTCTGGGGTCCTCTTGCTCCTCAAGTTGAAAGCTGAGGGCCCACAGCCTTGCATGACCAGGTACAGTCTTGAGGCCAAGGCTGATAACCACCAGTCAATTTTTGGCCCTAACCCTGGGACAACGCTATGGCTACTTTCAGACCCCTGTATACTCCTGACCCCAGGACTGACAATCAGCCCCAGAGGCAGCCCAAGACATGCCACATATTCAGTTTAAGGAACCATGCAAACCAGGCATAAATATATTGTACATTATATCTGGAAAACTTTTATGCCTAGCTTGCCATTTCAAGGTGCCTTAAATTGAATGAACATGTAGCACCCTGGCCATTTATGTTGTGATTAACACCTTAAATATGGCATAAATTGAACATGTATAGGGGCCCTAGGAGATGTATGATGAGTGAAACTAGAGCCATCTTAAATTAACAGGGACTACTCAGATGCAGCAGCAATGGTAGTAGGGAAGAAGCAAGTTCCCCCTTTCCTTGCCCACTCTGAGCTGTCAGAGACACCCAGGGGGGCCAGACAGTGCTGGGTAATCTGCCCGACCATTAGTGCCATTGCTGTCACTGTCCTGATCTGAGCCTGGTCCCCATACAGCCCATCTGGAGTGGGGCAGGAGATTCCCAAGCCCCTAGACAGCTGGGACAGTGGCGGTGGCAGGCAAGGGAGGGGAGTAGATGTGCCACTGAGTATGGAGGGGAATGGAGGGGTGGGATTCTTACCTTCTTTGTGGACTTAAGGAAGTCCCTGACTGCTCCTCCTGCTATGTGGGCAAGGGCAAGTGTGACCTTACCACTGCACCCTCTCTGGATCCACCCCTGCTCACATGTGTTTTTGCAGGAGTGGGGCCTACATTGTAACTGCTTTAAAATGGCTTGCAGGTTTTACAAGATGGTAGCATGCACATTATTCTTCATACATTATTTTTAGTTAAGGATTGCTATAATCATCTGGTACAGTAACTTACCTTTCTCTCCCATGTTTGAACCAACCTACTCTGAGGGGTATTTTTTTAAATGGTCATATTTTCTCCCATTATGTTTTATCTTTGCCACCTCTCTGCACTTCTAAGCTTTGACTGCTATAAGTGGCCATGCTAAAATTCTGTGGGAAAGCTGGATCCTCCTTACTGTATTTCTGACATGACTGGAAGGAGAAAGCCTCAGAAATCTCCTTGGATAACTTTTCCAGGTGAGCTTGACCTACTCAAGGATAAAAAGTACCCAGACAAACTTCCATACTTTTCACCTATACAGTCAACACGTGCCATGCAGAAGTTTGTTGTTGATGAATAGCAAGAATGATGCACAGGATATATATCTATATATATATCTATGGACATATAGATATCCTGTATATATAAAATAGTTCAGGAAAGGCACTATTATGTAGGTGATGTAGGTGCCATGCTCAGTTTTAAAATCCAGTCTCTTGCCTATAGTATAGGGCTAGGCAAAGGAATGCTCTACATGGTTTAGATAATTTTAAATCCATTTTTCCACCCTAGAGGTTAGAGGAAGATTATGTAGGATTGTAGCAAGGGCTGGTTTTACATCCCCATGTTAGGGGTTAGACCAGCATGGGGAGCTGCTCCAAGTGCTCTGTTTCCTCAATCAAAAGAAGAGAACACTGAAGATGCCTGGTACAGACTAATCTTCCTTGCTGCTAAACCACACTAAATACCTGCCCAAAGACCTGTGGGAATGAAGCTATACTGCTTGCTCTTTAAGAGGCATTCCACTCGAAGCAGCATGGCATGTTTGAGGACACCACTTCCTGGCATGGAAGGTTACCATGTAGATATGGTGCATGTAGTTTCTACATGTCCTTCTTCCATACGCATAAAGTGGGCCAATTCAGGTTTTATTGGCCATGTATACACGAGACGCTGACTGTGCGGTCGTTACTGCATAGTCATTTAGTACTTGTTTATACAAGTCACTGCACAGTCTGCACAGGTACTGCACAGTCACACCAAGGAACTGCTTTTTTGTGACTGCACAGTAGGTTGTGACTACTGCAAGGTAGCATCACATCATGCTTCCTGCCATGTGATGCTACTGTGCAGTAGTCACAGGCTACTGCACAGTCAACATCTCATGTAGATATGGCTATTAAGTACCAATCAGGCTACAGCTGCAGAGGCTAATTAGATATAGAGGATTATGATTCTGTTACTCAACTTGAGCTAATGAACCTGTTATTTTATCCAAAGCAAGAGAAGTTCATGTTCTGAAGTCTAGAGTTTAATTCCTGAAGACACCTGAATCGTGATATTATTTCATGAAGGGCAGAATCATTTTTGGCAAATGCTTTTTAATATTAAAATAACAGTTGTCCATAAAAGCAGATAAACATTTTTTTTACTGAATCCTGATGTAGTGACAAATATGAGTTAAAAAAAAAATAATTGTAAAATAGGCATTTTTCATATAGATCTTAGTGGATCATTTACTGGTGCAGTGACAGTACGTCAATAAACATGTAAAAAAAAAGACAAGATAATTTCTTGGCATTGACACTCCGCATTTTTAATGGCACAATCTCCAGCCAGTAGTGGGAAAGCCAAGAGCCATGGAAGTACAAGAAAAACCACCCCTCCAAATTTATAATTTAAAAACCTATCAAACTGGAAAAGAAAATACAATCAAAGTCAACACTATCATTTGCTGGCACTTAAAATGTTTTGCTAAGTGTTCTAGTAAAGTTGATGTATCAGTAGTGTCAAATTGTTCATTTCTATGTCACAATACTTTTTACAGTAGCAATAGACTTACAGATACATTCTATGATAATCCTACAATTTTATCGTCAGGGAATGATAAACTCTCTGTTATGAAAGCTGATGTCAGCATCTTCTGCCACTTTGATCTTTGTCAGTTGATGCTTTGAAAATTAATGAGAATGCTACATGAGAAATCAAAATCAATCCATGGTTCTCCCCCCAACCCCATTTCCAAAAGTGCTGGCAAAGGGAAAGGGGACATGTGCTATCAAATCTGAAGTGTGGCACAGTATAAAGGCTTAATCTCATCTCAGGATTCTTATCGCTTTAATAAACTCTTCATGCTTCGTTCTTCTGGTTTAGAGCATCATAGGGACCCTTCTGTAAAATTACAGCAATAAATTTCCTCTTATGCTGGACAGATTTTATTCCTTCTCTTCTGTATCTATGTCATCCTATATTTAACAGAATTGAGACATGACAAAACTGATTAAATATTTATATCACTTTTTTCAAACTACATAGAGAATGGGATTTCTTAGGTAAAGGAAGAGAAAGAGATTTTTTTGCAGGGCTGAGAATATAGACTGGGAGTATTTACTGCCATTTACAGGCACAGCAAGTGACATAAAAATTATCTGACAGCTTCCTCTTGAGATCAAAGTCCCTTGTTGTCTAGTCAAAGATGGGCAAAATGTCTTTATGACCACTGGCATTTGGCAAAGATATTAGTTAATCATCCAAAACAGTATTGTTGTCCTGCCATCTGCTACTACGTCTGCTTAACTACTGATGGTCCTTTAGAAACTGTCTGCAGTTAGCAGTGAACCCTAAAAAACAAATTCTTTTAAGCTGGGTAAATGATCTAGTAGACCACAATGTCCCCCAGGATGCTCTTTGGCTATGATTGCACTTTCATTATTTGGGGATTGCAGCTGTATATTGTGGAAATTGTATACAGGCTTCTGACGGAGCAGTTCTTTGGTGGCTGGAATATTTCAGGAGTCCATCACATTTTCACCTTTCATGCTTTTCTCTCAAAGGCATTGACTTAAGCCATTCCTTCCTTCTGCTAACGAAGCTCATGCTCATTTGGTGCCTGTCAGTACTGCTTTGTGGGTCAGCTTCTGCTGCAAGACCATGAAGACAGTGACAATACCTGGTGCTGAAATGAACAGATAAATGAAACTCCCTGTCAAAAATATCTTGTATCTTACCTGGACATATAAATAGGCTTTGTTATGGCAGCAGGTGCTAATAGCATGCATAATAGAAGCCATAGATGTATATAAACATCCAGGTGGCACATCTGTGTGAGACATTACTGCGCAGTTGTAACTGCACATTTATTTACTACTTATTTTAGCAAATACTAAATAAATGCAGAGTAACCAGAGTTACTGTGCAATAGTGCCAGTGAACATCTTTTAAGTGATGCTACTGAACAGTAGCCTAATGATACTGTACAGTAGCGTATTAACACTGCCCGTGCTATGACACACTACTGCACAGTATTATTTAACTACTGCACAGTCATCATCTCATGTAGACACACCCAAGATGAAGTCAATTAGGGAGTAACTGCATCCAGACAGTCATTAAGAGGCTTATTTATGTTCAAGAGCAACTGCTTCAAAGGAAATTATGCCCAAGCCGTTTTCAGATGTCTTGGGTGAACAGCTTTGGTCAAGGAGTTGTCCTCGGCATAAAGAACAGGAGCTGAAGTAGGAAAATGACACTGGGGCTGAACGGAGTGAAAGAAATCTTGGAGATTGGGGCTGGAAACACAGAGGCAGAAAGCTGGGAGATCAGGGCTGGAAATGAGGCAGAAAGAACCGAGGGAGGAAGCCAGGAAATCAAGGAGAAGGGTCCAGGAGGTCAATAAGACAAAAACTAACTCAAAGTTTCAAAATAACAGTTTTATTAATCAGGCAGCACACTATAGAGCCCCACAAAATTATTGATTCCTACACACACACACACACACACACACACACACACAGACACTCTCAAACACCCCCCCCCCACACACACACACACACATACACACACAATGGTAGCAGGAGAGGAAAGGCTTTGTAGAGGGATTGGAGTCAAGGTATGTGGGGACAGAGTCCAGGGCCTTTGTTTGGGGAAGGAAGGTGGGTGATAGCTACCTACTCTGGGCTCTGAGTTGATCCTCGATGGCCAGTTGGGTTCTTCTCCAGCTAGGTGTTGTCCAGAGGGGGTCGCCAGCAGGGCTTCTGGGTATCCAGAATGTGACGTAGTGTTGGTCCAGATGGAGAGGGCATCCTAAAGTGGGCATCCCTTTTATAGGGGTGGGCTACCTGTGTCTCCTATGGGAAGGACATGTCCAGGCAAGAACAGCCCTGCTCAGATGCATATGTGCAGATCCAAGTGTCCTCATTGTCTGGTGGGACACAATGATGAGGATGCTGGTTTCTGTAGTGTCTTTGTCCTACAAATGTTGGGTTTCTGTAGGTTCTAAATTTTAAATGCTGGGTTTTGTCTCTGTTCCTGGGTGAGGTCTGTGGTTCCTGGGTGAGTCAATGCAAGGCAATAGTTTCATAGTTTCAGAGTTGGTAGGGTCGAAAGGGACCTGAGCAGAGCAACCAGAGCAACCTGACCCCCTGCCATGGGCAGGAAAGAATGCTGGGGGCAAATGACCCCAGTAAGGTGTCTATCTAGCCTGCTTTTGAAGACCCCTAGGGTAGGAATGAGCACCACTTCCCTTGGAAGTTGGTTCCAGATCCTAGCCACCCTGACTTTGAAGTAGTGCCTCCTGATATCTAGCCCAAATCTACTCTCCATCTACTTATGGCCGTTATTCCTTGTTACTCCCCGTAGTGCTCGGGGGAACAGGGACTCTCCCATTGCCTGCTGGTCCCCCTTGGCCAGTTTATAGATGGCCACCAGATCCCCTCTCAGCCTTCTCTTGTGGAGGCTAAACAGGTTCAGGTCTCGTAGCCTCTCCTTCTAGGGCCTGCCCGGCTGCCCCCTGATTATGAGAGTGGCCCTCCTCTGGACCCTCTCAATGCTGTCCACATCCCTCCTGAAGTGCGGCGCCCAGCACTGGACTCAGTTCTCCAACTGTGGCCTGACCAATGTCATATAGAGGGGGAGGATCACCTCCTTGGACCTGCTTATGATGCATCTGTGGATGCATGACAAGGTGAGGTTAGACTTCCTGGCTGTGTCCCCACATTGGCAGCCCATGTTCATCTTGGAGTCTATAATGACTCCAAGATTCTTTTCTGCCTCTATGCTGATGAGAAGGGAGTTCCCCAGCCTGTAGGTATGCTGCTGGTTCATCCTTCCTAGGTTCAGTACCCTTCACTTGTCAGTATTGAATCCCATCTTATTCTCATCTGCCCACCCCTGTAACCTGTCCAGATCCAATTGCAGCCTGTCCCTCCCTTCTAGTGTGCCCACTTCTTCCCATATCTTAATGTCATCTGTGAATTTGAACAAGGTGCTTTTCACCCCCTCCTCCAAGTCACTGATGAACATGTTGAACAGTGCGGGCCCGAGGACCGAGCCTTGGGGGACCCCACTGCCCACATCCCTCCATGTCGAAAATGACCCGTCCACCACCACTTTCTCGGTGTGGCCCTCCAGTCAATTGGCAACCCATCTGACTGTGTAGTCATCAACACCACAATCTCCTAATTTTTTTTAATAAGAATGGGGTGAGAGACCGTGTCAAAGGCCTCCCTAAAGTCCAAAAAGACTTCATCCACCATGACACCTGTGTCCAAGGATTTTGTGACCTGGTCATAGACCAGGTTGGTCTGACAGGACCTGCCTTTAATGAACCCATGTTGGTTGCCCCTAAGCATACACTCCCCTGCTTGCCCCTCGCAGATGTGAACCTAGATAATTTTCTCAAAGAGCTTCCCCAGGACTGAGGTAAGACTAACAGACCTATAATTTCCTGGGTCCTCCTTCCTCCCTTTTTTGAAAATGGGGACCACAATGGCCCTTTTCCCCCCACCAGAGCACCACGAATGCTTGTAAAGCTGTGCCAGGGGTCCTGCAATGACCTCTGCTAATTCCCTCAGCACTCTGGGGTGGAGATCGTCAGGACCTGCTGATTTGAACAACATCCAGTCCCACCAGAAGTTCCCTGACTAGGTCCTCACTGACCCTGAACCTGGTTGTGCCTCCCCTGGGACCACTGGGGATCCCATTGCGGGGAATGACCTCGTCCCTGCTCAGAAAACTGGAGGCAAAGAAATTGTTAAATAGGTTAACTTTGTCATCTGGCAAGACCACCAGATTTCCTAGTGTGTCCTGCAGAGGCCCCACGTTACCTGGTACCTTCTTTTTACCCCCTATGTATTTAAAAAAGGATTTCTTGTTATCCTTGATCCAGGTTGCTAGTCCCAGTTCCATCTCCACCTTGGCCTTCCTAGCAGTCCCTCTACAATCCCAAGCAATGGAGGTATAGTCCTCCCTGGTGATGGCTCCTCCCTTCCATTGGGTGTACTCCTCCTTCTTAGCTTTGAGATGTTCCTGGATGCTTTTGGTGAGCCATGGGGGCTTTTGAGCACTCTTGCCCTCTTTGAGCCTTGTTGGGATTGCCACCCATTGGGCTTGGAGGATCGTCTCCTTCAGGAACAACCACTCTTCTTGGCCTACTACCATTATGCCTCAAGCACCCTCATTAATTCCCATTCATTCATGAACCAATTTACATGATACTGGTTAGACATGAGTCACAATACAATAGGTTATACCCTGGCAGGGGACACAGGATGTAGGCTTGACATACAAAATGGAAACTTGGCATTATTTGACATTACTTTAAAGAGAAAGGCCTAAATCATATACATTCAATATAAAACAATAAAAATCAATACAAAAATGATCGGAATACAATATAATATAATATAAAACAGTAAAAATCAATACAAACATAACAGAACACTATTTACAATATAAAAAGGAGCTTATTACAATAATAGCATGCAAGCACTTACCTTAGCTTACCAATGACTACTTATAATTACTTATAAGGGATAGAGAGAGCAGACAGAAAGTCATAAATGGTTGGGGAAGGGGAGGGAATGTATTTTTAAGTTTAAAAAAAAAGAAAAATTGGGGGGGCAGGGTTCCTACATTAGCACTCTGGGAAATGAGTGCTGCTCATGTGTAAGTATATCTGCATTAGCTTTACATTAGATAACTCAGGTGATCATGCTGTGAACAAGCAGCAGGGCTTCAGTGCAAGGGGTTAGGCAGCAGGAGAATATCCCAGTGCTCTCCTTGTAGCCACCTTCTTTATGGCAACAAGGTTGGTACACATTTTGTAGTAGTAGAGTTATAGGGTGCATCCACACATGCAACCACGTGCGCTTGCAGCAGCTCAAATAGAAGCGGTGCAAATTTGAGCAGGGGCTTTTTGCCTCAGCGCACATGCTCAGATATGTACTTTGTTGTAGAGCAAATTGTGCTACTTGGGGCAAAATAACCCTGCTTGGCTCCTCCAGATCTGCAGCCCGGGTGAGCTAGAGCATGGGGTCAGCACCTATGCTGTCACCAGCAGTATAAAAAGCTGCCCTGTCCTGGCCCCAGCAGTACAGAAATCTGCCCTGGCTAGCAGCTCAGGGTTACTTGCCCTCAGGAGCTCCAGGGGGAGGAGCCTCTGGGAGGAAGTTGCCTACACCCCTTCCTGTCCCAGGCTGCTGCTGCTGTGGCTGGTTGCTGCAAGCTTGGTCTCAGGAGCTTCTTGGGAGAAGATGACCAGGCCCTTTCCTGCCTTGGGCTACTATTAGCTGATGGCTTGGTCTCAGAGCTTTTGGAGTAAGTTGGCTGCACCCCTTCCTGCCTTGGGCAGCTGCTGCTGCTGTTGCTGCCCTCTCTCCCCCCCACAAGTGGGGAGGAGGTCCTCTACTGCATGCTGCTGCCCCTCCTCAGGGGCCCACTGCACTTTACCGCACCCCAGCTTCTGTAAATCTGGTGCCCAGCCTGACACCAAGCCACAGTTGAGGGACAGTCTTGAGAGGGAGCCTGTGCTGCCTGTGGACCCCTCCCCCACCATCACTGCCAAAGCCTAAAGGTATCTTGTCTCCCCCAGCTGCTTTGGCAGGCCACCCCCACCTTCACCTCCACTTTTAACCAGAAGCACACCTTGAGTGGCTGAACTTGATGGCTCCTAACATTGCTGCTTCTTTTGCCCCCTCTCAGGAGAGAGAGAGATTCCCTGCTGCACCACCTTGCACCACCTGACACCACACCTGCATTGGATTACTTCCTAATTGACTGACTGCTCCTGCCCTTCCCCACAGCTACCTCAAGTGGTGGAGTTCTGGAGGCTGGAGTTGAGCAGGAGAGCAAGCAGAAAGATGGAGAGAATAGGAGAATGAACAGGAGGCCCCTTCCCCCTACCCCTGTTGGTTCCCCCCTGCTTCCCATTCATTCCCCACAACCCCGGGATCCTGGAACAGAGGGTGGAAGAATGAACAGGAGATGGGTGGAATGAGTAGGGAGCAGAGGGAATTAGTGGGGAGCAGGGGAACAAACAGGGGGTGGGGAGAATGAATGGGCTTTGGGGGATGAACAAGGAGTTGGGGAAGGTCCCCTCCGTCAGCCCCCCAGTCCCCTGCTTACCTGGCAAAAGCAGCGTGCTTCAGGACTGGGGAAAGGACCAATTACAGAGATGCTCTGGCACAGTGCCAGAGTGTCTCTGGAGGACTGATCCACTGATTGCCTCAGGGCACAGTATGGGACCCATTTTTTTCCCCTGGGTTTTTCTTTGATCCCTGGATATCCAGGTATCTAATTTTACTACCCTGCTGCAAATCTGTGGCAGAGGGAACTTTTTTGAACTCACATGTGCCTCTTGCAGCATCTCAAAGTGGTTTGAGACACTACAAGAGGCACATGTGGTCTCATCTGGATGCACCCAGTCTACACTAACCTTGGTGATAATGTGACAGTAGCTGGGTCCCCTGGTATAGACACAACTTGACTGGAAGGAGTATTTCTGTATTACACCAGCCTCCCAGAAAGGCAAAACTTTTGCCAGCAGAGTTGCATCTTCATTGGGAGTTCTGTTGGCTTAGCAAGGTTGGCTATGGAGTGGATTTACCATGCTGTTGGAACTCTGTAATATAAGCAAAGACCTTAGTCTGTACAAGAGTTTTGCTGGCCTTGATCACACTTTCTAGCCAATGTAGCAAAGACAGGAGAACCCAGTTTGCCAGCAGAAGAGGGCTCTTGTCAATTTTCCTTATGTTGCTTGGGGAGCTGATATAAATATATCAGCAGAAAAGCACATGTTGCGTTCACTCTCTCAATTTTAACAGCATAACTACAGGAGCAGAGGGTCTATCGTGTAAGCAAGTCACAAGAAAATAGTTTCATTTAACATTACTGATTTCCAATTTGACAAGAAATTAATGTACAAGGCAATGGAAATCTACCACTCAGCAAATACACATTTGAATCTTGTAAGAGAAGTTTGCCTGCCCTTTTTTAATCTAATAACTTCCTTACCAAAATATGGTATTTAAAATACTTGTAAACATATATTTTGCTTTCAGATTAAACTAATCATGCAGGCATGTCTGTTTGTAGAAGGAATATGTGCTTGACATTAATTATGGATGTGCACAGGAAGAAAGTTATTGATATACAAGACATGGTAGTAATATTCAGGGTAAGATGCCGCTGGCCATACCCATGTGAAGTCCAGAAAACTGATTTTTTTTTAAACCAGGATTTCCCCCAGGGGGCGTGTTGTTTTTCTCCACAATGGGGAGGGGAGTGGAAGGTGAAGAGAGAGAAATATCAAAACTGAAGATCATTTGCAGAAATGTTGCATGGATTTGAGGATAAAGGATGAAAGCATTTATGGAAAGGACAGGTATTTCCACACTGTTGCTCCTGTTCTCTGTGGAAGCATGTTTCCCTATCAACAAAGCTTACAACAGAGAACTATCTATGACTGTGCTGAATACCCTTTTAGTTCAACATAGGTATTCCACAATGCAGAAAGTAGGCCAGAGCCTTGGTTTAACCAGTTCTATTTTTAAAGCAACACTGTGTGCATCTACACTTGCAATTAATGCAGAATAATAAACATTGGTGCATGTTGTGCCATAGTTTATTGTTCCTGGGAGCCACAATTACATTTGCACACAGGACCACAGCAAGTTGAGCTGGGGCAGTGCAAGAGGGTCAGACTGCCAGCCTGGGGCTGCACCAACTGGACTAAATATGCTGCAAAAGGGATGACTGGAGCATGAGGGTTCTCTAGTGCGGAGCTAGCCAGCAGGCAGCCCCTGCACTGAAGCACTCTTTTGCCCCAGTCAGCTCCATCAGTATCTATGGGCTCTTGTCCATGTTGCACCTTTCCTGTTACCACATTACACTTTTCCTGTGTCCCCATGACAAAAATCACTATTAAGGTAGCTAAATCGCATCTATGTTTCCAGTGACTTTGGATGCAGTTACTCCACATAACCTGGGACTTTTTACATGCTCCCTAAAATCCACAAACAAGGGAACCCTGGCAGACCTATCATATCCAACCATGGAACCCTAACTGAGGAAAGATCAGGTTTTGTTGAATCCATCCTAAAACCGCTTGTCACTCACAGAGCAAGTTTTGTCCAAGACCCTACAGACCTTCTACGGAAACTTAAAAACATAGACCACCTTCCCAGCAACACACTCCTAGCCACCATGGACGTTACCAGCCTATATACCAACATCCCACACCGGGATGGCATCCAAGCCTGCCTTACATAACTACAGGAACAAGATTACAACCCAGAATACAGACCCAAAGATATTACTGAGCTTATACACTTCATCCTCACACACAACAATTTCACCTTTAATAATCAACACTTCCTCCAGATGATGGGAACAGCTATGGGCACTAAAATGGCCCCCCAGTATGTCAACCTTTTTATGAGCCACCTGGAAGAAGACTTCCTCAAGAACTACACCATCAAACCCTCGCTATACCTAAGATACATCGATGACATCTTCATCATTTGGAGTGAGAACCTGCAATCTCTGATTGAGTTCCAGCAGAAATTCAACAGTCACCATCCCTCCATCCGACTTTCTTTAGAATACTCCAGCACCAACATCTCCTTTTTAGACACAATGATCAGTATCCAGAAGGGTAAAATACAGACCACAGTATACAAGAAACCCACAGACCAACATACACATCTGCACAAAACCAGCAATCACCCAAAACACATCAAAAAAGCTGTGATATACAGCCAAGCCCTCAGATACCACCGCATCTGTACTGAAGAGAACACCCGGGATCGCCACCTCACCAATCATAAAAAGGCTTTCACCCAGCAAGGACACTCCTCCAGAGAGGTAGATCGCACGTTTGAAAGAGCCACCTGGATACCACGTGAAGAACTGCTGCAGTACAGAAGAAAAACACCCACAAATTGCACACCGCTGGTTATGACGTATCACCCATCCCTTGAACCTGTACGGAAAATCCTCAAAAAATTGCAACCTATATTAGAAAGAGACCCTATTCTTAAAAAGATCTTCCCAGAGCCACCCATCCTAGCCTTCAGACAAGCACCGAACCTCGCCAACCTCATCACCAGAAGCAAACTTCCTCAACCCCAGAACACATCAAAAGGATCCAGACCGTGCCAGGACAAGAAATGCAAAACCTGCCAACACATCT
Source organism: Alligator mississippiensis (assembly GCF_030867095.1). Taxonomy (NCBI): domain Eukaryota; kingdom Metazoa; phylum Chordata; order Crocodylia; family Alligatoridae; genus Alligator; species Alligator mississippiensis. The sequence goes on along the minus strand of NC_081825.1, from coordinate 135,277,545 downwards.
CCACCACCTCCACTATTACTACACCCCACAACGGAGCCATCAGCATCCCAGGATCTTACAGCTGCACCTCCAGAAATGTGATATACCTCATCCAATGCACCAAATGCCCTGATGGAAGATATGTAGGAGAGACCAAACAACAACTGCGCACCAGAATGAACGCACACGGAAATCCACCAAGACAGAAACACTCAAGTACCGGTGGGGGCACATTTCTCACAGGAGGGCCACTCTCTCTCCAATCTCTCAGTCCTGATCCTCAAGGGAAACTTACACAACACTTCCCAGAGACGAGCCTATGAGCTCCATTTCATCAACCTCCTGGATACTAGAGATCATGGACTAAACATAGACATTGGATTTTTGATACATTACAATCTGCCTGGCAACTGACTGCCCAGCCCAGCCCAGCCCCTGGCTTCTTTACTTTTCATTCCATCCAGGAAGCGCACATACCAACTGCTGAAGCTTCCTTAGCCTGACGAAGGGTTTTTGAGCCCGAAAGCTTGCTTAATAACTATTCTCCAACCATTTGGGTTGGTCTAATAAAAGATATCAAATTCACCCAAGGAACCTTGTCTGCCTATGTCCTTAGACCAACACGGCTACAACCTAAACCCCTGTTACGCCACATATGCATTGGTGTACAATAAAGCATGCTGCCATAGGATAGTATTTTTATTTACAAATACTAACCTACGGCAGAGTTAATTAGTTTACTCCATCCTGACAAGACTGCGTATAGGTGCATCAATGTGCCTTTTCTAATGCACATTCAATTTAGTACCTCCAGTATGAGGTTAGACTGTGCTAATACATAGTAGTGCATTTACATGCTTTTTTAGTAACACTTAATGCACAGTAGACTGTATTACTATTCATTAGTGTAAATCTCACGATTTTTTACGTAATACTTTAATGTGCAGTAAAATACTGTATTGCACATTAGAACGCCCGTGTAGACATGCCCACTGAGACTTTTCTGTGGAGCTAATTAGTCATCTCCGCAGTAAACATCTCATATACATGCACCCTTTATATAGATGAATTTTCAAAAGAATTGTATCTTAGAATTTATTATTTTGTAAGAATAATGGTAAGGGAATAAGGCACAGCAAAGTTTAAATCAGGTTTGCATTTTCTCCTGTTATCTTGGTTTAGAAGGGTAGTGATTTTTATGGTGAGACCTAACACTGGTGGAAGTTGGGTTTGCATATAGATTGAAAGCATGGGTTTGGAGAGCACTTGGATTAATTTAAACTGCTGAGGAGAAGAAAAAGATTCAGGGAAAGCACCCGGGGAGCCCTGAAAACCTGAGGATGGATTAACTATTCCACAGAAGGGGTTATTAATCAATTAGGATAATTATTTAGGTAACTGTGATTGTGGTTATCTAGATCCTATGCATGGTGTGTCAATACATTCTCTGCCTTAATAGACAGGCTGTAGAGTTGTTTCTTATTAGCCACATTTACACAAGAGAATGACTATGCAGTAGCCTGTGACTATTGCACACTAGCATCACGTGGCAGGAAGCGCAACATGATGCTACTTCACTGTAGTCACAAACAGCTGTTCCTCAGTGCAGCTCAACTCCTGTTCTCTGTGGAAGCATGTTTCCCTATCAACAAAGCTCACAACAGAGAAATGTCTATGACTGTGCTGAATACCCTTTTAGTTCGACATAGGTATGTCCAGCATACCTATTGCCTAGGGAATTACCTAGGCATAGGGAATGACCTTGCAGGCCAAGCCCTATGAGGAGAGACTGGGGCACCTGGACCACTTCAGCCTCCGCAAGAGAAGGTTGAGAGGTGACGTTGTGGCTGCCTATAAGTTCATCACAGGGGCACAGAAGGGAATTGTTGAGGTTTTATTCACCAAGGCGCCCCCGAGGGGTTACAAGAAATAATGGCCACAAGCTAGCAGAGAGCAGATTTAGACTGGACATTAGGAAGAACTTCTTCACAGTTCGAGTGGCCAAGGTCTGGAATGGGCTCCCAAGGGAGGTGGTGCTCTCCCCTACCCTGGGGGTCTTCAAGAGGAGGTTAGATAGGCATCTAGCTGGGGTCATCTGAACCCAGCACTCTTTCCTGCCTGTGCAGGGGGTAGGACTCGATGATCTGTTGAGGTCCCTTCCGACCCTAGCATCTATGAATCTATGAATCTATGAACTGCACAGTAACGACTGTGCAGTCAGCATGTCATGTAGACACAACCCCTAAATTGGGGTAACAGAAGAAGTAGCCACAAAGCTGCTGATGCTGGAAAATTCTCTGTGTATTTTAGGGTCAACATAACTGGCAATATTCTCACTATCCATTTATTATTTTAGGCAAGAGGCAAAGGATAGGATCCTTAAAGAAAGGTGTGATTTAGAGTGCTCTTTCTGCTTCTCTAAATTATGTTGCTATAGAACTGGGATAAAGATAATCCTAGGTTCAGAGACATTGCAGCACAGCTCTGCACCCCAAGCAGCTGCACAGACCCTAGGGCAGCACAGTTCCTAGTATGACAATTGTGGTGGTGAAATCATTTTGGGTACTGAATCCTTTTGAAAATATGGATCTATTTCACCAAAATATTTAAAATGTCTATTTAGAATTAATTAAATCATATTTCATTAGTGATCAAACTTTTCTTCTTCTAGAAGATCTCCAATACTTTTAGCTGGAAACTATGGGTGTTTATACACATGCTCCAGGAATGGGGAGCAGGGGGGTACTTTAATTAGAGTGACTCCAGAGCTGCTCTAATTCAAGTGCCTAGAGCGTCTAGTGTGTCAGTGTCCCTCTGCTTCAAAATGGTGGCAGGGGTGCTCTAACTAAAGCTAGTCAAACAAGCTTTAGTTAAAGTGCCCTCTGCTGCCATTTTGAAGTGTGGGAACACTGATACACCGGAGGCTGCTGAAGCATGATAATTACCATGCTCCAGCAGACTTGATTAATCAAGTCTGTTCTGGCATGCTGTAATTACAGTGTATTGGAGCAGTCTCACTACTTGTGTATAGGTGCCCTATAGTTTTATCCAGAGAAGGTAAAGTTTTAGCCTCGTTAGTTTATTCACAACATATATTTCAACAAGGAAGCTAGAAAACAACTCGTACTTTGTACGTGGCAGATATCTAGCACTGAAATGGTTAACTGTGACACGAGAAGGACTTATGTTTTTGTGGCATTTTGACCTGAGCTGAAGCAAGTTAAACGGGACACAGTCTTTTTCATTCCAGTAGAGATGTTTGGATGATGACAAGTGGACAAGAACATTCAGAGCTCTATTTCCATCTTCCTGAGAAAGTTATAGAAAGAGAAGGCGGCATTCCCATACAAAATTTGTGCTGAGTGCTAAAACTTGAGAGCAGGAGCTTTGTTCTTACTTTTCTTTCACTTAAGGGACTTGTGTTCAAATTAATCATGACATAATATATTGATGGCTTTTTCACTGATAATGAAAAATAAGTTCAAATAGCCCTAGTGCCTAGGCATAAATTTCATGAAGTTGAAAAATTCAAGTTTACAGTCTCAAAACTCAAAGGTCTATGAATTAAGAACCAATTTAAAATTTGCAGCTATCATGCTGCTTTCAGCATGAGGCATGTTTGAAATGATGCACTACATGAATTGTAAAAGCAGTTAAGATTAATGTGTCTGTAGTAACAGTACAGAAATAATATAGCACTTTTTTGTTTGTTTTTTGTGTTTATTGGGTTTTAAAAATACATATATTTCTGTTGAATCCTAGTCAGAAAATTAAATTGTTCAGCCATAAATATGAGGACAAGAATAGAAGTGTAAGAATTTAATCCAAAACATTTTAAGAGGTTTTTTAGATAGACTCACAGAGAGATAGATATGGGTTTATATCTCTCAGCTTTCCAATTTGCTCTTTTATTCTTTCATTCTTTTTTTCTTTCTCCATCCATCCATCAGTTTTACACTGAATGAACTTTATTTTAATGGATTTTCATTGGGACAACATAATGCAGGACTTTGGGTAGAATTATATTGCCCATTCTGCATCTAAATAGCATCCTTCCAGCAATTATGTGTCTGTTTAATATTTATGTAAAATTTGCAATTCGACTACCCTTCATCACTTGTATATATATTGAGCGTGCTCAGTAAGCTACATGCTAGAGAGGCAGATACATGGCTACCTATACACAACCATTCTATGTGCATAAGTCACATAATTGTAGCTGGAATGCCAGTGACGTGTGTGTGTAAGATGCCAAAGGAGGAGGAGGAACCCCGCCCCCGCTTCCCACTGTTTTAATTTCAAGAGCTGGTTGCGACACTAAACCAGGAAGAACTAGATTCTAGGTCTCTCTCACTCTGCATCTCACTCACTACTCAGCACAGTGTTCTGACCAGCAGACCATAGGTTAGGCACTTCCTTTTCCAGCACCACAATTTGCATTTAATATTAATTCAGCTCTTGGGGATAAAGCACGGATAGGCCTTTCTCCTTCTTGCCCCTATTAGTCATGGGGTTTTGTCTGGCTACAATTGTGTTACTACACATCCACAATGGGCATGCATATGTAGCTATGTAGTGACCTGACTAGTGTGGAGTCAACCTACTAGGCATGTCTAGTCTATACATGCACACTTACATGTCCATGTTGCACGGGTAATAAAATCACAAAATGTTTGCAAGTGCCAAGAATGTCACTTATGTAGCTGGAAAACTGCCATTTAAGGGCATCAAGGGCAATAGAATTCCATCCAGAATGAGCAGCCCTAGATCACAGCATGATACACCTGTGCTGTATGAAAGTCTTGAAGACCATTTGTTTCCATTTGTAATTCAAGATGTCCAACTTGATTTATAAAGCCAGACATGGTTTATGTTCTGGTCACAAAGTAGGAACCGTGACATTTAAAGGTGGAAATCTTTTTGGACAGCCAGATGAACAGATTTGTTTTTTTATATGTTTGTCTGAGCCCCACAATAAACACTTTCCCACAGGTTGGTATGCTAGTCCTGAAAGTGCACCCTGTGTACATACATGACTAGGAGTGGTCAGCATGGATAATCTTGCTATGGACCACCAGATTTGAAATCCTGGTAGCTAGAGACACACTAGGGGATTTAAAAACACAATGGGATTTGTGTATAGGTGGTCAGGACTTTTCTGCAAAATTAAAATATATATGAATATTTCCACAGAAGAGTATTGATTCTGCCAACAATTTTCATTTTCCTTAGGAAAAATTAAAATATTGTATTTTAGGTCAATTTGATCTGACTTGGTGTATTTCTTGTTTTAACTGGGTATGTGTACATATGAGCATTTACTGTGCAGTAACTGCACAGTAGAGGTGCACATTAGGGCTGTGCGAAACGGCACCATTCTATTTTAACTTACATTTCGATGGAACAGTGTTTCATTTTTAATTTTGTTTTGATTTGAAACTGCTGTTCCATTTTGTTTCATTGAAACAGTTTCTCTGTTTTGACGCTGTTTTAACGTTTCGCCTATAGGCTATAATGGAGAAGCTTGAAACAGCTTATAACTTTGTCACTTCTGGCCTGATTTGGATGAAACTTGCAGAAATGGTAGCCCCTGATGAGGTCACAAAGCCTGCCAAGCCTCAAGGAGATAGATGTAGGAGTTTCTGGGAAACTGTACCTCAAATTCTTGAAAGCAAAACTCATGTCATGTGTATGTGTTAAGCCACAGCGGGGTCAAAACTGCAGCGGTGGTAGCCCCTGCTGAGGCCACAAAGACTGCCATGTTTCAAGGAGATAGGTATAGGGTTTGGGGGAAACTGCACCTCAAGCTGTGGACAAGCAAAACTCGTGACATGGGTGACACTGCATGTGTTAAGGTGCAGCAGGGTGAAAGCTGCAGGCATGCTAGCCTCTGCTGAGGCCACAAAGCCTGCCAGCTGTCAAGGAGATGGGTTCTGGGTTCCAGGGCCCTGCACCTCTGGCTGCTGACTGGCAAAACTCATGACATGGTTGCTTGTGCAACTATGTCTGTCTTAGGGTACAGCGGGGTGAAAACTGCAGGCCTCCTAGGCCCTGCTGTGGCCACAAAGCCTTCCAGCTGTCAAGGAGATAGGTGCAGAGGGAATCTGGCTTCTGGGGCCCTGCACCTCTAGCTGCTGACAGGCAAAACTGGAACACACAGCTCAGTAACTTACTCCAAGGTGGAAAACAGGGCAGTTCAAACAATGCTGCCTTTTATGCAGTTTTTCCATCCCCCCCCCAGAGCACTGGGATTGGAAAAGACCTCAGAGAAGGGTGACAGTCACTGGCCAGCTACACAGTCAATAATGAGAGCACTCCTTCCCTCCCCTTCCCTACCTTCCCCCTCCCTCTCCTTACTTTAGCCCAGCTTGAGCTTTGAAACTCGAAACATTTCGAAAATTTTGAAACGTTTCAACTTGCCTCATTTCGTTTTGAGGCTATTTTGAAGCTCTCTGTTTCATTCTAATTTAACTCTTTCAAGCTCAAAATGAGTCAAAACAGCATCAATATGAAACTGCCGGCAAAATTTTGCACAGCCCTATTGCACATCTACATGCGTATGCTGGTACTGCAGAGTAAATATGGCAACTTACGCTTACTTGAGTGTAAATTTGATACCTGCATCATGCTGGTATCAGATTTACGTCCAATTAATTACTGCGCTTTATAGTTAGGAGAAATCTTAGACAAACTTTTGGGCACACGGTCTGTAACTTGAGGAAGGGTACCTTGTGCCTAAAAGCTTCTCAACGATCTGTTCAAACTATACAGTTCGTCCAGTAAACGATGAAACCCAAAACAATTCTTGCATTGAGCTTCAATGTTATTTCAAAGGATTGGGGGAGAGGGGGAGATTTTACATTATTTTACAATAAACATATCACTGTCAATGGCGTTTTTTATACACACCTATAATTTAAAATGCAATTCATTTGTTCTGAGGCTGCCATGGGGATATTTTTATCAAAGAGATAAACAAAATATCATGCTATTGTAGAGTCATGGGACTCATTTCAATCATCAGGACCACTGGGCCTTATCAAATGTAGTAGTCAACCAGCTGGAACATACAGTGAAAAAAAAAAAAACTTTTATAGCTGTATGTCTTACCAGAGGTCTCTTCTGCATTTTCTTGTTTCCAAGGAGAATTCCTGGAGTAAAGTCATTTTGTTGAGGCATCTTAGGGGATAGTTCCACACGCACAGAGGATAATTCCATCCCTAATTCTACTGAAAGTCCTAATAAATCAGGATGCTTATATAAGTCCATCCAATTAGAGAAAGACTACCATCTCCACACATTTACCTCAGCCTCCTGTGTTGCATTAGGTGAGGAATGTAAAACTATAAAGGCTTGGAGAAGTGGGACACAATAAGGAAAGTGTTGAGAAACAGAGTTGCATGCATTTATAAGTGGAATTAAGGGAGCTGTGCACAAGCATTTCTAGATAAATAAGACGATAAGGAGCAGGAAGAATAAGTACATTGCTATACATCACTTTGTTATATCAACCTGTCCCTTTGGGCTAGATTTTCCATGAGCCATGGGCAAACTGCAGGTTCAGCAGGATTTTCTAAACTTGCCTTTTTTCATTGACATGCATTATATATGTCATTTGCCATTTACTAGCTATTTTTTTTTACATTGTACTTGCATGCATCAATATCCACTGTATATTTTCTTGTAACAAAGCTGCAAGAAACAGGTTAAACCTCATATTAATGTTTCAGTGCAAAATTGCAATTTGATAACAATAAACACAAGTTTTTATGAGGCTGTAAATGTCTCCTCCATTTATAAATATTGTACTATAACTGGAGGCTTTGGGGTTATCAGGCAGTCAAAGCTTTTATCAAAGCCAAATAGTTCCTAAAGTACCACTCCTAAAATCCTTTGCAGGCATTAAAGTTTCATTACTTCTCTCAAACAAGTCTCCTTGGGAAGTTGTACTCAGAGTAAAATCTGTCTCTAAAATGTGGGAACATTAATTGCATTTTTAATTCATTTCTTTAGGACACACTGTACAAGAGTTTGGGTTTAAACAACAAATATTTTCAAAATTGGTTGAATTTGATAGCCTTGCAATCCTAATCCTACAATAACATTCATAACACATTACTGAATATGTATGCATACATTATATTGACATTGGTATGTATGCATACATATGACACAGCTATCTGTATCCATTCACCTATACATGCATCACTCTGAGACTGGTACTTCTTTCTAGACATTGGTTAGTGAACCAAGATTCTCAAACATGGATGACAGGGCTAGGCTCTTAAATCCTTGTTTCAGCATTTAAATAACTGTCTTGTTTTTCATGGCTTCATAGAATTTCAGGATGCAGCAGAAGATTAAAATTGTCTAGTTTAACTTCCTGCATATTAGGAGCTACAGAACACTACGACACATTTTTTGCATCAAGGTCTGAAGGTACTTAAATGTACTAAGCACCTACCAGCTACCATTCAAGAACAGGCCATATATTTCAGTGTCTGTGGGCTGGATTTCAAAGGGTCTAACTCTACCATACCCATGGCATTCCTAAGTCTGCTTTGCCACCCACCTCTGTTTCATATGTGTCAGTCCTGGAAATGAGGCAGTGAAGCCACCCTGAGGGTATTAAGCCACCCTGAATCCACATGAGCTCCTTGATACTTTTGGAAATTCTGGCTAAAGGACTCTGACTTTGGCCTCTTTGCTTTTGAAAGTGATGAACTCAGTACTGATGTATTCATTCTCAGAATGCTGCTCTCTGTTCCTGAGGGTAAACTGCTGAGGAACCATTCCTGATGCCTCTATTCTTTAGACTTTATCATTAGGAAAATCTGTTTCCCTTCATCTTGTACCAATATGTTACATCTTTTGCCAGTGGAAATATTGTCTTCTCCCTAGATTCCCTGGTCATCTCAAACTTTCTCCTAGGCTAGGTACAGACAGTACATATACTCCACACTAAGTGATCAGAATTCAAACCAAACCCATAACCAGACAGAAATCTGGGGCACATAGAACAGAATAAAAATGGAAGAACAGAGTCTAAGATAGCCCTGGATTGATGTGTATTTAACAAATTAGGTTAGTCTGGAACATTGAACTTCTGTACCAGATCCCCTATAAAATCAATTTCAACAAGGTTCAACAAGGACAAGTGCAAAGTCCCACACTTAGGATGGAACAATCCCATTCACTTGTACAGGCTGAGGACTGACTGGCTGGGCAGCAACTCTGCAGAAAAGGACCTGGGGGTTACAGTGAGCTGAATATGAGCCAACAATGTGCCTTTGTTGCCAAGAAGGCTAACAACATACTGAGCTGCACTGGGTGTTGCCAGCAGATCAAGGGAAGTGATTATTCCCCTATATTCATCTCTGATGAGGCCACATCTGGAGTACTGTGTTCAATTTTGGGGGTGGAGGGCAACAAAAATGGTTCAGAAACTGGGCCACATGACTTATGAGGAGGGACTGAAGGAACTGGGCTTGTTTAGTCTAAAGAGAGGACTGTGAAGTGATTTAATTGCAGCCTTCAACTACCCAAAGTAGAGTTCAAAAGAGGATGAAGCTAGCCTGTTCTCATTCGTGGTGGATTACAGAACAAGAAGCAATGATCTCAAGTTGCAGCAAGGGAAGTTTAGGTTAGATATTAGGAAGAATTTTCTCATTAGGAGGCTAGTAAAACCCTGGAACAGGTTACCCAGAAAGGTTATGGACTCTCTATCCTTGGAGGTTTTTAAGACTTAGCTAGACAAAGCCTTGGCTGGGATAATCTAGTTTGGGATGGTCATGCTTTGAGTAAGGGGTTGGATAGATGACCTCCTGAGGTCCCTTCCAACCCTCATTTTCCATGATTCTATGATATTAATTTAGCTCACTGTCCGCTAGCATCTGAGGCCCCTCTGCAGGTCCTGCTAACCCCCACTTGCAGAGACATGCTGGAACTTGGCCTGCATTCAGCTGCTCTGGCTTAGCACTCAGCCTGTCCCACCCTGCTCTCTCACAGAATGGAGGCAGTGCCTGATGGACTAGGGACAGACATTCAAAAAGTCTGAGTCTGAATTGATTCAGTCTTTGCAGGTCAGTCTAACCTGACTAGGCTAAACCGATTTGTAACTGTAAAGACATCCCAGAAATGCAGGCACATGCCTGCAGTGGCTCAGGCTAGAAGCCAGGGGGCACTAGAGCATTCCTCTCTCCCTTCTACAGCACTGAGCTGAGGGGGACATGGCCAGGCCCCGGCAGGATGCTCTGATTAGGGAGGGGTTCCCCTTCTGTCCACCCCCCCGCCCCAGCAGCCCAGCAGGGAGTTGATAACACAGTGTTTATCACCCCTAACTCAGTGTTTATTACCACATCAGAAAAAAAGCCTCTCTCCATTAGTTCAAGCTCTTCTTAAACACCTTTTCCAAGGAAGGAACCGGTCTCCCAGAGCACAGACTGTTCCCAGCATGTGGTATGCTAGGTAAAGCTGAGAGGTGTCTGTGTAAGGCAGAGGGAAGGAGGGAATCCCTGCTTAGCAGGGCGTGGTAAGGGGAGGGGGAGGGAGCAGGGGAAGCCAGGCAGACACTTGCAGTCTCTGCCAGAGCTCCAGCCAAGGAGCAGAGGGGAGGGGCCAGTTCTACTGTGGAGCAGAGAGCCCAGCCCAGAGTGCAAGCTGGGATTCTGGGGGAGTTTGGTTTAACTTAAATTAGGAAGGGGTCTGGGACAGACATTGCATAAACTGCTTTGACCCAAATTAGATAAGTCTGATACTACATTCAAGCAGGTTTATCTCTAACCTGTTTCAGCCATTTTCAAACTGGTTTATGTGCACTGAACATCTGTTCTCTTATAGATTTAAACCAGTTTCTGATCACTGAAACCGGTTTATGTGTAATGTCTGTCCCTAGTCATGATGACAGGGGAGAGGTGTAAGGGATGCTTGACCATCCCCTGAAGCCTGCTAATGCTCCCTGGGTTTGCACCTGCTAACATGGGGCATTGGACTCCCTGGGTAGGTGTGCATGAACCCACCCAGGGATCCTCATGTCCCCTGCAAGTAGGGGAAGACCCAGGAAGCAGACCCCACTGCTGCCTCCATTGCCGACAGATGTCTATGGCTGACAGAGGATCAGCAGGACAAGAGAGGCATGTGCCCAATGGACGATCAGGGGTGGCTTCCTGCTGGGCTGCACCTTCAGGTCTCCCTTACTATCTATTCCAAGTCCACACTCATCACCTGGGAAGTTTAGAATCCATATCGAGGATACTTTTAACCAGCCTGCTTCTCAAAATCTCACCCTAATGACCTCTACCTTCTCAATCATCTTGGATTTTATCTAAATAATTTCCACTGACAACTACTTTCCATCTTGGAATCCTTAAATATCTCCTTTGCCTCTTCAAATAGCAATCCTTCATTTTGCATTTCTAGTACTCCTTCACTGTCTCCCCCCCAAGTCATGTTCTATCTATAGCTCCCAACAAACTTCTGTCCTCTTCAAACTGGTTCATCATTATATAAAGAAAACAGCATTAAAGCTGGAGTCTGCAACCCTGAAAAAACAATGATGTACTTCTTGCCCTGATACTCATTATGCAAAGTTTATATTGAATGCATTACTGAGATGAAATGGTGCCAGCAAACCATGTGGCCTATGTTTTTACTGTTACTTTTTTTACCTTCAGTCTTTAAAAAATATATTCCAATTCATAGTCATTATTTAAATAAGTATAATTGGCAACCTGTTTATTAACACTGTGTGCCATTTTATTATCAATTTGACAGCAACTCCTGGTTCTAACTTTTTCAGTGACTTTCCCTTGATACTTTCTGGGTCAAAATGTTCTTTCAAGTTATGTTTAGTTTTATTGATGCAGTTTATCCATTGATAGTCTCAGGTAAAATATCAAAAAGACCTTAAATCAGGGTATCCAACCAAGCTTTCTCTCTTCTTGAGTGAGTGCCTTAGCCACTTAAGAATAATAACTGAACTCTCCCATAAAGGAGTTGGGAGGGGTAATGTAACCATTTGTTGTTCTTCCTCTTGATCTGCTTTAGAAATAGCCTCAGCTGCCATTTGTACAGAGCTTGATTCTGCCAATGTGTGTGGCATGTGCTGGAAATGTCTACTGAGATCAAACCCTTCAGGGGGCTTGGGTAAAGGAGCACCGCAACTTGTCTTCATGTACAATTAAGTCGAAGCAATAAACTCTGGCACATATCACACCAGAGTTTATTGCTTCCTGGGTGCTGAGTTTACATGTGTGCCCCCCAGAACACAGCATACTGAGTCACATCAGAGCAGCCCTGGCTAGAAGAGGTCCTGTGGGGTCAGCCTGACTACCTGGTGCTCCTCCAACCCAGCTCAATATGCTGTGGAGGGGTCGTCTGGGGCACAAGGGAGCTCCTGTGTGGGATTAGACAGCAGGCAGCCCCCACACTGAAACACCCTTATGCCTCAGATAGCCCCTCCAGTGCCTACACATGCAATGCTGCAGAATAACAAACTGCAGCAGGATAGTACTTGTATTTACTATAGCCAATTAATTTTCTCTAGCCTAATTATTTTACTGTAGCTCATTAATTTGCTCCTGCCTAACAGCACTGCATGTGTAGATGTAAGATATTTACTGCAGAGCTAATTATTCAATTCTGCAGTAAGCCTGTCATGTACATGTGCCTCTGGGTTCTAGATCTTGGTTTGATTTATATGCAAACAAGTTGTTAATGTGGTCAGACCTGTGAAGACTACAGCGGTTGAAGACTGAAGTGCACCTATAGACATTTAAGGAGCTTTGACGAGCAAAAGTAAGGGTTGCTAAAAATGTTGGCATCTCTGGAGCTAAACAGCAACTGATCAGAGGTTTTCTGGTGTGGTGTTTTGAACTTACATGCATAAATTCCACCTAAATCCCACTTTACGCAGCTATGCTCTTTATTTTATCTGGCACTAAGTGGCAGTCCCCAAAACCCAAAGGGAAAGACACGAGCTAAACTGCTGCACAAAACTTTAATGGTCAATACTGATTTTTTAACACATGCAGGAACACTAGAGAAGAAGCAGGCTGAGAAAAAAGAAAAGCTGACATGGTGTTAATATTTAAAGGGAAAATTAGATGATTCAAGAAACTGCTGGTTGTTTAGCTTCATATCTGTCCTGGCAAAATCACAGGAAAGCTGAAAAGGGGTGCAATCAACATTGCAGTGGAAAAAACAGGTCTTGTAAAACAAACATGTAATTCTTTGAAGTGATCCAAAGTGTGGTTAAAAAAAGCACTGCATTTAATCATACACACCTGTTTCTCCAAAATATGCTTTCCAAAACTGGGATTCATGTTTTAAGCAAGGAAGCTGATTTCTGTGACAGAGTTGAGGGATTAGTGTATAATGGTAACTAGGTGCTGGCTCTGTGCTGAGTTTCTACTGCATTTAAGAGAGGCAAAATCTAGTCTTCAATGGGTGTATCTACACATGCAATTAGCATGTAGCAATAAACTCTGGAACAGTTTTTGCTGGAGTTTATTGCTGCTGGGTGCAAAGTTTATACATGTGCCCAAGACTACAGTATGTTGTGCTGGGATGGAGTAGCCCCAGCTGGCATGAGGCCAAAGGGGTCAATCTGTCACCCTAAGGCTGCTCTGCCCCAGCTCAACATGCTGCAGAGGGGCTGGTTGGGGCATGAAGGCATTCCAATGCGGGGTTAGCCAGGAGGCAGCCCCCACACTGAAGCACACTCATGCCAGCCCAGCCAGCCCAGGTCACTGTCTACATGTGCATTTCACTGTCAATAACTACTCTGCTGTAGAATATCACTTGCCCAAGATAGTACTATCCTCCAGTGGAGTTAATCAGTTTACTGAGATGTAATAGAAGTGCACATGTAGATGGTGATGTTTTACTATGGAGCTAATTAGTCAGCTCCGCAATAAAGAAGATATATAGACGAACCCAGTGTTACTCACTCTCTCCTTGAAAATTCTGCAGCTCAAGCTTTAACCTCATCGCAGCCATTCAAGGGTTAAATCCTGAGCTTCAAAGTTTGCAAGCATAGAGTGAGTGACATGGAAGAGTAGACTCTGCCATTGCTCTATGCAGCCTTCAATTTAGCTATGACCCTCCCTGAAGAAATCTTTCTTTTCAAAGGTATAGTTACGTGTTACACTTAGACCATACTAAGTCTGTGGAATCTTAAACAGTGTTGAAATTAAAAAATGCTGTGCACCTTAATGTTGCACAGTAACGTTTAATACCATTTCTTGCCCGCACAGCACTGACTTGCCACTAGAGAGCTGCTGCACAGGAGTGTGGCTAGGAGGAAGAACATCTGGGCTTCATCCCTGCTCTGAATGGAAGGGGCTGGGACAGATGCATCCTGGGATGCTGGAGGACTGCAAATTGCTTGTTTTATCTCTGTGTAGTAAACTGAATTTACTCGAGCTAGGTAGCATATCCTAGAGTTAAACCTCGCCTGAAGTAATATGATTTTGACATGCACAGAAGTCACTTAGTGTGAGTTAACAAGTTTTAACATGCAGATACTCACATTTTAAGAGTCTTTAGTATTGTTTAACTGTCATGTATAACTTCACCCTACATTCTGCCTTTCCAAAGCAAGTTATGTGTCTTATTTAGGAGTATGTAGCATATGAGAAAATGTGGTAATTGTTTTACCCTATGATACTTCAATTTTCATAGGACAAGTTAGTCATCTGGGATATTCCAGTAAAACAATTAGCATAGTGTAAAGTAAATGCAACACTTGTAAATAAATTGTAAATGTTTTAATGGATCAATATGAAAAAGTAATTGTAAGTGAGGAACCATCAACAAATGAGGTTGTTTTTAGAGAGGTCTCACAGGGACATAGTCATCTCCCAGTCCTCTTCAATATCTGCCTAATGATCTGGAAGAAAATGTAACAACCATTGCTGGTTGAATCTGAGGATGACACAAAAATTAGGGAGTGGTCACTATGGATGACGAAAAGTAAATCATATAGACCAACTTGGATTGCTTGGTCAGGTTGGTACATATGAATAGCATGATTCCTTTTAACACAGGCAAAATGCAAGATCATACATCCAAGGATACAAAATATGGGTCAGACTTGTAAGAAGATGGTATATTGGAAGGAAGCGTCTCTGAAGAGGACTGAAGTGTTATACAAGATAACCATCTGAACATCTGTTCTAGAGCAGTTTTGTCAACAAATGACTGAACATGATCATCAGATGTAAAACAAGGAGGTATTAATTGGGATGTGGCATCCTGTCTGTCTGTGACATTGGTGAATCCATTACTTGAGCTCTGCATGTATCAAACCAGTCAGTTACAGCACCAGGCAGCACTGAGTATTGAGACACACTGTACCTATTTACTCCATGCCTGCTCCCTCCAAAACTGTAGGTAGTGTAGTTGCCTTCATACAGAACATATTGGTGTTTGTGTAGCTCTTCAGTGGCCACATCTACACAAGATGCTGACTGCGCAGTCATTTAAACAAATACTAAATGACTGCACAGTAACCACAGTGCCTCTGAGGAATAGCTCTTCTTTGATGTTGACTGCAGAGTAGCTTTTGACTTTTGCGCAATAGCATCATGTCACACTTCCTGACATGCAGCACTATTGTGCAGTATCCATGGACAGTCAGGGTGTCATGTAGAAATGGCTTGTAAGGCAGCTAATTTAATTCTGTTTGGGAAGTTGGCATGAATGGAACAGCATGACATGTTCTTATGTAGTACTGGCTGGCACCATATCTGAGAGGTATAGATATACCAGCTTTGTCCAATTCTAGTATCCACACTCCAAAAAGGAAGTTGGAAAATTGGAAACGGGTTTTACAAAAGAGGGCAAAGAGAATTTCAGTATCTGTGAAGCCTGTTGTTGAGGGTGTGTTTTCACTGTCTAGTTAGCCCAACCTAGTCTAGCACTTCTGGGGCATCCTTATTTGTGAAGGTCTACCCATAGCACTGAGACACCTGAAACTGTAGGTTTCTGTCTCAGCCTGTGCAATAGGATTGATTTCTAGTGGGATGTCTCATGCTTCTTAATGTTGCATTAAATGAAGTCACTCCATGAATTCATTCCTAGGATTTACTATTTCTCTCTCTCATTTTCTCCCTCCTAGCATAGAGCTGCTGTCTATGCCATTGACAAGACAGCAATGACTTTATGTAAACAGATTCCAGTTGAGTCACTCATTAATGCAGACAGCTCTGGAGGCAAAAGCAAACAGCATTTGGCAGCAGGAACTTTTAATGAGAATGTCATTAATGAAGTCAGTCTGCAAATCACCAAATGTTTCTTTGCACATCCGACTGACTTTTGTGCCTCTTTTGCCTTTCTCCCCATTTATTTTTCCCTGGGCACTAACTTAAAAATATAATAAAAAATATAACTTTTCCTCAAATGATGGGTCTTTGGTATCACTTGAGAATCAAGCTTACTTCAGTATCACCATATCTTTATGAAGAACCTGGCATTAACTTCTGGCCAGTAGGCCCTGCAAGAGAATTTTCTGGATGTGATTTTATGTTAAAATTTAGTGGGCATGCACTGAAAATGAGCCAGTCAAACATTAGGGTAAAACACAAAGACAGTATAAGTAACTTACAGTGCAGAAGAAAGGAGGAAAAAGAAACCACATTCCAGGTGGGGAGCCACAGTATAGTATTTGAGGGTTAACAACATGCACAAGGCACAAACATAAGTGCAACTCCCACTATAATGCATGGTGTTTCACAAGAAGCTCCAACTTACAGTGATCCCCCAGACCCAACAGATATTCACTGTTGGGTCCCAGGGAGTGGGGAATCAAGCTGCAGTTTTGAGTGACTGTGACTCCATAGCCACTCTCCCCTAGCTCTGCTCTTCCCCCCTTTCAGGCCCGGCACTGTCTTCAGAATGGGAGGGGGGAAAGGGAGTGGAAGGAGATCATTCTCGGATTTGCACAGTTAGTGCTGGATGAGAAGGCAGGTGGATTGGGGACCCCCAAGGTGGGATAGCTCCAACCACCTGCCCCATCATCTAGCACCAGCTGGGCAACCCCCAGAATGAGAGCTCTCCTCTCTCTTTCCCTAGTCTCATTCTGAAAACAACGCCAGAAGCAGGGTTATCTGTGTCAGCTGAGTCCTGCTCCTGGCACACGCAGACACGAGTTAATGAAGGTGCTCCACTTTGGAGTGCCTTCATCTGAACTCTCGTGCAATGGGAGTTCAGATTGTCATGGGACCAGGTTCTTTTAAAGTACTCTGTAGCCATGCACTTGTGTTAGGTCACAGCTGTAGAGTGCTTTCAGGGGCCCGATCATGAAAAATTGTCACTTCTGTCTGCACAGACAGAGAAGTTGATAGGTAGCCAACCTATGGTGAAGACCATTTTTGTATCTTCAGCCATGCCTACTAGCCTAGGTTTAAAGTACCATGAAGCCTGAGTGAGTATTTGTTCTGTGTGGATGGAACCTAGGCACAGCATCTAGGTAGGAGCCAAGGTTAATTCTTCAGTGGGTGGAACACATACCCCTAGTGAGACAAAAATAAATTCTATCCACTTAGTTTATCCAAGAAGCTAAGAAGTGAATTAGTCACTTATCCAAGAACCTGCCTTCAGAAGAGATTTCTGTTAGTAGAAAAAGGCATAAAGAAATTCAGTGTTTGAAAGCTGAAGGTGGCCAAACTCAGGAATGAAAATGAAAACAACAACACTACTAATTTATTAAGATAGGCTTAAAATATGTGAGTCACTTTGGAAATATAGGTCAACCAAAAATCAGTTTAATGTAGCTTTAAGTTAATGTCAATTATTGGGGGAGTTTTCACAGCAGAACAGTTGGGTTACCTTGTATGCATACTTCACACCTGAACTACATGAAACTATATGAACTATATGAAACCAAGATCACTGTTTGTGCTTTATTAATTGAGTGGGACAACCAATGCCTTGAAAAGTAACACCATATGACTGCCATCTATTACTTTTCATTAACAAAACAATCTCATAAAATATTACAAGAGTTTCCAAATGAATTATTTATTAACACTGGATTTAAAATGTATCAGACATGAGAAATGGGAGATGATAGGGAAAGCTACAACATTTATCACTGTTCGGGGGGAGTTGGGGAGAAAAGGGTTTCTTATCTACACAGAAATAATGGCTGTACTGCCATATCCTATTGTTCCTGATAAAAGAAGAGGTCATTGTTGTACATATTTTCTGACAGAATGAGACCATTGACGTTATTCCTGATTAGTTGAATAATAGTCATGACAGTTTCTTCCTTGTTCTACCTTAGAAATGACAGGTTAGTTTCCCATTCCAGCCAACCTTTTTTTTCCCTTTCCTTAAAGGGAACAATATGTACTAAAATGTAGCAGAAGTCCAGATCCATGTGTTTTCTCCTTTCAAAACAGAAAATTAAGTCAGAAAAGAGAAAAAAAATGACCTTGTCTTTCCTACAAAATTATCACAACACATTTCCTTCATTTAGACTGAGTTTAGTTAAATCAATAAAATTCCCTATCAGAGAGATGCTTAAATTGGTTTAACCTTCCTTAAACATGGAAGAGCAACTGCTTTAAATGAAAGGTCAAATCAGTTTCTCTGCATGGGAAAGTTGCATCCCTTTAATTCATTGTTTTCAAACAAATATAGTTAAACTATCATAAAGCCTAGTGTAAGTAATTTTATGTTAGATGAATTTAAACTTGTTTGCCAGAAACTTGAGCAAAACTAGGAAAAAATGACACTATTATACCAAACATAAAAATGTAATTTCATGCTTGCTTCTTATTAATATATTTTGAAGGCCAAAAGAGATCCTAAATACATCTACTCTGACCTTTATAAAATTCATCCAGTTACTCCAGCAGCTTGTATTTGACTAAAACATGTCTTTATTTTCACTTCCTTTCCCCACCAAACAGATTTGAACCCAAGACTTCTGGCAACATAAGGAAGTAATATCAGTAAACCACCAAATAATTCCCTCTTACATTTATTTTGGGGAAAGTTCTTAGTGCATGAATGTGAATAGTGTGCATTGCTTTAGTGACATCAATATAAAATCAGTTATGGTAAACCACTTCATTTTTTTCTAGTACAGAAAAGGCTGGATAAAAGAGGAATTCAAATGTCTTTGTCTTGTTTAATAATTAAACAAATTTTAAAGTGTCACTAAGTGTTCAGAAAATAGCACAAGACACACTTAGGCTAGGGACAAACATTCAAAAAGCCTGAGTCTGAACTGATTCAATCTTTGCAGGTTAGTCTAACCTGACTAGGCTGAATTGGTTTAAAACTGGACAGACATTCCCTCTAGACTGAGGTATTTCAGGCACATGCCTGCAGTGGCTCAGGCTAGAAGCCAGGGGATGCTAGAGTAGCCCTCCCGTCCCTTCTTCAGGGAGCTGAGCTGAGGGGGACATGACCAGGTCCCGGAAGGACTCCCTCATTCAGGATGTCTGCCTGCATGGTCCCACGCTTTCCCCCACTGGCTGCTCAAGGGGCAGGAGTATTGCTAGTCCTCAGGCCCAAGCTAGCACTCTGAGGCAAGAGGGGGTGTGCAGTGCATGTATCTGTTGATGATACAGAGCTTTTCAATCTCCCTCCCTGCTTTGTCATGCTGTCTGCATCCAACTGACAGATGAGCAAGCCAGCCAGGGGGGGGGGGGGGAGGGAAGGAAGAGTGGGGGCTGATAACAGTCTTTATCACCCGATTAGCAAAACAACAGCCTTTCTCCACATTACTTCAAACTTTTTAAACAGCTTACTGGCTGACCTGTTGATTAACTCCAAAAGCCCTAAACAGTCACTTTTCTGTCTGTCTATCCCAGTGAAATTAGAGAGAGAGACATATACAAATCCATAGTTTGGGATTAGCTAGCAAACCACATGCTAGCTATGGTCCCTGCTGTGCCAGAGAGGAGGAAGGGATTTCTGCTTAAGCAGTGAGTGGTTAGAGGCTGACAGAGAGGGGGGCACGGGGAAGCCAGCAGAGCCTGCTGTGCCTGCAAGTCTGTGCCGAGCTCCAGCAGAGGAGAGGGGCCAGCCCTGCTGTGTAGCAGAGAACACCACCCAGCCCAGAGCATGCCAGGATGCTGGGGGACTCTGATGTAACTTAAATCAGCAAGGGTTCTGGAACAGACATTGCATAAACTGGTTTGAGCCAAATCAGTTAAGTCTGATATTACATTTAACCAGATTTATTTCAAACCTGTTTCAGCCATTTTCTAACTGGTTTATGTGCACTGAGCATCTGTTCTGTTACAGGTTTAAATCTGTTTCTGATTGCTTAAACTGGTTTATGTGTAATATTTCTCCCTAGCCTTAGAGAAAGTTTTAATGTATTACATTTTCTTCTCTTTAAACTTTACATGCACATTTCTTCATTAACCTTGAGAGATGAGATCTGGGAGCAGAAATCCCACTTTTTGGTGCCCTATTTGAATTTGGATTGAATTAAACTTTTTTTTTTCTTACATCATTTAACCAGCAACTGGAAAGCATATTCCACTCAGAAATCTCTCTGGGAATGCATGGGAAATGCAATTAATTTAACTAACTGGTGTATTGAAGGAGATGTAATACTGTACAAGTACAGGTTTTTCATTTTTCTTTTAGTCCCTTGAATCTGAGCTCAAATGATCTGAAACTGCTCACAGAAGAAACACTGGTAATTGAGAATCAGATAGCCTAACAAATAAAGTTAGCATTTTGTAATTGGTTAGAAAGATGAAATACCTACTGGATCTCTAAAATCAAACACCTTTAGATTCCTATGGAAACTTGGACCTGGGCCTGATAGCATTTGAACATTTTTAAATAGCCAAATAGATATAAAATATGGCACACCTAACAATATGGAGTGTCTGTCTAGTTCCTGAGAATGTTTCAACTGCATCATATTATTCTGAGCATGAAGAAAAGTGAGACTTCATGCACAGAATATCTATAACTGCACATGGACAGGGGATGAGAAGCTGTAATGCTGTTTGAGAGGTTCACCACAGAGCTCAAAGCCAGAGTGGCATAGGGGCCATGGACATTTTAAGCCAACTACCTACTCCCCCTATTCTGAGCTGCACAGGAAGATGAAGAAGTGCTGTCCAAAAGTTAACATAGCTTCTGTCCAGGATTTCTTATGGACCATAATCTCAGCCAAAACCTCCATAATGTTTTCTACTGAGGTCTGTGCCTCTGGTCTGATCCTCCCTCTCTGGGCATATCTTCTATAAGGCTTCCTTGAAAGGAAACTTCAGAACTGTTTGCTCCTGAGGAATTATCAGAGACAAACCATGATGGCCTATTTAAGACTACTTCATCTCTTTTATTTCCTTTTTTTCCCTAGGCCTAAATACAGAAGTTACACTTACTGCATGGTAGGTGCACAAAAAGCACTATACAACAGTAGCAGAACAGAAGGTCAGGGGGCATAGAGTGCTGTAAAATGGTGGATCGTGTTCTAAGATAACTGTGGCAGAGCACAAGATGTGCCTGAGGTTTAGGCAGGGTATGAAGAAGCCATCAGGTGTGGTCAGGCCCAATGAGGCAGTCACATGACTGCAAGGGGGCCACCTAATTGGATGAAGGCTGGGAAACCAGGGTATAAGCTCAGGTCCTCAGAGCAGAGCCAGCAGTTACATCTAGGGAGCCAATGGAGTAACATTGCACAGCCTGAGGAGAGCAGTTCCTGGAACATATGGAGGTTAGGGTAGGAACTATGGGGATGGAGGAAGTTCCTGTTGGTTCTGTGTAAGACCTGAAACTACACTCTGCTGGGGTTGGATGATGTGGTGGGGCTGCATGTGGTGGGCCAGTCTCCAGGAAATGCCACATCTTTGACTCCACAGTGAAAGGTGAGGATGGGGCACTGTAAAGCCTTAGCCCCCAATGACTTGTGGATACACCATCAAGAGGAAAGGCTAGGGGAGCATTCTCCAACAGAAAAGTATAGGGCCCAGGTCCACTGAGTAGGGCCTGAGACAGGGTCCAGGCCCATTGATTGCGGCCCGAGACAGGACAAAGGTCCACCCAGCGGGACCTGAGGCCCAAGGGGCAAAAGCCCTGGGGAGTGAATGAGTAAGATAGCCCGAAAGGCCAAGTAGAGTAGGGCCAGTGAGATGGCCCAAAGGACTGCATGGAGTAGGAACAAGTGAATGAGTGAGGTAGCCCAAAGGGCTGTGTAGAGTAGGGATGGAGAGATGACTCAAAGGACTGCGTGGAGTAGGGTGGAGTGGGTGTGACCCAAGAAGGGACAGAATGATAAAGCCTCAGAAAGAGGGGCCAGAGTGAGTATGTCAGTCCAATCAGGGGCCGGGGGAATTAGATGCTATATGTAAGGAATGAGACACGGTTTTAGGGGAGGTTCAGAACTGTGTATTTGGCCCTAGGCATTGGGGCAATAAAATGGTCAGCCTCCCACACTTCCATCCATTTTTTGACATCTAAGCATGGTCAGAGAGTGAGAGCAGACTGCCCTAGACAGAGGGTGGGCCAGTGTTGCAGCCCCTGTCACAAAAACCTTAAATGGTATCAGATGTCAGTGCTATAGGTTATTACACTGGCCATAATAAACATCTGCATCATATCCCAACGCAACTCAGGATAGGTCACATTTTGGTGCCATTCCATGGAGCATTGTGGTACCTTGCTCACCCCCACTCACAGGGCAGTGATCTAGTTCAGGCCAGAGCTCACATGGTCTACCTGAGTGCTGAGCTGCCTCTGCCCCCAGACTGTCACTGACAAGAGTCAGCAAAACCTCTGTCTCCAGGCCTATCTGCATCCTCTCTCCAGGTAGCATAGATACATCCATAAAAAGAACACTGATTATTCCTGAATTTCTTTTATTGCATAGTGTCATGGATGCAGGTGAACAAGTGCTGAATGTGGGTCAGCTGCTATTTTGCCTCTGCTCACAGTTAACCTGGTTTAAGAAATGATTTATCTTCACTGATTTCTGGCAATGGGAAAGTTCCCCAGTGAAAGTAAAAACTGTACTTGACCCTGCCCAAAATATAGTTCAGCACACCTATGCATACTAATATGTAGCACTGCTACTTTTTGACTTGTCTGTGGAAACTGTATGCATGTGTAAACCGTGGTACACATACAAACTGTAAAATCAGTTTGCCTGAAATGTTCTATTTTTTTTTTTTGTTATTATTGGTACTGGGACAGTGTTATACAGTGAAGTGCATTTGAATATATTGTTTGGTTACTAAGGCTCATGTGTTTAACATTTGCAATCCTATACAAAGCTAATGATGTTTTGGAATTTGGAGAACACACCAGAATGAGAGGCACTGAATGACCCTCCAGATCCCTTCATGCTGGAGTGATCAAGTCACTGAATCATAGAATCATAGAAAATTAGGGTTGGAAGGGACCTCAGGAAGCCACCTAGTCCAACCGCCTGCCCAAAGCAGGACTGTCCCCAACTATATCATCCCAGACAAGGTTTTGTCTAGCCAGGTCTTAAAAAGCTCTAAGAATGGAGATTCCACCACCTCTTTGGGTAATCTATTCCAGTGATTTACTACCTGCATAAGAAAGTTTTTTCCTAATAACTAAACTAAACTTTCCTTTCTACAACTTGAGACCATTGCTTCTTGTTCTGTCATCTGCCACCGCTGAGAACAGTAGTTCCATTCTCTTTGGAACTCCAGGTCAGGGAGCTGAAAGCTGTTATTAAATCCCCACTTTTCTCTTCTCCACACTAAATACACCCAATTCCTTCAGACTTTCCTGATAAGTCATGTACCCCAGCCCCCTAACCATTTTTGTTGCCCTCCACTGGACTGTCTCCAACTTGTCCACATTCTTTCTATAGTGAGGACCCAAACCTAGACACGGTACTCCAGATGTCGTCTTACCAGTGCTGAATAGAGGGAAAGAATCACTTCACTTGATCTGCTGGCCACACGTCTGCTAATGCAGCCCAGTATGCCATTAGCCTTCAGTACAACAAAGGCACACTGTTCAGCTTGTTGTCCACTGTAATTCCCAGGTCCTTTTCTGCAGATCTCTTGCCCAGCCAGTCAGCCCCCAGCCTGTAGCAGTGCATGTTATTGCTCTGTCCTAAGTGCAGGACTTTGCACTTTTATTCATTGAACCTCATGAAATTTCTTTTGGTCTAATCCTCCAATTTGTCAAGGTCTCTCTGAATCCTATCCCTACCCTCCAGGGAATCTACTACTCCCCACAGCTTGGTGTGATCTGCAAACTTGCTGAGGGTACACTCTATGCCATCTTCCAGGTCATTGATGAAGATATTCCTGGGAGATTCCACTTGATATTGGCTGTCAACTAGATATCAAGCCCTTGACTACTGCCCTTTGAACCCAATGATCCAGCCAGTTTTCTAGCCATTTTACACTCCATTCATCCAACCCATACTTCCTTAGCTTTCTTGCAAGAATATTGTGGGAAAACCTTTCAAAAACCTTGCTAAACTCAAGGTATATCATGTCCACTGCTTTTCCTGCATCCCCTCAGTCAGTCATCTAATCGAAGTAGGCAATCAGGCTGGTCAGGCATGATTTATCCTTGGTATATCCATGCTGACTGTTCCTAATCTCCTTCTCCTCCAAGTGCTTAGAAATGGATTCCATTATTTTTCCAGGACTGAGCAGTCTGCAATTCCCTAGATCCTCCTTCTTCCCTTTTCTTAAAGATGGGTATTACATTTGCCTTCTCCAATCATCTGGGACCTCCCCCTGATCACCACAAGCTTTCAAAGATAATGGCCAGTGGCTCTGCAATCACATCAGCCAATTCCCTCAGCACCCTCGGGTGTATCACATCTGGCTCCATGGACTTGTACATATCCAGCTTTCTAAATAGTCCTTAACCTGTTCTTTCATCACTGAGGCCTGTTCGTTCACAAATTGTGTTGCCTGGTACAGTAGTCTGTGAGATGACCTTGCCCAATAAGATCAAGGTAAAAAAGGGCATTGCATACTTCAGTGCATGGTTTATCACTAAGTTACTTCCCCCATTTATGAAAGGACCCACGTTTTCCCTGATCTTCCTTTTGTTGCTGGCATACTTGTAGAAACCCTTCTTGCTAACCTTCATGTCCTTTGCTAGCTGCAACTCCAATTGCACTTTGGCCTTCCTGGTTTCTTCCCTGCATACCCAAGGAATTTATACTCTCCTCTAGTTGTTTCTCCAAGTTTCAACTTCTTGTAAACTTCCTTTTTGTGTTTTAACTCACTGAAGTGTTCCCTGCTAAGTCAAGCTGGTCTTCTGCCATACTTGCTAGTCTTCTTGTGCATCAGGATGGTTAGTTCCTTGTGCATCAGGATGGCACCATCAGTAAGGTTTCCTTAAAGTAAAACCAGCTCTCCTGGGCTCCTTTCCCCCTTAAACTGGCCTCCCAGAGAATCCTGCCCATCAGTTCCATAAATGAGTTAATCCTGAGCTTCTTGTGCCTCGGATAAGGACACTAAATCCTCTGAGAAATGTCCTTGGCAGGACATCCCTTCAAATTGCTAATAGTAATCCTTCTACTAGTACAGAGATGGATAATGCATTTTGAACTGGTAGATGCTGCTAAGAAATCTTGGCTAAGTACAGACATTCAAAAAGCTTGCAACAGAAGTGCTCTAACTTGCAAGCTTTAAGTGCTCAAGGTTGGGAGCAATTGGAACACACATTAGCCCTTCATGGGGGGTGGGACTCCAAGCCTGCCTTCCCAGCCCAAGTGCAGCATGTAACAGGGGCTCCAACATGCCTCCCAGCATGTCCTGTGGGCTCCCTGAGCTGCTGAAGACTCCTGAGCAGAGCTGAACAGCTGAGTCAACCCTGACTGGCTGGCAAGGATATCACAGCTGCCCACCTGGACCTGATGCAGCTTATCATGGCTATGAGCCATCATGCCCACCAGACACACCCTGTGCTCACCAACTGTGTGCCTATGCCTCAAATGCCTGGGTCATGCATATGAGAGCTGTTCAAAAAGTATTGAGACTGATGCTGTAGGAAACAAAATATTTTATTTACAGGTGTTTCAGCTTAATCTCCTTCAAAGTATGCTCCTTCTGCAGCCACACACTTCTCCCAGTGTTTCTGCCATTGTTGGAAGCACCACTGATAAGTAATTTGTGGAATCACTAAAAGCTGCTCAGTTGCATTTTGTTTTATTGTTTCCATATCACAAAATCTTCTTTCTTTCATGGTTTTCTTTAGTTGAGGGAAGAGAAAAAAGTTGCCTGGGGCTATATCAGGTTAATATGGAGGCTGCAGGACTTGTGTGATATGGTGATTGGCTAAAATTTGGCTAAAAATTGCTTCACAAGCTGCGTTGTATAGGGAGACATGTTGTTGTGGTGAAGCATCCAGGAATCAGACATCCACTTTTCTGGTAATTTTTTTGGTCATTTCATTTCCAAATCTCCAGTTAGAATCGAATGACATGAACCAACAGAAATTCTAACTTATTCTGCTATCTCTCGGACAGTCAATCACCTATCATTTCAAATGAAACTGTGCAGCGCTGCCACTTTTTCATCATTTTGTGATGTTGAAGGGAGTCTCTAATACTCATCACTTTTGATTCATGATCCTTCATGATTCCTTCTTTAAAACAATGATACCATTCAAAAATTCTTGCACAGCTCCTAGTGTCATCACCAAATGCTATTTTAAGTAATTCAAATGGTTCACTTGCCATTTTCCTGATTTTCAGGCAAAATTTAGTGCACACACTTTGTTCTGGACACTCTGACATAATGAAAGGGGACACAAGACACAAACAATCTTACTTCAACTGCTGGCCATAGCAAACTGGGGAAACACCAAGTGCTGCAAACCTTTCCCAGAGGAGTCCCAATGTTCCCAGACATGTTCAGCAAAGCCATGGCCCCCACACAATACTTTGTACCACCAATACACATTCAGTCTTGATGCTTTTTTAACAGAACGCGCGCACGTGTGCGCGCGCGTGTGTGTGTGTGTGTGTTCAGGATACCTAATTCTGTGTGCATGAGTGTGTTTGTACCCTATACATTCACACACAGAGAAGAAAGGGCTTGCTGGAAGGAGAATGGCTGAACCCAAGTTCAAGGTCTAGACTTTATGTTACTTTCTTTTTCTCCCCTTTATTTTAGTTTGCCATGCCTTTACATATACAGACCAGTGTGGTATTGAGTCAGGAAGCCAGAAGTACTTTGACACACTTAAAGAAAAAAGAAATCCCCCCGACTGGGTGATATATCCTGGGAACAGGGGCAGACCTGGGACACTAGCCTGGTTAGGCTTCTTTTCCTTTTTGTTGCACTATTTTCTTTTAAGTAATTGCATTAATAGAGGGACTAACTTTTGAGAGAGAGATTGACACCAGACTCACCTGTAACTGAAGAAGAAGCCTGGTAGTCCACGTTGAGTCCAGTCTGTTGAGAGAGCTGTTGATACATGAGATTTCCTGAAATAGAAAAGAAAAGCCGCCAGTTAAAACCAACTGAAATGAATGGCGGCTTAACATCTGGGTGGCACTAGGCCAAGGTGTAGGGGAGGTCGGAGCTTAATTGTCCAGTGGTGTGTATCATTGCCACCTCCTAATTGAAATCATCTTTAAAGATCAAGACATGGCAGGAGAGAGTTGGGACCACCACTACAATATACAGGTGAGTGATTGCGATATGGACAGATGGGGGTCAGGAAAATACTCATTGCAGTTCATGCAATTTTATCCAAGCCTAGTCCTTACAATAACTAGTAAAACAAACAGTGTGGGAGCTTGTAAAAAAAAGAGTTCCCAGAGCTACCTGCCCTACATTTGTACATGAGGGATTCCCAGCAGCATACCTCAAACTTTGTAACAGGCCATCTGAACCAGGCAGCTTTCTATCACATGCACATGGTTCCAAACCATTATTTAAGTTACCAGAATTATTATAAATTGGCCTTAAGACATGAGAACAGAGAAACATTCTGCATCTTTATGGGTCACTGAATCCATCCAAGGTTTCTAGAACTACACATCTATGAGTCAGACTCATGGGTTTCTGGTCCTGCATCCTGTATTAGGCACAGCAACAACACTGAATTACTGAAATATTTAGTTTTGTCATGTGTCTATACAACTACTTTTGATTTTTTAATTTTAATGCTGTTTAATTTTGACAGCTATTTATTTTAACTGGTTAAAGGAAATCTGTTTAATGAGCTTAAAATCTGAACAAGCTATTTCATTTCTCTTGGAATACATATATATATATATATATATATATATATATTTAAATATAGCAGCACAGCAGCAGAAAGGGATCTCAGAGTTGTAGTTAACTCAAAGATGAACATGAGTCAACAATGGGACAAATTGATCAATAGAGCTAACTGCAGGCTATTGTGCATTAACAGGTGCCTCACGAACAGGTCTAAGGATGTGACACTTCCCCTCTATGTGGTACTGGTAAGGCTGCAGCTGGAGTACTGCATCCAGTTTTGGGCACCACACTTCAAGAGGGCTGTAGATAACTTTGAGAGGGTCCAGAGGAGGGACACTCATATGGTTAGGGGCCTGCAGAGAAGGTCCTATGAGGAGAGATTGAGGGACCTGAATCTCTTCAGCCTCTGTAAGAGAAAACTGAGAGGGGATCTGGTGGCCATCTACAAATTTATTTGGGGGGTGGGGGGGGGGGGAGTAAGGTATAGGAAATACTGTTTACCAAGGCCGACTTTGGAGTAACTAGAAGCAATGGCCACAAACTGACAGAGAGCAGATCTAGATTAGACATTAAGAAGAACGTCTTTACTTTAAGGGTTATCAGAGTCTGGAATGGGCTTCCAAGGGAAGTGGTGCTCTCCCCTACCTTGGAGGTCTTTAAGAGGAGATTTGACAAACACGTGGCTGGGATCATTTGACCCCAGCACTCTTTCCTGCCCAGAGCAGGGGGTCAGTCTCAATAATCTACTGAGGTCCCTTCTGACCCTAAAAATCTATGAAATCTATAAAATCTATGAAATGTTGATTAGTCAATTTTTAAAAATAAATGTGTTGGGTTTGATGTGAAAAATATATATATATATATAATTCTGGAAGACAGCCAGCAAACTGGAAAAAAAAACATACAAACAAGCTAATTATTTACCCTACTCTCAGTCATACTTCATGGGATGTGTGCCATCCTAAATTCTCAGTAAAAAATGCAGGACGGGTCCAAATCTACCTGTGGTGCAAATTAGACTGGGCATATCTACACATGTAATTTTTGTGACTGAATAAACTCTGGTGCATTTTGTACCAGAGTAAACTAATCCTGATGTCACCATCAACATGTGTATTTAAGCATAGTAATTTGCTCCGCTGTTGGATAGTACCTGTGTCTGATGGTGCTGTAATTAGTCTATACCAGTCCAATTGCTGTGCACGTGTACATGGTGATGCTTAAAGCACACATGTAGGTGCATGCACTAGCTCCATTGACCTCAGTGAGCATTTTGAGTAGAGAAGAAATGCAAAGCAGTGCCCGAATCAGAAGCATTAATGTCTCCATAAATATTCTGAATTTTCATTAAAATACTGAAAACATCCAAAATACTTTAGACCAATTTGTTGCACATTGCATTATGTATATATGTGTGTGTGTGTATATAGACACACACACATTTTAATTCTATGGTTATGTTTCAGCCATACTATATTAGTCTTGACCTTTTTTGATGCTCTTTCTAAGTTGATTAACTCTTATATGATTTGCAAGGCAGTAGGATGATACTGGATTTCAATATGCAATCTATAGTATGAGCTGGGCTTTAACTTGGGTTTGTTTAAAGATCATATTTAATTTATGATCCCCATTTTTCCAACTCTTTTAATGTAAAAAATGACTAAGTCTTGCTGAGAAAAACATGGTACTCACAATATAATAGAGAGAGAAAATAAACAGGCAGGCTAAACTTATAAATGTAAGCAGTGCTTATAAGTGTAAGCAGAAAGAGGAAAAGATATTTTCCAAGGTTGTACCCAATGAAAATTAATAGACTGCTAATGAAAATTAATTTATCTTGCAGATAATTGCTAACTTCTGTGTTTTTGCTGATATGGCAAACAATTGTTAATTGTCTGGTATTTCTTATGATTTGCCACAATTACTGTTTCATGACATGTATGTGTGTTAATAAATTCAAATTTTAATTAAAAGTTGTCATTTTTGTTTTTCCTGAAGACTGAATGACAAACAGAACCATAAAACTGTATCATACAAGGAATCAGACTGTAGATATAAATATGTGAAGATGGATTTAATGACTCTGAATTATTTCTTTTTAATCTTCTCATATTTTGAATGGAAACATGGCTTTAAATTAAAATGCTCATTATTCAAATTAGATTGATGATATTACTAAGTACATTAATCACTTTTCCTCCTAATGTTCACTTCACAAATATAATTATTTTTAATCATACTGGTTCCACTAAATTAGGGATTCAGTCTCCTTTTTATGCTCAACTTCAAGGCCTTTGTATTTAAAAGCACATTACTTTTTTATAGATTATTTCCTGCCATTTTACTTCAAAAGCACCTAATATTCAGGAAACATCATTAGCTAGCACAGAAAAGTTACTTTGTCTTTTTTTCATCATATAATGGCTGGTTTTTCTGACCCAGGTTTTGTAGTTGTATAGGATGCATGTGAGTTCAGGTAAGCTGATTGGTGATAAATTGTTCTTGGTTGTGTTTGTATCTTAAGTATCTCTTCCTTTAGGTTCAGTGATAGATATTCAATTTGTAAACCAGTTAAATATTGCTTATACTTTATTTTGATATCTTTTGAGGTTCATTATACAGGATAGATTTTGTGCTGTCTTTTTTTAACCAGGGTAACGTCCATTCTTTTCAAAAGAGCTCAGAGATTTGGGAGAATATTTTTCTCCCTTGACAATATCCTGAAGAAAAAGCAGCAGAAAACATGCTGTGTTATCAGCTACCATCTGGCAAAATTTCTTTGTTGCAGATTTTCACCTGTTTTATAGAGAACAACAATAAAACTTTTCATTGAAGATGATTCACTCTCACAACCAGATCCAATAGTTCCTAACACTGCCCCTCAGTTAGAGTGAATAATTAATATGTCCTTTGAAACATTAAGGAACAAATTCCATAATTGGAAGATATTTCATGTGCAGATTAGGAAGCAACCATCTGCCACATTTCTTACGCATTTTCATGGGATTTAAACATATTCAGGGTTGATTTTTTTCTGAACACTGAATGTGTTCCCAAGAGAAAATAGTCCTTTGCTAGAAAGACAAAAACTTCCTGCGCTATTTTTTTACAACTCTACCTCCAACATATTAAGTAATGTTTTTTCTAAATTTCATTACCAAAAAATTTAGCAAAAATCATTAGCTGATTTCTGCAAACTAGTTACAGATACCTACAAAGTACCTTAGAATTAACTATTATTAATTTTACTGGTATTCTATGTATGTATGTTTTTTCCTATGTCTTTATCTAAGCAAGTTATTCAATGATATTGCATTGTCCTTGTGATCTCATACATTACACTGATTTGATAAATTCCTACACATTCCTAGATCATCCCTCTCTTTCCAAACAATTCTTCGGATCTTCATTTGTTGTTTTAAAAAAAAATCTAAATGAGATGGTATTTATTGTCCATTAATTTGAAATTAGATTTATCACCAAGTCTGTACATTTCCTTCCTTATTCAGACAAAAGACATCACAGAATAAATCCAGGTGAGAGGGAGAGACTGTACTGACACGATTTCACAGCAGGATACAATTCTTCAGTAGATTCTAGTATATGACACCTAAAGTGAAAGTAGAGATAAAGAAATCTGCTAGAAGAGAGCAAGAACTATTCAAAAGCTTCTTCTGGAAAATGTATTGATACTTTTGTGGACTCTGCGATTTATCACACTTTTTAACTAACCCAAAGATCATTCTGTTTTATACACTGCATATAATTCACCAAGTGTGTAAATACATGCCTAAATAGATATGTAGCATAACTATAATAGTATGTCATTTTGATGATTGCTGCTTTTTTCAACATTTCCAAAAGCTAGTGAATCATCTGTCTAAAGCTTTGCTGCTGTTTTGACAATCCTTACTCAAATCACTGAGTCAATGAGAAGTAGTCCACACATGTCACTATATGCATACCTACCCTCTTTCCAGTTCAAAGTCTGATTATAACAGTGCATGGTGGTACATGGGAAATGTTCAAGTTGATAGCTATGGTGTTGCTCTAAAGTCTATTGAAATAAAAATCTTATATAGATAACATTTTTCATAATGAGGGTTCTGTGTGTGAACAGTGCTCCTTCTCCTTGTTTCAAGCATATGCAGCTTCCAGCCAGGGTTGCCAACTATCCATAAATTTATGGACTCTTCATAAAAATCAAACTTAAGAACTCCTATCCACAAAATCCATAAGAAAATTATGGTATTCATAAAAAACAGGAAGCTACCAGAGCTTCAATCAAGCTCCATGGTTGGAAAGTAACTGGAGGCACTGTTGAAGCACAGATGAAGCACAGCAATTCCACCTGTTGTCTGAATGGAAGTAATGCATTCTGAAAAGAGCTCTTTTTAGGACTTTCCATCACTCTCACCCCTCCTACCAAGTCTTGCCTGTGTCCCCTTTGCTTGTAACACCATTTGTCTCATAGATATGCAAAAAGTCATTCATTGGGAGTCTGTGCTAGGATGAGGCAAGTGGGGCTGGCAGGGGTAAGGCTGGGGCATGAAGTGGAGATCAGCATGGTATAAGGTGTGCTTGGGAGATATCAGGGTCAGGGAGTGAGAAGGGGACCCCTGGGATATGGGGGAGCATGGTATAAAACAACTGGTGCAGTCCAGCAGGGTGGACAACCCAAGATAATTTTTTTTACTGATACTCAGAAAATTTACTGACAACCAAATATTTTACTATGCTTGGTGTTAAATTGCCCTTGTCCAGGGTCTGGAAGAACTTTTACATTTATATTATATAAAACAAGTCAGTAAAGACACATGTCATATAAACATTTGGGTTGTCAGTAGCCACATCTACACAAGATGCTGCTGAACAGTGGTTACTGTGCATTTATTTAGTATGTGTATAAACAACTACTAAATAAAATGTGCAGTTACCTGAGTTACTGTGCATTAGGACCACTAACTGCCTTTTTGTGATGCTACTGTGCAGTAGCCTAATACTACTGTGCAGTAGCATCGCATCACAGTTTTTGCCACATGACACTACTGCACAATAGTATCAGGCTCCTGCACAGTCAGGGTCTCATGTAGATGCACACAGTAAAATGTTTGCAGACTTCCAGTAAAAAAAAATTTTAAAAAAAATTAAAAAAAGGTTTGGTTTTGCAATCCTTCTACCTAGAGAAGAAAAAATGGTATCTAATGATACTACAAAATATTTCAAGTTATGCAGCAAATTAACAGCTCAGCAGTACAGATAAAAGGTAAACTAGAATCTTTTGTTCTTTGCATTTTTTTATTGTGGCCTATACCCATGGAAAGGAAGGGAAAAATGTGTGCAATATGCAACAGTTATGATTCAGTAGTATTAAGACTTTTGCTCCCTAGGCATAAATGGCTCGTGTAGAGAATCCAGCTTTAATTTTTTTTTTTCATAACACTGAATATGCCTCAATAGAAAATTGAAGGAAAAAAAGTGTCCATAAAGTCACCATTCATCTGGGACATTTAAAGATCATGCTACCATTTTTTAAAAAGAGCATTTAATCATTACACAATTTGAAAAAAAATAAAAAAAGAAGCTGTGCTTGATCTATGTCCAATTCACACGAAATGGGCTGGGATGTTTTTCTCCCTCAAAATCCTTGACATATAACCCCTTGCTTATATAAAATACTTCATCTGTTCATTCATAGTTTTTACTATGCTGAAGACCATCCTGTGGAAAGAAATCTTATTATCCTCAGCTTAATGTTTCATTATCTGGCACAATATGAGGATATTAGACTTTGATTGCTAGTTCTCTTTGGAGATTACATCACTTAAGAACTTATTCCCATTTTCATTTTAATTTTTTTTTTTTCTTAGCTGGTTATATTTGCACTACATTTAAGTCTTATCTTTCAAGTTTTCAGGGTGGAAAGTTTAGTAGCAAAATTAGATATTCTAATTAGATTTTTCTTGAATTGCACAGATTATTCTGATGTTCATCCACCCATTTTATAACCTAACAAGACACAGTAGAAATAATGGAAATCAAGTTATTGCAATGCCCATTTACTGTATGCCTGTATTTTTTCATACCTGAAAGAAAACTCCTTTAAACAAACTGTGGTGATCCTATGAATGTATGGGCTGTATACAACTATTCAGCTATGACAATGTCATCTACAATTACAATAAACAAGATATTTATATACTTTACGAATGTCAGTAAAATGTCTGTTTGGCGTCTATTATTCAAGGCATATACGCTGGCTCAAAATGATTCTTCAATCTCCTTGAATCATTTTATTCTTTTTTGCATGCTATAAAATTGCCACTTTTATGACTGAACTTGATGCACAGTAGAGTGAAGAAATGTATGAGTTAATTAAAGAATAAAATGCTATCCCTTCTGTTGCATATTTTGTTTAATGATATGAGGCATTCTGTATTAGCATCTTCAGACTGACAGTTTTTACCTTTGAGAAATTTAATTTTGTTCATCTGAATAATATGGGATGTAGTAGGTTATCATAAACATGGTAGACATGCTCTGTCTAATGCTTGGATGGTAACATTTATTTAGGTCCAAGATCTAAAAAGGTTTGCATTATTAAGTTAGGTATTTGTATACGTAGTAACAAGGCTCCAGAGTAATTTGTAATTGCTTTCAGAATATCAATGTGCTACTGGATTGCAAAACATACTCTCTGTGATAATCCTGTGGTGGGAAAAAGGCATGGAAGTACAAACTGGATGAGACCATCTGAACTACTGATCAAGTCCCCTACTATTTAGGGAATCATGTCAAATAATCCTATTCATTAATGTATTAAGCTTAGTCTCAAAACTATCCAGGATTTAGGTTTTTGGGTTATTGCTTTTTTTCATTTCATTGTATTTCCCTTTTCACAAATTCACAAAGGCTGTTCCAGAGGCTTATTCTCTGATAAAGAGAAAACTCCTAATTTTGAGCCTAAGATTTTTGAGGGCCAGTTTGTATGCATCTGTTCTACTACTAATATTCCCCTTTAGCTTAAACAGCTCTTCTCATTCTCTAACGTCTCAGAAAATGGGCGGATGAAAACCTGATGGCCTTCAACACTGAGGCCACAGCTGGGGTGTTGCATCCAATTCTGGGCTCCACAATTTAAAAAGGATGTGGAGAAGCTTGAGAGGCTCCAGAGGAGAGCTACGCACATGATCAGAGGGCAGGAAAACAGGCCTTATGACGAGAGGCTGACAGCTATGGGACTCTTCAGCCTGGAAAAGTGCAGGCTCAAGAGAGAACTGGTGACTGCCTATAAGGGGTGTACATCAAGATCTGAGGGAATGCCTGTTCACCAGAGTGCTCCAAGGGATGACAAGGTCAAACAGTCACAAACTCCTCCAAGACCATTTCAGGCTGGACATAAGGAAGAACTTCTTTACTGTCTGAGCCCCCATGGTTTGGAATAGACTGCCGGTGGAGGTGGTTCAAGCGCCCACTTTGAACACCTTCAAGACATATTTGGATGCTTATCTTGCTGGGATCCTATGATCCCTGCTGACTTCCTGCCCCTGAGGCAGGGGGCTGGACTCGATGATCCTCTGGGGTGTCTTCCAGCCCAAATGTCTATGAATCTATGAGGATCTCTGTGAGGATGCCCATGGCAGCCTAGTTTTGCTCTAGTTTAATTTTGCAGTAGTCCCCACCAGAACCTGGTACTAATGAGGGTTGAGGGTGCTGATGTAAGTGGCCGTCTGGCAGAAAAAATCCATCAACTCCAGGTCCTTTACAGGGGTGTACATGTTCAGAAGTTTCAAAACCAGCTCCTGTACTTGGACTTGGATGTGCTGCAAGCAGCCCGGCACCACATCAACATCCTGGAAAACCTCTGGTTACAGACCTGGAGAGAACAGGGTGGCCACCGCAGAAGAGGTGACTGAGAGTTGATTAAAAAAGACCCTGCCTCCCCATTCAAGCCACCAGATAGGCTCATTGGCTGGAGTCATCAGGATCTCCTGCAAGAATACCATGGGATACCATCCTCCTGAAGGAAGAGTGCCCGACATCTCTGGAGACCCTTCCTGCAGATGTGGATATTGAGGGTCACGATCTTAAATGAACTCTTGGCTGGGGGGGGGGGGTGAAGTAAATGGTTCAGTTCAGTGGGCCCTCACATGCCTCAATGCCTGGCATGGGGCCTGCTGGCTCATGTGGCACCCTCCCATCTATGAAACTGTAGGCCTGCCTATAAATCTGGGTGTTGCTGCTCTTGGGCCCTTTGCCTTCCCCCACCAGTGCCCTTGCAGTAGCAAGGTTGCTGTCAAAAATCACACCAGTGGTCCAAAGTGAGCTGCACCTTCCTGGTGTGCAGCTGTCAAGAAATGCAAGTAGCTTGCCCCTGGGGACCACTGGGACCAAGAGGTCCACATCTGCAGGGGACCTGCACCCACCACCATGGAGCCTGCTGGTTCTCGGGCATCCTCCAGCTGGTCCTGGAGCTTAGTGGGCTCTTTAGGCACTGTTTGAACCTCCTGGTCTGCTAAGACTCCGGACTCTGGTTGGGATTGGGAGAGGTCTGCAGCCCCTTGGGACAGGGGTGGGCGTAAGGGGGTGGGTGGGGCTCCCTCACAAGATGGTAGGGTAGAACTGGAGCCCTAGGGGGTCTGTGCTGGGTCCCCAACAAGATCAGCCTGTTGATCAGGGAATCCCAACATGCCCCCCTCTGGTGAAGGACCACGGGGGAGGATGGAAGTGAGGTTTTTCTGGAAGGTGGAGGGAAGAGACCCAGCAGACACTGAGTTGGCTTTGGAGTCTGCTTTGAGGTCCCGGGAAAGGGGATCTCCCTCAGGACTCACCAGGGTGAGCCACAGAGCCTCTGTCTCCCCCAGATCATTGAGGGGTGGGGTTTTGCTGCCGGACCTTCCTTTGGGTCAGCCTCAGACTCGGTGCCCATGGTCTCAGGAGGTAGTCCCTGGCCAGCAGAGTGAGGGGCTCCTCCATGGACTCCTGTTCAGGGCTGTGCAGCCACTGTTCAAAGCCTCCTCCGCTGGGATAACCCATTTTATCTTTCCTGGCGGTGGATTGTTGGGTGCAGCTGGGGAGGCCCCCAGAAGGTGAGCCTCTCTTTCTCCCAATTTGGTGGTCTTGGGAGGGGGTTCTTCCACTTCAGAGAGCTCCAGCTGTGCCTCAGCCTTCCTCTTGACTTTGCACCTGGAGGGGACCTGCACCCACTGAGCCATGGGGTGGTCCTCAGGTGGACAGGCTCCAGTAGGAGAAGTGGGGGCTGGGAGGGTGGAGCAGTTACATCAGGGGCAAGTCTAGAGGTGGCAAGGCTGCTGCCCCCCTCTTTGGGACTCTGCCAAACTTGGTTGGGGGAAAGGATCCCCTGAACTTATGGTGGGGCTGGGAGTGGTGGCTGGGGTACCACAGGGGTTTGAAGGGGGAGGGATACCAGTGGCAGGGGCACCCCTCTCACCAGTGGCAACCGTGAATGCTCTCCTCTCCCAACCCATGGGGCACTCATGATGCAAGTGCCCCGGGACATGGCACTGGAAGCACCCCAGGTCCCCCAGTGTATTGAGCACCCTCGCCAGGGCCCCCTGAAAAGGAATTGCCAGGCACCCCTCAGCCTCCAGCCATGTTCCTGCTGCCAGCTGGATCATAACCTGGAGGCAGAATGAGCGCACGTGGCGGAGGCCGGGGGTTTCAGCACCCCAGTGAGAGGTTCACCACTGGGGAGATAACCCTCCCCAGGGTTTGGAGCTGAGGGAGCAGGGCCCAATTGGGGGTATAGGAAGGGATGGACATGAGGACCACCCTGGTCCCCAGCCCTTCTAGACACTCGAGGGGGATGTACTCACTCTCCACCATGAGCCCCCTCTCCACTGCCTTTTGTGTGTTGGCATCCAAGGCAAGGAAAAAGACCCCCTTGCCATGAAAGCCGGAGACCAAGATCTTGGGGGACCCCACTACCTGATCCAGGACCTGCACCGAGGTCTCAAAGTGCAGGTTCTCCCACTTGGGCAGTTGGCACTTCACCCAGTGCCTGCAGGAAAGGAGGCCCTGCTGCCCAAGCTGGAGGGGCCAGCAATGGAGGATCCAGGCCCCCTGGCTTTGGGTCTCCCCACAGCTGCCTGTACATAGCTGAGATTCTACCCTTGAGGAAGCGCATTGGTGGGGCCAAGGCTAGGGCCAGGGACAGGATGAGTGGGTGTGCTGGCTGGTGTAGTGCACCTTGTCCCCTCAGGAGCTGGTGGTCTAGGCTTGGGGCAGGGCCCTTGCCCTTCCCTCCCACAGATGTGAAGGAGCCCTTCCCACTGCCCTTACCCTTGGTCCCCAGTGGCAGGAGAGGGGGCTTGGAACCCCTCCACTGGGGGCTGGCCAGGGGGAACCCTGGCTCTGTTGGCTTCCTACTGAAGTCCCACCTGCCCCTGCAGCAGAGGTTTCAGGCTTCTCTACCCTCAGAGGAGGTTGGTTGCACTCTGCCTGTGGGGTGGAGGGTGCAGCGGCATGCATTCCCTTGGGGGCTTGCCTGGGATCCATAGTGGGGGCTGCAGGAAGCTCTGTGAGGACATCTGCCCCACCACCCACAGAAGGTTCCTGCCCTGCCATTTTTCACATGAGGGCAGGGAAGACAAAAGAGAAAAACAAAATATCTAATAGGGGGAGGCTGGGGGCTGAATCTCACTGAGCTACAGCCCCACAGGAAAAAAAAAACTGGGAGGGCTATGCTTTGAGAATGGGAGGGCTGGGGAAACTCGAGCTGGCTTAATCAGCCACACAGCAAACATACCACACAAGAGCAAGACTAGGCAGGAAGATAACACAGGATCAGACATTGTGAGATAGCTGTGTGGGAAGGCAGGAACAGTCAGTCAATTAGGGAGTAATCCAGTGCAGGTGTGGTATTGAATGGTGCAAAGTGGTGTAGCAGGGAATCTTCCTCTCTCCTGAGAGGGGGAAGCAGTAGAACAGTGGCAGCAACAGCAGCAATGATGGTAGGCGCTGTCCAGTTCAGCCACTTAGGGTGTGCTTCTGGTGAAAGATGAAGTGAAAGTGGGGTTTGGCCTGCCAAGGCAGCTGGAGCAGGCAAGGCACCTTTAGGCTGCAGCAGTGATGGTGGGGGAGGGGCCCACAGGCAGCACAGGCTCCCTCCCCTGGCTGTCCCCTGACCATGGCTTAGTGGTGGGCTGAACACCAGGACAGCACGTGGGTGCAGAAGCTGTGGTGTGGTGCTGGGGTGTGGTGCA
The DNA here is from genome assembly GCF_030867095.1 of Alligator mississippiensis. NCBI lineage: Eukaryota > Metazoa > Chordata > Crocodylia > Alligatoridae > Alligator > Alligator mississippiensis. Next base: position 135,238,175 of record NC_081825.1, on the reverse strand, counting down.
GTGCAGTGGGCCCTTCCCCAAGGGGGGCAGCAGCGTGCAGCAGAAGACCCCCCCCCCCGGGGGGCAGCAACAGCAGCAGCCCAAGGCAGGAAGGGGTGCAGCCAACTTACCCCCAAAAGCTCTGAGAGCAAGCCAGCAGCTAGCAGTAGCCAGTGGCAGGAAAGGACCTGGCCATCTTCTCCCCAGAAGCTTTCAGCAACCAGCAATAGCAGCAGCAGCCTGGAACATGGCCAGCTTCCTCCCAGAGGCTCCTCTGCCAGAAGCTCCTGAGGACAAGTAGCCTTGAGCTGCTTAACAGGGCAGCTTTTTATACTGCTGGGGCCAGCACAGGTCCTGGCATCAAACTCTAGCTCCCCCTGACTGAAGTTCTGGGAGAGCAGGGAAAGGTCAGTTTGCCTCAAGTGGCAGAACTTGTGCCACACCAAAGTGCATGTTCATGCACATGTCCTGAAGTACAAATTTCTGGCACAAATTTGTGCCACTGATATTTAAGCTGCTGCAAGTACATGTGCCAGCATTTGTGGACACTCTCCTTGGGTGTGCCCAGATGAGCACCCACTTAAACCAGTTTGAGATGCTGCAAGAAGCATGCTGTGAATTAAAAAATGCTCCCCATGCTGCATATTTGCAGCACAGGCTCTAAATTTGATAACAGGATTTCCAGGTATTAAAAAAATAAAATAAAAGCACCCCAGAAAAATGTGGTGCAGGGCATGATTCTGCAGTGTGCCCTAAGGCAAGCCAGGGGTTGGACCTCCAGAGACACTGGCTGCATTCACATGTGGGGCAAACACAAGTGGGACAAGGCTGCATTGTGACCTGGCCTGGGTGCTGTCCCAAGTAAGCAGGCACTGGAGGGGCAGTCTGTGTGGTTTCCTTGTGGGGGTGGGGTTGTGGGTGTGGGGTATGTGGGTGGGTGTGTGGGGGGATGTGGGGTGTGTGGGGGGACTAAGGGGGACAATCACATGCCCCCCCATGGCACACAGCCCTCAGTGCTGGCAGTAGCCAGCTGGGCCATACCTGCTGCTGCACCACCTGACCCATGGTCCATGCAGGGTGAACAGGCCCAGCCCAGCCCAGGTGGCCCCACTAGGGCACCTTTGGACACTTGTCATGCCTTTGGGGGGGGACATTGGCTGTGTGAGGGGGTTTGAGGGGGGGGCATCACATGCCCACGCCCCCCCATCCCTGTGGTGCACAGCTCTCAGTGGTGGCAGCAGCAGCCAGACAGGCCATTGCACTGCTTGATGTGGACTCTGTGCTGAATGGACCCAATCTGGCTGGGCCCAGCCTGTCCCACTTGCACACAGCTTTGGACAGGGCCGGGAAAGCATATGAAATTCCAGGTATCAAATTTAGAGCCTGCGGTGCAAATATGCAGTGTGGGAACAATTTTATTCCTAGCGTACCTCTTATAATGTCTCAAACATGCTTTGAGATGCCACAAGGGGCACATGGTAAGGGGCTGTGAGGGGAAGAAGTTGTGGGAGGACGGAGGCCCAGGGAGCTATTTTACCCCACAGATTTATTTATTTTTTTGCTAGAGCAGTGCGGTGGGGGGAAAAATTGAGGCAAGACTCCAGAAATTACATTTTATACCTGAAAAAAATGTTAATAACATTATACATTTTCCATATATATATTGAATAATTGGGAATTGTCTTATATTCAGAGTTATAATATTTGAGTAAATACGGTACATTATTTTAAATTGAACTTCCCTTTTACAAGCTATACCAAGGAATAGTACAAATATTCTTAAAGCCTAGCAGAATATTCATGTGCTAGAAAGAGCCTTCAAGCGACAGACTGTGAGAATTTATTTTTTCAAAATATTGCAATATGTTAATACTTAGATTTTCAATAAAGCTAAAAATACTTATTGACAAATGCCTCATTTTTAGTTAATAACATTTGCTTTAATGGTGCTGTAAACCACATCAAGTTTGCCTTAATGATGCAGCCTTATCATCTACAATCTGCTTTAGGCTTTTATTTGTATTTTAAATTTGGCATTTTCATTTGATCTTTCATGCTTTTGACAGTCCTGGATAAATGAAAATACAAATGACTACTGAATATAAGGTAATTAAAGCAAAAAAAAAAAAAAATACAGTAGGAAACTCAGATAATATCTAAATCCTAGAATACATTGGAGGGGTTGTTTCTTTTACAGGTCTGTGATACTCTCATAGATTGTGATACAAACAAAATGTGTTTGGACTGAACCAACTGCTACAAATTGAAACAAATGATGATAATGTCTGAGATTCATTAATAACTAAAAGCACAGATACACAGAAGAGGATGGCTATAGGTCAATCTTGTCTTTTATTATTTGCATTGTAGAGTAAATTGATGGCATTTCTCCTCACCAGCAAACAATTGCATATTCCAAATCATTAAATATGAAATTGGTAATAAAACTGTAAGAAGTGTTCTGTTCCCATACTGCCCCTGATGCATGGAGGAATTCCTAGAACAAATGAACCAGTTCACTAAACCACTACACTAAACTTTTTTTTCCGTACTTACCTATGAATGTGTGTACCTGGACATCCACATATCTTTTGACAATGGCCTACCAGCAGGTGTACTGTACCCACTGCTTAGCACACAAGTTATATACCCTCTGATACTTGCTTGCAACCATCTGTTGTCTCTCATTGGGCTTGTCTACATGAGATGCTACATGTGCAGTAGACTAATTCTGCTATGCATTAGCAGGCAGGCAAAAACTGTGCTTATGAACAGTAGAATTAAACTACTCTGCATTAGTATCACCTGAAAAATGTTCACCAGCACTGCTGCGCAGTAGTTCCAATTACGGCACATTAATAACCACAGACACACCCATTATATAATGGACTGGGGCACGGACTGTTTTTCTCATCCTTTGTGTGTGCAGCACCTAGTACAACTGATCTGGATCTCTAATAGGGGTGAGGCACTGGTAAAATGGATATAACAATATTGATACAATGTGGCTGTGTCTACATAAGACATTTATTACCAGGGATCCAGGTTTTTCATTTCTCATGGAAAAATGGAGTAAACCACAGATTTTACCTTTTACTGGACACAAACATGGATTTCTCATTTCACCAGAGAAGCCCACAGATTTTGCAGTTTTGTGATAAGCTCCCTGCAAGCTGGTATAGTTCCAGCATGCAGGGAGCTGGGAGGGAGTGGGAGGATGACAGTCAGGTAGGGGGCACCATGTGTTTATCCATGGCCCCAGGCAGCCCAGAGAGCAGCTCCTGCAGGTAAGTAGGTTGGGGGGGCATTGAGTCCCCACAGTGGGGGGGCGGGGGAGTTGGGCAGGGCTAGGGCTGGGACTGGGACTACTGCCCAGCTGGGCAGTGAGTGGCGCTTGGGGCCTGGGGCTGCAATGTGTGGCTACAGGGACCCAGCAGGGAGTGGGATGGGGTTATGGGCAGCTTGTCTGGAGGGTGGAGGTGCAGAACTGGCTCTCTGGCACTACACATAATCCCAAGGGGCAGGGGGGACCTGTGCTCCCCAGGTCTTTGCATGGAGTAGGGGCATGGGCAACTGGTGTCTCCTGATACTTTTGGGGGGGCGGGTACCAGAGGCCAATTGACAACCAGTGGGGAGGGGGTCCCCCTATGGCCAATCATTGCCACTGGCAGAAGTGCTGGAGGCAAACCCAGAAGTGCCAACAGCACTTCTATCATGCCCCCAGAATCTCAGGGGGGCACCGCCTGGTGCCCCCCACTCTCCGGCCAGTGAGGAACAATCTCAGGAGGGGAACATGCCCCCCCATGCCCTCACTATGCATCACCTATGGGCAGGGATGGGGGTGGGCTGAATTTTCCACCCTGCTGCCCTGCCCCAGGGCCTCCACAGCCCAGTGGGTGTGACCTGGTGTGGCTGGAACAGTGGGGCCATGCAGAGAAGCTGCCTGCTGCTGCAAGCTTCATGCTGCCCTGGCAATGTGTCCACTGCATGTGAGACAGCTTTGATTGGTGCAGTCCTGCACCACTGCCCTCACTCCAGCCATGCATGCAGGAGGCACATTGTCAGGAAAACACAGAGATTGCAGTATCAGGTAGCTTTTCCTCATGGCCCTGCTGTTCCCTGCTGTGCTGGTCTGTGCCTGCTGGTGTGTGGAGGCCCCTGGAGTAGGGCAGCAGGGTAGGAGCCTGAGCCCATAGCCTGTGCCCACCCCACACACAGATCTGAAAGGTGTGGGTCCCCTCTGCCCCCCAGGGTATGTGCACAACACCAAGGAGCTGGCCTCATGCCCCACTGCCTGAGCACTCAGACTGCCCCACCCTCAGATCTGGGGGGCACGGGTTCCCCCTGCACCCTGGGGAGTGCATGCAGCAGCAGGGAGCCAGCCTCACCTGCCTGAGTTCACAGCAGGCAGGCAGCAGGGAAGAGCCACTGCTGTGGATCCAGGGCCAGGACCTCATAGCCTTGGCAGCTGGGCTGAGGGAGGCAGTGGACTGGGGGGGTCGGGGTAAGTGTACAGTGGCAGGTCCAGGGGGATGTGGGAAGAAGAGTGAGGGGCACCAGCAGGACTGTGGGGGGCTGTTGCACGGAGTGAGGGGTACCAGTAGGGCTGTGGGGGATGCTTTATTTTAACCATGGATTTAAGGTTTTTTAACAGAGAATTTGCATTTTTTTAGCAGAGATTTTTTTTTTTAGTTTTTTATTAGTGAAAACAAGGATCCCTATTTATTACACAATTGACTAATCAGATGTATTTTAAATATCACACATCTACACATGAACCCCTATTAGGCTGGAGGAAACTAATTTACTCCACGGAAGGAGTAAATGTAAATACAAATACTATCCTGATTCAGAGTTTTTTACTCTGCAGCAGTGTACAAGTAGGTTCTGGAGGGGCTGGCTGGGGCAGGAGGGTGCTTCAGTGTTGGGGATGCTTGCCAGCTAGCCATGAACTGGAGCACCCTCCTGTTCCAGCCAGTCCCTCCACAACACACTGCACTGGGGGGAGCACCCCCAAGCTAGCAGGCTGTCTCTCTGGGCAATAAAAACTGCATAGTGCGGGCCCCAGCTTGCCCAATGCCACCCAGGGTAACTTGCCACATGCCAAAGCAGTGAAAGGTAGACTGCGGCTACTTGTCCCCGTGGAGCTAAACATCCACACATGTCTGGATGTGCCCTGTGTGGGCAAGGCAACAGGCAGGAGTATGTCCCCCTTCTGGCTGGGTTGACAAGGCACAATTTACTCCTGGGTCAGCATCTACCTGTTCATTGCTGCACAGTAAATAACTGCACAGTGGGCCCATCTACATGAGACACTTAATGCACAGTAGTCTAACAACAATGCATAGCAGTGTGCCAGGCAATAAATGTGCTAATACACTACTGCACAGCAGTATTAGGCTACTTACTTAGGCAGTAAGCATCACTAAAAAACCATGCACCAGTGCTACTGTGCAGTGCTTCCTGTGCATTTAGTTAGTATTTCATTAAACAAGTACTAAACTAAATGCAAAGTAACTACTGCACATTAATGAACATATAAATGCATCCAGTAGGATAGTATTGCATTTTGTATTATATTCAAATAAATATGTTTTTAAAATTTTGAAACAAAAGATGTTGTCACCCAAAAGCCCTTCCCCATTTATTTATTTATTTATTTATTTTTACCAGCTTTATGTGATGTCTCTAGCAATAAACTAATCAAACCATACAAGGTGGAGAAAAAGTCTAGTCCCATCTGTCAGTCTCAGGCCTCATCCACGCATTATATTTTAGGTGTGATTAACCAGTTAATAAAATTATTAACCAGTTAAATTGTGACCCAGCTGCATGTTAAACCAATTAATTGTGTGATAAAACAAGCAATAAGCTACAAAGCTATTCCACAAAAAAAGATTAAATAATTTTGTAATTTTTCCTCCATTAATTGAATGTGTGGATAGGTGCTCCCCTGTGGCTGGAAACCCTATGAACTGGGAGGCTCCCAGCCACAAGGGTGTACCACCCACTGCCATCAACACAGATGACAAGGCTCTTATTGGAACAGCATTCCCAGATCTACCCCAGCTATAAGCCCAAATAATTAGATTCTATACAAGGGACATTTATAAATGTGTTATAATTTTCCAGTTATAGAATCTAATTATTTGAACCTTGCCTTGAATTTTCCCCCATCCAACTGCTACAGCAAGGAAAATAAATCTGGAGGTCAGGTAGCCCCCTTGCCCTGTGTCCTCCTAACTTCTTTCCCCTCACAGCCCCTTCCCCACCCCTTACTGTCAGGTCCTCCTTTCTCTGAGCCTGTGGAAGCCAGGATCAAATTTAACAACAACTGGGCATGTCTACATGAGATACTTAATATAGAGCTGACTTATTTGCTCTACAGTAAATGTCTCAGCATCTACACATGTGAATATATTAGGCCACAGGAAACTAAAACACTCCACAACAGGGTGATACTTGTAAATACAGGAACTACCCTGTTTCGGAGGGGTTTTTTGTGCACAGCAATGCACATGTAGACACTGACCTGGCTGGCTGGGGCAAGGGTACTTCAGTGAGGGGCTGCCTGCCAGCTAAATCCATACTGAAGCACCCTTGTGCCCCAGCCAGCTCCTCTGAGGAACATTGAGCTGAGTTGGAGCAGCCCTGGGGTGGCAGGCTGACACCCATTCTCCAAGTGGTGCCAGTCAGGGATGCTCTGACCAGGCCCTATGCTGATTGCAATAAGCTCCAGAGTTTATCCATGTGCACAAATTGCACATGTATATGTGCCCACTGACTTTAAAATTAACATGCCTGTAGTAATTTGCATATAGGGAAATTATTACAGGTACCAGTAGAATTTGTTCATCCAGAGTTGATTAATTTTATCATTCTTTTTTTAATATTCATGATATTTGTCTAAAGCCAAAAGTCTCATGATTAAGTATATAGCTCATTGGGCTCAGAATGAGTGGAGTCAACAGCATTTTGAGCCATGACAATCCAAAGGTCAGAATTACTCAGTAAATGTGTGTACTCCACATACCCCTCACAAAGGAACTGCGTGCTAATTAGCCCTTTATGCACGACTGGATTCAGGTGTTCTTGTCATGAGTCCTGGGATCCTCCACAAATTTACATGCAGATGAGACTCAGGGCAACCTGATCCAGCTCTACATCATGGAGGATGGGAGCACACTAATCATATGTGACAGGCTGAGAGAGGGGGCTGACACAGGGATTCTGAGTGAACTGTTTGAGGCCCAGTTTGGTGATGTTTGCCAGACACTGAAGTCTGGTGAAGAAAAGTGAATTCTTGGAAAAGTCATAATGTGTTCAGTGTAGTGGCTCACCATGACGAAAAAGAGCACTGAAGAGAACTGAGTACAATGGGCACTATTCTGTGTCTTATTCTTATAGGCTGTATTAGTCTATCCTTGTGGTAGACTCTAATCTGTAGATTGCTTCTTGGCCTGTTGACCAAGATTCAGGATGATGACTAATGTGGCTGGAAGATTTAGGAATCATCAGTGGCAGCAACAGCAACATTTAGAAAAGCCACAAGGACTGAGAACTGTTCATTGTGGAAGACAATGAATGAGATCTGGGAGAAGTTAACAGTTCTGCATAAGCATCTTCACAAGGCAAGGATTTCATTTGGGTATTTCAAAGCTAGAGATGACTCAGCTGGGTTTCAGCAGGTTGATAATGCAGGGGATGCTCAAGGATTTGGTGCTTGATATGCCAAGCAGATGCCAAAAAAACTTGATTTGGGAGGTAAAGTTTAGGGATGAGACAGCATATCAAAAGTTCTGGGAGACCTACAAGGAAGGAAGGACTATCCTGCACAATTTGATACTGTGGCTCTTGAGGACACCCAAGATGGACTACAAAAAATTAAAAGCCTTGGTTAGGGAAAAAGAGCCTGTGTCCCCAGCAGGGAGGTTCACAGGGGATAAAGCTTAAGAATGTGGAAGGGAATGTTTGACAAAAGCTTATAGAAGCAGCCCTAGGACTTTGGTTGGCTGCTAGTACATTAGATTGTTCCAGTATGTGCACTTCATTACCATTAGAAACTGTGTAGGTAAGAAAGCATATGGCATGTGAAGTGGGAGTGAAAGTTTGCTGAAACGATCTGAGAGAAAGCAGAGAAACTCCTATAGTGGCTGAGTGTTAAGAGCCAATTGACACTAGAAATGGTTCTTTGCAGAATGTGGGTCAGGACCCAGAGGAAGGATGGAGGAAGAATATGGAAAGCCGTTGTGAGCTTTGGCACAACATTTTGGTTGGAAGGCAAGGAATTTACTAGTCTTACAACAACTAGAACTCTGTAGAAGATACCTCTCATTTGGGCTTGAGTGAAATGGGGTGGTGTTGCTGGCAGGACATACAAGAACCAGGTAAGGAGTAGACAATGGATTTATGGAAAAGAGAAGACTGCAGATACCTAGTAGATCTAAGAAGATACAGAGATGATTAGGCCTAAGAGGTGGCAGAGCTATGGCCACAGGGTGGGGGTTTTCTAGGAAAAAGGCATGAAAGGGTCTAAGACAAAACTTAGATGTTTTATACTCCTGCTCTGAGTTGGCTGCATTTAATCAGCTTTATAGTTCATTTCTATTACTGAGCACATCCTGCTTTTGGCAGCAGTTTAATGATAAACAATGTATTTAAAGAAGGTTCCTTGTATATGAATGTATGATGAGGAGCTTTTTTCCTTGTGCTGGCTGGCGAAAATAACTTCATCTTATATTCAATTAAGTATGATATGAAGAAATTCATTACCTTGGAGACAAAACAACTGAAATCAAAATGGATGATTATTCAAATTATTTTATTTTGTTATATTGTTTTCTTCCACTTACTAGTTTTAAAGCTTTCACTTTAATATGTGATAGATTCTGCCTGACAAACCTTGAAGCCTTCTATGACCAGATCACACATTACCTGGACGCAGGAGCCGAGGCTGATGCCATCTTCCTGGACATTAGAAAGGCCTTCGACACAGTTTCGCACCATATCTTCATTGGGAAGCTAGCAGACTGTGGAGTGGATGCCTACACGGTCAGGTGGGTGGCCAACTGGCTTAGGGACAGCTCCCAGAGAGTGGTGGTGGATGGTTCCTTCTCGGCCTGGAGGGAGGTGGGCAGTGGGGTCCCACAGGGTTTGGTCCTCGGACCGATATTATTTAATATTTTCATCAGCGATTTGGACGAGGGCGTGGAGAGCACCCTCTCCAAGTTCACTGATGATACCAAGCTATGGGGCAAAGTTAGTACACCAGAGAGCAGGAGCAGATTCAGGCTGACCTGGACAGGTTGGATCAATGGGTAGAGACAAATAGGATGCAATTTAATAAAGACAAATGTAAGGTACTCCACCTGGGAAGGAGGAACCCCCAGCACACCTATAGGTTAGGGAGTGTCCTTCTCAGCAGCTCAGAGGCAGAGAGGGATCTTGGAGTCATAATTGACTCCAAGATGAACATGAGCCAGCAGTGTAATGAAGCTATCAACAAGGCCAGTAGCACCTTGTCATACATTAGCAAGTGCATGACTAATAGACCAAAGGAAGTGATGCTTCCCCTCTATGCGACACTGGTGAGGCCACAGTTGGAGTACTGTGTCCAGTTTTGGGTGCCACACTTCAAAAGGGACACGGAGAATCTGGAGAGGGTCTAGAGGAGGGCCACTTGCATGATTAGTGGCCTTCGTAATAGACCCTACGGGGGGAGACTGAGAGAGCTGAATCTCTTCAGCCTTCACAAGAGACGGCTGAGGAAAGAACTTGTGGCTGCCTATAAATTTATTAGGGGAGGTCAACGGGGAATAGGGGATGCGCTGTTTACTAGGGCTCCCCAGGGAGTGACTAGGAATAACAGGTGTAAACTAGTTGAGTGGATTTAGGTTAGATATTAGGAAGAAATTTTTCACAGTAAGGGTGGCCAGGATCTGAAATGGGCTTCCAAGAGAGGTGGTGCTATCACCTAGCTTGGAGGTCTTCAAGAAAAGGCTAGATAGTCACCTGGCTGGGGTCATCTGACCTCAGTCCTCTTTCCTGCCAGGGGCAGAGGGTCGGACACGATGATTCATTGTGGTCCCTTCCAACTCTACAGTCTATGAATCTATTAATCTGTGTGTGTACATATATTATAAAATATACAACATAGCACAATATCATTTACTATATTTTAAATGATGGCTTAATATTTAATATGAATAAATGTTTCAACATTTTTATGTTTATGAATCAAAATGCCCTCATATTTCTCTTCTACAAAAATATTTTTACTTTTTTCCTGACCTAGAGTGAAAATAACATTTTCAAAATGTTAGAATTTCTTAAGAGATTGAAACTCCATTTTCTAGTCATCTCTAATGTCTAGAGAGGCTAGGCAAAAGAGTAGTTTTTCCTGGGATTGGAACTGCATTAGTATTTGCATTTTCAAGATCTGGTCTCCACAGGGCTGTGAAATCCTTAATTTGTTTATTTCCCTGTTGAAGAAAGTAAATCACAGTTGCAGCCCCCAAATGTTTGTGAGTTTATCAAAAGAAGCATTTATCCCACATTCATTCTACTCTGTCATTAAATCCTCTGGATTATATAGCTGTTGTTGTCTTTTAAATTCCTGGTAAATATGTTGCTGACAACCAGCTGTTCTTTTCTATGCACCATAACCAAGCCTCCTAAAGTAGATCATTAGTCTGCTTGCATCCATCCACTTTATTTATGTCAGTCAGTGCAATTATAATAGCCATCTGCAACTGTAGCCAGTCTTTTCTTTAAAAAAAAAAGTGATATGCCAATATCAAGGGAGGAATGAAGCTGTTACTGTAGCATGTGTTAACTCTTTCATAACCACAATACAGCAGCCAGCAGCAGCCTCTTCAGTCTGTGAGTGATCTCATTTCTTTCTGTCATGTCATCAATCACCATTTCAAAGCACCATAGGCTGCCAACAGTAGGCCTAGTTAATGCCTTTAAGTGCAGCTCCAAGCAAGAATGGGTACATAAACTGAACCACCAGACATAGCTTTGGAAGTCATTAAGACTTTAAAAACTCATCTGAACACCAGTTTCTTCCCTTGGCAAGCAGCAGCTTACAAGGAGTCCATTCTTGCAGCAAACTCCTATGCCAGCTGTGTTAACTCGTTTATTTTGGCTAGAAAATAGGAAGTGTTGGGGCCTGCAATTCATCTATTCTCTACTCATTCATCAACCACCATGCTCTAGGGATGGAATAAAGTGGATAATGGGGCTTTTCAGTCCTTCAAATCATATTCTGATATCTGGCAAGCCCATATATAGGAGAAAAGAAGAGCCTTAATGGTACTCTAGCATTTTGATTAATCTCACTTCTCCAGGTTGATCCTAAGGTTCTATGCCCGAGTATCATCCTTTTTTAAGGAGAACAAACATAACTTGTCCCAAAAGCTTTCTAGTTTGATTTGCTGTCTCTTCAAAATTACACTGAACCCTTAGCTTCTTTCAGTGCTTCCAATGGTCTGAAGGACCAAAAAACTGCTATCTCAAAACAAAACAAAACTCATGTCACAAAACTGCTCCATGCAGACATTCTATGGCATTTGTACCTTTTAGGTACAGACAGAAGTGACAATTTTCATAGTCACAGAAAGCAGTTTAACGCTGTAACCTAACAGAAGTGCACAGCTGCAGACAGTTTCAAAAATGGCTAATTGACTGAAAATCTGACCCCTCTTTGCATGAGGTACCAAATAAAGATGTTTCAAAATATAGCATCTTTTGAAACTTGTGTCTGCAGAGCTCCCAGTCTGTCACTGTTTTCAGAATAAGAGTGGGGGGAAGGGAGCAAAGGGCATTCAGTCTGGGGGGTTTCAGACTCCCCTGGATGGTTGGGTGGGTCTACCAGACCTCTCCCCCCAGGTGGGGGGGGGGTCCAATTCACCCACTCAACCCTTCAGCACCAGATGGGGAACCCCAAGAATGAGTTCCCTCCACTGTCTTTCCCCCCTCCCATTCTGAAAAGAGCAAACACTGGCGGGGAGCCCTGGCTATTGCCAGCAGCTAGATTCCCCTACCGGCTGGAACCAACAGTGAATTGCTGTTTGGTCCAGGATAATGTTGTAACTGAGAACGCTTTGAAAAATCATTCTGAGTTACAGCTGGGAGCTGCACTTTTATCTGTACATTTACTTTGAAACAATAGGTGTAGTTATCAAATACACTCACCCCTCAAACTTCCTTCTTTTCTCACTGAACTCATTATCATTCATGTTCATAATTAACTCTGAGGTAATGCTGAGGTTTTGGCAGATAGAAGGAGGTCTACGTAGAGCTGGGCAAGAAAAACGTGGGGTTGGTTTCTTTGAGCTCAGCATACCTCCTTTTAGGGAGATATTTTAGTTCTGAATGAAAACTAAAACAAAGCAAAATTATTGGCTAATCAAAAGTCTTGAAAAAATGAGATGGCTTGAAATATTTCATTTTAGCAAGATCAAAACCTTTTGATTTGACAAAATGAGAGTGTTTCAGTTTGACTTCAAACCTCTTTTTTTAGTTTCTTAATTAGAAGAAATTAATCGAGTCATTTCAAATTGCAAAAAGCAAAACAAATCCACTTTGAAAATATCAAAATTGGTCATTCAAAGTGTTTCCAGAATGTTAACGGGCTTCTTGTAAATGAAAAACTGATGGAACTTCAACACTTGCAGAAGTATTGGGTGTATTTAGTTGGGGGGGGGTCCTTTATTTATTTATTTTTTTTTGCCAGTAAAAGCTTTTTCTGGTGAAAAACGTAGCCAGCTTTAGCTCTGAGGCAGTAATGAGTGACAATTTTCACTCAATAACAGAAGTATGAAGAGAATGGGAAATACACAGGGACTACTTACAACCAGTTAGGGTGTCAGTAAAGTGATGTGATGATTGTATTGTGAGGACGAGTCTGAAACTGAGACTCCATTTTTGTTAGGTGCTGTACCAACACAGAACAAGATAAGTTCTTGTCTCAGAAAACTTGTAACTTAACTACATAAGAGGCAAAAAGTGAAATAGATGTACAGGATACACAGGAAATCAGTGACAGATCTGCATTCAATGGGTCAAAAGACCCAGATTATACTTTTCATTGTATCTGTTGTGTACTAGGCCCATGCGAGGTAGAAAGTATTCGCTTCAGATTTGGATTCAGTGATTCGGAGGGATCGTTATTTGATTCAGTGATTCATATCACTGTCCTGATTTGATTCAGCTGAATCTGAAGATATTTGACACCGAACCTTATTCAGCCATAGACTATACAGGCAGGCAGTGCCGGTGGGAGCAGCTTGGGGAGCAGCCAGACGAGCCCCAGCTTGAGCCAGCAGGCTTGGGAGAAGCCATGGCTCATCCGGCTGTTCCCCCTGCTGCTCTCCAACCAGGGAAAGGCAGGCAGGCAGTGCTGGCAGCCCCAGGAGAAGCTGCAGGGGCTGGGGGGAGTGATTGGGGAGCTGGGGGATTGAACTGGGGAATTGAAGCAGGACCTGGGGGGGAAGACCCTGCTTGTTCCCCCAGCCCCTGACTATTTCCCCCAGTTACTGGTTCAATCCCCCAGCTCCCAATCATTCCCCCCAGCACTGCATGCCTCAACCCAGTGGGAGGGGGGGCAGACGGGGAAGCCCCCAGATGAGCCATGGCTTCTCTTGGGGCTGCTAGCTCAAGCTGGAGCTCCCTCAGCTGCTCCCACCAGCACTACCTAGTGCCTACCTGTATAGTCTATGGCCGAATCTCTCAGAATTGGGCTTCCAATTTGATTCAGAGAAATTAATGGATCTCTTGATTCATTTCAAATTCAGAGATTTGACTGCCAAATTGGGCTGAATCTCCTCCGAATCAAATCAGGTACGAAAGCTTTGCACAGACCTACATATACCATAGCTTCATTCATACCACAAACATATTTTGATAAGCTTTGAGGTGGAAAATTGATCTTGCATCACTTGATCTCTGTAAAGTGGACCTGAAGTGCTCTCAAGGTAGCTCAGGTATATTTTCTACAATATGAATTTGTTTGCTGTAGTTTCAACTAGATTGGGAAATTTGCCTTTCTTTCCTGTTGTTTATGTGACTTGTGATAATAACAGTTTTCCAGTCAATTGTGCTATAATGAGGAGTATGCTAGTTATGCAGGAAAGGTATGTAAACTGATAAAATTTGTTATTTTAATAAGGATGTATAGAATGAGCTCTACTTTTGAAAAAAGTTGAAGCAATTTATCAAATGTTCCAGGAAAATTCATTAAGGTCTCCAGATAAGCATCACAAATACCAGGAATAATCTTTGGTTCTATTAGATTCTAGTGGCTATAATCTTACACTGGGATCTCAGTCATGCAGGAGGTTATTCAATGCTGAGAAACTAAAAGTCCAAGACCTTATGAATGGCAATGAGAAAAGAAAAGTGTATATATGAATATGAATAAATGTACCTTACAAAGCATCATGAGAGGATAGGATGGTACATGTCCAGCACATGGGACCAGGGGAAATGTGGTGCATAAATATGAGGTGCATAAATATGAAGAGAGGAGATAAATATGAAGAGAGGAGAAAATGAAGGTGTGCACAGATGTAGTATTTGTAGCAGGGCAGATTGTCATGGGGTTTGAGCAGGATCAAAAAAGTAGTACTATAGGCATAGACAGATGTCCTGCTTCCAAGCATTATCCAGGAAGTGAAGGCATGTGGTGCTGCATCTCTTGCACCAAGTGACTGGCGAGAACACACATCCCAGCCTACCTCATAGTGACCCACTCCCCAGAGGTTCCTAGGGAATTCCCAGGGCAGAGAAAAAAACCAATTGGTTGGCTGGCTGGAGACCCTACATCTACCTTTGTGGTGGAAGTAGATAGTCAACTTCTTGTCGGTTCTTGTGATAGCATTAATACTGCACAATGGGCCTATACTGCCATTTTGCCTTGCAGACCCTGGTCCTTCAGCTCATACCCCAGTCAAATCATAGAATGGGTTATCCTGGCCACATCTATACAAGACACTGAGTGCATGGTTGTTACTTCACAGTTATTTAGTACTCGTATCAACAAGTACTAAATGACTGCTCAATAGCTGGAGTTACTGCACAGTAGCATGGTGAAAGAGCTTTTTTTGACACTGACTGCCCAGTAACTCATTACTAATGCATGGTAGCATTGTCTCTCACTTCCTGCCACATGATGCTACTGTGCAGTAGTAATGAGATACTGCACAGTCAGTGTCTCATGTAAACATGGCCCCTGAAGCGAACCTGGCTATGAGAATCTGCCATTTGTACATGGTAGAGTATGCTTGCAGGCATAAGAAGGTGAGTGTATCTTTATGTCTTCCTTTCTTCCAACAAATCCATGTCCAAAGAGATGAAAACTACACAGTAATGCAAAGTGTCTAGAATGCTATGGCAGCAACTCCAACTGTGGAGCAGCTGTTCTGGTCCAAAAAGACAGGTAGCAACTGGTGGGAGCATTTGCTCCTGACCACTTGGAATGATAAACAATGGTGGATAAACTCCTGTATGACCATCAAGGTGGTGACCTTCAAGGGGACATGAACCAAGCTGTCCACCAAAGGAACAGTGCCCCTGATTATGGAGAAGCATATCATCATCTCCGTCTGGAAGCTTGGTACCCCCAATAGCCTCCTGCCCATCAACATACAGTTCAGCATTTGTCAAATGTGCAGTGCAGGAGGTGTGTTTGGTGATCAGGCAGGTGCTGGCACTACAGTTCATCTGTGGTCAGTGTCACCTGTATAGGATTCCTACAGTGTGTGAGGTTGTTGTTAACACCTTTATTACCACCTTTCCCCCTGCACTTCATGCCCAAGACTTTGTAAACCACAAAAGCTTTTTCTTGGTCATGATGCATGGCATCATAAACCATCTCAGACATTTTACACTTGTCAATTCCAGATGCTTGGTCAAGGTCCATGGTGCCAAGATATTCAGGAACTTTGGACTCCCCAAACTGATAGAGTTTGGGAGTTTATCTGATGGGGTTTCCACCATCAAGCTGAAAGGAATCACTATGCTTACAGTGCTAATCGGGCACACATACTACCCAGTACAGCTCTGCTTGATGAAGCTGTTTACAGGTCACCTGGATACCTGTAAGGAACTCTTTAACTACTGCTTCAGCAGCTGCTGCATGGCTGTGGAGTGTGCATTTGGGCATGCATCTGAATCTGGCAGTTGCCACTTTCCATTGAAGGCACTTTATTTATGCATCTCCTTATATTTAAACAAAAAAAATTGTCTGCTGCTCCATAAGAAGAGCAGGCTTCACTGCCCATGTCTTCCATACTCCAGCAATGAAAACAACACATTTACGTAATGAAAATAGATTTTATTGAACAAAAAGTGCATTTCTTTCCAACCCCTAAATACCCAAGATACAGAAGTAATAAAGCAGCCAAAGAAGGACAAAACAATAAAACAGTCTTTAAATAGGTTTATGCAGGAGCAGCCCAACACTTCATGCTTTCCTTCTCTTGGAGTACCTAATCCTCCTAGGTGACTTCAAGTCCTGGAAGATTGAGGCAAGTTTGATGGCTCTGTATAGAAGACAGCTGTGCCCTGGAATGTAAAGCATCCGCTCATGGGCTACTTGAGGGTTCAGTATTGTTTTCTATTGCAGATAGGTTGGGTCATGATCAAAATCACCATTAACCTCTCACCTGATGCATGGAAAAACATGCCTGATCCATGTTCTGGCAGTAAGCCCTGGAACCACACACTGGACATTGGATAGATGTTGGATTTATGACACACTACTACCTTCCGGCATCTGACTCCTCAGGTACCACTCCACTTTTACTTGTGTTGCTACATCTCTCTCCCCACCCCCCACCCCCATTGCAGCCTGTCCCTCACCCCCTGATGCCGCCATTTCCATTTTCACTGACTGGCTTTCTTGCCTGCATTGCATGACAGCCTCTGGCTTCTTTACTATTCCTCCCATCCAGGAACAGCACACACACCAACTGCAGGTGCTTCCTCAGCCTGATGAAGGATTTTTCAGCATGAAATCTTGCTACGATATATTTCTGTAACTAACTATTCAGTTGGTCTGCTAAAACATATCAGATTAGATTAACCCAAAGGAAAGGACCTTGTCTGCCAGTTCCATGTCCTTAGAACAACACCCCTAGCACCTGACCAGAAGCATGTAGGGCCCTGGGCACATCTAAGCCCCAGGGCTGGGGCTGGCAGGGAGAGTTTTCTGGCAGCTGTTGGAGAAGAAACTCCTGCAGGAAAGGAAAGAAATGGTTTAGTATGTGACAGTTTGGCTGCCTGAGATGCTGCTGGTGCTAATGTGCTGCTTACTAAGTTATTACCTGTTGCCATTTAAATTGATGGTCTGAACTGAGGCTGCAGGGGAGGAGGAGGCCTCATTGGGCAAACCACGGGGTAGAGACCCCAGCACCAGTCAGGGCACACCTTAACACACATGCACAGTCACACAATGAGGGTGTACCTTAACACACATGCTGGAGAAGTTCCTGCAGGAGAGGAAAGAAAAACTGTGACCGTTTGGCTGCCTGAGATGCTGCTGATGCTACTGTGCTGCTCACTAAGTTATTTTATTACCTGTTGTCATTTGAAATGATGGACTGAACTGAGGCTGTAGGGGAGGAGGAGACCTCACTGGGGCACACTGCTGTGTCATGTAGAGGCCACAGTGTCAATGAGGGCACGCCTTAACACACACACAGTGTCACCCATGTCATGAGTTTTGCTTATCAGCAGGCTGAGGTGCAGTTTCTCAGAAACCCCTGAACCTATCTCCTTGAAAGCTGTCAGGATTTTTGGCCTCAGCAGGGTCTACCATGTCTGCAGTTTTCACCCTACTGTGCCTTAACACACACATGTGACATGAGTTTTGCTTGTCAGCAGCTTTAGGTGCAGCTTCCCATAAACCCCTGCACCTATCTCTTTGAAACATGGCAGGCTTTGTGGCCTCAGCAGGGAATAGCATGCCTGCAGTTTTCACCATGCTATGCCTTACCACATGTAGCAAAACCCCCAGTTTTTCTTTCTTTTTTTATTTTAAAATACATTCCCTCCCCTTCCCCAACCATTTCTGACTCTCTCTACCCTCAATATTCCTTGTAAGTGATTACAAGTAGTACTAAGTAAGCTAAGTTCTTGTATGCTATTATTGTAATAATCCCCTTTTAATATTGTAAATAGTGTTCTGTTATGTTTGTATTGATTTTTACTGTTTTATATTGTATTATATTGTATTCCTATCATTTTTCACATTGATTTTTATTGTTTCATATTAATATTGTATGGTTTAGGTCTGTGTCTGTAAAGTAATGTTAAGTAATGTCAAGTTTCCATTTTGTATGTCAAGCCTCCATCTTGTATCCCCCGCCCTATACAGTATGTTGCAACTGTGACTCATACCTACCCCTGCTATGTAAATTGGTTCCTGAATGAATGGGAATGCATGAGGGTGCTTAAGGCATAATGATAGCAGACCTCTACTGAATGACCAGTAATGACTGGACCATCAACTCAATGAACCGACCATTGCCTTGCATTGACTCAGCCAGGAACTGCAGACCTCACCCAGGAATAGAAACAAAACCCAGCATTTGAAAGATAAAGAACCTATAGGAACCCAACATTTGGAAGACAAAGACCCTACAGAAACCAGAAGCCTTACCATTGTATCCCACCAGACAATGAGGACACCTGGATCTGCATGTATGCATCTGAGCAGGACTGGCCCTTGCCTGGGCATGTCCTTCCCATAGGAGAAACAGCCCATCCCTATAAATGGGGTGGTAGAGTGTGGCCTCCTTGGGATGCCTTCTCCATCTGAACCAGCACCACGCCACACACCTATCCACCCAGAGGCCCTGCTGGCAACCCCCTCTGGACAGCATCTTGCTGGAGAAGACCCCGACTCACCATCGAGGATCAACTCACAGCCCAGGTTAGGTAGCTATCACCCACCTTCCTTCCCCAAGCAAAGGACCTGGACTCTGTCCCTACACACATTGATTTCAATCCCTCCATCAAGCTTTTTTCTTACCTGCTACCATTGTATGGGTGTATATGTGAGTGCTTGTGTGTATGTGTATGTGTCATGTGTATAGGAACCAATAACTTTGTGGGGCTGTGTAGTGTGTTGTCTGTTTAATAAACCTGTTATTTTGAAACCCCAAGTTGGGTTTTTGTCTTATTGACCTCCCGACCCTCCACCTTGATTTCCTATTTCACAGCTTTCTGTCTCTCAGCTTGCAGCCCCCATCTCCCAGCTTTCTGCCTCTCTGTATCCTGGCTGTCTCCTCCTTGCCAACAGGCTTTTTTCCACCCCAGCACCAGGTGACCCTGAGTAACCCTGGGGCACATTAACCCTAAGTAACCCCAAGCCCCAGTGACCTTAAGTAACCCCAGAGCCACTTGACTTTAAGTAACCCCAAGCACCAAGTTACCCAAATGCCCCCTAGGGTTAACACACAGCCATGAAAGTGCATATTTGTATATGTGTATTAGGTGTGTGGGTATTGACAACTAACTTTTCTCTAATGTTTGGTGTGTATGTGCTTGAATTGTGATAGGTGTGCATGTGCTTAGACTGGTAATCTTGGATGCATACGCCCCTGAGTTGGTAGTGTGTGTATGTGCTTAGTGTGTGTGTATGCACCTAATTGATTTTTGTGTGTGTATATGTGCAATTGTTTCACACCCTATCATCCAACAGTGCAATTTTGATATCCTCAAAGTTGGCCTGGACCCACAGGACAACACACACACATTACATGAGTTTTGCTTGTCTGCAGCTTGAGATGCAGCTTCCTGGAAACCCCTGCACCTATTGAAATATGGCAGACTTCATGGCCTTAGAAGGGGCTACCATCTCTGTAGGTTTCATCCAAATAAGGCAAGCAATGATAAAGTTAGAGGCAGTTTCATGCTTCTGTATTATAGCCTAGTGGTGAAATGCTGAAACAGCAAAACAGTTTCAACAAAACAAAATGGAATAGTGGTTTTGAAATAAAATGAAGATGCAGGAAAGTTCTTCATAGTAGGTCCTCATGATCCTGCAAGCATCAGACACACAGTTAGCATCTTGAGGCCACTTATGCTAGAGTTTCAGTACCTTCACCTTTAAGAGTCCCTGCTTCCAGTTCTGCTGTGCCCCTGGGTTTCCATTTCTTCAGTGATTTGCTTAGAGACTACCTGGTTTGGGTGGCTGGTCTTTAGTACTCACTGGCTCTCCTCCTCACTCCTCACAGCAAAGTGAGCAGGTCCACTGCCTCCTCTTAACTCAACTCTGATGCTGGCAGGCCTAGAAGATACATTGGAGATGGCTAAGGGGGCCATGACTGAGAAGCTCTGGGGATTTCCACTATAGAGTTCATTGGTAACTTGCATTCAAGAACCATTACCAATGCTGACCTGAAGCAAATGGTTGTGGAGCACGAGATAACAATAAATGCATGAGATGACAATAATAAAGCCACCTGTGACCTGTCATCCCTGGTCACTAGAGTTCTGTCTTAAGTACCAGAGAAACCACTCCTAGTGCAAGAGTGGCTGGAGGAGGTGGAGAGAGGCACAGTACTGTAGGATGCCTGGAGGACTGCCTGGGTCACCTGTCACCAGAATTTGTACTAGACGTGCACTGATATATTGGTGGCATATTGGATTGGCAGTGATAAAAGGGAAAACAACATTATTGGCACTTGGGCTTTTTTGGCCAGTATAGCCAATAATGTCATTGATAAATGCTGCGTGCATACAGCCACAGCATGCACATGGCCAGGAATGCAGCCAGGCAGCTTGGAGAGCAACCTCTTTCTGGTAAGTCTGATGGGGGGAAGGGGCATGGGGGAGGCAGATCAAAGCCCCCATGGTGAGGGAAGGAGTGGGGCAGGGGCTGCTTCAGAGCTGGAGGCAGGCCCTGCCCAGCCAGGGTGGTGAATTGGACCCTGGGAATGGGATGGAGCCATTGGCAGCTCATCCAGGGGGTGCGGGAGAGTGGAGAGGTGGAGTGGCTCCCCACGATTGCCCCCCAGGGAAGGTATGGGGGGCATGTACTCCCTGGATTTATGTGTGGAGCAAGAGTGGGTTGCCCACTACAGGCTCAAGGCCAGAGGCTGTGACTGTGCAGGCCGGGAGTGGTCTGAGGCCCTCGGGGGCACGTGGTGGGCTGTGGCCAGCAGCCCTGGCACGCGGGTCGGGAAATGCAGGCTGGCGGACTAGAATTAGGCACGGACGCGTAGTGGTTGATTAAAGATTATTTTACTTACACTGTAGATGGTCGTGGTGCAGGCAGGAAAAACTTGCTCGCGTTGCAGTTACAGACAGACACATGGAGTTTGCTAGGCTCTACAACACGAACTCGAACAAGACCCGCAGAAAACTCGAGCCTCTTGAAATAACTCGGACAGAGCTCTGGATACACACACACACAAAATCACACCCTTGGGTTGTGACATCCCCGCTTGCTGAAGGCACAGCTGAATTATGCCATACACTCGTTACTCTGGTTATCGAGAGCTCTTACCACGGGTCGTCGAACTAAATGGATAAACACAAAATTAGCTAACATAAGAAGTTCGTCCTCTAGGGATCGAATCAAATAATAACCAGCACAAATACATATACACATAATCAGATTCATAACAAAGAACTGCACGATCAGGGCTTCAGTGGGCGTCATGGCGAAGTCACACATCAAGCCCTCACTTCTTCCGATGATGTTATCCTTCTTGGGGCTTCTCTCCGCCACGCACTCTGAATTCCGGATCTGTAAACAAAACTCTCAAAAGATAAGTTAACGTATATTAAAATATTTACAAAAACCCACACACAATAGGGCAGTTAGTTAAACTCAAACTCCATGGACATGAGTTCCAACCATGAGACTATAGCCTCGTCAGATTCCATTTCAGATTCTTTGTACAGCTGCTGTAACTCCGTCCAAGCACGAATGCGACTGGTGGTGGCACAAACTTCATCTTGTGCATCAGTCACTGGGTTGATCGTGGCTACAGGATGAGCTGTTACTTCGGGAGTCGATGCTGCTGTGGGAGTCATTGCTGTTATTGCTTCAGGCAGGAGGGGCGGATGCACTCCTCTGCTTGATTCTCCCTTCCGTCGGCATGAAGGCGTGGTCGCCAGAAGCGATGCTGCGTCGGTGGGCGGGGTCACCGGCCGAACTCTCGCGGGTTTCTCTGAAGCTCCACCCTTCTTTTCCGGTTCTTCCACGCGGTCTCCCTCTTTATCGGCGCCATCTTGGCATGGCGTCTCAGGATTTTCTTTCGCAGCCGCTTCT
Source organism: Alligator mississippiensis (assembly GCF_030867095.1). Classification (NCBI taxonomy): domain Eukaryota; kingdom Metazoa; phylum Chordata; order Crocodylia; family Alligatoridae; genus Alligator; species Alligator mississippiensis. Next base: position 135,215,905 of record NC_081825.1, on the reverse strand, counting down.
TTGACCGCTTGAACGGCCATACGTAGCTGGGCTTTCAAACTTAAATTCTTCTGCATTAAATTGGTTATAGTGCGAAAAGTTGCAGTTAGCACTCCCCCCTTGTCATATTGTGGGGCCACCCTCTCATCCGCGGAGCGTTCCTCCGTCTCCAGATCTTCGCAGAGCTCGGATGGAAGCTCATGACCCCTTAATCTAGATGCCAGCATAAAGGGGGCGAATCGGTCGATCAGCACCGGTTCTTCACTCTCCTGAGCACATCTTAGGCAACGGGCACACTCCCGGGTGAGGGTCGGGTTTACTGCGCCTGCCGGGTTGACTCTGGCGAGGGACACAATGTCGAGGGGCCTGAGCAGGACCCGCTCATCACTCATTATACACCTGAACGCCGCGCGGTGAAAATACACTTCCCTCTCTTTCGGGGCTCCATCTTCAGAAGCTCCCTCTTCTCCCTTCAGCGAAAGGCATCCGCTGATAAACCTCTCACCCGTTCCACCCGCCTGGTGGTAAGCAATATGCGCCTCCAGTTCCATAAAGTTTTCTACTTGGCGTTTTCCACTGCGCCAAGGGCAGTTCTTAACTAATTCTAGCTCCAGCGTGCTTTCCCCTGATCCCATCCTTGTCGCCATGTGCGGGCCGGGAGCGGTCTGAGGCCCTCGGGGGCACGCGGCGCGCTGTGGCCAGCAGCCCTGGCACACGGGTTGGGGAATGCAGGCCGGCGGATTAGAATTAGGCACGGACGCGTAGCAGTTGATTAAAGATTATTTTACTTACACCGTAGATGGTCGCGATGCAGGCAGGAATAACTTGCTTGCGTTGCAGTTACAGACAGACACGTGGAGTTTGCTAGGCTCCACAACACGAACTCGAACAAGACCCGCAGAAAACTCGAGCCTCTTGAAATAACTCGGACAGAGCTCTGGATACACACACACGAAGCTTGCTAGGCTCCGTGGAACAAGCGCGCAGGGAAGGGGTTCGTCGAGGGATCACGCTCGGCAACAGGGAGAGGCCAGAGGTTGATCAGACCCCTATAACCTTCTTAAGGCACACGCTGGGTTCGTTAGGCTCTGCAGCGCTTAGAGTTCTTCACGAGACGTGAAGTCCTCCTCCTCCACGAGATGGTTGTGGAGTCCTCCAACTTGGGCGGAAACCGCTCAAGCCTTTTATATGGCTAGCAAGCCAATCGCTAGCCGCCACATGGGAATAATTTAGAAACAGCCAATAGTGGGACACAAATTTGAATGCGGGTGGCGGGAACTCCTTTGCACCGGGGTTTTCTCTTTGCAACTGAGAAATGCACCCTACAAAGAAAGCTCCTCATGGCGGGAAATAATTTAGCAGTGCCGAAGCGCACACACACAAAATCACACCCTTGGGTTGTGACAGTGACAACCTCTTCCTGGTAGCGGGGCTGGGTTGGTGCTATGTTCAGGGCAGGCAGGGGCAGTGAAGGCAGTGGTGGCACTGGGAGGGGTGGCTACGGGGAATTTGCTTAGTAGGCACCCCTCCCGGCACTGCCGCTGCCCACCCTGCCCCTGCTCACTTGGAGCGTAGCCCCAGCTCAGCCTCTCCCCATCACTGGGAAGAGGCTGGTGCAGCTCCTGGTCCTGAGGCCACAGCAGGCAGCTCCCCCTTGCCCCACACACAAATCCATGGGGCACACCCCCCCCATGCCTCCCCCAGGATGTGAGCAGCAGCGGGGAGCTTCCCCCCTCCCGACCCTCTCACCTCCCCTGGACAAGCCACCCATGGCTCTGTCCTGCCATGGCTCTGTCCAGGGTTGCATTCACCACCCTGGCTGGGCAGCACCTTCCCCTGCCCCTGTTGCACTCCCCCTCTCCCTGTGGGAGCCTTGATCAGCCCCCCACACTCCTTCCCTCCTCCAAGCCCCTTCACCAGACAGATTTACCAGCAGGAGGCTTCTCTCTAAGCTGCCCAGCTACATTCCTGTAAGTTGGCTATTGAATCGATATCTGCCAATAGGGCTGATTAACCATCGATATCAGCCAAGAAGTTCTTTATCAGTGCACCCCAACTTTGTAGCATGACAAACATATAGACATCCTTTGAGATACTGAGGAACAAAGCAATATTTTTCTCCTCTCCAGTACACTATTGGACAGTTTCGTTGCATGGTAGGGACTGAGTACTTCCATATGCTTGCATTTTATAATAGTATTTGTCCCATGACAGAAGTGTGAGCAAAGCAATATCTGTCCATACCCTGAAATGTCCATAAGCACAACAGGCATTTCACCTCAATAGGAAAGATTTTGGTGAGCACTGAACAATTTGGAAAACCCCACCCCTTCTTGTCTTTTTTAATCAACTAACTTGTGTTTACAGCCCACAAATCAATTGTTCTTTAACCTCTGCTGACAATGCTGATGGATTATTCAGCACCTGAGCAACTTTTTTTTTTCCTCACAATGGCTTGCTTTCTCTCTCATCTCTTGCATTCTACCTGAATTTATAGCTGCATTCCAATAAGAGCTGACTGGCACCTTTTTCTTGTTTAAATGAAATGTAGGTGAAAGACTACTAACCTGTAGCCTTGTGTTTGGGAATGGGAAAGAATGAGGTTTAGGTGCTTGTTTTTCCTTAGACAGAGTGGAAAGGAACATTTCTGCTCTGAGTTAGGCAAGGCAAAGACTTAAACTTGAGTTTCCAACTGCCAAGACCAGCTGCTTTACACATTCATCTATAGGATACACCTCTTTTGCAGTAAGAAAAAAAATCAGGCTTGCTCCCAACATGGATACTTCAGCATCCTTCCATTTTCACTGAAGTGATTCAAAAGATTCCTCCAGTGAGGAAGGAAAACAAACTTTGGGACCTAAAAACTGTTTCAAATTAGAATTGCCATTTCTTCAGTACATTTTAGCTCTTCTTTCTATGGAGCATGGATCCACTCTTGTGAGGGCCAAGGTAGAGTCAGCTACCTCCTGGGTTCCATTTTGCCCTTTATCCCTCTGCAGCCTGTGGATCGAGTCACATAGACTTGAGGTCTGCAGAGGCAGAGGAATGCTCTGGAGGCAGGAAATGAGCAGGCCAAGTTAGTATCACTGGGGAAGCTACTTATTAGGATTATCTTTAGTAGCCTGGTTGCAGTGGCATTTGACCACCAAAAATGTGAGGTCTATCAGGGTAGTACAGAATTACACAGAACTCCACTTGAGATGCCCCACCCTTTCTACAGACCTATGGGGATGCTCCAGAATTGGCAGGTGCATTCTGTGGCAACCCCCACCCAGCAATTTATTTTCATGAGGAAGAATTCGGTTCTGGCCAAACACACCTCAATTTGTACTTTGCACACTAGTGAATAATGTAGTGGGTTCATAGAGTCCTACAGGAATCTGACTTATATTATTTAATGAATTCCTTTAATAAAGAGTGCCGTCTTCTGGCAAACGAGATCATGAATCATTGTAGCTGCTGTTATGCTTACATGTATCTTTCTGGATTCTACTTTTAGCAAATACAACTTGAGCATCTCAGGACTCTTCCTTCCTATGGAGAAGTACCACAGGGTGCAACTCTGGCTCTAAGTCACTACATGTTTTGCCATTGACATCAATGGGGTTGAGATTGCATTCCTGGAATTTAACCACCTATGTCTAGGGACCTACCTAAATCATGGTGAGACAAAGGGTTTTTCTCAGCCCACTCACAGTGTGTAGAGCCCATTTTACAGTGGCCCCAGCCCTCAGTGCTGATTGGTGGAGAGTCCTAGGGGGGAGGATGGATGAGGGGCCAGTCACTATCTTAATAGCTGGCTTCCCGTTGTGTGGCCCCACCGCTTGGCACTGATTGGCAAAAAGGCTCCAACAAGAGGAGGGACAAGGGGGAAGTTGCCATCTTTGCTGCCCTTTGTGCCACCCCGCCAGCTGGCAACTTCACTTCCTGGTAGCAAAGAGTGCTGGCTCCTACTGGGGAGCCAGCATTTTATTTTTATTCAGGTTTTTTTTTTTTGCCGATTTTGTGAACTATCCCAGATTTCACAGTTTCCATGAAATCCATGAAACTGCAAATTAAATCAGTCCCTATCTATGTCTCCATCTGCAGCTCTCTTCCTCTCTCTCCCACATTTCTGTACTCACACATATTTGTACAGGAGCACAACAACTTTGGAAACACTGCAGGTACTCTGCAAAGACTACTATGTATAAACTAGCAGTGAGACATTGACTTGCCTTAGATGTTGTTTGTATTCCTTCTTTCAGAGGTTCAAAACAACCTCTTTAAGAAACTCTGAGATATGTCTCTATTAACTTTCTCCCCAGCCCTCATGACTTAACCTTTTCGTCATCCTACAGCCTTACAATCTGAACATTTTATTGACAATCGCAGTTAAAATGGATGTTGATTTAGCCAACTCTGCCTGTAGCTGTTTTGAAATTTTTATTTATATTGACCTTGTTTGTGTCCTTAATCTCTGCCAAGCATGTTCATCTCCTTGCCATGTAACCAATGCATCATCTTTATTTTCACCACCAAAAAATGTCAAACATGACCCATCTTTCCTTTCAGTTCTCTCTCCCTCCACCCTGTTATCTGGAACAGGGCACAGCCTCTCTCTTTGTAACTGTCTATTGATTGTATATGTCAACTGCACATTTGTGCAGGCACTAAAGGATTTGATTTTATTTCCATCTTGTCAATGATATCTGAAAAATGACTGCTCCTGGGGATGCTTGGAAGCAGGATTCTTGTCAACATGTTTTATAATGCATTATTCACATATAATTGCAGCACAGCAATGTGATTACACAAGACATTTCCTTTGACATCCTTAGATATTCCCTTTGACAATGTATGCTTCTGCAGTCCTGGGAATATAAAACTAGGGTAGGCATGAGTGCCCTATACCCTCCTGTACTTGTCCAAATTTAGTGTTTTTGTATAAACCATTAAAAAATACATAAAAAAGAGTGATTTTTCTAAGCCCTTGCTGACTGTTGCTGCTGTGCTTTTTTTATTGTTAAAATGGAAAATTCCCTGCCACTGGTGGCTGGTCAGAGGTTCTAATTATCAATGCCACTTCACTAAATGGATCACCACTAAGGAGCAGAATCCAAACCAGTTCAACTGGGAGGATTTTAGTGATACTCCCACATCACTCTGAAACTCCCTTTGGCAGAGAAAAGAGTACCGATGGCTACACAATCATGATCATTATATGCATATGGGTGTAAATGCATACCGCCACCATGGAATTACTTGCTGATCCAAGGCCTGTCCTTGTGCTACAAGGATTGAGGTAGTTCTTTTAATAATGTAAAACACCCAGGGCACTGAAAGTCCAATCCTAGAGATCGGTTGCATAATGGAGGACAGAGGACTTCCACTGAATGCTGCTCTGTACATTGAGCTTATATGAATGAGATTCCTATACACAGGCTGCATCTACATGAGATGCTGACTGCACAGTAGCTTGTGACTAGTGCATAGTAGCATTACATGGCATGAAGTGTGATGTGATGCAACTGTGTAGTAGTAACAAGCTACTGCACAATCAGCGTCACCAAAAAGCCATGCATTGATGCTACTGTGCAGTAACTTCAGTTACTGCACAATTATTTAGTGCTTGTGTATGCAGCTGCAGCCACACACACACACACACACACACACACACACACACACACACACACATATTCCAACCAGCCCTCACCTAGTTGCCTGCAATTGCTAAGAGCATGACTCAGTGGCCCAGGGGGCCCCTTCCCATCCCATATTCCTCCTGTATGGTCTTGTTGGGGCTAAAGGTATTTTACAACCCAACAGATCTTTTGTACTGGAAAGAGAGATACCAGACTGAGTGCTCCTCTTTGTTTAGAGGGGGCTCTGCCCAAGTTCTTGAAACCAATATGAGGCTTGTTTTGAAGATAACCCAAAACATGTTCCCTCTATTTCTCCAGGTCCAGGTAGGACCTGACTATCTGCCCCTGAGGGAAGCAATGATATTGCTCAGTCTGTGCCTAATCGAGATAATGGAGGTAAATAGCCTCTATCCCTGGTGAATGGTGAGGTTGGGCACCAGTGCCAACTATCTGCTTCAGCAAGGTGGTCAGCTCACATATGTCTGCTCCCTTAGAATCCATTGTTGTACTATATCTCAGAAGCTTGATAGTACCATTGATCTGTTACAGATTACAAGATGCAGACATGAGCAGCACGGCCCTGCTATTCAAAACCTTTTAATTCAAACTGGCCCTATTAAAACAAAATGTAATTTGCATACATGAGTGGGAGGCTGCTTTATTCTATATTCAATATCATTATCATATATTTGCACACAATGGGTGCAAAGAGATCTTCCATCCACACTATAGTGAGAGACCACTCTGAACTGAATACTCTAAATATAACTTGCAAAGGGAATTACTGGTCTATAGTCCACATTTAGGCCTTAGATTTTAATTAACCTTTTTTTGTATCCTAGCATCAACTTTTCAGACAGCCTTTTACACAGTCTAAAATAATCCAATTTAACTATTTTTACCCACATACCATACCCCCCCCCCCCCCAATTGTGAATGTCTTAAGCAGGGAAGCTATTTTTTCTGCCCAAAATAAAAGCACCTTGCTTTGATTCCTGCTCCATCTGGCAGCATTAGTAGCAATTATATTCAGACAGCTGAAGGACTCAGTTGACTTAACGGGTCATTGTTCTTCATTCAAAAGGTGTTAACAATTGTCTTTCCTTTTTAATGGTCTCGGTATTCCACTAATTAAGCTAACCATTCTTTCAATATTTTTTTTTTTTCTGTCTGCTATCTACTCCTGGTCTCTCTTCCCTTTCACAGACTTGAAGAGTGGTTTAGATCTTTTCAAAATCATTGATCCACCCATGGGAACCAGTCTTCAGCAGCAACCAGGGTTTCAGACTTTGCTTAAGCAGGGAAGGGAGGGTGAATGAACTGAAGATTAGGATCTAACCCCAGTCTATACAGCCATAATTGGAAACATCTTTTGTTCTCCATTCTGACTTCTCAGAAGCAAGTTTTATTTCTTATTGGAGGTATGTTGTTTTCAAGAAAATATGGTATTTCATCTTTGAGACTATCCAAATAAATGAAAGACCGTGCATATCTTCTGGTTTATCTTGTTTCAGAGTTAAGGTATAAGAATAAAATTATATTTAAAACTTTTCAAGCAGAGGAAAAAAAAATATCCTATGCTAATGTTCTGGACCAAAGAAATCTTTTCAAATGCCTTCAGATTTAGAGAGCAAAGAATAAAAGCATGAGACTGAAAGAGGGGAGAGAGAGAGACTAGTTTTTTTCTTGTGAAAGCAGGAATATGTAATCAATAGGACACTGGTCTGCAATTTAGTAAACTTAAATTTACTTTTCTGTGCAAATGACTACCAGGGTGACCTTTGGTAAGTCATTTAAATTCATAGGGCACTTTTACACATGCTCCGGGGATGGAAGGCATGGCAGTTTAATTAGGGTGGCTCTAAGAGCAGGTCTAATTAAAGCACCTCCCCATCTTGTGCATCACCATCCCCACTTTAAAAAATTGCCATGAGGATGCTTGAACTAAAGCTTGTTTGATAAGCTTTAGTTCAAGTGCCCCACTGCCATTTTTAAGTGCTGGGACACTGATACATGAGACTCAGGAGACTGCTGGAACACAGTAATTGCCATGCTGTAGCAAACTCAATTACTTGAGTCTGCTCCAACTTGCTGGAATTCTAACACATTGGAGCAGCCTCCGTGCTTATGTGTAGGTGCCCATAGGGTTGGAAGGCACTTCAGCGTTCCTGTACTTCAACTCCCTGTACAAATACAATCCCAGAGAAGGGCCTGCCCAGCCTCTTCTTGCAAACATCCAGGGAAGAAGATTCTATATTATCCACAGGAAGGTTGTTCCATTACCCTAGTGTGCTGACTTAATGTTACTTCTTTGTCTGTAAAACAGGGGTAATACCTGCTTGTTTCAAAGGAGTATAGTGAAGCTGAAAATCCATTTATGATTGCATAGTGATTAGATTTTGGTAATGCAATGACAATGTAGTAATTGAAGTATATTCACAGTTTCTCCTTTGCTACAGCATAAAAAAGGCAATGGGAGTCAATAGAAAGACTGTAAATATTTAGATTTCAGTGGGTATTATCTGAAACTTTAAGGCACGTGTAATGGTCATAGACGATGAGTTAGAGGGATTATAACTTTAGAAGTCCCCCAAACACATCAGATACGTTGAAAAGATGAGATGTATACCAGTGAGTGGAAGAATACAAAGTTCTTGTATGTGACAAACATTCCCCGTTAGCTAAGAACACTACTTTGTTTTTCATTAGATACAATATTGAAGATGTGTCATCTTTAATCCATTTCTGTCAAGCTCAGTTGTCAGAAAGAGTGAAATTTCTTTCCAAAATGACATAGCTAGTAATCTCTAAAAGCACATTGTAACCACATTCTGGTTTTTCAAATTCTCCAATCAATGCTTTCTCTTATGGGCATGCCCTTGTACCTAACAAATTCTTTCATTTTCAAAGAAAAAAAAAGTTATTTTTTCCTGGCAATTTTTTTTTTTAATTTGCTTTATTGTGTTTCATAGATACAATACTCAAGACAACTGAAAATGCATCAGCATTTCAATTATATCAATGTGAGGAAGAAAGAAACAACATTATAATGTAGCTTATTTCCATCACAGCCTGTCTTATAATGGTTTAAATGTGTCCAGAGATGGTTAAAGCTATAATTTTGAAACAAAAGCTGTTCTGTCTTCATTGAATGATATGATATTGGGAACAAAAAACAGGAATAGCTGACAACAGATGTTTTTGTCATTAAAATATTCAGTATTTAGAAAGAAGCTAAGTAACAACCAGATTCTTTAAACACATATGTGAAGTGTGACTTTATTTGTATTTAAATAAAATAGGTTCTTTTATAATTTCATAGATTTCATAGACATTAGGACTGGAAGGGACCTCGGAAGATCACTGAATCCAGCCCTCTGCCCCAGAGGCAGGAAGTCAGCTAGAATCAAAGGATCAAAGGATCCTAGCAAGATAAGTGTCCAAACATTTCTTAAGAGTCCAGAGGAGGTGCTTGCACCACCTCTGGAGGGAGTCTATTACAGGTGTTGGACCCCCAATTCCCATTCAGCCATGATGCTAATGAGCATAGCACTGCCAAGCCTATAAGCGTGATGTGGAATTTTTTCCCTGAGGTGGTGTACCTTGCATTTTTCTGTATTGAATGTCATGTTTTATCCACCCACTTTCTAAACCTACAAGGTCAGCTTGGATCGCCAGCCTAGATCATCATGTGCACATGCATCTTATAGCACTTCAAAGCCCTTTGAGTCATTGCAAGAGTCACATGCGGGAACAAAAAAATTCCCCATGCTGCAAGTTTGCAGCGTGGGGGCAAAATTAGACCCCTGGATATCCAGGGGTCAAAAAAAAAAAAAACACTCCACAGAACAGCAGGACAAGGCACGGTCCCAGACCATGCCTGGAGGCAACCTGGGAGTTGGTCCTCCAGGAGAGAACATCTCTGTGGTGCTCCTGATGCCCCCGGCACTGTCAAGGGTAAGTTAAAGATGTGGGGTAGGGGTGGTTTATGGGTGTGGGTGGGCATGGGTTGGTGCAAGGAGTGGCAGGGGGATGTTAGAGGGTGTTGGGAGTGGAGGGGGATGTTGGGGGCTATGGGTAGTGGTGGGGGGCTGTCGGAGAGTGGAGGGAGGGGGATGTCAGGGACTATGGGGAGTGAAGGGGGATGTAAGGGGGTATGGGAGTGGCAGGGGGGATGTCCCAGTGGGTGGGTAAATGGACCTAGCTTGCTAGTGCATGGCCATGGATGGGCTGGGCTGGGTCCATTCAGTATCTATGGAGTCTGGGTCACACAGTGCCATGTCACTGTCCTCTGTTCCTGTAACACAGCCACAGCCACACACAGTCTCGCTTGCCTGCTGCACCCAGATCTGGCCAAGGCCACACAGCTGGTGTGTATCTGCAGAAGAGCTGTGCCTCCTGGAGCTACACATCCTGCTCTGGTGCAAAGCTGGACTAGCAAGGGTCTCCCTCTGCCCGCAGAAGAGACAAGGGACTGGGGTGTCTGTGAAGCTTGCCATATACATGCCCATGGTGATGGCCCCATCCCAGAAGCTCCTGTCTATTTGTAACATTCAAAATAGTGTGGGCCCTAAGGTCCACCCGGCTAAAAGTAGCCGCCATTGTACGGGGGCTAGTGGGTGAATATTACAGCAAAATACTTGGGACAATTAATGAAAAAAAGAGGAGTGTTGTGTGGGTCAAAGGGTCAAAACATGAAAATAAGTGCCTGAGGGGGACACGGAGCAAAACCCCACAAGCTGCACCCACTGGTCCTCAAAGGCATCCAAGGAGCTGGTGGATGCTGCCCCCTGGTGCTCTTCCCAGAAACATGAATGGACAAGTGAGAGGAAAGCCACCCCACAGTTTCTGGGCACCTTCCTGGTCAAGTACAGGGCCCACTTGGCCAGGTCCAGGAGGAGGTTGACCAGGAAGTCCCAGGACTTGGTGGGGCCATGGATGGGGTGACCAAAAACAAAAAGGTGGGGGGTGAAATTTAACCAGAACCTTGGAAGGGGGTTCTGTAGGTGGAGGTGGAGGGGCTGCAGCCTGGCGCACTCAAGGGTCATGTGTGTCAGTGTCTCCCTCTGTCCACAGAAGGGGCAAGAGACCTGGCTGTCTGTAAAGCTTGCCACATACATGCCTGTGGTGACAGCTCCACCCCAGAAGCTCCTGAAGGCAAGTAGCCCTGAGCTGCTTGCTAGGGCCACTTTTTATACTGCTGGGGCCAGCACAGCCCCAGGCTCTAGCTCCCCCTGGCTGCAGATCTGGGAGGAGACAGGCAGGGTTATTTTGCCCCAAGTGCCACAATTTGCTCCACACCAAAGTGCATGTCTGGGCATGTGCTCTGAGCCAAAAAGCCCTGGCTAATATTTGCAACGCTTCTATTTGAGCTGCTGCAAGTGCACAGGTCTGTATGTGTCGACGCGCCCATCTTTGCTATACAAGATCAAATGCAACACTTTACATAATAACATAACATGAAGAAAAGATCTATTTTTTTGCAGTCATAACAATTTCACTTCATTTCAGTTCAATCCTAGAATAAGCATAGTGTCTATTCCTCTAAAACCTCTAATGATTGCTAATAATAGGGAACAGCAATTAAAGACAAAATACAGAAACTATCTGCAAAGAAGGCATGGTACAAGAAGTATTAAATTATTGGAAAGCTGTTTACAGTTTGAATTATCTTTGACTTGAACAGTACTTGTTATAACTATAAATAGATAAATGGTCTCCTAGTTTCCTGTAGTTTTCTACCACTTGTGTCTTGATTTAGAAGTCTTCACATTCAGTGATTTTTATTTTATTACACTTCCATCAATGCAGGCTCTCTTTCAGGGAACTACTTTGATATCAGATAGTTTCATTTCAGTTCCTAGGGTGATAAAAGCCAATTTAGAATCACTTCCTTTATACACAACAATGTAAAGCACAGAATATGTTGATGATAATAGCAGCTGTAAAAAGGATGGAGATCTACTTTTACTCACCTATCCTACTTTCTGTTCCCTTTGGGGTTATATTTTTGCTGTGGAGGGATGAAGTTACTATTCAAGTACAGTCAGCTAATAAGGCAACTGGAAGCCATTTACTGGGGCATACCTTGACTCAGGTTTGCAAGATTAGAGACATAAAGGTTGGTTACTGCTTATTCAAATATCATATAACATCACTCTCTTCCACATCAGAAAGAGAGTCTGAAATAGCAGGGGAGGGCACTTCATGACCAAAAAGGTTCTTTCTAGCATTATTGGTTGCAAACTATTCCCTTTCTGGTCATTCTAAGAAGTCATCTTTTGGTTGTCTACACAGCATTTTTGGCACACACCCAGAGGAATTCTATTCGGGGATGTATAATCCTGCATGTGTGGACCGCTGCATAGCTATGCACACACTGAGCATGTACACTGGTAACAAAAAGAGAGAAAGAGGGCATATCTACACATGCAATTAATATGAATCACTAATCTCTGGAGTTTATTGTTCTGGAGTTTATTGCTCCTGGGCACATTGTTTGAACTTGCACCTAGGACCACAGCATATTGACCCAGGGAGCTCCAGGGGGCTAGTCTGCCAGCCCTTAGCTCAACAAGGTATGGAAGGGCTGGCTGGGGCATGAGGATGCTTCAGTGTGGGGCTAGCCAGCAGGCAGGCAGGGTAGCATCTACACATGTGCTGCTTTAGAGTAAAAAGCTCCACAGCAGGATAGTACTTGTATTTATAAGTACTACCCTGCTGCAGAGTTAATTAGTTTACTCCAGCCTAATATGGGTGCATGTGTAGATGCAAGGTGTTTACTGTAGAGATAATTAGTCAATTCCACAGTAAATGTCTTGTGTAGACATGCCCAGAGAGACAGAAAGGAATGACAAGGTACTTGTATGACCCCATAGCAGTTCGCAGTCATCCATGAGAAAATGGGAGCCACCATATGTCTCTGTATTAAAAACAATGTGAAGCCCTGACATTTTTGTGAGAAACAGAATTATTGGTTTCCAGTTCACTGTGTTGAGTACCGGGATGTGATGCAGAGCAGTGTAGGCTTTCTGGAAGGCAGAAAATTCTGAACCAAGAGATCTTAGTTGAAAATTGACTCAATATTTTAGTCATAACTAATCCAGATTCTGAACCATCAAAGTAGACAATATAATATTCTCTCAATGTAAGATGGGTACAATTGGCAAAACTTTGTAAGCTTGATCAGATACAATGAGAAATATGAACCAGATATAAAACTTGCTTGAGAAATGTATGGGCTGTCAAAGCTGTTAGAGGTATTAGAGGCAGCTACTGTTTTGAAAAGAAACTACTTCTGAATTCTTTTTCAGAACATTTAGAAATTTTTTTTTTCACAGAAGGTGTGAGGGATAGATATGTGTGTGTGTGCATATATATACACACATACATTTATACACACGCACAAAGACACACATATATATGTTCATACATATATATACACCATATATATATACACATGAATATGCACATACATATGCTGGGCTGAACATCAGGGATAGGAAGCGCTATCTAAGTAAAAGAATAGCATTGGCACAATATCAAGTGGCTACTACTTGATCATGAACAAATTTAGACTGAAAATTAAAATGGTTTCTAACCAGCAGGTGAGTAGAGGGCTAGAATATTCTCCTCAACAAAGTAATAGGGAAAAGGAACTGAACTGCTTCAAAAAGCACTTCACCAAGTTTATGGAATGGATGGTATAATAGGGTAGAGTAGCAATGTTGTTGGAGCAGTAAATAATACATGTGATATGTGGTTTCATGTGTGTCACATCCCCATAATGGGGCTGAAAAGAAACTTGACATCTGTGTGGGAAGAGTTTAGTAATCCCATATTTCAGGGCTAGTGACCTGTAAGGGCCAAAGAGATTTTTTTTCTTTTTTCTGAAGAAATTTTCATCATGAGAAAGTGTCACCAGCATGTGTAGAGTTGATCCAAAAATGCCAATTATAATTTACAGGACACTTTTTTTAAAATTTCATGAACACTTCCCACTTGTTGAGAAGTATTTTTGTAAAATGGTATATGTGCATAAAAATGAAAATCACCAAAAATTAGGTTTTTTTTCACTTTCAGTTTTGGTAATATTTTTGGCTTCCAAAACCAAAATTATATTCCCTTCCCTTCCCCACAATATCCTCCAGTACCAACTATGGTAAACATCAATTGAATATATATTTTACCTACAAAGCCATACTTCGTGTTTTGACAAAAAAGTCACATGGGACAAATCAGTTTTGCCATGTGAACTACAACTGGTTAAATGATACAAAAAAGATTGTTGGGATCATATAATTGATCTTACATATAGCATGGGCTTCCAGATCTACATGACTATGACTATGAATGCACAAAATACTTACAATTACTCTTCTAAGAATGGGTATTTGAAGTGCAAGCTTTATTAGGTGCTATCTAATATTCATTAGTGGCTTGCCTGAAAATGCAATTTGAGTCTGGTGAATAATCACTCACACAGAAATTAAGAAGCAACTAAAGTGAATAATTCATGAACCATTCATTTTACATAAATATCTGGTAAATGCATATGAAGAGCAACTATGTTTGTTGATGTCAATATAGTTTGTAAACATTTCTTAAAATAAAATCTTAAATTTGTAACCAATGTTATTCTCTTTAATAAAGAGATGATCAGATAAATGAGTATTGTTGTGAAATTTAAAGCAGGCTCTCACCCACATCAAAGGTTTTAAGATAAGTGCCATAACAATTTTTAAAAAACAACCTCAAGATAAACATATAATTAAATATACTCTCCAACTAAGAAGAAACTACTAAAAGAAGGAAAATGGAAATGCCCTGATATTTTTACCAACACAGCATGCATATGTTATTTAGGGAAAATGTTACTTTAAGGAGAATCCAATTAAAAGTTAGCAAGAAAAATTCATAGCAAATATTTTATCCTAAAATATATCTTTATTGCAGGACATCATATTAGCTGATTTATTGCTCAGAGCGACTCTATTGTATCTACTGAGCGCAATGAAAAAAAATCCAGGTGTTAATTATTCACAGGTTTAAAAAAAAGCACATGAAAATATTTATTTACATTACCAACATTAAAAGAAATTATACTTTACATACAGCTTTAGTTAATAAACATGATGCCACTACTGATTCTGTAGATGACTTGGAAACCAAACAGCCTGTAGCAATTGCTATGCCTATTTATGAACTTAATGGGCTAATTATGGCACTCCCTTTTTCTCTTGTTCAATATGGGCTTATACTGAAATTTATGAGTCTACCAAAATACAGATAGAGCCAAAAATTCCTGGAGCCTTCCCATTTTGCCAGTACATAAATTAATTCCTCAGCCAAAACCTATTTCCTTCTTTGCCGTAGCCTGTTCACTTAACTATGCTCAGTTGCTGTTATTCCTTCCAAATTTTTACAGCTATATATTTTACATTACCTACCAGCATAGCTAAATTGCTGAAACATGCAATGTGACTTGGCTGCTCTTTCACTTGCCTATTTATAGCAGGCTCTACAGTCAACGCACATAGCTCATTGGTAATGTTGTTAATAGGACAAACACTACAAGACTCTAGAATAGGCATTAGGGGAAGGATATGAACCTGGTTTATTGGATAAATTAACTTTGTTAGAGCACTTGATCGTGACACCGTGGTATAAGATAATGTTTCCTGTAAAAGCCCAAATTGTCTTGCTTTGTTGCTATGGCTTAGTAACTCATGATAGAAGAGTTAAATCATGATAGAAGAGTTACTTACCAGTTACTGAAGATCTTTAAAATGCACTGTTCATGTGCACATTCCCACATGAACTGTGGGTGTACAGGCAGCTCTTGCACTCATGCTTTGAGAACATTTTACATAATCAATACCAGCCATTCCATTCACATGGACTTGCTGTCCACATACTATGCACTGAGATCAGGAAGGGTAGTTTGTCCTTCCTCCTTCTCTGTTTTCTCTTAGCTGCACTTTCCCACAGTGTCAGGGACTTCAAGGAGAAGCAGCAGGAGATGGGGATGATCAGGATATGGAAGTTGCATATAAATAAAACATCTCTAAGACACCTGGAGGCTATTAAGCCTGATTTTGTCTTTGTGTGCTTGTCCACATACGTATTTCACTATGTGCAACTTCAAGGCAGTGTCCCAATCCACATGAATGCAAGCTACAGAGCTTCATGTAAATGGTCATGAAAGTATTGTTTTGCCAAAAGTACTGTCCACTTTACCAGCCTCTGCAATGGCCTAAAGAAGTGCTGTCCAACTGATGGCCTATGGGCTGCGTATGACCCATGAGTGTTTAAATAAGGGCCCATGGGCTGCCATCCCCTTATATCCTCAGCGCTCTACTCTTTCCTCCAGTTTCAAACATCATTTCTTCCAGTTGTCACCAATCCCCTCCATTACCTGATCCAGCTGCTCTCACAGCCTCTTTCCTCAGGCTGCCAGAATCTCTGGGCTTCCCTTCCTTCCTCTAGCTTTCATATTCTTACTCCCCCATGCCATGGATAAAGAGGTGTAGCCAACAGAGGAGACAGCTGTGTGACAGAGTGGCCTGTAGGATGGAAATGATGGGCTGTTGTGGCTTGTATGATGAAAATGAGGGGGTGCTGTGGCCTGCAGCTGTTCTGAAGTTAGACAGTTCTCCTGTAGTGGTGATGAAGGTGTGCATTAAACTCCAGGGGGCATTTTGCTGATGTTTGGAATAGAGATGTTCCCAAAAGAACCCAATTGAGCTCTGGTGGAATGAGTTCTGACCACTATCAGCAGGCCCATCATAGCAACTGTTTAGCATAACTTGACAGTCTAAGAGCCAGTTAGGCAGTCTCTGGGGTCGCACCCACATGAGCGTGGATGTTTGGTTCTCTGGGGACAACTAACAGTGGCACACTTTGTGCCACTGCTAGTTATCCCTGGAAAATGCCTACGCCACATGCACTCTGGCATGCAGTAGGTTACCTGGGATGGAGAGGGAGGCTGAGGCCAACACTGGGCTAGCCCCAGCAGCCTTACCTGGAGTTCTAGGGGCCTCCCAGGGATGTAGCAGTGGCAATCCTGGCACTCAGAGCTTGACTGGGAGCTGGAGTTTGGCTTCGGCCGTTTTGAGAGGCGTGCGCCACTCTACTTTTTTTTTTTGCATGGGTTATTTTAACCCCTGAATATCCAGGGGTCACACACCCATGCTGCTCCCTTGCAGCACAGAGAACAGCTGAATGTTCAGTATGTGGCACCTGCAGTCATGTCTGCAGCGCCACATACCACATGGCTAGACTTCTCTGGATGCAGCCTCAGTGGAGACTGTTGTGTCTCTAACTTTTTGCTATGGAAAGAAAGAAAAATAGAAATTACAGGACGACTTAGTCCTGTTCAGATGAAAGAACAAAGCTAACCTCACATCAAGTATATGTAGAGAGGTTTCTAAGAAAGTGAAATCTGGAGAAAAAAAATCAGCAAGCAGCGTTGCTTACAAAAATGAAATTCTATGATGACCTTGGGCAGATACTTGGAGCAAGCCTGAAAGGAGATTCTGTCTGCGAAAAATCTTGTATTGGGTGATCTTACACCAATGCCTGAAAAAAAAAATTAAAAAGGTCTAGAGACCAAAAATGTTTAAAAATAGTGATTTTGAAAAGGTGGTGCTAGGCTAATGGCTATTCTGGAACAAGCAGTAGAATATCCATCTTAAGCCAAGGGAGATGAAAGGAACTGAAGAACAGGAAGTGTTTATGTCCATATTGAAGATGTGGAGAAAAGGTAAAGTTCATGTGCCCATACGGGCTGGAAGTGTCTCCAAGCTCAAATGCCTGTGGCACATCTGCACCCACCACAGAACATTCATGAAGACAAGTACTTAAAGGAGAAATGGAGTTTAGAGTGCTAATGAGTGTGGAAGCAACCCTAACCCTTTTTGTTGTTAAATGGCACTACAATCCAAGCAAATCTTGCTGCTAAGAAATATGTTTATTTGTGCAAATGATGCAGCCAATTTGCAAATCATGTTATATAGAATTTTCAGATATTTGAAGAAGACCAGTACTTTTCTTTTAGAAATAACAGCAAGGTAAAAACAGAGTAATCATCTCGGAAGAGGATCTACATTTAAAAAACTATATCAAAATATACTTGGTATCACCCTAACTCCATGAGGGATGTCTACAATCTGAGTTAAGGTACTTTTCCAAGTCCCCATGGCAAATCATTAGCAAAGCAAGAAACAAAACTGAGATCTCATAGAAACTGTTTCCCTTCCTGAATTAGTAGGCTGCCTCCTAAAAAAAAAAGGCAGATTTCTCTATAGTGCTCAATTTAAACCCATTTGAATTGTACAACTTTCTGTCGGTAATAGATTCAGTCAAAGAAAAATGCAAAGCCATTCTAACTGTATTAATGCTGTATAAGTCCAGACTCCTCCATGATACTTTTTAGAGGGATTTATACAACTCTCACTGCTTTTGTGCAGTGTTTAATAAAATAAAAGCTGTGAATCAACAATGCAACACTGAAAATCTGGTCAGTGTTTGACAATGAACCTAAAAAACCCAGATTCTTATCTAGAGTAGATCAGCAATGTTCCACTGATTTTAAATAGAGCTAAGCCCAATTAAACTAGTTGAAGATTTGGCCCACTATTAACAAGAGGGATTTTCTATTCTCTTCCTAATGAGCTCCATTACACAAAATCTAATGAAATCATATCTTCTGATACAAAGCAAGGATTCAGAGCCATATTCTTTTCACTTAATTAAGAGCACCCCATTTGCATTTGTTAATTATCTGAAGAAAATACCCAATCATTCTTGTCTTACAACTCTTTACTAAAGGAAATGGCTCATTTACTCTCAGAGTCAGATATCAAACAGTGCATATAGGCTTCTGATGCATAAAGAGCTTAGAAGATGAATGGAATCATGGCTGCTTTCCTGTATGTATAGGTATTACATTTCTTCAGGTACATCTTGTGTTTTTTCTGGGCCCAGAAAGACATCTGGATGACCATCAGGAAAGCAAAAACACCAACTACAAAGGAAAAAAAACAACAAATTGTGTTGCTTGTGTGTGCACATGCAATATGTACTACACATATGGCAATGCTTAACTTGCAAGTGCCTGCCCACCAGAGTAGAATCCAGAACACTGTGCTTGTTGCCAGGCTCCATTTACAATACAAGGGGAGAGTTGGGCTTCTTAAAATGGCCTCCTCAGTATCAAGTTTGCTGGATAGGAATCTGCCTAGGGTTAGCCAAAAGGAAGACACAAAAGGCAGGTACAAATCTTAAATCCTTCCCTTTAGGCACTTTAATCAGAGATGCAGGGCACGGCTACACATGCATTTAATGCACATTAATGGCATTCTTACACATGTAAGTGCCACAGTGCACTTCAAAAAGCATCTGGCACTGCGATGCATGCAGTTGTCTAAGCAGCAAAATGTATGTCATAACTGAGAAAAGGGTGGTGATGTGCTTTTGACCTAAAACGTATGCACTGCCACCATTTTCTGTGAACTAACATGCATTTTGCTGCTTATACAACTGCATGTGGCACAGCGCAGTTTGCCTCAGCTTGCTTGCTGTGAAGCGGAGGTTCTCCAGAGTCCTGTGGGACAAAAAAAGTATGTGTATAAATACCCTAAGTGATTTTTGGCAGGTGTCTACACATGCAGAGATTTGTCACTAAAATTAGTCACAAGATCCTGCAGCCCTGCCACCTGCCCCTGTGGCCATCAGGGGGAGCTCCAACCTCCAGCCACATAGCTGGACAAGAGGGAGAAATGGAGGCATTATGTGAAGCCAGGAGGTATGGAACAGAAGGTGTGTGCCTTCATGAAGACAGTACTAACTTTGAAGGGAGGCAGCACTGGGTTCTAGTTGGAACTGTTGTTCTAGTGAGGTAAAAGCTTCCACCCTCCATCCATTTTTTTCCCCCAGGGACTCCTTAGTGGCTTACCTTCAAAAGGAATTCTTTAAAAGGTCATTACCAATGTCTGACCTATGGTGTGGTTTGTAGGTTAGAGTACTAGGCTAGGAAGCCAAAAAAAAAAAAAAGCGGGGGGGAGGGGTTCAAATCCACCATGGCTAAAGGGAGGGTCTAAAACCCATGCCCTTCAGTATCCAGTTTGTGAGTGTGGCGGCACTGTTGGTGCCTGCCACGTTAAGGGCTGAGCCAACTACCATCAGGTGCTTGATTGTGGTGGTCATTTTAGGTATCTGGCCACCTATATAAATAGAGAAGTTTGCTACTGGCAAAAAACATTGCCTGGCTGCAGGACTGCATGCAACATCCTGGAGGTAAGGACAAGAGCTTAAGGGGATGGTTTGGAGGCTCCTGGTCTCGGGCATGACCTAAAACTGCACCCTGCCAGGAGTGGGTAGTCTGGTGGGGCTCTCAGTGGTGTGGGAGCCCCCAGGAAATGCTAGGCCAGTGACCACCCCGGTGAAAGGCAGGTCAGGGCACCTAAATAACCCCAGCTCCCACAACCGGGTGGGTTACCCCGTGGTAAGCCAAGAAGGCGGACCCAGGTTAGAGAGTGGGCTACAGACTCTGAAGCCTGACTTAGAATACCCTCAACTGGTCAATGCTGTGGCCAGGACCAGAACAGTTAAAAGGGCCAGGGGCCCACCGTGAGGGATGTCCAGAGCTGAGGGCCTGGGGTTTCTAACTGGCCTTTGAGGTGAGGCCAGGGCCTGTGTGGCCAAAGGTCCTGGGGTGGGGGCCACACCCGACAGGAGAGAGAGTTCAGGGAGCTATGCAGTCCCAAATGAAGGTGGAGTAGACCGCCTGACTGGAGGGATCCAGTTGGGGTCCATATAGGGGAGGATTCTAGGGCCCAGTGTGGGGCCCGTGAGGTTAAGAACTGTGGATGCCATCTGCGAGGCTTGGGCTGCAGAGCAGGGGAGGAATGGAGCCTCAGATAGCAGCCCCTGGCATCAGGGCAAGAAATGGGCAGCCTCCCACCTAATTAACAACATTATCATCAAGGCGTGGCAAGTAAGGAGGCAGGTGGTTGGCCCAGAAACAGGTGGGAAGGTCATTGGTAGACTGGCCCCGAGGAAGCCCCCTGTTACAGTGAGCTACCAAGACAAAAGAATAGCAGATACATAGAGCACATGTATGGGGTATGGCTGCTAACGTGCATCTTTAGTCATTTACATGTGCAGGGGTATGCATGCAGGAATAGAAATCTTATAGAAATGCAAGTAACAAAAGAATAACAGCTTAGGAGCTCAGGAAAAAAATAAAATGCAACCCATGGACCTCACTGGAAGTACTCATATTTTTAAAGTTAGGTATGCTCTCACCAATGAAATATAGCAAGAACCTCATGAACAGGACTAATATGCTCTATTCTGGGAAGGATGGTTGGAATCTAACATTCTTGTGTTAAGTGCCTGATACTGTGGCCATAGAAATGATTCAAGATTCCCCCTTGGACTTAAATGTTCATTGTGTTCAGGCCCTGATGAAACAATTCAGCCTTTCAAAAGGTAGCATGCCAGAGGAAAAAATAAAAAGACAAGAACACGGTTAACATACCTGCTACCAGCCATCTAAAGTCTGAACACTTAAAATGAATCAGAAAAGTCAGGACTGTTTGGAAACATTTGCTTATTGTGCTGATACTGATTAGTGAAGAGAGTCATGATCTTTTTTGTTGTAACAAACTGTACCAGTAAATAGAGGAAGAAGAAATGCTTTGAGGAGGTTGTCTTGGTTGGATTTATTGAGTAATTTAGGTGTCTGAGATGCAGATAGGCAGGTCAAAAAGATTTATGAGTCTAACTTCTGAGTGACTGAAAAGGAATGATAAATCATATACTATTATGTGGGGAAACAACAAATGTTATAAAATTCACCTACACGAATAATGTTCATATCTAACTCACTTCCATGACTGTTTTAAACTTACCTGGCAGTGTTTGTGTCATCACTGTGAAGCTAATCCAAGACCCAATCTGTTACAAAGAAAGAAGTGTTAAATGAATGCTATGAGGGAATAAAGAAAAGGGTTATCAAAAGTGCTCAGCTCCCAATATCTCCAACTGTAACAGGGCTAGAGTGTAATGGCACTGGAAGTGTAGTTGTAATGGAATGGGTAGCTGGCTAAAAAGTAGCTCTTCAATACTTCAGGTGAGATTGATACAATCATCTGCAAGGTAGAGCATAGCGTGTATGACAATCACTGGAAAAAGTCTGAATGGGAGAGAAGGGATGAGTAGCTCAGTATGAGGGATGGGCAAGGTGCAGCATGCCATGAAGGCAGAGGTGCTTGAGAATTTATGGAGAAGATTGTGTAATAAGAAACAAGCTGAAGTGTCCAGAGTACACTCAACATATGAAGAGTTTGCTATGAGTGAGGTTTCAAACATGGCATCCTAGCCTGGGATGTGACCAATCCATCCTTTACATTCACGTACAAGTTAGTCACATACCTCATATGTGTAGTTGGGACAGGAAACCAATGCAAACAGCCACGTGAAAGGGTTGTAGGTTGGGCTTGGAAAATAGGATTTATTTCCTATTGGAAAGAAGAAGAAAAAAAAACTTCTCAAAACAATTTTATTATGGAAGATATATAGGATAACACAGCCTTATTGTGATGGCATTCACCACTTTAACTGGTCCACAATACACCTCCAGAGTGCAGCTGGCTGATCACAATTTTTTCTGAAAAAAAAATTATTTTCACAAAATACAGACTGAGGGCTCATCCAAATGAGCACTCACATGCAGTATGCGGCACTGCGGACCCATCTGCAGAGCAACACACTGCATACACCGCACATGTAGATCCAGAGCCCTCAGACCTAAAACCAGAGCCTGGACAGCCAGAGCCACATTCCAGCTGCCAGCCAGGCTCCCTGTTGCCAGATTGCCGCTGTTGAAACTTGCTGTGCAACAGAGCATGTGTGCACGGGTCCTTCCCTAGGACAAGCACATGTGCACTCATCTGGACCCACCCATAATGACCAAAAAATTCCTTGGAAACGTGTGCTCATTTTGAAAGAAAAGGCTTCTTATGACCAGGGCTGAAGTTCTGGTCAGGGACTCAGAACCAGTCCAACCCAGCATACCTGGTAGCTTTGGTGTTAGCGCGTTATATGGAAGACACAGGAGTAAGACCTTGCATTTCCTGATTCAGACCAGACTTGAAGCTCTGTTGTGATCCTCTGCCTCCCACAGTCTAGCTGCCTGGTTCTAATGGCAGGATTGTCTTTATCCTTTTATTTATTTTTTTAATCTTGTTTTTATCCTAGTGCAGACTAGAAAAGAGTTTGTGTGGTGGAAAAAAACCTTTCTGCCTGGCTCTACTCTGGGATTGATAGCATGGATCTCTACAGCTTAAACTAAAGAGTTATAGCTCTTTAGCAAGGGTTCCAACAGACTCACATTCTCAGGTAAAAAGCACCTGCAAGGCCCCTGACACCCATTCACTTAATGGTGCAATGAGATCTGTTCCCCAATCCCAACAATTGCACCTCTTGCCATACCTGCTATGTGTGGCAGGAGGTGCAATTTTGGGATTAGGGATCAGATCCAAATCAGGCTATTACTCCTTGCCAGTATAGATTCAGGATCAGGATTCCAGGCTCCCCCTGCACAAGTAAGTTGAAGCCCAGAGACATAGGCCTGGGAACGGCAATAAACTGATTGTCAGTCTCAACCTTGGAACCTCCATGGAATTAGTTTAAGACTCCAGTAGTATCCCAAGGCAGATCAACTGATTGCTGGTCTTGGCCCAGAGACCATGCCGGAGTCTCCAACTGGCTCCCAGAGCCCTGGGCTCTGGGTTGTCAGAAAACCTCACCTGATCCCCATGAGCTGGGCATGTCAGAAAATCATGTGAGCACCTGCACTGCATCTAGAGTTTTTAAAGGTCTGGCACATGGAAAACTGGGGATCAGGGAACTTCTCTGCATCCCAGGTTCCCTGTGGCAGGAAAGTATCAAGACCCAGCTGATGAGGTCCCCTGACTCAGCACCCAGAAAACAGTGGGATACATCTACACGCACTGCATGACTGTCAGCCTGTGTGCACAGGGGGTGCTGTCAACCAAGCTCTGTCATGCAGCTGGCATCAGGCTGCCTGGCGGGCCTACCCTGACATAAGTTCAGTTTAAGGTGTGATGGAAAACAGCCATGAAACTGTTACACATTTTGTGGAATAATTTTGTGGCTTGTTTCCTATTTTATCATGCCATTACTCAACTGAACATGTGATCAGGTTACTATTTAAGATTCCATTAGCTGTTTAATCACACCTTAAGTGTAACATCTCCCAAGTCCTATGGCACAGAGTTGCATGAGTTTCAAATACTCATTTTAATCATACACAGAGGAATGTTCCCAACACTGGACTTCTCTCTTCCATGGAAGAACCAGCAGGACCAATACCTGAAATTGCTATTGGATATAACCCCACAACTGACACACTGCAAATATTGGTATTATGAAGATGAACAGGGCTGCCAGGTATGTATCGATGACCTTCCAAGAAGAACAATGTTTGGGAGAGTTTCAGAAAGTCAATAGAAACTGGATGATTAAGTAACTTAGCCCCCATTTGAAACTCCTAGCCTTATTAAAAGAACAATTCCCCTAGCATATAAATGCAGGTAGAATTTTCCAGGAAAATAGTCAATATTCAAAAAGAAAGTGCCTTATGGTGATACTAAAAATAATAATAAGAAATCGCATATTGCAGAACCTGATATTTTTGTTCTATGGTAATAATGTTGCTAGTTGTAAAATGCAACCCAGCAGGCTCTCACAATGATAATAACGCTGTCCACACTGTGATGATATTTATAAATGATGCTTTGTCTGTAAATAAATAAGCTTGTTGGTTGCTTCTACTGCACAGCATGTTCCCCATTCAGGAAAGTACTTAAGCAGCTGTTTAATCTTAAGCATATGACTAAGTGCTTTCTTGAGTAGAGGCTGATTTCAGTATGTACATAAATGTTTTCTGGAATGGGAACATACAATTGAAAATATGATGATGAAGGAACAGATTTTACTTTCTAGAAAAATGGTGAAGCTATTAGCCCTATTCCCAGGTAAAATGCTCTTATGAAAGAGGTTTGGAGAATGCTTTAACAACACATGCACAGATATACATGCAAATTATTTTAGTACTTGTTAAAACATCATTAAAACTAAATCTTTCATTGTCAATCGAAGGAATATTTTAAAACACTTGAATCTATAGCTGAATGTTGTACCTTTATAATTAAGACAAATTTTCTACATGCTTTGAAACAGCAAGCAACAGTGTTTCTAGTATTTCTTTGTCACCACATTTATTTAGAAGATCC
Organism: Alligator mississippiensis; assembly: GCF_030867095.1. Classification (NCBI taxonomy): domain Eukaryota; kingdom Metazoa; phylum Chordata; order Crocodylia; family Alligatoridae; genus Alligator; species Alligator mississippiensis. The sequence continues at coordinate 135,190,977 of NC_081825.1, read as the reverse complement.
TGTAATGATAACATGGTACCTCATTCATCTTTCTTTATTTTCTGGTCACGGGCACTTAAATTATTATATATCAGAAAAGATTGATAGGTCACATGCAATTCTGTTTGAATCAGCCAGTGAGGAAAAGAAAAGGACAGACCTGAGTGATTTTGATGAGCTAAAGCTACATTGATAAAATGATTTCCAGCTTCACATATCTGCAAAACATTTTAAAACACGCTGTTATATATTTCGAATAATACAAAACAACTTCATTGAAAAGAACAAAAATATTTTGTTTAAATATTAAGGTACTCCAAAGGAAATTTATTCCAAACCCATCATGAGAACTCAAGAAACCTAGAAAATCCTTCATCTAGAAACAATCTGGGGTTAAATCCAGGATCTAATGAAGTAAGTGGCAAAAGCTCACAGGGACAACAAGAGAACCAGGACTGCACCTTTGGTGGCTGAAGCAAGTATCTATGGAATCCCATTAGCTTACAGGAGAATACAAGAGATACACTTCTGGGATGCTCAGCAATAAATTGATTTAATGAATTTTCGAAAAAAAAGTTTCAGGATTCACCATCATTTTTCTATCTGGACATAAGCCTTTTCATTAGCAGAAGCAGGAACAGGAGCTAGCTGATGTCTCATTCTGGGCCATTATGCCTGCTGTACTCACTGTAGTTCACTGGACAGGCCAATGGACTGGTATTCAGGAGACCCAGCTTTTAGTCCCACACTGCTCTTAACTTGTTGGGCCATTTTCTCTCTACTTCCCTGCCTCCATTTTTTTTTTTAATTTTTTTGTATTTTTTTAACATAGTTTATAAACTCCTTAGTGTACGGACTGTCTCTCACTAGGTGTTTCCACACAATGTACCACAATAACATCTCAGTCTCAAGTAGAATTTTGTAATCACTGTGGCTAACATTTTATTCCTTCCCTGGACATCTAAGGGGTTGCTTTTAACAGTGTATACACAATGCCTTCAGCACTTATGTGCAAGTAGGAATTCTGTTCCTAGATGTGTAATCCTATGCAACTACATACATGTGCAGACTGGGCATGCCAGTTGGCTGCATACAGAACCAGGGATGTACATCAGCCATTGTGCAAGCATAGCAGCCTTAGTTGCACCAAAGTATAATTGATCAAAGTCCATGATTAGTGAGATCTCCCATCTTTCCCCTGCATTAGTTGAGTGGATAGGGAAGCCAGAGTACTTCGTTTCAGCCTCCATCAAGCAGAGAGGGTTTGAATTTGGTCGCTTTGAATGCATGGCATAGTATTGTAACCACCAGGACCACAGGTCAACCATTACCTAGGCCCTCTTCTAGCACTCTTTTAGATGCTGGCTTCCTGGATATGTGAGGCCAGGAGGAAAGAACAACCTGGAAGGTGGGTAGCTAAGTGAGGTAACCACTGACCTGTTAAGGAAGGGGCCCTGCATCTAGTTGGGGCCGTTGCTCCCAGGGGCCACATCCCCACAAATGGGAATATGCAGTTTGTGGTACCTCAAAGCCTTCTGAGGCACCACAAAAAGCAAATGGCACATGTTAATCTGTTTGCTGTGCTGCACAATTGCAGTGTGGAGGCAAATTTAGATACCAAAAAAAATGTGCCAAAAAAAAGTGGTGCAGTGCACACAGCAGCAGTGTGCGCCACCTGAAACTGGAGCCTGACCAGCCAGAGCCACACTCCGGCTACTGGCCAGACTCCACATGACCAGATCGCTGTTGTTGTAGCCCCAGGAGACCACAAAGACCCCAGGTAAGGCTGCTGGGGACAGCACAGGTGCTGGTCCCAGCTTCCTCTAGCCTACCTGCTGCTATTATATGTGCTGCTGCTATTTGTCCCTTAGGAAATGCACGTATGTGCTCATGGGGATGTGCCCAGTGAGACTGAAGCTTGCCACTGTATACTGCCTTCCATTCATTTTTTCCAGTACAGGAGGAGGTGGCTCAGCTTCAAAAGGAGTGTCAGAGGGTAGCCTTTATAATACCTAACCTGTGGCATGGAAGTTAAAGCACTAGACTGGGAAGTTTGTCTGTAAAAGCTGGGTTCAGGCCCCTCTGGCTAGGGCAAGGATCTAGAAGCTGTATTCTCCAGCTTACCAGGCAAGCAGTCTCTCATACTTTGCTAGTGTGCATACCCAGTCTGAGTATATAGTCATATATACATCTGGTAACAGAATACCAAGTTGTCCATAAGTGATCTTGGAGTGACCCTATGTTGATAGAGCTAATAAGCATAAAACAAATACTGCCCTTATTTAAAATTAGAGCTGATCTATATCTATATTTCATTATCATGAAAATAATATGAACAGAACGTTTTCCTGAATTAGGCCCCTTAAGGATCTGAATTTTGAGAGTGTTAACATATTGGATGGCCAACAATTCCTAGATTTTCCAGATCATATAAAGTATAGAGAAGGCATAAAATATATTTATATGAAAAAAGAAATTCAAGAGGTCCATGAGACCTGGAAGCTGCAAGCAGTAAGACCATTTTTTAGGGCTTTTAGCCATTCATGGGACCCAATAATGACAGGCCATGAAAATAACAATGGTGACACAGTCATCTTTTTTTTTTTTTTTTGAGTAAAAATGTAGTTTTGACCTTTTTTTCTGATTTGCTGAAGCAGTTGCACTGAGATAGCTCCACTTGGTACAAGTATAATTAGCGTCTGTGAGTATCAGAAAGGTGGTACCCCAGTCCATACAACAAAAGGAGTAAACTTGAAAAGTAACTCTTGGCTACTCTTCATTCACTGCAGCACCTGGGTATTCCTTTTTAACTACTGCCAAGTGCTAGTAGACATGCTATTTAGGGTACACGACATGATTAGAAGTCCTTTTGAGATATACTTGCAAAGTGTGTTTACCTTTGCATTTGAAGAATTATTATATTTATTTACCTAAACCTTAAACTTTTTCTTGAAATCTGAATAAGAATGATGATGATGATGATGGTGAAATAATGCAAAAAGATGTTATATAGGATGCAGGGCATCAATAACTAGGTATTGTGCGCAAACATCACTAGAACAGTTCCTGCCCTAGAAATGACAAAAGACCTATTGGCATCAATAGGACTAATGATATGCCTCAGGGATTCAGCACTAAGGTTCGCTTGCACAGCAGTAATCTTCTTGACAAATAATGAACCTTTTTATAGCACAATCATCTTTAATTCCTATTTCTATACATACCAGGAAAGCGAGGGCAGCAAACATAACTTGTCTGTTGCCATATGCTAGAAAATAGAATAAAATAAAATTAAGATACATTTTAATCTGTGCAAAAATTTGCATAATTTGCCCTGGTACAGAAGGTCAGAACCACTTATACTCCTCAGGGACTATGAAGAAGAAAAACCATACTACATGTTATGTATACAGAGCAACTACTAAATGTTTTCTGGTAAATTACAGTGCTCTTTGATGCTAGTTAAATAAAACCATTACCTAGCTTTGATATAGTGTTTTCATTTGTAGATATCAAAGTCCATTATAAAGGTGGTTGATATTAATTAAGACTATTGAAAAGGACACAGCTAGAGATGAAGTGATTTGGCCAAAGTTAGCCAAGAGGCTTGTGGCAGAAACAGGATGAGAAGTCAGGATTCCTGTGTCTTATATTGGTGCTTTAGTTACTAGTCACAATATTTCCACCACCAGAGAATATGAGGTACAGCCTGTCTATTTTTAAGCACCAAAACGTCAGAGAATACCACTATCTGCCACTCAGCCTGACCATTTCAATAACCTCCCCTCTGCTTCACTTCTTTTCCAAGACATCACTACAGTATAGTACAGCAAAAGCTCTGTTATCCGGCATCCCCTGGGAATGGGGGATGCTGGTTAATCAAATATTCTGGTTAATCAAATGTGCACCGTCTGGTGTACTACCCAGTGTCAGTGTGCCGGGGGACAGGGAAGGGGATCCTGTGCAGGCTGCTTTGCCCCATGCAGGCTGCTTTGCCCTGGGCAGTGGGCCAAAAAAGGGGCAAAGAAAAACTCAGCTCACAGTGGTGAAACAGGGAGTCCCCCAAAAGTGGTACTTCCAGTTTCGCTTTTACAGCGTTCCTCAGATCCTGGTTAATAGAGTTTTCCGGCTAATAAAGTGCTGGTTAACACAGCTTTTGCTGTACCATGGACATCTAAGAGGGTCCCAGTACTCCCACAGCTTTCCCCTTCATTGTTTCACATCTTCTTTTCCTTTCCTGCCTGCGTTCCCAAAACCATGTCTTTTTGCTTCTCCTTTGTCTGAACAGCAGGATGCTACAGCATCTCCCCAGGGTGATCCACATAGCTGCAATTAGTGACCCTGTGGGCACGTCTACACAAGACACTTTACTGTGCAGTTCACTAAGTGACTGTGCAGTAGAGTGTCACTGTCTACATATGTAAACACTTACTGGACAGTCAATTATTTAACTGCAGAGTTAATTTGCTACCTGCAAATTTGCTACCTCCAAATTAACCATGCAGTAGTGACTGCAGTAGTCCACATGTAGATGACAGACCGGGAGAAAAACTGTTCCCAGTCAGCCTGGGCAGCAGGCAGCAGGAAAGCAATCCCCTCCCCTGCGAGCTACCTGCTGCTGTTGAGTCAGGCTCTGAGCTGGGAGCCTGGGGTGGGACAGCATCCCCCTGCCCCAGCAGAAGGCAGCTCCTGGCCCCAGCTCTGCAATTGGGGCAGGGGGGACATTGTCCTGGCCTGGGCTCCAAGTTCAGAGCCCGCCCCAGCAGCAGGCAGCTTCCTGGGGCAGGAAGCAATCTCTCAGCCCCTGCTCCACCGCTCCAATCACAGAGCCAGGGACAGGATCTGCCTGCACCAGAAGAGTTCCCTGCCCACCCAGGAGCTGGCTGGGACCTGTCCCAGAACAGAACAGGTTGCACCCAGCCCCAGGCTCTGTGGGGAAGCCCTGCTGGGCACAAGGCTTTTCCCCATGTGCACAGGGTGGGATACCTCTGCAGCAGCAGCTCTTCCACCTCATGCACATCAGAACCCCTCTTGAAGTGTATGGGTCCAGGACAGCTGTCCTCTGGCCCCGTGCTCCCTGTCAGCCCCGGGCTAGCATCCAGAGGGAGTCTGAAGCTCTCCCTGACTGCTGCAGGAGGGCAGAGCAGCTTCTCCAGGCTGCTCTTTTGCAGAGGAAATTTGCTCCAAGAGGGAGTATGTGTAGACGTGCTCACCCGGTAGGCCTACTGAGCAGTATTTTTACTGCACAGTAAACCTACTAAGAATTAATAGCACGTGTAGGCATACCCTGTGGCTGTTAACCGAATGCCCTTGCCAACTCTGTTCAATGGGTTTATTTCTGCATGCAATTTTTCCAGTTACCTGTCTTCCTTGTCAATTCTGTGCCCCTGAAATCCTACAAGCCTCATTTCTCAGGCCTTTTATGGATTTTCAAGATTTCTGGCCTCAGAATTTGATGATCGCGTTCCATTTGGTGGGAAGAGCACCCCAGCAAATAGACAGTGTATTCAGGACCTACTGACTTAATGACTCAGACTTCTAAGGGCTGAACATGGGTCTCATAAAGCAATTTAAATCATTGCTGCCAGTTTGCATACCAATTTAAAGTGACATTTTGAGAAACAAATCAATGTTAATCAAAATTAATTTTTTAAGTAAAAAGTGCATTTTGGGAAACTTTATTCTACCAAAAAATCCACTTAGTTATCATGACTGGCAGCACAATTCCTGGATCCTCCCAAAACTCAAAGGAAAGGATTAACAAAGAGAAGAAATGGCAAATGCAGTGATAGTGTGCTAGCAAAATGAAATGGGGAAAGTAATATACAGCAAAATAAAATAAAGAATTTAGCAAAAATAAAGTGTCCAGTGACTGAAAAGTTAAAAAAAACCCCAACAACTTACAAATAAAGAATACTTTTGTAACCATGTTGCACAATAAGAAAAAACACAATCATGATTGAAGGCTGAATGGGCAAAAGAGAAGAAAAAATGTCCATTTGCTTTATTTCTACATTTTTGTTGAAAATACCTTACCAAGTGTTATCAGTTTCACATAAAGTTTAGCTTTCATAAAAAGGCTTTTTCTATATCATAGAAAAATGTTGTAATTAAAACAAAAAAATCAGCCAGCTCTAGTTCCCCTGTGAATTTTTAGTGGAAACATATTGCAGAGATGAGTATAATGCATTGATCTTTCTGTTTCCTTCAATTGGCTAATATTTCATATTTACAAAACTCTGTCATGATTAAATGGCATTAAACAGTGACATATGTTTGAAGATGTAGATGGATTGTGACACTTATATTAATCTTTCTCCTGACAAGTAAATGTAAGCCTATCTTTGGGCATGCTAATGATCTGATTATGTGCCCAATGAAGTCAAGGTCTGAACTCCAACTGATTTGGAAGCAAATTTAAACTAAGAAAAAAATTAAGAACAATGTCAATTTTATGTTGTAGTTATACATACTTGGTGGAGTGTATCGTGGATGGTTGATGTAGTAAGCAATCCAAGAAGTGAATCCCCAGTAAAAGGCACATCCCTGGAATAGATAGGGATACATTTTAGGTAGTAAAATTGAAAGTCAGTACAAATTACAACTTCATATTCATTTTTCTAGTTGACTTCTGAGACAAGATGACCACAGTGCTATTATTCAATGATTCATTGATAAAAAAAAAAACAACTTAATATGAGTCTCTTAAAAATAAACTCAGTTAAATCCAAAATAAGAATTAAATTAAAATGCTTAACAGAGAGTTAAATGAGCCCTTTTATACTAGGCCCACCTATATATAGTTATATTCTTTGTTCATTAAAACCCTAAACCTAGATGAAAGGCTTGAAATGTAAGATCTTTATTTCTTGTTCCATGTGGATAGAAATTGGTTAATAATGGAGCATGTGGAATTGAAGGATACACACTCAGGGTATTTGACTAAGACTTGGAAGACCTTGATTCTAGTTTTACCAATGTAATTTTATGTGATGTAAGGCAGACCCCTCTCTCCCCACCTCTGTCTCCCCCACACCCTCTCCTCCATCCTCCAGCCAGTTCTAAAATGAGGATAAAAGTCCTTTTTTCTATTTAGATTTTAAGCTTTTCAGGACAAGGATGTCTCATTTCAGGGCAAGGGTATATTTATCACTGGTACCATGCATGTATTCTATTCCTTGCATTGTAACAGCAAAACTACAAACACCATTCAGTCTGAAAAACATTATGGGGCACTGAAAGTCAGCTCCTCAGGTGGCATAAATCAAAAGTGATCCAGCTCTGTGGAAGCTATTGGATGCACCTCGGTCTACTTCATTGGAACAGCTGGCCTTGGGTCTTTAAATGTATTTATATTGTGAACTGAACATAATTACCAGACCTAGAAAAGAAATCTTTTTCCTTTTTTATTTCTTCCAAGGTCCCTTTAACATGAAGAACTTCTCTCTATTACATAAAAATGATAAATATAATTGTCACCTTAATCATATTTTTCAGAGGAGTATGCCCTCCGGAAAACTTGTGAACAAATAACGTCTCCAGAAGATTTCGGATATAGTGTATACAATGACAGAAGCAGGCCAAGCTGGAATAAACAATGAGAAAAGAGAAAAGAAGGAATATGAAATGTTGTTTTTTCTGTCTGCTTTTTGTTTCCGAACCATATTTTCTGATATATCACAGTTCATTGCTACAGAAAAAAATAAGGAGCAATATTTCTGAACCGGAGAATCAAGATGAAATCTCAGGCCTTAATCTTTGCCTTAGTTGAAACATCTAAATCCAGAGATTAATAGAATATTTTTTACAGTGTTTTATAAAGTCACATCCATTTATAGTGGAAGCAAATAACTTTTATTAGCCTTGAATTTAAAAAGGGTTCATCAAGCTCAGTGTAGTACACAGCTTGATGGTACATTTAAAAAGTACAGCTGTGTGTACAGGCAAATGTCTACTACATTTTGCACAGATGTATCCCACCTCTTCAGGCTTTCTTAATGCTCTTGTAGGATGTATCTGACATTTGAGAACATTCTGAATAGCTTCTGAATGGTTTGCTTGTCCTTTAGTAACTACAGTAGCAACACAGAGGTAGTCTGTATTTCATTTCCTTGCAGAGTCAAAATGTGATTTTGTTGCAAAGTTAATCCATTGTGATGGCTTTTTTGTTCTGAGTTACAATGGAATGAGGTAATTGTTGTAGAATTTATTATACTGATTCTCTTTTGAAGTTGATTATGAAACAATAACCAGTACTCCTGATTTGCTTCATAGAATGAGCTGCAGCTCATAAAGACTGGGTTTAAAAAACAAATGTCAAGTGTGATTCATGGTGGCATTTTATCTTGGTTATATTTACTGAACTAGCAGTGCCTATCTCATCGAAAGCCAATTATGAGACACAAATGAAAAGTGATTTTCAGTGTGTAGAGTTTCAAATACTTTGGCTACCATACAAGTTGCTCAATAAAAGTCAAAGATTAAACAATTTTGAAGTAATTAAATCAGAGAAATGGGGAGCTCAGAAAAATCAGCTAATTAATGGTTTTACAGAAGGCTGAATAACACTTTGATTCTCATTAGGAATTAAAAAAAAATCTTTGGTTTCTAACAGGGATGCCAAAAAACTCCTTTAAAACAGATCAGGAAGACTTCTCATACTTTACCCCCCAAATAATGCAGGGATATTTTTGGCTCCTTGGCTCTTTTCAAAATATTATTTCCTATTAAGTGTACAACTCAGGGTGGAAAGGTTGTCTCATGGCAGCAGAGTGGGAGCTGGGGAACTGTTCTGGGGTCTTAGTCACAGCTCTGCCAATGCATTCAAATTCTCTTTGCTGAAGTTTCCCCATCTGTGAAATGGCAGTAATAATATTTCATTTTATTCTCCTGCTTATATAAACTCCCCTGCTGGGCCCAACATGGGGAACACAAATGTAAAATTCAGAAGAAATTAAATTTGACTAGTTATTGAGAATTTCAGTCCCCTCTGTCTCTCTCAAAAATCTGCCTGTCTGATTCTTAGCCATTCTCTGTCTCTCACCCCATGACTACTTAGTGTCCTTCATGGCATTTTTGAAGAAGTTTTTCAAAGATTTAAGAAGTCTCAATAAATTATGACAGAAGGTTCTCTTTTATCTAGTTTTGTTTATATATTCTTGGCATTGTAATAGATTAAGGCACAATTTTCCTTTGTCAAGCTGTTTGCCCTTTTTCACATCACAATCTTCTGAGCTTCATTATTTGTCATGCTGTCTCAGTCAGTTTATCACGTTTGGACATAAACTTCATTAAGTTTCTGTAATTTCCAGATATTTTATTTAATATAGGTACATTTGCCTCTCAATAATCTTTTGACATAGTGGCCTATTCTATTTTAAAAAGTGATTTAATGTATTTGTTAGAAGGTCTGTAGCTTAATTCTTAAAGTCCTTCAGCACTCTTAGGTGGGTCCCATTTGGTTTTGGTGAACAGCCTCACTTTAAGGGAGTGGAATTTTCAAACGTATCTATCTCTAAGATTTAAAAGCAGAAACTTAACTGCTGAACTCTTTGCTATTTTCTCCATTAGATGTTTCTGAACATCTCTTCCTCCATTTATCATCAGTTCTTGAAAGTTCTTCTTTGTCCTCTCAGCCTTTGACAACACCTTCTCTTTCTGAGTACATTTGAAGCTAGTACTGTCTGTACTGAAGACCAGTGCCATTAATCTCCTATTGTCCTTGTACTTCTATTAACCTGATCCAGAATTAATTTAGTATCTGAAAGGCACTCTGGTCTAGTGAACAGTTCCCAAGTTCTGTGTTTACATTTTGATCTGTCACTGATATAAAGCATAACTTGGAGCAAGTCATTTCTAGTTTGCTTCTGTCTCTTCTCTTCTAGCCAGCTTGTATATTCAGGTTTTAAATAATTCAAGATATGGAGTGCCTCCTATTAGGTCTATGCCAGTGCCTAGTGCACTAGAACTCTAATGATAGATGTGGTCTCTGGGTACCACCATAATAGAAATCATTAAAAAAATAATACCCTGAAATTCTCATTGACTCCAGAGACCTTTGGGTATGGAAGGATTGTAGCATCAAAGGCTGCATCCCCATGAGCGGGGCCATGCAATTGCTGCAGGGAAAAAAGCAGCAGCAAAATTCGTGCTGCTGGTTTTTTGCCCCAGTGTGTGTGGATACTTTTAAGAGTGTTATGTATAAGTTGTTATATTGTCCTAGCAACAGCAGGAGGGAACTGCAAGGAACAGCAGAGGAGTAGTCTAAGAAGGCTTTCTGAATAAATAAGTTTTATTGTTCTATAAGTTTAACTCCTTGGTCTTTTGAAAATAACACATGGTTCCTGCCCCTGCATGTGGGGTTGCCATGGGGAAAAATGCTCCAGGTGGTAGGAAGGCTGTGGCTAGCACCTGGGCTAGCCCCAGAAACCTTACTTGGAGTCCTGGAGGACTCCCAGGGCTCCAACAGCAGCAGTCCAGGCATGCAGAGCCTGACTGGTAGCCTGAGAATGCTTCGGGCCAGCCAGGCTCCGGTTTCAAGAAGTGCATGCTATTGCCATGTCCACTGCCCCACCTTTTTCAGCACACTTTTTTTGATACTGAGATTTTCTTGTATCTAAATTTGGCTCCAAGCTGCAAATATGCAGCACAGAGAACCAAATCACATGCACAGGGTGCATTTTGTGGCACAGAAAGCCTTTTAGGCACCACAAAATGCATTTGTGCACTCACGTGCATGTGACAAAACTGTCTTACCCTGGATCAAATAAAACCATGTCTCATCATCAATTCAGCTGGATTGCTTAGTGGATTACCATCCTGCTTGATTTAGTTCATGCACATGAGTCTCACTTACTGAACTACTGGATGGCGAAAGTTCTTAGTACTCTCCTGTTCATTGTATATACTTGCGAGACGAATGTAAAACAGCAAGTAGATTAGAAGAGGCCCAGTGTATTCTGTCAGAAAAACCTAGAGAAAAAAAGAGGTATCAAGATGGAGAATTGCAGCACTAAAAGAAAGAGAAAAAGAATGACTCTCAGTTCTTAGGCAGACCTAGGTATTGGATTTATCTGGGAAGATGGACCAACACAATACCAATATATTCAAATCTCACATCAACTTCCTTTGAGGTCAAGAATGGTGCTTAGATGTTTATGCTGTTCCTTGCACAAAGGTGCATTTCATTCAGGCTACAAACAGACATCATTTTTGGTTCCAGGATCAACTGTGCTGGGATGTGTTCTAGCACAGATGACCCAATTCATTGGCAGGTACAAATGCCGCCTAGGGCTGCTATCCTGCAGGATCAGGCTCCTGCCACTACTGTAGCTTCGGGGGCCTGATCCTGGAAGACAACAGCTCCGTATGCCTGGCCCTGACCTGGGGAACTCCATGAGGTGCCCTTGCTCTGCAGTATGAAACCTGAGTCCTAAAATTGCCTGCCTGAGGTGGCTAGAGAGCACAGCCGCAGCCTGTGTGGACCACACCATAAGCAAAAAGATATCCTCGGGCACCAGAAAATGTCATGTAAACATTTTTGAGTACTTGGAGCATGACAAAGCCAAGGATATCTGCTAGCTTGCTGCCATAAATATTGCAACCAAAGAGAGAGAAAGAGAGAAAGAGATATCTTTGTCTACATCAGAGGTTCTTAGCCTCTTTAGACTCAAGAAACCCCTCCATAACTTTTCTGAATTTAGCATCACCTCATTTCAAAAACTGATTCATTTATTACGTTGTTTATTTTCTCAAATGCTGTGGCATCCTTAGAAGGATTTCATGGCACCCTGGTTGAGAATCAGTCAATAATATAGGTGGCCAGACTTTCAAAAGAGCTATTGACACGGGCTGATCCCTGGGAAAGCTAGCCCTAAGCTTCTTACAAAAGCCAGGAAAAGGTATGGAGAAACAACAGCCCCTATGGCTTTTCTTCAACTTTAATTTGTATAAAATAAAGTTTCAAGAATGTATCTCTACAATAGGCAACAAATGAAGTGTCTAAGAGAAGGTCTCAGGTGTAAGTCCTCATTACCTGGAGAGGCTAGTTGAGAAGACAGAGGTGGAGGTTAGCCTTGGGGTTTGAGTGGAATATATTTAAGTAGAAGAGGTAGCTAAAGAGCTAATGGGTATCCAGTTGAGGAAAGGTGGGTAAGAAGTGGCAGTTTAGTGTACTAAGGGGGAACGAGCAGATGACTGGTGACAGTCAGCTGCCAGGTTGGCACCCTGGGCTCAAGTGTTTAATGGTTCTTTGACTTGTACAGCACCAAGAAGAAAGGAAGGAGGCAACTACTTTTAGGGCAGGGGCTCCTGGGCCAGGGAATACTTAAAAGGTCACTGGGGGTTATTAGGAGCTAGTCGTTAAATCCAGGGCTGGTAGGCAGGGAACAGTGGGATGGTGCTGGGTGCAGTAAGGAGCTGCTCATCGGGGCAAGTTGAGGAGTTTGGAGGAGGGCCGTTAGGCCCATAAAGGAAAGAGCTGTCCCTGCAGGAGGTGGAAGGTTGTGGCAGTGACCACTACAGATATAGAGGCTGGTGCCAGGTGAGGGCGGCAGGGGCAGGACCCCACCAGGCCTAACTCTTTCCATTGTCTGCTTCCTCCTAACCCCTGGTGTGTACCTGAGGAGGTGAGTGTGGCCCTGACTGCCACAGCTACTCTTCCAGGGACTTATACACCAGTGATCAGATCATGTAGCCCCTCCTGCCAGCTCTGGAAACAGGAAAGGAATGAGGGGAGGATCTGGTTGGAAAAGCATTGCCCTATAGTCCCACGTTTGCTCACCTGCCTGCCCACCCCAGAGCATGACACTTGTTGCACAGGGTGGCCAACATGGAATTGCTAGGGTACAGTAGTATGATCTGCTGTACCTGCTATGCTAGGGCAATGCCAGTCAACGCCCCCAACCCCATACTCTAACTTAAGCTGAATTTCTGTGTATTGGGACTCCTGCTTCAGCCCTTTGCCCTCCCTGATCCCCCCATGGAACAGACATGGGGGTGTTCCTATCCTGCAAGAGCCACACTCTTTCCTTTCTAGAGACTAACTCCAATCCCACCCATAGGCCTGGAGGAATGTGGCTGCCTGTGCTAGGCACCACTTGTCCATGGCAGACTTGGGGAGGCATGAGTGATTTTCTCCTTGCACTGCATGGTACTGTTAGAAGTAGATCATGGCACTCCAGGATGCTGCAGCAGCCCAGTTGATAATCACTTGCCTAAATGTATGCACCTCATTCAAGGGACTCCAACATTATAAAGGAGCAATTCAAAATCCTGGTTGTCATCTCTCTGAAATTTTAGCTATGGGATGAGATGACTATTTTGTATCCAAACTGGATATATGATTACAAGCAAGCACTAAATCTAAATACCAGTTCCATTTCTCTACTTGTAGCACCAATAGGTGCATCTACACATGCGCTTTAATGCGCATTAGCCTATTTTAATATGCATTAAAGCATCAACAAAAAAACATGCTCTTTAGCTAATGTGCATTAAAGTAGGCTAATGCACATTTTTCTAGTACCTCACAATGCAGGTGTTAGATTCAATTTGTATTACCTAAAGCACATTCATTGAATGTGTAGCCATGTCCAATGTTTTGTCCAACTTAGTGGTGCATATCTTAAGTTAAATTCAATTGAGAGAGAGAGTGAGCATGCGCACATGAATGATTCTGAAGTCTAGAGCTTTAGCCACTTATCTGGATAAGGAAAAACATGGATTTCTAGTTCTTGCTCCCATGACTGTTTATATACCTGACTTGAAAAAAGACATTGAATAAAATATATAGAACTGTTGGAAAGGAGGCTGAAAGCTAGGTCTCCCCCTGCAGGTGAGTACCCTAGCCACTAGGCAACAGAGTAATACTCGGTCTCTCTTGCTGAAAGTTTCCTGACTAAAGAATTTTGCATTCCTTTCTGAAAATAAGCACAATGTCAATAGGAGTGGGGGAGTGTTCTCTCCCCTCAGAAAAATCACAGTATAGGGGTTAGGGAACTCTCCTAATAAGTAGAAGACATGGGGCTATACCATCTCAGAGAGGGAAAGTAATTGAACTCTCCCACAGCCTTAGCAATTTTTCTAGTAATTGAACAAAGAAAGTGATTGTGGAGAGGGAGGGAATCACTCTTCTCTGTCTGTGTTGAAGAAGGATGAACTCTGCTGTTTTTGAAAGAACAACTGTAGTTCCAAGTTACAAAAGAAGGCTTTTACACAACTCTCTCTTCCAGCATTCCCATAATGACTATGTCTAGGTTAATCTTCCCAGTTTACATTATGATTATTGTGAATCATACTCTGGGTCCCCTAACTCTCACCATGCACTATGCAGGCAGCTTAAACACCTTCCTAAGGACTCTGGGGCAATGTGCTGAAAAGTTGACTCCACATTGAAGAATGTATTTAGGCTTGGGTCATTTTTTAATAGTTACTTCATCAAAATATTCAAATTGCCCTATATAGTTATTTCCCATACAAAGTCTGGGCCCCATCTTGCAGACATTATTCAAACAAAGTCTCCATTCAAATCATTAAAAATACAATGTGCTTCCAAGCCCCTAAGGTAAATGCAGACAATAAGTCAATAGTAGTAGTATTCAGTGTAGCCACTAATTACTTAGACCTTGATACCTTTTCAAGTGAAAAAAGGCACTTGAAATTTAAGGAGGAATACTAAAAAAAGGAATTTTTTTCAGATGTCAAAGAAAACCCCAGATCATCACAGCCATTATTCGACTTCACAGGTCAGTAAGTTAAAGTGACACCTTTCCTCCTCATCAACATTTGGACTGTAACCTTAGCTTTGGATGGAACAGTAGGACTCCCAGCATTTTATCCCCATTGTGAGGAAGAGGGCAACAGATGGCCAGTTCTTTGCCTTCATTCCCTCACTACCCACTTGCTCAAGAGTTGTTGTCTGGGGCACATGGCAGAACAGTAAGCTACTTGACAAACCAGGGAGCATGTCTACCTGAGATGTTTACTGTGCAGGTGACTATTTAACTAAACAGTAAACATTTCAATGTCTACACACTACAGTAAATACAAGGACTACCCTACTCTGGAGTTCTTCCATGTGCAGCAGTGCATGTGTAGATGCTGAGCTGGCTGGCTAGGGCATGAAGATGCTTCAGTGCAGGGGCTGCCTGCTGGCTAGCCCCACACTGAAGCACCCTTGTGCCCCAGCCAGCCCCTCTGCAGCACACTGAGTCAAGTCAGAGCAGCCCCAGGCTGGTAGGCTGACCCCCAGGATCTCTGCCAGCCAGGGCTGCTGCAACCTGGTTCAATGTGCGGCAGTCTGGGCGCACATGTAAACCATGCACATGGGAGCTTCCCGGGAGCTATAAACTGCAGAGCAATAAGCTCCACAGCCTATTGCTGTACATTAATAGCATGTATAGATGTGCCCAGGGTTAAATAAATCAGTTTTTATATCCATGATTGATTGTCTGTCCTCAGTGGAATGAAATCCAGGGTTACAACTGTGAACTACTACAGGGATTTTCAACCTTTTTTAATAAGTGTATCCCAGACAGCTGGTTATGGAGGGGGTGGCAGCATGGGGTGGTGGGCAGCAGTGGCAACTTCCACATGCAAGCTTCCCTCCCCCCCACATCGCTCTGGCTGGGTGGCACCTGTGTGGCCCACAGAGGGCTGCCGCTACCCTTGCCCCCCCCCCCCCCCCCCCCCGCCAGACCTGCCCTGGGAGGCAGTGGCATGGGGTGACGGATGGTGGCACTCTTCCCCTGCATGCCCACATGTACCCCCTAGGGCCTTCTCAAGTATCCCCAGGGGTACATGTACCCCTTGTTGACAACCCCTGAATTACTATATATTTATAAGAGATTGCAACCAGCAAATCATATCTCAGGTGCCTAATATTCAAGAAGTTTCGGGAATAATTTCAAAACTAGTAAACCTTTTAGCTTTAAGGCAGCTCCTTGCACTGCTTTAGATTTCTCAGTGATAAATTCTTGTGTTTTAAGTTAGCAATATTTAATTTTAACAACTTTCTCAAAATAGTGTTTGGCAGTCACTTAACCTTGTTGTGCATTGTTTTTGCAATCCATCTTCAGAAGGGCTTTGACATACACTACTACATAAGGAGTGACCTTTCCATTAGCCTAATTGACAGAAGTTCTTCACCTATACCTTCCCTTGCCACAGCTACATGCTAAGCAGAGAAGAGACAAGTATTAGGTATACTGGTTTCTAGATGGCTCTGCCCAAGCAATAAAGACAGGTGCAGGAATGCTTTTTTAGTGACACTTACTGCATAGTAACCTATTTTTACTGCGCATTAGTGCAGGAGTGGGCAATTATTTCAGGTGGAGGGCCGCTGAATGAGTTTTGGTGAGCTGTTGAGGGCCTCATGGGTAGCCCCACCCCTTGGCATTTGCCCCACACCCTGATCACCATCTTGGAACCGGAAGTCCCACGTCTAACCCCTGACCTTTGCCACCCGAAGTCCTTCTCCCTGCCTCCTCCCAGAAATACTCCTTTTGGGAGGAGGGGTTGCCTTCTTAGAACCAGAACAAACCCAAATCATACACTAAAAGTCAAATACCTACTATAACATATTTTAATTTTATTACAAACTTTTTTTTGTTGTGATTTGTGTTTGCATTGTGTATTTGGAGGTGATTGCATAATAACTCAAAATAAATTCTTAATCTTGTATATTGTGTGTGTGTGGTGGGATGCAGGTACGTGTATGAGTGTGTGTATGTGTATGTATGGGTGTGTGTATGTGTTTGTTAGGGTGTTGGGGTTGTAAGAGAGTATGGCTGTGTGTGGGGGACATAGGGTATGCTGGGGAGTTGTGTATATGTGGGGGGTTGTGGGGGCAGGGTGTGGGTGTGTGGGGCTTGTGGGGTGTGAGGGAGGGTGGGGGTGTGGGCCCCCCCTAGCACTCCCTGACATGGAACAGCAGCAGCAGGGAAGGATGGTCAGGGTATTCAGGGTGAAGGCACTCAGTGGGGGCAGTTCTGGCTAGCACTGTATATAATGACAAGACGCTCAGCCTCCACCAGGCAGTCTGTATTGCCGATACTCCCCGCACTCACTGGGCATAGGAGGGAAGCCCCAGACACTGGAACCAGCTGCCTTCCCTGCCCCCCAGGGGAAGGTGCCTGGGGCTTTCCTTCCATGCTGCACAGCTCCAGCAGGGAAGTGAGCCAGCTCCAATGCCTGGGGCTTCCCTCCCATGCTTGGCAAATGCAGGGGCTGCATGTGCAGCAGAGAGCACTGGCAATACAGACTGCCTAGCAGAATCTGCACCCCTCATCATGATGTGCAGTGCTGGCCAGAGCTGCATCCCACTGGGGGCCTGCACTGGGCATGAGCACCCTGAACACCCCTCCTGCTGCTGCTGCCACTGCCACTGCCACTGTCTGCTGGGGTTGCATACCATGTGAGAGTGTGGGGCAGTCTCCTACCCTTCCCCACTCTCCCTCACACCCATACACTGGCCACCCAAGTTCTGCACTGCTGCTGCCCTTCTGGATGTGGGCTCTGCACTGCTGCCAGCTCCAGTCATGCTCCGTCCTCCCACCCAGCTGCATCCCTGCCCCTACCACTTTCCTACTTGCTGCCTGGAGCCAGCAGAAGACCAGGGAAAATGGAGTAGGTCCCCAGCAGCTGCAGCAGTGGCAGCAGCAGTCCTATCCAGAAACTGCTTCCTGGCTGGGTTGGGTCCTTCCACCCATGATGGTGGGAGCAAGGCATACTAGGTTATGTTCAGGGTGTGTGTACAAGTGGGTGCCTCATTCTCACCCATCTGGGTGGTAGGGCTGGGCAGGGTACAATTTTTTGGCAGGTGCCATGGGCCAGATGAAAGTGTTTGGTAGGCCAAGTATATCCTGCAGGTTATATTTTCATCGCCCCTGCATTAGCACATTAGCACGGTTTTTGATGTGATGCTTTAATGAACAGTAAAATAGGCTACTGCACATTAAAGCACACATGTAGCTGTGCCCAGTAAGTCCCAGCTACTGAATGTGGAGGTATACTGGGTTAGACCTGCAGATCAACTGCAATCTTAATTATTATAGTTACTTGAAAAAATGGCATTCCCCCCCCCCCCCAAAAAAAATGCAAAAAAAAAAAAAATTAGGTTTTTTAGTTGTTGTCAAAATTTCCTGAAGGAAAAAAAAATCACAGTTTTGTCAATACATAATGAAGCAAAAATCCATAAAATTTGCATTACATTTTTTGAAAACCAAGAAATGAATATATACAAAAATAGTTTCCCTTTGAAACACCAGAAAAAGACTTATTTTTACAAAGTTTTCATTATTAACCAAAAAAAAATGTTAAGGTCATTTTTAACTCAAAACGTTGACTCATTCTACAATTACTACTTTGCTTGCTACACGTAGGAACCTTTTTCCCCTTGCTCCATCTGGCACTGAACCCACAGTTAGTCATTATTTTTTATTTTTAGTGGTACCTAGAACAAACCCATCATGGTAAAATGAACAATCACTAAGCATTGATCCCTCTGGAACTCTTCATTTCTATCTGATGCTGCCATCTCTCATTGTATAGGGCACCATGGGCACAGTCAGCTGTGTACTTCATGACAGGCTCTGTGGTTCCTTGTGTATGTGTCTATTCTGCAAGCTCATCTCTTCCGTTTCAACTGTTTTTATCAATACACTTGTTTCTTTTTTGAAAAATTAAGCCTATAAGGCACAGTTACCAAGATTCAATTGAATCCCCTGCAGGATTCACTCTGGAACCTATGGATCTGAAAAAGTCTACCTTCTGAGTTACAAGACCACAAAAATTAGTTTGGGAGTACTATGAGGCCCAAAATTCTGCATGTGGTCTAGCCACAAGAGGGGGGCAAAGGCTATGGACAAGAATACCTTTGAATTACTTTAGAAGGGGTGGGGGAGTTGTCAGTTGACAGGATACATAAGCTATTATGCTGTAAACGAGTACCTCTGTATGCTCCTGTAGCAACTCAAGTTCCCTAAATGGCTAATTCATTAAACCCAATTGAAATAGGCTTAAAGGACTAAGACTTCAGGAAAGCCGACTTTGACAAGCTCAGGAGGCTTGTCAGTGAGGCCCTAAGGGACTGTGACCACAGGGAGAGGGGAGTTCAAGAAGAGTGGTTGCTCCTCAAGGGAGCGATCCTCAATGTACAAACTAAATCTATTCCATCTCGGAGGAAAGGCAGCAAGAGGGGACAGCAGCCCCCCTGGCTCTCCAGGGACCTAGCAGACCTCCTGAGGCTAAAAAGAAAGGCCTACAAAGGATGGAGGATGGGAGTCACCTCCAAGGAGGATTATTCTGCACTGGTCCAGTCCTGTAGGGAGCAGACCAGGAAAGCCAAGCCTGCAACTGAACTCCAGCTAGCTTTGAGCATCAAGGACAATAAAAAGTCCTTTTTCAGATATGTGGGGAGCCGGAGGAAAAGCAGGGGCAACGTTGGACCCCTGCTGAACCAGATGGGGCAACTGACAACTGACGCCCAGGAAAAAGCCAACCTATTAAATAGGTACTTTGCGTCGGTCTTTCATCAGCCCCATGGGACGCCTGTGCCTGCTATAGGGCCGGGAAGTCCGGGTGAGGGTGATCCCCTGCCCTCCATTAAAGCTGACTTTGTGAAGGAACATCTTGAGAAGCTGGATACCTTCAAGTCAGCCGGCCCTAACAATCTTCACCCCAGGGTACTCAAGGAACTGGCGAGCATCATAGCCCAGCCTCTAGCGCGGATCTTTGAAAACTCTTGGCGCTCTGGTGTAGTGCCCGAAGACTGGAAGAAGGCCAACGTGGTGCCTATCTTCAAGAAAGGGAGGAAAGTGGATCCGGCTAACTATAGGCCCATCAGCCTGACTTCTATCCCGGGGAAGATCTTAGAAAAGTTTATTAAGGAGGCCATCCTTAATGGACTGGCCGACGCCAACATCTTAAGGGATAGCCAGCACGGGTTTGTTGCGGGTAGGTCTTGCTTGACCAATCTCATTTCCTTCTACGACCAGGTGACCTATCACCTGGACAAGGGAGATGAGATTGATGTCATATATCTTGACTTCAAAAAAGCCTTCTATCTGGTGTCCCATGATCATCTCTTGGAGAAACTGGCCAATTGTCGCCTTGGGTCCCCCACGATCCACTGGCTGGAATATTGGCTCCGGGGTCGGACCCAGAGGGTAGTACTTGATGGAAGTCACTCATCGTGGTGTCCTGTGACCAGTGGGGTCCCCCAGGGCTCTGTCCTTGGACCCATACTGTTCAACATCTTCATTAATGATGTGGACACTGGAGTCAGAAGTGGACTGGCCAAGTTCGCCGATGACACCAAACTTTGGGGCAAAGCATCCACACCAGAAGACAGGCGGATGATCCAGGCTGACCTGGACAGGCTCAGCAAGTGGGCGGATGAGAATCTGATGGTGTTCAACACCGATAAATGCAAGGTTCTCCACCTTGGGAAAAAAAACCCGCAGCATCCTTATAGGCTCGGCAGTGCTATGTTGGTTAGGACTATGGAAGAAAGAGACTTGGGGGTCATCATTGACCACAAGATGAACATGAGCCTGCAATGCGATGCTGCGGCTAGTAAAGCAACCAAAATGCTGGCTTGCATCCATAGATGCTTCTCAAGCAAATCCCGGGACGTCATTCTCTCCCTGTACTCGGCCTTAGTGAGGCCGCAGCTGGAGTACTGCGTCCAGTTTTGGGCTCCACAATTCAAAAAGGATGTGGAGAAGCTTGAGAGAGTCCAGAGAAGAGCCACGCGCATGATCAGAGGTCAGGGAAGCAGACCCTACGATGACAGGCTGAGAGCCCTGGGGCTCTTTAGGCTGGAAAAGCGCAGGCTGAGGGGTGATCTGATGGCCACCTACAAGTTTATCAGGGGTGACCACCAGTATCTAGGGGAACGTTTGTTCACCAGAGCGCCCCAAGGAATGACGAGGACGAATGGTCACAAACTACTACAAGATCGTTTCAGGCTGGACATAAGGAAGAATTTCTTTACTGTCCGAGCCCCCAAGGTCTGGAACAGCCTGCCACCGGAGGTTGTTCAAGCGCCTTCATTGAACACCTTCAAGATGAAACTGGATGCTTATCTTGCTGGGATCCTATGACCCCAGCTGACGTCCTGCCCTTTGGGCGGGGGGCTGGACTCGATGATCTTCCGAGGTCCCTTCCAGCCCTAATGTCTATGAAATCTATGAAATCTATGAAATAAAGTCACAACGATTTTGCTATACGTGTATTGCGATAGGAGTATAGTAATTATAGCATAATAGCTTATATCAGCATCATCTGATATCAATACAACTGTTACATTTGTCTATACTCATCTGAAAGCCCATTTGGGTTGCTTGTGAAAACAGCATTTTATCAACAACTGATTTTAGTCAGAAGTTGCTGGGGTTTAGCACAACTGAGCATTAGGCTCTTAATGAGTCATTCAGTAACATGCTAACCAGATAGGACCCTCTAACCTACCCATGAAGCAAAATAAAGGGATCCAAAATATTAACCCCCGAGCATGTTAATTTTTAGCAGCAGTCTTGGCCCATCATTATTAAGGGTTGCAGAAAATCCAGGCCCAAAAACAGAATGACTTTTCAGACTTCATGGCTTGGACTTTCACAGTCACATTGGGAGCCAGCATTTTTATCCTTCAGGAGGACTTGTCCAGTTTACTGTGCCAATAATGCCTCATTGAAATGAATTATAGTCAGGTCAGGGATTATAATCCCAGACCACATGAGGCAGAGAGTATATTTAGGAGCCATGCTGGCAGAGGAGAGCTTCTTAAAGTTATTCATTGTTTGTAACCCAGATGGCATGTGACACATGCACAAGGCAATTTGTCTGACTGGATGATGCAGTTGGATTAATGCCTGATATGATCCCTGTGGCACTAATAGCAGGGACTGCAGGATTTGTCATGCTAGTTCATAGCACTGTGTGCATGAGTTAAGACACACCAAAAAAGATAGATAGATAGATAGATAGATAGATAGATAGATAGATAGATAGATAGATAGAGGAAAAGACGGAAGGACAAGATGGACAAGTTATTTTTGAATCATAAGAGCAAGCACATACTAGTATAAAGTAGCAGCCTACAGACTCACAAATATTTTTTCAGAGGACTGTGCTAGCCAATCCTTCTATATAACACTTATGACATGCCCTTTCTATAATGCCACACAAGAAACTCTAGCTTGTATCATATTGCTTTTTGGAATAGTTTCATATTATTTCATTTATGGGGTATTGCAGAATGGAACTTTGGAAAAGCCATTTAACCTTTCCTGGCTATGTACCACAGCTCTTTCCATGCCATGTAAGGACAATTTTCCAGTTCATCAGGGACAGCCCCAAATATTTTCCCAGTGCTAACAAGGTATTGTAAGTTTAGGGTGGGAGGTGGAAGGAATGGTTGCAAGGGACGAGAAGAGGGTAGGAAAAATTACTTTGGGTCATTGAATGAAAATATCAGCAAAATAATAAATATAAAATAGCCTGAGCATCTGCTGGGTGACCACTTGAAGAAAAACAGCTTCAGTATATAGATTGTGTAAAGGGCAGAGCTTAGTTTCTTGGACAAATAAGATATAGAAGAGAATATCAGCTATTATTATATTTTAGAAAGATCATGAAAATCTGTGTGCGCACAAATCGCAGCTAGCATTTTGAAGCAGTGTCAGGAGTTTGGTAATCAGCTCCTATAGACCCCCAAACACTTAGATTTGACAGCCAAATTGTCTTAGATTTGCTCAAAATCCTAGGATTCCAGAATTACATTTTTAATATACACCATTAAATTCTTGGCCAGGTTCTACCTTATTTGAGTTCATTAAAATCCATAGGACTAGCTTTACACCACCATCTTCCCCTCCCCCACCCTATTACTTGTTGGGGATTTTGCACAACAGACGCTGCTTCAAAATAAATGGTTTTTTTTATTGTGCTATTACAATTCCCTCTGTTCTCACTTGTACTTTATTCTTCCTCCCTAGGATTGTGTTTTTTTTTTTTCTCCCTGTCCATCCTGGGACTTTGTCCCTAACCACCTCTCTCAAAGCCTCACTCATTCTCCTTAGGCCCAGTCAGCCACTCATGCAATGAAAGAGTTGCAAAACTGTACTCTTAGGTTGTGTGTAGATAAAACAAGGGACATGTGTGCATGACACTGTAAAGCAGGTTAAATGCTTTTGCACCACTTTAATGATGGTGGTGTTTGCACGTGCCGGCGGTGTATTGTGCAGCGATTCCAGCTGCTGTAAAAATTTGGCAGGAGTTTTAAGTTCATTGCCCTACAGCCTCAAAACAAAGCACCAGGCTCCATGCAGCTCAGGGGCTCTGCAGGAAGCCTGTGAAGCCGACCATCAGCAGCCCAGGAAGTCAGGCTCTGCCTGAAAAAAAACAACATCAGTCTTTTTTTTTTTTTTTCTTGGACCCAGCCTGCCTGCCTGAGCTTCATGGAGGCCTGGTGCTTTCCTCCACTGCTGCAGTGCCACCCAGGACTGCCTAAGCCAGATGCCTGCAGGTAGGTGCCACCTTGTAGGGGGCTTCTGCTGCTGTGGAGGGAAACACCAGCCTCTCCCCTCCCCCCCCGATCCCCCTGCAACCTAGGGACCGCTTCTCCCACCAGCAGCTTGTCCTCCTCACCACTGGAAAGGCAGGTAATTTTTTACTAACCACTGTGCAGTCAGGTGCACATGTAGATACACCCCTTGGAGTACTGAAGGTGAGGAAATAAAAGGAGTGATTGTGGTCTCTTTAAGACTTTAAGTGGTCTATGTTAAGTGGAGAGAAAATGAGAGTCTGGTGGGATCATTGATTCAGAGAAAGTATGAGGTCCCAGTGGAAAAGTTGAGCTGATGGAACTCTAAGGTAAATGGAAAACTTTGCAGGACTGAGAAATGCAAAAGAATGTAGGACTTTATCAACAGCATTGACATACACGTAGCTTAACACTAACAAAATATGAAGGTATCAAATGTCTACAGTCTAACGAGTCTTTCCGACTGTGGTACAGCCTGAAATGGCTGGCAATCTGGCTCATGGAAGTAAATCCTGTGAAAAAAGGATACATTTTTATCCTTTAGAATCACTTTTTTTTTTATTCCCCCTCCTTTTATTTATTTATTTTTTGTGTGAAACAATGGACCTCAGACTTGAGGCTCACACTGATACTCAGCAGGGATTTCTGATCCAATATGTAATATTACATACAATGCATGTTTTGTTACCTTGGTCAAGCTATAAACCCATGTTTATCAAATATGACTGCGCCATTTTAGAAAGGCAAACTGCAAGCACATACACATGTGCAAGCTTGATTTTATTCTTCATTTAATTAAGTCTAATAGATTTCAACTTTCAGGCTTATCAACAAGGAACAGATTGAGCTTGCCTGACATCATGCCATCATATAATGTTATCCATGCCTGCCATTGGTCTATGCATACTCTGGGCACTTTGTTCCTACCCAGTGGCTGCAGTGAAATCTACTGATAAGGGAAGAGGAGACCTCCCTGCTGTTGAAAACTGCCAACTGCCTAATCATAATTCATTAGATGCTGCTGCTAATAAGGCGGAGTAGAACTTTGTGATTGTTTCTCTATCTGCCTTAGGAGCAAATGGCACAAGCATAAGATGAGCCATGCCAGAATGTTGATTTTTCAGGAGCCTAAGGGAATTGAGGAACTACTAGTATAATGAATTATAGGAGACAGAAATATTTTATATACTGCTGAGTGTAGCATGTGTTGAAGAATCTGTGCATAAAGTTACAGTCCTTCCCAATGAGTTATTGCTGTTTTTAAGGATAAAGATAATGTAGAGGAAGTTCCAGTAAACTTGAACTAACCAAGTTGTTTTATCTAATCACTAAGGGCATCATTACATGTGCTCTAGGCTGGATGCGGGGGTGCTTTAATTAGAGCGGCTCTAAAAGCCGTTCTAATTAAAGCGCCCATAGCATCACATGTATTCAGCATCCCACACTTCAAAATGCTGCCAAGGTACTTTAACTACAACTCATTCAACATATGATGTGGAGGCTTCTAGAGCATGCTAATTAGTTGAGCCTGCCTGAGTTGATTAACTGAGTCTGCTCTGACATGTACTAATTAGCACACATTGGAGAAGACATCCAGCACATATATAGGGAGTAGTAGATTTTTAAACCAGTCCCATTACTAGGGAAGCAAGGTCCTATTCAGTTTGACTGGGTGCATCTACACATGATATTAATGTGAAGCTATAAACTCCAGCACAGTTTGCGCTAGAGATTTTTGCTCTTGGGTGCAGTGTTTACATATGTGCCCAGGACTACTGTATTTCTCCACAGCAGTGGAGAAAGCAATAACTGCAGTTAAATTATTTCTTGTTTCCACCACTGGAAGTGCATCAGTACTCCCCTGAATGGATAATCAAAGGCAGTAAGAATTGGTGCCCTTGTTAGGCAAGATTATAGCAAACTCATTGGTCTCTCTATATATGGTTGAATCACCAGCAGTGGAGGAAAGCTTGTTCTACTCAGCAGGTGTGGATTATCTGAGAACCAGCTTTCCTGATGGTCCCCCCCTGAGGGAATAGAAACTCCTGGTCGTTTCAATAAATAAAATCCTTGTCTACCCAAATAAAATCCTTCTCTACCCAAGCGCTGCCTAAACATGAACAGGAAGAAATAACATTAAAGACATTTAAAAAATGTACATCCCTTTTTTCCCCCTCAGTGTCTCCTGTCTATAAATTGGGGACAGTATTACTTACGTGCCTCATATAAGCATAAGTAAAGTGTACATCATTTGTTGGGTAAAGAATTTTTAGATGAAAACCATTAACATCATCATCATGCTTCCATATTTGTTGAAATGCTACATTTTTCTCATCAAAATGTCTTTTCAATTAAAAAAAAAATGTTTCCTTCACCAAATTGAAATTTTCCACCTAATGTTTTTTATTATTCACTGAAAAATGAATTTCTAGCTTCAGTGACTGTTTTCAATGGTTTGTTAGCAAAAACAAATTGTTTTTTTATTACAAAACAATGAAATTCTTCCTCAGTAAACGATACAATTGATTTTTAAATAGTCCAAGAAAAATAATTCTCATTGTTCAAATGACTATTATATATAATAACAAAAGTCCAAAGCATCATGTAGTAGTAAATCAGATTACAGAATCAGAAGCTTCCTGTACTTAGAATAGCATTATTGTTTCTCATTTTTATCACATGTATCAGTATAATATGCTAGATCCCTAGTTATGGAGCAGGATCTGAATGTGCCAGGGGCTGTGCAAATGCAGAACAAGATGACAATTCCAGGCACAAAACATTTTACAGTCTACGTAACTAAATAAGCAATCTACTTCTACTTTTGGCAGTCCTTTTAAGGCCTGCAGTTAGTGAGATACTTAAGCAAGTGCCTAACTTTTAAGTATAAGCATAATCCTTTAACTCAAAGGATCTTTTGTGCTTCAAGTTAGACACATGCTTACATAAATTGTTGAACCAAGACCTAAATGACATAATCAGTTCAACCACCTGACTATACTCATAGAAGATTTATCAATGTTATCTTTAAGTCTTTCTCAAGTCTTTGAACCCAATTTTACCTTGCTTTCTGAGGGCCTTGTTACATGGTAATTTTGAGTGGCTTCTGGAGCTTTTAACACCTGGATTGTCCATACATTAGCACCTAAAACTAGCTTTAACCACTTAATAGGTGGCTCAAAGCTACACCACTCCAGGGCAGGATTATCTCTGATCTGTGCTACACAGATCATGTTACACTAAGGTGTAGCCACTCTAAGCTGCACCTTAATGTAAATACCCCATCTGGGCCCCATCTCCCACTGGTCTGGATTGGACCCACTGGCCTCCTTCCTCCCCCCCACAGCATCCCAGATCCCCACTTGCTGCTTTTCCGCCTTCCTTTTTTGGCTGCCTACGTTGTCTGTCCCAGAAAGAGATAACCTGCCTGCCCAGCCACCACAACTGCTGCCACCATTACTGCTGCTTTCTAGATTGGGTTCAGCCTGCAGAAGAGCAGCAGCCTGGCAGTGGCAGCAGCAACCTGGCAGCAAGTGGTGGCTGGACAGGCACGTTAACCCCTCTCTACCTGCTTCCCTGGGACAGACAGGACAGGCAGCCACAGGTAAGAGCAGGGGGATATGACCTGAGGGGCTGGAGGGAGCCCAGGGAGGCTGGGGGCAGGAGGGAAAGCTAGAATTGCAGGGGCAGGGGGATTCTTACTTTTCAGTCACCCAGGCCCTTGCTGGCCTGAAGTGTGACTGCTCCAAACTCAAGCTAGCTCTCACAAATAAACATCTGTGCACCTCACAATGTAATGTGTAACAGGGCCCTGGGCCTTATCTGTGATATTCATGTTTCCTCACACCATTAGTGAGTGGGTAGTAGAAGCTGCTAAATCTAATGATGTAATCATGGCCCAAATAAGGAGATTTTGAATAAAAGCCTGAATTAGCCAAGCAGAGGGATGGCTTTCATCTGATTTACAGTAAGAGCAATGTGAATTCTAATCCATCAGCAAGAAACAATGTGATATATAAAAAAAAGGTCTCCATCAAATAGATAAGGCCAAAAAATGAACCTAGATTAAACAAAACAAGAGCATTCAAATAATGAGAAATTCAAATCCACCAGTATAACTTTTTTTCCAGAAGCCACATAAAAATGATCTGTGAACTCAGCTTTCACTTGCCTCTCTACACCATCAGTCAACCAACCGCAACTGCTCCCAGAGCTAGGGTAAAACAAACCACAATGGTTGCACAGAAGTAAATTACTGGCTACTACTAATTTTAACTCCATGAAGAAAGAAAACAGGGTATGAAAATGACAGAGACTGCCAAACAGAAAACTGAGAATTCAGTGGAAGTTAGGTACTCAAAAGTCTTTTAGGTTTGGGACACAAATGTCTAAGCCATTTTTGAAAATGGGACTTAGGCCCTTGTGAAAAAGGTTACCTATACATCTCTTTGTGCCCTCATTCTTACTTCACAGGCATGGAAGAATAATAAATTTTTGAGTGCTCTATTTAATTTGTAAATTCCTTAGAACAGAGGCAATTGCTGTATTACTGATGAGGCCTTGACCTTTTGTAAGACTCGGCACGCAATAATACCAGTAAAACTGTAAATCACATATACAGATATATTTTAAATTCTTATGAGAAAATTCATAAATTCATAAATTAATTCTTTCATAAAAATACAAAATTGTATCTAAGATAACAATATTGTTACAGATTAGCCATAATGTACCATTTCTGAATATTTAAACTAAGTGGCACAGCTGGAAAGAATATCCTCCTGCTGAGAAGTGGAACAATTTAGTATATGGAACAGAATGTGGTAAGGTGAATATTCAGAAACCCATGGAGAGGACTTTCAATGAACACATTAAAAATATAAAAAACTGATGCCTCTGTGTAAGTACACTATTCATAATGGGAAATTAAGCTTTAGTTATGATCCTGCCAAAGGCTACATAAACCACCAGGAAACAAAAGAATAAATAAAGTTATCATTGATTATTTAGTTGTGACAAATAGGAAGCAGCACCAGACACACTTTTTTGTTTCAGGGAAGTTATAGAATGTTTTCTTTTCAGTGGGATATTGGAGAAAGCAAGAGAGAGACAGATATACATCTAGCATCAAATGGTTTAACCCCATAGAAGTCAAGTGGCAAGATTCTTTGCTGGCATGAAATGACATAACCCTAGGGAAGTCTCTGGATCAGAGCCTCACCTGTGGTAAACTGATGTAGCTCTACTGTAGACAATGGATCATATAATTATATGTTGGCATGGTGACATTGAAGCTGGTAGAACTACACTAATTTACACCAGCTGAAAATATGGGCCGAACAATGGAACCAGACAGGCAAGGGTGGTGGCTTTGAAATGGTATTTAAAGGCTTGCTTTTTGGGAATTGGCATATAGGTATATGTATATGCATTAGAATGTTCAGGACAGGTAGTAGGGGTTAATTGATTTCTAAGAAGCCTTGGTCTCTCACATACAGAGTTTCTATAGTCTTGGAAGCAGACAGGCTGTCTAACACAACAAGGCCAATGGATGGACACATAGCCTGGGAAAGAGGGAGATATGTACCCCTGGCATGGATCTTTGAGAACTCCTGGCACTCTGGTAAAGTGCCCAAAGACTGGAAGAAGGCCAATGTGGTGCCTGTCTTCAAGAAAGGGAGGAAAGTGGATCCAGCAAACTACAGGCCCATCAGCCTGACCTCTGTCCCAGGGAAGGTCTTAGAAAAGATTATCAAAGAGACCATTCTTAACAGACTGGCCGATGGCAGCATCCTGAGAGATAGCCAGCACAGGTTTGTTGCGGGTAGGTCTTGCTTGACCAATCTGATTTCCTTTTACGACCAGGTGACCTATCACCTGAACAAGGGAAAAGAGATTGATGTAAAATATCTTGACTTTTAAAAAGCCTTCGTTCTGGTATCCCATGATCACCTCTTAGCAAAACTGGCCAACTGCAGCCTCGGCTTCACCATGATCTGCTGGCTGGGGAATTGGCTCCGTGGTTGGACCCAGAGGGTGGTGGTTGATGGAAGTCAATCGTCATGGTGCGCTGTGACCAGTGGGGTCCCCTCAAGGCTCTGTCTTTGGTCCAACACTTTTGAACATCTTCATTAATGATGTGGACATTGGTGTCAGAAGCAGACTGGCCAAGTTCACTGACAACACCAAACTTTGGAGTAAAGCGTCCACACCTGAGGACAGGAAGGCAATCCAGGCTGACCTTGACAGGCTCAGAAAATGGGCAGAGGAGAACCTGATGCTGTTTAACACCAAAAAAATGCAAGGTTCTCCATCTTGGGAAGAAAAACCTGCAGCATGCTTATAGGCTCAGCAGTGCTACGCTGGCTAGCACTACGGAAGAAACAGACTTGGGGGTCATGACTGACCGCAAGATGAACATGAGCCTTCAGCGTGATGCTGTGGCTAGTAAAGCAAGCAAAATGCTGGCTTACATCCATAGATGGTTCTCAAGCAAATCCCAGAACATCATTCTCCCATTGTACTTGGCCTTGGTGAGGCTGCAGATGGAGTACTGTGTCCAGTTTTGGGCTCCACAATTAAAAAAGGATGTGGAGAAGCTTTAGAGAGTCCAGAGGAAAGCCACGTGCATGATCAGAGGTCAGGAAAACAGACCTTATGATGAGAAGCTGAGAGCCATGGGACTCTTCAGCCTGGAAAAGTGCAGGCTCAGGGGTGATCTGGTAGCTGCCTATAAATTTATAAGGGGTGCTCACCAGTATCTGGGGGAATGTCTGTTCACCAGAGCGCCCCAAGGGATGACAAGCTTAAATGGTCACAAACTCTTGCAAGACTGTTTCAGGCTGGACATAAGGAAGAACTTCTTTACTGTCCGAGCCCCCAAGGTCTGAAATAGACTGTTGCTGGAGGTGATTCAAGCACCTACTTTGAATGCCTTCAAGAGAAATGTAGATGTTTATTTTGCTGGGATCCTATGACTCCTGCTGACTTCCTGCCCCTGGGGCAGGGGGCTGGACTTGATGATCTTCCAAGGTCCCTTCCAGCCCTAATGTCTATGAAAATAACACAAGATAAGTGGCACCAGATAACAAGGCCAGAGATCAGGGGCCTGAGTCACGGTTTTGGAGGAACAGACCAAATTAGGAGAAGGCCTGGGAAGACCAAATTAGTATGTGTGCATGTGATAAGCTATTAGACTATGACAATCACAGAGAAAGGTCAACCAGTAATAGCCATGGATGAAGAGTCATCACCAGAAGTCATCAGGAGGAAAAGACAATACAAAATCAGAGACTTTAGAGTAGGGTCCCTCCTCCTCCTCCTTCCTGAGAGGGTCCCCATCCCTGTCCCTGGGAATGGTCTGGTGACAACCCTAGGATTTGGTAGATATGAATTCCTTGACTGTTCATATTGTTTATTGTCTGTTATCACTGTGTATCAATAAATTTGCCTATTATCGAATGGAAAGGTCGTGGTCAGTCTGAGGGTGGGTTAGGTAGGTCCCCCCCAGGGAACAAGGCCTCTGGGTCCTAAATCCAGAGTCAACAAGGGGAAGGCTACTTTGATCTAAAACTCCAAGAAACCCACTTTCTAAGGACTGCCTGCTTCCCTGTGACTTTGAGCAGGGCAACAACACATATCTCCAGATGAGAATCCAGTGGTGCAGGACATTATGCTCAGGAGTGGTAAAATAATGTATTCACTCTGTAAGACATTTGCAGTAATGGTTAGTAATCCATAGTGATTGCTACATGAATGAAGTCTTGAGGACTGGACCATAATCTGCTTCATTGATCCTTCAGCAGTGAAAGCTGGGAAAAGCATCTGCCATTTTATTGTCAATGGAAGGAACGTCCAGAACTGCCGCATCTTCATTTCAGGGGTACAGAGGTTTGTGATGAGAGTGTTGTGATGAGAGCTCCCATCCTTTGGAGCCAACACACACAAAAAAACTACAAGGGCAGGAACAATGTAGCTTCCATTTCACAACCCTGCAGGTTGTTTTTATGTAAATCCAATGAAGTTCTATTGGTTTTTGCTGAGGCCTGGCTGGGAACTGTCTTGCTCATGGGGCAGCTGCCAGCCAGCCCTCTGTTGGGGAAGGATTCCCTGCCTAGCTGGGGGCTTTCTGGCAGCTGTTTCACATGTGGGACAGCTGCCAGGATTCCCTCACCTGAGCCGGGGAGCAGGGAGCTCCCCAGTCCCAGCACTCCTCAGATCCTGTGGAGAGCCAGGAGCTATGCAGTGCTGAGACAGGCAGGGCAGAGAACAACCCCATCCTGGCACAGGACTGGGGATAGACAACTCCCCTGTGTCCTGTTTCCCTCTGCTGGTGTGGCTACATGAACACTACTGCACAGTAGGGCTGTGCAAAATGGCACTATTCCATTTCGACTTCAGTTTCGAGGTTTGGATGAAACAGTGTTCTGTTTCAAATTTCATCCTAAATTGAAACAGCTGTTCTGTTTCGCTTCATTGAAACAGTGAGGCTGTTTCGATGCTGTTTCAATGTTTAGCCTGACCATCAGGCTGGGGAAAGGAACTCAGTTCAGCTGGGCTGAGTTCCCAACCCCAGCCCCACTATCAGGCTGGGGAAATGAATTCAGCCCAGCTAGGCTGAGTTCATTTCCTCAGCGAGACCTTCATGCTGGGGAAAGGAACTCATCCCAGCTGGGCTGAATTCCCAACCCCAGCCCCACCATTGGGCTGGGAAAATTATTGTCACACTGAGGAAAGGAATGCAGCCCATCTGGGCTGAATTCATTTCCCCAGCCTGATGGTGGGGCTGAAGATGGGAACTCAGCCCAGCCCAATCTAGTGCAGGGGATGGGAACTCAGCCCAACTGGGCTGACTTCCCAACCCCAGCCCAATCTAACGCACTCAGCCCAATCATCTGGGCTGAGTTCCCATCCCCATTCTGATCATAGGACTGGGGAAGGGAACTGAGCAATAGGGCTCCGTTCCTCTCCCCAGCCTGATTGCAACACTTGGGAGGGGAACTGAGCCTGGCTGAGGAGACAGGGAGAGCCAGGGCTGTGCTCCTGGCTGCTGCTGGGAGTGCATCCCTAGTTCTCCCGTCTCCCACCATCTCACGGCTGGCTGCTTTGAAACTCAAATGTTTTGAAACTTTTGAAAGGTTTCAACTAGCCTCATTTTGTTTCGAGGATGTTTTGAAGCCCTTTGTTTCAATTCAATTTTGCTGTTTTGAGCTTGAAATGAGTTGAAACTGTTGAATTGAAACAGCCAGTGAAATTTCACACAGCCCTACTGCACAGTAACTATTGTGTAGTTAATCTAGTACCTGTATTTACCGGTATTAGCTAACTGCACAGTAGACTTATTTACTGCTCTCTCATTCTGATCTCATGGATCTTGAATTCTTTCCTACAGAATGCCAGAGCTTTAAAAGATGGGTTGGGAGGTGGTTAACATTCATTATGGGGCACAGGACATCTGGGTTTATATCTCTTCAGAGAAAGAAAGAAATTGAACTCAGGTCTGTCCAAATCCCAAACAAGAACTCTAAACATCATGAAAAATGAAAGCAGTAGCAACTACTACATTTTATTAGGCAGTCAGCCCAGTTGGTGCATCATAGGGGATTAAGGGCATTTCTACACCATGGCAGCAGAGAGTTCAATCTTGCCTCTGAGGAAATAAACCTCACCCACTTACACTTGCTCCACACATATAAACCCAGGAAAGGAGGAAGCAAAGACTTCTCAAACAAGCTTTAATCCCCTATTCTTGAGAACAACAGAAACCCATGTCCTAACAATGCGCCCTCTGGGCACCCTCAACAACTTCCGGGTTTGATGTGCTTAAAGCAGAAGTGGGTAGGCAGGGCTTATTTCCACAGCAATGTGACTGAGCTCTCTGCTAACCTTTAACAAAGGATTACCTGGTTTCATTTTTCCCAAATGGGCTTAGATGTGAGATGGGTCTTGAGCTGCTCAGCTCAATCAGGACCAAGGTACTACTGAATATGCACAGGGGCAGTACTGTTGGCGCTTGTGGAAACTCAAGGTAAAAAAAATGTTGTCTCTGGTGTTAGGTAGGAGTTGAGTGGGGATTTCAGGATTGTTATATTGGATTTAGGTACCAAAATTCTACCTAGGTCTCGATTGAGACTTCTAAATCTTTTGAATCTTCCCTGTTTTTCTGGACCATGTCCTCTGCCTACTAGGATGTAGCATACTACTGGATATGAAGGGAAATGACAAAACCTGCTTACCAGTGAGAAGGTTAAGGGGTTATTAATTCCCAGCCTGTAAGTACATACATGGGAAACAAAACATTGATAAAAAGGGCCTTTTCATTCTGGCAAACAGCCAATGGATGGAAGGTGAAGTGACCAACTCTGACTAGAAATAAGGTGTACATTTTTTTATATTGAGGGTAATTAACTACTGAGACAACTTGATGAGAGCTGCAGTGGATTATTTATCACTGATACTTTTAAAATCAAGATTGGGTGTTTTATTTTTTTTCCTAGAGCAGTGCTATATTTCAAATAAGAATTAATTCAGGGACATCTTACAGTCTGTGTTATAACTGAGGTCACATTAGGATGTCACTGTAGTTCCTTTTGGCTCTATGATTACTGAATCTA
This sequence comes from Alligator mississippiensis, assembly GCF_030867095.1. Lineage (NCBI taxonomy): Eukaryota > Metazoa > Chordata > Crocodylia > Alligatoridae > Alligator > Alligator mississippiensis. Next base: position 135,156,840 of record NC_081825.1, on the reverse strand, counting down.
TGAATGTCACACCAGGTCATAGGTGACCAGGTCTGGGGCCACTTGAGGACTGAGGTGGTGACCAGGGTAAGAAGGAATGAGCAAAGAGTGGGGACAAGCTGGGTAAAGAAGACAGGAAATAGAGCAAAGCACAAGCCAAAGGGAACAGAAAAGCTATCTGAGATCATGTTAAGCCCTGTTACCAAAGTGCTTCCTGTTCCAGGTCAGGAGTTAATATAGGGGAAGTTGAGGGTCAGCTAGCCACTCCACTGTAGGGTGATCATCTTTTCAAAAATTGAAGGTGGAACACATGCCCCCCCCCCTCCCTGCCTCTCTCTCCCCCCCCCACATCTATATGAAGGCTGAGTGGAGCAGAGCAGGGGCAGATGTAGGCTGCCCACTGTGGGCAGTAGGGTAGCAGGTCAGGATGAATGGCTATACCGATTAGTCTGAGACCACAGATTCAAGGCCACAGCTTGTTAATGAATCTGTTTTTTAAGTGATTGATAATTTATATTCTTAATAATAATAACTCAGTTGCCAATTTGAACTTTTTGTGAGTAATTTAAAGGTAGCATGTAATCAATACCTTTTTTTTGTTTTGTTTTTGCATGCCATGTGCAAAAGACACACCTTGTTTTTTGGAAAGCAAAATGTACAGGAAAAAATTCTACAGTCATGCCAGACAGTGCATACAGTGCATGCAGCAGATAGCTCACCCGCAGCCAGCTCAATGACTCTTCAGGCCAAAAAAACCCCAGCCGCTATACAGTGTTAACCCTTTTACAGCCACTGCCAAATTAGGAGCAGCTTTTGGCTGCTCAGCCAAAAGCTATTGCAGTACAGTGATGGTTGGGAAAGGGTTAGCACTGAACTCCAATGCCCTCGGCTTGCTGACCCAGAAACGTGGCAACCATTTTGGCAGCTGTTACAGCACAGCATCTCCATGGGTCTATTCCAAAGAAGAAAAATCAGCTTCCTCACTTTTACTAATACACATTACAGTTGGGGGGGGTGCTGATTTTTGTGAGAGGGGTGCTTTTGATATGTGGGTAATTCTATCACTTTCAGATAGCAAGACTTTCTAAAGAACTTGTATTTCTGACTGTAGAAAGCAGGAATAGCCCTCTCCTCTCTATCTGGAAAACTTTATTGTGGCTTCTGGAGCTCCCTAAAGTCATGTCTGGTTATTCTGGAGAGTACGTTATATGCAAATTTGCAATGCAGGGCATGTTTTAATTTTTCCTGCATGCAGTTTGTGACACCACAAAGAGGTTTGCGGTGCCACAAACTGCACGCCCCTGCATGTCTGGACACAGCCTATGTGGTTTACAATGCCAGTGATTTCTAATGGCATATAAATATATTACAGTTTAACAAAGTGAGTTTCAGTATGTTTTGCTCATTGAGAAAACATTTCTGGAATCCAGCAAGAAAGAAATTAAAATGATCTAGGAATTTTTAGTTTCCATACTTAGCTTTTCCAACAACCTATATAACCTGATTCCTTCTTCCTAACTTTCTTCTAATGAAAAAACAATGGGTTAAAGCATCAAGACATGACAATCTGATTATCTTTCTGTTTTAATAAGAGAATTACCAGAAATCCATTGTTTTTACTTAATATCTTTCATTTCAGAAGCCAAAGGGCCAGTGCAGTAAATGAATATAGTTGACTAAAGGTCCCAAACTATTATATAAACAAGCAATAAGCTAAAGTTGTTTTTTTTAATTGATTTCTTCCAAGCAAAATTGTTATGCCCATTTTCTAATCTTTAATTGGATGTCTGAGGTACTACACTGATATCTTGGCTGACTATCAATTGAATTCTGGTTTGAGTGGTGATAAAGTAATTATACTAGTTGACATAGAGAAGGATAAGCTGAGCAAGTGGCAGGAATTTGAAGTAAAATGCATCGTACATTAAGATTTATTGTGTTGATTGTCACAAGGACATACTTACTGTGGTCCAACTGACCTGCTGACCCAGGTCTGTAAAATACAGGGTAATGATGGAAGAAACTGCCAGGCTTTGAATGCTAACAGAATCCTTCAGATAGGGTCCATCTATAATGACAAGGAGGCAAGAGTAAATGGCATGAATAATACATATCCTTTTCATGACTCAGCACAAAACGCAAGACAAGGAGCTGAACAGCAATTGTGATTTGACTTCCACCCTGTGAACTGTGCTTTAAAATGTAAAGCTACAACTTCCACCCTGGTTTATAAAAGGCTGAATCCCATTTCACTTTCTCTGTTTAAATGACAGAAATGCAGCTTTATAACTAGTTCATGGCACATCCATACATTGGCAAAATAGAATCAACTTGTGCATATTCCTGCCAGCAGTGCCCTCCCATCTCTTAGCCCAACAACTTACAGGTAAGTGCATTTGCTTTGAGAGCAGGAGGCTGGGGTTCTGAGAGGGGGTCCAAAACTCCACCTTTCACTTCCCAGTGAGGAATGCAAACCACCAGGCCCTTTCTTTACACTTTTGGTCTACAGTAGGGGTATCAAGGATGCAGCCCATCAGAGGTGAAGCAAGGGTTCTCAAGGCTGGAGTATGCCTATTACTGTACACTGGTGGCAGCAGATGGGAACATGGATGAAGGTAAGAGGGGGCTTACCTTCCCAGCTATTGTTGCCACTGCTGCTAATATTGCTGTAGCAGCAGCATTTCTGCTCAGGCAGCAACAGCCCCATGGCTGGGCTTCCTGGGAGTTGAAACTGGTGTCTCATTTACTCATTTCCCCCCTAACTACATATCAGGTGCAAGGCTATGCCTGCTCTGGCAAAGGTTCTTGAGGGCCTGGGGAAACACTATTCTACTTGCTCTATTACCCCTGGCCCCCCAGATACACGAATGCAGCACTTCCCTGCCCAGCTTCTATGTGTAGGGCTGCCCAGGCCATGTCACAGACCCCAGGGAGCCATTGTGAGCCCACCCTCTAGTCAGTGCTCAGAGCTAGTGCCTCACTTGTCCTCCCCTAGTTATGCCACTGCAGCACGTGGGCTGAATCTAGTCCATGGAGCCATGTAATCTGGCTCTTAGGACTCCTAGAGCAGTTGGGAATTCAGAGGAAGAGTGAGTAGGGATGGACTTGCTGCTGAATGTTGAGGTACAGAGCCCTGTTTGGGGATACATTTTGACAGCAGCAGGATGAGTACCATGGCTCCCTGACACAATGGCTCAGGCACCCATGGAAGTTAACACTGGTGATAACCTCTTGCTGCCCGAGGTGGCTCTGGATCTAACCCAATCTAACAATAACTCAAAATACAAACTCCCTCCACTGTTTTGCTTGAATGTTGGTGTTTTGGATCCTCTCCTCCCCCCCACCCCCAGCTATTTGCTTTTGGGTGAAACTCCAGTGATTAGAAGTTCTGCTTCTCTTTGAGCAAGCACTAATAACTCCAGATCTCTGTGGAAACCTTATCTGAAGTAGACAGACTTCTGTCTGAGTACAGAACAGCCTTTCTCACAGTATAACAGAAAAACCTACTTCAAGTCCTAATGAATCCAGTTCCTACAGGAAAAAAAGAGAAGATAAAATGGGCCTTGTTTTGTTTTTTGAGGAGGTATTGAATAAAGCAACAAACTGGGGAGTAGGTGACATCCAGTTCCTCCAATATGTAGCACATTGGGCAAGACATTTCAGATTCCAATTTCACTTTCTAGACTTTGGCTCGTTAGATTGTATATTTTTCAGGGCACAGACTGTCTCTCATTTTGTGTTTGTACAGTGTCTGGCACAATGAGGTTGCTAAGTGCTCCTGGAATACTATTGCAGAAAAAACTGATATAATTCTTTGAACCTCAAGAAAGTCTGACAAGCTTTTTAGAAGACGGTCTAAACTTTTTTATATGTCATACAGATCAACTGATTATTAATACTATTATGTAACATATTATTAACATGGGTCAAACAGCATTTGTAAAACTGAATGCCAGTACTTTTTCCTTTTATCTTTCTGAGTCTCTAAAGAGCTTGCAAACTAGATATGAAAAAAATTCTGCGCCTATTTATAATGAATATCATCTTACTCTTTTAATAATCTCATTGATATCAATAGCTTAATAAGTTTTTATTTGAAGGAAGCCATTCTGAAAGATTCCAAAGAACTAATTTGTCTAGAACAGGTTCTAGGCAAGTCATAAACAAGAACCATATTCTATTCACCAGATATGCACAAATATTCCTTTCACCTCAGTAGGAGTCCCTTATGGAGAACAAGGATGTCTGCTTTGGATCTTTCTTCTTCTATAGTTTAGGTGTGGAAGCATATCAAGATGTTCTCAACTTTGTCCATCAGTTGTTAATGCTTTTGAACAGAATCAACCTATTTGATATTCTATACAAGAATATTCAAAAGCCACCATTTGGGCTGAAGTCAAGTGGATTGCCACAGCCTTGGGGTAGTGGGTAGCATAGTCAATGAGGAACAGGATGAACTAGAATCGTCTTGAGCTGGGGCCCAGGGGTCCCATCAACTTCATTCCAGCACATTCAAAGGGTATGCCGACTAGTGGAACGGGTACCAGCAAGACATTATGAGCAAGCCAAGGTGCAACCACCTGGCACTTGGGACAAAACACACACTAGTCTTTGATTTCCACCCCAGGCCAGAAAACCTTGCTAGTACTTTTTCTTGGATCTTTTCCAACCCCAAATGGTTCTCCCAAGATACATCATGTGCCAGTTTCAAAATCTGGCCCCAGTACCTTTTCAGGACCAACAGCTGAGAGTGCCAGACCTTGTCTTTGACCTTGTCTTTGGCCACCCTCATCAGGAGGTCCCCCTGAAATCAAGACAGGAGCCCTGGCCTGCTAATCTTGCATTCACTATGACCCCTTCCTTGGCCTGTCCCAACTGGCCATATAGAGGGGCATATACTGGATCCTGCCTTTGTCCTGGTTGAAATCTTGGTCTTTCCCCACCTGATTCAGCCCTCTCTCCCAAAGGGCTCCAAAGATTCCCTGACCCTCTGCCTCCTCTGGAGTGGGGCCCATACTGCACTGACCCCTCATCCCTTTCCCTAGGCACTCCTGTTGTCTGGAGAGGGCCTTCTGTCCAATGCACCAACATTTTCTGAATGACCTGGGTTGAGGCCCAAAGAGCTCAGTGTTTAAAAACAGAAAGATCTCCCCTATCTCTGATTTGGTGGGGTTGTGGTCTGTCTCACTTGTATCCATTTGTTTCACCACCCAGATCCACTTAGCTATCAAGCCCCAGCCTTGCCCCACCACCACAGGGGAAAGCTATGTGGCTGGCCACTGAAGCCCTTTTAGGGTCTTCCTGTCCCCTGATAGTCTGGCTTAGGCAGATTATGGTCTAGGGTGAGGTATCCGCATGAATGCATGTGAAATACATACATTCCTCTACCAGGATGTCTGCTGGGTTCACAAATCACTCGTGTACAAATGTCTGGCACAAGTTAGAGTCTATGAGCCCAATGACATGGACCTCCCCATTTTTTACCAGGATCGCATATCCCCTCAGGTGTGGGTCCTTCTGCCTTGCCTCTGAGACATAGGTTTGAGTGTACCCATGATCCATTTGTGGGTAGTCCCAAAATCAATGTTCCTTCTCCCTGCATTGTTGGCATATTATTTTCATCTCTCTTCCTCCTCCTGGGTTGTAGGGATGCTTTAGGTGGCTTTCTTCTCCAGAAGGATAACTCAAGGGAACCTTGTCCTGGCTGCAGTCTCAGACACAATGGAGGTAATGCCTCTACTGGGGAACTTCCTAGAGACCTGGGCTGCTTTCCCTGTAGTCCCAGCTTACTCAGGCCTGGAAGCTACTGGTTCCTCCAGGGCTCTTGACACTCTAACTCTGCTACCAAGAAGTCTTCTACTTTTCACGTAACCTCCTCCAGGCTAACCACCCAATGCTGATACACCCATCTCTGGGCCTTTGCTAGTAGGATGCAGCAGAAGTGTTTGAGGGTCCCTGGTTCCACAATCTCCACAGTCAACCAGAAGTCTGGGTTTAACCAGCTGGTACACAAGTCCCTTAGGTTTGGGGCCAGGGCTTTGGAACTTTGTATCCCAAGACTCTGATCAACACTTGTGCCGATACGCTTCCTTCATGAGACCCAACTAGTTCAGTATGGCTGATTAAAGAATACTGTAGTCCTTGGCTAACTCTGTTCCTAGAGCCTTGTAAGTCACCTGTGCCTCCCCAATTAACAGAGGGGCCACCCTCACAGTCCATATTTCCTGTGGCCACTGAAAGGTCTCCACCACCCACTCAAAAGTCATGAGGAAAGCTTCTGGATCATCTTCAAGTCCCATCTTGGGGAGGACTCCACCCTCTATCCTTTGGGATCCATGTGACTCACCAACTTGGGTGGGAGTCTGTCTCCACTCCAACTGATATCTCAGGAACTCCTGCTGTTGTAGCTGCTGGTCTCTCTGGAACTGCTAGATTTGTTGGTTCTGCTTCTTTTAGAATTGCTACTGCTAGAGTTGGAACTGCTCAAACGGCTGCTGTTGTTGCTGCAGCAGCCCCTTCAGCCATTTTATCAGGAGTCCTGTTTCCATTCCTGGAGTTGGCTTTAGAATACACATGTTCTCCACCACATATAGTGGACTGTCACTGTTTACAACACTATTTTATTTTCCTTGGGTTACATTTGTCCTCACAGGAAACACCATAATTACAAAACAAACACATACATAGATTCATAGATGTTAGGTCCTGGAAGGGACCTCATGAGATCATCAGGTCCAGCCCCCCTGCACTTAGGCAGGAAGACTGCTGGGGTCAGGTGACCCCAGCAAGGTGCACATTCAGTCGTTTTTTTAAGATCTCCAGGGTAGGTGATTTTACTACCTCTGTATGGAGTCTGTTGCAAATTCTGGACACTTGAATCGTAAATATTTTTTTTTTCCTTATGTCCAATCTGAAGTGATCTAGCAGTTTTTGTCCATTGTTCTGTGTCTTCCCCTGCAGTGCCTTGGTGAACAGATGTACAGGGTTCCAAGGCCCCAGGCCCTGATGTACGCCCCTTATATATTTATAGGCTGCCACCAAATCTCCTCTAAGTCTCTTATCCAGGCTGAACTGTCCCATGTCTTTCAGCCTCTCTTCATATGGCTTGATCTCCAGACCTCTAATCATATGTGTGGCCTTCCTTTGGATTCTCTCAAGCTTCTCCACAACCTTCTTGAAGTGCAGCACCCATAACTGTGTGCAGTACTCCAGCTATAGTCTCATGAAAGCCAAGTAGAGCAGAAGAATGGCATCCTTAGTTTTACTTGAGATGCATCAGTAAATGCATGCCAGTTTTTTATTCTCTTTGCCAGCTACGGCATTGCATTGGTGGCTCATGTTCATTTTCTGGTCTATCACAACTCTGAGGTCTCTTTCAGATGTCGTGCTCGAAAGTGTAGCACTGCCAAGCCTGCAAGTATGTTGCAGATTATTCTCCCCAGATGGAGCACTTTACATTTCTCTATGTTAAATGGCATCAGGTTTTGATCCACCCACCTTGCAAGTTTGTCCAGGTCAGCCTGTATCTCCAGCCTGTCCTCTAGCATGACCACACTCCCCCATAATTTAGTGTCATCCACAAACTTTGCTAATACGCTTTTAACACATGAATCCAAATCATTGGTGAATATGTTGAAAAGCGCTGGTCCGAGTAGTGAACCCTGAAGGATGTCATTGGTCACCTTACACAATGTCCACTCAATTCCATCTAATTATATTCTCTGGGTCCTACCTTGGAAACAGTTTCCTAGCCACTGAACTGTAACATTGTCAAGGCTGCAATTTCTCAATCTTACCTTGAAGATGTCATGGGAGACTATGTCAAAGGCCTTTTTAAAATCCAAGTATATGACATCAACCTCATCTCCCTTATCCAGGTGGTGAGTAACCTGATTGTAGAAGGAAATGAGGTTGGTCAGGCATGACCTGCCTGCAATGAACCCATGTTGGCTGTCCTTAGAGTACTGCCTTCAATTAGCCTATCACTAATGGATTTTTTGATCATTTTTTCTGGGATTTTTCCAGGGATTGAGGTCAAACTGATTGTCCTATAATTCCCTGAGTCCTCCTTTCTTCCTTTCTTGAAGACAAACACCACCCTCTTCCAGTCTTCTGGGACCTCTCCCAAGTGTCATGAGTTCTCAGGAGCTTTGCTATTGGTTTCACAATGTTGTCAACCAATTGTTTCAGCACCATCAGGTGTAGTTCATCTGGTCCTGCTGACTTGTAGCTATTCAGCTTCTCTAGCTGTTCCCCCACAAGATCTTCACCAACTATGGGTGGGTGATCACCCCCATCTTGATTATCTTGTATCCTGTCAAGCAGGCTAATACCGTTAGACTGGTGAAATACTGATGTGAAGTATTTGTTTAGGAGTTTGGTTTTCTCCTGAGTATTGGTTATCAGCTATCCCATTTTGTTCAGCATGGTTAACAATAAAGGGTTAACTCATACCTACTAGTCCTTTCCTGGACCCTGAGAAAATAATTTTGAATATGTTCTGTGACTTCAGTTTTTCCTTTTCTCCCTTCCCTGGGAGCTTTTAACTTCATTTGGGCCATCAAATCATTCCAATCCTCCTAGACAGGCAGGAAATCTTTTTTCAACTTCCTGCAGCAGGGCTACAGCCCCTGAACCCTGCACCCTGTTACAGAGGCAAAGAAAAAAAGAATCCCAGTCAAGCATTCTTCAACAAAACTGAGGAGAATAAAAGCTATAGAAAAACAAGAATCAGTGAAGGCAAAACCAGGAAGCAACTGCAGGGTCAAAGGTTAAAATAAGAAAGCTCATAAGCCAGTGAATTCAGGATAACACATGCTGTTCCACAAGGGATTTAGAGAAGTCAGTGATTGAAGAGCTTGGACTATTTGAATCTCAGATGTTGGGAGTAGACCCACAACCAAAGAGCTACTCCTGCAACTGAAACTCAGGAAATGATGAATTGTGAGGGACAGCAAACCAAAAAAAAAAAACAATAGGAATTGCAGTGAGGGTCTAAGAATGGGGACATAGAGGAAAGAATGACAGACCACAGCCATTGCTCTGTGAAGGAATTTAAAGAGTTATTCAAAATAAAGAGATCAGCCTACTCCTATTTGGAGGCATTGATCCTAAGCCTATCCAAAATTAAAGGATGAGTCAGGAAGTCTACAGATTCCATAAGGCAGATAATAAAAATGCAGGGAAGGGAGTGTGGTAAATGCAAGGATACCAGATAGCGACCTTGAGCAGAGGATCCAAGAAAGCACGCACTACTTTGCAAAGCACTTAGGGGAATTAAAGTGGCTAAGTTTGAACCTTCTGGAGAATGAATTCCTAGGTTTATCCACAGGACAAGTTCAGAATGGACACAGGTAGTTAAATCTTCTAATATTATCATGTCCTTCAAAAATTATTACAATCATAGTAGGTCAGCCTTCATGGCCCATATAGTCCTTGATTTTTCTGCTAAGACCATCAATAAATATTACAATTTGGATCACATATTCTTTCCTGGTCATCTGTCACAATTTGATCATCTATAAGTGCCAGAGATGCTCCTTATGCAAAGGTTGACATTTTATTGCTCTACATATAACCTCTGGTAAGAGCACAACTATACATACACCAAAACTGGGCATATGCACTGCTGAAGGGGATCACTACTTCCCATCTTCCCCTAGTGGCTAAGGCACTCACATGGGAAGTTGGAGTTTGTAGGCCCCACTCACCAAGAGGGGATTTAAACTTAGTACTAAGCTGGGAAGTCAAGGACACCCAGATTGAAATGCCCCCAGGGCAAAGCGGGGGCAGCGGCTAGAAATCAGCACCCCTAGCTTCATCCTTCCCCTTCCTCCCCTAATGCCCCACCCACTGAGTTCTGATGGGGAGAGGGGAGAGGTAAGAGAGGGACATACCTCCATCTATTTTCTGCTCCTGAGTCTAAGTCTGGTAGCCATGGGTTTCTCCATTTTAGAACATCAAAGTCTTCTACACATTAACAAGGGGCATATATACAGGCTCTGGTTACTACTGCACATAGTCAATCTGTGTGAATACATGGTCGCTAATAGTCATCCATGTGTGCAGGTCTGTGTGCCTAGGAATAGAATTCCAGCCTATGTACAGATGGCATTTTGGGCACTTAGATGAGTGAAAATGCCATGTAGATGACATGCTTAGGAAGGAGGCAGAATGCCGCCCTTGGTGTCAAGAGGTAGGTTTTGCACTGGAAACTGAAAACCAGTCTCCTTTTTCATGTTAATGTTTACTAAAAGAAAATTAACAGAATCAACATTATACAATGCATGTGAAAAATCTTCAGTTCTGTTCGTCAGTGGGGAAGCTAATTAGATATCCAGACATATTAATTAGGAAAAAAAGTTTGAATGGCTTAGCCATTGCATATATACAATGCAATATAATTAGGCAGAAACATCAGAAATAGATTAGAAATATACTAGGAGGTTGTTTGACAGAAAAATAACTACTCACTTCGTTCCAGTTGCAGGCCAACCCGGGAAGGGTACCACTGGGGGCCTATTAAAATCATAAAGAATTACATTTAATTTCATGGTATAGCTTCTAAACCTCATTTCTTACTAGTAGCAAGTGTACTTTTTTGCTGATAGCTAGAACTGTGAGACCATAAAAATGTCTATGTGCTTTAGCTATAAATGAAAAATACAATAGTAATATGGGATGAATATACAGTGCAATGTATACAGTTAGAAAAGAAATATCCCATCCCCAAAACACTCTGGCTGGCTCTACTGGAATGCTGAATTTACAGTCAGCAGATGAATAATGCAGATTGCAATGTATCAGAATAATCAAACCTTATGGCATAATGGCACTGGGGACTTTGTACATATAGGTTAGTGATGGAAGAAGTCCATCTTTTTGCTGGAACTTGACAGATTTACCAAATTTCAAATAAAAAGATATGGGTGGACTGGAGAGGGGAGAAGAGGGGTTATTTTCCTATTAAAGTGGTTAGAAAAATGTGTTCTTTCGTACAGTGATAAACTGTTAACGTTTCCTCACCACCCTCAAAAGGATCAACCACTTCGCTTTCAGCCTGAAGGATAATATTGGCCGTATTTTTCAATATGGGGTTCTTCATCTGATCATTATCTGTTTATCTGTCTGTCTGTCTTTCTATTTCTAAGGAAAGCAAACATATTTGCCAAATTTTCCTTTTGTCAGAAATGTAGGTTTCTTTTGTAGGGAAAAAGAAAACATAGCTATTTTAATGGAAAATGTTCAGTTACCCCATTTTCTACTCTCCAAGCCACAAACTCAATGTTGGAGCAAAGCAGGAAGTCAGGGTCTGTTTGTTTTGCCCTCTGGCAGGGACAGGAAAGAATTCATATTTATTTTTTCTGTAAATTATTTTAGAAGCAGGAGAGACCCTGAGTCCATTTCTTGATATGCCACAATCATTAAGTGCCTCTAACTGCCTCTGGATTCTGTTCCCACAATAAACTTAATTTTCAAGGGAATCAGCACGTACATGGAGACGCTATAACAGCCCTAATACTGACTACCTCCATATGGATCAAAGATGCTGGGAAACTGAGAAGGCCAGGAATTCATCTTTTCATGGGGTGCTCACTGTTCTAATGGCTCTTTACAGTTTTTGTTGCCTGGGATTGCTGAAATAACACGCAAAAGGAGGAATGCACATCACTAAGAACAAAGCTAAACAAGCTGGATGATTAGTAGAGAACTGCTTATTAGCTATGTGACATTGAAGTAATGAATATAATTGACTTTTAAGGATGTGAAATGCCTGCTGTCTCTAAGACAAACAACTAGTACTGGTTTTCATCCAGGGGCAGCAGCTGATTGTTAAAGCTACTTCATGGGTCAGTTAAAATACTGGTGGAACAAAGCAGGAGGCAACTGTGTAGAAAATAAGGTTTTGGGTGAATTCTGTTACAACCTTTCGGAATGGAAAAATTACAGTTATCTTGTAGAGACAAAACTTTATATCCTGGATAATTTGCTGAAGACATAGCAGGTACTTATATACGTTCCTGCTGTATTGTGTCAGAGCAGACTCAATTAATCAAGTCTGTTGGAGTGTGGTAATTACCAGAATGGTAATTACCATGTTCCTTAGACTCCAGTGCCATGTGTGTCAGTGTCCCCATGCTGAAAAATGGTGGTGGGGGTGCTTTAACTAAAGCTCATTTAACGAGCTTTAGTTAAAGTGCCCCCGCCACCCCTTTTCAGTGTGGGGACATTGATACATGTGATGCTCTGGAGCCGCTCTAATTAAAGTGCCCCGCCTTCCTCCCCCATGGAACATGTGTATAAGCACTTAGACTAAGAATATAGGTTACTTTAAAAGCATCCACCTAGGTTTAGCCATGGCCAGCTAACATGTTTTGCAGGCCTTCCACCATGGTTACACTTGTGCTCCTGTGTTTTATATACAAATTAAAGACATAGCCAGATTTTTTAAGTGCAAGTTGTTTTCTTGACAAAGTCTTAAGGAATAGAGATGCTTTTAAAAATGCTTGCTTCACTATCAGTATCACATGGTTCCTGTGAAGGGGTTGATTCCTAGAAGGAATATTGACTTTCAATGTGACAAATATTCAGAAACAGACATTCCCACAGACAGGCCTTTCTATAGGTCTGTTACATCTACTGTACATGAGAGAGGCTCAGGAAAACTTGATATAGATTAATAGATTGTAGAGTTGGAAGGGACCACAATGGATCATCGTGTCCGACCTCCTGCCCCTGGCAGGAAAGAGGACCGAGGTCAGATGACGCCAGCCAGGTGACTAGCCTCCTCTTGAAGACCTCCAAGCTAGGTGATAGCACCACCTCTCTTGGAAGCCCGTTTCAGATCCTGGGCACCCTGACTGTGAAAAATTTCTTCCTAATATCTAACCTAAATCCACTCTCAACTAGTTTACACCCATTATTCCTAGTCACTCCCTGGGGCGCCTTAGTAAACAGCTTGTCCCCTATTCCCCGTTGACCTCCCCTAATAAATTTATAGGTGGTCACAAGATCTTCCCTCAGCCATCTCTTGTGAAGGCTGAAGAGATTCAGCTTTCTCAACCTCCCCCTGTAGGGTCTATCACGAAGGTCACTAATCATGCGAGTGGCCCTCCTCTGGACCCTCTCGAGATTCCCTGCGTCCCTCTTGAAGTGCGGCACCCAAAACTGGACACAGTACTCCAACTGCAGCCTGACCAGTGCCGCATAGAGGGGGAGCATCACCTTCTTTGTTCTATTAGTCATGCACCTGCTAATGCATGACAAGGTGCGATTAGCCTTGTTGATGAGGCCATGTGAGCTAATAGTCTGAGAGGAATAAAGTAAAGGGGGAGAATGCAAGCATTATTGTTTCGTTTTTTAATTCATAGCAATGTGGCTATTCAAATTAAATTTGTGAGTTGCTGAGCACTTTGGAAAACCCATCCAGAGTCATACAAATGGCTTTATGTGTTTAGAATATACATAAAAAAAAAATCTTTCAGGAAAGCACTTAGAATCAAGACGTACAAGCAGATAGATTGCAGTGAAACAAGTTGTGGATATCTATACAGACATTAGAAAGGAGTATTTCTTGAAAATACACTTGATGGAGAGGGGTTTTTTTGTTTTGTTTTGCTTTGGTTTTGTGTTTTGTTTGTTTGTTTTTGTTCTCTGTCAGAATTCTGTAGCAGAGTAGAGGCATTAGACAATTGCCACTATGCTGCTGGCCAAGATCAATTTCAGCTCTGATCTCAGCAGGTCAAGAAATACCCACAAACTGATGTTTGAAGCACCAGGGAAGACCTATCTATCAAATAAGCAGCAACTAGGTTTTTCAAGGTACCACAACAGACCATGGCTATTAAAGATAAAAAGAAGATAGAGAAACAGCAGCTGTCAGACTTGTCAAGCAGGTTATGATTTGCTCCAGGACAGCAGATATCAATAGTTATTTGGGAGACTAAAATGGGATGTACTTGTGTTAAATTGATTTTTTTTCCTCCTTGTATTACAGTATATTTCAATAAAAACCAATTTACCTGATCCTTCGGCAATGTGCTTTGAAGCATGGCTCATAATCTTCAGTAGGGCAAACAGAGGTTGTGCTTTTTGGCATGTAATCTTATATTTCAGTGCAGTAACCCAACTACACCAAGGCTCTGAAAACAGATCCAAAGAACTAAACCTAAAAGAAAGGCCAGCATTTGCAGGGAAACCAAAGGTACAAAGAGTGGTGACCAAAACCTGTGGTGTGATGTTGGTCAAGTCACTGTCCCTTCTCATTGACTCTGGTTTCCATCTCATCTCTAGAACATGTCTACAGAATAAATTTAACACAATAGAGAGCTGTGTACTTAGGCACAATGTGTGAATCTGGCCAGGCTGCTTCTTAAGTTGGAAGCACTATGTCTGCATACAGCTTATGATAAGCTAAATAGCACTGCTGAGTGAAAGAAGATATGTTTACACAAGATGCTTTACTGCACATTAAATTAGTCAAATGTGCTGTTTGCTAGTACCGACATATATAGGTATTAGATAAATGGCATATTAGGTAATGTGAAGTAGCACACATTTAGATACTGACTGGGAGCAATTTTGCTCATGCTCAGCCCAGGAAGCAGGGGGTCACTGCTGCCTGGCCAAGCCCCAATACAGGGAGCTGTCAGGACAGGTTCCAGTGTACATAGGGCCAGGAGACAGGTGCCCTTGCAGCTGGCACAGTATTCCTGGTCCCATGTACATCAGGAACTACCCCCATGTGCCCCTGCCAGCCCCCGGGCTGGCACCGAGGGGAGCCTGGAACTCCTGGCTGCTGCAGGGAGGCAGAGCAGGGCAAAAGTAGCCCTGGACAGGGCTGCTCCCATTGGGTGTAAATCTGTGCCCAACAGGGCACATGTGTAGATGTGCTCCTGGCCACGGCCATTTCTTATTGCACCTTATTTTACTGCTCAGTAACCTTACTGCATATTCTTTGCACAAGTAGATGTCCCCAGAATCAGTTAGCTCACCCTCATGCTAATTAGCTTTCCTGCAGTGCCGTATGGACATGGCTATACTGATTCTGGGCTTAAGCCATCCATAACACACCTGAGGATGCACAGAGCCTCAAACTTTTTTATCTGCTTAATTCTTTGGGCTAGAGACCCTCTCCCACTCTGTGTCCGTGCAGTGCTTAGCCTGCTGGGACCTGAATATTGGTTGAGGCTAAGAGGAGTCATGCAACTTGCTGGCATCAGAATGTCCAGTCTTGTGCAATTCAGCTCATCTTGGATTCTAACCTAAAGGTAATGACTTCCAGCTTGCATATAAATTGGAAAAAGGTTGTGGTTCAGCTGGGACCTTCTATACTAGGAGTACCCAGGGATCCTGCAGTAATTGATACTGCCTTCTAGGAAGAATATTGCTACCTCTTCTTCTCCAGTATATACAGAGAGTGAATGACTACCTTCATTCTCCCAACCTGATAGAGCCTTGTTTTGAAGGAGAAGGGAACATTAGCACACCTTCAAATGCTTGCTTTTTCTACTAGTAACTTTGAGGGTTGAGTGACTTGCCCATGCATCATATAGGCAATGGGGGCTGGACCCCATTGTGCAGTATACTTTAGTCATGTTTGCAACACTTCTACACATTAACATAAATACAAAATTTCTTGAGCAGAAATATCATAAAAGCAAGGTATATTTTGTATTTAAAAAAATTATAAATCACTTACACTTTTTTCAAGAGTTTTCAGGTTTTTATAGAGGGAAAATAATATGTCTCAACAGTTTCCAATGAAAAAATTCAATTTTAGATTAAAAAAAAGGTTCAGATGAAAAATATCTACTAGGTATAACTGCACAGTAACCGGCATTACTGTGTAATCACATCCCCACATGGCTTCCTGGTGATACCGACTACATTAGAGTTTGGTGAGACCAGTAATATATTTCCTGAATATTTTGAGTATTGGCTAAAAAATATCTAAACATCATTGAACTAGCAGATATTAGGGAATTCTGGTGCTCTCCTGGAGGGAGAGAGATTACAGGAAGGTTTCTAAATCTGTTGCATGAGATGCCTACTGTGCAATAGCTCATTACTTATGTGCAGCAGTGTCATGGGGCATGAACCCTGATACAACACTACTGCACCCTGATAACAAGCTACTGTGAAGTAGTAATGAGCTACTGTGCAGCCGGTATCACCAGGAAGCCATGCGGGGTTGTGATTACATAGTAACTCTGGTTACTGTGACGTTATTTAGTACTTGGGTATGCAAGTACTAAATGACTGCTCAGGAACAAGTACACAGTCAGCATCTTCTGCTCACTCCACAGGATGTCACTGAGGCCAACAATTTAGCAAGATTCAAAAAAGGGACTGAGCAGTTACAGATAGGGAAAATGAGGCACCACAAAGCGAATTGAGTTACCCAAGGTCATTCTGCAGGTCAATAGCTGACCTGGAAGTAGAACACTTTTCTCCTGAATGCCAGTTCCATGCCATAGGATGAAACTTTTCTTTTTAACTCTGCACTTGAAAAGTTCTGTTTTCTTCTCATGTATACCAAGAATAGGCAACTAGTACTGGTGGTGTAGAAGCATGGGGAAAGACAATACGTTAGCTTCAGGAGATTCAGGAATATGTGCTGCAGTTCTCTGAGGATAATTTATCTAAAGACTTGAACACCCAGCATTTTGAAAGGATAACCTGATGCACCTTACTCTGCCCATTGCATTCACCTATTGCTCTCTCTTTGGAGAAGAAACCATCTCTCTTCTCCATGTTTGTACAACAACTAACATAGTAGAATCCTGGTCCATGACTGTTGCCAGCTCCCTGTCCTATCTAAGCAAGAATAAATAAGTGACTACATTAGGCAAATATCCAATCCATTTGGCCAAAGTGTGTACATATTCCATTTGAATGCAGGAAGAAAAAACAACAGGACAAAGCCATTGACTTTTCTTTTTCTATGCATTTGGACTAAAAATCCCAAGAAATGAGTCAGCCTAAAACCAAAGGAATGCAGGGCCTTTCAAATTTAAAAGTCTATATACATTTTTAAAGGTTCCAAATGATATTTTATCAGTCTGACTCCACTTGACTGTAATAGGAACTTCATGGTTAAAAAGCCACAGAAAGCTTTGAAAGATCAAAGCTAAGCTACAACTCAAAGCTACAACTTTTCCAGTTACGTGATTGAAGAATTCCTATAATTTGTGTACCATTTCCTAAAGGTAAGAAAACTTTCACTGCTTTGCCTATCCCACAGTAAATTATGTATTTATTATACACTAAGTAGTTGTATAACATTAGGCTATACATTTAATGCATATCACAGCAAAGATAAGACAGAGTCCACATTTCTTCCTCTGTGAAATTAGACATTTTCTCTACAGTTCAGCCCTGTAAGAAATAGAAAATGGTTTTGACAGACATTGTTTAGAGATAATTAGCACACTGACTTTCCATGAGCAGCTAATTTTATTATCGGTTAAATTGTTTGCTTCTGATTGTATTTTACTACCCATGCATCTCTAATAACAAATAGGCTTAATAATTATGAGCAACACCTGCTGTGTTATGCATAGGGCAATATGAACAGCAAAATTACTATAATCAATCAGTGATATCACGTTGTTAAAAAACTGTGAAAATGTGGAATGTTCTGTGGTAAATTGCAATAGGAGTGAAATATAATATCCCCGCTATGATCACCTGACCTTATACCCCTTCTGAGGCATGTAACAGAATTTGCCCATGAAACACCCTTTACTAATACCTGAGAAATGCACCCCATAAATGTAATCAGGTCATAGATCTCATAATTATACAATATTGGCAATAGGTTCGTTAGTGCATGTAACTAGCATTCCTCAGTGCATGACTCGCATCTGAAAAGTAAGCTTGCCAAAACATGACAAAGTGAATGCTGGACAGATATAGGTATTCAGAACTGTGACCATTTAACAGTAGAGGTCAGGAATGCAATTATTCTTAGTTGTAGCAGGAGTGTCTGAGAATTCTCAAGAACACTTCTGAGCAGTCAGGAGTTGATAAAGATATCATCATCCTGACAGCTCAAATCTGTGCTGAATTGAAGCTTGTGATTCACTGCTGTGCAGAGATGACATTCTCCTAGGCAGCAAGAGAAATTACTTGAGGCTTTTTTTCTCTGCTTTTATTTTCAGAAAAGTCTAATTCAGCTTAAATTACAATTCAATGATTTGCCAGGCTCATTGAAAACAACAATAAGCAGACCATGACCATCTATATGGGAAGCCACATTGAAGCACCGTAGTGCCACAACAGCAAAGGGAAACAAGCTTCTTAGATTGACCCTAGATAACAGACTGCAGCTTTCATTTGCAAGAAGTGGTCAGGCAGGTGAGCAGTGCTGTTGAAAAGAGACCTTCCATGTACACACTGGGTGTGTCTACATGAGAGACTACTGTGCAGTTGTTACTGAGCATTTATTTAGTACTAGTATTAACAAGTACTAAATAAATGTGCAGTAATCAGAGTTACTGTGCAGTAGTACTGACAAATGTCTTTTAGGTGACATTATTGCACAGTAGCCTAATAAATACTATGCAGCAGCATATTAGCACTGTCCATGCTGTGATGCTGTACTGCACAGTATTTTTCAGCTACTGTACAGTCAGCATCTCATGTAGACATGCCCACTGAAAAGGCAGCATACCACATTAAAGCTGTCAAATTTGGCTCTGGATAGCTGCTACCACAGTATGCATTATTGAATCCAGGTGTAACTGCAGACCAGATCCTTTTTTCTTAAACCTAACTCTCTTTCCATCATTAGATCCATCAAATTCTATTCGGACATCTGTGTTAACAAAATGCATTCAGCAACAAATTGGAACTAATCTCTGAGCATTGTCCTCCAAATGTTTGAATCTGGTCTGAAAACAGAGGAAATGAAAAGAAGTGTGTCTTCCCTCCCTGCCTCTCACTACACCCCAATAACCCTAAGAGCAACTCTGACGTAAGCACTCTGAGCACCCTTAGTCCTTTCCCTGATATTCTATCCTATATAGCTTCTTTGTGCATACTCAGGCTAGGAACAGCAGTTAGACATACACTGGTATAAGTGATCGAAAAGTGGTTCAAATCTGTAACACAACAGAAGTTCAGTGCATATAAACCACTTTCAAAATGGCTGAAACTGGTTTAAAATAAACTTGGACAGATGTAGTATCAGACTTAACTGATTTAGGTTAATTTGGTTTATGGAACTTCTGTCCTAGATCTGCTCCAGATGCAAGTAAACTCACAGTCCCCCAGCATCCCAGGATGCTTTGCATCTCTCCTGTGGACCCCCCCCCCCCACCACCTGGCAGGATGGGTGGTCTAGCCTGGCTCAAGCTATCTGCCCCAGCTGAGCAGGGAGGCATGCTCTGGTACTCCCTAGTTCTGGGCCTAGGCCACTGCAGGCTTGTGGATGCATTTCTGGAATCAAAAATGAATATCTGTTCACTTGCTTATCAGTTCAGTCTATGCAGTTTAGACTAACCTGCAAATATTAAATTGATCCAGCCTCAGGCTGTTTGTCTGTACTTAGCCTCATAGTTTTGAGTGCATGGCAGTCATACATGAAACATTTCAATGTTGTTTATCTTTTCTCTTATCCTCTTCCTGGGGAGAGAGTTGTGTGCAGTGTAATTTGTTTGGTTTTTTTTTTGTCTGTTTGTTTTGCTAGGGCTGTTATTCAGTTTGCTTGCTTTTAAATTGTACATACTGGGCACATCTATACATGCATTTACTCTGGCCTAGATTTACTCTGGTGTAAAATAAGCCAGAGTAAGTGTTTCTGGGCAGGCATCTATGCATGCTGGGATTAGGGAGCAGATTTGTACCCAGGTCCTTGCCACCCTGCAATGGGTACCTGCCACCACTTGGGGGAGCTCTAGGCTCCAGCAGAAGCTCCCAGCACCTGGTAGCCCTCTTTAAAAGCCAGCCCTGATCTCTAGCCAAAAGAAGCATGCCAAGTGTAGAGACAGCATGTGACAGCTTTCCCTTTGGTCACTCTGCTTCCCCTTGGCTGCTCCAGCCCCTGCCCCTTGTAGCAACGGCTAGCATCCCACACTACTACTGGCTGCCATGATTGCCCTGCTAGCTCACTGAACTGACCTCCACCTGGCCTGTCTCACCCTGCTTGACTCCCCCGAGATCTGTGACTGCCTGCCTGGCTGCAGTGTGCATCACGGGGCAGCCACTGCCACACAGCTGCCACCACCAGGTATGCTGATGAGGGGTTCCATGATGCCACCACCAGGGCCACCATTACCCTCTTGGGCCTCTAGACCCACTGCCAATGGACCTTCCATGCCAGCCAGAACTGGTGGCAGCACATTGTCCAGCATACCTGGGATGATAAGCTGTGGCTGGATGGCTTCTGCATGACTTAGACCACCTTTCAGGCCCTACACCAGCAGCTATGGCCCCACCTGGAGTATCAGGACACCAGCATGTGCTTGGGCCTCCCTATGGACACCTGCCTGGTCTCACTGTGCTCAAGCTGGCCACGCCTGCCAGCCTCTGGTACTTTTTGGCATTGGCAAGGCCACCACTGGGGAGACCATCCTGGAGGTACATGGGGCCCTTCAGGACATGCTGAGGCACACTATGCTCCACATCCATGACCCCCAGGTAGTGGTGGTGGGGTTCCATGCCCTGGGATTCCCCCAGTATATCGGGGCCCTGGACAGGACCCATATCCCCATCACCTGCCTGCCCCATGGAGACCACCACTATTACAGTCACAGCAGATTTCACATCATGGTCTTGCAGGTCATTGTGGACCACTGCAGCAAATTCATGCATGTGAGCACTGGCTCAGCAGCCAGCATGCACAATGCCCACATGTTTTGCAACTCCAACCTGGCAGGACTCATGGAGAGTGGGTGCTTCATCCTGGAGGTGCTGGACCTGCAGCTGGGCATCATCATGGTCCCAAACCCTGCCTACTTGTTCCTGCCCTGGCTCATACAGCCCTACACTGTCCAACTGGACACTTGGCAGACCCACTTTAACCACTGCCTGGGCCATACCTGCACCCTGGTGGATTGCACCTTTGGCTGCCTCAAGGGCCACTGGTGTGCCCTCACCACCTGCCTCGAGGTCACCACCCTTCCCCCGGATCATTGTCACATCCTGCATTCTGCATAACATGTGTGAGGCCCCAAGGGCAGCTGTTATGTGAGGCCTTAGTGGAGGAGGCATGGCATGTGGAGGATACCAGGTGGCAGGAGCACCACCTGCAATGACACCGACAGTGCCATGCACTGACAGGCCCCCCATACCGAGGACTCAGGAGAGCCATGCACCTGCCAGCTGGGGCCAGGGCACCAGGTTCTGAAGGCTCTAGTTGACCACCTCCTCCTGCACTCCTTGCCACCCACAGAGCCCCCTCCCCCCTGTCCACCCCCAGCACCACACTCTGCACATACATGTCAGAAATACAAGTCTTTCTTTCCCTCGCATCACACAGATACCCTCTCTTCCCCCCCCGTGCAACATACAGAGCCCCTCCACCACCCACCTCACCCACCCACAATAAAAAGCCCCTCTGTCCTGTGCAAACTATAAAGTGTTGTTTGTGGTGTCCTGGAGTAGGGGGCCATGGGTTGGGGGCACCTAGGGGGCCTAGACTGGGTACTGGTGGCCAGCATCCCTGCCTCTGGACATTTCCCCATGGGTCCACATGCCATGGTGAGTATAGAAGGTGGGGAGCTCACCCACGGGTGATGGAAGCCAATGCTCCTCTGGCATGGGTGACTCCCACTCTGGTTGGCAGAGCCAAGGCCCAGCAGGGTTGGTGTGTGGTCCTGGTGCTGCTCTAGGAAGCTCCAACTCTGCACGTGTGTGGAGCTAGGGTGAGCAGTGGGGCTGGGCCTTGGCGGTGGGGTTGGGTGGTGGGTCACCCAAGGTGGGGGATGAGCCATGGCTGGAGGTGAGGTAAGGCCTCTTCCCAGGCCCAGGAGGGGGCGTGCTGAAGGACAGCATGTTGCTGCCAGGGGGCATGAAGGGCTATGACCAGGGGCCAAGCAGCAGGTAGCACAAATGCGACCAGAATGGTGTCCAGCAACCAACAGTCACTGTCCATGGCCTGCACTACCTGGCTGCTTGTGCTCCAGTGCCAGGAGCTTGGATGGAACTCCCGGTGATGTCCTCTGCCCGCTGAACCTATGTGTCCTCTGCCCACTCCTCCAAGATAGGCATCAGCCACTGGTCCCCAGTGATAGGCAGATGTGATCCTGAGCTGGCATACCCATTGCCAACTGCGGCCTCTCCCCCACATCCAGCTGCAGGACTGGAAGAGCCATGAGATAGAATTTTTTTGTGAGAGTTTGCAACAGTTAAGAGATAAGATGCTCTGTACCAGGTGCTGTGCACTGTCTGACCTTCAATCAGGGGTCAGACATACACAGATGCCCAGGGACCATGGTAAGTCAGGTAGGTAGGCCTGGGCCCAGGTAGATGCCTGCTGAGCCCGACATCCCCATGCAGACCCCTGGGGCCAGAAGCCTGCTTGGTGCTAGTTACAGGCAACCTGCCTCCCCCACGCCCTTCCCAGGGCAAGACAAGCCAGGCTCCTGGCATCACCTGCTGCCCTGGTTCCAGGCCCCACTACCTCCACCCCCTCCTTCTGCAGGCCAGTTGTTCTGCTGCACTGCTGCTCAGCCCAGACTTGGGGAGCTTAGTGCTCCTGGAAAACTGGAACAAGGAGCTGCCTGCACTCCTACCCTACCCACAGGGCACCTCCCTGGGGAGGAGCACTGGGGCCAGCCATGCCCCTGCTGCATGTGCCCTGGGCAGTGCACAATGAGGTAGTTGCATGGACTGAGCCCCTCCCCCCAGCAAGGAACTGGCACTGCTGGTGGCCAGCAGTGTCATGACAGGCTACACCTCATGTCTGGCTCTAGGACTGCACAGCTTGTGAGGCAGGCACTGACCAGGACTCCTGGAGCTGAGGGTGTAAATAGCAACTGGGGAGTTGAGTGGGATACGGTACTGAACACTGAGAGTCCTTCCACTGGTGATGTGTCACCAGATGTGGCAAGCCAAGGCAGGGGCTCAGGCAGGCTGCCCATGCTGGTGTCACTCTTACAGCTGTGGCCTGGGTCTCATGGCACCAGAATGTTAGTCAGCTGCCGCATAAAGGGCATGGTCTTGAGGTCAAGGCAAAAGCAACCATTGTGGTCAGGCATGGTGACCCACTGTGCCTGCAAGGCCTTAAGCTTTATAGGGCACTGATACACAAGCCAGATGTGCCCTCACTCCCTCATTCAGAGCCAGGCAAGGCCTCATAAAAGTGTGTGTTGGAGCACCTGACCCACCCAAATTGGCTCAGCACCTCTGCCTCATCCCAGAGCACCATGAGGTCACCAGTCTCCTCTTGGCTCCATTTGGAGTCCCAAGTGAGAGGCACAGGTATGTGGAGATGTGTGGTCCCAGGCCTGGACAGGGAGGATGATGCCATGTGGGGTCCTGTGCCAGCTCTCTGGGTCCCCACATGGCTTTCCCAGTGTTGCCAGCCCTGGGCAGTTGCCAGTGGCATCCAGTGCAGGGGCACAGCATGGGACTGGCAGCCATGTAGCAGAGGCAATGTCCTGCAGCACCTGGGCAGGCTGCTGGGGCCATGTTGTAGGCAGGTGGCATTTGCTCTGCTTCCCAGAAGCTGCCTACTGGCAGCCCTATGGGGCTGACAGGGCTGGCCAGGGGCTGAAGCAGCCTGTTGCTTCCTGCTGGCCCTGAAAGCAGTGCCCTGGTAGCACAGCAGTGCAGTGCCAGGTGGCAGTGCAGTGCTCCGGGCAGGCAAGCACAGCTAAGCTGTGGCTGGCCCAGGGGGACACACAGGACCTGCAGTGCCCTCAGGCTGCCTCTGGTGTGTGGCTCAGGGCACAAAATGTCTGCAGTCTTTTATAGCCTGCAGACAGGGACTGTCATAGAGGCAGCCCAGCCCTGGAGCAGGTGAGGCTCCTAGACTGCCACCTAGTGGCTGGGCCAACCCAGAAGTAAACTTGCTCCTGGGTCGGGTCTACAAATATGTTACTGTGCATTAACTAATCCTGCTTACATTTGCTATTTGCATTTGCAAATAGGAAATTTAAGCAGGTTTAAAGGTTTTTACTGCACAGTAAACATGCACATGAGTAAATACATGTGCTTACTGTGCAGTGAACTGCTCTAATGCACTGTAACATATCTCACGTAGCCGTACCCACTATGTACTTATTGGAGAAGGCAGGTTGAAGAAGTGCACTGAGTATTTGGAGTGGAAAGTTGAGAGGTTTATGATGGTCCTTAGTTTCCTTGCAGGAGTTAATTCCACAGCCTTTGACAAGCCCCCTCCCCCCCCCCCCCCAAAAAAAAAAAAAGTTTTCTTTGTGGGTTGAGATACATTCTTATGGCACAAAATTCCATTGTCAGAGAAGTGGAGTAAGTAATCAACCATTTTTCATCTTTCCTTAGGACACCTTTAAAGGTAGGGACCTAGGCCTTGAGCTTGTGATTTGATAGGGGAAGCCACCTTACAGAGCAAAGACCAGATCCTGTGGGTCACACTGAGGAGATTCACTGCAGCAGTCTGTAGTAATTGCTGTTTCCTGAGGTCCATTTCCTTTTTGCCTAGATTTGTTACTTTGCTGTGTTCTTCAGATCAAATGGCACAAAAGAGGTAGTGATAGAGATTCTGCCCCTGAGTAGTTATCATGTATTCTGTACTTGATGCATGTAGGGAAGGTGGTACAACATTTCCTTTGAGCTACAGTCTAACATTGGAACATTAAAATCAAGTTCTTATATAATGCTTTCTGAGAAAAGCCAAAGAGTTAGCTAACTGCATATGTGAGCACAAATTTTCACAAAAAGAACTAGAGAAATAGCAAGTTGTGACAATATAAACTAGGAGCACCCATCTTTGAAGGAAAAAAATGGACTTTGTAGTCCTCAAGAACAACCACAATACAGTTTCTAGCCTCTGGCAGTGGGTGGTTGACAGAAACAATTTAACTTTGTACAATTGCCCTGAAACTTCTTGAAAAATCATCTAATATTTTTTATTTTCTTGGTTGTTTTAGTTTCACCTCCTCCTCTTTTCCCATTTTACTGTCTTTTTGACTTAAATATCCCTCTAGTGCACTCTAACTGAGTCAGTTGCTATATAGTATAAAATCTCTAATGCATACTAAATTTAAATAATATATGCATTAAAAAGGAGGCATATTGGGATACTATTGTTGTCCAATAGTCAAGTTTGTATTCATAGCCAGCGTTGTTCAGTTGATAGAGCACTAACAGTCAAGTTTCAATCCATGTGACTGTCAGTAAGCCCCTTACCTTTCTGTATTTATATTTCCCTCTCCTACTGACTAGCTGTTTCAGCTGTAAGTTCACTACTTGCTACTTGGTGAGTCTACAGAAGACACTTTACTGCATAGTAGCGAGCAGCTCACGGTGCAGTAAATATGTGCATCTACTCATGTGTATGTTAACTGTTCAGTAAACTGCTCTAATCACAAGTAAATTTGCTACCTGCAAATGAAAGTAGAAAGTTTACTTGTAATTAGTTACTGTGCAGTAGCACTCATGTAGACATCTGATGGGAGCAAATGTGCTCCCAGTCAGCTGGGCATCAGGGGGTGGGAGATTGCTCCATGCTCCCCCGGGAGCTGTCTACTGCTGGGGTGGGCTCCACCACTGGAGCCCAGGCAGGAAATATATCCTCCTGCCCCAGCATCAGGGAGCTCCAAAACCTTCCCCCCTCTCCCCCCCCCCCCCCGAGATTGCCATGAGGGAGCAGGGGCTGGGAGATACTTATCTCCCAGCATCAGCCCTGCAGTCTCAGGGCCAGTGCTGGGAAATCCTTATAAAGATTGTGTAGAGGGGTCTGGGAGCTCCCTGCTGATGGGGGCTCAGGAGCTTGTTCCCTGCCCAGGTCCATGATCACAGAGCTGGTTGGGGAATCAGCATGGAGCTCGGCAGGGGACAGGCTTTCCAGCTTATTCCCCACCCAAATTCATGATCAGTCATGGAACTGGGCAAGGAACACACTCTCCAACCTGTTCCACACCCAGCTCCACAATCATGAAACTGGGCAGGGAACAGGATCGCTTGCCCTTGCCCTGAAATCATGGAGCAGGGGCTGGGAACTGCCCCTGTCAGGTACAGGTCCCAGCCTTGTGCCCCAATTGGGTAATTCAGGTGCAGAACTTGAAAAGAGCTGCAATTGTGAGGCAGGTCCCAGACCCCTACCCTAATCCAGTGGTGGGGCAGGTAGGAAGCTGACTGTTGGCTGCCCCACCAGTGTATTGAGGCAGGCAGCTGGGATCTGCCACATACTTGAAACACTTTCCAAGACTCCTGCCCCCAATCAGGTAGCCAGGGCCAGGAACTCCCTGCTGCCAGGGCAGGGGAACCACCCAGGCTTCAGTGATGGAGCTCACCCCAGTAGCTGGCAGCCCCCCAGGACCAGAGAGCTATGCCCCAGCCCCTTCCAAGATACAGCTGTCTCCTGGCCCCATGCTCCCTGCCAGTCCCTGGGCTAGCACTCAGGGGGAGCCTAGAGCTCCTCCTGGTTGCTGCAAGGGACTGGTACAGGGCTGATGAGGGTGGGAGCAAACTGCTGCCATGAGCAGCAAATCTGCTCCTGAATCCCTGCACGTGCACAAGCCTGTCCAGGGGCATTTACTCACAAGTATTTTACTCATAAGTCAAATGCTCCCAGATCAAGGATATATATAGAGATACTCACTGTAACACAGATGGTAATTTCCTTAATAATATAGAAGTTTTTGGTTTTTTTTAAGGAAGCAATACTTTCATCAGAAGCTTGAATTTCCTGATTCTAGATAGCAAGGATTTTTGGGGGTGATATATTTTATTGGAACAACTGTATAGTTAGGATGACGTTAGATAGACACACTTTCAAATGCTAAGCATTCATTTTCACATCTCAGAGGAGCTGAAGAAGGCGGCTTTGCATTCAAAAGTTTGTCTAAATTTAAAACAAGTATACAAATGTTCCAATACAATATCAGTCCAGAAAATCATTGTCTCTCTCATAATTCCTGGACCATCTCGATGACGTCACTCTAACACTACCTAATTCTAATTGAAGTTATAGATAAATACAATTTGATTGTCATATATTGCTATTTGGGTTTGGAACACACCATATATAGACTATGCTGGTGCAGTCCTGAGAATATGGAAAGCAATGAGGATCAGAGGGAAAGATCAGGGAATCTGAGTATGGCTGCTTAACCACTGGAGTGTCCTGTCTGAAAGTACTTTTTACATGGCCCAACCCCCTGAACATACAGGAAGGTGCTTGCAGTGTCATGAGGTACTATGCCTGTGGAAAGTTAGGATATGGGATGGAATGACAGAGACACCTACGCTGAAAGCACAGGGGCACACCCAAGCCTCTGTGGATCTATCAGTTGGGATGCAGATAATAGATAACTAATGCAGCTGTTATTATTAGAGATCAAGGATTAGCCAGCAGTATGCTTACTACCAGAAAGGTGAAACACTTGTCAGGCATAAAAGGAAAATAGCAGCAGCCATGTGGGATGGCTGATGGTGATGATGGACCAGTGCTTATGAATGAACCACTTGACCATCAGGGGGCCTCATACAAAGAATGTTGAGGAAGTCTAGGGCTAGTCAACCACTCCTACAAAGGGCTTTAAAGTGCTGGGGGAGAGGTGGAAGTGACTAGCTAGAACAGACCAGGAAGGGTACAAGCTATCATCTGTTTCCTTTGATATCAGATTTGGTTCTGGCCTAAACTGCACCAAGACTCAGTTAGCTCTTCTGGCTCTGAGCCCATTCCCCGGGGGGTCAGGCTATGGTTGCTCCTACAGTAGTAGTCATGGGTGACTGGTGCCTCCAGGGTCAAGCGGGGCACCAGCAGCTGATCGCTGATGGGGAGGGGAGAGGGTCCCCCAGCAGCCAGTCACCAACTGGGGGGAGGGGAGGTCCCCCAGCAGCCAATTGCCAATCTTGGAAGCACCAGTGGCAAAACCAGAAGGGCTGCTGATGCTTCTCTCAGTGATGCCGGCACTGAGAGACAGGGCGGGTACCGGCCAGTGCTTCACTCAATACCCCTACTCACTGGCTAGCAAGGAGTAATCTCACGGGGGGCACGTGCCCCCTCCTCTGCATCCCCACCACATGTCGCCTATGGTAGTAGTGATGGACAGAAAACAGGAAGAAAAAATATCTCCCCACCTTTCTACCTGGCCTTTTTCAGTTTTCACACCAGAACATGCAAACTCACAATACTGCCGTGTGCCTTGCCAGGAAGACTGAGGAAATAATGCCAACATATAAATTGGTATCTCTTTAATCCAATATGGCATCTGCTTTCTTTAAGCTCCAGCTCCTGGAGTTATGATATTATGGGAGAACTTCAAAATTTTCAAACTCTTATGTTAATAAATAAACTCTAGGAAACATGGTCCACGTGAATCTTAAAATGTAGATGCCAGAAAGCTGATAAAAATATAAACTAAAGTATACAGTAAAAACAAAGAAACTAAGAAAAAAACCCTATGATTTTTGAGCCATTCCTGTGATTTTGGGAGGGTTGTGATACATGGTTATTGAATGGTGGGTGATGGTAATGCAATGGTGTTGCATGCCAGGTGGTAGGCAACAGAAAAATGGAGGTTGGGAACTTTAATCCATGTCACTAAAGGATGCACAAAATAGTATTACATTCATACAGCATGGGACAAAAAAACAACCCACAAAACTAGCAAAATGGTGTCCTGATCATCATCCCTGTGAAAGCCAGAAGTGTTAATACTTCTAGGGTACAACAGAGGAGAGTAGAAAAGGGTTAGCTCTAAAAATGGACTTTGATGCATAATGTGGAACTTGGTGGGTATAAACGACATGTGCCCCCAGAGGCTGGGGGGGCACGGCCATCAACCACAAGCAGTGGTGGCGGTGGCGGAGGCAAGGGTGTAGCACCAGCAAGCAGGGACCATCCACAGGTAACCGTGGTGATGTTGGCGGCAAGGGCAGGCTGAGCAGGGACTGCCTGCAGGTGGCTGCAGCAGTGTCAGCAGCAAGGGTGTGGATGGCAAGCAGCGGGCGGTGAGTGGGGACCGCCTGCAGCTACCGTCTGCACTGTCAGCGAGCAGGGACCACCCTCAGCTACCAGCAGCCACGTCAACAGCAAGAGGGGTATGGCAACCACCCGCAGGAGCCAGCAGGAGCTTTGGCGGCGACCAATCTTAGGGGGGGGCACGTGCTCCCCTATGTCCCCCCCACGCATTGCCTATGTTGGTGGGCATGTCTACACATTCATTAATACATCTATGGTACTGCACATTAAGTTTAGTACCTCTAATATGAGGTACTATATAAGGTACATTGGCCCATGCTAATGTGCAGTAGCAAAGATTAATGTTTTTTGGTGACGCTTAATATGCAGTAGACTAATTCTACTGCACATTAGTATGGTTTTTGCTGTGGCACATTAATGTGCAGTAGAATAGGCTACTGCACATTTCAGTGCAGACACTCCCAGCCATAATTGAGGTGCCTAAGTTCAAGAATAATATTCTCAAAGCTCTTGCCTAAGTTCATGGATGCTGTTTTTCACACTAAAGTTCTCTGATCACGTCAAGTTCATCTTTGGCATATGCCCAGCACTTCAGTGTAAGTCCCCTGAGGGCCCAATCCAATAGGACTTCTCAGAAAATGTGTAATGCTCATCTATAAGGGTCAATGCCATTGAAAACAAAGCTGCCAAAACCATGTTCATGAAAAAACAGGGGAGTAGGTGCCACCCTGCTCCAACACACATGCATTTATTCAAGAACTCAGTGGCTAGAGCATTTCTTACACATGGATGTGGGAGGGCTGTAAGCCTTTTTCCACTGAAGAGCTTCATGCTTGAATCTTTTACCTTCCAGGGGAATGTGTTAACCATTTGCATATGTGTGTGCATGGGGGGGGAGAAAAAGAAGGATGGAAGAGAAGAAAGCTCTCTACATCATCTGTTGAAGCTTTTGCAGAAAAAAAATAAAGGTTCATAGAGTAATAGAGAAGGGACAAGCATTAGCAAGACCCTCTAGCACCATGATTAGGATACTTATTGGGATTTGGTTCCTGGTCCAGAAATTTCTTATGCTTCTTACATTAAACATTATTGTATATTATGCATAAGAAGTACATGGATCTGAGAAACTTTACATGCTGACATTTTATTTAAAACCAGTAGAGTCCCCCTAAAGGTTTCACTGCCTCAATGCTTTTGGGCAAAAAAATCTATGAGGAAAAAAGAAAAACAAGAAAAACCAAAAAAACCAAACAGATCAGATCTAGTCCAGTTAGAACTAGAGACTAACATAATGTTTTATGACGGTCAACTGTTACTACAGAAACAGCAGCAAATAGTATCCTTCTTCTTA
Organism: Alligator mississippiensis; assembly: GCF_030867095.1. NCBI lineage: Eukaryota > Metazoa > Chordata > Crocodylia > Alligatoridae > Alligator > Alligator mississippiensis. Next base: position 135,126,433 of record NC_081825.1, on the reverse strand, counting down.
GATATGGGTTCGTCCCAGTTCATGTAATGTGTCTGTTTATAATTCTATTTAAAATGTCATACCATCAGACCCAAAAGACAATTTTCGATGTTTATACTTGCAGTAGCGGAGACTGGGGGTGAAAGTACAAGCAACTTTTGCATGGGTATATAAACATTTTTTTTTTTCTAATTTCTTCTTCTTTTAGCTCATTAGATCTAAAGAAAGACATGTCTATGCATTTCAATTTTTCTGTGCAGCCTTCTGCAGAAGCTATAATTAATTGTGATGTTTATGCATGCATTTGCATTTAAATTAATGGGGGGGCAAGACTCATTTTTATTGCATTAATAACAATCGTAAAGCAGGATGTGGCAAAACAAGAGAATAGATATTCTGACAGGACTGCAATTTGAAGCTGTGGTTTTAAATATAAATCAATCCATTTAAGATGATTGCTGCCTCCTAGCATCATGATTCTTAAGAGAACAGCTAGCACTAGTGCTAACAGCTGCTGACCACCTCATTAATCAGCACTATAACCTGTACTGGTTCTATGCATGCTTGACTGATGTAACTGTTTTATTCAGTTCTGAAACATCTGAGTGAAAGCAGTGGTACTGCTACATTCTGTGGATGGTGGTATTAGATCCTCAAATGGTATACATTTATATTAACTGAGGAGGGATATGCCTCCCAGAAGTCAAGTTTTAATTTAACTTCCTATTCCTGAAGATTTTGAAGAGGACAATAAAGACAGGTGCTGAGCTATAATGTCTAAAACAGAATGGATTGATGGAATGTGATGATCCTGTGGGAAAAGTTATTTTTTTCCAACTTAGGGGGGATCAATATGTTGCAACAGTACAGTTGTATGATTCTCACACACATTCCTGATCATGTGTTAGAAGCACACTGACACAGATGGGAAAACCCCACTAAAACCCCAGAACTATGGGCTAGGCTCTAGTTTGCTAGAAACCTCAAAGCATGGGACAATGCATAAAGCCCCTGGAGAAGATCAGGTAGGAGACTGGGCAGAATCCTTCTTCACTTTACACACCCAATGGCACTTAATCGGGCATGTAACTCAAAATTTCTGTGCTTACACACAGTTTGCAGTCCTTTACCACATGCATTGTATGTTGCAGCAAGGGAAGGTTAGGTTAGATATTAGGAAAAACTTTCTCACCAGGAGGGTAGTAAAGCACTGAAATGGGTTACACAGAGAGGTTGTAGAATCTCCATCCTTGCAGGTTTTTAAGATCCAGTGAGAGAAAGCCTTTGGTGGGATGATCTAGTTGCAGATGGTCCTTCTTTGAGCAGGGGGTTAGACTAGATCACCTCCTGAGGTCCCTTCCATCCCCAAGTGAGTAGGGCACTCAGGCAGGAAGTTGGAAACCCAAATTCTAGCCTCCCCACTCAGGTGGGGAGGCAAAGAGTTTGAATATCAATCTCATCATCTTCCTAGTACAGTGATTTAAGCATTAGAACATAGGTCAGGCATTACCTAGTTCTCTCTTCAGCCTTCCTTTCAAAGCTGGCCCCCTAGGCAGCCAGGAGAAGGAGATACATGAGGTCAGGAGGAAGACAATGAGGTAGACTGCATGGCTCAATTAAATGGATTCTGCTCTGATAGGGAGAAGGCCCTGGTTTCTAACCTGGCCCCATACTGTCATTTGGGCTACCCTCCATCCTAAAGACTGGTATGGACAAGGGCAGTGTCTTAGCTTCAAAAGGAGTGCTGGAGATGGGCTTGGATAGGATCTGACCTTTAGCTTTCTGGTTCAAGTATTGTAGAATCATAGAAAATATGGTCAGAAAGGACCTCAGGAAATCATCTAGTCCAACCCCCTGCTCAAAGCAAGCTGCAACTTAAGACCATTGTTCCTTTTTCTGTCATGTGCCACTGCTTTGGAACCACCGTTCAGGTAGTTGAAGACTGCTATCAAATCCTCACCATACCCCACCCCTGCTCAGTTTTCCCTTCTGCAGACTAAATAAGCCCAGTTCCCGTAGTCACTCTGCATAAGTCATGTACTTCAGCTCCCTAACAATTTTTGGTGCCCTCTGCTGGACTCTCGATCGGGCTTTAAACTAAGCCCACCAGGGGTTGGTGGGATTATCACCACTGCTAGCCCACTGGGCAACCCTTATAAATCCAGCAGGCTAAGGCACTTAAGGAAACCCACCCCTACCCTAGTCCTGGAACAATCTGTGGGGAAGGCAAGGGCCCCCAATGGGATACTTGCCTGCCTATATACCAATGCCAGGAGCTTGGGGAATAAACAGGAGGACCTGGTCCTCCTGCTAAACAAGACTGACTATGACCTCATAGGGATAATGGAGACCTGGTGGGACTCCACCTTTGACTGGGCCACAGGTATAGACGGCTATACCCTGTACAGGCAAAATCGTGCAGATAAAAGGGGTAGGGGTGTAGCACCCTATGTCAAGGACAGCTACACATCCCTCTAAATTGACCTTGGCACCCAGGAAGGATGCCTAGCGTCTCTCTGGGTTAAAATACGTGGGGAATGTGGCTCGGGGGACATCATGGTAGGAGTCTACTACAGACCTCCTAACCAGAAATGAGAGCTGGACCAGGAATTTGCCAGGGTACTGACTGAGGCTGTATGCACTCAGTGCATGGTTGTCATGGGAGACTTTAACTACCCAGACATCTCATGGGAAGAGCACTTGGCCAAATCCGATCAGCCACAAACCTTCCTCACATGCATGGATGAGCTCTACTTGACTCAGGAAGTCTATGGGCTGATGAGAGGTAAAGTGTTGTTGGACCTGGTACTGGTCAAAGGGGATTATATAGTCAGTGACCTAAGAATTGATGGAAAGCTGGGTGATAGTGACCATGAGCTGATCACCTTTACAATCCATTGCAAAGCTGGCAAGTCAGTCAGCAATACTGAAGTCCTCAACTTCAGGAAAGCTGACTTTTACAAGCTCAGGAGGCTCATTGTCGAGGCCCTAAGGGACCATGAATCGACAGGAGGAGGAGTCCAAGTCCAAGAGGAGTGGTTGCTCCTCAAGGGAGTGATCCTGACAGCACAAGGGATGGCCATCCCATCTCAGATGAAGGGTAGCAAAAGGGCGCAGCAGTGCCCTTGGCTCAGCAGGGAACTTGAGGACCTCCTATGCCTCAAAAGACAGACTTATAAAAGGATGGAAGGATGGAAGTACCACCAATGAGGAATACTCAGCACTGGTCCATATCTGCAGGGGGCAGATCAGGAAAGTCAAGGCTGCAACCAAGCTCCATCTAGCTTCACATATCAAGGATAACAAAAAAGTCCTTTTTCAGATATATAAGGAGTCAGAAAAAAAGCAAGGGTAACATTGGACCCCTGCTGAGCCAAACAGGACAGCTGATAGCTGACACCCAGAAAAAGGCCAACCTACTTAATGAGTACGTTGGTCTTTCATCAGTCCAATGGGACCGCCCTGCCTAGCAAGACATGGGATGGCCAGGGTGAGGGTGTATTTATACCCAGCATCAGTGTTGATCTTGTAAAGGATCACCTTGAGAGGCTGGACACCTTCAAGTCAGCTGGTCCTGACAGATTACACCCTAGGGTACTCAAGGAGCTGCCAGGTGTCATAGCCCAGCCATTGGCAAAAATATTAAAAAATTCAAGGCACTCAGGTGATGTACCTGAAGACTGGAAGAAAGACAATGTGGTATCCATCTTCATGAAAGGGCAGAGAGTAGATCCCAGGAATTACAGGCCATCAGATTGACCTCAATCCCTGGTAAAATTCCAAGAAAATTATCAAGGAGACCCTTCTCAATAAGCTGGTTGAGGGCAACAACCTGAGGGATAGCCAGCATGGGTTTGTCATGGGTAGGTCTTGCCTGACCAATCTCATCTCCTTCTATGACCAGGTGATGTATCACCTGGACGAGGGAGAAGAGATTGATGTCATATACCTAAACTTTAAAAAAGCCTTTGATCCAGTGTCCCATGACCTCATCACGGAAAAATTGCCAATTGCCAATTGCCTTGGTTACACCGCAGTCTGATGACTGGGAAATTAGTTCTGAGGTTGGATCCAGAGAGTAGTGGTCGATGGCAGCAAATCATTATGGTGCTCTGTGACCAGTGGCATCCCCCAAGGCTCTGTCCTTGGACTGTTTCTTTTTAACATCTTTATCAACGATATGGATATTGGTGTCAGATTCACACTGGCTAAGTTCGCCAATGATGCTAAACTTTGGGGCATTGCGTCCACACCTGAGGACAAGCTAATGATCCAGGATGACTTGGATAAGCTTAGTAAGTGGACGGACACAAACCAGATGACATTCAATACCAATAAATGTAAGGTGCTCCACCTCGGGGGAAAAACCTGCATCATACTTATAGGCTCGGCAGTGCCATGCTTGCTAGCACCGCTACTGAAAGAGACTTGGGGGTCATGATTGACCACAAGATGAACATGAGCCACCAATGCAATATTGCAGCTGGCAAAGCAAACAAAACCCTGGCTTGCATCTATAGATGCTTCTCAAGTAAATCTCAGGGTGTCATCCTCCCACTGTACTTGGCCTTGGTGAGGCCATAGCTGGAGTACTGCATCCAGTTCTGGGGCTCCGCAATTCAAGAAGGATGTCAAGAAGCTTGAGAGAGCTCAGAGGAGAGCCACGCATATAATCAGAGGGCAAGAGAATAGTCCTTATGAGGAGAGGCTGAGAGCCATGGGACTATTCAGTCTGGAAAAGCGCAGGCTCGGGGGGACCTTGTGGCTACCTATAAGTACACAAGAGGTGTTCATCAGTATCTGGGAGAACATCTGTTCACCAGAGTGCCCCAAGGGAAAACAAGGACCAACGGTAATAAACTCCTACAAGACTATCTTAGGCTAGACATAAGAAAAAAAAAATTACTGTCCAAGCTTCCAGGACCTGAAATAAATTCCTTCCAGAAGTGGTGCAAGCATCTACTCTGGACTCATTCAGGAAATGCTTGGATGATTATCTTGCTGAGGTCCTTTGAACCTAGCTGACTTCCTGCTCCTGGGGCAGGGGGCTGGACCTGATGATCTTCAAGGTCTCTTCCAGCCCTAATATCAATGAAATCTATGAAATCTAGTCCACATACTTTCTGTAGTGCACTGCCCAAAACTGGACACACTACTCCAGATGTGGCCTCACCAGTGCAGAATAGAGGGGAATAATTACTTCCCTCAATCTGCTGGCAATGCTCCTACTACTGTAGCCCAGTATGCTACATTAGTAACAGTATGCTATTAGCTTTCTTGGCAACAAGGGCACACTGCTGACTCATATCCATCTTACTGTCCACTGTAACCCCCAGGTCCTTTTCTGCAGAGCTGATGCTTAGCCAGTCAGTCTCCAGCATGTACTGGCACATGGGATTATTTCATCATAAGTGCAGGAATTTGGACTTGTCCTTTTTGTACCTCATGATATTTATTTTGGCCTAGTCCTCCAATTTGTCTAAGTCATTCTGAATTGTAGCTCTAACCTCCAGCATATCTGCTACTCCCACCAGCTTGGTATCATCAGTGAACTTGCTTAGGGTGCAATCCATCTCATCTTCCAGATCATTAATGAAGATATTGAACAAAACTGACCCCAGAACTGACCCCTGGGGGGGCACTCCACTTGATACTGGCTGACAACTAGACCTAAAGCCATTAATCACTATTCATTGAGCCCAAAGATCAACCCAATTTACAGTCCATCCAACCCATACTTCCTCAGCTTGCTTGCAAGAATGCTATAGGAGACTGCATCAAAATCCTTGCTAAAGTCAAGGTATGTCATGCCCACTTCTTTCCCCCCATCCACAGAGCCAGTCATATCATCATAGAAGGCAATCAGCCTAGTCAGGCATGACTTGCCATTGGTGAATCCATGCTGATGGTTTCTGATCAATTTCTTATCCTCCAAGTGCTTAGAAATGGATTATTTGAGGACCTGCTCCATGATCTTTCCAGGTGAGGCTGACTGGTCTGTAGTTCCCTGGATCCTCCTTCATCCCTTTCTTAAAGATGGACACTATATTTGCCCTTTTTTCCAGTTATCCAGGAACTCTACCAATTACCAGTTTTCAAAGATAATGACCAGTGGCTCTGCAATCACACTGGCCAATTCCCTCAGCACCCTTGGATCACAGGTGACTGGTGCCACCTTAGTCAGGGGGGCATGTGCCCCCACCCCGTGACCAGTCTCACTGCCTGGAGGGGTCCCCCCCACAGTCAATCTCACTGCCTGGGAGAGTGGAGGCTCACCCATGGCAGATCTCTTGCCCAGAGGGAGTTCCCCCATGGCTGATTGCTGTGGCCGATTGCTGCAGCCACTTCTGGGATTGGGGGGCGACCACTTCTGGGAGCAGCTGCAATGATCAGCCGGTGCATGCAGGGGGGGCACCACTGTTCCCGCCTGCCCCCCTTGCCCATCACCTAAGTGGTGAAAGCAGCAGATCAGGGGGTGCACCAGCACTCTCAAGGGGTGCACACGCACCCCTGTGCACCCCCTATGCATCACCACTGTCTTGGATGCATTACATCTGGCCCCATGGACTTGTATACATCCACCTTTTCTAAATAGTCCCTAACCTGTTCTTTCACCACTGAGAGCTGCTCACCTTCTCCTTTAAACTGTGTTGCTTGGTGCAGTAGTTTGAGAGCTGAATTTGCCTGTGAAGATGGAGGTAAAATGGCATTGAGCACTTCAGACTTTTCTTCATCATCTGTCACTAAGTTTCCTCTTCCATTCAGTAAGGAACTCACACTTTCCCTGATCTTCCTCTTGTTACTAACATACTTGTAGAAACACTTTTTTTGTTATCCTTCATGCCCCTTGCTAGCTGCAAATCCAATTTAACTTTTGCCTTTCTTACTTCATCCCTGCATGCCTGAGGAATATTCTTATACTCCTCCTTAGTCACCCATCCAATCTTCCACTTCTTGAAAGCTTCCTTGTAAGTTTCCATTCAGGCCTTTTTGTGTTTATGCTTACTGAAGAGTTTTCTGCTAAATCAAGCTGGTTGCCTGCCATATTTTCTACTCTTCCTCCACTGTTTATTTGTTCTGGATCATTTGTTCCTGTTCCCTCAGTAAGGTTTATTTAAAATGCAATCAACCCTCCTGGAATGCTTTCCCCCTCAGGCAGACCTCCCAGGGGATCCTGCTCATTAATTCCCTGAGGGAGTCAAAGTCTGCTTTTCTGAAGTCCATGGTCCATCCTCTGCTGCTCTCCTTTCTTCCTTTTGCCAGGATACTGAACTCAATCATCTCATGGTCACTGCTGCCCAAGGGGAGACCCACTTCTACACCTCCCACCAATTCTGTGACTAGAGAGCCCAGTGAACAGGGACTGTTAACAGGGGAGCAGTTTTCAGGCACTTTGCAGGCCATTCATGAGCAGAAGTACACGGGAGCTTCTGACCGAGACTTCAGGTAAGTGAATGAGGAGGGGTGCTACTATGGGGGGTGGTGACATGGAGCACAGCCAGGGACCCTGCCCTGCTGCTGCCTCTGGCCCAGAGCTCCTGTGAGGCATCCACCCAGAGAGGCCCTTTGGATGGGTCAGCAGTGCCCTGGCCCCCTGTCTGTGGGGGTTGACTGGTGGGACCTCAGGCACATGTGGGACATGGTTGCCTGTCCCACATGTGCCCAGATTGAGGCCCTGGAGAGGCAAATGAGGGAACTCCAGGCAGAGATCAGCAGGCTGTAGGGTATCAGGGCAACTGAAGAAAAGATTGATGGCTACTTTCATTCTCTCAAGACTCCTGGTGGAGAAGCTGCAAGGGAATGCCCTGAAGTAAATGCTGGTTAGTGGAGGATGGTCATCTCAGGGGCCAGACCTCTTGCTGCAGAGACAGCTCCCCCGGTGAAGTTGTGGAACAAATATGAGGCCCTAGCTGCACTGGAGGGATGTGTGGTGGGGGAAAATGCACTGAAGGGGCCTGCTGCCATCACCGAGGAAGCTGAGGACCAAGCAGGTAAGCAGAAGAAGAGATGCCGCATCATTGTTGTGGATGACTCCTTGCTGACAGGAACAGAGGGACCCATCTGTTGTCCGGATCCCACGGCGCGTGAGGTCTGCTGCCTCCCTGGAGCCAGGATCAGGGACATCATGGTGAGAATTCCTGACCTCATCCAGCCCTCCAACAACTATCCCATGGTTCTCATACATGTGAGAACAAATGATGTGGCCAGTAGTAGTCCAGACCATATCATGAGTGACTACAGGGCTCTGGGGACCAGGCTTAGGAAGACAGGGGTGCAGGTGGTATTCTCATCGATCCTCCTTGTCAGCAGTCACAGTAGGCATCACCGAAGTTGGTGCCATCATGCAGACCCTAGCAACTATGAAACTTTGAATCTATGAATTCTTCCCTGTTTATGAGCAGGTCAAGAAGAGCATGGGCCCTAGTTGGTAACCCCAACACTTGCACCAGGAAGTTGTCTCCAGCACTCTCCATAAACTTCCTGGTTTGCCAGTGCACTGCTGTATTTTCCTCCCAAAAGGTATCAGGGTGAATGATGTCTCAAATGAGAACCAGGGCCTATGATCTGGAAACTTCTAGTTGTCTGAAGAAAGTATCATCTGCCTCATCCTCCTGGTTTGGTGGCCTATTGCTGACCCCCACCACAACACTGTCCTTGTTATTTTGCCCTCTAACCCTAATCCAGACTTTCAACAGGTCTATGTCTAGTTTCATAAGGGATCTCTGAGCAATCATAAAGCTCTTTTACATACAGTGAAACTCTTCCTCCCCTTCTCCCCTGCCTGTCTTTCCTGAACAGTTTATACTCATCCATGACAGTACTCCAGCCATGTGAGCTATCCCACCAAGTACTGTGCTAAGAAATCAAATGGCTAGAAATTCAAGCACTCTCAGAATGGGGAGGGTAGCTATAATATGGGTTTCCTGCTTCCCGGTCAAGGGCCTTGACCACTTCGCTAGTAGGGCTAAAACAGGAGATCAGTTTCTTGCTACTAGTTTTTGCTAGGCCAGAATCACAGAACTTACACCCAGCATTTGAGCTACAGAGTAAGATACCTGCACAGCCAGAGAGTGCCCTAGTGCACATGCTCAGTAGTCCTGTGGAAATTTATATGCTTACACTGGGTGCATCCAGATGAGCATGAATGTGCAGAATGTAGTGCCGCAGTCCCATCTGCAGTGCCACGCACTGCACATGAAAGCATTTCTTGCACTATCCTGGGGTCAAAAAAACAAAGTGATGAATAAAAATGGGGTGGTGCTTGTATGCTGCCCAAAACCAAAGCCTGGCCAAACAGAACCATACTCTAGATTTCAAAGATTTCATAGACATTAGGGCTGGAAGGGACCTCGGAAAATCATTGAGTCCAGTCCCCTGCCCAAGGGGCAGGAAATCAGCAGGGGTCATAGGATCCCATCAAGATAAACATCTAAATTTATCTTCAAGGCATTCAAAGTAGGTACTTGAACCACCTCCAGTAGCAGTCTATTCCAGGTCTTGGGGGCTCGGACAGTAAAGAAGTTCTTCCTTATGTCCAGCCTGAAATGGTCTTGCAGGAGTTTGTGACCATTTTACCTTGTCACAATTTTGGGCGCTCTGGTGAACACACGTTCCCCCAGATCCTAGTGAGCACCCCTGATAAACTTATAGGTGGCCAACCCTAAGCCTGCATTTTTCCAGGTTGAAGAGTCCCATAGCTCTCAGCCTCTCATCATACAGTCTGTTTTCCTGACCTCTGATCATGCACATGGCTCTCCTTTGGACTTTCTTGAACTTCTCCACATCCTTTTTGAATTGTGGAGCCCAAAACTGGATGCAGTACTTCAGCTGCAGCCTCTCCAAGGCTGTGTACAATGGGAAAATTATGTCCTGGGATTTGCTCAAGAAGCATCTATGGATGCAAGCCAGCATTTTGCTTGCTTTACTAGCTGCAGTATCACTTTGAAGGCTCATATTCATCCTGTGGTCAATCATGACTCCCAAGTCCTTTTTGTCTGTAGTGCTAGCCAGCATAGTACTGCCGAGCCTATAAGTTTGCTGCAGGTTTTCTTCCTGCCAGCAAGATGGAGAACCTTGCATTTTTTGGTGTTAAACACCACCAGGTTCTTGTACACCCATTTCCTGAGCCTGTCAAGGTCAGCGTGGATTGCCCTCCTGTCCTCAGGTGTGGATGCTTTACCCCAGTTTTGGGGTAAATGATGTCCACGCCATTAATGAAGATGTTGAATAGTGTTGGCCCAAGGACAGAGCCTTGGGGGACTACACTGGTCAGAGGGCACCATGATGATTGACTTCCGTCTATTACCACCCTCTGGGTACGACCATGGAGCCAATTCCCCAGCCAGCGGATCATGGTGAAGCTGAGGCTGCAGTTGGCCAGTTTTGCCAAGAGGTGATCATGGGATACCAGATTGAAGGCTTTTTTAAAGTCAAGATATATGACATCAATCTCTTCTCCCTTGTCCAGGTGATAGGTCACCTGGTCATAAAAGGAAATCAGATTGGTCAAGCAAGACCTACCCGCAACAAACCCGTGCTGGCTATCCTTCAGGATGTTGCCATTGGCCAGCCTGTTCAGAATGGCTTTTTTGATAATCTTTTCTAAGACTTCCCCAGGATAGGGGTCAGGCTGATGGGCCTGTAGTTTGCTGGATCCACTTTCATCCCTTTCTTAAAGATAGGCACCACATTGGCCTTCTTCCAATGTTTGAGCACTTCACCAGAGTACCAGGAGCTCTTGAAGATCTGTGCCAGCGGCTGAGCTATGATGCTTGCCAGCTCCTTGAATACCCTGGGGTATAATCTGTGAGGGCCAGCTGACTTGAAGGTGTCCAGCCTCTCAAGGTGTTCCTTCACAAGATCAGCATTGATGGAGGGTAAGGAATCACCCTCACCCAAGCGTGAAAAACAGATGCAAAGTACCCATTTAGTAAGTTGGCTTTTTCCTAGGCATCGGTTGTCAGTTGTCCCATCTGGTTTAGCAGAGGTCCAATGTTGCCCTTGCTCCCCACATATCTAAAAAAGGACTTTTTTTTTGTCCTTTATACCTGTAACTAGTTGGAGTTCCATTGCAGCCTTGGCTTTTCTGGTTCATTCCCTGCAGGTCCAGACCAGTGCAGAATATTCCTCTTTGGAGGTGGATCCAGTCCTCCGTCCTTTGAGGGTCTTTCTTTTTAGACGCAGAAGATCTGCTAGTTCCCTGCAGAGCCAAGGGGGCTGCTGTGCCCCTTTGCTGCCTTTCCTTTGAGATAGAATAGAGTTTGCTTGTGCATCCAGAATTGCTCCCTTGAGGAGCAACAACGCTTCCTGAACCCCCCTCCCCTTTGTGTTGTGGTCCCTTAGGGCCTTGCCAACAAGCCTCCTGAGCTTGTCAAAGTCAGCTTTCCTGAAGTTGAGGACTTCTGTATTGCTGAATGACTTTCCAGCTTTATGGCAGAAGTTAAAGTTGATCAACTTGTGGTCACTGTCACCCATCTTCCCTTTGATCGTTAGGTCACTGATTAGGACATTCCCCATAGCCAGTACCAGGTCGAGCAGCACTTTACCTCTCATCAGCCCACAGACTTTTTGCATGAGATAGAGCTCATTGATGCATGAGAGAAAGCTTTGCAACTGCTTGGATTTGGCCGAGCACTCTTCCCACAAGATGCCTGAGTAGTTGAAGTCTCCCATGACAACCATGCACCAGGAGTGTGAGCCTCAGCCAATTCCCTGGTGAACTCCTGGTCAAGCTCTTGATCCTGAGTAGTAGGTCTCTAATAGACTCCCACCATTGGTTCCCTTGTGCTATGTTCCCCATGGATTTTAACGCAGAGGGTCTCTAGTCGTCCACCCTGGGAGCCAATGTCAGCTTGCAGGGATGCATAGCTCTCCTTGACATAGAGAGCTACAACCCCGCCCCTTTTGTCCACTCAATCTCTCCTGTACAGGGTATAGCCATCTATACCTGTGGTCCAGTAATGGTATTCCCCCCATCCCCCGGTGGGCTCAGTTTAAAGCCCAGTGGAGCAGGTCAGCTAGACTGGCTGAGAAGAGCCTCCTCGCCAAAGGAGAGAGGTGGAGGCTGTCCCTTCCCAGCAGCTCACTCTAGCTGCTGGCCAAGCTTCCTGCTGAAGGAGCACCACAGCTGCAGCTCCCGGAGGCCCCCAGAACCCCAGGTAAGGTTGTGTGGGCCAGCACAGTTGCTGTCCCCAGTTTCCCATACCTCACCTGGGGTAACCTGCTGCATGCCAGACTGCATCTGGCAAGGGTATTCAATGGGGACAAGTAGCAGTAGCTCAAGATGCGCCACTGCTACTTCTCCCCAGGAAAACACATGTTCCCACTCATCTGGACATGCCCACTATGCATGGATTAGGATTGCAAATTGTAAATAAGTGCCAAAATACAGTTACATTTGGCCACGTAAAGTGAAATGGGTTTCTGCCCATTGTATTTCGTGGATTGGGCACACAACATATTTTCATCAATATAACCAGTCTTTACACTACCATTAACAAAAGGAGACACAATCCATTCAACCCTGTAACTATTTTGGTATTGAATTCCCTGAGAAAAAACAGGTATACTCATGTGTTGTGTCTACAGTTAAACCTAAAATAGCCGTTTGCTGTAGGGAAGCAGGCTATTATCTGTTCACTCTCCTTGCACAGGCTAGGTCCTGAAATACCACCTACTGCAAGCAAGTACCCTAAAATAGCTGCTCTTCTGTCCACTCCAGACATACACATATAGATACACACACACGCTATATATATGTTAGTCTATAATGTGCAAATCCACCCTGCCTTCTCCTTCATTTTCAAAAGTACCTGGGTGGGTTAGGCCTGGAAATCCCATCATTTTTTACAAACTTTGTAAAGTTGTCTCACCAGGACAGATTTTAAAGGTATTTAGGTATGTAAAGATGCAGCGTTTCACTTTGTGAAATGTTAAAAAGCAGCTTGCTGTTGATTCATTCACTGGGAATTCGGTACTTTGGTGAACTAGAACCCCACTGCGGGGATCAGATGTCTTCCCAGCAGTTTGATTCCAGAAGGTATGAGGAGGACAATCACAAGACCAATAAGAATTACAGGTTTATTTTTAAACCTCTTTTTGTTGTATTACTGCTCTGGGTTCAGTTTTCATCTTTGCTAGTTTCAGGTGGAACACAGAGATTCTGTGACTTGCAGTGAAGAAGTGTTGGCTTGATATACTTTATCCCCAGGGCACTGATAGTGTGGGGATTTAACCCTCCAAAAAAACTGCAAAAAACCTTGTTTTGGATACTAATAAATAATTTTACCAAAGAGACATGATGCAGTGCTCAAAGTGGGATCTACAGAGAGCACAGAGGTGATATGAGTTAAATTAGACCAGACAGAGGCCCCTTCTCCAATTTGCCTTTTTCAGAAAAGACACTTCTGTTGAAAAGTACATGCTCAGTGGGCATGTCTGCATGTCCATTTACTGTGCAGTAATTTATTGCATAGTAAGTTACTGCCCAGTAAGCAGTTTTTACACCGGCATCTACACGTGCATGCATTACAGCGCAGTAACCCTTTGTGAGGACTGACTTGAGACTAGCGTTAGTCCCAAGTCAGTCCAGATGCACAGGGTTATAGTGCAGTAAGGCATCTACCCATGTCTTACTGCACAGTAACTACTCAGGTGTAAATTTCCTGCATCATGCAGGTAGAAAATTTACACCCAAGTTGGCATAAGTTGCCATAGTTACTGGATACTACAGGCACACATGTGTAGACAGGCACCCATACTGTGCAGTAATTGTGCATTACTGCACAGTAACTTAGGTTCACTGAAAATTCCTGCATGGTATGGGCACATTGACATGAAACTTTTATTGTGGCGTTGCCTAATTTACTCCTCACTAAAGTCTCAGCATCTATACATGCAGACCTATTAGGCCACAGTAAATTAATAAATGCCACCATAGGTTAGTACTTGCAAACACAAGTACTTTCCTACAGCGGTATTATTTAGTGCACTGGAATGCACAAGTAGACTCTGACAGGGATGGCTGGGGAAGGAGGTTGCTTCAATGTTGGGGCTGCATGTGAACTGCACCAGAGTTTATTTCATCACACTAATTGCATGTGTAGATGCACCCGTGAGGACTAGTGAACAGAACCCTATGTCACTTTCAACTTCTCTTTCTTCCTTGATAAATGCCACATGCTCAGATGTACTAATTGATCTCTGTTCTGACTGAAGTCAAGGAGCAGTGGGGGAGCTTAGAGCATTCATTAATTTGTAGAGAGTACTCGAAACTCTCAAAGAATGAAAAGAAAGGGTATTGATGAGTCAGATACTAAGTGACTATCTGTAGCAAAATTCTAATGTTGGGCTCTATTACAAAGGGCTTCAGAGATGTCCAGTTTAAATGGATTGGTTTTGGCTGATGTTCATTTCAATCCTTCTTCCACTTAAATTTATCTGGTCCATCAATGCAAAACAGCCTTAGGATTACCCAGTGATGGTATTGGAACAATATTGTGGCTTCTGACATAATAGTGGCATGAGAGTAGCTGACCAAAACAGGATGTGTCCATTGTCTCCAGGCCACAGTGTTCAGCAGTTCCTAGAATGCCATAAGCATCTGACATAGCTTAGAGCAACCTGGAGGTAACTCTAAACTGCACTCCAGGATTGGAAAGCAGTTGCCTGAATGTTAAAGCGGGCTTCACAACATATATATGCTCTTATTCCCTGAACCCATGAGACACTGAAAAGCCACAACCAAGGATGTAGTATTGTTTCTAGAAAGATTCAAATATTATGTCAGTCAGCTATTAGTAATAAAATGTCAGCTATTAGTAATAAAATGTAAATGTATGTTTTTATTTCCATGATTGACTGACACAAGAATAAGACTCCAACCTCTAATCTAATTATGGTACATGCATGCATTCACTTCCCACACTAGCAAAATGTTCAAGTATCGCACAACTACATCAAACATCCATTACAATTAACTATGTGAACTTTAATTGACATTACTTCTTGCTTACTGCAGATTATATTCTATTAATCCATTGTTTAATTCAACACAATGCAAATGAATCCCCACTAATTTCATGAGACTAAATTGTAGCCTTGCTGCAAACTTTGAGTGAAGGAGAGTGTGACTGCATTGCCTGAACAGAAGCTTAGGGATTGAACTACAAGAATCACAGTCAGGGTCATGCCTCTTGCTTTGTTCCAAGCATTTCTTGAATTTTCATTCTTCTTTTGTATTACCTGAACTAAACTAAGCATTATGTTGGAGAAGGATGGTCCAGAGATTAGACTACTCTTTGAGGGCTGGGAAGGTTGGTGTTCAAGTTTCCAGTTCTAACTGGCTGCATCTACATGAGACATTGACTGTGCAGTAGCCTGTGACTACTGCACAATAGCATTAAATGGAAGGAAGCATAATGTGATGCTAGTGCACAGTAGTCATGAGCTACTGCACAGACAGCGTCACAAAAAAAAAAAACGTTCCTCTGTGCAACTGTGCAGTAACTCCATTTACTAAGCAGTCATTTGCTACTTGTTTATTCAAGTACTAAATGACTGTGCAAGTAACAACTGCACAGTCAGCATCAGCATCTCATGTAGATGCAACCACTGAGACTTAGCACAAATAAATTTGGCCTCAGTTCCCCGTGTGCAAAATTAGGATAGCAGCATTTGTGAGGACATGGAAAGGATCAAAAATTAAAGTGTGAGATGTTCAGATACTGTATAAATGAAACAATGTTAGTGCTACACTTGACATTAGAGATGGAACCTTGACTCTGTGCATTTGGACAAAAATGAAAAAAGAGCCCCAACCGTGACTATTCTCCTGACACTGCAATGTAAGGATTTGCTGGACCCCTGCAGGACTCCTGGAGAAGGTCCCATTGCATAGACAGTGTGCTCTTTTGTTATCTTCTTGAACTTGAAAAAAAGACCTTTAGGGATCTCCTTCAGTTAATGTTACAAGTGTTATTTGTTTAGACTAGCAATAGCATCTATAACACATGAGTTTATGTCATGCCAGTGTCTCAAAAATGATTGTCTTAACCTAAATATTTATTCTAATTGCAGGTGTTCAAATTATTCAAACTGGATAAATTGTCCAACAAATATATTCTGCACCCCACCCCCAATTCATGATTGCTATATGAGTCATTCATGTTTTCTGCAGACCTAGTTATTCACAAGCAGAGCTGGCTGATATTTTTCAAACATGTTGTTTTTGCTGCTGTTGAAAATTGTTTATTTTAATCAAAATTGACTTTGTGAAAAATAATTTAAAACATTATTTTTCAACATAATCAGAAGAAACACATTATTTATTAGTTATCATCACAAGTGAAACCTTTTTCCAAAATTTGTTTTTTCTTTAGTTTAAGTTTCTTTTTTTCATTTCTTTTTTCCTTTTCTTCACCTTCACCAGTGACACAAAGGAAAAAAAAAAAGGAAAAGAAATAAAAAGGAAGCAGGAAAGGAAACAAAGAGTTTTCTTTTCTTTTCTTTTCTTTTCTTTTGAAAATTTAAAAACAAAAAACAAAAACAAACAAAAAAAAAGAAAAAGGTTCGGACTCTGGGGTATGACTTTTCATCCAGCTTAATTTGTAAGTTTTCATGGAATAGCTTTGATAATCAAAATGTTAACCTGTACTTTTGATGCATTTGCTCCTTGTGGTGCTTGGCTAGTTATATGAGTCACATAGTATCAGTTCTGCCCCTACTTCGATTATTTTCAAACAGTAGGATAATGATGTCTCAAACTTCTCCTACTTAGCAGGAAAGTTAGTCTGTTAGCTGATGCTGAACATGACTTGGCCTTCTGAGCTGAGCCGTCTGACTGCCAACTTGGCTCCAAGGAACTATTTATACTCATTGTAATGGGAAAACTGAAAGCATAAGTAATATTACCCAGAACAATTTTAGAAACCCTAGGGGTTATGACAAAGTTGAAAGCAGTTAATTCTTTTGAATAGCACCAAGACTCTTGTCTTAGAACTGCAGCCAAAATATATGGATACACTATTAGCTGGGTTAGGAAAAACAGCCCATGTGAGTCATAGCTTTACTGGTTAACATATATATATATGTTATGGCCCAAGGACAGATTTATATATATAAATATTATATTATTATATAATATATATAAATCTGTCCTTGGGCCATAGTCCCTGTATCTGCAACATGATGATACTTTCCATTGACCTTAATTTATAAATCCCATTTGATGTGGTGTCCAGGATTGAGTAATGTCAGGATCCTGATGTCAGGGATATGTTGTGTCACTTAGTGACATCAAATGCTAAACAACTAGTTCAGCCTTTGACTGATCTTCTGGGCTCCTTTCTTATTTAGGTGCCTATACTTGATCTTTAAAGTTTAGAGTTATATTGGGTTATTTAGGATTCAGAAACAGTCACTTAATAAAATTCTCTCCAAATAATGATCCCAGTGTAACTTTGAATAAATTAGCTGTGACAAGAATCAATTGAAAAGGACAAGAATCATGGGATTGCATCAGCTGCTGAAAGACAATGCTACATTGTGGTGTACTAGTCATTGCTCTGATTTATTGAAAATATTCAGAGGAAATTAGATTGCTGGTGTTACAAGTGCAGGCTTTCTAGAGTGCTGCACCCAACACCTGCCATTTAAACACTGAAGAGGCAACATAGAAACTCTTGAGTGCCAGCCACTTTCATTAATCTCACCAAGTCATTTAAATTTTTTAAGGTTCAAAAGGCAAAGGACAAATATAAAGAATTCAGCACAGGGACAGTGCGCTTAAGTCCTACCATCTATAAAATGGGGATAATGACAGTTACTGGTTTTGTAAATACTCTGAGATCTGAAGAAAAGAAGATTCTTTCATCATAGCTTTTGTTTTAAATATAATGATTTGCAAATGTGCCTTGTGATTTTTAGTCAGCAGCCTTCTGATTTTTTTATCATTCGGAGTTGGCAATTTAGGGAGAGAAGCATACAAACTCCAGTTCTGGGACCTGGGGAACATTTTCAAAGGGAAATCCTAATGGGAATTAGACACCTAACATCCATTTGTGCCTTTGAAAATTGACCTCCCAGTCAAAACAACTCACATCTGAAACAGGCAAAACCCGCACTACTTATGAATGAACTGCCAATCCAGAATGGTTGCCATAAATTATTTGGATGATTTATTATTTCAAATAACAAATGGATTTAGGAAAACCATGATCCATTTGTAGATAATTTGGAAAGAGGCAAAACGCCATCTTTTAGATTATTTATTATGAATCATTTGTTCAACTTGGATCCCATCCTTGATGCATCTGTCATATTAATATGGAATGTAGCAGGCTCCAGGTTTGTTTGTTTTTGTAGATATTTCTAATTTTGTTTGGTTTTCACTTTTTTTCCAGCCGGAAAAGGAAGCTGGGCTTGAAATAAGGAGAAAAGAAACCAGCAGCAGAGTAAATTACTGCACTTAAGCACATGTGTAGACAGTGGCATCTGGCTTAGTTTACTCCCACTCAAATTGCACTGAAGTGTATTCAGGCACATTAATCACATGTGTAGATTTGCCCACAGTCAAGTGATAATGTACTATCATAGGCATGAGCTTCTGGTAATCAAAATGGTAAAGACACTATATCGAACTATCAGAAAAGCCATCCTGCCAGTGTTAAGGCATGGAGCTCGGCAATTGATATGGAGCAAACTGGGTGTGAACTCCCTGTGTTGACATTCTAAGGCTGATTTTTTGTGGCTCAGGTATAAAAACATTCCCATAGGGAGTTACTACACATCTCTCACTATGCTGTAAAGCAGGGATGGGAAAAATATGGTCCACCAATTGATTCTCTGGTGGGCAGCATGAGCGGCAGCTCCAAATCCAGCCTCTTCTGGTACCCCAGGGGATGCTGGCCAGAAGCAGCCCTGCCCATCCACCTAACTCCAATGCCCAGATCCCAAGTTGGAAATGAGCTAATCAAGGAAGAGGATGATAAACACTGAATGCTGAATATTCAACAAAGAATGGACTTCTAAATAGTTTTTTACTGATGTGGGTGGAAAAGCAGTGTGCTTAATTTGCAAAGGAAGTGTGACAGCGTTCAAAGAATACAATTTAAATCAGCATTTTGAGAGAAAGCATGAATCCAAATATAAGAACTTGTCTGCTGAAGAAAAAGAAAAGAAAGCTGAGGAGAGGGTTTCTTAAATACAGAAAAAGTAAAGTTTCTTTTCACAGATTTATCTGCAGCACAGGATGGAATTACGAGAACGAGCTATTTGATTGCACACAAAATTTCCAAAAACAGCAAAAGACTCTCTGAAGGAGAATGTATAAAACAATGTGTGGTTGACTGCTGTGATTTTGTACCCAGATAAGAAAAAGCAGTTCAAGAACATCTGCTTGTCAAGGTAAACTATTGTGAGTCACGTTGAGAATATCTCTGAGAACACGGGCCTGCAATCGAAAAGTAAGGTAAACAATATTTCATAGTTTGCACTTCCACTCAATGAGAGTTGTGATGCCAAAGACACAGTCCAGTTATTGATTTTCATTTAAGGTTTCACCCAAAATTTTGAGCTCACAGAAGAAATGGCATCAATGCAGCCAATGAAAGACAAGGCAACTGGAAAAATGTGATTGGATGCAGTAAATCAATGTATGTCCAAATTGGGAATGGAGTGGAAAAAAATTGGTGTGTGTGACCACAGATGAAAGCCCAAATCTGATAGGCAAACATGTTGGAGTGCTAAAAATAATTCAAGATCATGTCAAAGAAAAAAATCCAGAACATAAAATTATTTTTGACATTGCATTATTCATCAGGAGGTCCTCTATAAAAATGTCCTGAAACTAAGTACTGTCATGAACACAGTTACAAAAGTGGTCAACTTCATTCAAGTGAGAGGATTAAACCACAGGCAATTTGTAACTCTGCTTGAGGAATCTGAATCTGAGCATACAGATGTTCTGTATCATAACAACGTAAGATGGCTTAGTTTGGGTAACATTTTGAAAAGAGCGTGGGAACTGAGAGATGAGATTTGTTTGTTTTTGAACACGAAAGAAAATTATTCAGATTTCTCACAGCTTACTAACACCAATTGGCTCTCTGATTTTGCATTCACTGTTGATATTGTGAGGTACATGAACAAACTGAATTCAAAGCTGCAAGAAATGGGCTTCTTTTCATGAATTGCATTTCAGTATCAAGTCATTTATGATGAAGTTACTCCTTTTCTCCTGTCTGATAAGAAACAAAGAGCTCACCAGTTTTCCTACATTGTGGCATATCCTGTTTGTGATCAGAACCTAAAAAAATGCACAGCGTCACTACTTGATATGCATACTGAATTTTCTCACTGATTCAAGGATTTTTGAATGAAAGAACATGGCCTGTCTTTGGTTGCCTCACCTTTCACATATGATGTTGACAACGTTCCATGTGATTTCCAAACAAAGTTTATTGCCCTGCAATATGATGCATTGCTTGTGGAGCAATTCAAAACAGCGTCACTTCCTAGGTTTTACACCTCTCTCAATGAACAGAACTTTCCAAAGATCAAGGCTCATGCCTAGAAGATGCTTGTGCTGTTTGGCTGAACATACATATGTGATCAGACATTTTCTGTGATCAGATTCAATAAATCAAAACATGGATCTTTGATGAGTGATGACCACCTTGCAGCCATGCTTCTCATTGCAACAACGGAGATGGTGCCTGTCTTTGATTCTCTGGTTAATGCACATTGGAGGCTTCATTCTCCCCATTGGGTTTCTTTTTCTTTAACCTAATTTTCAATATATAAGAGCAAGACTTTACTTTGAGCTATTTTGAACTATTATGCTAAAAAACCCTCATAAATCAGGACAAAAATAATTTTTGAAATAAAATTAAAATATTTTATAGTAGATGTTTGATTTTTAGCATATGATTTGTTTTTATCCATTTTTTTTAAAGTGATTCACTATTAATTTTATGTGTGTGGCCCTCAACAAATCATCACAACTCTTTAAGAGGCCCCCCAGATGAAGTAATTGTCCATACCACTACTCTAAAGTCACACCATAATCACAAGAGGTTATACTAGACTGTTTATTAGTTACACCCATTTGGGAATTTCTTTTTCCTTCTTCAGAAACCCCTGTGAAAACTCAGACCAGGAAGAAGGTTTTTCCCAGCACCTCCTGCAGGGGTGTTCAGTTCCACCCTGCGTATCACAGCAGTGCTTAAAAGTCTGTGCCTCCAAAAGAATCTTTGGGAAACTTCGTATTGAGCCAGGTTTCTAAAAGGTCTCAGTAGCTCTATAGAGACTGATAGGAACTGCTGAGGGGGGTCCTTCTGGAAGATGTACTGTTTCACTCCTGTGCCAAACTGGGAACTGAGTGCTTTTTAAAATCCTGTTCTAACTGCTAGCACTGTCCACTTTTAAAGATTTGGAGTGATCCAGGCTTCTTTGTAGTGAATGGGAACTTTGCTATCAACCTCAGTGGAGCCAGGATTTCTTCCCTGACTTATCAGCTTTGCCCTTGATCTCTCATTGCACTGCCTTTCCTCTACAATATACCCTTAAGCCAAAAGCTTACACTAATGAACCCAGCTACCATGCTAAAAATTCTTCCTTACTTAGAAAATGTTTCATATCTGATTCTAAGGTAACTAAGGAGGCTTCTAAAAGTCAAGAAAACTTTGGCACCATCTATTAATAGTTCAGTTGGGCTTTACTTCATCATTGTGAAACAGATTGTAAGATCCTTGAGTACAGATAGTGTCTCAGTATGTGTTTGTACAGTTCCTAATACAATGGAGCTCTGTCTCATTTGGCCCTAGGCATGACAATAATAAACACAGTACATATGAATAACACAACTCTGATATATGAATTATGTTATTTCTGTTGTTTCTCTGGAAATCCGCCAATTAAATCGACTGCATAAGCAAGAGAAAGCAAAGAATCAAGCTATGACATTTCTTTTTGCTAATGAGGCATTTAAACAACATCTTACAGTTGTTCCTAGATTGTTTACATAGTATGTCACTGTGATGCATTGATTGAACTCTGTAAATCTCGGCTGGGAATAATATCCCATGGGGTAGAGAGGACTGAATCTGCTCTAAGCTGTCTCAATAGAGTCATTGCTTCTTTTTTTTTTTAATACATTACTCATCAGAAATGATATCTGTGATCCTGTTAATGAAATAAAATCAGAAGCAACAGCTGTCAATGTGAGCAGAAATTTGCATTTCCATTAATGCAATCTTCATTTCTGAGGCAAACTTCATTTTTCATCAGTGTTTTAAATGAGTCTGTGTTTATCAAGGCCTTATTTTCAGAAATCTGTAATAGGCAGCCTAGGTTGTGAATTTCCGATATCTCCATGCTTCTGGTTCAATAACATCTTTAGGCTTGAGCTTAAGTCCCGCTGAACTCTCAAATTCTTCTTACAGGATCAATGAATAAACAGAGAAGGCAGACTAACAGGCTAACAGACTACAGATGGGCAAAAGGAAGAATTACTATCCCCAAGGTGTGTCTACATGTGCTTTTAGTTGTGGTTAAATTTACTTCACATTAAGCTAATGCACAGTAAGTGAATTTGGGTAGGTGTCTACACATGCAGAGACCTGGCACTAGTGCCAGGTCCTTCCAGTCCTGCCATCTACCCCTGTGGCCACTGGAGGGAGCCCCCGCCTCCAGCCCCAGCTGCCAGCATTTGGCAGCCATGTTTGAAGCCAGATCCAGTTGCCAGCACTTGGCAGCCATCTTTAAAACACAGCCCCACTCTGTGTTCTCTGGGCAGCCAGTTCCTGAACTCAGAGAAGCAGTGTGGCATGTACAGAGACAGCACATGGCAGCGGTGTTTGTGTCCCTTCAGCATTCCTGAGCTATGGCTGCCCCAGCCCCCAGCCTTGTCAGTGAGGAACAGGGTCCCTCCATCCTGCTGCCTCACTCACCCTACAGGCCCATCACACTCATCGTCACCTGGCCCATGGCCATCTCTCTCCTCCTAGCTCCGCCGCATGCAATGGCTGCCTGTTTGCCCACCGCACACCCTCCCAGGGTCCCCACCACCATGCAGCTTCTGCAACCAGCCACACTGACGAGGGGCTGCAGAATGCTACCACCGAGGTCACCATTGCCATCCTGGGCCTCCAACCCTGCTGCCTCTGGGCCCACCACACCAGCCAGGACTGGTGGCAGTGCCTGGTGTATCAGGACTGGAACAATGAGCAGTGGGTTGGCACCTTTTGGCTGAGTCGGGCCACCTTCAACAACCTGCTCCACCAGCTCCTGCCCTGCCTGGAGTGCCAGCACAATGGCATGCACCCAGCCCTCCCTGCCAACACCGACCTGACCCTGGCACTGCTCACCAGCCTCTGTTATGTGGGCCACTTGTTCAGTGTGGGCAAGGCTACCCCTGGAGAGGCCATCCTGGAGGTGTGTGGTGTCCTCTAGGACATGCAGGTGGACACTGTCCTCTGTATCAGCAACACCCAGGAGGTGGTCTCAGGCTTCCATGCACTGGGGTTTCCCCAGTATATTAGGGCCCTGAATGGCATGCACATACTGTTGACCTGCCTGCCCCACAGAGACTGGCTCTATTATAATTGCAGGGGGGTCCACTCTGTGGTCCTACATATGGTCATAGATCACCAGAGGACCTTCACACACATCAGCACCAGCTGGGCAGGCAGCACACTCGATGCCCATTTATTCAGGAACTCTGGACTGGCTGCAATGGTGGAGAATGGGTGCTTTGCACTGCAGCTGGTCACCGTCATCATCCCACCCCGGCTCTTTAGGGACCCAGTGTAACTGTAGCAAAACACACAGTTTTTCTTTTTTTATTATTTAAAATAAATTCCCTTCCCTTCCCCAACCATTTCTGACTCGTTCTCTGCCCTCTCTATTTCTTATAAGTAATTATAAGTAGTCATAGATAAGCTAAGTTCTTGTATTCCCTGATTGTGGCAAGCCTTTTTTTTATATTGTAAATAGTGTTCTGTTATTTTTGTATTGATTTTTACTGTTTTATATTGATATTGTAGGATTTAGGCCTGTTCCTGTAAGTTAGCCAAAGTAATGTCAAGCCTCCATCTTGTAATGTTAAGTCATCTTGTAATGTCAGGTCTCCATTTTGTGTCCCCTGCCCGGGCATATACTAGTAACTGTGTTGCAATTTTGACTCATACCTCACATTGGTTCCTGGATGAATGAGAGTGAATGAAGGTGCTTGAGACATAATTGTAGCAGGCCTAAAAATAGCTCCTGCTGAATGACCGGGCCATCAATTTAATGACAAGACCACCACCTTGCATTGACTCTCCCTGAAACCACAGACCTACTCCCAGAACCAGAGAAAAAACCCAATATTTGAAAGATAAAGACCGTCCAAAAAACAGCAACATGGAAGCAAAGAAAAGAATAGAAACCAGCAACTCCACCATTGTATCCCACTGGAAAATAAGGGCACCTGGAATGCATGACTTCATCTGAACAGGACTGGCCCTTGCCTGAGCATGTCCTTCCCATTGGAGTCACAGGTAGCCCACCCCTATAGAAGGGGTGGTAGAGTATGACCTCCTTGGGATGCCCTCTCCATCTGGACCAGCACTGCGCCATGCCACCTACCTACCCAGAGGCCCTGCTGGTGACCCACTCTGGACAACACCTTGCTGGAGAAGACCCAAAATGGCCATCAAGGATCAACTCACAGCCCAAGTACGTAGCTCTCACCCACCTTCTTCACCCAAGCAAGGGACCGGAGCTCTGTCTCTGCACACCTTGACCTGAAATCCCTCCATTAAGCCTTTCCTCTCCTGCTATCATTGTGTGAGCGCGTGGGAGAGTTTGTGTGTCTGTACGTGTGGGAACCAATAATTTTGTGGGGCTGTATAGTGTGTTGCCTGTTTAATAAAAATGTTATTTTGGAACCCCAAGTTGGGTTTTGTCTTACTAACCTCCCAGCCCTGCTCCAATCTCTGCTTTCCACCCCTATGACCTTCATTCTGCCTGTCTGTCTCTTTCTCTCTCTGTCATCCCAGCTCCCTCACTGCTGCCTCCAATACCCCCGTCTCTCTGACCTCCGTCCCAGTTTAAACCCAGCTGTGCTCTCCTCCAAACCCTGGCTTTCACTGCCCCTCACCTCTGCTCCATCACCTCTCATCTCTGCTTCACTGCCTCTCCTCCTCCCTGGCTTCTGCCTCTTTGATCTCGCTGCCTCCTGGCCCCATCTTCCCCTACTATCTCCTCCACCTCTGTTTCTGCCTCCTTTCCCAACTGTCTCCCCAGCTGTCCTGACTTTCTGGCTACTTCTGTTTCTGCCTCCATCTCCCAGCTATCTCCCCCAGCTGTCTATTCCACCTCCGTTTCAACCTCCATCTCCCAGCTGTCTTCATCAGCTTACCTCCTCTGCCTCCGTCTCTACCTCCACCTCCTAGTTCCCTCTGCCTCCCAGCTGCCTCCCAGCTCTTGGCTTTTTCCTCCACCACCCCTCACCTCCCTTCTCTGCTGCTCTTCCGGGCTTTACCTTCCCTGCTCCACCACCCCTCACCTCTGCCACTCCACCAC
This sequence comes from Alligator mississippiensis, assembly GCF_030867095.1. NCBI lineage: Eukaryota > Metazoa > Chordata > Crocodylia > Alligatoridae > Alligator > Alligator mississippiensis. The sequence continues at coordinate 135,100,888 of NC_081825.1, read as the reverse complement.
CTCCCAGCCCCGGTCTGCCCTTGGCTCCTAGCTCTCTCCCTGGCTTGCTCCACCACCCCTCACTTCTGCTGCTCCAACCCTCCTGGCTCTCGCACCACCTCTCCAGCTTGGCCCAGCTCTCTAGCCCCTCTCCAGCTTGCTTCTCTGCCTGCTGGTTCCCAAGTCTCCCAGTCCTGGTTTTCACCCAGCTGCTTCCAGGCTTTCTCCCTTGTCTCTGCTGTCTTCCAGCCTCCTGCTGGCACCTGGCTCCAGCTGTATCCCTAGACTTGGCTCCAAACCTTTCCAGTTTTCTCTCCCTCACTCTACTGCCTCCAGTCCCATCTCCATTGCCCCTCTGCCCCCCCGGCTCATCTCCCTCTGTGCTGGGCTTACCCCTGCTCTGCTGCCTGCCAACCCCGGCTTCCTTTTTTACTGTTTCCTTTTGCCCCAGCTTACCCCCGCTCCACTTCCTCCAACTTCCTCTCATCTCCCCTTCTCCACTGCCTCCTGCCCGCTCACCTGGCTGTGGCTTTTGCCTGCTGCCTCCTGGCTTTCTCTCCTCAAGTCAGGTCCTCCTGGCTCTTTAACTTATCTCCCAGCTTCCCCCTCCGGCTTCTCTCCACTCCACTCCACTGCCTCCTGGATAGCTCCACTCCCTACTTAATCCCAGCTTCTGCCCCAGCTTGTCCCCAGCCCGGCTCAACTCTCTGGCTGGTGCCCAGCTTATCCCCAGCTTCCTCTCCAGGCATGGGTTTCACTGCCGCCTCCCAGCTTCCCCCACTCCTCACTGCCACTCCACCAACTTTTTCCCTGTTACTCCCAGCTTTTAGTTCCCTCCACCTCCCAGCTGCCTCTGAGCCCCAGCTTCTCTGCTAGCTTTTGATCCACCACCCCTTACCTCCATCTCCGCTGCTTCTTGCTGCTGCCTGACTTTCTCCCCTGCCTCCACCACCTGCTCCGCTGTCTCTAGTCCCAGCTTTTTCCCTCGCCTCCAATCCGGGACCAAGTGATCTTGAATAACCCTGGGGCACAGTGACCCCAAGTAACCCCAAGCACCAACTTACCCCAAGCACCCCCAGTGTTAACGCACAGCAACAGAAGTGTGTGTTTGCATGTTTGTGTATGTGCATGTGTGTGTGAACCCATAGTGTTGTATGTGGAGTTTGTGTGTGTCTGTATAATTTTGTGTCAAGCCCTCCTGCCTAACAGCATGACATTGAGATCCCAAGTGTTGATCTGATGTGTGTCAAGTCAGCATAACCACTCCTTTCCTGGCTGATGAGGCCATATAACAGGAACCTGGACCCCTGCAAGACCCACTGTCATCAGTGCCTGTGCTGGACCTGCACCCTCATCCAATGCACCTTCAGCCACCTCAAAGGCCGCTGGCTCTCCCTCACTGCCCACCTCAAAGAGAAGAATCTCCACCAGGTCATAGTCACAGCTTGTATGCTGCAAAATATCTGAGACCCAGGGAGAGTTGTTCTGGGAGGCCTGGGCAGAGGAGGCGCACCATGGAGAGGCATCCTGGTGGTTGGAGCAGGAGCTTCAGCCGCAGCAGTGGATCCCCAAAGCAGGGCCCCAATTGAGGCACACAGTCACCAGTGAGGGCCAAGGCACTGCATGTGGGAGGCTCTGGCAGACCACCTCATGGAGTATCCTTGCCTCTAGCAAACCTGTCCCACTGCCTATATGCTCCCTACGCCTTGCCCACCCCCAGCACCACTATCATGCCAGGCACATATTCAAAAAATAAATCTTTATTCCCCTCACAACACAACCCCCCCATCCCTCCTCCCACTCCTCAAAACACAGAGCCCCCTTGACCTTCCCTCCCCAGCAAACAGAGGCCCTCCACCACCCTCCCCACCCATCAACAATAAAAAACCCTCTTCCCTGTTTGAAAACTATGTACAAGAGTCTTTGTGGTTGTGTCCTGGAATGGGGGGCCATGGGGTGTGGGGGTAGGCAGTGAGTACCCCAGCCTCAGGCTGTTCCCCCATGGGTCTGGGGGCCACAGCAACCCTGTGGGGACTTGCCCAGGGATGATGGTGCCCAAGGTTCCTCTGGGGTGGACAACTCCCCCTTTGACTGCCCAAGTTCAGGGCAAGCTTCCCATGTGGAGCTACAGCAAGTGGCAGGCCTTGGCCCAGGCAGGTGATGGTGGACCCAGAGTGGGGGCTGGCCCAGGATCACATGCAGGTGGGAGGCACTGGAGGACCTCCTCCCCAGGCCCAGGTGCTGGCCTGCTGTAGGGTGGTGGGCAGGTGCCATGGCCCCTGTGGGGCTAGGGCTGGAAGACAGGCAGTGGGAAACACCAGTCCCAGGACAGTGTCCAGAGTCTGATGGTCATCATCTGTGTCCTCCACTGACCAGGCCTGGATGATATTCTGCTCCCACATGTTTGTCAGTATCTCTCTCTCCAGAGCCAGGAGCTCAGCCCAGTATTCCCTCTCTTCCTGGTCCTGCACCTCCTCCTGGGTGGTCTCCCAGGTGATATCCTCCACCTGCCACCTCTCTTGGCAGGCCAGGTACTCCTCCTGCCAGGCCTGAGCCCTCTCATCCCACTCCTTAGCCACCACCACTAGGCACTGGAATACTGCTAGCACAGCCAGTGCCTACAGAGGGCTGCAGCACAAGGTGGCAGAGACCCTGATCCCACATCCTTGCTGAGCCCTGTGGCCTATCCCCCACACCCAAATGCTGCCCCTGCAGAGGCAAGAGACAGAAGCCTTTTGTGAGACTTTGTAACATTTCAGATATAAGATGCTCTGCACCAGGGACCGTGCTGACCAGCCTCAGATTGGGGGTTGGCCATACATAGATGCCCAGGGCCCATGGTACGTTGAGCCGGGCAGGCCCAGGCCCAGGTGGCCACTGGCCAAGTCCCACATCCCCATTCACTCCCCTAATCACTCCTCGCTCACCCAGTAGGCTGGTGGCTGACTGGATGCTAATACAGGAAGCCTGCTTCCCCCACCCCTTCCTAGGGTGGGTGAGGCCGGACTGTTGGCAGAAACTGCTGCTGCAGCTCCAGAACCTGCTCCCCCCCTTCTTCTCCTGCAGGCCAACTACTCTGTTGCACTGCCACCCAGCCCATGGCACCTGGGCTCAGACTGCATGGGGCTCCCAGACAACAGGGATGAGGAGCTGGTATTTCCCCCACCCTCCGTGCTGGAGGCCTCTTGAAGGAGGCACTCTGAGGCCAGCCCCCCCACCACACCACTGCTGTACCCTGAGCATGCCCATGCTGCATGTGCCCTAGGCAGTGCATGATAAGATGTTTGTGCAGGCTGAGGGGTGCTGAAACCACTATGCCCTGCTGCTGCTGATCCTCCTGGTGCCCCAGGCACACCTGCACTCGTGATTTGGGACCTTAAGCTACAATAGCACAGGAGGCAAGCCCGAGCTGCCCTGCAACTTCCACCACTGCCTAGAGGGCTACCTGTGGCAGCACTACACATCCCTGCCCTCCTACCCCCTGCTGCTGAGGAAGACATTTCCACTGGCATTGATGCCTTCCTCAGGGTGTGAGATGCCCATGGCCACCTATATGCAGGGGCACAGGCTGCTCAATAAAGTTGTGAACGGTGTCCCACCTCTCTGTGTGCTATGGGGAGTTAACCTGGGGTCAGGGGAGTGTGGGCAAGCAGGGTGGGGAGGGGTGGCAGGGGCAGGGGTTGGGGACAGTGGCAGGGGTGGAGACTGGGGCTGGGAGGGCCCTCCCCTGCACCATTGCAGAGATTACCACATATCCAGGGCTGGTGAGGCTGGTGACTCAGTGTGGGCCTCTCTGTTGACAATGATATCTGGCTGTGCCCAGTGTCTGTGGCCTGCTGGACCCAGCCATCCCCTCCCTCCCCCTCACCTCAGGCAGGAGCTAGTGCTGTTGATGGCCAATGGTGATAGGCTCTGGAGCTATGCAGCTGCTGATGCAGCCACTGGCCAGGGCTCCCCAAGGTGTTAGTGGATAGACCAGCAGAGGAGCTAGGCAGGGTGGAGTGCTGAAAGCCCAGGGGTCCCTCACCAGGGGGTCATGGTGGGGTGTACACTCAGCAGGCTACCCCTGCTAGTAAAAACCTCAGGGTCATGGCCTGGGACCTGGAGTGCAAAAATCTAGGTCAGCTGCCACATGAAAGTCATGGTCTCATGGGCAAAACCAGAGTGATGATTGTGGTTGGTCATGGCCACCCACTGTTCCCACCAGGCCTTGATTTTTATGTAGCATTGCCATGCCAACCTGAAGTGCCTGTGCTCCCATATCCCACCCAACAGGGCCCCATAAATGTAGGCATTCAAGTGCCCATCCCACTCAAACTGCCTCTGGACCTCTGCATCACCCAAGCCATAGGTGGAGGAAGAAAAAAAATGGGAGGTGGGGCACTGAGCATGCATGCGTGCGCACATGCCCCCCCATGGGACAGTCTGTGGGGGGAGGGGAAAAGGCCATGGGGGAGGAGCAGCATTGCCTGGTGCCATGCTGCACTGCACCAGCCTCAGCTGCTTCCCAGTCCCAGCTGCACTGACCCCAGCTGCACCAGCCCCAGCCACCCCTGGCCCTGGCAGCCACTGGCCCCGGCTGCCTCCTGGCCCCAGCTGCATCAGCCCCAGCCCTCGTGGCCCTGGCCCCAGTTGCACTGGCCCTGGATGCCACCCCACCCTAGCCTTGGCCCAGAGACAGGGGATGGAGTGGGGAAGCCTCAGCTGCACTGCTGGGTAAGAGGGCTCCTTGCCTCTGTGCCTCCCTACTCCTTGTGCTTCAAAAGCAATGGGCACCGCCATGTGGGTCCTGCCACTGGGCAGGCCAGGCAGCAAGGCACATGATATCATGTTGCTCCACTTTCAAAGGAGCAGTGGCAAGATGCAGAGTCACGGAGCAGAGCACAGCTCACATGTGCAGCCCACCCTTGCCCTGTGCAAAGATTGGGGGTCCACATGCTCACCACCCCTACTTGGTTTCTCAGTGCCAGACATCTGGAGGAGCCACACATCAGAGAGTGGTGGTGGATGGGTTGGTATTGACCTGGAAGGATGTGGGCAGTGGGGTCCCGCAGGGCTTGTCCTTGGACCGATACTCTTCAATGTCTTCATCAGTGACTTGGACGAGGGAATGAAGTGTACTCTGTCCAAGTTTGCGGATGATACAAAACTGTGGGGAAAAGTGGACACACCGGAGGGCAGGGAACAACTACAGGCAGACCTGGACAGGTTGGACATATGGGCAGAAAACAACAGAATGCAATTCAACAAGGAGAAATGCAAAGTGCTGCACCTAGGGAGGAAAAATGTCCAGCACACCTACTGCCTAGGAAATTACCTGCTTGGTAGCACGAAAGCAGAAAGGGATCTTGGAGTCCTAGTGGACTCCAAGATGAACATGAGTCATCAGTGTGATGAAGTCATCATAAAAGCTAACTGCACTTTATCACGCATCAGCAGATGCATGATAAGCAGAGCCAAGGAGGTGATACTTCCCCTCTATCGGGCACTGGTCAGACCGCAGTTGGAATACTGCATCCAGTTTTGGGCACCACACTTCAAGAGGGATGTGGATAACCTGGAGAGGGTCCAGAGAAGGGCCACTGATATGGTTAAGGGCTTGTAGGCCAAGCCCTACGAGAAGAGACTAGGGCACCTGAACCTCTTCAGCATCCGCAAGAGAAGGTTGAGAGGCGACCTTGTGGCTGCCTATAAATTCATCATAGGGGCACAGAGGAGAATTGGTGAAGCTCTACTCACCAAGGCACCCCTGGGGGTCACAAGAAATAATGTCCATAAGCTAACAGAGAGCAGATTTAGACTGGACATTAGGAGGAACGTCTTCACAGTTAGAGTGGCCAAAATCTGGAATGGGCTCCCAAGGGAGGTGGTGCTCTCCCCTACCCTGGGGGTCAAGAGGAGTTTAGATGGGCATCTGGCTGGGGTCATCTGAACCCAGCATTTTTTCCTGCCTATGCAGGGCGTCAGACTCAATAATCTATTGAGGGCCCTTCTGACCCTAACATCTATGAATCTATGAGCTCCTGGGCTCCAGTTGTCCCACAACCTGGCCCAGCTGGGGCCCAATTCACTGTGAATGGGGCCCTGGCCACGCCACATCATGGAGCAAACAGAGCCCAGTGGCACGTCCAGGGGTGTGGTGTGGTGGAGCAGAGAGGGAGGTGTAACTCCTCCTCCCCACTTTAGCTCCCCTCAATGCATGCAATCGGAGCCCAATGGCTCATCCAGGGGTGTGGCCATGGAGTCACCTGGCCACACCCCTGGATGAGCCACTGGGCTCTGATCGCCCTATGACCTGGCCCAGCTGGGGCTCCATGAGCGGTGAATGGGGTCCTGGCTGGGCTGGGTCATGGGACAATCCCCACAGTGCAGCATGGAGTGGGGCAGGGGCAAGGGTGAATGATTTGATTTGCCCCGACCCCACTCTCTCCTGTACTGTGGGGGTCTTGATCTGCCCCCACTCCCCACCCCCTACAAGCCCAGGGTGATTAAGAAAGAAGATGAAAAGAAACTTACCTGCCTGCATGTGGCTTGGCCGGCTGTGAGTGCGCAGGGTATCCGAGTGTGCCCCCACTGCAGTAGTCCACAGCCAGGCTGCCCTAAGGGTACACACCTTCTGCTGCCTAGGCCCAGAACAGCATGAGGTTGCCAATCTCCTCCAGGCTCCAGTTGGGGCCCCAGGTGCATGGCATGGGCATGCACACATGGATGTTGCTGGGCCTCAGTGGGAAGGATGAAGATGACATGCTGCTGAGTCCTATGCTGGCTCTCTGGGCCCCAGTGTGGATGCCCCTGGCTTCTGGGCCCCAGTGCAGAGGCACAGTAAGGGACTGGGAGTCGTGCAGTTGAGGCTATGCCTTGCAGCACCTGCAGTTGCAGGACAGGCTGCTGGGAGTGTGCAGCAGGGAGGTGGCTCTGAGGGCTGGCAAGCCTGACCATAGGCTCAGCAAACTGAAAGCTGCAGCTAGCAGCCACAAACTTCCCAGCCATTAGCTGCACTCTCACCTGCCAGCAGTTGAAAGATGAGTAGCCAGCAGCTACAATCTCCCTAGGCAGCAGTCACAGTCTCAGCTGCTGCATTGTGATGCTGGGAGACAGGTACAGCTACACTGTGGCCTGCCCAGTGGGGCATACAGAGCATGCAGTTCCCTCAGGCCCTGTGAAATGTGCCCCAGGGCACAAACTGGCTGGAGGCTTTTATAGCCTGCAGCAAGGGGCTGCCACAGATGCAGCAAGGAGAGGCTTCCATCCAGGCACCCTGGGGCTGGGCTCAGGCAAGCCCCCTAGGTGCAGGACAGATCCAGCAGCAAACTTAGTGCTGCATTGCATCTGCACATATGCTACTGTGCATTAACTAATTGCACTAAAATTTGTTACCTGAGTTTGAATCGTCTTTCTATTGCCCCTTTCTTTGGAAATATGACAAGAATGAGTTCTCTCCATTTCCAACAAGGAATAAGAAGAGAGACTATGGAACTGGGAAACAAGAATGTTCTGAAATTTAAACTCCTTTTTTAGGAAAGTGTTGAGGTGAAAAGTATTGGGATTTTTTTTTGGGGGGGGGGGGGGGAGGGTGGTTAAACAAGCCTTGCCAGCTTTATTTCATGACCTTAATTTACCAGAGAGGTAAGAATATGACTTATTTTAAATTGCTTAGGCATATCAATCATCTACATTAAGTGCCACATTCTCCATTTTCCTGAGTAGCCCACTTGCTGTCCTAGCTTTCCAATTGCAAAATAAGAAGGGTGATTACAAGCATACTAGATAGGGGTGAGCTAAATATGGCCCATGGGGAGATCTGACCTACCAAGGGATTTTTTCTAGCCCATGGTGGGTCCCTCAGTCCCACCTTGCCCAGGTGTGGAGCATAGCCTGGCTCATGGCACATGCAGCTGGTTCCACCACTCCTGGGTGTGCAGCGGGGCTGGGGTGGTGCATAGGCCAGACTCACTTCCCAGCAGCCCTACAGACAGAGCTCCTTCTGGTTGGTGCTGCCAGTCTTTGCCACTGTCACCGATAAACCCAGCCCTGCTGCCTGGGCACCCCAGCCCATCTACTCTGCACCCACAGCCAGGGGTTCCAGATAGAGTTGGTAGGCAGGTCCCCCATGGAGACTGGCTGACACACATGTGGGCAGGGCGCTCAACCAGGCAGATGGGATGGGGCTGCAGGCAGGCTGGGAGTGGCATCTGGGAGTGAGATGGACGGGCAGGGATGGGACTAGGACTGGGACTGGAATCAGGATGCCATCCCATTCCTGAATGCCACTCCCTGCCTGCCCATGATCCCTTCCCATCTGCCTGGATGAGAACAACCTGCCCCATGGATCCCAGGCCAGTATCCAAGGAGACCCCAAGATCACTGGGCAGTGACAGCATAGGGCCAGGGCCCTGGGCAGAGCTACAGTTTGCTTCCCACATGCCCCTGGCCACAGAACTAGCACTAGCAGGTCCCTTCTGACCCTAACATCTATGAATCTATGAGTTGCTGGGCTCCAATTGTCCCACAACCTGGTCCAGCTGGGGCCCAATTCACTGTGAATGGGGCCCTGCAGGGACTTGCAGGGAGGAGATTGCAGTTCTGCCCTGGGCCCCAGTCCCATGCTATCACTGCCCAGTGATGCCAATCCCAGCCCTGGCCCCAGTTGCCTATCCCACTCCTGGATGCCACTCCCTGCCTGCCTGTTTTTGGTGAGCTGTCTTGGGCAGGGGGAAAGCCTGGTGCTAACCCTGCCAGCGGCAGCTCATCAAGACTCTCTAAGTGGCCCTCTGGCCCAAATAATTGCCCACCCCTATGCTAGATAAGAACATTGTTATTATCTGTCCTGTCAGTTTTGATTGCAAATTTTTGGAGGCAGGAGCCATTTGTGGCTTTGTGTTTCTCCTAAGCCTACCACAAACATTAACTAAATGGAGCTTAACTTGGGCTTTTTATCACAACAATAATAATAATGGGGAAATTCAAGTATGCCTTACAATATCCTCCATTAATGGAGCAATTTCATTACAGATAGTATGATTTTTTAAAGAAATGTTAGTTAAAAAACCTCATTTATGCTATACAGAAATTCACCCTAATGAATTGAATATTAATATCTGATATTTCAGTATATCTATAACAGGAATAGGCCATTATTTGGGCCCACAGGCCACATACAGAATTTTAGAGAGTGTCGAGGGCTGAGTCAGCACCTCCCCACCTGCCCTGTGCAACAGTTCACCAAACGTTCCTATGTGGGACAGGGCTGCAGGCGAGCAAGGAGCTAGCATGAGCGTGGGCAGCAGTTTCAGCAAAAGCAGCTCAGCCACACCAGCACCACCACCAGGCCACCCCTCTACCTCAAGGAGGTGCTTAGGCAGATGCCCCAATCCCCAGCAGGAACCTGCCAGCTGGATCCACAGCTGATACTGACACCTACCTGGCATTGCTTCCAGCATGTGGGGTGGGAGCTGCTGTAAGCTGCCGGGTTGTCCTTTAGGTGCGGGATAGTTTGGGTGGGAGGAAGAGGGAGAGAAACAGACAAGCAGACAGAGACAGAGACAGAGACAGAGACAGAGACATAGAGAGGTGACCCTGCCCACCCCCAACCCACCCCTTACCCATGATACGTTGTTGTGGCCAGTGTTAGGCAGACACTGAGAAGAGCGGGACCTGGCAGCCAGCATGCTCCCCACTGTTGAGGCCCTTCTGGCTGCAGCCACTTGGAGCCTGTGCCAGAGCTGTCCTGTGGCTCTTCCCTGCCACTGCCACTATCACCACCTCTGAGCTGCCCCAAGCCTGAGGGTGGCAGCAACAGCAGCAGAGGAGAGCCGCAGGGCATCTCCAGCACAGGCTCTGAGTGGCCACAGCCAAAAGGGCCCCAGCAGCAGGGTGCATACCTACTGCCAGGTCCCACTTTTTCCCAGCACCATCTGCCACCACTCATTGGGAGGGGGAGGTGCAGGACCATCTGTCTCTGTCTCTCTGTCTCCCTGCCCCTTCCTCTCAACCCAAACCATCCTGCACCTACAGCAAGTTTCCACAGCTTACACAAGCTCCCACCCCGTGCATTGGGTGCACACCAGCATCAGCTGTGGACACAGCTTGCAGGTTCCCATTGGGGATTGGGACATCTGCCCAGGTCTGCAGATGCTGCTGCTGCATGAGCTGTTGCCCCAGGCAGTATGTCCAAACCACAGTGGAAACCTGCCAGCAGTATCCACAGATGGTAGCAGTACATACTCAGTGCAGCTTCTGGCACATAGGATGGGAGCTGGTATAAGCTGCAGACAGGGCTGGGAAGTGCCTGCCCACCTGGCATGATGCAACACCTGGAGTCACCCACCCCCATGGGCTGGATCCCATGACTTTGTAGGAACCCACCCCGTGGCTGGATATGATCAGTTGTCAGGCTGGATCTGGCCCGCAGGCCATATTTTGCCCACTCCTATAGTGTACTGCAATCCCTGGTAACAATAAAGGGAAATAACAGCAACTAGAAAAAAGGCACCAAAACATTTCCTCCCTATCAAAATCTTTCCATTTACAAATTCAGCATGAAAAAAACAATGCATCTATGTGCACTTGCTCATAGATTTGATCAACATTAGGGCTGGAAGGGACCTCATGAGATCTTTGGGTCTAATCCCCTGCCCAAGGGGCAGGAAATCAGCTGGGATTATATTACCCCAGCAAGATAAGCATCCAAGCATTTCTTAATGGTATCCAGAGTAGATGCTTGCACCACTTCTGTGGAGAGTCAATTCCAGACTCTGGAGACTCAGACAGTAAAGACGTTTTTCCTTGTGTCCAATCTAAAACGGTGTTCCAGCAGTTTGTGACCAGTAGATCTTGTCTTCCCTTGGGTTGAACAGACGTCCTCCCAGTTCCTGATGAACCCCCTTATATACTTATAGGCTGCTAGCAAGTCATCCCTGAACCTTTGCTTCTCCAGGCTGAATAGAACCATGCCTCTCAGCTTCTCCTCATAAGGCCTCTTCTCTTGACCTCTAATCATGTATGTGGCTCTCCTCTGGACTCTCTCAAGTTTCTCCACATCCTTTCTAAATTGTGGAGCCCAGAACTGGATGCAGTACTCCAGCTGTGGCCTTACCAAGGCTGAGCAAAGCAGGAGGATGACTTCTTGGGTCTTGTTTGAGATAAGTAGATGCAAGCCAGAGTTTTATTTGCTTTGCCAGCTGCGGCATCACATTGGTGGCTCATGTTTATCTTGTGGTCAGTCATGACCCCCGAAGTCTCTTTTGGTCGTGGTGCTAGTGAATGTAGCACTGCTGAGCCTATAAGTATGATGTCAGTCTCTTTACTCATGTTTGTGTTAATTGTTCATCTGGTGAGTACCCTTCATTGCTGATTTCCAGTTGTATGTTTCTGCAAGCGCTTGGAGGACATTTTATTTAAAAAATAGGTGGAAGGGATTGCCAACCCTATCTGATCCATGAATCCATACTTGGCAAGGAATGCAAACAACCTGTTCAGCAAGATGTTGGATGTCCCAGAGAAGCCTCATTAATACCTTGTTCACCCATATTTTAATACCTTGAATCCATGGCTCTGGGTTAGAGGGAGATATTCAGGATGAAAACAGGGACTAGGGAGTGGTTGATCTATCCTTTTACCACTGCCTGTCTGTTCAGTGATAGAATCCAATCCAAGGCCATTGGCCACAAAATAGGATTAGAGACTTTCAAAAACTTTATTCTGTCTTAATATATATAAAACCTGTTCCCCTCCCCCTGTGTGAAGGGAGAAGAAACTGCTCTGTGAGGATTTGTGCCCTAGATAGAGCTTATTTGGGTCTCTTCAGCTTATATGACATGTTAAGGCCCTCTGGATGATTGACAGGTCCAGGCTATGGCCAAATCCAAAAATAGCATAACCCAGCCTCTCTGAGCCCCTAGAAGGTGTATGCATAGTGCAGATCTATTGTTCCAGGCATCCAAACTGACAGATTTCATTAACTTTCTTCAGCCTTAGAATCCAGTTGTAATATCCAGTTGGAGAAATCAAGAGAGCTGTAGTTTCTTAAGTAAGACTGTGTTATCAGACTTTCCTGCTTATACAGAGCCAGCAAGCAGGGCACTGCTTAGCAAATGCTGGCCTTCTCAATTCTAGTCTTAAAAATGAAACCACCTAGCATCCCTCACTGGCCCCCTGAGCTGTGCAGTTTAACTTGAGGCCCATCCTCTAAAAGGGAATTCTTGATGTATTAAATTCAATCTTGCAAATGTTGGTGGTTTTGGTAAAGTCCCAAATCTTAATGTCTTGTAATTCTATGAGCATTTCATCTTAGAGAGGGAAAGAGAGAGAATAAGCTCCCATCTGTTGAGGCTACAAGAAGCCTGACTCTCTATGGGGTCAAAATAAGAAGGCAAATTAAGACACCAAATTTGGTTTTTAAACCATTTTAATGAGCTGTGGGGCATCTGACTCATGATATTGGAACACAAAGAGCTAGCAATACTACAACTGCTCGAAAGGGAAGTTTTTCTGAGTTGTCCACAGGCCCAGGTGTCTTGCACACCTGCCCTTTTGAAAAACTGCCCCAGGGCTATCTGTGAACAGGAAGCAGCTGTTTTTAAGGGACTGCTCCTCTTCCAACTGGTCAGCACTCTTTGCCTTCTAACTAAACTGGGTGCAGCTGGGAGGCTGAGCTGGCAGCCAGCAACCGATCATCTTGAGAAAGAAAGAGGGAGGGGATGGATAGAGACCCACAGAGCTGCTGGAAAAGGGCTGCGTAATCTATTACCTCTAAGCATGCATGTGTTTGCCTTCTGTTTGCTGAACTAGCACAAAGGATATGATACCAGCATCACTGTGCCTAACAGGCCTTTTTTGAGAGAACACAGAACCCAACAGGAATCTTTTCACTAACTTCAGTGAGCTTTAGAACTGACTCTAAAGGAGGATTAAAGATCTGTGTATAAAAAGCTGCACAGAGAAAAATCCATACGCAGCATGCACTGACAGGGTTTATTGTTTCCACAGAGTCCAGGACCTATGCTACTTATTCTTGAGGCTGCCTACTGATACCTTATCTATTGAGTGCCTACATACAAAGACATCTCATTTTAAAAGGTGCTGGTGTAACATCTTATACACTGCCTATAACATCTTCTACATTATCTTATAACATCTTATAATATCTTGTACTGCCTATAATATCTGCCTATACACGTGCTTGTGGGTGGGGGGAGGAGGGCCATTTTGATTAGAGAGGTTCCTGGCATGAGCGCCACATGCCCCTGGAGGCTGGGGGGGCATGGCAAGCTCCTGCAGGCGGTGGCACCACTGTCGGCAGTGGGAGCATGGTGGCAGTAAAAGGGAAGCTCCCGCAGGCAGCCATGATGCTGACGGCAGTGGGGTAGGGGGGTGGTAAGTGCCAATCAGAGGTTAGCAACCACCTGCAGATGCCATTGGCAGCATTGGTGGTAGCCAGCGGCAATTGTGGACCACCTGCAGATGCCACCAGTGGTGTCAGTACAGGAGGTGCACCACCATGCTCAGGGGGTGCACGAGCACCTGCATGCACCCCGTATGCATTGCCAATGGTTCCCAGACAGCCACTCTAATTAAAATGGCTCACTGTCACAAGTATTAAGCCCCCGCATGCAAAAATAGCCATGGGACACTTCTTCTAAAGCTCATTCAATGAGGTTTAGATAAAGTGCCCCCGCAGCCATTTAAAAACATATGGGGGCTTAATACAAGGGATGGTGAGGCAAAACTGGAGTGTTCTAATTAGAATGCAAATGAGCACATGTATAAACAGCCCTTTAGCCCAAACAGTAGAGGTCATTTGATTACTTGTTTTTCACACTGCTGAATTAACTGCCTCCTGATTTACCAGGCACATAATATAGTAATTCTTTACCTCTTTTGCTGTATTGTAAGTAACCTGCTACTAGGGCATTGGCTATGAGTAATGTGTAAAACCAGTTCCACATGTCTATGAGTCTGGAAATCACCTCATTGCTTCTCAGCCTTTTGGCTAAGATCAAGTATGCTCAGAAGCCAGCAATATAAATTGTTCAAATCCTTATCTCTATACTTCTAGTCCTTGGTGCATCCCCAAGGACACTCCAATTAAGTTAAAAGAATTCTTAACTACAACTTCCAGAATCAAAAAGATAAAAGAAAGAAATAAAAGGGAGAGGGATCAGGGGAAAACATTTCTGAGACTGGCAATGTAATGTTTCCACATTATCTTCTTGTCTGCAAGCCACCATACGCTCTCACTACTACTGCAAGCACAGTGCCAGCAACATGATGCATATTTTCAATCAGAGGCCTTCCCTCCCAACCTTCTGTCTGCAACCTACTATTCCTTCTATCACCATGTTCCACACTGCTGCTTCCCATAAACTATTTCTTCATACTGGGCATTGATGGGCCCCTGTGACTTCCAGCTTTACTTCCTTGTGCTATTCACTTGAGCTTATGGATCTTTTGCAAACTGGATGTTGTACTGGGTGGTAACAATGACTGGCAAGGATCCAGCAAGTTCACTACAGTCTCCCACATTCTATTCCACTTCTTACATGTATAAGTAGACTTAGGCACCTAAGTGTGAATCTATTCCACACAGCTTTAGTCTGTGAAGATCTGCTAATAGAGAAGATGAGTGAAGCCCGCTCCTCCTCCTCACTACTTTTGGTGATTCGGTCTTAAGGGGCAGATGATGTTGTGTTACAAAGTAGATGCATTAATAGATTTTTCATGGACTTGAACAGGGTGGAATAAATTCTTACTTAGGCACCTAAATTCACTCAGATCCTCAATAAGTGGAAGATAATCTAGCACAATAAAATAATAAAATATACTATTAGAGTAGAAATGTTATTTATTGGTAATAATATTTTCAAAATCATGAAAGACAGCCTAGGTTTAACATAGTGGTCATTTTTAAAAATGGAAAAAGGAGCCTCAGGGAATTATAAATGAGTCAGCCTTATTTCAATACCTGTAAGTTATTAGATATAATTATAAAGCAATTGATTTGTAAACACCTGGAGGAGGAAGGAGCAATTACTTGCAGCCAATATGGATTTCCTAAGAATAAATCATGCTAAATGAACCTGATTTCCTTCTTTAATGGGATGATTAGTTTGGTGGAGGAAGGGAATGCAGTAGACAGGATATACCTGTACTTTAGGTACTTTATATATATTCATAAAGCATTCTTGTAAGTATCACTGAGTCCATGTCAGAATGCAGGACGCCTCAAGTGGGATTTCACAGGGCCTTCTAGGTGTGGTGCTCTTTAATATTTTTTTATTAATGATCCAAGAGTAAAGAGCAAATTGATCAAATTTGCAGATAACAAAAAAACTGGATGAGGTTTCAAAGACTTTGGGGAGAAGATTATAATTGAAAATGTTTAGGGACTATGATTCAAAAGGAGTTTGATAAATTAGCTGAACAATATTCAGCCAAGATGAATGTTAGGTGCTACAACCAGAGAAGAGAAACCAAATACATAAGTGCCAGATGGGAGATAATTGGCTAAGCAGTTGTTCTGAAGCAAAGGATTTGAGGGTTATGGTGAATCACAAACTCAAAATGAATCAGGAATGTGAATTTGGAATGTTGGAGAAAAACAAAACAAATTAAAAAAATCAAACTTTGGACTCTATGAAAAAAACTATTGTATGGAAAATATGAGATATGACAGTGCTACTTTATTTGGCACTGGTTATACCTCAGCTGGAATATTGTGTTCAGTTCTGGACATCACATTTTAAGAAAGAAGCACAGAAACTGGAGGGGATCCAAAGGCAAGCAACAAAGATGATAAAGGGGTTGGAATGCAAGTGGTTCAAGGAAAGGTTGAGAGGACTAGGTGTGCTTGCTCTAGATAAAAAGGATATTAAGTGGGGCATGATAACAGTTTTGAAATATTTGAAAGGCTGCCATAAAGAAGGAGAACAAATGTTCTCCCTTGATACACAGATGGTAGCACATGAGACACTAGGTTTAACCTGCAGCAAAGCAGATTCAAATCAAATCTCAGAGAAAACTTCCTAACTGTAAAAACAAGACTGCAGAATCAACTGCCCGGGGAAGTTGTAGAATCTCCTTCATTGGAGTTTTGCAAAACTGCATTGTGCATCTATGCAGGAAGTTGGACTAGAAGAAGGTTTTAGACTGGATATAAGGAAAAAACTTTTTCATGGTTTGTGTGAGCAGACTCTAAGATAGACTTCTGGTGGGGGTGGTACAGGCACCTATCCTGGAGATCTAGGGACAGACATTCAAAAAGCCTGAGCCTGAATTGATTCAATCTTTGCAGGTCAGTCTAACCTGGCTATACTAAACCAGTTTTCAACCATACAGACAGTCCCTCTGGACTGAGGAAATTCAGGCACATGCCTGCAGTGGCTCAGGCTAGAAGCTGGGGAATGCTAGAGCAGCCCTCCCTTCCCTTCCATAGAGCTGAGCTGAGGGGGCCATGGCCAAGCCCAGCAAGGCTTTCTTATTAGGGAGGTCTGCCTACAGGGTCCCAGGCTTTTTCCTCCTGGCTGCTCAAGGGTCAGGCATATTGTCAGCCCCCAGCCCCAAGCTATTGCTCTGAGGAAAGAGTGTGTGTAGAGTGCATGCATCTGTTGGTGCTACAGAGCTTTTCACTCTCCCTCCCTGCTTCTGTATACTATCTACAGCAAACTAACATGCAAGCAAGCTGGGAGAAAGCAGGGACAGATAACACTGTTTATCACCCCTATCTCAGTGTTTATTGCCCCATTAAGAAAATGGAGAGACATTACCAGCTACCTGTTGATTCAGCACAGATGCAGCATGTGATTTGGTGGCTAATACACAAACACCTCTCAGCAAGGCAGAGGGAAGGGGAGAATTTCTGCTTAGCAGGGAGTGTTGTTGGGGGTGGGGGGGAGCAAACAGCTCTTCTCAAACAGTGTTTCCAAGGAAGGACATTAAGCTACCTGTTGATTATCTCCAAAAAGCCTGTCTGCCTTGATTGTCTCCCACAGTATGGACTGTAGCCAGCATGTGGTCTGCTAGCTAATGCGGAGGTGTCTGCTTAAGGCAAAGGGGATGGAGGAATAATCTATGCTTAGCAGGGAAAAGCCAGGCAGATGCAGAGGGAGGGACCAGCCCTGCTGTGGGGCAGAGAGCCACACCCAGCCGAGAGAGCATGCTGGGATGCTAGGGATGTCTGGCTTATCTTAAACCAGCAAGGGGTCTGGGACAGACATTGCATAAACTGGTATGAGACAAATCAGTTAAGCCTGATACTACATTCAACCAGGTTTATCTCAAACCAGTTTCAGCCATTATCAAACTGGTTTAAGTGCACTGAACATCTGTTCTGTTACAGGTTTAAACCAGTTTCTGATCACTTAAACCAGTTTATGTGTAATGTCTGTCTCTAACGCAAAACAAGATTGAATGCACACCTTGCTGGCATTATTTGACTGCAGCAGTCTTTCCTGCACAGAGTAGGGGGGCTAGACATGATGATCACACAAGGTCCCTTCCAGCCCTAAACTGAGATGCTGTGAAGCCTTAGGGCCCTTTCCCTTTTTCAGGTACTACATAGCTACTCTGTTTGTTTATATTGAAGACTGGAAACTTGATCCTTGAGTAATTATGTTTTCCACTTTCCTGTCCTCAAGGCCTTTTCCTAAATTCAAGAAACATTACAAAATTAACTATAAAACTAATCATGAAATTGAAGAGACAATGGGGTCAGAAGAAAAATGAAGTCAATAAGCAAGCAATAGGAGTTGAATTGGGACTAATGTGTGAAAGTTGTATATGAGTGAAGACTTGAAAGATGCAAGTATTGAACTTCTAATAAATTCTGCAGATCAATCCATGGAGTCAGAGGTGTAGTCAGCAAATTGAGTGCCTGGGGCAGGGGATGGGAAGAGAAGGAAGAGGTAGAGGATCCTTGGGAACTGAGAGGATCACCATTCTGCTTGCTCTACCTATCCCTCTGCTATACACTATATGGTGCAGCACTGTACTGCCTGTGTCCTGTGGTTGGACAGTAGTAGCATGGGGCTTCCCCCACTGCTGCAAAGACTCCCAGTAGGTGTGGGGGGAGGGAATCCTGGTGCCCCTTCTGAGTCAGCACCCAGGGCAGGTATCCCACTTGCCCCCTCCCCTAGTTACACTACAGACTGGAGCCCAGTGGGAATGGTTTTGTATCCTAAGTTATTCCCCCTTGACATAGAGAATCACAGAGGCAAGACAGCCTAGATCTCAACCACAGTAAATTGGAACTGTTCCTCTGAAGTCAACAAAATAGATAGCTACTGAGTGAGTTACATTTTTGTCAAGCCAAACAATGAACTTTTGCTGGAAGAAAAACTAAAAAAGGACTTCAAGAACAATTCTCATATGCTACTTTGTACTTACAAACAGTATAAACTCTTAAGGAGATAGAGTCTACCTGAGTGAAAAAACTCCAGAGTTGTAACAGCTATATGTCACTTGCCTGGCCTCTTGAGGGCCATGAATACTGTTTCATTTATTTTTTAATGAAAAACTAATTTTTCTTTCTTTTTTTTTGACAATGCCTATCACAGGCTACAATGCCAAATAGAAGGGTTTGCCTGAAATCCCATCTCTCCCTCAGATTTTGGCCATTTTCTAAGTAGATTTACAGGTCAAAACCAGTTCTCACTTTGGCACCTCAGACATCTAAGTAGAGCCAGCCAGACATAAAGGCAGATTTGTTCAAGCAAGCAAAGATAGCAGAAAATTTGAGCATGTGCAGTAACAGAATTTTAGGCAGCTAACAAAGTTTCCTAACGAAAATGTGGGTACCTGTAGTGTCTAAAGTACCTAAGTGGTAGGAGGTTTTTGGGTTTCTCTCTTGGATTCAGGTTCCTAAAAGCTTTATTTGATCTTAGGGTATCAATAGAAAACACCTTATTGACATAATAAGCATTTTTATAGTGGCACAAAGGCCAAGAAAACAGACCTCTTATGTCCCTTATTGCACCACAAATGCTCAAAATCTGAGGCCATGACATGGATGGCAAAAAGATATGCTGTTTTATAGATTCATAGATTCATATATTGTTAGGGGCTGGAAGAGACCTTGTAGATCATCGGGCACTAGGTAGAAAAAGACAACTGGGGTCGAGTGAACCCTGTGAGGTGACAGTCCAGTCTCCTGTTGAAGATTTCCAGGGTAAGTGATTGCACCACCACTGGAAGGAGTTTATTCTACAGTCTGGACACACTGACTGTGAAGGAGTTTTTCCTGCTATTGAGCCTGAAGCAGTCTTCCAAGGAGTTTGTATCCATTGCTCCTGGTCTTCCTCAGGGGTGCCCTAGTGAACAGCTGTTCACCGAGTTCTTGATGTACCCCCCTGATGTAGTGATAAGCCGCTCCCAAGTCCCCTCTCAGCCTTCTCTTCTGCAGATTGAAGAGGCCCAAGTCCCTCAGCCTCTCCTCATATGCCTTGTCTTGCAAGTCCCTGATCATATGGGTGGCTCTCCTCTGGACCCTCTCAGGTTTTTGCACATCCTTGTGGCACCCAGAACTGGATGCAGTACTCCAGCTGCGGTCTCACCAGTGTGGAGTACAGGGGGAGTATCACTTTTTTAGTTTTGCATGAGATGCAATGGTTAATGCATGCCAGCATGTTGTTTGCCCTGCTGGCCACAGCATTGCACTTCCAGCTCATGTTCATGCGATGGTCAATCACTACCCCTAGGTCCCTTTTGACCATGGTGCAAGTCAAATTGTCACCACCGAGCCTGTAGGTATGTTGGGGATTGTTTGCCCCAGATGACGCACCTTGCACTTCTGAGTGTTGAACTTCATCTGGTTCCAGCCTGCTCAGCTCTCCAGCTTGTCCAGGTCTGCCTGTATTTGCAACCTATCTTTTGGCATGACCACACTCCCCCATAACTTGGTGTCGTCCAACTTGGTGTCGTCCACCAACTTAGCCAGTGAGCTTTTCACCCTCACATCCAAATCATTGATTTTATTGAGTCAGTTGTGTTTGTTTTAGGCATGGGAGTACAGGCAGTCCAAAACAAGTGCTCCACCCTGAACAGGTGCTCCCAGAGGTTGAGGGTCCCAATTCTGCATGCCCAAGGAAATCCTGCCTTAGATCAGGTCCCTCATGCCCTGGGGGCACCTGCTCAGCTTCCCCCTCTTACAGAGATGCACCCTGGAGATTCCCTGCGAAACATCTCTGTAAGCAGAGAGCCTTGGTTTTCTCCATTTACAGAGACATACCCCAGAGATTCCCTGTGGTGTGTTTCTGCAAGTGGAGACAAGATCAATGGGTGACATGCATTTCACCCAATAAAGATGATCAGCTGTGTTGGGGCACATCTTGGTACAGGTTACCTGCTTCATTTGGTTACATCTATTTGTACCTTTACCCTAGCTGCTAATGCAGCACAGAACGCAAGATTTTAGTTAGTTATATCCTATACAGGTTACTATAACAATAGAAATGAGAAGGTCTCCCCACTTTCTAGGGGGAGTTTGAGTTATCACATATCATCCCCAAAGAACCCACAACAGCTACATTTCCAGAGTGTCATTCTTGTTCCTAAATATGCTCTAAATGAATGCTGAAGCTGTTAGCGACTCTAAGCTTTTGTGTGAAACTTCATAAAAAATTAATCGGACACATTTTCCCAAGCAGAAAGGCCTCTAGCCATGCCTCAAGCTTGTGCTACAGTGTACTTACATGTTTTGTGAAATTTATGTTTTACATCAAGAAGGGTAGATGTTGGAGGTACCTGGAAAAGAAAACAAAATGGAAACAAATTAAGTTTTGTTCTTCTCTGTTCTTCTATTCTGGGGGTGGGGGACTCATTCCATGAAGAACCATTTTGGTTTGTTTAAATCTGCTACAGATAATAAACATGCTAATCAGTGGCTTTCCCTCTGACTTAACTGCTCTTTAACACTGCTTATTTATCCACAGAGCTTTTGGTCATATCTGGAATTGGCCCAGTTCAACCATTAGTGAGCAGGAATTGATAGGAATTGTTCTGGTGTAAAGTCCAGGTCTTGAAAAAGAAAGATTTCTGGTGAGACAGTTGTTGTCCTAAAGATCACACCAATGGGGTTACTCAAGGGGTAATACTTTACCCAGTGTAAGTAATGGTATCATCATCTGGCTTTCAAAGATAGGAACAGATATAGAATAGGGCATTTGCTTCTGAGCTTGGGTCTGATGCCAAAGCATTGAAAATCAATAGTTTCATAACATCAATCAGAACCCAAAAGTTTGACAGTCTCCCCAAGACACCACTAGTAAAATGATCTTAAGTTTATCTGTGAAGTCTGACTTCTGTGGGTACAGCAACAGGGTGAAAATAAATAATTTCAGTTTTCAAAATTTAAATTCTAGGGTGGCTGTAGTAATGCAGAAGAAAGTGTTTTTTTCATGTGTTGACTTCTCCTGATATCCATTCATTGCTAGTGAAAGATAGGTCAAGGGGTTGAAGTATTACACTGTAATTTGAAAGACTGGGATCCATTCTTTGCTCATTATTTAATAATTGTTTAAAGTAAGTTACATAAACATAAAATACTTAAAACATACATAAATACTTAAAGCAAGGGCTGGAAGCTGGATCTACCTTCTCCTAAGTGAGAGTCCTAAGCAGTAGGCTACAAAAGACAAAGTTATGAGTATCAATATTCTAAAGACTGAGAGGAGCACAGATAAAACACAGATGAAGGATGGGTGCAGATACTACCTTAAAATAGACCTTGTTCCTTTCAGACTTTGAAGGGATAGTACGGAAATGGCCAATTGATGGAAATGAAACAGTAGATCAAAGAAAGAATGAGATAACAATAACAGTTTAATATGGGTGTGGGAGAAAAGAAAAAACATTGCCAATTTGACATACAGTACAAATATACAATAGATGTGTCATAAGATGTGTTCAAAGCATAGGGCATAAGCAGGAGGAACATGCCCTCCTGAGAGCTAGCAAAACCCAGACCTAGTGGGGCTCATGGAAACCTGGTGGGATTCTACCTATGACTGGGCAGTGGACATTGAGGGATACATACTGTACAGGCAAGACAGAGCAGGGAAAAGCGTGGGGGTGTAGTGCTATACGTCAAAGAGCAATACATGTCCTCAATGATCAGGATGTGGTCAAAGGAGCTCTGGGTAAGAATGCAAGGGGGGCATGGGGAAAGGGACATAATAGTGGGCATCTACTACAGACCGCTTCACCAGGGGGATGAGCTGGACCTGGAATTCTCAGGTCATCTCATGGAGGCAGTAAAGTCAAGGGATTTGGTTGTCATGGGTGACCTAAACTACCCAGAAATCTGCTAAGATCAGCAGTCAGCCAGGTCCGACCACTCACGTAGGTTCCTAGCAGGGATACAGGACCTCTACCTAATCCAAGAGATGCATAGTCCCACCAGAGGAAATGCCTTGCTGGACTTGGTCCTTGCCACAGGCGACGACCTGGTGAGGGGTCTGCAAGTACTCAACCACCTGGGTGACAGTGACCATCACCTGCTGGAATTTAATATCTGGCGCAGGGTGGTGAAAGCAAGCAGCAAGGCAGAGGCCCTTGACTTCAGGAGGGACGACTTCTGTAAGCTAAGAAGGTTAGTAGGAGAGGCATTGGGGTCTAGGAGCTTCAATGAGATGGGAGTCCAAGACAGGTGGTTGTTCCTCAAGGAGACAATCCTCCAAGCTCAAAGGGAGTCAGCCCCAATGTGCACCAAGGGGGGAAGAAGTGCTAAGAGGCCTCCATGGCTCAGCAAAGGCATTCAGGGATGCCTGAGGGCAAAAAAGGAGGCATATAAACAGAGGAAGCAAGAAGTTATCATGAAGGAGGATTACACCTCCGT
This sequence comes from Alligator mississippiensis, assembly GCF_030867095.1. Taxonomy (NCBI): domain Eukaryota; kingdom Metazoa; phylum Chordata; order Crocodylia; family Alligatoridae; genus Alligator; species Alligator mississippiensis. Next base: position 135,078,081 of record NC_081825.1, on the reverse strand, counting down.
TGCTCGGGACTGCAGGGAGACTGTTAGGAAGGCCAAGGCAGAGATGGAGTTAGGTCTAGTGATCAGAATTAAGGATAATAAAAAGTCTTTTTTCAAATACATAGGAAGTAAGAAGAAGGTACCGGGTAACATGGGGCCCCTACAGCATGTAGCTCAGGGCTACATGCTGGGCAATCTGATGATTGTGGCAAATGAAAAAGCTGACCTCTTTAATGAATTCTTTGCCTGCATAGTCCTGAACAGGGACCAGGACATCTCCCCCACTAGAATTGCAGATGGACCCTGGGGAGACACTGCCATGCCTAGGGTCAGGGATGACCTAGTTAGGGAACGTTTGGAGGGGCTGGACGTGTTTAAATCAGTAGGTCCAGATGCTCTTCACCCAAGGGTGCTGAGGGAATTGGCAGGGGTCATAGCGGGGCACTGGCCAGGTACCAGAGGATTGAAAAAGGGCCAATGTGCTCCACATTTACAAGAAGTGGAGAAAAGAGGACCCTGACAATTATAGGCCAGTCAGTCTTACCTCAGTCCTTGGGAAGACCGCTGAGAACTATCAAGCAGCACATCTCCAAGGGCCCAGGAGGGAACGTAATGCTCAGGGGCAACCAGCGTGGGTTCACTGAGGGCAGGTCCTGCCTAACTATCCTGGTTTCTTTTTATGATCAGGTCACAAAATCCCTGAACGAGGGTGTTGGGGTGGATGTCATCTTCCTGGACTTTAAGAAGGCCTTTGACATGGTTTCCCACCATATTCTCTTAAAAGAAACTTGGTGACTGTGGCATTGATACCTACACAGTCAGATAGGTGGCAAATTGGCTAGATGGTCACACCCAGAGAGTGGCTGTGGATGGGTAGTTTTTGACCTGGAGGGATGTGGGCAGTGGAGTCCCCCAGGGCTTGGACCTGGGGCTTGTACTGTTCAACATCTTTATCAGTGATCTGGATGTGGCTGTGGAATGCACGCTATCCAAATTCGCTGATGACACCAAGTTGTGGGGTGAGGTGGGCACGGTGGACGGGAGGGACAGAATCCACCTAGGTCTAGACAGGTTACAGAGGTGGGCGGATGAGAATAGGATGGAATTCAACACAGACAAGTGCAAAGTGCTGCATCTAGGGAGAAGGAACCAGCAACACACCTATAGTCTGGGGAACACTCTTCTTGTCAACACGGTGGCAGAAAGGGATCTTGGAGTCATTGTTGACTCCAAGATGAACATGAGCCACTAATGCGAGGAAGCGGTCAGTAAGGCTATATGCACCTTGTCATGCATCTCAAGATTAATCACAAGCAGGTCCAGGGTGGGTGATCCTTCCCCTCTATGCAACATTGGTCAGGCCACAGTTGGAGTACTGCATACAGTTCTGGGTGCCGCACTTCAAGAGGGATGTGGCTAGCATTGAGAAGGTCCAGAGGAGGGCCACTTGTATGGTCAAGGGACAGTGGGGCAAGCCCTATGAAGAGAGGCTAAAGGGCCTGAACCTATTCAGCCTCCACAAGAGAAAACTGAGAGGGGAACTGGTGGCTGTTTACAAACTCACCAGGGATGACCAGCGGGAATTGGGGGAGGCTCTGTTCCCCCAGGCACCACCCAGGGTTACTAGGAATAATGGCCACAAATTGTTAGAGAGGAGGTTCAGGCTGGACATCAGGAGACATTACTTTACAGTTTGGGCTGCCAAGCTCTGGAATGGGCTCCCAAGTGAGGTGGTACTCTCTCCTACCTTAGGAGTCTTCAAGAGGAGGCTGGACAGATATTTGGCTGGGGTGATATCATCCCAGCACCTGTTCCTTCCTGGGGCAGGGGGTCAGACCTAATGATCTGCTTAGGTCCCTTCCGACCCTAAGTATTATGCTACTATGATACTATTAAGATTATGGGTAAATTAGTATTTCTAAAGTAACAATAAGCTATGAAATAGGGTAGTAGCTATATATGTTGACAAAATAGCTATGTTTTGTCAACAGCTATGTTTTTGTTGATCATTAAATATGCTCCTTTAATTAATACAAATAATCAGTCACCTCCAGTTGTAGCTTTGGCACCCACCACTGCTGAAGAACTGAATTGTACATTTAATAGCTGTAAATTTATGGGAGATATTCCAGAGCTGGGAGGTAAGAAGGAACCATTTCTTATAGGTGGGGGCTGTTCATTAAATAGAGAACCTTGGGCTCTGAAAACTAGAAGTAGAATGAGAAATATGCTCCTTCAAAAGCCTTTCTTTGCCAAAACCTTTGCCAAAACCTTATCTCTTTGCACAGAAGTCAACGGAAATTCTATTGATATGCCTGCCAGCAAAAACTCATCCTATAAACTTTTTGAACTGTTCCTGTAGAGTCTTGAAAAATTAGATTTTTTGAGTGGGAGGTTGAGTCCACATTTAGAATTACTGTTAAGATTGCTGAAATACCCAGAAACTACTGCTGTTGAGTGCGTCCACACATGCAAGCATGTGAGCTTGCAGCAGCTCAAATAGAAGTGGTTCAAATTTGAGTGTAGGCTTTTTGCCTCAGTTCACACATGCACTTTGTTGTGGAGCAAATTGTGCCACTTGGAGCAAAATAACCCTGCCTGGCTTCTCCTGGATCTGCAGCCAGGGAGGAGCTAGAGCCAGGGGCCAGTACCTGTGCTGTTCCCAGCAGTATAAAAAGCTGCCCTGCCCTGGCCCCAGCAGTAAAAAAAGCTGCTTTGGCAAGCAGCTCAGGGCTACATGCTCTCAGAAGCTTCTGGGGCCCATCCAATTGGTACCTTGGGACACTGCCCCTTGTGCCAACTGGACTGCTGAAGTAGCCCTAAGAGCTCCCTGCACACTTTACCCACTGCAGCAATCTGGCTGTGGGGGCTACTGTCTGGCTGTGACCTGCTGTGCACCTGCCAGACCCGGATGGCAACTGCACAGCCAGTAGAGGCATCTGCCCCTCTGGGCCAGGTGCCAGTAGACTGTGGTTGCAGGGTTAGCCTCTATGCGGCACTACTGCCATGTATGCTCCCTGCCCAGCCATCTGGGCAGCTATCATCCAGAAGATTTTACCAGTGTGGTGGCCTGCTTTGAACTGTGAAAGCATGTCCTTCTGGTCCCATTTGGCCAGGAGGTCAGCCACAGACACCTGGGTCTGAGGTGCCAGCTCTGAGCAGGCAGAGTTCTGCCACTGGCCTTCCTAGCAGGAATTCTGGTGTTCCCTATTGGAAAACTGAAAAATCCCTGATAAAAAAAATCCCAAAGTCATTCTGTAAAATACCCCCAAATCCATGTTCCTCCACAATTAAAACAAAAGACCACTATAAAGAGAGAGAGTGAGACAGAGACAGTGATCAGTTGGGCAATGTTTTATTGATATATCTACAGCATTAAAGCAATGTGGGAGCCTACCAGTGTCTATCATAATAATAAAGTGAACTCTAAATACAAGTTTCATGAATTAATGAATTCATGAATACATGAATATATATTTTGCTGCTCCCCCCCACAACAGGGGCTACCACCGCCCCCTGCAAGGCCCACATGCCGCACCCCAGCCCTCCAATTGATGCCCCACCTGGCCCCATCCCCCACCATGTAGGTTTTTTAAATTTTTTTTTTACTTTGGGGATGCTGGGGGGGGCAGGGATCAGGAGCCTTGGGGGCATGGGGGGATGCAGCTGGGCAGGGCAAGGATCAGAAGGGCTTGGGGGGCAGGTGGGAGATGAGGCCAGGCACCACCAGGATTGGGGGAGGCCTGGGAGGCAGGCGGGGAGTGGGGCCAGGCACCTCTGGGATCAGGAGGATCTGAGGGGCAGGCAGGGGTGGGGCCAGGCAGAGCAGTAATCAGGGGGTCTGGGGGACAGGCAGGGGGTGGGGCTGGGCACCTCTGGGATCAGGGGACTTAGGGGGGCAGGTGGGGGGTGGGGCTGGGCAAGGCAGGGATGGGGGGATCTAGGAGAGTGGGCGGGGCCAGTGGGGCTATGCCCTGCCTGCCTTTTTTTATCTTCATTTTTTTTAGACCCCTGGATATTTACTTAAGGCACAATAAGGCAATTTAGGTGCATGTCTACATCTGGGCATGTTAATGTGAATTAAGGCAAATTAAATGTGGGTGCAAATAGCTAAGCCACATAGCCCACATGCAGATAAGCTAATGCACATTAATGCGGTGTGAATGTAAGGGGGGCGTGTTTCATGCTAATGTGCATTAGTGTATCTACACATGCACTAATGTGACTTAGGTATTTTTGCCTAAATTTGATACTTGCTTTATGCAGGTATCAAATTTAGGCTCACATAGACTTAAATCACTATTTTAAAGGCATATTAAGAGTGCACATATGTAGACACATGTCCTGAATGTGCCTTTAAAATGGTGATTTTAGGCTAAGCCACGTAAAAGAAGCATGTGTAGCCATGTCCATACCATGGTTCTCTAGCCAGATGATCTCTCAAAGCTTCTTCAACAGATTATAAGATAGAGCAGGAATATGAAGCAAAGCTTCAACTCATGCTTTTAAATCCATTGCACCATATTTTCAATGCTTTGCCACTGTGCAGGAAAGGGAAGCTACCTCATAGAACAACAGGTAATGACTGTAAGAAGTATCCCAGCTATCCTATACAATTTCTAGAAATCCAAAATCTACATATAGATGGGGGTCGGACTCGATGATCTATTGAGGTCCCTTCCGATCCTAGCACCTATGAATCTATGCATTAGGTTTTTTATGCTTTTGAGTGCCTTATAGCCAAAGAAGAAGAAAGAGGTTGGATTTGTGGATCAGCTTTTACCAGGAGATTATTTCTCTGGACTTAAGCACTTATCTTTAGAATGGAAGGAGAAAGAATAGTTTTATTATGGGATGATTTGGGACATGTACCAGTAGATGTTCCTATTTTTTATCTCACAAAATAATTATAACAGATCCGGAAAAAGAATGAAGAGTTTTGTGGGTTTTTTTTAAAGATCCTACTGATTTTGTGTCTTTTCTAAACACCTCATAAAGCAACCAGTGAAGTTATAGATTTCAATATTGATCAACCTTAAGATGATACTGAGACACTAGCTTACTAATCAGAATGTCCTCTACATCCCCTATTAATTATCTTTTGTTGCTTTCTTTGTACAAGAGAAATAGATAAGGGCTTGTAAGGTTGAAGCAGCCCATAACTTCTTGAACCATTGTGTTAATTGAATAAAACTTTTAAAAACTTACCATGGTAATTATTATTTCTTCTCTCCTTTTATTCCTGTTAAATGATTTCTGTAAGAGTTTTAACATTGCTTTCACTGTAGTTCAGTTATATTAAACATGCAAAGGTCAAAAACAATAAAAGAACAACCTTGCTCTATTTTGAAATATTTCTTTTTAAATTTAAAAACCACCTCTTATTTGGATATATTTCTTAGTCATGCACATAAAGGTTGCTACACTGACAATCATTTCAGTTGTCCCTCAAGCATCTTTTCTTATTCTTTTATAACACCCTTAAAAAAAATGTGAATGCTCTGTAGGGTTAGTCAAAAGATCTGCCCCCCCCCCCCCCCGCCCCCCACCCCTCAGCCTGGCCACCCTGAAAAAATATCCAGGTGTCTTCTAAGAAAAAAATATGACAATATATTTGAAAATGTCTAAATGTTTCACTGCAGCATCTTCAAAGCAAAATGTTTTGAACTTCAAAACATTTCCCCCAGAATATTCTCTAATTTTTTTTTTTATAAAGAGTAAACACTGAAATAGCAATGACAAAGATCTCTCTCTCTGTCTCTCTGTATGAATATATATATATATATGTATATATAATGTTGTCCCCAGGGAACTTGATCTCTCTCTCTCTCTCTCTATATATATATATATATAAAGTCAGGCTGTGTCCAGATGAGCGCAGATGTACAGTATGTGGCACCACAGATCCACACCACATATCCCACACATGCAGGTGTTCCCCACATGGCTAATTTGCAGTGCGGTGGACTGGGGAAGGGGGGGTGGGGGTTGACCCCTGGAGATACTGGGGTCAAAAAAACCCATGCCTAAAAAAAGTGAGGCGGTGCATGTGCCAGTAGTGTGCACTTTCCAAAACTGGAGCCTCACCCACTGAAACCAGTGAGGGTCCCTGCTGCAGGATTGCCACAACTGGAGCTCCTGGAGGCCCCCAGGCTCCCAGGCCCCCAAGTAAGGCTGCTGGGGCCAGCACAGTTGCTAGCCCCAGCCTCCCCTACTTCACCTGGGGCAATGTGCCAAGCACCAGAGTGTAGCATGGATGTTCCCTGGGGACAAGTAGCAGTGGCCCACATTGTGCCACTGCTGTTTCATCCCAGGGACATGCTTTCTCTCCTTCTCCTGCTCATGGGGACGTGCCCACAATGGGGGGGGGGGGGGGGGGGAATGCTTTTTAATTCACCAAAAATATTGGAAACATTATTTTGTCTTGATGCCTGACCACATTTTTTTTCTCCAGAACTACCAGTTGGACCACATGCACAAAAAAATCATGAGTCACACACATGAGTCCTGGTACTGAGTCCCTTTGATAAATTTACCCTTCCTTGCTTCCTTCTCATTTTAGGTCCCAATTGATTCTGGCCCTTTTATAAAATAAGTTCCAATATTATAGCAACATTCCACAAATTACTGCTGTTTTTAGACACAGTCATTCATTTATAACTTTCAGGTTTTTGCATGTATTTCCCAAAGCACATATCACTCTTCATATACTTTGTAAATGTAACAGTGTGAGTATAAACAGTTGTCAAATTTTCACAGAATCATAGGGATCAAAGAAACCTCATGGGTCATCTATGCACGAAAGTAGGGTATGATACTCCTTAGTCATTCCAGAGAGATGCCTGATCAGCCTGTTCTAAAAAAGCTCCAATGAGGGAGCTTGTACAACTTCAGTCTATTCAACTGTTCTGCAGTTCTGATAGTAAGGAATGCTGTTCAGCATTTTAATCTAAATCTTCTTTGCTACAGTTTAAACCCACATTTTCCCCCTCCTCCTTATGGCAGCCTTTTAAATATTTCAAAATGACTATCACGTCCTCCCTTAATCTTATTTCTAGATTAAACACACCTACTTCTCTGAATCTTTTACTCTAGAGACTGCATTCCAACCTTTTTATTATCTTTTCCATTTACCTCTAGAACCTGTCTAGTTTCTCCACATCTTTCTTAAGATGTAAAGCCCACAATGGAAGACAGCACTCCAGCTAATGCTTAATTGGCATGGTGTAGTTAACTAGTGCTGGTAATATCACATACTGTGCCTTGTTTCACACCATAGGCGAAACTTCCCTGTACCCAAGGGATGAGCGAGGAGTGGGGACAGGGTAGAAGAATAGTCAGTGTCAGGTGCTCCAGGGGCTCAAAGATCTCCTCTCCCCCGCACTGCTGCTACTGTGTCCCTGAATCCTGCTCTATACCAGGTGTGTCTGCATGAGACATTTACTGCAGTCGCCTAATTAGCTCTCCAGTAAACATTTCGGTATTTACACATGCAGTGCTATTAGGATGGAGTAAACGTTCAAGTAATTCTGCAGTAGGTTAGTACTTGTAAATACAAGTAGTGTCCCATACTTGCAAATACAAGTACTATCCTACTGTGGAGTTTTTTACTCTGCAGCAACAAATATGTAGATGCTGACCCAGCTGCCTGGGGCATGAAGGTATTCCAGTGAGGGGGCTGCCTGCCAGCTAGCCCCACACTGAAGCACACTTGTGCCCCATCCAGTCCCTCCGCAGCACCATCAGCCAGGACGGAGGAGCCCTGGCCTGGCAGGCTGACCCCCAAGGCTCCCTACCAACCAGTTCAACCTGCTGTGGTCCCAGGTGCACATGTAAATGCAGCACCTGGAGCAATAAACTCTGTCATAATATATGCCAGAGTGTATTGCTGCATGCTAATATCATGTGTAGACACACCCTTCTAGCTCCTATGGCTGGGTAGATCAGGGTTGCTTTTGTCATAGCAGGGACACTAGGGGGAGTTATTTTGGTGCCCCCTCTGAGTCATCACCCAAAACTGATGCCCCTCGTTCCCCCAGTTACACTACAGCATACAATTTTCATGTTAATACACCCCAACATTGTATTTGTCATTCGTTATGACTGCCTCATACTATTGGTTCATGTTGAGTCTGTGATGCACCATAACCTGCAGATCCTTCTCAACAGCACAACTGCATAGGCAATTATTCCATTCTTCATTTGTGTTTGTTTTCTCTTCCCTGTGTGTATCCCCTTATATTTCCTGCATTGTGTTTCATTTTGTTCTCCAGTTTCTCATGATCCTGTCTATTCTCCAAATTATTTCCAGTCCCTTGTAGTTTTATGTCACCTGCAAACTTGATCAGGAAGTTCTCTACTCTAGCTTCCAAGTCATTAATAAAAAGGCTTAACAACACCAAGCCCAGAACAGACCATTGTAACACACTCCTTGAAATCTCCTGTTGTTCTGACATCGATCCACTTGTAGTTACTCTCTATTTGTGATTATTCAGTAAATTATGCTTCCACATAGCCGTAATTTTGTCTAGCCTGTATATGTTCAATTTACCTTTAAGAATGCTTCGTGGGAGTATATCAAAAGCCTTACTGAAGTTCACCCCACCTGCTGTATTCTCCTCATCTAGCAAATTAGTTAGCCTGTCAGAGACTGATTAAGTTTGGGGCATCAGAATGGCAGCCCAGAGGGAGCTTGTGCCAGTGCTCAGGGGACTTGCGCCTCAGCAGCCCCTGCACAAGAAGGTAAATATTCACTTTCTGCCTCTCCCCACACCACTCAGTGCCAAAATGGTAAATTATGTCTCTGCTTCTTTAATCCATGTTGGCTGCTAGTGATTACCTTTCTTCCTCTAAGGGTTTACAATTTGGCTGTTTTATGATTATCTCTAATAACTTTGAAAGTATTGAAGTCAAACTGACCAGTATACAATTTCTCTTTTTCCCCTTTTTTGAAAGATGGGCACTACTTTAGCCCTGCCACAGTCCTCTGGGATGTTGCCTGTTTTCATGATTGACAATATTATCACTAGAGGCCCCAAGGATTTTTCAACCACCTGGAGATGAATTTCATTACGCCCTGCTAACATACATTTACTCAGATTTGTCAAACACTCTCTTATATGTTCTTTATCTATCATGATCTGCAGCTCTTCTCTTTCTTTGTCTATATTCATTTTGCTAGCTGTCAGTCAGTTTATATTTTGCGTATACTGAGGCAAAATTGTCATTGAGTGGCCCTGACTTGTTTTTTGTCTTCTAATAATGTCTCACCCTCACTATAGAGCAGTGCTTCTCAACCTTTTTAGACACAAGGCACTATTCCATAACTTTCTGAAGTTAGAAGCACTCCATTTCAAAAAAGAAAATATAAAAAAGAAAAATGGTAAAGAAAAAGTTGGATTGTCCTGGTCAGGGATGCTCTAGGTATAGGCCTATGTTCTACTCTGGGTATTTCCAAAGCTTCTGGGATTTTCTGATTGCCCCCTCCTCATTTCTGTTGCATGTTTTTTTAAGGCTTCCTCAGAGGCATTGGGTGTTGGCTGCAGCCAAGACTGGGGACTTTGACGTGGGTGTGACAGTGCTCCCACCGGGACCGAAGCCTGGGTCTTGCCCCTCCATTCAGAGTCAAACTGATTGCCATATTTGGGGTCAAAAAGGAATTTTACTCCATAAGTAGATTCAATAGACAAATTGGTATAGATTGTGTGAGTTTTTGTTTTCCTCTGTAGTGGTGGGTATGGCCCTTTTCCCAGGATCTCTTGACAACATTTCACAGAAGCTGCACATTAGCTGACATGATTCCTTTGCTTTACCTGTGGGTCTGTCTGTATTGTGTCAGGATTGATGGTAGTCTTATGTAGAGTTTGGATTATGGATTGGATAGGATGGTTTGGATAGGAATGATCCTGCTTCAGGCAGGGGTTGGACCAGATGACCTCTGGCAGTCCCTTCCATCCCTACTTCTCTATGAAAAATAATAGAACAATACTCACAAAGAACTTGAAGTCCAAAACAGGTCAGGAACTTTTTCACACTGTGGATTCCTATTTTAAGTCTCTTGGTTTATCTCATGAATCACATGTAAGAGTTTGCAAATCTAACAGTGCTAGTATCATGCAGCACCCCACAACACCCTTAAAAAGATCTCACAGGACCCAAGAGTGCTACAGTACCCTGTTTGAGAATCACTGCTATAAAACAATGGGACATCCGTGTCTTAGTCTGTCTTTTTTGCCCATCCTGTTTGTCAAACCCTCCCTTTTAGACTTTAACATCACTTGCCAGTTTTATCTTTATTTTTTGAATTTGCTTTCCAAATTTTGTACCTACAAGTTCTTGGTCTACCTTGGCAGACTCCCTGACTTGTCCTTCCTTCTATTGACTGTAAGATTCTATTTTGATTTGAAGCTAGCTAAGAAGCAATTTCCATAGCCACCTTAGTCTTGTGTGGTTCTACTTATCTTTGTACTGGCCATGTCTACACAAGATACTGATTGTACAGTCATTTAATACTTGTATAAACAAGTACTAAATGACTGCACAGTAACCTGAGTTACTTTTTTGTAAAGCTGAATGGCTTTTTGTGATGCTACTGCGCAGCAGCCTACTACTACTGTACAGTAGTGTCACATCACAGTTGTTGCCAAGGGATACTACTGCATAGTAGTGTCAGGCTACTGTACAATCAGTGTCTCACGTAGATGTGGCCACTATGTTGGAACAGTTTCCTGTTGTGCCTCCAGTATTACATCATGTAGGAACTGACAGGCCTTCTGGATACCTTACTTTTTCAATTTGTCAACCCATGTGACCTGACCTACAGTTTTTTTGAGTTGGCTGAAATCTACTCTTTTCAAGTCTACTCACATTTTTTTCCTTATTTCCCCTTTCTTAGGATCATGAATTCTATCACATCATGATCACTTCCTCCCAAGTTTCCAATCCCCTTCACCTTCACAACCAGTTCCTCTTGTTTGGCTAGAACAAAGTGCAAGATAGATGATCCCTTAGTTATTCCACATTTTTCTCCTCCTCCATACAAGGCATATGCGGGAGGGAAATATTTTTACATAACTCAGCACAATGCATTACCCTTGAAGATCCTTACACAGGTACTTGCAGTTAAACATATTTTCTTCAATGGGAGCCCAAGTATAATGATTTCAGAGGTATTATAGAACTATTTTAGAAGCCTTTGAAAGCCAATGTTAATCATGTAAACTATTTTACAACATCAATTATCATGACTGGAAACTGTGATAAAATTTTATCTTTGCTTTTACTTCACAAAATCATACAATCACTTGGACTGGAAATAACATCAGAAGGTCATCTAGTCCAAACCATAGCTCCAAACAGAATTATCTAAACTGCTCCATGCTTCTGGCAGAAAAAAATCCTCCAGTGGTTAAAAAATTAGTCTGGAACTCGAGGTACCTATATTCAACTTCCATTTACATTCTTTGTTAATTTAAGTCAGTCAGTCAAGCCCAGATCCTCAGAAGTATTTGGATACCTAAGTTCCATTTATTTCAATGGGACTTAGGTGCCTCAATACTGTTGAGAATCTTTTCCTCTATAGAATGGAGAAAAGAGTACTTCTAGACCTCAGAGGGGGAGAAATACATTAAAGAGTAGGGCTGTGCAAAGTTTCAGTCACTGATTTAATTTGGTGGAGATTCAGCCCCATTCGGTGGCTGAATCTCTGAATCTGAATCAAATCAGGAGATACTTTAATCTCTCTGAATTGAATCAGAACCCTCTGAATTGATTTGGAGAGATTCGTAAAGATTCAGCGATTCAAACATAGACCAGCTTTAAATGTTGTTTCTATGTTCCTGAAGGTATGAAGCAACTTGTGAATGCTGAGATGGTGGGGTGGATGAAGCATCCCACAGGAGTGCAGGAGGGTCCCCAGTTCACTCAGCAGCAGACCTGGAAGTGAACCAGAAGCACTTCTGGTCCACTTCTGGGTCCATTCAGAAGCATGCTGGGGCCCTCCCCATATCCCTCTGGCTCAGTGACTGGTGCCTCCTAGGTCTGCGGGGGCACCCAGGATCCCCTCATGGCCAATCACAGAGCTGGGGTGGTGCAGGGGGGCCCCCCAGCGTGCTTAGCAGCAGACCCGGAAGTGGTTTGGAAGTACTTCCGATCCACTTCTGGGTTCACCCCTGAGCACACGGGGATGAGGGGGAGATGGCGGGGCGGGGTGGGGGGGGGTGCTGTGCTCCTGTGGGATGTTCCATCCACCCCATCATTGCAGCATTCATGAGCCATGCCTGGTACCTCAAGGTATGTAGGAAAAAACTTCTAAAGCTGTGTCTATGGCTGAATCACTGATCCTCTGAATCAGCATCAAATCTTCAGAGTTGGATTTGGCCGAATCGAATCAGGGACAGTGATCTGAATCAATGAATTGAATCACTGTCCCCAATTTGGGCCAAATCCAAATTGAATCTGGCCTGTTTTGCACACCCCTATTGAAGAGTATTAGGAGTTTAGCCATTTCCTAGCAGTTAAGATGTTAGATTGAGGCTCAACCTAGGTTCAGTTCCTTCCTCTATCACTAGTTTGTGGGAGACTCTTGGCATGTCTACACATTTATTAATGCACCATAATCAGCACTATTGTGCAACAGTACCAATGCACACTTTTTTGTGACACAATGAGCAGAAGACTAATTTTACTGCACATTAGTGCATTAGCATGGTTTTTACCTGCCACGCTAATACACAATAGAATTAGTCTACTGCACGTTTAGTGTCTCATGTAGATATACCCCTTAGATATTTCATTTTATTTCTCTATGCTTCCATTTTCTCACCCATAAAACAGAGCTAATGATATTGATTTACCTTGCAAAGTACTTAGTGGTCCTCTGATAAAAAGCTCTAGGTGTGATTTTTCTAGGACCCTAGGCAGAGTATTGCTATCAGTGGTGGGAAGATGCTTTATAAGGTTGCATCTGAACTTATGCTGATGGAGTCTATTCACTTACACATTTTTGCAGCCTCTTTAACATTTATAAATCAAGAAACTGTAACAAATTCTGTGATCAATATTTGATTGTGTTACATCCTTCCAATCCAGAAGGATTATTTTAGTGATTTAGATTAAAAGAATGTCAATAAGAATTTAAATAATAGAATTCTAACAAATCTTCTGTTCAATATTTACATTTGCATTTTAATCTGCTTTCTATATTTGTGGAAGATCACTACTATTGAATTGCTGAATACCTTTGTATATATTAATTTTCAGTAACTGTTGAAACTCTGAAATACTACTATTTGAACTGTTCATTCAGATATTTAAGGTAAATTTGCTTAAATCAAGCAATGCAATTCTATACCAGCTGAGGATCTGACCAGAAAGTTGAAAAATACCTCATGGGAATGCCATTTATTAGTTTCATTCAGCTAATGCCAAATATCTAATCATTACTGCCTTCACACATCACCTTTGCATTGGGTACACACTAATCATCAGCAATTGATGAAAAATTAAAGAAAGGAAATAACCAGTCTAATGCATCATGTTTTATGTACCTGATTTGGCTTTAGCCAATTTCTGTTTTTTCCTTTGATGCTTAAAGAGAGCATCAAAGATATTGAATGTTCTGCATTCTTCCTTCAATACACTCCAATAGGACCTCATTTCAGTTTTAAATAACATATTGTGGTGGTCATTCTGCTCAAATATGCATAGATTTTACAATGTTAATGAAACCCCTGCACTGGAGCTGGGGTGTAGACATGTAATAATAGTATTTATAAAAATATCCATACAAGCTGTTATGATACAATTGTTACATCTTCATGATTCTGTAGTAATACCAGTGTAGCAAAATCACTGCATCTTTAACTCTGCTTTATCCAGGTTCAAACATAGGGAGATTTAGCTAACTTAAATCTCTATGGGATCATCCAGATGTAACAGATCATAAATGGTTTGTGCACCCACAAACAGCAATCCCACCTCCCCTTTTTAATGATCTGTATGTGTGTGTGTGTATATATATATATATATATATATATATATATATATAGCTTCTTAAAAGGGGGGGGAGGTGGGATTGATTAAGAAGATATATATAGAGATATAGATATATCTATATCTATATAGATATATCTATATCTCTATATATATCTTCTTAAATATATACCTTTAAATTATATGTATGTGTGTGTGTATTATGCACTTAATGTTATACATTTAATTTAATCACATATTTAATTACATATTTAATTATTTAATACATTTAATATATATTATACATTTAAATTATAGATATATAAATATACCTATGTATCGCTAGATAGATAGATAGATAGATAGATAGATAGATAGATAGATAGATAGATAGATAGATAGATATTTGGGTGAGGACCAGAAAGGTATTTTAAGTACCTCCAACTCGGGTTTCACCACATTATTCTGGGAAGGGGATCCAAAGAAACTGAGTTAGGCTTCAACAGGAGGGAGCAGTGTCCCCTGTCTGCCTGGGCAGATTGGAAGCAAACTGCTCACAGTCAGGGGTGACATGTGACTTTGGCATGTGTACATTAGTTAATGCACCACTTTTCTAGTACCTATATGTATTGGTACTAGCAAATGGTGAAATAATACTAATTTAATGCCCAATAATTGATGTGCACACATAGATGCTGATGCTTTACTGGCATTAGATTAATGTACAGTGGACATAGCTACTTGTGCATTAATGCGCTTTTCCTAATATGCATTAAATTTAGTATCTCCAGTGTCAAGTACTAAATTAATGTGCATTAGGCTGCCCTAATGGACAGTAGCATAAACTCAAGCTTCTCAAGTGATGCTTAATGTACAATAGTCTATTTTACTGTGTATTAGTATGATAGCACTTTTTAAATGTAACACTTTAAAGTACAGTAATATAAGCTACTGCACATTAAAGCACATGTGTAAATGTGCCCAGTAAAGTGTCTTATGTAGATGCACCCACTATACCCATAAAACAGTGGGTATGCAATGAGAAGTTGGGCTATGATCCAGATTTTCCCAGATTGAATATACTTCCAGGATTCTGGTTTTAATTCAAGTCCTTGTGCTATTAAGTGACCTAAATTTCTCTGTTCCTATAGTTTATTCTGTGCTCAGCTGTGATATATAAAATAATATGAATGAAGACCACTGTTGTCTTGAATGAAGAGAAGATCACACTCTTTGCTTTTGAAAATTATCTTAATTTTACTGGAGATGTGCTAACAATTTGGCCGCAATGACATAAAAGGCTGATATGATAGCATTATGCATATTTGGAGTAATTTCCAGTTGATGCTCTGTACAAAGAATAGTTGTTATCCTAGGGAGCTCAGAATAAAAAACGAATCCATGCAGTAAAGCGGAGATGAAATGGTCCTCAATTATCAATAATGTTATTATCAGGAGACTTCATTTTCATTAGTAGCTATAAAATCTGATTGCACCTGGGGGCTGAGAATTCTTGAACAAAAGAATGTATTATTTCTTTACTTCCCAGTTGCATTGTAGTTGCACTACAAACTGGTCCCTTTTTAGAAGAAATATGCTGCTAGGCAGAAACAGACAACAGAGGCAACTGTTTTCCCTCTTCTCTTCCTGAAGGTGAAGGTGACACAAGGTAAGAAAGAAAGAAAAGAAAGACTGCTAACACTTAAGGAGTTTTCAATCCAGTCCCAACTTTTCAGTGTTCAACATGTTTACTCATCTCTGAGCAAACCCCACTAGGCATGCCATGGCACTTCACCTCATAGCCTCTCCTTGAAATGAAATTATTGAGTTTTCTTAGTTCAAATGGTGGTTTCAAAGTTAGACCGTATGAGAATGTTGGCCCCATCCTATGGCTTTGATCCTCTGATAACGTTTGTGTTTAAAATTCTGCTTGAGATTAATGGAAGATGTGGTACCTGCTCAGTTTGACTAGGAGTCAGGAGGGAGAGTTCTAGAAGTAGTGAAAATTATCTAAACTTTTGACTCCAGTGATGTCATGACCTACTTTCTGGAACTACAGCATGCGCAGTTTAGGTCTGAGCAGTAGTGGGGTGGAAAATCTTCCAAGGGTGAGTCTCTCACCTTCTGAGGTAACAACATTCAATTGGTTAAAATTATGGTGGATGTTTAATTGACAGTGCTTCTGTCTAGATGATTGATTGACAGACTGATTGGCAGGAGTGAAGTGACCAGTGTGAATAAATGGAGCATGCACCTGTGAGATCACAGAATCATAGAAAATCAGGGTTAGAAGGGACCTCAGGAGGTCACCTAGTCCAGCCCCCTGCTCAAAGCAGGACCATCCCCAACTAGATCATCCCAGCCAAAGCTTTGTCTAGCTGGGTCTTGAAAACCTCCAAGGATGGAGTTTCCACCACCTTTCTAGGTAACTTGTTCCAGTGTTTTACTACCCTCCTAGTGAGAAAATTCTTCCGAATATCTAGCCTAAACTTCCCTTGCTGCAACTTGAGACCATTGCTCCTTGTTCTGTCATCTGCCACCACTGAGAACAGTTCAGCTCCATCCTCTTTGGAGCCACCCTTCAGGGAGTTGAAAGCTGCTATTAAATCCTCAATCAGTCTTCTCATCTCTAGACTAAATAAGCCCATTTCCCTTAGCCTGCCCTCAAAAGAAATGTGCCCCAGCCCCTGAACCATTTTTGTTGCCTTCCACTGGACATTCTCTAATGTGTCCACATCTTTTCTGTAGCAGGGGCAGGGAGCAAAACTGAACACATTACTCCAGATGTGGCCTCACCAGTGCAGAATAGAGGGGAAGAATCACTTCCCTTGACCTGCTAGCAACACACCTACCAATATAGCCCGGTATGCCATTAGCCTTCTTTGCAACAAAAGCACACTGTTGGCTCATATTCAACTTATTATCTGTTGCTGGCATGTGACTGGATAAGATGACTGAGGTGTGAGTGGATCTGCGTGTAAGTGTGGTCTGGGTGAGAACTGTTCAATGTATGTGGTGGGTTTTGATTGATGATGTGGCATGGTTTTTATCCTGGCTGTTTGACCACAGCTCTGAGAAAGCTTCATAGCACAGCTTTGAAATGGGAGTGTTGGTGATCAGCCCAGATGATCATCCAGAGTAATATCATCCCATTTAAGTGTAATGTATCACCCGCCCCTTTGGTATATGGAGTGCTTAGTCCCCTGAGGAGAACAGCATATATAACTTCATGAGGAAGAGGAAATGAGGGCTCCAGTGAATTGTCAGTATGAAGCACCCTGCCACAGCGTGGTGAGAGAGCCACCTTTTGCTCTCTATTTATTGCTTCTCACATACCCTTGTATTATATTGCCTGTTGTTCTTTGTATATATGTTGGATATCTGCTAAAGTCCTATTGTTTGCCTTGCCTGCAAGTATTTTACATTAATATAGTCCAGTTGATTGAAACTTACCTGAGTCCATAGTGTATATGTAATTTTCAGACACTAGGGCTGCGTCTAGATAAGCGTGGACATATGGTATGTGGCACCGCAAACACATCTGCAGTGCCACATACTGCACATACAGGTGCTCTTCATGCTGCAAGGGCCCCATGCATGCACTGCTCCACCTTTTTTTTCCATGGGTTTTTTTGACCCCATATCCAGGGCCTCTCAGAAGTGGAGCTGGGCTGCCCAGAGCTGCACTGCAGCTTCCAACCAGGGTCCATGCAGCAGGATCCCACTGCTGCAGCCCCCAAAGGCCTCCAGGACCGCAGATAAGGCTGCTGGGTCCAGCCCAGTGCTGGCCCTAGTCTCCCCTACTGTCCCCCAGGGTAACTTGATGCATGCCAAAGTGTGCATGGCATGGGCGTTCCCTGGGGACAAGTAGCAGCTGCACAAGGTCTGCATGTCCACAATACCAGGATTTGGGTTTTCAAGGATTAATAACCCTCACTACTGCTAATTTTTGATTCCACGTTCTATTTAGTGAAGAGAGTTAAGTTGATTAAAAGATTTGTGGGTCCTCAAGAAGAAAGGTTTTAACAAAATACTTGAATCAGAAAGTGTATCAAGTATTAGTGTTAATGCAATTTCTTGTAGGTTAAAAAAGATAAAATGAAAACTATTTTTGGTTAAAAACTTTGCTCCAGGAAAATTTTGTTTCATAATAAAACTTTAATTTTGATTTTTTTTTCCAGTTTTATGTTACTTTTGTTATTCCTAATTTTTTGGCTGACAAGCCATGTGCATTGGTACATACATATACATGGGACTCTATTTCACTGAGGACTCTACAAGGACTTCTTTGGGGACTCTATCAATATGTATACATGCTGAAGAGCCATAACTGGGTAGTTCTGTGCCCTAGGTGGAGGTGCATGTTCATGGGGTAGGAGCTGCATATAGGCAGCTGGAGAAGGCAAGGCATCTACGAGAGAGTTTGCATTGGCTACTCTTTTCCAACCCCATTTAAGTCAATGTATTGAGCTGATGTTCCAGTCACCCCACCTTAGTTATGCTACTGACATCATGGTAGTACTCATCCCTGCTGGGCTGTTCACAGTAACACTCTGCCCCTTTCCTCCTGCTGACACCCACCAAACTTGTCAATATGCTTGTGAAGATGCTCTGGATTCCCCAGTAGCTGCTTACAAGCAGATTGCAGGAGGAGGCCCTGTAGATCCTTGACAAGTGTATTCCTGAGTTTGAAGCGTTCATGTGGAGCTGGTAAGCAGAGCATATTCAGAAATGTTCCAACCAGTACATGCTCCTGCCACATTATAGAGTTGGTCTCTCTGGGCCCCAGTAGGAACTCTTTTGGAATACACATAATCATACTGATGAGACCATTGTGCCCATTTCAATATAGAAGTCTAAAGAGAACACTGACCTATTCGTTAAAAAAATAAGTTTCCCCTCAGAAATCGTCCAACTGATAATTGACTTCTATGGATTAAACAGACAGTTTCCCAGGATGCTTGCAGAGAAACAAAGAACAGAGAAGGAGAAAATGGAGAAGAGGGAGTGGGGGAGAAAATATAGAAAATGTGTAAGGGATTAAAAATTAGCTCTAAAACCAGCAATGGCTAGAAATTCAACTAGGTTGCACAATACCAAAGACTGTCAACAGAAAATGCTTACTGCCTGTCTGCTAATGTTCCTCCTGATTTTTGTAATGGGTCCTCTCTTTAAAGAAGAAGTACAGGTTTAGAAAAGAAGGTCAGAATTATTTTTAAAGCTTTTTTTTTAATAAGTTGTTTAAGTTTACAGAGTTTTATTATTGTTACTTTAATATTAACATATTTGTGAGCTTATTTACCAGTCTAGTATTAAACGGTTTAGATATGTTGTGAAGTACCACAGGCTTCAGACTCCAGAAAGTACCTGAAACACACTCCCATGTACCCTAAATATCATGCCCTATGGTGTTTTAATACTAAAATAATGCATACAAAAGAGGTCATTAGACAACTAAATTTTCACTGCAAGTTTTGCTGATGGTTCTGTGAATATAGTAGCTACAGTTCCCTAGGGTGCTATAGTGATCCACCTTATTCATAACTTGCAATTATGTATGAATCTGCCATACAGTGAGATAGATCCTCAAATGGTGTAAAGAGCCATAGCTAATGGGAAATATAGCACATTTATGAGTCTGTCACAATCGATATATATACTGGGCCATACCAATTCCTGTTTAGAATGCCACTGATTGTAATGGACTTACACCTGATAAATAGCTGGCCTACTATTTCTAGCCACGATGGCTTATGTTCATGAAGAGATTGATCCAAAGCCAACTGTTAGCAAAGGGATTCATTCTATTGTTGTCAATGCACTTTGAATCAGGCCTCTATATGTTGGATTTCATGTAGTATCTCTTTTCCAAGTATCAAGAATCATATAAAAGAGAATTCTAAGTTTTGGAAGTTAACATCATTTGCAGTGGTCACCAACCAGCTGATCGCACTCAACTGGCCAATTGGGGAGGCTCTGACAGTCAGTCTCAGAGGATCCATGATTAGGAGCAGCAGGACTCATGTGGCTGGGCTGAGCCTCATCCCCTGCCGCTGGGGCCAGGCCGGGAGACTGCGACGATCCCCCTCTGTGCCCCCTACCACCAGGTGAGTTGGGCCCTGGCTGGGCTGGGCTGGGGGAGGGTCAGAGCCTGGGCAGCTTGTTCAGGCAGGCAGGAGGGCTCCTGCCACTGCACACACCCTGGCAGAGGCCTGGGGGACATGTGCCCCTCCCAATCTGTGTGCCGAGCAAGGTAGCTGCTGCTGTGTGCTAGGCTTTGTGCCCTAAGCCCTGCTTGCAGCCACCTTAGCAGGGCTCAGGGCACAAAGCCCAGCATGAAGCAGCAGCCACCTCACCCTGTGCATAGATCTGGGGGGCACGTGACCACCAGGCCTCTGCCAGGGTGCTTGCAGTAGTGGGAGCCCCCCTGTGTACCTGGACACACTGCCCTGGTTCCACCCCTCCCTTGGCCTGGCCCAACCAGGCCAGGGCCCCACTCACCTCTGCCCCTGCCCCACTCCCTCCCCCACTGCAGGGCATAGGCAGATTAATGAATGGGCAAGCTGGGCATGAGTGCAGGGGCCTCTACCAATTCAGGGCCCTGGGATCCTCATCAGCAGGGAAATGAAAGACAGAGTTTTAAACTCGGTGTCCATTTTTGGTGCCAAGTTTAAAAATCTGGCTTTGACATTTGCTTCCCTGGGAACTGGAAGTGGGGCCCCTCCACCAATGGGGTTGGGGGGGCAGGGCTGGGGTCACGCCATGCCTGTGGGCATGCCTGGAGAATCATGCCATGCCTGTGGGAAGAGGGAGGGCTGGGTGGTGCCATGTCTGCAGGGAAGGGGGCTGAGCCAGGGTAGGAGAGCCACGCCCCACCTGGCAGGGATGGGGGCAGTTGGGACCAGGCTGGGCCAGGCCAGCCGGGCCAGGAGCACCGTGCCTCACTGCACCTTTGCGGGCAGCAGTGCTGGAAGGGCCTTGGGAGCTATAGCCTCCGAAAATTCATCTTAGCCCCCTGCAGCCACCCCTCCCAGTGCCACTGCCCACCTGCAGAGACATGGCATGGTGCTCCTGGCCCTCTACATCTATGTGGCTGCATGGGACAGCCAGGCAGGAGATCCCTGCAGATAAGTATAATGGGGGCCAGGTGGGCAGGGAGACTGAGCTGCAACTACTTGCAGTGGGGGGGGGGGAGGTGTAGAGGGCTGCCTCCATGTAATTGAGCGTGGGGGAGGGGAGAGGTCCTGTGAAGGGAAATTGTCTCTGTCTGTATCTGTGTGTGTGTCTGTCTGTCTGCCTATGTCCATGTGCAGAGTAAGAGTAGAGTGCATACACCTGTGCATGTGTGTGTGTCCATTCAGCTGTAGCAGGGGTGGGGAGCAGGAAGAGGCGGACATGTTTCCCCAGTCCAGAGGGATCCACCCAGCCTCCCCTACCAGCACTAGGAGGGGAAGGGGCCCCTCTTCCCCCACTGCAGCCCAGCTTCCGTGGGGGGAGGGGGCCTCAAATTTTGTGTTTCCCCAGGACCCCAATACATCTTAATCTGCCTCTGCCTGCCCCCTCTCCCCCAACTGACCTGATAGGTGGGCAGGTGGGGCTAGCATAGCGAAGGGGGGCAGTCCATCCTCTTTTCCTTCAAAAAGTGATGTTCACTTTTAAAAGGTTGGAAACCACCGCCAGCAGACACCCATTAGTACTTCCTATTATCCTGTAAATTAGTTCCTCTACTAACTTTAGCATGACGAAGGTTACCAATTTTTTCCAATCTGATCTCTTTTTGCTAAATAAATAACAGCTTCAGTGGCAGCTCTCTGGACATCTCATATCCAGGCACACATTGAAACAAGAAAGATAACACACAAGCAAGCAGAAATTAGTGCATCCTATTGTTCCTTTTCATATGAAACTGTCAATGGCACTACTGACATAAAAAGGTTGTCAGCTTCTACTAGAGTAGCAAGAAGCAAGTTGGATGAGTGGCTCAGTACAATCTGACTGGGTTCACCTGCAGGCATTTTTTCTGTTTTTTATTAGCTACTCTTTCTTTTTCTTCCTTTCCCTACTGTACCTATAAGCAGTTGAGGTATAATTCAATGTCTATAGTCAGGAACATGAGTGGGTTTTGTAACATGCTTGTAAATGTATTATTTCTGTTGCATTAAGTCTTAAAAGTCTCAGCTGAAAGCAGGGCCCCATGGTACTAGTTATGGTAAAAACTAGAGACAGGCAATGTGCTGACAAGCTTATGATGACAATAGAGTAAGGAGGGAATGCTTATAACATGTATAAAGTCAGACAGCAGACTAATGATCAAACTTGGTCCAGAACCCCAGTTCCCTTAACCAGGGGACAAAGCTTTTCAAGGGAACTTTATATAGTTAATTCCAAACTGTTAGTCCAGCATCTCATTCTAAATTGTTGGGTTAGCCACTGAGAAGCGCTTTGGAGTAGCCACAGGAGTCTTCCCACTAGATTTTTGAGTGATTCTGAAGTAGCTTTATGCTTGCTTCTGCGGCTCTGAAGCTTCATTAGCTATTGCAACCATAAAGTTCCCCCCCAAAGGTAAGAGAACCAAGGGAGTTGCATAGCAGTGCTTATCCCTAGTAATCTGCTCAGCTATCCTTGTCCTGCCTCCATCAGCCTATTGAGGAATCTCATGGGTGGTGGGGGGATTGGACTAATTACCACTGCATGGCTTTCCCTCTACAGGGGATTCTATATCCCCCAGCTAGACCTGTAGAAGATTACAAGTTCATTGCTTGTTTGGCTGGACTGTCTTGTTCCTGCAAATAGTTCTAGTACTGAGATGGAGCAAAATCTTTCCATTGCTGGGGGACATCACAATGAGAAGGATTATTGATCCTTTTGTGAGATATGCTGTGCACCAAGCAGTAGAAAAGGCATCAGAGGTCAGAACTATGATTGCTAGCCTGACTGCACATTCAGCTAAGAATCAGGCCCAACGTGATGTTTCCAGGACTTCTTTGCTATTCTTACAGAATAAAATGTTATCACAGTAAAGGAAGATACTGGAGAGAACCTCACCAGCTGTGATGATTTCCAGTAGATGAAAGCTCCTGTTTTGCCCTGCAATGTTTCTGTATTTCTCTTAAGCAGCTAAAGTTTGATATCCCATTACCTTGCACCTTGTGCAGTCATGTTCAGCAAAATGGGGCATGTCACGTGTTCAATTAATGCAAAGCAATAAACTCTGGAGCTTTTTGCTCCTGGGCATGCCATTTGAATGTGCATCTGGGATTGCAGCACACTGAGCTGGGTTGGGACAACTCTGGTTGGCAGGGAGCCCCAGGAGTCAGCCTGCCAGCTCAGGGCTGCTCCCCCCTGGCTCAACATACTGCAGAGAGGCTGGCTGGGGAATAAGGGTGCTCTAGTGTGGGGCTAGCCAGCAGATACCCTCACACTGAAGCACCCTTGTGTCCCAGCCAGCCACGGCAGCATATACATGTGCACTGCTGCAGAGTAAAAAACTGCAGCAGGACAGTACTTGCAGAGTTAATTAGTTTACTCCAATCTAATAGAGATGCATGTGCAGATGTGCAGTGTTTACTGCCAATCTAATTAGTCTACTCCACAGTAAATGTCTTGTGTAGATGTGTCCACAGTTAAAGCATATGTAAAACTCTAGCAAATGACCACCCTGGTACCATTTTACTCCTACTTTGCACCTACTCTGTACTCATGTCAGCAGTAGCAGTACCCTAATTTGAGGATGATCTCTACCATGGCTCATGGATGGGTCTTCAGGAAACTTAAGAGCTGAATCCTCCAGCTCATGTAAATAACAATGGAAAAATCAGCCCTACTAACTGAATGCATCCTCTGAGAGTTTCATTTTCCCTCCCATTTTTCTCAAGAGTTGTCAGAATGGCTTATAAAACCCTCCTTTCCCCACATGCCTCTATCCCTCCTTTCTTTTTAACCCCACTGAGACATTTTCTTTCTCTTAAACACTAATATTTGGATCAAGTATTCAGCACATTTTGTTTTGAAAGCTCATATGGGTTCTTATTTAATCTAAATGAGATAGCCAATCTCTATTACTACATATAAAATTTGGCATAATATCAGTGTTTGGATTGAAAGGCCACCAGAAAAAGAGATGTACATTATTTTATACAGCGATAATCAAAAACTGAAATTTACTGAGAGTACTGGGGGAAAAAAGTCTAATGATTTGATGTTTAATGAATACCTATTTATCTTAAAAGTCTTCTGTAGTTTATGATGTGAAATTAAAATGATGTGTATATTTTTATTTGTGAGGATTCAAATGTTCCTTATACTAGAAATTGGTTTTGCAGTTCACGCCTGAAAGAGTCAGAGAAAACTCAGAATCGGGAGTGTGCAGAATGTCTAGGAAGTCATGCGAATATCCTATATGGATTTTAGTATTTAGGACATTATGTGTTTTGGTAAGCTGCTGCTATTTCCACTGATGTTCTCTAGTTGATTATGAGTCTTGACTGCTACTTAGCATTGTAAAGCCTGTTCTTAAAAGAAAACTTGTGTTTCTTAGGAAAGCAGCTCTTTGCATGACTTCCCTTAACAAGTTACCAGTGCATTATAAATGACAAGGAGGAGAGTTTAAGGTTAATGGAAATGTTCTATTATTGCAAGTAATAGCTTTAAGAAGATACTTTAAAGATAGATTTTGTTCATTTGAAAGTGAATATGACACACAAAAATGTAAGCAGCGGATGCAATAAAAGATATCACCCTAAGAATTTTTTGCCTCTCAGCTTTATAAAAATAACTCACAAGTCAATACATGTGAAGCTATTTTTGCTTCTTGGAGATGACCAGGAATAAATGACTCAGTCATGAGTACTTTGCTTGGCTGCGTGTGGGTGATGTAGCCCTTTGTACATGAAGGAAACAGCTACTTTATTACAGCATGTTTCAAAGAGTGGAGATCAGTGAAGTTCCTGCTTAGTAATATATGATACCATGGACTTAATTTTCTATAAAATAAAAATAGGCCTGATTTTCCTTTCATAACAGGAGGAACAGTGTATGTCAGGAGGAATTCCACTTTATTTTTATTACTGTAGCTTCGAGGCACCCTAATCTTGGGCTATGGCGCTAGTGTACTAGTTGTTGTACGAATACAGAACCAAAAAATATGGTCTGTACCTCAAATATCTCACAATCTCTGTAAATCAGGAGAGTTATGCCAGTGCAAAACTAGTGTGAATCATATCAAAACCAGATATCATGCATTTTTTCAGCTAATTTTGACTACACTGCACCATTTCCTACTGTACCAGAGCTGTTACTAGTATGTAGATGGACCCCAGTCATAGGCAAGGACTCCACTGTGCTAGGTATTGTACAAAAACAAAACAAAAGGATTGTCTTTGGCTCATAAGGAAGAAAAGAGTTGTCCTTTTCAGTGGTGAGGTGACAGAACAAGGAGCAATGGTCTTACATTGCAACAAGGAAGGTTTAGGTTGGTTATTAGGAAAATCTAGGAGGGTAGTGAAGCACTGGAACAAGTTAGCTAGAGATGTGGTGGCATCTCCATCCTTAGAGGTTTTTAAGGCCCAGCTTAACAAAGCCCAGGGTGGAATGATCTAGTTGTCGATGGTCCTGCTTTCAGCAGAAAGTTGGACTAGATGACCTCTTTAGGGCCCTTCCAACCCTAATTTTCTATGATTTTATGATTCTGTAAGCAGTGAGGGGGAGAGGGAGAGAAAGAACATTATTTGATGATCTGTTCAGGTCCTTTCCAACCCTACCTACTATGAAACTATAAATTTAGTTCAGTTCTAATAACCTTTATACCTATGGATGCTAATATTAGGGCTGTGCAAAATTTGGACGGGTGTTTTGTTTTGATGCTTTTTTGAATTGTTTTGAGCTTGAAACGACGAAATTGAAGTGAAATGAAAGGCTTCAAAACAGTTTCAAAATGAAACAAGGACACTTGAAATGTTTTGAAAGTTTTGAAATGTTTTGAGTTTCAAAGCTGGGTTTGCTTGCAGATAAAGAGAAAGTAAGGAGAGGGAGGGGGAAGAGGTGGGAGAACTGCTCTGATATGGACATGTGCAGTGGGCCAGTGACTGTCATCCTTCCCTGAGGTCCCTTCTAAGTCAAGTGCTCTGGGGAAGGGATGGAAAAACAGCATAAAAGCAGCTTAGCAGCGTCAGAGAAAGGCTATCACTTCCTACTTGCTAGCCTGTTCCTAGCAGTGGGATCCAATACCTTTTGCTTTCCTAATATCCATTTGTTATTATATTCATTCCTTTCAATTTATTCCTCCCCCAAGTTCCTCTTTTTGTTTTTGTTAGTCTATTTTGATTCTTTTCCCTCAGAAAAGAAATCTGTAATTTCTCTCACAGTGTGCATTCCATTCACTGTGCACAGAAGCAAAGCATATATTGCATATTATAATATAGAATTTATATAGGAACACATACATATGTTTATATATTGTATTCATTACATACATACATATTACATTACAGAAAAACACACACATTTTCCAGCACACCAAATACACTATGAAACACACTATGAAGCATGCTGGAAAGGCATCTGGCAAGCCTTTAGGCAGGGGCAGAAGAGGGAGGAGAAGGAGAACTGTAAGTCCCCCCAACCTCCCCAAATTGAAACACAGCCTCTTTCCTACAACTAGCAGGCATGAGGCTTCTGGTTCTACTAGGAGCTAGTAGAGGGGAGCAGTGCCACTACCAGAGTCTGCATCCCCTCCAAGAGCACCAGCTATAATCTCCTGCCACCACCACCACCATGACAACAAGCAGTAGCACCAGCATGACAGTGTCCTCTACCCCCATTTCACTTCCTATCCTGAGCCTTCCAGTGCCAGAGGAAGACCTGGATCTAGATCTGTATCTGAGTGCCATAACAAGGGAAATTCTGGGGAAGGAGGGGGAATCATCTGATTTTGTGCTCCACAGTCCTCAAGTTTCTTCTACAGCCAGGTCTTCTTCCCTAGGAGGCACTTTTTTAGGAGATTGAGGTAGAGGGTGTGGAGGCAAGTGGCTCAGCTGAGTCCACTGCTCCTGTTGCTCCTGTTGCAGCTGAGTCCGCTGCCTCTGCCTGCTGAGGAGGAGAAAAAGAAGCATCCGCACATCTACCCACACCCTAGAAGCAATGGGGTGGTGTTGTCTGGGATCATTTTGAACTGGCAGATGATCCCACATATGCTACCTGCCTGCAATGCCAAGCCAAAACCAGCCAGGGCAAGTGAACGGAACACCTGAGCACCACGGAGATGCTGATGCATCTCAGCAGGCACCACCCTCTTGACCTTGCTCCTATTCAGCCTGGCACCAGTGAAAGCATGCCCAAAAAGAAGTCCCCCTCTCACTCCAAAGCCCCCATTCCCCTTAAGCAGAGGCAGGCCATGGTGGAACAGTGGGTGAAAGGCAGGTACACAGCAGCGTGTGTTGGAAAGGTGAGCAAGATCACCCAGAGCATCAGGGAGATGCTTGCTCTGGATGGCCACCCCTTCTCCCTAGTTGAGTAGCCAGGTTTCAGGCAGCTCATGGCACTCATGGCTCCATCCTATCAAGTGCCCATAGGCACCACCTTCAGCAGGACAGTGGTACCCTCCCTGTATGAGACATGCAGGGAGTACTTGAGGGAGGAGCTGTACAAGGCAGGTCTGCAGGTGGCCTTGCACATCACCTTGGACATCTGGAGCAGCTGGGGTGGCGATCATGCCTATCTCTTCCTCACAGGGCACTGGTGTGAGCAGTCAGGCCGTTGGTGGGTTCTCCTTTAAGCCAAGGTGATAGATGAGTCTCAAATGGCAACTGAGATCAAGGGGGGCATGAACTGCTTGGTGCAGGGGTGGCTCATTGGGTAGGACGAGCTCACCTGTGGGTTCATAGTCACCGACAATGGAGCTAATATGGTCAGGGCAGTCTGTGATGCCAAATTTGTTTGGAAGAGGGGTGTAGCACGTAAAAGTGGAGATATACCTGGGGAGTCAGATGTCTGGCAGGTTGTAATATGTCAGAATTCCAATTCCAGAAGCCCCTGCACCTATCTCCTTGAAACTTGACAGGCTTTGTGGCCTCAGCCAGGGCTACCCTCCCTGATTTCATTCGAATCAGGAAAGAAGTGAAAAAGTTATAGGTATTTTCATGATCCCCCTTTATAGCCTATGGACAAAACGTCGAAACACATCAAAACAGTGTTGAAACAGCATCGAAACAGCAAAACAGTTTTGATGAAACAAAACGGAACTGTGCTTTAAAACAGCAAAACAAAACACTATCGCTTTGAAATGGCGAATGGAAGTTGAAACAGAACTGCATTTTTATACAGTCCTAGTTTAATACACATACACACACACATATATATCACTGCTTCCCTTAAAAACATGGCATATATAAAACTGTTATCTGTAAAAATGCCTTTTTGGTGTTGCCAACCCTAAGCCTTCAAAAATCATGAGTTTCAGGCCCAAAGAAAATCATGGGACTGTTTTAAGGATCATGAGCAGAAAAAGGAATACTAAAGCTAGAGGGATTTTGAATTGGCTTCTGGTTTCTGAGCTTTCAGTGACACTTGTTTAAAATGCATCTCTGAAACAGTAAGATTATGTTTGTTTGGGTTTTTTGTTAAGGAAAGTTGAGATCCTGACATAATCACATGACTCCAGGAGCTGGCGCTTTAAGTACAAAACACCCTGAGTATTGTGCGACTTGTAGGACTGCAAGAGTTGGCAGTGTTGTATTTCACATTTGCATGTGTAATGAGCCAAAGGTCAGCTGGGGCTGATCTGGTTCTAGGCCCCATCCAAAGGTAACCAGACAGCCAGGTTGAGTCATACCTTTAGGAAGAGGGCCTGCCTACACTGGCTATATAAACTCATCATAGAGAGCTATCTGGGCAACTGACTGACTTGTTGTGTCTCTGGCCTGCTTGGAATCACTAAACCTCACTCTGTGCTCTGAACTTCTGGCTTAGATCCTCCTGCCTATTCCTGAATGCTCTTGTTCCTATCTTGGATCTCCTGACCTGGATCAATTGCTTGACCTGACCGTGGCTTCATGTTCACTTTTGGCTTGATACCCCAGACTTAAACTGCTTCTTGGCTTGGCCTTGTCTTAAACTCTGGTAACCCCCTAACCTACATGCTCCACTCAAACTAACTGCCTATGACCCCATATCTTTTACAACATGCTGTCTGCATAAGTGGAAAAGCCTGGACAATGTAAAAGGGGCCCAAGTTGGGGAGGAAAAGGTGGAGTTGGATTGAAGAGCAGCGAAAAGGAGGTTTTCTAAGGTCTGCAGTACACCAGCAGATGAACTCCAATTTGTAGGAAAGAAGCCTCCATCCCTGCCAGTCTTGGATTGTATCCTTCTAACAGCTTAGCAAGCAAAATGCTGAATCACATAATTGCTGAGCTCAAAGGCTTTGGAGGAGAAAAAGCTTTCTGTGTCGGCTTCCCTTAGGTGATTTATCCTGCAAAACTATATTGTGCAACACTTTCTGCCTTAAAAGTAACTCGTGCAAAATTAATTATATTGCACTACATTTGTTGGAAAATACATTTTAGTACAAGTTAATTCAAAGAAAAAGCATATCTCAAACATTGCAGCACACACAGTTATGAGTTAACAGTCATAAATCAAATCATTGCTCATTAATAACTTCAACACTAACCTCTGTTGGGATTTGGAAATAAGTAAAGGTGGTCAAGAAGTAGCAGGTATTATTTGTGGGAAAAAAAATAATATTCTAATTTTTTACCAAAAGAAACAAACTAATCACCAACATTTTTTTTTCATATTCAGGTTTCTGGGATGTTGTTTTCTTCCTCCCATTATTTTTTTTATCAACCCTGTTTTCCATACTGACAAAATTGAAAAAAAGAACCCCCAAAAATCATACTCTCCTACCCCCATTCCACCTCTCCGTATAACTATTTTTCATTCAAAAAACTTTGAACAGAAACTATTGGACAGCTCTAAGCATACAAGCTCACATACTTCCCCATGGGTTCTGACTCCAGCCTTAGGTGGGTTAGAGAGTTTGCTCTTGCTTAGAGCAAGTAGCTAGGCAAGAATTCATAGCTCCATAGACTTCCAGGCTGTTAGGGATTGTTATGTCACATTGTTTGACTTGCTGCATTGACAGTACACTGATCCCCCTGCTTTCCATGTGTTAGGTTAGGAGTGTTTTTGATGTTTTGGGGCCGTATACCTTGCTATTGCACATCAGGGTTGTCTGTGTGGTTTGAAGAATAGGTTAGACAAGCACTTTTATGGGAAGACTTGGATGATCCTGCCTTGAGCAAGGGGTTGGACTAGATGTTTTAACAAGGTCCCTTCCAGTATAGTTATGATTCTACAACACAGGCCAGCCAGCCTCACCCACTTATTCCAGCATCAAGCTCATAGCCCTGCTTGAGCTAGTCTATACCTTTCAGGAAGGGCCCCACCCTTGATTTAAGGGCATCACATGATCACATGGATGACTGGTATCATCTGAATTGGGGGGTACGTGCCCCCCCACTGACCAGTCAGTGACCAGGGGGAGTCCCCCTGTGGCCAATGTCATGGACTTGGGGGGGAGTTCCCGTGGCCAATCGCACTCACCTGAAAGCAGCTGCAGCCACTTCTGGGAGCCCCATAGTCGCTTCATTCAGAGCTTTGTTCAGGCCAGCGCTCAAAGGGGAGGCACCGGCATTCCTGCCTGATCCCCCGCCCGTCACCTAATCAGGGAGTGCAGCCTGACAGGGGGTACACCAGCGGTCTCAGGGGGTGTACGTACACCCCCATGCACCCTCTACACGTCACCACTGCATGATCAGAGGAACTTCTATACCTCAGCACAAACATATTGTGACTGGACATTCCCAAGCCACTTCACCCACTGCCTCACATGCCTCACCACTTTGGCAGCTCATGGTTATCCCTCTGTGAGAGCACTTCATACCCCAGGGCCTGATATACTTAAGTATAGCAGCTGGGTTTGACCTTAGAGTAGCCACAGAGTTGAATTTCCAAGTTTGAAGTGTGTTACTGGGGTTGAATGGATTAAGCATGTTTGGAAATATCCAAGGTGGAACATGCTGCCACTACAGTGTAAACATGCCCAGAGGATCCACTACAGACCTTGAGTAGTTTCACAGTAATTTAATTGCTCTGCTATTACAAATGAAAATGTATCTACCATAACCATTAGAGCTCATTAGGCCAGCGTTTGCCAACCGGTGTGCCACGGCACACTGGTGTGCTGTCGGACATGTCCAGGTATGCCACAGAATCATGGGGGTGTGTGGCTTCCAGAGAGCATGGCTACAGCTAGTGCCACCACTGCCACCCCACACTGCAACTGCACCTTACCCTCCCCCGCTTGTCAATGCAGGAAAACTAAAGATTTCATCTGAGCTTTTTTAGTATCCCATGATAGCAAATGTGTTCCAGACATCAAATTATTCTTATAGATCTTTTCTGAATCTTTTCCAACTTGCTAACACACTTTCTGAAGTGTGTCTCTCTCAGTAGTGCTCAATATGCTCCAGTAAATGTCTCATTAATATCAGTATGTAGCAATGACATAATTTCTCTGCTTCTGGTAATATTGCCTTGCTCATGTGGCCAAGGAAAGAATTAGCCCTCATAGCTGCGGCATGGTCCTGAGAGTTCATATTCATTTGGTTATTTACCAAGACCCTAAGACCATTTCAGTTTCATTACATTCCAGGATACAGTCCATCATCTGATAAGTGTGACCTACATTTTTTGTTCCTGGATATGTGACTTTGCATTTGGCTGAATTAAAAAGCCTGTCATTCAAATGAACCAGCAGTATCAAGTACTACAAGTTGGCCTGTATAACTGACCTCTCCCTCTCTTTATTTACCACCAGTGAGTCCTGGGAGCTAATGCAGAGGATGCCAGAAGAGCAGCCCTCTGGAGAGTCTGCAGTAGAAGCTGCAGCAACTGAGGGCTGGCAGCCAGGGTAAGTGAGATGCTCTCTTTCTCTTTTTTTCTCTCTCTAGCAAGGTTTTGCCAGGGCACAAAACTAGATAGTTATGCCTCTGTTTACCTCTCCACCATTTTTTGTATGGTCTGTAAATCTTACCAATAAAACTCTGGTTCTGAACACTACACAGTGAGAATACCTGGTGTGCACACTGTGCAGGCAGCTGATGAAGTAAGCCAAAATCCTCAAATGTCTGTAGCACTCCATTTCTATTTAAGCATCTAACTTCCCCCTGATTTCATGGAAGTTAGGAGCCTAAAGACCTTTACCTCGCTACATTCCTGCAAAAAATTAAGTGCATGAGTAACTGTGCAGAAAAAAATAAATTACAGCAAATTAAGAAACGGCACACTTGCTGCTGTGTACTTGCTGTCTGTGTGCCTATTTGAAACCTGTAGTATGCAGAGGCATTCTACCTGTCAGTGAAATAGGTATAAACTATTATGGCTTAGTTTTCCCTTCTCAGGAGGTAAGAGCATGCAGAGGGACAGTTGCCACAGAGCAGCTGATGTGTGATAAGTTCCTGACCTTTTCTAAATTTGCTGTACTTTTTTATGACTTCTTTTCTGATTGGCTGACTTGGCTCACATAAATAGTTTGATTGCAGTCATGGGAAAGACTCTCATGAGCATAATTACACAGGGTTTAGAGTGTTTTGCCAGATTGTGCCCTAAGTCTATAACAAGCTTTCAGTTCCAAACCTATTTTTCTCTCTCCCTTCAACTTTATATCTTCCTTAAAATGAATCGCTTCTGCTAAAATGTCCGGTACCTACTAGCAAAGGAGGTGAGGAAAATGTTAAAGCATGACCAATCAGAGGATTTTGAAGTCTGAACTTTCTTTAAAAAGAAACAAAAAAACAACCCAGACCTTTTCCAATAGTCTTATCCCAGAGCTATACCCCTCACCAACAGCAGACAGTACACACAAGCACAGGGCACTGTCATAATGGGGATGGCAACTACAGAGACATGTCGCAGACAACGAGCGAGGAGCACACGAGACTATATTTTGGTTCGCGTTACTCCCACAATGCACCGCACAGAGCAGCTGACTGTGGGTTTCTACCACACTGATCACATAAGAGTGAATTTACGTGGCTCTCCCACTACAACCCTAAAATATTCCTCAAATAGTTTTGTCTCCCGTTTTATTTTCTGGGTGGATGTTACTTATTTTACAGGAGAAGAAGCAATGTGCATTTATTTTTCTAATTAAATATAAAAGGATAAGGTTATATTTACATTCACTAGCCAGATCCAGATGTGCAGGCACATGCATTTCCCCAGGGACAAAAAGCAGAAGCACAATATGTGCCACTGCTACTTGTCCCTGGGGCATGCCTGTGCACATGCGCTCTGGTCCCAGCACCCTTACCTGGGATCCTGGAAGCCTCCTAGGGCTCTAGCAGTGGCAATCCAGCAGCAGGGAGCCCCATTATCCCCATTATGATAGTGCCCTGTGCTGTTGATGAGTAACAAAATTGATGAGTAACAGAATTGTCTTGTAAAAGTGGTAGAAATGGGTCTGGAGGTCAGTACAGATGAGGTCTTGGAATGTATCCCTATTTGTTACATTGTAAAGTGGGTTCCCTTTATGCAAATTTGAGTTGTGCACTGTTCTCCAGGAACATATGCACAGCATAAAGCGAGGGAATTCATCCCATAGGAATGAATGTAAATAGCGATAATTGGTTAGCGCCGCTTCTCGCCACCACCACCTCTCCCCACCATCCCACCTGCCCTCTGGCCACTCCGGCCCCACATGCTAACCCAGGTCCCATGCTCCTGCTGATCTTCCCTGGCTCCCACCGGCCCTGGCCCCAGGCACTGGCCCTGCACTCATGCCCACCGCACCACTTGCCACTTCTCACTGCCGTCTCTCCACCCCCCCTGCCCACCCTCCAGCCAGCCACTCAGGCCCCACATGCCAGCCCAGACACTGCACTCCTGCCACCCTGCCCAGGGCCCCTGACAGCCCTGGACCCAGGCACTGGCATGGGTGCTGTGCTCATGCCCCACCCTCCCAAAAACTCCTCCCTTCTCCTCAGCCCCCACCTGCCGACCACTCTAGCACCATGTGCCAGCCCAGGTCCTGCACTCCTGCCACCCTGCCCTCGGCCCCTGGCAGCCCTGGCCCCAGGGCACCGGCACAGGCCCTGTGCTCACACCTGCCCGCCCAATCACTACCACTCACCACTTCTTACCACTGTTGCTTCTCCCTGCCCACCTGCTGGAACTTGCTGATTCCACTGAGTGCTATAGCAAAACTGTCTGAGTGCTCAGTGGAATCAATGAGTGCTCAGTGAATCAATTTCAATGAGTATTATAACAAAATAGTGCTAACTGAAACCACCTTAAGCAGGGGTTACCTGTATACTATTTCATACAGAGCTAAATAAGCAAGACAGGCAAAGGCAATATTATTATTCTCATGTTAAGGAACAATTAATGCTCAAAACAATATGTGTTTAACCCACACTGAAGTAAAAAAAAATGCCCGAGATCTGTGATCATTTGAACTAAAATTTAAATTGAACCTGAAAACCTCATGGGTGTATGCTCTCTTCCCTAAATACACAGACCATCTATTAACTTTAATGGGATTTCTATACAACACAGTGATGACAACTAACCCCTCCAGCAGCAGTGCCTGCTGCTTATCTACATGGGATTAATCAACTATTCACTTCACCAACATTTCCATTAGGATGAAAGAATCAGAGGTACTTCCTCTGACATTATGATTTAGTTTTCCAGTCAGATTTATTAACCTGGGAAAATTACAAATGCATTTGCTAAGCCATAAACTCTGAATTGGTAACAATTTGCAAGGACAGAAAAAGTGTATATGTGTGCATATATATAAATATTTCTCTATATATAAAATTAAAATTCATGCATATGCTTCCTGTACCCTATTACACATCTTGACAAGAAATAATTACATGCAGTTCTGAGAAGTGAAGCTAACAGAAACTATATTACACACAGAAAACAGGCATTAGAAGTGCCATGTTGGGTCTATCTCAATGCTACATTTTTAATTAAGCAGAAGATTATGTAAAGTGCAGTAAAATGTTCTCTTGATTCCTCTAATCTACTACAGGAATATGGTTTTCTGATACCAGTGAGCTCCTGGTGAAATAAATAATGTATTTATTAATCTTCTATGCAATTGTATTTGCTTGAGAAAGGGATTTCATAGCTAAATAATGAATTTGGACGCCTAAATGAATGAGAACCTAGCATCCAAATCATTGAGGCCTCTGTGGAGATCTCATCCTTGTTATACTATGTTGAAATGATCTCTTAGTGTGATACAAAGAGGAGGGCTCTGAAGCCAGTGCAGATTGGTCCTGGTTCCTAATTAGAAGCCACAAGCTAGTAGATTCCATTTTTTCAGTTACTGCACCTCTTTTGTATTTTGTACTTATACCTCAAAAACAAAGAAAATAATCTTCATACGCAGAGAAAACCAGTATCATCACCCCTCAGTAACAGAGGAAGAGGTCTAAGTTTGGGGGATATTCTGTGAAGTACACAAAAATTAGTATCCTGGTTAAGAACTTCAGGTGCCTGTACACGTTCCCGGAGGCTGCTCTGATACACTGTAATTACAGCATGGCAGAGAAGGCTTGATTAATCGAGTCTGCTAGAGAAAGCTAATTAGCACGCTCCCGCCAGCCTCTGTATCTCAGTGTCCCTACACTTCAAAATGGTGGCAGGAGTGTTTAACCAAAGCTCATTTAGTGAGCTTTAGATAAAGTGTCCCCATCACTGTTTTGAAGTGTGGGAACATGGATACAGGAGACACTCTAGGTGCTTTAATTAGAGCGGCTTTCAGAGCCACTTTCATTAAAGCACCCCACCCCCGGAGCATGTGTAAAAAGGCCCTCCATGTATACTGTCCCACCAGCCATTCCCTAATCTGATAGACTGCGGTTCTGCTGAAACAAGTCAAATATTGTTCAAATACTGTCAACATTTGCATTCACTAAAATCAATTCCAGGAAATTAATGGAGCTTAAATTTAGGCCAAGGTATAAGTACTTTTTTCTGTTTTTTTGGGGTAAGTATTTTTTGTAATGATAATAATAAAGAAGATAACTTAGCAGGTTCAGGAATATAGATATAATCATACATTATTATTGTTCTTGTTGTTGCTTTTTATTTCTGTTTATTTTTGTTCCCTATTGACTAGGCTGAAAATGTGATTAAATATTTTACATTAGACATGAGCAAATGAATTAATTGATTTAGCAAAAAATACTCCCCTGTATTATAGGATAGTTCTTTAAAAGATTATGAACACTTGAAATCATTTAGCATTTCCCAGTTGATAAACATCAAAGACATTAAAATAAATATCTTAACAAGACTGAGCTACTTGTTCCAGATGTTGTGGGTGAGGATAATGAAGTGTTATTTTTTGAAAAAATGGTAAGTTGCAGGTTTCTCTTATGCCAGGCTTATGGTCTATGTTCAAAATACTTTTCAAGATGAAAACTTCCACAGTAAAGGATAATAGGATACATCCTGTGCTGCTATCCATTGACAGAGAGTTCCAGTGATTCTAGCTTTGATTTATACCAGCTGAAGAATTATTTATAAGTATCTAACATTAATAAAGAACCATGTATCTGTGCCCTGTTAGACGGAAGCCTAGGATACTGTGTTTATATCCTGTTTTTGCAAAGAGCACTTCAACATCAAGACATTGACTTGGCTGCACTGGATCCATATAATCACACATTTACTGTACAACTTTCTAGCAAACCACAAGGAACTCAGATACCAGATTGGCATGAAAAACTTGGTGATTAAAATATCTGCGAGGTATTTTGTCAGCCATTGTTTACTATGTAGTGAATCCCCTGTATCCAGTTCCCTCATTCCACTTATCCATGATTTGAATTGAGTTTATATGCCTGCCTTTATTTAATTAACAAAAAAACCCTCTTTCTTTTAGCAAAGCGTCCCATATCAGAACATACCGTTTGGCTTCCTTCCCATTTGGATAAAGGAGTTCTACTGCATATATATTTAGAAACTAAAAGAGTCTACAGTACCAGAGTGGCTCAAGTATTTGCAAATATCTTATTGAAATGTACTACTTTTCTTAAATTGCATGTTTAAGAATCAAGTTCTGAAATAACTACTGCAATTTCATAAGCTTCAAGACATAGGACACATTTGATTTCACTCCTCTTCCAGCAGGTATAAAAGGAGGCTGTGGTTATTTAATTTGTGAATCTTGCAGAATATGAGGAAAACCAACTGAAAGATCTGTGAATACATATGTTTTGAAAATGTCAGGTAAGAAAAAGGAGATTAAATCAATTTTTAATAGCATTTTGACACCAGAAACAGTTACCCATAAATGGCAGCTTTTGAATCATGCACTCCAGTGCACCCAAAACAGCATGCACTCACCTTATCCACAATGCAGATCTGCTTTTTGCTTTGGGCGTCAAGGATTTCTACTTCAAAGTAAGTGATTTTTGAATGCCTGAGAACTGGTGGTTGTCTGAGATGGCCAGCAGAGAGCACAAGCTGAGACAAGCTGTAAAAAGACCTTGTGTCATTTTGTGGCAAAGACAGTCCGCCTCCATGGGCTGCAAAGTTCCTCTTCTCTGTAGCACTGGGCTTATGCCTCCTGTACATTGTATGACCCAGTGGTAGCAACTATCATGTCAACACAGGGCAGTTCCAAGGGGAAATGTGTCCTCCCTGCATCAGTTAAATATGATCACGGACTGATGAGACATGAAGGTCAAGTGGCATTCCATTTTGAGAGTCCAGTCTTATTTAGCAGGATTGAAAACAATGGCTCTCTAATCCATTTCTATATTTAACTCGCTATTGTGATGTACAGCATTGCCTTTTTTTCTTTTTTTAAACGGTATTTGAAATAGCATGTCCTACTTACACCCTTTATCTTGATTCCCTAATATGACAATCCAGCCCCTGAAATTCCAGAACCTGAAAGAAATCAGGAACACAATGAATTCCATCATGATCTATGCCAAATATTTAAAAGTGTCCATGTATGAAACATATATCAGATGTCATCTATTCTAGGGATGCTTGTTAATGCCTGCAGGGGCAGTAAACAACAACATGCTAATAAGAGTTCATAAGCAGAAAGTGTTTTCCTTAGGATATACAAAAAACTAGAACTCTTGGTTCCAAAATGATACCTTTTATTAGACCAACTGGAAAATGGCAAGAATATTGTCCTTTTCTTCAAGCTTTCAGGATCAAAGTCCCTTCGTCAGGCTCTGGGAAAAGTGTAGATGGTACAAGATGGCAAAAAGTCCCCATAGGTAGGAAATAAACTTCATTTTTGCACAGAGGATTGTTTTTCTACTTTGTTCTTCTATTGGCAACCACTGCCAATAGACAGAAATCTACAAAAAATAAAATTACTCCAAGCAGAGAATCACATTGTAGTGAATAAAGAAGTATACCCATCAGCTCAAAGGCTTGATGAAAAGTAGAAAACAAGCTGCCACTGTGGAGAAGATAATATGTCTGGTGGAAGAGAATATACACAAATATTGGCAAAAACTGGTATTTAAAATCTGTAAAGTGCTTGGAGATATAGAAATGGGAGCTTGCTGTAGTGAACTAAATGAAAATTCAAGGAAATAAATGTCACACATCCAAGACAATTCCTTTCTGGAAGACATATTTTAATTAGCCAGAAATTATTTCAACTCAGTATGAAGCAATCTATATGAAATGCTATCCAAGAGGTCATATTGGTAAATTCCTTTAATGGTATCTTCTATTTCTAAATATTAATTAATTAAATTGAAAATAAATGATGTCAATCATATGGATTGAAAAAGTTCATATGAACTTAGTGGAAGAGCACCATTATAGTATAGTCTATTTAAAATTAAATAAACAACAGGACTTGAATCTATAACATCTTGACTGCTTACAATGAAAAAGTCTTTCACTTACCACATACATTTAAAAGACATAATTTTGGCATCTGACTTTGACAAATGAAAAATAATCAGAACCCCTTTCCACTGAGACATCTCAAGTGTATTTTAATCTTGTTATCCTGACATTCTCTGTGTGATACGGAAAGCAAATTATATATGATAATCATATTTTGGGAGTAAATTTTACTGACCAGACCCTTGGTGTAAAGAGGCATAGCTCTGTTGAAGTCAATATCTCTGTGCTGATTTACATCAGCTGAAGATCCCAATGTTTTATTTTTATATTAAGTCACAAGACTTGGAATATAGCACCTTTGTTCTGCATTGATAACAGTGAGTGGGGACTGATGGATAGAAAACAGGTTACTTACATACAAATTGGGGAGAGATACTGTACCAAAAATAAGCAAAGATAGAGTTACTATATGATAACCTGACATTTAAAAGGGAGATGGCAAGAAGTAATTGGAGATTTTGCCATTAATTTGACAAGACCTATGCTTCCCCTTTAAATTTCCTCACAGCTTTTTGCTATATTGGTTTTGATATTAAATGCACTGGCCTTTATGTTTTCCCCTGCAAAGATGTGCACCTGGCAGGACAAATAAATGAGCAAACTCCACATCTCCTTTAGCATTCATATTCCCATTATGCTCACAACTGCTAGGGGGTGGACTGGAGAAGGTGCCAGTCTCCTGCCACAGGGAGTTCAAGCAGTCATGGGGAGAGATTTATTATCCAGTATAAAATTGTGTGTTGGTATAACAATGTAACACAGGCATGGCAGGGCCAGTAGCTGACTGTCAATGGGTGCATCTAAACATTCATTAATGCCCAGTAGTTACTGCACATATAGTTTAGTACTTGTTTAATGAAGTACTAATTAAATCCACAGTAACTACAGTTACTGTGCAGTAGTGCTGATGCACAGTTTTTTTGTGATGCTTGCTGCACAGTAGCCTAATAACACTGCACAGTAGCTTATTAGCACTGTTTTTGACTGCCACGCTACTGCACAGCATTATTATACTGCTGCGCAGTAAGTGTCTCATGTGATGCACCCAGTGACTCTCAGACCTAGGCTTCATTCTGAGAGGAGCATAAGAAGTATTAAGCCTATCCAAGCTGGACCAAGTCTCTGCAATTTTCCCTGCCACCCTAAAGGACAGTGTTTTGGAGGAACCATAAGAAGTGGCAGGCCTCTTCTCTCAAATCCTGGATTCTGCTGGCTGCCCTCCACATGGCTATTAGTTGATTCCAGCTATTTTATAGAGTTGACTATAAAATACAAAAAACATTCTGCTTACCCATTTCACAGTGGGAAAACATTCTGCTTACCCATTTCTTTGTGGGCCTACTTGCCTCCACACCAAGGAACAGGGCCACATACAGGCCAACATTTATGTTGTATAAAAGAAGTCTCTTTTGAAAATAAAAGTGAGAGGCCTGCATTTGAATTATTGTAGTGTATTAGTATACTTCCTAGCAGTAACCAAATATTTAGTGAGCAGTATTTGAGAAGAGACATCATGGTACTGAAGGGCATTAGAAAAGGACTCAGGAGAGTTGAATACAGCTCCTAGCTCTGGCATATGTTCCCAGGCAATGTCATTTTATCCTTTTTTTTCACTTCCTACACAATGTCTGTCTTGTCTAGTTCAATATTTGAGCCAGGGATTCTGTCTTACAAAATGCTGACCTACAGTTTACCACAGAGGGGCTTTGATCTCAGTGAGGGTCTTCAAGGGCAACTGCCACAGTAATAATAATTGTTAATATTTTATACTCATCCGTCTCTCCTTTAGTCTACCAGCTTCTGGCTGTTAAACCAGCATAAGGACATTGTCTCTATCACTCAGAACTCATGTCATTACTTGTTCACCCATCACCATTTATCACATGGATTCCAAGCTGCTTCGTGGAAGTAGGATTCTTCCGTTCCCACGGGATTCCTGATTACAGAAAACCACATGAATGAAGGCTTCATTATGCTGCCAGAAACACAGACAAGTACCATAGAATCTTTGTGAATAAAAATCCTGGGTTTCAATAGAAAAAAAAAGTGCATCAAGGGATATACTATTAATCCCCAGACTAGGGCAGTGGCAGTGAGCTAGAAGTGCTAAGAGAGTTGAGAGGGGCTACAACAGCAGAAAATGCATTAATAATGGGAGACTTCAACTATCCACAAATAGACTGGGTCAATCTAATATCAGGCCAGGATTCAGAGACCAAATTTCTTGGTATTATAAAAGGCTGCTTCCTGGAGCAGTTAGTCCTGGAACCTACAAGAGGAAAGACCATTCTTGACCTAGTCCTACAAAGTGTACAGGTTTTGGTGTAAAGGGTAAGTGTTATTGAGCTGCTCAGCAACAGTGACCACAATGCAATTGGGTTCGACATCCACGTAGAAGGAGAAACAAGAAAGTTTACTACAGTAGCCTTTAACTTTAAAAAGGGAGACTACACTAAAATAAGGAAGCCAGTTAGACAGGAGTTAAAAGGGGCCCCTAAGGAGGTGAGGAACTGTAGGCCATGTGGGAACTGCTTAAGAACACCATATTGAAGGCTCAAGTAAAAGGCACAACACAAAACAAAAAAAAACAAAAAAATGGTAAGTGGACCAAAAGCATAGTTTGATGACAGAGTTGCAGCGGCAATAAGCAAACAAAAGGCTTTTTTTCAAAAACTGGAGTTCAAATCCTAATGAAGAAAATAAAACATAAAAAATAAACTAAAATAAGAATAATAAAATAAACACTGGCAAAGTAAATGTAAAACTGTAATGCTAGCCTGAAGTAGCATTGGATTGTGCCAGTCAGTGTAATACATTTGCACAAAATTGTGGCATTTCCCTATTGTCAAATGTTTAAAAATATCTGTTCATGTGTGTATATGCGTGTGCATGCATGTGCATGCACATGCACAAGTGTCTACAGGCATGTGCATAGGTGGAGAGAGATTTTTAGAAGTCCTCAGCACTGACTTAAATCTTCTCTGAGGGCATTCTCCCATCACCATTCTCAAGCATGTAGAAGGAAAACATCTCAAGAGCATTCAAGTGGGAGATGTCTACCAAGTGGCTTCACAACTTCATTTCCAGGTTTGGCACATGCAAGTAGTAGCAGGTTTATGGGCTCCCCAGTGCTCCCCAGTACATCAAGGACACAGTGAAGACATACCTGCACTTACAGCATGGTGGTAGTGTAAGATGCAGCAACCCTGAGGCTGCTCTAAATTATATTAGAGTTTCAACCAGATCCTAGTGATGTTGGGAAAGTACAAAGTAGCATGCATCCCCCTTCTTCCCCTTCAGGTTTACTGGGAGAGTTCTGCAGCATTTTAGGATCTAGACCCAAATATGCCAACATTAGGGCTGATAGGGTGTTTGATGATATAGTAAGCACTGAAGGTGATATCATTGCCCTGTGACACCGAGTTTCCCTGGGACTTCTAGTAGATCTTGCCAAGCCAGAACTTGATATGGGGTTTTTTGAGGTCTAAAATCTAGCAGGGGTTTTCAGGCTTATAGTTGGATGCATAATCATGAGCTCAGACAATTAAGTGAAGCTTACCCTGGCTGGGCTTAGAGCCAAACACTGATGCTTGGTTTAGCAGTGCTTGCTCAGAGCTTACGAAGTGTTAAAATGCCTGAAGGGAAGGAGGAGGTCAGGGATTTTGCTGGTTTATCACCTTCTGGTTCATTGAAGCCCCTGTACATAAACTGCAAACAGCAAAGTGTGTTTGGTTTGCTAACCCTGGACTATGAACTTTCTCTCCAGCTGCTCAGACACTTACAGGATTTATTTTTTTAATGAACCCCCAAATTGCATGAAAGTTTTCCGACAATTCCAGGGCTTTTAATTTCAGGTAGAGAACAAGTGAAGGGAAGTTCTGCTAATAAACACACTTCATGAAATCACACTTTTAGGACTAACCAGCCATCTTCCACTCTACAGAGAACCTCCACAGTGACCCAGTCTGACAAAGATTGGCTTATGTCGTGGTCCAGGGTAAAGTGCCAAAATTCAAAGGACAGGCATATCTGGATGAGGAACCAAAAGAGATAGACGGCATTGTCAGAACCTAGCCCAGCCAGAAATTTGCCAATCAGATCATACTCCCCCTCAACTGCCCAGTACAGGACAGAGAAAACATATGTAGGTAGGTAAGTAGTTTATGGAGAGTATATTTCTGTTAGTTCCCCTCCCTCTAACCTCTGAACACATGACTTAGGATAAATGTTAGGCAGCTGGAAGATGACTAGACATCAAATTATATCTGAATGCCATTGCAGCTAGTGTCAGTCTTCAGCAATGTGTAACAGGTCATATTACACTTGGCTGTTTTTCTTGAATGAGAGTTATTGCAGCACAGTGTGCTAAACCCACAGGGTCACATCAGCAGGCACATGCAATCTTGGGGGAAAGTTCTGTCTCTTGAGTTACAGCAATAGCATGGAGGTTTTTGAAAAAATGATGGGGGAGGTGGTGAGAGAAGAATCAAAGATCTGTATCCAACAATCAAGAGCACCTGCCAATAACCTGAGTTGGAAGTGCAACACCCCAGCTCTACATTGACTTTGGAGTGTGAGAGATGGAATATAGCTGCCTTACTGCAGGGCTGGGCATGCATCAAGGAGCACCTCCAAGACAGGGAACTCCTAGCCCTGCTTTAAAGCACCTACATGCTGTCCTTTTTTGGGATGAAACAGGTATACTGTGCTTTGCCATAGCACTCCCTAATATGCTCCAGAAGCAGTATAGACATGCCTTTCATGACAAGTCAAATTTTACAACTTGTTGGAGCAGACTGCTGAATCCTCAGTGCTTTCCCTTCTTCCGCAGACAGACAAACATGGAGGCAGTACAGTATGAAAAATACATGTTCTCAACAAGTTCCCAGTTATTTGACAGGTTTCATAGATTTATAGATTCATAGATGTTTAGGTTCGGAAGGGACCTCAGTAGATCATCGAGCCTGACCCCCTGCCCTGGGCAGGAAAGAGCGCTAGGGTCAGATGACCCCAGCCAGGTCTATGTCTAGCCTCCTCTTAAAGACCCCCAAGGTAGGGGAGAGCACCACCTCCCTTAGAAGCTCATTCCAGATTTCGGTAATCCTTTGTAGATGACCACAAGATCACCTCTCAACCTTCTCTTGCAGAGGCTGAAGAGATCCAGGGTCCTCAACCTCTCCTCATAGGGCTTTGCCCGCAGGCGCCCAACCATATAAGTTGCCCTCCTCTGAACCCTCTCTAGGTTGTCCACATCCCTCTTGAAGTGTAGCACCCAAAACTGGACTCCAACTGTGGCCTGACCAGTGCTGCATAAAGGGGAAATATCACATCCTTGGACTTGTTTGTCATGCACCTGCTAATGCATGATAAAGTGCGGTTGGTTATACTGATCCTTCATCACATTGACGACCCGTGTTCATTTTGGAGTCAACAGTGACTCCAAGATACCTTTCTGCTGATGTGCTGCTGAGAAGGTCCTCCCCCAGCCTGTAAGCGTGCTGGTGATTCCTTCTCCCTAGGTGCAGCACCCTGCATTTGTCCTGTTCTGCATCCTATTCTGTTCCACCCACTTTTCCAACCTGTCCAGATCTGCCTAGATTTGTTCCCTACCCTCTGGTGCATTAACTTTACCCCATAATTTGGTATCATCAGTTAATTTGGACAGAGCA
Source organism: Alligator mississippiensis (assembly GCF_030867095.1). Lineage (NCBI taxonomy): Eukaryota > Metazoa > Chordata > Crocodylia > Alligatoridae > Alligator > Alligator mississippiensis. The sequence continues at coordinate 135,033,493 of NC_081825.1, read as the reverse complement.
CTTTCTACAACCTCACCCATGTCACTGATGATGACATTGAACAGCACCGGTCCAAGGCCCAAGCCTTGTGGGACTCCACTGCTCACATCTTTCCAGGTCAATACCAACCCATCCATCACCACTCTCTGGGTGTGACTCCTAAGCCAATTTGCACCTAACCACCTAACCATGTAATCATCGATGTCACAGTCACTCAGTTCACCTATGAGAATATAATGAGAAACCAAATTGAAGGCCTTCTTAAAATCCAAGTAGAAGACATCCACCTCATTTCCTGTATCTAAGCATTTTGTGACCTAGTCATAAAAAGAAACAAGGTTAATCAGACAGGATCACCTGCTATGAATCCATGCTGGTTGCCCTTTAGCATTGCTTTCCCCACTGGACTCTCACAAATGTGATCCTCAATATTTTTTTCAAGGATTTGCCTAAGGATAGAAGTGAGACTAACAGGTCTACAGTTACCCGGATTCTCGTTCCTCCCATACTTGAAAATAGGGACCACATTGGCCCTTTTCCAGTCCTCTGGGACCTGACCTGAGTGCAAAGAGTGCTCAAACAGCCATGCCAGCAGCTCTGCTATGACACTGGCCAATTCCTTCAGGACCATTGGATGAAGATCATTTGGGCCTGCTGACTTAAATACATGCAACCTCTCAAAGTGTCTCTTCACTAAGTCAGTGCTAACAGTTGGTGGGCTGGTTTCCCCTTTATGCCTGTGTATGCAATTGAGAGCTTTGTCCTGATCCGAGTTCAGGAATAGAGGCAAAAAAAAAAACTTGTTGAAGAGCTCTTCTTTGTCCCCCCTATCTGTCACTAATCGCCCAAGTTTGTCTTGTAGGGGGCCTATGCTACCTTGCACCTTCTTTTTGCTCCCTATATACAATAAGAAGGACTTTTTGTTGTCTTTAATTTTTGTTGCCAGTCTAAGTTCCGTTTCAGCATTGGTTTTGCTGACTGCCTCCCTACAAGCGCAGGCCAAGTGGATATACTTGGTAGCTACTCCCTGTTTCCACAGCCTATATGCTTCTTTTTTAGCCCCTAGGCTTTCCTGAACTTCCCTGGTCAGCCAAGAGAGTTTCTTGGCCCCTTTGCCCCTTTTCCTGAATAAAGGGATTGTCTCCTTCTGTGTCCATAGGACTGCTCCCTTTAGGTAAGACCACGCTTCCTGGATTCCCAACTCACCAATTCTCCTGTTCTTCAGTGCCTTGCTAACTAGTCTCCTGAGCACACTGAAGTTAGCCTTTGTGAAGTCAAGTACTTCTGCCCTACTGATGATCTTTCCCACCCTACACTGGATAGCGAATTAAATCAGGTGATCGTCACTGTCTCCTAGGTTATCTTGTGTCAGTAGATCCCCAACCAAATCATCCCCTGTAGCCAGGACCAAGTCCAGTAAGGCATTTCCCCTAGTGGGACCATGTACCTTTTGTGTTAAGTGAAGGTCCTGTATGCAGGTTAAGAACCTATGTGAATGGTTGGATCTAGTTGACTGCTCTTCCCAGCAGATGTCCAGATAGTTTAGGTCACCCATGACAATCATATCCCTTGTCTGTATGGCCTCTGAGAGCTGTGTAGAGAATTGCAGGTCCAACTCCTCCTGATTTGGCAGCCTGTAGTAGACCCCCCACTATCAAGTCCCTTTCCCTCATATCCCCTTGCAATCTGACCCACAATACCTCAATTTGCCCCTCCTGTGGGCCCATGTTGATAATGGAAGAGGTATATTGCTCCTTCACATAGAGAGCAACACCTCCCCCTTTTTTCCTTATTCTGTCTCACCTGTACAGCCTATAGCCCTCAATGCTTACTGCCCAATCATGGGTAGGATCCCACCAAGTTTCAGTTAGCCCAACTAAATTGAAGTTCCTGTTTGCAAGCAGGAGTGCAAGTTCCTCCTGCTTGTTCCCCATGCACCTAGCATTACTGTAGAGAAATGTGAGCCCCCCAGTAGGTGCCCTTGGAGCCCCCCTGTCCTGAAACCTATTGGGCTCCTTAGTACTTATGTGGGTTGTTCCAGCGCATGGCTCATGCTTTGTTGATCCTAGGTTCACACTGTTATCTGCATCCCCATCCCACAACAAACCTAGTTTAAAGCCCTGCATAGGAGATCAGCCAACCGGTACGAGAAGAGACTCTTACCTTTTGAAGAGAGATGAAGGCCATCACGTCCTAGGGTGCCTCTTTCATGAAACTGTGGATTGTAGTCGAAGAAGCTGAAACCCACTGGATGACAACAGCTCTGGTGTTGATGAAAGGTTGATACTGGGAAGTGAATTGGGGAAGCTCCACTATAAAAGGCTGCAAATATCTACAGCTCAAGTTAAAGTGTCTGAATTGGAAACTCGGACTGACCCACATTCTACGTGTACTTGGCACAGAAAGAGAATGTATTTTCATACTAATGGGTTACTAATACATATATGATGACTTGGGTGAAGAAATAATTGAAAATAGGTAAATATCAGGGTAGACTAGGTATGCCGACACTGCAGATGCTCCCCAAGCATGCCCTGCCTACCTATTCTCGCTCATATGCACCAAACCTGGAAATGCACAACTGAAAACATCCGAGGGGTCTTCCGTCATATTTATTGTCAGTACTGTGGTCTGTGGCATGCTTAACAGCAAGTGTAATAGTTTCTCCAGTGTGTTTTGGGGTTTGGCCCACACAAGCAGAAGAGTATGGGTGGGATGGTCTCACGAAACATGGTGCTGGAGACATGTGTAAACATAGCTTTTATGTATGTTACATATTAAATGATACAAGCCATACAATTCTATTTTCAGTGAAATAACTTCTCTCTTTAATAGAGGGCAACATTTCAAACAGGGACTAGGGTGGTTTACCTTTGTTTTGGGGTAAGATGTATCCATCTTCTGAAAGTCTAAGCCAGTGACTTAAACAATTCTATTATGAAAGACAATTATTGTGCTGGTTTCCTGTGATGCAGACGAGTTATAAGGCCTGAGGCAAACAACACAGCCAAGCTGAATTTTTCCACACCATTCAAGTAATTTCTCCACAATGATATATGTGTTTTGAAAGATGCATCAACCTGAAAATCACATCCACCAAAGGGACAATGGTCTTCAATAAAGTGGGTATGCCTTGCTCACCGGAGAACTAATGTTTATAGCAATGCCAGCTGAAAGTATTAAATGGCACATGGTGACTGTTAATGTTGTTAACCTGAGAGTAGGAGCAAAATTCACATCATGCTCTGATGTCTTGCACAATTCTGACCTATGACAGTTGGATTTCCCCTAATTTTGAGGTACTTACCTTGCAGAAAAAGTTATTTATTTGCTACGGAGAAAAGGAGGAAAAGAATCAAAACAGTGATGATTAGCTGGCCTTGGCAGTCTGTCTTAGTCAGTCACCCAGCTCCAGAAGTCAATGATCATAATCTCAATTTCTGTTAAAAAATGTCATAATAGCTCTAAGAGTCAATGTCCATTCCATTTAAACGATTTTGGGGTAAGTAGGATGATTACTGCCAGGACAGCCTAGCGGCGGGATTTAGAGTCCTGAAGTTAGATGGAGACTGGAAATAAGTAGTGGTCTAGGAGTAATGGGTGGCTACCTCCTTCTACTTGTTTAGAAGATGGCTCTTGTGTGAAGGTAGAATCTTTCCATAGAGGACAGGTAAGATATCTGTGTTGGGCTAGATCTAGGGCTCTGTATGTTTTAATCCATCTGTGAGCATCTATGGCTATATAAGACTCCAATGTCAATCTTTTTTAATTCTGGTTAAACAGCAGGTGTATCAATATGTAAGTGTACATTTACCACATCTCGGCATCCAGTTGGGGAACTTTCAAAAGAAATGTATTTATCATGTAAGAGCCAATGACTACAACTTCCAGTAACTTGCAGTCAACTTTTGTAGGGCTAGCCCTGCTCAATTCAACTAGACTTAAGGGTTTGTACATGATCTCAGCAGTATTCCTGCCCAGAGCAGGGGGGTTGGACTTGATGATCTTTTGTGTTCCCTTCCAGCCCTTAATTTGTATGGTTGTATGATTCTACAGTGTCCAAAATGATATGTGCTGCAGACATTAAAAACTTTTGCTGCATTAGCTGCATTGTCTCAGAGTACCATGTGGATACTGTCTTTGGCAACTGGCCCAGAAATGCCACTGAAAAGGCAGTGCTCAAGTATTTGCTACTGAAAGCCATGCAGTGTAAACTACTGTTCTTCTTGTAAGCTCCTTGTATGTTTAATACACAAAACATTTAAAGAGTTGCTATGTCCCCAAAGTCAATAAGCCACGATTGGGATTTGGGGTCGGAATTGTTGCTTGCTGCCAACCTTTTGTCAGGGACAACTTTGCTTTTCCTGGCAAATGACACTGGTGGAAAGGAAGCTGTTAATGAGGCTCCAATCAGCAAGGAACATGCACAGCTTAAATCATATACAACTGAGGCACTCTGGCCTGGAATAGCTGCGTTGTCTAGTGAAGAAGACAGAGCATTCGATCTCATGAAATCCTTCTTCTATTTCTGGTCTGTTACTGAAGTGGTGGGTCACTTCATCTGTGTCTCTTCCCTCCTGCCCTTTGTCTTATCTATTTGAACTCTTAGCTATTAGGGGCATGGACTGCCTATTTATGTGTTTGGACAGCACCTAACACAATGGGGTCCTGAGCTGATTTGAGACCTTATAAGGTCTACTGGAATAATAGTAATAGTCTCTACCTAGTGCAGTTGGAACCATTTTTTTTTGCCTCAGGGGAAGTAATTAATTTCTTTCTCTTAGTTGTGGTAAGCGGAGGGTGGATTATTATGAAGACATACAGCTCCCTGTCACTCTGATACTTGCTAGTGTTCACCTTACTTGATTCCAACATGTTTTTGTGCGTGGCTATGGTAGAGCAGCTAAACACTGCTTTGCCCTGAGGGATTGTAGTTATGTTTTCTGCTTAGTCAGCTATTAGAGATGCTAGAGTCAGAAAACAAAGAAAAAATTGCAAACAGCATTCCTTCCTCTATATGAAAACTCACCTGTGTTTTTGTACAGCGACCACTGCATTATGGAAGATGAGCATGGGACTTCGTTAACAGACTATTCAATGTTGGCTTAAATTCTCTTATGCTGAAATCACTGGGACTTTCGCTACTTATTTTAATGGCAGCACAGTTTGGCTGGCACTAAGCACTTTTGACAATCCCACTCTACAATTCTATTTTGGGGCTCCTGTTTTTGAGAACATTTACCTGAAAGCCTTAAGAATCTTAGCGACACTGAATGCTTTCACTGTGAGTTAATTCCTAGCACAAATCAAATCAAAACTGTGAACATGAACTTTTACTGTATCTCAGAGAAATCCATATTTGGAGTTATGTGGGTTATAAATGAAGTCATATTCTTTTGGCAGACATGACTACCGTTTTGTTCCAATGAAGTCCCCACCCACATACAGTTGCATACACAAATGCACACCTACATCCCTTCCAAAATAAGCATGCTGTTTTATGAAGTCCGTATTTGGTGACAATCAGGGCATACTTTAAAAGACATCTGTTCAACTGAGTTTTTGGAGAGGGCTAAGGAAATGCTTCTTAAATTACAAAGGGGCCAAAAGTATTCTTAGTACGTGATCTGTTGGTTAACCTTTTATCATGATTGAAATGTAGGTGTTTAATTGAAGTGGCATTAAGCTACCTTGAAATGTAGCTAGGGGTCCAGTTAGTTACTATGTTTATAAAAGTTATAACTGCCTATTTCAATGTAAATGAAATAGTTAACCCATTGCAAATAAATCTGAGGCTTGCAATATTTGATAGTTTTTCTTAAATTCCAGGCTCCTGGATTCATTTGGTTTTACAAAAATCTCAGTTTATGGTGATTTTTTTGGTTGCTGATGTTGGGTTTTTACTTTGTTTGTTTGGCTTTCGTATTTGTTTTAAATAAGCCACTGTTCATCAAGGATGGGATGAAATGCTTAACAAACTCCTGAAAGCGAAAAACAAAACAACACAACACATACACACCCCCTCAGAAGCTAAAACTATTTATCTGTTTCTTTATATTTTTGTGACTTTTAAGTCACTCTCATGATTTCAAGGGGTCTGACTCATGATTTTTAAATGTTTTAGGCTGTCAGTAATAAACATCTATATTTCCTTTTTTCAAACAAAGATTAGAAATTAAATATTAGTACAAGCACAACTTGAATCAGAACTTAACAAAGAACAGTTTTTTAGGAAGATTTAAAACCTTGCCATTTAATTTTGATCATAAAACTTTCTCTACTGGTATGTGAGTCAGCACCACCCTATCTTGTATAGCATTCCCATAGCCATCCATTTGCCCAGTAATCCTTTAATTGCCAAGGAGGGAGCCACTTGAAAGGGCATTATGAGATACAGAATCCCCATTTTCATTGTCAGTCAAGCTAATAAAAAGGCACCTTGGAGAGTAAAGGTTGGATGTGAGACAAAACACTGCATTTTTACATTTTGGCTTTAGTTCAGCTTATCACAAAAGGCTACCTTGGGCAACCTTTCCTCATCATAATATGCAATCACTTACTTCAGTAGTGCCATTGATTTTTCTCTTGTAACTCACCAGCCTGAGGAACTGTTTCAGTATAGCTCAAAGCTCAGAAGACTACCTCACCGAACTTGGTACCCAATATACATACCCAACTAGAAGGCAAACTTTGTGCAGTTGACCTATTAGAATTGCCTCCAGCTGCATTTGTGAGTGGTCAGAAAGCACGGACAGCAAACTTAAATGCATTTTATCATAGCTTTGTGTTATCACGCCACTTCACAAAGTAAAGAGAGATGACTGAGTGGATTAATGAGGCACAGGTGCTGATTCCCAACACTTTGTGGCTATGCTAGTGTACTTCATGTCCTCACTAAATTTCATTAGAGCATTTTACTGACAGCAAATTTTTAACCCTCCTCCTGGAACCCATCCTGAATAGATAATGTGCCCTAGTTTAACAAGGTAAAATAAAGGGACTGTATCATCCGAAGCTCCTCAGACAAAAAAAATAAGGATGAAGATATGCAAAGAAAAGCCATTTTGCAGAAGTGACAGAATTCACAAAACACACACACACACGTGCACGCACACACACACACACATATTCCACTTCAGAAATATATATATATATATATACACACACACACACACACACACACATACACACACACACACACACACAACAAAAATTAAATCCACATTTTATGCAAACAATTGTTAGATTGACGCAATGAAATTTTGCCAAAATTCACCCTTTCAGCACTGAAGCATTGCACAGAAACATACTATTCCCAGTGAAGGTTTTGCTGGGAAGGTGTTTTAGAACCATTTTTGGTCACATCTGACTTAAGAAAGATATTTTCAAACCAAAGAACCAGTCTTTACAATCTGAAAGGAAAGACATGTCAATGTAATTCTATTCCACAAAAACAACATTCAATAGGTTTTGTTTTCATTCCAAAACAGAACAAATACAAATTTTGAACCCTCAGAAGATGTCACAGAATAGAATTGCCATCTTCCCAACAGCTCTAGTAACAATAGCATATACAGTGGTTGTACTAAATATATTTCCCTTTGTCATGGTAACGTAATACTTCTCCTATACGGGGTCTCTCTCTCTCTCTCTCCCCCTCCCAGCTTGAATTGTTTGATTAATTTTAAACATTGCATTACTCCATGATAAAGAAGATACCATGGTGATTTTCATCTTTTTCTATATCAAGAACATATTTAAGTTTCCAAAACATTTTCCACTGCAACCCTCTATTTCTACATACTTTTAACTCTCTAACTGTCTGAAAGTATGAACTTTCCAATTCCTACCATCTCAAGTAAGCAATGCAGTCCTATTGAAAGTGCCAGACTACACTGCAAGATTGTTGATCTATCTAATCCAGTACTTTGTGCTTTACAGTAACCAGCAACAGATGTTTCAAGTATAGCTGAAGGATACACTGCATTAATAATTAAGCAGTAACCTGGCCCCAGGGAAAGTTTTTTTCCTAACTGTCTTTAGTTAGAGCTCACTTCAGTCCTGAAGCAGGAGAGTTTATATTCTTTCCAGAACTCTTGTTTATGTTCAGCATTACTGTTTACAACTCTAGATAGTCTTCTTTTCCATATATAAACATCTACTCCTAGTTTGAATCATGCCCTCAAGAATATGTGCATTACATATGTACACACTTACCAAGGAAAACTGCAGTTGCCAGGTAAAGTGTGCTAAAGTTACGGAATGCTACATCTGAGACATTTAGGTATTAATAATTTAATTTTAGATTTAAGATTTAAAGTTGCTTATGCAGTCTCAGCCCTCCCATATATATGCATGATGATATAGTCTTAAATCATGATAATACTTTCTACCCCCCACTGGATTTTCTCTCAGCAGGGGCCTGTATTAATGACAAAAGCAGCCCTGATTTGTTTCTTTCTTTTACTCATGTTATTTTTTTTTCTTTTTCCTTTTGATTACTATTTATATTTAGGTACCACTGATGTATCCCCAGTCAGAGGCCAGGGAAACAATACACAGATGAATTCTTGATTAATATTAATGCCTAGATTTGGGGCTTTTCTTCACCTGAGGGTGTGTACAGCTCACTTTAACCTACATGAATGAAGAACAGGAGCAGTGTGTACAGGAATTTGCCCTTGTCAGGAGCTGTGTGGGGCAACTAGTGTAAGTAATTTGAGATATGGGGAAGGGTGGGTGGGATGGGGGTGAGAGCTAATGGGTCTTTGGGGGAGGGGATGTCTCTGTTCAGAAATGGGGGGAATAAAAACAGCCCAGTCAGAGTTGGAGGTGGGGGGTAGGAAGAGCACAGCCCCAGGATTGGGGTAAGTGGCTGGGCCATCCCAACCCCAGAGCTGCACTCTGAACCTGTATAGGTATTCAATAGATCAGGTTAACTTATTCCTGATCTAAGTTATTTCAGCTCCTCAGGTAAGCTAACTTAGGTTGGGCTCAACATTTTTTGGGCAATTTAAACCCTCCTGAATGCCTTCACAGATGGGCATTTAGATTGACCTAACCCTAGTTAGGCCAATCTAAATGTAACAGCTGCATGTACCCTGAGTATTTTGTTTAAGGAACCACAGGACTTTTGTGACTGAGACAGACCTATTCTGATTCACACTACAATACTATCTGGAGTCTCCAAATGACTCAGGGTCCTTCCTATATCCAGTATTGTTCCTGTATGAGTGTTTCATTTCTCTCAGGTGAGTACAGTATCCTAATCTCTAGAGTCACTGTCACTTTTGCTTTCTTTTCACAGCCTGATGGAAACTTTTTTTCTGCATAGTGGAACAGCTCCCACTGGAGGGGTTGGGAATTCCCACTTCCCACCACAGAACAACTTAGAGCCTGGTAGATAAGATGTTCCTGAAAGGTGGGTGAACTGGGCTTGAATCCCAAATTGTGGAAGGTCCCCTGCATCTTGGGCAACTGCTCCAGCACCAACTGTCCCCTTTCATACAGTTACTGTACGAAAGGGGATAGCAGAAACTCTTCCTCATGTACCTTATCAAGAAAAGAATGACTCCCTGCTCCACCAGGGAAATAAAGAGCAGAGATTCCAGTCATAATGAGAAGTGTCAGTACTATGGATCCCAAATAGAGGGATCCTTTCTGTGCATAAGGCCTTGAGTAGAATGAGATGTACATCACATCCCTGTACTCAGTATTTCCTCCTGGCTACCTCTACAGTGTGAAGCTCCTCATTCAGAGGATCCTATGTTCTCCTGTGCATTGTATAGAGAGAATGGCTACTGTACTCAGGTTCTGTATTCCAGTTCAGGAACCAGGTGCCTAAAAGTCAGGTATGGCAATGATCATTCTTACAACACATAAGACTCTAGATCTTATGGATCTAGAAGCTTACAATAAAAACAGACAAAAGGTTGAATGGGATGCAGAGATGAGGTGAGTTCCTCAAGGTCACACACACAGTCGGCAGCAGAGATAAAAAATGAACCAAGTTTACCAGCTGGCTCACGCCATGCCCTTTCTACTAGACCTCAGAACTTCCTCAAAAACAGATGTGGGACAAGAACCTGATCTGGCACCTGCCTTCTCCACGTTCACATTGCCTTTTTTTGTTTCAATTACTCCATGCTGAAAAGAACTAGAGCCATACACAGATGATCCTATGCTAAGATCTTATACCACGAAGAAACAAGAATGAATTCATACAAATTCCTGAAAATACTGGGGTTTCAATGAAGCCACTAATGAATCTGAATAGCATCAAACAGTACTGCCATCATCCCAAATTCACTAGGCAATAATTGACATAGAATCAGTTCTCATCACTCTCAGTTGCTGGCTAATCCATTTTACTTGTGTTTTATTTTATCACATCCACTGCAATTTTTCTAAGGATACAAAAGGGAATTATTTTAAAGCATCTTTTGATGTGCAGCAAAGTCAGCAGGGGAGAATGACCTGCATGGTGTAAGTCAGCAACATATTTTCTTGCCTTGCCCGTTGGCAAAACAGAGAAGACTTGCTGCTTGTATTAGTTACTGTGACAGCTCTGTGGCAAGCAGTTCAGCACTAAAGACAGACAAAGCTAAACCAGACAGTTGCCATAGTAGACTCTGAAACCTTGACAGGGCCTGATATGTAAACTTAGGCTGCCAACAGGCAGCACTTGTCGCCTGACACATTCGGACAACAGCATGTCACTCACCGCCTCTGCAGTTAAGTTTTACGCCAAAGGGCTCCCAGTGAGGTATGGAGATTTTGCAGTGGAATTCAGAAATTACCATCTTTCATAAAAAAGAAAAAAAAAGAAAAAAAACCCTTATTCTTGGACAATAGACTAACAAATGGAAGTACAGAATATGGTTGTGATTTGTTTATCTATACCAGGATCAATTTACAATGTAGCAGGCAGATCTAGGGTATAAATTGCAGGGTCAATGGCATTAATTATTTATCTACAAATATCTCACCTGTATTGTGCCCATTAAACCATCTCCTAGGACTTATAGCATTCCAAATCTATGAACAGTTTTAAAAAGCAACCTTAAAAAAAAAAAACCCAGCAACCTGTTAGAGAAATGATTGTTTATTCTTTCCTCTAGCCCCAAATATGGAATTTGCAGTTGAAGTTGAAGATACAGAAACAAGCAATGTTCAATCATGAAGTGGAGAAAAATGTAGGGTATGCCTGCAGGATGTCCCCAGTACTTACGAGCATATCCCCATCCCTTCCTCTCTCCTCACCAACCCTGCCACTCTCAAGCATGCCAGAGAACTTAAAAGCAGTAGTGGGGAGGAGGAAACAAACCCAAAAGACTCCCCTGCCTCATTTCTTAGTTTGGCATGTACGAGCAGAATTGGTTGAATGAAGCATGTTCCATAACACTGGGACTGTGGTATACATGTGGTCTTAAGGTGTAACACCATGCCATTCTTTAGGGCTAGAGATAAGATTATTATGGTATTAGAAAAAGGAGATCTATAGCTTTCTAAGGGGTGTGCTTCAATCAATGCTAACCCTTGGACTAAGTCCAAATCCAGGGGTTGTGGCAGTGTAACATAACACCCAGTTTCTTTTTTTTCCCTGATATAGATAGAGATAGAGATATAAATATGCATTCCCTTCCCCAACTATATATGACTTGTCCTCTCCCTCTCTATTCCCTATAGATAATTATAAGTAAGCTAAGATATAGGATAAGCTTTAACATTTTATTTTAGGTAATAAGTTTTATTTTTCTGTCCCCTCTTTGCAAATCATAGTTTCATAGTTGGTAGGGTCAGAAGGAACCTGAGCAGATCATCAAGTCCGACCCCCTGCCATAGTAGGAAAAAGTACTGGGTTCAAACGACCCCAGCAAGGTGTTTGTCCAACCTCCTCTTAAAGACCCCCAGGGTAGGAGCCAGCACCACTTCTCTTGGAAGTTGGTTCCAGATCCTAGCCGCCCTGACAGTGAAGTAACGCCTCCTGATCAGTGTCCTGCTATTTCGAGATAGATATCCACTGTTTTCTAAGTGATAATTATTATGTTTGTGTTGATTTTTTACTGCTTTACTGCTTTTATATTGTGTGATTACTGTTTTAGGCCTATATATGTAAGTTAGCATAAGTCATGTCAAGTTTCCATCTTGTAATGTCAAGCCTCCATCTTATCCTCATGCCCAGTTGTATAACCTACGACTCATACCTACCCCTCCTATGTAACTTGGTTCCTGAATGAATGGGGATGAATGCGGGTGCTTGAGAGACAATGGCAGTAGGTCTAAAAATATCTCCCTCTGAATGACCGAACCATCAACATCAATACCTGGACCAGCAACCCAGCCATTGGAATCACCCTCAGCATTCAAGAAACAAAAGATGAGGCAACCCACCATTGTGCCAAGGCTGCACATGCTCAGTATGAACATCTGGAACCCTCTGGGACAGGACTGACCTTGCCTGGACAGGCCCTCCCATAGGAGATCAGAGGTAGTCTGCCCCATAAAAAGGGGTAGCGAAGACTGGCTTCTTGGGAATGCCATTTCCATCTGGACCAGACCAGCTCCACATCATACTGCCTATCCACCCGAGAGGCCCTGCCGGCAACCCCCTCTGAACAACACCAACCTGAAAGAGACTCCGACTGGCCATCAAGAATCCACTTTCAGCCTGGGATAGGTAGATATCACCTGCATATTTCCTCCTCCAATTTGGACTCTCTCTCTCTCCTCCCAGACTTCAGCCCCTCCACCAACCCTCTTTAACCCCTGCTGCCATTGTCTGTGTGTGTGTGTGTGTGTGTGTGTGTGTGTGTGTGTGTGCGCACATGCGTGCGTGTGCGTGCGCGCGCAAAGGAACCAATAAAATATTGTGTCACCATCTCCCCTGTTCAATAAAACCACTATCATTTGTAACCCTGAGTTGGGTTGTATTTTACTGAGCCCCGGTCCCTTCCCCATCTTAAATTCTGGTCTCTGTCTCTCTTCCTCTCAGCTCTCAGCCCTGTTGCTTTCTGCAGGCTCTCAACCCTGCTCCCGCCACTTTTTGCCTCTTACCAATCCTTATCTCTCTCTGCCTTCTCTTACTCTCTCTCTTTCTGTGTTCTCCAACCTCCCCCCACAGCCAGTTTTCCTCTCCCCATGTACCTCTTGGCTTCCCTGTAGCCTCCTTGCTCTGGCTCCAGCCTCCGGGCTTCTCCTCGGCATTGCTCCTTTGCTCTGTCCGCTTTCTGCTTGCAATTAACACCAATTAACCTTAAGTTACCCCAACTGCCCTCCAGTAGTATGCTGGTTCTAATCCCAGCACTGGCATCTTTCATCTCAGTCTCCACTAGCAGTAACCCCAAGCCTCAGATCCTCAGCCTAGCTTTCTCTAGTCTACCAGTTCTAATCCCGATCCTGGCAACTTTCACCCCCTACACTTTCACTCTCTCTCTTACCTTAACCTTCCCCCAGGTATCCCAAGTACACCAAGCACATACATACACACCACCCATATGGAACTCACCTGTGTGTATGTGTAGGTGAGTGGTATGTATGTGAACTGATATACATGTATGTTACTGTGTCCATGTGTACTGTGATCACGAATTAGTGATCCATGTATGTGTACTGGGTGTGCAGGTATTAGTAATTGATTCTGGTCTAATTTCTTCTGGTCTGTATAGTGTGTGTAAGTGCTTGAATTGGTGATAGGTGTGCATTTGCCTAGGCTGGTAATTTTGGATGTGCATGTGGCCTGAATTTGTAGTGTGTGTGCACACCTGGTGGGGGTGCATGAACCTAGAGTGTGTGCATGTGCCTAGTGTGTGTATGCACCTATATGATTTTTGAGTGTGTGCATGTGCACATGAGTGTATACATGTGTGCACGTGCACCCTCCTGTCTAACATCGCAATATTGAGATCCTGAGAGTTGGCCTGACCCCACAGGGCAACAGTAAAAGTTTTAATTTAAAGAGTCCCTAATTTAGAAGAGTTTGGAAGTGGGAGATTGTCCCTCAGTTAGGTAGTAGCAGTTAGTTAAAGAGATGGACAAAGTGTGTGCAGAGGTTTCCTACTTCTCCACAGAAAAGTTTGTTTAGTTCTTCTCATTCATGTATACCTGCATTTACTGAGCCTGGTGATTACTATGCTAGATTCTGCCCACAATCTAGGCAGCTCATCATAACTGAGGCAATGGCACACAAGAGAGTGGTAAGATCAGCTTATCAACCACCTTTATTTCCCCACCCGAATAGGCCATTACCCACTCACTAGGGGGCAGCCTTTGGCATAAGTCTGAAATGATGTTTGTAGTCATGCCTCTGAAATCTTGACAGGGCCTGATATGTAAGCTCAGGCTGCAAAATAGCTTCACTATTGTGTTATCACACTTTGTGATACAGACCTTTTAAAATTAGGCAGTTTTTATGAACAGAAAAGCTCTTTTGAAAATCTTGCCACATTTGTGGTTGTTGACAGCTGCTTGCCCTTTTCTGCATGGCCTGGTGCAGTACATGGATTCATGGAGTTTAAGACTGCAGGAGACCAATAACACCATTCAGCATAACATAGTCCATAGAGTTTCATCAATTATTTGTGCATCAAAAGCTGTTCTATTTCCCTTTGCATGCCCAAATGACAATTTTCCAGCTGTGTAAGTGCCATTTTTTTTTTTACATTTACGCACAGTTTGCGATTCCATTACCTGTGCAGCATAGACATGTCAGGGTATGTGTATATATATACTAAGTGTGCTTAGTAGGCTATACATCAGCTAAGCACATACATAGCTATTGTACATACACCCAATGTATATGTGTAAGTCACACAAAATTATAGCCAGGTAAAAAACAACAAATGGCTGGAAGAGAGTCTTCCTATGTTTTAGCCCCAATAGCTCACCTAGGAAGCAGGATTGCTCAGTTGCTAGCTATAATTAAGTCACTCACCTAGCTTCCTTGAGGTCATTCAGTTCCATAGTCAGGTTTATGGACTTTTTAGTCTACTCATATAACCTTGTCTTCACAGTAAAAGAAAACTACAGAACAAGAAAATATGCAAATGAACAAACAAAACCAAAAAGCTGTTGTCTTTCTTCAGACCCATTACATATGGAAGGTATTACAAATACTCAGAGCTTCCCCTGACACCACACCTCCCCTCTTCTTCCTTTTCCCACCCTGCTTCTACAGACTTTAATCCTCTTTGTGATTCTGCCCTAACTCCCACATCAGTTGCAGGTGCTATCAGCCTTCCAAGGAGGCAAACTCTTACTCGCTGGCTACCTGAACCTGGGTCTCAGACTGAGAACTTCTTATACCGGACCTTCTTCCCCAGTGGGAGGGTTTGAACAAGCATTTTTCCAACTTCCTAAAAGAGAATTATAACTAGGGTTACCATATTCCCAGTTTCAAAAAAGAGGATATCTGTGGGGGGGAAAGGAGGAGGAGAAGGGGTATATGATTATGGGGGGGGCAGTGATATGTCCATGCCCTGCCTCTGCCTCTTACTGCTAAGCCACAGGCCCCTAGCTCTGCTTTTGCCTCTCACTCCTGACCCAGTGTACCACCCCCCCAGACTATGCTGATGCCCCTCACTCCCAACCTGTGATCCCCCTGTCCCTACTGATACCCCTCACTCCCAAGCTGCAGCCCCCTGACCTCCCCCAGCCCTGCTGCCCATGCAGCTCACTCAATTTCTGTCTCTGTCTCTCTCTCTTACCTGCCTGCAGCTGCAGGGCCCACACGCAGAGCATGTGATCCCCAGTCCTCACTGCACCTAGACCCAAGCATCCAAGCTGGAAGTGCTGGGAAAAAGCAGAGGCAGAGCAAAAACTTGGACATTTGCTTGCATTTCAAAAACCTACCCTTAACGAGGACAGAGGACCAAACAAGATGACATGTCCAGGAAAACCTAGACATATGGTAACCCTAGTTATAACCTCCATGCCACAGTTTCAACATTATCCAGTGTCTTTTTAATTGCTGTTTTAGAAGCTGAGCTCTGAGCAGCAAAGGAAAGGAGATATGTATTGCCAAGAAGAAGAGCACAACATGGAATGTGTGCGACTCAGTGAGGTTGATACAGCTTTTGTAGCAAAACCCTCAGTTTTTCTTTTTCTTTTTTTTAAATACATTCCCTCTCCTTCCCCAGCCATTTCTGACTTTCTCTCTGCCCTCTCTATCCCTTATAACTGATTAAAAGTAGTACTAGGTAAGCTAAGCTAAGTTTTTGCATGCTATTATTGTAATAAGCCCCATTTTTATATTGTAAATAATGTTCTATGTTTGTATTGATTTTTACTGTTTTATATTGTATTATATTATATTCCTATCATTTTTTTGTATTGATTTTTATTGTTTCATATGAATATTCTATGCTTTAGGCCTGCATCTGTAAAGTGATGTCAGGTTTTCATTTTGCATGTCAAGCCTCCATCTTGTGTCCTCTGCCTGGGTATAACCTATGTTGTAACTGTGACACATGTCTAACCAGTCTTATGTAAATTCGTTCTTGAATGACTGGGGATGAATAAAGGTGCTTGAGATACAATGGTAGCAGGCCTCTACTGAATAATCAGCTCAAGGACTGGCCCACTGCCTTGCATTGACTCACCCAGGAACCACGGACCTCACCCAGGAACAGAACAGAAACCCAGCATTTGAAAGACAAAGACCCTACAGAAACTAGCAACCCCACCATTGTATCCTACCAGACAATGAGAACACCTGGATCTGCATGTAGGCATCTGAGCAAGAATGTCCTTGCCTGGACATGTTCCTCCCATAGGAGACACAGGTAGCCCACCCCTGTAAAACAGGTGGTAGAGTGTGACCTCCTTGGGATGCCCTCTCCATCTGGATCAGCACCACGCCACACTGCCTTTCCACCCAGAGGCCCTGCCGGCCCCTCTGGACAACACCTTTCTGGAGAAGACCAGGAATGGCCATTGAGGATCAACTCACAGCCCAGGATAGATAGCTATCACCCACCTTCTTCACCCAAGCAAAGGACCTGGACTCTGTCCCTACACACCTTGACTTCAATCCCTCCACCAAGTTTTTTTCTCTCCTGCTACCATTGTGTGATTGTGAATGTGAGTGCTTGTGTACGTGTGTAGGAACCAATAACTTCATGGAGCTGTGTAGTGTGTTGTCTGTTTAATAAACCTGTTATTTTGAAACCTTGAGTTGGGTTTTTGTCTTATTGACCTCTCTGTTTCCTGGATGTTTCCTCCCTGCAACTGGGTTTTTTTTCCTTGCTTTCATCCTGGCATCAGGTGACCTTGAGTAACCCTGGGGCACATTAACACTAAGTAACACCCAGCCCCAGTGACCTCGAGTAACCTCTCGAGGCCACTTGACCTTAAGTACTTGACCTTAAGTAACCCCAAGCATCAATTTACCCCAAACATCCCCTAGGGTTAACACAGCCATGAAAGGGTGTGTTTGTGTATGGGTATTGGGTGTGCGGGTATTAACAACTGATTTTTGTCTAATTTTTGGTGTGTATAATATGTATGTGCTTGAATCAGTGATAGGTGTGCATGTACTTAGACTGATAATCTTGGATGTATACGTGCCTAAGTGGGTAGTGTGTATGTATGCACCTGGGGGGGGGGGGGGTGTCTAATTGATTTGTGTGTGTGTATATGTGTAATTGTGTCACACCCTTCCATCTAACAGTGCAGTTTTGAGATCCTGAGAGTTGGTCTAGCCCCACAGAACAACACTTTGAAAGAGTCATGGCCTAGACCAGGGGCAGGCAAGGTCCAGCCAACTCCATTTCCCAGCAGCCCCTGCCCATGTCACTGTAACCAGGTGATAGCACAGGGCCAGGGTTTCCATGGAGACCAGCCCCAGCAGTGCTGGAAGGGTGCATGGCTGGGTAGGGGTCTGCTCACAGGCTGGGATCTTGCAGCAATGACAGCATGGTCCAGAGCCAGGGCACAGCTGCAATCTACTGCCTGCACGCTCTGGGCAGAGGTGTGCAGGCAATGGATTGCAGCCCATCTCCAGCTCCAGATCACGCTGCCACTGGTGCAACATCCTAGCCCTGGCCCCAGAGTAGCTCTCTGCTCAGCTGTGCACCCTGCCAGAGCTTCTGGGGCTGGTCTCCCTGAAAGCCTGGCCCCACACTGTTATGGCACCACTGCTATTGGGGTCTCCATGTAAACAGGCCACGGTGACATGGGCAGAGACTGTTGTTGGGAAATGGAGTCTGGCTGCTTGCTGGATCTGCCATTTTGCCCATCCCTAGCCTAGACCCTTTCCTTTCATGAGCACAAACTTTGCCAGTACACTCCATCCATTAATGATGATGATCAACAATTAATAAATGATGAGTAAAGTGATATGGCTCAGCTTCAAGATGCGTGCTAGAGAAAGGCCTGGGTGATATGCAAATTGTAGTATGGTCATTAGAGCACTGTGCAGGCAAATCAGAGAAATACAGATTCAACTCCCTCTGGATGGGAGGAGTTGCCTAGATGCTGTGTCTCTTGCTTCCTAGGCAAATACCATAACAGTAGAAAACAACTAGTGGGCAACTTTATGTTCCTTTCTATTTACATGTAGGACATTCACTGACTCAGTCTTCTTGCTCTGCTTTTTACATGTTGCATGTCAAATTCTTAACAAAAAAAAGGCTGCTATTTTAATGGCCAAAGTTCTAGGAAGTTTCCTAAAAACATATACTTGCAATCCTTATATTGGTGGACATATGCCAACTGAGTAATTACATTGATTTTATTGAAACCACCAGCAAGAAGAGTTTGGCTTCAGGTTTTGTGACTCAGATCTCCTTTTTCCTCCCATCCTCTGTTTGTTCTTTCTGTTTAGGTCAGTTCAGGAAGGTGCTTAAACAGATCCATGACTTCAAGCACATGTATAATCCAAGTGAAGTCAATAGAACTACTGATGTGCTCAAAGTTATGTACATGCTTAAGTGTCTTCCTGAATCAATGCCTTAAATTACAAGATCTTATGGGCAGGAATGTTCTTTCACTATGATTTTGTACAGTTTCTAATGCAGTGGTAACTTGATACTGAGTGAGAATTACTAGCTGGTTCTGGAATTATGATAATAATAAAAAGGAGGTTGAAATTATGGCTGCAGTGGGACTTTTGCCATGAACTTCAATGGAGCCAAGATTTCACCCAAAATATTTGTGTCATATTGAGGGTACTACTAATGGAAGGCAATATCAACAATGGATCAAACTGAAGTCTCCATAACTAAAGCAAAATATTTTAAAATAACATTTCAACAAATTTTACCTCACTGTCTATTTATAGAATTCACAGTATGGTGGTTGTAGGCTGCCATTCCAAATCAGACCATTGGTTGCAATTCAACCCATAAACTATGGGGATAGGTATCTAATGCTTGACTGGATAACAATAACTTACACAACCAGGCTTCTAGAAGGAGTGTTTACACAAATAAATAAATACACAATTTGCTTTCATGTGTCCTGCAACAAGATTGTTGGAAATATCCCTTCTGCTGGCATATGCACTTGTACAAATTCATTTTTATAATAATAAGTGGAAAGTGAAAAGAAAGTGCATGCACATGAGCAAAGCAATTTTGTTGAAAAACATAAACAACTATGGGGAAAACATTTTTTCTATACCTGTTCTGCTCCATCCATAACCAAGGCATTGCTCAATGCAAAAGAGCCACTATCTATCATACTTAGACAGACCCCATTACCCAAACATCTCTGCATTTCACAGCAATGGAATGAAGATTATAGTTTATGAAACAGGAAGGACCATTACCTCAATTTAAAACAAAACAAACCGGGGCACAGAATAGAGCTCATCAAAATGTTTCTGTCTGAACTGCTTTATTTGGTAGAAAATTAGATTATCCACAGAAACACTATTTTTCATAAATGTGTGTGTCTTATCAAAAGATTCAAGATTTAATTTGAAACCCAAGTCCTCAATATTTTGATACTGCAGTACCTCAAGAGAATTGTACTTTTCGTGGATCTCTGACCAGATTTTTCTACTGTTGTACCATGGGCAAGAACTCCTATGATGAAGTCCTGCTCTTCACAAAGAAAGTGGCAAATCACAGGAGACGCATCCCATTATCTGGCCCATTGGCAGACAACTGAACTACAACCACAACTTAAAGCAACTGAACCACAACACCCATACATTTTCATGCCAACTTTAAATGAAATAGTCCAAGCTTTGGCTGAAATATAAGCATTAAAATATAAATGAAAAAATAAAGATTTTTTGTTGATTTTTCCAATGGAAGACAGAAACCCCTATTTTTCAAGAAACTCCAGCACAGAAGGAATAATGGACTTGCCCTACAGTACAAAAGGAATCAGTGGCAGGGCACTAAACCACATTCTTCAAAGTACTGCTGCTCACAGTAGCAAACCATACTATGAGTAAAAGATTAAATGAACAAGGCTACTACAGAGCATATATGAATTGCATATCTTACATTTTTTAAACAATTACTAATTGAACAAAAAGCACAATAATTACATAACCATATTTTTTTTTTACAAACAAAGCACTCAAATGATTTTAATCATCTTAAGCATATCACTAAAAGCTATGCCTCTAAAAAGGATGTGTATAATTAAAACTGCAATTTACCTTAATTGCAAGAAGAGTAATTACTAGCAAATGAACCTTCCTACTTAATTGAAAAAAAACCCCCAAAAACCTAAACGTGATGGAGAGATATTCAGTTGATATAAATCGGGATAGTCCCAGTGATTTTACTGAGTCTATTCTAAATAACACCAGAAAGGATTTGGCCCAGAATTCTGACAAAAACATCTATTTCCTGCTTAATCCCCTCTTGGTTCACTTAGGTTTCATTAGAGCTGTCTTTTACTCCAAGAACCTCTTACATGGGAATGCCTACAGATTAAAAATTATCCCTTGATAAATGTGCCCCCAAAAGGTAATCACTTCCATTGTACTACATATGTGTCCTATGATAACTCTACTAGCTTTGCAAGGGTACCAGCCAGCTGTGCCCACTCCTCTAAGCATAATTCAGTTTATTGGCTCATTAATATGAAAGCACATGCTCAACAGCCCTGATGGAGTCCCAGAGTAGCATTCTCATCATCATCACTCATGTTCCTGCAGGATAAACTCCTTTGTAAACTTCCATATGGGTTATATCACTCACTGCTGAAATGCAGCCACTTCATGGGTGTAAAAGAGTTTAACAGCAAGAATACATGACAGTTGAGGACAAGACATGAAGCAAACTGTATCCAATTGAAACATGTAGGTAGGCAGAGGGTAATTACTAGGGCATAAAAACAAAACCTAAGCACTCCCATTGTTAAATGCAATTTCAGCAAAATAAATAGTCCATAGAAGGAAGAAATGTCAGAAACTTGCATGTGAAAAATCTAAATGAACCAAGGCCTCCCATGATGCACCAGGACAACTCAGACACAGAGACACTACAATTGATCTTGGGGGGGGATGTAGCCTGGCCAGGGAGCAGGGCACATAGGGGTAAAGTGGGCACACCTACAGTCAGAACTACAAAGCCTGTGAGACAATACAGAAGCTCAGGCAGAAGCACAGATTAACGTCAACATAACCTGAAGTGGCTTTTTTCATTTAAAAGTAAGACACTGGGGGAGGGGAAAAAAAAAAAAAATAATGATTCAGGAATGTTGAAACACCCTCCCCCATCAGAAATGTCTCAATGAAATATTTCTACAAAACCAAATCAATGCTTTTCAGAACTTCTTTGTTCCACAACAAGTTTCAGTCTTTTGACCCTTTCCATCTGACCTGGGATGGAATGTGAAAGTTTAATCTGAGATGTAAAAGTCCAATATCAGAAGCTCCCATGGGATGGAAATGCTGTTTTTTTATTAGCTTTAGTTATTGCATTGGCTAGATCAGTAATGCCCACAGGACAAATCCAGTCCATGGGGCTCCCCATTGGCCCAGAAATTTGGCATGGGCAGAGTGGGTGTTTTTAGGCAATTAACATTGGCGCTGCTCCCCTGCCACTTCAGGTTATGTTGATGTTAATCTGTGCTTTTACCTGAGCCCTGCAGGATGGATGACATGGTGCTGCATGTGGGGTCAGACCTGTGGATATAATGTGGTATGTGGAGTTGGGGCTGTACAATGAGCTGGCCCTATGCACCAGACTAGGCCTCAGTTGGGCTGGCCTTATATGCTGGATCAAGCCCCAGCCAAGCCAACCCCACACACCAGGTCTGGCCCTGGCCCAATGTGTTGGATCAGACCCATGGACTGGGCCAAACTTGCACCACTCATCCAGCCTGTGGAGCCAAAAGGTTGGGTACTACTGAGCTATGCCTTCATCTTATATTGCATTTAAATAGGAGACCCACTAGCACTGTAGCTGTATGCCCCAGTGGCATAACTAAAATGGGAAGACTGGGGCAGCCGATCGAGGTTCCAACTAAGAAGGGGATGGGTGAGGGGTAAAAAGGCTGCTGGCACATCCATACAATCACATCAACAGTAAAAGAGCAACTGGAAGTTGCCACTTTCCCTGTATTTTGCAGTTGTTCCAAGCACCAGACTACATTGTTACACCTTTTAATAGGACTGTAAAGGACTGTTGGGGCATAGGTGGTCTGGCCTAATAGTTAGGCCACCGAAGAAAAACAGGGCCTAGAGCTGGGTCAAAAGGCAGGAACCATATACCCAAAACCAGAAGTAAATCTAAAAGGAGAGTCCACAACACAGTCCAGGGTCAGGACCCGGGGGTCAGATGCTGAGTACCAATCCAAGGAGCAATCTATGGGGTGAAGTCTGAAAACTAAACCAAACTGGGGTCAGGAACCAGAAAACAGATGCACAGGGAAAATCCAAAGCCAAAGCCCAGAAATAAGCTGAAAACCAAGGTCAAGAATCAGGAGGCTTGCCACAGCAGAACTGTTAAAAGGCCTGCAAAACCCAGGCCCCCAGCTGATGCTAAATGGATAGGTGGTGCTCCCAGCAGCTAATAAAGATGCCTGCTGCTCCTAAATAAGGGCAGAGTACAGCAGCTAGGGCTTATTACAGATGAGACTGCTGAGGTACTTGGCTCAGGCTAGCCTGCCTACTCAGTCCCTGGCAACACTTGGCCTAAGCTGGTCTGTTTGTTCAGCATCCCTGAAAAGTCCAGCATTGCCCTGGGAAGTGGGTTCAGAAGAAGAATAAAATATGTGAAAATCTGCTACCACAATGTAAATGCTCCAGTCACTTTACTGAAATAGTAGGCTTTTATAGAACTTAGGGAAAGCTGTATTCATCCAAGTTATCTTCATCAGCCTCTGTGAAGTTACTGGGGAGTGTAGCAGGACCCCAGCAATAAACCCATAGTAACATAGGGTGTCTTTACACATGCTCTGTGGGGAAGGGGGGTGTGCTTTAATTAGAGTGGTTCTATGAGCTGCTCTTAATTAAAGCACCCACAGTGTCAGATATATTCAGTGTCCCATGCTTCAAAATGGCACCAGGGGCTCTTTAACTAACACTCGTTTGATAAGCTTTAGTTAAAGTGTCCCCACCACCATTTGGAAGCTCAGCGCTGAATATACATGATGTGGAGGCAGCTGGTGCAT
Organism: Alligator mississippiensis; assembly: GCF_030867095.1. NCBI lineage: Eukaryota > Metazoa > Chordata > Crocodylia > Alligatoridae > Alligator > Alligator mississippiensis. The sequence goes on along the minus strand of NC_081825.1, from coordinate 135,009,934 downwards.
GCTAATTAGATTAATTAAGTCTGGTCCAGTCAGAGCAGATGTCCAGCACATGTATAGGTGCCCACTGTTTTTGTGGCTCCTTTGTTCTTCTGAATTTATTGCATGTTTGCTTGCCTCTCCCAGCACTGACCCTTCTCCTTCCCCATCTCCCCTCTTCCCCCCTTCTTTGTTTGTTGTATTCATACTTCTTTCTCCTTTTTATACACTGCTTTGTGGATGTCCGATATGTACCCCCCCCCCCCCCCCACACACACACATTGCACATCTCTTCTTTGGTTAGTCTATAAGGTGCATATCTACCCTGCCTTTCTACTTAATTATTAAGCCAGAGATTTTCTCTGAGACAAAGACATATCCTTAAATTGCAAAACACTCCTGATCTCAAAGGAAAGCCATTTTAGATTTAGGAAAATTCAGGCTTTCAGTATGGAAAATCATGTAATTTAAGCAGCATGTGCTATAAAATGTGGTTTTAATAGTCAATAAAATTCACAAAAGGCATTTCTTGGTACCTAATACCTAGCAAGATTTGAAAATTATAGAATGCATCTGTCACACTCTACTTACCATATCTATATCATTTCAATAAGAAGTGGCACTGTCAGATAGTTATTATAGTGGTGAAGGAGTAAATGCATAGAGTAAAAGGTAATAAAATGGAAAAAATGAAAGACAATTAGATCAACATTTTATTTTATTTTATTGTGTTTCTGTGACAGTGAAGAAGATTCTCTTTCACCACTCTTTGAATCAGAAAATAATTAAGAATTGGATTTACATAGGGACATGCTTAATGCAGAGAATGCTAGAAGTATTTCATGGTGGGAACAAACTGAACAACACCTGGTATTTTTCCCTTCCTGCTGACAAGTTGGCAAAGACAGACTTGGTTGTATGTTTTTTGTAAAAGAAACTATGGTTCCCCCAAAGACACTAAGCTTTTCCCCGAAACTGAAAGTAAATCTAAAATTAAGATTTCTGTAATTCAGTAAAATCTGAAATTTCACCCAATCACTGTGCATTTTTCACATACTCTTTATGGTAACTCAAAGCAGTTATCATCCATGCTCCCCTCAAATCCAAACAAAAGTAAACACCTCAGTATTAAGTGCACAGATGTCATTACTAGAGTTTAATCACAGCTGGTCAAAAATGTTCATATTTCAAAATTCTGAAAAAGCTGTATTTTCTTTTTTAATTTCCAAATATTTTGTGCAGGCTTTGGACTAGCTGTTTATTATTGCCTTGTCAGTTTAAAAGATTTGAGGCCAGTCTGCTTTTTCCCCTGTCATAGGCTTTATATTTCCTGTCCTTACTGTTTCAAAGCACATTCTTCTACAGCACCTTAGGTAGAAGGGCAGGATAGAGCTTTAGGCTAAGGACAGACATAAAGCAGTTTAAGTGGTCAGAAACTGCCTTAAACCTGTAACAGAACAGATATTCAGTGCACATAACCCAGTTTGAGAATGGCTGAAACCGGTTTGAGATAAACCTGGTGGAATGTAGTATCAGACTTAACAAAACTAGGGCCTTTCATAAGCAACAGCCTACTTTATCATAGCATCTGAGGAAGTAGGCTGTTACCTACAAAAACTCATGCCTAAATCAGTCTGCTACAATGTGCCACACTGCCCTACCTTCTGAGTTCAGATAACCATGCCTTACTACCTATTAACAAGCATGAGGTTAATTGTCTCAGGAACACCATTAAGTAGCCTTTGGCATCTCAAAGGTCACATGTTCTAGAACTCACTCTAGGTTATGAGATTCCCAAACTTATGATATTTTGAACGCCAATTAAATTACAAATAAATATGAGTGAGCCTGTCCCGTGCATTCATCAAGTAAGAATTGACTTTAGAGGGTGATGCCTTCCATTTTGTGTGTATGAATGCATAGCCTTATGAAAGACTAGCCAATTGCCCTCCATAAATGATGGAGTTTCAGGGAAAAGTTACATGCATCCCACCACTCACCTTTTGGGGCTAGCCATGTAAACCAGGGGTGGGCAATTATTATGGGCACTTACCGAATGCCGCATGGGTAGCTCAGTCCCTTGGCAGGTGCCCCAGCCCCTTGTCGCCATCTTGTGACCAGAAGTATCGCCCCCTAACTCCTGACCTTTGCCACCAGCAGTCTGTCCCCCAGCCCTCAGAAATACTCCTTTCAGCAAGGGGTTGTGCTATTTAGAACGAGAAAAACACCAAATTATATTCTAAAAAGAAAACATCTACAGCATTCAATAATTTGATTTAAAAAAATATTTTTGTCCTGATTTACATGTGTTTGTGTAGTGTACATAGAAGTGATTGCACAATAGCTGAAAATGAAGTCTTACTCTCATATATTGTGGGGGTGTGTATAGGATCGTGGGGGGCTGTGTGTCGGTGGAGGGTGCCTCAGGGGGCTGTGTCAGGGGGTGAGGGGGCTGTGTAATTGGCAGTGTGTGGGGAATGTGGGTGCATGTATGGGGTGTGCGTATGGGACTCATCCTACGAACACACACACACACACACACACACACACACAGACATGCACTCTGCCCCTGGCTTCACACTCACACCCACCCAAGCCCCTGGCTGCACACCTACACCCACCCAGCCATCCACCCAGCCCCTGGCTGTACACCCACACCCAGCCACTCACTCTGTCCTTGACCCCACAACCACACCCTCCCACCCACTCTGCCCCAGCCACACAACCACACCCCCCCACCCAACCTGCCCCTGGCCACACACTCACATTCCCCCACCCACCCTGCCCCTAGCCACAAACCCACACCTCCTCACCCACTGGGTCCACAACCACACCTACCCACTCTGCCCCTCACTGAACAACCACACCCACCAAAGCACACTGCCCCTGCCTGCACACACACTCTGCCCAACTACCCACTGTGCCTTTGGCTCCACAACCATGCCCACCCTCCCACTGTAGCCCTGGCTGCACACAGAACACACATACCCACACCACACACCCCCATGACACACACCCACACCAGACACACACCCCCTACCAGCACCTCCATGCTCCTCGCTCCTGCATGCAGCTGGGCCATGTGGTACCAACAGTGCTGGCAGACAGGGAGTACAATTGCTGGGGGTGTGGCAGGCTGGGCTGTTCAGTCCCGCTGAGGCTCCTTCTGGGTCCTACTGCCCCTGTCTCCTATAAGCTTTGACAGCCGCAAGTCAATACAGTTTTAAAGTTTAAGGGCTCCCTCTGCCTCTGGCTCCCTGCCTGAGGGTGCAGGGCCCATGCAGCCAATTGCTGCCGGCCCTCTCCAGGAAGCATGTGTAGCTGGCCCCAAGCATTACAGACAGATAGACACAGAGATGGAAGTACTAAGCTTTTTATTATATTGGAATACTGTACGGACAACTCTAGTAACCGAGTTTCATTGTCTGCTTCTAAAACAGTGACAGACACAGTAGCAAGCATAAAAAGTTCTGTCTTCATAATTTTTTTGCCCTCTTGGAGCATGTTTCTCCATTGGAAGCAAAGCTTTTTATGGAAACTTGATGCCCTTGATAGTCATTAATTGAGGAAAAAAGAGAATTACAGGTTATAGATTATTCAGTGACTCAAACCTTCTCCATTTCCTGGCAGGAAAGTTTAATCAGTCTGCTATTATGCAAAAGAGGGTGGCTATCACTATTCGTTCCACTTATGTTTTTATAAGAAAGGAGTGAATTTTTTAACTCTCCCCATGTACTGCATAGAAACCTATGTCCCTAACTCAGTGAGATCCCACTGAGGGGGTCACATGGCCTTCAGTTAGGCATTATAATACTTTATTTTTAGGCACTGAAGCCTTGTATTTTGGCCTTTCACTGTCTGGGATAAAAAACATCATTTCCTGTCTGCTTATAGACAAGGGAGTCCTGATCTGGGTTGAAGCAGGCATTGTATCAATAATTAATTGTAGTAACAACAACAGTTTCCAAGGACTTTCATCTTGGTTCTGCTTAAACTATACTCCTAGCTATGAAAGACAGGCAATTTTGCAAAAAAAAGAAAGTAAAGCTGCCTTAGTCATAGAAGACTTGCTTTCGATATTTCCTACAGAAAATAAATTAAAACAGAATTGGAATAGAAATTGTTTATACAGGCCCACAAACAAACAGATATTTTTGAAAAATCAACATACATGCATTTATTTCCCCACACACACACACACACACACACACTTCCTGCAGCTATTTCTGACAACCCTTCCTATGGTACAACATTCTCAAAGAGAGGAAAATTGCTTTCTGGGAGCAAAGAAACAAAAACTAGCACAAAGTTTAGCGCTAGTGCACAAAGATCTACAGCATCTTTTTTCATCTGTGCTGCCTGTGCATAAAACATGTACCCCTTATGTATTTCTCATGTAAACACAGGACCATATTTATTCCCCAGCCTGCTAACAGAGAGCCCTATATCTTCTTCAGTTCTTTCCTTTTCATGAACAGCCAGTGTACCTACCACATAAGAGATAAGCTCTGGATAGGAATCTCTTTCAAAGATCCTTTGTTCATTATTTAATAGAGCAAGATATCTTGCATTCATGGGGTACAAAGTTGTTTTATTCACATATGCTCAGCTGACTTTCCTATTTCTCCACCATCCTCATAAGGAAGTAAATACATCTATTGAACTCTCTACATACCCCACGCAAATATTTCAGCTTGCCATTGAAATATCTATAAATGCATCGAATAATCACTATAAGTCATCATTTTTGTTAACTTTATCATTCTGCCTCACTGAATTATTCATACCAGTCCAACATCTTACAACTATATTATTATAGTAAAGCAATTAAACTACCTTGTAATTATGATTTGAAGAACAAGGAAATTCCACTATCTAGTTCCATGGGACACATTATTTCCACTGACTTAAACAATACTTACTGAAGAATCATAAAATGCTGGTCAAAGATCTGTGGAACTGTTTAGTCACATGACATATAACATTATGAATTGTATATGAGAATAGATAGATGACTTTTTAATAAAAATATAGCTGTTTTACAGCATTTTTCATCAGCAGGTCTCAAAATGCTTTACCCAAGATCTCAGCATCATTATCCCCAGCGTAAGAGGGAAACTGAGACACGGAACCATCAAGCAATTAGTTCTAAGTCATGCAGCAAACTACTGCCAGAGTCAAGAATGGGACCAGGTGCTTGATATCTACTCGGTTAGATCACATTATCCCCCTATCTTTGATGGGCATGTCTATCTTGCAGATGCAGTGTGCCCCAGCCAGGATGAGTGGGCAGGGCGTGTTCAAAGCCAATTCACCATACAAACATCAAGGCCAGGAATAGGCAAGTGAACTCATTCTGAGGTTATCCCCATGGGTACTCCTAAGTACATCAGAGACTGAGGTATTGTGGGTTGTGGCCCCAGAGCAACACTGTGGAATATCCTCACTGGGGTATCTTCAGGCTTGGAATAGGTGTGAGAGAATGGGTTGGCATGCTTTGTTCAGAAACAGCCTGCTCAGGACATGCTGATGCCATGCTGTAGATATACACTGTTGGGTGTTTGCTGAGATTTCAAAAAACATCTATTTTGATGATTTTGTATTTTTTTTGGATGTCAAGTTTTAATTAAAAAAAAAAAAAAATCCTCTTCCAGCAAAGATTAAATCAAGTTAGTAGAACTAACTCAACTTTCTGGAGAGACCCTATTTAGATCACAGGTAGCAGAAGTGGGTAAAAAATTATCCTTGGAATTTTAAAACTTCAGCATAAAAACAGATTCTACTCCCAGTTCCCAGTCACAATAACTCCACAGGACTGTGAACTGTAACTGGAAAAGAGAATGGCATCAGATCTCCAAGAAAAATACCCAGCTGGTATAAGAGACCTGAGAAATGAAAATCTGGGAGTTCCAGTGTAGAACTCAGATTAGTCCAGAATGCAATGTAAATAATAACTAAACAAAAAAAAAGGGCTAGCCCTGGAGCATCTAGGCAAGCATTGTCACAGAGGCTTATGGATGTCTGTTGCACAGTAAAATTAAATGGGACTAAGGCTCCTACTACATAAAGAAAATTATGCACTAAGCAACTGAGCAGGAGCCAGGTGCACTACAACAAGCAAGCTGACCATTCAGCTCAAAGAGGAACCCTTGTGCTTAATTTGGGCTACCTGACTAGAAGAGGCAGTGCTCCAGGGCACATAAGCCCAGCATTAGGAGCAAGAAGGGTAGTCTAGACCTATAGGCAGCAGAGAGAGGAGTACCTAGGCAGGATGGCTGTAGAGAGGGACTGCTTAGTACCCAGGCTGTTCCACAGAGGTACAAGTAAAGGACAAAAAGGGTCTTATAGCCTGCAGGGTAAGTTATAGACCCTGTATGGGGAGGGTTTTGGTTTTATAGCCAGGGGGTTCATGTTTATGTTCTTATTATACCAGAGGACTGTGTGTGATTATCAGGAGAGGTCTGGAGGCCACAAAGGGGTGCCTGGGGGGCACTTGGTATCAGGCAGCCTAGCTTAGGGTCAGAGACCAGAGGACTGAGGCTGGTATGCTACATTAGACTGAGGCTAAGAGGGCCATGGCCAGTAGGAGCAGTCCAGTCTTAGGTCAGGGACCCTGAGGACAGAAGATTGGGGTAGTATAAGCTACCCAGCCTGAAGTCAGAGGCCCCAAAGGCTAAGTGCTGAGAGAGGGCTACAATTACCATATGAGGGCCAGGAGCCCAGAGGATAGAGGGCTGAGGCCAGGGCAGATGTAAGCCAAGAGGGCAAAAGCCTGAGGAGAGATTAGGTCCAGAGGCCCAGAGAGAATATTCTTGCCAGGGCCAGGGGTCCAGCAGGCTGACTGAAGTGTAGGTGAAAATAGCCCAGTCTGGGGTCAAAGGCTGAGGACTGGGATAATGCTACTGGAGCCTTGTGAGAGCCACGGGCCCAGAGCACAGTAGGTTAGGGCCCCAGTAGGGAGGCTGCAGTCAAACATTCTTGAGCCAAGAAGAGCTAAAACCTGGAAAGGGGCTGCAGTATCAGACAAGCAGAAGCAAGACCAGGGCCAGGGCCCAGGGATGAGAGACTTGCCAGGACCAGGGGCCTCGCAGCCTAAGTGGACTAGTTGATTAAGAGGGATGAAACCCAGGACAGACAGAAGCCAGACCAGGGCCAGGGAAAAGAAATCCTTGCCAAGGCTAGGGGACCAAAAGGTGGATTAGTTGATCAGCAGAAAGGCCACTAGACCCAGCTGGCAATTTAAAGTAAAAACTGTGAGGCATAGGCGTGGCTGAAGGGGCAGAAGGAAGGCATGGCTATCCTTTAAGGCAACTGGTGCCCTGGAAGGGCCAGAAAGGATCTACTTAATATCTGAAGATTAGACTAAGATCAGCTGGGTCTGGGACTGGCTGGACCAAAAATAGAAGAGGACTTGCTCTGGGACCCTACAGTGGTCTCTCTTTTTGCAATTTAATTCCATCAAAGGTGTGGCAGGAGAGAGAAAAGGGAGGGTAACCTGAGGCTCCAGAGCAGGGCAGGAGCCATGTGGCCACCAGGGAGCATCACAGCTGCCCCTGGGGTCTGGTCCTACTACTGCTCCCTTAGGAATATTTTAAAGCTCCAGTGACTGAGCTGCTACACTGGATAGAGATTTTTGGTGGGGAAGAACATGCCATATTTCCATGAACCATTTATATCTCCTTATGTGAGTTTCAAACTTAGCCCTTGTGCCAGACTATGCAGACCCTGGAGCCAAAGACAAAGTTAAGTCCCTCGTGGTAGTTTATTATCAAGAGGGGAAACTAGTCCCCTAAGTAGTTTTCTTCACTACACTTTTCTGGAAAACCATACTAATGTGGCTAGAATTTTTAAAGAGCCTGGGGAGATTCTTCCACTTCTCATTTAAAAGCTTCTGGTGCTCCTGTGTCTGTTCTTGAAGGGAACTTCCTATAGGGCTGGACCCTTCTCCGCCACTCCTCAGATCATGAGACTTTGTTGCGATTACTTCTCTCCACTGGCTGAGTTCTTTTGCCAGCAAGGAAGAGGGCCTCAGGTGTATAGCTCCTGATTGACAGGCTTTAATTAGGAAGCAAAAATCTTCCCCTCCCTTTGCCCACAAGCCCTAAGCTGTGACTCTGCCCCAGGCAGCTATACGGCTGAAATCAGCATGCTATGCCCTTCTGTTCAGAAGTCCTTCCTTTGAGTAGGCAGCAGCCTTCACGGCTGTACACTTTCAGAACATAATAGAATATTTGCAGTCTGGCTACCAGAGAGGCCTCTTTGGGATGAGTATATCCCAGAGGAAAAAAGAAAAACTCCATCAAGACATGATGTCTGTCAGTTGTGCACTGTAATGAAGGCAGGAAAGTATCATTCTCCTTTCTGCATTCAATAATCCAGAGCATGAAAGAGACCAGGGACCTGTCAGGTTAGCTGAACATAATGTGCTGGGTAATTTATTATACACATCTCTCTAATGAGCTGTGAAATACATTTAGAATTGCCCATTTTAGTAAATTCAGAGTAATCTCCATTTCTCAAATGCCAGGGCTAATGATTTACAGTTTGTTCACAAATGGGAATGTAACACCCCATTCTGTTGCAACTGGCTTTATTACACACAGAAGTAATGATTCCATAGCTATGGTTTGTCTTACACCCATACATAGATGCTTCAGCTGAGTGAATGGTTGCCAGGAGCCAAGATGTTTACAGTCACATCATGAATATCTTCACATTATGAGTTGGGCTAGGCTCTCACTCAGGTGTTGCCCTAACCTCTGTCTGATCCATATACAAAAGCCTCTTACCAGAGTTTAGTGGTGCTCTCAGTCCAGGCTGGCTGACCAGCTGGGGTATACATTTGGAGCCACTGCAGTCTTCTCAGACAAATGAAAGCATAAGATCATGTGGGCCTGGTAGGTGAAGGGTCCAAACACAGTGGCCTGGGGAATGTTCAATTGGGGGAGCTTTCCTAGAACGGAGATGACAGGTGAATTAAACCCACATGCCTCAACCTTTAATGGTTCCCATATTTAACCGTGTAATGCATCTGCAACCTAGCAGGCGTGGCTCTTAATCAGGGAAGACATTTTCTGATAAATTTGAGGCAAAGCAAGAAAAAAAAAAAATGTAGAACCTTGGTGCACCTATACATGTGACAGAGCTTTACTTTGATGTGTGCTAATTAGCACATGTTGGAACTAATTAGTGTGCTCCAGCAGCCCTGTGTCACGTGTATTCAGTGTCCCCACATCTCAAAATGGTGGTGGGGGCACCTTAACTAAAGCTTGTCAAACAAATTTTAGTTAAAGCACCCCTGCTGCCATTTTGAAGTGTGGGATGCTGAAAACATGTGACACTGCAGGTGCTTTAATTAGAGTGACTTTGAGAGCAGCTCCACTCCAGAACATATGTATAGACACCCTTGGAGACTCCCACAACTGGGTAATGAATGTCTTTTTGTCCCTGTCAACCTGAAGAACATTTTATCTCAGGAATTAACCAGTTACTTGCTCAACTTCCATAGTCAATGGGAAATCCCACTAATTACTTTGTTTTGGGTTGTTTTTTTTTCCTATCCAGATGCAAGAGAGACAAACAGCTAGTTTTTAAAGGGGGTTGAAAATATTCTTTGGAATATGCCTTATAAGCTTGAGATGCACGTGATAGCAAATATATGGTGAGATGCCCATGTTGTTTTATCCATCATTTAGGAAGGACTAAACATTATTGGTTTAGTACTACAAGGTGTTGAGCCCACTCAAAATCTACTGAACATACAAATACAACTCTACAAAAGTGCTGCATCTCTTCCTATATAATGTATGTACTAGCTTGTACTACTCCATCTTATCTAGTTTTACAAGCCCGAAGTAATGGCTCTTCTGCAAACTATTTCATTGGGACATCAGGAGGCTCCTCCAATACTCATCTGAATATTCTTTTCTGTAATGTTACAAATCTCTGTGCACTACATTAAATCTTTTCTCTCCCTCCTTCATATTTAAACACCTTTCAATTAGTTGTAGACAGTTAAACTCCTCTCACCCTTTATGTTGGCTATTAGCCAAAGTTAAGCTACCCAGGCATGACATAAATCAGTGTAGCCTGAGTGACTTCAGTGAAGCTACATTAATTTAGACCTAGCTTAGTATGTTTAATCTATCTCATGCTGCAGAAGTCATTCTTTCCACTCCTTCCATGTTACTGCTCCTCTGATCATTTTCTTTGTTTGTCTCTGATCTCCCTTCAGTTTCTTAGTCACTCCCTGATAATTCAGTGGCCAGATCTGAATGCAGCATTCCAGACCATATATTTGGTCTGCACCAAGACCATATATTTCTGCACATATAATGCAAAGCTGATACCTAATTTTGTCCACTAGCAGATGAAGGCCTCTGTCAATACCTTGATTTCCAATATTTTCTCCTTCAAACTGGCTCTAAGCTTTTGAGATAATTACATTTTTGTCTGATGTGTTACATTTTCCCAAATGAATTTAATTTTGCTATTTTTTTGTTTCCATCTCTAACGTATTTTTCTCAGTTTGCATTTTGGCCTATCCTGCTGCATTTTAGCTTCTTGTTGCATCATAGGATCTCAGGTCTATTCATCTGCTCTTTGTGAACTAATAAAACATGAACTCAAACCTGCCTGCAGGTTATAAGAAAACATCACAGCCCATTCCACTGAGAGGATTAGAACTATGGGTCATCTGTTTCTGAAATACAAATGCCAAGGACATAATATATTTTCCCATCTGCTAATTCACAGAGGAATGGTGAGATTTGCCTCTGGAATATTTAGAAGTATTCAGTGAAATCTATCAGCACAGACTGTGGTAAATCTGAGTTGTTATCACAACTACTTATTGCTGTAGCACTTACTAGCCTTTGCTATAGACCAGGACACCCTTGTGCTCAGCATTGTACAAGCAGAGAACAGAAAGACTGTCCTTGCCCCAGTTTACAATCTGTTTAAAAACTCTTTAAAGTATTGCAGAACGTTTGGATCATTTAGCACTACTACATGAATCTGTATAATGACAATTTCTGAAGGTATTTGAGCAGTAGATGTGCTACATGATGCCTTGCCTGCCATTTGGACTGAACAGTCAAGGTCAAGGTGCCATCAAGCCTGGTGACCCATTAGATTTCTGTGGGTAAGGCACATCAAATTCTGTAGCCAACAGCATACAAGAGAGTGATGTGGCCACCATCACATCCAGCTACCCTTGTCTCATCCTACACAATAAGATACATGCTCACAGCTCAGTTAGCTGGGAGAGGCTCTTGGCTCATGTTGAGAGCAGGGCTTAAATTTGAATCTCTGAAACTATAGTGATATGGCGTGACTGCTTTGCCCCCACACCTGTGTTGGACTCTGATCTATCTTTTGAATCATATGTACAGCATGGTTCTGCCCCTGGTAACTTCAGTTGTGGGACAGGCCGGAAAAAATGTCCTTTGGCTTTTATAGCTCTTGGGTCTTGACTTCCTTTCTTCCACAAACAGGGTCACATCCTTTCTGTATTTTTTTTTTTTAAGTACAAGTACAGTGCTTTTTAGTACAGTGTGTTAGACATGGCATTTTTAGAGGATGAAGAAGCAAAATTATTCTCTGAATCTGTTGAAGAAATACTCTCATTAATGTCCTGTGGGTTAAGGTACCAAAGGCACTCATGCTATGAACAAAGGTGTCATTTTTCACAGTATTGAGTTCTGATGCTGGGGACAGATAAAAGAAATGAGTGACATGCAACACCATGGTGTCAAAGGCAGCTTACTTTCGCCAAGGGAAAAAACAAACAAACATGGCTGAGGTCCTGTAAGCAGTGCATTCTGAATCTATTCACCAATGAATAAGATTCAGACAGAACCAACAGAGCTGAACTAGTGTTTAGCAACAGTTCAGTGGATAGGGCAGTCCTTAAGGGCTGCAAATGTCAACATAGCTACGGAATGTGAGAGTGTGTGTGCGGAGAAGTGAACTTCATTTATTTCCCACTACTCTCACAACAGTAACATAAGAGGCAGTAACTTCGTGTTCCTGATTTCTGGAGAGTGGACTGTGCCTTACTTCCTGCCTTTCCACATGGATGATATAGGGCCACATTTGAAAGATACCTGCAGAGATGGATACATACACAATGGGGCCAGGGCATGATACTGAGCAGTGGGGTGTTAAGGAGACATAGGAATCAAACCATGTTTGCTCCCAACTTGTCATCCACACTCATGCTGCCCCAGAGATGGCATTAGTAATAAAGAGCCCTAGGTGAATGCTTGCCATGACTTTTTATATTATCATTCAGTGAAAATCTGGGACTGAATTTAAAAAGAAAAATCAGAGATGTACATGGTTTTCACAAAACCAGTGGGAAGGAGACTTCCTTCTTTCCCCCTTCCTGGTGCATGACTATCTCTTTTATTCCTGCAAGGAACAGCCTTGGGACTCAATGGCAGGTGCTGGAAGCTGTTCTTTGCTAACTGGGCAGTTCTCCTCTCTTCATCAGGAGCTCTTCCCTTAACAACCTCATTTAAAACAAGAAGGAACCATGACAGGTCCCATAACTAGATGAGGTTATTTAAGTCCCCAATATACAAGACATCATGGAGTACAGATGAGGTCTTCCAAGGCATAAAGTAATAGTTCAGCTGTAACAGGTGGCACATTTTCAAGGGGTTTGTAGCAGCCTGCATTCTTTGAAGTGACTGACTGTATTCTTGCTAAAAGGACTGGGCCAGCTGCAGAGGATAATTAGCTGGCCCTTAGGAAGTTAAGAGGCTTCCAGGGAAAAGACCCAGGGTCAGTCAGGGAAAGACAGAGCGGTGAGATGGAATCTGGAGACCTGAAAGCAAGAGCAAGGTGTCAAGAGAGAGTGATCCAGCAGATCAGCTCACAGAAGAGCCTGGAGATCGCACCAGGAGTGCCTCTCTCAAAGGGGACTGTGAGTGCAGCCGAGAGACTGTAAGTGAGTCCTTCCTGTGGCTGAAGATACCAGAGGGACAAGGGAGAGATAGGGCAAGCGGCAGCAAAACCATGCCTGAGGATTCTCTTCAGGTCTGAGAGAAGATACTGTGTGGTATAAGTGTTTTGGTCTATGGATTGAGTTGTTTATGTGGACACCTGTTGGGAGGGAGTTTGCTCAGGGGGAATAAAGGCGCTGAGAGACTGTAAATGAACCTGAAAAACAAACATGGTTCTATGAAGCAGCAAGTTCTTTGGGAAATGTCAATCTATCTTCTGAAAATACAACAGGCTGAACACAGCTAACATCTTTAGGCAGTGGTCATCGACTGGTCAATCACGATTAACCAGTCAACCACAGAGCCTCTTGGAGTTGATCTGAGGCTGCTGGGGGAGGAGGTTGGGGGGGCGGCTGAGCATGTGCCTGTGCCCCACCCCCACCCAGCAGGTCAGCTTTTGCGGGAGTGAAGGGGCAGGGGCCACATCGAGGCCCCTGCAGTTAGGGACAGAGTGCAGCAGTGGCAGGAGCAGGGGTTAGGTAAGTGGGGCCCTGGCTGAATGGGTGATGGGAGAATCAAAACTGGGACGCTTATCCAGGGATGGGGGGGAGGGGCTCCTGCTGCTGTGCGCACCCTGGCAAAGGCCATGGGGAGCACATGCCCCCCCATTCTGTGTGCAGCAGAAGCAGCTGTCATTGCAGGCTGGGCTTTGCACCCCAAGCCCTGCTGCAGCTGGCCTGGGAGTGGCCTAATACCACATAGGTCCACTGCCAGGTGGGCAGTGAACAAAGCTCAGCCCAGTAGTGGGACACACATGGCATCAAGCTGCTCCTGAGCCAGCTGCAGCGGGGATCAAGGCACAAATCCCAGCCTGCAATAGCAGCTGCCTCCACCATGCACAGATCGGGAGGAACATGCCCCCTCCCAAACACAGGGCAGTGCAGGTGGTTGCAGCAGGTGTAAGGGAGGGAGTGGGCCTGGGGCAGGGGTGTGGGATGGAGCTGTAAGCAGCTTATCTGGTGGGCCCGGGGTGGGGCGGTGCACGTACCCCAGGATGGCATAGGAGGGAGCGTGCACCCAGATCTGCATGCCGGCTGGGCCGGCTGCTGCTGCGGTCTGGGGCTGGGACTGCACTGGGTTCTTCCCGGCAGTGGCATTGAGCTGTGCTGTGCTTGGGCTGGGTGATGGTGGTGTTGGGAGTGGGACTACAAGGGTTGGGGGAGGGCTAACTGGGAACTGCCAATTAATAGAGGTTCAGGTTCTGCAAAGGATCTTTGATAAGGTCCTTCATAGACACTATGTCAGCAGAGTCCACCATGGTCCTACTCACTCCAACACCACAATTCACTGTCTTGAAGAGAACTAATTTTTGAAGAGTCAGGGGCCAGGCAACACTGCAACTGGAGAAGAAATATCCTCTGGTCACTGACGGATGCAATCCAGGCCCTTTAAGCAGCATATAGGGCTGTATCTAGTACTGAGACTTGGCCATTTCCCTCCCAAGTCTAAAGTCCTGGGGCATGTTTACCCAAAGATTTAGGAATGACTTTGAAGTCACCCTAAACCAGCCCAAGCCACATGATTTTCCTTCTTCCCACCTATATCTTACCTGGTGTGGACAACATCCACACTGAGTTCCTAATTTCTTAAGCATGGTATGAAAATAAATTGCAGGTTCCTTTGTGGAGGTCTTCTAGGAACCAGTCTGTAATCAACCCTGCCTCTCCTTCTGTGCACAGCTCTAATTATGTACAGTAGAGACAGGAAATGGAGTGCACAAAGGTTGGATGCCAAGTACAAAGAATTGTGGGAGTGTCACTGACCAATTTCTTTTTCTTGAGCTTGGACAAGCTCTGTCACAACTCTGTCACACTTCAGGGAAGCACCAGCTGGAAGGTGAACAGGAAGCCATGTTGATCTCAGAACATGAGCTTCCAGTGTCAAGCTAGACTGCTTCCAGGGGATTGAGTTCAGGGGTTTATAATGCAGATGATCAGGAGATGTGGGTCTAAGGTCAGCCTTAACAACTATTAGTCTAGATCTGGCCTTGTGTCTCTTCCTAAACTGGCCTTTAAGAATGGTTGTTTTTTTTTCCCCTGCAGTGCCCATTCTTGCAAGACTGTAATCAATCTGTCGACCTGATGGGCAAAATGGCTCCTCTTTTCTTTTAAGTGTAGATTTTTTTTTTTTGTCTTGACAGCTTCCATATTTCACTAAAAGTGCTTCCTCACATTGATTGTTTATGAAAAGGTGGGCAAGGAAAGACTCTAATTAGTGCTTCTGCAGACAGAAAATGATTCTCTTGCAGCAATGCACAGCCAACTGGAGAGCTGCACAAATAGAAATGCCACTCCAATTACCTAGCACAGCTTTTTCTTTTTCTTTTAACTACTGAGTCTATTCAAAGAGTGACAAGTGATGTCATTGACATCAGTCATCAGTCTCTTAGCTGGACAGTCAACTATTTCTCCATCCAGCCGGAGTCAAAGATACAAGTACCCCACAAGAAGGCTATCCCTACCTGGTAATAACGCACTCAATAGAATTTGATGTGTGTAAGGACTGTTTTTTTTTCATTTGAATTAACAGTTTAATCTCCCAAACCAAATAGCAAAGTGTCTCTGGTCTGCACTGGCTCTGTAATAGTCACAAAGGAAGAAAACCAGAATGGTGAAAAAGGAGTGAAAGGGAAAAAGAAAAGATATCAAGAGACATTACAATGTAATTAAAGGGTCTTTTGTCTGAGATTCTGTTGTTTTTGCTGTTCAGAACTCCTCTGGAGACCAGATGAGACATTGTAAGCACAGACAGGGAACTCCCCACTGTAACTCACAGAGCTTTTCAAGAAGCATTCTGAGTTACAGTGATTCCAGGGACCCAACAGGAATTTACTGTTGGGGGATTCTGCTTAAATTTGGAGTGGCTTGTGAATCTGCAGCCGCTCTTCCCTAGCCCCACCCCTCCCCACTCCCAGCCCCGGCTCTGTCTTCAGAATGGGAGGGGGGAAGGGAACAGAGGAGGTTCAGTTTGTGGGGGGGGGTCAGCCAATGCTGGACAGCCGGGTGGGTGGGTTGGAGCCCCTCCAAGGTGTGGGGGGACTCCAATCCACACGCTCCACCCTCCAGCACCATTTGAAAAAACCCCAGACCAAACTTCCTCTGTTCTCTTCCCCCACCTTTCCAGTCTGAAGACAGTGCCAGGAGCAGGCTTGAGCTGAGTTGGCCCAGCTCTGCTCTGGACATACACAGACAGGTGTTAATGAAGGCCCTCTGTTTTGGAGTGTCTTCACCTGAGGGTTCAGATTGTCACTGGATCAGCCCCTTTTAAAACACTTCTGTTTGGTCATAGCTGTAGAGCACTTCCAGGGGCCAAATTGGGCAAATATTGTGACTTCTGCCTATGCCCTGTTTTTCTGTAGAGGTTCTCTCAAAAGACTTCCTGGGAACAAGAGTAATGATAAGGGCCTGAGTTGAAGACACTCATCTAGAAACTAGAATTGCTAGATTTGGTTCCCATCTCTGACACAGACTTCCTGTGCAGCCTGTGTTAAATCCCAGTCACTCTGTGCAATTCTCCAATTGTAGAAAGATTAGAATACTACAGCCTGCCATCCAGAAACTGCTAATAGATAGCTAGGCTCTTTTGAAAATTAGAATCAAATTTTGGCTCCTGAACACAGTTGAAGTTCTAGCCTTTTGCTGTTGTTTCTCCCCCCCCCGCCCCGCAATAGAGAGTGGAAAAGACAAGAGCCGATCACCTACAACTGAATCAGTAAGGGAAGAGGTGGAAATTAGAGTTATTCACCAACACTTCACAAAAGCAGAAAGGTATAAGGATGACTGGTAACTTGGGGTCTAGCTCTTTGTTGTTAGACAGTGAGAGCCAATATGAATGTTCTGGTGGCATATCCTAACGGATGGAAGTTTTGCTGTACTATTCTTCAAAAGAAAGAGATGAGAGAAAGTTATTCTGGATGTTGAAAGTTTGCAGGGTTGATGCTGGTCAGCCATAGGCTCAAGTGGAAGCAAAACCAAATGTCTGCCACTTAGTCACTATTTTTTTTCCCTCAGAAGAATCATTCCCTCTCCACATTTAGTTCTCCCTCACTCAGCTTGTTTTCACTTCACCAGAACAGAGCAGCAAGAACCAGTACAGCTGAGTCTAGTAGCTTTTCTGTGACATTATCTTATGCTTCATCCACTGCTGTTGCCACCTCCCACAAACTTCTCCTTAATGTTCCAGCTTTTTGTGTCAAGCAATTAGGCAAAAATGTCTTCAGTCCTTGTGGTTGTCGAAAAATCCTCAAAACTGTTACCCACTAATGGTTTTAAAAAATCAGCAGGAAATAACAATAACCCAGCACTTATTATTTTGTTAACAACCTCATGCTTTGGGGCTTGACTCATTACTTTCTTTTAAATGCTTGGGTCTGGCAATGCCATGTCCCTGTATTAGCAGTCCCTGCCTGCACACCCTATCTTTCATGGACATACAGGCTCAGTTTTACATGTGGCTATTTATTCCAGAAAAATCAACTGAACTATCCAGACAAGGTAAATTAATCATGACTGTAACTCTTAGGTACACTGGGTTCCAAGTGTGTGTACAAGAGGGGAGGAGCCCCTCCAAAAACTTCTTCCTCCTTCTCCCTTTTGTCCACAAGTGTTTATGTCTCCACTAACACTGGGACTTTGGGACACTTTTTAAATCTTTCTTGGTCCATAAAACCCAAAGGCCAAAAAACAAACTCCTCTAGACTGTGAACACTTTGAGGCATGAACTATTTCTTATTGTGGCCCCTTTGCTTCAGCTGGTCATTCAATTATGTGAGTAGTCACTTTGAAGCACTCCTACATGCTCACTGGTAAGAGCGAGGTTTTCCAAGCATTCTCCATGTGCTGCAGTGATACAACTAATACATGGTGCTAAGTGTTATAGGCTGTGTCTACACAAAATGCTACTGCACAGTACCAACAAGTTACTATGCTATAGCTTGTTGCTATTGGGCAGTAGTGTTGGGGAGCACTCACCATGATGCAACACTACTGCACAGTAGTAACGAGCTACTGTGCAGTAGCACTGGGACCACTAACGGTGATGTAATGCTACTGCTCAATAGTAATGAGCTACTGTGCAGTAGTGTCAAAAACAAACTGTGCAGGGATGTTAGTGTGCAGTAATGCCAATTACTGCTCAGGCATTTAGTACTTGGTTATGCAAGTACTAAATAACTGTACAGTAACAACTGCTCAGTTCACCACTCATGTAGACATGGGCATAGTTAAGTAGGAGGAATGAAAGGTGACAGAAAAAGATATTCCTTGCCTTTGATGTTAGACCAATTTTGCCTTAGGGCTTCATATAATTGGGATGGAGCCATTTCAAACCAACAAAGTATCTAACAAAGCCTTAGAGGTGGTTTCCTGCAGTATCTGTTTTAATTAAGCTGTGCTGAGCTAACAGTATTTGGAGCCTCTTATACCTTTGTTTGCCTAGTATGAATCATCTTTATCATTTCTTTCTTCATTCTTTTGCTGATGAAGAAGATAGTAAAAAGAATTCAGCCAGATTGATTAACTAATCTCTCCCCTTGTTGCCCTTGGTAAATTTAAAGAGAACTGGGAGGTTATAAGTATCTTTATCACTGCATATTGCAAACCAGCATAGATTTCCATCTTTCGTTTTATCTCGTCATGACTTTGCACTTAGAACAGGGCATGACCCTGATGAAACAACCACCTCTCAGATAACTTACATTCTCAAAGAGAGCTGCAGATAGCTGAGTACTTTGTGATTTTGGCTTTGCTGGGCACAGATAGGCTGAGAGCTTTGTAATGAGATTGCAGCCTGGTGGTTTGTCCTAGAGTGAGAAGAACTGGATTGTTTCTGTGCTCCATCATAGGCTTCCTAATTGACCTTGGCAAGGTTACTTAAGGTTAAACTCTCAAAGCAATTTAGGTACTGTCGCACTTTGCTTGTAGGTGTCCCATGGAATACATAGTCCCAAATTAGGTTCTAGAGAAAACATGTGGGGATTTAAAAAAATATGACTCACTGGGCACGTCTACACATTCACTAATGCACCGCAATTAGCGCTACTGCACAGATGAACACATTTTTAGTGATATTAATGTGCAGTAGTCTACTGCACATTAGGGCATTAGCATGGTTTTGCCTGCTGCACTAAGGCACAATAGAATTAATCTACTGTGCTCAAAGCATCTCGTGTAGATGTGCCCACAGAAGCCAGAAGGAAATGCTGAGAAGAGAAGCTCTGTGCCTATGTGGAGAAAAATTTATCCCTACTCAGGATTCTCCTGGTCTTACTTGGATACCTGACATCTAAGCAGATTGAATCTTATTCACAAAAAAAAAAAAAAAAAAAAAAAAAAAAAAAAAAACAAGGAGAAACATCCTTATTATTACTGCAGTGATTAGGCCATCTGTTCTGGGATGCAGAAATCCAGTCCCTGCTTCAACAAATACAGAGTGGAAGAGCTTTGGCTTCAGCAAAGGAAAGTCATAAAAGAATACCCAATAGCCTGGCACCTGGGTCATGTGAAAAGCCATATCCAAGTTCCAAGTTCTTGCTCTATTTCAGGAAAAGGGATGTTAAAACACATCTCCCACTATCCAAGGGAGTACCCTAAACCATGGGTTCTTGAGCATAACAGTGGACATATATATGTTTGTCCCCAACTGACATATATGAGGCCCAACTCAATATGCAAGCTGCAAGTACCCTAGCAGGACAGGACAGGGGATGCATTATTCGAGAATACAATAATATGTACTGGAAGAATGCCTAAGGGATAGGTGGGAGAAGACCTAGCCTGGGAGCTAGGTCTTTCAGAGCTTCTATCCATTTAGGGTCTCCAGTATCTTCCTAGATATAGGCAACATCAGAACTTAAACAACCTTCAGCATATCCACTAGCAGAAACACAGGGATTTGCATGCCAGTGGCTGGAAAAAAATCAGCTAGTTGGTGATTTTGACCTTAGTGGCACTTAAATAGCATTTAAATATCAGATCCCATTTCATATACCTGTTGTGGATTTTCGGGTTTTCTTCCCTCTGGGTTGTCAGCTCAACTCTTTAACTGCATGGATCTGAGATCAGTTTTTTGGAAGACTTGGTGATTATTCAGGTCTTATATGCTGAGTATGGGTGGGATTTTAGATTAGGCCTGCCATGTTGGCCTGTTTTAAACTAGAGATGTAAATACCAATTAAAGAAATATTTGTTTAACCTGTTATAATTACAACAGGTGAAATGATTAATTGGTCAGGCACAGGGATGGGGATCGGGGCAGCAGCACTGGGCTCCAACCCGTGGCTTCCCAGAGCCAGCTGCAATAGTGCAGGAGAGAGACGGGAGGGAAGAGGCAAGCAGTACTGGTTATCACTAATTAAATGATTAATCATTTAATCTGTTACATCCCTATTTTAACCCCCCTGAATATCTGCACAGATTGGTGTTTTTAGATTGACCTAATCCTAGTTAGGTTGATCTAAATGTAGCAGCTGCACATGCCCTAAATGTTTACTATGTACACTACATAAGAGACAGAAGAAAACTCCATAAATTAGCGAATGGGGGCCCAGAGAATGATAACCAATCCTCCTAAAGTGTGCCAGTTTTTGATTTTCAAAAGCAGGTAATATGTACTGGAAGTATGCCTAAGGGATAGATGGGGGAAGACCTAGCTTGAGCGCTAGTTCCCTGGGGCTTCTATCCATTTAGGGTCTCTGGTACCTTGCTGGATAAAGGCAACATCAGAACTTAAACAGCTTTCAGCATGTCAACTAGCAGAAATGTAGGGATTTGCCTGCTAGCAGTTGCAAAACTGAGCTAGTTGGTAGTTTTGAGCTTAGTGGCACTTAAATAACAGACTTGGGTGCCTAAGTATTTTTGAAGCTCTGGGCCTAAATTATACAGACCTATTGTTTCACCTGAGAAAGATGTTGATGGAAAATTACTGTGTACAGATTGGGCAGAACATTAAGTTTTTGTACCTATACTCCAATTTACCTAGGCACATAGACATAGAGAGATTTCTCATCTAGTATAACACCAATTACCAAAGAAGGCCACATGAAAAATGCTAGCCAGAGGGAAAATTGACCAAGGATCTGATGGGAGATAGTGTTAATTTTAACATACAAAACACCCCTACCCTTTCCCCCCACCCCCCCAATATTTTTATTATTACTTTTCAAGCTTTAATTTTTACTATAAAACTAGCTTTTCTGTGGGGCACTGCAGAACACACAAAAATGGAAAAGAACTCTAAAGACAAATAGAGAACTGTGTTTCTGCAAAGGTGGAAGGTGAAATTATACAAATATCAGAAACTAATTAAACTGAGTGTTTGATATTTAGTTATCTCAGATCCTGGGAGAAATTTTAATTCAATGTGACAGAAATCAATTACATTTTCATATTGATTGACAGAGGCAGATTTTGTTTCCACTCTCTCCTCAAAGGTAAACATAAGCTGGCTTTTATTTTTGAAACTGCTTCTTACCTTTTCTACCTACATTATTTCAGCATTGCACTGGTGAATAAACATTGTGACTGGAGGTAACATGTTATAGTAGGAACAGAAATTTTTGTTAGATTATTATTTCATCCAGACATATTTTTCAGAATGAGCAAATACCTCTTCTTTAGCATATAAGTAAGTTTTTAGTTTTGGAAGATATGTTCTGTTTTCTCAAACGTAGCGTGTGAGTAGACCAGTGGCACAGTACAGGAAATGTTGCTCTTTGCCCTAATTTAATCAGTAGGCTCAGTTCTTAGGGCAAAACTATTGGGATCTGAGCATCATTGTTTTGGGTAAGATTCCTAAGAGAAAAGTTTATGTGCATGCTACTTGTAACCACCTATACTCTAGGACTAATGTACGCATGCAAGTAAAACAAGATATGCTAAGAATATAGTCGGGAGCCCCATTATTAATATCTCCTCCAACAGGCAGCCAAAGTGAAAGGAGCAAGCCTCTGCTATTCCTTGATGGATGTGCTGTAATACAAGGATATGAACAGACGTTCACCACACCCAGTCTATGTTCATGTGGCTTAGTTTAAGCTGCGTGGTTGTAGACTGGGAGCAGCATGTGAAAAAGTTTGACAGTGCTGGGAGCTGTACCAGGAACCCAGTGTAAGTAACTCAGGGTGGGAAAAGGGTGGGCAGGATCAGGAGGGCTAGTAGGTCCATGAGGGGTGGGGCTGGCTAGTCTGAGGAGGAGTTTGGTGGGATCAGTGCAGGCTGGTATTTCTGATGGGGACTTGTCTGTCTAGGAGTGTGGGGGTCAGAGCACTAATGATAGTTTGGTCAGGGTCAGAGGGGTAGGAAGAGCACAGCCAGGGGAGGGGGCTGGGGCAAGTGGCTGGGCTTTTCAGTCCTGGGGCTGCACTCTGAATGTGTGCAAATATTGAATAGATCAGGCTAACCAACTCTCAGATGAACTAAATTAGATTAGGCCTGCCATTTTTGGCCTGTTTTAAACTAGGAATGGAAATACCAATTCAATAAATATTTGTTTAACCTATTGTAATTACAACAGGTTAAATGATTAATCAGTCAGGCACGGGGATGAGGATTGCGGTGGTAGCAGTAGGCTCCAGCCCGTGGCTGTGTGAAGTCAGGGTGGGGGGAGCTGGGCCCTAAGATGGCACCTGACCTACCCCACTCTGCCACGGAGGAGAGGCTGTACCGACCCACTCCAAACCCTGCAGGGAGCTGGGGCCAACACATCCCCACCAGGCAGGCAGCACAGCCCAGGAAGCCCTGGGGAGGAGGGATGGGACTCAGGAGCCAGTGAGGGGCTGAAGTCACCAGCACATGCTTCCCAGAGCCAGCTGCAGCAGTGCAGGAGGGAGAGGGGAGGGGAGAGGCAAGTAGAACCGGTTATCACTGATTAAATGATTAATCATTTAACTATTCATATCCCTATTTTAAATTCCTTGAATGTCTGCACAGGTGGGCATTTAGATTGAACTAACCTTAATTAGATTGATTTAAATTTAACTTTGCACAGAGCCTAAATGTATACTATTTACACCAGATAAGAAACAGAAGAAAGCTCCATGAATTAGAGAACAGGGACCCAGAGAATGATAAGCAATCCTCCTGAAGTCTGCCAGTTTTCAGGTGTCATATCCCTTTTCATGTATTTTTGTGAACTTCAGGGGGGGTTTTGCCTCTAGGTTGTCAGTTCAAATCTTTAACTGTAAGGATCTGAGATCAGTTTTTTTAGAGGACTTAATGATTATTCAGGTCTTGTATTCTGAGTATGGGTGGGATTTTCAAAAGCAGCTAATAGACTTTGACAGACTCCTGACCTCAAAAGTCCTTGCTCCCAAACCCATTTGGGGCGGGGGGGGGGGGGAGGGGAGCGTGTTGAAATGCCCCTCCTATTGGGTTTCTTGAAATGCATTCACCCAGAACTGAGATCTATCTAGCAGATTAGCAAACAATTACCACCAATAAACACCAGCACTTCACCATCTAAACCACAGAGGGCTAAATTGATCAGAACCTACAATTGCTTTGCATAGCTCTAGTAATATAAAAAGCTGTAAAATTCACCTTAAGCCAAGTTGTATGGCTGTTTTGTGTCCCCAAATCACTACATAACCATAGTGTACCAGTAGCCATGGACCAAAAACTTCTAGAACACCCTACACTTTCTGCATTTGATTCTTTCCTTTTTAATTATTACAGAATTTTTTGCAAAGACTAATAAAGCACAAGCATTTTTATTGATGCCTAAATATGTGCAATTAACTTGTCTAATTTGCATCTTCATGTTTTTGCAATCTCTAAATATTTAACACAGTGCAGCACAGCAGTGCTAAATAAGTTAATTTTAGTTCAGATGTGCACCATTCTTCGGGTTGTTTTGCAAGAGCATCTCTCTCTTTTTTTGTTCCATTTGCCTTACTAGCTCTTCAGGCAAGCTGAAATTCTGAAGGATGTCCTGCTTACATGTCCAGGTCCTTGAATCTAGGCAACCCTTGGGTCCTTTAATCCAGAACCCTGCTACTGTGGGCAACTATTTCATATCACCCCTTTCAAAACTGAGATCCCTTCTCTGACAGGTTAGTCTTTATTTTCAGGTGCTATTCCACTGAATGTGAATTGCATAGCAAATGGAGCAAGATGTAGGGAAGCAAGTAGTCCAAGCAACCAAAGACCTCCAATCTCATTAGATACAGGAGGGAAGAATGCAGTTGCCTATGGGTGAGAATACTGCTGGTTGGAAAGGAGGAGATCAAGTGGGTGTACTCCACATCTTGGGTATGGCATGAGGACATGTCCTAAGTAAATGGGGGAATATTGGCAGTCTGTGGTATTTTGGGTGCTAATAACTTGGGAACAAAACACTATTCTACATCAGAGGGAAATATCAGCCTCACTGTAGAAAACATGATGGGAGCTAATGGAAAAAATCTACTATATTCCTTTCATGGAGTTGCCAATAGATCATTTTCTCAGGAATATTTTCTTTCTATTGTAGCAGGGTAAGGCCTACATGGGGATTGGGGTAGAAGCCAGGCACAGCTTCATTGAAACATGAACTCAAAGGCTCTTTAGGATTCTTTAGGAGTTCAATTTATATTTTAAAAAATGGGACAGAAATAAATTTTCTTTTTATCCCTTATATAGCCTGCAGGATCCCACACCCCAACTGTATCTTTTCTTGGTGGATTCTTGTTCATAACTGTAATGGACATGGTATGTGACATGTCTTTTACGCTCACAGGCTTATCAAGGTAAAGCTGACAAGGCACTTTTCTCTCTGCCTTTTACTCTGAGCAACATTAACCTGCAGCAAGGCTAAGACCTCAGGCTCTAGGTCTCTCCCGATAGATTTATTTTGCTTCCCATGAGTCTAGAGATCTCTCACATTAGACAGATAAGTGCCTGTCATGAAGTGTCAGGGATGAAAATCCTGTCCAGGCAGCTGTGACTGGAGGGATGAGGTGAGGGAAATAGTTCATGAAACTACCATGTAGGTAAGAAAGGAAATAGAGGCTCAGTAATGATTTCTTCTGATGTTTTCTTTCCTGGAAAATATTGCTAGAAGAGATCTGCCTGGTGTTGGATGAGCCAAAGGCTCAGGCCTCATTAAAATGACTGAAAAATATTAACTGCTAAGGATTCCCCAAAAGAATAAAAAATAACCCAAGAAAACTAAGCAAACAGAACACAAGGCCGTGTGCTTAGCCAAAAACAAGCTTGATGGAAAGTAAGATAATACTGAAATGTTTGGTTCAAAATGAAAACCATGGGTGTCATTCTGTTCCCTTCCTGGTCATCTAGGCATCTAGATTTGGTAATTTATATGGCTCTTATGGTCATCTAAGTGCCAGAAATGCCACCTGCAAAAAAGGTTAACTACCTATTCCTGGATGTGTACTGCTATACACATAAGTTGTGCAGCCTGAGTATGTGCAGTAGTAACTGGGGCCCATACGCATGCCCATGATGGCTACATAATGGACATAGATGCCCAGAAATGACTACTGGACTTTGAGTTGGATAAAGGGTGGGTGGTAAATAGAGGAATATTTTTCCTCCCCATAGCTCAGTGTGTAGCAACTAGAGGGGTATCTATTCTCCCATAGCTCAATATCTAGAATGCTTATGTGGGAAAACTGGGGGTCATGGGTTCTAGGTCCCCCTTCTACCAGAAGGGGTTTGAACCAGGGCCTCTCAAATTGTAGCCTAGTGCTTGCCAAACAGATCAGTCACTATTTATCCTCTTCTCCATTATCCCCTTTCAAGCTAAAGCATGAATAAAATTACTTGAAAAAATGGATGGAGGGGCAGGGAGTGCAGGGCAGAAGCTTCTGCCCCAAAGGGAGCAAGGGCCCCAGAGAGAACTCAGGCCCCCCTCCCTTTGAAGCTTACTGAGCTATACACCCTATGACTTGCTCCCTTTCTCCTCATCCCACATCTTTTACAGACCTCCTTTCCTATGACTGCATAGGGGTCGGCTTCAAAAGAAGCCCTGGAGAAGGACATGAATAATGACTGACTTGTGGTTGTACATAGTCATCCACATGCCTAGGAACAGAATGCCAGCCTGCGTGCAAATGGCATTTTTGGCACTCACATGATCTCATGGATCCATGGTACCCCACCTTTTTGCCCCATCTACTGGATGGACAATGCCAAATCCCTCTGTGGGACAGATCTGGCTATTGAGTCTGATCCATCCTAGTGGGTAGGCTCATCAGGGGGGCTGATCCAATGCATGGGGTAGGAGTGGTGGGAGCCTGAGCCAGCTCTGTGGTGAGGGGAGGAAATCCAATGCCTAGCAGTGGCCCGGCCAGCCCTGACTGGGTCATGCAGCAACAGCTTGTTACTGATCCAACCCCATGGCAATCTAGCTGTGCAGAGCTTGGAAATTTGGCAGAGGGAAGTGGTAGCAGTATTAATTTCCATTGCTCTCCTGCCACCAAATTTCCTGACTTGTGGGGAGCCCCATGGGCTGGATGACGTGGCTCTATGGGATAGATATGGCCCGCAGGCCAGGGGTTCAGCACTCCTGATGTAAATAATTGCACCAGGAAATTCAAAATGAAAGAACATAATGTGATCATTTGTGTTTTAAATAAAACCAGATAACACCAGGATGTGATTACGTCAAATAAAGGTACATGCATAATCAACATTTAATTGTGCAAGCATGGTTTCAATGTGATTGAGGGATGATGTGAATAATGAGAAGATGAGAGATGTAAATGCTTAATTTGGGTAAAAAATGTTGGAATTATTCTCTGCTTGATTCTCCTCAAACAGCTGATCCAACTGCTGGCAGACAGTGAATAAAGGCAATTCCAGCAATACACTCCTAACTCTTACTTCACATGTTCCTACTTACAGACAAGAGGTTGTGCAGACTGCAACACCTGGGTGCTATAGGAAGGTCAGACTCCATAGGCTAAGTTCATTGGAGAGGACTTTAGTGATAGGGAAGGATGCATGTACTCAGTTATCTTAATCTATTAAAAAGTGATGCCCCAAGTTTTCACCATTCCCAAGAGCTGATAACAGTTAGCTTTCTGGGTAAGCAAAGATCTCCTCTGACATCCTTTTGAATAGCTGTGGGGCATCGCTGCAATCTATTGCTCCCCATGCATCTATTAAGCCCACAGCACCCTGCAGGAACTGCTGGAGTCAGAGGGGAGAAGGAGAAGTGAGGCCACATCCTGACTGCCCTTTTGCACTCACCAGCTGAATTAACTTATAGTGCAAGGAGGAGCATTTTGCCCTTCATGGAAGGGGTGGCAGAAGATGTGCTCAAGCTGGTGATAGGGAAGGGGGAGAACACTTCTCAGTAGGCAAGTACTTTTACGGGGATGACTCCTGAATCATGAACCTCACTCTAGAGGAGATGGGGCTGTTACGGCTCTAAATAAAATGCACTTTGTTGTGCACATGCACATGCACATGCATGCAAGACACTGTCAGAAGGAAGCAAGGAGGGGCTGAATGAATCCAGGAATCTCCACCCCCTGACAGGGATCAGAGTCCATCTCATGGAGTAACTTGCATACAGATTCTTGTCTCCAGTAAGCTGACTTTCCGTTGGACATCTGACATAATGCTGACAGACATCCCTTGGTCCATTCACTAGTTTACACGGTCATTTGATAATCCTGCTTTGAACAAGCAAACCCTCCAATTTGTCACCTAAGTAAAGACATTCAAAAAGCCCAAGGCAGAATCAATCTAAGTTATGCGGTTTTCTGTAAACAGCATAGTTTAAATCAGTAGCGATTAGAACACACATTTGCCCTTTGGTGGGAGGGGGCAAATCTTAGACCAGGTTCCCTCATTTTTAAACCAGTCCATCTGTGCCTAACTCCTGTTCTGTTACAGGTATAGACTGATTTCTGATCACTTTTATGGGTAAAAATGTCATGTCTATACCTAACCCTTATGCTCTGTTTCATGGCTCAACTCAAAATAATGAAACAATGCCTCCCACTGCCATCAGATCTGCATGTGGTTCTGATAGGCATCAATAAACACTTCAACTTTGACATCATCTGCCTGATCACAAGTTCACTAGAAAGGTCAGACCTGCATTTCTAAGGCAGGTTCTGTGCTTCAAACACTGTCCAAAGTCTATCAAATAGGATTGTGAATGAGAATGCAGGAGAAACCTTAAATGTAAAAGTGAAAAACCCACCCCTCTTAAAATGTGCAATGAGAACATACTTGACCAGCCTTGAATATTGGCAAACCTTAAAAATGCCTAATAATGCATCACAGTTCTTGGTTCACAGAGTTAATGTGGGCCTGGAAGCAGCTGGCAGCATCACACACAAATAGTCCAACAGCAAGAGGATATCAACAACCTACAAGGACTTGTTACAGTAACAAGGCAGTGGTGAGCAGAGAGGATTAAACAGTGGCAGGCAAGAGGAAGAGCAGCTGGGAGGGTCTGCACTGTATTAGAAGTTAGAAGGCCCCTGGTACTGGTTTAGGGTATCTCTTGTACAGATAAAACAGATAAGCTGCTCTCAACCAGCAGGAAATGGATACAGGAGTTGGAGCTGGAAATCTGCCGAGTTGGATTTGTAGCAAAGAGAGTGTGATGTGTGCTCTGGGCTGTCAAGAGAAGGAACAGAGGATGTCTTAGCAGAGTTTTTGCATATACTGAAATGTTTCACAAGTCAATCAGCTGCCAGCAGAGTGAGGACTGTGGAATAAAGTATTTTATAGTTCCTTTAGAGGTAAAGGATCCCCAATGTGGTTTAGGCCTTCTTTAGACAAGAGCCACCTTGTTTACCTCTGTAATGCATCTGCTTTAGGCTGGGGTTTGATGTTTGTTTAATGAGACAAGGGAATACAACTGAGGATTTCAATACATGCAACACACCCAGCTGACCTTCCCAAACAGAAGTGAGTTGGGTAAAATATTGTTCCTTCTAGCACTGGCATGCATTTGTAAATAGTGTTACTATCCCCACTGGCCCTCACTAACTAGCTACATCTCTGGCCTACGAGGTGGCACCTTCATTATACACCAGAGGTACAGCTTATTGTATCGAGAGGAGAACCAGCCAATGTCACCCCATTCGTAATTAGGACTTGGAGTAAGGAGGTCCAGATTTCCCCCCTTTTTGCTACTTTGTTTTTCCCCAACAGGTGCTGAGGAATGCACAATGGCCATGTCTACACATGACTTGTCAGTGCAGAGGCAGAAAAGGATCTTGGAATCATTACTGATGCCAAAATGAACATGGGCCGACAGTGTGGGGACGCGGTCAGGAAGGCCAACCGCACCTTGTCATGCATCCACATATGCATCTCAAGCAGGTCCAAGGAGGTGATCCTCCCCCTCTACGCGGCACTGGTCAGGCGGCAGTTGGATTACTGCGTCCAGTTCTGGGGGCTGCACTTCAGGAGGGATGTGGACAGCATTGAGAGGGTCCAGAGTAGGGCCACCCGCATGATCAGGGGCAGGCCCTACGAGGAGAGGCTAAGGGACCTGAACCTGTTCAGCCTCTACAAGAGAAGGCTGAGGGGGGCTGTTTACAAACTAGTCAGGGGGGACCAGCAGGCATTGGGGGAGTCTCTATTCCCCCGAGCACTACTAGGAGTGACAGAAATAACGGTCACAAGCTGGCAGAGGGTAGATTTAGACTAGGCATCAGGAGGTGCTGCTTCACTGTCAGGGTGGCTAGGATCTGGAACCTACTTCCAAGAGAAGCGGTGCAGGCTCCTACCCTGGGGTTCTTTAAGAGGAGGTTAGATGAACACCTTGCTGGGGTCGTTTGACCCCAGTGCTCTTTCCTGCCATGGCAGTGGGTCAGACTTGATGATCTGTCAAGGTCCCTTCCAACCCTACAAACTATGAAACTATGACTACTGTGTAGTGGTTACTGCACATTTACAAGTTACTGCACAGTAGCACCAGCAGACATCTTTTTTTGTGATGCTACTGCACAGTATCCTTATACTAGTACACAGTAGTATTGCATCTCAGTTTTTGCCACGCATCAGTACTATGTAGTAGTATCAGGCAGTCAGACTGTGCAGTCAGTGTCTTGTGTAGATGGGCCCAGTGAGAATGGAATAATGTTGCTATGAGAGAAAGACTGAAGACAACTGAGACATGACAGCTAACAAGCAACTATTACAAGGAGTGATGAGCCCAGCATTCAAAGGCAGTGTTGCCATGTTTCCGTCTCAATCACAACCACATTTCATGAGAGCTCAGTATCTTCTGTAATGGGGAACAGCCAGGAGTGGATTTACGATGAAACAAACTGTGGGGTGGCATGGGGCCCCCAATGACAGGGGGCTCTGCTGCTGACACTGCCACCGCTGGACAGCTGCCTGCATTTGGCTCATGGCCCTCCCTCCTGCCCAGCGGACTGTGGGCGTCTTCAGCCATTTGGGCCAGAAATTCCAGACACCCCCACTCCTTCGTGGCTGATGTGCAGTGCTAATTCCCCCATGGACATGCCATGGTGCAGGAGGTGGGGCACTGCACCCTGCTTGGATCACAGGGCCCCACTAACTATAATTCCTCCACTGGGAACAGCTACCTCATGACCCAAAGCCAAAGAGCCAAGGGTAACTTCAGATGGCATGCTTATCAACAAGCACCACCTCACCAAGACAGCTCACAAGATTAGTAATCTTATGGGCTCACTTTGGGGAAGCTGATGTGCATACTCTGAGCAGATTTCCGCTGTCTTCCCTACAGTTGGAGAATAACTTGTTCCTGTGTAGTTAAACTTTTAGATGCCAATTCTTTCAGAGTGAGTATTGAGTCAATGGCAACAGGAATCAAGAACAGATGCTGAGAGACTACCGGTCCTCCCTAATATTCCATCTCCTAACATCAGAAGTCATGCTGCAACAAAGAACCTGTTAGGTGCATACATCTTGAAAAAAAATGAATGAAGCATTTAGGGTTTAAGTTTCAAGGGAAGAAAGGGTCATAATGATACAGATAGAGGTTTACTGAGTTTTCGAGACAATTTGATGGAAAGCAGGTATGGAGCTTGCTCGGATGCTTTTGAAAAAATCCACTAGGCACCTAAATATCTTTTCCAATTGGTCATTTAGGAAATGTAACAGGGAACCCTGCCTGGGCTCAGGGACCAGAGGGCTAAGAGGCAGTGAGGGTAGCCCAGTCTGGGGTCAGTGACCCTGAAGGCCCCAGAGCAAGAGACAGTCAGGGGCCTAGAATGAGAAGTAAAGGCTGGGGCCCAGAAGCTGAAGTCTGGGAGAATGGACTTGGGCTGGGGGGGTGGGGGGAGGGACAGCTAGAGGAAAAGGGCAGAAGCCAGCAGGCAGAAGCCCCAATAAATGTTCAAGTTTGGTGGGGCTAAGTGCAGGGTTGGGGTCAAGGGTTCCCATCCTCTATATATTGACAGACATCTTAGAGGCATGGGCATGACTATAGCAGTGGAGGAGACCACAAATAGTCCTTAAAGCAGCTGGTGCCCTGAGGCATTGATGGAGCCAGGTGTGGGAGAGGGGACTGGGGGTCAGCTGGTACAGGAGAAACCCACTGGCTCAAAGCAGACTAGTCCTCACTCAAGGACCCAAGGGCAGCCTTCCTTATACAACAGAAAATAATTCCACCAAGGTGTGGGAGATTAGAGAAAAAGGGAGGGTATCCTGGGGAGCCAGAGTGAGACCGGAGCTGCAGAGTCACCACAGGGTACCATGGATGCCCCTTGGGTCTGGTCCTGCTATTCTCTTTTATAACAAATGGGTCATGAAGAGTTTATGCCCTAAATCACATTTGGACATGGGATTCTGGGTCCTAAACCACATAAACACTCTTAAAAATGTTAATGGAAATCATAGCCATGCAGATTTTTCAATCCATTCATATTTGTTGTAAGCCCACACAGTGAAGAGTGGCTTGAACTCAAAATACTCATGATGCATAAACCCATAGGGCACGTCCAGATGAGTATGCACATGCCTGTTGTAATGTCTCAAAGCCCTTTGAAATGTTGCAAGAGGTGTGTGCAGGAACAAAAAAACATTCCCCAAGCTGCAAATTTGCAGCATAGCAGCAAAATTAGCCCCCTGGATATTCAGGGGTCAAAAAATACCCCAGGCAAAAAAAGTAGGGCAGGGCAGGGTCCCAGGCTGCTCCCTGAGGCAACTGTAGGCTCGGGTCTGTGGCTGGCCCTCTCCCCGGTGCTGAAGCACACTGCCTGTCCATGTGGAGAGGGCTGGAGGAGGGGGGAGGGGACCATGGGCTAGCATGCCTGGCCCCAACCCCCGCAGCTGGCCCACAGAGGCAGGTACCTCTAATGGCCATGCAGTCCCCATCCAGGTCTGGCAGAAGAAAATTGTGCCACTTGCGGAAAAATAATCCTACCTGGCTCCTCCTGGATCTGCAGCCAGGGGCAGCTAGGGGCTGGAGCCAACACCTGTGCTGGAAGAAACAGTTGATCTGTAAATGAGGCAAAAGGATTGTATGTTTCCCTGTGGTAACACACAAAGCCAAAAAAATCCACACCCTTCAGCAAGAACAAACTTTATTTATGATTGTGAGGTCTTCAGATACTATTGATAAAAGACAATACTATATACCAAGATAAACGGAAAGCATATCAATCCATGAAGTAAACAGGGGAGACTAATAATACCAAAAGTATTTTAAAAATCAAGATATTTGGCCCAAGGCAGATGAAGAAATGGCGTAAATAGAAGCAACTACTGCAAAGCAACAAGAGGAATGATGGATGCAGAAGAAACCTTAACATCCCACCAGAGGATGTTTTCATTCACCACAAAATAGGAGATGACAGGGAGATGGAGGGGGCACAAGAAGGGGGAGTTGTTGTTTTGTTTGTATTTAAATCCAAAATGCTTACATACCTCCCATCACAGAAATGTCCAAGCATTTTTAAAAGGTGAAAGTGTTTACCATAAGAGCCACTCTGTGAGGTTGGGCAGTGCCATTATTCTCATTATACAAATGGGGAACTGAGGCACAGAGTGGTTAAGCAATAGGTCAGGGGACTGCAGCAATGCTGGGAGCTAAACACAACTCTTGTAAGTCCTAGGCTACTGCCCTAATCATTACCTCTCATTTTGTTTCCCTCATTTTTACAGGATTAGGCACAGAGTCAAGTGCCATTTAACACTAGCAAGCCTGACACTATGATATAGCTGCATCAACTCTGTTACTATTTTTAGCCATTTTTTTTTCTTCCCTTTCTGAAACCAAGCTTACCTTTGGAGATGAAAGTAGCCCAGGGTAACTGAGCTAGTTAATGAGAAGTGCTGTTCATAAACTGTCACCTATCATATAAGTGCTAATGCAATCAATGACAGCAATTCAGCTATAACACAGTGGGGGGAGGGGGTGAAGATCTCTTGCCCTTCCTCTGCATTGGCTGTATTTTAAGAAAGACCTCATTGGGAATGAGTTCCTCTGCATCATTTATGGGGAAGGAGAAGTAAAGAAAACAAGCCTGGAAAGCCCAGACAGTTTAATAAATGGTCTTTCAGGCAAACACAGGAAGTGTCAATTTGATGCACACAAAGTGTCCATTTGATGTAATTGAGAAGCGTGTCCATGTGCAAGATGACAAAGATTACTTTGGCAACAGGATTTTGAATGAAGTGAAGCTGGATCTCAGAGACTTTTCAGGAGCTTAAAAGTTAAGCAGGAGTGTTTGCAGGGCCTGGACCTAAATGAGTCCTAAATCATGTAGTACTAGTTAACTGTGTGGCCTGGATAGTGTGTTTTTGCTCTTTCTCAGTGGGATTTTCACTCTGAAAAAAACTACGTATACACTAGAGATGTGCGAAATGGGCTGTATTCGATTTGAATTGGATTCAGCCCAAACTGGGGACAGTGATTCGATTACTTGATTTGGATCACTCTCCCGATTTGATTCGGCCGAATCCAAATCTGAAGATTCGATGCTGATTCAAAGAATCTGTGATTCAGCCATAGACACAGCTTTAAATGTTTTTTCTACATACCTTGAGGCACCAGGTGCATCTCATGAAAGCTGCCATGTTAAGAGCAGATGGAGTGTCCTACAGCAGCTCGGGGAGGCCCCCCCATGTGCTCGGTGGTGAACCTAGAAGTGAACCGGAAGTACTTCCAGTCCACTTCCGAGCCCTGCAGCCAAGTGTGCAGGGGACACCGCCCTCCCCCCCCCCCGCACTCCCCTGACTCAGTAATTGGCTACGGGGGAACCCCGGGTACCCCCCCCCATACCCAGGAAGCACCAGTCACTAAGCCAGGGGGTGGGGCAGGTCCCCCGCTGATGAGCATGCAGGGGACCCCCCTGTGCTTCTATGGGACACTCCATCCGCTCCAGCATCTCAGCGTTCACAAGACACCCGGTACCTTGAGGTATATAGAGAAAACATTTAAAACTGTGTCTATGTCTGAATCATGAAATCTCTCTGAATCCCTCCGAATCGATGTGGAGGGTTCTGATTTGATTTGGAGAGGTTAAAGGGTCTCCTGATTTGATTTGGATTTGGAGATTCGGCCACCAAATTGGGCTGAATCTCTGCTGAATCAAATCAGCAACCGAAGCTTTGCACAGCCCTAATATACACTTAGGAATGGATGATCTTTCTCAGAGATAGACACATCCTGTTTCTTTAAAGATACTGTAAAACTTGATTCTAGGAACAAATTACAGTCATACTTTGTACTCAGGTTCCATTTCTAAAGGAGTATTGATTAACCCTTTATGAAAATAACTATTTATTCTTCATAAACCTCTACTGATCTGTTGGACTCTAACAATCTGTGACACCTACTGATGGGTTTTTAATTATGCAATACAATACACATTTACCATACAACATCTTATAATACTTATTACTCTTTCATTAACTTTCCTAAATTAATTATAAGTGCTCCATTAATATAGTGTGAATCTTACTATATGTTTTCCCCCCACTAAGAAGTTATCCAAGACATTATTTTCATCCTTATTCAGTTACTCATGGGATCTGAAGCAAGCATGCAGTTAAGCATTTGGCTGGACTGGACCTTGTGCAGCAATTTATCAGATCAGTAAAGAACAACAGAAGTCCAGCACTTGAAGACATACATTGACTTGATCAATATCTATAAATCTCCTCCTGATATCAGTGGGAGGTATGAACTGATCAAGGGCAACAATATACAGGCCTTGGAACAGGCCGAGTCAATACAGAATGTTATAAAACTCAGGGAAAGGTTGATAGTCTAGGAGTGAAAAAGATAAATAAATGAAAGATCTGGACAAAAATATTGTGGGCTGTATTAGTAAAATATGTTGCATTTGTCTATAAGCATTTTTATGCCATGCTCATTCCTACTCAGTGCTGTACTAGTGGGTTATAGTCCTTTAATCAATTAAACAGGTACATTTGTGATGGAAAACAAATTAAGTGGAACAACTCTGGATGACATTTTGCTTGTTGATTTGTGTTGACTGTAGCATGCGATGTGCTAAAGCAAGTGTGCCATCAAGTGGTACAGCAAAAGAGACTTTAGCAGTGAACTGATCCTAAGCCCATTAAATACGGAAAAATTATAATGCCCCACTAAGCACCACTTATTTATTGCTAAATGTTAAATGACAAATAGTGCTATGGCGGTATAGGATAAGTGTTGTAGCTGAAGTCTAGGCATCCATCCTTACTGGGAATTTTCTGTTATAAACAGTCTTGAAAAGAATACATAAAAATGGGACAAAAATGTTAAGCATGAAAATCTTTACAGCACCTATGGTGTATGCTTAAAATTACCTTTAAGACTGCAAACACATACATGTAACACTGATACGTGTAAGAGATTGATAATAAGACAAGTGTCATTCCCCCCACCCCATTTGTAGGTTGCTGTTTCAAGCCCAGGTCAGGCTGGAAGAGCAAGGCAGTTATTGTCCTCTGAAAGCTGCTGACAATTCCTGTGATGGAAGTCTGTCTGTTGCCTAGAAAACAGCTGTCCATCCACATCACAAAAGATATTATCAAATCTGGAAGCTAAGGATTAGACAAATACAGGAATTGAATGATATAGGGCAGAGGTAAGACTCCTACTACAACTGTCCCTGCCAAGGATCCTTCATGTCATCTGTCACTTTAAAAATAGAAAGACATAAAGACAGAAAGAAAGATTCTACAGTTATATCTTTCCATATCTGGCATGCTGCCTAACACCCATACTTGAACATCTAGGGCCATATCCTCAGCTGACATGAACTACCATAGCTCTGCTAAAGTCTGACATCAACTTTGCTGGGCTGGCCACATCATCTGGATGTCCAACTCCAGAATCCCAAAGCAAGTTTTATTCTCCCACCTCAGCCAAACCGGACACTTAAGAGGAGGGCAGAGAAAGCGCTTCAAGGATGTCCTCAAGGCCAATTTGAAAAAATGTAACATCAACATCAACTTGTGAGAGAGTATTGCCCAGGACTGCTCTAAATGAAGGAAAAGTCTGCTGCAAGGATCTGAGTACTTTGAAACCTTTCAAAGAAAACAGGAAACGAAAAAGTGATGGTGGCAGAAACAACATGTTGCGGGCTGAATCGAGAATACAGAGCCACACACCCCAACTGGAAATACATGCCCGTACTGCAACAGAGTCTGTCAATCCCAGATTGGCCTTGTCAGTCATCTTTGGAGCCAGAGAAAGAGCTAAAGGCCAAATTCTGAGAGAGGGAGATATGAGTATAATTTCCACTTAAATCAGTTCAAGCTGAGAGAGACATGCAAAGCCATATTTTTAAAGGTATTTAAGTGCTGAAGATCACACAGAAGGTCCTTAGCAGGGCACTAACTCCAGCAATCTCTAGTTTTAGGCCACTGCACTAGCCATATGATCATGAGATAGATGGGGGACTGCCATAGTCCAGATTATTGCCTTTTATTGCACCCACATAAACCACTAGTGCTGGCTATTCTACTGGTCTCAGACTTGTAAAACCATTTTTTTTGTGTGCTGCATTCACACTTTGTCTTCATTTATTTCTCTTCATCAAAGCTGAATTGCAATTTCCCAGCATTTGCTGACCGAAACAGAAAAGACTATAAGATAAAGCATTCAGCATTTTAATATGATCCAACACGGTGAATCAGTAAAAATAACAGTATATTTTTTTCTGAAGTGAACAGTCATATAGAGACATTTTTAATAGATTTGGTTGGGGGGGTGGGGGGGAGTTACCTTTATGAGTGAAAGTCAAATTTATGTACAATAGCTTCTGTACTTCAGAGTTAACATAATCATAGCTGCCTATTGCCCCACACCAAATGCATATCAACATTGTCCACTTTCTTTGATGAAAAAAGCCAGTGAAATTTTGTTGTGTGATATGACTATAAAAGAAATAATGTGCTCTTTTTGGGCAATCAGAGTGCACTTGAAGCAGTATTTCAAACAGAAGAAAAATATGACTAAGGGGGAAACAGTATATGGAGAATGAAATATGCACCAGGTTAGGGCATTTGTTATTATTTTTATTATTATTGAGGATATGAATAATTTGTGTGTAGTAGCTCCTAAAAGCTCCAATCAGGGTTCCATTGTGTTAGGCTCTGTAATCATAAAACATCCAACCCCCAAACAAAACAAAACCAAAAAAATCCTACTCCAAACATCTCACTATTAAAGTATGGTGAAAGGAGCTACTCTCCTCTGCTCACCTCTAATTTTACTCTCATTGTTCACACATCAGCCTCTCCTGCTTGCCTACTCCTGCAAAGTGTACAGGTACTATTTATCCTCTTAGCATTTGTTTCCTTACCCATCTCTCCTAGACCCTGCACCTGGACCCATCTGTGCCTTGCAACCTGGCTACATGGTATGTGCTCTGCAGGCTGTTTGCATGGGGTTGTACCCTGGCAATGATAAGTTCACACCTTCAGGGGTGAGAAGGGGAGTTGGCTTGGTGCCAGAACTGCACACCTGGGCAGTAGAGTTCAGGGTGGAAAGGTTTTTCCTCTCCACCAAAAATAAATACTTACAGAGGCCCTGAGGCACCACATAAGAGGTGCAAATTATTTGTAGCCCAGGAAAATTGGGAATGCAAGCAAAGAAACTCTTTCATTATGTGTATCATGAAAGGAACGCTAGCCTTGTCCTTTGCATTTTGTAACTAACTCTGCATTCATATGGTTAAGTTGTTCTTTTCCATCTTGCCAGGATTGGGACCAAAGCTACTGTGAATCTGAATGGCAGAGGATCTGCATCCCACCAATAGTACTGTGATGGAAACTTCCCATCCATTTTGACTGTCTTCAAGCTGATGAAGATTGATTTAGAAAAAAAGGTGTTTTTTTTAATTGAATCACACTGTCTTCCTTTCTGTCCTCTTTTCAGTTGCCTTGTTGCTACTTATAAGGCTTGTCTGTTTTCTAAATGGATTTTGTAATAATTAACTGGACAATTAACTGCATAAATTGGTAATTATTTATAATGTTAATTATGTAAATATTTACTGATCTAAAATATATCTGTGTGCAGTCAATACATTTAAACAACAACACGGCATTTCTGTGGTTACCACAGATCCGTGTTTGCTATTTCCATCAAATGTTTGAATGCAACATGTTAGGATTATATATTTCCTTTCACAGTCACTGTTGGGTTTTCATCTGAAATGTAATGTAGAAAAACAGCATTACTGCATTGACTTGGAAAGAGTGAAATAATAGCCCTTGAAGATAAAGAAACACCGGAACAAAATTATTTTGTCATGTGTGCATTTCCACAATGATATATTCTTCCACTGATGCCATATGTTGGCACAAAGAAAATGGAATGTAAGCTTAGAATGCAAGCTATTGGAGCAGGGTTCTTAAGCACGCTATGGTGCATCTATACATGCTATTAATTTGTAGTAGGCTTACTGGATGGTAAAATACTGCGCAGTAAGCCTCCCCTGGGAGCACATCTACATGTGCCCCCTGTTGGGAGCAAGTCTGCTCCCAATGGGAGGAGCTCGTACAAGGCTGCTTCTACCTTGCTATGGCCCCCTGCAGCATACAAGGAATGCTCCAGGCTCCCCCAGGGTGCTAGCCAGTGGGATGGCAGGGAGCATGGGCCTGTCCTCATGTTCACAGGGCCAGAAGAGCTCTGCCGGCTGCAGCAGCAGCTGTCTCCTGGCTCTGTGCACATTAGGAGTTGTGCTGATGTGCAGGGGGCCAGGAGACAGCTGCCACTGCAGAGCTCTTCTGGTCCCCTGCACATTGGCACAGTCCCCCAGCAGGACTTCCCAGTGCAGCCCAGAAATGGCTGGGAGCTGACCTGCTTCTGGGGCAGCTCTCAGCTGGCTCCAGATTGGGCAGGGGCTTCCCCATGCAGCCTGGAGCTGGCCAGGAGCTGGCCTCCCAGCCAACACCAGGCTGCTTGGGAGAGACTCCACCCAGCCTGGAGCTGGCCTGCCCCTGGCCAGCTCTGGGTTGCTCAAGGAAACCCCTTCCCAGCCTAGAGCTGTCTGGGAGCTACCCCAGAATCAGGATAGTGCCTGGCCAGCTCCGGGCTGCTGAAGGAAACCCCTGCCCAGCCAGGGAACTACCCCACCATGGGGAAGCAGAGAACTCCCCAGTCCCAGTGCTGCTCAGCTCTGGGCTCCTGTGGGGAGCCAAGAACTGAGCAGTGCTGGTACAGGGCAGGTCAGAGAGCTACCCCATCCTGGCACTGCTCAGATCCTGGCTCCTGGGAGGACCTGGGAGCTGAGCAGAGTCAGGACCAGGGGAGTTCCCCATCCCCTGGTTCCTTCTAGTGTTGGGGCTGATCGGAAGCAAATTTGCTCCCAGTCAGCATCTACATGTGCACTACTGCACAGTTAGTTTACTACCTGTATTTACAGGTAGTAGCTAACTGAGCAGTAGAGTAATTTACTGTGCAGTAAATGGTGCACATGTATAGATGGTGATGCTTTATTTTGCAGTAGATTAGTCTACTGCATAGTAAAGCATCTCATGTAAACATACCCTGTAAGTACTTGCTTACTTTTAAACACCTCAGTCTTCCATTATTTTTAAACATGTTTGCAACCTTTACACGGGTCCAGTAAAGAATTAGGCTCTAAGAATCAAAACCAGACATTCCACCTCTGTTAGCTGCCCTATTATTTCTTCAAACTGCACTTTGAATATATTTCTTTCTAACTGCATTTAGTCAAATGAATCTCTAAAATTAAACATGCAAACTCCTCAACAGATATATCCCTAAAAAATTTCTAAATATTACTCAACAAAAAATCAAATGAAGATCAAGTTCATAGAAATGCTGCTCACAAACTGAAAAACTGTATCAAATAAACTAATAGTTTTGTGCAAAATGTATTCCATTGCCCATCCACTGTGCCATCAAATCAACCTTTCAACTCCCATCCTAGAGGCAAAATTGCATCCAATAAATATCTAGTTTAAGCACCAGCATTATTATTTGTATTACCACAGTGCCTGTGAGTCCTGGTTGCATTTTGTGCTACATTTGTTTTGCTTTTCGATTAGATTTGTTCTTAAGCCAACGTGACACACCAATGTCACTTTGATGGATCGTATTAATGGCAATAGCTAATGTACTGGAAGAACAAGTACAAGAGAAGGAGCAATTTTTCCTTTAATTAGTTTGGCATGGATCGTTCTGGTTTTTTTTTCATGTCCAATAGTCTCAGTGCTTCATCCTTTTGTGTTGCGTCTTCATCTGTTTTATCATTGCTGATCCATTATGCAGTAGTGTATAAAGCAGAAAACCAAAGAACTATAAACATCAGTTCCTGTGTTTTTTGTGTATTCTTCATGGCTCGTCATTGGTGAGGTCTATTGAACTGCAGCAAAGTCTGCTTTTCTTTTTGTTCTTCTTTATTGGGAGGGATTTGCTTGAAGGAGGCAAGGATAATGAACTGGAAAATATTGTTCGGTGTTCAGATGCAGATCCATATTTCATGATTGGCCATTTTACCCTTTGTCCACATTAGAGTAGAAAAGATGTTGAAACACTTGGCTTTCAATTATTTCTGAATGATAGAAAAATACCTATATGACAGTTACATTTTGGGACAAAGCATTTTCCACTCAGAATATGTCATTTCATAGGATTTGAAGTTTTCTGAAAAGACAGATAGATTTCAAAAGATTTTCCTGTTTGAAACTTCCAGAAAAAAGAGGGTTTTCTTTCTAGTTGTCAACCTGGAAATCCAGTAGCTCAAATATAGGCCAAGACTCTTGTGCATAAGGGAGCATACAGTAGGGGAGAATGGGAACATAAAATACTCAAACAGCAGCTTATGGGAGTCTCTGCAGCAATTCAGGGCATGACTCAGAAAACAAATCTTTCGTGTCAGGGTGTTAATTCCAAATGGAATAACATTTTGGGAAAAGCAAGATATTCTAGAGTTTCTAAATCATTTTTTTCAGATCATTTTGTTCTGCCAAGCATTTTTTTTTCCCGATCCAGATTCAGAATGCAAACAAGCATCAAATTATCAAAGTTTCCCACTGGAAATCCAGATCTATAAATTATTAGTCAGGACTACCTGGCCCACAAGATACTGAGGAAGTGGAAAGATAGGGACTAGATCCACAAAAAGATTTAGGAGTCTGAAATGGGGCTTATGCAACTATTTCAAAACGCAGTTCCCTAAACTGCTGCTCAGAACCTGTCAAATATTTAAAGTATCCTCTTCCATTTTTTTTTTTTTTTTTTTAATGATAAGGTTCCCTAGACACTGAAAGGGATCTACTGAATGCTTCTGGAATCACTGCAATATTCACAGTGCAAGATATGACTCAAATTAGGTTTTACAGTCAAAGGGTGGTGTTACAGTTTACCTTTAAACCATTCTAAAGGCACTTAAAATGGGAGCATCCATGCATTAAAGAGTATTAAACTGTGGTAAGTACCCTCCAAGAACATGTCCCCATGAGTGGGAATGTGGATATCCCCAGGGACAAACATCAGTGGCAGAATATGTGCCACTGCTGCTTTCCCAGGGAAATGCCTGCACAGGTGTGTCTGACCCATGAAATGTTGCCCCAGGTGGGGTAGGAGAGGCTGGGCCAGGACCTGGGTTGGCCTCAGCAATCTTAGCTGGGGTCCTGAGGGCCTCTGGAGGCTGCAACTGTGGCAATCCAGCTCAAATTAGGGTATTATTAGTCTGCTACATGGAGATAAGGTAACCAATTTCAATCATCCGGCACCCCAGGATGCATGGCTACCAGCCCCTCTACCCCTAACAAACTTTCCAGCCTTCCAAACTCTACTGTCCAGGGGGTGGTACTGGCTCCAAACCAACATCCCCACCCACCCATCCCCAGTGAGTTCATAACCACACATGTGGTGTCATCCCCAACTTTCATAACACCACAGTGCTGGCTCCAATGACCCCAGGAGATGCAATCTGGGCTCCTGGGCCAGACATGCAGCCCACTCCTCAGAAAACTAAGCCTTTGTTCCATATCCAGGTGGCTTTCCCCCAGGAAGGCATGTTTCCCAGTGCTCCATGCTCTCACTATACTCAAGCCCTGTTCCCAGAGAAGCAGGGTCACATCCCTGCTCTCCAAGCCCTCTGGTGGCAAGTCACAGCTATGGAGGTGAGATGCAGCATTAAGCTTAACCTGTGAAGTGCTGAAACTGATGTAACTTTAATACCACCTACCATTCCACAAACTTAGATTGATTTAAAGGTAACCTACAACTCAAAGTCTATAGGTGACACTGGCATAAACCAGGATTACTCCATAGAAGTTACTACCTGTTGGCACCTGTGTGCAAAAGATTAGAAGTTGGGGCCCATTATTACTACTGTGTATCTTCAAGATCCCTCCCACTTGAATAGTGTTTTTTATCTTACATGTTAGGTGGGGGGGAAAGAAAACAAACCCCTAGAAATTTATTTTTAAAAACAAAAAAGAAACAAACAAATAAAACCCCCCAGATAATACAGCTTTATTGGTAGGTGGAAGGGAGAGAGTTCAAAATAATTTCTCTCTAGTACATTTTCCAGATTC
Source organism: Alligator mississippiensis (assembly GCF_030867095.1). Classification (NCBI taxonomy): domain Eukaryota; kingdom Metazoa; phylum Chordata; order Crocodylia; family Alligatoridae; genus Alligator; species Alligator mississippiensis. Next base: position 134,967,012 of record NC_081825.1, on the reverse strand, counting down.
ATCTCCCAACTTTCTGTTTCTAATCCAGCCTTGTAACATGAGGGCATTTTGAATACAGATTCCATAAAGCCTGACTGTGAAGCTCTTGTTCACACTGGTTAACATATGAGTAGCCCCACTGGGTTCATGATTTGACCCATAATGAAAAAAGTGCTAGGAGGAGAGGAGAGGAAAGGCAAAAAAATCCCTCTTTTCCTACACCTTCTACAATCATAAATCAGATGTCTGGCAACAAGTTGCATGCACTACAGAAGGCAAAGGTATTTATTTTGCCTGAGGTACACCAAGCAATGATTCGTTATTTGAATTCCATTTATAGATCCCAGTGAATGAAGGAGCTGCAAGTCAGAACTACCCTGTTTTCTGTTGCATTGCCTTCAAACAGAGGGACAGAAGTATTCATTGGCAAACGTCACCTTGCACTGGTGCTGAGTCTAAGAGAAGGACAATTAAAAATACCCACAGACCTTCATGTAGCATCTTTCCCATTTGCTTGGATTGCTGTTCAAATTACTCTTCTGTCATTGACCCCAAAATTTAGCAAGCCTTGTCATTAAGAGTCGATGCAGTCTACAAATTGTTCGACCAGTTCCTGCTTGGTATTCTGTAAGCCTTTTCAATTTAAAGAAAGCCATTGATTGCACAATAAGAGGTTCCAAGAATCCAATTTTCAAAGAACATATGATTGTTGTCAGTCATCCTCCTGGGTATTATGATGAGTTGAAAGCAATCCTCTCAGTGTGGTCTTTCAGCATTTAGGACAGTTGTATAGGGGTCAGGACTCTTACAGAAGTTAACAAAAAAAGTGACCTACAACTCCACGGGGTCTGTAATAAGGCCACTCTGTTTTCACTGTCAGGCTCTGCCTTTGTTTCCCTAGTCTCCTAAAAGCCAACAGGCTGACTCAGCAGACAGCCACATCACCAAAACTTTCTCCCAGTATTTTCTCCTTCTTCCATGAATACTTTTATCATTCACAGACAAAGACAGTTTCACATCTGTCAAAACGGAAGTTATCCACCCACTCCCCCAAAGCCTCTGCTTTAGATTGTTCCTGGTGCTGCCTAAAAAACACATAACCTTAGTCACTCCTTTCACCTATTTGTGATAAGATCTTCCTTCCATGATCTTTCCTGAAAGAGGCATCTTCTCCCATCAGCTCTCCTGACCACTAGAGAGGCACACCAGGGTCCATCTCTCCTTACCTAAGAACCAGCTACCCAAAACCCCTCCATCCCTTCTTACAGCACTACAGAGTGCTGTTCTTACTCCCACCCCCAACCCACCTCCACACATCACTGGCACGCCTGTTCTTAGTCAAGTTGCCTTTAGTCACTCATTGTTTTCATCTAGAAACACATGGAAATCTGAATCGGGGGCAGGTGAAACCCAACTCCTTTAAAGGACCTGCTCATTATCTGACAGGGACCAAGCAAATGGCAGGAACAGAAAGCTTAGGTGAGGTCAGGTCTGTCACATAGGCCCCAGCACGGCCAAGTCATGACAGAAGCCCCTCAAAAAAAATCAGAATAGGTAGTTGTAAGGATAAGTCCTCCTCATGCACACCACAGTGTCTATGTGACATGTCCAAGAGACCCAGCACATGCAATGACTTCTATTGTTCATCTCTTCACTCCCCCAGCACATCTTGTTAGCTTCAGACAGTGCATCTACATGAGATGCTAACTGCACAGGAGCCTAATAACACATCCCAGTAGCATGCTGGGCAAAACCCAGGCTAATATGCTACTGCACAGTAGTATTAGGTTACTGAACAGTTAATGTCTGAAAAAAACCTGTGCACCAGTGCTACTGAGAAGTAGCTTGAGTTACTGCACATTGATTTAGTACTTGGTTATCCAAGAACTAAACTTAACGTGCACTGCAGTAACTATGGCACATTAATGAATGTGTAGACCCACCCAGATTAGCCTTTAAATAGGTCTCCCAAGTTCCTGTTTGGGCACCTAACTCATAGCCTGATCTTCAGAAGTGCAAGTTAGTGAGCTCTGCCTTTAAACCTGTCAGGTCAGGAAAAAAAGGAAAGGTTTCTGATTTTATTACTGAAATGGAAAATGCAGTGAGATTTTTTTTCCACTTTCAGACATCCTACATTCCACTTTCCACAGCCTATTTTTTGGGGTGCTATTTGTGTGCAGCAGCCAACAGCCAACACCAGTAGAAATAATCAGATGGGGTGCAGAGATGCTTTATTGTGCAGTAGCATAGTTTACTGCACAGTAAGCATGTGTGTCTGCATGTGCATACACTTACTGCACGTAAACCTTGCAAATTGTGAGTAAAATTGCTACCTGCAAATGCAAGTAGCAAATTTACTTGCAATTAGTTACTGTGCAGTAGCGCTTCTGTAGATGCCTGACTGGGGGCAAATCTGCTCCCAGTCAGCTGGCCACCAGCGGGTAGGAGATTGCTCCCTGCCCCTGGGAGCTGCCTGTTGCGGGGGTGAGCTCTGCCCCTGGAGCTGGGACAGGGACTATGTCCCCCTGCCCCAGCAGCAGGGAGCTCCAAGCACCCCACTCCAAGATCACAAACAGGAAGCAGGAGCTAGGAGATCCTTATCTCCCAGAGCCAGCTCTGCAACATCAGAGGATCTTCTAGCACTAACCCCATGCTATGGAGCTGGTGCTAGGAGCATCGTGCTGCCAGGGAATGAGGAGCCTGTTCCCCTTCAGTTCCACCATCACGGAGCTGGGTGGGGAACAAGCTCTCTAGCCTGTTCCCTACCCGGTCTCCATTATCCTGATCTAATACATGTGTAGACACACCCATGCATACATTCTGCATATATGGAAAAAGTCATATGAAGCGACTTGCACCTCTTCACTGAATGTGTCTACATATGCATTTGATCTGGGAGAAGTTTATGCACAAGTTAACTACTCAAGACTAAACATTCCTGGGCAGGTGTCTACACATGCAAGGTCTCTGGGGCAGGTTTGCTTCTCATGACAACAATCTGCTCCTAACCCTGCTATCCCTGCACCAGCCCCCTGCAGCAGCCACAGGGAGCTCTAGGCTCCCCCTGCTTGCTGGCCTAGAAGCTGGCAAAGAGAACTAAGCCAGGAGAGAGCTGTAACCTGGTAAATGCTGGGATATTGCTCCCTACCCTCAGGGGGCTGCCTGCTGCCAGAGCGGGGACAATGAAGTATCTCCCAGTGCCGGCTCCATGATCATGGAGCTGGCAGTGGGAGAGAAGGATTTTCCAGCCCCAGGCCCCAGTCATGTAGCAGGGGCTGGGAGCTTCCAGTTGCTGGGCCAGGGGGACACTGTCCTTGCACCCTGGCAGCAGGCAGCTCCTCGGGACAGGGAGCAATCTCCAACTCCCTGCTATCCAGCTGCTATTGCACACATAGGCAGAGAAAGAAAAAAAAAAAAAATGGGGTGGGGGGGGGAGTGTCTGAGCATGTGAATGCCCCCCTGCTGTGGAAAGCTCTGCAGGGGGAGGTGAAAGGCCCACAGGGGAGAGCGGCATCGCCCAGCACCATGCTGCACTGGCCTCAGCTGCCTCCCCACCCCACTCGACCCTGTCCTGGTCCCAGCCCCTACCCTGGCCCCGGCCCCGGCCCCGGCCCCGACCCTGGCCCTAGCCCTGTCCCTGGCCCTGACCCTGGCCCCAGCTGCCTCCTGGCCCCAGCAACACTGGCCCCAGCTGCCTCCCTGCCCCGGCCCTGGCTACCTCCCCACCCTGGCCCCAGAGCTGCCCTAGGCTAGCCTCATCTGTGTTGCTGAGCTGGAAGGGACAGAGCCCCCAGTACCTCTGTGCCTGCCCCACCTGGCCCTACACAGCTGGGGCAGGGTGAGGCAGGCCACAGGAAAGAGTCATGGCTCATCCATGGGCACAGGGAGGGGCAGTGGCTCCAGCCATTGCGCATGTCCTAGGGCGGGGGGTCATGTTGTGCTCTGGGAGGGCAGTGGTGGTGTTGGGAGAAGGTTTGGGTGGGCTACGGTGAATCCTGGGGTGGCTGCAGCCCCTTTCCAGTGCTTCTGCCACCTGCCCAGAGCATAGTCCTGCCCCCACTGGGAAGAGCCTGGACCCCCCCCAGCCCAGAGTGGCAGCCTGCCCTGCCCCATGCAGATCTGAAAGCATTCACACACACACCCCCCCCATGCCTCCCGGGGTGTGGTTAGCAGCAGAAGCTGCACCCCCCCGATGAGCCACTCGGGGCTCAGTCCTACCGTAAGTGCCTGCCCCTCCCCCAGGCCTAGCACCACTCCCTCCCTCACCTCTGCCTGTGTGCCCTTTCCCACCCCTGCTGCAGCCACAGGAAACTCTTGACCGGGCTGCCTTGTGGCCCTATCACTGCCTTGCATTTGGAGGGACTAAGCCCTGTTAGCGCCCCTCCCCACCTTTCACTACCTATGACTACACAGTTACTAATCACAACTACGTTTGCTATTTGCATTGCAGGTATCAAATCTACTTATGGTTGGAGCCAATTACTGCACAGTAAATGTCTGCACATGTAGACACAGATGCTTATTATGTGGTAATTAGCTCTACTGCACAGTAAAGCATCTTGTGTAGATGCACCCACTGAGATATAAAGATATAAAGTCAGCGCTTCAATACAGGAACATCTACATGAGACACTAAAGGCAGAGTAGATTCATTCTACTGAGCATTAGCATGGCCAGCAAAAACCATGAGCTAATGCACAGTAGAATTGGTCTACTGCACATTCACATCAGAAAAAAGCATGCACCCGTGCTACTGTGCAGTAGCACCAATTATGTCACATTAAGTTACAGGTACTGAACTTAATGCACCATAATTACGGTACATTAATGATCCTGTAGACACACCTTATGATGATTAAGTTTGGCCACTTTGGGCTGGCTCATGAAGACCCTGCCCTGCCATTGAAGGCCCCATGCTCTCTTTCCCATCTGTGCTCCTATCTTACATGATTCAACTGGGATTGTACATGCAAAAAGAACAGTGCCACCTCTTTCTCCCTGATTCCATAAATTCTAAACCTGTTCTAAGCAGAAGCTCTCTGAACATTTAATGCCAGGAAAAGGGTTTGTTTTAAGAAATATAGTGAGGAAGGAACAGTGGAATTACTTTGCTAAATTATAAATTAACTCTTTCACTAAGAACCTCGGAATGAAATCAAGTATTTGCCAGACCCATTTCAGATTAATTTTGCTTAAAAACTCCATAAATAATATTTTACAGTGCAGTAGTGACCTCTAGTGGCCACATATATTATTCAATAACTTGTATTTCTTCCTTCACATCACATATATTTCCATAAGCAGGCACAGGAATGAATTAAATGTGAATTATTCTTCCCCTTCTTCACTGACCAGTTTTGACCCTCTCATCTGGCTTTGCTCATCTATTCCTGTATGTGCTCAAGATGGAAAATGTCCTTTTATTAACTGATTTTTTAATTTTTTGTCAAATCATTAGTATATTTTCTTTTTATCGTCTGAGGGATAAGCACTTCCAATTTAAGGAAACTCAAGCACCTGAATATAGACTGAAGGTGGAACCTAAGAGCATTAGGTGCCAAAATCCTGATGAAGATCACTGGGAGTTGGATGCTTAATTACCCAAAGTGCTTTTGAATATCCTGACCCTGAGCATGTCTATGAAAGTTGCCTGGTGACCAAAGATGCCAAGCACTCACATCTCTAAGGGACCAGAAGTCCCAGAGCTGCTTTTTACAGCATTAAATGGGGGAAGGAGGGCACAAGGGGACCTATCCCAACTTGGCCTTCTGATTTTTGCCATGATTGTGAGACATTGACTGCTCTGTATCTCAGTTTCCCCCATATGAAAAATGGGTCACAGAGGATTAATTAACTATACTGCCATTATCTTTCATAATTTTTACCTGTGTAAATGCTTTGAAATATTCTACTGGATGGTGCTATTGCAGAAGTGCATTGGAATTTAACTCATCCAATGGTGTGTCTACATGAGATGCTTCAAGAGTATTAGACTAAATCTACTGTGCATTTGTCTGGTGGACAAAGCCCATGCTAATGTACTAATGCACAGTAGATTTAATCTAATGCACATTAACGTCACTAAAAAATATTAATCTGCACTAATACTGTGTAGTACCAATTACAGTGCATTTAGTACCTGTCAATACAGGTCCTACATTTAATGCACCATAATTATTGCACATTAATGGACATGTAGACACGCACCCACATCTTCCCAAAATCTGCCTAACTTCACCCAGATCAATATGTTTCAATGTGTCCTATTCAGCAGTAATTGTGGGTGACTGGTAAGCAGTCAGGTGCAATGATGAATAAATCCAGTTCCAGGTTTCCAACTGTTTGAAGCACAGAGAAAATTCAAATTGACTTAAAATCAAATGCCCATTCTCAGACTGGATAATAGGTATCAACTGTGATGAATAAAATCGAGATAGTGGATGTAACAATAGCAGAGCCTCAACAGCTGAGAAGTTACATGTACATACTTTGGCTTTTTAGAAGTAATGGAGAACAGGTCCAAAAATAATATATTGCCTTGCAGAATGTAGCAATTTATAGGGCAGTATATAGTCTGGTATGTACATATATTATATCACAGGTGCAAACCAGTACCTTATTTCAGCATGATGTCACTTTCCCAGTGTACTGTTCCATGTATAGTGATTTCCAATCAGTGACAAGTGTGTCCATACACTTTCTATAATCAGTTTTCCAGGCCCATAACACCATAAGGCATTACAGCTGATGATAATCACTGCATAACTGCTGGTCTATTTCCTGCCCATCCATTTCAAGTTATCATTACCACCATGTAGCAATACTCTGCAGCGAGAAAATGGGGTAAGCAAATGCTTACAGTGCATTTCTTCTCTGACAAACTAGTAAGTCACCATATTTACTATGTTTCAGTGATAGGAATGCCAAAACCAGGTGTTCAAAAAGAGTAAATCAAGCTTCTAAATATCATAAGATGAGCTCTCTAACCATGAGATTCTTAATTATTAACTGGGTTTTTTTTCCCCTTTGCCTCCCAGTTTTGTTGTCCCTTGAGTGTGTGCCTATTTTCAAGCTTCATTGTACAACCAGGAGTTTTTTAATGAAAGTTGAAACACTCGATTCATTGCAGAATTCCAGGAAATGGGGCCAAGGTTTTTAAAGATATTTAGGAACCCCTTTCCCATTGATTTGGAAGAGTCATACCTACATATTTTTAAACCACCTGGGCCTGCAGTGTTAAGAAAATACAAGATTCCATTAGCCTCGTGATGAAAATTTTGAGCATGGGCCAAAATAGAGCAAGGTCCATATTCAATATGGTTATTCTGCAAACAGAAGGATTTTTGTTAAGAAACACAAAGAGCTGAGCTTTTCTCTCAAGAAAACAAGGCTGCTTGCAGACAATTAAAAAAAAAAAATGGTGCTTTACTTTAAACTTGATACGCTCCTGTACCAAGCCCAGCAGATGCCCAGAAGAAGTATCACATTAACTGGACCCAGCTCTCCCAACAACTGTATAATCAGGCACTTTAGTGGAGCTTTGAAGCCACCTTGTTTTCTTGAGATGCTTAGCTCTTTGTGATTCCTCTGTCACCAGAAGCAAAGTCAATCCTACAAGTCGAGCCTGCTGTCAGTTCCGTTTATGCCACCCAGTTCTTTAGTGGTGTTATGCAGCTGCAAATGAAAACAGCATCTGTCCCTGAAATTGGACTTGCGGCTTTGCTCCAGCCTAAAAAAAACAAACAAACAAACAAAATAACTCCTTGAACGTATGCCTGTGCACTTTGTTCCATTACAGGCTTAACGTACAATTTTGTGGATGAAGCACAGGCTCCACTACAATCCAGCTTTCTCTCCTCACTCTTTCCTGTGCTGCCTTTGTCATGCTAAAAGCTACATTCCTCAGGGATGCTAGAGAATAGGGTCCAATTCCTTGCTCCAGTAAATATGTAGAGGCTGCCTACTGCTCCACAATAAAATCTGCTGTTAAATTCTTCTTTTTCATTGTATGCTTCTGTTTATTGAATGTGGTGGTCACTACAAGGCCCATCCCACAATATCACTTGCTTGGGATGGAGAAACTGAGATGCAAGTCCCTGATCTGGAATAGGCAAAGTAAGAATTTGATCATGTATCTCCCATCTCCTTACTAAATGCCTTAACCTTTAGCCTATTATCTCTCTGAGGGTGGGTTTCTTGTCTGGCACTGACTCAAAAATCCTTGCTTTGAGGAATATTCCCCGATGGCAGTTTTGTCCAAACTGTCCTCCCTTTTCCTGCCATTGGCCTCAAAATTTCCATTCCACATGACTCTTTAACCTTGCAGCTTGGTGTGATTCAGTGGCTTTCAGGGTACCTGTCATTCTCTTTCTTGCTTTGCTACTGACCTTTTGTGTGACATTTAGCAAGGTGCCACATTAGTCTATGCCTCTATCTCCCCTCCAGGTCTTTGTCTGTCATGTCTTTAGCCTGTACTGTTTCAGAGGCAGCAACTGTTTCTAGTTTCTCCAGTAATAGAAATCATGGTAAAGCCTTCCTGAGATTTAGCTTCACTTGCTCGTAATTCCTGTGTTATGAATTAACTGGGGGAAAGGTTCCTAGTCCAATTAACAGACCTATGATGAGCAAACCTGGCTTATTAAATCTGAGTCTAGCAAGTGGTTGTGATTGTTATTATTTAAAGCAGTGGTGCTCAACCTTTATTTTTTTTGGTCCCACAGGTTGCATGAATGGTGTGGGGCTGATTCATGGGACAGATTGGGCCTGCACCACCCAAATCAGACCTGCAACATCTGGATTGGACCTGCATCACCTCCACTCAGCCCTATGCCACCCAGATTAGGCCTTCTTCTCAGACCAGCAGCCCGATCTAGTGTGCCAGGTCACTGTTTCTGATCCACTGTGTTCCTCAGAGGGGCAGAAAACTGGCAGCAGGGGAACAGTAATTAATGTTGCCACCACACCCCCACTACCAAATTTTTGGATCCATGAAGGGGCCTGTGGACTGGACAGAATGACTCTGCAAGCCAGATTTTGCCTGCACGATGGGGGTTGAGCACTCCTGGTTTAAAGCGTAATCTAAAATATTACAGATACTCAAGTGAAAGCAAAATGCCCTGTTTAACTGAGTTCATCTTTCCCTGCACATATTTGTCTGGGCTTTATCCATTTCTAACGATAACATGACTGGCTTTGCCTGCTTCAGAACATCCCTGCTTTCAGAAAGTACTAGATGCACATGCAACTCCATATTTATTTCCTGGTGATGCACTTCCCACATTGTTGTTGTTGTTAGCATGAGAAACCAGCAGATGGCACTAGCTACAATGGCATCACCCTGTTGAACAGGGCTGCTTGGTAAATTTTCAGGTACATATTGTGTGCTCAAAGACAAATACAAGGACTTCCACTAAAGTATTAGTACTTTTGGCTTCCTCAGTTTTTGAATGCTCAACTTCAGACATATCCAGGGGTCAAAACAAACAAACAAACAAAAAAACCTGCAGAAAAAAAACCCCAGTGAAGTGCTCATTCGGGCAGTGCACCTTTGCAGTGTGGAGAATGCTGGACTCTGAGGTATGTGGCACTGCAAATGTGTTTGTGGCACCACATAACACATGACAGAGCTCATCTGGATGCACCCAATGGGCATACATGTAGACGTGTTCTGGGGAAAGCTTGCTGTGCCTTATTTTACTGTGCAGTAACCCAAAGGCACATTAATGGCACGTATAGACACACCAAGTAATTCTCATTCCCCACTGCTTCAGTTTGCAAATGACAACAAATCAGCCTGGTGGAATTTCAAAGGGATAAATGAGTCTACAATTTGGAAAATGGGGCTCTGTGACTTTCTACCTATACCTGCAATGGATTATTCTTTTAGATGATGCTGAGCCTATTCTGTGAAATGACCTATCCTGCTTTCTGCCCTCCAAAAACTGTAGTTTAACCATTATCCCTACACAAGCCAATCAAGAAACTTCAACATGTGTATGATAGTTGGTTTAGCAATTTCTAGAGCAACATAGACTATTTGGATTGTTTGAAGACACATTGTCAAAGAAGCTTCACTGAACTGAGAACATATTTCAATGGCTGGAGTACTTAACGGACTCATCTACACATGCTATTAATGTGCTGAAAGCTTACTGCATAGTAAAATACTTTGCAGTAAGCTTTCTCTGGGAGCATATCTACATGTGTGCCCATCAGGAGCACATTTGCTCCCGACAGGAATAGTTCAGTGCAGGGCTACTCCTGCCCTTCTCTTCTCCCCTAAAGCATCCAGGGGGAGCTCCAGGCTCCCCTGGGTGCCAGCCCCAGGCTGGCAGGGAGCACCAGGGTCAGACCTGAGCTCTGGGGGTGGAAGGAGCTGTCCCACCTCCCAACCCCACATCCCTGACCAAGGGAGTTTCCTGTTGCCCAGCCCCTGCTCTAAGATCAGAATGGAGACTGGGATACTGTCTCCTGCCCTCCACTCCAATTTTGGAGCAGGGGCTGGGCAGCAGGAAACTGCCTGGAGGAAAGGATAGTTCTCCCACCCCCTGCTGCATGGGCTGATTGCAAGCAATTTGTTCCCGGTCAGCTCTCTATATGTGCACGACTGCACAGTAGGTACTGCATGAGAAATCTACTACCTGTATTTACAGGTAGTAGCCAACCAAGCAGTAGACTTATTTATTGTGCAATAAATGCTGCACACATGTTGATGCTGATGACTTACTGCACAGTAGATTAGTCTACTGCACAGTAAAATATCTTGTGTAGATGGCCCCAATGACTTTCACTGTTTGGATCTATGCCAAAACCCATGTCATAAAAGAAATCAGCAGTTATTATCAATGCTTCTCTGGTCCCACCTAGAATTGTTATTGGGCTACCTTCACAAGTCACGCTGAGTGTTGTTGCACTACCCAGAACAATGAAGTCCTAGCCCATGACATGCCTAAAACTGTAGTCAAGTACCTCAATGAGTGGCTTGATTAGAAGAGTGGTTGAAAACTCACATAGCTCTCACTTAAAGGAACCTGCATACTCTCAACAGCTCAGAAAATAAGCCATTTATTCAGGTTGCCACATTTGAAAATGCTCAAGTGAATATCTAGGAAGGATATCACAATGTCAGTGGGTTGCTATTAGTGCTACAAAATCACTCCCAGAAGTGTCACATATATTAGAAATATCATGAAAAATGTGCTTAGAGAAATATAACCTGGCTGAAAAATGTGTCTGTAATGCAGAGAGGGATGTGATGAATCTTTGATTTATATTTGATTTATATATGAATCCAGCCATTATGAAAGAATTTGAATTAATCAGGTTTCACTTTCATTGGTGACATAGCATTTATTCAGATCCCTGCTGACTGATATAGAATTTGACATTCCTGCCACAAGGCTGCAAAGCATATTTATAGAAGAGTCAGCATTTGAATGTACCTGGTCACACTGTGAGTTCAAGGGGGCAAGACTGAATGACAGAACATATTCCCTTTTTATGGGAATTTTTCATCATCTGTAAGACAAATCCCACTAAAGCCAAGAATAAAATTGTATGCAGCCACGATATCTTCAGTAATAACACAGCCTCAGAGTATATCTGAATCATGATGTACAAGTATAGGAGAGGTCAAGCTCATAGACTGCTTTCTTAACACACACAAATGTTAACAAGGAACCTTATTTTCATTTATCTTTATTTATAATTATACCCAAAGGCCAAATTCCCCTTAAAGTGAGGAACCCCTACCTGCCTAACTTTTCAAAAAAGAAGATTGTGACGTGCCTTGATTACAATGTTTAAGTTTCTTTATAAGGAGAAAATATCAAATGCAAAGGGCTATCGGAAGACGAGCCAAGGCCTAGGAGATTAAACCACACCAGCCTAAATAAGGCACAAAGGGCACATCTACATTTTCATTAATATCCTGTAATTATGGCACATTAAGTTAATGCACTGTAATTGGTGCTACTGCACATTAGTACGGATGGACTTTTTTTGTGATGCTACTGCACGTTAGTGTATTAGCACATGCTTGGTCTGCCACTTTAATGTGCAGTAGAATTAGTCTTCAGCACATTAAGCATTTCATGTAGACACACTCAAGAGTTTGTATGTGCATTGTGGGCAGAGGGCTTGCCCGTTTGTTTATTGTTTGTTGGGTTTTTTTTACCAGGAAGGGTAGATTCATAGCCTGATTGTAGTTGGTAGTTACAACAAACCATCATGAGGAGGAGGGGGTTCTTCATCACCTGACACTTTTGGATGAAGCCTTGGTTTCTTTCTAGATGTTATCCTGTTGTCAGACACAACATATGTGCAAGTGTAACAGGGTGAAAGTCTGTAGCCTATACTATAAAGGAGATCAGGCTAGCAAATCTAATGGTCTCTTTTGACCTTAAAGATCTATGCCTCTGCTGGAGTAATAACAAGTGATTTCTCTGGATTTATTCCACCAGATGATTTGACCTTAATTGCTTAGTTCATTCTAATATGAATGGTCGATGAAAGTACTAGGTGAAGCAGCTGTGGAGAGAAGAACTGTCTAGACTCCAGTGTGCTATGGATGAAAGCTGTAAGTGTATTTTGGTTCTCAGCTACTCCTTCTTTCCCCCAGAATGATGGGACAAACTAAGCCCTTCTCCTGTTCTCTCCTGTTCGCCCAAAGCCTACCAGGTAATGCAGAAGCCAGAGCTACCATTGCTTATACTACAGGAAGCAGTCAGAAGGGACACTGTTTAGAAGCTGCTTGAGTGAAGGATCATCAAGAGCTCCAGACCCTTCTAGTTCACAGCTGGACCTGCAGAAGAAATGATGAAAGGTAAAACCCATAGTTTCACAGTTTCATAGATGTTAGGGTCAGAAAGGACCTATTACATCATCAAGTCTGACCCCCTGCCCTGGGCAGGAAAGAATGCTGGGGTCAGACGACCCCAGACAGTGTCTGTCCAATCTCCTTTTAAACACCTCCAAGGAAAGGGACAGCACCACCTTCCTTGGAAGCTTATTCCATATTTTGGCAACCCTCACAGTAAAGAATGTTTTCCTGATGTCCAATCTGAATTTGCTCTCTTACAGTTTGTGGCCATTATTTCTAGTTACCATCCTGCCTTCTCATAGGTAGAGGGCTGATTGAAACAATTCAGGTTTAATTTTTTTTTTCTTTTTCAGTACAGGCAACCCCTGCTGTGTCCCGTCACTGGGCAGGCCAGGCAGCAAGGCACATGGCGCTGTGCCATGCTGCTTTCAGAGGCTGCAGCAAGGCATGGAGCAGGTAGAGCCCAGCTCTTCTCACAGGTGTATCCCACTCTTGCCCCATGAAAAGGTCGGGGGGGCCATGTGCCCCGCTTGGCTCCCTGGCACCATAACTCTGCAGGAGCTGCCAGGATCCGCTTGTCTCACGACCATGAATGGGGCCCCTACTGGGCCAAGTCATGGGGGAATCAGAGCCCAGCGGCTTGCCCAGAGCCAAGGGGTTGGGAGAATGTGCCACCCCTCCCCCAGCTCCCCTGCAGTGTGCGCAGTGGCAGGAGCCACTGGGCTCCACTTGCCCCATGACCCAACTAGGTCAAGTCATTGGACAATCCCCACAGTGCAGTAGGGGCAGGGGTGAATGACTCAACCCTGCCCCTACCCCACTCCATCCTGCACTTTGGGGGTCTTGATCTCCCCCCACCCTAGCCTAGAAACTGAAGGAGGAAACCTTATGTACCTGCATCCTGCACTGGGCTGGCTGTGAGCCCAGTGTACCCTCCCCCTGCTGCAGCAGTCTGCGGCCTGGTTGCCCTGGCATTTTGGGGGGCTGAGCCTTGTTAGCCCCTCCCCTTCCACTGCCTCTAGAAGCTGATCCCTGCCACCAGTGGAAGTACCGCCAGTGTTTCTCTCAGGCTGGGGGACGGCCAATCTCAAGGGGTGAATGTACATACACATGCACCCACTACGTGTCCCCAGTGAATCCTCAACCACATTGAAATTCAGTAGCAATAATAGAATCCTATAAAGCACTACGTCTAATTCTTAAAGCAAAATTCAGAGGAACAAGGAATTCTGGGTTCTCAACCTGAGTCTATGGATAATCCATTGCATTAGCTTGAGCAAGAAATTTAACTGGTCATTCCATCTTGTTTTACCTACTGGTAACATGGGAGTGATACACACCTACATCACAGGGAGCATACGGGTTTAATTGACTGATGTTTAAAGGTGCCTATAAATCTAAAATAAATGTTTAATGTATTATAATTATTACTCTGTGGTTTCTTGAGCAGGGGAAAAAAAGATTTTTTGAGTGACATAAGCTCTCTTTGTTTATAGTTCTTTTTCACATTGTTTATATATATATGTGTATGTATGTATACTTTCACACCAAATTTAGCTGTTCATAATTTCAGTGTGTCTCTCATTCCTTATGGCAATCATGGTAAGCTGTGCGGTGGAATTTTATTTATTTATTTATTTTGGATATTCATCAGCAATGACTAGAATGAGCTCACCATTTCCTCTTATAATTTACTGTAACCCAGAATTTAAACTCACGTCTCCAGAGATTAAATCAAATGCCCATTCAAAGCCTGTCTGATTTTAAATTACCAATCTAGGAAAAGAGGGAACATAAAGAGCTAAATTGCTGAGTGATGTCTGCAGGAAATGAGAAAATGACCTACAATATAATACAATGCTCTTTAACAGATGACTGAGCCATGAGAGCTATCTATGAGTCCACAAAAAATAAAGCACAAGATATTCATGTCTACATTTATTTTCTCTCTATGTGCACCCTTCTTTTATGGTTTTTCATTTAATTCTAATCGTGTTTAATATTTCTGTCCCCCAGCATATACACACCCAGTTTATAATTGTAATAATGAAAAAGATGAAAAGATTTTCTCTCATTCAACCACAAGTTATTGGGTTGGAGTCAGGAATTACTTGGTGAAATTCAAAGGTCTGCATTTTACAAAAGGTCAGTCTAGATAATCATAATGGTCCCTAGTGGCCTTAAATCTATTCATCCTTTTGTGGCACCCCATTAAAGCAGATGAGTTAGAATGAAGTCACTAAATTATATGAATTTTCGTGAGTCTAGAAAAAGACACCCCCTTGACCCAGGGCTAGCTTCTGTTAAATTTTGAGTTCCAACTGTAAACGAGGAAGATTCAACTCTTAAGGAAAAGGTTGGAAGGTGTTTTGTATTGTTTTGCTTTGTTTTTTTTGTAATGAAGATTATTAGCTTATGTATAAGGTAAGCCCCACCTCCTCCTCCCCCCCCCCCCGCAGTGTCTAGACTATTAGGATATACAGGGTGTTTATAAAGTCCTTGTGCAACTTAAAACTTTAATAACTTTGGATATAGGCATGATAGAAGCAATCTGTAAATGGCCATTGAAAGCATAATTCATTAAGTTTTTTAGCATAGTGTAAGCTATGCATAGGGTAAAGATCACAAATGCAATTCATGAAATCACTCAGCAGCAATTGGAAAATGGTTTCTACAAGTTGGAAAATAGGATTAAATGATGTATTACAAAAGATGGTGGTTATGTTGAAGTCTACAAATTTGAGCTTTATTGTGTTAAAACTTAACGAATTATGCTTTCAATCAACATTTAAAGTTTGCTTCTATCATATGTACAAAGTTATTAAAGTTTAATGTTGGACAAGGACTTTATAAACACCCTCTATATATCCTAATAGTTTCCATTAAAAACAAAACAAAACAAAACAAAAAACCTTCCAACCTTTTCCTTAAGAGTTTCATCTTCCTGGTTTACAGTAGGAACTTACAATTTAATAGTAGTTAGACCTGGGTCAAGGGGGTGTCTTTAGCAAATAGCAGTAGCACATATTTGCAGTGGTGATCCAGGTGTGCAGAACCTGGCTGGAAGCTGGAGTGTGGCTCTGGCCAGCCGGGCTCCAATTTCAGGTGGTGCACACTGCAGCTACATGCATCACCCCACTTTTTTCTTGCGTGTTTTTTTTTTACATGGGGATCTCCTGGTGTAAAAAAACCCCAGCCACACTGCTAATTAGCAGTGGAGCAAATGCCTGCATTTGTGGCATATGTAGTTTGTGACACCACAGCTGGGTCTGTGGCACTGCAAACCGCACATGCATGCTCTTACCCATCTAGTGCCTATCTAGTCTGTTAAAAATGGAAGAAATTCTAATACGTAAAAGTGTATAAACATACTTTTTAAAAAATCAATCTTTTTGTTGTTGCTGTTGACTTTCCGATTCATTATGGATTTCACTGCCTGCTTGCTTTGCAGTGTGGAGAGTATGAAAGAAAAAAAATCCCCAAAAGAGCACTGTCTTCAGAAACTTCTACCAAATATAAATAGCTCATATTAACTCTGTTGAACTTGTGTTATAATATGAAACCATTTTGTGGTTCTATTTCAAACTACTTGAATGTTTATCTGAAAGCCTTCATTATGCTAATATTGATAGGATCCATCTAACACCAGCTTCTGTTGGAGTAAAATGACTCATTTTAATCTAGGTAGTTCGCGAAGCCCCATTGCACAGTAATATGAATTTAATGACAGAAGATCTCAATCAAGCCTCTATGATCTCCAGAAACCTCTGCAGTTCTTCCAAAAGTTATTATTCCCCAAGCATGCTTATTGGTCAAAGATTATTTTAAAGGTAAAAAACCTTCATTATGAAGACATGGACAAAGGACTAACCAGGAGCTGCCATCCAAACAAATTGTAGTTACTGAATCTGCCTCCCATTAATGTTCAGAGCTAATGTAGTTTGGACATCCTGTTTTTAACATTCATACTCCTGATGCTTAAAATGAGTCTTCTACAGTCTCCTGACCTTGTTCTTTTACTGTTAACCTTTAGATACTTTCATTATATTCCCTCACAGGCTTTTTCCCCTCTTGGTCACTTAGCAGATTGTATATTGCATCTGCCATTCATTATGTTGAAATTAAATAGTCATGAAAGCTGTTGGCCTAAATGTGAATGTTGAAGGTGGACTTAAAAATAGCGGTGCTTTCCTGCCATTGGCTGGATGGCATTTCATTAAAGGAAATTTGCAGTCGTGCTGCTTCAATCAGCAGCAGTTTTATTCCAGTAGTTGTGAGTGGGTATAGAATAGTAAAACAAAAGGATCTGATGGTTTGTCCTGGGTCAAGTAGATTTAGAGAAATCTCATTTCCTCTAGGGGTTTTGGTGGCCTGCAAAGAATATGACTGTTTTCCCCATCATTCTCTATTTTGTATATCCATGGTTGTGTTTATATAAACTTCCTAATTCATGTAAAACAAGCTATTAGTGTAAATTTACACTAACAGTTATTTTACATCAGCCTGGTAGCAAAAAGAGACCTTAGAGTTAATTACATTTATATCTACACTATGAGTGCAGTTGTTTATAGGGATTTGATTGCAGTTGAGGATCATGCCTTGGCTGAGTGAGGATCACAGCAAGTTCCAGGTTTGTGGACAGATGAAGCCAATAAAAGTCCTAGACACAATTTTGCATAGCCCCCTATCCATGCTGATATGACCAGTCCTGTTTGGGCAAGTGGGCTGTCTCCCCTTCTTCTACGGACTGCTAAGGTTTTGGAGGTCTCTTCCTTAGACTGCAGACAGAAGACTCTCAGCAGTCTGTAGGTGTGTCTATACATTGCCCTGTGGTGACGGTGTTACTGTGTCATGCTTTAGTACTTCCTTTTGAAAGTACTAAAGCTTGGTGCAGTAACCACCCATACTGCACTATGCATGTGGCGCACAGTTAGTTTTAGCCACTACTTTGCCATAGTGGTGTGCTAAAATGGAGGAGCGTGCCACTATGGTGAAGTAGCTGCCAGTCACATGTAGACTCACGTACGGCAACGTAGCACATAGATACAACCTGTGTATAGGACCCCTGTCAGCACCACTCTGTCAGAGACATGGTGGGGTGTCAGTTATAAAGTCTTTCACAGAGCAGTAAGTTTGATTGTTAACACAGTCCAGTAAAACGAGCTGGGCAGTGCAAGCTTCTCTGAGCTACTCTTTTATGGTGTCTGCAGACTCAGGGAAACTTTATTGCATTGGCTACACTCAGGGCATCTTTACAAGCTCGTCTTTATGATCATAAGGGCTAGTAACATAAAGTTTAATCAAATCAAATTAAATTAAATATGTTTCTAACATGTATGATTTTAGGAGTTGGGAACCTAAGCTGCCTATACACTTGCTCAGAGAAGGGGGAAGGGACATTTTAATTAGAGTGGTTTCTGGACAGCCGCTCTAATTAAAACAGTTCACTGTCACAAGTATTAAGTCACCCACCCATATGAATAGGGAGAAAATATTATTTGGGGTAGTTGGGGGTGTGGTGTGGAGTACGCCACCTGACCCTTGCCTTTCCCTCCTGCATGGCTATAGCAGGGCCAGCAGGCACTGCTGCTGTATGCAGCAGAGAAGTAAGTGGCGGGGGTGCTGGGTGTGGTGCTGCAGCAGTGGGGCATGGCAGTGGCACAACTGGAGCTGCATTTCATAGATTCATAGATTCATAGATGTTAGGGTCGGAAGGGACCTCAGTAGATCATCGAGTCCGACCCCCTGCATAAGCAGGAAAGAGTGCTGGGTCTAGATGACCCCAGCTAGATACTCATCTAACCTCCTCTTGAAGACCCCCAGGGTAGGGGAGAGCACCACCTCCCTTGGGAGCCCGTTCCAGACCCTGGCCACTCGAACTGTGAAGAAGTTCCTCCTAATGTCCAATCTAAATCTGCTGTCTGCTAGCTTGTGGCCATTGTTTCTTGTAACCCCCGGGGGCGCCTTGGTGAATAAATACTCACCAATTCCCTTCTGTGCCCCCGTGATGAACTTATAGGCAGCCACAAGGTCGCCTCTCAACCTTCTCTTGCGGAGGCTGAAAAGATCCAGTTTCTCTAGTCTCTCCTCGTAGGGCTTGGTCTGCAGGCCCTTGACCATACGAGTGGCCCTTCTCTGGACCCTCTCCAGGTTATCCGCATCCTTCTTGAAGTGCGGCACCCAGAATTGCACGCAGTACTCCAACTGCGGTCTGACCAGCGCCCGATAGAGGGGAAGTATCATCTCCCTGGACCTATTCGTCATGCATCTGCTGATGCACGATAAAGTGCCATTGGCTTTTCTGATGGCTTCGTCACACTGCCGGCTCATGTTCATCTTGGAGTCCACTAGGACTCCGAGATCCCTTTCCACCTCTGTGCCACCCAGCAGGTCATTCCCTAGGCTGTAGGTGTGCTGGACATTTTTCCTCCCTAGGTGCAGCACTTTGCATTTCTCCTTGTTGAACTGCATCCTGTTGTTTTCTGCCCACTTGTCCAACCTGTCCAGGTCTGCTTGCAGCTGTTCCCTGCTCTCCGGCGTGTCCACTTCTCCCCATAGCTTTGTGTCATCTGCAAACTTGGACAGAGTACATTTGACTCCCTCGTCCAAGTCGCTGATGAAGACATTAAAGAGTATCGGTCCAAGGACCGAGCCCTGCGGGACCCCACTGCCCACACCCTTCCAGGTTGAGACCGACCCATCCACCACGACTCTTTGGGTGCGACCCTCTAGCCAATTCGCCACCCACCGGACTGTGCAGTCATCCACATCACAGCCTCTTAGCTTGTTCACCAGTATGGGGTGGGATACCGTATCGAAGGCCTTCCTGAAGTCTAAGTATACGACATCCACCCCTCCTCTTGTGTCCAGGTGTTTCGTAACCTGGTCATAGAAAGAGACTAGATTGGTCAGGCACGATCTGCCTGCCACGAACCCGTGCTGGTTTCCCCTCAGCATAATTTGCCCTGCCGGGCTCTCACAAATGTGAGCCTTGATAATTTTTTCAAAGACTTTACCAAGGATGGAGGTGAGACTGACTGGCCTATAATTGCCCGGGTCCTCCTTCCTCCCCTTTTTGAAAATGGGGACCCCATTAGCCCTCTTCCAGTCCTCTGGGACTTGACCCGTGCGCCACGAGCGTTCGAATATTCCCGCCAGTGGCTCTGCAATGATGTCGGCCAGTGCCTTCAGCACCCTCGGATGGAGCCCATCCGGGCCTGCCGATTTAAAGGCATCCAGTTCTTCCAAATGACTCTGCACCACCTCAGGATCTACGTATGGAAGTCCGGCGCCTTGCTGCTGCCTCTCTACAACCCCAGTGAGAGACTTGTCCTGCCCCTTACTTAGGAACACTGAGACAAAGAACTCGTTGAGGAGTTCAGCCTTGTCCCCCCTGTCCATCACCAATTGTTTCTGCCCATTTAGCAGGGGTCCTATTCCTCCCTGGGCCTTCCTTTTACTCCCAATATATCTATAAAACAATTTCTTGTTGTCTTTTACTTGGGTTGCCATCCTCAGCTCCATGGTAGCTTTGGCTTGTCTAACTGCCTCCCTACAAGCACGAGCAGAGGAGGTATATTCATCTTTAGTGATCTCACCCTGTTTCCACTTTTTATGTGCTTCCCTTTTGGCCCTTAGGCTGCCCTGGATTTTTCTGGTCAGCCAGGGAAGCCTCCTGGCCCCTTTCCCTTTTTTGCCTCGCTCGGGAGGGATAAGCACCATTAGCCCCAGCCTTCCACCACCAATACTTCGCACCCCCCCACCATGTTTCAAAATGGTTGTGGGGGTGCTTTAACTAAAGCTCATTCAACAAGGTTTAGTTAAAGTGCCCCTACAGCCATTTTGAAATGCAGGGGTTGTGGGGAGTGTTTAGTACGTATGACAGTGAGGCAACACTGGAGCGTTCTAATTAGAACACAAATGAGCACATCTATAGGTTTTGGTTCTAAAACTCTTATTAGAGATTCACATTGAAAGCTAGAGTCCTGACCATGGCTGAACAAATGAGTCAACATCAAGAATTTACTTAGTGCCCTAATTCCTAAATTAAGTTTTGCAGCACACTAGGGTACTGTAAGATCCTTTTAAGAGTGTGACAGGGTGCCATACGATATTAGTAACATTAGGGGTGCAAACACCTACACATGATTCACAAGGTAAACCAGAGATTCCAAATAGGAATCTATGGTGTCAGAAACATTCTGGCCTGTTTGGTCTTTCTGAGTTTGTTGCAACACAATAATAACTCTATTATTTTTTCAGAGTGAAAAAGCAAGTGAAAGCTAAGACCTTGCATTATCTGGGGGGTGCCTTGAGTCTAATAATGGTTGAGAATCACTATACAAAGGTAATTCAAGTGGAATTGCAGAAGCCTGTGTCTATCACTAGGTGGTGGTGGTGGTACAGAAACAATCCAAGTTGTTCCTTTGCTTGGTAAACAGAAGCATTAATAACAGTATAGCTGTGAAGTGATTTTGTTACAAAATGCATATTTGTGCTTTTTATTTTTACTGCTTAAGGTGTATTTTATGCTGGTTTTTTTAGTTTTTGTTTTTTGCTTTTCAGGAAGGTAACTGTATCTTCAAGGATCAAATATTGTAGAGTTATAATATGTGAAAAAATAGCTAGACATAGCTACTCAGAAAAAAACTAAAAACAGGCATCATGGAATGAAATACTCATCAGCTGATAAATGTTTAAGAGTAGTTTACAAACTGTTCTGTACCAGAAACTCTCTGCCCTTTATAGGGTAGGACTTCTGAAGTTTTTTGTAAAAAAAAAAAAAAAAATTAGAAGAGACTTGGACTCACCAGAATCTGTCAGATCACAAGGGTGACAAACTGGCTGCATACAGGCTAATGTCAATAGCTGCACTCCCACCCACAAACCCTCCTTAACTTCAGGCCTAGTGTAAAGGACAGTAAAGGACAAAGATTTAGGATACAGGGATACCATTCCAAGCTCTGCCCCTAAGCTGTTAGGTGACCTTTGCCAAGCCACTTTGCTCCCCTGTGCCTCGATTTTTCCTACATGTTAAATGAGAAGGATGGTCTTGGCCACCTTTACAAAGCCCCTGGAGTTCTGCAGCTGGTAAAACCTAAGGATTAGGATGTAGTGGCAAAACTTCCCCACCAGCCCTCCTTTTTATCCATTCTAGTAGCCCACTTACAACCTGGGTGCTGCCCTCTGGTGGGCTTCAGTGCACCAGTTGAAAAGCACTGCTACAGTGACTGAAGTTAGATGTATCTCGCATGGCTTGCAAAGAATGATGACCAGTTTTCTTAACTTGAAAGAAAATGAATTTCAGGGACTCTTTGGGAACACCAAGGCCTGGAGACAGAACCCTGAAATTAGGCATCAGCCCTGAAAATTCAAGACGGTTGATTGCCTTATGTATACCCTTCTACAGCTTGCTCTTGTCTACTACCTCTTCAAACTAGTAAGAATCCAGGACAGAACAGGTGAGCATTAAGCCACAAAGTTAGAGAAGTTTTTGCCTCCCTGCCACTGATTGGCCAAGAGGTCCTGGTGGCGAAGGGGTGCACTGGTCAGCTGCAAGCAGTGGGATCATCAGGGCCCCTTGGCCAATAAGCAGTGAGTTGACAAAAACGGTACCGTTTTTAAAATTGCAGTTTTCATTTCCCTGCTGCTAATGTCCCTGGGCAGAAGGGTGCAGTCCCACCTTCAAACTCACCCACCATGATTTGATATTTAAAAGGTAGAATTATTTCAATGGGGCCTTCCCTTTCTGCTGGGCACTCTGGCAAACTTCATCCATCCTCCTGTTCACGGCATCCCCTACCATCCTAGTGCACTGTCACCACTTTCACAACTTCTAGTGTCAGTCATGTGCACCCCTCTTGGCACCAATCATGGACAGCCTCTACCCCATGCAGATGGATGCCATCCTAAGTAAGGCTTCTGGGGACTGTTGGGAGCTCCTCTGCCCCCACACTCCCTCCACAAGCCTCCAAGTTTTAAATCAGTCACTTGTGCCCCGGTTCAGACTGCGAGCATTTCAAAGACACCCAATCTTCAGGTTTAGGCTGGAGTGAATTCCTTACAGATAGGCTCCCGTCTTCCCACCCAGGATCCCTAAAAGTCCATTTCAGATAAACAAACAAAAATGTAGGCAGAATGGCTGCCCTCCTGGTGCATGCTCCTCCATCTCCCATCAGGAAGGTTTCATGTTCACTTCCGTCCTTCTCTTATAGCAGCCCCTAGGGTATTCCAGCCACTCAGGGATGGGAGCTTCTGGTGCTGTGGCGTTCCAGTCTTGTGCAGGTGAGTAAAGCCTCTTTGATTGATGAACACCCAGAGTGGAGCTGGAAGTCCCAGTGTGTCAAGTCCTGGGTATGCCCCCAGGCGTCCCTTGTTCCCTGCTCAGGGCTTCCACTGTTGAACCCTCTAGGCACCTCCCCTGTGCTCTGTGCCAGCACAGCCTATATGGTCATCTCTGTGCTGACATGCGTGACACTCTGGCAAAGCTGGCAGTGACAGAGACTGGCTCTGGCCCTGGCTCTGGCCCTGGCTTCAGAAAGGGGGAGGATCAGCTCCATGCCAGCAGGGGCAGTGTTCAAGTGAAGCCAGCAACAATGGAGACAAGCTCCTGACCTCGCTTTGGTAAGGGGGATGGTGCCAGTGTACTTGCTCTCTCCCCTTTCCCTCTTACCTTGTGACATCAGTGTATTCATAGATTTTCAGGACTTGAATGGGGTGAAATAGAATTGCACTCGGGTACCTAAATCCATTTAGATACCTGAAAGGTAGAGCAAGAGTAGACAGACACCACAGCTCCTTTGGCTCAAACAAGATTCAGCAGAAGTCGACCCAAATAAGATTTTCCTCAACCTCCATCTCTTTCCTGGGATTCCAGATGAGTTGTACCAGATGTGACATTTTTTATGAACCATATGCCCATGCAAAAGCCAGCCCCACATCCCCTTGTGGACAGAAACCTGTGAATTTCCTTGATCATATGTAGGAAGGAGTCCCAAGACTGCGGTAGGGAAAGATGCTGCTTTGCCCCAGTGGGTTTCTCCCATTTATATGGCTTCCCCTTTTCCTTGGTACACAGTCTAACTGATAATGCAGATATGTCTGTGATATAGCTGCTGCTTCTAGGGTCAATCTGGCCACACAGATAATGATTCTACTCAGTCCTACTATTCCTAATAGACCCCACCACTCTGCAGTTCTTCTTGGGATACAAGCATGCTTGCAGGGCTCTCTTCCCTCATCGAGACTGGGGAGTTCATGTAGGCCTCAAGCTGGAGAAAAGAATATGGACAAGGGTGAAGAAAGTAACACAAGTCTACATAACAGTCCTCTCTAGATGACTGTCCCATAAAAGGCATCTTTATTGTCTTGCTGCCCTGCCTGCTTTCAGAAGAGTTTAGTTTTCAGGTACCCACTGCACACTGTGATCAGACCAAGACTCCAAGCCCTATTTATCTAACTAATGTGGGTGAGGAAGGCTTATGTGTACTGGGTGCAGGTAGAGGGAAGGGGATTTGTATGCTATGAGAAATAGCAGCAGACTGTCTTTTGACAAGCTGCCTGTGAGTATAGTCATCGTACAATCAATGAGAAGGAAGCCACTGTTATCCAACATCTATTTTATGGAGAAATACACATTAAAAAGTCATAGTCAGGCTTGGCTTGCTACTTTGTATGCATGTCTACACATGCTATTAATGTGATACAGGCTTACTGCACAGTGAAATACTGCACAGTGAAATACTGCATAGTAGACCTTCCCTGGGAGCACATCTACATGTGCATCCTCTTAGGAGAAAATCTACTCCCAACTGAGCAGCTCAGCACAGGGCTGCTCCTGCCCTGCTCTGCACCACCCCCTCCACCCCCACAGCAGCAAGGGGGCACTCCAGGCTCCCCTGGGGTGCTAGCCCAGGGGCTGACAGGGGGCATGGGAGCTGGTCCAGATGTGCACAAGGCCAGGAGAGCTCTGCCATCTGCAGAAGCAGCTGTCTTCTGGCTCCAGGCACATCGGGAGGGGTCCTGATGTGCATGGGGCTGGGAGACAGCTGACACTGCAGCCAGCATAGGTTTTCTGACCCCATGAACATTGGGTGACACAGATGCCACACCTGGAGCAGCAGGGCAGAGGAAAATGAATAGGCAGTGGCCACCATGGAAATGTAAAGTTAATAGAAGTGGGGGTGTTTCCCATGTAGCCTTTAACTGGTCAGATGATATAGTTATGATAAATTTACAACTGATTTTATAAAAGGCTAATAACAGATATTGAGATGGTAGCCCTTGTAAAGAAAGCAAAAGGCTTTTTGTCAAAAATCAATTATTGTGTGTTAGGCTTTGGACATTTCAGATTTTTGACAGAAAGTTGAAATTTTGACATTTTCCATGGGAAAAAAATTAAATCAAAACCCTAACTTTCTATTAAAAACAATTTTGACAGAAAAATATATTTTGGCCATGCATAGTAGCTCTAGGAATCACATAAAGAGAAAGTGTTAAAGATTGTTATAAGCAAGGACTACAAAGCAACTTATCAACCTGTTTTACCCTATCTCACTCTCTTATAATTGTTTAACATATACAAATGACTATTAATCATTATTAATTTTGTCTACATTTTCCAAAAAAAGCAGAGCTTATATTTAGAGAAATAAGTGGCTTTGGTTTAAAATATTTAAATAATATTTTAAACCTTTTTTGAAATACTTCCTTCAAAATACTCCTTGTCTTTAGTTTTATTTTAAAGCTGAAACCAGTCTCATTTTTGCAAAACTTACTATGCAATTCCTTAATCAATTTATCTGAAAACAGTGCATATTATCATGCCAAATAAGTCTCTTGAAAACAAAAAAAATTCACATTTTTTCCAAGCAAATGTTTATGGAGTTTCATGCAGCTGCAAAATATTGTATGTATAGAAAATGCACAATTGTATAAATTATAGAATGATCACAAACAAATTAATGGGAAATGTATGAAGCAATGCAGATCCCTAATGAATAATTTATGTGGGGCCAATAAATAGTATTATTTCTTATCTAAGTCCTCATTTAATCTGTTGAAATACATTATTGTGATTGTTAATGTCAATTCATTTAAAGTGAAGTGTTTCCTTGGCATGGAACAGAATTGAGCAACATTTGGAAATGCCTGCCCAAAATTTTGAACATCTGTGTCCCGCAATGGGACAAAAATTCTAATTCTAAAATTGCTCATAGAATGAACATTTTTTTTTAAAGTTTTGATTCAGAAATGTTGATATACTTGATTTTTTTTTCACTAAAAGTGAAATTTTCCTATTAAAATAATTTGAGGAAATTGCATTTTCTATTAGAAAAGTATTTGGGGGAAAATATGGTAATCATTTTCAGTAGAGCTTTTATCAGGGTTTTTTTTTTAATCTCCTTTCCTTTTGTTTGTGCTATTTTTCTCCTGTATCATGCTGTAGTACTAATGAGATGCTGTGAACTTAGGAACATTTCTATATTTGCAGGAATGCTTAGAATTTTCAAATCCACAATATACGCTTATTTTATATATTTATGAATACTTTGTACACCCAGCAAGCACCTACCTATGGATAACTCGTAATAACAATGATTCGTTCTAAAGAGAAGAACCTCAGAATTCAAAAAGTAGTATCCAACACACTGGTTCAGTAAAACATAATAGTTTTTCCCTACAAAGAATAACTTTTCAATCTAAAACCTTTCTGTTCTTTTTTTTTTTCTTATGGTAATTCATAAACTGAATTTTTTTTAAGTAAAACTTCTCTTTCAGATATCTATTTCTTGGGAGTGGGGGAGTTTTAAAAAATAAACTGAAAGAAAAATCCCTCAATAAATTATAATTTTGTAAACCTTGGGCAAACTATTTGTTAGCCATCTTTATTCTGAACATTATTTGATCAGTCATCACAATACATCTGATGATTGGTAAATAATTGTATTTTACAAGTTTTACAGTATTTTAACCCTATTTGACAGTTGGAAACACTTAGGAACAGATTGGTTTATAGTCTACATTTTTCAAAATTGGTCAACTGATTTAGAGTGGGCAACTTGAGCTACCTAGAGCCACTTGTGAAAGGTATGTAGGTGTCTTGCTCTCACTGATGTCAAAATCTTGAAGGGTTTGGGTCCCACCGGAGGATTTTCATAGGGCTTAAGCACCAACAGCTCCCACTGAAGTTAGAAAAATTTGCCTTAGCTAGTGGTGATAAATCATAGCCTGAGTGATTCTACCTAGTTGTAGTTCAAGAGAGAGATAGGTGATAGGAGGAAGGGAGAATAGCATATAAATACCTCCTAGACTGAGTGTGGAACCATGGCACTATGAGTAAAACTGTGGACAGAAACTCATGATGTATGGATTCTTTTGTATAGACTTCATTTCTGAGCTTGAGCGGTCATTGTGTCTTTCAGCTCTGACTTCCAGACCTTTGAAAGTGGAACAACAAACGTCTTCTGTCAATTTAGATATTATTATTTTGGTGCAGAAGCTCTCTCTCCTTGTGGACAGCGCTTAGCCCAATGGGATCCTAATTTCAGATAGGGCCTCTAGGAGATGATGATATGAAAATAAGTAACAACACTAACAGAGTTCAGTGGCAGAGGAAAGGCTGTTAAGACAGCTTGATAATTCCATCAGCATGAGTCTAAGCCTTGTTTTGGACTTGTGGGCCATGTCCTCATGAGCAGGGGTATGTGCTAGCTGCAGGGGAAAAAAGCAACCAGACAAATTTGTGCTGCTGCTTTTTGCCCCAGTACACGTCCCTGCATTTGGGATCAGCATGGGAAAAATGCTCCAGGTGGGGTAGGGGAGACTGGGGCCAGCACCTGGGCTGTCCCCAATAGCCTTACCTGGGATCCTGGTGCTCCAGCAGTGGTGATCTGGGTGCTCAGAGCCTGGCTGGTAGCCAGAGCATGGCTCTGGACACCCAGGCTCCTGTTTCAGGCGGCACGTTTCAGGCTTCAGTTTCTGCCGCCACATGCACCGCCCCACTTTTTTCTAGTGCAAGTTTTTTTGACACAGGAATCTCCTGGTGTCGACACCACCTCCCCCAACCATCACCACACTGCAAATTAGCACTGCAGCAAATGGCTGCATGTTTGGTGCATGTGGTTTTTAGTGTCTCAGTGGGTCTGCAAAACCACAAACTGCACGTGCACGCTTGTCTGGACATACCTATGCTGTGCAGATTTTAAGCTAATCACATTGGCCCTTTGTGTACTTTTGGCCAAGGAAACTGGTATCCCTAAACCATATTAGTCCAATGCACTGACAGGCTTTGGATGCATTTTTGAATTACAATAATTACCTTAGCTGGAAGATCAGAAGGTGAAGACAGGTGGACAGGATAAAGATCTTGGAAAAAAAAGTTGGATAAACATTTTTTTCCTCCGAAGGCTAAAATTGTTTGCTTATTTTTTAAGTCATCTGTTTTACAGATGTGCAATCCTGTTTCAGTTCCACTGTAGGGAAGCAACACATTTCATGAAGGGAAGAAAGGAATCTCTGCATCAGAACTGACTTATTTTGGGCTCCTATGTTATCCTCTGCTATTCTCAGGGGTTCTTTCTAAGGTCTCAGATAGAAAGCATCCCTCAGGGAAAAAGGAAGGAGGACCTAATCATTCAAACCTGGCAAACCATGGGTGTTATTCAAGGAGGGTCCAGTGCTTACTTTTTAGGGGGTGTTTTTTTTTAAGAAAAACACAGAGCAGCGAAGGTGTTTTAAATTTCAACCCTTCTAAATTCAGAGTAAATCTGCTCACGTACAAAAATCAGCTCCTTGATTGAGTTGTTTCATTAACTATATGAAATGAGACAAGTGAAACACTTGGGAAACCAGTGAGATTTAGAGGCAAAGAGTGAATTCAAAGAGATGATTTGAAGGTTATGTGGTAAAACGCTCAGTTTTTCCAGCTAATTAGGGCTGCTGGGACTATTGGGTAATGTGCAGTTTCTAGGTCATATTAAGTTTAGAGGCTTCTTCTTTAACCAATTGAAAAATAAAGTTTGGCTGAACTACTCTACAATGCAATTATGTTCCCTCTAGGTTATCTATCTTCATTTTTTATTGCCATGTGCTTAGCAACCAACTAAGGAAGAGGGCAGAAACTGAAATAACCCAAGTATTAAAATCCCATGAGCAAGGGTTTGGTTTTTTTTACCTTTACATTGAAATAAATAACATTTTATATTATAGCTAAAGGTATTAGCTCCATTGTGCACGACGACTGAAGATACTGTGAAATATCTACCATCCTAAGAAAACCTATAAAATAAAATTTCTCTGTAGGCAAATGCAAGTCAGATTCTTTGTTGTGCTAAAGTAGAAGAGCTCCACTATTTTCAGTGGAGCTACCCAGGTCAGCGCAGCTGAGGATCTGCTTAGTTTAAGGTACACCAACCAATCCCTCTGCATACCCAGCCTTCTTGCTTGAGAAGCAGGGTTTAGACTGGTACTTTACTGAAGTATATGTCATTTCTCAGGGTTGTCAG
This sequence comes from Alligator mississippiensis, assembly GCF_030867095.1. Classification (NCBI taxonomy): domain Eukaryota; kingdom Metazoa; phylum Chordata; order Crocodylia; family Alligatoridae; genus Alligator; species Alligator mississippiensis. Next base: position 134,937,708 of record NC_081825.1, on the reverse strand, counting down.
TACCAGGGCACAAACTCAGAACCACTCATAAGCTATATATGCTGTCGGAGTGCCAGGTGTTGAAGGCACGTGGAGTGGAAGTCATAGGCAGACTTTTTCCTTGGCTGTCATTCCAAAACTGGTGGTGAGGACGGTATAGATGTAGCCTAAGCAGCCAAGGTACTCTTAAAGCAGAGTATCTGATCAGTACCCCTTGCTCTGTGCTGTTCCTAATGCTTCAATATAATCCAGTCACTTCAAGTGTGTATGTGGAAAGAATAACTGGAACAAGGAATGGAGAAGGGCTTTTAATGCATTGTGAAACAAGTCAATTGATGCCAGGCTATTAGACCCAGCAAAACTCCCTTCATTTGCATACTGAAAGAAACAAGAAGCCAAATTCCAGCCTAGCCCACCACTACAGTAGAAAACCAGGTAGAGCTCCATGGCTGGGCCTGCCTTTGTGGCTTCCCAGTACAGTGAGGAGCCATATGGTAGAGGTCTACCCAGTGGTAGATCAAGAGAATGGTGTAAAATGAAAATGCCAAAAAAAAAAGGGGGGGGGGGGGAGACCTGACACCTGGCAACATATAGGCAATATATTCTATAGTTTCAGACACACAAACATATGGATGCTCCTCAAGGTCCTCCACTCTTCTACAAACCATTCAATCAGCATTGCCGGGCTATCACAAAACTATACCTTGTCCTCTACAATATGGGAGTAAACAAAGCATTTGACTCACTTATTTGTACGTCCCAGCTCCAGGCTGATCCAGTTAGCCAAGGAAACAGCTAAGCTGGATGTGAAAGGGACTTCGGGGTGCGGGTGCTTTCCATTGCTAATATGCACAGAGCTGCCCATGATTGGGATGGCCAGACTGGTGCATGATGTAATTTAAATCATTGTGACCCCATTGCATCACCTATAAAATGGTCTCTGACTTTTCCTTTTGCAGTACCCAAAATATTGCCTGGGGGGGCACGAGTATGAGATGGGGGTTGTGACCTCTTGTCCCAATCCCCGGATGGGGAGGAGGGGAGGCAGACATTTTTTTTGCCCAGGTAGTGCCAGTTTGGCTTCCCCTCACCCCAGGCTAACAGCTCCAGCTGGCACTATTCTCTTTTCCTGAACAGACCCACTTCCATATGGGAGGGACCTACCCCCTACACAGTTAGGGTAGATGCACATAGCTTCCCTAACAGCATTATCCAGTCATAACAAGTGTCCCTGATTTCATTGCTCCACTTCACTGGCTATGGAAACACTCTATAAGTGCCCCAGGTTGGCCCTTCACCATAGAATCATAGACTCATAGAAAATTAGGGGTGGAAGGGACCTCAAGAGGTCATCTAGTTCAGCCCCCTGCTCAAAGCAGATCCATCCCCAACTAAATCATTCCAGCCAATTTTGTCTAGCCAGGTCTTAAAAACCCACAAGGATGGAGATTCCACCACCTCTCTCAGTAACTTGTTCCAGTGTTCTACTACCCTTGCTGTGAGAAAAATGTTCCTAGTATCTAACCTAAAGTTCCCTTGCTGCAACTTGAGACCATTGCCCCTTGTTCTGTCATCTACCCCCACTGAGAACAGTCTAGCACCATCTTCTTTTGAACCCCCCTTCAGGTAGTTGAGGGCTGCTATTAAATACTCTCTCAGTCTCCTCTACTCTAGACTAAATAAGCCCAGTTCCCTCAGCCTGTCCTTATAAGTCATGTGCCCCAGCCCTCTCACCATTTTTGTTGCCCTCACCTAGACTCTCTACAATTTGTCCACATCCTTTCTGTAGTAGGGGGACCAAAACTGAACACAGTACTCCAGATGTGGCTTCACCTGTGCTGCATAGAAGAAAATAATCACTTCCCTTGACCTACTAGCAACACACCTACCAATGCAACCCAATATGCCATCAGCCTTCTTGGCAACAAAGGCACACTGCTGGTTCATATTCAGCTTATTGTCCACTGTAACCCCTAGGTCCTTTTCTGCAGAGCTCCTGCCCAGCCAGTCAGCCCCCAGACTGTATTAGTGCATAAGATTGTTCCATCCTAAGTTCAGGATTTTGCACTTGTCCTTGTAGAACTTCATGAGACTCCTTTTGGCTCAATCCTCCAATTTGTCTAGCTCACTCTGAATCCTAGCCATACCCTTCAGCATATTTACTTCTAGCATATTTACTACGCCCCACTTTGGTGTCATCTGCAAACTTGCAGAGGGTGCACTTGAAGCCATCTTTCATGTCATTGATGAAGATATTGAACAAAACCAGCCCCAGGACCAACCCCTGGGGCACTCCACTTGATACTGTCTGCCAACTAGACATTGAGCCATTGATTACTACTTTCTGAGCCTAGTGTTCAAGCCAGTTTTCTATCCACCTTATAGTCCATTCTTCCAGCTCATACTTTCTTAGCTTGCCTGCAAGAATTTTGTGGGAGACCATATCAAAAGCCTTGCTAAAATCAAGGTACACTGCATCCACCTGTCTCCCCACATCCACAGAGCCAGTCATCTTGTCATAGAAGGCAATCAGTTTGGTCAGGCATGATTTACCCCTGATGAATCCATGCTAATTATTCCTAATCACTCTCTCTCCCCCAAGTGCTTAGAAATGGATTGCTTGAGGATCTTCTCCATGATTTTTCCAGAGACTAAAGTGAGGCTGTCTGATCTGTAGTTCTCCAGATCCTCCTTTTTCCTTTTCTTAAATATGGGCACTATGTTTGCCCTTTTTTAATCATCCACGACCTCTCCTGATCACTATGAGTTTTCAAAGATGATGACCAGTGGCTCTGCAATCACATAAGCCAACTCCCTCAGCACCCTCAGGTGCATTCCATCTGGCCCCATGGACTTGTACATGTCCAACTTCTTTAAATAGTCCCTAACCTGTTTCTTTGCCACTGTGGGCTGCTCACCTCCTCCCCAAACTGTGCTTCCAGCTGCAGGAGCTAACCTTGTCTGTGAAGACTGAGGTGAAAAAGGCATTGAGTACTTCAGCCTTTTCTGCATCCTATGTCACAAGGTTGCCTCCCCCATTCAGTAAGAGACCTACACTTTCCCTGATCCTCCTATTGCTACCAACATACTTGTAAAAACCCTTCTTGATACCCTTCCTATCCCTGGCTAGCTGCAACTACAATTGCGCTTTGGCCTTTCTGACTTCATCCCTGTATGACCAAGCAATACTCTTATAGTCTTCCCTAGTTACTTGTCCAAGTTCCGACTTCTTATAAGCTTCCTTTTCATGACTTCGTATATTGAAGAGTTCCTTGCTAAGCCAAGCTGGTCTTCTGCCATACTTGCTATTTTTCCTGCACATTGGGATGGTTTGTTCCTGCACCCTCCGTAAGGCTTCTTTAAAGTACAGCCAGCTCTCCTGAACTCCTCTCTCCCTCTGACTGGCTTCCCAGGGAGTCCTGCCAATGAGTTCCCTTAGTGAGTTGAAGTCTGCTTTTCTGAAGACCATAGCCCTTACTCTGCTGCTCTCCACCCTTCCTTTCCTCAGGATCCTGAACTCAATCATCTCATGGTCACTGCTGCCCAATTTGCCATCCATTGCTACATTCCCCACCAATTCTTGCTTGTTTGTGAGCAGCAGGTCAAGAAGAACACATCCCTTAGTTGGCCGCTTCAGCACTTGCACTAGGAAGTTGTCCCCAGCACTCTTCAAAAACTTCCTGGATTCCCTGCACACTGCTGTATTGCCCTCCCAGAAGATGTCAGGGTGATTGAAGTCCCCCATGAGAACCAGGGCCTGTGATTGGGAAACTTCCATTAGCTGTTTGAAGAATCCTCATCTGCCATTACCTCCTAGTTCACCACTAACTTCTCATTGTATTGGGAACCTGTGAAGACAGGCCAGGCCATGTATTTCCACCTGGTTTCCTAGTCTCGTGGTAGGCTAGTCTGAAATTTGGCTTCTTATTTCTTTTGATGTATACATGGAGGGAACATTCCTAAGTTTAACTGACTGTCATCCTCTGCCCCATTGGCTTGGTTCACAATGCCTTAAAAGCCCTTCTCCATTCCTGGCTCCAGTCATTTGTTCCAATTCCTCTCCTTTTCCTAATAAAAACTTTAGTTTCAAAGAAGACTAAGAAAGTATATGACATCCTCTATTCAATTACAAAAACAGATTGCTGCCCATTTTTTACTACTAATAAAAGCTATTGAAGTAAGGCATTCATATCTCATTAACGAAATACAGGCAGTAAGTCACCTTGAGAATAAATTGTGTGTGTGTGTGTGTGTGCGCACGCGTGCACATGCATATCATTAAACCCTTCCTAAGGAAGAAAGTGCAGTGACACTTGAAAAATGTGAATAGAATATTTTTTGTTGAATGTTCCTAGGCACTATGGGCCAGATCCCCTACTGGTTTAAGTCAGCATAGGGCCGCTGAAGTTAATGGGTCAAATTCTCTGGAAGCATTAATCCACATTCTACATCTGCAAGTGTAAATATGTGTACAGTGCCCATTGAATTCAGTGAGTCACATTCTGGTGTAAAATGCATGCAGTTCCATTTAAATAGCTCAAACATTTGAGACTGATTTAGTACCTGCATCCAATAGAAAAGGGGTATTAAGCTCAACCCAGGCCCTGGCTGGATACAAACTACAGGGCAAGTGCATGGCAAACAGGTATATTGGAGGCAGTGAGGCAAGCAACTACAGGCCAAGTGGCTGCAGGGTAAAGGGCAACAGGCCAAGTAGCTGTCAGTGCCAGGACATGGGCAGCTAGGCCAAGGATTCAATCTGGGATTGAGATTGCTGTATTAAGGTATACCCCAGAGTTGGCAAGGGAAGCCAGGCAGTCAAGAAGAGGGTGAAGTCCACAAGCAAGCCAAGTCAGGAAACCAGGAAAGCAGATGGAGTTGCCAGAGAAGTAATCTTAGAAAGGAAAACCTTTGTTGCCCAAACACTTTCTGTTCCTCTCCTGGTTTTATGTAAGAGAAGTGAGGAACCAGCCACTCAACTATCAGGAAGTGAGTGGCAACTCAAGCACTGATAGAGGCTTTAGGCAGGCATCATCCAGTCCTTGTGAAAAGCAGCAGACTGGCAAGTTGTGGTAGATGGCTATTCTGGTCAGGCCAAGGCCCAGGGTTCAAACCTGCAGGCCTAACAGTAGCTGTGGTGCAAGCAGGGATGGGTCTGCCCACACTTCCCCATTTGCTGCTCATAACCATGTCCAGTGTGGCCCCAAATTCTGTGCCAAGCCTAAGCACCCAACTTTCCAGGGCCACCAGAAGCCTAGTGGACTGCATAGAGTGGTTCTGGGGGTTGGATCTGGTCCGTGGGCTGTATTTCATAGTATTTCATAGTTGGTAGGGTCGGAAGGGACCTGAGCAGATCATCAAGTCTGACCTCCTGCCATGGGCAGGAAAGAATGCTGGGATCAACCTGGCAAGGTGTCTATCTAGCCTCCTTTTGAAGACCCCCAGGGTAGGATTGAGCACCACTTCCCTTGGAAGTTGGTTCCAGATCCTAGCTGCCCTGACTATGAAGTAGCACCTCCTGATATCTAGCCTGAATCTACTCTCCATCAACTTATGGCCATCATTCTTTGTTACTCACAGTAGTGCTTGGGGGAACAGGGACTCTCCCATTGCCTGCTGGTCTCCCTTGGCTGGTTTATAGGTGGCCACCAGATCCCCTCTCAGCCTTCTCTTGTGGAGGCTGAACAGGTTCAGGTCCCTTAGCCTCTCCTCATAGGGCCTGCCCTGCTGCCCCCTGATCATGCAAGTGGCCCTCCTCTGGATCCTCTCCATGTTGTCCACATCCCTCCTGAAGTGCAGCACCCAGAACTGGATGCAGTACTCCAACTTCAGCATGACCAATGTCATATAGAGGGGAAGGATCACCTCCTTGAACCTGGTCATGATGCATCTGTGGATGCATGACAAGGTACGGTTAGCCTTCCTGACTGCGTCCCCACATTGGCAGCCCATGTTCATCTTGGAGTCTATAATGACTCCAAGATCCTTTTCTGCCTCTGTGCTGATGAGAAGGGAGTTCCCCAGCCTGTAGGTATGCTGCTGGTTCTTCCTCCCTAGGTGCAGTACCCTGCACTTGTCAGTATTGAATCCCATCTAATTCCCTCCCTTCTAGCATACCCACTTCTCCCCACATCTTAGTGTCATCTGCGCTTTTGAACAAGGTGCTTTTCACTGCCTCGTCCAAGTCGCTAATGAAGATGTTGAACAGTGTGGGCCTGAGGACAGAGCCCTGGGGGACCCCACTGCCCACATCCCTCCAGGTCGAAAATACATTTGACATCCCTTCAATAGAAGGATTACCTCTTAGCTAGACTCTGACCTGGGTGACAGACCTGTACTAAAGAATAGGGAGCTCAAACCCCTCTCCACCTAGGCTGCCTGTACCTTGAGTCCAGATGCTTATGAATTAACAGGTGGCCTGACTCCAATGCATGGGCCATCACAGCTAAAGTAGCAAGTACAGAACAACAGTTAATTATACTCCCTAGTGAAAGTAGGAGGAGCAAGAACATAGTCCTAGCTAAAATCAAGGCACAAGGTTCAGTCCAAGGTACACCCAAGCTCTATGATACTTCCCTGTAGCTTATCGCATACATAATATCTTCACTGTAACTGTTCTCTATGAAGTGTCAACTTACATTTTTTAGTATAATTCCTCTGAAAGCTGATACTCAAATATTGGACAATGGTTATAGTACAATAATATGTGATCATGTAATTAATGGATTTATCATAATTTATATCTTTCAGGTTTGGAGATGATTTGGGTTGTTGTCAATATATTTCTAAAAATGCTGGTTTTTCATTTAGACCCCTAAATTAAGTGACTGGATTATCAGAAGTGTTTAGCTGCCTGCAGCTTGTATACAGAACAACAGGAAACACTGGGTGCTGAGCTCTTTTGATATCCTGGGCCTCAGTTCATTACTTATTTAAAGGTGGATGGGAATTATGATTCAGTCATTTATTTAGGTGCCAAAAACCACAGGAAACCCACAGTTGAAAATGGCAACTCAGAAAACTATGCTCAGACAAAGCCTTCAAATAATCAATCATACCCCTGGTTTTTCATTTTCAGACATTTCTAAAGAAATTGCTCAAGAGAGCTTTGCAAAGTAACATATATTTGTACATAAAGCCATATGAAGATGCAGAGAGAGATTTTCATCTGCACCTCAGTCTTGCTTTTATTGAATTCAAGGGTAAAACGTCCATTGACATTACTATAGGTTCAAACCTCTTCAACCTTGTGGAAGTTAATGGAGCCATGCCAATTTGCAGCAACTGAGGGTCTCTCACTTTTTATGCACTTTCTTAACAGCAGAAAGAATAATGTAAAAAAAAAACCCTGTACATGGCTGCCTTGTGAGTTTTCAATATAAGGTGTCATGTGTTTTTTTAATCACTGATTTTTCAAACAGAGCCTACGGTTCAGAATGGTAGTTTTTGCTTTAAGTAAATTGTTTTAATGTGGTGAATTTCTTTTTCAAGTAAATTATGCAAGAGTGCTAATTCAAAACATAAATAGATACAAAGTCTGGTTCTGGTCCTATGTTTCTAAAGATTTCTGTATTTGGATTTTTTTTTTAATCTATTGATTCATAATACAAACAGTAAACAAAAGCCCAAAACAGTTTTATGACCACACAGCATTTAAAAACTCAATATAGTCCTCAAAGGTCAAGTAGCATTAAATGTTAAGTTCAAAGCTAAACACTCAAATGTCAGGAAATCTGGAAGGAAAGGTTGAAGGTCTAAACCCTAACTCTGATTCCCTTACAACATAACCATCAGGCACATAGCTCCCATATAATATCTATTACATTTTGTTCCCATAATCAGCTGAAATAGTCTGTGATCATGGAACTGAAGACTTCATAGTGACATGCATTTTTATCCCATCTATCAGTAGCACATCAACTCACATGGCATCTGAACGCCTCACCATCTCTAATGTATTTCTCCTTACAAGGTCTGTATAGACAGGGAAGTGGTTTTATCTTTCCATTGTTCAGGTTAGGAACAGTAGCAGAGACAAAGAACCAAACATTGGAATTTGGTGACCTTCGGGCACCTGGTGTCAGCTAAACACACTCGCTCTTTGATTTGAAAGTTTTTTTGGGATACCATAAGTACCCTGGCCTGAGTAGCTAGACACCAAGCTTCTGCCTAGCCACACTAATATCCAGAAATGGCACAGCAATGCCCCTGAGGGACTTAATGCAGAGCACCCCTAACACACACTGGTTGGATCAGATGCCTCTCAAAACATAGCTGAGACCCATTTTGTTTTAGAAATGCATCCAGAGAAGGAGGTGCCTGTCCTTACTTTCGTGTAATACAGTTGTGGTTAGAGAACTTGTCGGTCTTGTTGGACAGGTGTGGAAGGGGTAAATCAGGAAGACCTCCTAAATGCACTTGAGGGTACATGCACTTGAGGGTAAGCTGTATCTGTACAGCAGGTGCAACTGCAAGACCTAACCAGGGAAGCCTGATATACGGCTGGGAAGAATTAGGAGGTTTGGAGTTGAAGCCATCTCTGCCTATTTTCTCTGTTCTGAGTAGGTTAACAGAATTATAACAAATGAGTTTAAATTATTGTGTACCAAGATTTAGGAAGCAAAGGGCACATCTACATGAGACATTTAATGCTCAGTATGTCTAATTCTACTTCACATTAATGAGTTGTGGCAAAAACTGTGCTAATGTGCTAATATGCAGTAGAATTAATCTACTGTACATTAAGTGTCACAGAAAGACTGTGCTGTAGCTACTGTGCATTATCAACAGCTACTGAGCATTTATGTAGTACCTCATATTAGAGCTACTAAACTTAATGTGCAGTAGCAATGGCACATTAGTGCACATGTAGATGCAATCAAAGATAAGTTCCAGATATCACCTAATGTGGACCACAGGTTTGGCCTGGGTTTAGGAGTCTGCTTCTCCATTAAATATATGATCAGAATATGTACTATGTAACTAACTGGACATGTCTACACATGAAATTAATGTAACTGAATATATTCTGGCTCAATTTGAGCCAGAGTAAACTAATCCTAATGTCACTGTTTACACATGTGTTTAGGTGCACTAATTTACTGCACGTGCTGGATATCAGTTGCATCTGATGGACCTATTGGGCAGCACAGTAAATTAGTCTACTGTGTACTAATTGCTGCACATGTGTAGACAGTAACACTTTACTGTGCAACAAATTAGTCTGCTGGCTGCTCAGTAAAACATCTTGTGTAGACATGCACATACTGAATTAGCTACTTATTGGACTAACTATGTATCTATGCATGTATAAGGACAAATGATTCAGGAAAAATTCAGATGTGTGTACCCTTGCATATGTCCCTTCTGTTGACCAGCATGATCACCTGGCTAATGGTGAGTAAATCTACTCTGGTTATACTCACTACCTGAAACATGGTACTGACAGCATTGTCTGCATCAGACAGAAGCAGCTCAAATCCACATCTCCTGTCACTAAATTTAGTGTCTTAAATAGCAGAATGGTGGTTAGGTGTGATGAGGGCATACCCACACCTCCAGTTAAAGCCTATACCAGCATGGAGATTAGGGGGAGGATAGTTCATGTTAAAAATGTCTACCTGATCTAATTTAGTTCACCCAGGTACAGATCTTACACTTAGATTGACCTAACTAGGGATCTAAGTGTGAACCGTACAGAAGTGCAGGAAGGTTAGATCTCTCTAAAAATGGCTGACCCAATCTAAGTTATCTGTACCTCTGAGGCAGTCTAATTTAGATCAGGCCCAGTGAAACTGATCTAACTGAACTTCTGTACAGTTCCCAGCTCAGCCATGAGGATGGGAAAGCCCAGCCACTGGCCCCAGTTCTGGGGCCTGAGCTTTTCTACCTGCCCCCTGGTACCAGGATACTTTTAGACTCTTTGCACCTCCCTCAGATGGGACACCCCCACCTCCCCCTGGCAGACCAGACAGCATTGCCTGCCAAATCTCCCATTCCTCAAGCTGCTTCCAGTGCCAGTTTTACCAGCATTCACCAATGCCAGGAGCCAATGACATTAAGTTAGGGTGGGGGGAGGGGGGGTGAAATCAGGAGAGTGGGTAGGTTTGCTGGGGAAGGGTTATTTGCCTGGGGGTAGGCAGGTCAGAAGGCTAAAAATAGTTCCTGGTCCTGTGGGGAGAGCTCCCCCATTCCTCCAAGCCCACTGGTGGACCCCACTTGCCCCCCATAATCTTCCCACCTGCCATGGACCTCAACTTTCCCCCTGATCTCTCCGTGGACCACTTATCCCCCCAATTTCTCCAATCCCTCCACAAGCCCCACTTGACCTCCTGGTGCCACAAGCCCCCTCATTAGCTCCCCCATCCTGACTTAGTTAGATTGTTAGATTGGGTAGCCATTTTAACTTCATCTAACCTCCCTGAAAGTCTGTACCCTACATACCCTACATTTCCCACACCCTGAATGAATACTCTAACCCCTAAACTAGTATATAAAAACATGATTACCACCTCCTCTCTCTCCCACTTCGGGTGATGGATTTTAACAAGAAAGCATGAGTTCTGCATAATCTAAAGGAGTGAATTACAGGCTCTTAATCCTGTGTGGGTGGAAGCATATCTCTGCATCTCTGACTCTGGTACTTAAAACCCAGAGCAGGGCAGGAGTTCAAACATCTCTCTTTTCAGCATCCCCTATTAGCTAACTGTAGATGACTCCCTGCTCTTGGTGTCTATTGGCACCCCAGTTTAATTGGATTTATTCCCAAGTGATTGGCCCAAAGTCACACAACAGAACCCTGTGGCAGAGCAAAGGATTGAACTTGACTTATTGTCTGCAATTACTCATTGATAGAATGCCCTTGTTACCATTAGGCCTGTCTCCTGGCCACAAGTGTCCTTTTCACAGAAGCACAGTAAAATCAAAATATTTTGTTGGCTTGCTTTCAAAGTTTTGTATTTTGCATTTAATTTCAAACAGGAATTAAGGATTCAAAGAGAAGAAAAAGGACAAGCAATCCATTTGTTTGATCTGCAAGGTGGTCATGGTCAACTTTGTGAACAATTAGCTCCCACCCCTCTACAACCCATTGCCCTGGACTACCTTTACTCTGGTGACATTCAGTATAACAGACTGGGGCAGATACTCATGTGTGTGCACTCATTCCTGCTTCTATCAACAATGGTCATAGTTCACTGGATGTCAATGGAGCCACAACAGCTTACCACAGATGACAGTTTTGTGTTAAGGATAGAAACCTGGAAAAAATATAAAAAATGACTGGTTAAGAATCACACATATGAATAGTCTGTGCTGAAGCAGTTTTGTTTCCCCACACCAGAAATTAACTTGACCCTGCATGCAGAGCATTCTGATGAAAGGTTCCCCTTTTATTCCTGAAGACTGAAATATTTCTAGCTACCAGTAACATTCATTCACTTTTCCCCTTTTGAGATAAATAAAAGGAAAACTTTTTGTTCCTAACCTAAACCCATGCTGAAGGATGAACATATGTTAGTTAGCATGTGAGTGGCAATTTTGTGTGCACATTAAATATGATGCAGTAGAGAAATAGGGAAAGAGGCCATGTGAAAGGAATTCAGTGGCATTTCAACATTTGGAAATGTCCTGTTTGGCTTTCAATTTTGCTACTCCAGGGCTGAATCTTAGGGGCAAGTGGAGTCAAGATAGGGCTTGTGTCAGTCTTTAATAAATAGATAGGATCCATGGTTAAGGCAGAAGCAATTAATATATAGAGATATCTGTAGTCCCTAGCCCTGGCTGAGCGAGTCTCTTCATTTCTCTGTTCTTAACCTATAAAATGAGGTGAGCAGTACTGTTGGTCCATTTAATACGCAAGTTGTTTTGAACAGCCTGGCTCTTACATGCTTTGACACTGCTGAATACAATGGGTCCCAGATCTTTTTGTGGTCTCTAATAAAAATAATAGCACATTCCTACAAATATGAGCCAAGGTGGTCCTTCTCCATGTGTAAGCGTTCAGCACAAATTCTAAACATATACCTTGTTTTAGCCGCTATTTGGTGGGAAAGTTTTTATGAATCTATATTCATTGCCTTACCATTGCTCCTTCAAATACACTCTTTTGTGGTACGGACCCTCTAGTCCAGTTAAGGAGGAAAGATTCCATTTCTTTGCCAGTGATACAGCAGAACTAATGAAAGGAATAGCTTCTGGGAAGGAGGCAAGGAAAAGAAATACATTTCCAGTTATTCCCAATTGCATCCTGTGCCTCTGAAAAAGCCATTTGTCAGATGAAGTTGATTAAGTCTTCATGCATCTTCCCCCCACCCCCAAGAGCTGTATTATTCTAATATATATACAAAGCAGCTGATATTTGCATCATCAAAATGGCACATCCATTGATTTTGGGAGCTGGTGCTTCTGGGTTGGTTGGCTAGCAGGGATTTTTTTTCTTTTTTCTTTCTTCAGTCTGCTTTTGCTCAGAATAAGAAGCTGAAAGTGAGGTAAGGATTGTCTACAGCTCTTCCTCTGCCTGTATAAGCATAGATTCCATTCCCCCACCCCTGCCAGACAAGGAAATGCTACAGTAATTTTAAAGTATACCCTAGGTACTTTGAAGTTTGTCTGTTACACCAGCAAGTCAGGATGTGAGCACAGCCAGAGCAGACATTAGCATGTCAAAGAACCAGCTTCATTTTCACTGTGAAAACTCTATTTGAAGTCCTGTGCTCAATGGTGTGAGACTCTGTAGGCAGCTGAATTGCGTGCTGTTATTCCAGATGTGCATTGTCTCTGTAGAAATGCAATTTCACAGTCATTAAACATTTTAAGTTCATCAAGTGCTAATTATAGCAGAAAGCATGACAGCAGAAGCTTTAAAGCCCTAGTGGACGGGAAAGCCAATTGATCATCCAATTGATTTTTATTACTTTGGTATTGAGTTGCAGTGCTGCCTGCTGTTATATAATCTGTTTTTTTTTTTCCTTTTTCTTTGTCATTATACCATAGTCATAAATTAGCCCCAGTCTGCTTTGCCGTTGCGCACTGCTTGAGCTGCTGCCATGTGCTGTGTTACTGTAGCACTCCTGAATTCCTGTCCAGCAATGCTTTCTGTTGGACCTTCTCCCACAGGCTGTAGTAGGAGCATCTGACAATTGCAATTCCTAGGCACTGCACTGCAAGCCAACTTCTGCTGTTTATTACACAGATGGAAATTCATCATAACTCTGACTTGGTGGACTTCCAATGGAAAGGAGAAAAGCAGAATTTGGTGTTTCATTGGGAAGCATTCAGTATTGCAAATGTTGGACATGATCCTGCCATCTACCATATGTGGATGGGCTTTGGTGGTGCAGTCAGGGGCAGGATCAGAGCCTTTGTTGTTACAAGAGAAAGCCAATGGCTGTTGTTCCATACACTGCTGCACACAAGCCTGGAAAGCTTCTGGGGGGACAGGACAAAGATTCAGGGCTCCTAGTGGCTCACGATTCAATTAAAAAAATGCAATTTCACAGTCTTTACGTACTATTTTGAGTACATCAAGATCATAGAATCATAGAAAAGGAGGGCTGAAAGGGACCTTTGGAAATTATCTAGTCCAGCTCTCTGCCTCAGGCAGGATGATCGCTATCCAACCATCCCAATTACTGTACTTTCCTTTGTCCTGCTTTCAAGAGCTATTGCTGGTAACAAAAAGATGCATACCTCTATTTAAAAACATAGTGATTTAAGAAATTAAGTACTAGACATGTATTTTTGAATTGAGTCATATTCAGACCATTAAACAATCTCATGGGAGTATGAAGGGTCCGATCCATAGCCCATTGGAAGTCATTGGTCTGGTGCCCTCTGACTTCATTGAGCTTTGGTTCAGGTCCTAATAGCATGCTGGAGTACTTAATAGGTGTACTTCAGAGGTGATTAAAGGCAAAAATGAGCAATGCCCTCCTCTATGCACCAACTGCTCATGCAGACTCTTAACACGCTGAGACTCTGGAGACAGTGGTTCTGTTATCAGATCCACTGGGTGTCCTTGACTGCACATCTGTGTGCCTCAGTTTCCCCATCTGCACAAAGGACTAAAGGTCTTTGCTTCATTTGTAAACTGTTTTTTTTTTAGATCAGTGGATGAAAAGAACTATATAAGCTCTAAATAAGATTATTAGACTAGATACTATAATATTCCCTTGCTAATTATTTTAATTGAATCTGTCTTGAATAAGGGAAAAATGTGCCTGAAACCAAAAGTCTTGGATTTGATTTTCCATGTTAATATATCTCAGGTTGAGAATATGCTTTCTGTCTTTTAGCCTGGAGGCAAGTCTTCCTGGCTGAGTCAAAGCCTCCTGCATAAACACATTGCACGATATAATAAATGTATGGCAGGCACCACTTTCACTATAGCAACATGAACTGAACAGCCTTAATCAAGGCTGAAGCTTGCCAGAGTTGCTGTGTACCTGCCCTCTAATTCCCCACACTTTATTCTCTGAGCACCGAATTATAACCAAAGAGGAGAGCTCTAACAGAAGACTGTAAGAAAGGCTGCAATATCATTATTTCTGACAATGCATCATGTATTTGTTTATTTGACTCAGGCACACCCTTTAGGCAACAGCACTGCCCTTAGAAGTGATTGCAGTCAGAAAGATCCAGGAAGTGAACCAACTTCTGCTTTTCAAACCCACGGTGCTTGCAAGTTGTTGCATAAATTTCGTAATGTAACTGTGGGGGTTTAGAGATTGTGGCTATTTTTGTAGAGTCAGGATTATGACTGTAAAGCTTACATAGCAAGGATTATCTCTTTGTCCAGTGTTTGCATTCGGCCGGGTATAATTTGGGACTAAAGTTAGTCCCAAGTCAGTTCACACACGTAGTGTTACTGCACAGTAAAGAGTCTACATGAATGTGCAGTAACTAATCAGGCACAAATTTGATACCTGCATGACGCAGGTATTAAATTTATGCACAAGCCAGTGTAAGTCTCCATAGTTACCGCGCAGTAAGGGCATGGACATGTAGATGCACAGCCTTACTGCACAGTATTTTAAAGTTACTGTGCAGTAAACTAAATTACTGTGCAGTAAATGTGCCTGTGTAGATGTGCCCGCTGAGTAGAATTTTCCATTAGTAAGAAGTCCTTTAAGGGAGGGAGAACTCACAGGGAAATATGTACCAACTGAAGAAAGCACCATGGCTCCACATGTTGTTTTACTTTGGAAAGCTCTGCCATACCTGTAACAAAATGAATCACTTTGCCAGATGGTGCAGATCCCAAGCACAAAAAACCTCAAGTATATATGGCTGATACCATACCAGAAAAATGTTATATCAGTATGGTTGAATAAAGCAAAATCTGTGAAAGGAAGTGGATTTTGTCAGTGGAAGTTTGAGGAATAACCATGTCATTTAAATTGGATACTGGAGCTCAGGGTAATATTTTTTTTCCCCACGCATGAGCATAGAAGATTCAAATTAAGACTAAAAGTGAATCCAACAAACATCAAAATAACTGGCTTTTTGGAAACAAATATACCAGTGCAAGGGAGATGCATTGCTAGCACCCATTATAAAAATAGAGTATACACATTCATTATATCTAGGGAGGTGATACCAATTTCAATCTCACACTTTGTAAGAAACTGACTGTATTTAAGTGTGCATTTGCAGAATAAGAAGACATAAAGACTGGTGTAAGTGATCAGGAACCAGTTCAAATCTGTAACATAACAGAAGTGCAGCATACATAAAATACTTTAAAAAAGGCCAAAACCAGTTAAAGATAAGCCTGGATGGATGTAGTATCAGACTTAACTGAATTAGGTTAAATCTATTTATTGCACTTCTGTCCCAGACTGCCTCCTGATTCAAGTTACCTCATATTCCCTCAGCATCCCAGGTTGCTTTGCTCCTTCCCTGCAACCCTCCCTCTACTCTCTGGGTAGGTGAGCTAGCCTTGGCCCAATCTGTCTGCTCCACTGAGCAGAGAGGCATGGTCTAGCACCCCCTGGCTTCTGACCTGAGCCACTGCAGGCATATGGCTGCATTTCCAGACTCAAAAGTGAATGTCTGTTTACTTGCTTATCTGTTCAATCTACACAACTTAGATTAATCGTCAAAGATTGAATCGATTCAGCCTTGGGCTTTTTGATTGTCTGTTCTTAGCCAAGGACTGCAAAAACGTGCTTACTGTTCCACAACTAAAGCTTGTTTTTAAGTTCTTCTCATTCATGCATGCTTGTGTTTATTATACAAATTGTAAACACTACTACAGGGGATCTGATTCTTATCCTTCAGTCCATAGAGAACTGTACTAGATATTAAAGAAAGGTTGAACCAGCTACAAAAGAAAGGGGATCCTTTACAACTTTGCCCCATTCTGTCCAAGAACCTCCCTCACTA
The DNA here is from genome assembly GCF_030867095.1 of Alligator mississippiensis. Lineage (NCBI taxonomy): Eukaryota > Metazoa > Chordata > Crocodylia > Alligatoridae > Alligator > Alligator mississippiensis. The sequence continues at coordinate 134,921,343 of NC_081825.1, read as the reverse complement.
CCTTCCCCCATACTTGAGGCACTCCAAAGTCCAGTGAAAGCTGGAGTTATGACTAGTTGGGGATGAGGCAGGATAAGAGCAGTATCTAGCATTCTTACAAACACTTTCCCTGAGAATCAGCCTGCAAGTTTCATCTGTGCTCCAAGTTTGTCCAGAAAACCTACATGGGAAGCCATTCTAGGGTGTCACACCCAGAGGCATAACAAAGCAGCCAGTTGCCTGAGGCAGCAGGACACATGGGGGGAGCAGCAACCTCCAGTTGCTACTGTTCCATCAGTGCAATTGTGTGGAGACAGCAGCAGCTGACATTTTTCTACCACCCCTAAGTTGGCACCCAGGGCAGCTGCTCTGCTCACTCTGTCTTAGTTACACTACTGATCACTTCTCAGCTTTGGAACACTTGAGGACCATCTGCAAACAGACCATTTTTACAGACCATCTGCAAACTTTTTACTGAAAACCAAACTACTGACATGTTTTAAATAATGTAAATGTAACCCTTCTCCCAGGATGGTCATAAGAAGCACCGGGTTTAAATTTAGGGGTTTAACACCACCAAACATTTCAGATTATCACTTATTCCTTTCTCAGGTGCCATTTTTATACATGACATCAACATGAGTGATAATGAGTTGATGAATAAAGTCTTACTTGAGTGCATCAATGGTTTTATACCATGATGTCCCACCCCAGGCATTGTCGACTTACCCCACATCTTGGTACTCCCAACTGCACCCAGAACAGTGTTACCTCCATCCCAGCCCACCCACCACAACCTCACCCTCACTGGACCCACTCCCTCCATCCAGGCATGGAACCCTATCCACTGCCTCTCTCCTCTGCTGGTCTAACAACAATGTTCTAGGTACATCACCCATATTCCTGTCCCTCCTACCTACCTTTGTGGTGAGAAGCTGTTACAGGCAGGCAATAGCCAACAGGATGTGGTGGCAGCATGTGGTATGGATGATGGAACTACAAAGGGTCCCATGGGCCACAAGCCCTGATGGAGAACACTTTACAGGGTGCTACGGTACATTTCACTCAGACCCAAGGTGACTCTGCTCTTCTCTGTTAACACTTGCATCCAGCCTCATTCTGATAATGAATCTTCAGTCAATCTTGAGGTTTCTTAATTTTCTTTATGGACAGCTCATTTGGTGGGGTGTTGTTTGTTTGTTGTGTTGTTTTGTTTTGTTTTTAAATGCACTGACCATAAGTTTATGGACAATTGGCAACCCTGGAAAGCAGCTTCACTTGTGAACCTAGGGAATTTCTTACTTGGTCTTTTCAAGATACACACAGATGGACCAATTCCCCTCTTGCTTATACTTGTTCTATGCTGGAGTGACTCCACCAGTTTCCATGTTGTTATTCCTAATTTACCCAGAAAAAACTGAAAGGAGAATGAGACTTAGCTGGTCAGGCAGAAACAACAGGAAGCATTTGTGGGAACACATATAAATATGAGGGCTTTCAAACTGTCAAAGACAAATTGATAAACCCTAATTGTCAACATCAGATAAAATCTGCCATGCTGATTTTGAACATCTCCAAAATTGTGTTTTTGATTATCATGATGTCAGGACTGAAACCAAATTTCTAATCTACTAGACTGCTGCCATCCCTACTCTAATGCATGCATGTGAAACCAAGACAACATATCAGAAACACCTGAAAACTTCAGAACATTACCATTAGCAATGTCTTTGGAAAATCTTCCATATGAGTTGGAAGGACAAAAGAATAAGCATGAGTGTTGTGGCTCAAGCAGACTCTACCACCATTGAAGCCATGGTTATATGGCACCAGTTCCATTGGATGGGACACATCATAAGGATGCCTGACAACCAGATCCTGAAACAGGTCCTATACGCCCAACTCTCCAATAGTCACTGATTGATTGGTAGACAAAAGAAGAGTTTCAAAGACACCTTGAAGGCCAATCTGGGCAAAAGTATTATTAACATGAGTATTTGGGAGACTCAAGCACTGAATTACCCCCAATGGCATTGTGATGTATGACAAGGTACCAATCACTATGAGCAAACTCACCTTACTAAAGAGGTGGATAAACAAGAGAAAGGAAGGAAAAGAGTTCTAACCCAGCATTACCAGGACCCACTCCTTCCTCCCAGAACTATTTGTCATTTGGATCTTGGATTGGCCTCCTCAGCCATCTCTGCACTCGCTAATGACTTCCCTATTTACTGATAGTCTGTCCTTCTTGGATCAAGGAACTGTGTTACTACTGCTGATGAAATGTCAACAGATTCTTTTTCAAATTGGATGTTCCACATTTATGCTAAATCTTAGAGTGCCTATAGATGTGATCTGGGGGCAGGGGGTGCTGGAGAGAGTTCTTTTAATTAGAGCTGTTCCTGGAGAGATGCTCTAATTAAAATGCCTCATCCTCATGTGTATTAAGCATCCTGCATTTCAAAATGGTCATGGGGGTGCTTAAACTAAAACTCATTCAATGAGTTTTAGTTAAAGCACTCCCATGACCATTTTGGAAAGTGGGATGCTTAATAGACATGATGGTGAGGCAGGCTGGAGCATTTTAATTAAAATGCTCCAACAGCCTCAATTAGTCAAGTCTGCTCTGAGGCACTAAGATGGTAAGTCTATAAATAAAAATATAAGAAGCAGATTGCTCCACAAGACTGCTAAATGCATCTTAACTGAAAATACATCAGATTTACCAAACATGTTTGGATGGCTTAGAAACAAAACCGTGCCAAAAGCAAACCCCTGCTTTGCTTAGAATGCATGGAAGTCTCTTGAAAAATCCAAACATTGCAATATATTTGTTTCTGCTAAAACATTTTGCTTCAGATAGTGCACCCAGCCCATTTCACATCTTAGAATTAATATGTCACCATGCTTAGAGTCTTTCACTGATTCCCAATTCCCTCCCTGCTCTAGAGAGAACATTCTGTGTCCACCATATCCACCCCTATCAATCCTAGCTATGCTGGCTCAGCTCTGCAGGCTGGTGCCTATGAAGAGGCTGAGTCCAGGCCTCATCCACCATTCAGGAAGGTGATTAGAGTCTCTGTGGATTTAACTGTAAGCAATGTCAGTAGTCCATACCAGGGGAATAGGAAACACCTTACCATTCCTGTTAGCCTTCTCCCCGCTGAATTTTGACCAAGGTTGGAAATACAAAACTCCCCCCTTCCCTTGGTTAGTAGCAAGGGACAGAAACTCGGCATCTGTAACTGGCTTAGAAGCAGTTAGGCAACTCTTAGATCTCCTATTCTGAGGAACCCATTTCACATTGATCTCATGGGCTCCCACTGAAGCCCCAGGTAAAATTCCAACTGACTTGACTTGGAGCAGATTTAGGCTGAGTATGAGCACCTTGTAAAACTCCATGCACCATGTGCAGTGTTTGTTCTGAAGGAGGTATATTTTCAAGATAACTTTTCTCTGGCACATGCTCTTCAGGAATTCAGGAAAAAAGAATAAATGTATTTCAGAAACACAGACAGCAAACCATACTAAGTTTCATTTTCTGCCCAAGAATTGGAAGCAGGTACTTTGCATACAGACAACACTACTCTACAGAAAAATCCTCAAGACTCAAGAGAATGGAAATATAAAGAGCAACAGTAAATTCAGAAACATAACTATAATCAAATCCTTCCCATGTCTATTAAGGGAAAAGACAACAATAACAACAGAAATTGAAAGATTAAAATGGACTTTGTAAAACCCCTTTTTATATATATATTTCTGTAAAATCATTTCAAAACCGAAGGCAGGAGTAATTGGAGCATTTGCAGACTATATCAATAATATCTCATTACCCAGCTTTGCTTCAATCCACTGATTTCAATTTTCTTTTGAACAAGAGGCATTTATCACAGGACTTAGCATATGAATGGTGGGGAAAGAGAGGGGGAAATGTAAAATACATACTCCAGATTTATATGTCTTCAGCTGCAGAATAGCCATCAAAACTAATTGTTTCTTAAATGCTATGTAAACCTTATCTCATATGTTGACCCTAATCAGAGCAATTAATCTCATAATGAATTCTTTCTTCACGCATGCTATCTTATTATTATCCTTAGTCTAAATTAATAACATCATGATAATAATTAGCAGATATGAAATTGTCTCTTCACTTCTTCTTATAGCATGTGGCTGGTTATAAAAGAACAACAGGGGTGACAATTAGAGCAAAACATACCAGCTGCATTAATTGCAGTGCACCTTAACCCTAGCATCTGCAAAATGGGCTTTATTTAAATGTGAATATCTCTGATATTCCCTCTTCTTCATCTCCCTTCCATTTTATTTCATCTGCTTCTCTCCCTCTGAAAAGAAAGGAGAGAGGGGGAAGAAACCCATACTCTAAGGTGGAATATTAGGGCTTGATCCAGTCCCTTTCCTTTTGCTGGAGATCCTTTAAGAAAGACATTATGTGGGGTACACAAGTATTTGGGTACCAAAATTGTAACCTGTAAGAGCGACTTGATTTTGAGAATGTGAGTGCACAGCCCATTGTAAAAACCCTTTTGGCTGTGAAGTCCATCAGCCAAACAAAGACAAGTACAGGTTTCCCTCTCTTTATGCGGGTTCTGTATGTGCAAATTTGCTCTTATGTGATGGCCCTTTTTATACCAAAAATTCATTATATGCGAAGTAAAATCATTCTTATGTGATCGGTGTGGTGGAAGCCCAGAGTCAGCTACTTTGTGCAGTGCGCCGTGGGAGTGATGTGTACCCAAATATAATCTCCTGTATGGATCTGAGCTCCTTGCTCATTGTCTGCAACATGTGTTTCTGTAGTTGCCTTCCCCATTATGATAGTACCCTGTGCTTGTGTGTACTGTCTGCTGTTGGTGAGTACCAAAATTATCTTGTAAAAGTGGTAGAAATTGGCCTGGGGGTCAGTACAGTTTCATAGATTTCATAGACATTAAGGCTGGAAGAGACCTTGGAAGCTCATCAAGTCCAGCCCCCTGCCCAAGAGGCAGGAAGTCAGCTGGCATCATAGGATCCCAGCAAGATAAGCATCCAAATTTCTCTTGAAGGCGTTCAATGTAGGTGCATGAACCACCTCCCGTGGCAGGCTATTGCAGACCTTGGGGGCTCAGACAGTGAACAAATTCTTCCTTACGTCGAGCCTGAAATGGTCTTGCAGGAGTTTATAACCATTTGACCTTGTCATCCCATGGGGCGCTCTGGTGAACAATTGTTCCCCCAAATCCTGGTGAGCACCCCTGATAAACTTATAGGTGGCCACCAGATCACCCCTGTGCCTGTGTTTTTTTGGGCTAAAAAGTCCCATTGCTCTCAGCCTGTCATCGTAAAATCTGTTTTCCTAACCTCTGATCATGCGTGTGGCTCTTTGGACTCTCTCAAGCTTCTCCACATCCTTTTTGAATTGTGGAGCCCAAAACTGGACGTGATACTCCAGCTGCGGCCTCACCAAGGCCGAATACAAGGGGAGAATGATGTCCTGGGATTTGCCTGAGAAGTATCTATGGATGCAAGCCAGCTTTTTGCTTGCTTTACTGGCTGCAGCATCACATTGAAAGCTCATATTCATCTTGTGGTCAATCATGACCCCCAAATACCTTTCATCCATAGTGCTAACCAGCCTAGCCTATAAGGATGCTGCAGGTTTTTCATCCAAAGGTGTAGAAACTTCCATTTTTTCAGTGTTAAACACCATCAGGTTCTCATCTGCTCATTTCTTGAGCCTAAGGTCAGCCTGGATCGCCCTCCTGTCCTCAGGTGTGGATGATTTACCCCAGAGTTTGGTATCATTGGTGAACTTGGCCAGTTCACTTCTGACTCCAATGTCCACATCATTAATGAAGATGTTGAACAATATAGGTTCAAAGACAGAGCCTTGGGGAACCCCACTGGTCACAGAGCACAATGACGATTGACTTCTGTCAACCACCATCCTCTGGGTCCGACCACGGATCCAATTCCCCAACCAGCAGATCGTAGTGGACCCAAAGCCACAGTTGGCCAGTTTTGCCAACAGGTGATCATGGGATACCAGATTGAAGACTTTTTTGAAGTCAAGATATATGACGTCAGTCTCCTCTCCCTTGTCCAGGTGATAGGTCACCTGGTCATAAAAGGAATTGAGATTGGTCAAGCAAGACCTACCCACAACAAACCCATGCTGGCTATCCCTCAGGATGTTGCCATTGGCCAGTCTGTTGAGAATGGCCTCTTTAATAATCTTTTCTAAGACCTTCCCCGGGATAGAGGTCAGGCTGATGGGCCTGCAGTTTGCCAGATCCACTTTCCTCAATTTCTTGAAGATAGCCACCATATTGGCATTCTTCCAATCTTAAGGCACTTCACCAGAGCACCAGGAGTTCTCGAAGATCCATGCCAGGAGCTGAGCTATGATGCTCACCAGATCCAGGGGTACCCTGGGGTGTAGATTGTCAGGGCCAACTGACTTGAAGGGGCCAGCCTCTCAAGATGTTCCTTCATGAGATCAGCATTGATGGAGGGCAGGGAATCTCCCTCACCCAGGCCTCCCTCACCCAGGCCCCCTTATCCCATAGTGGGCAGGAACGTCTCATGGGACTGATGAAAGACCGATGCAAAGTACCCATTTAATAAATTGGCTTTTTCCCGAGCGTCGGTTGTCAGTTATCCCATCTGGTTCAGCAGGGGTCCAATGTTGCCCTTGCTTTTCCACCAGCTCCCCACATATTTAAAAAAGGACTTTTTGTTGTCTTTGATACTTGTAGCTAGTTGGAGCAGTTGCAGCCTTGACTTTCCTGGTTTGCTCCCTGCAGGATTGGACCAGTGCAGAATATTCCTCCTTGGAGGTGGATCCCATCCTCCATCCTTTGTAGGCCTTTCTTTTTAGCTGCAGGAGGTCCACTAGTTCCCTGGAGAGCCAAGGGGGCTGCTGTGCCCTTTTGCTGCCTTTCGTCTGAGACAGAATAGCATTAGCTTGTGCATCAAGGATCACTCCCTTGAAAACCAACGAGTCTTCCTGAGCTCCCCTCCCCTTGGGGTCATGGTCCCTTAGGGCCTCATCAACAGGCCTCCTGAGCTTGTCAAAATCAGCTTTCCTGAAGTCAAGGACTTCTGTTTTGCTGACTGACTTGCCAGCTTTATGGCAGATGGTGAAGGTGATCAGCTCGTGGTTGCTGTCACCCAGCTTCCCTTTGATCATTATGTTGCTGATTAGGTCATCCTTGGTTGCCAGTACCAGGTCAAGCAGCGCTTTACCTCTCATTTGCCTGTAGACCTCTTAAGGTCAGATAGAGGTCATCCATGCAGGAGAGGAAGCTTTGCAACCACTCAGATTTAGCCGAGCACTCTTCCCATGAGATATTTGGGTAGATGAAGTCTCCCATGACCACCATGGACCTGGAGCATGTGGCCTCAGCCAATTCCCTGGTGAACTCCTGGTCAAGCTCTTGACTTTGGGTGGGAGGTCTGTAGTAGACTTCCACCATTGTGTCCCCTGTGCTGTGTTCCCCATGGATTTTAACCCAGAGGGTCTCCGGCCATCCACCCTGGTTGCCAATGTCAGCGTACAGGGATGCATAGCTCTTCTTGACATAGAGAGGGACGCCCCTGCCCCTTTTGTTTACTTGATCTCTCCTGTACAGGGTATAGCCATTTATACCCATAGTCCAGTCATGGGTGGAGTCCCACCAGGTCTCCGTTATCCCTATGACATCATATTTTTTTGTGCTAAGCAGGAGGACAAGTTCCTCCCGTTTACTCCCCAAGCTCCTGGCATTTGTGTACAGGCAGGCAAGTGTCTCCTTGGGGGCCCTTGCCTTGCCCACAGATTGTACCAGGGCTGGGTTAGGGGTGTGATCCCTTAATTGCCTTGGCCTGCTGGCTTTGCAAGGGTTGCTCAGTGGGCCAGCAGTGGCAGTAGTCCCCCCATCCTCCGGTGGGCTTAGTTTAAAGCCTGGTGGAGCAGGTCAGCCAGTCTGGCTGAGAAGAGCCTCCTCCCCAACGGACAGAGTTGGAGGTCATCCCTTCCCAGCAGCTCGCTGCCTCTCTCAGCAAAGAGAGGACTGTGGTCATGGAAGCCAAAGACTTCCCGATGACACCAGCGCTGCTGGTTAAAGTCTTGGAACATATCCCTATCTGTTACATTGTAAAGTGGGTTCCTTTTATGCAAATTTGAGTTATGCACAGTTTTCCAAGAGTGCATGTGCAGCATAAATCTGTATAAAAAGTATCACTACAGTGTACTCACTTATGAAAATCATGCCCTTCATGCTTTAAGGTGTTTAGTTCTTGACTCCCATTACAAATCAATATAATCTGGACACCTCTTCCCCTGGGTAATTTTGAAAATGTTACCTTAATCTATCATTGACCTTATTGCCGGATTAGCATGTATTATGGTATTGCTTAAATAGCAAGATTCTCTTTGATTATCCACAGCAAAAATCTCTATTCAGGCAGACCCAGATTAAGTTATAATTATCATCAGTCCATGTCCAAGGATGGTCTCCCAGTCCCATGGTTTTATAAGCATTTCTGCTTCCATTGTCTCTTTAAAGTTATATTTTTAGCCTTGTGGTTGTAAAGAAATTCTTGAATACATGAGGAGAGCACAACCAATGCAGACAGGTCTGCATAAAGAAAACTAACACCTGAACACCAACAGGACAAGGCACTGGGACTGCAGAAGGCACATATTTAAGAAACAAATTATGTCGCAATGTCCTACTCATGCATCTGAATCCTGTGTGAGATTCAGAGTTTCAAAACATTTTTCTTTTTAAACCAGATCAGATGTTTCTCTGTACTGCCTTTGTGGATGAAGGTCATGGGATATTAGGTACTAAATAAGGGTCATTCCTCAAACTCCATGAGAAGAATCAAGTTACTTCATTGCTTTAACATGGATGAGGAGTCTAATTCTAGCCTTCTAGATTTGAAAGTGCAGTACTACATGTACTGGCCCATGATACCATTTCAAAACAGCATCTCACATTTGCCTTCCAAGGGAACCATTTTGATGTTTTGCAGAAAAAAAGTTCCAGAGTAAATCTTAGTAGAAACGATTAGAAAATTGTTGTCACACAGATGTATTTATTCCCATGCATTTATTTTTGGCCAACTGCTAACAGCTTCTCTGTAATATTTATATCTTTTGTATATTTGGAATGGAGGTATCTTCAAGCAATGTCTCTGACCCCAAACTTGAGGTCTTTGGCACAGAATAAAATCTGAATTAATTTATTAATTTACAGAATCAAACTAAAAAGTACAACTATATTTAAGGTCCATTAAAAAAATACCTCCATAAATGAAGAACCAAAACAAAACTAAAGAGAGCTAACTGCCATCATTTCTGCAGTGTTGAGCAAGAAATATAAGGTGTTTGTGGATACAAGAAAGAAAATATATATATATATATATATATATATATATATATATATATATATATATATTCTAATATTATAAAAGCCTAAGTCTGTTTGCCTGTCTGTCTGTAACACTTTATTTGTGCTCTGATTGGCTGATGGAAGCAACCAATCACAGTGCCCCAAGCATGGGAGCATGCCACCATTATTCCAAAGCCACACTGAGGACCGGACAGTGGGTAGGGGAGCTGAGGCCAGCAGCACTGGCTTCAGCATCCCCAGTTCACTCCCTGCAAGAGGCAGAACAACAGCAGCATGGGGCATTAAGTGGCGACACTCCATCCCAGCCCCCTCGCCCCCCCACCCCCCTGTCATTCTTGGCTATATATATATATTTCTGATGACTCCAGAGAAAATATCTCTTCTAGTTTGTTTTCATTCTTCGAACATTTTAAATACCGATATCACTACATATAAGTACTAGGTTTCTAAAGGCTATAATCCCCAAGTTGCTGGAAAGAACACTTACTGCATTTTTATTATGATGGTAACACTAGACTCCCCAGTCATGATCAGGGTCCCATTCTTTTTCCTGCCATACAAATAGCTCCTATTCTACCCCCAAATTTTACACAGTCTACAAAGCCAAAACAGACTGCACCAATGCCATCAAAAGGTACTACTGCAACATACCTAATTCAGTTTTCATCTAGCTCAGGTACCAGCAGCACAGGATTAAGTGTGAACTCCACAAGTCACCCTGGGACCAGGGTATAACTTTGCTGCTATTAGTATCCATGTTGTTTAGACTGGGTGCATCTACATGTTCATTAATGCACTTTTCCTACTGCACATTAAATTTAGTACCTCTAATGCAGCACTTTTGAAACTGTGGGTTGTGCCATCCTAGGGAGGCATGAAGGAATATGGTGGGGGCACCATGTGCAAGGCATATTTTACCTTTTAAAAATTATTATTATTATATGACAAGAACATGATATATGACACTATCACACATTGAAATAGTATGAGTGAACCTTTTTCAACTGATTTCACAGGTGTTACAATGTATTTAGTTAAGCCAGCAATCATTTCCATAGTAACAACTATATTTCCCGCCTTTCAGTTTAGTACATCTATCATATCTACTCTTACAACACAAAAAAAAAAAAAATACAGCAAGCATTTGTGCAGCGCAGCTTATTCTGCTGGTGAGTTTCATATTTTTCATACTATTATGAGGTGAAAATGCATCAGTACTTATTGCAAAAAGATACTGTTCTGAAATGAAAAACAGAAGCTGAAAAGGCTAAAGTCGATACAGAGAAAAAATCTGCAAAAAGAAACATCACTTTAAAAAATTCTCCACAAATTATAAACAGTCTGCAGAGAAACAGTCACATCCTTCACAATAATTGATAAGTACAGTATCTGTGAATCTGCATGTATGTTTTTGTCTAGGTTGGGGTGGAGGGGGTGCAAAAAAAATTGTAACTCAAAGGGGGGCTCAGATCCAAAAGTTTGAAAACTGCTGCTCTGTGAGTTACCAAATAAATGCTCATTAGGCTGCCCTAATGCACAGTAGTGAAAGCACACACTTTTTTAGTGGTGCTTAATGTGCAGTAGCCTATTTTTACTACCCATTAGTGTATTGGCATGGTTTTTGACATGACACTTTAATGAGCAGTAAAATAGGCTACTGTGCATTAAAGCTCACATGTAGATGCACCCACTGGGTATGTCCAGATGAGCGTGTATGTGCCTCTTACCCCATCTCAAACCCCTTTGAGGCAGGGCAACAGGCACATGTGATAACAAAAAATTGTTCCCTGCGCTGCAAACTTTCAGCGTGGGGAGAAAATTAGACCCCTGGATATCAAGGGGTATAAAAAACATTGAAGTTTAAAAAAGCGGAGCCACAGTGTCTCTGTGGTTCGCCCCTCACCCTGGTGCTGAAACATGTGGCTGGTGAGGCCACGTGTTCAGCACCAGGACTCTAGTGCCAGTGAGTAAGGGGTCAGGGGGGCTGGAGGAGGGGGAAGGGGACCATGGGGGGGGACCCCTGATGGCCCTGTCCACTCCCCCAGCCCCCCAACCCCTGCCCTGCCTGGCCCATCCCCACCAGCCCCCCAGGCCCCCCAAGCCCTGCCTCCCCACCCCATAGTTTAAAAAACACCAAACCCCACCCCCCTGGCACTTACCGGCAGTCTGGCTGCTGTCTGGCTGACTGGAACCTAACCTGCACAGCTCCAGAGGCCCCAGCCTGAGCCCTTCTGCCCCTCAACTGTCTTGTGCTGCCAAGGGGGCTCTTCCAGGAGGCCCTGGAGTCCCCCTACCTCTGCTTCTAAGGTAAGCAGAGGCGCTTTTTTTCCCATTTTTTTCTGGGGGGTTTTCTGGGTTTTTTTTTTTAAGTGATGGTGCCTGGGGTTGTGGGGATAGCCTTGGGGGCCTGGGGGTGCAAGTTGTGGTGTGAGGCTGGATGGGGCAGCCATTGGGGGCTCTGGAGGAGCGAGGGTGGGGCTGGGTGGGGCAGCCATTGAGGGGGCTGCAGCAGCTGGTGGGGAATGCAGCCAGGTGGGGCAGCAATCAGGGGGCTGGGGTGGGGCATATCGGCCTTGCAGGGGGGATGGTAGACTCTGTGGGGGCCATTTGGCCCCTGTTGGGGGGCCATACCCCTTGTGTGGGGCTGAATCCCCTGTTGGGGGGTTGAACCCCATGTGTGGGGGCTGAACCCCCTGTTGGGGGGCTGTAGCACTTGTATGGGGGCCGAATCCCCTGTTGGGTGGCTGTAATCCTTGTGTGGGGGCCATCGCCCCTGTGGGAAGGCAGAAAAATATGTATTCATGAATTCATGAAACGTATTTAGAGTTCACTTTATTATTATGATAAGAGATTTGCTTTAACACTGCAAGATATATCAATAAAAACATTGTCCAACTGATCACTGTCTCTGTCTCACTCTCTTTATAGTGGTCTTTTGTTTTACTTGTGGAGGAACATGGATTTGGGGGTATTTTACAGAGTGACTTTGGGATTTTTTTTTACCAGGGATTTTTCAATTTTCCAATAGGGAACATGAGAATTCCTGCTAGGGAGACTAGTGGCAGGACCCTGCCTGCTCAGAGCTGGCACCTTGGACCCAGCTGGCTGTGGCTGACCTCCTGGCCAAATGGGGCCAGGAGGAATGCTTAGACAGTTCAAAGTATGCCACCACACCCGGAACATCTTCCGGGTGATACCTGCCCAGATGACCAGGCAGGGGGCACACGTGGCAGTAGTGTCACATAGAGGCCAACCCTGCAACCATAGTCTACTGACAGCTGGCCCAGTGGGGCAGATGCTTCTACTGGCTGTGCAGTCCCCATCTGGGTCTGGCAGGTGCGCAGCAGGTCACAGCCAGGAAGCAGCCCCCACTGCCAGACTGCTACAGTGGGTAGAGGGTGCAGGGAACTCTCAGGGCTGCTTTAGCAGTCCAGCCGGCACAAGTCCCCATGTACCAATTGGCTGGGCTTCAGAAGCTCTGAGAGCTAGTTGCCCTGAGCTACTTGACAGGGTGGCTTTTTATACTGCTGGTGATAGGAGAGGGCAGCTTTTTATACTTCTGGGGACAGCACATGTGCTGGCCTCAGGCTTTAGCTCCCCCTGGCAGCAGATCTGGAAGGAGTCAGGCAGGGTTATTTTGCCCCAAGTGGCACAATTTGCTCCATACCAAAGTGCATGTCCAAGCACGTGCACTGAAGCAAAAAGCCCTGCCTCAAATTTGCACCGCTTCTATTTGAGCTGCTGCAGGTGCACATGCTTCCATGTATGGACGTGCCCACTGAGGCTAGTTAGGCTATAACTACAAGCTGTATGATCTCACATTTCTGATTGTTGCATAAATAGAGCCCAGGAATAGGAAAGGGAAGGGATGGGAAGCAATTTACCCAAGGCCACACAACCATAGAGGCAGAACTAAGACAGCACTCAGTTCCTCAGGCCAATACCCCAGCTGCCACGCCTGCTGTTTTCACCTGGTGTTTCAAGGTCAAAGACAATTAGATGGTTACTATGCATAGAAAATATTGTTATTACAAATACCTCCCTGCACATTCTCCTAGACTAAAGATGCTCAAAACTTACATGCAGATATATTCATACAGACTTGTCACTGATGGGTTTTCTTTGTTTTGTAGTAAAAGGACGGGGAATGTGAAAATGGTTCACTTTGAACAAGAGAACCCAAAGTAAGAGATACTGCACAATACCATGTTGCCTCAAGTGGGCTGAGAAGGTTATGCTGTAACTATACAAATTGCTATTCCTTTGGAACTCTGCAAAGCTGACCAGTGTTTTGTGGTACAGGCATGAAGCAATCTGTTTGACCTGGGAAAATAAAAACATTTTGTTTGTTTTGTCTTTGCTTTTGGAATGTGTTTTTATACCTTAGAAAAGCAAATTTAGCAAAATGTTTAAATGTGATTGCTTTCAAAAACGTTCCCTTCCCCCCCTGCAGTTAAAAGCTATCAAAGCAAAATCATTCAACTCTTTAATTGTTAATCATCATTCATCACTTTTTCAATCAAAACTATTTACAAAGAACAAGCTGGACCTTAACCTTAATATCCTGCTTTACTGTCGTATGTCCCTTATGGAAACATTTGACCATGGGATTGGTATATACCCCTACCTTTGACTAAAGGCAAACAGGGAATATCTGTATTATCTCCTGAGTGAGCTAAGGAATACATAACCTGTCTTATTGGCATGTGCTACACACTGAAAACCTGGAATGTGGCTACCCATAGTGCAACATTGGACACATGCCATAGATGCTCTTCCTTGGCCATATTCCTAATGCCTTGCGAAAACTAAGCACTAGGGGTATGCAAAGTGGGCTCTATTTGATTCCCAAATCAGGGACAGATATTTGATTAATTGTTTCGGAATCCAAATCAAAAGATTTGATGCTGATTCAGAGAATCAACAATTCAGAGACAGACATACCTTTGAAAGTTTTTTCTACATACCTTGAGGTAGCAGATGCAGTTCATGATTAATGTGCAGTAGCCTATTTGGGGCACATTGAGCGTCCCACAGGAGTGCAGTGGGGGTTCTCCATGTGCTTGACGGTGAACCCAGAAGTGGACCGGAAGTACTTCTAGTCCTCTTCCAGGTCTGCCAAGGAGCATGCTGCCCCCTCCCTCCCCTGCCAGTGCCTCCCCAGCTCAGCAATCAGCCATGGGGTGACCCCAGGTGCCCCCTCCCAGACCCAGGAGGCACCAGTCACCAAGCTGGGGGGCACAGGGGAGGGGGGCCTGCACACTCCCCAGCAGACCCAGAAGTGGACCAGAAGTGCTTCTATTCCACTTCCAGATCTGCTTCCAAGCATGCTGGGGAGCCCCCCGTGCTCCTGTAAGGTGCCCCATGTGCTCCAGCTTCACAGCATTCATGAACCCCTGCTTCCTAGAGGTATGTAGAATCTTTCCAAATCGATTCGGAGGGTTCCGATTTGACTTGGAGAGATTAAAGTGTCCTCTGATTTGATTTGGATTCGGAAATTTGGCCACCAAATCGGGCCAAATCTGTCGAATCGAATCAGGGACTGAAGCTCTGCACAGCCCTAGTAAGTACATCACATTATTTCTCAGAAGGCAACATGGAGATGGCCATAATTTATACCATGGAAAACTAGCTAGTATTCCTATATGGGCTTGCCATTAAGAACAGCCAGCTACATGCAGCAATATATGGTCATTTATATGTCCTTTTTTTTCATGTGCATTGTTGTGCAGGTATTCTTCAAGTCAATCCTTTTTGTTATTATCCAATCCATGATCAGATCCTCAGCATCATACCATGGACATCAAGAGAGGTGCACCTTACATCACCGACCATGTAACTACTCCATTGAATTGACTCATAGCATGTGAATTTAAACCAGCAGAGGCTCAGGGGCTACCTGATCAGATATTCACATCTTAGGTGTTAAATAAATGAGCATATTTTTGTTTAAAGCACCTCTCATTGGAAACAATCAGAGCTGTTGAGGGCTGCGGTTTTGGAAAATCTGACCCATAATATTAATAGATACAAATGTGAAGATGTGTTATATCATTAACCCAATGTCTAAATACCTTTCACTTTAATTTATTCATCTTTGCCTGGAGCACATAATCCTCAATTTTTGCATTGAAATACATGTGGAGTGTTCTTAGTCCATTAAAATCATGCAAGAATATGTCACTTAAAGTATAAGCAAGAATGTCCTTTGGATTGCCACAAGCCTGAAAGAGATTCTTGGTCATAATTTGATAAAATCTAGTAGATGTGCCAAAATCTCAGTAGAATTTTAGATTAATGAATTTGTTGTCTGGGTTTAGAAATAATTATACCCAGAACATGAATTTCCATTTTTATTCCACTAGAGTGCACTATTTCCCAAGACAAAGTTGAAAGAGTGATTGGCTATGTTGCCTAGAATCTCTAGCACTTTAATACAGTATCTTGTAACTAAGATTAGGATTGACAATCTGTTACATGATTAACCATAAATCCACATTCAATTTTTGAGGTGTACCAGTAATAAAGAGTGAAACAACTTGTGTTAAAATCCAACAATTTTCTTTGGCTCAGAATCAGGGGTTTTGTCCACACCCTGAAACCTTAATTCAGCACAGATGAAGATGAGACTAGTCATGTGCTTTACTGAATTACCTTGCTGAATCAGTCTCATTCAGGATTTCCTTTCCATGATCCCATTTAATGAAAAACTATAGCAAAGGAGGGATGTTTCCTAAACTTGAATGTGATACTACCCAGCATGTAAAATTGCTTAGAACATTAGAATATTTCAGTATTCTGATTTATTATTTATGAAAGCTGCTCTGCTATACCACAGGAAATTCCAATAATACAATGTTTGTTTTCATTCCAAAATGAGACAAATACTCGAATTACTGAAGTTACGAAAAAAATATTTTGTCTGGGAAAAAGCAAGAAAAATCACAATGAAAAATGTTGACATTTGCAATCAAAATTAATTATTTTGTTTCTAATCCTCAACCTTTGGGATGTTAACCAAAATATTGAAATATCAATTCTTCCAATGTTTTGTTTTGCATGTTCCTGTCAAAAAAAAAAAGGGTGGGGAGGAAGGAAAAAAATGGTCAAGCTCATTTCCCCGTGAAAAATGCTAATTTCAGCAAACCTCTGTATTACATCATATTTGCAACAACTGCTTTATTAAAGCATTGGTCTGGATGATGATGAACCTGATGCATGTAATAGGGACAGTTCTTTTATCTGAAGAATTTATATAATAGCATTTTTGAGTTACCAAAGCTCAGTGAAGACAATGGAGAAAAGCTGGGGCTGCGCAGAGTAAGGGAAGAGGGTCCCTACACCCAGTGGCTACTGCATTAACTCCCTAGGTGCTGGCTGTGGTAGTACTTCCCTCTGGAGCACTGGCTATTCCCAATAGTGGGATGCTATTGGTAATGACTCCTGCCCTCAAGGGCCAGGTCCTTGAGCTCTGTTGCCACTGGCCCCACACTTTGCTCTCACCCTGAGTGCCACTGATTGCAGCAATGCATAATGCTGCATTTGGTAGCAAGCAGAATGTACACTTCTCAGAGTTCTCCATTTGGGCATCCCCTCTAAGTCAGCCTTCCACACCTACCTCCAGTCTAAACTTTTGGAGAAATACCTATGCTCTTCACCACAGATGAGGCAGGAAGGAAAAAAAATGATAAAAAAGACCAAAAAAATAATTAATGAAGCTTAAGAAGCTTAAGAATCTTTAGCCACATCTATCCCCTCATGTCTATCCCTCAAATGGGGTACCATAAACTGAAAGATTACCAGATTTCTAGTTAAACTGCAAGAGAAGAGAGGGGCAGTTAGCCAAATTATTTGTAGGCAGGCAGAAGACAGGGCAGGGCGGCACCTGAGAACCTTGTTACAAGGTAATTTTAGGTGGCTTCTAGAGTTTTTAACCCCTGGACTGACTGCACATTAACACCTTTTAAGTGGCTTAAAGCACTCATTATTTGGTTTAAAATTATACCACTCCAGGGCAGAATTCTCCCTATTCTGCCATTTTGTTCCTGTTCCATTAACTTGTGGCCACTCTCCACAGCTTTTCTGCCCAAGCTGAAGTCTTTCAGTATCCCAGGAGGCAGTGGGTGAATGGGGATGCTGGGGCACAGAGGGCCTGGTCACAGTGCATTGCACCCTGGGGATGTCTGGCAGAGTGAACACCGGAGCCCTGGAGGCCAAGAGGCAGCGAGAGGCACTGTGAATCTATCCTTCCCCTAGTTCCTAGTCCTGCCTCTGCTCACCAAGCCTCTAATGACAAATCACAGCTGTTCAGGTGAAGGACAGTCAGAGCATGTTTTTTGCCTTACCATGTAACTGCTACACTAAGCTGAACAACACTAAACCGATTAACATTTGTTTGGGTTACAGTATAAGGTCTAAAAAGGCCCTTAAACACCAACTTGTTCAGAAGGGTTGTAGATTGATTGACGTCCATTCATTCTTTCTGAATGAATCAGTTTTTAAGGTGTTACCCTTTCCTGCCTCATGCAATAGAAGTGTGTTAATTAAAAATAGTTGATAGCAACATTTGTTCAGATGATTCTGAACTTAAACCATGAAACCTCTTTCTTATATGCCATTATGCATCATCTAAATATGGAATGGATATTTAAAACATGAAATTAAAAAAAAATCATTAATAATATAAATTTTTATGTAATCTATTATGAATTTTTTTACTGAAATTTTAAAATTCAATAAAAATCCATTAAAATTGCTTTGTTTTGTTTTTTATTTATCAGAAATTACTAACTGTATCAGGATTGTCCAGAAAAGCTCAATAGTTTAGGAAAAATGCCTACTTCTGACAACAAAAATAGAATTTTTACAAAACCACTTAGGTTATCTTGATATTTACCATTTTTCAAGTTTTCAAGAACTAAAAAAGGCTTTGGTGTTTCATGAGTTTCACTTTTCATCTATCATGTCTTGGGTTTTTAGACTTTTTCCTCATATTAAGTTTGTTTGTGTAACAGGGCTCCCGCCTAGAGCCCTGCTACTTGAGAAATCCTAGTAGCTGGCAGTGATAATGACCCGGCAGGGCAGGGCAGGGCAGGGCAGGGCAGGGAGAAGCCCCACGCCCACGGGGAGCCAATGGGGCTTCGCGTCCAGGGATATGAGGAGGACAATGCCCGGGGGAAGACACCTTCGGGGACTACCAGAGAAGAGAGGAGCTGCTGGGGACTCTCGCAAGGAAGGATCTGAAGGAGGGATCCACAACACAATACCAACACAGGCTGAGGGACTGTGGAGCCCAGGACCAGCAACCCACCTGCGCTACCTACCAGGAGCACATGGAAGTGGTGGTGAGTCTGGGGAGAGTGGAGCCACAGTGCAGAGAGAAGCCGCGGCTTCGCGCAGGAACGTGGTGAGGCAACTCAGAAGCCAAAGGGAGGGGGCGGGGGTCACCAGCCCAGACCCCTGAAGAAACCTAGCCCAGCAACCAGGACTCAAGGGGAGAGGGAAGCTGGGGCCGAGATCTGTGGACCTGACCGCAGGCAAACTCCCGGATCTGCATGCTGGCATAGCACGTGGCAAAAGAGAGTGGGCAGTGCCTGTAACAAGCCACTAATGAGGTAATTAGAGGTGGGGAGCCAAGACAGGAGAAAAGAAAAAAATCCGTTTTTTCTCTTTACTTTCTCTTTATTATTGGGAGTGGGCAAGGACTGCAAGTGCCACGGGGGTTACGGCAAGTAACCTGGATAAGAAGAGGGAGCCGAGGGATACCCTACACGGGGCGGAGGACTCAGACGGGACCCTACAGGAACTGATTGAGGACACAGCCACAAGATGGCGAGATGCCTATTGACTCTTAGTGCATCAATTGAGGTGCCGGGGATCCTCTTCAGAGCACTGGGGTGATCCCAGGAACAACCCAGATGAGCTGCTGCCTCCCATTCGATTCTCTGTAAAAGAAAGAATAAAAAAGCACCTAGATTATGAAATAGACCTAGTGTGGTCCTTCCACAGGTATTGATCATTGCAACATCTCTTCCCTCCCCATTTCTTTAATAAGATCGAAGTCATGGCAGGCAAGAACCAAGGGAACAGGCAGTACCCCAAGCAGACCCACTAACAGTTTGGTTAGTCTAGCTATCTGGTTGGAGTTTTCAAAATCAATATCTTCAATTACTAAATCATAACATTTAGTTTTTAAGCATTCCAATTTTTTAAAACATTAAGAATTCCAGATAGATACAGTAAGTGAAGAAATGGTGCATTCTTCAAACTAGAAAAATCAAGAATTCATTCATTGTTTTAGGTATCCAGGTGATAGCCATATTGGTCTAGAGGATTCATTGTTTTAATTATTTAACCTCTTTTAGAAAGTTTTGGGGTTTTTTTGACAACTTCTCCTACTGACATTGGCTGGATGAGAACTAGTGACCTGAAACAGAGACTCTCAAGCCCATTAACAATATGCTGAGTCTTTCAGTCTCCCTCAGCTCCCTTTAAAATCTATTCATAGCAGGTGGTCTCTTGATATGTTATCCCTATATCACCTTCTCCCCATTCATCTTTTTCTGCACTAGCCATTTCTTCCATTAAGTTGCTCTTAGACAAAGGAGAGTTGAAAAACTGACATGGTAGACAGCAAGTATCCCAAGGCAGCTTGTTAGCAGAATATCAAGCATGGGTAGGAAAAGCTACAGCTTGCTCCTGTGTGCACCAACACAGCCCAGTTGGGAGCAGCAGTTCTCTGCTTGGTCCAGCATGGGATCAGAACTATGAGCAATATGTATTCCCCTCTTCCCACTAGACCTGAGTGCAACCTCTCCCTCCAGTTGCATGGTATCTGGGAATAATAAAATTGCTACTGCTATCCCAATGATTTCCCATCCAGCTTGTGGCTGTCCTGAAACTTCTTTTTCTATCCCTCAGGAATTGGGATGGAACTCCTAGGCATCAGCCTTCCAGAGAAGGTAATAGTTGTTGAATGAGACAGTATTTATACTAGAGGCCTCCATGCAGCTTGTCACATTATTGACACGTGATGTAGCTAGCATGTAGTGTTGTTAGAAAGAGACCTTCATTGAGCCTGTCAATGTTATATGTGGATTGGCTGGTGTTTGGTAATAGCCTGCATGCCTGAGCCCCCAGTGCCATGGCAAACCAAAACTTTCCTGCACCTGACTTTATTTCTCCTTCCTAATAATATATCAAAGCAGATACATATTATTGCTTCTACTTTGCGCTGAGGAAACTAAGGACTTAAGGTCATAAAGCAAGCCAATGACACAGTTATTCCCTGCTTGTGCTGTTGAGATCTTTGTCTAGTGTGTTTAGGAGCAGCAGGGAGTGATGCAGGGGGAATAACTGCCAGTCCTCTATGTCCTCATCTTAAGGATCTGGAATGATGAGGAAATCCCAGATGACCTCAGGGATGGCATGATCATGACAGTCTTCAAGAAAGAGAAAAGTCTGACTGTGGAACTTACAGAGGGATCACCTTGCTGTACACCACTGGAAAGAACATTGAGAGAGCCCTCCTGAACCATTTTCCACTTGCTGAAGAGTTTCTCCCAAAATCTCAGTGTGGGGTTAGGGCATCAAGAAGCACAATTGACATAATCTTCACTGCTCACCAGCTGCAGGAAAAATTCAGTGAACAACAGAAACCTCTCCATATGGCCTTCTTTGACCTTATGAAAGCCTTCAACTCTCTCAACAAAAAAGTTCCATAGAGGATCTTTCTGAGGTACAGATGCCCACAACAATCTATCACCATTTAATGAGCCATTTTAAGGAGTCAGGAAAGCTACAAAGCCACTGATGGGTGGGATCAGTCTTAATCAGGGAGTCAGCAGACCCAGAGGCTGACAGGTGAGGCATATCAGGAGGGCCACGTGACTGCAAGGGGAGTACCTGACTGAAGAAGGGATGAGCTGAGGAAGGGCATAAGCCCAGACCATGTGATCAAGAAGGTAGTAACGTCTAGGGAGCTGGAGAAGTAACACCACTCAGCCAGAAGACTGCAGCTCCTGAAGGTGACCTGGGACAACCGGAGGCTTAGGGTAGGAACTATGGGGATGGAGGAGGTTCCTAGGAAACCAGTGTGTGGGTCCACAACCTTTAAATGGGCTGAGGGAGTGCATGGTGAGAGACCAGAGGAGTCCTGAGAGAAAGGGGGCTGCATAGGAGCCCCAGGAGAAGCCAGACCAGCCTGGGAGAAAGGAGCTGAGTATACAGGGGTCTAGAGGCAGGCCAGACCAGCCTGGGAGGAAGAGGGCTGAGTATGCAGAGGTCTAGGGAGAAGCCAGGCTAGCCCTGGGAGAAAGCAGCCAAGGGCACAGAGGTCTAGGAGGAGGCCAGGCCAGCTCAAACAGAGAAAGGGCCAAAATGAGAAGGGGACTAAGTGGTTGGAGAGGCCAGGTCTTTCCAGAAGAAAGAGTGGTGTGTACAAGAGACTTAGAGAGAGACCAGGCCAGTCTTGGGAGAAGGACTGAGAGTCATCAGATCTAGGAAGTGACCAGGTGGGCCTGGAGAGGAGGCCTGAGCAGCTAGATAAAGCTCAAATCCTGGGAGAATTGAGAGAGTGGGACTGGCATGATCTTGGTAGAGTGTCGAACCCTGTAGACAGAAGGAGAGATACATGAAGGGGCCCAATTGGGTGGAACTATGAATGATGGGAAGGGGTAGGGATGACAGCCAGTATACTGACTCCAAGGACCTTGACTGGCTCATGCTGGGGCCAGGGCCGGGGCCCAGGAGGGGCCAAAAGGTGTGAACTCACTGTGAGAAGCAACCAGAGTTAGAATGCCTGGCATCTCATCTGACCTGATAGTAGGGCTAGTGGCTCAGGGAAGCCAAAGGTCTCCATGGAGAGGGACCACCACTGAGAGGCAGGGGCCAGGATGACTACAGCTCAGATGACAATGGCTGATTGAGCCATCTGAAGAGAAGGGCTTGAGAACAAGAGGTCTGAGTATGAATCAGGGCCAGAGGTAAAGATGGGGACATGTAATGGAGCTAGGGCCAGAAGACCCAGCAGCCAGCAGCCCAGGGGAGGTGCAGAACCTCTAAGGGGGACCCAGTGTAGAAGATGGGGAGAACAGGTAGTCCTGATGCTGGTCCTGGGTAAGACCTAAAACTGCACCCTGCTGGAGTCAGTTGGTGTTGTGGGGCTGCCTGTGGCAAGGCATCCTCCAGGAAATGTTGCACATGGGCCATTCCAGGAGAAGGTGAGGATGGGGCACTCAAAAGCTTCAGTTCCCACTGCCTTGTGGGTTACCCCATGGAGGATGAAAGCTAGGGGAGTACACCCTGACAGAAAAGCACTAGGCAAGAAACACCAGGTAGACCACAGGGGTTCATAGACCTGAGCAGGGTGAGGGATCTGAGCTGTGGGGTGGCCCAGTGAAGGGTCTAAACTAGAGGGAAGCCCAGTGAAGGGTCTAGGGATGGCCCAGCAAAGGGACCAGAGCTGGAGGGAGGCCAGTGAAGGGCCTGAGTTAGAGTGCAACCAGGCATGATGAGTGGGATACCATCTGTGAGGCATGGGACATGGTGTAGGGGAGGCACAGAGCCATGTGATTGGCCCAGAAAGCCAGGGCCACAAGTCTAGGGGCATCCTGATAAGATCAGGGCAGCCTCCTGTAGTCTACATATTTCTGTTAACAGCAAGGCATGGTGGGCGAGTTCATGGTGGACTGCCCCTAGAACAGGATGGCATAGAATTATTTGTTGGGTACCTTGGTACCACCCTGTTACAGATAAATAAAGCAGTTATACCTATTGAAAAGGAGTGAATGGCAGGGACTTACATGTTTAATTGTGGTCCATTGTAATGGTTTAACGTGTCCACTTTATCCCATAGTCAGTGGAAGCTAAACCTCAATTATTTAGCAGGTGTTTTTATTCAAGTGTAAACTGACCCAGTTTATCTTTATTTACTACGGGACAGGAGTAGGCACATACAATAGTTGCAATGAATTGGCTAGTGTACACTAAGTGATAAGTCCTCCCCTTCTTTTCAAAATGGATTTTTTTTTGGTCTATCCACAGCCCTAGGCAGGCTTTCCGCTGAAAGTAAAGAAGTACAGCAGATTTGCATTGTTTTTGGAAACCATGACAGTTTGGGACTCACACTTGTCCTGGTTTGTCTCCCACAAACTTTCTCCCCTCCCTTTGGGAGAAAGGGTTTTATCAGTTCCTTCCCCTGTCTCATTAACAGATTGCTGAATAGTGTTTGCTACAAGTACTAGGTATAAAGTCTTATTTTTTTGTCTCTGATTGTCTTCTTAGTCGTGAGGCCAGACACCAGAGAAATGGTACCTGATGACTGTCCCACAGATCAGTGTTTAGAACCATACAGCCTTAATAGCTTCACACATCTACACAAGATGTTTTGAGCACAGTAGTCTAATTTCACTGCACATAAATGGGTGGGCAAAACCCATGCTAATATGCTAATGTCCAGTAGAATTAGTCTACTACACATTAGCATCACCAAAAAAGTGTGTGTAGGTGCTAATGTGTAGTAGCACTGAGTACAGCACATTAAGGTAGTACCTGTAATTACAAGTACAAAATTTTAATGTGCTGTAATTACAGCACATTAATGAATGTGTAGGCATGTGCACCTGGTCTTATGACAGTATCGATTTCTGAGGTAAGATGCTGCAACTGCCTGCTCTCCTTTGACAGTCTAGCACACCATCATATAAATCCAATAAACCATCCTTTGGGATATAAATCAATAGTTCTTATGTAGTCTCTTCTATGTTCTTCTGCTCTTGTAAATGGGAATTTAAAAAACCAACAAGGTGATTGAGAGTACAGGTGATGTACGTGCTTTTGAAAATACTACTCCCTATTCCATCAGAATTGCATGTACCAAAATGAGTCTCCTTTTAATAAACTCTGCAACAACATTCCCCTGAAATACCTGAGAAAAATAATGAACGACTTGAATAGATAATCTTAATTATTAGGACACTGTGATTTGGAGTTTGATTTCCTGTTTTGGAACAAAGTCCAAAATTTGTCCCCATCTGTAGGGAATCTGGTTCCAGTCTCCTACAGGTGTGTTTTGTCTGGACAAACAGGCAACATTGGGGTGTAGCAAACCAGTCCCTTTTGCTACAGCCTACCCCAAGCAGTATGGAATACAATAAGGCAGAAAGAATATGAATAGGTCAAACATCTATTGTGTGCACACAGACCCTTTGTGGCCCCTCTGCTACCAGTCCTTGGACACAGCTGGTCAGAAACTACTGCAAAAGAAGAACTGAAACAAAACTGTTAATAAAAGGAAAATCAATGGGTAAAATGAGCAAAAGTAAGGGAAAATTAGACAAAGCCAGAACAGTCAACCTGGATGTGTTTGGGTTTTTTTCACATGAAACTGAAAGGGATTGAAGTAATCTATTACAGTCTCAGATAATGCTGAACCTGATTAGATGAACTGATATAGAAAGTGTAACATAAGCAATATATTATATAAGGATTGATTTCCTTCCAAACAGACAAAGCCACAGTATGACCAGGAGCAAAGAATCAAATCCAGATCAGTCCCATGATCAGAAAACACCTTTGGTGCCTCAGTTTATTGAAGAGAAATCCTGTGTTCCAGCACCTGCTGCCAAGGTTATTTATTCTTTTTATATAATGGAATATCCTAAGAAGGAGGGACCAGAACCCAGATTTTCCCCTGGGTGCTTTCAGCAGTTAGGTACAGATTTAAGCTTCCTCTTGCTTGCTTTCCTTCTGGCCCTACAACCCTTGTACAAGCTCTTGGTTTTTCCAGGGGCCTATCTTTAAAGAAAAGGTTGTGGGGAAACCTCACCAGTTCTAGTCTGTAGCCCAGTCTGAAATTTGGGAGCTGAATGTTGGGTGGGAATTAAATGAACTCCCATTTCCTGGGTGAAACTTATGCAAGAGCTGGGAGATGGCATGCCCACAGCTGTGTTTCTAAGTAATTGTGGGTGCTTCATTGAACTTGGTTCTGTCTGTGTGCTCTTAGGACACTTAAGACATGGGCCCTCTCTGGGTTTGCTTACACCACAGCCCCCATGAGTCAGATCTAAATTGTGTTGATTGAACCAATAAGCAAATGAATAGACATTGACTTTTGATTCTGGAAATGCAGATTCTAGTGGCTCAGGCTAGAAGTTGGGGATGGGGGCGCCAGGGCATCCCACTCTGCCTGGCTGGAGCAGACAGCTTGGGCCAAGGCTAGTTGGTCTACCCTGTGAGGTGGGTTTGTGGGGGAGGTGCAAAGCATCCTGGGATACTGGGAGCCTCAGTTAACTTTAATCTGGAGGAGATCTGGGACAGAAGTTCAATAAACCAATTTAGCCTAAATAGTTATGTCTGATACTACATCCATCCAGGTTTATCTTAAACCTGTTTTGGCCATTTTGAAAGTGGTTTACATGCATGGAGCTTCTGTTGTGTTTCAGATTTGAACTAGATTTTTTCAATCATTTATACCAGTTAATGCGTAATTTCTGTCCCTAGTCCTAATATGGTATCACTTTCTTTATGCTTCCTGATAATGCTTGACAAATTTTCCCTAAAACAAAACAAAACAAAACAAAACAAACAAACAAACAAACAAAAACCTAGCAGTGTAATAGTGATGGTGCCCTGTGGGTAGTTTACCTCTCTAATTAAAGCCTGAATGGTTTGTTAACACATTTATTCTTTATAGCTCCTTTCCATGATTTGATGTATCTTGACATTCTTTATGTGACTCCTAGGTGACATAGGAACATATCCAAGGGAGAGGCAGAGAGGAACAAATGACTTGAGAAAGGTCACAGCCATACCAAATGGCTGCATGTCTGTACCCTAGCAATGCAGGAAAGGATTCTAGCTATGCTGGGCACCTTGTTTTTGCTCTTTGTTAGTAAAATTGTACACAGATTGCAACACTGATGGCTTATTTTTCCCTTTACTGGTTTTTGAGGTATAAATAAAGCAGAAATATTGATGGAGGCACTCTTCTGAAACAGCTAGCCATCTTGCATCATGCAGGCTATGTAGTTTCTCTGCTTGTGTTTTGTGCCACTGATTATCTGTGACATTAGCACAACCCCTGGAAAAATATTGTGTATGCAACATGTAGGCTGTGTGCATATTTTTACTCTAGTGCATGTGTGTTCAACATGGAAAACACAATGCATTAGAATCTGATCATTGGGCTACATTTGTTGCCATTTCTATTACTGTCAATTTTATCCTATTTTATTCCCTGAGGCAGATTAAAATAAAACTGAATCAAGATCCAGTGGAAGCATATGTCGCAAGTCAAAGTGCCTTGAAAAACATACTCACAGGATGAAGTCTGTTAAAGTAAGCACAAACCAATGGAGGCAAAACAGCACCAGTCAGAGTTTACGGGCAAGGAAGGGCCTTGAAACACATCTACTGTCAGCTCCTACATAAGAGAAGGCAAAGGATTTCATAGAAAAATTGAGACAAGTCTTAAATTCTTCTATTTCCTATAGTGCATCAAAATTACTTGTATATAAGTGGCAGATTATAATCAGTTTACTGTCAAACTGACCTGAAATTAAATGCGTTATTTAGTTTGCCATAATAAGGTGTTTCACTTTAGGTCATTCTATCCAAAATAAAATGTTTCATGTAGATTTTCCTGATACAACTTCAACATATTTAAACAGAACAGGATTTTCCAATGGGGACAAAAAATATACAGAAAAAAATTCCTAATGGGCATTAGTCCTTAGATTGTGAGCTTGTCAAGCAGGGCCTGACGTAAGCTCTGAAGATATAACACATTAGAAGGATATTGTTTTCTGTAAGGTATTGGCAAGCTTGTTCAAAGTTGGTGGTATAAAAGCAGACCGTGCCTGTCTTATATCAGAGAACTTCATTGTAACAATACCCCTCATTAAAATGGTATATAAAAAATAAAAATGTGCTAAGGAAGAGCAAGAAGTAAGATGCCTCTCGAGTCAAGACCAGAAAGATAACAAAATGAGGCTTTGAAGGGCAAAAGGAGGGTAGCTAAGAAGGAAAAAAAAAATGTTCAGGTGAGGTAAAAGGTTTATTAAAAAAAAAAAAAACATTAATATCATACTACAAAGAAAAGTAGTGTGAACACCCTGATAGACTGATGGCTTTGCAGGGCAGAGGTAGGACTCTGTTATACTTCACAGACTTGGCTTGACCTACATTGACTGACAGTCTTTCTCCCAATCATTAATGGTTTAATTTGATTCATAGCTTTCCTTTTCTTTTTTTCCTGAACACTCATGTCATCCTCTTTAGTTGCGTGTCATATAACCTGTTAGTGCAACATGACAAATGTGTACTGTATACAGTCTCAGTTTAAATTTCATAATTATCTAGATTTCACTTTTTAAAATCTGGATAATACACCTTTTCAGTTGAACAACTGACTTTGTGGTAAAAAGAGATGCAGCAGATACAATGTTATTGTACAAAGTTATTTTAAATGAGCACAAATATTTTACCTTGCTCAAGTATCTCAGATAAATAGGAAGATTTAGAAAGTGGTTTACAAGTTCACTATTCCTTTGAGCTTCAAGACTTGAAATGTGGTTATTACTATTGTTTATATTTTATACTATGGTAATTCCCAAAGGTTCTGATTAAGATGTGGGCCACGCTGTGCTAAACACTAGGGGCCAGATCCTACTCCAGCTATTACGTGTGTAAAATGATTTAGGCACCTAATACCACCCATATTGAGTTCCTGGCAAAGTGCTGCTGGACTTATTTTTTTAACACACCATTATTTTACCCTTCAGACTAAGTGACAGAAATCACTAAAGAGACAGAAAACCCACCTACTTCTTGCATTAACTCTTTTTCTGGGATTTGAAGATAGGGGAATAGGATTGCCATACAGTGATGTTGCTATTTTTTAATACTTCCTTTGGAAGTACTAAAGCACAATGCAGTATGGGTGGTTACTGTGCCATGCACATTAGGCCTGTGCAAATAGGGAAGTATTAGATTTGGATTTGGTCAATTCAGAGGACAGTGATTCGATTTGGTGATTCGAATCACGTTCTCCATTTGATTCAGCCAAATCAGAATCAGAGATTTGGCGCTGATTCGGTGCTGATTCGGAGATTCGGATCAGCTAGAGTGAGGCAGGCACAGCCTGCAATTTCTCCCGTGGTTTCTCCAGCTGTGCTTGCCTGTCCCTGGGTGGAAGGAGCCACGGGATAAGCCCCCATGGCCGCCCTGCCCAGCCCCATCCCAGGTCCAGCCCCAGCCTCCTGGCAATTTAAAAAAAATAAAAGCCCTGTACTCACCAGCTCTTACAGCAGTGATTGGGGCCTCTGAGGGCTAGCAGCAGAGCGCCCCCCCCCCCATAGTGCGGGGCAGTGAGGGGCAGCAGGGATTCCTTCCCACACCTGGCATCCACGCATCAGCTGTCCCATGGTGCAGGTGCAGCACAGCTCAGTAGGGTGTTGTGTGCTTTCTGGGAGCTGGGGCAGCTCCACATGTCACCCTTAGCCCAGCACCACTCAGCCACAGTGGCCTCAGCTCCCAGACAGCATGTGGTGCCCTGCCGAGCCATACTGCACCCATATGATGAGACAGCTGCTGCACAGGTGCCAAGCGGGGGTGATCGCTGCTGCAGCCTGCTGGCCTGCACTGCATGGGGGGTGTTCTGCCATGAGGTCCCAGAAGCCTGGAACCATGCTGCCAGAGCTGGTGAATGTAGGGCTTTATTTTTTTTTTTAAGTGCCAGGAGGTTGGGGCTCGGCAGAAGATGGGGCTGGGCAGGGCAGCCATGGGGGCTTCTCCCACGGATCCCCACAGTGGGGCAGAGGCAGGCACAGCTGGAGGAACTGTGGGAAAAGCCCCCATGACTACCCTGTCTGGCCCCATCCCCTGCCTGGCCCCAGCCTCTCAGCACTTAAAAAAAATAAAAGCCCCGCCCTCACCAGCTCTGGCAGCAGGGATCAGGGCCATGCAGCACAGGGTAGTGGGGGGCAGCAGGGATCACCCCTGCACTTGACACCCACACGGCAGCTGCCCCATAGCACGGATACAGAGTGGCTTTTCAGGGCACCACACATTATCTGGGAGCTGGGACGGTTCCAGCAGTCATCCAGAGGCTGGCACTGCTCAGTCCCAGTGGCTTCAGCTCCTAGGCAGCACACGGTGCCCTGCCAAGCCATGCTGCACCCATGCCATGGGACAGCAGCTGTGTGGGTGCCAGGCCAGCGGGGAGTAAAATTCCCGCTGCCCCCCACTGCCCCATACTGCATGGGGGGGCTATGCCATGAGCCCTCAGAGGCCCCAGTCACTCTTGCTGCAGCTGGTGAGTGTGGGGCTTTTTTTTTTTTTTAAGGACTGGGAGGTTGGGCCTGGTGAGGAATGGGGACTTCTCGTACAGCTCCTCCATCTGTACCTGCCTCTGCCCCATTGGGGAAACTGCGGGGGCTATGCCCTGCTGCCACTTGCCCAGCCAGTCAGGGGTGGGGAGAGGACCGTGATGCAGGCATGGCTCACTTTGGGCGGCAGCAGGGTATAGCCCCTGCTCCCAGCACTGCCATGCATGCAGCAGCACTGGGAGCAGGGGCTCTACCCTGCCACTGGTTGCCAGCTGAGGGGTGCAGGATGCGGGCACAACAGCTCTGGGAGTGGGGGCTCTGCCCTGCTGCTGCTTTCCTCCTTCTGCCTGGAGTGAGATACGCCCACATCCCACCCCCACCCTGCCCCATCTGGGCAAGCAGCAGCAGGGCAGAGTCCCCACTACCAGCTCTGCTGTGCCTGCATCTTGCACCCCCCCCACCCCACTCCCCAAGTCATGCACACACACCCCCACCCCGGCTGAATAGCTTGTCCCAGCCCCAGTCCCATGGTGAACAGTTGTGCAGCTCTGGCTGCAGCTGTAAGGTGGATGTGAGGAATGGAGCCCCATTGGACACCCATCCCATGGACCCCCACCCCGTGATTCTGAATGGGTCTGGAGGGACAGGGGACAGGCTGGGTCCGTGCAGTGGAGGGCTCTGCTTTTCCCCCCAAAATGCCTTACAGCTCCAGACAGGAGCCATGGCTTACCTTGGAGCCAAACAGATGTTTGCTACATTAGGAACTAGGGGTGGGGGGAGGGAGCAGAGCCCCCCAACACATGTACCTCACCAGAACAGCTGTGGGAGCATAAGATGGGGACCTCCACTCCCCCAATCCCTGCCCCCTACACCTAACTGCCTTAAAGGTTGTGGAATGAGATGTGGCTTGGCTCAGAGCCATGCAGCTCCATTGCACCTGGAACATGGTGGGGAGAAGAGTTCCCCTTCATGCGGGCTTCCTCCAGTTACTTTGACTGGGGCAGGGTGGGAGGGACCTTCACATTCCCCTACTTCCCCAATCTCCTCCCTGTCATAGCTGGTGGGGTGCAAGACTCGGGAAAGAAGCTGTACTGTACAAGTCAGCAGGGGAGGGGGGAAGCCCCTGCTGTGCAACACCCCCACCCCCCCAGCAGTTCTGGATGGGTCTAGTGGTGGGCATCTCAATTTCCCACCCACCCACCAACCCAACCAGGCTGACAGGTGCAGGCAGGACACAGGACTGGGGAGAAGAATCTTTGCTGGCTCAGCTCTGTGATAGTGTGTTGGCAGGGCAAGAGCAGTTGAGCACTGGCTGAGGTTAGCCCACCTGCCCTGGAAGTGGGTGCAAATGGGGAAGCCACAAAGGCTTCTGGGATGCTGGAGAAGTGCAACCTATCTTGAGTCAGGAAGGGATCTGGGACAGAAGTTTGATAGACTAGTCTAAACTGATTAAGTCTGTTATTACATCCATTGTTAAATCCGCTTCTACTTAAATACATTAAACCTGATAGGATGGGTTCTGCCACATTTAAACTGGTCTATGTGCACAGAACTTCTGTTCAGTTACAGGTTTAGACCAGTTTCCAATCACATGTATTGGTGTATGTGTAATTTCTGTACTGAACCATCATGCCCAACTGCCATTATGTGTGGCCTCATGGACAAAGCACTGATGTTGGTTGCAGTATTTCTAGTTTTTTTAGGGATCGGTTGGGTGACCTTTGGCATCACTTTCCCCACGTGCAAAATAAGATACTGATTTTGATGTAAAATATTTTTTAATCTATTGAAGAAAATAGATATGTAAGTATATTTTTAAAGAAGGTTCAAATCTATGAGCTTTTCCTTGTTTCTGATTTGCTGTTGGGCACCCAGTTGAGGTTTTTTCCACATGAAACTTACAGTAGGTTCTCCTAGGCAGCTTCATACAATATTCCTCACAATTCCTATTTATTCCAAGCTATTTTGCAGTTCTGAATAGCATTGTACATCATAAAGAACACTTCCTTTCATTCAAAAGCCATTTGCATTTTATTTGTGCCTCAGAGGAGGAACAATCCAAACTGATTACAATCCACAGACACTGTACATAATGAAAAATTAATTGCATCAATCTTTTCGCTGTAGTGGTCTTAACAACTCATTTTCAACTGGTCATTTTTCCACCTGCTCACCAAGGCCCAAGCAGCTGAAGCAAGCACATCTCTGACACTAAGTGAATACCAATGAAGCTAAGGTCACCTAAACGTCAAATGGGTAGGAGTAGAGCATCCTAAAAGAGATGTTAGCATTTTTGACCAGCATAGTCATTATGTGATGGAAACCAAATAAATGCCTGAGACAAGAATCTTACTACCTACATACATAAAAGGAAGGGGGAAAATCTAAATCAGCATAGCAAACAAAGGTTGTTCAGGCTCCCTTCATCAGGGGCCCTGCTTGACAAGCCATTGACAGTGGTCATAAATCAAGATTTGCATGCTAACTCTGACGCCAGTGATTTGTTCTACCAGGTAAGATGTGCTTGCACAATGCATATTCATCAAGACTTCATTTCTGCTTTTGACAACAGGGGTTGTTAAAATACACAGGGGAAAAAAAATCAAATCCTTGCTCTACAGTACAGGGTAAAAAAAGAACAAGGCACCCACTCCCTTTCCATGTTAATAACCTGACAAACACTACCTTTTCCCTAGTGTGAATGGACTGCCAGAATTCAAATGACTTTTTCTTCTGGTGCAATTTAAGCACATTCCTAGTGCAGGCTGAACTACAACAAATTACTAAGACTAGCTTCATGTGATTACATTCAGTTGCTAACTGAGCTAGCATTAAGTTTTTCAGCTTCCCCTGGGACTTGCCAAAAACCCTTGTATAGGTTTAAAATAACAATTGTTGGTCCATTTTGCTTTGTCCCCTTTATGCTTATTTACCTTTAATCTAATCAATAATATGCAATCATGTATTCATGCTGTCTCTTATATATTCATAAGTACTCTACATTCATAAGCACTCGTTCGTCATAAAATACTTATTTAAGTACTTATGCCAAGCTGTAAACAGAAGTCCTAGCATGCTTTTACTTATGCTAATGTGACACCAAAACCATTACACTTTTTGATGTTGGGAGTAAAAGCATACCAGAAAGACAGGAGTAAATGGACTGCAGTCAGCTTACACACACACACACACACACACAACTTGCTCAGGTACACTCAGATATCTTCTTTCTGAACAGATGCATGCAAATAAGCATTGTGCACAAAGCATTCCAGGTGACCATTCTTCTTTGTTCTATATACCATACTATTCTGACAACCTGTGCTTCACTCTCTCAGAGGAACTAAAGAAACACCTCAGACAGTAAACAGGAATAAATGATAACCAAACTCATAGAGCTAACAAACAGCATACAGAACCATGAGGACATAACAGTTGTTTACCAAGAGAGCCCTGCATCCATCCATGAAGCCTATCATAAACACCTCTGCTCCTTGATGAAAGAAGCAAAATGTTTGAAATGTACACTCTCTGACAACCCCAGAATCCATAGGGATATCATTGTCCTTTCCAGCCACAGTCTCAACCCCCTTGAGGTGTCTGTACAATCCCATGGTCTCTCTTTTTTCCCATTGCACAGCTTAATAAAAAGGTATAGCTATATGAAGACCTCAAGGCTTTTTTTGGTCACCTATGACTATGGGACTATTTCCATGCCACAAAGACACAAAGATTGACCCACCACAGACCTGACCACTACACAGCACAGGAGAAAGGACACTTGGTCTCCATCTGAGGGTCATAGTCCCAGCCTGGACCCAACTATAAATTGCTTCCACCTCCATATCTACTCTAAGATTGCCAAAAATGCAACACTGCTTATGTTGCAACACCCCCCGCCCCCAAACCGCAACCCAGATATTATCATGGAACACAATGATAAGGGGAGTGTCACTAGTATCATGGACAAAACAGCAAACATACAGGAAGAAACTGAGGGACAACTCTCTGACATAGACCTGTACAAACTCTTGACCAAAAGCCACACCAGAAATAATTACACAAACTCTTAAAGACTCTACCTCTGCAAGTACAGGAGAGAAGTGTTTCCACCTCCTGAGCAACCAATCTAGGCACCTTTTACTTACTACCCAAGTTCCACAAACCCAGCATCCTAGGGGACCCTGTTTTGTCTTCACTGGCACCATAACAGGCAGTTTCTGATTACATGAACTTTATCTTATTCCTTTATACCACTCAAGCTGCCAGTTATTAGAATGACACCAAAGATTTTCTCAAGAACTTGCTAGAAGTCAGTTCCATTGATCAGCTTCTAGCAAACTCCATATTAGCCACCATGGATGTCACATCATTGTACACCAACCTCCCCCACGACAATGGATTATAAGCCATATGGAACATTATCTCTAAGGGTGGCACTGTTTCTGTTTCCATCAAACTCTCCTGCTTTCTCCTTACACAACTATTTCATGTTTGGAGATGCCTTATACCTATAAGCAGTACTATAGGCACACACATGACCACCCCAATACTTCAACATGTTTATAACAGATCTTGAAGTCTACTCTCTCTGAAGTTGCAATTTTATCCTCCAGGAACACAGGGGTCACATAGACAACATTTTCAACTTGTGGAAAGATGGGAAGAAATCTCTAGAGAAATTCCACTGGGACTTTAACAACTTCCATCCATGTATCAAGCTCTTGAATACCGCACACAGTAAAATCATTTATTATCACACTGAAACTTTGCAATAATCACCTTACCACCACATTGTATTGGAAACAAACTGATCCCTAAAGCTATTTCTATGATACTGGTTTTCATTCTAAGCACACCACTAGATCCATCATCTTCAGCCAAGCTATGTGTTTCATCCATATCTATTCTGATCCCACTGACCAGGAGGCAGACATGAGGGATCAAAAACAGGGTGTTCTGTGCTTTCAATACAATCCCCAAAATGTAGCCACTCAAGTTAAAAGAGCCAAACTTAAACCCTGTTCTGACCTCCTGCAATACCAACACCATGACAAGCACAACAGAATCCTTCTGATCATCATTTACACCCCCCAGCTTCAACTTACAAGTAGGTATACCATTAATGACCTCCAACCCTTCCTAGAACATGACAATTTCAAGCTACCTTTGGCACACAAGCCTGTCCCAGCTTACAGGAAATCTTTTGATCAGAAACGTCTGTCTAACAACAGACTCTCTAACTGCAGTTCTTACTAAGCCACCAGGTTCTTGCTACAGATCCAGATGCCAGCTGTGCCATCTTATCAACACAGACCACATCATCACTGGTCCAAACAATACTTACAGTATTTTCTTGTATATAGCACATCCTGGAATATAATATGACAATTGTTTCTGAAGGCCCTGGGAAGGAAAAAGTTCTTACCTTGGAGTATGTGTAAGTAACTGAGGTCTGGGTTACTGGGTCTGGGACTGTCCACCCAGCCTCATTTGGTGTGCAGGACCATGCCATCCAGCAAGAGGGCTCCCCAGTGGTCTAGAAATTTGGCAGTGTGAGAATGGTGGCAACATTAATTAGAATGGCTCTCAGAGCTGAGATGATTAATTTAACCACCCCATAGCACCCCCCCAAAAAAATTTCCAGACCCCTGGGAGTCCATATTTCTTACATTTAATACACACCCCAATTTCCCTCAGTTGGTTTTGGAGGAAAATGTTGCATTTTACGTGATAAAAAGTGGTATAACATCTGGGATTCATTCACCTGCTCCTCTATCAATGTCATATATGCCATCATCTCCTTACAATACCCCTCTTCTTTCTACACTGGCCGGACAGGTCCAATGAAAGAATGAATGAGCACTGATTCAACATCAGTTCCAGAAAGACATAAAAGCCCATGAAAGAACACTTTGGGCACTTTTACACGTGCTCTGGGGTGGGGGGGTGGCACTTTAATTAGAGCGGCTCCAAGAGTTGCTCTAATTAAAGCATCACTGTGTCTCATGTGTCAGCATCTCTGCACTCAAAAACGACGGTGAGGGTACTTCAACTAAAGTTTGTTTGATGAGCTTTAGTTCAAATGCCCCTACCACCATTATTAAGCGTGGAGATACTGATGCACGAGATGCAGGAAGCTGTTGGACAGTGGTAATTGCCATGCTCCAGCAGACTCAATTAATCAAGTCTGCTCCAATGTGTTGTAACTATGGTGAATTGAAGCAGCTGCCACACTAGTGTATAGGCACCCTTTAGTCCCTGTCTATGTAAAGTCCACCAGGCCCAATGACCTCTAATCGTTCCTCTCATACTCTGGGGACAACCAGTCTGGATCAGTCCTTTAAGGTTCCAATCAAATAATCAGGTGAGTAATAAAAATGAACTTAAAGCATCTCCCATTTCCTGGATTAATCAGCTCAGCTTCACCCTCTAAGTATCCTACTCAAATACTTAACTAGGTAGTCCAAAACAAATGAAGTCAAATGCCTCCCAAGTTCCTGGGTCAATCAATTCAGCTCAGTCTCCTTTAAGGATGACTCTGACCTTGAACAAAATGAAACAAGGAAACAAGCAAAAATTCTGTTGGGTTCTTTCCCTGGCTCAACTCTTCAGGTTCAGGACCTCCAAGCACTTACCATGAGGGGAGCTCTCCCTCCAGCTGCTTTACCTTATACTAGGGAAGGGAAGAATGATCCCCACAAAGCACAACAGAATTAAAAAAACATAAAAGAAACAACAGGGCCATTCCCCCAAAAACTCACAGTCCAATGCTCAGAGACTTGGCTGCTTTAAGCCTCGCTTGTCCATCTTTGAGTGAATCCTGGCATGACATGTTCAGAAGCTTGTTAGTGGTGAGCCCCTGACCACTCAGCCTAGAGGATTCACTTTCCTCTGCCACTGCTGGTGACTCGCCACTATCAGCAGGGGAGGCATCCAGAGTCTCTCTGGTCCAGAGACTCTGGCCACGGTCCTCTTGATAGCACCACTGTCCAGCAGATAGTGCTTAGGGATCATTAAAGCACAATTAACCCTTAAATGGAAAGTGAAATATGAACACAGACAACTCAGTGTTCTAAAATCAAAGTCTACCTTTATTAGTACAAGTGTTATCTTAGCAGTTTCTATATTCAAAGAGAGAAAAGCACTTAGTACAATGATCTCACCTAATCCCAGATGTTACTTTGCTCAACAAAAAAGGCCACTCAGTTCCTGAAGCAAAAGGTGCATCATTGGCTGGGACGGTCCAGACAGATGTTGAAAGCTGGATTCATGACGATGATGATTATGATGGAGACACACTTAACTTTCTTGCTCCCCACTTTTATGCTTTTCTTTAACTTGACTCCTTTGATGACTCCTTGCTTTTGGATTGGTCTCTCTGCAGTCAGCATATTGTCCATATTTTATAATGTCAGCATATTGCTTTGTTCAACAGACCCATCATGAGCATACCTCTTAATTTGACCTTTTTCAGGTGTTTTACTTTGGGCATTGTCCATTAGTCTCCTTTATCACCTTTCATTAATATATCCAATCATTTCATCCCTTTGATTCAGTTGGTTAGTGCCAAGTTCAGTTAAGTTGAGCTAGTAACAAAACTGTTACTAGGTTGTGTTAGAAAAACTTTTCATTGATAGAAAAGCAAAGAAACATCATGCAAGCAAACTCAAGGCTATAAGCTGCTTGCAAGAGGCAAGGCCAGCTGATATTGCAAACACCAGCAAAATGAAAAGTTCAGATAACAATGAGGCTATACAGAACTTTAGGCTGAATATAAAAGAAAACTTTAAACAATAATATAACTCACCACTCTATAAACAGGTGTAACTTTAAAGCATAAAATATGACAAGGTACCCTAACACCCTCCAGACTGCCCCACTCCAGGGTCAGAAATACCCTTCTGTGTGCTCCTTTCTCCTATCCAAAAGGAGTGCATGCTATGGAAACATAGCAGCATGCTCCCCACTCCAGTCAGACTTCCCGTTGCACCTGAGGTGAGTGTGCCTCATTGGGCTTTCCTGGGGCTTTCCTCTTGCCCCACTCTTTTTCCATCACAAAGATAAGCAACTGGCAAAATGGGCTTTCAATATGCTGCTTGGGGCATTAGACCGGTGTATTAAGCTTGCTCTATTGAATCTCACCCAACACTATAACTCACAAGGTTTAACAACATATACTCCATCAGACAAATTCTATTCCATCTTAGGTACATAAGTGGACTAAAAGTCCATTAATTTATCTACTCCTATAGAGTACTATTGTCTGACCCCTAAGACTGAGTCACCAAAAAAAAGCAGGGGAGGAAGACCAACCTGCCTTTTGGAACAGCTTGTCTGGAACTTGAACAGAATGAAACAGAATTGCACTGGCACATATGTGCACTGAAGCCACTGACAGATGTTAAAAAGAAGGCACAGTGGGATCTGATGTGCAATCCCAACAATTGTGCCTCCTGCCATGCCACCTGTAAAACCCTGGGATTGCACATCAGATCCCATCATGCCATATTGCCAGGTCAGAAGGTGCCTAGTATCATGGTCCTGGGCTCCAATTGCATCAGCAATCTTTGTCGCTGTGGCTGGGAGCCCCATCAGCTGATGGAATTGCATAGTGCACTTCCCAGCCATGGAAGTGCATGGTGCACTGCAGCTGGCAGTTTCAATCACTGATGTGGTTCCCAGCTTATCATTCATGGGGTTCCCAACTGTGGGAGGATGGAGTGCACCTCTGCACCTGGAAGCTCTGGCAGCTGATCAGGGCTCCCAGCAAGGGGAACTCAATGTGCTCCCCAAGCAAGGACCCCCGATCAACTGACCAGTGCTCCCAGCCTCTGGAGCACACAAGAGTCATTTATGTGCTCCAGAGGCTGGGAGCACATGCCACACATTCAATTAAAGGTGTGATACGAACCAGCAACAAAGTTATTACACACATTTTGTGTAACAATTTTATTGCTTTCTACTGGTTATATCATGCCATTAATTAAATTAACATGTAGCCAGGTCACAACTTAACCAATTAATTACATCTTAAGTGTAATGTGTGTTGAGGGCCTTAGATATCCAGTAGGTAGAAAACAATCTGGTCCCATGTCATCAATTGATTTATGACAATTAAAATTAACTGAACTATGTCAGTTTAGTCCCCTGAAATTTTCTTTTTTTTTCAACATAAAAAAAAAGGTTAATGTAATATGGGGACTATTTTCTCAAGTTATCTCATGTTAAAGAGTAGATCATGCTTAGGAAAGAGCCAGCTTTTCCTGACAGTTGTTTTTTCAACAAAACCTTTTTTTTTTTCCACAAGAGTATGTTTCTACAGAATATTTTGAGGTTTATTTTTCCCCTCCAAAAACTGAATGCTTGAAAAACAGAAGGGTTTGGGACCAAAATCAAAATATTTTAATATTGAAACGCTATCACAGAATTGGCATTCAGATATGTCATTCTCTGTTCTCCTATAAAGGCTGGTTCCCTAGTCAGACTAAGTCTTCCATGATGCACTGTAAGTACCATGATATATGGCTTCTTTTTTCACCAAGAGTGTCATGGGAGACGTACTCCCATCAGGGAACCTGGCCTGGCCTATGATGAAGACTGGGAGCACAAAGGACCTAAACTGTACCTTTGGTGCCACTTCAGAACTGAAGTATTTGTG
Source organism: Alligator mississippiensis (assembly GCF_030867095.1). Classification (NCBI taxonomy): domain Eukaryota; kingdom Metazoa; phylum Chordata; order Crocodylia; family Alligatoridae; genus Alligator; species Alligator mississippiensis. Next base: position 134,881,972 of record NC_081825.1, on the reverse strand, counting down.
GTTATTTTTCCATGAAATATTTTGGATTTTTGATATCTTTCTAAAAATGCAAGGTTTACCTGGGGGTCAGGAGGGGGTGAGAAGGATGGAGAAGGAAGCAGGTGAAAGTACTCACACCACTGTCATGCCAGACCTTATTCAGCAGGTCAGCTGCAAGAGACCACAACAACTTTGTCTTATTTTCAATTTTAAGCCAGCATGTTGTGGCTTGCTCTGTAGCAAAGAAATCAAATTGAAATCTTTTAATTGATTGTAATCATTACTCCTAATTTTCCTTCAGAAAGAAATCAACACAGCTTGATGCCAGGAGGAATGGTAAGAGGAAACAGCTGGCCTTCATATTTCTGAGTGAACACCATTTAATAAGGTAATATGTTCATTTTCCAAGTGTCAAGAAATACAAATGTATGCCAGGACAAATTAATGCACACCTTTTCCCTCAGCACAGTAAAGCATTCCTAGGTTAGTAGCTCTCCAGTTAGAATGATTTCAGTGCACCCATTTCTGCTGTATAAAGAGAACAGAAAAATAAGGGATAATATGCTACTCCCATAATACACAAAGTTGAATAGGGATAGGATAACGTGAGTGCATCTACATGAAACTCTTAATGGTGTAGTAGGATAGTTTACTGCACAATAAGTGTGCACATCTACATTTGTGCATGCCTACTGCGGAGGAAATGGTGCTAACCACGAGTAAATTTGCTACCTGCAATTTGCTTACTGTGCAGTAATGCATGTGTTAGATGCCAACCTGGTCAGACCTGCCACTACGGGGATGGCCTGAGGCTAGCCCCAAGGCTCTGGGCTAGGAGCCTCTCCTGCCCCAGGCCTGGGGGCAGCCCTCCCTGAAGGTATTTTGAGTCCTGAGGAACACATGCAGGGAGCCTCAGGACACTCCAGGCCCCTGTGTCCCTCTGGGCAGGCCTGAGAAAGTAGTCCAGGTTATCCAGAATGCCACCATCCATTGCTCATCATTCCAGGACAACATGCAGCCACCAGTCCTGGCTGGTCTGGCAGGCCCAGAAATGTCAGGGCTGGAGGCCCAGAAGAGCAACGGTGGCCCTGGCAGTGGTGTCTTGCAGCCCACCATCAGTGTCTCTGCTGGTGTCTGGGCAGCTGGATGGGGTCCAGGCAGCAGCTGCATGGTAGTAGTGGCCCTAGTATGGTGTGCTGCAGCCCGGCAGGTGGTCACTGTGCATGGAGGAGCCGGGCGGGCCCATACAACCATATATCATCCAGCAGTCAGTGTAGCAGGCCAACAGGGCCAACGTGGTGGCCAGCAGGATCCCAGGGCACTAGTCATCACTGCCAGGGGCAGGGGTTGGAGCAGCCATGGTGCTGAGAGGCAGGGCTGGTGAGGAGAGAGCTGCAGCATATTGCCTCTGCACACTGCTTCTGGGCCAGCAAGTGGCTGGCCAGGGAGCAGAGAGCAGGTCTGGCTTTTAAAGATGCCTGCTGGCTTCTGCCAGCTGCAGCTGGAGACTGGAGCTCCCCACAGTGGCAGCATGGGTCCATTGCAAGGCTGCAGGGAACGGCAGCAGTTTGGTGCTAAGAGCAGAAAATCTACTGCCAAGTTCCTGCATGTGTAGACACTTGCCTGGGAGCATTAACTCACAAGTAGTTTTCTTGCAAGTAAACTAATCTCAGATCAAATGCATCTGTAGATATGCCCAATATTTCCCAATCAATGGAAAGCTCATTTTGTCGTGCTACCAGGGACCTAATCTAAGGTCCACCCAAGCTTAGGGGCCTCCTTGGGCTAGTATGGTTAAGGAATGCCAGTTTTTGTAGCCAACAGTACAAACCAAGGGGTGGGGTGTGGGAGGAGTGGGGATTATATGGCATCACATCAGGCTGCCTTTGACTCCTCAGTTCAAATGACCAAGTATTCATTTACTGCTGTGTCAGTTGGGGAGGCCTTTGGCTCTAATTTAGAGCTTTATTTCACATTTCTAGAGCCATATTAAGACAATTTAACCACTCTGCCACCACTTTTCCAGAGCAGATAGGATAGTAGGCTGCATGGGCAGATCCTGGATTTTGTGAAGTGGGGTGCAGTATCAGCAATCACTCCTACAGGGGTGGCTGTATCCCCACTCCCAGTTCTATCTGCCTTCCCTCCTCCTGCCCCATAGCGCAGGTGGACTGCATTGCAGAAGCAGCAGTGGGCCTTTAAGACCCCCAAAAGGTATGAATCCCATCCCATGCTCTCAACACCTGTTCCCTTCCTCTCTGTCCTCAGCAGCACATTCCCCTCCTCTCCCCTCCCTTCTTTTTCCCTCCCATTCTCCCTTTCCCCCACTCACTGCTGCTGCTGCTGTCCCTAGCTGATCCAGGAGTGGGAGGAGTAGGGTAGGCTCAAGAGCCACTCCAGCCAAGAACAGTGGTGGCAGCAGCCAAAATGGGCAGATTTCTCCTGCCTGCTCATTCCCTTTGAGTCATGGTTTGGGAGGGTTGTGGAGGAGCACTCCAAAACATCTGGGCTCAGCAGGGGTCAGCAGCAGTGGTGCTAGGTGGGTTTCCCAGCTCCCATTCTTGCCCCTGGGCTGGTAGGGAAGATCCAGGGAAACTGGGCAGACAGGAGGAACCTACCAGCCCTTTTCACTGCCACTGATCCTGGCTGCAGTGGGGCAGGAGCAACTCTGAAGCACATTGTCCCTCAACCTCACTCCTGGGTCACCTGGGGACAGCAGGAACTGCAGCAGTGACAGAGGAGGGAGGGTGGAAACAGGAGCCAGGTGGAACATTCATAGATTCATTCATAGATTGTGAGGCTGGAAGGGACATCAGAAGATCATTGAGTCCAGCCCCCCTGCACCAAGCAGAAAAGACACTTGGGGTCAGGTGACCCCAATAAGGTGACCATCCAGTCTCCTCTTGAAGATTTCCAGGGTTGGTGATTGCACCACCTCTGGAGGGAGATTATTCCGTAGTCTGGACACCCTAGCTGTGAAGAAGTTTTTTCCTAATGTTGAGCCTGAAGCGGTCTTCTAGGAGTTTGTGACCATTACTCCTAGTTTTCCTCAAGGGTGCCCTGTTGAACAGTTGATCACTGAGTCCTTGATGTATGCCCCTGATGTAACAGTAAGCTGCTACCAAGTCCCCTCTCCGTCTTCTCTTTTTCAGGCTGGAGAGTCCCAGTTCCCTCAGCCTTTCTTCAAATGGCTTGCCATGCAAGTCTCTGATCATATGGGTAGCCCTTCTCTGGACTCTCTCAAGCTTTACCATATCCTTGTTGAAATGCAGCACCCAGAACTGGATGCAGTACTCCAGCTGCAGTCTCACCAATGTCGAATAGAGTGGAACCATCACTTCCTTGGTTTTGCTGGAGATTCATCAATCGATGCACACCAGAATATTATTTGCCCTGCTGGCTACAGCCTCGCACTGCCAGCTCATGTTCATACTGTGGTCATACTAGTTATTACCCCCAGGTCTCTTTCATTCATAGTGCTGGTCAGATAGGTGTTGCCAAGCCTGTAGGTGTGTAGGGGGTTGCTTTTCCCGAGGTGGAGCACTTTATGTTTCTCGATGTTAAACTTAATTTGGTTCCGACCCACCCAACTTGCCAGCTTGTCTAGGTCCACCTGTATCTGCAACCTATCTTCAAACGTGACCACACTTCTCCCTAACTTGGTGTTGTCCGCAAACTTGGCCAGTGAGCTCTTCACCTCCACATCCAAATAACTGATGAAGATGTTAAAAAGTACTGAACCAAGCACTGACCCCTGAGGGACACCGCTGGCCACTTCTCGCCAAGACAACACAGATCTGTTCATGAGAACTCTCTGGATCCTACCCCACAGCCAGCTTCCCCCCCCCACCTCATAGTTAAGCCCTTATAGTTAAGCCCACAATCTTCCAATTTGCAACATACTACTGAATAGGGAAGGGAAGGGAGGGGGTATGGAGAGTAAAGGAAGAGAGGGGCAGGATTTTATGCTTTGGGGGGCTTAAAAATGAAAAAACCTGGCTGCTGCTCCCACGGCAGAGTCTGAAAGGTGGGCATGTCTGCGCCATTTCACCCTCTCTGGATCTGCCCCTAGTAGGCTAAACTAGACCATGAGATCTTGGCTCTATGCCTAACTCTGAACTGACCTGCTGTGTTATCTTGGGCATGTCTCTTCATTTCCTTGTCCCTTATTTCCTCAAACCCATTTTCTTGCCCATTTAAACTGTAATCTCTTCAGGACAGGGTCTTTATGTATCATATCCTATGCAACAGAAACCCTGAGATACCACAAAAATGTAAAAAGTATTTCTTCCCTGGCAAAGGTAGGGTTACAATTTCATTGCCTTTGTACACTCTAGATAAAGAAGAGATATAACCATCTATTAGAGTGAATAGCGTGACTTTAACCAAATAGTAAATATTGACCAAGGCAAGGCATTTTCCATCAATATGTATTTTAAGGGAAAACAAATCTTCATGCTCACAAAAACTAAATTGACTTTCTATTGTATTTTTTAAATTAGAAATGTATGACTCAAATTGTAAAATTTCCCAATAATATTATCAACGCATCCAAGAAACCAAGCACCTATAAAATATTCAAGCTTGCAAGTGAACTGGGAAAATAAAACTGAATCCTGGATCATAAGTGCATTCAATAAAAAGGTCATTCAGGTTTGGGACGTATTGCCACATGCAGTGATGTTCTCTATATGTAACATACAGGAGCATATATTTCCCTATATATGTGCATGAGTGGACAGAGAAAAGATTTTGATATGTAGCCACAGCAATCAGATCAGTAATGCACAACAATAAGTGGACATAAGCGATCAAACTCCAAGGGTGGCTTTTATCCACTTCTGACAGACACAAGACAAAATCTGTCTTTCCTTACCTCTTGGTAACATTCATAGAACGTTTTATGCCATGAAGTCTCTTATTAAACTGAATTGAATGTGTGTGAGAAAAGCATTTCTCTAGCAATGAAGCTAGAGCTATTTGTCTGTGTAGGAGTGGGAGAACTATACGACTTCCTAGTGACAAGAAAGAAAGGTTTATTTGTCAACCTAGCAAGAAGCACATACCAGTGTGAGACAAGGTACATACAAATGTAGAGACACACACATCCACAGGCTATGTAACTGTCTTGCAAGAGAGAAAGGACAGAGTTACAAGCATGGTTAATGATAGAGACAGAGTGAGGCAAGTAAATCTCTACAATCGCAACGACAGAAGAACAGTGCATACAGTGACACATATAGCAATAGGGTGCCTTGATAGTGACAGCAGACAGCAACACAGACATGCCCTACCCTGAGAACTCCAGTAAGTATTCTGTCAGTAGGAATTTTCCAGAGGGAATGAGAGGTACTGGGACTCCTTATTTACTACATTAGCCTCACAACTACAGATGGGGGTGGGGGGAAACTTGGCAAGATTTTTCAAAAAGGATTTATTAAATAGAATTTTCCTAATTAAATATTTCTCTTTGTATTATTTAAAATTTGTACCAATTCAAAAAGCCTAAAAAAACCCATTCAGGACAAGATCCTACTTTACATATTAGGTCCTTTGTTTTTAACAACCAAATATTAACTTTTCACTGTGTATGGTTTTATCTTGGCAGTTTTCCTTTTGTCTCCCCCTTTGTCTTCTTGCTTACCCAAAACCTGAAAAAAGTGTTTTAATTTTCAGAGTTTGACGGGGATTTCCCTGATTTTCCAGCAGAGACAATACATTTCAACAGAACACAACAGTGACATGGCTAGATGAGATGATGTAGTTTTTCACACGTTAACCACCTCTAGCCACTATTTAAGTTGTCATGTACACACAGGGCCCGTCTACATGAGATGTTTACTGTACAGTTGACTAATTAACTGTGCAGTAAGCATCTTAGCATCTACATATATGACCCTATTAGGGTGCACATAACTAATAAACTCTGCAGCAGTGCAGCATTTGTAAAATATAAGTACTACCCTATTGTGGAGGGTTTTTTTGTGTACAACAGTGCACATGTAGACACTGTTCCAGCTGGGTGAGGCACAGGGTGCTTCAGTTCAAGGCTAGCTTCCAGGCACCCCTTGCACTGAAAAACCCTCGTGTCTTAGCCAGCCACACCGCAACACATGGAGCTCGGCTGGGGCTGCCATGGCTAGCAAGGAACCCAAGGGGGGAGCCATGTGCTGTGTATGAATAAACTCCAGAGCAATAAGCTTATTGCTCTGGAGTTTATTCGTGCATATTAATCACATGTGTAGACATGCCCACATCGGGCAACATTGAACCTTGGTGTCTTATTATGTGATTCCAAAAAAGAATTGGACCCTGTTGATTTCCTCCCACCTGTTTGTTCCAAGCTAGCCTGGGTACCTCTATGCAGCACTACATTTTGCCATGGAGACATTCCTTACAGTTAAGATGATTTACACTAGCTGAGGGTCTAGCCCCATCATTTTGCAAACTGCAACTGTACATCAAACCCATCCTAGAAAAGAACCAAGCCCATGGCCTTTTGTCACTTCTGTGAGGTAGAAAACCCCATTTCTCTGTAGGACACAGCTTTGCTTTTTTCCAAACAGAGGAAGAACTATGATTGTGTTGAGGCCGATAAATGGAAGACTGCTGCCAAAATGATTTAATACCAGCTGTGTAAAGTGTCAATTATTAAATGTTCCATAGCCAGTGATAAGCACAAGGAGGAGATGGATTACCAATTCAGTGACACGTTACAAAATATCCTTGGATGAGATGTTGCACCTGAATTGTCAAGTTAGAAATGACCCCATTAGATAGGAAAGACGCATGTGGAAAGGGGAGAAATACAGAATATTATGAGCAGAGCAAGAAGAACTATTTATATAGAATAACTGCTTTGCAAGCCAATTCCAAACTATGCTCCTTGAAGTACTTGCTTATGGCCTGCAGGGAGCCTACTTCATCAATAGGAGTTGCCTCTAAGGGTGCTTGTACATGTAACAAAATTTGCCCTTTTTGTGATTTAATAGTGTTACAGTTTTCACGTGTGGGTTTTTCTGGCAACTTAAAAGTCTTTTTGGTGATTTAAAGTAAAATGCATCCCAATGTATTTTAGTTTGGATCACCAGGAATTAAACCGATATGTCCATGGATTTATCACGTGAAAATAGAAATGAACTCAAAGATGTGTAATGAGCCCCTTTGTCCACCAGATGGTGCTGCAACTTTTGTGTAGTTCACCCATTTATCCACCACATGTTGCTTCGAATCGCAGATAGGAGGGTAAGAGGTTACCTGCACTATTTCAGTAACTGGATGTAATGTTTCTTTGATGTCAGGTGTTGCATACCACATATTGTGGTCCACCCAGCCCAACATGAATCAATCTTTGTTCTCCTGTACGGACACCCACGTCCCCTGCCTCCCCAGGCCATGCCCTGGCCAGGTTGTCAATTGCACCGACACCCCATAATCTGCCCCTGGTTCCATCCAGGAATGGAGAATTGCTTGGGTCCCTAAAGGGGTAAGAGCTATAGGTTGATACCCTTATTAGTCTGCAGGCAAAAGGAATCAAAATTTGTGGTGGGGAAGGTGATGTCTTTTATTAGATCAATTGGATATTTACAAATACAATCTTTATTTGCAAGCTCTTGGGCACACTCACCCTTGCTTTCATTTGCTTTCAGAGCGAATGGCTCCCTCCTGATAACAGGATTTTAGCTCGTAGCCTCCACGCACAAGCCTACCCCACAGTCAGACGAATGGCAGCAGGCAGCCCTTAATGAAAATGGCACTGTTACCACATAATCTGTCCCTGCTTCAGTCCAGGAATGAAGAACTGCTCAGGTGCTTAAATGGGGCACCATGGACTGCTGCCATTTGCCAAGCTGTCCTAGTCTGACACAACTTGATTTGCTCTCTTCTTTCCCTGGTCTGCTCTCTTCTCTCCTCAGCCTCAGACATCTCAGATCAATAGGGGGTAGTACCTGGGCTCCTGGGCCATCCCTCCATTTATAGGTCTCTTGTTCAGCAGGTCAGGAAAAGTTCATGCCCTGCCCCGCCAATCCTTGTTTTGGTTCAAGAGGTTTGTACAACAGACATGCTGGTGCTATCTTGGCAACTTGGTTTCTTTTGGCCATACTTTCTTGAAAAAAGGGCATCTAAAATCTGTGGACAGTGTAGATAAAAAATGAGCCATGTACTGATGGGTATGCCAAGGAGCGTCACCGACAGGATCCCTTTTGGGCCATGGCACAACAGAGGGCTACCCACAAGTCACCCATGTGTCAAGGAACTGGTCCCTGCTCACAGTCTTCATAACTGGTGAGGCAGTGAATCGGGATATGAATGAATGAATGATGACCAATATTAAGAAAAGTTTGGGAATATGGGACTGTTCTATCCCAAGAAAACAGATGAGGGGCGTGGAGCGAGGAGGGGTCTTGGTGGCCATGTATAGGTATGTAATGGGTGAATAACTGTAGCTGAGAGAAAATATGTTAACTATATGGCACGTGCACCCAGGAGAATGCCCATAAACTGTTAGAGGACAGTTTCAGGTTGGATGTAAGGTTGTAAGGGTGACTAGAATCTGGAATAGACTACCCAAGGTGGTTGTGCGATCCCCAACCTTGGAAATCTTCATTAGGAGAGTGGACAGACACCTTCCTGGGATCCTATGATCTCAGCAGTATTCCTGCCCTGAGTAGGGTGGTTTGAACCGGATGTCTTTCTAGCTCCCTTGTAGCCCTTACTTTCTATGAATTTATTCCATGATTCCTAACCCGCTATTCATCAAGCATGTCAGCTGAACACTGTGAAGTGGGCTCGCCTACACATTATCCACCACAAAAGACGGGGGCCCACCATAGATGATAGCAGCCAGCATACATGCCAGGTGCGTACTGGCTCTGTCAAGTCCAGCAATATCATGATTAGCTAGAGAACACTGGCTCCTACCCCCCTTGTCCCTGCCCATTAGTCTGACACTGGCATGAAATTAATAACTGCTTCTCAGCTTTGAGTACTTTAATTAACAAACATTTCTCCAATTCCAAGGCTGCACTCATCAGAGAACTACTTTGCCCCATGTTAACCACTGCTTTTCCCCTGTACTTTGACTGGGTCATACAGGGGCCAGACTTGAGGCTTCTGTCTGAGCCAACTCCAGGGATGGGGCATGCGTGATTATGGTCAGTCATGGGGGGAGGCGGTCAGGCAGGGTCCCCAATACCGGTGTCTAGGTCAATGGATCACAGTGCCTGGGGCACTGAGGTTGTTAAAGTTTTTTACCCTCAGACCAACTCCCCAGAACCCCCCTCCATCAGTGGCAACAGGCAACTCTGAGCAGGGCATTCACAGGTACCAGTAAAAACTGCTACTGTTGCACTGCAGAAAACATGTTAGCAGAGCAGTGTTCCCAAGACTTTACATGAAAGCAGCAGCCTTGAGGAACCACTGCTGCCCCTGTACCTTCACTGAAAGATACCTTTTAATCATGCTGTGTCTGAATTTTCAAAAAACCACTCCCCAAAACCACTTATTCACTTGGCAGTCTTACAGAAAACCCAACAAATGGTGTTCCGTGATCCTGCAGGACCATTAAGCACAGCCACCCACTTTATGAATATTGGTTAATTTCTTGCCCCAACGTGCATGATAGAGCACACTGAGGATCTGAGTAGTTTGGTTAACTATTATGGTTACTGTTAGATTAGGATGGCACAACAGCACCGACCTGGCCCCTTGTTCTCACCACCACAGAACAGCACAGCACAGCACAGCATGACACATGCACGGGCATGATAAGGTTCACCCACAATTTTATTTGTCTTCCCCTTTTCTTTCCCTAGTCCTGGGCAGGAGCAAGCACACCTCTCACACACCAAGGAAGGCACTGATTCCTGCAACAATGTTGTCTTTGGTATCGGGGGGTCAGGGTTGTATAGCACTATGGCAGGCATCTGCCCAGCCATTGGCGGAAGTTGTGTGGCAGACCAGGCTTGCACTAAGTATCCTGAACCAGGCACACAAATGTACATGGGGTACCAGCAGAATCAACTGCAGCAGGGTATAATAGCTCAGGCAACCTTCAGCCTGCACAAAGAGCTCATTGCACATGTCCTGGGGCACACAGTGTCATCCTTTGTGCCCATTGGTGTGGCAGGGGGTAGCCATCCCTGGGTCACCTCCCCAAAACCCCCCAGGGGGGGTGGGGGGGAACTGCCTGGCAAGACCCTTACAACAGTTTTTCTGCATCCCCATGCAACATGACCCTGGGTGCCTAGGGATGTTGAGCAGCAGATCACAGCAGTTGTCCTGCATGGGCAAACAAGGGGCTGGGGTTAAGTGTTCAGAGTGTTGGTCACAGTTTTCTGAAGCCATCACCCAGCGGGACACTGCCTACAGTGGACATAGTGGGGGGAGGGGGATGGCATTCGGCAGCCTCCTGGCTACTGTGTCTGACCAGTTGACTTACCATTCTCACTGCATACCACCGTGCACTGCCAAGCCATGATCTGAGGAAAGGCAGGGGACTGCAATTGTTGTTGAGCATTTTATCTGTGAAAGGCTGCAAAATTTCACAAAGGGCTTCTATCTCTTGGCTCTCCAGAGCCAACATCTGTATGCAGAGGAGAGTCCAGCTTTGGGTACAGAACACCTCAAGGAAACATGCTAAATATATAAATTATGTTTAAATATGAAAATCTAAGTCTCTATATGTCTGACTTCAGCTTCCATGACTGTTCTGCCCAAAGGGTGTCACTTGCCAAACATTTATCAGCAGGCACTTTCCTTTTCAATGCAGGATATTACCAGGCCACTTCACATTTCTAAGAGGACAATTATCACGTACTCAGGCCAAGCTCCCTGGCTTTGTTCTCCTGGTACAGAAACAGGAGCAGTTGCCAGAAGGATTTATTATCAATTTACCACCGTTCTTCGCCCCTCACCCACATCCACTGTCCACTTGTGTGGAATTAAGTCTCATTTCTCTCATTACCGCTCTGTGTCTGAGGCAAGCCAGGGAATGTTTGGCTTTTCTTACATCACCCAACACCCACATCCAGCCATTTTCAACCCTTCCCAATAAAGAAGGCCGACAGGGATGGGGAATACATTATTATTATACCCGAGTACTTATTAAAATGACAAAGAAACACTGTGGGATACCCACTTCCTGGGCCCCCTGTTAACAAAGAAACCTAACAAATAGGAACCCCTTTCCCATCAATTGGCTTTCTTTCCCAACCATGCACCTCCTGTCTGACCTTCCCTTTTCTCCCTGAACCATAATGGTGTCCTGGTCCTGTCCTGGTCCTGCTGGCATTGGGGCACCTCTCTGTTAAATGGAATGCAGGTGGGGCAACAGGATGAGAAGTAATACTCCTGGCTACCTCCTGGACAGAGCCAAGGTAAGTGGAACTTGTGCATTTTCTGGGGAAGGAGGACCTGGATAAGAACAAGGGGCTTGTTCACATGCTTAAGAACATGATCCTCAATCAATGTGCATGTCTCCTAGAGATCCTCACAGCACTGCATGGCCAGCTCCAGAAATTGGTTTGTGCAGTCTTGAATTCAATGGTGTTGGCCATGCTTTGCATCTCTTGCTCATCATCTGCTTTAAGCACCCCCTAGACTTCATCCCACCAGTCACCTGCGGTGGTCACTTGGGATTGTACTGCCTCCACCAAAGCCTCCATCATGATTTCTCTGCAGCATTGCTGCCTGAGGCAGTATTCCCACATTTTCTGTGCTCCAGTGACTGCCCGAATCCCAGCTTTTTTAGCAATGAATGATTGGATTCTTTCTTGGAAATGGGGGGGGGAAGGAGGGGAGGGGGGCAAAACTTGAAGTACCAAGTTAGGGGAAGAGGGCGAGGCACAGGAGACTGCAATGCTCAACAGTACAAATGTATCCTGGCTGTTAATGAAGCCCAATTCCAAAACCAGGCAGGGGTGAGCAGAAGAGGACTTGATGGTTCTGGCACCTCAATGCCTGGCATACATCTTGAGGTGTTAATGGGAGCTATTGAGACATAGCACTGTCCCTCACACACCCCTGTTTCAAACCTAGGTTATTGCAGAGCAGGATTCATTTATGGGGACATACTTCTTGGGTGTGCCTGTTCATTGATCTGGTAAATGCCAGTATCTTAACCCCAGAACACATGAATGGGTTCCTGGGGTCATCCTAAACCCCACAAGTTCTTAGTGGATGAGTGGTACATCACTTGCCTCCCACCCCCGCCCTACACTACAGGCAAAGCTCTGCTGTGCCAACACCCAGCACATGGCTTCCTGAGCTAGGTAATCATTGAAATACAAATACCAGGTCAGTTCTGATGCTAATAGATTGAATTCAACTACCATATCTATTCAGAAGACCCCCCTAGTGAACCTTGGTGGTGCTGTGTGCTGAACAGTGACCCTGCTGCATACTGCTAAACAACATGGCTTTGTGGAATCCAGTGACATGATTGGGGAGGACCAATGGAAAAGTGTTTTGATGAAAACATATTGGCCGGCTCTAACAAGTGCATAGATTACCATGTACTAAGCCTGGCTCTCCTACCAGGTTCCAGCATACCATTGGTTCTGTTGTATTTCTCATGCTTGCCTGCTTCTTAGCAAGGAAGAAAGGTTTTGCACAGCTCCAACATTTTACTCATTCTTGACAGGGGAGAAAGCAAAGTGACAGTGGGTGCACCTACATGAGATGTTAACTGTGCAGTAGCCCGATCCTACTGCACAGTAGCATTGTGTGGCAAAAAATGTGATGCAATGCTACTGCACAGTAGCATTAGGCTACTGCATAGTATCACCAGAAAAAAGGCATTTGCCGGTGCTACTGCATAGTAACTCAGATTACTGCACATTTATTTAGTATTTGTTTATACAGATCCCTCCATAGTGTCCCATCCAACAGTCCTTATGTCCTCCTTTCATCATCCTCTAATGAGATGCATCTAGCATTCCTTGGAATTTCCTCAGACTCCTGCTTCTTCCTGCCATTCTGTCTTCTTTCCTGCCATTCTGTCTTCACAAAGTCTTCCTCATCCATCTTTTGTATGCTCCCATGCTCACAAAGTTGCATTTACTTTACCTTGTCAGCCAAATCACAAGCATTGCCCTCCACCAAATTTCAAAGTCATGTCATGTATTTGGGGGGATGGGGGAGGGAATAAAATCTACATATTTTGGACAGATGTAGGCTCTGAACTTCCCATCTCTTAACTATTTACGCTTCTTCAGGGATCCCCATTGGGATGTCAGTCTCAGTAGCTTTTTTTCTTATCCAAGACTTGAGATATTATTCTAGACTCTTCTAGAACCCGTCACACTAGACCGTGTTTTGCAGTCAAGCACATTGGCCTGTGTATCTCAGTTGCTAAGATACTTGAACTGGTCAACCTGGTTTCATCCACCTGCTTTGATTTATGTGTAGTTTTCCTGAGGGACTTCTACTGACCCACATAATCTCAACCTTAGTCATGCTCATCCTCATCCCATGAAAGTCTAATTGATCAGACCAGTGGTTTACTATTTCATATAGGTATACTTTGGAGGATGCCTTTACTGCTAAGTCATTTCAATACATAAACTTCTCACTGCTCCCTCCCATGTCATTCTAATTGTTTTGCTGATGTGGTTCATTGATAAAAGAGCAGAAGAATTGAGGTTAATTACCACCTTGTGCAGTCCAACTTTCACTCCAGAGCAATTCATCATTCCAAACAAGTGTGAATCACAGTTGCAGATGATCTGTATAGGATATTAACCATAAATGGGCATTTTCCAGTTCCTCAATATTTCATGTGCCTTTCGTAGGCCTACAGAAGTGAAGAAGATATCCTGGTGGTACTCTCCCTGCTTCTGTACCACCTGTCAAATCATAAACATGATAGAGGTGATCCCTTCATTTGCCTAAAGCCAAAATACTCTTCTTCACATAAAGGTTCAATTGTTCTCCTAACTGTAGCAGCCAAGATGTGTTCCCACCTTTTCTCCCTCTCTTGAGAATAGTTTCTGTGAGATCCTCTTTTATAACTGTGGTTCTCATTTGCCAGGTGACTAGCTGTCCCCCAATCAGTCTTAACAGGTGATCTATTGCTTTGACACTTTCCCCCTAGAAAACTCTCTTGCCCTGTCCAATAGGTTCTCTATCCACAAAAAGTAGTGGATAAATATAAAAAATGGCTTTCTAGTGGTTATCCCTGAGCCAAATGTAATAATTTCTGCAATCATTGCTTTGGATTTTAGCTTAAAACAGAAGCAAAGAGATGACAGTGAAGGCAGCCAAACTCCACAGCCTAAAAGGAGTTTCCAGGGTACCCAGATATATGGAGAGTCTCTATCATCTAACAGAGTTCATTAAATGTAAATAGATAGGTTCCTTAAGTCACAGCTGGCATATCTGAAGCCCACCCAATAGATGACATTCTAATAACCTGTCACTCAGAAGATTGTCCAGATCTTCATAATGTGATCTTTCCTCATTTCTTTCACATATCGACTAGCCATGACATTGTTAAAGGTGTTGACATTTACAGTACCATTACTAGCACCTAAGGCAGCAACCTTTTAGATATGTGGCACAGTAGATTACCTCTAAACTACTATTTTAGGCTCTCTGCAAAGTCAGGCAGACATCCTTGTATCTCACGCCTGCTTCACATTTGGAAATTGTTTTTTTCATAGTCATTAAAGCTAGAGGCTTAATTTTTTGTCTTAAATGAAAGGTGAAATGTTATAGATCCCGGTGATCTCTTGGAAGAAGAGTTGCTGTTTTTTCTTACCATGTTCAAAGCAAAGAAAGGAATTACTTTCAGGTAAGAAGAGCTGCTGTTAATAAGAAGCTAACAGAAGCTAAAACGTCTATCTCATAACTGAAGAGAAAGGACCAGAAACATTAGTGGAAACGGACCTGCTAAGAAACAAAAGATGAAGGTCCATGACAGTATTGGAATAAGAGATGGGGATCAGAGATAAAATAAGGAGAAAGATAGAACAAAGAGCTAAAGTAGACATTTTTTCCAAAACTGGTAAAATGCTTATTGCTTTAGATGTTTAGAAATTATGATCCACCTTATCTGGCTACCAGGGTGAGTTGATTAAAAAAAAAAAAAATCTGTATTACAATGCACTATTTTAGCATTTAACAGTAGAATGAATAAAAAACGCTTTGCACCTCCTCTGCAAGTTTATACAGAGCTAACAAGAGAATATTGTCCAGAGATTTAGGCTACATTGGACCAAGAAACTTGGATTCTATCCCTGCCTCTGACCTGGTAATTGAGCTTAGCTATGTCATTATACACTTCCCTTTGCCTGGTTCCTCTCTCACCCTATCTCACCTCTTTAAATTATGGTCTCAATTTTATTTGCTACTCTGAGTAGCTAAATTTTCATAGTTACATAGTCTAAATCTCATTTAGGATTGCAAGATGCTATTGTAATAGGAAAAAAATACATGCTTTAAAATCCTTCATGTTAGTTTGAATGATTTAAATACTAATGCAATTTACCTGCCACATTCTCTTCCTAGTTTTCTTTGTTCAGACGTGCTTGTTTTTGTCAATCACGTGCTGACATTGCAAACAGAATGAATAATGATACACCACACAAGTCATAAAAATGATTTGATTGTACAAGATTCAACATGTTGTATATAAATTGATTTCTGATTGAATGCAATTGAAATATGTCTTTGCAATTCAATAGGGGTTAAAACATTTTACTAAGTCATCTGGTAGCATTATTTTATTTGGCTTATTTGAAAGTTTACCATTCTATATAACACTATATATTTTCATTGCTTACAATTTGAGACCTACTCTGTTGCTAGGAAGGCTTATGTCATGTTAAACCAGGTTTCTTCAAATGCTAATAGAATGATGAATTCTTAACAAATAGAAAGACAAGTTAAGAAGTAGATCAATACCCCTCTGCATCTCAGCAAGAAGATATTGACAGCTCATGCCGAGATGTTGTTTCAATGGGTTGAAGGGATGATTACATCATTTGGCCAACTTCCTTATGTTGCAGGCCACTTAATGTCACCTATTTATTCATAGATTCATTCATAGATGTTAGGGTCAGAAGGGACCTCAATAGATCATTGAGTCCGACCCCCTGCATAAGCAGAAAAGAGTGCTGGGTCTAGATGACCCCAGCTAGATGCTCATCTAACCTCCTCTTGAAGACCCCCAGGGTAGGGGAGAGCACCACCTCCCTTGGGAGCCCGTTCCAGACCCTGGCCACTCGAACTGTGAAGAAGTTCTTCCTAATGTCCAATCTAAATCTGCTCTCTGCTAGCTTGTGGCCATTATTTCTTGTAACCCCCGGGGGCGCCTTGGTGAATAAATACTCACCAATTCCCTTCTGTGCCCCCGTGATGAACTTATAGGCAGCCACAAGGTCGCCTCTCAACCTTCTCTTGCGGAGGCTGAAAAGATCCAGTTTCTCTAGTCTCTCCTCGTAGGGCTTGGTCTGCAGGCCCTTGACCATACGAGTGGCCCTTCTCTGGACCCTCTCCAGGTTATCCGCATCCCTCTTGAATTGCGGCGCCCAGAATTGCATGCAGTACTCCAACTGCGGTCTGACCAGCGCCCGATAGAGGGGAAGTATCACCTCCTTGGACCTATTCGTCATGCATCTGCTGATGCACGATAAAGTGCCATTGGCTTTTTTGATGGCTTGGTCACACTGCCGACTCATGTTCATCTTGGAGTCCACTAGGACTCCAAGATCCCTTTCCACTTCCGTGCTACCCAGCAGGTCATTCCCTAGGCTGTAGGTGTGCTGGACATTTTTCCTCCCTAGGTGCAGCACTTTGCATTTCTCCTTGTTGAACTGCATTCTTTTGTTTTCTGCCCACTTGTTCAACCTGTCCAGATCTGCCTGCAGCTGTTCCCTGCCCTCCGGCATGTCCACATCTCCCCATAGCTTTGTGTCATCTGCAAACTTGGACAGAGTATATTTCACTCCCTCATCCAAGTCACTGATGAAGACATTAAAAAGTATCGGTCCAAGGACCAAGCCCTGCGGGACACCACTGCCCACACCCTTCCAGGTCGAAACCGACCCATCCACCACGACTCTCTGGGTGCGACCCTCCAGCCAATTCGCCACCCACCGGACTGTGTAGTCATCCAAGTCACAGCCTCTTAACTTGTTCACCAGTATGGGGTGGGATACCATATCGAAGGCCTTCCTGAAGTCTAAGTATACGACATCATTTACTGTTATATTGAAATTACTTAGCATTTTATTTGGATATAACATCTTAGACCTGAAGAACAGAGAATTCACCACTTCCCTTTGTAGTTGTTCCAATGGTTAATAACTTGTGTTGTCAACAAGTTAAAATTACAATGCAGATTCAAAAATGTAAGCACTAGATTCCTATTCTAGGAATATAGGAATGTTTGTCTTGTAACTTGATAACATCAATACTGGGCGCGACTACAAGAGATGCTTACTTCTCATTAGCCTAATAACATTGTGCAGTAGCGTGGTGGTTAAAAACTGTGCTAATAGCCTGCGGTGAGGTATTATTAGGCTAATGTGTAGCGGCCGAATCTCCAAAACTGAATCAAACAAGAGGACTCCTTAATCTCTCCAAATCAAATCAGAACCCTCCAAACTGATTCGGAGAGATTCACAAAGATTTGGAGATTCAGACATAGACACAGGTTTAAATGTTTCTTCTACTACGTACCAGGCAGCTGGGGAAGCCTATGATGCTGGGGCACATGGAGCATCCCACAGAAGTGCGGGGGGCTCCCCAGGGGTGGACCAGAAGCACTTCTGGGTCCACTGAGGAGCATGCTGGGGGGGGGGGGGCACTGGTGACTGGTGTCTCCTGGGTCTGGAGGGAGCCGGAAGTGGATTGGAAGTACTTCTGGTCTAATTCCAGGTTCACCACTGAGCACACGGAGGGCCCCCCTGCACTCCTGTGGATGCTCCATTTGTCCCAGCATCACAGCATTCACAAGCCATGCTGGTGCCTCGAGGTATGTAGAAAAGACATTTAAGGCCCACCTCACTCACCCCTAATAAGTGTCATGGAAAAACCATGCACCAGTACTACCGTGCAGTAACTCTAAACAAGTACTAAACTAAAGGTGCAGTATCTAAGGTGCATTAATGAGCATATACATGCACCCACTGTTTCCCAACTCCTATATGCTTGAATACGTAATCTTTGGGCACATCACCATGAGCCGGAATGTGCGCTCCGCCAGGACAAATAGCAGCAGTGCATATTTGTTCTGCTGCTGGTTGTCCCTGGATAATGTCCCTGCATGTATGCTCTGGTGGCAAGTTGCCCTGGGTGGGGTAGGGGAGGCCTTACCTGGAGTCATGGGGGCCTTCTGGGGCTCCAGAAGCAGTGAACCAGATACTCAGAACCAGGGTCTGGCTGGCCAGGCTCTGGTTTCTGGCAGTGCATACTGCTGCAACATGTGCCACACTACTTTTTTCTAGTGCAGGTTTTTTTGACACCAGGATCTCCTGCATGTGTGGCATGTCCAGTTTGCAGTGCCACAGATGAGTGTTGTAAATCACACGTGTTCCCTTGTGGTGATGTGCTGTATGTGTCTTTTCAGCATAGTTATTGTGTATGTGTGACTGATGAAAAGTCCTCTGTTCTAACTTCCCAGATTCATAATACAAGATCTGAGAGTGGGAAAAAGCAGTTTCTCACAAAGATTTCTCTAATTTTGTTATAAAGTTTTAAAACCTTATTTACAACTGATAATTCTTCTCTACATCAGAGCCAAATTCTGTCCTCAGTATAATATTGAAAGATTGATATTGTTTAAGTTTTAGACCTTTTTATTTTAATTCAATTCATTTTTATTCAATAAAGATTGGTCCCTTTTACAGATTAAGTCTTGCTATCCATCGCAGATTTTTGTACAGCTCTGCTACCAATATTTTTTTAAAGGCTTCTCAATTTAACCTTTTTGGGAGGCTCAGGCATCTCCCCTGCTGCAAAGCAAATTGAGTATTCCTATTGAAATGCATGGGATAGCTCATATGATCCACATTACTTTCTTATACATGGGCTTGAGGGATCATGGCTTTATTCTGTATGTCCTCACAATTTTTTTTTTTTGGATATGCATTGCTAAGTCTGTAAGAGCCAGATTCTATTCCACTTACTGGGCATATAAGTGGACTTAGATGCCTAAATTCAATTCTATTCTGCCCTGCTCAAGTCCCTGAAAATCCACTAAAGGAACATTTTTGTTTTTACCAAACACCATCATTTTCCCCTCAAGAAGGATTCTCAAAAAAATGGAGGAAAAAGGAGGACACACCCACCTTTTTTATTAATAGTTCTTCAGGGACTCAAGAAAGGTACAACAGAATTTCTCACTGTCACCTAAGTCCACCTACACTCCTAACAGGAGAACTAGAATCTAGGCCTTAACTATGAGACTACTAATCCAGGTTGTAGGCCTGCCTATAGTAGAACTGGCTAAAGATAGATGAGACTACAAAGCAGATAATACAAAACCCCTGTGACTCAGCTAGGAGCCAGGGAACAGCTGACTGGCATGGGTGGAGCTGAGCTATTGCTGAAGACCAAGATTGAGAAGGCTAAAGCCTTGGTAGAGAGGCTGAGGCTGAGATGAGCCCTAAGAGGGCATAAACTAATGTTTGATTGAAAAGGTCTAACAAATGGAGACTGAGTAATATTTGTGAGGCTATGGGGGAGGCTGGAGACCAGCAGGCCACAGCTGGCACCACTGTGGCACAGTGCCAATTACCTAAGTAGGGTGAGGGCCCAGAGAACAGTAAGTGGTAGGTGCATGCAGGGTGGATCTAGGATTCTGAAAAGGATGGTGAAAATAGTGTGACACATAATCAAGTACAACACAACACATTGATCTCCAGTTAAAGACAAACCAAAAGACTTGCTCATGTGCTAGGGGGCTAGCACTACTTTATTCAGTTAAAAACAAAGCAAAATCAAACAACTATAGGGATGTGCACTAATTTGCTAGATTATATATAAAAGGTTGCAAAAGAAACACAACAAACTAGGTAAAAACAGTCCAAAGAGATTATGTCATTAGTCCTGTAGTCATGAGGGTTAAAATATGTCTCTTATTCAGATTCATAAAATAACATTCATCCTTGAACTTTCTGACAATGCCATTGGTGCATGCAATGGTACACAGGGCCCCAACCAGGCTGACTTGGAGAGCCCCACTAAGTGGATGAGGCCCCCACAGGGGAGGAAATGCCCAGCTGGAGGAACATTAGCAGCCTCAACAGGCCTCCAACAGTTGTGAGTTGCCTGGGAAGAGGATTCCCACAGGGGAGGAGGTTCCTCCCCTCATTTCTGTGGTTAGCCACTTGAAGGGAAGCAAGCCCCTGATGGGGAAGGACTCCCAGGTTTGAGGTTGACCTGTTGGATGATTCAAGCAGATTTACAGGAAACCCGTAGGGCATTGGGGTATCCTTTCCCTCTTCTTATCTTTGGGGCACAACTATCCCTCCAAGGCAACTCAGGTTAGTCTTTGCTTTTGCTGAGACCTGCACCTTTTCATTTGTAAACCCTGCATCTCAGGCTTTGTGAATCCTGTGCCTCATAGTTTGTGAACTTGCACCTCATGATTTCATAAACTTGCATTCCATTAGAGTATAAGATTGCATGACTTTTAATAAGACCCTTGCTTTGACTCCTTTTGATTCCTTACCTGTATATAGAGTTTTTGCATAGATATGTAAATAGTCTGCCTATAGTTCTTATAACACATAATATATATATATATATATATATATATATATATATATATATATATACACATATGTTAATATTATGACTTTTATGTCTTATTAAATTTGTACATAGTTAAGTTTATTCTTGTGTACTGGCCTTGCTCTATAGGAAGAGAGTAACTGCATAGAGCATGCAGTTTTACCTCCCACAATGCTTCAGCACCTGCTAACATCCCTTCGTTCGAAGAGGGGGTACTAATACAAGTGCTACCTGGGCTACATTTGAATACTGTGACATAAAGACCGTCAAAAAGAATGGGTGGTCACTAACACATGGAGTGGAGAGAGATTAGCAGGAATCAAGGAGATAATAATGAGCCATGAAGTCAATTGACTCCCTTGGTGCTGCACAAATAGAAATGCGGCTTCTTCTCCCAGTTAGTTGGTTTTAAACTTTAGATGGAGCAGGAATCAAAGGCGGGGGAGGGCAGGGGGGGGAGTGCAACTGCATCACTGCACCTCCCTTCCCCTGACCTATCCCCCTGGATCTGCCCCTCAGCACCCTGAGAGGCAATTGGTCAGAGACAAGCACCAGAAGGATCAGAGACACCTAAGGAGTAATTCTGGTACCAGAAAGCAGTCTCCCTAATATTTTATAATACCATTCCATCAAGGTGTGGCATGCATGGCTTGGGGGAGACTAGGCAAGACCTGTGCATATGTACCCCAAATGGCAGTTATGCAGCTAAGTAACTACCACTTAAACATGGAAATATGAGACAGTATGTAGCTTTGAGTATTTAAACACCAACAAAACAACAATATTCCATCCTGTACACAAAGCTGTATCACAGCTAGATTTTTGCCATAACAATATTTCACTTTGAGTGAGAAGAAAGAAGAACTAGCCACTGAGTAAAATATTTGTGAGTGTGTTATATTGCTTCTGTGTGCTACCAATGACAAATGTCAAAGTGAGATTCATCATCACATAGGGTATAGTTTGTTCTTCCTACTGTTCTATGTAACAGAAGGTCCTCTAAATGGCAGTGATGGGAAACTGAAAGCATTTAGAAATAGCAGAACAGTAGATTCTGAATCCTGGGTATTACTTGAAATTAGAACACACCTTGCAGGCGTAGGGCCATCCAAGGATCTGGAGGATTAGACACAATGTAGAACCTCTTGTCCCATAAAGAACTTTACTTAAAGGAAAAAAAAAGTCAGCATTTAAATGTATTAATATAAAAAGCTACAGCATTATCAAATCTGTAGTCCAACTGATAGGTCACTCTGGATAATTTGTTTCCTTGGGACTTCACTTCTAGCCCCACCAGATCTAACATGACTTCTCCTACACCGCCTGTCAGCTCTATAAATAGCTCTCTCCTCCTTCTCATTACCTCTTCTCTGCTTAGACTGACCCTGCCTTGAAGACTTGACAGTCTCTTACTAAGGCCTGGACTACATAATTTATTTTGTAACTATTTTATTTAAAGAAGTGATTTACTCTTCCCTGCTTCTTCTCCCCACCCACCTCTTCCTCCCACCCTTGAAACTCTCATGCCATATGCAACCTGATGAGGTCACAAGCTGCCTTACACCAGAATAGCTTATTTCCCTTCCCACCTGGAAATAAGCTATACCACAGAATGAGTAGCCTGATACCAGGAGATCGCTATCCATGCTACAAGGCCTGAGGTGATTTGACTTTAAGTAAACTAGTATCAATGTCAACATTTAGACAAGCCCTAACTTTTCATAGTGCCTACTATCATAAGTCTCAAACTCAGTCAATGCTTTTGGGTATCTCTCTTTATATAAACACTACTGAATGACATCATTAAATAAAATAGAAAGTCTATTTTATTTAAACCAATCAGTAATGTTCTGTAGAGACTCTGGATTATGCTCTGAGTAAAATACTGGTAGTGTGCTTTTATCTGTATGATTGGTAGTACTTTAAAGGCGAAAGAGCTACATAGGGTTAGTGAAATTTCACATAGGGTTAAGATAGTAGTCTACATGAGTGTAGCTCTTAAATTCTGGCATTGTGAGCTGGTGTCTATATACCTAAAAATATATATTGAACTGTATTTAATTCTATAGGACTTTCTCATAACTGTTGCTTTTTTATTTTACCAGACTTCTAGAAAAGAGCTTAAATTTAATTTGTCAACATGGCACAAGCACTGAGCTTGAAAGATTCTATCTAGTGACACTCAAGAGTCTTAATCCAAATTGACCAAAGATGTGAATTTACAGTGAAATATTTAAATTGCATTAATGCCCTTTGGGCACTTTTACATGTGCTCCGAGAGTCGGGGGAGAGTGGCACTGCAGCGTCTCATGTATCAGCATCCCCACACTTCAAAATGGTGGCGGGGCACTTGAACCAAAGCTTGTTCGACGAGCTGTAGTTAAAGTGCCCCCATAGACATTTTGAAGTACAGGGATGCTGATACACGAGATGCGGGAGGCTGCTGGAGCACGGTAATTGCACGCTCCAGCAGACTCGATTATTTGAGTCTGCTCTGATATGCTGTAATTATTCTCTAGTAATTACTCTCTAGGGTAATTACAGTGTGTTGGAGTAGCCTCCACACTTGTGTACAGGCACACTTTGTGGTCACTTCAATTTGGAATTAAAATAGCCTTAATTTCATGTAGTTTACTTTTCTTCCAGAGTGAATTAAAATAACATGAATGACAGCCTCTTTAACTAGGTTTATTTAGTCTGGAAGAGAGAATACCAAGAGGGAATTTAATAACAACCCATTATGTATTTGAGGAGTATTATAAAGATGGCAATCAGCTACTCTTTTTTTCCAGAGAACAGGATGAGAAGTTAATGTGCTTAGACTGCAAGAAAATAGTAGATTAACTACAAAGAAGAATTTTCTTACTCTGAGGGATGTTAATCACTGGAACTGATTCCCTAGAAAGGCTATGGACTATCCATCACTGGAAATTTTAAATTCTTGGTCATATAAATATTGGTCTGGTCTGGTCTGATTTAGACAGACACAATCTTGCTTTGAGCAGAAGTTTGGAAAAGACAGCCCCTTGAGTTCTCTTCCAGCCGTTGATCTCAAATTGCCTGAAAGAAGGAGGATGCCTGATTTTGGACAACACAATAAGTACCTTTAAAGTGGATATAAATTCTTAGCATTTGTCTATACTTGCTGTGTTTCACTGGCATTTTGCACTGGCAAAGCTCGCCTATGCCAGCAAAACTTCACTGTGTGCCAACATAGTGAAAGCATCTATGTGGAAAGCAAGTTGTATAGATGAAATACTAGTTTCTCCAGCATCAGTGTACATGAACTTCCTTTAGCACAACTTTGCTGGTCAAGAAACATGTCTTCACATCCACTAGTCAACAGACTTACACCAGAAAATGTTTGTGAGCTTTACATATCGCTGTACTAATAAAGTTATTTTTGTGAAGCACTGGGAAAACAGCTGAGAGCTCTGTTTCTGCATGATAAGAACACTTTTTAAAGTTATCTTTAAAAGAAACTATAAGAAAATGAAGTATTTTAACCCATCTTCATGGCACTTAAGACCCTGTTAAAGAGGATAAACTATCCCAAAGGCTTGGTTTATGGTGGTCCAACACTGCACGCTTTATGAACCTATTGTGAGTGCTGACAAATACTCTGAAAGACACAAAGATGGATTTTCTTAATCTGATGCAACACATTTTGTTCTTTTTCCTCCTCTTTCCACATTCTCAGCCTTTTTGTATTTTCAATCTTTTACTTCAAATTCAGTGCAGTTTCTGAACTACAGTCTGGATGTTACTCCTTTGTGGAACAGACCTATTTCATTTATATTGCTACCTGCCACCTTGACGTGAGCAGACAAGGTTCTTTGGGTAAATCTTATATCTTTTATTAGACCAACTCAAACAATTGGAAATATTCTTCTTAGCAAGCTTTTGGGTATAAATACCCTTCGTCAGGCTGAGGAAGCATCTGCAGTTGGTGCATGCTCTTCCTGGATGGAATGAATCCATCATGTACTATAACCAATTCCTCTGTACCTTGATATGAATAACTTCAAAGAAGTGTGGAGGTCCACGAGAGAAGAACAGATCTGAGAATACTTCTCTGATGGAACAAAGATTCTAAAGACATCACCACAGCTTAGCAGCACTGCTGTTCTTTAAGACCTACAGGCCCAAACTGAGATGAGGGACTTATTAGACTAGGTGCCGTGCATACACATCATAAGAGACATATCTCACAATCTGAATAAACAAGGAAATGTCATTCTTGTTTTATATATGGCACTTGGAGCCATTATTTGACTAGCCCAAGAACGGAGATAAAGTTGAACTGAGATATTTTGAGTCTCAGGCAACACTATAAGTGCAAGAACATTCTTTCCTTCCTGGCCCTTTTTAAACTAATGGTGGTTTTGCAACATTTCTATAACAGCAGGTTTCAGCCATCAGTTAACAAATGCTCTGCACAATGCAGTGCTGAGCTGCCTGATGTCTCATACCGTGCACCCATGCTCCTCCATTCGACTACCAAACGGTGAGAAGGAAGAGAAAGAAAGAACCCCATGGCAAGCAAAGATGAGGACAGTGGTGGGCAACTGGTGCAGAGAAAAGCTCTTGGGGATTATTTAGTGTTGTGCCGGTAGATCGAGGGCTTTAATAAAATGAAAAGAGTAAACGAAAAAACTGTGTGCACACAATGATGGATGAATATGCCTGCTTTGGTACTTCTGGGATGGATTAAGCTATTGAAAAAGCATTCAACAATGGCTAAAGAACTGTAATATATGTGAAAATCTACAGTTAATGCATCATTAAATAATTTGCTGCAGCTGATTTATTGGTACAATATACTATACTGTGTCAAACAGTGTGGGATAACAAATGATATCGCAAAAATATACTATTGAAACCTTTGTTCTAATCAGTCTTTTGAGTTTTAGCAGAGCATAGTTCTGGAGAATGGAATTGTCCTATTGATCCCAACAGTCATAGGCAAATCTTCAAACTATGTATTTGCCTTTAATTTTATTTTTGAGAAAGGTGGGTCTGTGCTCCAGTTTAACTAGGTGCCAGACCAGAACTTGAGCAATCTGCATTTTGACATTGACAACACATGTATCATTAGGCAAATCATTTAGGACCTCCAAGCTGAGCACTGCATTTCCTAGCCTTTAAGGTACCCAGCCCTCTGAGTACAATCCTGAGCCCTCAGTCAGATACCTAGGCTTTGTATTCAGTAATACAAGAAAGTTCATTTGTATCAACATGGGATGTGCAAAATACAGCAGGCTGAGCAGGGAGCCTAGAGCTAGCTAATAAAGAATTGCTGAAGATAGGGATGCATTTGAAAATCCACACCTCTTAAGGGCCTATGTACCTTTATTCAGTACTCAGGGCTCACCTCCCTGTAACAGCTTGGATCACTCTACAGAAAGGTGCCTATATCTTTTCCTTCAGAAATGGAGCATAGGGTCACTACTTTCTTTTGAAATGTGAGAAAATGGGAAATAAGAGGTGGAAGTGAGGCCACCGCCTGCATCTCTCTTTATCCAATAGCTCTGTGGTGGGAGCACTTACCTATGAATAGACATTAGATTTACATGCAAATGCATATTCTTTTTCTAGAAGCACAGGCTAACAGAACTTGACTAAAACATGTCTTTAATAGTGCATATAGATGCATTTTGAGGGGTTAATGCATATGGTTATGTTAATGCATAAAGAGGCATATATTTCCCTTTTGAAGGAAAATATATTTTTTCCAATGGTTTACAAAAGGAAAAAAAATAAAACAGAACAAAACAAAAAAACCTTTGTACTTCATTATGCCTGCTTCTCACATGTATGTGAGCCTGACTGTTTATACAGTCAGGTGCTCGACCTCCAGCCCATGGGCCAGGTCCAGACTACAGAACTCTGTCACCTGGCCACACAGGGCTCCTCACAGGTACAAAAAGTTGGCAGCAAGGAGTGCTGGCAATTAATGTTGCCACTGTTCCCACTCCATCAAGTTTCCAAGCTCTGTTGGCAGATGACATGTTCGCATGTGCTGGACTAGGCTGGCAGGTAAAGCTGGAGTGGCTGACCTGAATGGGTGGATGAGAGATTGGTACAGCAAGCCCCAACCTCTGTGTCCAAACTGGTGTGTGCAGGACTGAGGCCAGGGCAGCAGCCCAGACTTGGTTTGCATTAGGCTGGGGTGGAGTAGTGTGGGGCCAGAGGCTGATCTATGTGGGTCTGGGGCTATCTGCCATCCCAAGCTGAATCAGACTCATGGACTGATCCTGTGCATCAATTCTGGCCTGAGAACTACCCCCACACCACTCATTCAGCCCACTGGCCAGAAAGTTTGGCCACCAGTGGTCTATATATGGTATATATTTCTCTACTCTTGACAACATAATTATTTTGGGCTAAAAACTCCAAATACCGCACAGCACAACATGTAAAGCAGATTGATCTTACTTAGTGTTGACCATTGATACCTTCTACTTATACTCTTGTTTCCCAGCAGATGCCAACAGAGTATTATTACCATTCAGGGCTTCTGCCCCTTTGAAGCTCGCAGAGAACAGCTGCTCTTCTCCCTTAGGCCTCCATTAGGTCCCTGAGCTTATAGGAATGTTTGTATAACTTTATTTCATCTCATGTACACGATATCACATACAGCTGTATAACAGCAGTTACCTCAGTGGGGCAGATATTCTCAGTAGAGAATATATGGAGGTGTTTTTGTGATTTTAATCTTTATTAGTCTAAAGTTATTTGAGAGATTTCTACTAGTACTAACTGTTTACTATTAACTAATGTTAAAAGAGAGGTAATTAGCTGTTAGTCTGAAGCCAAGCAGAAGGCAGGGTAGATTTATATCTTATAGCCTAATTAAATGAGAAATTCATAAGCTTTGGTAAACGGCAGCTTGCCTCATCACCAGATACTATGAGGTGACTATGATGAAGCACCCCTGGACTTTCACTTAATTTTAACCAGGGAACAGCTTTGTATGTTTTGAAAAAGTATTTTATCTAACCAAGGGCATAGAGTAGGTTGTTTAGGCGGGGGGAGATTGCTTGTTGCTTAGTTGCTTAATTGCTGGCCTCACTAGAAGGAAAGCTATATCAACAATGTCCAGAGCTGGAAGGGGGGTTACTTGGAGGGGAGCTGGGAGGGGGGGTTACTTGCTGGGCTTGCTATACATTTCATCACATCAGCAAGTTTAACCTGTTACGTAGCTATATAAGGCAGATGCCCACTGGGGTGGGTGTGCTTGCTTTGCGAACAATTGCCAAGCACCACTTTCTGCGCAGAAATAAAGATTAAGTTGGATCCTTCACCCCTGTGTGTTTATTGGCACAAGCGCACCGGGCACGAACTCACTGTCCTTTGGGGAAAACAATTTCTGGCACCCCAGATGGGACCCTAGCTGACTGCCTTGGCCGGTCCACCTCTTCGGCTCCGGCAACAACTGTGGATGGCGCGAGGGCCAGGCGCCACCAACCTTATTCATCGGAGGTCTGACCGTCTCCTGGTTGCCTGACGGAGTCGGGGAGGGGCACAACGGTGCAACGCTCGAAGGACCAACTTAATCAGGTAGGGCGAGGGAGGTTTCAACAGACTGGTGAGTACTTCTTTCCATATTTTGGGCAGGTTGGGAAAGAGACGGCGTTGAAAGTTCCGACTGTATAGATACCCTAGGTGAGTGAGATCAGGTGGCAGCCCCGTGAACTCCCTTTAATCAGTTTGGTTCTGAGGCTGAGCGGCGGTCGCCGTCCGGTAGTTGGATAATGGGAAGTAACCAGTCTAAGATTCCACCCTGCAGCCCCTTAGGATGCATTTTGAAAAATTGGCCAAAGTTTGGAAGTGACCCTATGACAAAACAACAGATGATTCAGTATTGCAATACATGTTGGCCACAGTACCAACTTGCGGATGGTGCAGCCTGGCCGGAGAATGGGTCTTTGGATTATAACACAATCTTGCAGTTATAGTTGTTTTGTAGGCGCCAAGGGAAGTGGGATGAGATGCTTTATGTAGAGGCATATATGACTTTATATAGGGATGAGGTTACACAGAAGTTGTGTGGGATATTTAGGGGAAGTGGGGTAATGGCTTTACGGGGGGTCACCACAGTATGTCCAAAGGAGCCGGAGGAGGAAGATGTGCAGTTGCTAATTGCTCCCATGGCTCCCCCGTCTCATCCTGTGAGCCATGCGTCACCACAGGGGACTTTCACTGCACCTGTAACGGCTTGTCAGGGACTCCCAGCTGGCTCGTCCAGTCCATCGTCCCCCACCTCCCCTGACAGCCTTGGGTTGCCGTCCCCGGGTCCGGCAGATGCGGATGGTAGCAATCTGGTGGTAGAAGGGACTGTAGGAGTTGCTTACGATCAGGGGCCCAACCAGTAGTTCAGGCCCCTTTACGACAAGCGGTGGGTCCTGAGGGTGAACCAGTTTTTGTCCATGTGCCATTCAGCACAGCAGACTTGATAAATTGGAAACAGTCTGTGGGCCAATATCGCCAGAATCCGGAGGCAATGGCCCAGTTGTTCTCTACTATTTTCCTCACCCACCAACCAAACTGGATAGATATTCAGGCCTTACTGGCCGCTCTTCTGACTCCAGAAGAAAAAAAGTTTGGTCTTAGAGAAAGCACGCACGATAGCACAGCAGTGTCACCCAGCTGGTGAGGTAGATGAACTTTGCTCTAAGAAAATCAAGACTGGGATCCCAACACCCGAGGGGGCTGAAAGGAGTTAGAGCTGTATCAGGAGTTTGTGCTGGCTGCTCTCCGGGAGGCTATCCCCAAGCAGAAAAATTTGTCTAAATTGTACGAAGTGCAGCAGGGTCCGGAGGAGGATCCATCCAGTTTTTATAAGAGGTTATGCGAGGCAGCCAGACAGTGGACGGATTTAGATCCGGAGCTGCCAGAAAATGCCAAGATGTTTAACACACTGTTTATAGGACAGTCAGCCCCAGATATTAGAAAAAAACTACAGAAGACTGAAGGAGCAGCTGGAATGAGCATCAGCCAAATGATTGAGATTGCTTATAAAGTATACTCCAACAGAGATCATGTTAAGGAGAAAAAGGAAGATAAAAGAATAAAGGCACAGGCATCGTTATAAGCATCTTTGTTGGCAGTGGCAATTGTAGATCAGAGGAGTCGGGGACAAGGCAGGGGAAGTAGAGGGCATAGAGGAGGCGTGGGCTATGCTCCGGGAGGCTATGGCCAGGGTCCCAGGCTGGGACCTAATTAGTGTGCTATTTGCTAGCAGGAAGGGCATTGGAAAAATGAGTGCCCCAAGAGGGTGAAGAAGAGATGAGAGGAGGAAGAAAGATTGTTGATGTTGGATGGTTCTGACCAGGAGTGACGGGGACCGGGGTCTAACACTGAAGTAATCTCTGTCTCCCCCGACGAGCCCCTGGTTAAAATGCAAGTAGGGGGAGAACTTATTGACTTTCTAGTAGATAGTGGAGCCACGCATTCAGTTGTAACAAAGGACCCTTATCAAAAACCGAGATCCCCATAATTGGAGCCACCGGCCAGCGGACGTATCGTCCTTTTGTGCCACCCATGGAATGCAAATTGGGAGGAAAGAAAGTGTCTCATCAATTCCTGTATATGCCTGAGTGCCCCATACCTTTGTTTGGGAGGGATTTGCTGTGCAAATTGCAGGCCCAATTGATCTTTTCGGAGGGGAAATTACTATGAAGATACCAACTGAGGAAGCCTAGAAGGCTCAGGTGTGTCTCCTATTGCAGGAGGGGGAGGAAGGGAGAATCCCCCCCAAAGTAGAAGACGCTGTAGTACCATGGGTATGGGCGGGAGAGAAGCCGGGAATTACCCCGCCCAGGGTGCCACAGTATCGATTGAAAATAGAAGCTTGGAAAGGCCTGGAACCATTGATAAAGAGATTCCTTACATATGGTTTACTTCGGGAGTGTCAATCATCAACTTTATGTAATGCTGGTAAAGGAATCTAAGAAACTTATTTTAAGACAACCAATGACTGTGTATACCCCACATTCATTGCTGACAGTGATGAATGCAAAGGGGGGAACCTGGCTTTCCCCTGGACGAATGGCTAAGTACCAGGCAACTCTCCTGGATCAAGGAGATATCCAGTTGCACACCTCTAGTACCCTGAACCCAGTTACGTTGATGCCATTGGAACAAGACGAAGGATTACAGCATGATTGCATTGAAACTATTGAGAGTGTGTATGCTAGCCGGCCAGATCTTAAAGATGCCCCACTACCTAATGCAGACCTTGAATTCTACACAGATGAAAGCAGCTTCATGGACAATGGAACCCGAAAGGCGGGATACGCCGTGGTTACATCATGGGATACCGTGGAGGCAAACGCCTTGCCTCCAAATACCTCTGCACAGAGAGCTGAGCTTATTGCGCTGACCCGAGCTCTCCATTTGGCAAAAGGAAAGATAGCCACTATATACACGGATTCAAAGTACGCCTTTGGAGTCTTACACGTCCACGGAGCTATATGGAAAGAGAGAGGACTCTTAACGGCAAGTAAAAGCCCAGTAAAGCATGGAACAGAGATCCTGAAATTACTTGAAGCCGTGATGGAACCATTAGAGGTAGCTGTGGTGCACTGTAAGGCCCATCAAAAGGATGGTGCTGACGTTATCAAAGGAAATCAATGAGCAGATGCTGCGGCGAAGAAGGCAGCTAGAGGACAAGTTCAAGAGACTCAAATGTTGGCATTGATGCCTCAGGTAGTTTTGCCTGAGGAACCTCCCAAATATACTAAAAAAGAGAACCAACTCGCAGAGAAATTGGGAAGCAAAGAACAACAAGATGGATGGTGGGTTTTGCCTGAGGGACAAGTCCTGATGCCAAAACTGATTCTTAGCAAAGTGCTCCAAGAGTACCACCAGAGCACCCATATGGGAGCTAACGCCATGACCCAAGGTCTCCAAAGAATTGTAGTGGGGCCTAAGATGAAAAAAACAGCAGAACAAATAGTGCTTAGATGCCCTGTCTGTTGTGCCAACAATCCTAAGATTTCCCCCAAACCTCCACCAGGAGCAGGAAGGCAAGGACTATTAGCAGGAGAATGTTGACAGATAGATTTCTCTGAAGTTCCCAAGAAGGGACACTACAAATACCTGTTAGTGCTCATGGACACTCTGACTGGATGGACTAAGGCCTTCCCGTGCCAAACCAACCAAGCAAAAGAAGTGGTCCAGGTGATGCTAAAAGAAATGATTCCACGATTCGGAATCCCAGAGGGATTAGCCTCGAATCGAGGGCCACACTTTGTGTCAGAAGTGACCCAGGCAGTTTCCTGGGCTCTGGGGATACAATGGGACCTTCACACAGCATGGAGACCGCAGTCAAGTGGACAGGTGGAACGAATGAATCAGACTCTAAAAAGACAGCTGACTAAACTTTGCCAGGAGACTCAGTTGAAATGGCCCAAAGCTCTGCCTCTTGCCTAGCTTAGAGTCAGCATAGCCCCTAGAACTAAATTGGGAGTTAATCCATTTGAATTAATGTATGGCAAGCCATATCCTAAGAATCCAGTGGTGACGCATGGGAATCAAATACATGTAAAAGGGGAAGGTTGGGTAAAAGATTATTTGTATTCTTTGTCTGCTGTATTGTCTTCTCTCCACAGGTATGTCCAGGAACGACTTCCACTCCCTCTAGATACACCAGTCCACAAGTTCCAGATCAGAGATGAAGTGCTGGTCCGGACGTGAAAAGACGAGCCGCTTCAGCCCAGGTGAAAAGGACCGTATCCTGTGATTCTCACCACTCACGCTGCAGTGAAGGTTCAGGGGGTAAAACCGTGAATACACTACACTCGGGTGAAAGCCGCACCAGAAGTACCACCTGCAGGAGAAGTTGCTGAGAGTGTCGCACCAGAAGCCGACACAAACGGACACTGTTGGACAGCAGAGCCAGTAAAAGGACTTAAATTTCTGTTTAAACGTCAACCATGTGAAAAATAGTTCTTCATGTAGGTATAATGTTTCTAGAGTCTAAGGGGTTGGTGCATCAAAAGTTCGATAAGAGTCAAAATGTGTGGGTTCATTTGGCAAAGGACATATTAAATGTCACTCATTTTTGTTTGGCAGGTGAAATATCGGTTAATGATATTTTCACGTCATGCCTTATAGGGGTGCCCACTCCAATGGAAGCACTCCAGAATCAGACTTGGTTCACATCTGGGGGAATAGGAGGGCCAATCAATTACACTAACAACTCCATGTGGGGAACCATTACCACAGAAAGAAACGCTAGTACCTTTAAAATAGATTTGTTGACAGTCACCTCCCCTGGTAACACCAGCTGTGCCAATTTTGTGAACTGTACCCAAGCTTGCAAAAGCCTAACCAAAAAAAAAACAAAAACAAAAAAAACCGAACATTTTCAATTGCTCAGACATGACTAACGTATCTTACAACTACGTTCATGTTATATTACCCCGGGGGTGGTTCCTCCTTGTGGGAAGACTGCCTATTCATATATCCCAGCCAATGCCACAGGAGGCCCTTGTGATCTAGGCCGGTTGACTGTCTGGCTACCAGGTATGCCTAAGACCTCTAGTAAGCATCACCGGAGAGGTTCGAAGGTGCTAGATGAATCCCATGATAGTGACATAAACCTCCTGAGTGAGGCCGAGGTAGTGTCCTTAGCAGTTTTCCTAGTAAGGGTGCCAGGCCTAGTAGTGAATGCTGAGAGGCAGCTTGGTAAGGTGGCCTGTACCCTGGCAAAGGGCCTAAATACAACTTCACAGGCCCTAGCTGCCCTCAATATTGAAATAAAAGAACTAAGAGGAGCTACTCTGCAAAATAGAGCAGCCATAGATTACCTGTTGCTGAGGCATAACCATGGATGTGAAGAGTTCGAGAAAATGTGTTGTTTTAATTTGACAGATAACTCCGAGATAATAGAGTCAAAAATGCAGAAGTTAAAAAAGGTTCTGTCCCACATTAAGCAAGGGGAAGGGTTCGACTTCTCATAGATTACTTCTTGGCTCCCTAATTTTTCATGGCTTAAGCAAATTTTCCTATTAATTGTGGCAAGTATGTGTATTTTCTTGATGATCTGTTGTGGGATACAATGTGCGCCAATGTGTTGTGAGGTACTCAAGAAATCAATTTCTTCCCCCGTTCACCGCGTGATGTTTATAAAATCATCAGTTACAAACCCGATCCAAAATAATCGGGAGGAAGCGAAGAGATTTCTGGAAATAAAAAAAATAGTCAAGGACTATGGGCTTTTTCCATAAAGGCCATAGCCTCAAAGCGGGGATTTGATGAAGCACCCCTGGACTTTCACTTAATTTTAACCAGGGAACAGCTTTGTATGTTTTGAAAAAGTATTTTATCTAACCAAGGGCATAGAGTAGGTTGTTTAGGCTGGGGGAGATCGCTTGTTGCTTAGTTGCTTAATTGCTGGCCTCGCTAGAAGGAAAGCTGTATCAACAATGTCCGGAGCTGGAAGGGGGGTTACTTGGGGGGGAGCTGGAAGGGGGGTTACTTGGAAGGGAGCTGGAAGGGGGGGTTACTTGCTGGGCTTGCTATACATTTCATCACATCAGCAAGTTTAACCTGTTACGTAGCTATATAAGGCAGATGCCCACTCGGGTGGGTGTGCTTGCTTTGCGAACGATTGCCAAGCACCACTTTCTGCGCAGAAATAAAGATTAAGTTGGATCCTTCACCCCTGTGTGTTTATTGGCACAAGCGCACCGGGCACGAACTCACTGTCCTTTGGGGACAACAACTACAGGAATTGGAGCCTTCTACTTAGCTACTTATAATAGATAATAGATATATATCATTTAAATACTTAGATATTTCTATTGATCATGGCTTTCTAATTCAAAGCTCTTCTTCCTGCAGTTTCTTCATAGTATCTGATGAAGTAAGCTGCTGCTTGCTGAAGCTTATGCATTTTTGATTTAGACGGTCTATAAGGAGCAAATCTACACTGCCTAATTCCAAAAAGTCAATATACCCAAAGCATACTCCTACAGCAGATAATGCTGACTTTACAACTAAAGGGGAAAATATATATATTTTTGAACCTGTGAAGCAGGTTCCATGTGAGAAGTAAATTCCAGATCTAACAACATGCGAAGACTAGCATCCACATTGCTGCTAAGTAAAGAAAAGGTAAAAGCATACAGACTCAAAGGCCTAGTTCTGCAGAGCCTAATCATTTTGCTGCTGACTTCTATAGAGCTGTGATGGGCAGCAATATTCCTTTGAATAGACTAAATAATCCATCTTCTTGTGGGGGGTTTTGGGAAAAAATGCAGTCTAAAGCAGCATCGTCTAGACAAATAGATTATATGGAAAAAACCTATCTTGATATAGTTTACAACTCTACAGTTGAGGCAATTCATAGATATATAAGGGAAAGTCACACTGGGGTAGCTGTAAGGAAATTACAGATAAGTCTAGCTGTTATATACCCAATTTGATAGGTGGGAAACTCTCTGTTGAACCTGACAGGCCTCACCTTTCGACTACAAACAGTGTTGGAGAGAACAAATCATGCAACATAACACATTTTGTGAATGCTTCACTGTCTACTGTGGCCTAACTTTACTGCCAGCAGAGAAGACAAATTGCATCTATTTTCAGATTCTTCAGCCTGTGTGCTGAAAGTGGCATTGCCGCTGTAAGTGTTCTATCCACAGCTACTAAAATTTGCCTGTTTGGTATATGGCCCCAGTTGGATTGCTGAGCAAATTAGACATGAGTTTCTAACTGTCAATGCCATAATTTCTAGTGCGACAAAGTGTTTGTAAGAGTCCCACTGAAGGTGCAAAGCTACAAAGAAGTAATGCTTGCCATGCTCCTGCCACCAGAGTCTATACTAACACACTGGGGAATTTGGCTAAATCCAGCCCTATTTTATTGACAGCATTTTCAGGCTCTAAAAACTATCAGCAGTTTTGATGCCAGTGAGGCAGCATCCATCAGTGCTACACAAATGGTTTCTGAAAGGCCTCAAGTCAGGCGGGATCTTGCAGCTCTACCACAGGCAATCTAGAAACTTGAGACAATATGGGATTCCCTTGCCCAAGTCAAGATGGGGTGGGGGAGAGGGATTAAAAAGCAATTTAACTCTGATCCATATGACATAGGCCAGTGGGTGAGAGACAAGCTACAAACACTTCTGAAGTGGAACCCACACTATTAACTGTGGAGAATTGCTTGGACAGTACTGGTATGAAACTGCCCAAGCAAGTATCAGCTACTCTGGCTCCTGCTTTGAAGTTTTGCCCTGTAGTGTAGGTGGGTGTTGAGAAAGCTTTCTCAGTAAACTCATGCTGACAGAGAAGTGCCACAGATTAAAACTGGAAACTTGGGATGGGGGGGCAGGTAATAATTCCAGATTGTGTATTGTGAATCAAATTATTGATCAAAAAAGAGGAAAAGACATAATATAGGCATATCCAAAAATGTACACAAGTGCATCTTGAACAACATTTTTTACTAGTTACATGTGTCACAACCCAAGGGTGTGATTTTTGTTTGTGTGTGCTTCGGCACTGCTAAATTATTTCCTGCCACTCGTAGCTTTCTT
Source organism: Alligator mississippiensis (assembly GCF_030867095.1). Taxonomy (NCBI): domain Eukaryota; kingdom Metazoa; phylum Chordata; order Crocodylia; family Alligatoridae; genus Alligator; species Alligator mississippiensis. Next base: position 134,845,701 of record NC_081825.1, on the reverse strand, counting down.
GGCAGGGTGCATTTCTAGGTTGCAAAAGAGAAATGCACGGTGCAAGGAGTTCCCGCCATTCGCATGCAAATTTGTGTCCCACTATTGGCCAGTTCTAAATTATTCCCACGTGGCGGCTAGCGATTGGCTTGCTAGCCGTATAAGAGGCTTGAGCGGTTTCCGCCCAAGTTGGAGGAGGAAAAGGACTCCACAACCATCTGTAGGAGGAGAACTTCACGTCTCGTGAAGATCTCTAAGCTCTGCGGAGCCTATTGGACCCAGCGTGTATCTTAAGAAGGCTATAGGGGTCTGATCAGCCTCTCGCCTCTCCCCGTCGCCGCCTGATCCCTTGAGGTACCCTTCCCTGCGCACAAGTTCCACGGAGCCTAGCAAACTTCATGTGAGTGTATCCAGAGCTCTGTCCGGATTTGAGTCCTGCAGGTTTATCTTCCCGTCGCCAAAACCCCCCCTGCGACGTACTCTCGTGTTTTGCATCTTCCCGTTGCCGAAAACCCCCTGCAACGTACTCTCGTGCCCTGCAGGTTCGAGTTTTGTTTTGTTTTGTAACTGCAACTCAAGCACGTTTTCCTGCCTGCACCGCGACCATCTTCGGTGTAAGTAAAATAATCTTTAATCAACCACTAAGCTTCCGTGCCTAATTCTAGTCCGCCGGCCTGCATTCCCCAACCCGGCGTGTCCGGGCTGCTGGCCACAGCCCACCGCGTGCCCCCGAGGGCCTCGGACTGCTCCCGGCCCGCACAACATGGATGATTATTGTAATAGCATTGGAGTGTTATAGCTGTGATGGTCCAGGAAATGTCTGAGAGACTCTTTTTATTGGACCAATTGTATAGCTGTGACAGGGTTACCACATTTACAATTTAAAAAAAGAGGACACCTGTGGGGGGAAGGTGGGGAAGGGGTATATGATTGTGGGAGAGCAGTGATATTCCTCCTGTCCCCGCACTCCCAACCCATAGCTTCCTGCCCCCCCCCCAGCCCTGCTGGTGCCCCTCGCTCCCGGCCCACAGCTCTGCTGCCCAAGCAGCTTGCTCACACACAGACACACACCTTCCAGCAGCTGCCGGGGCCATGCACAGAGCACATGATCACCCAACAGCCAAACAGCTTCCCCACTGGCCCCAGCCCCAATTAAAAGCAGAGGAAGAACAAAAACCCAGACATTTTCTTGCATTTTAAAAAACTCAGATGAAGGGCAAGGACCAAAAAAGAGGACATATCCGGGAAAACCCGGATGTATGGTAATCCTAAACTGGGAGATCTGTTATACAAGCTTTTCAGCATCAGATACCCTTCCTCAGGCCTGAAAGAGAAGCAGACCCAGGCTAATACCTGCAGACACCTGTGTCATCTTCTCCTTCAGATGTGCAAAAGGGCACCTGATTCTTGAAAGCTCATCCAACAATTTGGCCCAGTAAAAGATATCACAAAACACCTTGCCTCATGGATGATTACAAAAGTGAAAACTTGTATATTTTAAATGTTATGGGTTTTTTGTTTCTTTTTCTGTAAGTTTTGAAGAAAGCAGAATGAAGTTTAAAGTGCATACTTCTATTATTCTGGGCACATATTTCACCATTTTAGAACATATATACATGCATATTTTATGGTGTTTTGTGCATATAATTCCTATGCCTACTTATGGTGTGAGAAACCCAGGTTCTGTGTCCTCCTTTTCTTAAGGACGTTCAGATCCAAATACCCCACTCCTTGAAGAGTCCCTAACCATTGAGAAATACACTCTTCAGGAGCAAGAGCATCCCCAACCCCTTCTGCTGAAGCTTTCCAACCACAGAGAGAAATAAAAGTTCATTGGTCAAAAGAAAAAGAGAACCTAACTCTAGTCTAATAGTTGGGCAGCAACCTGGGAGACACTGGTCTGCTCTCTGTTGTATTTTGTCCAAGTCCCATTTTAGGTATCTGTCACTTTGGGGGATCTTGCCTTTAAACTCTCTGGGCTTCTGTTTCTTCTTCCTTCTTTTACCTGTTCTATCTAAATTATAACTTTTGGTCAGGAGCCATTTTTTACTGTCTCTACACTGCCTACTGTGTTGGGGGTCTGCTATTGGCTGATTTATCAGGATGCTTCAATAATAGTAATAGATGAACTGTTTGTAATTAATAATTATGTGAATAATTTAACCCTTTTTGCTATCCATCTAGCTAGTTAAACTTTTATATTTTGCTCTTTGTAAACAGACTGATTTTATTATTTTTCTTTATTCTAAATTTTTTATGAAATGTTATATGCAGCTATATTTCAGTTTACAGACTTATTGGGAGGTATTTGCTGTGACTTCATTTGATTATATGCTATTCACACTGTATTTGGTCATCTTACTCCTCCATATTATTGTACCTATTTACTCTATAATCAAAATCTGTTTTCCTCAACCTTTAATTTATGATAGTCTCACCATTTTATAGTGCGTCTCTGATGTGCTTGTTACATTGTCCATAGTGTGTTTTTCATGGCAACAAGAATTTGTCTTATTAGCTTGGCTGGAGAGACAGATATATTATTACAGGGCATAGTTTTCAAAGGTGCTAAAGAAATTTAGGGATGTAGGTCAGTGGTTCTCCCAGTACTAGTGGCCCCTAGAACTGGTGTTATTTAAGCCAGGTCCTGCAATCAATGATCAAGGAAACTGTGTGACTACCATAACATCCAGCTGGCTTTGACTCCCTAGCCTGTATGAGCAGGTATTGTTTACAGCCAGAGTGACTGGAGGAGAGTGCCAATCACTCTACTAAAAGGTAAAGTCCCCTAAAGACAGAGAGGGTAGAACTACCTATTAGTTGTAATTATATCCAGGAGGTAGATCCTCAGCTGATGTAAAGTACCATACCTATAGACTATAGTGATGAAAATAGCCAGATTCTAAGATACTGTAAATCAGCATGGATCCACTGGTGTCAATGGAGCAGATCCAGTTTCTAATCTGCTTTAAAAGTCATGGCTCAGTTGACCTCAGTGGAACTACACCAGCTTATTCTAGCTGGGGAATGGTCTCAGACTCTTTACTTAGTTCCCTAATTAGCAGCAACATTTTTTCTGATATCAAATACCAACCTTAAGGCTTCCATCAGAAAGGTGGTCTTTTTTAACAGCAAGTTCTACATCACATGGGGTTACAGAGAGCAGCTTTTTCAAGCTGATGCAAAAAATAGCAAAGTGCAGAGTCAGCTGAAAGCACCCCATTCTTTAAAAGCTCAGAAAATAAACTAGCTCTGAGGAAAAACAGGCACTTGTGAAGAAGCTGGGTGAATTATGTTCCATCATAAGAAATGTTGCAGCTAATTAGCAGCTCAGATTACCAGAGAGAAGAAAGAGGGGAAGGGAGGGGAGAAGATAGGACTGAACCACTGTTTGAGTGGACTCAGCCCACAGGTGTTTTGATGCTAGCACAGTAATTGACAAAATGGCTTCCAAATTAAATTAATTAAAGATGAGGCCATGCAGCTCAAGGCTCCCTGGTGATAAGAATATTAAGAAGATAATGGGTGGGTTGCTTTTGCTTACTAGCCATTGCTCTTCTACCTATTATGCTCCAAAGGTTCCCCATGGAGGTGGGGGTATGCGAATAAGGACCTTGTTACAAGGTAATTTTGGGCAGCTCCTTGGAGCTCTTAACACTTGGCTTGTCTTCACATTAAGACCTGAAACTAGTTATAAGCACTTATTAGGTAGCTCAAAATTATATCACTCCACGGCAGGGTTATCTCTAATTTCTGCTACTCAGCTGCTCTTACACTAAGGTGTAGCCACTCTAGGCTACACCTCAGTATATACACCCCACCTGCCACTTCCCTCCTGAGCACCCCAGATCCCTGCTTACTGCCTCCCCCCACCTCCCTCCCAGGCCTACTAGCCCCATCCTGAGTTATTTACACTGAGGGCTTCTGGCACCAGCGAACATCTGAACACGCCACTCCCAGTCTGTGATCAGATCACACAGCTTGTTTTAAGCCACACGATTGTAGATTGGGTGTAGCAAACATCTTTACATACCCTAAGAATCCATTAATTCATTGATTTTTGTATTAGTGCCATATTATCCCTATGATTGAGTCCCAACAAAGCAGTGAGAAAGAAAAGAAGGACCTACCCACATTTTGTATCGAGTTGTGGAGGAATTGGTGCAGGATGGAATAGAATCACACCTAGGTGCCTAAGTGTCCTTAGGTTACTCCATGACAGAATGACCACCACAGTCCTTTGCAATGGATCAGAGACAGACCCATTTACCATCTGTACTGGTGTCAGGACAGGCCATCTGTACTGGTGTCAAGCAGGGCTGGGTCATCGTCCCAACCCTTTTTCCATCTGTCTTGCTGTGATTTTGATTCTCATCTATGATCGCCTTCCTCCCATAATTGGGATTGAATATTGAATGGATGGTTGGCTTTTCAACAGCAAAATGAAAGTTACCAAGACTGGCATCACCTACCTTCAGTATGCTAACAACTGTGTTATCCTTGAGCACACTGAGACCAATCTGCAATCCACCCTGGACTTTTTCTCTGGTGCCTATCACAGCCAGGGACTCTCCCTTAACATTGAGAAGACCAAGGTACTCCAACAGCCTGCCCCAGCACAAGTTGCCCCCCTACTCTCACAAATTACTTTGGTGGATTACCGCTGGAAAATGTTGAGCATACCTTGGCAGTCACCTCTCTCAGTCAGTCCTGATGTAGAAATAGAAATAGGATTCACTGTGCCAGTGTATCCTTCAGAAAACTGTTTCACCATGTCTTTGCTGACTGAGATCTGCAGATGGAAACTAAGATCCTGGTCTCCTCTATGGGTGTGAGATGTGGGTGACATATCTTAAACACTTGGAATGGTTTCATCAGCATTGCCCCAGGAAGATTTTTTGAATTAGATGGGAAGAGCACTGCACCAATGCCATCATCCTCTCTATAGCTAACATCACCAGCATTGAGGCAAAGATCATGAAACAACAACACCGCTGGGTTTGCCACTGTGTGTGGATGGCTGACACTCAGCTCCCAAGCAAGTCCTCTTCTCTCAACCTAGTCATGGTAAGAGGATCCACAGAGTACAGAGGAAAGCATACCTTAAGGACACCCTGAAAGTATACCTTAAGAAGGATGGCATCAACCCTACAAATTGGGAAGTGCTTAGCTGGTTGTAGATCTCAATGGCACTGCACCATACATCAAGCTACAGCCCACTTCAAAGAGAACCATCTTGCTCAGAAAGCCAAGAAAAGGCAGAGGAGGAAGGAGAGTGCACAACATCGTGGCCAATAGTTGTGTCTCCTCCCCCCGCCCCTCCCCAAGGCACTACTTGTCATATCTGTGGAAAAACTTGCAGAGCATGGGTTGGACTCCTCAGCCCCTTAAAACTCATCAGCAACCCCACCCCCACAGCAGACATCATCGTAGTATCGAGGGATAGCCAATGAGGTGCCTACATCCACTTATATGCCTAAGAGGTGGGATCAAGCTGGTCCATGGAGTAAGCAGCTGAGAATGAGTGTATACTTCTGATAGATTTTGGCCTAAGTAGCTATCCTAAACTTGTAGATATTTTCTGAACCTGTGGATCCCTCTAACCAATTTCTTTGAAAGTTTCATGGAAACCTGTTCAGCATTTTTTTTTCTTTTTTTTGGAGCAAGAGGAGAATAAAATAAATAGTTCATGTTATATTAAAAAAAATCTTGTGATCTTTTCAAGCAGACCTACAATAGAAGCAGACCAGTGAAATTTGGCATGGACACAGCTCCCAGTGGAAACAATTCTACAGAGCACTCTCATGCAAATTAATAATTTTCCTACACTGTTAAAAGCTTTTTAAATATTCCATCTTTCACATATGCAAAATAATTTTGAATTGATGTTTTTTATTATTCATCTGATAATATGCCCAGTTAGCAGAGGATGTGGCAGGAATGGTTGATGTTTCTATATACAGGAATATAGTTAAAAAGGAGACTGAAACTTCTAATGTACATCAGTGCCTGAAAATAAAGACTCATATGAATTTCATGTGCTAAGGGGCTGGGGTAAGATTCTTGTGCATTAGAGTTGGCCAAATTTTGTGCATTAGAGTTGGCAATTTTTTTAATCAAACTGGTAACTTGCCTTTTACTAAAATCTTGACAGTTTTCTTTGGGTTTCTGGGAATTTTTTACCAATTCTATAATTGGCCTAAACTAGGCTGAAATATCTATAAGTGTGCACCTGGAAATGTTTTTTGTTCTGAATGTTTTTTTTTTTTCAATGAAAAAAAAGATTATTTATCCTTGAGCACATGCATGAAATGCAACTACCACCTGCCTGAAATTTTAATTCCGCCCACTCTGAAGTGGCTATTTTTCCTCCCAGCTGCCATCTTTTCTGGGGTGCTCTGCCACTGTTAGGTGCCCTGAGTGGAAGGGATTGATTTGGGTCAGTCTTTGCTAGTCTCAGCTGACTTCTGCTCCATAGACCATATAATATGCTCACATGCTGTTTCTCCAAGAATGTAAAGTGAGTGCTACCATTTTTAATACGACCTGTTAGAGTCAGTGTAGTCTGATAGAGGAGCGATGGTAGATGACGTCCAAAGGCCAGACCTAGTCAGCGGTCCATCAAGCAGTCCAGAGTGTCTCGACAGGAGAGAGGCAACAACGGAGGGTGATCCAGGGAACATCGGCAGTCATCACGATGGCTGGCGCATGGATGGGGTGTAGGGGAGGTGGAGCCCCATGGAGACCCACTGAGGGTTGATGTCTGTCCCAGCGAGTCCATTGAGGTGAAGCCCACCACTGAAATTATCCTCGAAGTCATGGAAGGTGAGTCTCAGGACTTTTCCCAGGGAGATTGTGGGCTCATTCAGGGAGGGCTAACGCCCACGTCATGATCGGTCTCAGGTGCATGTGCCAAGGCACTATGCGAATGTCTGCTGGAGACCAGGTTGGCACAGTTTGTCTTCAACAGCTAATTCCATGTGTTCCTCAAGGGAATTATTCACAGACATGGCGCCCCCCCTCCATTTAGCTTTGACTTCAGAAATGACTAAATTAAATAGGACTCTATCCATAAATCTAAAGGTCATAAAATTCTTTTAATGTGGACAGAATAAGCACAATTATGCCTTTCTCCTATTATATGTTACCTCATAAGAGGCACTTCAGAAAAAAAAATCATTAGGTATTCCAATATAGTTTATATGCTTTTCCTTCATCCAGGTCAGATTGCTGAAGGGAAGAAATTAAGAATTAATTATTGCCACCTGTACTCCTTTGAAGCTTGATTCTGCAAAAGTTATTAGATCCTGGATTCCATCCCTGTAATTTAAATGAACAATTGGCACTTTCCTAGTCTTGCAGCTAGAAGGACTTCCATCAGTGAGGTCAGTTTTTGGTGGGGTGGGAGGGTTTCTTTTCCTCCAAAACTGTTTTGGAAGCCAGGGATCTCCCAGCTGGGCTTAGTGTTGAAGTTTGGTGGCTGTCCAAGCCAGTTGCTCTAGTCAGGCTTCTTGAGGCCTCCTGCCTGGGGATTATGCAGCAGCCAGCTCTATGGTTAGGGTTAGAAAATGGAGAAGTTTTCAAGCCAATGTTTTGCTTGCAATTGGGAGGGCTTCAAATTAGGATACAGGTAGGTAGGGGAATCAGTGCTTGTAGGCAGGTAGGGTAATCCTGCAATTAGGATACAGCTAGGTAGGGCAACTGGTGCTGAGAGCCCTGGGGCTCCCCAGCTATGTTTGGACCTGGAAAGACTTCCACAAATGGGGTCAGACTGGTGGGTGGAAGGATTCGATTTGCTCCTGTGCTATTTTGGCAACTAGGGATCTGTTGGCTGGGCTTAGCCATAGGGTATTGAGGCTTTCCAAACCAGTTCCCATAGTCAGGCTGCTTGGATTCTCCTCCCTGAGGCAGCTGGAACAGCCTGAGGTATTTTTAGGGTTAGAGAATGGGAAAGGCTTAGATTTGTCTTTCTGCTTCTGATTGGTAGGCCTCCCAGAGTTATATTTAGGACACAGTGGGCATATCTACATGTTCATTTATGCCGGCTTAAATTTACTGTGCAGTAAATTACTGTGCAGCAAGTGGGAATAGGCTGATGCCTACATGTGCAGGTCAGAGCAACCTGCCATGTACCCCTGTGGCCACTGCGGGGAGCTCCAGCCTCCAGCCACATGGCTGCCAGCCCTTGGGACTAATTTTAGTCCTAAATTGAAGCCAAGAGAGGTGGCCAGTCAGGAGTTATGGAGCTGGGCTCAGGCTGGCCCCCTAGTGGCTGGGCAGACCCAGCAAGGAAGTCCCTGGGGTTACTGTGCACTAACCCATCTACATATGCATTACTGCACAGTAAATAAATGCAGGTATGCTCATGATGCAGGTATCAGATTTATGCTCAAGTCAGCATAAGTCACCATATTTACTGCACAATACAGGCATACGTATGTAGAAGTGCGCCCTTGCTGCACAGTAATTTTGGTTCCTGTGCAATAAAGTTACATGTGTAGATGCACCCAGTGGATGCATCTACATGAGACACTGCTATGCAGTCGTTACTTTACATTTATTCACTACTTGTATTAGCAAGTACTAAATAAATGTGCAGTAATAAGAGTTACTGTGCAGCAGCACTTGCAAACGTCTTTTAGGTGATGCTACTGTGCAGAAGCCTAATAATACTGTGCAGTAGCTTATAAGCACTGTTGATGCTCTGACACATTACTGCACAGTATTTTTACCTACTGTGCAATCGACATCTAGTGTAGATGGGCCCAGTGGGCATGTCTACGAATGCATTAATGTACTCTGGTTACTGTGCATTAAGTTTAGTACCTGTAATAAGAGGTACTAACTAAATTCGCAGTAACTGGTGCTACTGTGCAGTAGCATTGCTACATGCCTTTTAAGTAATGCTAACGTGCAGGAAACTAATTCTGCTGCTCATTAGCACAACTGCATGACTTTCACCATGATTCACTAATGCACTGTAGAATTAGTCTACTGCACATTTAGTGTCCCGTGCAGACATGCACAGTAGGTTGGGCAGTCAGTGCTGAGAATAAGGATGGACCCTGGGTCCTCCCACCCAGGTTTGGGGCCAGAAGGTGCCCCAACAGTGGGGTTGGTTTGGGAGTGGCAGAGTTCCCTTTGCTCCAAGGCTGTTTTGTTAACTAGGAATCTCCTGGCTGGGCTTATTGATGAGGTCAGGGGTCAGTTCCTGTAGTCAGGCTTCTCAGGAGTCCTACCTGGTGCTGCTGGAGCAGCCAGAAGTAGGGCTAGGGATTTGGTTAGGGATCTAGTTAAACACTGTAACTCCTAAAAGAAACCAGTGGCTTCACTGAATTACTGTATGAAGTTTCATAGTAGAATGTGAAAATGCATTTTCCATATGTTCTGAAACAGAGGTTCATTACAAACTCAGAAGGAGAAAAACAGGCTGGATTATGTTTATCATTTCACTTCTTAAATCTTGGTAAAGCTTTCTTTTCAGAATGGTGTGTCCTACTGTCCTGAGCAGTGTCCCAAACCTCCAAAAATGTAGATTCTAGTTCTATTTCTGGCACTTATCTGATAAGAAATCTTGGATAAGTCATTTTAACTACAGGTGCCTGGGTTTTTCCCCATTTGTAAAATGTACTTGTTTCATTTTTAACATGCTTTGCATTCTGTCTATATCCCCCTCTCTCTCTCTGTCTGATCTCACAGGCCTCAAGGGTCTACAACCACCTTAACTACAGTCTTAACTTTTCAGTCTACTGGTAAAAAGTGCCATATAGAAGGTAGGTATTAATACAGATTGATTAGGGCAGGGTACAGACACCCTCTGTGGGTGCATCTACATGTATGCTTTATTGCACATTAGACTAATCTAATACACAATAAAGTGTCAGCATTTACACATGCACACAATTTACTGCTCAGTAAATTAGGCGAATGTGCCATTTGCTAGTACCAACGAATGCAGATACTAAATTAATGGCACTTTAGCTAGTGAGCAGTAGCGCACATGTAGGTGCTGACCAGGAGCAATTTTCTCTCAGTCAGCCTAGGCAGCATGGACAACTATGCATAGGCTGGGGGTGGGGAGAAGGTGTTTTAATTAGAGTGGCTCTCAGGAGCCGCTCTAATTAAAACACCCACAGTGACTTGTGTATTCATCGTTTTGTGTTTCAAAATGTTGGCAGGAGCACTTTAACTAAAGCTTGTTCAATGAACTTTAGTTAAAGTGCCCCCACCACCATTTTGAAACATGGGACACTGCATACACAGACATTGCATCACCCTGGAGTGTTCAGATTAGAACACTCCATCAGACCCAATTAATCGAGTTTGTTCCAATGCTTTCTAACCAGAATACATCAGAACATGTATAAAAGCACACTGAGGGCTGTGGGGTGAGGAGCTGTCCAAGGCTCTGGTGCTGCTCTACTCTCAGCTCCTGGGAGAAGTGCCAGAACAGGAAAGCTCTCTGTACTGGTTCCCCTCACTGCTCAGCTTCTGGATCTCTTCAGGCACAGGTGGGGAGTGGGAGCTGACATGCACTGCACAGGCAGCATCAGGGCTGAGGACGTAGAGAGCTCTCCTGTCCCCTCAACCTTAGGGCTGCCCATGCATCCCATGCTCCAGTCAGCTGCCACTACCCGCCCATGCCTGGGGGGAGCCAGGAGCTGAGCAGCACTGAGATCTAGGAGGGAGAGGTGGGGGGAAGCAGGGCCAGGACCAGGAGGGAGAGCTGAGGGGGGAGCAGCACTGGGACTGGGGGTGGGGGGAGGCAAAGGGGAAGCAGTACTGGGGCCAGGGGGGAGATGCGAGGGGGAAGCAGCACCAGGGACTTGTGGGGGAGACACAAGGGGAAAGCAGTACCGAGGACTGCAAGAGACACATGGGGGGGAAAGAGCACTGGGATTGGGTGTGGGGAGAAGTAGCACCAGTCTCAGGCATTGCTTCCCCATCATGTTTCCCCCACCCCAATCTCAGCTCTGCTTCCTTTCTATGCCTCCCCCTCTGGTCCCAGTGGCTTATCCCCATGATCATGCATTGCTCCAAGCCAGCGCCTGAGAGCTGGGGTGCGATCCTGAGCTCTGCACAGCTGAGAGCTGTCCCCCATTCCTGGACATCTCCCCGCTTCTCCTCAGAGTCCAGACTTGACCCCTGCTCCCCCTGCCAGTCTGGGGATGGCACCTGAGAGAGCCTGAGCTCCCTCTGGCTACTGCAGGTGATCAGAGTAGGGCAGGGGGGCAGAAGAAGGACTGGATTGAACTGCTCCTGTTTGTACCAAATTTGCTTCTGACAGGGGCACATGAATAGACATGCACCTGAGATGCTTTAATGAGCCTGAATTTTCATCACAGAAAATTCAGGCACATTAATTGCATGTGTATATGTGCCCACTGTGTGACACATGGAAAGATCTTCCAGTGCACTAGAGGGGCTGGGAGTAACACTAGCATAGCATGGAAGCTGGTCCCAGACCACACACCTCACAGCAGTTGTATCAAGGCTCTGGTATGGTGCTAGGGGCTGGGACCAACTCCCAAGCCATGCCAGTGTCACTCCCAGCCTCTGAACCACAGCAGGGTTTTGAAAGAGCTCTGCTGCAATCCCAGGGCCGAAACTGACAAGTAGCTCATTATCTAATTTTCGATCTCAGCCCTGGCATGGCACTACTTATCTCTGGGCATGCCCCTGCATGCACACTGTGGTGTGTGGCAAATTGCCCCAGGTAGGGTAGGGGAGGTTGGGGCCAGCACCTGGGCTGGCTTCAGCAGCTTCACTTGGGGTACTGGGGCCTTCTAGGGCTGCAGAATCAGTGGTTGGGGCATGCATCACCTTGCCAGCAGCCAGAGTGTGGCTCTGGCCTACCAGGCTCCAGTTTCAGATCATGTACACTGCTGCCACGTATACTGCACTGCTGTTTTGGTGGGCGCGGTTTTTTATTTCCCAGTATCTAAAAATATGCAGTGTGGCAACAGATTAACATGTGCTATGTGCAATATGCAGCATCACAAAAGGCTCTGAGGTGCCACAAACCACAGGTTCCCACTTGTGGTTATGCGGCCAAGATGTCATGCAGTGTCTATGCCTGTTTTACAGACTGGGAACCAGGACACAGAGAATTTATGCAACTGACCCATCAAAAGGGAATACTATAGCAGAGCCAGGAACTGAGCCAGAGTGTCTGAGATGAATTCATAAACAATAAGCCACTTTCACTTCCATACTTTGCAGACAGCAAGGCCGGCATACAAGATATGTCTGTGGCAAAAGGGGAGTAAGCATAAAGAAATTGTATGCAAAAAAGAGAAAGATGCATGGCTTGACCTACTTGACTGGGAGCTGTAAGGTGGTCAGCACTTTAAAAGCAATCGGAATCTAATATAATAAAAGGTTTTGTCTGTGTGTCTGTCTGTAACACTTTTGGGCTACTGCGCACATACCACCAAGAGGGTGGGCGATGATTGGCTGCATAGCCCAGGCTCCACGGGCCCAAGTTTGAGCCACTGCTGGGGAAGTTTGTGGCCACACCAAGCAGGCCTCAGCTGCCCGAGTAGCGTGGCTTCCCCACACCTCCCTGCCTGAGGGCAAAGGGAAGGGATCATGGTGGTGGTGCCTCCTGCTGCCCAGCCCCAATGCCCCTCAGAACAGCCAGCAGGGAGGAGGAGACAGCGGGCAGGGAGTACAGGAGCAGACATGGGCCAGGTGGATATGGAGCAGTGGGTGGGGGAGGGGGTAGAGCGGGTCCAGACCCAGAGCGGTGTGGGAGGGTGGAGCGGGCCTGAACCCGAGCGGTGGGGTGGGAGGTATGTAGCAGGGATGGACCTGGAGCAGCAGGGTGGCGGGGAAGGGTTGTGGAGTGGGATCAGACCTGGCGCCATGGGGTGGGGCACCAGATGTGGGGCTCCGTCCTCCCCACCCCCACTGTCCCCAGTCAATCTTGATGGGCAATTTGCTAGTACTTATGTAAATGCTTAACTTTAGGCCTGAAGGTGTGAAAATATTGGCAATGACCTCCTATGTAAGAATAAGACTGTTGTCTATATGTTACACCATTACAACTAAGTTGATACCCCTAGCAGCTTTGCAGTTACTCTCCTGCAAGTTAGTAAAAAGTAATTAACCCTCGAAAGCTAAGTATCTACTTACATTGCATACTTGGCTCTGCTAGGAAAGTACCAGCTGGTCTTTTATTCATTAATGCATCATCTCATCACACCACTCTAGTGCTGTTTTATCTGTTATGCAGATAGGGAAGTTATGCACAGAGGAACACAAGTGATTTCCTTGCAGTCATGAGAGGCATGACAGGATAGGGGCTTGAACCCTGAGTCCCACATTGGCATTTTGCCCCCTGGATCTCTACCCCTACACTGATAGATTGTGGAGATAATGGCCCAGATTTACACAATTACTCCATACCTAATACTGGGATCAGGTTCTTTCAACATACTTTGTTCCCAGTTAAGTATTTAAATAGCCATGTTCTGAAACAGTTCAGAGTGCTGAGCCTCTTGTTCTGGTAGGATCTGAGCAGTTCTAAAGATCTGCTCCTAAATTATTCCTCTTAAAATACAACAACTGCGCACCAGAATGAATGCACACCGGAAATCCATCAAAGACAGAAACACCCAATTACCGGTGGGGGCACATTTCTCACAGGAGGGCCACTCTCTCTCCAATCTCTCAGTCCTGATCCTCAAGGGAAATTTACACAACACATCCCAGAGACGAGCCTATGAGCTCCATTTCATCAACCTGCTGGATACTAGAGATCAGGGACTAAACACAGACATTGGATTTTTGATACATTACAATCTGCCTGGAAACTGACTCCCCAGCCCTTGGCTTGTTTACTTTTCATTCCATCCAGGAAGAGCACGCAGCAACTGCTGCAGCGTCCTTAGCCTGACGAAGGGTTTTTGAACCCGAAAGCTTGCTTAATAACTATTCTCCAACCATTTGGGTTGGTCTAATAAAAGATATCCAATTCACCCAAGGAACCTTGTCTGCATTTCTCCCCAGCATTTGGAACAACAAAATTTACATACAAACAAAGTAAGTACATGGAGCCAGAAGTTTTGGGAGTTTTTTTAATCCTTTCTCTTAAAAAAAAGGATAACTGCTTCCTCATGGAAAGATCTTCCATGAAAAGAAGTCAAATTTAGCCACTCATCCAACTCATAAATATTAATTTGCAGTTAATAAGTCTATTTTTTGGTGGTAATTTGAAATTGTGCTACAAATGTCTGGCCCATCAAAGCCTGCATACTAATTATAAGTAAATGTGACTTTTCGTCTTCATAAGGAAATAATAGTTTAATCTTAGGACTGTCACTTTTCATTGGAAATGATGGTGCCTGACAGCACTGTGTCAAACAGAGCTTATCACAGATGATACTTCAAAGGCTCTCAGGCTTAGTTAATTGGTAAAACAATAAAGTAAGGAGACCATCAGCAGCTTAGTTGAGTGGCTTCATTTGTATTTTTTTCCATTTGTGGAAGTAAGAGCCCTTACTCTTTCACTGAATGATAGTTAAATTTGTGGGGGGATGAAAATCAGAAGTCTATTAGGACCCCGCAGTTTGAAAAATAATAGGTAGTGGATGCCTCTTGGATTGGCATGTGCAAAAGAGACAGATTTTCAAAAGTGAGTTTACAATGGAGGCCAAATTTTCAAAGGAGTTCCTCACCCAGCAGCTGCCATTTGGAGATTTGCAGCTAAACATGCTGAAAATCCATCCCAACATGGTGAGATTATTTGCAAAGGCATTCTGTATGCTGTCTGCTGATTTGGAAAGAATCCAATGCAAAGGAAACACAAGTCATTAGGGATCTGGGAAGCAAGACTTAAAATTAAGGAAAGGCTGAAAGAACTATGGTTCTTTAGTGTGGGGAAGAGAAGACCAAGTGAGGATTTGATAACAGTCTCCAAATACCTGAAGGGTGATTACAGAGAGGATGGAGATGGGTTTTTTCTCTGTGCCCATAGGGGACAAGACTGGGAACAATGGCCTCAAGTTGCAGCAGGGGAAATGTAGTCTGGAGATTAGGAGGAGTTTTTTTACTATTAGGGTGGCCAAGCATTGGAACAGGCTACCTACCTTGTAAAACTGTATAATCTTCATCCTGGAAATTTTCAAAAGCAGGTTGTGTTAGACCTCGACTCCATGAGACACCCAGTGACTAGAGAGACAACAGATCAATGCACACATTGCTCATCAACAGCTTTATTCAAAATGGAGACAGCTTCGGGCCAGCTCCAACAAACTGGGGAGCTGCAGCAAACATTAGTTCTTTCCATATTTATACATCTTGGTTTATGCTCATTAACATTTACACCCCACCTTTGTCCCTCCTTTGGTCCACACTTATTCCCGCCTATCTTAAGCTCCACCTCTGTTTACTGTTTACTTCATTAGTATGGAATTGCCTATGCATTTCACTTATTTGCATATCATTTTACTATCAGTGCATGCCTAAAACCGTGACCCCTGCTTCTTTCAGTCACTTTCAGTTTCTTGCTGATTTCTTCACCATCTCCAACGTCTTGCTTTTGCTTTATCTTCTAATGATAGCCAGTCATCTGTATCCTGTTCTTCTTACACAATGAGCTATATATCTTACAGCACTACTACACTGTTAGGAAAATGCTTGCCTAAGTATCTTGCAATGTTACTTTTTAATATACCATTCTGCCTTCTGGTTAGCAGCTTTGCTAGGCCACAGGTTATAGCCTGTTATTCAGCTGCAAATCCTATGATCCGCAAGATCCAAATACTGTCACCCTAACAGGTTGGACAGACACTTGGCTGGAATGGTTTAGTCAGGGATGATCCTGCCTTGAGCATGGGCCTGGACTACAATATGACATAGATTTCATAAACATTAGGGCTGGAAGATCATCGAGTCCAGCCCCCTGCTCCAAGGGCAGGAAGTCAGCTGGGGTCAAAGGATCCCAGCAAGATAAACATCCAAATGTCTCTTAAAGGTGCTTTCACCACCTCTGGAAGCAGTCTTTTCCAGGCCTTTGGGGCATGGACAGTAAAAAAGTTCTTCTTTATGTCCAGCCTGAAATGGTCTTTGGAGGATGTGACCATTTGACATTGTCATCACTTGGAGTGCTCTAGTGAATGGGTGTTCCCCCAGGTCCTGATGTATACCACTTATATATTTATAGGCAGTCACTAGGTCCCCCCAATCCTGCGCTTTTCCAGGTTGAAGAGTCCCATGGCTCTCAACCTCTCATCATAAGGCCTGTTCTCCTGCCCTCTGATCATGCATGTGGCTCTCCTCTGGACCCTCTCAAGCTTTTCCACATCCTTTTTAAATTTTGGAGCCCAGAACTGGATGCAGTACTCTAGCTGCGGCCTCACCAAGACTGAGTACAGTGGGAGGATGACATCTTGGGATTTGCTTGAGAAGCATCTATGGATGCATGCCAGAGTTTTGCTCACTTTACCAGCTGTGACATCACATTGGTGGCTTATATTCATCTTGTGGTCAATCATGACCCCCAACTCTCTTTCGGCCATGGTGCTAGCAAGCGTAGCACTGCCAAGCCTATAAGCATGCTGTGGGGTTTTTTTTCCCAAGGTGGAGTACCTTGCATTTTTCGGTGTTGAACACCATCAGGTTTTCATCCGCCCATTTTCTGAGCCTGTCTAGTTCAGCCTAGATCACCATCCTATCCTCAGGTGTGGATGTTCTACGTCAAAGTTTGGTGTCATCGGCAAACTTGGCCAATCCGCTTCTGATACCAATGTCTACATCATTAATAGACATGTTAAAGCATAAAGGCGCAAAGGGAACCCCACTGGTCATGGCACACCATGATGATTTACTTCCATCTATTACCACTGTCTGGGTCTGACCTCAGAACCAATTCCCCAGCCATCGGACTGTGATGTAGCCGAAGCCAAAGTTGACCAATTTTTCCATGAGGAGATCATGGGACACCAGATCGAAGGCTTTTTTAAAATCAAGATATATGACATCAATCTCTTCTCCCTTGTTCAGGTGATATGTCACCTGGTCATAGAAGGAGATTAAATTGGTCAGGCAAGGCCTACCTGCAACAAACCATGCTGGCTATCCCTCAGGATGTTGCCATCAGCCAGCTTGTCAAGTATGGTCTCTTTGATAATTTTTTCCAAGATCTTCCCCAGGATAGAGGTCAGGCTGATAGGCCTGTAGTTCCCATGATCTACTTTCCTCCCTTTCTTGAAGATAGGCATCACATTGGCCTTCTTCCAACCTTTGGGCACTTCACCTGAGTGCCACAAGTTCTCAAAGATCCATACCAGTGGCTGAGCTATGATGCCTGCCAGCTCCTTAAGTACTCTGGGGTGTAAACTGTCAGGGCCAACTGATTTGAAGGTGTCCAGCCTCTCAAGGTGTTCCTTCACATGGTCTATATTGATGTAGGGTAACAATTCTCCTTCACCCTGGCTGTCCCGTACTGTACTGATCAGGGCCATCCCTTGGGGCTGGTGAAAAACTGATACAAAATTTCCATTAAGCAGGTTGGCTTTTTCCTGGGCATCAGTTGTCATGTGTCCCATTTAGTTTGGCAGGGGTCCAATGTTACCCTTGCTTTTCCTCCAGCTCCCCACATATATAAAAAAGGATTTTTTATTGTCTTTGATACATGTAACCAGTTGGAGTTCAGTCACAGCCTTGACTTTCCTGGTTTGCTCCCTACAGGTCTGGGCCAGTGCAGAATACGTCACTTTCGAGGTGGTTCCAGTCTTCCATCCTTTATAGGTCTTTCTTTTTAGATGCAGAAGTTCCACATGTTCCCTGCAGAGCCAAAGGGGCTGCTGTGCCCTTTTGCTGCCTTTCCTCTGAGATGGGATAGACATTGCTTGTGCTTTAAGGATCACTCCTTTGAGGAGCAACCACTCATGCTGAACTCCCCTCCCCTTTGGGTCATGGTCCCTTAGGGCCTTGCCAGCAAACCTCCTGAGCTTGTCAAAGTCAGCTTTCCTGAAGTCAAGGACTTCTGCATTGCTGACTGACTTGCCAGCTTTCTGGTGGATGGTGAATGTGATCAGTTCATGCTCACTGTCTCCCAGCTTCCCTTCGATAATTAGGTTGCTGACTAGATCATCCCCCATTGCCAGTACCAGGTCAAGCAGCACTTTGCATTTTGTCAGTCCATAGACTTCTTGAGTCAGATGAAGCTCATCCAAACATGTGAGGAAGCTTTGCAACTGTTTGAATTTGGCCAAGTGCTCTTCCCACAAGATGTCTGGGTAGTTGAAGTCTCCCATGACAACTATGCACTGGGAGTGTGCAGCCTCAGCGAGTTCCTTGGCAAATTCCTGGTCAAGCTCTTGATCCTGATTAGGAGGTCTGTAGTAGACTCCTGCCATTGTGTCACCTGTGCCATGTTCACCATGGATTTTAACCCAGAGAGTCTCCAGTCATTCACCCTGGATGCCAATGTTGGTTTTCAGGGATGTGTAGCTTTCCCTGACAGAGAGAGCTACACCCCCGCCCCTTTTGTCTACATGATGTCTCCTGTACAAAGTATAGCTGTCTATACCTGTGGCCCAGTCATAGGTGGTGTCCCACCAGGTCTCCATTATCCCCATGAAATCGTAGTCATTCTTTTTTAGCAGGAGGACCAGTTCCTCCTGTTTATTCCCCAAGCTCCTAGCACTGGTGGACAGGCATGTAAGTGTCCTGTTGGAGGCCCTTGTCCTCCCTACACATCATTCTGGGGCTGGGGTAGGGGTGGGTTCTCTTGAGTGCCTTAGCCTGCTGGATTTGCAAAAGTTGCCCAGTGGGTTTGCTGTGGTGGTAGTCCCCCATCCCCCAGCAAGCTTAAAGCCCAGTCAAGCAGGTCAGCCATTCTGACTGAGAAAAGCCTCCACCCCAGTGCAGTGAGGTGGAGACTGTCTCTTCCCAGCAAACTACTGCCTCGCTCACCAAAGAGCAGACTGTGAGCGTGGAAGCCAAAGCCTTCATGATGACACCAGTGCTGCAGTCTTTGGTTAACTACCTCGATCCTCCTCTCCCTCCTCAGCCCATAACCCGAAACTGGAAGGATCGAGGAAAACACCACCTCTGCCCCCAACCCCCTAAGTTCCACTCCCAAAGCTCTGTAGCCTCTCATGACCCAGCTGGGATTGCTCCGAGCCATGTCATTCATGCCCACATGGATAAGGAGCTTAAGATAGTGGTCAGTGGGCTAGATGAGCTTTGGCATCCTCTCAGCTACATCCCAGATACAAGCTCTCAGGAGGCAGCAGACCTCCTGAGCTAAGGGGTTGGCATGGCAGATTGCGCCCTCAGTCCCCCTCAGCAGGGAGTCTCCCACAACGACCACTCTATGTGTGGTCTTGAGGAGAGCAGGGATGGTATCTGTGAGTGGACCTCTATTGTCTGCAGGAACTGGCAGCTCTGCAAGCTCTCCTGGGGCTACAAGAGTTTCATACCTGTTGCAAAGCTCCAGAGGGGAGGGGACCCTGGTGCAGTGGGCCTTGGGGCCATTGACTACCTTGGTCCAACCCCCTGGCTGGACAGTATGGGAGATCTTTCAGTCCTCCCTTGTCCTGGAAGGTGACCTTTGTCTACCCCAAGGTTCCCTCTAAGCTGCATACATGCTCAGCTACATACAAAAAAAGGCTTTCCGTGCAGTAACTTTTTAATGCTTTGCAACCATCTGGAGTGAAGCTGGGCTGCGGCAACTTGTAAACTTTGGGCATGGAGCGTGGCAGAGGCACCAGAGCCAGCATGGGACACTTACCAGTGGTAAGCTCTTCACTTCTCTGCTCCAGTGAGCTTCACCCCAAGCCCGGGGCCAAGTGCCTCCTCACTCCCCAAGGCAAGGCAGGAGCAGGGATGGGCACTGGGGTTAAGGCTGGGGCAGAGCCGGGCACCGCATGGGCTCTGCCAGTTCCTGGGAGCTGCTCCACTCCCCAGCCCCTTCCGGTGAGCTACTTTAACCCCTCACACATCATAACCACAGAACACTCTATGAAAACAGAATAAAACATACCATTTGGTGTGCCACAGGTAAACCCAGGGTAGGTAAGGACAGAACTATTCCTGCCTGTGTATCGGCAGACAAGTTATTAGGTTAACGTATGCTCATATGACGCCAGGAAGTCCCTGTGCTACATGGCTTTGCCAGCTTGACTTGGGGGAAAAATTTGTTCCTAACCCCAAATCAATGGTTGGTTTAACCCTTAGTGGAAGAACATGATGCTCTGGCCAGATACCTGAGATGTTGTAAAGTGTGTGTAGCTGCTACAGTTAAAACTCCCATTTCTATCTGTGGTTAATCTCTGATACTTCATAGGGAAGACAAATGGAAGGGAAGGGGGAAAAGGAAATCCTCACAAACCAATAAAACATCAATGGGGGAGGAAGGGGGGGCAGAATCCTTCCTGGTTCCTACAAATGAAAAACAGAAGCACTGAAGCATGGAGGTATAAGAACTGGGCAAAAATTACCTGTACCTTATAGATGAGAGAGGGCAGGTTGGCAGATTAACTAAAGCACAGTATGATTCAAGACAGAATGTCAGTGAATTGAAACCGATTCCCTGAGATCCTCTTGGCCAAAGTGGCATACTCACGGATTGCTACACCTTAGAGGGACCATTGGTCTACCCTCAGCCTCCAGGGAGTGAAGGGCCTGGCAGTAGGAGTCTATCTCCTGCTCACCATCCCTGATGGCATGCAGCCTCTGGACTGTGACCTGGAATTCCTCTATCTGATGCCCCAGAGACTCCAAAGTGGAGCAGATCTTGCAAGAGGAGGTGGACATGCTCCTGGTCCCATGTGCCTGGAAATGTGCCAGGCAGCCCCCACAACCAAGAGCCAGAGGATCCATCTGCATGGAGCCTGGAACCATGGGTTTTGTCTGGGTGGAGACCTCAGAAGTGCCAAGGGGGAAGGCCTCAGACTCCAAGGGGACCCTTGGGTTGTGTCATGTGCCCATCCACATTGTGCCGCTGGTAGTCTGCCTACTGAAGGGACTACCTACCTTGCAGCTCACTGGCAGGGCCTCAGGCCCTCCTGTTCCCCTCCTGCGTGAACTCCTGTGCTGAACTGTGTGCTGGGCCCAGAGGTGCTTTTGTTTGCGTGTCCTGTTCATGAGGCTCCAGCCGCATGGCTCCCTGGGGGGCTGGGCAAAGTAGGAACTGGGGGAGGCATGATCCTCCTCAGCTCCACTCAGCTGCCCCACAGCTGGGCTATGTCCCTCCCACCACAGGCCCTGCTCACCTCTGGATAGGCTGGGGCTTGTCGGAGGTCCTGGGGTCCACTTGGGGGGGTCCTGGGGGTCCTTGGGCTCACAGGGGCACAATGGGCTTCTGCCCATGCATCTCTCACTGGAGCCAGGGACTGAATGAAGTCCAATACATCTGTACTTTCCTATGATCCTATAAGGTCTGAAAATCTGTCCTGTACACCAAGGTGGAAAAATTCTTCTGAAAATCTGACCCCTACTGTATGTGTTAGTGCACTCAAAGGGGCTTGATTTAGAATGTTTTTTCCAACTAATTGTACTGCCACAGTTAGAAGGCTAGCTGGGCTGGTCTCTTTAGGTTTGTGTGCACCACCTCTATGCCATACTCTGGACTGCAACTGAGAAGCATGTCCCACCCACTTGCTCCCTTTTAGCACATTCCAAATTCTAGAAATGAGGCGATGTATGTGTCTCAATGGGTTACTAAACAAATGCCAAGGAAAGCACACCTGAGGCATGGGGTGACATTCAGTTTCCTTCCTCATCATGTAAACATGCAGGTTTGGCCATCTGTGTGACATTGTTTATCATCTCTGTAGTCACATAGTCATCATAAGGTGAGTCATCTACTCACCAAGGCGCCTCCGGGGGTTACAAGAAATAATGGCCATAAGCTAGCAGAGAGCAGATTCAGACTGGACATTAGGAAGAACTTCTTCACAGTTAGAGTGGCCAAAATCTGGAATGGGCTCCCAAGGGAGGTAGTGCTCTCCCCTACCCTGGGGGTCTTCAACAGGAGGTTAGATAGGCACCTGGCTGGGGTCATCTGAACCCAGCACTCTTTCCTGCCTATGCAGGGGGTGGGACTCGATGGTCTATTGAGGTCCCTTCCGGCCCTAACATCTATGAATCTATAATGCCTCCTGGAAAAAGAATAGGGAGTGTGCTTCCATCTTTTTCCTCCGTAGTTTAGTAGTTCGGGCACTCACCTGGAAAGTTAGCAATCCTGGATTCCTTCACTCAAGAGGAGGTTTGAACCTGGATTTTTCTGCCCTCCTACCACCAGCACACCATAGGCCATTATTTGCTTGTTTTTCTAGTGATATGTTTGAAACTTGGGCACTAATCAAATAATTGGAAAAATAAACAAAGCAACTGCAAGGAGTATGCTTCTGCCTCACTGTAAGCAAGGCACCCTTCCTTCCTGGCCAGCAGCCACTTTCCTGAGCCATATACCCTTCAATTTGTTTTTTTCCTCCTGGCCCCATGTATCTCCAAGAGACCTCCTTCTAATGGATGGCCAGGGAACCTGCTTCAGAAGGAGCATGCGATAAGTAACTGTATAATGGCTGGTGTGTGATGTGGTTAGCATGCTGTGCTGGGAAGACAGAAAGACCCAGATTAAATTATGCTGTGGATGATAGATACCTATTGCCTAGGATCTCAAGCTTCCCAGGTGAGTACCCTAGTCACTGAACTATTTAGTGAGAAAAGATAGAGAGGCTCTCCCAATCTATGAGTGTATATTATTGTCTACATGCAAAGTGCTCTGTGGTCAAGAATGCAATTCCAAACTGCACAGGTGGTATTTTTGACACTCAGAGAAACATATAGATGTCTGTTATAATAGACTTTCTCCCTGATGGCCTCTCCATAGTTTATGTGGCTAGATCCATTCTAGCTTAATGACACTCAGCTACAGTCCCTGTAATTGTATCTAGTATCAGAGGACAATGTTGAAGCTATCTGCTTCTCTCTAATAATCTAACACGCTACCTCTGAAGTCTAGCACATAAAGCACATTCTGTGATATAGATCAATACTCATTAGAGAGCAGCCCTATATCCATCATGCTCAGCTGACAGGGTGCAGTTATTCAGTCAGACTCAGGGCACCCTAAGCACACAGGAATGTAACGGAATTTCTCCCCCTTCTGCTGGATGGGAATCTAAAATCATATCCTGGATCTTTATGGGAGTTCAGTATGGCTCATTATGTTAAATTAATTTGTCCCCCACTTAAAATTTGAGTGGCATAAGCATTAATAGCACATTTTTTATCTGAAATTTGTGTTTGTTGATTTCACTGATAATAACCCTGCTTGGATGACTTTGGATATAAAGAATACAACTGAGGTGCACTAGACAATGTGTAAAATCTTCCTTCTTTCATACTGGCAAGTATTCCCATGATAACACATTCTGCCAAAAATCCAATCACTGAATGTCTCTGTGCAGGTCGATGTTCCAGCTGTGCACTTGCTCCATCTTCACAACCATCCAAACAGCCTGCTTGATTATATGGGAGAAAAGCCCACCTCACCACATGAGTAAAATGAGGTATTGGAGGATGAGGGGGAGGGGGCTTCTCCTTCAATGTAAACATGGCTATAGAACAATGCTTTTCATTACTTTTGCTCCTGCTTCTTCCATTTTGTACCATTGTTCAGTGGTTCACATTCATCATTGATAATATGGTTAGATATTAGGAGGAAATTTTTCACAGTAAGGGTGGCCAGGATCTGGAATGGGCTTCCAAGAGAGGTGGTGCTGTCACCTAGCTTGGAAGTCTTCAAGAGGAGGCTAGATAGTCACCTGGCTGGGGTCATCTGACTTCGGTCCTCTTTCTTGCCAGGGGCAGGAGGTCGGAAATGATGATCCATTGTGGTCCACTCCAACTCTACAATCTATGAATCTATGAATCATTGAAGTCTCCAGATAAGTGGTGGTTTCCTGGCATATTTTTGCCAGTAGGATTTTTTCCTTTAGACTCAGAAGAAGGTCTATACTAGCATGATATTTTGTAAAATGCAGCACAAAGCTGAGTGCTAAGGACTTTAGAAGGTCCACTGTATCTTTCTTATAGGAACGTTTCTTCACAGTATCTCTCTGAGCCATGGGTGACTGGTGCCCCCTGAGTCTTGGGAGGCACCAGCTTGCCAATGCAGGGGATGCCACCAGCCGCCAATCTCCAACCTCCGGGGGTGGTTCTCTCAGCAATCAATCACCGAGCCAGCGGTGAAACTGGAAGGGCACTTCCAGTGGCACTTCTGGTTTCATGGCTGGAGCTTCCAGGGGGTGTACATGCACCCGCGTACACCCGCTACGTGTCGCCAATGTTCTGAGCTAACCCATGCTGCCATAATGGCATCCTGGGTCCCCTTGTACTTCCTTACTCTGGTAGGTGAGGGCAGGACATACAGAGATAGGGAATCTGAGTATAAGGATCTCAGATCCTTTCCTCCTTTGGTGTGTTGCCAAGTTAGTGGAAACAAAAGTAATCTGAGCCAGGAAAACGGGTAGTTCAGGTTACTTCTCCCTGGGTACACCTACATGAGATGCTTTAGTCCACATTAGACTAATCTAATGCACATTAGAGTCATTAAAACACTGTGCATTAGGCTTATGCACATTAGATTAGTCTAATGCACATTTTTCTAGTACCTGAAAATGCAGGGTACCTGTACACAAGCCCAGAGGCTGCTCTGATGCACTGTAATTACAGCACATTAAAGCAAGCTCAGCATGGTAATTACTGTGGTCCAGCCAGTCTCTGTGTCTCATGTATCACTGTCCCCATGCTTCAAAATGGTGGTGGGGTTGCTTTATCTAAAGCTTGTTCAATGAGCTTTAGATAAAGCACCTTTGCTGTCATTTTGAAATGTGGGGATGCTAATACATGAGCTGCTCTGTGTTTTAACTACAATGGCTCTAGGAGCCGCTCTAATTAAAGTGTTCCCCCCATACTCCTGGAGCACATGTAACAATAGCCACAGGTACTAGATTTAATGCACATTAGCTAATGTTCATTAGCACATATGTAGACACTGACTGGGAGCAAATTTGGGGATTAGCCTCTGGCCACGGGCAGAGCACGAGGTTTGAAAGCCCCTCTAGCCATGGGGCAGCCCCTCTTCAGCTCCTACCTGGCCTTTAGCCCCCTGACCAACCCTCCTGGCCCTGGGGCCAGTTGCTGCCTGCTCCTGGCCACAGGGGGTTTCCTTGGAGGACCTGTCTGGGCAGGAGCAGTGCTGCATAGCCCCAGATGGAGCCAGAGGGCCTGGTGCCTGCTTCCTGGCCCCTGGGTACTGTGCCCCTGAGATACAGCCATATACCAGCTCTGGCACTCAAGCAAGCCCCTAGCCTTGCTCTCCTCTCAGGACCTCATTGGGACACCTGCCTGCAGTCCCTGGCAGAGGCACTCCATGGACATAGCAACCTTTCCAACCCTGGGACACAGCCTGGGGCCACAACCAGGCAGCAGAAGAGACCATGGACCTTGTGGCTATTTGGGGCAATGCTGAGGTGCAGTAGCAGTTCAGCTGGAGCAAGCGGGCCAGTTCCCATATCTATGAGGAGATGGTGGCCCATGTGAGGGAACATGGGCATGAGCACTCCGGGATACAGTGCAGGGTCAAAGTGAAGGCCCAGTGGGTACAGTGGGTGAAGGTCACCAGTCACAACAGGCAGTCCGGAGTAGCCTGCAGGATCAAGCCCTGTATTTGGGAGCTCACTAGGATCCTCACTCTGAGGTACCCAGGCCACAGGCAGTACTGGTGGGCTTCTGGTGGGTTTATTCAAGCACTGGTGGGCTTCTGGACCCCCACTGTGGCCCAGCCCCAAAAAGAAATCCCCAGAGGAGGGCCCCTCAGGCCAGCAATGCCAGTGGCCAGTGCGGTTTCTGCCTGTGGCCTCCTCATCCAGCACTGGCACCTGGGCCAGCACCTGCCCCAGCAAGTGTGGGGACACAGTCAGAGTTGGAATGATAGGACAGGGAGGCTCCCACTCATAGCCAGCTCTATCTCCTCCCCAGATGGGGAGCAGGCTAGCCAGTGCCCAACCTTACTTCTGACTGAGCCCCCAGGCTGCTGGCCCCACCATGGTGCCTGCATCTGTGGTGGTGTCACCAGAGGCCAGGGTGCCAGGTGCTTCTCACTAGGCTTTGCACTATAGGCACCCTCAAACCACTGTTCCCCACTCCCATATATCACCGATACTGCTGTATATAGTAGCATGGGGAAGAGGATGTTTTGTTGGTGGTGGGTGTTGATTTTGGGGGGGGGTGCTGTTGGGGAAAGAAGGCAGGAGGGGGTGTGTTGTTGGGGAGTGGGGGAGTGGGAGGGAGTGAGCTGTGTTGGAGGGAGATAAAGCTTGTTGAATGAAAATTGTCCAGAGTGCATGTAGTCTTAGGGGTGTATTCTGGGCCTGGGGTCTTCAAGCAGCAGCTCAGGGGCCCTACAGGGGGCAAGAGGGGGGGGGCAAGGGGGGAGAGATGTGGCTCATGTGTGCCTTACAGATACAGTGCCCTGTCCACCACTGCTTGGGGAAGGGGAGAGGGTGGAGGTAGGGAGCGTCCATGGTGCACTGGCCACAGGATCCTGGAACAGCTATTCCTGCCTGTCCCCACCTTGGAAACCCCTGCCAGGCTGTGCCTGCCCACTCCCCCATGTGGAGGCCCCTGCCAGGCTATGCCCCCCTTCCCCTGGAGGCCCCTGACATCTGAGCAGCTACAGCCAGAAGCTGCAGCTCTCCCAGGCTGCTGCAGGAATTCAGAACAGGGCAGGAGCATCCAGGCATGTCTACATGAGAAACTAGAAGCACATTCTACTATACTGAGCATTAACTGTACTGATAACATGTAATGGCAAAAGCTGTGCTACATTGCTAACATGCAACAGAATTAGGCTACTGCACATTAGTGTCCATTAATGTCACCTAAAAGATGTGCACCACTGGTACTGCACAGTAGCACTGATTACAGTGCATTAAGATAGTACCTGTTATTACGGGTACTAAATTGAATGCGTTATAATTACAGCACATTAACACACACGTAAACATGCCGCCCCCCCGATCTACTTAATCCTATAAGGATTAAATGTGCTTTCAACAGAGTGTACATGTAGATGTGTCCCAGGACTGACTTACTGTGCAGGAACTTACTGTGCCGTAAGTCCAAATAGCATGAACTGCACATGTAGATGTGGCCCTTGTAAGGCAAGGCACAGACTTAACCCTGTTTTATCCAATGTTAAAGTTGGAAGGTTTTTTTCCTACATTTGTATCATTCGTGGCTTGCCTACATGTAACAATTAGAATGTAAGCATCTTCTGCCCTTTTGAAACATCCCCCCTTTTAAAAAGGCTCCAGATGTAGCGGTGTCCATACCTGCAATGGACCAAGTCTCTTATTTACATTTTAATAAATCCTGAGCCAGGTTCCAGGCCACAGCAGGCATTAGGTACTGTGGATAAACATTATGATAGCCCATGCTCCGGAAAGCTGGAAGTATATAGAGAGAAGATGTTTGAGGGGCAAAAAGTCCAAAGAAAGAGGGAAGTGTTTTGCCTACAGTCAAACAACAGGTTACTGGAAGCACCAAAACTAGAAATCACGTGTCCTGGGTCCCATTCCAGCCCTTCATTTATAGGGAAAAATCCATACCTTAGCTGTTTTCTTTCTTCTACACAAAGGAATGAGTTATGGGTTACTTACAAAGAGTTCTGTCATGTTGTTCTTCCACCTATGGATCTGGTTCACTGTTGCATTATTCTACTTTCATGCCAGTATAACCATAATGAAGTCAGTAGAATTACATAGGTCTAAAAACAGTGGCTGAGTGCAACAGTGAATCTGACCCATTACATTATTCAAGAGCACATTTATACGTGAAAAGAAATATTGTGCTTATTTATGACTGACCCTTTCAGCTTTTAAAAAAATTTATCAGACAGAGCTCTGCATATATAATTCAAAACAGTAGGGGAAAATATGGAAATTAAGTGCAATTTTTCCTCATGTTTTCTTCTGTAAAACAAATGGTATTGGAGCAAAATGAGGCTAAATGAATGAACCTTTAGATTTTTTTGTTTATTTGATGTAACAGACAATTATAGTATCACAGGAAGAGCTTATTTCACAAATCATGCACATTGTTTCCTTATTGCCATGCAGAGCATCACACAGTCAGAGTATATTCCCTTTGATATATTCCATTTCCAGTTGCCAGCACAGGAATCAGAATTGTGGTCTCTTCTGTTCATTTTCTCCTTGTTTCCTAGTGCTTTTAGATTAATAAGATAAATGCAATTCTAAGTGCTTGGGTTCTTCTTCGGAGGCAGGGAATGAAATTTGATTCTATTTTTATTTAAATCTAGTTCCTAGGCTGGGAGAAAAATAAAAGAAGATAATTTGGGTGCAAAAGAAAGAAAAACTAAAACAACTTCCATGTAAACAATTCATAAAAAGACAGTGGCTACATCTACACGAGACATTTACTACTCAGTCATTACTGCACAACCATTTAGTACTTGTATAAACAAGTAGTGCTTGTATAGTACTTTAGTACTTGTATAAACAAGTACTAAATTACTGCACAGTAACTAGGGTGGCCATTATAGAGGACAGTCCAGTTGTCCTCTGTTGATACAAATCTGGACACCTTTATGTCCTCTATTTTTCTCTTGAATAGCAATAAAGGAGAGAGGACAGAGTAGCAGAAAACCTAAATGTCCTCTATGATGGCCACCCTAACAGTAACCTGAGTTACTGCACAGCAGCACCAATAAATGCCATTTTTTGTGACACTACTCTGCAGTAACCTAATACTATTGCACAGTAGCATTACGTTTTTTTCCATGTGATGTTACTGCACAGTAGTATCAGGATACTGCACAATCAGCATCTTGTGTAGATGCTGCCCATTAAGCCTTGTACTGATGAAACAGTGCCATTTGAAGGCATCAGTCCTGCTACTGACTTGCAGGAAGATAGTAACTACCTTGATGGATGAACCTAAGGCCCATCTAGTTGAGCACTCTATCAGTAACTGATTAGTAACAGGTTTTCAGAGGAAAGTGTGAGAACCCCACTGCAGGCTAGTGTGGGATAAACTGACAAATGTTCTTGGTTTCTAATAATTAGATATTGGCTTAAGGCCTTTGAATAATAAAGAACCCCTCAAAACAAACAACCCTCCACCAAAAAAACCCCTACCCCTTTTAAAAACTGTTATTGCTTTGGGTTCCATATGAGCACATGGCAGCAAAGCTCTAGCCAAGTATGGGTGTTCCTGTGGACTCTGTTTGTGAGATTGAGGCTTAATTAATGAAAATGGCCTGGTCCCCATTTCCCCTTACCAAAGACCACTAATTTATGTCCACTTCTGTGGTCTGTGTATGACCATAAAGAAACTTTGGAGAAAAACACAACATGACTCCCTAAATATCATCTGACTTCATCTCCTGGATTTTTTCCCTCTTGCAGACCTATGCGTTCTACATTTTCACGTGCTTGTAACCCAGACTCTTCATTTTCAGGTGCTTGTAACCTACCAGCAGGAGGCGTAAGTTAGAACACAGACTCCACTTTAACTCAGGCCAAAGCTCACCCCATTAGCAAGCAATAATCACTGGAGTATGAACACCGTATTTACTCAAATACAAGATGACCCCAAATATAAGACATCCCCCCAGTAATTAGATTCTACACACAAAAAATGTATAAATGCATTATAATTTTCCATGTGTGGAATCTAATTATTGGAGGATCATCTTAAATTCACCCTCCCCACCACTACTGCAGGTGGTGGGGGAAGAGGTGATGAGGGGACCATAAGGCAGGCAATGGGGACAGACAGTGGGGAAGGCATTAGGGGGGCACATAGTGGAGCAGGTGAGCTAGTAATGGAGAAGGTAGCAGTGGGGGGCAGACAGTGTGGAGTCAGTGAGGCAGGCAGCTTGCCTCTTGCTGGCAGCCTCCCCCCACCCCAGTTACCCCCATTTGCGCAGCCTCCCCCCCCAGTTACCCCCATTGCGCTGCCACCCCACTCCCTGCTTCATGCTGCTTCTGCTAACCACAGCCTCAGGTCCCTGCCCTCCTTCCCCCCATCTCCCCACCAAAGTTTTCCCTCCCAGCCCAGCTGCCACTCCACCCCCAACCCTTACCTTTGCTCTGTGCCAACAGTCTCCATCCCTGCTGAACAGCTCCAGCTGAGCCCTGTAGCAGTGGGGAGCCAGCACTGCTGTTCCAACCCGACCCCATAGCAGCAGTGGTTGCAGGGCCTGGCTGGACCCATGTTGCATGACATGGGCTGCAACAGGGATAGAGCCTGCCAACATGGAGCAAAGTTAAGGAGGAATGTGGCAGAGGGGGAGAGAAAGAGAAAAGTGGTGGGGTGGAGACTGGGAGCTGTGTGGGGGGTATGCAGAGGCAGTGGGGGTAGGGGACAGGCAGCAACTGTGGCTCTGGCTCCAGTTCCACCCCCAACCCCAGGTTGGGGCTGGAACTGCAGCAGCCAGCTGCCTCGTCACTACCTCATGCTTGAGTGTTAAGGTAAGGATATTTTTTCCCCCATGTTAAATGGGGGGAAAACACCTTGTCTTCTAATAGAGTGAATATGGTAGAATTGTAGTGCCTGTCCCACAGTTAACTCCCAAAGTGCAAAGATGGAAGTGAGTCTGAGTGGAAGAAGTGTAGAGCTTCTCAGCAAAGAACCATGATTTTTGGCCCCTGTGCACATACAGAGCAACTACAGAAACAACTCAGAACTATAGGTACAGTTTTGGTGTTGGGATGCTTGCACCCAAGGAACCAAGCCATAACAGAACATGTCAGGACATGCAGTAAATAATAAAATCAATTTGTTATTTCACCTGTCTGGCTCCCATTAAAACTCTTAATGATTTTAGTTGAAGAAGGATTGGACAACTGTGTTCATAGCTACCGTAACTGTAAGGATTTTTTTCATTAAGCTAAGGTTAAAACCCACAGGTGTTCCTGTACCATTGTTCTGGCCTGTAACATGTTCTGCCAGTCTAGGGTGGAGGGATCACAGGCTCTCTGGGCCCAATCTTCCCCAAACTGCTGAAGATGTAAGTGTATTTGCCTAGCAAAGGGACTGGCTGTTTGCACTACAAGCTGCCTTAGAAATAGGAAAGACACAGAGGAAAGGGGGATGGAGGGAGGGAAAGGGGTCCTGGTTCTTGTTATGATCAAGGTAGAAGGGTCAAAGATAAGGGAGAGTAGCTGCTGTGACTATGCTTCCCCTACCTGCCTGAGCATATTTTTCTTTTGCATGTAATTTAACTCTGATTTTTTTTCCCCCATGGCTTATTTTCATTTATTTTTTGCCTGAGGATGTTTTGTATTTGTTTGTTTATTTGTTTTATACTCCTGTATTTTTTTTATAGAGAAGGATCTTTGCATTTTATTTTATATGGACATGTACTCTTACTCAGCTTTGATTTAAAAAATATTTTTGTTTGGCAGTATCATTAGGATCATAGAACAGGACCATGCAGTAAGCAAGTACACTCCTTGCTAATGTCCTCTCCAGTATGTTCTTTACCTAGTCTCATTATAAGAGACTTGGACACTTAAAGCCCTAAGTTCTATTAACTTTCAATGAGATTTAGGTTTGTAAGCACCTAAGTTAATTTTGAAAATGGGGCTTAACTATCTAAGTCATTTAGACCTTGTCATGCTTAATGGAGCAATATGTAAATAGCTGTAAAAGTCATTGCCTAAGGTCCAGAGGTTCCCAATATTTACCTGCGGGGGGAACCATTCCACTGTGCATTCACAACAAACTGGATCTCAGTCTACATATTCCCCTTGGCTCAATTTCATGCTGTCATTCTGAGTTCCACCCCTCCTGGGTCCAAGTCTTTCCTTCTTTTATTTACTCCTATGGACTGGTCTACCTGCCACCTTCATCTGCATGGATCCCAACCACAGCTTAATCTCCCTGAGCTCATGCACAAAACCCTGACCTGATTAAAGACCTGTGTGTGCCATGCTGCTTAAGCATTTTGAGTTGGCTTCTCTTATTCACTTGGTATGATCACCCTTCTCCTACTTGCTTCTTTCTACTCCTTCTTGGTTTTCAAGCTCCCTGGCTAAGATTTCTTTCTTTCTTGTGCTTCTAAAATAAGATTATGGGTGCGATACTTCTAGGAAGCCAGGGACCTGCCTCAGGTTTCAGTGACATGTGTTTAATGTTTATGTCTGCAACAAAAATGAACAAGGCCCAAGTTCATGTCCTATTATTTACCTCCTTGGCTAGGGACAAAAATTACACGTAAACTGGTATAAGCAATTGGAAAATGGTTCAAATCTGTAACACAACAGAAGTTCAGTGCACATGTACTACTTTCAAAATCACTGTAACCAGATTAAGATAAACCTGGATGGATGTAGGCTCAAACGTATCTGATTTAGATTAAATTGATTTACTGAATTTCTGTCCAAGATCCCCTCCAGATTCAAGTTAACCCACAGTCCCTGAGCATCCCAGGATTCTTTGCCACTCCCTTGCAACCTCCCCTCCCTTGCCCCTTGCAGGTAAGCAGGCTAGGCTTGGCCTGAGCTGTTTGCTCCAGCCAAGCAGGGAGGTGTACTCTAGTGCCCCCTGGCTTCTGGCCTGGACCACTATAGGCATGTGGCTGCATTTCCAGAATCAAAAGTGAATGTCTGTTCATTTGTATATTGGTTCCATTTACGCAGTTTAAACTAACCTGTGAAAATTGAATCGATTCAGCCTCGGGCTTTTTGGCTGCCTGTACTTAGCCCTTGTCTCTCATTAGCCTTCTTCTTCTTGCCTCTGCATTTTCTTTTAGACACATAGTTAGTCCCCCAAATGGAACCAAGTTATAACAGAACATGTCAGGACATGCGATAAATAATAAAATCAATCTGTTACTTCAACTGTCTTGCTCCTATTAAGACTCTTAATGATTTCAGTGGAAGAAGCATTGGACAACTGTGTTCATAGCCACCTTAACTGGAAGGATACAATACTAATTACTGCAGAAGCTGGAGGTATCTGCCCCTTATACATCACTCTGCCAGAATAAAGGCATTCTTTAATGGGAAAAAAAAAAAAAAACACTCAGAAGGCTGCTAGATATGCATGATGATTTTGTCCTTTACATTCTCAAACGATGAACAAGCAACATGAAAGGACACTGTCAGGGTATTTTTCATCATTTAAAATAATCATTATAGTTTACATTCACTGTTTATATTAATAACCTCTTGCAATCTTGACACTGACATCTGTTTTCTTCCCAAGTATTTTCCCCTCCATCACACATGCACAATCAGTTGGTTAATTGAAGGCTGTTGACACCACATTTATGCTAATTTTCACACTAAAAAGCATCAGGCCACTTGCCTTGAGAAAATCTATAGAATAATACTGCAAGTCTCTGTACTGAGAGATACATAACCATTGCTAGATGTGTAAGCATAATGAATACCAAATCTTGCATCTGTACAAGGGGCTCGACTAAACATCCCCGTGATTCTATGATTTTCTATAAGGAGGGAACAGCTAATACCAGAGTACCCCAGAAAGCATAGGTTGGCCAAAAAGCAATAAAGAATTAGTAGACTTTGGAAGCAGGGGAACATGGTCTAAGAAATATCTGCAGAGGGATAA
Source organism: Alligator mississippiensis (assembly GCF_030867095.1). NCBI lineage: Eukaryota > Metazoa > Chordata > Crocodylia > Alligatoridae > Alligator > Alligator mississippiensis. Next base: position 134,812,089 of record NC_081825.1, on the reverse strand, counting down.
ACAATCCTCTTACATAGTATTTAAGGGGTTTGTTTGCCCTCTGCACAGAAGATGGTTTCATCCCTTTTTATTAGCAAGAGGGAGCAGCTCAGTTACTCAGCCAAGGAGGGAAGATGGCCAGTAGCCACTAGGTGATCACTCAATTGTCACAGGTTGGGGTTAGAAATGAGAGCTCAGCCACATGCAGCTTCACCAAACCAGGTTGAAAATAAAGCACTACAGGGAAGCTTCAGTAGATCCCTGCCTGGTTATCCCAAGCAATAGTCAAGTAGTAAACATTCTGGCAGTGTCCCTCAAAGCCTTGGGACTGCATTGCAATGGATTGTAGTAGCTAAATTGTCATTACTCAGACTTAAACAAAAAAAAAGCCCTTGTGTGATGAACTGAAAATGTAACATACAGCATTTATAGCAAACTGTGGGCAACTCTGAGACAAATCCTCAACTGGTACAAATTGCTACAACTACCTTGAAGTCCGTGCTGATTTACCAGCTGAGGAACTGCCCATCAAGAGTTTCTTACACAATTCTCACATCTACATAATGTGTGATTGTATTCTGCTAATTACCCTGCATCTCTAAGTGTTGAATTGGGAATAGGGACATGTATTGAATAATGTAGCCAAAATCATTGGCCATGAGTGCAGATCAGGCATTAACTTAATCGGGGATGGAGAAGGAGGGGAACAAAAACAGTTTCAAGCTACCTTTGGACTCTGTTAAGCTGTGAAGTGAGTTAATCTAGTGGCATAAACAAAAACCCTGCAGGGTTTTTTGCAAGAAGAAGTGGTTTCCTGTACATGCACTAGAAACTGTTTAGATTAATGGTGCTCAATTTTTTGGCCCCATGGGCCATGAGTCACACAGGGCTGGTCCATAGGCTAGATCACACTTCATGTGGCCTCAGCTGGCCTTCACATGCCAGGATTAGGCCCTTATGGGGTCCTATGCCACCCCCACTCATCTCTGTGCACCAGGACTAGGCCCTTGGGCCCCATGCTACCCCTCCCAAACATGACTCAATGGGATGGAGCCTTATAAAACAGGATCAGGTCCTGGGCCCTTGGGTGCCCTTGTGCAGCCCTGTAGGCCATGATTGGGGCCTGTGCTGCTCCCCAACTACCAAATTTCCAGACCCACAGGAAGCCCTGTGGGCCAAATAACATAGTGCCAGGGGCTGGATCTGGCCCACCGACTAGAGGCTGAGCATCCTTACTTTAGATCAGCAGTTCCCAAACTTTCCCACAGCAAGCTTTCCTGTAAGGCTTCCTTTCATTCATCCTATTGACTAGGCATATGAAATAAGGCTACTCATGACATCCTGATAGTCCCCAGATGGAGAACCCCTGCTCTAGACAGCAGACACCTGACCTCAGACAAACTGTGGAAATAACAGTCTACTCCAATAGTGGTGCCCTTGCTGCCTTAGTAGAAGTTAACTCTCAGTGTAGTGTAACTCTCAAATCTGAACGTAATGACAGAACTCAAGATCAGAGAACACAGCTGGAAAGGGAGCAAGGAGTTATAAGGGCCCTTAAGCCTTGTCTCCATCCCCTCCCTCTCTACCCCAGGACTGCTGCCAAGAAAATAAGCCCTGCCCACTTGCTTCTGCTTGGGCACACTAGAGACCAGCAGCAATTAGGCAACACAAATGGTTTCATAGAAGCCCAGAGTGCATGCCCCAGGGCTGCATTCAGACTCTCTGTCTAGGGAAAACATGAGAGCATTGCTGACAGGGAGGATGGAAGTGTGGAGGAGAACTCAGAGACACTTCTGAGCCTTCTACACTGCCTAATTGCTGGTCTCTGTTGCACCTAAGCAGAAGCAAGTGGGCAGGACTTTTTCTTTTTGACTGTTCAGAGGGTTGTCAGAGAGAGGGTGTAGACATGCCCTTACAACTGTGAAGAAGGCAAGCACAGCCTGTTGTGTGCATTACATGCTCTCCAATGCCCAGGAACCTAGGAGGATAACTATAAAATACAATTTGAGGTCATAGTGCAGCCCATTCAGAGGGGAAAAAAAGTGTTTTAAAGTGGATTATTGACTGCACAGGAAATCTATTTATCTAGCTCTCTTGCTACAAAAAAACTAGCTTCTATTTTTAGCTGCTGGGGAAAAAAATAAGACAAGAAACAAAACCTTTGGAGACTCATTAGGCCCATTAGAAAAATGCTTGTAGCAGCCCCTATCAAAACAGCAGAAATAAATAACCTTTGTTCCTGGAATTTGGAGTAACCCCATTTTCTGCAGGAGCATTTCCTGTTGATATATTGCAGTCATTACAGTCACCTCTGTAGGACACTATGTACACAAAGTGAGATAGCCTCACCTCCCAGTTCTAGGTATTTCCTTCTATATGAACCATTTGTCAATGTCAGATTGGCCAAGGTGAAAGAATAAAATTGTAAGCATAAAGCGCTTCTAGGTGATACAAATACTGAAAAAGTAAAAAAATATATATATTTTGTCTTCCCTTTATTGGACAGGAGAAAGCGCCTCTTTGTTAGTCAAAAGAAAATTGATTTAATGCTAAAACTATCATAAGCAGATGCTCTATTCATTTCATTTTTAAATTACTGTTTAGCAGAGATTTCTCCTAAAAAGCCCAATTCTCTGAAAGTGCTATTTGATAACAAGGAATAACATTATAGAGAATTTTGCCTTAAAAGAACCTCCTCAGCAACATATGCAAAACTGGGAGATGCTGGAAACTATTTTAACCATTTGGTGGATGTTTCTAGTTTTTCATTTTAATCAAGACTTATACTGTGTCCAACATATACCATCCAAAGATTTTACTACATTTTTTGTATTATATCAAACTTAAATGTTTAAATATTTTCCCTTATGCATATTTTCTTCATGCTTCTTAACTCATCTTTCTGCACTCCTTTAAAAATGCATATGCACCTCCAGTTCATTTTCATAAATAGTTTATAAAGTATATAGAGAAATAAAGTTTTATTACTTTCCTTTTATTGTTGATTCTGTGAATTACAATAGTACTTACAGGTCCCGAATAAGATCAGGGCCCCATTTTGTGTAATAAGAGAAACTAACTCAGTACTCCAGTACTGAGAAAACTGATAAAGAAGTAGTATTGTCCCATGAATAGTATTGTCTCATGAATTCTTGTGCTATATTTTTTGAGTCAAATCCACCACCTTTAAATCAGTTAAATTTCTCTCCTACTTTTTAGTGTGCTACATGATACTGCACAATACTACAGAATTCATAACAAACCCCAGAAGGCTAATCCAGATGAGTATGCATGCGCGGCTTGCAGTGCCTCAAATCCATCTGCAGTGCCACAAACTGCACATGCCACACATGTGCACATTTTCCACACTGCTTATTTGCAGTACAGTGATTTTTTTTACAGTGGGAGATCCCATTGTCAAAGAAAACTGGAGTAGAAAAAAGCAGGGTAGTGCACTTGGCGGAAGTATGACACACCGGAAACCAGAACCTGGTCAGCCAGAGCCATGCATCAGATACTGGGCAACCTCCATGTGCCCAGATTGCTGCCCGTGTAGCCTGGGAGGCCCTGAGGACCCCACGTAAGGCTGCTGAGCCCAAGCCAGCCTCTCATACCCGACCCGGGGCAACTTGCCATGCAACAGGCTGTGTGTGCAGGGTGTGCGTGCAGAGTCATTTCCCAGGGACAAGTAGCAGCGGCACAAATATGTGCCGCTGCTATTTGTTCCTGGGAAAATGCATGTTCCTGCTTGTGGGGACTTGCCCAGAGATTTGAAATAGGAATCCATAGTGTCAAAAACATTCAGATGTTTTGTGGTTTTCAGAGTTATTTGCAACAGAAGAACTATATTATTTTTTCTGTAGTTTAAAAAATCCAGTGAAACCTAAGAGCTGGCATTGTCCAAAGGGTACCTGGAGTCTGACAGAAAGTGCCTTGAGTCTAATAGGGCTGAGAACCACTACCCTTGACCTCCATTGGTGTGAACCAAAATGGAAATCTGGCCCTGGATCTTCTGTATTTTATTCCAGGAAAGGCCTGGTAAAATATCCATATATTTCTCCTTTGTTCACTTTGATTATGAAACTTCACAGAAATATCTTGCACATTGCTTGGACTGTTAAATACATTTTTCATGAAGCAATATACCATTTCAACTGGACAAAATAGAAAAAAAAAAGAGTGGCATTTGACATTTCTTATCCAGGCATGCCAAAATGAGATTAACATATGTGATCTGGTTTGCCTTTAGTATCTCATGAAACTAATCACCCTCATTGCACTCTTAGACAGCCTTTCTTAAAAGAGACTTTAATGCTTCCCTTCTGAGTGAAGTACTGGAACTGTCAAAAGCACTGACACATTTGAATGTGCTACCTTTGTTGCTAAATCAGAGTAGGTTACTTTTTTAACAGTGTCTTTAAGCCAGGAAGTGTGGAGACTCATTTTTAATTGCTGCTGTCTATGGCTAGGAACAGAAATTTAGGCAGCCTGATGGAGAGGCACTCTGACTATGGTGCTTTAGACAAAGCACCATGAGTTAGAGCAGGGGCGGGCAATTATTTTGGGTGGACACTGCTTACCAAGTTTTGGCAAGCTGCTGAGGCCCACAAGGGTAGCTCTACCCCTTGACAGGTGCCCCACCTCCTGGTCACCATCTTGGGACCAGAAGTCCTGCCCTCTAACTTCTGACCTTTGTCACCAGAAATCCCTCACCTTGCCCCTGGAAGTACTCCTTTCAGCAAGGGGGTTTTGCCATCTCAGAACTAGAAAAATACCAATTTATAATCTAAAAATCAAACATCAACTACAACATTCATTAATTTGATTTCAAAAAATATTTTTGTCCTGACTTACATGTATTTGTGTAGTGTACATAGAGGTGATAGTATAATGGCTTAAAATGAAGTCTTACTCTTGTATATTGTGGGGGTGTATGGAGGGTATGGGTGGGTGAGTATAGGTTTGTGGAGGGCTATAGGTATGTGGGGTTTGGGGGAGGGTGTGCGTGTGGGCAGAGCTTATGGGGGGGTGGATAGGCATGGGGGTGTATGTGAGGTGAGGGGGTATGTGGGTGTGTGTGTAGAAGTGTGGGGTGTGAGTGGGCATGAGCTTTGTGGGGGACTGTGAGTGTGTGGGGGATGGTGGCTGGAGAGGGTTTTGGCATGTGTGGTGGGAGAGGGCTTGACCACAGCACCCCTGCAGCAGGTTGCGCCCTTGCCAGAGCTCCTCCAAGCCTGGCCTCTACACTCCTGCCACTCCTGGCCCCAGGGCCCCAGTGGGGACCCCGTGCTCCCGCTTGCCACCACTCCCCCCACCATATGCCACTACTGCCCTTCTCCTGCCACTTTGCCATCCCCCCTCATCCGCACTTGCCACTTTGGCCCTATGTCCCAGATTCATGGCCAAGACAGTAGGACACAGCAGGAGCCAGACATGCCCAGCTGGCACCACATGGAGCCAGCTGTGAATAGCAGGGGCCAGGCCAGCTCCTGCTGAGTCCTGCATCCTGGAGCTGCAGCCAGAAACCATGTGGTGCCAAAGTGGCAGGTGGGGAGGGGGGTAGAGAAGAGCAGTGGCAGCAGCAGGCAGGAAAACAGGGAAATGGTAGCGGTAGGCAGGGGGGTGAGTGGCAGTGAGTGGGTGTATGGGATCACAGTAACAGCTGGGTAGGAGTGCAGGGCCCATGCCAGTTCACCATGGCCAGGGTCATAGATTCATAGATGTAGGGTCAGAAGGGACCTTGTAGATCTTCTAGTCCGACCCCCTGCCCTGGGCAGGAGAGAAAACTGGGATCAAATGACTGCATCCAGGTAAACATTGAGCCTCCTCTTAAAGACCCCTAGGGTAGGAGCCATTACCTCTTCCCTTGGAAGTTGGTTCCAGATCCTAGACACCCTGTCTGTGAAGTAGTGCCTTCTAATGTCTAGTCCAAACCTACTCTCTAGCAACTTATGGTCATTATTCCTTGTTACTCTGGGAGGCGCTCGGGGGAATGTCTCTCCCAAACCCCGCTGGTCCCCACTAGTAAGTTTATAGGCGGCCACCAGGTCCCCTCTCAGCCTTCTCTTGTGAAGGCTGAACAGGTTAGGGTCCCGTAGCCTCTCCTCATAGGGTCTGCCCTGCTGTCCCTGGATCATGCGAGTGGCCCTCCTTTGGACCCTCTCAATGCTGTCCATATCCCTCCTGAAGTGTGGCACCCAGAACTGGATGCAGTACTCTAGCTAGGGTCAGCAAGGCCAAGGGCAAGGTGGCAGGAGTATGGGGTCTGGGCCAGCAGGGGTCCATGGAGTCAGGCCAGCTTTCCCTTCTCCCAGCTGGTGCAGCCCAGACTGGCTCCAGATCTCCTGCCAGTTCACAACCTGCACTTCTGATGCCCCACCCTGGGTCCCTCCTGGCACAGGCTCCCATCCCACTGTTGCTGTACTCCCACGTGCCCACTCACTGCCACAATAACCTGCCTGCCCCCACCATTATTTAGTTTCCTACCTGCTGCTGCCTGCCTGCTGAGTGCTCCAGCACCACGTGGTTCCTGGCTACAGTACTGGGACCACAGAAGCCAGCCCAGCCTGGCCCAGCTCTGAGGACTGGGGCGATCACCCATGGTCCTCCCCTGCCTCCCCACCCCCCTTCTTATCTGAGGTTCCCTCTCTGGTGGAGGGGGGTGGGAACAGCCCCAGGATCCCAGGCCAGAAGCCTCTGCTAGGCACAGACTTCTGACTGGGGGTGGGGGGAGGTGGACCTGGGTGGGCCTTACTGCTGTGGCTGTTGGGTCCTGCCTCTGGCTCCTCCTTGGTCCTACTGCTTCTGGCTCCTGTCATCCTTGACAGGCAGTTAGGGGCAGATAAATATAAATTTTCTAATTTTTTTAGGGGCCCCGTCTGCCAGATAGGATGACTTGGTGAGCCAGATCCGGCCTGTGAGCTGTATTTTGCCCACCTCTGAGTTAGACCATCATTGAACCCAAAAATAATTTGCCTATTAGGTAGAGGGGGGCTTGGAGCCTGCCTGCACCGGCCCAGGTCAGCAGACAGGGCACTCCAGCAGCCTCCCAGGAGGCTGCCAGACTGCTTTTCTCCCCTGTTGAAAAGATATCTGTAATTTCAGCTTTCAACATGATTAAGGATGAAACCAACTCTTGAAATCTCAACATATTTTATGTGCTGCGAGTTTGAACTTTCAGCCATTTCTGAGTTTTACCTCTTTTGAAAATGTTGTCACTTAAGTATCAAAAGAGAAGTTTGAGGTCTCTGTGTTTTCTTTTCAAACTTTGGTATCTAAATACTTATTCATGCTACTGGACTTATGTTTTCAAGACACCTAGAAAATGTGAATGCATATTTAATTTAGTTTGGATTAAATTGAGCATCTGAATGCATTGTGTGGTTTTGAAAAGGTTGTCATACATCCTTATTTAGGCTCTGAAATATGCACCTACCCTGATTTTTCAAAAGGATTGAGTTCTTATGGACCTCAAAGGGAGGTCTTGTATGCTCAACATGTTTGAAATCAGTTTAGTTACTGAGGCAAATGAATATGAACCAAATTTGAGGTGCTTGGTTGGTTTTTTTTTGGAGGGGGAGCTATTTAGTTTGGTTTGGTTTGGTTTGGTTTGGTTTGGTTTGAAAATCTATCTTAATGTATCTGGAAAGTAAATGGAATTAATCTCATTTCCTTCCAGATAGCTTTGTGATTTCCTCAGTTTTTGCACCCATCAGAAATTCACACCAGAAGTTTGCTCTTTCCCTTCTCTGTTTCCAAAGTCAACACTAAAGCGAGAGCAATTTCCAGCATATTTCCACCAAATACAGAATGCATGAAAACTTGAAGACCCCATGTCAAACAAATTTTCTTCACTTTTTCTTGTTTCTCTTTTAAGCTCAGTACTACATTTGAGGCAAGGGACCATAGCTAAGTGAATTACAATCAGGGTATGAGGATGATCCATAAGTGGTGGGATGAGGAAGTATAGTGCAAGTGGTGTGAAATCCCTAGTGCTACCGCATTCATCTTGCTGTCTGGATAAAATAGAGATGGATAGATGAAGGCTGTGAAAGCTTGTCTGTTTCAGGTGGTTACTTTAAAAATTTAAACTGTAACAAAGGGACAATATAAAGACATCATAGTGAAATATAATCAGATTCCATTCTGCTTTTTCTGGACAATAACTCCGATCTATGTTCTGGAATAAACCTAATATAGAGTGCTTTACATTTCATTCTTTCCACTTTATTCTCTTTATTGAGTTCACAATCTCCAGACAATACATTTTAGAACAGTAACCAGTCTACTTGGGGACTTAGCACACTCTAATATTATACTAAGCTAGACAATAGACTTTAATTGCTCTGAGGTTAGTGAGGAAGATTCTTTAATCTCCCCAAATTAGATCCCACAATGGGCACCTCTTGCATTTTCAGAAACCCTGTCTTTGGGAAATCCACAGAAGCAAAGCATAAGAATCAGCAGAGCCTGTGTAGTAATATGATAGTCCATTACAATAAAAAAAATTAATAGAACCCACTTCTTTGATGGGTTGAATAAGCATGGAAGTCTCACAAAATCTTGCTTTCTCACAAGATCCCTGGTACTTTCTTGTCTCATTTGGGATGGAGGCAGAAAGTGCAAGATATCCTTTTTGGGTGTGTCTACATGAGGTGCTACTACACAGTGGTTACTGTGCATTTATTTGGTACCTGTATAAACAAGTACTAAATAAATGCACAATAACTGGAGTTACTGTGCAGTAGCACTAGCAAATGTTTTTTTAAGTGACGTGACTGCACAGAAGGGCTGTGTGAAATTTCATCAGCTGTTTCTTTTCGACGGTGTTTCAACTCATTTCAATCTCAAAATAGAGAAATCGAAATAAAACAAAAGGCTTTGAACAGCGTCAAAATGAGATGAGGGCAGTCAAAACATTTTGAAAGTTTCAAAACGTTTTGAGTTTTGAAGCTCAAGCTGGGCTTTCCTGCAGGGAAACATAAAGAAAGGACAGGGAGGAGGACTAGAAGGGAAGGACTGCTCTCATATTGAGTATAGCTGGATAGTGACTGTAATTCTTCCCTGAGGTCCCTTCCAATCCCAGTGGTCTGGGGGAGGGATGGAAAAACAGCATAAAAGGCAGCATTGTTTGAATTGGCATGCTTTCTGCCTTGGGGTTTGACAGTTACTGAGCTATCTTCCAGCAGCTCAGGAGCATTAGACAAGGAAGGCTACTACTAGCATTGATTTGAATGACTTCCTACTTGCTAGCCTAGCAAGTGGGATTCCACAATACCTTTTTCTTTCTTCTAGTCCCTTTTATTTCATTATTATATTCATTGATTTCTTCTTTTCAATTTTATAATTATATTGGATATTACACTATAGAATTTATATAGGAATGGA